>NC_060068.1:70229154-72729154 GCF_922984935.1 Meles meles | reverse complement strand
TCCAGTATCAATCATGCCTTTTTTTCCCCCTTTCCTCCCCTTTCCATTTTTATGACTGCCAATCTCTTTCATTCATTCAATATTTACTAAAGATCTGCATCTGCCATGCTGTACTATAAAATTTTCAGTGTGCTTCTCTCATCAAAGGGTTATTACTATAATTTTCTGATGTTATAAACAGAGTTTTAGGAAGATAATTCTGGTCAACCAGTAAATCAAGACATTGGTGGTAGTGTACATTATTTATTTCTGAACTTGTTCTAAAATTAAATGATTTAAAACAAAACGTATATTTTTTAACAGACTTTATGGGTAAGGGATCTGAGAATTCCTTAGATGGAAGGTTTGGCTCAGTGCCTTTTAGGAAGTTGCAGTAGAGTTGTCTTCTAGGGCTCTAGTCATCGTTAAACTTCACTCGTGCTAGAGGATCTATTTTCAAGACAAGGCAGTGTTTATTGTTGACAAGAGGCCTCTGTTACTTACCTGGTTTACTTTTTTTTTTTAAGATTTTTTAAAAATTTATTTATTTGACAGAGAGATCATAAGTAGACAGAGAGGCAGGCAGAGAAAGAAGGGGAAGCAGTCTCCTGCTGAGCAGAGAGCCCCATGCAGGGCTCCATCCCTGGACCCTGGGACCATGACCTGAGCCAAAGGCAGAGGCTTAACCCACTGAGCCACCCCAGCACCCCTAGTTTCCTTTTTATAAGGCTGCTTGAATATCCTCACAGCATAGCAGCTGCTTTCACCCAGAGTGAGTAATCCAGGAAAGAGCAAAGCCCATCCTAGCCTCAGAAGTCAAACATTGCCATTTTCACAATAATGTATTAGTAATACAGATCATCCCAGTTCAGTGTGGGGAAGGGAGTTATATAATGGTGTGAATACCAAGAGGCTGGAATAATTGGGAGTTATTGTGGAGGCTGGCTACCAATGATGACTTCAGTTCCTTTAGTGAAATGTTAAAAAAATATATGGATAATAAGCCTAAACAAATGGGTTAGAGAATGTGATAGAATGAAAGTAATGGTTATTGTAGAAATAGGTTTTTGATGGAATCAGCAAAGTTAAAGGATATTTTAGTTGGAGAGAATGTTTGTCAAGCCATAATGGAAAGGAAGATTGTGAATATACAAATTTTTTGGTTTGGGCTCCTGGGGAAAACACAAACAACAAAACAAACACAGAAAAGCAAATAAAACTCTGCTAAAAGTAGACATAGGAGGAAAGTATTCTAAGCAAGTGAATAATTATAATTTTATTCATTTATTTACTCAGTTATTCAATAAATATTTACATATGATATATTATATTGAGTAAAATTGAGCTAGCCAATGGAGACATACAATTGAACAAAACAAAACAAGAATTGAACAAGACAAATATAGTCCTTGTCTTCACGGAGCTCGTGGCTCCTGAGAAGAGTAGTGATCACATCATCCAAGCTCTATAAATCTACTATTTAAGGATAAAATCTAGCCATGATCCTCTAACTTCTTTCAGGTACAGCCTAATTTGTTTGCTTTCCTTTATAGCAGAACTCTCAAAAATGTTGTCTATGCATACTTCTTTTTTTTTTTTCTAACCTGTAACTTCCTTCAATTTATTTTAGTCAAATTTCTGTCTCCATCTTTACCTGACTGAAAATGCTCTGGTCAAGTGACCAATAATTTCCTTGTTGGCAAAGCTGATTGTCTTAATCCACCTCTCAGCAACAGGAACACACTTCTGAGAACACTTTACTTAGATTCTCTCACACCACACCTTCCTGATATTCTTTCTACTCACTGATTGCTTTCTTTCAATCCCTTTAACCTGATTCTTCCTCCTCAGCCTGACCTTCAAATGGTAAATCACTCAAGGCGGTGTAATCCAGTACTCTTTTTGTCTCCGTGTTCTCTCAAATAGCCTCACCCAAGGCTTTCAGTACTAATTATTCCTAAAAATATCTTTGGTTAAAATATTTCCCCCTGATCTATACTTGTATTTGTAATGTCCTTCTTGTTTTGAATGAATGTCTAATAGTCATCTTACATATCAGTGAAACCAAAACAGATGCAATGATTTTAATCCCTACCTTCATCCCACCTATTTTCCCCTAGTCTAACCTAATACGGTATGTGATACTGTTATGTACTAACTTCAAATGAGTAAGGGACAGGTGGGGCTATTCGTGAAAGGTAGAGAGGGGCCTTGCTTTCAGGCTCACAGAAATCCCAGAAATGTGGTGTGGAGAAACTAGAGATAAGGGAACAAACCAGACCACCCTGCCCTAGGCATGTGGATGGGTGCCTTTTTTTTTTTTTAATGATAATCATCTGTGACTAACAAGGAATAACCAGACCCTAAAAACTGAAGGTGTCATCACTAGTCTTTTCTGACTGGTAATACAGAGTGATTAAAAGGATTTAAATTCCCTTTTTAGCTCCTATAAAAGACCAACCCCAAAGGCCCTCAGTGGCAAATTATTATTGCCTGGCAATACTTCTCTCTCTCCCAAGAGAGCTTTTTTTTCCCCTCCCTATATCCTTGCTTAATAAAGTTCTGTCCTATCACTTTACTCACCTCATTGTCCACAAGATTCATTCTTCTATTCTGTGAGACAACAACCTAGCTCTCCTGCTTCACAAAAATCTTAAGATCATACTCGAATTGTTGACACCATTCACAAGCCAATCTGATATATCAAAATGTCTAATCGAAAATTCAAGAAAATAACCTAAACCTACCATTTCTCTCCATATCCCTTCTATCACCTTAATTAAAGCCATGTAACTGAATAACCACCCACTGATTTCTCTGTTTCCTCTGCTTTTACTGTCTTAGATAACAATTATCACTTACCAGCAAAAAATATTCCCATAGATTCCAGGCATTGTTCAAAACATATTCAAACTCATTACCAAGATTTACAAGTTCTGTATGATTTAAGACCTGCCTGCCTCTCTAATCTCATCTCTTACCTATATCCTCTTATTGCTTGGATCATGAACACAAAACTCTCCCCTTGTCCTTTTAACAGGTCAAACTTCAAGTTTAGATCCATTGTACTTCTCTCCCACTTTATGTGCATGGGGTGACTCTTGGTAATTCTGATTTTATATCAAATGTACCCTTTCCAGAAAGGAACTCCCTAAATCAATGCATCTAAAATATATATTTGTTTTCTCTCACTTTCGATCATGAATTGTGTTTATTTTCTTTATAACACTTATCACTATGGAAACACATGTTTTTCAACTGTTACTTGATAATTTTCTGCATAATCTGGACCATGGTATATGCTCCATTAGGCCTAACACTGCTTTTTTGGTTTGTTTAGAACACTTAGCTATATCTAGAACATTGCAGAAGCTCAGTGAATTTCTTTTTTAATTTTTAAAAATTTTTTACTTTTTATTAACATATAATGTACTGTTAGCCCCAGGGGTATAGGTCTGAGAATTGCCAGGTTTACACACTTCACAGCACTCACCATGGCACATACCCTCCCCAATGCCCATAACCCAACCACCCTCTCCATACCCACTCCCCCCAGCAACCCTCAGTTTGTTATGTGAGATTAAGAGTCTCTTATGATTTGTCTTCCTTTCCATCCCATCTTGTTTCATTTTTTTCCTTCCCTACCCCCTAAACCCCTATGTTGCCTCTCAACTTCCTCATATCAGGGAAATCATATGATAATTGTCTTTCTCTGATTGACTTATTTTTCTCAGCATAATACCGTCTAGTTCCACCCACGTCGTTGTGAATGGCAAGATTTCATTTCTTTTGATGGCTGCATAGTATTCCATTTTATATATATATATATATATATATATATATATATATATATATACCACTTCTTCTTTATCCATTCATCTGTTCATGGACATCTGTGTTCTTTCCATAGTTTGGCTATTGTGGACATTGCTGCTATAAACATTTGGGTGCACGTGCCCCTTCGGATCACTACATTTGTATCTTTAGGGTAAATACCTAGTAGTGCAATTGCTGGGTCGTAGGATAGCTCTATTTTCAACTTTTTGAGGAATCTCCATGCTGTTTTCTAGAGTGGCTGCACCAGCTTGCATTCACACCAACAGTGTAGGAGGGTTCCCTTCTCTCTGCATCCTCAACAACATCTGTTGCTTCTTGATTTGTTAACTTTAGCCATTCTGACTGGTGTGAAATGGTATCTCATTGTGGTTTTATCTTGGATTTCCCTGATGCTGAGCACTTTTTTGTGTGTCTGTTGGCCATTTGTATATCTTCTTTGGAGAAATGTCTTCAGGTCTTCTGCCCATTTCTTGATTGGATTATTTGTTCTTTGTGTGTTGAGTTTGATAAGTTCTTATAAATTTTGAATACTAGCCCTTTATCTGATAAGACATTTGCAAGTATCTATTCCCATTCCATAGGATTCCTTTTAGTTTTGTTGACTGTTTCCTGTGCTGTGCAAAAGCATTTATCTTGGTGAAGTCCTAATAATTCATTTTTGCCTTTATTTCCCTTACCTTTGGCAATGTTTCTAGGAAGAAGTTGCTGTGGCTGAGGTCAAAGAGGTTGCTGCCTGTGTTCTCCTGTAGGATTTTGATGGAATCCTATCTCACAATTATGTCTGTCATCCATTTTGAGTCTTATTTTTGTGTGTGGTGTAAAGAAATGTTCCAGTTTCATTTTACTGCATGTGACTTCCCAATTTTCTCAACATAATTTGTTGAAGAGACTGTCTTTTTCCATTGGATATTTTTTCCTGCTTTATCAAAGATTACTTGACCATTGAGTTGAGAGTCCATTTCTGGGCTCTCTGTTTTTTGTTTTTGTTTTTTTTAAATTTATTAATTTATTTGACAGACAGAGATCACAAGTAGGCAGAGAGGCAGGCAGAGAGAGAGAGGAGGAAGTAGGCTCCCCACTGAGCAGAGAGCCCGATGCGGGGCTCGATCCCAGGACCCTGGGATCATGACCTGAGCTGAAGGCAGAGGCTTAACCCACTGAGCCACCCAGGTGCCCCTGGGCTCTCTGTTCTGTTCCATTGATTTATGTGTCTGTTTTTGTGCCAGTACCATACTGTCTTGATGATGACAGCTTTGTAGTAGAGCTTGAAGTCCAGAATTATGATGCCACCAGTTTTGGTTTTCTTGCTCAACATTCCTTTGGCTATTTAGGGTCCTTTCTGGTTCCATACAAATTTTAGGACAATTTGTTCCAGCTTTATATAAAACGTTGTTGGTATTTGATAGGCATTGAATGTGTAGATTGCTTTAGGGAGCATAGACTTGATCCCAGGACTCTAGGATCATGACCTGAGTCTAAGGTAGGCACTTAATTGACTGAGCCACCCAGACACCTCTCAGTAGTTCTCTGTGTAATATAGCTAATGGAAAGAAAAAAGCAGAGCAAAAAAGACTTGCAAAATGCATTAACAACTTTAATACTCAGCAATTAGAATATGCACCTAAATAGGCATATTTTTTACAATTACATATTTTTTTCAAGTGCACATAGAATTTCTATAAAAGTTTATCTTTTTCTTGGTAATAAACAAGAATCAAAATTTTTCAGTAAGTAAGCAAACATCAGAATGTTAAGTTCAGAAAATAAAAAAGGGCTAATAAAAACAGAAGGAGCTGATGAATCTCACCAGAATTCAAGCAAATACACATCAAAATTATAATAAAATATTTTTAACTATTTAGTTGTTGTAAATGAAAAGTTTGAAACTTGAAGTTTTTGAGAACATGGAGATAGGGTATTTTGGTTTTTGTACATTCCTCATGACAATGTAATTTGTACAATTTAGACAGTAGTTTAGACAACAGTTTGATATATATATATAGCCTTTGTAAAGTCACAAATTCGTCACCCCTTATCATCCTACTCTTCTATTTCTATGTATATACTCTAGTATTTATTTTATAGATTACTTAAGATTTTCCAAATTAAAAAAAAATCTGCCAATGCAGATAATTTTACCCTTTTTCTGATTATTACTTCTCTTACAGTCAATTTACTTTCAGTTTAATTATTTATTTTTATGTGGATGTTCCTTCTGTTTTTTTTATTAAATTTTTAATTTTTTTAATTAACATATAATGTATTATTAGCCTCAGGGGTACAGGTCTGTGAATTGTCAGGCTTATACGCTTCATAGTACTTAAACCATAGCATATACCCTCCCCAATGTCCGTAACTCAACCACCCTCTCCATTCCCCCTCCCCCCCGGCAACTCTCAGTTTGTTATGTGAGATTAAGAGTCTCTTATGGTTTTTCTTCCTTTCCATCCCACCTTGTTTCATTTTTTTCCTTCCCTACCCTCCAAACCCCCATGTTGCCTCTCAACTTCCTCATATCAGGGAGATCATATGATAATTGTCTTTCTCTGATTGACTTATTTTGCTTAGCATAATACCCTCTAGTTCCATCCATGTTGTTGCAAATGGCAAGATTTCATTTTTTTTTGATGGCTGCATAGTATTTTACTGTATATATATATATATATATATATATATATACCACTTCTTCTTTATCCATTCATCTGTTGATGGACATCTATGTTCTTTTCATAGTTTGGCTATTGTGGACATTGCTGCTATAAACTTTCAGGTCCAAATGCCCCTTTGGATCACTACATTTGTATCTTTAGGGTAAATACGCAATAGTGTGATTGCTGGGTCTTAGGGTAGCTCTGTTTTCAACTTTCTGAGGAACTTCCATGCTGTTTTCCAGAGTGGCTCTACCAGCTTGCATTCACACCAACAGTGTAGGAGGGTTCCCCTTTCTCCGTATCCTTGCCAGCATCTGTCGTTTCCTGACTTGTTAATTTTAGGCACTCAGACTGGCATGAGGTGGTATCTCATTGTGGTTTTGATTTGTATTTCCCTGATGCCGAGTGATGTGGAGCACTTTTTCATGTGTCTGTTGGCCATCTGGATGTCTTCTTTGCAGAAAAATCTGTTCATGCCCTCTGCCCATTTCTTGATTGGATTATTTGTTCTTTGGGTGTTGAGTTGGTAAGTTCTTTATAGATTTTGGATACTAGCCCTTTATCTGATATGTCATATGCAAATATCTTCTCCCATTCTGTCAGTTGTCTTTTGGTTTTGTTGACTGTTTCCTTTGCTGTGCTAAAGCTTTTGATCTTGATGAAGTCCCAATAGTTCATTTTTGCCCTTGCTTCCCTTACCTTTGGTGATGTTTCTAGGAAGAAGTTGCTGCAGCAGAGGTCAGAGAAGTTGCCGCCTGTGTTTTCCTCAAGGATTTGGATGGATTCCTTTCTCACATTGAGGTCTTTCATCCATTTGGAGTCTATATTTGTGTGTGGTGTAAGGAAATGGTCCAGTTTCATTTTTCTGCATGTGGCTGTCCAATTTTCCCAACACCATTTATTGAAGAGACTGTCTTTTTTCCATTGGACATTCTTTCCTGCTTTGTCGAAGATTAGTTGACCATAGAGTTGAGGGTCTATTTCTGGGCTTTCTATTCTGTTCCACTGATCTATGTATCTGTTTTTGTGCCAGTACCATACTGTCTTGATGATGACCTCTTTGTAATGGAGCTTGAAGTCTGTGATGCCGCCAACTTTGACTTTCTTTTTCAACTTTCCTCTGGCTATTTGAGGTCTTTTCTGGTTCCATTTAAGTTTTAGGATTATTTGTTCCATTTCTTTGAAAAAAATTGATGGTATTTTGATACGGATTGCATTAAACATGTAGATTGCTTTAGGTAGCATAGACATTTTCACAATATTAGTTCTTCCAATCCATGGAAGCTCAGTGAATTTGTATTGAATGACTGAAATGTTATTTTGTAAGTCTCCTCTTCACCATTATTATAACATTTTTAGAATCAGAAGCTAGATCTTTTACCTTTTATATCTTACTCTTCAAGAAGTATACCACCAAGCATTTTAGACACCTAATAATAGTAATGAAATTGACTTTAACATTAGTTTAATAGAGTAATTGCTTTTAAGACTTAAGACATTACATATTAAATAATCAATGATTTGCATTTCATCAGTAAGACATAATGTAAAATTTCCATAACTCAATAAAAAACATAATTAATGACTAGATTCTCAGCTTTGGAATCTGAAAGCCCTGGATTTTAAAAATAATTCTCATTTTCTCTGATGGTATGACTTTAAAGCTTTCCTTAGTATTTCTAATATTCAGTTTATTTAGTTATAAACTAGAAATAATTATTATTGCAGTTGTCTAACTCATAAATCTGCTATATATTAAAAGAGATAATGCATGTAAAGCACATGGCAGCATAGCTAACAGTGTGTTCAGAAAACAAATGTTATCATTATTACTAATATTTTGAAGCCCCTAAATTTAATGTTTCAATGATCCATGAAGGAGGAAAATTTCTCTTTTATTTGTCATTGTTAACTAGTTGATATACAGTATGTTGCGAATAAGGTAGAAGTCCTTTAGGGAAAATGCAGAAAAAAATGCAGTAGCCCTCTAATATTTCCTTATTTCCTCCCTTCCCTTCTGTCCTCCCTCCCTTCCTTTCTTCCTTCACTCCTCTTTTCCTTCCTTCCTTCTTCCTTTCTTTTCTTTCTTCCTTTTCTAATGGGAGTCCCATAGGTTTTGATGTCCCAGAAATATAATGTTACAATACAATAGAGTTTTTAGCACTAACCAAAGGCTTAGGACAGAGTTTCTAAAATTAAATGTGCTTGAGTTTCACCAACTAAATTTACTATGCCATCTTTTTACAAGAACTCTTCGATGAAACTGGTACATGAGCACTTAAAGGCAACATCCTTAACAAAAACAGAGGACAGAGAAAAGTTGCCTGCTATTATTCATCAGAATGATTTTCAGTGATAGAATGACAAATTATTTATGCTCATCATAATGAATAAATTCAAAGTCCCTAAACCTCACAGCTCTCATTTGTAAAATGAAAAGAAAAATAGTCCTTATCTTATAGAGCTATTTTTAAGATTATAAAATATAGTCAAACTAAACTATTTAGCACAGTACCATGTAGGTTAATCATTAAATATTATATATTTTCATTATTGTTAATAATAGTTCAACAGTTAAGCATTGAACAATACACTTGTTCTTTTGATTATAAACTTCAAAGAGGAATGCTCATTTTATAGCATTTGATGGTGTATTAAATTATGTAACATAAATTACAAAACTGATGTGGGGACAAAAGCACAATAAGTAAATTATAGCTAAATGTAATATGCAATTGTTAACATATTTTTCCTCAAAAATAAAACCCTGCGGTAGAATTCTATTATGATTCTGTGCATGAGGCAGAAACATTATTAGAGTTTTGGTTAATTCTTCACTTTACCATGTACCCCCTCCAGGTGCCTACTGTATTGTGTCATGTATGATGAAGTAGGACACATCCATTATGTTCATTAATCACAACACTTGCTGCTGTTCTAGAGTGAACAGCCCTGAAGAAACTGGCTTTCTGTTGACTTAGTTAATTTTCTGATTATCTATTTCTGTGTAACAAACTACCCAAAATTTATTTCCCCAAACATTTTATTATATACTCTGATTTGTTGAACACCTTAGAGCTTAGTTTGCCAATTTCTCTTTTCTGTGTGGTGTTCACTGGGGTCACTCTGTGGTATGAGGCTTGGTGTCTAGACTTGTCTAAATGACATAAGATCATTTCACTCTTGTGCTTGGCATCCTGTTAGGAAAATGCAAAGGCTAGCATCAGACCCTTCTCCTTCTCCATTAAAGCCAGCGTCTCTCCACATAGTTTTTCCAGAACCATAGTAAGACTAATATGGTGACTCAAGGCTTCAAGGACAAGCATAAAAGCTTCTGGTCTTTTTTAGGGCCTGAATAGGTATAACATCATTTTCATCCCATTCTTTGGTCAAAATAATTATAGACCGGACCAGGTATAAGGTTGGAGAAAATAGTTACCACTCTTGGTGGGTAGAGTGTCAAAGAATTTCCATCCTTTTTTTTTTTTTAACTTTTATTTATTTTTTTAATTTCTTTTCAGTGTTCCAGAATTCATTGTTTATGCACCACACCCAGTGCTCCATGCAATACGTGCCCTCCTTAATACCCACCACCAGGCTCACCCAACCTCCCACTCCCCACCCCTCCAAAACCCTCAGATTGTTTTTCAGAGTCCACAGTCTCTCATGGTTTGTCTCCCCCTCTAAATTTCCCCCAACTCCCTTCTCCTCTCCATCTCCCCATGTCCTCTGTGTTATTTCTTGTGCTCCACAAGTAAGCGAAACCATACGATAATTGACTCTCTCTGCTTGACTTATTTCACTCAGCATAATCTCTTCCAGTCCCATCCATGTTGATACAAAAGTTGGGTATTCATCCTTTCTGATGGAGGCATAATACCGCATTGTATATATGGACCACATCTTTCTTACCCATTTGTCCGTTGAAGGTTATCTTGGTTCTTTCCACAATTTGGTGACTGTGGCCATTGCTGCTGTGAACTTTGGGGTATAGATGGCCCTTCTTCTCACTACATCTGTATCGTTGGGGCAAATACCCAGTAGTGCAATTGCAGGGTCATAGGGTAGCTCTATTTTTAATTTCTTAAGGAATCTCCACGCTGTTTTCCAAAGTGGCTGCACCAACTTGCATTTCCACCAACAGTGTAAGAGGGTTCCCCTTTCTCCACATCCTCTCCAACACTTGTTGTTTATGGTCTTATTAATTTTGGCTGTCCTAGCTGGTGTAAGGTGGTATCTCAATGTGGTTTTGATTTGAATCTCTCTGATGGCCAGTGATGATGAGAATTTTTTTTTCTTATTTTTTTATTTTTTCAGCATAACAGTATTCATTGTTTTTGCACAACACCCAGTGCTCCATGCAAAACGTGCCCTCCCTATTACCCACCACCTGTTCCCCCAACCTCCCACCCCTGACCCTTCAAAACCCTCAGGTTGTTTTTCAGAGTCCATAGTCTCTTATGTTTCGCCTCCCCTTCCAATTTTTTTTTTATAAACATATAATGTATTTTTATCCCCAGGTGTACAGGTCTGTGAATCGCCAGGTTTACACACTTCACAGCACTCACGATAGCACATACCCTCCCCAATGTCCATAACCCCCTCCAGCTCTCCCAACCCCACCTCCACCCAGCAACCCCCAGTTTGTTTTGTGAGATTAAGAGTCATTTATGGTTTGTCTCCCTCCCAATCCCATCTTGTTTCATTTATTCTTCTCCTATCCCCCAACCCCCCATGTTGCTTCTCCATGTCCTGATGAGAATTTTTTTATGTGTCTACTAGCCATTTGTATGTCTTCATTCCATCTATTTTTAATAGGTCACATTTACTCACAGCCATGATAATTCATTCCAGTAGTATTCCCATGGCCTTATAAGCCTATACTTAAGAAAAGAACACATTCTCATACTTCCTAAAATTAAAAAGTAGTATAGAAAAATACAACATTCTTGAATAGAAATATTTCTCTCAGGGAAGTATAATATGCAGACATGCAAATCTTATCCTGGAAATATCTGTCCTGTTTCATGTTAGCATAAAGTACAGTTCAGTGCTTCAGAACCATAATAAACCAGGACATGAATACAAATAGCTTCAATTCAGAAAAGTGTGTGTATATGCCTAAAGGGTCAACCCAAATATTTTTAGTTTGTTTATGTTTTGCCCCAAATTAAATAATTTTGATCCCAAAGGTAAAGTGAAGTTTCTACATTAGAAGATGTAAAATGTCTTCAATTTTTAAAGTATAGTTCTCCCAACTTCTTTTTTTTTTTTTTAAGATTTGTTTAGAAAGAACATGTACACAGGAGAGGAAGAGGCAGAGGGAGACAATCTCAAGCAGACTCCCCAGTGAGCATGAAGCCTCATGCAGGGCTTCATCTCAAGAGCCATGAGATCATGATCTGAGCCAAAACCAAGAGTCGGACACTTAACTGAGTGAACCACCAAGGCGGCCCTCTTCCAGCTTCTAATCATCTAAGTTCCAAACATTAAGGTCTAGCCTCAGAGAGTGTACATACTACATAGAATTAATCAGAAGTATTGATACTTTCTGATAAAAATAAATGCTACATTTTCTTTAATGAGAACTTGGTTATAACCTATCAATTCTGCTACTTATTTAATAGAAAATACATAAGAAAGACCAACAATCATGTTTGGTTCCATCTTCAAAAACTTCAGATTATATTTGAGGGCAAGAAAAAAAAAGGAAAGAAGGAAGAAAAAAGAAAGGGAAAAAGGATGAGGGAGAGAAGGAAGAAGGAAGACAACAAAGTAAGGCAGCACAGTATTGTACTAAATATAATTCTATTAAAATCTGTTTCAAATTATATTTCAGAGATATCTTCATATATTATAAACAACAATAAAGACTTAATAAAAACTTAAGGTTTGAACTAGCTGCAGAGAATATGTAAGATTTAAATATGTTGGGCATGGAAGAAGGATGGGAACAAAATTAACCCAGACTGGAAAAGTTGACTGAGCAAAGACAAATGTTAATAGGAAGTATATGCTGAAGAGAGAGGCATGGAGCTGTAATGATAGATTTGTTCTAGTAAGTAATAAAAATGTAAGGTTGAATTGAGAGGATGCAATCATTTTGTGGAGATCCACAACATAAAATGAAAAAAAAAAAAGAGAATTTCAGATAGATGTTCTTGTGAAGAAGAGTTATATGATGACTGAAATGTCAAAAATATTACATTGTACCTATAGTCAACAATAATTAAAAATAGAGAGTGGATCCTAAATATCCTTAAAACAGAAAAAAGAACCATTAAAAAAAAAAGAGTATTGAAAATAACTTGAAAGAGAATTATCAAAGCAAAAAAGTCCTTTTAAAAGGCTGCTGTTCAGGGGTGCCTCTGTGGCTCAGCCAGTTGAGCCTCACCTCTTCCTTTTAGTTCGGGTCATGATCTTGGGGTCATGGGATCCAGCCCTATGTGGGACTGCTCAGGATTTTCCCTCTCCCTCTGTTCCTCTCCCAGTCGCCCCCCCCACCCCTAAAAAAGAGGTTGCTGCTTAATCTCACTGTGAGATTACAAGAGAAAGGTTAAATCTATGGCACAATTTGAAGGAAGGATTATCAATATTTGGAAATTACAGCTGACCCTTGAACAACATGGGCATTAAAAGCACTAACCCTCCACATAGTCAAAAATCCATATATAACTTTTGACTCCCCAAAAACTTGACTAATAGCCTATTGTTGACTGGAAGCCTTACTAATAACATAAACAATCAACACATATTTTGTAGGTTATATGCATCATATACTCTATTTTTATAGTAGAGTCAGCTAAAGAAAAGAAAATGTAATTTAAAAAATCATAAAGAAAAAATAAATAATCATAAGGAAAATACATTGTATAGTACTGTAAAAAAAAAAAGCTGAGTATATGTAGACCTATGAAGTTCAATCTTGTGTTGTTCATGGGTTAACAGTACTTTAAAATTGGAATAAAAGGTGCTTTTTTCCTACTTTTTAGCATTTTTATTTGCTTTTAAATAGATATCTGCTGAAAACACTACATTTATCTGATATATATAATTTACATGAAGTTTCCACTAACTATTCCAATAAATAATGTTTCAACAAGAATAATAAAATGAAATAAAAATAAGCATTGCATTCATTTTCTTTCTAAAATGGTAGAGTAGGTTTTTTTAATACCCATAATTAGGCAACCAGTAGGAAGGGAAATAAGCATTTGAGTATGTTTAATGTGAAGATGAAAATTGAAATTTGCCATATACATCTTAATGACTTCCTATTTCCATTTTCTGACTAGTACTTAATATTTTTATTAAATTGTCACGTACTTGGCTTTGCTCTATTACTTTGTGAAAAAATAATATCAAAAATGAAATCAAATCTTCTGGTAACTATAAATACCATTTTTTATTTTATAGGTTATAGTAGAGCAGTGTATAAAACATTTATATAAGAGAACAAAAATAAACTTTCAAGGAGCCACAGTGTGCTAATAACCTCATTCTTAGGGGAAATACTGTGTGATTATTTTCTACTACTCTCAGTGATTGCTGTACTAGAATGTACAGTAAAATCATTTACCCAGTATCCCAAGGAGAGCGGTATTCTTTTGTTGCTTCTTTTTGATGGGGACTTAACTCTGCATGTCTGACACTGAGCTGAATAACCCCTGTTGGGATTTGAAAATCCTTTCACAACAGGCAGAATTTTTCTCTGCATAGGCTGGGAGAACTAGCATGGACTCAGAGTAAGGAGATTTAAAAATTGTAGATTTAGAAAAGAAGAAATTGAAGAATTGATAAGGGTATGCATTACCATTATTTTTTGTTCACTATTCTAGTTCAGTGACAACAACCAATATGCTCATTACCAAATTCATAAATGAGGTTGTAAAAATAGTATAGTTAAAAGACATTTTAAGAAGAAACTTAATAGCCAATGAATTAATTGTGCTTATAATTCAATTTCCACTTACTTCAAAAATTAAGTTACATGGAGAGACTAAATTAATGCCAAACCTTATACTATTTTTCATACACTGTCAGTGTACATACCTTCATTTTGGATGTGCTAACAAATGTTAGTGATCTTTATCTCCCTTACATAATTTATAAAGTCAGTTTTTCCTTCTAATTTATGGATAAGCCAAAAACTATATATACATTTTTTAGCAGAAAAAAGAAAACTTCTCTTCCCTTCGCTTCCTATTACATCAGTACATTTCCCCCATTAGAACAATCATCTGTACCATAATATTATCCCTCACTTCTTCTCTTCCCTTCGCTTCCTATTACATCAGTACATTTCCCCCATTAGAACAATCATCTGTACCATAATATTATCCCTCACTTCTTTCTATGGTGTGCCTACATAGAAATGTATCCATTATGGCACAACTCACTAGACTTGACAACTCACTAGACGTCTCAGTTACTAATGTGATTAGCCCTATCAGTCTGGAGCTGTTTTAGATTCATTTATGAAACTTCTGCATAGAAGAGGTCCATTTATACTTTATGAAATGTTTCTATTGAAAATTGAAAAAAGTTTTTTCCAAAGATACAGAATGAGAATTGGAATCAGATTAAAGTTATTCTTAAGTACTATTTTGCCAGTCACATTTTACACCTATCTGAAAGCGTCACTTAACTTTCAAATACCAACATTTGCATATCTTATTCTAGTTATTTGCTAGTGAAATTTTGATCCCAAATATTTTAATGATATGGTAATTGAAACCCAGTGTACACAAGTATAATCATACTCTAAATACTAGAGCATGACACAATGGAAATAGGGATATTTCTATTCTTTGTGGAATGTAAAATATGAACAGGCCTCTATAGAAATGTAGAAGTGTTACCTTGCCTTATTGAACATGCATGGAAAGTTTAGCCAATTGTTTGCTATGCAAAGGAATTCATCTGTAGCATAGAAAAAAATCATGTGTGTTCATCTCATCTCAAAACTAGTCACAGTCTGAACACAAAGTGAGGACAGGTGCATTCACAGTCCCTGGAAAGCAAACAGCTGCACTACAGGCAGGGTCAAGGACAGGGGAATAAGCATGCACCTGGCAATGAATATTACATTGGACACTATTTCTTCCTTTTATTAGCAGCAGAAATACCAAAAATTTGGATGATACTCATTTTAATGAAAAAAGTCCTTTTTTAATAGTAGTTATTAAATTTATAGCATGATACTATTTTCCTTCTCTGCAAAAGCAAAAGAACATATTTATGGACCAGAGTATCACTTAATGAGTTAGATAATATCAATTACATAGGCCTACTTACTTGAATTTCAAGAGTTAGCAATGATTATAATTTGAAATCTTCCTCTTTACTCTATGGTTTAATTTTGGCTCTGGTGCCAGTAGTAAAGAATTGAAGTATTTACTTCCAAAATTTAAGCTTTTAAAAAGAAGAAAGAGAGTGATAAGTAATGAATAACACAAAAGCTGATGTGGAAATGCATTAGAATTACAGCCATTTAGTCTTTTAATAATTTGCAATTTGCGGTAATTAGACATAAGATAGGCCAAATATTCTTTTGGGATTTATATGAAATAAGGCTTAAAGAAAAAAAAAATGAAACTAAAGATATTATGTAGGTATATCTGCATATATTTATGTATATGTGTGTGTGTATGAGAGAATATGTATATATGTTTTTCTCAGATATCCCCAAAATAGTAAAATAAAAGGTGTGAAATGAAATAAAATCAAAAGGTGCAAAATAAAAAAGAGGCTGAAATTATGGTATTTGAATAAAGTCTTCAAGGGGCTGAAATTATGGTATTTGAATGAAGTCTTCAAGGAGGTGTACCATTCCATCAGACAAAAAAGTAAATAATCTGGGGCGCCTGGGTGGCTCAGTGGGTTAAAGCCTCTGCCTTCAGCTCAGGTCATGATCCCGGGGTCCTGGGATCGAGCCCCACATCCGGCTCTCTGCTCCGCGGGGAGCCTGCTTCCTCCTCTCTCTCTGCCTGCCTCTCTGCCTTGTTGTGATTTCTCTCTGTCAAATAAATAAAATATTTTTAAAAAAAAGTAAATAATCTGTAGAACTGTGCCTCTTGTCATCTAGAGGAATAATAGAACAGCTCTTCCAACTTCTAGTTTATAGAAGTACAGAACAAAATTATAACTAATTTAGTAACTTACACAACCATGATTCAAAATAGTTTTGGCAGGTTGGCATACTAAATCAGATGAATGACAGGATATTAGAGAAATTCATATTTAAGCTGTGCGTTTAAATTACAGTAGTGCTAATGGAAAAGGCACCATTTAATTTTATCATTTTATTACTTTGATAAAAAGTTAAAGTGAACCAAAATCTGATTCTACAGGGAGTAATACTGATTTTGTCTTCAAACATTTAAAGGACTATCATGTATAATAGGAATATGTTTCTGCCTTATGTCTCCTAAACATTGAAAAAAGGGCACTTGATAGAAATGGTACACAGTTGGATTGTGGGTATCTACAACCTTTTATCGAAGTAATATAATAATGAAATTAGTGAGTGAACTTCCCATTGTCACTTGCGTAGAGTCAGATACTTTTTTTTTTTAAGAATGTGTGTGAACATTATATAAGGAAATTAATTTTACAGACACTAAATTGACAGTTCCATGAAGGCAGAAACTACTTTGGGTTTTTTTTGTTTGCTTTTTCTTTGTTTTTTATTACTGTTGAATCTCTCATGCCTAAAATAATATCTGAAACTTGATAAGTGTTGATTTTTAAAAAATGAATGAATGAGATAAAAAAATAGTTTGGACTAAATTACTTTTGGACCTTGAAAGTTCTCTTATACATTGTATATCCAATTTATGCTTACAAGATAATTGGGTGATCTTAAAAAGGTCTTCCAAGTATAATGTCCTATGAGTTTCAATTCTGTTTTATGACATCGAATGGAATAATCAGGAAAAAATAAAATACTATATGAAAAAGATTACATGTAAGATAGTATATAAATAAAGACTAATTTCAGTTATTTACAGCTTTGGAAAAGTACATACTGAGAGTTCTTAAACTCTAGACAATAGTCAACTTAGCCTTTGGTGAATTGATTCAACTCTTTAACAGTAATTACTTTTATTTTCAATCTCCTCTTACTAGACAGTTTGATGTGAGCAATTTCAGATATAATACTTTTTTAATGACACAAGAAAGCAGTTGTGATTCATTTGAAATAGGAAATTCCAAAAAACAAAATAGATTGGTAAGAATTACATAAGTTAATATAAAAAAACTGAAGGAAGATAATTTTAGACCTTTGTTTAATAGATGACAACCTCTTAAATACCCATAGGAACTTACCACATTTTAAAAAAACCTGTTATTTTATGCTTTGTAAGAACCACTAATTTTCACTGCTTTCTCACTTAAGTAGAAATTTGCATTAAAAATACAGTAGGGTTGGGGCGCCTGAGTGGCTCAGTGGTTAAAGCCTCTGCCTTTGGCTCAGGTCATGATCTCAGGGTCCTGGGATCCAGCCCCGCATCTGGCTCTCTGCTCCACGGGGAGCCTGCTTCCTCCTCTCTCTCTGCCTGCCTCTCTGCCTACTTGTGATCTCTGTCTGTCAAATAAATAAAATCTTAAAAAATAAAAATAAATAAAAATAAAAATACAGTAGGGTTGATAACTATAAAATCTCTTCTTCATTCTTCAGTTTTTCCCTTTGTAACTTTTGGCAATTGAGGGTTTATGGAGGCTGTTCTGACCCAGTTAAAATGTTCTTGTTTTCATACCACATTTTTTTTTCTGTTTATCTTTTAATTGCTGTACCCTTCCCTTATTTACCTAAGTCTGTTCTGTCATTCATTTATTTGATTATTACTATAAATTATTACCATAAATATACCAGTCTTTAGGAATGAAAGATAACTAAGGTATAGTTACTGAATTTAGACAAGTTTGGGATACAGAAAATAAAATCAGTGTTTAATAGAGACCTTGTTATGCAGCATTGGATGTTTTAGAAATATGAAATCTGAAACCAGAGAAAGACATTTGACTTTTTTTAAATATCTTTTTTTTTGGGGGGGGGGGTAAGGTTTTGAGAAAGTAAGAATAAGACTGTGAGAGAGTAGAAATAATAGTTTTGGAAAATGGAAGAGGGTATTTAAGAAATAAGAAGCTCAAGAAAGCAGTGGAGTTTTTGTGGGTTTTTTTGTTTTTGTTTTTGTTTTTTTGCATAACTGCTTGTAGCCATGACAGGCATGAAATGAGGCTGAAAGTAGGTGAGGGGGTAAAGTGGGAATGGGGTATTTCTGCTCTGGGATTTTCCTTAATTCTGAAGAATATGGGGAGTCATTAAAGGTTTAAACAAAAAGAAACCCAATGTCCCAAAATTTATGTTTTAGAGGAAGAAAAATCTGACTAAACATTTGAAATTACATAAACACATACATGGAGGAAAGATTTCTTACCTAGAGATTAGGTAAGGAATTGTTCAAATAACCTAGAGACAGAAAGAAGAAGGCAGATAGGGATGATCAGAGACAGAGAGCATAATGAAGAGGTTGAAAAATATTCAGGTTGCAGTATCAATAAAACACAGTCATGAATGGGGTGTGACAGTAGAAATAATGAAATGAAATTCAAATATATTACTTGGCACCTAAGCACCTTAGTAGAGAATGATGTCATTCAGCAACAGAGAAAACAAGAAGAGCATGTTGGCTGTTAGTATATTTTATATTATGCACCAGAGTGTTTCAGTGTGCTTCATAACAAGTCTCTGATCCCTCCTTGCTCTGCTCACCCTGTAGTCATCAATATATATTTAAGTACAGTGTTACAATCTGTTTTCCACACAAATACAAGGAAGTGAAGTACACGTGAGTAAATAAGCTTTGTAAAGGACTAGTTGACTCCTTATTAACAAGGTTTCTTTGTGAGGCTACTATGTATCAAGGCTCTTAAGACACACATAAGTGCTTTAGAAGTTGAAATTGGACTGGGACAGGTTCAGATTTTTTAGTTATCCCACTGTGAATCTTTATCTAGCCTAAAAACATATTTCTACAAGCGTAAACATGATTTCAATAATGAAAAAGGATATTAACTATTGTTACCATAAGACTCTCTTATGCTAGGTTGTTAAAGTTTCTTGAAATCATTTTAGGGAAAAATTATTTTGCAGGTACATGCACATTTGAACATGATGAGCCTTGATGACATGTGAAAAATGACAAACTTTGTGCTGGGCACAGATTAGAATCTGGAAAGAAGCACGATGGGGTGCCAAAGTCTCTGGATTGCGTTTTGTCCCAACTGCCTTAACTAATTTTGTGGCACTGAGAAGAACTCTTCAGTTCTGTGGTTCTCTGTGTCTCTAATTGAAGAATGAAGGAATTTTAAAATGTAGATTTTAAAATAATTCCTGTTCTCAGCTTCTATCATGCCATTACTTTTCCATCTTTCAAACTGGAAGTGTATTCAGATGATAAAGGGCAATGACAGTTTTCAGTTAGGAATTAGTTTTTGATTTTGTATACAAAGCATAGCTACCATCTCTAGTCCTAGAGGATCAAAAGGAAAATTTGACCTTCTACATTCTTAGTTTAGGTTGCATTCAAAATTCTATAATCTGGTTTGAATAAAAGTGGACCTTCTGAAAAAGACACAGTCGTAATCCACAAGAAGTGGAATCTATAAAAAAAAAACAACAACTATCAAATATAGACTACTCAACATACACAGGACCCAAAGCTTTGAAAACAGTAATGACAGAACATAGGTCAAGTGATGGTTCATACATATATATGTCTAGACTTTTGCCATGTTACATATTTCCAAGAAATGTTGTCAGTAATGTCTAAACATTTAAAAAGGCCATGTCTTGGAAGTAAATGATCCTATTATAGAGGCAGGATGCAAATATGTTGTTCCATTTCCATGTTTTCAGTCTATTTTTTTTTCCTAGTACCAGTACCAATTTTTTTTTGCAAGACTATGAAATTAAATTTTCACTTTCTGAAACATTTTGAGTGAACATGAACCTCCTTCGTATCAGCAAGGAAACCTTTAAAGCAGCAAAGAAGACCACTGCTTGTGACCTGAGCTAAATAATTAAAATTACCAATGCTAAAAAATAAATACTGCCATTTTTCCAGTTTGGGTTTTAACTATTTACTGTATTCTTATAATAATGCAAGCTAGAGAAAAGAAAATATTAAGAAAATCATAAGGAAAATACATTTATAATACTGTACCACATTTTTTTTTTTTAAATCCACATATTTTGGATCCAAGTGGTTCAAACCCATGTTGCTCAAGGGTAACCTGAAGCATCAAGTAATTGTTCTGCACCTGTCAGGCAAGAAAGTAGGCATGAGCAACAGGAGGAGGGACCTTCAACTTCCTGACAGAGAGCCCCAACTGAGAACCACTCAGGGACCATCCCATTCCACCCATCTAACAGATGGTCTGTGGTTAACAACATGCCAGCAGAGGAAGTGTTAAGTTTGTTGTGCTTATTGTACTTGTACAGAAAGTAATTACTTGTTCGTATTTGACCTATGTCTCTGGAAATAATACTGTGGTGTCCCACCCCATTCAGGTATTTTGAATACATCTTGGGAAAGGACATGCCTAATTAACTAATTATGATATAATCCAGGCCTGTAACTTAAGTGCTGTGACCCTAGGATCCACCCAAAAGAAAACATTGATGTAAGCCCACATCCCAGAGTTTGTGGGGCTTTTGTCTCCCTTGATTAACCATGCTTCTCCCTTGGAGTATACGTTAATAAACTTTGCTCTGCTTTACCTTGGTTTTGCTGTCCTGTAATTCCTTACTAGGGCAGCAGAAAAACTGAGGCTTCTTTTCTTTTCCATCTCAATCTCAGTAACCTATGTCCTGACAGAACAAATTTTAAAAATGTCTGATTAAAACAAAAGGCTCCTTGTATTCCTGTTTTTATAAAATAAATGGCAGTCCTAGAATCAGATATATTCCATGAATAAGAGAGGATACAAAAGAGAACTGGTGGTGTGGTTGGGTGTATTCAAAGTAAGAAAAAATTAAGAAGGAATTTCAAGGTCAGAAAAAATCTTACTAGAAACATTCTAATTATAACTCCTCTCAGTAGTTATAATTCAGATACACCCACAGACTCTATGCAACTGTTAATACATTTTTCTGAAAAACACAAAACTTACTTTCTTCCCCTCAACTTCTTATACCATGCAAAAAAAAAAAAAAAATGCTAACTGATTTCCCACTACACAGCTTTTGCGTCTTTTGTCCCTCTACCTAAAATTCATTTCCTACTCATCTCAGTCTCCCTCATTTCTTATATAACTAACTTGATTCCATTGTTCATGGTTCAAATGAAGTATCATTTCCACCAATATAGACATTTGCCCTTATTTTTCACTGTTCCAGCACATAATTTTTTTTCTTCATATTTATGAAATACATCACTTGTTTGTCTTTTTATCTATAATCAATTTATTTATCTATTTAACTGTTTATTTTGTGTTTCTCTATACTAGATTATGGAGTCTATTGGAGTTCTGTTCAATAATGATGTACTCAGCATTTAGGACAGAATCTAGTTGTCTAGTAGGCTCTCAATAAGTATTAATTGAATGGGCAAAAAAAGTGAATTTCATTTTACATAATATGCTATCTTATTCATCACAGATGTAAATTAATCTATTTATAGGTAGAAGAGCTTATAAATAAATGAGTTTGACTCATTGTAACATACTTTACTCATAAAATCCCCATTTGCTTTTATAGGACCACTTACCAAGGAATATTTGAAATCAAAATATCCCCATCAAAGTTGTGTTTGCATCTTGCCTTTGTTCTGTGCACTCTGATTTGTTTACCCTTAGTTCATTGTCTTCAGGCCCCCTTCAGAGAACTGAGAAGAGATGAAAAAATATATTTCACAATAACATGAACCTGTTTGCCTTTAAAAATCATAAAAGTCTACTCAATTTTTACAAAAATTAGATCAAGAAGATTTATCTTGTTGAACCTCAAAGTATCACAAAGAAATCTGTGACATTATTGATTTTCTGCAGTAGAATTTCCTTACTTTGTGCTAAATTTTAATTATTTAACTTCTGCAATTAAAAAAGATACTCAATTTTTTAAAATTTATTTATTTTTTTCAGCGTAACAGTATTCATTGTTTTTGCACAACACCCAGTGCTCCATGCAATACGTGCCCTCCCTATTACCCACCACCTGGTTCCCCCAACCTCCCACCCCCGCCCCTTCAAAATCCTCAGGTTGTTTTTCAGAGTCCATAGTCTCTTATGGTTCGCCTCACCTTCCAATTTTTTTTTTTTATAAACATATAATGTATTTTTATCCCCAGAGGTAAAGGTCTGTGAATCGCCAGGTTTACACACTTCACAGCACTCACCATAGCACATACCCTCCTCAATGTCCATAACCCCCTCCGCTCTCCCAACTCCACCTCCCCCCAGCAACCCCCAGTTTGTTTTGTGAGATTAAGAGTCATTTATGGTTTGTCTCCCTCCCAATCCCATCTTGTTTCATTTATTCTTCTCCTATCCCCCTAACCCACCATGTTGCATCTCCACGTCCTCATATCAGGGAGATCATATGATAGTTGTCTTTCTCCGATTGACTTATTTCACTAAGCATGATACCCTCTAGTTCCATCCACGTCGTCGCAAATGGCAAGATTTCATTTCTTTTGATGGCTGCATAGTATGCCATTGTGTATATATACCACCTCTTCTTTATCCATTCATCTGTTGATGGACATCTAGTTTCTTTCCATAGTTTGGCTATTGTAGACATTGCTGCTATAAACATTCGGGTACACGTGCCCCTTCGGATCACTGCGTTTGTATCTTTAGGGTAAATACCCAGTAGTACAATTGATGGGTCATAGGGTAGTTCTATTTTCAACATTTTTTTTCCCTTTTTATTTATTTTTTCAGCGTAACAGTATTCATTCTTTTTGCACAACACCCAGTGCTCCATGCAAAACGTGCCCTCCCCATCACCCACCACCTGTTCCCCCAACCTCCCACCCCTGACCCTTCAAAACCCTCAGGTTGTTTTTCAGAGTCTTCAGACTCTGAGTTTTCAGAACTCTTATGGTTCGCCTCCCCTCCCCAATGTCCATAGCCCGCTCCCCCTCTCCCAATCCCACCTCCCCCCAGCAACCCCCAGTTTGTTTTGTGAGATTAAGAGTCATTTATGGTTTGTCTCCCTCCCAATCCCATCTTGTTTCATTTATTCTTCTCCTATCCCCCTACCCCCCCATGTTGCTTCTCCATGTAGTCATATCAGGGAGATCATATGATAGTTGTCTTTCTCCGATTGACTTATTTCACTAAGCATGATACGCTCTAGTTCCATCCACGTCGTCGCAAATGGCAAGATTTCATTTCTTTTGATGGCTGCATAGTATTCCATTGTGTATATATACCACCTCTTCTTTATCCATTCATCTGTGGATGGACATCTAGGTTCTTTCCATAGTCTGGCTATTGTAGACATTGCTGCTATAAACATTCGGGTACACGTGCCCCTTCGGATCACTATGTTTGTATCTTTAGGGTAAATACCCAGTAGTGCAATTGCTGGGTCATAGGGTAGTTCTATTTTCAACATTTTGAGGAACCTCCATGTTGTTTTCCAGAGTGGTTGCACCAGCTTACATTCCCACCAACAGTGGAGGAGGGTTCCCCTTTCTCCGCATCCTCGCCAGCATCTGTCATTTCCTGACTTGTTCATTTTAGCCATTCTGACTGGTGTGAGGTGATATCTCATTGTGGTTTTGATTTGTATTTCCCTGATGCCGAGTGACGTGGAGCACTTTTTCATGTGTCTGTTGGCCATCTGGATGTCTTCTTTGCAGAAATGTCTGTTCATGTCCTCTGCCCATTTCTTGATTGGATTGTTTGTTCTTTGGGTGTTGAGTTTGCTAAGTTCCTTATAGATTTTGGATACTAGCCCTTTATCTGATATGTTGTTTGCAAATATCTTCTCCCATTCTGTCAGTTGTCTTTTGGTTTTGTGAACTGTTTCCTTTGCTGTGCAAAAGCTTTTGATCTTGATGAAATCCCAATAGTTCATTTTCGCCCTTGCTTCCCTTGCCTTTGCCGTTGCTCCTAGGAAGATGTTGCTGCGGCTGAGGTCGAAGAGGTTGCTGCCTGCGTTCTCCTCAAGGATTTTGATGGATTCCTTTCTCACACTGAGGTCCTTCATCCATTTGGAGTCTATTTTCATGTGTGGTGTAAGGAAGTGGTCCAATTTCATTTTTCTGCATGTGGCTGTCCAATTTTCCCAGCACCATTTATTGAAGAGGCTGTCTTTTTTCCATTGGACATTCTTTCCTGCTTTGTCGAAGATTAGTTGACCATAGAGTTGAGGGTCGATTTCTGGGCTCTCTATTCTGTTCCATTGATCTATGTGTCTGTTTTTGTGCCAGTACCATGCTGTCTTGATGATGACAGCTTTGTAATAGAGCTTGAAGTCCGGAATTGTGATGCCACCAACTTTGGCTTTGTTCTTCAATATTCCTTTGGCTATTCGAGGTCTTTTCTGGTTCCATATAAATTTTAGGATTATTTGTTCCATTTCTTTGAAAAAAATGGATGGTATTTTGATAGGGATTGCATTAAATGTGTAGATTGCTTTAGGTAGCATAGACATTTTCACAATATTTATTCTTCCAATCCAGGAGCATGGAACATTTTTCCATTTTTTTGTGTCTTCCTCAATTTCTTTCATGAGTACTTTATAATTTTCTGTGTATAAATTCTTAGTCTCTTTGGTTAGGTTTATTCCTAGCTATCTTATAGTTTTGGGTACAATTGTGAATGGGATTGACTCCTTAATTTCTCTTTCTTCAGTCTTGTTGTTGGTGTACAGAAATGCAACTGATTTCTGTGCATTGATTTTATATCCTGACACTTTACTGAATTCCTGTACAAGTTCTAGCAGTTTTGGAGTGGAGTCTTTTGGGTTTTCCACATATAGTATCATATCATCTGCGAAGAGTGATAGTTTGACTTCTTCTTTACCAATTTGGATGCCTTTAATTTCTTTTTGTTGTCTGATTGCTGAGGCTAGGACTTCTAATACTATGTTGAATAGCAGTGGTGATAATGGACATCCCTGCCGTGTTCCTGACCTTAATGGAAAAGCTTTCAGTTTTTCTCCATTGAGAATGATATTTGCGGTGGGTTTTTCATAGATGGCTTTGATAATATTGAGGTATGTGCCCTCTATCCCTACACTTTGAAGAGTTTTGATCAGGAAGGGATGCTGTACTTTGTCAAATGCTTTTTCAGCATCTATTGAGAGTATCATATGGTTCTTGTTCTTTCTTTTATTAATGTGTTCTATCACATTGATTGATTTGCGGATGTTGAACCAACCCTGCAGCCCTGGAATAAATCCCACTTGATCGTGGTGAATAATCCTTTTAATGTACTGTTGAATCCTATTGGCTAGTATTTTGGCGAGAATTTTTGCGTCTGTGTTCATCGAAGATATTGGTCTGTAGTTCTCTTTTTTGGTGGGATCCTTGTCTGGTTTTGGGATCAAGGTGATGCTGGCCTCATAGAATGAGTTTGGAAGTTTTCCTTCCATTTCTATTTTTTGGAACAGTTTCAGGAGAATAGGAATGAGTTCTTCTTTAAGTGTTTGGTAGAATTCCCCTGGGAAGCCGTCTGGCCCTGGGCTTTTGTTTGTTTGGAGATTTTGGATGACTGTTTCAATCTCCTTACTGGTTATGGGCCTGTTCAGGTTTTCTATTTCTTCCTGGTTCAGTTGTGGTAGTTTATATGTCTCTAGGAATGCATCCATTTCTTCCAGATTGGCCAATTTGTTGGCGTAGAGTTGCTCATAGTATGTTCTTATAATTGTCTGTATTTCTTTGGTGTTAGTTGTGATCTCTCCTCTTTCATTCATGATTTTATTGATTTGGGTCCTTTCTCTTTTCTTTTTGATGAGTCTGGCCAGGGGTTTATCAATCCTATTGATTCTTTCAAAGAACCAGCTCCTAGTTTCATTGATTTTTTTCTATTGTTTTTTTTGGTTTCTATTTCATTGATTTCTGCTCTGATCTTTATGATTTCTCTTCTCCTGCTGGGTTTAGGGTTTCTTTCTTGTTCTTTCTCCAGCTCCTTTACGCGTAGGGTTAGGTTGTGTACTTGAGACCTTTCTTGTTTCTTGAGAAAGGCTTGTACCGCTATATATTTTCCTCTCAGGACTGCCTTTGCTGTGTCCCACAGATTTTGAACTGTTGTGTTTTCATTATCATTTGTTTCCATGAATTTTTTCAATTCTTCTTTAATTTCCTGGTTGACCCATTCATTCTTTAGAAGGATGCTGTTTATTTTCAACATTTTGAGGAACCTCCATGCTGTTTTCCAGAGTGGTTGCACCAGCTTGCATTCCCACCAACAGTGTAGGAGGGTTCCCCTTTCTTGGCATCCTTGCCAGCATCTGTCATTTCCTGACTTGTTAATTTTAGCCATTCTGACTGGTGTGAGGTGATATCTCATTGTGGTTTGGATTTGTATTTCCCTGATGCCGAGTGACATGGAGCACTTTTTCATGTGTCTGTTGGCCATCTGGATGTCTTCTTTGCAGAAATGCCTGTTCATGTCCTCTGCCCATTTCTTGATTGCATTGTTTGTTCTTTGGGTGTTGAATTTGCTAAGTTCCTTATAGATTTTGGATACTAGCCCTTTATCTGATATGTCATATGCAAATATCTTCTCCCATTCTGTCAGTTGTCTTTTGGTTTTGTTAACTGTTTCCTTTGCTGTGCAAAGGCATCCAAATCGGCAAAGAAGAAGTCAAACTATCACTCTTCGCAGATGATATGATACTATATGTGGAAAACCCAAAGAGTCCACTCCAAAACTGCTAGAACTTGTACAGGAATTCAGTAAAATGTCAGGATATAAAATCAATGCACAGAAATCAGTTGCATTTCTGTACACCACCAACAAGACAGAAGAAAGAGAAATTAAGGAGTCAATCCCATTTACAATTGCACCCAAAACTATAAGATACCTAGGAATAAACCTAACCAAAGAGGCTAAGAATCTATACGCAGAAAACTATAAAGTACTCATGATAGAAATTGAGGAAGACACAAAGAAATGGAAAAATGTTCCATGCTCCTGGATTGGAAGAATAAATATTGTGAAAATGTCTATGCTACCTAAAGCAATCTACACATTTAATGCAGTCCCTATCAAGATATTCAATTTTAAGTAATTAATTAAAAGATCAACAAATTTGTTGTGTTGCTTTTCATTTATGTTACTGATGAAAAAATAATATTTACATCATTGTCAGCATAAACTAAATCATTATAGGTATAAAAACTAAGTACATGGCGCATGGGTGGCTCAGTGGGTTAAAGCCTCTGCTTTCGGCTCAGGTCATGATCCCAGAGTCCTGGGATCGAGCCCCACATCGGGCTCTCTGCTCCGCAGGGAGCCTGCTTCCTCCTCTCTCTCTGCCTGCCTCTCTGCCTAGTTGTGATTTCTCTCTGTCAAATAAAAAAAAAAAAAACAAAAAAACAAAAAAACTAAGTACAGCAGAATAACTCAGGAAATTTAAAAAAAAATTTTTTTAAAGATTTTATTTATTTATTTGTCAGAGAGAGAGAAAGAGAGAGCTCGCACACAAGCAGGAGGAGCAGCAGGCAAAGAGAGATGCAGACTTTCTGCTGAGCAAGGAGCCTGATATGGGACTTGATCCCAAGACCCTGGGATCATGACCTGAGCTGAAGATAGATGCTTAACCAACTGAGCCAACCAGCTGTCCCAGGAAATATTTTTAGTGATACAGAATAACTATCACTCTGACGACTAATAAGACTTTCGTCATAGAATATATTCAAAATTTTATAGATAAATCCCATTTAGTTTTATATATCCATTTACCTCTAACAGTCATATTTTTCCTATATTCCATACCACCATTTTAATGTTCTACATGGAACACTGGTTCTACAGCCATTCCTATCAATATTATTGTTTCCAAAAGAAAACCATAGCTCAATTAGATATAAATAAATGGTATAGTTAGTAGAAGTTATATTTTTCCACTGAAAACTAAAACTCACCCTAAGAAAATTTGAACATACTTTATAAAACCTTATAGTAAAATATGTACAAAATCATTCACATGCATATTTATAAAAGAAAAGAAGGAACTCCTAGGTGGCTCAGGTGGTTCAGCACCTGACTCTGGGTTTCACCACAAGTCATGATTTTACAGGTTGTGGGATCAGGCCCTGAGTCAGCCTCAGCTCAGTGGGGAATCTGAGGATTTTCTCCCTCTGCCCATCCCCCATTCGTGTGTGTACATGCACACATATGTTCACTCACTCTCTCTAAAATAATAAATCTTTCAAAAAATTTAAACCATTACACTACAGTATTAACTCAAAATTACTCATCCCTACTTTCTGTAACACTCCCTGAATTTTATAATTAATAGTTTCCATTTAATAAGATTCTTCAATATATTTCTAAAATATTTTATTTTCATTTCTTGGTTTATCATTTATTTCTCTTTCTATTGCTATATATGTTCTACTATTTCTATATCCATTTCCTTTACATTTATTTCCTTTTATTTGTGTTTATTTATTTATATTTATATTTGTATCCTTTTCTGAAATAATGAGGAATTTTGCCATAGGACACTTTATGTAACCTTTCCACCCTTTTGTTACTTAATTATTTTCAAGTATTTTTCATATATTTAACTTTTACTTTTAAAAATGTATATAAATCCCTATTTCTTAGCTCTTTAAAATAAACAGATACTCCAGGGGCACCTGGGTGGCTCAGTGGGTTAAAGCCTCTGCCTTCAGCTCGGGTCATGATCCCAGGGTCCTGGAATCAAGCCACGTGTCGGGCTCACTGCTCATCAGGGAGCCTGCTTCCTCCTCTCTCTCTCTGCCTGCCTCTCTGCCTACTTGTGATCTCTCTCTCTCTCTCTCTGTCAAATAAATAAACTCTTAAAAAAAAATAAACAGGGGCACCTGGGTGGCTCAGTGGGTCAAAGCCTCTGCCTTCGGCTCAGGTCATGATCCCAGGGTCCTGGGATCGAGCCCCACATCGGGCTCTCTGCTCCTCGGGGAGCCTGCTTCCTCCTCTCTCTCTGCCTGCCTCTCTGCCTAGTTGTGATTTCTCTCTGTCAAATAAATAAAATATTTTAAAAAAAATAAAAAATAAACAGATACTCCAAAGAAGATTTTTAAAAATGAATATGGAATTTAAAAACAAAACAAATGAGCAGAAGGAAAAAGAAACAAAGCAAGAAAGAAACTCTTAATTATAGAGAACAAGCTGATGCTCAGCAGCAGGGAGGTTGCTGGGGAGATGTGTTAAATAGGTGATGGGGATTAAAGAGTGCACTTGTGATGAACTCAGGGTAGTAGATGGAAGTGTTGAATTACTATATTGTACACATGAAACTAATATAACACTGTGCATTAACTCACTGGAATTAAAAACTTAAAAAATATATATCTTTCTTTCTATCTTTCTCTTTTTCTTTGGAATCAGGCTTATAGTTTTTCTGTTTGCCTGTTTGTGGTTTTCTTTTTTAGATCAGATTTTTTTTTTTTTCCCGGGCTTATTTTAACAAATCAAAGCACACCTAGTTAAAGGTCCAAAAACTCCTCACTGCAAGTAAGGAGGAACTCTGAAGAGGACTGGCCTGTGGGAAAGAACAGCCATAATACAACAGCAAAGTACACAAAGTATACATCAGAAAGACTTCCTAAAGTGCCAGGCCCTGGATAGTGTATGACCCCTTCTTATTGCAGCATTATGCTCAGGAGCAGGAATCGTAACAAACTTTCATAACACACAAAAGACAGAAACCTAGGCATAATGACAAGATGGAGGTAATCTCCCCAAAAGAAAGATCAAGAAAGCATAGCTAGGGGAGCTATTCAAAACAGATATAAGCAATGTATCTGAACAAGAATTTAGTACAACAGTCATAAGAATTCTAGTTGCGCTTGAAAAAAAGAATAGAAGACACGAGAAACCCTTGCTGCAAAGATAAAAGACCTAAAAACCAGTGAGGCTGAAATAAAAAAAAAAAAAAAAACTATAACTGAAATGCAAAACTGACTGAATGAGGATGGAAGAAGCCCAAGAGTGGATAAGTGATAGAGAAGATAAAACTATGGAAAATAATGAAACTGAAAAGAAGAGGGAAACAGAACTATTAGTTCACAGATAGAAACTTAGGGAACTCAGTGATTCCACAAAGCACAGTAATATCCATATCACAAGAGTCTCAGAAGAAGAGCAGGAAAAGTTTATTTGAACAAATTATAGCTGAGAACTACCCTAGCCTGGGTAAGGAAACAGGTATTCAAGTCCAAGAGACATAGAGAATTCTCCTCAAACAAAACAGGTCAAAACCAAGAGATAGCATAGTAAAACTTGCAAAATACAAAGATAAAGAGAGAATTCTGAAAGCAGCTAGGGACAAAATGTCTTTAACCTACTATGTAAACACATAAGGTTGTCTATCCACAGAAACTTGGCATGCCAGAAGAAGGGTGAATGCTATATTTAATGTGCTAAATAGGAAAAATAGACAACCAGGAACATTTTATCCACGGAGGCTGTCAGTCAGAATAGGAGAGTGTTTCCAAGACAAACTAAAGGAATTTGTGACCTGTAGACCATCTGTGCAAGAAATAACAAATGGGACCCTTTGAGTGGGAAAGGAAGACCAAAAGCAACAAAGAATAGAAAGGAACATAGTTTATAGGAACAGTGACTTTATAGGTAATAAAACAGCACTAAATTCATATCTATCAATAATTACTCAATAAGTGGACAAAATGCTCTAATCAAAATAAGTAGAATATCAAGATGGATAAAGAAACAAGACCCATCAATATATGCTTATCAGAGACTCATTTTAGACCCAAATGCATCTCTAGATTGAAAGTGAGGAAATGGAGAGCCATGTATCATGCCAATGGAAATCAAAAGAAAGCTGGAAAAGCCATACTTAAACTAGATTTTAAGCTAACATTTGTAATAAGAGGTGAAGAAGGGCATTATATCATCATAAAGAGGTCCAACAAGAAGATCTAATAATTTTAAATATTTATACCCCCAAATTGGGAGCAGACAGATGTATAGATGAATTAATAAAAAACTGAAAAGATGTGGATTGATAATACAATAATACTAGGGGACTTTAACACCCCACTTACAGCAATGGACAGATCATGTAAGCAGAAGATCAACAAGGAAACAATGGCTTTGAATGACATGCTAGACCAGATGGGCTTAACAGATATATTCGGAACATATCATCCTGAAGCAGCAGATACACATTCTTTTTGAGGGCACCTGGAACATTGCCAAAATAGATCATGTACTAGTCATAAATCAGGCCTCAATGTATACAAAAAGATTGAGATCATATATGCATATTTTCAGCCCACAACTCTATGAAACTTGAAGTCAACCACAAGAAAAATTTTGGAAGACCACAAATACATGGAAATTAAAGAACATCCAACTAAAGAATGAATGGGTTAACCAGAAAATTAAAGAAGAAAAATAATGCCTGGAAGCAAATGAAAATGAAAACATGACAGTCCAAAATCTTTGGGATGCTGCAAAAATGGTCATAAGAGGGAAATATATGGCAATACAGTCCTTCCTCAAGAAGCAAGAAAAGTCTAAAGACAACCTAACTTTACACCTAAAGAAGCTGAAAAAAGAACAGCAAATAAAGCTTAAATCCAGCAGAAGGAAAATAATAAAGATTAGAGCAGAAGTAAATGATACAGAAATTTAAAGAAAAAAAAAAAACACCAAAAATCAGTAGACAGATCAACAAAACTAGGATCTGGTTCTTTGAAAGAATTAACAAAATGATAAGGTTTAGGTTAAATGCATAACATTTTCTTTTTTTTTAAATCACTTCCTTAAAGTTTGATGGAATTACAAAAAAGTGGTACATGTTCCACGTATACAGCTTTATTAGTTTGAAGGTAAGGATGCACTTGTCAAATCATTACCACGTTCAGTGACATACTGATAAACATATCCATCACCTCCAAAAGTTTCTACTTGCCCTTTTCAAATAAATAAATATATGCATTGCATTTTCTTAGGGTAGAATTTAAGGTATATTTTCATTTTTGCTTCAGTTTGGATTGTAATATTTATGCAGCTTTTATTTTTCTGGAGTCTAAAATACTTTAGAGTTGGCAGAAGATGCATGAAATACCCTTACAACATTGATGACATACAGATTCTTTATCATAGTACTTTGTTAATGTTCTGTGTAATACTGACTGCTTTCTAAAGGGCTTGCCTATTTGTCCCTCGAATGTTTTTCAGTGTGAATTCCTATTCAGTCTTCATTTTGATTCCTTTTTCATTCTGCTTTGCATATGCTCAAGTGATATCTTTCTGAAAGTGACAGATAATGACCATAGATACTCTGAGGCCTTATAAGTCTAGAAAAATCTTTGCCTTTTGGTTTTTATTTTTCTAGTTATATAATTCTGGATTCAAAGTCCATTTCTGTCAAAATTCTAGGGAAATGTGTCTTTTATTGCATACTGTGCAATATTTTCAATGAGAATCTGGCATTGTCTATTTTTGCTGTTGTAATTTTTTTGTACTTTTACTTTTTAAAGCTTATGTAATCTCTTTACCCATGTGATTTGAAAATCTGTTGCCTATGTTTAGGAAAAGGTATTTGAGCATTTATTTTGTGAATCATTTAGTGGATACATTTAAGCTAATGGTTCACATTATTTGACTTCTGAACATCTGTACCTAATATTTCCCTTATTATTCTCTGTTTTTACTGTTTCTGATAATTGGACTTACTTGGATTGATATTTATATCTATCAGTTTTCTGTGATAAATTTCATACCATTGATTTTTGCTGTTGGTTTAAGAAAATTTTCTCAGTGTTACCCTACAAAACTTGAAAATTTTTAAAAAATTAGTCTCACAGTTTTAACTTAGAGGATAATTGCAAAAATAATACAGACAGTTTCACTATGTCTTTCACCCAGTTTTCCCTTGAGTATTTATCTTACATAATAGAGGAACATTATCAAAACTAATTTTGGACAGCGATATTAATTAAACAGTGGCATTTTTAAAATTTTGTCTTTTTTTTCCTCCCACTAATAGACTTCTGTTACAGGATCCAATTCAGGATCTCATCCTGCATTTACATGTGATATCTCCTTATTCTCAAATCTTTCAATGTACCTCATTCTTTTATTTCAAGACCTTGAACAGTATTTGTGCAGTGTCCCTCAATCTTTGCTTGGAATTTGTTCATGAGTATATTGAGGTCATACATTTTGAGAAAGGGTACCACAGAATTGATAGTCCTTTTCCAGTGTACCCTATTTGGGTCTACGTTATATTGGTAAGTATTACAGATACTACATTACCTTGGTGAGGGGTGTGTCTATCAGATTTCTACATTGTATAATCACAATTCCTTTTGTAATTACTTAATAATTTGGGGAAGATATTTTGAAAATATGAATATAACCTCTGTGCTTAAACATTCATTACTTTTATCATGTATTCAGTCTTGCCTGCACCAGTTGTAACTGTAGTTTTCTAGTGAGGATCTTCTATATTCCTTACTCCTCCTGCTTCCTTTCTTCTATGAGGAAGTGATATCCTTTCCTCCCATTTATTTGTTCAGTTATTTATTTATAGCTACATGAACTCCTAGGTATTTATTTTACTTAGAGGTTATAATCCTATTCTACCATCCCTTATTTTTTTACTCATTGTCCTCGCTTTGTCCATTGGGAGCTCTTTCAAGTTGGCTCCTGTATTCTTTTAACATGCCCCCATCTATTTTTTATTATGTAACTTTGGTCTCTGATAGCAGTAGATCCTGTAGGCTCATCTTGTATTTTTCTTGCCACAGCCCCAAAGTCAACAAATTCTCCAAGGCGCCCTGAATCTTTTTATTGGAAAATTGTATTTAGAAACTAAGATCTATGCTTATTGCTGCTGCTTCTAGACCCTCTCAATGCAGATACAGGAATACGTATTTACCAGTTCCTGCATATACACACATCTATAATTATGTGTGCATGTATATGTATGTAATCTGTCATCTGTCTTCTATCATATGTCTGTACCAATACTTCTGGCCACAGTACAAGGTTTGTTTTAGTATTTCTCATTTAGTTGTTTATATCTTTTTCTCCAATAGTGATAAACCTTGCTTTCATTATATATGAACTATTTATTTGTTAAGCCCTATTTAAAAGTAAAGTATTTTTGTATTTGCTAAGTCATATCCCAAGGAAAACCACATTTATCAACCAGAATGGAATACTGGATACATTTCTTTATATATGTTTACCCATATAATATCCAGGCAAAACACTGGTGTCCACGGTTATTTAGAATAGTTTCTTTTTTCCCCCATTACCATCAATATGGTTATGTGACTCAGTTGTAATTCAGTTATTTTGTCACCTCATCTATCTTACCATCCATATTTTTATTTAATTTATGTATATTAAAAATACAATTCCATGGGTTTTGACAAATTCAGAGTTGTATATTCACCACTACTTTCATCTAGAACAGTTCCAGCATCCCAAATATAGTCTCTTCATATCAACATCTCCCTCCCAAGTCCCAGTGCATAACACCAAGTGATTTTACAACCTTATAGTTTGCCTTTTCCAGAATACCACAGGTAATAGAATCATACCATATGTAATATTTGAAGTCTAATTTCATTCACTTAGCCTAATACGAAAGGGTATTTATAAATTCTTTAATCTTCCAGGGACTTTATACAGCCAAACACACTACATTTGGCTGAAATCAGCTCATTAACTCTTCTGGCTAAATTCTTCTTAAAGATGTCTGATATATCTTTCCCTAGATAAATATGTAATCTCACCTCCTCTCTCCCAGCAGGTGCCTGTCTTTCTTTGGCTCTAAGACCAGTTCTTTGCTCTGCAATCTCAGCTCTCCGTTCTTGACTTTGAAAACAGTCATGAATTTTAAAATTAATCTGTCTCTCTTACTTTATAGGGGTGAGAGTGACAATCCTTTTAGTTGTCTATCCCAGAGCAGAAGCCAGATGTCTTACTAAAATATTTCTGATTTCAAGAAATTCTTCTTTTCACTGATGTATTTTGTTTTGTTTTTGCCTTTGAGCCTTTGAATAACAATTTGATCTTGCTTTAAGGTTGTGTTACCACTTTTTTTTCCAATAGAAGAAGAAGAAGCAGATCCTCCCCCCACCAACCACCACCACCACTGAGCAGGGAACCTGATGGGGGGCTCAATCCCAGCATCCTGGGTTCATGACCTGAGCCAAAGGCAGTTAATTAACCAACTGAGCCACCAGGTACCCCAGGGTGTGCTATCACTCTTAATATAGAGAATAAACTGAGGGGTGATAGAGCTGTGTGGGGGATGGGCTAGATGGGTTATGGGTATTGAAGAGCACTTGATATGATGAGCACAGGGTGTTGTATATAAATGATGAATCACTGAATTCTACTCTGGAAACCAACATTGAATTGTATGTTAACTAACTAAAATTTAAATAAAAATTCAGAAAAAAAAAAAAGACCCAAAGCCCCAACTTTTATTTTAACTCTGATACAGAGCTACCATATATACTATAAAAATGTCAGTATAGCTGAGAAAAAGAATGCACTGATATTAAACTTCAAAACTAAACTTTATGTTGGGATAAATATAAGAAAAGAAAAAGGGTGAGTTCCCTTTTTTTTTTATTTGTTTTTCCATTTTATTTATTTTTTCAGCGTAACAGTATTCATTCTTTTTGCACAACACCCAGTGCTCCATGCAAAACATGCCCTACCCATTACCCACCACCTGTTCCCCCAACCTCCCACCCCTGACCCTTCAAAACCCTCAGGTTGTTTTTCAGAGTCCATAGTCTCTTATGATTCGCCTCCCCTTCCAAATTTTTTTTTTTTTAATAAACATATAATGTATTTTTATCCCCAGGGGTACAGGTCTGTGAATCGCCAGGTTTACACACTTCACAGCACTCACGATAGCACTTACCCTCCCCAATGTCCATAGCCCCCTCCCCCTCTCCCAATCCCACCTCCCCCCAGCAACCCCCCCATTTTTTTCAATAGAATATACACTCATTTCTTTTTAAAATAAATTAAGCGCTAAAAAATAAAATAAGGTGTGCTATCTTCTCTAATCTAAAAATTTTGATAAGAATTTTAAAGTTTTTTTAAGATTTTATTTACTTAGTTGACAGAGAGCGAGCGAACACAACCTGGGGGAGCAGCCAAGGGAGAAGAAGAAGCAGGCTGTCTGCTGAGCAGGAAGCCTAATGTGGGGCTCAATCCCAGGACCCTGGTGTTATGACCTGAGCTCAAGGCAGGCACTTAACCAGCTGAGACATGCAGGTACCCTTAGAATTTTAAAGAGATTTTATTATATTTTCAAAATAATTTCTCCTTTTTCTTTTTTAATTTAAATTCAATTAGCCAACATATAGTACATCATTAGTTTCAAATGTGGTGCTCAATAATTTATCAGTTGTGTATAGCACCTTATTGTTCCTTTTTCACTGTCATCTGTTCGATTTGCTCAGTCTTCTTAGAATGTGAGACCTACATTGAAGCCATTCGTATATATTTCAGAAAAGGCACATAAATGGAGATGTTGCAATAGGCTGTCACCTCCTCTAAAGCCAAATTAGACAAGATTTATTCTGAGGTACTGAACTTTATACTTAGAGCCTCTTCTATTCCCTAGTGGATCTTCACCTTTTTAAAAAGAATATCCACTGTATTTTTAATGAGAAAATCACACTCCACCAGCCAATCTGTAGAACACAATATTCTGTGCCTGGTAACTCTAAACATACTTGGGTTCACTGAGCAGAATGGATTTTACGCCTATTGGAGATTTTTCTGTGCCTATATTGTTTTTGCAGTTTTCTCCACTTTGTTTCCTCATCCTCATCTACTTTATATTATATAGAGATTTGTTTTAAAACCTTGTTCGGTGTGGTATGGTATGAATGACTGTGTCTCCCCACCAAAGTAATATGTTGACACCTAACCCCAAAGTGATTGTGTTAGGAAATGAGGCCTTTGGGAAGTCATTAGGATATTAGGGCTAGGACCTTATAAATGGAATTAGTGTCCCTATAAAAGAGATCTAGAGAGATCCCTTGTCCCTTCCATCATGTGAAGTTACAGGGGGACAATAACAGGGAATCTCCATTAGAATGAATCTGTTGGTGACATGATCTTGGATTTCCCAGCCTCCAGAAGTGAGAAATAGTTTGTTGTTTATAAGCTACTCTGTCTGTGGTATTTTTGTTATAGCAGCGTGACAAGACAAGGTAATTTTACAGTATTCTCAAAGTTTTTTCTGAATTTATTCCCCATTCTATTCTGTAACTGTTTACTGTAATTTCAGAAGTATTTTAGGAAGGAAACGGCCTTAAGTGTAATTTTCAGACCACCATCTTGAACTAATATTTCTTATTGAATTTTTAAAGCTTTTATTTCTCCTTTAAAGATTTTATTTATTTATTTGACAGAGATAACAAGTAGGCAGAGAGGCAGGCAGAGAGAGAGGGGGAAGCAGACTCCCACTGAGCAGAGAGCCTGATGTGGGGCTTGATCCCCAGACCCTGGGATCATGACCTGAGCTGAAAGCAGAGGCTTTAACCCACTAAGCCACCCTGGCGCCCCTTTTATTTCTCCTTTAATAAAGCAAATAAAGTTATTTTAATAGTGAGGGAAAAATTGTGACATATTGTTATATTTGAAGTTTTGTTTCCAACTTGTAAATTACATTTATAAAACAATTTATATTACATTTGTCTTTTCAAGAATAAAATAAATTTTCTCAAAAATCTAGGATAGCCATAACAAGATATTATATAGGTACCATGCAGAGGAGAAAAAAAAAAATGGCCTCTATTTTAAACATCCTGTCAGGATTCTGTTGAAATGTATTTTTATAGAACCTTTTACCTCACCATGAAATTTTATAGGAAGGTGATCCTTTCGTCTTCTCTGTAAAGGTAGTTAGGTACAGAAGGGATATATAGCATCCACTGAGTATAGTCTAAGTAAAATGGAATTCAAGTAAAACTCTTAAGTATCTGAGGGTATAATAAGGACTGTTACCCTAGTCAAGTAAAGGCATTAAACAAAATAACAACTGCAGAAACAGTAATAATAAGCAAACCATTATAGTTTTAAAGTTTTGCCCTTAAAGATACTAGAAGCTGAAAAATAGAAATACAGAATGAGAATCTAGTATTCCAACCAGTATTTGTCTTGGAAGTTGAACAACATCCAGAATTTAAAGTATCTTTTTTCATTTTATTTGTGGTAAGCAATGTGTCTTTTTGTTTTAGTAGCAACTAGTATAATGCAAAGTATATTTATTCTAGGCTGTACTTGACAGCTGTCTTAGTCTTTATTCTTTTTTATCTTTATAAGGTTACAGCATTATTTTATAAGATGTAGTAATTTAAGCACTCTCGTTTTTTGTAATTTGAACTTTAGTTCATAAGAAGAGGGAGTAAATTCCCTTTGCAATATCTAATGCAGTACTCACTTTTTCTCATCATAACTTCTTTCATAATTCCTGTTTCCTTTATAAGGAAAATCCAACCCATGCAAATTTTACACATGCACTTCCAGTTTTCTCATAAGTGTAGAGAGTATGAAGAATTAAAAGAAAGGGAAAAAAAGAAAGAGAAGGAGAAACAGAAAGAGAAGTACATCAGGATGAATAATCAAGACAGAAATATGTTCAGTTTATTAATCAGGCAGCAAGGGAAAACATTCATAAAATGAAAGAGACCATATTGAACCTTGAGTCAGTGACAATGCTAAAATGTTTTCTTATCCTTGCTGTTACTATGGGATGAGAATAGCTCATATACACTCAACTAAAGAAGATTCAGTACACCTTTCTCTTGGTGACCTGATGAACCAAAGGGCCTACAGTACTGACTGACAAAGTAGAGGTGAATTTGCTTAAAGCTTCACCAGCATCCTGTGGTCAAAATTAGGAGTATAAATTTCCTTCTGGGATTTACATCCCAAGAACACACATAACATTCCAAAATAGATTCAGAGATACTAACAGGATATGAAAACAAGATTAATTAAAACAAATTATTAACTAGAACAAATAATCCTAAAATTTGTATGGAACTACAAAAGACCCCTAATAGCCAAAGCATTCTTGAAAAATAACAAAGCCGGAGGTATCATAACCCCAGGTTTCAAGATATAATACAAAGGTAAAGTGGTTGAAATAGTATGGTACTGGCATAAAAATAAACATAGACCAATAGAACAGGATAGAGAGCCCAGAAATAAATCCATGCTTAAATGGTCAATTAACCAAACTATGGAAAGACTGAGATGTCCATCGACAGATAAATAGATAAAGAAGATGTGGTATATATACACAATGGAATACTACCCAGCCATCAAAACAATGAAATCTTGCCATTTGCAATGATGTAGATGAAACTAGAGGGTATTAATGCTAAGCGAAATCAGTCAGAGAGAAACAGTTATCATATGATGATCTCACTCATATGTGGAATTTAAGAAAGAAAACAGAGGATCATAGGGAAATGGAGGAAAAAATAAAATAAGACAAAAATCAGAGAGGAAGACAAACCATAAGAGACTCTTAATCATAGGAAGGAAACTGAGGGTTGCTGGAGGGGAGTAGTATAGGGGATTGGGGTAACTGGGTGATGGACATTAAGGAGGGCACATGATATAATGAACATTGGGTATATTATATTGATGAATCACTGAACTCTACCTCTAAGGCTAATAATATACTATATGTAAGTTAGTTGAATTTAAATTATAAATAAATAAATGGTCAGTTAATCTATGACAGAGGAGACAAGAAAAAATAATGGGGAAAAGACCATTTCTTCAATAAATGGTGCTGGGAAAGCTGGGCAGCTACATGCAAAAGAATGAAACTCTACCACTTTCTCACACTATACACAAAAATAAGCTCCAAATGAATTAAGGACCTAAATGTGAGACTTGAAACCATAAAGCTTCATAAAGAAAACATAGGCAGCAATCTCTTGGACATCCACATTTTTGTGGATATGTCTCTTCAGGCAAAGGAAAAAAAATACAAAAATAACCTATTGGGACTATACCAAAATAAAAGGCTTTTGTACAGTAGAGGAAACTATAAACAAAATGAAAAGGCAGCATGTTGAATATGAAAAGATATTTTCAAAGCATGCATCTGGTAAGGGGTTAATATCCAAAACATAAAAAGAGATCATAAAACTCAACACTAAAAAAACTGAAATAATCCAATGACAAAATAGGCAAATAACCTTAATAGACATTTTTCCAAAGAAGACATACAGATGGCCAGCATATGAAAAGATGCTCAACATTACTAATTGTCAAGGAAATACAGATCAAAACTACAGTGAGATACCAGCTCACACTAGTCAGAATAGCTAGTATCAAAAAGAAGAAATAACAAGTGTTGGTGAGGTGTATAGAAAAGGGAACCCTTGGGCACCTGGGTACCTCAGTCAGCTAAGCGTCTGCCTTGGCTCAGAAAAGTTGAGATTTTTGCCATTTGCAACAGTATGGATAGACCTAGGTGGTATTATGCTAATTAAAGTAAAAGTGACAAAGAAAGACATACTGTATGATTGCATTTATGTGTGAAAGCTAAGAAACACAAAAAGACAGAAACGGGCTCAAAAATATAGAGAAAAAATGTGGTTGCCCAGTGGGAGGTGGGAAGAAGGATTGGCAAAATAGATGAAGAGGATAAAGGGGAACAAACTTCCAGTTATAAAATAAATAAGTCATGAGGTTGAAAAGCAGAGTATAGGGAACATATTCATTAATATTGTAATAATGTTGTATGGTGACAGATGGTTAACTACCCTTATGGTAATCGTTGCATGATATATAGAATTGTCAAATCACTGAGTTGTATACTTAAAACTAATATAACACTGAATGTCAACTATACTTCAGTAATAATTTTTTTAAAAAGCACAACCATCTTCTATAAGTGCTTTTTCAAAGAATATAATATGTGGTTTAGAGTTTTTTTACCCTTTAAAGTGCTTGAAACTATATATTGTCATTAAATTGCAGTTTATAAATTTTCTGGATCTCAAAGCTGTGAACATCAAAGGAAATTTCAGTTTAAATTTTTATCTTTTTTTTAAAGATTTTATTCATTTATTTGACAGAGAAATCACAAGTAGGCAGAGAGGCAGGCAGTGAGAGAGGAGGAAGCAGGCTCCCCACTGAGCAGAGGGCTCCATGGGGATGGGGAGCTCCACCCCAGGACCTTGAGGTCATGACCTGAGCTGAAGGCAGAGGCTTAAGTAACTGAGCCACCCAGGTGCCCCAATTTTTTATCCTTTTTGTATTAGATGACAAAAATCAAGAATTCTCTCAACACAAACAACAATAGAAAAGGATGAAAATGCTAAAGCAAAAAAGCAAAAAAGCAAAAAAGAGACTTAGAACATAGATCCAGTTGGCTCTACATGTAAGTACAGAAATTCTACAGAAGACAGTGTTGATGAAATGAATCACAGAAGACATATTTTAATAGAAGAGAATTGATTTTCGCTGAATAGAATTAATTTTCGCTGTTGAAAAGTTTATTGAGTTTGAATATAGAAAAGCCTCTCTACCTATTTGTGATCTCTCTCTGTCAAATAAATACAATCTTTTTAAAAAGTATATGAAAACCTAAAAGACCTAAGCATATCATCTAGAGTCCAATAGGATGCAACAGCAGTAACAATTTGGAAAGGATAAAGAATCCCTAAGAAATAGTCTTCAAAGTCTTAAACTATTAAAAGAACATACTTATATGCTAAATTTATAAGCATAGTTTTTCATGAGAGAACAATGGAGCCAGATGTTTTCAGGGCTATTAATTTCATGCATCTTTTTCAGTCGCAAGCTCGCAGAATGTGGCTACCCAACATTTAACTTTATATAGTTACTTTGCTTAAGATAAATTTATCAGGGAGTGAAATCTAGGCTTTCTAGTGTCACCTCTGAATTTCTAGTCTGTTACTTCTAACTCTACTCACTGTTGCTCTCTGAGTTCTCCCAGGGATGTTTTACTACTATCCAGCAGCTGCTTTTTATGTTCTGTGTGTTTATATTAAACTTTAATGAAACAACAAACTATTCAGGAAGTTAGAAGTTTTTCTTGCAGTAGTAATAAATAGGTAGATATGTATCTTTCTGATTAAATAGATGCGGTTTTCCTGGAAGTGTCAGTATTGAGGATATAACAGAGATCAAACTAATATCTAATAATCTCATGTCCCTCATAACATTCCCTGACCATCTCCAAGCAGAATCTTGGATAATTTGTATTGTATGAAATTCATCCTACCATCTGAAATACTTCCTATAGTTTCTTTCTAAACTACCTAAGATCCTTAAAACCAGAGTGAAACCATATCCACTTTCACCACTACATTCCTTCCTATCCCACCTAATTTAGACATCAGAAATATCCTAATAATATCAAACCCATGGAGGGATGGATAATAAAGTCAAACCCATGGAGGGATGGATGGATGGATGAACAAGTAAGTGATAAAATAGTTGTCATCCAACTGGCTTCCATAACATAACATAGATTGTAACCAAACTTTTTGTGAAATATGTATTCTTTTCATCTCTACGGTATAGTACACAATTAGCTTTTTTTTTTTCCATTTTATTTATTTTTTCAGCGTAACAGTATTCATTCTTTTTGCACAACACCCAGTGCTCCATGCAAAACGTGCCCTCCCCATTACCCACCACCTGGTCCCCCAACCTCCCACCCCTGACCCTTCAAAACCCTCAGGTTGTTTTTCAGAGTCCATAGTCTCTTATGGTTCGCCTCCCCTTCCAAATTTTTTTTTTTTAATAAACATATAATGTATTTTTATTTGCCATTCTGTTTTATCTGTGTCAAAGGAGTTAAAATAAGCAGAAAGCTTCAACTGAAGTTAAAAAACCTCATCCATTAAGCACACAAAATGTAACATATTTCACACTTAGAAGTACAAGAATTTCCATCCCAGAGCCCTGTTCAAATTACTGATTCTCAGATGGCTGTGTTTTGACTACTTAACTTCTCTACACGGCAACTATTACTTTTAGTGTTTTTATCCATCTTTTAACTATCTTTTAAAATTATTTTGCACTTTGATTTGTAATGATCTTGGGGCGAAATCTGACAGCTACTTTTGTGGTGGTTCTAGGGGTCCCTGAATAAATGCATTTAAATTTGCAAAGCATTTTTTGGGCGCCTGGGTGGCTCAGTGGTTTAAGCCGCTGCCTTCGGCTCAGGTCATGATCTCAGGGTCCTGGGATCGAGTCCCGCATCGGGCTCTCTGCTCCACGAGGAGCCTGCTTCCCTCTCATTCTCTCTCTGCCTGCCTCTCTGCCTACTTGTGATCTCTCTCTGTCAAATAAATAAATAAAATCTTTAAAAAAAAAAAAAATTTGCAAAGCATTTTTTATTCCTTTTGAGACTTAAATTACTGCTAAGCAAATTCAGCATTCTGCAAATACCAATGCTGTTATAAAATATTGAGAAAGATTATAGACTTGTCTAAGAATGCTGTTTTTGTTGTTATACTTCCTATTCTATTTTCTACTAAGCTAAAAATTTTAAGGAAAATTTTAAGGAAATTTACAGTCTTTCCCCATTCCAAATGCAGACTCTTTAAGCAGGTAAAAAATAACTTTGATTGCCATACCAGCTATTTTAGAATATCAGTTCCCTTCTGGATAGTTTTTTTCCATTTGGGGAACCATTTGTACATAACAGAAAAAGAAGTAATCTTCTAATAATTCGTCCATGAATTCAAAATGGACAAGAGACCTTAATGGCTCATGTTAAATTCTCTATACATATGTCTTCCAAGTATTTGGTTTCAGTTTGTTTCTTATTTTGGAACAGTGCCACACTAGTCTGTTTTGGTCTGTGGTAGTCAAAATGGTCTCTCCAATCTGTTTCATCAGCTGCTTTAGTTCAACTACTGTATGGCTTTTATGAAAAGCCCATGACCTTAAATTTTAGAACCCAGTAAGATGAAAACCAAGAGTCAATATAATATGGAAAAAAGTATTGTGTATAATTGTTAAGAGATGCTGAAGAGAGAAGACAGAATAGATTCCTCTATTATATGCATATGCCTTTCAGAGTCTCCTGATATTCCTGTCTCTCATTCTTTCACTCTGTTTGTATGTATAAAATATAATTTAAAACAACAACAAAATTTTAAGATTCAACCAAAATCCTTTTCTGAGAATATTTCTCAGCTTTATCCAATTAACTATGATTGTTTATTTATGCACTTTTCCCTTTGCAGTTAACTACTATTAATTAATCATTGTTCTATTCCCTAAGTGGCTTTAATGTTAATATTTGTGTAAGTATTGTGTATATCCTAGTTTGCTATAAATTCTTTGAGAAAAGAGATTGTGTGTTTTCTATTTCCATACTGTGCCATAATTAGTGGTCAATTGTACTGAAAACTGGAATATAATCTTTTTCCAGTTTTATTTATTGAAAAAAATGATTATTGATCTGTATTGAAAAATATGGGCAATACAAACTTTCTATCACTATAGGTATTTATCAGTTGAGATATAAATGAATGCATCTTTAACACAAGTTAACACAAATTTAACACAAATTGCATGTTTATTAACACAAATTACATGTTTGTGATTTCACAGTAAGGAAATGCAATCATGGAATGGTAGAAAGTTAAGAACAAAATGGTAACAAAAATTTACTGTTCCTTATATGTCATCTAAAACTTTGTTTCTGATTTTGTGTTTATTTTAGTAACTGGCACAACTGGTACAGAATGCTGAATTTGAAAATTTGATTAAAACAAGAAATAAAAATACAACTGTATGGAACAATAAAACACATATTTGTATTTTCACTTACTATTTTCTCTAATACAGTTTTTTGTCTTTGAGAGTTAAGCATTGAAAATCTGGGCATCTTCCAAGTACCTGTCCTAGAAGAATTATTTTTTTGTGTGCTTCTTTTAATCTCTTAATCCCTTAATGAAGCTAGTGATGGTTCTATGTTGTAAATACAAATCATCTTCTACCTAAAAAAATTATACCTATCTCTGCCTTTTTCATGAATCACTTCACCATTTCTTATTGTTTTGAAATAATATTGTAGTGTTTTCTTTGATTCTTTTATTTTCTTTTTTTAATTAACATATAATGTATTATTTATTTCAGGGGTACAGGCCTATGATTCATCAGTCTTACACAATTCTTGAATCTTCTTAAGATCCCACAAGCAAAATTTTATTTTTTCTATTTTTTTCATGAAACGTTTTTCAGTCAGCCTCTTCTTGCAGCACTATTGTATTAGAAATTCTCCAAACTGTACAATACATGGTTATTGTATAAGACTTTAGCACTAACTCTATTCAAATAACATTTCACTTCCTATGGGCCAATGTAGCTGAGGTAATGCTATAGTAACAAACCACCATCTTAGTGGTTTGACGGTATAAAAATTCGATTTTTATGTCAGACTATATATCCACTGCTGGCTATCAGGGAGCTTTGCTTAGCTTGTTCACGCAGAAGCTCAGTGAGAGAGAGTTCAGTCTTGCATACTACCATGATTACTGTGGCCACTGGGGTCATGAATCACACATTGGCTTTTATAGTTTTACAAACTTAAAGATTTTCATGTTGCTCAAGTCTAGTTAACAAAACATGGTTAATATAAAAAATTAGTTCTAGTCCCTGTTCTAAGTATTTTTCTTTATGTAATTTAATGATCACACCAAATTTATACTTAAGTAGTAGTATTATTTCCATCTTACATTCAGGGGTCACTTAGGCAAACAGGTTGAGACAAAGTTCAGGATGGCAGATTCAGAATTGAAATTCCACTTTGTCTGATACAAAAGCCATTGTATTAAGTTTACATTATACTACAAAAAATTATATTCATTGGTTTTCATTTTTATTATGCTGCAAGTTATTGTTCATAAGATTCTAAATAATCCCTGAAACCATCCATTATTTGATGGATAGAAGATTTCAATATATTATGTAAGAAAACAATCATTAATTTGGTTTTTAGTATAAAATATGATATACTTTATTTTGTGCACATAAATATATGATTATGGGGCGCCTGGGTGGCTCAGTGGGTTAAAGCCTCTGCCTTTCGCTCAGGTCATGATCCCAGGGTCCTGGGATCGAGCCCTGCATCGGGCTCTCTGCTTGGCAGGGAGCCTGCTTCCTCCTCTCTCTCTCTCTGCCTGCCTCTCTCCCTACTTGTGATCTCTATCTGTCAAATTAAATAAATATATATATATATATATGATTATATACAATTTGTATATAATAATATATAATAAATGCCTACTTATATGTTGTGTGTATAATTATATAATTAGTGAGTTAACACACAAGATTGTATTGTAAAACTCATGCAAATTAGATCTTCTGCATTTTTAATATTTTCCAATCATTTTAAGCATGTAGACAATCAAGTGATAAAAAGAAGTTGAATGCAACAGGGGAAGCTTCCCAGTTCCTTCCTTTCTGCTTGGACATGTTTTGAGCTCTAAGAGTGCAGGAGATATGTGAGGTATACAGGCTTATCTCACATAGCAGGAAGAATTTCAGTTATGAAACATCTGTTTTATACTCTAAAGAGTTTGGGGTTACTCGGTGTTCTCTAGGGAGCTCTAGGATCCATAGATCCTAGTTGGTTTTACTACTAAATATCTTTTTTTCCCCTAATTTATATTGTTTCCAGCTTTGATCTCTTATAAAAATTGCTGTTACACACATGTACATGCACAGAAATGCATGTATTTTTGTTGGTGATATGCCTGGAAGGTCAAAACACTGGTGCACAGGACACAGAGGTAGCTTGTCAACAAAGGTGATTGTCAACAATTCCTCCCCTGTCTGACTGTTTTTAAACTCTTTAAAACTCTTTCTTAGATATTTAAATTTTGTAGGCTATATTTTGGGTATTCTTAAGATATATAACTCTTTTCTTTTTCCAAAAAGAACATACAAACATACAATGGGAACAATAAATAGACTGTAGTAGGACAAAATATTTACAAAAGCCATCTGATAAAGGACTGCTTTCCAAAATAAACAAAGAACTTTTAAAACTCAGCAATAAGAAAATTAACAACCAAAAATGATCCAAAAACCTTAAGATACAGCTCACCAAAAAAAAGAAAAACCCACACAAATGGCAAATAAAAGTTTAAAAAGATGTTTACATCATATATCATCAAGAAAGTGGAAATTAAATGCAAATTCAGTACGATACAGCTACGTACTTAGTAGAATGCTCAAAATCTGGAACACTGATGACACCAAATGCAGCCAAAGATGTGGAACAACAGGAACTCTGATGCATTGCTATTGGGAAAATGCAAAATGGTATAGCCACTGTGGAAGACAGTTTAGCTGTGTCTTACAAAACTAAACATACTCTTATAATACAGTCTAGCAATTGCACTTCCTGATGTTTAGCCAAAGGAGTTAAAACATGTCCACACAAAAACCTGCACAAATAAGCTTATAGCTGCTTTATTCCCAATTCCTAAAACTTAGAAGCAACCAAGATATTCTTCAGTAGGTAAATGGATAGACTGTGGTAGAGCCAGACAGTGGGATATTATTCACTTGTAAGGAGAACTAAGCTGTCAAGCCATGAAAAGATACAAATGAAACTTAAAAGCATGTTACTAAGTGAAATAAGCCAATCCAAAAGGCTGTGTACTATTTGATTCCAACTATATAACAGTCTAGAAAAGGAAAAACTATGAAGACAGTAAAAAAATAAAGAGTTACTAGGGCCTGGTGAAAAGAAATGAATAGGTAGAACATAGAAGATTTTAGGCAGTGGAATAAAAAAAAAAAACCCCCTCTGTATGATATAATGACAGATAAATGTCATTTTACATTTGTCCAAACCCACACGACGTATAACATCAACAGTGAATTTTATGGTAAATTGTGGACTTTGATGGTTATGACTTGTCAGTTTGGGTTCATGCATGATAAAAAATGTATTATTCTGGAGGACATGTTGATAACGGGGGGTGGGTATGCATGTGCTGGGACCAGAATTTATGGGAAATCTCTGCTTCCTTCTGAATTTTTTTTTTTTTTGTAAATCTAAATCTGTTCTAAAAACAACAACAACAACAACAAAAACACACTTAAAATAAGAAACTAAATAACAGTAATGTTAATAATAAAAACCTGGGAGGGGGGAGATCAATGGTAGCCAGGTATTTGGGTGGAAGGAGGGATGAATAGGTGGAACACAGATTATTAAGGCACGGAATAATAAGGCACTGGTATACTGTAATGGTGAATACATGCCAGGAAGCATTTTTCCAAACCCATAGAATGAACAGGACCAAGAGTGAATCCTAATGTAAAATAAGGGACTTTAGTTGATAATGATGTGTCAATGTAGACTCATCACTTGTAACAAAGATACCGCTCTAGTGGGGGGATGTTAACAATGGGAGAGGCTATGACTGTGTGGGGACAATGGGTTTGTGGGAATTCTCTGTACCTTCTCAATTTTCCTGTGAACCTAAAACTGCTCTAAAAAAAGTAAATTCTGTTAAAAATGAAAAAAAAATCCATTAATACTATAGGACTGATTAAACAAATATTAGCTATATTTAATATCAAACGACAGTAATGTATTTCTTTCTGTCCTTTGATATAGCAAGCTGTTTTTGTTCCTTCTGTTTCCTTTTATAATACTTCTCTAAACTTTCTGAATCATTTAGGACACTTTTCTCTTATATAATGGTAAACCTGAATTCATTCAAATATAAAATTCATTTTGACTTGTAGCGCTGCTCTTAATCAAGCTCTTGGTACACTGATTCCTGGTTTCAGTCCAATGTGATGATTTCAGACTAAATACTCTCTCAACAAAGTCATTTGAGAATGGAATACTTAAGATTTTACTTAACCACAACAGGAGGTTAGGCTTGCAGGAATCACTTCCCTTCTGTGTGAAAATGTCTATCTACATTGTATCTACTGGCTTGTTTTGGTAGATCAGCTGTTTGTTAATCATGTTCTTTGTTTCTAATCATAAGAGGCTATTCTGTTTAAAATGCCCATTATTTTCACACACTACAATGCATACTGAATGTTTTCATAAGCTAAGCCTCTCTTTATCAGTGAAATGTGTTTTGAAGCAGAGAAGTAATTTGAACTCTTGAAAATGAGGTTGTATTCTAAGTAAGTTACAATTTTAATAAAGAAGTTGAGAAAACGCTGTTTAACTTTGCTGCCCTTTTCTAGTAATATATATGTGTTCTGAAGAGTCTCATTTTCCAAGAAATTAGTCTTTTTTTTTTTTTAGTGTGTGAGTTTTGTTGTGAACTATACTAACACCAGACACTCAAATGCAATCAGTTCATCCTTTTCTATACTCTTAAAGGCCACTTCAAAGACCATGAAATAGTTTTGAAGAAATAGCATTTAAATGTGTGTTTTGTAGAGATCCTTTTTCTCCACTCACATTCTCAGTGTGTTTCCAAATTAGAGAAGGATATTCTTCTTGCCTGATACTTTGAAAATGGTGTTTCATACCAAGCCATCATTATAACATTTTCTCTGTGTCCAGCCACAATGCTAGCAATCAATCCTGTAAGCACATGTCTAGAAATTTATCTCCTTACATTTTTATAATGCAAAAAATCTCAATCAATGAGTCTGCAAGTTTTGAGGAAACCAAGAATGTTAGTATGACATAGTCAATATCACTGGTACACAAACTATACTCTTACAGCTTAGGCTATGAGGTTTTGGAGGATGTTTAGTAAGTACAAACTTTTTATTTTCTTTATTAAGAACTCTATAAGTAGACGAAACTGTGTATTGAACATGCACATTGATCGGCAAGTCTAGTCTGTTTTTGGATACAGTATTAACAATCTTTATGTTTTCTGTAGTTTTATTAAGATTTTCATGTGAATAGATGATGCGAAAGTGTGTTTTTTGAACCAAAATATGTAAGAGCTGAGACAAGTTGTGTTGTTGCTGTGATCCAACACATCACCTGATATATTGTAGAAAGTATAATTATTAATAAACTCACATAATCAGATAATCAGTTGCATGTTGGAAGGGACCAACACATTTATCAAACATTTCTCTTTTTTCTCCTCTAGTTTCAACCACTGAATCCAGAAATGTTACTTTACTCAGATTTATAGAGCAATCAAGGAAACACCAGGAAAATGTATGGTTGTTTGTTTGGTACATACAAATTAATTCAGCTGATATTATTTGTGACTGGCATGAGTGTCTGTTTGGTAGACAAAAACCTTTATTTGGTTTGGAAGTACCTCCTTGTATCATCCTAGACCTGTGAGATTTGTGTGTACTTCCATAGCCTCTTCTATTACCATAGCCACCTCTCAAATTGCTTTCTGCATATTGTGTAATACAATCTATCTTGATTGTACCTTTCTAAACCAGTAACATGTGACCGTTCATAAAAGTAACAGATTTATTTAGCCTTCATTTGTGGTAATATCTGTGTGATGCTGTTATTGGTATTTTTTCTTTTTCATTACCTGAACTCTCAGGAAACATGGTCACCATATTAAAAATGCTGAACTAGTACCACCTCGATAACATAACATTTAATTACAGGCAAAGTCAGGAACTGTTAATATTCATGATAACAATTCACTCAAGTTGTGCACTTAGTCACATTGCTCAGAATGATGCCCATGATAATGATCCATTATTGTTAGCCACAAATTGTGATTGCCAGCAACAGCTGCTGTGGCACAAAACAACAACAGTGACTATAGAAGGTAGATAATCTATGCCCTATCTGTTTGATTCTAAAAGTGTTCTTTCGGCTCCTATTTTTGGGGTTACTGTATGTGTTTTATATATTCCCCTCAATTCTCTGTAGCCATCCTCCCAAATTCCACCTTTTAAAATCCCAGTGAGGTAATATACTGTGACAATGGACTTCCAGTGCTAAAACAAAAACCATTCTGGATAAACTAAGACAATTGTTCAGCCTACCTTTAGCCAACTACATATTACCAGGGACATTCTGTAGATACTATGTCTTACTCAGAGCAAATACATATGTATTTTTGCGAACAGTGTTAATATGTTTTCCCAGAGATCTGATTGACATGAAGACTAGAACTGCTTACCTTACTTCTTTTTGCTTTCTTGGGAGTGCCCTCCCAATAAAGGTAGTGAATGGATTACTGTCCAGCTGCTATAATTTCTTTCTTGCGGTATGTCTGTTGTATACAAACACATACATACTATTTATTTGCATGAATGTCATATATAATTTTACCTTTCACTGTAGAAAAATCCATGCAAAAGAGGAAAGAAGAAGAATTAACAATTATCTCAGATACTCTCTGTAAGATAAGAAGGCCTCATTTTACAAAATATCACCACAATATCACAAAAAGAGGGAAAAAAACCACAATGCTTTACTAGCATGAAATATCAGTGATCAAACTTTCTCATACATGTATTTTTTCACTATTTGTATAAATCCATATTAAAACAGGGCACACATTACATTTATTAATATGTTTCTTAAGTATTGGTTAAAAAAGTATGAAACTGCTTTACATGTATGCTTATGTTGAACAAGTAAGTATATGGGTGTGGGATGGTAACAACCAGGTTTTCCAGGTTTCTCATTCTCAAAGAGGGAAGTTACAGGTAAGAAAGAAAGGAAAGCTAGAATGAATACTTTGGTACTGAATTACTATCAAAGATATCAGTATGAACTTTAGCTTAATTCATATTCAGGTAGCTACAGAAACAGTTTAAATATATGTGTATAGGGGTTAATATTACATGTCTAAGTGTTTGTGTATACACTAAGCATGTATCTAAGTATGGTATACATGTGCATGTGTATATAAATATATACACACATACATACGAAATACAAAAATAAAACAAAATGGATTGTAGACATAAATTCAAGAGCTAAAATTACAGAATTTATGTGAAAAAAATAGAAAACAGTCACAATCTTAAAATAAGCCAAGTTTATTTATTTATTTTTTGTTTGGTTATTTCTTGGTTCTGATAGGACACAAAAGCATGAACAATAAAAGAAAAAATGATAAATGGGATAAAATTGATAAAATGAAAAAGTAAACATTTTCACCATCAAAACATACACTTAAAAATACATGATATAGAGCAGAAGAAGATATTCCCGTGTATAGGACGGTTATATCAAAAACATAACTCATTAATAAGTAAATCAATCAAAAAATGGGAAGAAAAAAGTGAACATGCACTTAACCAGTATCGAATAAGCACATGAAATGATGCTCAATTTTATCGTGAGTTACTTATGCAGCTAATACTGTATATCCCCTAAAATAGCTAAATTGAAAAGACTGGCAATACTTCTCTCTCTTTTTTGAGAAACAATTTTATTTATTTTTGAGAGAGAGTGAGCACAAGGAAGATGGGGCAGAGTGAGAGGGAGAAGCAGACTTTCCTGCTGAGCAGGGACCCTGATGGTGTGGCTTCTGGGATCAAGACCTGAGCTAAGGGCAGACACTTAACTGACTGAGTCACCCTGGTGCCCCAAGATTGGCAATACTTCTAAGTATATGGAGCATGTGGAGCTATTATGCACTACTATAAAAATAAAAATTTAAAAACAATACACTACTTTGGGAAACGGTTTGACATTTTCCTAAAATGTTAAATACTTGCCACATGACTAGCAATTCCCATTCTTGTGTTATCACTGAACAGAAATGAATACATATACTTACACAAAAATTGTACCCTACTGCTTATAGCGCTCTACTTATTAGAGCCCTACACTAGAAACAACTAAAGCATCCATCAGGAAGTGGATGGATAAACAAATTGTGATATATTAACGTAATGGAACACCAGTCTTTCTTTTTTTTTTTTTCAAAGTGTTGATAATACAGCACTGTAAATGAATCTCAGAAACATTACATTGTGCAAAAACATTATACTGAGCAAATGAAGTCAGAAGTAGAAGAGTGTATGATTATATTTGTAGGAAACCACAGAAATGGCAAATCTAATCTATACTGATGTGTAAATCAGTGGTTTTCTGAGATGGGGAAGAAGAGATTGAAATGGTTAGGGGGAGCCTGGGTGGCTCAATAGGGTTAAGTGTCTACGTTCAGCTCAGGTCATGATCCCAGGGTCCTGGGATCAAGTCCCACATGGGATTCCCCACTCAGCGGGAGTCTGCTTCTCCCTGGGCCTGTGCCCCTACCCTGCTCTCTCTCTCTCTCAAATAAATAAATAAAATCTTAAAAAAAAAAAAGTGGGGATTTTTTACAACTGATGGAAATATTTCATATTCTGATTTTGTGGTTTTACAAGTAGTTTCACAAGTATGTATTTTTTTGAGACTGATAAAACAAAGACTTAAGTGATGCAATTTATTTCATATAAGTTAATCTCATTAAAGTTAAATAATAGTAGCAATAATAAAACCTCCCAGCTTTCTCTTACTCTCCAAAATGGCATACCATGCTTCCTTTTCCTTCTTTCTTTCTTTTTTTTTTTTTTTTTTTGTTAATTTTTTTTCTCCCCAGGCATGCCCTCTTCCTTCAGATCTTGGCAATTGCTCTTCTTTTCATTGTTTGAAGGAACAATAACTTAGGTACTTTATGCAGTTTTTCCCCCAAATTTAAAACTATCAATGAAGGCTTACCAAAATAGTTGAATATATAACTTATTGCCATTATTTGCTATAAAAATAAAGTGGGTAAATGTATAAAAACATTAATAATACTTTTTGAGGTCCATCTTGAATAATATTTCTGCATTTCTCTTATTATCTTTTTTTAAATATTTTGAATATCAATTTTTTTTTATTTCTTTTCAGTGTAACAGTATTCATTGTTTTTGCACCACACCCAGTGCTCCATGCAATACGTGCCCTCCTTAATACCCACCACTGGCTCCCCCAACCTCCCAGCCCCCACCCCTTCAAAACCCTTAGGTTGTTTTTCAGAGTCCATAGTCTCTCATGGTTCACCTCCCCTTCCAATTTCCCTCAACTCCCTTCTCCTCTCCATCTCCCCATGTCCTCCATGTTATTTGTTATGCTCCGCAAATAAGTGAAACCATATGATAATTGACTCTCTCTGCTTGACTTATTTCACTCAGCATAATCTCTCCCAGTCCTGTCCATGTTGCTTCTCTTATTATATTCTTAAAATTGATACTGAATTTCTGTAGCTGTGTGCTTTCAGAATTTGAAGTTCTGTTAGCCCCTGATTTGTTTTACAAACACCGTAAGTGATATTTCTAGTTGGTTTTAATCCTGCTTCATACATTTATAATTTATGAAAAATAATAACCCTTTTTAGGTAAAAATCTTAATAATTTGTCAAGAAATGTTTTGTAAGAAATGCTTCAGCATTGTTCAATTCAAAAGACCTGGAACTGCTTGTAGTTCCTTTTGGACCATTCTTTGTTGGCTGGTGTATTTGTGGTTAATGCAAACACCAAGGTCCTGTAAGTGTCTTGATTTATAATCTGTGCAAAGTGTGAAACATGGCATCTGTTTTTGAGAGAAAAGTATTTTTTATAATACCAGAATTATATTAATTTTCTTTTAAGTTTTTAATTATTTATGATACATTAAGCAAAAATTTACCCATACATTGAATGTTCCCATATTCATTGTTTTCTTTTTCTATAGAACCTTTAAAACATAATTGAGTTTACAAATATTAACTTAAAATAAAAACTATAGTTCAGAGCTGGTAGGCAAAATTTGACAAATGTGGCAATAAGGATCACTTTATTATCACAGAAACTTTTAGAGCAGTGGTTCTCAGTCTTTTTAAGTTTCAAGCCGACTTTTAAATGCTAAAATTTAGGGGTGCCTAGGTGGCTCAGACAGTTAAGCATCTGCCTTTGGCTCAAATCATGATCTCGGGGTCCTGGAATGGAGCCCCAGGTTGGACTCCCTGCTCAGTAGGGAGTCAGCTTCTCCCTCTCCCTCTGCCCCTGCCCACCCCCACCCCCCCACTCCCCAGCTTGTGCTATCACCCTCTCTCTCAAATAAATAAAGTCATAAAAAAATACTAAAATAGGCACTCTATTTGAAGGGATTAAATAACTCAAAGTACTATTAGACAAGTGAGCGATAACTACAGTACAGTTGCTGCTAGAGTATAACTCAGTCTCACAATGTCTATAAATAGTCTATTATTGCTGTATTCAAAGTATATTGTTTGTGAAGTCTCTTTCAAGGCAAGTCATATAACCTATCTGGGACGTAATTATCCTCATTTATAAAGTACTAAATGATCTCTTCAAATTCCTTTTGTGAATCAATTATTCTCAAAAAAGTAATTTGATGTCTCTTTCCTTCACTTTACATCTGGCGTTTCCTTTCTGTAAAACCATACATGTGTGATTTTCATAAAAATGAAGTACTAAAAAAAGGAAGGCACAGTTCTGTGTTTTGCGTTTTAGCAGAAGGCAGATACACACTATAAAACCATACATGTATGATTTCCATAAAAATGAAGTATTAGGAAAGGAAGGGATACGTCTATGTTTTTGAGTTGTAGCAGAAGGCAGATACACACCATTATGAGTTGAATTTTGTCTCCATAAATAATACGTTGAAGTCCAAACCCCTAGCTATTGTGAATGTGACCTTATTTGGAATTAAATTTTTTGCAGATTTAATCAAATTAAGATGATGTTATTAGGACAGGCCCTAATTCAGTATGACCCATATCTTTGTGAAAAATATCAGAACATAGCACCAGACATGCAAGGCAAAGACCAAGGCAGAGATTGGAGTGATGCATCTCCAAACTAGAATTGGCAATCCTTGTCAAGTAGAGCTGGAAGTTAGGAAGAGTCAAGGAAGAATTGCTCCCCTAGAGCCAAAAGAAAGAGCAAGACCCTGTCCACACTTGGATTTTAGCCTTCCAGAACTGTGAGGTAATACTTTTCTGGTTTGTTTGTTTATATTTTCTTCATTTATTTGAGAGAGAGAACCAGCAGAGGGAGAGAGAGAAAAGCAGACTCACCGCCAAGCAGGAACCCTGATGTGGGGTACCATCCCCGGACCTGGAAATCATGACCCAAGCTGAAGGCAGACACTCAACCAAACTGAGACACCCAGGCAACCCACTTTTCTGTTTTATTAGCCCAGTTTGTGGTACTTTGTTACAACAGCTGTGCTCTAGGAAATGATAGACTCACCAGTTTTTATTCTCATTTTGGACTTAAAAAGATTCTAGCCATTCTGATAGGCTTAAGTTGACATCCCATTATAGTTATGATTTGCATTTTCCCCTCTAATTAGTGATGTTGAGCACTTTTTCATGTACCTGTTGGCCATCTGAAACCTTCCTTGCATAAAGCCTGTTCAGGACAATTGCCTGTTTTTAATTGGATTATTTGTTGTTTTGTTTTTCCATTGAGTTATATGGGTTCCTTATATGTTTTGGATATTAGTCTTTTATCAGATGTGTGGTTTGCAAATATTTTCTCCCATTCTGTAGGTTAATTTTCATTTTGTTGATCATTTATTTTTCTTTGCAGATGCTTTTTAGTGTGATGTAGTTCCACTTACTTATTTTGCTTTTGTTTGAGCTTTGGGAGTTATATCCAAAAAATCATTGCCCAGACCCATATCAAGAAGCTTTCCCTTATGTTTTGTTTTTAGAAGTTTTATGGTTTCAAGTATTACATTTAAGTCTTTAGTCCATTTTGAGTCAATTTTTATGAGGGGTGTAAGAAAAGGGTCTTAGTTACATTCTTTTGCCTGTAAATACCCACTTTCCCAGCACCATTTATAAGAGATTGTATGTTCTCCATTGAGTATGTTTGACATTTTTGTGCAGTATTAGTTGATTATATATTCATGGATTTATTTCTGGGCTCTGAATTTTCTTCCACTGTTACATGTGTCTGTCTTTAGGCCAGACCATACTATTTTGGTTAATGTGGCTTTGTAATATAGTTTGAAATCAGGAAATGTGATGGAGAAAGGGAATGGAATCTATAACAACTAACACTCAGGTCTTCTAAGAATAAGTTCCTAGAAACAGTACCCAAGTAGAAATCCCAGTCAGTGGTTTTGCTCAATCACAGAGCAAAGATGGTGATGCCTCCAGCTTTATTCTTTCTCAGGATTGCTTTGGCTCTTAGGGGTCTTTTGTGGTTCCATACAAATTTCAGAAACTTTTTTTCTTTTTCTGAAAAAAAGAACCCATTGGAATCTTGATAGGGATTGCATTGAATATATAGATGACTTTGAATAGTATAAGCATTATAACAATATTAATTCCTCCAATCTATAAACATGGGATATCGTTCTATTTATTTGTGTCTATTTTAATCTCTTGCATTGAAGTCTTAATGTTTTCAGTGCAGAACTCCTCCACCTCCCTGGTAAAATTTATTCCTAAGTTATTTTATTGTTTTTAATGCTATTGTAAATGGGATTGTTTTTTCTGTTTCTTTTCAGATAATTCACTACTGATTTTTGTATGTTGATTTTTGTATGCAGCAACTTTACTGAGTTCACTAATTATATATAACAGTTTCTGGTGGAGTCTTTAGGATTTTCTATATGTAAAATTATGTATTCTATAATTAGAGACAATTTTACTTCTTTCTTTACAATTCTGATGTCTTTTATTTATTTTTCCTTGCCTGATTGTTCTGTAAGATGGTCCCTGCAGTTGCCTGGATTTTCTGGTCAGGCTTTCTAGTTAGATGGGACTGGGAACTATACTAAGCAGTAGATAAGTCTATGAAGTAGGCTCGCTGGCTAGTCAGGGTGGCAGAATAGACCCCAGTATGGCCTCATTGTTTGGGAACCCCCAGTCAAGCAAAACTGTACACTGAGTTCTCTGGCCAGATGAGCCGCTGGCTGGACTCCTCATCTGTCAGTTTAAGAGGGCTGCAAGATGGGCTACACAGCCTGTGTGCCCTGGTTAAGTTTCCTGGTTAGACAGAACTGAGGTTTACATTCACCAAGCAGTTTCCCTACCTGGGTGGGACAGTTAAATAGGCTCCAGGACTGGCAAGGCTCACCATTTTGGGATCCCAAATCAGACTGAACTGCACACCAAATTCCCTGGTCAAATGATGCTCTGTGGATGAGCAAAACCACTGATTGGAATTTTTACTTGGGTACTGTTTCTAACAGGAACTTAATCTTAGAAGATCTGAGTGTTAGTTGCTATAGATTCCATTCCCTTTCTCCATCACAATATATCATCTTAGGTTCAAGCCTTGAAGATACTCTCATGAGGCCAGACCTGAGTAGGCCTCCTGGGAAATGACCCACAGTTTTGAGGGAGCTTGATGTCTACCTTAGGCTCTCCTTTCCCACTGAAGAAACCATTTGCCAAGGGAGTCCCTCTTTATGTGGTACTGTCAGCCAGCAGGAAGAGCAATATGATTAAAGTGTAGCCACTCCTTTTAGTCTTCTAATGCAGTCCTTCTTGGTCTCTGTGCTCTAGGGACCTGCTTCAGCCTCAAACCCATGTTCTAGGACCTTCACAGTGCTGTCTTGTCTATGGATTGTTGCTAGTTGATCTTGTGAGGGGAATGAAGTCGGCAGTTACCCGTGTTGCCATCTTGATTATATCACTCCTAGATATTATTCCTAAATTGAAAGACATATCTCCACTTAGGAAAGAATAGGAGCTTAAGAAACCTAGATTTGAAAGTAATTTCTCATTCTAAAGCTTTATTTAATCCTTGTATTTGTAAATATTGTAAATACACTTGAATCTAAGGGTAATAACTTTGTGAGCTAAAATGTGAATGTGGCCAGCAGTGACTTACTTCTATTTTCACTAGAGAAACTCATCTTACTAGAAATGTATTTTATTAAGTTCAAATGAGCTCAAACCTGTGGGATGTAAATTTATATTCTATAACAGTTTTTGACTTATAGGTCATCTAGCCATGAGAATAACAATTTTCTGACTCAAATAAAACTTTTGAGGGGGATATAAGAGTACTCAGAAAGCTGTGTGGATCAGCTGAACTTTGTCAAATAATGTTTGATAGCTAAAGCACAGAAGTAGAAATATATAAATCAAATTTACTTTGAGACAGAGATAGATACTAAAAGAAAAATGACTCATTTTTTGAAGCATTGTTTGATGTTTTATGAACTTCAAATGCCCTCATGTGTTCCCATGTCTTTCATATGTGTATATCATCCTCAGCAAAAAATATGAACGAACATAAGGAGGTGCTTGGAAAAGCCTGACACTCCTGTTCTGGGCATTTGGTACTAGAATAGCTGTTTCCAAAGAGAAAAGGTGGACTTGAAGGTTTTCTCTTGAATAGTAGTTGTAGTAGGTCTCCATTTAGAAATTTCTCAGTGTAATATCCTCAGGGTCTAAAGGAATACAATATTATTCAAAACATATCATTTGAGATGATCTATTTTTACTTTCTTCAGCACATGGTCAAAAGGTAAATGTATCCTGCCTTAACCGTATTGCTTTCTGATCTAATTAAATGAGTATGCATATATTTATGAGCCAGGACTATAGCTTAGTTAGACTTGCTTATTTGTCTTTCTAGTGAGAAGAAAGTGTATTAAAGTTAAGATATAGTTTTAAAATATATATATATATTATTTAATGGTCAAAGCTATAGTCAAAGTTTGAAGAAAGGAATGAAAAGGAGAATCTGATTGTTCATTTCATATCTATATCATCCGTGGAATGCTAAAGTATACATAAAGTAATGGATGAAGATTAAAATATCTGTAATTTATTATTTCTGTGGACTTCTTACATGACTTAGAGAAATATCTGGAATAAAGGAAATAATGAGATATGTTCTGCTTTCATATTCAGTATCTTTCTGGAACTAAAGCAAACTGCAAATGCCATAACAGCAAGTCTCAAACCATGAAATTTAGTAGAAAATAAATAGTGAGACGTACAAATCCAGAGACCTTACAGCATCTTTTATTAAATGGAACTGAAGAGGATAGTGGTTATATAGTATGCAGAACATAAAGTACATAGTAGTGATGGAATGAGATGGTATGAGGTATGTTTTGCTTCCACAAGTTCTTTAATGATCTGCATTTAAAAGGAGACTTTGAGTTCTAGGGAACTTTTTATAAGACACCAAGTATTTCTTTGTGTGAGATTGAAAATTATCGAGAGGATTATTTACATAATTACTCATACAGTTCAATCAATATAGTCAAAAAAACAAACATATACAGCAAAGTCACTTAATGGCAAAATTGTGAATTTGATTCGTTCAACGTTTTATGGAAGTACTTTTCCTATCAAGTAAAATGACTAAATTCTGTCCAATAAAACAGTCTCAAATAATTCAATGTAGTAATTTAATAATACATTTTTTAATTTATTTTATTTATTTGATACAGAGAGATCACAAGAAGGCAGAGTGGCAGGTAAAGAGAGGGGGAAGCAGGCTTCCCGCTGAGCAGAGAGCCCAATGCGGGGCTCAATTCCAGGACCCTGAGATCAGGACCTGAGCTGAAGGCAGAGGCCTAACCTGAGCCACCCAGGTGACCCTATATTTCCTTATTTAAATCTGAGATAAAGTACAGCTTGAAAAGTTACCAGGGAAGACACAGGTTAACAAGCTGAACACAATAGCCTATAAATAGTAATAGCAAAAAGGACATTGGGGAGGGGAGGCGAACCATAAGAGACTATGGACTCTGAAAAACAACCTGAGGGTTTTGAAGGGTCAGGGGTGGGAGGTTGGGGGAACAGGTGGTGGGTGATGGGGAGGGCACGTTTTGCATGGAGCACTGGGTGTTGTGCAAAAAGAATGAATACTGTTACGCTGAAAAAAAAATAAATAAATAAAAAGGAAAAAAAAATAGAATGAAAAAAAAAAAAGTTCAATCTGTTTGAAAGCAAAGGGTGGCACAGAGACATCTGCTCTTATTTTTACTTAAGGGCTTAATATGTACACAATAAGAAAGCCATATGACATAAAAATTTTGTTCATTTTATCTGAAGAATTAAATAAAAATAAATTTCTCTTGTAAAGAATTTTCTTTTAATATCTTGATAACTTTTTTGGTCACTTGTTTTTAAAGAGAAGTTTTTGTCTGGAAGCTGTTGTATAAGGAAGCACAGTGCCAAAAGGTAGACAATGGTGAAAGAAAATAATCCTCCCAGCAATCCAGTAACTAAAAGTTAATGCAGTTTTTCAGATCCTCCTTACACGTTTCACATTAATCAGACTAGCCTCTGAAAAAATATTCTGCTTTAGTAGGTGAAGAAGGAAAGTTTTAGAGGTATTCAGTTGTGTATGATACATAAGCCAGAGTTTCTCCTTCAAAATATATCTAGTATCTGTGCTGCACCACTGTCAATTGGGAGTCTAATATAAGAATACTTGTAAATCGTTTCAAACTGCATATAAATGCAAAGAATCACACACAAAATACTCTTTTTCTATATGTGTTTTTCCTTAAATCTTCCTTTAATTGACTGCCATGGGCAAAAACATCCTAGTAAGAGAATAATAACCTCTCTGTACTGAAAAGATAAATATATGCAGGATGATATTAATTACACCAAGTGGTAATTATACAAGATAAATGTATGCAACAAAGAATTTTCAAGAAATAAGGGTTCTTTTGCATTTCCCTCTTTCCCACATTTATTAGTTTATTAAATAACTTTGTCACAGTAAAATTCCTTTTATTAGCCTTAAGGAGAATTGAGAGTTTTAGCAATTAGTTATAAATTGATACAGTTTCAAAACTGTAGCTGTTAATGCAATTATGCAAAATTAGCTATAAAATGAACTGACTACTCAAAAATAAATGAAAAAGAAGACTCTCATCAACAGATAGCAAGTTAGTGATCACTATTAACTTCCACAGAAGACAAAGTATAATACCCAAGCGTATGTGATTACTGCTCTGGAATATCAACGTTTCTTTGCATTTTATCTTTATGAGGAATTTTCAAAAGTAAGTAACTTACTAAGTGCATTCAACATATATAATGTTTACTTTGTAGATGAAATCATGATCAGATGTAGCTGTTTAGTATGAATAATCAAGTAAAAGTGTAACTCAATTCTTTAAAGAATTTCAAAAATTTGTTAATGGCATTTATTCGCTGAACATTAGAGCAACCCAGTGAAGACGCATTTCATTGGCGTTGGCCCTGTGTCTCAATTCCAGTGGTTGGAAGGATTATGATTTTGATGCCAATCACAAGGGATAGCCAGACTGCCACCAGGACAACTCACTGTTCTTAAGTGCTAATTTTATTTGAATGTTGACTCTGGGTGAAGTTTTTAAAAAAAGGCCACTTTTAGGACATTGCATTTGGTTTACATGTCTTCTTTTAAGATAAGTTACTACAAAGCATTTTTGAAGGGTGAATAAACCAAAATGACTTAACTAGCCAAAAATAGTAAGGTAATATCGACAGTTCTTCATATACTTATTGAAAAGGTGACATATGATGACAAAATAGAAAAAATTGCCCAATAAGAAATCGGGCAATGAGACTGATGAAGAATAAATAAAACATAAGTAAGATATTTGCCCCTTATAATCTAAGGCAATTATCATTGTAAAACGGATGATTGACTCAGAGAATGAAGATTTTAGCAATAATAACTCTCAATATTGTTGCTGCTGCTGGAAGTGCATGTGTGCTATCTGTCATTTGGAGTAGTGCATGTATTCTAACTGATTCTCCCCCAAACAGTATCTAATCATAAATCATGTATGTGTTCCTCATTGCTTACAGGATTAAGCATCAGTTCCTTGATCCAATATATAACTGATCAACTAGTATCTGTACCTGTCCCTCTAAGTATAGGCTTTGGTATATATCACTAACCCCTTCCATGCCCATGTCAAGTCATATCTCAGTCTTAGATTGTTATCGCCTTATGATTTTTTCACAGTATTCTATTAGGCAGGATTATACCCACATCTCTGTTTTCATATAAAGCAACCTCTCAAATTTCAGTGTTTTGCTCCAGCATATGTCTCTTATAATGCATTTTGTGGCCATGCTGGTAAAATTCAGCACTCCCTCTTTAGTCTTTTCACTACACTTTGTCTCAGTTTCAATCTTAGCATTACTTACACTGTTGATTTAAAAAGAGCATTTTCTGGGTGCCTGGGTGACTGAGTGGGTTAAAGCCTCTGCCTTCGGCTCAGATCATGATCTCAGGGTCCTGGGATCGAGCCCCACATCGGGCTCTCTGCTCAGCGGGGAGCCTGCTTCCCTTCCTCTCTCTCTGCCTGCCTCTCTGCCTAATTGTGATCTCTGTCTGTCAAATGAATAAATAAGATCTTTAAAAGAAAGAAAGAAAGAAAAAAAGAAAGAAAGAAAGAAAGAAAGAAAGCATTTTCTTCTACTAGTCTATAAGCTTCTGGAAGGCAGGATTATATTTTGTTTGCATTTCTGCCCCATATATATAATATATATATACTCTTAATATATATATTGTTAATATGTATATCTTAATATATATACTGTTAATATATTACATATATATTAAGATATATACATATATATTACATACACACACACACACACACACACACAGGCTAGATGCTTAATAAAGATAACGAATAAATGCAACTGAACTACATACTTCAAGAGAAATAAAGAAGGGAAGTGTTCCAGATGTGAGGAAACAGGAAAGGGGCTGATCAGCACTTACATTTGCTCAAAGAAGAAAAATGAAAATAATTTTTATATCTTCTCTGTGGTTTAGAGTGGTTCACCAGAATTGATTCAAAAACATAGTTCACTCCTGGAATAAATTCTGTATATTTGGTTGCAACTTCCCTATCACTACCACTTCTGGGGATCAAAAGTAAGTACTGGATGTGTGAATGGAAACTTTAAAAATGTCTTTTACATTATCATAGGCGAAATTATGTTCAAGGCTTACATGAGTTTATGGCTGATTATTGACCGGTTTCTTCACTTCAAGGCAATTACCAACAGATTATGTTCTCTAAGCTCTTTACCCCTTTATCATGCCAATCTCTTGTCATATATTTTTGATTGCTGGTAGTGTAATTGTGCTTATCTAGAGAATCACTACCTTGTTCTTTCCCCAGTAATTTGTAAATTAAGGCATTGGTACCTGAGATTTAGGATGTCCGTAGTTGTATATTTGGATTAAAATAAATGATTTTTATACATATCTGTGATTGAAAAAAATTTTTTTTAAAGATACTATTTTTTTAAGTAATCTCTGTACCCATCCTGGGGCTCAGACTCAGAACCCCAAGATCGAGAGTCGCATGCTCTACCAAATGAGCCAGCCAAACACTCTGGGAAACAAAGTTTTGTTTTGTTTTTTGTTTTTTATGGGTTTTTTTTTTTCCTAATGAAACAATTTATTACCAAAGCATAAGTGACAACAATAGCAGGAAGGGTCTCCACTGACCAGCCCATGGTAGAGGTTGAGCCAGCCCCTTCAGTGCAGACCCTACTTACCTGTCTGCATGCAACCTGGCAGGGGACACTGGCTGAAAGGACAGGACAGTGGAATGGAGGAATTCACATTATCTGGAGCCTAACTGCTGGGTTCCCTGATGCTAATCAAGACTGATTCATAGTGTTGCTTAAAGCAGCAGCAGGCATGCACATTTAGAGAATCTTTCTAGAAGCTCCTCTGTGATACTACAGCAGGCCTCGAGTCACACTTCTTGGAAACAAAAATTTAAAAGCCAAATACAGACATAATGCCCTGACATCCAGTTACTTTCTGATTTCAAATTAGCTTTCCAACAATATCCCCAACTGTTTTGCCCCTGAAACAATTTACTTGAATAATAATTCTTATCCTTCTTCTTCTTCTTCTCCTTCTCCTTCTCCTTCTCCTTCTCCTTCTCCTTCTCCTCCTTCTTCTTCTTCTTCTTCTTTTTTAAAAGATTTTATTTATTTATTTGACAGAGAGAGACAGGCAGAGAGGGAACACAAGCACGGGGGAGTGGGGGAGAGAGAAGCAGGCTTCCCGCTCAGCTGGGAGCTGGATGTGGGAGTTGATCCCAGGACCCTGGGATCATGACCTGAGCCGAAGGCAGACACTTAGCTGTCTGAGCCATGCAGGTGCCCCAGGAATCACTTCTGTGTGGTTGGGTGTGTCTTTAAATCCTTATATTGTTTTAGCCACTTGGCCAACTTTTCATTTTATTAGTGCTGTCTGAAGAATTTGTTACAGAGGAAAGTATGGTAAAAATACGATTTTAGAGTCAGCCAAACCCTACTTTGAGTCCATATCCATCCTTTTTGCTATCTCTAGGATTTTCAGTTTCTTTAACTTGCGAACATTAAATAAGATAATACAAATGAAGCACCGGTTGCTTTTCCCATCATCTAGCTATATATTTCCAAGCTCTTTGATAGCATTTACTTGTTTGCTTATACATTGATCATATTCAGCTTTAAAATGCCCTTTAAAAGTTGAAAATAGAGCTACCCTATAACCCAACAGCAATTGCACTACTGGGTATTTACCCCAAAGATACAAATATAGTGATAAAAGGGGCACCTGCACCACAATGTTTATAGCAGTTATGGAAAGCTATAGAAAGAGCCTAGATGTCCATCAACAGATGAATGGATAAAGAAGATGTGGTATGTATGTTTGTATGTATGTTCCATACACAATAGAATACTACTCAGGTATCCAAAAAAAAAATAATAATAATAATAAATCTCGTCATTTGCAATGACATGGATGGAACTAAAGGGTATTATGTTAAGCAAAATAAGTCAAACAGAGAAAGACAGTTATCATATGATCTCATTCATATGTGGAATTTAAGAATGGACATTAAGGAGGGCATGGATGTAATGAGCATTGGGTATTATATAAGACTGATGAATCACTGACGTCTACCTCTGAAACCAATAACAAATTAGATGTTAACTACTTGAATTTAAATTAAAAATAAAATAAAATAAAATGTCCTTTAATCAGAATTATGATCTACACGACCACTTCTTAAGGCTCCCCAAGCTGTACACTTCATAATTCTAGGTAGTGTCTTTCATTGGGTTAGATAAAATGGTCCTTTCCATCTTTTGGAGTCTAAGCTATGCATTACTACGTTTGAAGCCCAGTTAACTGTATATATGGTAATTGCTTAATGTTAAATGTTTTAGCTCTGAGACAAATAATTAGTTAAATTTTGACCCACATTAATAAGTGATCAAAATTTTGCAAGTGGGAAAAAAGGAGAGCTTCTTTATTTTGTGTGTTTTTGTCTCAGTTAAAATTTTATATTTGGAAGGTGACATCTTCCTTAATATGCCTTTAGAGTTTATTGCTAACTTAGCCCAGAAAATTAATGATTCAGGACGAAGGACTTGCAGTTATTTAGGAAACAAGTGTCTCATAAGAGACTTGGTAATATGACAAATGTCTTGAAACAGCACTGGTACCATTCAGGATAGTGGTAAACATGCGGATTAAGGTCTTATGGGACACATGTGAAACAATTATGCATTTGCCTTTGACATGATTGTGATAGTACTCTGACATGGAGGTGTTACATTTTATTTTCTTTCACTGTTACCTTTATGTTTGCTTACTATGGGTCAGTGGTAGACCAATGTGTTGATTGTTAGGAGGCAGAAGTTAATAAAGAGACAGTCAGCTAACATTGCCACTTTTTCAGTTTCCACTTGGATAGTCAGATGCTCAAATGACATTTAGGTATCAGGGTATACACCAAAGATGCATTAGTTTAATTTCTCTTTGGACTCTGTGAAAAATCGTCTGTGACCATAATCTTAATTCTCAGTGCTGAAAATCAGACTTGAACTTACTTCCTTCTGAAAGAAATGTTACCAGTAGTCTTTGGGTTAAATCATTGTTTTAGATAGGGACATTGTTGCTTTGCAAAGCGAATTTAGCTCCTGGTTATTGAAGTATATATCCCATATATTTATATATCCATTATGTATTCATGTATATATTGAATACATATAGTGAGTGCATATACATATATATATATATATATACACATACACATATATTGAATATATATACATACTACTAAAACACACACACACACACACACACACACACACACACACACACACACACATTATTTTCTTGGTAAGAGTGGATTTCCTCTCCTGTCCCTAATTCTGACAGGAAAGCTAACCAATTCCTTAAAAGTAAAAGAGCTAAAACTTCCTTCTTGTTCATTGTGTTCTTCTGTTTTCTTGAATTTTTTTGAACCTTTAGAGACTTGGGTTATGGTAATTTTGTAATTCAGTCTGGTTTAATTGGCTCACTTAAAAATGGAAGTATGCATTTTAAATGTGTGACAAGGCTCTTATCAGTGAAGTTTGTATTTAATAATGATTTGTGTGGAGGCAAAAATGCTGAAAATAGTGCTCTTGGCCTTTGGCTCTCTATTACAAGTGCAGTATACACTAATGGCCCAGTAAGTGTTTGTCTCTTTCAGAGATGAATCTGAGCAGAAATTCCATTTAAAATGTGAACAAGGGCATAGAAAGCTATTTTGAAAGTGGATATTTTGAGAAATAAGCTTGTCAGCTGTTCTCCGGCCACCCTTTTCAATGAGATTCCCATTGTATCTATAATATAAGCTACCTACACATGGTTTTTATTTTTCAAGTACAAGTGATCCATTCCATGAGAGCCTGAAAGTTACTAAAAATGGGTTTCATCAGTGACTATAAAAAGACTGTTTTATAGGACACAAACATAAATCAGTCTGGGACTCAACATCAGTTTAAGGAGTTAAAAGTTAACAATGTTGGTGATTTTCAGAACGTATCACATTTAGTCTGGAGATTTATTCCAAACTTCTCCTTACAATTATGAGTTATGCCATTTAAACTCTACAGAAAAATGTTAATTACCCAGAGAAGAAGAAAGAAACTTACCAATCAAATATGGCTAATTAATAGTTTTCTCCAAAGATTTTCCTAGGAGAAAAAATCCTCACACATTATATTTCTAGATTAGTCATCCATGGCTAGTCATCATTATGTGGGAAAACACTACATAGATTCTATTTAACTTATACTTTTAAGTTCATTAGACCTTTCTCATATTAAAAGAGACCTGATATTTTTATATTATACTCCCATCAGCCAATTTTAAAAGAAATAATTATTCACATAAGTGAATTCTCTAATAATGTTTACAACATGTATTGGGGTTCTCCAGAGAATTAGAACCAAGAGGAAATATATGTTAGTATATGTAAACTTATATTACGATTTTTATGCTCACACATGTATGTTATGTATAGTATATATAGAAGGTTTTGTTGTTGTTGATTTGTTAGAGAGAGCTAGAGAACATGAGTAAGGAGGAGGGGCAGATGGAGAGGGAGAGAGAGAATGTTAAGCAGGCTCAACGCTCAGTGCAGAGCCCAGCACAGGGCTTGATCTCACAACCCTGAGATCATGATGTGAGCCAAAATCAATAGTTGGACGCTAAGCTGACTGAGCCACCCAGGTGCCCCTAAAAAGAGGTTTTTATTTTTTTAATTTTTTAAGATTTTATTTATTTATTTGACAGAGAGAGAGACAGCGAGAGAGGGAACACAAGCAGGGGGAGCGGGAGAGGGAGAAGCCGGCTTCCTACTGAGCAGGGAGCCCGATTCAGGGCTCAATCTCAGGACCCTGGGATCATGACCTGAGCTGAAGGTAGACACTTGATGACTGAGCCACACTTGATGACTGAGCCACCCAGGCACCCTAAAAAGAGGTTTTTAATGAGGACTTGGCTCACATAGTGATGGAGTGAGTCTCAGAAGTCACACAATCTGCTGTCTATAAACTGAGGACCTAGGAAAATCAGTGGTGTAGTTCTGCTCTCAGTCTAAAGGCCTGAGAACCAAGAGAATTGCTGCTGTAAATTCTAGTCCAAGTCTAAGGGACAGAGAATAGGGGAGGCTGATAGTGTAACTTTCAGTCTGAGCACAGAAGAAAATGGATATCCGAGCTCGCACTCAAGCAGAAAAAGTGAATTCTCTCCTCCTCCTCCTCTTTGTTCTGTTCAGGCCTTTAATGGGGTAGATGATGCCCACACACACATAGAGGATGACCATCTGTTTTAATTATTCTACCAATTCAAATGCTAGTTTCCTCCAGAAGTAAATATTTGGATATCCTATGACCAGTCAAGTTGATACATAAGGTTAACCATCACACATGCTCATTTTGCAGAGTTTTTGTGAGGATCAGATGGAAGATGGAATAATGAACATGTGATACTTTCTATTCCCTAATATTAAGAATATTCTAAATATTGTTACCATTTTATAATTGTCAGCCCTTATAGTCATGATAATGTCATTTTTCATTGCTTAAAATGAAACAAATTAAAAAATTAAAAAATATATATTAGAAAGGAGAAAAATGAAGAATAATTGTATATACCAGGAGATGCATGCAATCAAAATATTTAATTCCTTTTTTAAATTTATTTTCTCTTTAAGAGCCCACAGGTACACCAGATTTTTCCTTCTTTCTCTGTACATTGATAATATAGTTATATGTTTATACATATCAACATTTAAATTAGATTATGAATTACTTGATGACATTCTCAAATCCTGTGTCATTTATTTTTATACTCAGTGTATGCCGGGCTAGTGATACGATGTTGGAACCCAGTGAGTATTTGTTAAATAAGTTGTATTAGTTACTGCTAGGACACAATAGAATAGCATGAACCTTTTTTTCAGTTAGAAAAAGGTGAGTTCTTTGGGAAGAAATTAGATGAAGTGCTGCTTCCTTCAAGGCCAGTGTGGTACTGCCTGAGTTCATTGTTTGGATATTAGGATGAAATCTAATTTCACATTTCTTAGTAGGTCATCTCTTTGTGTAAATTGGTGTAGAGCACACATACATGGTAATACTGGTCATTACTTTACCATTTCCTCAAGGACCATCTAGTTACATAGCAATATAGGTAGTAGCATCTAGTAGGTCATGAAAAAGAAGTCAACTTATCTTTTGTGTCCTACTCATCAATGTGGTTTAATCACATAATAAACAATATAAATTATAACTATCTATGGATTAATCCTGGTTTATTCTAGTTGCATAGTGATTGTAAACATGAGTATTCATTGTAAAAATTACCAGGGTAAACCAGTACAGAAGGAATCAAGCTGCATTCATTACCACTATCAGAAAGGAACTCAAAACATTTCCCATGTTCTTAAGCAGAGTTAGTTATGCCTTAGTGAGCTACAAGTTTCTGAGTCAGGGGATAATCAAAACCACAAGATAAACATGGATTCCCTTATTGAAGAGCATCAGTATTACTTAATGTTTCAAGGAGGAAAGTTCAAATTCTGTGCTATCATAATATTTCATCAAACATACTTAATGCAAAATTACCCATCAGTACATTATATAATTTGTACTTATGAGGTGTAGTGCTTAAAAGTTAGTGTTTTTTCTGTATTTTGGGTCTCTGGTGGCATTATGTTGCAATTTAACCCTAGTGAACAAGTCTGTTACTGCTGATGTAATGGTGCTAATGCCAGGTGCTACCGAGAAAGTCATAGTCCAACCAGAACAACAGACTGGAATGCCTAGCTTCTCTTGGGTAGTCACCATGGCCCAAATATCACAACTCATTCTTAGAAACAAACTTTTTAAGAGAGTTTGGCACCATATAAAACTGTGTGGGCTTCCCCCCCACTTTCTCTTCCTTCTCTCCATCCTCCCCATCTCTCCCCTCACCGCCCCCCACACTCTCTTTTCATACAAATCTACAGTCTGTTTTATTTTTTTCCTGAAATTTGGTAACTAAAAATAGAAAGTCTGAAATATGAACATGATGAAATAAAAATTATTAAATATACTACAAGAGATTCAGAATAACCTGAAACCATCCATTTTGTCATAGATGTTTTCCCTGAACCTTTAGATAAGAATCAGTTTGCAAATTCTAAATATTACAAACAAATCTCTGGTAGACATCATCAATCAATCTGAGAATCTACTCATCAAGTTTTTGATTTTGAGGTAAGATTCACATACAGTTGTAAAAGGAATAAAAGAGATTCCATGTACTCTTTACCATGTTTCCTCCAGTGGTATCAACTTGCTAAACTATGATTTAATATCACAACCATGATACTGACATTGATACTATAAAGATATAGAACATTTTCATTATCATAGCGATCCCTTATGTTGCACTTTTATAGACACACACACACTTCCCTCTAGTCCCCAGCTCCTTCTTAATCTCTGGCAATATTTATGTAATTTTGTCATTTCAAGAGTTTTATACAAAGAGAATCAAACAGTAACTTTTGGGACTGGATTTTTCACTCAACATAAATTTCAGATTGTTTCATGTATTGATAGTTTATTCTTTTTTTTTCCAAATCCAGTGAAATATCCTTTCATTTTTTTTATATTTTTTATTTATTTGACAGAGAGAAATCACAACTAGGCAGAGAGGCAGGCAGAGAGAGAGGAGGAATCAGGCTCCCTGCGGAGCAGAGAGCCCGATGCGGGGCTCGATCCCGGGACCCTGGGATCATGACCTGAGCCGAAGGCAGAGGCCTTAACCCACTGAGCCACCCAGGTGCCCCTCCTTTCATTTTTTTTTAAGTTTTTATTTATTATTGAAGTATAGTTGACATACAATGTTATATTAGTTTCAGGTGTACAGCATATCAGTTGGACAATTCTAAACATTAGTGCTCACTATAATAAGTGTAGTTACTGTCTGTCAACATATTACGTTATTATTATATTTTTGACTACATTCCCTGTTCTGTACTTAGTTCCTTCATTTTTACTTCTGAGTTATAATCCATGGTGTAGTTGTTCTTCAGCTTATTTAACCACTCACCTTTGAAGTTGTCTGGGTTGTTTCTAGAGAGAACAAGCTTTTGTTGGAGTAATTTCATCAACACTGTTGGTGTTTCTTTGGCTAGTTTATTCTGCTCCATCTAAGGATAAACGAGGCAAGAAAACTGAGAGAACGCTCCACTGTGTCTTTCATTGATAGTCTGCCTTCTTCTCTGCACCTTTCACAGTCTTGTGTTTGTTAAATATATAATGTCTAAAGATTTTAGTTGTATTTAAAGAGAGAAATAGGAAAAAGTTTGTTTGCTCTGTCTTCTGGAAGTGCACATTAAGGAAAGGAATTTTGACCAATCACAATTAAATATTAATCTAATACATACAACATAAAGTTCAAGCAATGAGCATGACAAAGTACTATCAGTTCCTACTCCATTCCAAAGTGTGGACTAGTGTTGCTTACCATGTATTGATCATGATGTAAATGTAGTGAACTAGGGGGGGAAAAGTGTGTTTTCCTATTTAAATACTTATTTTTAAAATACAAATTTGGTGATCAACAGAATATAACTTTAAGGGCTGCCATCCCAGGTCTGTTGTAGATTCTTTTTGTTGGGCATGAGAATGGCATTTATGGTTAAGTGTTTCAGTGATGCTTGGGTGGCTAGTCAGTGAAGCATCTGACTTCAGCTCAGGTCATGATCTGAGGGTCCTGAGTTGGAGTCCTGTGTCATACCATGCATCAAGCCTCAGTCTGGATCTGCACCTAGCCATAAACCTCTCCCTCTACCCCAACTCTGCTTGTGTATTCTATGTCTCAAATAAATAAATTTTTTAAAAAGTTTCAAGCTCAAGATTGAGTTTCCTTTTTTTAAAAATGGGGAAATAAAAATAGCTTATTAAAATTCCAGACATGGTAAAGGATGAATTAACTATTTTCTTCATAATATTAAAAACAGTTTATAATTTCACTTAACAGGTATTTTTAATTACCTGTCACAACTTCAAGACAAAATTATGATTGTTTTCATGTCACTTGACATTACTAAGTGCAAAGAAAGTTTAAGAATTGGATGAAATTTTTTTGTTAAAAACACCATTACAATTCCTTTGGGTAAAATTTGCATTAGTATAATTTAGTAATAATAAGAATATGAGATCACGTCTCTTCATGAAAGAAGACACTTGCTAACTATTTCAGGATAATAAAAAAGACTGACATGCAATAACTGAGACCCTTAAAATTTGCCATATCATTTCAGCTATGTGACTTGAATTTTCAGCAAGAAATTACATTTAGCAGAATTTTCCCCAGGAACAACCAGCAAGATTTTCCCAGGTACTCTTTCAAAATTAATATGATTATGTATAGTAGAGACAACAAGATTTATATGATTTATATTTGGATACTTTAGTTGCATTCTATACATTTTGATAAATGTTTTGTGTTCTATGCTTTCAAATATCCTACTTTTCTACCATTAGAAGTTGTCTGTGGAAAAGTTAGAGAAAGAAGCTTGTTGGATTATCAGTATCATTAAATTTATTTATGGAATTTAGCATTATTATAAATGGCGTTTCATTTTAAGTTTTGTGAGTATTGTAGACCATATCACTTTTCAATTTTTATACTGCTATAGCACATTCTCATAAGCATACTTTATCACTGATTCGCCATACTTAAAATTCAAATTATGTTGTTGCTGGGAAAAATATGTGAGACCATATGGATATGCAGATTACCAATTTTTTGACTCTGGGTGTGAATAAAACATTGGGAGAAGCAACAGGGATGCATTGCACCTCCAAAAACTCTTTGAGTGTCTACTCTTGTATTTTATCTTTGGTTGAATAAAGTTTTGCAAATTTCTCTCAGTGTTGTTGACTAGAGAGGAAACACTGCTTCTAAACACTTTTCTTCATTTGCATGTGATTTCTATTGCCATATTAATATTATTAGGTGAGGACTCTGGCACCTGAGCAACTTGTAATGGCTCATCTGTTATTTAGCCTTTACTGAAAAGTTAACTATCTTCCAGCTCTAGCTTCTCTCTGGGTACCCTATTCACATAGCTGATAGAGTAACAAAATATTCTGTACATAAATTACATTTTTATCTGCTCATCTTCTCTCTCTTTCTCTTTCTACTTTTTTGTCTCTTCATATAAATCCCTATCCTAGTTCCTAAATTTGTTAATTTAAGCCAGTTTGTTTTTACTAACTAACTTTATTATCTTGTAACCTTCTAAGTAACTTGTTCTTCTAAACACTGCTCTTTACCTACAATGAGCAGATAAGTCAACAGCTGAAAAAGTATTAGTTTCACTTCAAAACAGTAGTGGTTTCTATATTTGCCTGTTTCTTTTACTTGAACGAAGTGTTAAGGATGTTGATCACTTGAACTATTGTAATCGCTAGTAACAAGTGAATTCATACAGCTCATATCTATCAAGTAGACTCAAGACCACATAAATAACAGTTCCCTCTGACGCCGTATCCTTAACTTGACTTAAATTCTCCTGCTCTGTAGCTGAACTGTAGCACAGTGGAGGACCTCGCACATCATTGAGAGAGCTGTTAGTAGCCCATGATCATAGCCATTTGGCTGCATACGGAAGCTAGGAAATGCTGCTTCTGAGATTATGACAGCTCTCTGGAGAAAATCTGTATTGTTATAATTTTTATAGCTCCACATAATGGTATTATTACATGACTTAAAACAGTTACACTTTATTTGAATAGAACATTAAATTAACGTTGAATTGCTAGAGAATTCTTATGAATGTATGTCTGACATCCACATTAATTCTAAATGAATTCATTATGATTAGTGCTATTACAATGAATACAAATGAGATAACAATGAAATGATGCTAAAAACAAAAATAGTCACATTAAAATGTAGTAAGGAACACAAATACTGGTATATAGTGTCCCAACTATCTTTTTTTTTTTTTCATTTTATTTATTTTTTCAGTGTAACAGTATTCATTCTTTTTGCACAACACCCAGTGCTCCATGCAAAACGTGCCCTCCCCATTACCCACCACCTGTTCCCCCAACCTCCCACCCCTGACCCTTCAAAACCCTCAGGTTGCCCCAACCTCCCACCCCTGACCCTTCAAAACCCTCAGGTTGTTTTTCAGAGTACATAGTCTCTAATGGTTCGCCTCCCCTCCCCAATGTCCATAGCCCGCTCCCCCAACTATCTTTTGTAATTTTGTACATATCCCCTAAATCCTAATAGCAAAGTTTTGGTAATAGTAATGTTTATTAGCAATTGCATAAGATTCATAATGGATGAAACATTGTCTTTAAGGTAGTGATATGAAGACTCTCTTCACTCTACATATCCCACACTTTTCTGAGCCTTTTAATTAAACTAGGAAAATCCTTCAATTATTTTGGAGCTAAGACATATTCTAACATCAGGTAACCATTCCGCAACCACACAACTGGCGGCAGATATGGTTAGATTGATGGGTACCACTATGTTTGTCACTCCTCAAAGTGCTGCTTGTTTCTATAGCTCCCCTGCAGTGAAATCTCAATTCAGTATCCAGTTTGTGTTGCCTCTTATGCTGATTCCCAGAACTATATTCCATGCATGTACTTGCTCAAGAGCAACATGCCCCAGAATGCCAGTTCCCAGATGGCTCTGCCTATTAACTAAAAACAGAAATCAGTGAATCAAAATGTTCTTGGTATTCTCCACGGGTCCCTTTCCTGAATGCTTACAAAATCAATGAGCAAGTTTATTTTCTCAGTAATGGAATGAAAATTAATGAATGAATAGTATTAAACTTTATAAAATAATATCTATGAAAAATAACATTTCTTCACTTGTCATGTCAATATTCATTGAAACCCACTGTGTGCAGTTCCTGGGGGCTGGGATATACTTATTGACAAGGCCGGCCATCTCCTACTCATGGAACTTGCAGCATAGTGCAGGTCCTATTGACCTCGCAATCTTTATTCAGCTCAAATAACACTTTTTAATATAAGTAAAGTAACTGCATGTCCTCTGGGCTATCTTCAAGTCTTTCAACATGGCTTTATTGATTAATTATTTACATAATATCAGCAATTTCTTGATCATGTGAGTTCATGTCTAAAGATACTGTTACTAGAGAGGAATTATATGTGACAAGTAAGATGACAGTGTTATCCAGTATTGGCAACCTCATGACTGTTAATTTTTATATTTATATCTTGTTACTTAAGATTTTTTTTTCTGCTATTCTTTCTAAATGCTTTCACCTTAGTATTTAAGTACTTAAGCAACTTAGGTTGAGATAAGGACTTGTTCAGCTTAATTTCATTGTTTTTTCACTCAGGATAAAAATTGTGTTGGAAGGATTGAGGGCATGACATTTTAGGTTCCCAAAGACATACTATGCCAAATACTTTTGCAAAATGAGGGACGTCTGGATGGCTCAGTTGGTTGAGTGGCTGCCTTTGCCTCCGGTCATGATCTTGGTCCTAGGATCAAGTCCTGCATCAATCTGGCTCCTTGCTCAGCAGGGAGCCTGCTCCTCCCTCTGTCTGCCGCTCTCTCTTTTTGTGCTCTCTCTCTCTCTGACAAATAAGTAAATAAAATAAAATGAAAATGTTTTAGTGGTCACACTAATATTAATCACTCACTGATGGTACTGATATGTCAGCATCTTACATTTTGTAGTTTCAAACTGCTGTCTCTCTACTCATTCCTCCAGCCCCCATCTCAGCAAGTTCACTTCACAAACATAATCAAGACTATTAGTTATCCTCCACTGGAGAAAAAAATCTAAATTTGTACATTAACCTTCCGTTTGCCTTTAAAAAGTCACAAATTCCCCTCCAAAAAACTTCAGTACCTGTGCTCTTGATCCTGTCTTTGCATTTTCTGGGACTTTGTTTGAGAAATAACCTATATCCCGTGTCTCTCTTTCAACTATGACATTCTAGAATTAGGATTATCAGTAAATTATAAATAGATACATAGAGAGACAGATAGATAATAAATAAAGGTAGCAGGATAGCAAAAAGGATGCGTGCATTTTAGGCTGGATTTTTTAGAAATTTTTTGCTGTTATTACAAGTTGAAAAAAAGTATAAGAATATAGAAAGTAACAAATACGTAGATGTAGATCTCACCAACTTTGTAGATCTTACCAATTTTGAATTTAGTGTATCTGTTCAATTTATGTTGGTTTCCTACAGATAGACCATGTTGATAATTAAAAAACCAATCCAGTACAGTATTACTTCTGAAATATACCATTGACTATGTAATAAGGTTCATAAGGTTTATATTAGGGAAGTTGCATTTAGGTTTTTTCTAACTACAGAGGCAAGAAAAATCACTGTACTGTGAGAAACGCAGCCAAGAGAATCAATAATAGGACTTCAGACATCTTGTTTAATGCATTCCCTCCAAAAATTTGCAAATAATGTGTGATATCTTAGTCACATCACCACTAAGACTTTAAAAATAGAAATAACTGGGATGCCTTGGTGGCTCAGTGGGTTAAGCCGCTACCTTTGGCTCAGGTCCTGATCCCAGGGCTTTGTATCAGGAGCCCTGCTCATTCTGCTTCTCCTTCTCTTTCTTCTGCTCTCTCATGTTCTCTCTCTCTCTCAAAGTAAATGAAAAATTTAAAAAATTTAAATAAAATTTAATAAAATAAAATAAAAATTTAAATAAATAAAAAACCTTAAAAATTTAAAACAATAAAATAAGATAGAAATAACTGCTTTGTTGATCAGTTCCAGATTCTCAGTGGATGTATAGAATAAGTATAGAATAAGTATATTTTAAGATAAACTTTAAAAGCTTTTTGATGAATTGAAAATGCCAACAAACTGGAAATGCCAATAGACTGGTTATATTATTTTTTTATTTATTAGTATTTATTATTTATTCATTTGAAAGAGAAACAGACAGAGAGAGCACAAGTAGGAGGAGAGGGAGAAGCAGGATCCCTGCTGAGCTGGGAGCCGGACATAGGGCTCCATCCCAAGATCTAGAGATCACGACCTGAGCCAAAGGCAGATGCTTAACCATCTGAGCCACCCAAGCGCCCCTAAACTAGTTGTTTTAATTAAAATTTGCTCCAAAATACTTCCCACTGTGTCCTTGAAAATATATTTATCCTGGGGAATCTGAATGGCTCAGTCAGTTAAGCCTCTGCCTTCAGCTTAGGTCATGATCCCAGGGTCCTGGGATCAAGCCCCACATTGGACTTCCTGCTCAGCAGGGATCCTCTTTTCCCTCTCCCTCTGCCTGCTGCTCCCAGTGCTTGTGCTCTCTCTCTCTTACTCTCTCTGTCAATAAACAAAATCTTAAAAAAATAACATTTATCCTTAAAACTCTAAAATTCACTACTAGGTAATTGCTAAACTATATATTCTCTATATATTAACTCATGTTTTATATGATAATACATATTGCATATATATAGACCTATTTGTAGATTATATGATATGATTCTCAACCTTTTGTCTTTCTATACTCCTGGCTTTAATAGAACTAGTTGCTTCTTAGTGTCATGATAAAAGAATGTTCCATTCAAAGCCACAAAGTCAAGTAAAACTACCTGCACAGTAGGAATTCCAACCTTTGCTATCAGTTGATAAGATACATTAGTTTCATCATGAATAAGATACATTATTCATCAACAAAGTTGACCAGTTTAGAAGATATGTCATGTCCACAAGAGAAGATATTTAATTCCCCAAATTGTTTTCCCACATAAAGATCTATAATATGAAAAGATACTTCTTTGTTATTTTATTTATTTTAAAAGATGATGACTATTTATGGCTCTGGGGGGTGATGTACTTCTTTGAAAAAGAAAGAGAGGGTGATGAATCTAAAAATCACAAGGGAAAAAGAGGAGAGAGAACTCAGAATGCTTCTGTTCTTTAGCTGAACAAAGGAGTAGATTTTGACTTTAACCAAGAGAAAGGCTGAAGACATAGTGGCATAGGCCATTTTTCATGAAGAAGCTTATGGGACATAAAGAGTAAATGGAGTTCTTGGCAGTTTATTGTGGAAAGTACTGATAGCAATGGCAGATCAACGTGTTTCTTCAAGGAGCTTATAATAAAGAGGTCTATGAAGGAACCATATTAAAATATGAAGAGTTTTTCAAAATGGCTGAAAAGGAAATATAAATACAGTTGAAGGGGATTAGATAATTGAGTAGAAACTGAAGTTTTGCAGCTATGAATCAGTTTTTATCCATTTTCTTTTTCACACCTATTGACATATGTATAGTTACTGTTTAAATTCTATTTATAAGTTTCTGAATATTAAATGGTGGTTAAAATACTGCAGTAGAATAGTGTAATAAAAATAATAATATGGCATTTGATTGTATTTTTGGTAGTCCACTTAGAAGCTTAGCATATGGAGTTAGAAACTATTGATATTTCATTTTTTAAGCTCCGTTTTTACTACCAAATCTAGGTTTTTAGTATCATACCTAGAATTCTGTTATAGTTGTTAAATGAATGGGCTCCAGAGTCAGACTGCCTAGGTTAAAATCCCAACTTCAATACCAAATGTAAAACAACAGCCATTATTCACAATTTTTCTGTGCCTAGAATTCCTTATCTATAAAACATTGATTATATAGTATTTTAGCATAAATATTCTTAATACTTTAGTAATTAGTACTATTATTTAGTACAGGATTGTTGTGGAGAAAAATAAGAGATACATAGAGGTTAATAAAATACCTAAAAATATTACTTGCTCAGAAAATATTATAACTAACCATATAGGTTATGCTTTGAGTTAAATAAATCAGGACATTTTCTACTTTTGTTATTCTAGAGCAAAAAAAATTTTATATAGCACTCAATTCCTTAAGGTATTACATAAAGTAGTAGCAAGAATTTATGATGTTAGTAAGGTTCCTAGCCTCAAGAAAATCTAAAACTAGCTATTTCTGTTTATTGAAGAGATAGGGAAATTGATATGTAAATAGCATCTTATGATATGACAGAAACTTTTAAAAATGTCATAGTATAGAGAAACATCATGAATTCAAAGAATAAAACCCTAAAGCTGCAATTATTATAAAACTAAATTCTGTTTTCTTCTTAATACAAATTAGATTTTTTAATCAGATGGAATATGTGATAAATGGAAATATTTTTATGACCACCATTGCATATCCAATATGAAAACAAAAGATTCAACTCCTTTTACCATCAACTGAATAAGCAGTTCCATCAACCTCCTCTCTATCATCATTCTAATTTCCTGATTAGCATATTCAAACAAATACTTGAAATTACAGTGTTTAAGTGGAAATTGGAGGGGGAGATGAACCATGAGAGACTGTGGATTCTGAGAACAAACTGAGAGTTTCAGAGGGGGCATTGGGTGAGCTTTGTGGTGGGTATTATGGAGGGCATGTATTGCAAGGAGCACTGGGTGTGGTGCATAAATAATGAATTCTGGGACACTGAAAATAAATAAATAAATAAATAAATATTTAAAAAATTAAACACTCAAAAAAAAAAAAAGTGTAACAACAGAGACATACACATACTGGTTTGCCTGGATATCAAAATACCAATGAAGGATCTGGGGATGGCAAAAGAGCATAATGTAATGGAACTTTGACCCAGAGTCATCTATGAACACACATAATAGGTATGGCTCCTGGTTCCTGAGTGTAAAGTTAAAATAATGTCCCAGAATATCTGACAAAATCTTGTAGATAGAAAGCTATAATCATAGAAAGAGCCAGTGGAGAAATGCCTGGAACATTTTCTTCCTCAAGTGTAATATCATAGATTGTATTAGAATAAACACTAGAAAGCACAGGAATCTTTATTTCTCTCACAGCTCCATTGAATTATGCATTTTTGCCAGCAACAAAAAATACAGAGTCCATTTGCAGGGACTCTTCTAAATGTGGTCGCTTTACTGAAGTATAAGGATATTCTGTTACTTGCTATACAGAGATTCATCTGGTAAATATTTTTTATTCTCTATCACGAGAAGCAAAAGATACCATAGCTTTGATCTGACAAGAACTTTAGTTTATATCTCGTTCTGTACCAAAATTAAATCCATCAAGAAAATTGACCGTCTCACCATCCTCATGATGGAATGCTAATTTTTTACATTAATGGTATCATTTATATGGTCTGAGGAACAAGAAATAGCTATACATTTTGGTGAGATGCATGCATTTCAGAATATGTGAAATAAATCCCAGAGATAGTCATAGAGTCCTGTCATCTCAATAATGATTATGCATTGTAATAGTTTGGAGTATGTCAGGATACCATTCCAATGTGATGGTTATTGGAAACTGTACCCCCTACCATTAAGAAAGTAGTGCAGTCCTTGATGAATTTCTTATACTTGATTGTACTTCTCTGATTTTTCTACTGGGTGATATAGAACTTCTGACTTTGAATGAATTCAGGGCAGGATAAAAAAAATTTCCAACTTTTTAGGCTACATGCAAAACCATTCTGTCTCTTGGGTGTTTTGATAATTGAAATTGTGATACACTCTAATAGGAAACTTACTGTGCAGGTCTTAGAGCAAAGATATTTTCTCTTTGGAAAATACCAATTCTCCATTTGACAAACATACTTTGAGGTTTTTACTGTGTGTTGGTAGAGACTAAAATTATAGAACACCAGGTGAAAAATCAAAATTAAGGTGGTCTTGGGCACCTGGGTGGCTCAGTGGGTTAAGCCACTGCCTTCGGCTCAGGTCATGGTCTCAGGGTCCTGGGATCGAGTCCTGCATCGGGCTCTCTGCTCGGCAGGGAGCCTGCTTCCCTCTCTCTCTCTCTCTCTCTCTCTGCCTGCCTCTCTGCCTACTTGTGATCTCTCTCTGCCAAATAAAATATATTAAAAAAAATAAAGGTGGTCTCAAAAATAAAACAAAATAAAGATGGTCTCAGTTATTTTGTCACCTGGCCATAAAGTCTTTTATTACTCCTTCACTAATTGGACTTGGTATCTAGCAGATGACACCAAGTGAACTTTGAATAAATATGTAAGTTAAATGAATAGAGTGTTCATAGTCTCAGAACACCAAACTTAGCTAATTTTCTAATTGCTCAATAATCTCACACTAGCCATTAGAAATCTAATTTAGAATTTAGGTGTCTTTTTTTAAAATAGAGGAGAAAACAAAGGATTTCACATAGGTGTCTTCAAGCAGTACATCTCATTTTTATGAGATGCTTTATACAGAGATAAGCTTGATGTGAGGATCTATACTAATTATGTTTGGCAAGATATCCCAGACTTAGAAGTATTATTTTAAGTGACTGGGAGATTTTGGAAAAAAAAGGTATGTGAATGGATAGATTTTTCAATTTTCTCAGAATCTGAAAATACTGGGTTTTCATAAAAATGTTTATCAAAACCCTTTATTGTTGAAGACTTAATAATGAGTTGGAAAAGATGACCTACTTCATGTATAACATTATACCAGTCCCTAAAGGAATAGATAAATGGGATCATGAAAATTATGACTATAATGGTATTATGGAGGCAAGTGATGGGTTCAACAAAATGAATTTTATTTGCCTTGCAAAGGTTGTCGTCCTTACCATTACTGCAGATTGTCTAATTTCAACAGCAATGATTAGTCCTGAGTACCTCATCTAGTATAACGTTCCTAGGTGAGTAGACAAACAGCAGCTTATACATTGGTAATCCGTTTCCTCACAGAAGGAGAGATATTTTATTTTTATTCAAAGTCTAGATTTTATTTTTTTTCCCTTGACTCTAAAATTTCTACCAAAACCACCAAATGCTATTAAAAGTGTATCTTGTGGGGGCTCCTGGGTGGCTCAGTCAGTTAAACAGCTGCCTTCGACTTGGGTCATGATCCCAGGGTCCTGGGATGGAGCCCCATGTCAGGCTCCTTGCTCAGCAGAGAGTTTGCTTCTCCCTTTCCCTCTGCTTACCACCCTGCCTACTTGTGTTCTCTATCAAATAAATAAAATATTTTTTAAAAGAAGTATATCTTGTTTCCACACAACATATAAAATAAATTTTTGTTTCTATGAAGAAGAAACTAGCTTTGAAGCAAAAGAAAAGACATAGATTAATATGGAATTCACTGTGAATTATCACACATGGCATCAGCCCAGATCACCAATCTGGTTTTACAGTGCAGAAGAATGGCTTATTAAAAAAATGTATTTTAGACAATTAAAAAAATATATTCTGACATAAAACTCTGGCATAAAATACTAAGGATTAATGAATAAAATAAAATCCTTCTACATACATAGCTGGGCTCACAAATAATTGAGGCATAGTGTCAGTAGCCTACCACCCCCCCCCCCCAAAAAAAAAGAGAGAGAGAGAAAGAGAGTGGAGTTTGTAAGCCAAAGTGATAAACCAAGATAAATATTACAGCTACCCCGAGTATACTTGACAGTTTTGGTAACCAGGATGCTAGTGTTTTAATGGTAAATGTAACAATAGTAGGCAAGGCCTTGGAAACATGGAAGGTGGGATCCTTGAAAGGCTACGCTTCTCAGTGAAAGAGCAACAAGAACAACAATAAAAATCCCCCATCCTCTAGCTGCCGATTCATACAAGACTCCAAGATATTTATAAACTTGGAGTTCCTACCATCCTCAAAGTAGATTACAGAAGGAGTTGAGTTGGTAAAATGGCCCAGATATTGCTTTTTTTCTTATTAAAACAATATGCACTCTACCTTCTTACCTCCCGAGAAAACCTGTCAAAATTCTAATGGTTCTTCTTATTCCTAGCTATAGCAGTAATGAATTTCCTTTCATGTTCCATGTAGATTCACATCTATATAACTGTTATATGAAAAATGGCAGAAACTTCTGCCAGTCCAGGTTGGCAAGGAAGTTTTCCCATCCAGAAGAGAGGTAACAACTATCAGAACACCATTTGGATAACTATCATCAACCTCTTTCTGGGTACTTGGCCTGCAAGTCTCTCCCCAAGTCTTTCCCGTTGTCATGTAATAAAGTGGAGGACTTTTTATTTTCCAGTTGACCATAAAATTTGGTGAAAATATTCTCTACTAATTCCCATGGTCTTACCTCAGATCATCTCATGGGATTACTGTACTTCTTCAAAGCCATGATGTGTCTTCTCCTTCCCATTCTTTTTTTCCCAATTTTTATTTAAATTCTAGCTAGTTAATGCACAACACAATACTAGTTTCAGGAGTAGAATTCAGTGATTCATAACTTACACATAACACTCAGTGCTCAATACAACAAATGCCTTTCCTTAATACCCATTACCCATTTAGCCCATTCCTCACCTATCTTTGTGGTTTATTTCCTCTCTTTTTTTCCCCTTCCCATATATTCATCTGTTTCCTAAATTCTGCATATGAATGAAATCATATGGTATTTGTCTTTCTCTTACTTATTTCACTTAGCATGATAACTGTGGATGATAACTCCATCCACATACTTGCAAATGGTAAGATTTCATTCTTTTTTATGGCTAAGTAATAGTCCATTGTACATATATACCCCCTCTTCTTCATTCATCAGTCAATGGACATTTGGGCTCTTTCCATCATTTAGCTATTGTTGATAATGCTGCTATAAAGATTGGGATGCATATACCCCTTCAAATCTATATTTTTGTATCCTTTGGGTAAATACCTCATACTGCAATTTCTGAATCATAGAGTAGTTCTATTATTAACTTTATGAGGAACTTCCATACTATCTTCCAGAATGGCTATACCAGTTTGCATTCCCATCAACGGTGCAAGAGTGTTCCCCTTTCTCTGCATCCTTTTCAACACCTGTTGTTTCTGTGTTAATTTTAGCCATTCTGACAGGTCCTTCCCATTCTTGTTACCAGAACTGTCAAGACCTGAGAAGGTTCTGAGATTTTATCATACTTTCAAGCTAATAAATTAATCTGCCAGTTTCATAGATGCTGCCAGAAGACAAGGAACTCTGAAGTCAGGGACAAAGGATTGTACTATTCGCAGCACATAGCAGCATGAACTTTAGCATATTTGATTCAATTTCCCTTAGCCCCATATCCCAATAAGGTGATGTATATGGACCCAGAAGCATGCCAACATACTCAGTGGGCAGCATTACTGGAAACAAACCCTGTCTTCAGGGACTTCCATCTTTTTGTAATAGGCAATTAGTGTTTCTGCCCTGTACTCAGGAAAGAGACATTGTTTCTGTCTTCTTAAGCTACTTGCTATATACACTATTCCAAAGATATTCTGGGACAAGGACACTCAAAGTCTCTAGTTCCAAAACACACAGAAACCCAAAAAACCCATAGATAGCTATCCCCTAACATGTAGGAAATGAAAACATGCACAAATAAAACAAAATAAAAATGTTTAAGGTATGAATATGCACATAGAAAAGTAACATTTTCATATCTGGGCCCTGCTTAATACTCTACACCCCCCTCCATTTAGAGGTATGTTTTATCTGGGTGCAGACTTATTTGCGATATGTAGTGCATATGCGCTGCTTCTAAGTTAATCACCAAAATGATTTCCCCTTTTATTTTTTTCCCCGCATATACTCATTGAGTGAAGTTATGTTTTAAATAATTTACACTGGGATACCTCTGACTCCGGCTCAGGTTATGATCTCAGGGTCCCGACGTCAAGCCCCACGTGAGGCTTCCAGCTCAGCGGGCAGTCTGCTTCTCCTTCTCCCTCTGCCCTTCCCCCTACTCATTCCCCTGTGTGCTCTCTCTCAAATAAATAAATAACATCTTTCAAAAAAATAAAGACTTTAAACTGCTTGCCAAGTTATCTGACCAGTGCAATAAAATTATATATTTTCAATAATTTAGAGTTAGTACAAATTCTTCAAAGTGTAAGTAGATAAATTAGAGAATTAGAGATTTTCATCCTTCTCTTTGTTCTGCAGATGAGCATTAAGAGAAGTGAAGAGTAATGGCTGTATTCTTATCCAAAGTCAAATATTTCATAAGCCCCAGGATTTCCTATATAACTTGAAGAATAGTGTCTTTCTAAAATAAGTTGTGCCACAGTGTATCTCTATTTTCCATTCTTATAAGGTTGGGCCTCATGCTGTGAATTCAACTCAAACACAAGTGATATGTGGGACACTTCACCACAGTCACATTGCTAAGGACCAGTTTCACAGTTGGAATTAATTTTTTTTAATGGTAATGAAATATATACACAATGACTATCATTTTCGGAAATAAAATGTAGATTTTCAGCAGGAGGACAAAAGGATACTGTCTTTAAAAATTTAGTAGCTTTTTTGCACAAAATGAACTAATTTACATTTGATTCAGATAAAGTCTACTATCTTTCATGACTAATGTAATATTAACATTGTTCATTATTTATGTATGAATTATATAATTATATCCCCAAATATAGTTTATCTTTCATTCATTTGATTTTTGATTTGACTTGATTTACTCTTTTCCAAATTATTTTTTTCTGAAATACTTGATTTCACTGTTTAACAGAAGCACCATTTAATTTATTCATTTCTTTCTTTTAACTTGTGAATTAGCCAACATAAATACAACATTAGTTTCACATGTAGAGGTCAATAATTCATCACGTACATGTAACAGCCAGTGCTCATCATATCATGTTTCCTCTTTAATGCCCATCACCCAGGTACCCCACCCCATACCCACCTCTCCTCCAGTAACCCTCAGTTTGTTCCTATAGTTAAGAGTCTCCCATGGTTTGTTTTCCTCTCTGATTACTTCCCATTCAGTTTTCCCTCCCTTCCCCTATGATCCTCTATGCTGTTTCTTATATTCCACCTATGCGTAAAATCTTATAATAATTGCCTTTCTCTGATTGACTTACTTTGCTCAGCATAATATCCTCCAGTTCTAGCCATGTGGATGTAAATGTTAAGTATTCATCTTTTCTGATGGCTGAGTCATGTTCCATTGTGGATAGGTAGGTAGATAGATAGAGATACAAATACAGATATATGGATATAGATACAGATATATATATATATATACACACACACAGATATATATATATATCTAGATATATATATATATAGAGAGAGAGAGAGAGAGAAATATATAAAGAGATGTGGAATATATATTTCACATCTTTATCCATTCTTCTGTTGATGGACATCTCAGCTCTTTCCATAGTTTGGCTATTGTGGACATTGCTGTTATATACATTGGGGTTCATGTGCCTCTTTGGATCATTACATTTGTATCTTTGGAGTAAATACCTAGTGATGCAAATGCTGGGTCATAGGGTAGCTCTATTTTTTTTTAAAGATTTTATTTATTTATTTGACAGAGAGAGATCACAAGTAGGCAGAGAGGCAGGCAGGGAGAGTGAGAGGGAAGCAGGCTCCCTGCCAAGCAGAGAGCCCGATGCGGGACTCGATCCCAGGACCCCGAGATCATGACCTGAGCCAAAGGCAGCGGCTTAAACCACTGAGCCACCCAGGCGCCCCAGGGTAGCTCTATTTTAAATTTCTTGTAGAACCTCCATACCGTCATCCAGAGGGGCTGTACTAGCTTACATTCTTACAGACAATGTAAGAAGATTTCTCTTTCTCCTCATCCTCACCAACATTTGTTGTTTCCTGTCTTATTAATTTGTCATTCTGACTGGTGTGAGGTGGTATCTCATTTGGTGGTTTTGATGTGTATTTCCCTGATACCAAGTGATGTTGAGCATTTTTTCATGTGTCTGTTGGCCATTTGAATGTCCTCTTTGGAGAAATGTCTGTTCATGTCTTCTGTCCATTTCTTGACTGGATTATTTGTTTTTTGGGTGTTGAGTTTGAGATGTCCTTTATAGATTTGGATACTAGTCCTTTATCTGATATGTCATTTGCAGATATCTTCTCCCATTCTGTAGGTTGCCTCTTAGTTTTGTTGACTGTTTCCTTTGCTGTGCAGAACCTTTTTATCTTGATGAAGTCCCAATAGTTCTTTTTTGCTTTTGTTACCCTAGCATTTGGAGACATATCTAGCGAGAATTTGCTGCAGCTGGGATCGAAGACGTTGCTGCCTGTGTTCTCCTCAAAGATTTTGATGGATTCCTTTCTCACATTGAGGCCTTTCATCCATTTTGAGTCTATTTTTGTGTGTGATGTGAGAAAATGGTCCAGTTTCATTCTTCTGCATGTGGCTGTTCAATTTTCCCAACACTGTTTTTTGAAGAGATTGTCCTTTTTCCACATGATATTCTTTCCTGCTTTGTCAAAGATAAGTTGACCATACAACTGAGGGTCCATTTCTGAGCTCTCTATTCTGTTCCATTGACGTATGTGTCTCTTTTTTGTGCCAGTACCATACTGCCTTGATGATTACAGTTTTGTAATAGAGCTTGAAATCCAGCCCTGTGATACCACCAGCTTTGGTTTTGTTTCTCAACATTCCTCTGACTATTCAGGGTCTTTTCTGCTTCCATGCAAATTTAATATTACTTGTTCCAGGTCTATGGAAAATGTTGAAGGTATTTTGTTAGGGATTTCATTGAATGTGTAGATTGCTCTGGGTAGCATAGACATTTTAATAGTATTTATTCTTCTAATCCATGAGCATGGAATGTTTTCCCATATCTTTGTGTCTTCCTCAATTTCTTTCATAAGTGTTCCATAGTTTAGAGTACAGACAGATACTTTACTTCCTTTGATAGGTTTATTCCTTATGGCTTTTGGTACAATTGTAAATGGATCAGTTCCTTAATTTCTCTTTCTTCCATCTCATTTTTAGTGTATGAAACTGCAACTGATTTCTGCTCATTGATTTCATATTATTCCACATTGCTGAATTCCTCTATGAGTTCTACCAATTTTGGGGTGGATTCTTTTGGGTTTTTCACATAATATATCATGTTATCTGCAAAGAGTAAGAGTTTGACTTCTTCTTTGCCAATTTGAATGCCTTTTATTTCTTTTGTTGTCTGATTGCTGACGCTAGGGTTCTAGTACTGTGTTGAACAATAAAGATGAGAATGGGCATCCTTGTGGTGTTCCTGACTTTAGGGGAAAAGCTCTCATTGTTTCCCCCGTTGAGAATGATATTCACTATGGACTTTTCGTATATGGCTTTTATGATATTGAGAAATGTTCCCTCTATCCCTACTCTGTGGAGATTTTTAATCAAGAAAGTATGCTGTCTTTTGTCAAATGTTTTTTTCGCCATCAATTGAGAGGTTCATATGGTTCTTGTCCTTTCTTTTGTTTGTATCATGTTGATTGACTTGTGGATGTTGAACCACCCTTGCAGTCCAGGAATAAATCTCTATTTGTCATGGTGAATAATCCTTTTAAAGCACTATTGGATCCTATTGGCTAGTATCTTGGTGAGAATTTTGGCATCCAGGTTTGTCAGGGATACTGATCTGTTAATTCTCCTTTTGGGTGGGGTCTTTGTCTGATTATGGGATCAAGGTAATGCTGACCTCATAGTATGATTTTGGAAGTTTTCCTTCAATTTCTGTTTTTTGAAATAGCTGTAGTAGAATGGGTATTATTTCTTCTTTTAATGTTTAGTAAAAGGGTGCCTGAGTGGCTCAGCTGGTTGAACATCTGCCTTTAGCTTAGGTCATGATCCCAAGCTCGTGGAATCAAGCCCCAGGTTGGGGGGGGGGGCTGCTCTGTGGGGAGCCTGCTTCTCCCTTTCATTTTGCAGCTCCCCCTGCCTTTTTTTTTTTCTCTCTCTCTCTCTCCTTTTTCCCTGTCAAATTAAAAAAAAAAAATCTTAAAAGAAAAAATGTTTGGTAGTATCCCCCTGGGAAGCCATTCGGCCATAGACTCTGGTTTTTTGGAGATTTTTGATGACTTCTTCAGTTTCCTTGGTGGTTATGTGTCTATTCAGGTTTTTAGTTTCTATCTGTTTCAGTTTTGGTAGTTTATAAATTTCTATGAATGCATCCATTTTTTTCCAGATTACCTAATTTGTTGGCACATAGTTACTCAGAATATGTCTTTAAAATTGTATTTCCTTGGGGTTAGTTGTGAGCTCTCCTTTCTCATTCATGATTTTATTAATTTGGGTCCTTTTTCTTTTCTTTTGGATAAAACCGCCTAGGGGTTTATCGATCTTATTAATTCTTTCAAAAAACTAGCTTCTAGTTTCATTGATCTGTTCAACTGTTCTTTTGGTTTCTATTTCATTGATTTCTGCCCTAATCTTTTTTATTGCTTTATCCTGCTTTTTTGCTGGATAAATAAATTGTAAATAAATAAATACAATTTTAAATTTTAATAAATAAATTGTAAATAAATAAATACAATTTTAAAATAAAAAACTAGTTTAAAAGAAAAATAAAAGAAAAAATTTTAATTTAAAGACTAAAGACTTATGAGAATAAACCTCTAATTTTATATAGTATTTTCCCCTAGTGCAGGAGTTTTAAAATTCTGTTATCTATGAACTTGATATTAACTTGATGTTTCCTACTGGTCTCATAGGGGAGGGACCTGTCACACTGATTCTCAGGTGTCCTTGCCTGGGCAGAGTTGCACAGCCCCTTGCCAGGGCCAGGCTCAGTGTAAGCTGATTCAGGTTGGTTTGTATGGCTTTTGTTCCCTGAAGGTTTTTCCATATGGCTTTGGAGGATGGGAAAAAAAAAAAAATGGTGGCACCCCAATCTCCAGTCCCAATGCTGAGTCTACACTCTTTAGTGCACCCTCAGGGAAAAGCAGTGAATCCAATTTGTGTGTGCCAAACTCTGCAGATTCCTGTGGTATGCACTCGTACCAGTCTTTCTGAGGGAGGGAGGAGGGTTGCTGTGGTTCCGTTCCTTGCTGGGCCTCTGCTTGGAGAGCAGTTGCTGAATTGTGCCACCATTCAGAGTTTATGGCAACACCCAGCCAGGAGCCCACACCCAGGCTTGCTGATTGTAGCCTGCTTACCTGCTCCAATGCTTGGGAACTCCAATGTACTCAGGCACCCCTGTTCTTTCTGTGACCCTGTGGATTCTGAGATCATACTGTCCCACCTAGGATGCTGTCCAGCTTTTTCACCTGAGCACCTTTCATGCAGGGCCATCCCTCACAGGAACAGACTTCAAAAAGTTCTGATATTGTAGTCTGCTGCTATATCACTTTCTGGTAGCCAGCTTATGGAGGCTCCTTCCCACCACCATTTATCTTCCAATATAACCCCTCAGGTTCACCTCTCCACACTACCTACCTTGTGGAAAGTGGTTGCTTTCCTATTTGTAGAATTGCAACAATTCTTTTCTTAGATCTCAAGTTGAATTCACAGGTGTTCAAAACGATTTGAGATATCAAGCTGAATTCAAGGGACCAGATGAAATGAGGATTTCCTACTCTTCTGCCATCTTCCTGGAAACTTTTTTTTACTCCTCTTTTTTTTACTCATTTCTGACTGCCACACATTAAAAATGAAACTTTCAAGATGTCTTTAAATTTTAAGTAATTACTGTATTTTCACTGGTGAGGCAAGCAGTAAAACCTCATCTTTCTCTGAAGGTCAAAAATAAATAAGAATCAAGGTAACAGGGGTGCCTGGGTGGCTCAGTGGGTTAAGCCGCTGCTGGCTTAGGTCATGATCCTGGGGTCCTGGGATCAAGCCCCACATTGGGCTCTCTGCTCCACGGGGCGCCTGCTTCCCCCCCCCCCCCTCTGCCTGCCTCTCTGCCTACTTGTGATCTCTCTCTGTCAAAAAAATAAATAAAATCTTTAAAAAAAAAAAGAATCAAGGTAACAGGTAGATGGAGATTGAAATGTTATATTTAAGGATAAAGTTTATTAGAGAATTTGGCTTTAAATGCATGGTAAATGAGACTTTTATTTATACGGAGGTACTTTCTGGTGAACTGAAGAGCTGAACAACTGCAGGATTTCCCCATAAGACAAGAATTGGCCCTCTTCTTCTTACCATATAGTGGAGTGTTGATGAGGCTTTGCCCTTTCTGTGGGCCAATAGGCTTGAAAATAAGAAGTGCAGAAAGACTTGAGCCAAACAACATCAGTTCCTTATTAGAAATTTACTAACAGGGGAGGAGTAAATTAATAGTGGAAAAACCTATTATTCTGGACATTCTCCCTTGGAAACATGAGGTCAGAGGAGAGGAGGCTCACTTAGCAGTAAATTTCTTAGCAATTCCACCTAAATGAAAGAAAACTAGATAAGATGTCAAAAGATACATGTTTATACATGAGTTTTGTAACTAACTAGCTTTGTGGCTTTGCCAAATCATAACTCATTATGTTAGCTATTTATCTTATAAAAACAGACACAATAATACATGTTCTACCAAATTACAGCACATGTTCTACTGGTTTATTAGTAAAACAAAGTTATATATGTTCACACACAGAAGTGCATTGGTTTCTTGCATATAGGTCTTTTGTCTAGGATGCAGGCTGCCAACATTGCATAGAAGTTACCATGTTAAAATTGAAAATAAACTAGGTAAGGAGAATAGCTGAGTGAAATGTTCATAATTCTAAGCAATTATAGATGTGGGCACATATGAAGGAAGAGTTGAGATCTTAGTATTATTTTCCCTTATTTCTTGATATTAAGAGTAATGATTCTCACTGGTATATAATTTTCCCATAAGGAAATTAAATTTATTATGTATGTTTACTGTAATTGTAACCATTGGAAACATGAGATTCTGTTTATCCATTAAAAAAGAAAGAAAAGAAGAAACCATGCCAATTATGATGATATGGATGGACCTTGAGGGCATTATGCTAAGTGGAATCAGTTAGATGGATAAAGACAAATGTTGTATGATCTAACTTACATGTGGAATCTAAAAGAAAAAGCCAAACTCATAGAAACTGAGAGCAGATTGGTGGTTTCCTTAGGCAGGGATTGCAATCAGGGAATTAGGTAAATGTGGTCAAAAGGTATAAACTCCCAGTTATATATCAATAAGTTCTAGGCTATAATTAATGTACCACATGAGGACTACAGTTAACAATATTGTATTGTGTATCTGAAAGTTGCTATGGGAATACATTTTAAAGTTCTCATTATAATTGTCAGACATAATGGCTGACCTTATTTTAGGGGAAATCTTCTACCTGCTTCAGTTTACAATATTTCAGGTAAAGAAGCTTCTCTGTTTTCCATCTACCTCAGTGTGTAAGAAGGTTCACTTAGGAAGATTGGAAGAAAAATAAAAAGTACTTCTTTCTCCTTTTCTTATTTATTCTCTTCTAAGAGAAGAGGACAACGTTGGTAATCAAAAGAGTAAGAACTATTGACCTGCTGCAGTTTAGATCTTTCCTCAAACAAAACCTGACAAGGATTTGAGTGCATGGAGTTTACTTGAGAGGTGTTCTCAGGACACAGAAATTAGTTAGTAAGGAAAGTAACACTAATAAGATTTATATTAATAAGCTGGTGGTAGCTGTGGGGAACCAAGTCTTGAGCCTGCAGAAAAATCTCTGAAGAATTGTGTAAAATACACGTCATAAATTGTTCTACTAGAGGACAGACAGGATGGCATTTATCCTTTAGGGCTTGCTCCCAAAGGGTTTCTCCCCACAGTTCTATGGTGGGCCTTACACGTAGTCCTGAGGCAGCAAAGCAGAGACTCTTTAGTGTTGGATGCTGGCAGTAAGCACAAAACTATCAACCACATCTGTGTTAAAATCAGGCCAAGGGAATATGTTCTGGTACACTGTAAGTTTTTACTATAGAGTATCATTTTTACAAGGAATCTAAGTAATGACTGTATTGAAAAGCAAGAACGGTTTCCCTTGCTTTTCTGTTATCCCATGTTTTCTGTCTGTATTCTAGTTGAACTTTAATTCAAGATAGGTTTTAGGGAATGAATGGGAGGCCTATGTCTAAGCTATGCTTTCCAACATGTTTGCTAATTGTCTGAGTTTGGGAAGTTATCAAGAAATTAGCTAAGCATCTGCCTTCAGCTCTGGTCATGATCTCAGGGTCCTGGGAAGGAGCCCCACATCAGGATTCCTCCTCAGCAGGGAGTCTGTTTCTCCTTCCACCTCTTCCCCACCCCCTGACCCCATACTCATTCTCTCCCTCTTTGCTAAAAAAAGAAATTAGCTAGTCATTAATAAAGATGGTATTAGGATCTCATTTTCACACTAATCCTTGTGTTTCCTGTATAGGTTGGGACTCAAAGGGAAAAGAAAAGGAGGTGAGATTTAGCTCCCCAAATTTCCATAATAATGATTCTTTGTCCTTAAAGCAATGAATCTCAGCCTTATGCATCTGATAAACTCTATTATTTAGTAATTTTGTAAACTTGAAGAGTCATAGAATTTAAACCTTAGTTTTCCCATTAATAAAATTGGAATAATATATATTATACATATATATTATGTTGTACAATATTCTAAATTATAATACTAATGTGAAGTATAAGATATTTGTATTCATATATATGTAAGTATGTGTATGTCTATATGCATATTCATATATATATGTATCAGGTTTATGGTAAATATCCAAAAAGCAATGACTTTAAAAAGGTAGAATGTTATCTCTCTCTAATATAAATGTCAGCAAATCAGTACTTCAAGGCACCTATGGCAGGTGTGATCCATAAAGTGCTCTCATGTTTCTTTCTCTTATTCTTACATTACACTGGTTTCCATTCACAAGAACATTTTATGGACTAAGAGGAGTTGTCCAAATTAAACCATCATAAATATACTCTGTGCAGAAAGAGAGAAGAAAAAAAAAGAAGTAGGGGCAAAGGCTTACGCTGGTTGTTGTATAAGAAAGATTCATATTGTACTATTTTCATCACATTGTTCAAAATTTTGTCACTTGGTCATACCTTAGCTGTAAATGAGGCTGGGAAATGTAGTTCTTATTTTGGGCAACAATGTTTCTAGCAAACATTTACAAGTCCATTAAAATGGAAGAAAGAAAGACTAGATAATTGAACTACCACAATGAACCTGATAATATTGATATGAGGAACAAATGGGTGAATAACTTAACATAGGTCCTGTCACAAAGAAGCAATTTAATGTAGCTTATTTTAATAGTCATCATTATCTTCATCATTGTCAATTATTAAAAGGTTTTGTTCATGCAGTTTTTATGAGTATACTGATAATTAGAGTCTTGTATCTATGACACATTGCTATCAAACAAAAATACAAAAAAGAAGTATATTGATTAAATAGTTCATACATTCAGTCTCACATTTTTTTTGATTACTGATGTATTTGTGTATATGTCTTTATTTTTTTAAATATTAGGTAAGATGTTAAAATATTCTCCCAGCTCTTCTCTCTACATATAAAATTCCCATCAGCCCTGTTAAGCTAAGATATATTTTAGAAATACGCACATTACTATTCTGTTCAGATTTGTTACTATATGGATATTTTTATAACTATGTAAGGTAAATTTCTATCAATCCATAATTTTTCACTTTTATGAGATTTATTCTATCATTAGTTCTTTGTTAAAACTTTTAAAGTATTTTCTAAAATTTTTTATCTGATTTCAGAAATGTGTCCTATTCTATACATTTGAAGAGTAATTTTATTGGTAATGATAGTAATTACACACACAGCTAACCAAGTCTGGATAAGTGGAATTAGGAAATTGGACCCTAGTAAGCTCTAAAATCTAAAAAAGAAATATAGATATACTTTAAATGCCTAAGAGTAACATTTAAATAACATGATGTTGAAAAAATGCTTTTGAAAAGGTCTTTGATTTCTATTCTTTTGGGACCTTTAAACTTCTCTAGTTTTCTACCATATTAACAAAAACAGTAATGTTTGTAAAATAACTAAAAAAGTTTGCAAAGCTTTGAATTAATTTTTTCATTCAACATAAGGCAATCTTTTTAGCAGGCTAACAGCATTTGTGTGCATAATCATATGTAAGCTGTGATGAATAGTTGAAACTAGAAACTGGTCTTTTGAGTCTGAACTGGAAAAAAACATATTCAAGGAGGTTTTGTGGAGAAAGAGGGGTTCTGCTAGAAGTTTCTTTTTCTTTTCTTTTTTTACATTTTATTTACTTATTTGAGAGGGAGCACTAGCAGGAGGGAGAGGGAGGAGAAGCAGGTTCCCTGCTGAGCAAGGAGCCTGTTGCAGGACTCGATCCCAGGACTCTGGGATCATGACCTGAGCCAAAGGCAGATGTTTAAACTATAGAGCCACCCAGGCACCCCCTGCTAGCTGTTTCTAAAAGAAAAATTCTATAAACTGATAAAAAGAAAAAAACATTCTTGAGACTTATGTACTGTTAATTCATGAGTCTTCCATATAGTCACCAAAGAGATGTTTCCAGATTATCACATGCAAATGTGAAAATTTATTCCTTACCCTTACCATCATACTTTCTTTTATGGATGTTCTTGATGTAAATATTAAGCTAAATTTACCTTCATAAAATTTGGGATTTTTGAACGTGTTAAGTGACACTCAAAGTGTCAAAGACTGCAAATACCCACAGGAAACTTGGTTTTTGACATCTGGAGCAATCTTGAAAGAAAAATATCAAACTCTTCTTCTACTCCTTCAGTTAAAATAAATAATGTTATGATTACTGGTATGATACATTGTACCAGGGGTTGTACAGACTGGATATCAATTCAGTGTCTATGACTCATTCAGTGTCTTTTCCCCCTCAGCCAAATGCTGAAGTCAGTCACCTTTTCTCTGCAATCTCTTCATCTCTGCCTAGTCACAGCTAACTCTCTCTGATCTGATTGCCAACTTAAGGACAGAACAGAAATAGTTTTTTTTGCAGTTACAAAAACATCCTAGTTGCAAAAGTAAATGGGGGAAATTTTGGTTCTTAACTGACTCTCTTTGATGGATATGACACTGTTGATCCCTTATATTTAAATTTTCTGTGGACTTGATTTTTCTGTATGCTTGTGGATCCCCTTGCCATCTTCATACTTTCTTTGCCTGCCTGTTAGACTCCTAATCTTCTGTTAAATGAAATATTTGTGTTTTCCAAGAACACCTATTCTACAAGCATGACATGAATCATTTCTTCTACTCTCGTTATTTTAATTATTTTTCATATCATTGTCATTTCTACATTTATGATCCCAGATCACACCTCTCCCTTGAGTTTCAGAATTGAATATCTAATTCTCTTCCATGTTATTTTTCAAAAGCTTCTACTTTAAAACTTCATGTATTGGCAAAAAATAAAAATACTAATAGAATCAAGCATTGGTAGATAAGGAGTGCTGCAACTCTAGTGTGCTGGTGGAAATATAATATGCTACAACTGCTTTGGAAAACTTCTGGCATATTGTTATAAATTTAAACGTATACTAATTAAATGACCTTGTAATTACTATTCTAAATTTTTACCCAAGAGCACAAATATGTCCACACAAAGATTTATACACAGATATACAAAACAGCTTTACTTATATTCCAAAAGTTGGAAACAACTCAAATATATACCAGTAGATAAATGAATTAACAAATTGTAGTATATCTACACAGTGGAATGCTTAAGTCATCAAGAAGGAACACACAATTGATAAACTCAAATATATGACTGAATATTGAATACATATGCTAAGAGAAAAACAGACACAAATAGTGCAGACTGAGTGATTCCTTTATAAGAAATTATGGAAATTATAAATCTCATCTATAGAAACTGAATATAGATCAGTACTTACCTGCTGCTAGATGTTGAGGGAAATTGACTGTAAACTGGCACGAGGAAACTTTTAAAAGTTAAATTTTACTACGTGTTATTATGTCTCAATAAAATGATATAAAAATTGAATTCCTTGTCATCCCATCCCACACCAGTTATTTTTCACTTTCCAAATAAATCTCATGATGACTCCAAAATTTACATAGTCATCCAAGATAAATGCTTCTTAAATCCATTGTCTTTCATTCTCTGTCCAGTTGTCAAACTTTTCCATCTATGCCATATGAGTATTTCCTAGATGTGTCAAACCCTACGTCTTCACTTCCTTTCTTCTACCAGACTCTTCTCTCTCAAGGTACGCACTCATTTGGTTCATATGGAACTGACGCTTGCCCATTGCTCATCACATTTTAGACAGAGCCTATTATAATGCTTTATCAAATTGGCCAGATAATGTAGTTCTACTTGGGGATATTAAAACTATATTTACTACCTTTTTCCCTGTCTTACTGGAATTATTCAAAAGAGGCATTCCCTTTTCATTAGGATCATCCCCAGACAGGGTAATGTAACTCTAGAACTTGTGAAAAACATTAAGCGTCAATTAAAAATATATAGTTTCTCCCCTCCTCTTTCAGAATTAAATGAGAACCAAGACACCGGATATATAGAAGTAAAGATCAATATTCTAAATCTGTTGTGATTAGCTTGTTTGGAGAATGTTACTTCAGCACCACAGTCAAATAGCCTCTAGATCTAATCCCAATTAGACTTACCTGCCCAGGCATTGGCACCTTTGTAGTTGCAGGCCTTCCATGAAAGACCAGAAACTGCCACAGTGAAATAATGACAAATTAAGAAAAACTAGAGTGAACCTTTATATGGTAGGTAGATATGAAAAAGAGAGGTTACTTAGTTAGGCAAACTCAATTCCTTCTTGCTAGAACATTTGTAGAGTAAGCCCATCTTCCCCTGAGGAAAAAGTTAATAGAATGTAGAGATAATAAGGAAGTATTCCTCCAATATGTCACCCCATTGGGGATTGGAGAGGATATATTAAAATATGAAGTATGGGGAATAAATGCTCCAGCCCAGCCCCAGTTCCTATTCTCTCTGACCCTCTTCCTGGCATGCAATAGAAGGGAATAACCCATGTGGGAATGAAGACAACATAGAGAAAAGATTACCAAAGAAATTGTGCAAAAAAGACAAATTCCTGACGGTATTGTTTGAACATCTGAATCCAAACTGAGTGGTCCTTTATGTTACAGTTCCCTGGCTCCCACACAAAGAGGATGGGATGACCTCTAATACTGTAGATGACAAAAGAGTATATGTTGGATATCTTCCATACAAGGACACAACTGGTTGTCTTCTAATATACAACCCCAACTGCCAGCCCAGGTGCCTATGCACTCCTCTGTACTAAGGAGGCTCTGTGTCACATTGACAAGTGTCAGTTTGAAGTACTGTACATTCACTACTTTAATGCATGATTTCATGGCATGCTACGAGTTCAGCTGAGCTGGTTGGGGATTGCTAAAGGCCCTGTGATGGTGTAGAAGGAGCTTACCTGTGGGATAAGAGTAGGGACAACGTACAATCTGGAGAACCAAGGATTGAAGATAGTTTTTGCTGAGGGCAAAGGATTCTAATTTTCCATTGTTTTTAAGATATAAAGTATTTTTTATTTAAATACGTATTTTTTAAACTTTAAATATAACTTAATAAGTAGACAAATATCAGGTGCTTATTAATACTGGTGAAAAATATCAATAGGAAAAATCATGAATCCAGTATACATATCAGTGAAATTTGAAGAACACTGCCACTGTAGAGCTAAGTTAAATCTCAGCACCACTATCTCCTCCTTCCTTTTTTACATGAGAGACTAATAAGATGCTTATTACTACTCATAAGATAATTTTTGCTCTGTTGCCTGCAAATTGTTAAGCTAGATTTATACTACAAAAAAGTACTTTGAACCTCACAGCCTAGAGTTCTATCTCTGCATATCATATTGGCTTTAAAGTAATGAAAACAAAGTCTAAATATCATTGATATATTCATAGGTTGATACACACAGTTCACCGAGTGCATATATAAATCTCTCAGTTTTATAATCTTTATTTCCTTTTCTAAAAATATTGGTAGAATCATATTATCTTATGGGGTCCTATGAGAATTAAATGGTTAATGAGCTAATTTGTGAATAATCCTTATAACATTATCAAACAGATGGAGATCAATACAAAGTGTTTGTTAAATAAAATTAAGATTTATAAAATCTTCCTCTCTCAGACACATACACCACTTTCAGATTAATATTTTTGAAGAAAAAATAATACTGTTTATCATTTCCCTGTTCAATAATCACTGCTCTTTCCACTAGAATAAGATCAAATACCTTGGCTGCACAAATATCAAGGATGCACATAAGTTGCCTTATCAAGATGTTTATCCAAATCCATAGTACTTATGGAGAGAAGCTCTCTAGTCAACACAAAATAATGGTGCATTCATTTTTCACACAATATTTGCCAAACTTATTTTCCTTCCACAGTTTTACATGCTGGTTTCTTCCTGAAAGTTACTCTCTAGTATCTGCTACCTATCAAAATTCTGCTCTTCATGAAAGACTTACTTTGATTTTAACATCCTTCATGAACAATATTTTAATTGATCAAACTTGGGTGATTACTTGGTACTTTGGTTAATATATTTGTACATATGTGTATATTTGCCTTTTCTCCTCAAATAGTGAATCACAACACTTTTACTTTAGGGGTCTATTCTCATGTTGTATATTCTGAATTGAATGCAGTGCCCTTTATAAAAAGGTTTTCAAAGAATTTCGATGATGGTACTACCACCAACACTTCCCATTTGGTACCTTCAGGATCTCCATGGCCACTGTGAATGATGACGTTTAGGTTAAAAAAAGAAGAAATATTCTTTGAATATTGAATTTAGTATGAGATTTACTCAGTGTGATTTAAAATAGACCTTAACAGAATTGAGATAATAAAAATTAAGGACAAACCAAATAGAGAAAAATGATAAATGATATAACAGTGTTTTGGGCTCCTGGGTGACTTGTTAACCAACTGACTCTTGATTTCAGCTCAGGTTATGATCTCAGGGTCCTGGGATGGAGCCCTGAATCTGGCTTTTCAGGTCTTGGGATTCTCTCTCCGTCTTCCTCTGTCCCTCCCCATGCTCACTCACTCTCTCTAAAATAAATAAATAAAATCTTTTTAAAAAAATAACATAACATAAAAAAAATAAAAAATAAATAAAAAATAACATTACAGTGTTTCTAGATCTACATCTAGTATAGAGAAGAAAGCATACCTAAGGTCACCATGGATATTTGATCTAATGAACATATATAAAATCATGTACCAAATATTTAGAGAATACATGTTATTTCAAACAAATATAGTAGTTTTAGCACATTACCATATACTATATTAGATCACTAAGCACATTTCAGTGAAACCAAAATATCAACACCAGGCAGGCCACCTACTCTAATAGATTGAGAATGAACTTGACCAGCAAAATTATGCTACTTTCTTTTGGAGTAAACAGTGTTGTATTACAGGTATGACATTAAAAATCAGTGGGGAGGGCAGTCCTGTTGGGATCCCTTTCACCCTTGAGAGCTTTTTCTGTGTCTTCATTTAGTAAACGTCTATCTCTTTACTCACCAAAAAAAAAAAAAAAATTCAGTGGAGAAAGGATGGACCCTTTGATAAATTGTACGATGGAAGTGGACGCCATCTGGATAGAAAAAATGGACTCCCCATCTCATTCTAAAAATAATATCCAGATGGATTAAAGATGAAAATGTAAACAGCAAAACTTTAACAACTTACTAGAATATAGAGCACAATGTATTTCTGACCCTTATAAGGAAGGATTTCTTAACCAAGGATTAAATGCATAAATAAGAAAGGAAAACATTGATTTATTTCAAAATATTAAAAATTAAAATTTAGGGAAATTTAGGGAAAACTTTTTGCAATAGATTCCTATGTAAAATTCATTTAAATTAATTTATTAAAAATTAAACAAAATTTTCAGTTCAGTGAATAAAGACAAGGAACTCAATGGAACATGGATAAAGGATATAAAAGCAAGTCACAGAAGCAGAGGCATAATGGTTAATAAATATATGAAATATATACACATATGTGCTCAAACTCAGTAGTAATAAGAATAAGGAAAGCTTAAGTAGTAGGTTCCCATTTCTCATCTATCAGACTGACAAATATGTAAAGTCCATCAATATTAGCTATAAGTGAGAATGTAAGTGAATGGCATCCCTTAGGCACTGCTCATAGAATTAAAAATTGGAATGACTGGTGCACCTGGGTAGCTCAGTCGGTTAAGTAGCTGCCTTTGGCTCAAGTCCTGATCTGACTGAGTCCCGTGTCAGGCTCCCTGCTCCTCAGGGAGTCTGCTTCTCCCTCTGCCCCTTCCCCTCCACTTGTTCTCACAGTCTCTCTCTCTCTCTTTCTCTCTCTTGTTCTCACTCTTTCAAATAAATAAAATCTTTCTTAAAATTTTTAAAAATTGGATGACCACTTAGAAAAGCGATATTTAGAATAGTTAAATATGTGCATTTTATTTACCCAGCAAGTCTAATCCTGGATTTTAGTGTAACTCTCATACATGTATACAGGAGACAAGTGCAAATCTTTTATTGCAGTATCATTTGTACTAGGAAAAACTTAGAAAAAAATTTAAATGTCTTTCAGTAAAGTAATAAATAAACTCTGGTATATGCAGTTAACAGAATGAAGTTAACAGTTAACAAGAATGAAGAACATCTATAAGTATCAAGATGGCTAAACTCAAAAACATAATGCTGAGTGAAAGTAGCAGATTACAAAAAAATATTTACAGAATGATAGCAATTATGTAAATTTTATAAACACATAGAATAGTACTATATATTTTTAGGAGACATAAATAGGTAGTGAAAAATACAATCAGGCATAGAGAGAATAAATAACTTTTGGAAAATGGTTCAAACAGAGGAGAAAAGAATGAGATAAAGCAGATGCTTCTGTAATATTTTATAGTTTATTTAAATAAAATCTTTTATAGTTTATTTAAAAATATGAGATAAATATATAAAAATAACATTTGTGTCTAAATATGGGGTATATGAAGTCTACTATGTATTTAAAAATAATGAAACTTTATAAAAAGTTAAAAATTTATTTCATAATTAACCAGTTTGGAAGCTAAGTATAAAAGACATTAATTTAAAATATATATATATTTTTTGCATTCACAGTAGTTCAAAAAGATACTATCACTGAAACATTCAGTAAGTATTTTTAGGTTGCCTGTGTAACCAAATTGGTCAAGCTTCTATAGTGGTGAAAAGATAAATAATGCCTCTTCTCTTACACTTAATACATATTATATTAGATTTCTATAATATCCTTCCCAGGGAACCTCATATGACCAGAAATATTCTTAGATTAGTGTAATTATTAGTTCCATTACAGTAGTTACCTACCTTATATAATATCATGGATATATTTTTACCTTTGTGAAAAAGTTTTTTTTTAAAGGTTTTTTATTTATTTATTTGACAGAGAGAGACAGATCACAAGTAGGGAGAGCAGCAGGCAGAGAGAGAGGAAGAAGCAGGCTTCCCGCTGAGCAGAGAGCCCGATGCAGGGCTTGATCCCAGGACCCTGAGATCATGACCTGAGTTGAAGGCAGAGGCTTTAACCCACTGAGCCACACAGGCACCCCTGTGAGAAAGTTTTATGATACCAATCTAGTTATATTCAGTAAGATATAATTATTATGCATTTCTATGAAGAGGTAAGGCACATCTTTTGTTTTCTTGGAAAGGCTATTTATAAGAATGCAATCACATAGTTATAATAATTCCATAGAATTTAAGTTAAAATTGGGAAAATACAGTTAATTTATGTCAGGAAAATACTTTAGCAGTCTAACAAATACTTCAAAGCTATTTCTTATGTTTCAGACTCAATTCTAATTACTTTATAAATATTAACTCCTATGAACTCATAACAATCCTGTGATGTAGGTACTAAGACTATCCCTGTTTTACATGTATGGAAACTGAGGCACAGAAAGGTTGAGAAATTACCTAATATCACAGAGCTCATAGTTGATGGATTCAGCCCATGAATCTGGCCTATGAATCTGGCTCTGGACATGCTGTTCCTCACTATGAGGAATGTTTTTTTTTCATGAGGCAGTGTTATTTTTAACATCTTTATACATTAGTGCCAGTCTGAAATTGAATATATGATTTAAGGTGACCTCATTGGTGTTCTTATAGATATACTTGGGCTTATTTACGCATGAACTAATAAAAGCACTGTAATTATCAGTACTAACATGTTTAAACAAGAAATTCAGTGACCCACTGCAAAGCTCCCAATCACAGGGCTGTTTTCCTTCTTACTAAAGGAAGAGGTATACTCAATAGAAGAAACTTCTTCTATTATGAATGTTTAGAAGTTTATATTTAGAAGCTTCTAAATATAACAGCACAAGGTCAATAATGGGGCCAATCTCTCTACAACTGAAATAACTCAGAATCCTCAATTAAAGCATACATTAACCATGTTCAACAGTAAGGACCAATCATCTTTTGTTAGGTGTGTAGAGAGGTGACAACAATGTCTTCGCTCCCCAGGTTCTAGTCTTTTTTTTTTTTTTTTAAGATTTTATTTATTTATTTGACAGACAGAGATCACAAGTAGGCAGAGAGACAGGCAGAGAGAGAGAGAGGAGGAAGCAGGCTCCCTGCTGAGCAGAGAGCCCAATGTGAGGCTTGATCCCAGGACCCCGGGATCATGACCTGAGCGGAAGGCAGAGGCTTTAACCCACTGAGCCACCCAGGCGCCCACCCCAATTTTTAGTCTTAATGCTTTCTCTCTCTTTAATAGGGATCAGCTCAATGGCAAAGGCCTGTGTTATGGAAATGACAGTACTATATACTTCAGTTTGCCATTGTAGCCAATATATCACTGGGAGCCTCATTTTCAATAACTGCAATACTGACTCAATCCAGGTTTGGCATGCATATCCATTTAGTTTCATTCAGTAAGAATTAAATTGGCCACTCACTTTGTGAGAGGTTCTGGGCTAGAGCTTTGGGAAATAAGAGATTTATACTGCTCTCAAGATGCCATATTCTGGGGCCCTTCTTATTCGACCTCATTTCTTGCCGCAGATTGTGACATGTCTTTACCCCAGGTTGCCCATTCAGATTCTTCTATGCACAAACTTTAAAGAATCACTGAATTCTGTTTCAGGTGTTTGTTTTTGTTTTTGTTTGTTTGTTTTTATCAACAACAAACCTTGCTCAGAATTATGTGAGTAGTCTACACAGGTGCTTCTATTAAAACATTTACAACTATTCCTATTCTGAGTGAGATGTAAGTATAGTGAATTCAGTAATTCTGTAGCTGAAGTTTCTTGGATAGAGTGCTTAGTTCTCAAGAACTCACATTTTGATTACATTTCAAACACATAATAAATATATGTGTAAGAAAAGGAATGGGAATAGTAAGAGAATTGGATGATGACCAAGCTGTTTGGGGTGTACCAGGATAATTATACCATAATAGCAACTCAGGGCATATTTTGGAAAATCTCTAGGAAAATATTTATAAAATACCTATTAGAAAAAAAGTCATAATAAGTGTGTTAGCGTGACACTTATAGTATAGTCAGTCCATACATGGGGGCGCCTGGGTGGCTCAGTCATTAAGCACTGCCTTCAGCTCAGCCCAAGGTCTTGGGATCAGGCCCCACATTGGGCTCCCTACTAGGCGGGAAGTCTGCTTCTACTTCTCCCTCTCTCACTCCCCCTCCCCCTGTTTTTGTTCTTCCTCTTGCTGTCTCTTTTCTCTCTGTCAAATAAATAAATAAAGTCTTAAAAAAAAATACTACACATGAGGGGCTTAAAAAAAATTATTCCTCACAGTTCAGGAGGTTGGTAAGTCCAAGGTCAAGGTGCCATCATGGTCAGTTTTTGGTAAGAGATGTCTTTCTGGCTTGAAGATTGTAGGTTTCTCACTAAGTTCTGAACATAATGGAGGGAACTCTGTGTTTCTTCCTCTTTTTTTTTTTTCAAGATTTTTTTTTCCATTTTATTTATTTTTTCAGCGTAACAGTATTCATTCTTTTTGCACAACACCCAGTGCTCCATGCAAAACGTGCCCTCCCCATTACCCACCACCTGTTCCCCCAACCTCCCACCCCTGACCCTTCAAAACCCTCAGGTGGTTTTTCAGAGTCCATAGTCTCTTATGGTTCGCCTCCCCTTCCAAATTTTTTTTTTTAATAAATATATAATGTATTTTTATCCCCAGGTGTACAGGTCTGTGAATGAATTCACACAGGTTTACACACTTCACAGCACTCATGATAGCACATACCCTCCCCAATGTCCATAGCCCCCTCCCCCTCTCCCAATCCCACCTCCCCCCAGCAACCCCCAGTTTGTTTTGTGAGATTAAAAGTCATTTATGGTTTGTCTCCCTCCCAATCCCAAGATTTTTTTTTTTATTTGACAGATCACAAGCAGGCAGAGAGGAAGGCATAAGGGGTGGGAGGAAGCAGGCTCCCTGCTGAGCAGAGAGCCTGATGTGGGGCTCAATCCCAAAGGCAAAGGCTTAACCCACTAAGCCACCCAGGCGCCCACCCATTTCTTCCTGTTTTTATAAGGTATTAACCCTAATGGATTAGGGCCCCACCTTATGATCTCATTTAGCCATCATCACTTAGTCTCTGGTCCTATTTCCAAATATAGCCACACTGGAGATTAGGATTTCAACATATGAATTTGGGGAGATGCAAACATTTAGTCTTTAACAACAAATAAAAAGCTATTAAATGCAAGAAGTATTCTTTTACTTATAGAATTAAATATAACATTACTTTTTTTTTAAGTGTTAATGGATTATGTATTTATTGTGAGTGATTTTGGTTTTAGTTGCTGTTATATTTGAGGGAAGATCAAAATCAGAAATTCCAGGGACGAGATTGTTCTCCTTTGGGCTAACTTATGCAGGTACTGTAATTCTTTGAGAACAGCTTAATTTCTAAACTTTAAATACTAACTGTGTTCCAGATGATCTAACAATGTGAGCGAGAATATATTTCAAGCCATCAATACCTCTAAATTTAGAATTACTTTAAGACAACATTACTGTCAAGTTATGTAACTGAAAAACTTGAGCCATGGATTGATGAGGGCAATTAACCAGATTTATCAGAATGGCAGATAAATGTCAGGGGAAACAGTATTCAATGCAACATTATAAAGATAGCAGTGAAACACTGGTAGGAATTGGAACAGATAAATGGAAATTATTAAAAAAAAAAGTGTAGTGGAAAGTAAAGCTAAGAGATTTTCCTTTGACAAGTCCCTACTCTCTTTGTAACTTTTTTCCCATCAAAGATTCATTTTGTTCTCTGCTAAATATTTCCTTTAGCTTTCTGCATTTGAACTTTATTGCAATGTGGTTCTAATACAGTCTATGCTTGATTGTTACACTATTTTAGAAGATAAAACAAAACAGGACAAAATATTTGTTTCATGTTATACTTAATCTTAAATCAATCTTAATTCACAAATTTCCTTAAATCACCTCTGTCCAAGAAAATTATAAAACTCTAACTTTCATGATCATTTCTCTTTTCCTAATTCATAAAAATAATTATTAATGGTTGTCCTGTGCTTGCAAATTAAAGCCTTGATCTTGCTGTCTTATAAACCATTCAATTGCTCTAATTCTCTCCTACATGCACAAGCAGGTGTCATTCAGACTTTTTTTCTATATAGTAACCTAGCAACTGCAATTTGGAAGACCTTCTTTATGATAGTGTTCTCTTAATAATTTCAAAATGATGCCACCCTCTCAAATCCCAAAGAATAATGTTAGTGTGCTTTAACTCCTTTTGAGAAATGTAGTTAGGTGATCATCCTAACTAGTCAAGTACTTATATTTGAAAGCCAAAAATACCAAACCATTTATAAAAACACCCAAATCAACAACAAAAACAAAAAGAATTAGATGGTTTGCAGTTTAGAGGATAGTAAAACCACTTCCTGGTTTCTTTTAAAGATAGGTAATGCAATATATACATACTCAGACAAGCAGATGAAATCAGTTATAGCTATTGCATTATATACACAAAAAATATAAACATAAGTGTCAAGTAAGGTTGATTTCCAAAAGGCACAAAAGAAAATGTGTTTTGAATTCAAGTTAATTCATCCTTAAGTATTAACTTACAGTGATTATTATTATAGAAGATGATGAGAAAGTCCAGTGGAAAGTGAAAGATTACCACATATATTGGCAAATTCATTCATTAATTTCCTCAAAACTAAGATTGCCCGAGATAAAGTATGGACCTCCCATTTAAGTTTGAATTTCAGAAAAGCAACAAATAATTTTAGTATATGTTCTGTGCGATATTTCACACAGAATTTTACCAAAAATATTTGTTGCTTGCCTGACATTCATATTTAATTAGGTGATCCTATAGTTGTATTTGCTAAATCTAGCAACTCTTTCACAAGGAGATTTGAGGTAGAACTATAAAATAACTTCCTTGGTCATCTTGCTTACATTAGAGACTAAATAAATGTTTGGCTAACAGACTGCAAGTATTAGAAATAACTTTTACCTTTTTTTTTAACTGAAGCATCACAATATTAGCTTGGTACTTTAACCAGAAAATAATGTATGAACAACTATGATTTATAAGTACATTTTAGAATTGTAATCTCTGAACATCTTATTTGCACATATTTGCTGTTTATTGAATAAGTAATAGCTTGTCCTATGAGAATATTAAATATATGCAGCTTTTCTTTAAATTATGCTCATATTTGAGTAAAAGAAAAATACAGTTAAAGAAAATGTCATGATGGATTAGAAAGGGAAGAACAAAGTGGAGAGCTGCAGTGCTCTCAATTTGAAGGAAAGAGTGAGACTATGTCAGCAGGACTAGCTGCCCCAGTTGAAATGAGATGATGTTGTTGGATATTTAAGAAAGCACAATAGTAGATTTGGGGTCACATCAGGGATTGAAATGAAGAAAGTCCTTGTTGTCATTTTTATTTCACCAGTTGGAGTAACTTTTCAACTTGTGAAAAGTGGAGCACAGATCCTGAAAATTGAAATCCTTTCGTAAAGCACAGGCAAGTGCAGGGCAATCAATGGCAATATCAGATTGAAGCTCATGCCTGTTAATCAATGTGACTTAACCCTGATTTGGGGGAAAATTATTTTGAGGATGAGAATACCAACCCTGTGCACTCCCCTGCATTTTTGCTGAGGGTGACAGTTATTCTTATCGGGGATGATATGGAGCCTTCTCAAATGAAGATGTGCAAGAATTATGGTTGCCAGTGAGGGGGAGAGGGATGAGACATGGGTGTAAGCCAGTTCTGCAGCAAACATGCTGTCTGCAAGTACTAAGCAAAACGGCAGTTATCATACATTCTCAGATTCCAAGTTTGAATCAACAGCTTACTGGTAAACCTTCCATAAATTGCTTAGTCTGTCAGCTTCTTTTCTGTTAAATGAAATGAACTCAAAGGCCTTTCTATCTCTTACCAGCTCTGACTATGCCAATGATAAGGCCTCTTATGAAATAGAATATTTAACTGTCTTATATGAATTTCTTAGGTGTATGAGCATATAAGTACTGAAATTTCATTTCCTGGGACAGTGTTGGATGAATATTTCCAAATCCCTAACCTGTCTTTTTACACATTAAATTTCAGTCATTTCTGCAAGTTGATTGCATCCCTGTACGTGGGTTTTACAAGAGGTTGGACACTTTAAAAGCATTAACAGTATTTATCTGTCTTAGGAACAGAGGTCTCTTTCCATAGAGCTATGCTACAAATTAGATTTACAAGCATGTATTTCCATCTCTTGGATTCTTCTGAGTCACAGCGGGGGATGAAACCATTATGTAAGGATTTCATACTATCCTCTTTCTGAAACCCTCAACTTAATGCTCTGTATTGGAATGGAAATAATAGCAAGTAAGTAAAACTCCTGTTAGAGTTTGTTTTGAGCTCAGGCAGACAGACATGGACCATAGTAGCTATGTGAGCTTGGTCAAGTAATCATCTTGTCTCCTTATGTGTGTATTTAACCATAAGGATAATAATTTACCAATCTCAGGATTGTTGTGAATGTAATTGTGAATACTTAACACAGTCATAGAATAAATGTTCAATAAATAGTAGGTATTATTGCTATCATGCTGCCACAACTATTATTTATTAGAAAACTAGTAGGAGCTTAATTAGAAGTCAGTTCTGCTTTTTTTTCCAAGTCAACTGAATCCTCTGACACATATATCAATAAAACCAGGCTTAAATAAATTTATGAAAAGGAGAGTTTTCCACTTTATGGATATTCATGGACTACATATACAATATTCCTGAATGTAAGAGAGATAATGAAAGACATGGTTTTTTAAAAAGGCTGAATGGGGAAAGCACATTTACTTGTCTGTATCAGTGCCTATACCTGATAAGCAATATGCAGTAAATAGTTTATTTTTAAATAATATTAGATAACTTACACAATTTTTCTATGTAAGACAAACACCTGTATATAAGTAAGCTAAGTGTAGGATGTTAATGTAGAAAGCCAGGTTCATCATAAGGATAATGCTCTATTAAATAAATTCTCTCTCTTCATTTTTACCTCATGACATAATTTTAGTCTAGAAGGACCATTACACCAAGTGTTAAAAAGTACCAGCTGAAAGTATTGTTAATTTTAAAGTGAAATGCCCTGAAATACCTGAGAAATTTCAAATGTCTCCTGTACAGAGATTACATGTTAACTGAAATTCCCTTATTAGGCTCAATTCTTTTCAATATGGTACTATTTCCAGGAGCTTTCATTAAAAGTTAGAGTATTAATGTAGAGCCATTAGTCATTGAGAATATAATGGGCTTTGAGGAGCAGGCAAAATTCAGCATGAGAAAGGAGACAGATATAGAACACAAGAATTGAGGGGGACAATAATAAATCGCATGAAAAAATTAGAATATGGAGTCATAGAGAAAGGAGAAATGAAGAGAGAATAAGAAAATACATGTATGCTTAATTTGAACTAAAACCTAGTGTCAAAGACTCTAAGACATTTTTTTTCCATTTTATTTATTTTTTCAGCGTAACAGTATTCATTCTTTTTGCACAACACCCAGTGCTCCATGCAAAACGTGCCCTCCCCATTACCCACCACCTGTTCCCCCAACCTCCCACCCTTGACCCTTCAAAACCCTCAGGTTGCCCCAACCTCCCACCCCTGACCCTTCAAAACCCTCAGGTTGTTTTTCAGAGTCCATAGTCTCTTATGGTTCGTCTCCCCTCCCCAATGTCCATAGCCCACTCCCCCTCTCCCAATCCCACCTCCCCCCAGGAACCCCCAGTTTGTTCTGTGAGATTAAGAGTCATTTATGGTTTGTCTCCCTCCCAATCAAGTCAGGAAATGACAGATGCTGGAGAGGATGTGGAGAAAGGGGAACCCTCCTCCACTGTTGGTGGGAATGCAAGCTGGTGCAACCACTCTGGAAAACAACATGGAGGTTCCTCAAAATGTTGAAAATAGAACTACCCTATGACCCAGCAATTGCACTACTGGGTATTTAGCCTAAAGATACAAACATAGTGATCCGAAGGGGCACGTGTACCCGAATGTTTATAGCAGCAATGTCTACAATAGCCAGACTATGGAAAGAACCTAGATGTCCATCAACAGATGAATGGATAAAGAAGATGTGGTATATATACACAATGGAATACTATGCAACCATCAAAAGAAATGAAATCTTGCCATTTGCAACGACGTGGATTGAACTAGAGCGTATCATGCTTAGTGAAATAAGTCAATCGGAGAAAGACAACTATCATATGACTTCTAAGACATTTTACAGAGAAGAACTTAACAGCAGAATGCATAACTTTGAGATCCATTTAAAATTTTAAAAAAACTCAACTCAAAAACTTTGTGCTTCATCTCTTTCAATCTATGTGTATTTGATACTTTCTCAAGTTTATTGGATTGGCTAAGACTTCTAGTACAGTGTTGAACAGATAAGTGAGTTTGGACGTCCTTGCCCTACCTTATCTTAGACAATAGCTTTCAGCCATCACCATGAAGGAACACATTAACTGTACATTTTTGTAGATGTTCTCTACCATGTGAGGGAGTTTGCTTCTATTTGAAGTTTCTGAAGTTTTATCATAAATGATGTTGAATTTTATCTTATGTATTCTTTGTCATTAGGATGATCAAATTGTTTTTCAAAATATTTTGTCACTTAATGTGGTGGTTTATTTTGATTGATTTCCAAATGTCAATCATACCTGCATTCCTGGGATAAACACCACTTGATTGTAGTATATCATATATCACTGATTCAATTTGCTAACTTTTTTTTGGAAGATTTTATTTATTTATTTGTCAGAGAGAGTAAGCACAGGCAGACAGAGTGGCAGGGGAGAAGCAGGCTCCCTGCTGAGCGAGGAACCCAGAGCGGGACTCCATCCCAGTATGCCAGGATCATGACCCAAGCCGAAGGGAGCCACCCAACCAACTGAGCCACCCAGGCATCCCTCAATTTGCTAATATTTTTAAGAGCTTTTTGTCTCGATGTCCATGACAGTAGCCATCCCCGTAGTGTTTTGTTTATTTGTCCTCAGAATATCTATTCAGTTTTCTTATCGTGGTATTTCTGGCTTCGTAAAGTAAGTGGAATATTGTTTCCACTCTTTCTACTTTCTGGAAGTAAAGACGAATGATTGATTCTAACATTTCATAGAAATAACCGCTGAGGCTTTTTTGAACCTAGGGATTTCTTTATTGAGATGTTTTTTAACTACAAATTGAATCTCATTAGTAAATATGAAGATATTCAAGTTATATGTTTTTAGTGAACTGTATTTATATCTTCAAAGGACAATTTCCATTTCATATAAATTATCAAATATATCTTCATAAAGTTGTCATTATTTATTTAACTACTATACCATCCAATTGGTAGCCTTGCCCACTCCTTTATTTATGATATTGATTGATAATTTCTGTGCTGAATAATAATAAAAATATGACTCAGTAAAAGTTGTTATTAAAGAAATGCTTAGAGAAAAAATTATAGATTCAAATGAAGAGGGGTTGCAAAGCTAAACTAATTTTCAAACTTAAGTAGGAAGAAAATTAAGGGGCACCTGGTTGGCTCAGTCATTAAGCATCTGCCTTAAGCTCAGGTCATGATCCCAGGGTCTGGGATGGAGCCCCGCATTGGGCTCACTGCTCAGCAGGAAGCCTGCTTCTCCCTTTCCCACTCCCCTTGCTGTGTTCCCTCTATCACTTTGTCTCTCTCTCTCAAATAAATAAATAAAACCTTTAAAAAAATAAGTTAGCAGGTAGGAGAAAGAAAATAACAGATAATAGCAAAAATATTAATAAAATTTAAAAAGGGAAAGTCAACAGCCAAAAGTTGATTCTCTGAAGAGATTGCTAAATTAAGCACAGCCACAGTAAACTGATCAAGTAAAAGAGAGAATATATGTTTATTTGAAAAAGAGAACCTCATATGAACACCACAGACATATATGTGAATTTTAAGGGATTGTAGTTATATAAACTATGGTTTCTAACCACAAGAAAATTAAATTAGAAGCTGTTGAAAGGCAATTAGAAATTCTCCCAACTCTTACATAAATTATGCAACATATTTCTAAATTAAAATATATGTGTATAGGAAATCAGAAAATATGTTGAAATGAAATAAAACTTCTAAAGAACATACCACATTTATGGTCTGTAACTAAAAAGAGGGGTCGCAGATAAATTTATAGCATTAAGTACTTAGGAAAAGAAGAAACATCTAAAATGAATTTTTAAATGTAACAGATTTTTGTTTTAATTTTCTGATTAGAATTACATTCAATATTTTCTTCTTTTTAGTGTCTCTGAAATGCAGAGACTTCTTTGCATGCCAGTAGTTAATAGTAACATTAATTGTCTATCATGTCTTTTGAATTATCTTCTCTCTGTAAATACATGTTTTTTTAACTTCCCTGGTCACCACCTTCTAGTATACATGAATGTTCAAAGGATTCTGATTTCCTCTACCAACTTTTCTTTCCTCATCATTTCCTCATTTTACTTAGTTTTTTTAACTCTTTTTTGGGGGAGGTAAGTTTTTATTTAAATTCTATTAAGGAGGGATCCCTGGGTGGCTCAGTGGGTTAAAGCCTCTGCCTTCAGCTCTGGTCATGATCCCAGGGTCCTGGGATCGAGCCCTGCATTGAGCTCTCTGCTCAGCAGGGAGCCTGCTTCCCTTCCTCACTCTCTGCCTGCCTCTCTGCCTACTTGTGATCTCTGTCTGTCAAATAAATAAAATCTTTAAAAAATAAATAAATTCTAGTAAGTTAACATATAGTGTAATACTAGTTTCAGGAGTAGAAACATATAACACCCAGTGCTTATCACAACAAGTGCCTTCCTGAATACCCATTACCCATTTAGTCCATTCCCCAACCACCTTCCTCCATTAACCCTCAATTTGTTCTCTGTCATTAAGAGTCCCTAATGGTTTCCCTCCCTCTCTCTTTTTTTTCCTTTTCTCCTGGGTTCATCTGTTTCAGTTCTTAAATTCCACAAGTGAGTGAAATTATATGGCATTTGTCTCTCTCTGATTGACTCACTTCACTTAGCTTAATACACTCTAGCTCCCTCCAGATAATTACAAATGGCAAGATTTCATTCTTTTTGATGGCTGAGTAATATTCCACTATGTATCTATCTATGTATCTATCTATCTCACCTCTTCTTTATCTGTTCATCTGTTGTTGGATGTTTGGACTCTTTCCATAATATGACTGTTGTTGATATGCTGTGATAAACATTGGGGTGCATGTACTCCTTCAAAGTAGTACTTCTGTATCCTTTGGGCAAATACCCAGTAGGCAATTGCTGGGTCATAAGGTAATTCTATTTTTAACTTTTTGAGGAAACTTCATACTTCTTTCCAGAGTGGCTGTACTAGTAGGTTCTCCTTCATCTGCATCCTCACCAACAGCTGTTGTTTCCTTGTTAATTTTAGCCATTCTGACAGGTGTAAGGTGGTACCTCATTATGGATTTGATTTGTATTCCCCTAATCGTGAGTGATGATGAGCATCTTTACCTGGGGCTTTTGACCATCTGTATGTGTTCTTTGGAAAAATGTCTGTTCATGCCTTTCCCATTTATTAACTCATTTTTAATGATACTAAAGAGTACCCTGGAGAAAGAGAAAAGTGAAACAAGAAATATTTCTATAGATGTAATAGCTATTAGCCTCCTCTTGGAGTTGTTCACCACTGGCAAGAGTGCAATAGTGTTGGACTTTGCATTCAGATAGAACATTGGCCATAGTACCATGGATAAGGGTACCTTTTCTTCTTTTTTGAACTTTTTCTTAAGTTTCACATCAACTGTTATCAAATATTTATTCAGTGCATTTTATTGCATATATCACTTAGTTACATAATATGATTCTGTATTTTTATGACCTATGTTTTGTTAGGTGTAGGAAAGGAAAGAATTCTTCCATTCATCAAAGGCATTGTTAAATGCCAGAAAAAATAACTAATTTTTATCCAAATAACTTATTTAAAGCAAAACAAATAAGTATGGCAGTCCTGTCATGTCCAAATGTAAAAAGCCAATTCTGTCATAGTGTACATAAACAGCAGTATGGTATTTTCTCCCATGCATACTTGTTTGTGAAAGAAAAAAAAAAGGAAAAAAAGGCCCCTTTCAAAATAATTGTGATTATTTGTATCCTCCAACCTATCCTTGTGAAGTTTGTTGTAGGTAAGACTTCTTTTTTTCTTTTATTTATGCAGTATCCTCTGATTACTCTTTCCACTTCACATACTAATCATTTTTCCTTGTCATGTTATTTCCCTTAGACTCTACTGGCCACTCTTATAAAAAATACCTATTAGCATCTTCTGGTTATCTTTGACTTAATGCAATAAAAATACCTTAATAAACAGTTCAGTTTGATACTACAATGAGACATAGGGCAGAAAAAGAGAACAGAAAAAACTGAATTTGATCTTGTGTTGTGTATTCTCCATAATCATTTTTCCATCAAACATATCTAGTTATCTATAAAACAAAGTTTCTTCTTACAGATACTGATGTTGCATATATTATGTATATGTATTGGTATTACTCAAATGGTTCAGCTTTGTTGTGCTGTCATCCAGTAGATGTTTGGAGTTTTTTTAAGATTAAATATTTTAGCACAGTTATGTACCAATGGTAGTAAATGCCATCTCAAGTGGTCCATTAAAAAAAAAGCAGATACAATTAATATTTTGTTATGTGATACAAAATTCATTCACAACTGAGAATAAGTTTTAAATTACTTGTATAGAAATTGAGATCGTTCATCATTACAAATAATTCCATCTGGCAGGGATTCATAGAACCCACTTCACAACATGACTCTTGATGAGTTGACTGTTCCTAACTGTGACATACCCTTTTATCTTAACTGGAAACCTCAGGAGGTAGACTGTATTCATAATTGAAAACATAATTGAAAACAAAATTCACACAATGTCATTTAGAAAGTCAAAGTTATTGTTTGCACATTTATTGTATTGAAGTAAAATTAATCATGTACCAGAAATATAATTGTCAAATTTAGTAGTATTTTAATAAGCCATAAACAATTGCATGCAAGGAAAAAAAATAAGTAGTTGAAAATAGATTTCCTTTCTCAATACATTGCTTGCCTTATTCATAAAAAAGGATCTTGGTTTCTAAAAGTGATCTGATCTTTTCTCTGAATGTTGAGCCTCATTATTTATGTATCTGTGCTTGTACAGTGTAGTCATTCAGAATACTGACTCTGAAACACAATAAACAAACTGCTCTGGTTTGTTAACTATCTCTTACTAAATTTATGACCTCAGACAAGGATCTTAACATCTTCAGTTCTCAGTTTCCATATCAGCAGAATGGGAATAACAATATTAGCCATGAAAGAGTGCTCTGAAGTACTAAAACCCCAAAGTAAATGGAATAGTCTTTTGTCCTTTTCCAACCCTTTAGGGAAACTGTGGTCAATTACTGGTGTCCTTTGGTACTTATTTCCCTACTCCCAAATAATTTTATTTTTTCTGTCTTTATTTAAGTCAGTATTATATTTTTATTTGTATGTGTGTGTTGTTTTATAATCACACTCAATACTTTCTTCTAAGTTGTTTTGGAGACATAAGCTCTACAGTTTAATAAAGATATTTTGTATAATGTCTTCAGCACTTACTAGTTATGTGATCTTCAGCATGATAGTTATTCTCCTTATCCTCAGGTTTGAATGAGAATAATAATACTACCTACCCTACAGCATGCTCATGAAATTAAGTAAAACAATTTATATAAACTAATCAGTGCAGGGACTAATATGAGTACTCAGTTATTATTTTTATTACTGTAAGTCCCAGCCTCCTGAGCTGTGGTTTCTGTCTTTACACAGCTTGATGTCCATTTTTTACCTAATCTGCTCCATCCTAGTTCCTAAAACCCTATTTCTGACAAAATCCTATTTCTTTTTTTTTCTTTTTTTTTTTAAGATTTTATTTATTTATTTCACAGACAGAAATCACAAGTAGGCAGAGAGGCAGGCAGAGAGAGAGGGAAGCAGTCTCCCCGCCAAGCAGAGAGCCCGATGCGGGGCTTGATCCCAGGACCCTGGGATCATGACCTGAGCTGAAGGCAGAGGCTTTAACCCACTGAGCCACCCAGGCACCCCGAAATCCTATTTCTGACGCAAAAAATTACCAGCAACTCCAGGCCTTCCCAACCACACACTACTCCAGGCCTTTCCAACCACATCTGATTGGACTTGGAAATGGAGTCTTGTCATGGAATCCTAGAATTTGAAATATTACAACAAAATCAGAGGTCCCAGTCTGCTTTTCTGTCAGCACATGTGGTTTCCTGTGCTTTGTGGACAAATTCTGAGAATTTTTGGCTGTAAGTATTAAACCACCACCACCTCTCCCCACAAACACACTTCTTTGAAAGCCTCGTTCTCTAAACTGAAAATTCTGCCTTAATTATTCATTCACGGGTCTGTCCCAGTTGCCTATATATATAAGACCAGTCTGTCCTAAGTTGAGATCTACCTCAACCATCTTTCCCTACAATGGATCCTACTCTCTTCAACCATTTATAGGACTACTGTTTCATATGGATATATCTCCCAAAGTTAAGCTGAAGTAAGGCTACCTCCCAGATACACCTATTATGCTGTATTCACCAGGTTGGATTTGAGTTGGTTGAGCTTGACTGGGTTTGGGTATTAAGCTGGACTGCATTTCAGTGACATATTCCCTTCCCAGGGAAAGGTTTTAAGTTAGTACAAATGATAAAATCTCTTTTCAAAGAGTAAATAGTATAGTGTGTTCAAATGTAGAAAATAACTACATTTGCTTTATATATTGTACCTTTTATATTAGAAAAAATTAATGGCCTTGGATTCTGCAAAGTCAGTTCAAAAACTAATAAAATTGCAAGATAATAATATAAATAATACAAATAATTTGATGATTTATGAATAGATGAAAACTCACTATTACCTAAATTTTAAATAAGAATTTTATTTTCCTGTCTGCCCCTGGATGCCGCTGAGTAAGGATCATTAAAGTCTCCCCTCCCACCGCCGTCATGTCTAAGTCAGAGTCTCCCAAAGAGCGTGAACAGCTGAGGAAGCTCTTCATCGGAGGTCTGAACTTTGAAACAACTGATGAGAGTCTGAGGAGCCATTTTGAGCAATGGGGAACACTTACGGACTGTGTGGTAATGAGAGATCCAAACACCAAGCGCTCCAAAGGCTTTGGGTTTGCCACAGATGCCACTGTGGAGGAGGTGGATGCAGCCATGAATGCAAGGCCACACAAGGTGGATGGAAGAGTTGTGGAACCAAAGAGGGCTGTCTCAAGAGAAGATTCTCAAAGACTTGGTGCCCACTTAACTGTGAAAAAGATTTTTGTTGGTGACATTAAAGAAGACACTGAAGAACATCATCTAAGAGATTATTTCAAACCGTATAGGAAAATTGAAGTGATTGAGATCATGACTGACCAAGGCAGTGGCAAAAAGAGGGGTTTTGCTTTTGTAACATTTGATGACCATGATTCTGTAGACAAGATTGTCATTTAAAAATACCATACTGTGAATGGCCACAACTGTGAAGTAAGGAAAGCACTCTCTAAGCAAGAGATGGCTAGTGCTTCATCCAGCCAAAGAGGTCGAAGTGGTTCTGGAAACTTTGGTGGTGGTCGTAGAGGTGGTTTTGGTGGGAATGACAACTTTGGTCGCAGAGGAAACTTCAGTGGTCGAGGTGGCTTTGGTGGCAGTCGAGGTGGTGGTGGATATGGTGGCAGTGGGGATGGCTATAACGGATTTGGTAATGATGGGAGCAACTTTGGAGGTGGCGGAAGCTATAATGATTTTGGCAATTACAACAATCAATCCTCAAATTTTGGACCCATGAAAGGAGGCAATTTTGGAGGCAGAAGCTCTGGCCCTTATGGTGGTGGAGGCCAATACTTCTCCAAACTACGAAACCAAGGTGGCTATGGTGGTTCCAGCAGCAGCAGTAGCTACGGCAGTGGCAGAAGGTTTTAATTACTGCCAGGAAACAAAGCTTAGCAGGAGAGGAGAGCCAGAGAAGTGACAGGGAAGCTACAGGTTACAACAGATTTGTGAACTCAGCCAAGCACAATGGTGGCAGGGCCTACCTGCTACAAAGAAGACATGTTTTAGACAATACTCATGTGTATGGGCAAAAAAACTCGAGGACTGTATTTGTGACTAATTGTATAACAGGTTATTTTAGTTTCTGTTCTGTGGAAAGTGTAAAGCATTCCAACAAAGGGTTTGAATGTAGATTTTTTTGTTTGCACCCATGCTGTTGATTGCTAAATGTAATAGTCTGATCATGACACTGAATAAATGTGTCTTTTTTTTAAATGTGCTGTGTAAAGTTAGTCTACTCTGAAGCCATCTTGGTATACTACCCCAACAGTGTGAAGTTAGAACTCCTTCAGGGTGATGCCAGGTTCCATTCGAAATTTATTTGCAACCTGCTTGGGCACAGAAGACATTGTCTCCACAAACCTTGGTGTAGTTGAACTGACAGTTAATGTGTTGTGACCTGGAGTTCACCATTAAAAGGTCACCCAAGCAAAGTCCTAGAGTTTATTTGGTTATTAATATGATTGTTGGCACATCCTATGCAATATATCTAAATTGAATTATGGTATCAGATAAAATTATAGATGGGATTAAAGCTTGTGTATCATCCATTATCATGTGTAATCAATAAACGATATAATATTCTCTTGAAAAAAAAAAAGAATTTTATTTTCCTGCAGACTCTTTCCTTTGTATTTATGTTTTATGTCCTCTTCTTGTGTTTCACACATCATTTATTTTTCTTTAGACCTCTTTCTGTCGTGTATTTTATTCATTCCATTTTACTTCATTTCTCTCATTTCCTGAGACCTCCCCACTGGTAATTATAGATATTTCTTGGCAAGAGGTGACTTGTTTTTCATTTCTTTGTCTACTGTTGTCTTTCCTGAAAAATTCAGTGAACAAATATACACTCCCATGAATATTCTGTCACAAAAGAAACTTAGGAGGAAGATGAAATCAGTCATTTTCAATGGCCTTTTCCCCCAATCTCATGGCTCTGGGGCTCTCTAATGCTTCATGTTTTCTTTTGCATAGGTTAGTAGGTACTTTTGTATAATATTCATCTGGGAACCACTTGATTCTCTGTGAATTTGTCACTATAGACCTAAATTAAGGCAGTTGGCACAAGTCACTGCTACAAATAGGTAGCTCACAAAAGGGAGATCCAAATAACTAATGATAAAGCAACAAATATTCCCCCCCCCCACTTTTAGCTGCTTTCTCATTATACACAATCCACAAATTGGGAATTCCTTCTACAGGCAGTGAAACATTTTTTGTCATTTAATTTCCATTTTGGTTTCCTTTAAATTGTATATGTTTTGTTTTTTGTTTTTTGTTTTTTTGTTTTTTTCTTTAAGCCATATAAGTCTGTATTTTAAACTAAAGGTAAGAATTGATGCTAAGAATTTTGGTAAAAGTAAACTTAAATTTGATCATGTTTCAATAAAATAAAAATATCCTTTGTGCTGAATCATTATTATGATAGACTCTACTTTTATAAAATATCTCTATAAATCTGGTCTAAATAATGTTTCGATTATTATTTGACCTATTCATTAATTGTAATTTTTCCACAGACCCTGTGGTTATCCCAAAATATGTGCATCTAACTCTAAACAAAGGAATATTATGTTAGAGTTACCTGATAAATCTTGTCTTTGCACGATTTATTGCAGGTATCTCCAAATTATCAGTGAAACATAAGCAACAATTTTAATTGTCCATAAAATTGTACACCTAATCTGACTCATATTAATTTCTCTGGAGACAGCTCTTATTTCTATTAACTCATAGGTTTTCAAGCTGTCCTTTTAAGCTCCCTTTGGATTCTAAACCCTTAAAGACTCATAGCCACTCTGTAGAAATACTTCACTCCTCTCTGTAGGGAATATACAGACTTAAATCTGCTCAGTTCTCCGTTGAAATGTAGTTATATCAAAAAATCCATCCTTGACCCTGCAGACTAGGATAGGTCTTGGCTCTCAGAGCTCCCTTTCCTTCCGGTTGTAGCATTTATCACAAGTGCAGTCAAGCACACATTAGCGTGGTTAGTTATTATTAACTGCATTACTAGTTACACAGTTCCATATCAATTGTTAATAGTGTTCATTGCTGTTATTTCCAGTTCTTAGCACGAAAAATATATCCCAGCTCTGGCCTATATTAAGTGACTGGCAAATATTTGTTCAGTTAATTAATACATCAGTGAAAAGGCAGATGGCAGTATAAGTAGTAAGTAAACATAAGATCCTCAAGAATATAGTCTTTTTCCCTATATGTATAAAATCATAGGAAGTAAAGGACTATTCAGAAATTTTTTTAAAAAACACATGAAAAGCAAATATAGAAATATACATTTTAAACCTGACACTCAAACTTAGCATTATTTAGTACTATCAAGAAATTTTCTTGTGATTTCATTCACTGCGAACTTAGAATAACAGTCAAATCGTTCCTCAGCTTTCAATTTCAAAGGGATATGCTATCAGTAAGTATACATACTGTAATTTAAAAAACACTTTAATCTCTATCCTTAAAGAAAAGTTAGTGTTATCACATTATATTATATATTATATTCCCATCAACATCGTGGATTAATGCATTTCCAAGGTATTTCCTCAGTCTATAAACATATTTTTTCTTCTTAAGTACTTCTAAAATTCTAGGTTCATCTTTTTTATAATTTCAAAAATCCAAAAGGACAAACAAATTTAATATCATACATCTATGTCCAAAGGAAGGGAGTTCATATAGATTCAGGTATAATTATTCACTGAGGATATAATATGAAACATTTCCTAAAATGAATTGCTTACTGAACCCTTTTAGTATGGAAATCTGAAAACTCTTTTACACTAAACTCTTACTTATTCTTTCAATAATAAATATTAGTTTAACATATACCATAGTCTATACCATTATGTACTTTAGTCTGTGCTCACTTTTTAAAACTCTGTGTGTGTGTGAAAGAGAGAAAGAGAATATTATATGTATATACAACATGCAACAGGAAGTCACAGTCTAAGTGAGAAATAGGAGATTTAATCTTCTATTTTAATATAACTTGAAGTTTTTAAATGTTTTTTCTCCATGTATTAGTTTTGCTTCAATACAGGAGACTTTGCAAAACCACAGTGTAGGTGTCACGTGAATTGAGTCTTAATAGATGTGGAAGAATTATACTCTTACACTTGCTATACTTTGAGCATAATAGTAATACTGAAAAATGGAGAAAAAAAAGATTAGAGAGAGACTGGGATTAGACCAAGAATTGCATTTCATATCATACCAAGTACTTTAAATGTTATTTTCTAGAAAATGGAGGCCATTGAAGGATTTTTAACAAGAAATTAAAAGGAGAGTATTTTCAGCAGCGTGGGAAATAGTTGAGAGGAGGTAGATGACAAAGGAAGATCATTACAATAAAGCAAGAGATTATGAGGATGTGAATTAATATAGTGGCATTAGACATCCAGAGATTCAGATGGACAGGAAAGGTTATATATAAGTGTAATAGGAAGCAGTGACCAGTTGGTTGTGGACGATAAAGGAATAGGAGAAGCTCTGTTCCAAACTTAGGTGCCTGAGTAAATGAGGTTATTAGCTGAAAATGAGCAATGGATTTTACATTCAGATGAATTATGAGTTCAAATTTAGCTGCCAGAGATTGATTTGATTATGGATCATCTATATGGAGGTTCAGAGTGGTACAAATAGAGAAAGATTAGATATATAGATGTTGGTTTATACAGTTCAAGTGTTGGTTGTACTTTGCGAGTTGTATACATAGATAATTAAAATCTAGGCTACAGATGAAATTTTCAGAATTCATAGTGACTACAAAGAATTAAAAAGCAGAAGCTGGAAAGCAGAGAAACAGCAGTTAGGGGCAGGAGAAAGAAAACAGAGTGAATAGTTTGGTCAGAATACAACATGGTCTCAGCATGGTGTGGTCCAGAGAATAGGATTTTTGTTAGTTAAGGGATATCTTTGAAGTTAATGATGACTTTCCCAGGTTTCCAGAACATGATTGGATGGAACTGCTTCCAAGGTTTATCTGGTCACTCTTTATTTACTACCTAAATCAGTACTAATAAAGGAGTTGACTATAAGATTTACACAGACTGTCCATCTTTCTTTGAAGGTAGGCAAGTCTTTCTGTAACCAATATTTTACTTTCTTCTGTGAGTCTCAAAGGCACCTGATCTTATCCAGGACTTCCTTGCATCATAAAAATATAAACTAGACAGTGTATTCCTTCTACATGTATGGAATGTACACTGATATTATAACATGCCTGAGGACATGGTTAACGTCTTGGATATGGGTGTATAAAAACCTTTTAACATTTCTTGTGAGGCTGGTTTAGTGAACTCCTTTAGTTTTTGCTTATCTGGAAGACTCTGTATTACTCCTTCAATTCTGAATGATAACTTTGTCAGGGAGAGTATTCTTGGAAGTTTTTTTCTTTCAGCACTTGGAAAATATTGTGCCACTCTCTTCTGGCCTGCAAAGTTTCCACTGAAAAATCTGTTGTTAACTTTATGGAAATAAATAGACCTATTTATTTAAATAAATAAATAAAAGTAAAAAAAAAAAAAGATCCTCTCCCTGTCTTTAACGTCTGACATTTTAATTATAATGTATCTTTTTTTTTTAAAGATTTTATTTATTTAGTTGACAGAGAGAGATCACAAGTAGGCAGAGAGGCAGGCAGAGAGCGTGAGAGGGAAGCAGGCTCCCTTCAGAGCAGAGAGCCTGACGTGGGACTCGATCCCAGGACCCTGAGATCATGACCTGAGCCGAAGGCAGTGGCTTAAACCACTGAGCCACCCAGGCGCCCCAATTAGAATGTATCTTGATGTGAGTCTCTTTGGGTTCACATTACCTGGCTCTAGATGTTTGTTTCTTTCCCTGGATTAGGAAATGATAAAACTACTAAGTGTTAAAAAAAAAAAATCCAAGTGATAAATATATATATCTATATACATAACTTGGATGTATATGTATATACATATATGTATATAGATATATATATATATATTTATCACTTGGATTTTTTTAACACTTAGTAGTTTTTATCATTTCCTATATATATGTATATAGATATATATATGTATTTTTTATAAAAAATGTATATTCAAATATATATATATGTGACTTATCAGGGGTAAATTAGCTGCTATTTGTTAGACTGCACTTATTTATTTATTATTTATTATTTAATTACTTAGATTCTTTCAAAATAGTTAGACAGTCTACACTTCACTGGCATGTTTAAGTTAACAAAACTTTTTGTTAGGGATACCTGAGTGGTTCAGTCAGTTTAGCATCTGCCTTTGGCTCAGGTCATGATCTCAGGGTCCTGGGATCCCAGAGTCCCAATTCGGGCTCCTCACTCAGCAGGGAGCCTACTTCTCTTTCTGCCTGCAACTCCCCCTGCTTTGCATGCACTCTCTCTCCCTCTCTGGCAAATAAATAAAATCTTTTTTAAAAAACCTTTTTGTTAACTACAGAGAAACAGTTATCTGTGGTAAAGGGGCAGGCATAGCTTTGGAGTACTTGCTCTACGCAGGAAAGACCTTTCATTTGATCCTGGAAAAAGTGACATGGACACTCAAAGAACTCAGAACTTAGTGCCATGGGGACTTAGAAGACTTTGGGTGGTTTATGTTTGTTTGTTTGTTTTTAAGTGTGTGTGTGTGTGTGTGTGTGTGTGTGTGTGTGTGTTTACATAGAGATTTAATTAATGACTGTCTCTCCCAGAATACTATAAACCCTATCAGCAAAGGGGTCATACCTATAAGACTGTATACGTTTTTTGACTGGTACATAGCAACACCTGGGAGATAGTAAGCATTCCATAAATACTCTTTGATTGAATGAATAAATGATGAATAAATAAAAAGTAGTCACAGTGAACAAAGAGGTAATCAAGGGATTTCAAAACTAGAAGAGAGGTATAAATAAATGGCCATGGAAACACGGATAGAGAAGGATAATAAATTCTGACCAGTGTTGGTCCACATACAGGAGGATGGAAGAATCAACATCTGAGCTCAGTCTTGAAGAATAGAGTTTTGGCAAATGCTCCAATGGGGTGGAGCTCAAAGGGATGGCCTTTCTAGCAGAGAAAATTCTAAAAGATCAGAGATAAGAAAGTACATATTCAATCTGGAAACTGAAGAGATTGTTTAGAATCAGAATGTAAAATGAATTATACCATACCTGGATTTTATCCTATAGCCATGAACTTTAAATAAACAAAAAGAATAAGAAGGAGGAAGAGGAGGAGAATGAAAGAATATTAAGAGTTTGCTAAAATTGTTAAAACTATTAAGTACTAATTTGAAAGAGGTCTGAAAATTTGCATTTTATCATTTTAATTTTGCTCATTTGAATATTATATGCATCTTTGAGATTTTAAGTTGTATGTATTTCTATTTTCAATTTCAAAAATTTTTAAACTTTCTGTGTTATATGTTCCAGTTCTAAAATAAGTCAATGCTGATTTGAAAGATAAAAGTCTATACCATGTTTTAGAAACAAAGTTTTAAAAAAAAAGTAAATAAATTTGACCACCTAGAAAAACAAACCAACTTACTTCTTTTTTTTTTTCAACTTACTTCTTAATAAGACACTTCATACCAGAAGATATTAGATACAAGATATTAGAACAACCTACTTAAGATACACACAAGCAAAAGAAATGTGAGCCAAGGATTTTATGTCCATTCAAAACTGGTATAAAGGCCAAAAATAATCTGTTATGAACATGGGAGAACACAGGACCTATGAACATTTCCTAGAGAATCAACTAGAGCTCAAGCTTCAGATCACCAGAAAAATCAAGGGACAAGTTTGAGTAATATGTCTAGTGGAAAAAATTGAACAAATTTTTCTGTAGAACAAAGACTAAATCCTATGTATAAAGGTTTTATTTTATAGAAACACTATATATTTTCTGAAAAAAATCGATATAAGAACACACAGTGGTGAAGGGATAAGTAATACTCTCTCTCAGGCTTACTAGTAATCCATCAAATGCTCCTGGCCTGCACATTATACTTATGCCTAGGGAAACATCTGTATTTGGTATTGGTCTTGTTAATTAGCCAAAAAGTCCTTTTTGGCCTTCATTTTGGTCTTAGCCTGTGGGAGACTAATTTAATGTCATATCTGACATTCCTGTAATTGTACATGACCAAACGATTTGTGATCAAGTTATAGATCATCATATGTAGTCAGTATAAAAATGTGAAAAATATAGCACCAGGCATGTCATCTCACTTACTGTTTTTCTCTTTCAAACCAGCAAGTGATTATGTAATTGAAAATATAACACAAATCAAAGTAATTGATATTAAATTGTATTTTAGTCCTAATATGTTTGGGCAACCAAAATTCATATTAAAAAATAAGCTTTGTGAAATACATTTATTTATTTAAATGCATTTATATCCCAAGGAACTCAAGAAAATATCTTATTTGAAACTTTTCTAAAGTGATAGTGTAAACAAGCAAGTGAATGCCAAAAAAAGTATATGCATGGGGGCACCTGGATGGCTCAGTCAGTTAAGTGTCTAACTCCTGGTTTTGGCTCACATCGTGATCTCAGGGTCATGAGATGGAGCCCCACAATGGGCTCTATGCTAAGCATGGAGTCTGCTTAGGATTCTTTCTATCTCCTTCTGCCCGTCTCTCCTCATGTGTACCCACACTCTCTATCTCAAAACAAAACAAAACAAAACAAAACAAAACAAAATTAAATTAAAAAAAAGAAAAGAAAAAACAAAACAATGTGCATGTATATAAATATATGTATATATGTATATACAGATGCACTCTTGAAGGCAATAATCTATTCCTGACTATAGTGTGAAAGCATCTTACCGTTTTTTCTTTTGTATTTTAATCTGCTTGTTTGTTTATCTTTTTATTTAAATTCAATTAGCCAACGTAGTACATCATTAGTTTTTGATAGAATGCTCAGTGATTCATTAGTTGCATGTAACCCCCAGTCCTCATCACATCTTTTCAAGTGATAGGAAGAAGCTTTACTTTTTAGTATTAATTCAATAAATTTGAATAATCACTTTCAAACAAAACTTCTAGTTCAGGAGACAAGTCTTTACCTTATTCAGTTGCTTTTGAAGAGAGTTAAGAATTAAAGCTTAATGACTTGGTGGCAGTATTACCATTGTCAATTCCCTCTATGGGTAGATTTAAAACCAAAGTAAAAGCATTTCTCTTATTCACTGATCCATCAAATCAGATCAGACTAAGAGTCCCTTTTAGAAATGCAAATCTCATTTTTAATAGATCAGAGTAGCAATTTAATACTGGCAAATTTTTAAAAATCAAGAGGTTATTGTTTCTCCCTTATAATAAAATTTGACTATTTTAAATTATATGAAATACAATAACTTATTATATTTACTTATATTATTCAGTTAATTCTTATACCAATAAATTCATTCCATGATGCTCAGATTCAACTGTTGCCCCAGTTTTAACCAGATACTGAATTTAACTTTAGGTCATTTTGTAGTCAGCCAAATATACCTATATCTACGACTATTCATAAATCCAGTTAAGTATTACAGTAATCTTGAGGACCCTTCCGTAAATCTTCTGAAAACTAAAAATTCATATTCAAGTGAATTATTAAATCTATCTAATGTTCACAAATCGGAACCTCAATGTAGTTGTTGTAATTCAGTAAGACTGATTGTTTAATAATAATTCTCCTTCAAAGTGGGAATTAATGTGGCTTCCACATTTTTAGCATTACATATAATAAACATCTCTGAACACATTTTTTCACTAGAAATAGAATATTTTCAGAGCCTATATTTCTAGAAATGTAATTCATATTTGAAAAGGTATGAACATTTTTAAGGCTTGCGGTACATCTTTCTGGGGCACATAGGTCGCTCCGTCATTAACTGTCTGCCTTTGACTTGGGTCATGATCTCAGTGTCCTGGGATCCAGTACTGCATCTGGCTCTCTGCTCAGCGAGAAGCCTGCTCTCTCAGTCTTCCTCTCCCTCTCCCCTGGCTTGTGTCTCTCTCTCGCTGTCAAAGAAATAAATCAAATCTTAAAAAAAAAAAAAAAAAGGCTTGTGGTACATATTTCCAAAATTATACCCATTCATTTTCTCACCAACAGTTCATGTAGGTAATGGTCATGTATTTAATAGAGCTGACAAGTGTTCTCTTCCAGCATGTAATACACAACAGTTTTATTAAAGTATTTCTTTTAACTGGGTAATTCACAGTGGAATAGTCATAATGATGAGGTGTTTTTTCTTTTATTAATTTCAAATTTGTTCAGGCAAAATAAATACTTTTTAAAGTTTTTTATTTTTTTAAATTTCTTTTCAGTGTTCCAGAATTCATTGTTTATGCACCACACCCAGTGCTCCATGCAATACATGCCCTCCATAATACCCATCACCAGGCTCACTCAATCCCCCCCAAACCCTCAGTTTGTTTCTCGAGTCCACAGTCTCTCATGGTTAATCTCCACCTCTAATTTACCCAACTTACTTCTCTCCATCTCCCCATGTCCTCCATGTTATTTCTTATGCTCCACAAATAAGCAAAACCATATGATAATTGACTCTCTCTGCTTGACTTATTTCACTCAACATAGTGTCTTCCAGTCCTGTCCATGTTGGTACAAAAGTTGGGTATTCATCCTTTCTGATGGAGGGATAATACTCCATAGTATATATGGACCATATCTTCTTTATCCATTCGTCTGTTGAAGGGCATCTTGGTTCTTTCCACAGTTTGGCAACTGTGGCCATTGCTGCTATGAACATTGGAGCACAGATGGCCCTTCTTTTCACTACATCTGTATCTTTGGGGTAAATACCCAGAGTGCAATTGCAGGGTCATAGGGTAGCATTTGAACATCAATAATCATATTAATTTCACAGAATTCACTTTTCAAAATGTCCATATAACTTTTTTTCACGAGTGTCTAATTGGATTTCAATTGGCAGATATAATAATATCTTTATAAGTGTATTACAAAAGAGGTTTTCTAGCTTATGCAATTTTCTATATTTTAAATAAATCATAAAATCCCCATAAAAAAATAAAAGGAAAAAGAACTGTTACACTGTGCCACAATAACACAACAAGAATGATCATGATGTTAGTAAAATACTTATTATTGACATTGTCTTGGATCATTGCAGAACTAAGAAAGGAATAAATAAAAGAAATAAAATAGCCTTTTATAATACATATATTGTATCAGTGTTCCAGAGAAACAGGACTAATAGGATATAGATATACATATACATATAGACAGATATTGATATATAAAGAGATTTATTTTGAGAAATGACTCATGCAGTTGTGGGTTCTAGCAAGTCCCAAATCCATAGGGCAGGCTGGTAGTGTGGAAATGCAGGCAGGATTTTATGTTACAGACATGAAACAGAATTCTTGCTAACTAATCTGGGAAACCTCACCTTTTGCTCTTAAGGCCTTAAACTGATTGGATGAAGCCAATCCGCATTATTGAAGCTCAATGATTTTAAATGTTAACTGCATCGAAAAAAAACTTCATAACAGCTGGTAGATTAATATTTGACTAAGCAGTTGGATAACTTGGCCTATTCAAGTTGACACAGAAAATTTAACCAATCCAAGTATTTTATTTATATTGATTGCTATAAATTATATCCAAAAAAATGGACAAAGTTTATTGGGTTACAGATATTTTGTAATGACTATATTTTTTCATGTTTACTAATTAATATAGCTCTGAATAAATTTAAAAACATTATTTTTATGTATATTGCTCCTCTGGACACTGTAGATGATTCAAATAAAAAATGATTTATCACATAATTATTATTATTATTTTTTTTTTTTTAATTTATGACAGAGAGAGATCACAAGTAGGCAGAGAGGCAGGCAGAGAGAGTGAGAGGGAAGCAGGCTCCCTGCCGAGCAGAGAGCCCGATGCGGGACTCGATCCCAGGACCCTGAGATCATGACCTGAGCCGAAGGCAGCAGCTTAAACCACTGAGCTACCCAGGCGCCCCTCACATAATTATTAAATATAATCAAATATTTTTCAAAATATAGATCTCAGAATGAAGAAACTCAGAAAAGTAACATGTTTATGTTTATACCTATAGTCTTTCAACATTCAGGGTGGAAATACATATTCAAGGTAATAATTTCTTCAGTATTAACATAGTTATATTTTATACTATTTACTTATATAGAAAATACTTATTTTAAATACTGAGGCTAAAATTGCTTATCAGTAAAGAACATATATAACAAACAGATAAATAGAATTTTTTTTTAGTGTTTCAGTGTTTTGTCTGAAGTCATCTCTACAAGGACAAGGAGTGATAGTCAAGTATGAAAATACGAAAACCAGTAGTGTAGATCCTTTTCCTGGAGTGTGATAAAATGTGACCTGAACCAGTTTTGTAACCCTAAGCCCATTATAAGTTCCAACTATCTACATAAGAAAAGAAAAGAAATTGCCTGTTGGATAACAGAAAGGAATTTGTTGAAAAGGAGGAATTTCCTTTAAAAAGTCTTTTCCTGTAAAGAGTCTTTTACAGGAAATATAGTTCTGTGGGTTTTTTGCTCATCTGTGTGGGGAAAGATAGATTATACTTTCCTCCTCAAACTAAGTAAGAAGCCAAGGAAAGACCTCCTTGGAATCATAGGAGGTACATTTCAGAAAGGATACATCTTTTTTTCTAGATAGATTCTTGTAAACTACAGAAACTTGTTGACTACAATCAGATCAGAACCCACATTTTTTTTTTAGAGTTTCTTTATAAATGATGAAGCTGCCCTAGCCAGCTTCATTAGAGTGAGCTGCATTTCACCAACAGTTTGGTAAGTGAACGTTTTCCAAGTTCAAATGTACAGAATAGGATATAGTTGGATTAGTCTCATCTTGCATGATCCTTCACAAACTGACTGCTTATCAGGATGAGCAGACCCCTGAAGTATGATGCTGGAGCTAAGAAGACGAGGTTGTGTCAGGGAAAGGTGGCCAGTAAGGGCAGTACCCATGTGTGGATCAGAGACCCAAGGTGGGTAGAAGGAGTGGGACCCAGCCAGGTGGATATCCAAAGATTCTCCAGAAAGAACCCAAGAGATAAAGAACCACCTGTTGGACGTTGGACTCCTATTGTGGCAAAAGGCATTGAATAGCTTTCAGTGGTCAAGGGAGGACCACAAACAACTCTTGCTAAGGATAGTGGCTTTTGTCCCTTTAACTTTAAACTTCTAATCCTGGAGGCAATAAAAGCAACTTGGTGAATGGGAGAGGAGAGGTAGAGAGGCAAGGTGGCTTAAAGAAAGATTATGCTCCTTATCTCACCATGGAAACATAGAGAAAGGTCTATTTACCAGAAAGGGAGAAACTTTGGATTGGAAGAAATGTTGACATGCTTTATTATATTGAGAGAAAATGCTATTGAAGGTAGCATGCAAATTAAAAAAAAAATCTCTGATATAAAACATTCATGATCATTTCAACAAAACTATACACATTATGATTCTGCAGAAATATAATCAAAATAATGGGTGTATCTTGAATAGTATACCAGGTATATTTTATTCCACTGAATGCTAAAATACTTAAAAACAGATTATGTTAGCCAGTAGTTCAACATGAAGCAAATTTTTGTTTCTTACACTGACAGTAACTTAATACCATCACCTGTGGGCTGACTATAGATTTTCCTGTTGACCTATTCATGAGGAAACACATCACATTTGAATATAATATGTACTGTGATAGAATTTAGATTTATTGCTTTGTAAGAATCTTAAAAGTTAAAATATTAGTAACTTATGTTTCCATCACAAAAGAATACTGTTAAACAAATATCACCATTGTTACTATATTAAATATTTATAATGATGCATCATCATACATTTGCAAATATTTCATAATTATGTAAATATAAATGCATAATACATACCTTTACTCGGCAATGATTTTGGATTTAACATAAAGGCCATAATTTAACCATGTTTTATTGGAGAGAGGGTGTAAACTTTAGATTGATTCTACTGTCTAAAATCCGTGGCTTATTCAGTCTCTTTCTGAAAATGTACTTAAGATAATTAGGAAAATTTAGTGATTTTACACAGATATCCATATACACACATACACACAAATTTGAACACCCTCCCTTTTGATAGAAAAAAATGAAGAGAGGATGCTATTTAAATAACTCCAGGAAATTAGGCACAAACCAGGATGCAAACTTAAATATGTCTTCATCCTATAGATGTAACACAATATATTAAGATGTTCTTAATAGTAAAGGATTCATTATTGGTACTTCTTAAACTTTTAATGCAATCACTTACATAATTTATATTTTAATGTCATGTAGGATTATTAATAGCTATCATTTGCCAAGGCACTGATTTTAATTAAGCTACACAAAGAAAAATAAATGCAGAATAGAGAATAAAAAATAAATGTACAAAAATGGAAACTTAGAATAGAAGACAAATTACAGTTAATGATAAAATACCTTGAAATACCTAAATACTACTAAAATATTTAGAAATCCTGATACTTTCTTGGGGCACCTGGGTGGCTCAGTCAGTTAGGCATCTGCCTTCAGCTCAGGTCATGAACCCAGGGTTCTAGGATAGAGCCCCATATAGGTTCCCTGCTCAGCGGGGAGTCTAGTTATCCTTCTCTTTCTGCTCTACATACTCCATTCACTCATGATCTCTCTCTCTTTCTTTCTCAAACAAATAAATAAAATCTTTACAAAATGCTGATAGTATTTTCTTGCACCGCAATTATCTAAATAAAAATATCTTCATTCCCTTTGAAATATCCCAAATTTTTTGTTTCTCTAGCCTCTCTACCATCATATCACTCTCTTCTCTAATCCATACCATGCTTTTCACCATAGTCTTTCAACTGTTTTATCACTTGGAGAGTCCTCCTTTTTAATACATCCTGCACAATTCTCTCTGGCTAATCTTCATAAAATGCTATTTCATCACATGGATCATTGTTTTGTTAATCAACGATTTTTTGATTCCTATACTCTGTGCTGCATAAAGCAAACATGATCATGGCCTCACTGACATTTCAGATTTACTGGGGAGATACAATAACAAATAATTACCCAAACAAATATACAATTATTAGCTCTGATAACTGCTATGAAGAACATGGACAAAATGCCATGAGAGAAAAGGGCCTATCTTGGATCAGAGAAATTAAAGTCTTGCTTGATAAACTGACATTTATAATAAAACTTGAAAAATGGGAAAGAAAATCCAGTTAATGAAGTGAAGGGTAGATCTTTGTGTGAATAGGAATTTAGAGGGAAATGTTTGGTGTGTTCTAACTCCAGAATGGCTAGACTCCTGGACCATAGAGTGAGAAGATGTTATGAGATGTGTGGAGAGGTAGGCAGAGACTTGATCATGTAGGACCTGAGAGGCCATGTTAGAGATGTCCTATTTTATACTAAAGCAATGGGGAGATAATAAAAGCTCTTGAGAATCAGTGCAAAAATGGAGGAGAGGAAGGCTAGAAGATGAAATAAAATTTAGGAGAATATTGGGAGAAGTCTAAGTGGAAGGTATATGGATTTGATTAAGATTTTGAAAGACTTTGGTTTATAGCAGAATTGACAGAAATTATAAATGACTACAATAGTGACAAATCAGAACTTTTCTACTTGAATTCCAAAACGATTTCAGATACCAACCTACAGGTGAAGATTTTTCTTCCTCACACTACTAACCTAAGAATACTTTTGTATTATAAGTGTTGCGGTAATTTTTCCACATCAAGTAAATTCTCCGTCTGTGGACACCAGTTGGATATCTTATAATTTAATTTAATTCTGACATTACTTACCTGTAATTGGTGTCATAGTTCATAGGTTGAGGGTTCAGCCCCATAAGAATATGCCTTATCATTTCAGATAGCAATTGAAAGTCAAGATTTTTGCCTATGCGTCCGACTAGCTATAAATGGAAGGTTCCCATAACCCCCTGCTAAAGTTTGATAATTTGCTAGAACAGCTTACATAGGTCAAGAAAATGGTTTACTTATTAGATAACCAGTATATTATAAAAAGATACAACTCAAGAATGACCAGATGAAATAGTCCTATAGGTCAGAGTGTGGAAGGAAGGGTTAGAGTTCCCATGTGCTCACTAGGTGGACCATCCTTCCAGTACCTTCAATGTGTTTACAACCCAGAAACCCCCTAAAATCCAGTAATTTAGGGTTTTTATAGAAATTTTATTATGGAGGCATGGTTTCTTAAATCATTGGCCAAAGGTGTTCCTCTGTCTTCAGCCCTTCTCCCCTTCCTGCTGGCAATGAAAATTGCTATCTTCTAATCATTACCACTTGATTGGTTCCCTTGAGGCTGTTCAGGATCCCCCAGCTACCAGTCATCTCATGAGCATACAGAAAGACATTTTTTCATGGGAGAGTTCAAGGTTTTTAGGAGCTATATGACAAGAAACAAGAGGATGGAACAGAAACCAAATATATATTTCATATTATGTCACAAGTCCATTATTTTTTTCATATATTTTTACATTTACATTTAAATTTCAATCAACTCAAGCAGATCTCAGTTCTGCCCCTAAACTTTGCCTATTCTTCTTATCCAACCTAGAATATTTTTCTTTCTACTTCATCTCCACCTCATAACCATATCAATTATTTACAGTCAAACTGGAGTCTATATCTTCTAACATTTCCCCCCAGAAAATCTAAATACCACTGTTGCAATTTGCAAAGGTAGGAAGCATAGCATTCTGTTATTCATTCATACATTCATCCATTCAACATAAAGATTGCCAACATTAAAATAATTTCAGTTATTCAAACCTAGTAAGAAGTGTGTTAGAATCTTCTCTATGAAACATATCAAACATAAATGAGGAAAGGCAGCATTTAAAATAGTTAAAACTGTTTTATATTCCAAAACTGATATGAAATTTATATTTTTTTATTTTAATAAATCAGAAATATCCATTGAATATACACTGTTACCAGTAGGGCAAGATATGATACAAAGAAATAACTGAAAATTCAAATTCACTCGATATCTCAGTTAGAATGTGCACTACATATATTTAGGACATTGACTCAGGTACTTGAGAAATATACTCAATATGGTGAACTTGAATTAACTGTGAATTTGGACAGAAAATCATCAGTAGATTTTTTTTTAAGATTTTACTTTTTGAGAACAATTTTACATTCACAGCAAAAGTGAGAATGTGAAAAGATCCCATATACTCTCACACATGCATAGACTCACCCATTATCAGCATCCCTCACCAGAGTGGTATATTTGTTACAATTAATAAATCTATACTGACACTTCATAATCATACAAAGGCCATAGTTTATATTTGGATTCACCCTTGTTGTTGTAAATTCTGTGGTTTTAGGCAAATATATAATCACCTGTAACCATCACTATGTAATCATAAAAAAATATTTTCACTTAAAAATCCCCTGTGCTCCATTTATTCATCCCCTTTTCTCCATCCCCCAACCTCTGACAACCACTGATCATTTTATTGTCTTTATAGTTTTTTACCTTTTCCAAACTGTCATATTTTGGGAATCATAGAATATTTAACCTTTCAGATTGACTTTTTTTTTCACTTTGAAATATGCACTTAAGGTTGCTTCATATCTTTTCATTGCTTGGTAGCTCATTTTTTTTCTTATTTCTAAATAACATTCCATTGATTTGTTGTATCACAGTTTATCCATTCCCCTACCAAAGGACATCTTGCTTCCAAGTTTGGGAAATTTGGAATCAAACTACTAAAAACATCTGTGTGCAAACTTTTGTGTGGACATAAATTTCCAACTCCTTTGAATAAATATCAAGGAGTGTGGTTTTTGAATCATATATCAAAAGTATGATTTGTTTTTAAGAAACAGCCAAAGTGTCTTCTAAAATGGCTGTACCATTTTGTATTCCCCCCATTAGTGTATGGGAGTTCTAATTGCTCCACAGCATCAACAGCATTTTCTGTTCTCAGTCTTCTAAATTTTAGTGATTCTAATAGGTGTGTAACAGTAGTGTCAATGCTGTTTTAATTTGCATGTTTCCAATAGCCTATCTGTGGAACATTCTTTTATATGCTTATTTTGTCATATATGTATCTTCTTTAGTAAGGTGTCAGTGAAGATCTTTGGCCCATTTCTAAATTGGTTTATTTTGAGTTTTGAGAATTTCCTTTGTATAGTTTGGATAACAGCCCTTTATTATATATATCTTTTGCAAATATGTTCTCCATGGTGTGATTTATCTTTTTTTTTAATAAATTTATTTTTTTTTTCAGCGTAACACTATTCATTGTTTTTGCACAACACCCAGTGCTCCATGCAATACGTGCCCTCCCTATTACACACCCCCTGGTTCCCCCAACCTCCCACCCCCGCCCCTTCAAAACCCTCAGGTTGTTTTTCAGAGTCCATAGTCTCTTATGGTTCGCCTCCCCTTCCAATTTTTTTTTTATAAACATATAATATATTTTTATCCCCAGGGGTACAGGTCTGTGAATCACCAGGTTTACATACTTCACAACACTCACGATAGCACATACACTCCCCAATGTCCATAACCCCCTCCCTTCTCACAACCCCACCCCCTCCAGCAACCCCCAGTTTGTTTTGTGAGATTAAGAGTCATTTATGGTTTGTCTTCCTCCCAATCCCATCTTGTTTCATTTATTCTTCTCCTATCCCCCAACACCCCATGTTGCATCTCCACTTCCTCATATCAGGGAAATCATATGATAGTTGTCTTTCTCTGATTGACTTATTTCACTAAGCATGATACCCTTTAGTTCCATCCACGTCATCGCAAATGGCAAGATTTCATTTCTTTTGATGGCTGCATAGTATTCCATTGTGTATATATACCACCTCTTCTTTATCCATTCATCTGTGGATGGACATCTAGGTTCTTTCCATAGTTTGGCTATTGTAGACATTGCTGCTATCAACATTCAGGTGCATGTGCCCCTTTGGATCACTATGTTTGTATCTTTAGGGTAAATACCCAGTAGTGCAATTGCTGGGTCATAGGGTAGTTCTATTTTCAACATTTTGAGGAACCTCCATGCTGTTTTCCAGAGGGGTTGCACCAGCTTGCATTCCCACCAACAGTGGAGGAGGGTTCCCCTTTCTCAGCATCCTCGCCAGCATCTGTCATTTCCTGACTTGTTCATTTTAGCCATTCTGACTGGTGTGAAGTGATATCTCATTGTGGTTTTGATTTGCATTTCCCTGATGCCGAGTGATGTGGAGCACTTTTTCATGTGTCTTTTGGCCATCTGGATGTCTTCTTTGCAGAAATGTCTGTTCATGTCCTCTGCCCATTTCTTGATTGCATTGTTTGTTCTTGGGATGCTGAGTTTGCTAAGTTCCTTATAGATTTTGGATACTAGCCCTTTATCTGATATGTCGTTTGCAAATATCTTCTCCCATTCTGTCAGTTGTCTTTTGGTTTTGTTAACTGTTTCCTTTGCTGTGCAAAAGATTTTGATCTTGATGAAATCCCAATAGTTCATTTTTGCCCTTGCTTCCCTTGCCTTTGCCGATGTTCCTAGGAAGATGTTGCTGCGGCTGAGGTCGAATAGGTTGCTGCCTGTGTTCTCCTCAAGGATTTTGATGTATTCCTTTCTCACATAGAGGTCCTTCATCCATTTTGAGTCTATTTTCGTGTGTGGTGTAAGGAAGTGGTCCAGTTTCATTTTTCTGCATGTGGCTGTCCAATTTTCCCAGCACCATTTATTGAAGAGGCTGTCTTTTTTCCATTGGACATTCTTTCCTGCTTTGTCGAAGATTAGTTGACCATAGAGTGAGAGTCTAATTCTGGGCTCTCTATTCTGTTCCATTGATCTATGTGTCTGTTTTTGTGCCAGTACCAGGCTGTCTTGATGATGACAGCTTTGTAATAGAGCTTGAAGTCCGGAATGGTGATACCACCAACTTTGGCTTTCTTTTTCAATATTCCTTTGGCTATTTGAGGTCTTTTCTGGTTCCATATAAATTTTAGGATTATTTGTTCCATTTCTTTGAACAAAAATGGCTGGTATTTTGATAGGGATTGCATTAAATGTGTAGATTGCTTTAGGTAGCATAGACATTTTCACAATATTTATTCTTCCAGTCCAGGAGCATGGAACATTTTTCCATTTCTTTGTGTCTTCCTCAATTTCTTTCATGAGTACTTTATAGTTTTCTGCGTATAGATTCTTAGCCTCTTTGGTTAGGTTTATTCCTAGGTATCTTATAGTTTTGGGTGCAATTGTAAATGGGATGGACTCCTTAATTTCTCTTTCTTCTGTCTTGTTGGTGGTGTACAGAAATGCAACTGATTTCTATGCATTGATTTTATATCCTGACACTTTACTGAATTCCTGTACAAGTTCTAGCCATTTTGGAGTGGAGTCTTTTGGATTTCCACATATAGTATCATATTATCTGCGAAGAGTGATAGTTTGACTTCTTCTTTGCGGATTTGAATGCTTTTAATTTCTTTTTGTTGTCTGATTGCTGAGGCTAGGACTTCTAGTACTATGTTGAATAGCAGTGGTGATAATGGATATCCCTGCCGTGTTCCTGACCTTAGTGGAAAAGCTTTCAGTTTTTCTCCATTGAGAATGATATTTGCAGTGGGTTTTTCATAGATGGCTTTGATAATATTGAGATATGTGCCCTCGATCCCTACACCTTGAAGAGTTTTGATCAGGAAGGGATGCTGTACTTTGTCAAATGCTTTTTAGCACCTATTGAGAGTATCATATGGTTCTTGTTCTTTCTTTTATTAATGTGTTCTATCACATTGATTGATTTGCAGATGTTGAACCAACCTTACAGCCCTGGAATAAATCCCACTTGGTCGTGGTGAATAATCCTTTTAATGTACTGTTGAATCCTATTTTCTAGTATTTTGGTAAGAATTTTTGCATCTGTGTTCATCAAGGATATTGGTCTGTAGTTCTCTTTTTTGGTGGGATCCTTGTCTGGTTTTGGGATCAAGGTGATGCTGGCCTCATACAATGAGTTTGGAAGTTTTCCTTCCATTTCTATTTTTTAGAACAGTTTCAGGAGAATAGGAATTAGTTCTTCTTTAAATGTTTGGTAGAATTCCCCTCGGAAGCCGTCTGGCCCTGGGCTTTTGTTTGTTTGGAGATTTTTGTTGACTGTTTCAATCTCCTTACTGGTTATGGGCCTCTTCGGGTTTTCTGTTTCTTCCTGGTCAGTTGTGGTAGTTTATATGTCTCTAGGAATGCATCCATTTCTTCCAGATTGTCAAATTTCTTGGCGTAGAGTTGCTCATAGTATGTTCTTATAATTGTCTGTATTTCTTTGGTGTTAATTGTGATCTCTCCTCTTTCTTTCATGATTTTATTGATTTGGGTCCTTTCTCTTTTCTTTTTGATGAGTCTGGCCAGGGTTTTATCAATCTTATTGATTCTTTCAAAGAACCAGCTCCTAGTTTCATTGATTTTTTCTATTGTTTTTTTGGTTTCTATTTCATTGATTTCTTCTGATCTTTATGATGTCTCTTCTCCTGTTGGGTTTAGGGTTTCTTTCTTGTTCTTTCTCCAGCTCCTTTAGGTGTAGGGTTAGGTTGTGTACTTGTCACCTTTCTTGTTTCTTGAGAAAGGCTTGTACCGCTATATATTTTCCTCTCAGGACTGCCTTTGCTGTGTCCCACAGATTTTGAACCGTTGTGTTTTCATTATCATTTGTTTCCATGAATTTTTTCAATTCTTCTTTAATTTCCTGGTTAACCCATTCATTCTTTAGAAGGATGCTGTTTAGTCTCCATGTATTTGGGTTCTTTCCAGCTTTCCTCTTGTGATTGAGTTCTAGCTTCAGAGCATTGTGGTCTGAAAATATGCAGGGAATGATACTAATCTTTTGATACCGGTTGAGACCTGATTTGTGACCCAGGATGTGATCTATTCTGGAGAAGGTTCCATGTGCACTATAGAAGAATGTGTATTCTGTTGCTTTGGGATGAAATGTTCTGAATATATTTGTGATGTCCATCTGGTCCAGTGTGTCATTTAAGGCCTTTATTTCCTTGTTGATCTTTTACTTGGATGATCTGTCCATTTCAGTGAGGGGAGTGTTAAAGTCCCCTACTATTCTTGTATTATGGTGGATATGTTTCTTTGATTTTGTTATTAATTGGTTTATATAGTTGGCTGCTCCCACGTTAGGGGCATAGATATTTAAAATTGTTAGATCTTCTTGTTGGACAGACCCTTTGAGTAGGATATAGTGTCCTCACTCATCTCTTATTATAGTCTTTGGCTTAAAATCTACTTGATCTGATATAAGGATTGCCACCCCAGCTTTCTTCTGATGCCCATTAGGATGGTAAATTGTTTTCTACCCCCTCACTTTAAATCTGGAGGTGTCTTCGCGTCTAAAATGAGTTTCTTAAAAAAAATAAATAAATAAATAAAAAATAAAATGAGTTTCTTCTAGGCAACATATTGATGGATTTTGGTTTTTTATCCATTCTGATATCCTGTGTCTTTTGATTGGGGCATTTAGCCCATTAACATTCAGGGTAACTATTGAGAAATATGAATTTAGTGCCATTATTAGCCTGTAAGGTGTCTGTTACTGTATATTGTCTCTGTACCTTTCTGATCTACTACTTTTAGGCTCTCTCTTTGCTTAGAGGACCCCTTTCAATATTTCCTGTAGAGCTGGTTTGGTGTTTGCAAATTCTTTCAGTTTTTGTTTGTCCTGGAAGTTTTTTATCTCTCCTTCTATTTTCAATGATAGCCTAGCTGGATAGAGTATTCTTGGCTGCATGTTTTTCTCGTTGAGTGCTCTGAATATATCATGCAAGCTCTTTCTGGCCTGCCAGGTCTCTGTGGGTAAGTCTGCCGCCAATCTAATATTTTTACCATTGTATGTTACAGACTTCTTTTCCCGGGCTGTTTTCAGGATTTTCTCTTTGTCACTAAGACTTGTCAATTTTACTATTAGGTGACGGGGTGTGGACCTATTCTTGTTGACTTTGAGGGAGGTTCTCTGCATCTCCTGGATTTTGATGCTTGTTCCCTTTGCCATATTAGGGAAATTCTCTCCAATAATTCTCTCCAATAGACCTTCTGCTCCCCTCTCTGTTTCTTCTTCTTCTGGAATCCCAATTATTCTAATGTTGTTTCATCTTATGGTGTCACTTATCTCTCGAATTCTCCCCTCATGGTCCAGTAGCTGTTTGTCCCTCTTTTGCTCGGCTTCTTTATTCTCTGTCATTTGGTCTTCTATATCACTAATTCTTTCTTCTGCCTCATTGATCCTAGCAGTGAGAGCCTCCATTTTTGATTGCACCTCATTAATAGCTTTTTTGATTTCAACTTGGTTAGATTTTAGTTCTTTAATTTCTCCAGAATGGACTTTTATATCTCCAGAGAGGGCTTCTCTAATATCTTCCATGCCTTTTTCGAGCCCGGCTAGAACTTTCAGAATCGTCATTCTGAACTCTTGATCTGACATATTACCAATGTCTGTGTTGATTAGGTCCCTAGCCTTCAGTACTGCCTCTTGTTCTTTTGTTTTTGGTGATTTTTTCCACCTTGTCATTTTGTCCAGATAAGAGGATATGAAGGATCAAATAAAATATTAAAAGGGTGGTAAAGACCCCAGAAAAATGCACTGTAACCAAAACAGAAGAGACCCCAAATTGTGGGGGGGAGAAAGTGGATAAAAAGAGGTTCAGAAAAAAAAAAGAAAAAAATTTAAAAAAAAACAAATATAGAAAAAATATAAAAAAGAAAGAAAAAATATATATATTTAGATAAAGTAGTCAAAAACGTTAAAAAAGAAAAGGGTAAAAGTTTTAAAAAATTTAGCAGAAGAAGAAAAAAGAAAGAAAAATTGAATTAACCGCAAGACTAAAGAATCATGGGGAGAAAGCCATGAGTTCTGTGCTTTTGCTTTCTCCTCCTCTGGAATTTCGCTCCTGTCTTAGAAATTGAACCTGCTTTCCTTGATATGTGAACTTCATCCTGGCTGGATATTTTGTTGATCTTCTGGGGGAGGGGCCTGTTGTAGTGACTCTCAAGTGTCTTTGCCCAAGGCGGAATTTCACCGCCTTTACCGGGGGCCGGACTAAATAATCTGCTCGGGTTCGCTTTTGGGAGCTTCTGTTCCCTGAACGCTTTCTGTAGAGTTCCGGAGGACGGGAATGAAAATGGAGGCCTCCTAGTCTCCAGCCCGGAGGAGCCGAGAGCCCGGGTCCCCACTCCTCAGTGCGCCCCCAGAGGACAGCACCCAATCACTCCCGTATCCCCAGCCTCTAGCCACGCTCCGAGCTCACCCAGCCAGTGACCAGTTCAAGGTAACCCCGAGCTGAGAGTTCAGTCCTCGGCTCTGTCTCTGTAGCCGGCTTCTCTGTTCTAATACCTGCGAGCTCTGCGACACTCCGACACCCCCGATCCTTCTATGACCCTGCGGGACCTGGGGCCATGCTGACCCCGTGTGGGCTTCACCCCAGTTTAGCCTCTGGAGCAATGTCCCTCAGTGGAACAGACTTTTAAAAGTCCTGATTTTGTGCTCCGTTTCTCTGTCACTTGCCGGGAGCCGGCCCCTCCCCCGCACTCTATCTTCCCATCGTTTTAGATTCACTTCTCCACCAGTCCTACCTTTCAGAAAGTGGTTGATTTTCTGTTTCTAGAATTGCTGTTCTTCTTCTCTTTGATCTCCCGTTGGATTTGTAGGTGTTTGCAATGTTTAGATAAGCTATTGAGCTGATCTCCTTCTACCTGATGTAGTTTCAGCCTGCTACTTCTCCACCATCTTGACTCCGCCTTTGGTGTGATTTATCTTCTTATTCTCTTGACATTGTCTTTCATAGAACAGAAGCTTTTGTTTGTTTGTTTGTTTTTAATGTAATCCAGCTTACTATTTTTTCTGTTTGATTCATGGATCATGCCTCTGCTATTTTATCTAAAAAGTCTTTGCCATATCCAGGTCTTCTAGGTTTTCTCCTATGCTGTCTTCTGGGATATTATAGTTTTGGATTTTCCATTTAGGTCTGTTACCAATTTTGAATTAATCTGTGAAGACTGCAAAGTGTGTGTCTATATTCTTTTTATTTTATCTTTTAATGTGGGTATCCAGTTATTTTAGCACTATCTGCTGAAAGACTGTCTTTTTTCCATTGTATTCCCTTTGGTCTTTTGTCAAAAAACAGTTGGCAGTATTTATATGGGTATATTTCTGGGCTCTGTTCTGTTCCAATAATCTATTTGTCTATTCTCTTGCCAATACCACAGTCTTGATTACTATGACTTTGCAGTAAGAGTTGAAGCTGGGAATTGCCAGTCCTTCACCCTTGTTCTTCTCCTGCAATATTGCAGTGGCTATTCTGGTTTTTTGGCTTCTCTATATAAACTTTAGAGTCAGTTTGTCAATAACCATAAAATAACTTGCTGGGATTTTTATTGATATTTCATTGAATCTATACATTAAGTTGGGAAGAACATTTAACAACATTAAGTTTTTCTATCCATAAGCATTGAATATTTCCCCATTTATTTAGGTCATCTTTAAGTACATTAATCAGAATTTTGATTCATAGGTCAATATATAATGATTAACTCTCAAAACTCTGCAGTAAAAAAGAAAAAATAATTAGAAAATAGACACAAGACATGAAGACACATTTCACCAAAGAAGGTGTACAGATGTGCGATTAGCACATGAAAAATTAAACATTGTAAGCCACTATTTGGAAATCCAAATAAAAACCCTAATGAGCTATCACTATGTTACTGAAACCCAAGCTTGGCTGCCCATTGCTTAAAGGCCAATAATCAAAAAATGAGTTTTGATTTGAAAGGAATATGAGTTTTATTCATGAAGCTGGACACTGTGGGGAAGAAGGCAGTCTCTTGTCCAAAGCCAACTCTAAGGTTTCTGCTTGGCCCGCAGATTTTTATACACTTAATTAGTTAAGGAAATACAGTCATCTATCGCATTTTGTGCAGAGTCAGTGATGCCAGCTACAGAGATATCTTGGCAGTTGGAGGTTGTGCAAGAAGGTCTGGCTCCTTGGTACCTAGGGGTGATTGTGCGGGAGTACTTATTCTTCCTGCAAAGGAGTTCAAGATCTACAGATGGGAAAAGAGTGGTCAGTAAAGTCATTCGTATGACCTTAGAAGAAATGGAAAAAAAAAATTGGCTGAAGGATTGCTGAGCTAATCAGAAAGCTGAAGGCACTTCAAAGAGGCTTGCTGGTCTCTGTGGCCTGCGGAAGTTCTGGTCCCTTGTTTCCCAAGGCCACTGGTCTACAAATCTTAAAGAAAGCAAATTAATTGTGTTACAGATCAAGAGCCTTAATTCAGCTGGCAAGGAAGGGAGTGTGTTAAGTTAAAGCAAGTTAACCCTTAAGACGGCTGGAGGGCTGTTACAACTACAATCTATTAAAATGACTAAAACAATAATGATAGGAGTATGAAATGCTTGAGAATGCAGAATAACTGTATCACTTTCCCGTTGCTTATGGGAATGTTAACTGGAACAATCACTCTGAGAAAATAACATGCCATTTTCTTTTAAAAACTACTCTTGTAACTACCATGTGACCAAATGTACTCTTGGGCTTTTATTTCAGAGAAAATTTTTAGATTGAGGTATAAGAAAAAGTTGTTTAAATGATCAACTTTCATGCTGAAACTTTGTAGTCAAATATCGTATCTATAGAAAGCTTGTACATGATTCTTCATAGCAAATTTGTAATAACTAAAAACTGTAGTCAATCAAAATGCCATCAATAGGTGAAACAATCTGGAAACATCCATACAATGGGATACTACTGAGAATTTTAAAAAGTAGAGATTTGGGCCATTAATATATGTAAAACTTGGATAAATCTTTTTTTTTTAAGATTTTATTTATTTATTTGACAGAGAGAGATCACAAGTAGACAGAGAGGCAGGCAGAGGGAGAGAGAGAGGGAAGCAGGCTCCCCGCTTAGCAGAGAGCCCGATGTGGGCCTTGATCCCAGTACCCTGAGATCACAACCTGAGCTGAAGGCAGTGGCTTAACCCACTGAGCCACCCAGGCGCCCCAAAACTTGGATAAATCTTAAGTACATTATGCCAAGTGAGAAAAGCCAGTCTCCAATGACACATACTATATGATTATATTTACATATTATTATCTAAGTGGAAAATATAGAGTTGGGAAACAAATTTGAGGCTTCTAGGATGTTGGCAGTGGGGAATGGACATGACTATAAATGAGTAACACAAGGGAGATCTTTTTGGTGATGGAGTAATTCTATATCTTGATTATGGTCATGAATTTTTTAAAGATTCTATTTCTTTATTTGAGAGAGAGAGCGAGCGAGGGCACACCAGCAGTGGGGGAGGGGCAAAGGGAAAGGGAGAAGCAAACTCCCAGGTGAGTAGGGAGCCTGTTGTGGGACTCTATCCCAGGACCCTGGGATTATAACCTGAGCTGAGGGCAGACCCTTAACTGACTGAACCACCCAGGCGCCTGCTTATGGTCATGATTATACAAATATATATGTGATAAAAGGGCATAAAGCTGTACACACAGCTTTATTAATAATATTAATTTCCCAGAGTTTATATTACACTACAATTACATAAGTTGGAATCATTGGGGAAAACATTGAAGAGTACATGGGACTTGTCTAACCTATCTTTGCAAACATTTATGAATATAAAATTATTTTGTGGTGCCTGGGTTGCTCAGTTGATTAAGCATCCAACTCTTGATTTCAGCTCAGGTCATGATCTTAGTGTAGTGAGACTGAGCCCGGCACATGGCTCCACATTGAGCATGGAGCATGTTTACGAATCTTTCTCTCCCTCTACCCCTCCCCCTGCTCTGTCTCTTTTTCAAAATAAAATAATTTCAAAATGAAAAATAGAAAATTTTGATTGAAATTAAAAATGTCCCTTTTTATAAAAATAGCAAAATATTGGAGGATGTGCAAGATGGCAGAGGAATAGGAGACCTAAATTTTGTTTGGTCCCAAGAATTCAGCTAAATAGTTATCAAACCATTCTGAATACCTACATACTCAACAGGAGGTCGAAGAAAAGAATAACAGCAATTCTGTGAACAGAAATTTCTGTTCTGTAACACTTTCTGGAAGGTAGGACATGTGGAGAAGTGATATATGGGAAGATAGACCACAGGGAGTGGGAGCCTCCACTAGCCAGCTCTCAACAAGTGATAGAGCAGCGGAGCACAAAACTGGAGCTTTCAGCAGTAGACTCTGCTGAGGGATGTCTCGCTGGTGGCTAAGCAGGGGGGGTGGAATCGTCGCTGGGTCAGTGTGATCTCAGGACCCTCAGGGTCACAGAAAGATGGGGGTGCCTGAGTGTGGCAGAGCTCTCAGGTACTGGAGCGAGGAAGCCAGATGAAAGATGGAGCCAAGGAGTGGGTTTTCAGCTTGGGTTTGCCATAAACCATGATTGGAGGCATAGTCAGCCACTACTCTACGAGCAGGATCCCTACAAGTGGCGAGTGGGAGACCCCTCCTTCCTCCACTAGGAGGAGCAGCATGAGAGTGCACTGCAGGAATCTGCTGGGTTTGAAGACTCCAAATGAGGCAGTGTTCCAGAGATAGAAATGCTTGGTCATAGGCCAGGTGAGCTCAGAGTGGGCCAGAAACCAGGGAGACAGGAGAGATTGCTTTTCTCTGAGGGTTCACGGAAGAGTGGGGCCCACCGAGCTCTTGGTCCCTTCAGGGCCAGAGATTGGGAGGCCACCATTTTCATTCTCATCTTCCAAAGCTATATGGAAAGCTTTCAGAGAACAAAAGCTACCATGAGCAAACTCCAGCAGATTACTTAGCCTGGCCCCTGGCAAGGGCAGTGCAATTCTGCCTTGGGAAAAGACATTTGAGAATCACTGCAACAGACCCCTCACCCAGATCAGCAAGAACATCCAGCCAAGACCAAGTTTACTGATCAGTGAGAACTGCAAGTCACCAGTGCTAGGGGAATACAGAACATAGAATTCATGGCTTTTTCCCCATGATTCTTTAGTTTTCAAAGTTAAATTTCTAAAATTTTCTTTACTTTCTTCTTTTTCTATTTTCTTGAATGTTTCCTCTTTCCTATTTTAACCAACATCTTATCAATACCTTTATAAAAGTCTTTTTTTTAATTCTCATTTTTATAGTCCTATAATGTCCCTTCAATGTATTTAACCTTATTTTTTGTACACATATAAGTTTTTCTTTCTTTAAAATTTTGGGATACAGTTTCTTCTACCAGACCAAAATATACCCTAAATCTAGCATATGCCTTTGTTCTAGTCTCCAGCCTGACCACATTCTATACTTTTTTTTAATATTTTGCTTTCTCTTTTTTAAATAAGTTATCAATTCCTTTTTTAAAATATTTTTAAATTATCACCTTTACATTCAAATTCCATCCCTTCATTGTGTTTACTCTAATTTTTGTATATATATAAGTTTTTCTTTCTTTAAAATTTTAGGAGGCAGTTTCTTCTAACAGACCAAAATACACCCAAAATCAAGTGGATGGCTCTGTTCTATTCATAATCCTAATCATATTTTTTTTTCCTTTCTTCTCTCCCCCACTTTCAGGTGTCTTCTGATTTAGTTAGTGTATGTTTTCTGGGATCATTGTTTCCTTTTAGCTTTTTGTTCTCTCATTCATCTATACTTCTCTGGACAAAACAGACAAAGCAGGAAAACTCACCTCAAAAAAAAGAACAAGAGGCAGTACTGACTGCTAGGGACCCAATCAATATGACATTAGTAAGATGTTGGACCCAGAATTCAGAATGATGATTATAAGCATACTAGCTGGGCTTGGAAAAAAGCAGAGAAGATACTAGAGAATCTCTTTATGGAGCAATAAACAAACTAAAATCTAACTAAGTTGAAATCAAGAAAGCTATTAATGAGGTGAAACAAAAAATGGAGGCTCTTACTGCTAGAATAACTGAGGCAGAAGAGAAAATTAGTGATATAGAAGACCAAAGGATGGAGAATAAAGAAAATGAGAAAAAGAGAGTTAAACAACTACTGGATCATGAGGGGGAATTTGAGAGATAAGTGATACCATAAGACAAAACAATATTAGAATAATTGGGATCCCAGAAGAAAAAGAAAGAGAGGGGGGCACAAGGTATATTGGAGCAAAGTATGGGAAACAACTTGACTAATTTGGGGAAGAAAACAGGCATCAAAATCCAGGAGACACAGAGAATCCCCCTCAAAATCAGTAAAAATAGGTCAGCACCCCCAAATCTAATAGTAAAACCTACAAGTCTCAGGACAAGGAGAAAATCCTGAAAGTAGTTTGGGACAAGAGGTCTATAATTCACAATGCTAGAAATGTTAGATTGGCAGCAGACCTATCCACAGGGACCTGGTAGGCCAGAAAGGACTGGCATGATATATTCAGAGCACTAAACAAGAAAAAAATGCAACCAAGAATACTATACCCAGCTAAGCTAATCATTGAAAATAGAAGGAGAGATAAAAAGCTTCCAGTACAAACAAAAACTAAAAGAATTTACAAACACCTAGCCCTACAGGAAACCAAACTAGCCCTACAGGAAATATTGAAAGGGGTCCTCTAAGCAAAGAGAGAGCCTTAAAGTAGTAGACCAGAAAGGAACAAAGAAAATGTACAGTAACAGTCACCTTACAGGCAATACAGTGGCACTAAATTCCTATCTTTCAATAGTTACCCTGAATGTAAATGGGCTAAATGCCCCCATCAAAAGACCCAGGATATCAGAATGGATAAAAAAATAAAATCCATCCATGCCAGCATAGCCAGCATATGCGGGCTATGGTCAATTCTTCTTTAATTTCATGGTTGACCCATTCATTCTTTATTAGGATGCTCTTTAGCCTCCATATACTTGAGTTCTTTTCAGCTCTCCTCTTGTGGTTGAGTTCTAGTTTTAAAGCACTGTGGTCCAAAAATATGCAGGGAATGATCCCAATCTTTTGATACCAGTTGAGACCTGATTTGTGACCCAGGATGTGAACTATTCTGGAGAATGTTCCATGTGCACTAGAGAAGAATGTGTTCCTGTTCCTTTGGGGTGGAATGTTCTGAATATATCGGTGATGGTCCATCTGGTACAGGGTGTCATTTCAAGTCTTTATTTCCGGGCCACTTGGGTGGCTCAGTGGGTTAAAGCCTCTGCCTTCGGCTCAGATCATGATCCTGGGGTCCTGGGATCGAGCCCCACACCGGGCTCTCTGCGGGCTATGGACATTGGGGAGGGGAGGCGAACCATAAGAGACTATGGACTCTGAAAAACAACCTGAGGGTTTTGAAGGGTCAGGGGTGGGAAGTTGGGGCAACCTGAGGGTTTTGAAGGGTCAGGGGTGGGAGGTTGGGGGAACAGGTGGTGGGTAATGGGGAGGGCACGTTTTGCATGGAGCACTGGGTGTTGTGCAAAAAGAATGAATACTGTTACGCTGAAAAAATAAATAAAATGGAAAAAAAAATAAAGAAGAATTGAAAAAATTCATGGAAACAAATGAAAATGAAAATACAGCTGTTCAGAATCTTTGGGATGTAGCAATGGCCATCATGAGAGGAAAGTATATAGCAATGCATGCCTTTCTCAAGAAATAAGAAAGGTCTCAAATACACAACCTAACCCTACACCTAAAGGAGCTGGAGAAAGACAAGGAAAGAAAGCCTAAACCTAGCAGGAAGAGAGAAATAATAAAGATCAGAGAAGAAATAAATGAAATAGAAACCAAAAGAATTTTAGAACTGATCAATGAAACTAGGAGCTGATTCTTTGAAGGAATTAATAAGATTGATACGTCTCTGGCCAGTCTTGTCAAAAAAGAAAAGAGAAAGGACCCAAATTAAAATCATGAATGAAAGAGGAGAGATCACAACCAACACAGAAGAAATACAAACAATTATAATAACATATTATGAGCAACTATACACCAGCAATTTTGACAATCTAGAAGAAATAGATTCATTCCTAGAGATGCATAAACTACCAAAACTGAACCAGGAAGAAATAGAAAACCTCAACAGACACATAACCAGCAAGGAAATTGAAGCAGTAAACAAAAATCTCCCAACAAACAAGATCCTAGGGCAAGATGACTCCCCAGGGGAATTCTACCAAACATTTAAATAAGAATTAATACTAATTCTAGTCTGAGAACTGTTCCAAAAAATAGAAATCAAGGAAAACTTCCAAACTCATTTTTTCCATTGGGCACTCTTTCTCCTGAAACTGTTCCAAAAATAGAAATGGAAAGAAAACTTCCAAACTCATTTTATGAGGCCAACATTACCTGGATCCCAAAACCAAACAAAAACCCCACCAAAAAGGAGAATTACAGACCAATATCCCTGATCAACATGGATGCAAAAATTCTCACCAAACTACTAATCAGTAGGATCCATCAGTACTTTAAAAGGATTATTCACCACAAGCAAGTCGTATTTATTCCTGGGCTACAAGGTTGGTTCAGCATCTGAAAATCAATCAGTGATACAATACATTAATAAAAGAAAGAATAAGAACCTTATGATACTCTCAATAGATGCAGAAAAAGCATTTAACAAAGTATAGCATCCTTTCTTGATGCTCTTCACAGTGTAGGGATAGAGAATACATACCTCAATATCATAAAAGCCATCTATGAAAAACTTACAGTGAATATCATTCTCAATGGGGAAAAACTGGGAGCTTTTCCCTTCAGGTCGGGAACATGGCAGGTCTGTCCACTATCACTACTGCTATTCAACATAGTACTAGAAGTCCTAGCATCAGCAATCAGACAACAACAACAGCAAAAAGGCATCTGAATCAGCAAAGAAGAAGTAAAACTCTCATTCTTGGCAGATGATAGGATACTTTATGTGGAAACCCAAAAGACTCCACTCCAAATCTGCTAGAACTCATACAGGAATTCAGTCAAGTGTCAGGATGTAAAATCCGTGCACAGAAATCAGTTGCATTTCTAAACACCAACAAGAAGACAGAAGAAAGAGAAGCTAAGGAGTTGATCCCATTTACAATTGCACCCAAAACCATAAGATACCTAGGAATAAATCTAACCAAAGAGGCAAAGAATCTGTACTCAGAAAATTATAGAATACTCATGAAGGAAAATGAAGAAGACACAAAGAAATGGAAAAACATTCCATGCTCATGGATTGGAAGAATGAATATTATGAAAATGTCTATGCTACCTAGAGCAGTCTACACATTTAAAGCAATCCTTATCAAAATACCATCACCTTTTTTCAAAGAAATGGACAAATAATCCTAAAATTTATATGGATTCAGAAAAGACCCTGAATATCTAGAGGAATGTTGAAAAAGAAAACCAAAGGTGGTGGCATCACAATTCCAGACTTCAAGCTCTATCACAAAGTTATAATCATCAAGACAAGATGGTATTGGCACATAAATAGACACATAGATCAATGGAACAGAATAGAGGAATAGAGGCCCAGGAATGGACCCTCAAGTCTATGGTCAACTAATCTTTGACAAAGCAGGAAAGAGTGTCCAATGGAAAAAAGACAGTCTCTGCAACAAATGGTGTTGGGAAAATTGGATAGCCACATGCAGAAGAATGAAACTGGGCCATTTCCTTACACTACACACAAAAATAGACTCAAAATGGATAAAAGGCCTCAATATGAGACAGGAATCCATCCAAACCTTTGAGGAGAACACAAGCAGCAACCTCTTTGACCTCAGCCACAGCAACTTCCTCCTAGAAACATCGCCAAAGACAAGGGAAGCAAGGGCAAAAAATGAATTATTGGAACTTTATTGAGATAAAAGGCTTTTGCACAGCAAAGGAAACAGTCAATAAAACCAATAGACAACCAACAGAATGGGAGGAGATATTTGCAAATGACATATCAGATAAAAGGCTAGTATCCAAAATCTATAAAGAACTTATCAAACTCAACACCCAAAGAACAAATAATCCAATCAAGGAATGGGCAGAACACATGAACAGACATTCTGCAAAGAAAATACAAATGGCCAATAGTCACATGCAAAAATGTTCAACATCACTTTGTATCAGGGAAATTCAAATCAAAACCACAGTGAGATACCACCATACACCAGTCAGAATGGCTAAAATTAACAAGTAAGAAAACAACAGGTGTTGGTGAGGATGTGGAGAAGGGGAAACCCCTCCTATGCTGTTGGTGGGAATGCAAGCTGGTGTAGCCACTCTGGAAAACAGTGTGGAGTTCCTCAAAAAGTTGAAAACAGAGCTACCCTATGACCCAGAAATTGCACTACTGGCTATTTACCCTAAAGATACAAATATAGTGATCCAAGGGGGGAACGTGAACCCTAGTGTTTCTAGCAGCAATATCCACAATAGCCAAACTATGGAAAGAACCTAGATGTCCATCAACAGATGAATGGATAAAGAAGAGGTGGTGTGAGTGTGTACACACAAACATACACACACACGAATAATATGCAATCATCAAAAGGAATAAATCTTGCCATTTGCAACAATGTGTTGGAACTAGGGGGTATTATGCTAAGCAAAATAAGTCAATCAGAGAAAGACAATTATCATATGATCTCACTGATATGAGGAATTTTAGAAACAAGACAGGATCATAGGGGAGGGGAGGGAAAAATGAAACAAGATGAAACCAGAGAGGGAGACAACCTGAAGTTTGCTGGAGTGCAGGAGAGTTGGAAGGATGGAGTGGCTGGGTGATGAACATTGGGGAGGGTATGTGCTAGGGTGAGTGCTGTGAATTGTGTAAGACTGATGAATCACAGACCTGTACCCCTGAAACAAAGAATACATTATATATTAATTAAAAAATAACAAAATATTATGAAATATTACTCTTCCCACACCCTGATGAAGAAAACTTCCTGGAAACCATTCAAACAGTATATATCATAGGGTGTAATATTTATAAATATTTTCCTCCAGTTTTTGCAAATTAAAAAAAAGGAGACATAAGAATATGTTTAGTTACAAAATTATTGTCAGAGCATTGTTCAACATATAAAAATAAAGGAGTGGGACTCAAATGCTGACAGCGAGCAATTGGTAAAATTAGACTTTCAAACACTTAGATGTATGGTACATAGATTTATTATTACTATGTACAGTTAAATTTATAATATATTAGGTTTTCATAAGATATTTACAGAATTCCATTCTTGGAGAAATGTAGACAGAAAAACTTCAATCCCAGAAATCAATCTGGAGACAGTGGTTTTCTATTTAGGATAAGTGATGATTTTTATTCTCACCTTTTTTTTCCTTAATTAAAAAAAATTCCTACCATTAACGTATTATATTGTAATTAAATTGCATATAAGTTCTGTCTTAGTCCATTCAGATTGCTGCAAAAAATACCATAGACTGAGTGTTTTATAAACAACAAACATTTCTTTCTTATAGTTCTGGAGTATGGAAAATCAAATATCAAGGTACCTGTAGATTTACTTTCTAGTGAGAGCTAGCTTTTTGTTTCACAGGCAGTTGCCTTTTCTGTGTGTCCTTACATGCGGATAGAAGCATGGGATCTCCCTGAAAATTCTTTTATAAGGATACTAATTCTATTCATGAAGAATTAGTCCCAATTTTTTGTTGTTACCATGAGTTAAAAAATCCAGAAAGCTTTGAAAATATATACATGAGATGCTATATTTTGGTTACATGCAAAATGAATATCAAAACATAGGAGTCCCAGCTGCCATTGTATTACTTCACTATACAGGTATTTATTTTCATGGTATTTTAAAAATGCAAACTTTAATAATAGCTTTTATACTGCAATTCTTAAATTCAAAACTCATCCTAATTTAAGTGCCGTTTATCTAGGACTCTTATCTTAATGCAGTCATACCACACCAAAGAGAAAGACACTTTTAATCTTAATCACAAATGCTCCATTTCTCCAAATAAGTGAAAGACTTTTTCCTATTCTAGAAAATAATGGAACCCCAATTATGAACATTAGACATAGTGTGGAAGAAAATAATTTGCCCTAAATAAGGATGCTATAGTAGATCTTAAATCTTATTATTCTTCTAGCTTGCCCAAATTAATACTTGAAAAATAAGTTTAATTCAGTAGACACATTTCTTAAAAAGTCAGATACGTAGGTCTTACGTATTAGAAAAGGTCTCTACAGAATGGGATTGAACTGAATTTAAATGAAACTTTAAAACCAGAGCAACATTTAAAAGTTAAAACTGATTTATTTAGTTTGCTCATTTATTTCTTCTATTTATTAGTGGTCTTGGTGTCAACAAAATTGGAGGGCATATCATTAGATCCTGCCAGAAAACATAATAAATGAAGTAGGGAAGAGTTGTATTTCTAGAAATCCTAATTTTGAACCAAGAGGAAAATGCTCAGGGTTATTCATATCCTTTGGTAGGCCTGTCAGACGTTCAAGTACTTAAATCTGTAATGAGCTTGGGAGGTTTAATTGTGGATACTCAAATAGCTGCTCTGGCTAAGCTCATGTCCAGTGAACTAGAAATTAAACTTTAGTGTTTAGTTATTCTTTGAGATTATAGTAGTTCCATTTTACTGAAAACCAGGTTTGAAGTTCACCAGAAACACACTGTTTCCAGAATAAATTACTATTGACAAATTTGGGTCTAAGGAATCCTGAATCTGATGTCCTCAATTTTTAATCCAAGCACTCTTGAGAAGTCAACCTCCTATCTCTTTGGATGAACTAAACACCTTGAGCAGGGTTGGTTCACTTGGACGGAAATTACAAATTACCAAATTTGTTAATTTTCCAGATTTGGATTCCGAGTCTGGGGAAAAAAGAAGTAGAGTCAGGTTATAATCTAAATACCTAAATTATCAATCCATTGAGAAATAATCCATCAGAGAAGGGTTAGGGCTGGAGATAGAATCTGCATAAGTAATAAAGACAAAAAAGATTCCAGGACAGTCAGTAGAGAAAAGTTAAGAAATACAAAGGCATAAAAACTTTAGAATGATCTGTATTTAGTTGTATGGAGAAGGAAAAGCAAGTAATATGGAGAGAATTTTAAAAGTTGTTTGTTGGAGTGCCTGGTTGACTCAGTGGGTTAAAGCCTCTGCCTTCGGCTCCGGTCATGATCTCAGGGTCCTGGGATCGAACCCCGCATCAGGTTCTCTGCTTAGCAGGGAGCCTGCTTCCTCCTCTCTCTCTGCCTGCCTCTCTGCTTACTTGTGATCTCTGTCAAATAAATAAATAAAATCTTAAAAAAAAAAAGTTGTTTGTAGATTTCTGCAGTGTGGGCTTAACCTTGAGGGTCCTCCTCTTCCTTTTTTTCCAGGTTGACTTCCATGAGAAGAGTTTAAAAATTTAATCAGTTAATTAATTTTGTTGATGCACTTTTCTTGATGGAATCAAACTTTGATCTTCCAAGATACCAGTATAAGAAGAATGAAACTGAAAGCACCATTATTTCCCCTAAACTTATCTTTTTCTAGCAATTTCTTGCCTTTTATTAACTATTTTTTAAAGATTTATTTATTTAGTTGAGAGAGAGGGTGCAAGTGGTAGTAGGAGCAGAGGGAGAGGGAGAGAAACTCAAGCAGACTCCCCACTGAGCATTGTGCCTGACACAGGGCTTGATCCCATGACATTGAGATCATGACCTGAGTGGAAATCAAAAGTCCAGATGCTTAACCGACTAAGCCACCCAGGCGCCCTGCCTTTTATTAATTATTAATAGTCATGTTGTCTTCTAAGAAAAAGAGTGATATTTTGTGCAGAAGGTCCTATTGTAGCTGGGGTGAGGATGAATATTTAAATAGGACTTTCATATCATTTTGGCCTCCACAAGGCAGAGAGAGCAGCATAAATTGAGATGACTTTCTCAGGATCCAGTGTCTGTGTGCACTCTACTTCTGAGTTGCCCTGCTGTAGAAATTTTCATCTTAATCTTTACTACTTGAAAACCTTCCAGCACTTCTTAATAAATCCTCAAAGTCTGTACCAGATAAATCATGTTCCCTACAGTAGTTGGATTTTTCTCTCAGATACCAAAAGTTGAAATTTTTTTCAGTGTTGTGCCTGAGAAATTCTTCCCTGGGTAATCGACACCAGTATCCATATCCTCCAGATATTCAAATTAAAAAAAAGAAATCCATGTGAAAAGCAACACAAGGATGCATATGTGGTTAATAATAATAATAACAATAATAATAAAGTAAAATAGCATTGTTTAATGAAATATGTTAGACAGGCATTAATATGTGACAAATATTGTATAGAATCACAGATTTTTGAAATGATAAAGGGATTGTTTTAACCTTTTAATAGAAAGTTTATAAACAGGAAGTATCTTTCAATAATTATCTATGTTTCAATCTTCATCTCCCCTGAATTCATTGTAGCTAATAAAAGATCATGTTTTTGTAACAACATGATAGGTAGAATTACTCAGGATATTTTCAACTCTCAAGAGGAGAAATACCATGAAATGTAATACATTCATTTATAAAAATGTTTATTATGAGATTACTATGTGGCAAGCACTGGTTTAGGTCATGGAGATCCAAAACAAATAAACAAACAAATAAACAAACTAAAACAGGTCTTGCCTGAAGTAACTTACATCATAATAGGAAAGAAAGGAACCAAGGTAATCAAGAGTGTGGTAATAGAAAATAAAATAAACTTCTATCAGTTTGAAATATCATTATGGACTTAGCATAAATATATTTGGACATGGAATAAAAGTATTTGAAATATTGACAACTAAATAAAGTTAAGTGAGGGTTAAAAAAAGTATTTCTTTTCATTTAGGAGTGTTTCAACTACTTTGATAATACATGGATATTCAACATCACAGCTCAACATCTGGTGTATTTATTCAGTATCATTTTATTAATTGCATAGGTAGCAGGGTGACAGAATTAATCAGTGACATGACCAGCATACTGAGTAATTAGAATGATAATGTTAGAATTAGATCATTAACAGCCTGCCTTTTTGTCTAATGACAGGGTATCCACTGTAATTACTAACAAAGAACAGAATAATAACATATTCAGTAAAGGGTTGTGTTTAATTGCACACAGGATATATGGTAGAAAACTAAGAAGGGGGGCAAGGAAAAGATTATGGTTAACAAGGAATACAGAATGTTGTCAGTTGGATTTTGTCATTAACTGAAGAAAAGCTGCACAGCCCCTCTTGCTTGAAACAATGCTGTTAATTGTTACCATTCTCAAAAGAATAGGATAATTTTCTGCCTTAGAAAGTTTATTGAATATCACAAACTTTCACCAGTGACTGCAAATGTGCTGCTTATTTATAGTTATCCCCTCCAGGTCCAACCTTCATTCTACACGCTTCTTTGTGCCCTGGGAGATATGATCTTCACAAACAGTATCAGTTTGACTTCCCAGTTGCTCTTGCATTTTTGGCCAAAGGCATACACTTGCAGGAGATGGGGGAAAAGGGCAGAGGAAGAAGCTGGGTATTTTTCCCAAGCTTTCTCCCTCCTGAGTGGAGAGGAAGTTAATGTTTTTCTGTTCTTCCTATGGGTATATTCCTCCTCCATACTTTCATTTTAGATTAATTACTCCCTAGACTGATGACTTCACACCTAGTGAAGTGATGATAATAGTTTCTCAGTAGTTTCTAGGCCTGAGTGCTTCACTCTTCTTTTGACCTTTCATAGTCTCTTTCATGAAATTTTTCCTACTGTGACTTAGCATCAGTATTACATAGATACAGAAAATACTGGAGACTTAACAAAATTCTTAAATTTTAGTTTACACTCTAGAGCTTCTTTTCAACTAACTTATCTGATCTGTGTACCCAGAACCTTCATAGTTCTCATTAAACAATGCAGCTTTGGAATGGGATAAGGGATAGGGAGAAACACATCATGCATTCCTTTTCTACTATAAACTAATGCAATAAACCTTCATATTATCAACATTTACTAGAATTCCCCCCAAATTACATTTTTCTTCAAATGGTATTATTTTATTATATAAGCCAACAGCAAAGGTAACACCTCATCATACTCATTATTTATTTTATATAGAAACATAATTATTACTTAATTTACATGTTATTGTATAATTTTACCTGCATCTAACTAAATAAAAAACATATTAACATCTGCCATGTAATCAAAATACAAGCTATTAGTAGTTTTTGTATTTTTGTTAGCTTTAGTTTTTACCTACATATAATACTTATAATTTTTAAAACATTTACAAATTACTATTCTACACCTATAAGTGGGAAAATTCATTACTATATATAATGTTTTAGAATAATTGAGATATCAACTCATTGAAACATCTTAAGAATATTTTATTTATCTCTCTTAATAGGCATATTGTTTTAAAATTAAAGGTACTGATTTAAAAATTAGAATATTACAAATTATGATTCATAATTAAGAATTTATAACTTCTAAGCCCTAATGAAATCGTCCTTGATAGTTCTCCATACAGTATCACATTTAACGTTTTTAACATAATAAAAGACATTTTATATAATTCAGATTTGCCTGGCAAATTAATTGGATCAAATTAATTGAAGTTAGGTCCTGTTACCTCTAAATCTTTAACAATATTTGTAAAATTAGCTCATGAATTTTTTGCAATTGCATCTTGTTCCAAATCATGATTATTCTGTTTTTAAACATAATCTGATATAAATGGCTCTGTACATAGTATATGTATTTGTTTTCTACTGTGTATGAGATTACCCCAAAATTTATTGTCTTAAAATAACAAATATTTATTATCTTATAATTTCTGCACCTTGGGAATTTGAAAGTATCTTAGTTAAATGGCTTTGGTTCAGGGTCGCTCATGAAGTTGTAGTGCAGATGTTATTTGAGGCTGCAGTCATCTGAAAGAGCATCTGGTGCTAGAGGATCTTCTACCAAGCTTACATTTTCACCTCACCTATTAGCAGGAGTGTCAGTGCTCTACATGGACCTATCCCCAAGAACATGGCAGCTGCTCTAGGAAGCTTCCTAGAGCAAGGAGTCAAAGAGATAAAAAGAAAAGTGAGAGAGAGAAGCCCTAATGGCAGAGGTATACCATATTTTGTTGGTCTTATAAGCCAATGCTGACACTGTGTACGAGGGGACAAGACAAAGGAATGAATATCAGAAAGTGGAGATCCTTATGCCTCTTAGAAGCTGGCATATTTTTAAATCAGTATATATTGCATCAGATATCAAGTAATGTAAATAATAGTAGTTCTCAGGTCAGAAAATGGTCATAGAATAATGAAGCACATTGCTATTTGAGTTTGCAGTTCTTTGATAACAGTGCAAAAAATTCTACAGTACAATAGAAAATTATACAGACAATGGAATTCAGTTAGTTGGTTCTACTTTGTCTTCTGTGTTACTTATTTTAGTCTCAAATGATACTTAAAGGGATAGTTAGTTCTGAGAATAAGCTGATCATAGCAAAAAGGCAAAGCAGTGCATTGGCTTATATCATTATCATTCTACAGAAATGCTACAGAGTCAACCTCAGTAAAATATTAAATAAATAAATCTATAGGACCTTTAAAATTTGACATAAAAAGTATAAATTATGAATTACACATCCTGTAGGTATGAAAGTTTCACCTGATTTGTTTTGCCTCTGACTCTTTTTTTTCCCAAGATTTTTTTATTCATTTTGTCAGAGATAGAGTATAGGCAGGGGGAGCAGCGGGCAGAGGGAGAAGCAGACTCCCCACTGAGCAAGGAGTCCGATGTTGTACTGTATCCCAGGACGCTGGCATCATGACCTGAGCTGAAGGCAGATGCTTAACCAACTAAGCCACCCAGGTGTCTCACCCTCTGACTCTTTAAACACCCATTGTCTTTATTCATGTAGTTCAGTTTTTAAAAAAATAAGTTTAACTCTATCAGCAAGAAGTTTTATATAAACAAGGAAATGTCAAGAAATAGAGATTTTTGGACTTAACAGTCTCTCCCTCAGCATAGCATTTGTTTTACTCCTGTGACTGTTCTACTGCATATTTATCAAACCTCCTATTGCTGTAGTAACTGACATAAACATAAGTCAAGGAATGTTTTTTTCTGAGACCTTGGCAAATAATTTTAAATTACTAACTTAAGTTAATTTAGCACAACTAGGTAAGGGTCTCTGTTGTCAAGAAATGGGTTTATTTTTCATTCCTGGTAAAGCATTATTCTTCTAAGACACTTATTCTTACTTTCTAAGACAAATAGCAATGTTTAAGTATTGATAGAGCTAGCTTCTCAACTTTTTTGATGTCCCCTAAGGTTGATTTCAGGTTGGATTATGCGACATGCAAAATTACGACACCTATTACTGAAATGTGAAGGCAGCACAACTCTGTGAGGCAGAGAAAATGTTCTGACAGCAGAAGAGGTATATGAGTCTGAGATATATATATGTAGGATCCAAGTTTTCCTAGGTTTATGGGTTTGTTTGTTTGTTTGTTTGTTTTTTACCAGAAACTGGAACAAACTATGATGAGAGTAATGATGAAAGTCACTTTATTAACTTAATAAAATGTTTCAAGTAAATTTCTAGCTGCAGTTAATGTATCTGAAAATAAATGCACATTTTTCAAGAAAGCATATTGAATCCTTTTCTCAATAACTGAGAAACTTCATTCTTTCAGTCATTTACTAATTTAGCATATATTTGTTGGGTATTTTATTATGGGCACTCTGCTAGGCCTTGGGGATAGAGGTGTTTAAAAATACGTATTTCCTACTCATAAGAATTGTACAGACTAATGGGGAAAATAACCAATAAACAAATAACAAAAATTCCAAAAGTTCAAACTGCTGTAAGGACATAAACTTGGTGCTATGATAGTTGAAGATGTAATAAAAAGCAAATTTTTATATTGATAAGAGCATTCTCACTTGAGAGATAACTAAATTAAGGTGGGGCCTGAAGTGTGAGAACACAGGAAGATCTGGGAAAGAGCTTTCAGGGTAGGGTGAATAGCCAGTGAAAATATTGTCATGTATTATAAGAACAGAGACAGCCAATGAGGCTGAAGTGTAATAAATGAAAAGGGAGAATGGCACGAGATGAGGTTTGGATTGGTGTAGTGAGGACAAAACCTTACTGAAATTCATAGGCTATTAGAGTATTAGTTTCCTAAGGCTTATATTACAAATTACTACAAACTTGGTGGCTGAAACAACAGAGATTTCCTCTGACAATCCTGATGGAGAGAAGTCTGAAATTAGGGGACTCCTTTTAAAGATTCTAAGGAAGCATCTCTTCCATTCCTTGCTCCAGCTTCTGGTGACTGCTGGAAATTCTTGTCATTCCTTGGATTGTGATTGTCCTGCAATCTCTGCCTCTATCATTTCATCACTTCTCCGTTTCCCTTTGTCCCAGATCTCTTCTTATGGCTCCGGTCTTTGGATTTAGGATCCACCCGAAACCCATAATAATCTCATTTGGAGATCTTTCGCTTAATTACATCTGGAGAAAGATTTATTTCTGAATAAGTTCACATTCATAGGTACAGGGAATTAGGGCTTGAGTACATCTTTGGGGGGCACAATGCAACCATTATAGTAAGCTTTCCAAATTCAAAGTATTCAAAGTAGTATGAGTAATATAAATTGAAAATTTATAAGCAGGAAACTAAAAATAATATAGGTTCAATAAAAGTAACCTCTTAGCTGTTACATAGGAGAAAACTAGATGTTGCAAGAGAGGAAGCTAATTAATAATTACAGAGCTACTTTCACAGTTTAGATGAGCAATGATAGTGACTCAAGTTGGAATATTAGCAGTAGAAATAAAGAGAAGGTATATAGATTCAGGATATATTTTGGCAGGAGAATAATTAGTGCTTAACAATGGATACTATATTCCATGTTTCAAGGGAAGGAAGAATAAAAGATGACCCCACATTTCTGATTTGAACATCTCAAACTGAATGCCATAAATTGAAATGGAGAAATCAATGATTATCTTGTCTCCAAGTATGTCTTTCTTAAGAGATTTTACCTTACAATTAACAATATAATATAAAATTAATACAATTTTATTTACTGGAACTAATTAACTAAATATTTGACCAAATAAGCTTATACTTCTAGGAGAGTAATATGTAAATTTATATAGAACTCCATTGGATATTAGCATTAATACAGTGTAAAAATTCTAACTGACAAATGGGGACTGGACAAAAGGAATCACCTTTAATTCAGTTATTTGGGTTCTTAACTCAGAAAGGAAAGTGGGTTCTTCCTCTTAGAGCATAACAAATTTGCCATTTCCTATTGATGTTTAATGTTTTGAAGAAGTTAATGCACAAGGCAATCATAGAGGGTTTTACAAACCTTTCATGCAGATAATAAATACAAATTCACATGCAAGTTGCAGCCAAGGCAAACCTTTAAGCATACGAAAATTCCCGCACTCAACACACTAATGTAGCCATGAAAACCAAAGATATATTTCAGTAATCTTTGACTAAGCATAGTCATATGTATTTGTAAACACCTACTTTTCCTTAAAACTAAAAAAAAGAAGGCATTATGAAATAAAATTTTCAAAATACAGAAAATTTAAGAAAAATAAAGAGAATTATCTTTATATGGTTACTATCTACGAATGCTTATGAAAGACTTATGTCTTGTGTGTTAAAAACAGAATAATCTGGGGCACCTGGGTAGTTCAGTGGCTTAAGCCTCTGCCTTCAGCTCAGGTCATGATCTCAGGGTCCTGGGATCGAGTCCCTGGGATCGGCTCCCTGCTCAGTGGGGAGGCTGCTTCCTCCTCTCTCTCTCTCTCTCTCTGCCTGTCTCTCTGCCTACTTGTGATCTCTCCCTGTCAAATAAATACATTCTTTAAAAACAAAACAAAACAAAACAAAAAACAGAATAATCTGTATTATCTACCTCAACTTTTTTTGAAGGAAGATAGTAGGTGAAAAAGAACTTGGCAGCTAGGCTATTTTGTGTTAATTCATGATAACAAAAATCTTGCATTAGATACAAGAAAAATACTTGGATTATAATGTAGTTTCAGTACACTCACATGAGAATACTTCATTTTTTATGTATTAAATATTTACATTTGTGAGTAATAAAGTTCTTAATCATCTTTAATTAAAACACAAAGGGTTTATTGCAAACCATTAACAGGGTTTATTTTAGGCTAACGGGCACATTAAAAAAATGTTCATCATCGTTAGCCATCAGGCAGATTCAAATCAAAACCACATTGAGATACCACCTGACACCAGTTAGAATGTCCAAAATCAACAAGACAGTAAACAACAAGTGTTGGAGAGGATGTGGAGAAAGGGGAACCCTCTTACACTGTTGGTGAGAATGTAAGTTGGTGCAGCCAATTTGGAAAACAGTGTGGAGATTCCTTAAGAAATTAAACATAGAGCTTCCCTATGACCCTGCAATTGCACTACTGGATATTTACCCCAAAGATACAGATGTAGTGAAAAGAAGGGCCACCTGTACCCCAATGTTCATAGCAGCAATGGCCACCGTCGCCAAACTGCAGAAAGAACCAAGATGCCCTTCAACGGATGAATGGATAAGGAAGATGTGGTACATATACACAATGGAGTATTATGCCTCCATCAGAAAGGATGAATACCCAACTTTTGTATCAGCATGGATGGGACTGGAAGAGATTATGCTGAGTGAAATAAGTCAAACAGAGAGAGTCAAGTATCATGTGGTTTTACTTACTTGTGGAGCATAAGGAATAACATGGAGGACATTGGGAGAAGCAGAGGAGAAGTGAGTTGGGGGAAATCAGAGGGGGAGACAAGCCATGAGAGACTGGATTCTGAGAAACAAACAGGGTTTTGGAGAGGAAGGGGTGGGGGGGGGGGGTTGGGTGAGCCTGGTGGTGGATATTAAGGAGGGCACATATTGCATGGAGCACTGGGTGTGGTGCATAAACAATGAATCTTGGAACACTGAAAAAATAACAAAATTTAAAAAAAAAACAGATTTTATTTTAGGTAACTGTTCTAAAGTCTCACTCTATCCTGCAGGAAAGCTAGGAGACTAACAGATTGGAACTAAAATGTGAACAGAATACAGCTGTCAAAGTGCAAATAATACCTTCACTTCCTCAGTCATAATATTAAGATATCCTTTAATGCCTGTATTAAGCCATGTTCCCTTGAAACGGAGTTTGGAACAATAATTCAGATGTGTGTATTGCTTGGGGGAATAATATAAGGGAAAAATAAAGCAGATAAAGGGGGAAAGACTAGAATGTTTCCTCAAAAAAAAAAAAAAAAGGATTGGCATGATACAGAAGCATAAATTGAATCTCAGTTTTTCTACATTAAAGAAAGGGAGTCAGCTTTTTTTATCCTCAGTCAAGAGAAATTCTCTGGAGAAAGGAGACAGATAGCTGTCAGACAGCAGAATTACATCAACTTCCAGTGTTTATAACTACATCAAACAATAGCATCTACAACTCTGTCTCACTTTTTTTTTTTTTAAGATTTTATTTACTTATTTGACAGACAAAGATCACAAGTAGGCAGAGAGGCAGGCAGAGAGAGAGGGGGAAGCAGGCTCCTTGCTGAGCAGAGAGCCCAACACGGGGCTTGATCATAGGACCCTGAGATCATGACTTGAGCCAAAGGCAGAGGCTTAACCCACCTAGCCACCAGGTGCCCCCTCTCTCTCACTCTTGATATGAAATCAAGGCATATCCTATCAGCTATACCTTCCAAATATTTCTTGATCTAGTATCTTTTTACCTCCATGGTTCTGCCTTAGTTTATTCTCTGTCTTTGACTACTACAAATCTCATAACTCATCTCACTGAGCCTTTCACATTGCAGTCAGTTCTTTATGCAGAGAACACAGACTATTTTCTTTCCTTAAAAATCCCTTGATTCCCATTGTTTAAGGACTTCTGTTGTCTCAGACTGGATTGTCAATCAGTGGGTCCTAAATGTATTATTTAAGCTTGAGACACCCAAGCCTTCAAGACAAAGTTCAGTCTTCTGTACACATGTGTCTCTTATGTATTTTAAGTTTATAAAGAGTGATTCCTGTATTTTCTTCAATCTTGAAATATGCAGAGCTTTACATAACACTCAGAAGTATTTCTTAAGGGCAACTAATTATAGAAACAAAGTGGGAAAAGGATAGATTTTGACATCTTTGAAATTTGGTTTTAAATCACAACTGATCATGATCTTGGGCAAATTAGGAACCCTGATATGTTTCCGTTTCCTCACCTGTAAGATGAGGACATTTCCATCAAGTATTTTTGAGGTGATTGAATGGGGTGAGCTATGAGAAATTTCTGACATAATATGAGCAACAAATAAGTGCTGTTTCTACCTGAAAATATCTTGTATGGTACTGAGCACAAAAGTTAAACAAATTTTATAGCCTTGATACAGGCTACTATCAGTTTTGGTCTTCTGTATATTTTCTTTTAGAATCAATTTCTTTACTTTATATAATTTTATTAACATGAAAATAATAAAATTACCTTGAAAATATTCAGAAAAGATTGACATTTCACACTAATTAATGAAAAAAATTAATCTATGAATATCCTATGGAGTATACTTTATTTGCATGTTAATAATTTTCAGGAGAGAGGAAAAGTAAAATGCAGAATTTCTTCTTAAAATATATTTAAGCTACAAGTATTCTGGAGTTGGCTAGCAGGAGCTCACAAGAGCCAGCTGGGTGCATCTTTTCCCAATTCTGGGTTTGGTGTCATCATGCTGATAGTTTGAATTGAGCCATAGTAAGAATATTTATGTCAAGTATGTCATAGAAATTAAAAACTGCTACAAAGCACAGTTTACCTTCCCAAACAGGAGAGCCAGGTTTTAAACGTTTCCCAAGCACTGTATTTAAGAGTTCGTTTATCTTCTCATGATGAAAGACAAAGTAAACAAATTAGTAGAACTGTATATCCAGATAAACATTTGGGGGAAAAAAAGCATACCACTTTCAAATTTCCAGTGTTTAAAGAGAAAGAAATGATCTTCAGAAGACAGTATAAATACCTAACTTAATTATTATTTCATTAATATCAACTTTAATAAATATTTACTATTTTCCACCAAATTGTGGCAGGAAGCAACTGGAGAAAATAGAAAACATCTTATTAAGTTTACACAGAATGTACAGAAAAATACAAAAACTCTATGAATACAAGGACCACATAATCCTATAAATGAATGTTGCATTCATTTATACATTCTTCCTTTCCTCCACACTCTACAGTTGTGGGGTCAACACAAAATCAAAATGCCGCTGTATTTTAAGACAATACAAATATGGTTTTTATAATTCAGTTTGTGCCTTGCTATTCTTTTTTTTTTAATTTCAGTATAATTAACCTACAGTATTGTTTTAGTTTTAGGTTTACAATATAGTGATTCAGCAACTGATTCTGTATATTCCTTGGTGCTTATCATGATAAGTATACTCGTAGTCACCTATTTCACCCATTCCCCTATGCACCTCTCCTCTGGTAACCATCAGTTTGTTCTCTGTAATGAAGAGTCTGTTTTTTACCTTTGTCCCTTTTTCTTTGTTTCTTTGTTTTCTTTCTTAAATTACATTAGTGAAATTGTCTTTCTCTGACTGATTTATTTCTCTTAGTATTATACCCTTTGGATCCATCCATGTTGTTACAAATAGCAAGATTTCATTCTTTTTTATGGCTGAGTAATATTCCATTGTATGTATACGCAACATCTTCTTTATCCATTCTATCAATGGACGCTTGGGATGCTTCCATACCTTAGAAATCATAAATAATGTTGCAATAAATATAAAGATGCATGTATCTTTTCAAATTAGTGTTTTCATAATCTTTGAGTAAATGCCCTCTGGTAGAATTATTAGGTCATATAGTAATTCTATTTTTAATTTTTTGAGGAAACTCCATACTGTTTTCACAATGGATGCACCAGTTTGCAGTCCCACTAACAGTGCAAGAAGATTTCTTTTTCTTTGTATCCTCACCAACACTTGTTTCTTTTGGTTTTTTTATTTTAGCCATTTGGACATATGTGAGGTAATATCGGTTTAGTTTTGGTTTGCATATCTCTGATGATGGATGATGTTGAGCATCTTCTCATGTATCTGTTGGCCATCTGTATGTCTTTTATGGGGAAATCTCTATTCATGTTTCTGATTATTTTTAATTGGATTATTTAGTTTTTTGGTGTTGAGCTGTTAAGTTTTTATATACTTTGGGTAGTGACTCTTTATCAGATATGTCATTTGCCAATATCTTCTCCCATTTGGTAGTCAATCTTTTGGTTTTATTGATTGTTTCCTTTGCTAGGAAAAAGCTTTTCATTTTGATGTAGTCTTAATGGCTTATTTTTTATTTTGTTTTCCTTGCCTCAGAAGACATAACAGAAAAAAATACTGCTATGGCCAGTGTCAGAGAAATTACTGCCTATGCTGTCTTCAAAGATTTTTGTGTTTCAGGTCTCACTTTTAGGTCCTTGGTCCATTTTTAGTTTATTTTTGTGTATTATATAAGAAAGTGGTCTAGTTTCATCCTTTTGCATGTAGCTGTACAGTTTTCCCAGTACCATTTGTTGAAGAGACTTTTTCCCATTGAAAATTTTTGCCTCCTTTGTCAAAAATTAATCGATAATATAATCATGGGTGTATTTCTGGGCCTCCTATCATGTTCCATTCATCTCTGTATCTGGTTTTGTGCCAGTATCACACTGTTTTGATTATTACAGTTTTGTAATATAACTTGAAATCTGGGGCTATGATAAGTTTTGTTCTTCTATTTCAAGATTGCTTTAGCTATACAGGATATTTCATAGTTTCATACAAATTTTAGGATTGTACTAGTTCTTTGAAAAGTGTTAATATTTTGACAGAGATTGCATTAAATTTATAGAATTTTCAATTCAAATTGTTAAAATTTGTTTAACAAATTGTTAAAATTTGTTTAACAATTTGTTAAAATTTGTTTAACAATTCAAATTGTTAAAATTCAAAATTTTAACAGTATTTGTTGTCCCAACCCATGAGTGTGGAATATCTTTCCTTTTGTTCTGTCATCTTCAGTTTCTTTCATCAGTGTTTTATAGTTTTTGTGGTAAAGGTCTTTCACCTCCTTGGTTAAGTTTATTCCTGGTATTTTATTATTTTTGGTGCAATTTAAATAGGACTGTTTTCTTAATTTCTCTTCCTGCAATTTCATAACTACTGCATAGAAATCCATATATTGATTTTGTATCCTGTGAGCTTATTGACTTCATTTATCTGTTCTAGTAATTTTTTGTTGGAGTCTTTGGGGTGTTCTATACATAGCATCATGTCATCTGCAAATAGTGAAAGTTTTACTTCTTTCTTGCTGATTCAGCTGCAAAAGAAATAATCATTTTGTTGTATGAGTACTGTGGCTAGGACTTCCACTACTATGTTGAAAGTGAGTGAACATCCTTGCCTTGTTCCTGATCTTAGGGGAAAATCTCAGTATTTCAACATTGAGTACGATGTTAGCTATGTGCTTTTCATATATGGCCTTTATTATGTTGAGGTATGTTCCCTCTAATCCTAATTTGTTAAGGGTTTCTTTCATGAATGGAGGTTGTACTTTGTCAGATTTTTTTTCTACAGCCATTGAAATGAACACATGGTTTTTATCATTTCTCTTATGATGTTATATATCACATTGATTGATTTGTAGACAGTGAACTGCTCTTGCATTCCAGAATAAACCCTACTTGATCGTGGTGAATGATTTTTTTAGTGTAATATTGGATTTGGTTTGCTCTTTTGTTTAGGATTTTTGCATCTATGTTCATCAGAGATATTGGCTTGTCATTCTCTTTCTTTGTAGTATCTTTATTTGGTTTTGGTATCAGAGTAGTGATGGCCTCATAGAACTAATTCAGAAGCTTTCCTTCCTCTTTCATTTTTTTTTAATAATTTCAGAAGAATAGATATCAGTCCTTCTTCAAATGTTTGGTAAAATTCACCTTTGAAGCTTTCTGGTCTTGGACTTTCATTTGTTGGAAGTTGGGTTTTTTGTTTTGGGGTTTTTTTGTTTGTTTGTTTGATTACTGATTCAATTTCATTGCTGGTAATTGCTGTGTTCAAATTTTCTATTTCTTCCTGATTCAGTTTTGGAAGGCTATATGTTTCCAGGAGTTTATCCATTGCTTCTAAGTTGTCCACATTTGTTGGCATATTTCAAAATCTTTCTTATTTCCTTCTTTCTACTGTTTTGGGGTTTTGTTTCTTGTTCTTTTTCTAGCTCCTTTAGGTAGAAGTTTAGTTTGCTTTTTGATATTTTTCTTTCTCCTTCAGGTAAGACTGTATTGCTACAAACTTCCCTCTTAGAACTGCTCTTGTTGGGGCACCTGGGTGGTTTAGTGGGTTAAAACTTTTGCCTTTGGCTCAGGTTGTAATCTCAGGGTCCTGGGATCGAGCCCCACATCAGGCTCTCTGCTCAGCAGGGGCCGGCTTTCCCCTCTCTCTCTGCCTGCCTCTCTGCCTACTTGTCATCTCTCTCTGTCAAATAAATAAATAAAATATTAAAAAAAAAAAAGAACTGCTCTTGTTGCATCCCAAAGATTTTAGACTAGTGTGTTTTCATTTCTATTTGTCTCCATTAATTTTTTTATTTCCTCTTTGATTTTTTGGTTTATCTGTTTATTATTTAGTAGCATGTTACTTAACCTCTACGCTTTTATATTCTTTCCAGATTTTTTTCTTGTGGTTAATTTCTAATTTCATGTCATGTGGTCAGAAAAGATGGATGGTGTGACTTTGACCTTTTTGAATTTGTTGAAACTTATTTTATGGCCTCACATGTGATCTATTCTGGAGAACATTCCATGTACACTTGAAAAGGATGTGTATTCCACTGTTTTAGGATGGAATGTTCTGAATATATCTGTTCAAGACATCTGGTTCCAGTGTGTCATTCAAACCCACTGTTTCCTTATTGATTTTCTGTTTGGATGATCTACCCAATAATGTAAGTTGAGTTTTAAAGTCCCCTACTCTTTTTGTATTATTATAGTTAATTCTTTTATGTTTGTTATTATCTGCTTTATGTAGTTGGGTCCTCCCATGTTGGGTGCATCATTATTTGCATTTACTGTATCTTCTTTTTGGATTGTTCCCTTTATGATTATATGTCTTTGTTTCTTGTTATAGTCTGTGTTAAATTCTGTTTCATATCAGTGTTGCTGTTCTGGCTTTTTATTCACTTCATTTGCATGCTAAATACTTTTCCATCCCTTCATTTTTAATCTGCATGTGTCTTTAGGTCTGAAATGAGTCTCTCTTAGGCAGCATATACATGGGTCTTACTTTTTCATCCATTCTGTTATCCTACATTTTTTGATTGGAGTGTTTAGTCCATTTACATTCAAAGTAATTATTGATAGGTGTGTATTTATTGCCATTTCGTTACTTGTTTTATGATTGCTTTTTGTAGTTCTCAGTTCTTGCCTCTTATGGTTTACTGGCTTTCTTTAGTGATATACATGGGTTCCTTTCTGTTTATTTTTTCCATATCTATTACAGGTTTATGATTAACATTAAATTTATAAATAATATCTTATGCATATAGCAGTCTATATTACATTGATGGCCACTTAAGTTTGAACTCATTCTAAAAACACAAAATTTTTCATTCCTTTCCCTCACACATTTTAGGTATATGGTGTCATACTTTACATCCTTTTATTTTGTGAATCCCTTGACTGACTTTTATATATACTCTTAATTTTACTGCTTTTATGCTTCCTACTTTTTCTTATTCCTGCTTATGTTCTTTCCACTCAAGGAATCCTCTTTAACATTTCTTATAAGGCTGGTTTAGTGGTGATGAATTCCTTTAACTTTTGTTTGTCTGAGAAACTCTGTCTCTTCTTCTGTTCTGAGTGATATCCTTGCTGGATGCAGTTTTCTTGGTTGTAGGCTTCTCCACCCTCAGCACTTTGAATATATCCTGCCACTCTCTTCTGACCTGCAAAATTTCCACTAAAAAATCAGCTGACAGCGTTTTGGGATTTCCCTTGAATGTAATTTTTTTCTTTTTTCTCTTGCTGCTTTAAAAATTCTCTATCACTCCTTTAAAAAAAAGATTTATTTATTCATTTGAGAGAGAGAAGGAAAGTGAGAACAGGGGAAAGGGCAGAGGGAGAGGGAAGAAAGAGAATCTTCAGCAGATTCCTCATGCACAGAGCCCTTTGCAGGGCTTGATCTCAAGACCCTGAGATCATGACCTGAGCTGAAATCAAAAGTCAGACTCCTAACTGTCTAAGCCACCCAGGCACTCTTTATTACTAATTTTTATTATTTCAATTACTATCAGTCTTGGTGTGGACCTCCTTGGTTGATTTTGTTGGGAGATCTCTGTCTCCTGGATCTGAATTTCTGTTTCCTTTCCCAGATTTGGGAAATTTTCAGCTATTATTTCCTCAAATAAACTTTCTGTCCCTTTTTGTCTCTCTCTGCCTTCTGAGTTTCCTGTAATACAAATGTTATTCCACTTGATGGTGTTGCTGAGATCTCTTAATCTATTTTTATATTTTTAGTTCTTTTTTCTCTCTCCTGTTCAGCTTGATTGCTTTCCATTACTTTGTCTTACAGGTCACTGACCCATTCTTCTGTTTCCTCTAGTCTACTATTTATTTCATCTAGTTTATTTTTAATTTCAGTTAATGAGTTATTCGTCCCTGATTGTTTCTTTTTTATGTTTTCTGTCTCTTTGTTAGGGTCTCATTGAGGTCCTCTACTCTTCTCTCAAGTCCAGTGAGTATGTTTATTGACATTACTTGTAATTACTTATCAAGTATATTACTTATCTCCATTTCTTTTAGCTCATTTGCTGTTATTTTGTCCTGTTCTTTCATTTGGGACATATTCTTCTGTCTCATCTAACTCTGTTTCTGTGTTTTAGGAAAGTCAGCTACATCTCCTGCTCTTAAAAGTAGTGGCTTTATGAGGAAGATGTCTTTTAGTACCCTGCAGTGCAATATCACCAGATCACCAGTTCTGATCACCAGAACCTGCACTTCAGAATGTTTCCTATGTGCATTGAGTGTACTCTACTGTTGTGACTGAGCCATGTTTACCTCTTGTTCAGTCTCCTGCGGTGGCTCTTTTTACTTATTGTCAGCAGGGTTTGGTCTCTTTGTTGTTAGTGGGCCACTCTTGGGGCCACCTTCGGCTTGAATTGAGTTAGAACAGACATTTGCCAGAGGTGTGATAGCACCAGACTATGGTACACTCTCCTTGTTTGTCCTCTGAGAAGCTTTCATTGGTGGGTGAGGCCTATAGTTGGACTGAATGTCTGCCACCATCCCACTACCAGGACCACAGTTGAACTTGTTATAGTGGTTTTCTTTCCTTCTCCCCAGAGCAGGAGTCACTTTGATGTGGTTCTGTCCCCTGTTGAGACCATTTTCACACTGCCACACTTGTGGTGCTGTTTTGAATGGACTCTTGCCAAGGACGTGTTGGCAAGGCAGCTCCATGGGAGATCACAAAGGGCAACAAGGTCTATACTGATTTGCTCTGGGAGGCTACTTACAGAAGATTTGGAAAAGTACTGAAGCCAGCTAAAGGGAGCAGGTCTGAGGAAGAGCATTGGAGTGGGGTGCATGGTGTTAGCAAGTAAGGTGGAGAGTATTTGCTTTACATTGGTTCCTGCAGTTATCCAGGTATCTAGGGTGAGGTAGCAGGGGAGGGAAATGGCACCTGCCAGCTCTTTTATTCTTGGAGAATTCTTCCAAAGATCCCTGCCCCTCCTGCGCATGCTCTGAGGTTAGTAAACAAATTTCCCTCTTACATACCCCAGGCATTTTTCAAGTTTCTATGCTGTATCTCAAGAGGGCTATTTATTTTGCTGTTTATTTAAGAACAGGGACTCAGTTCCTTGTAGCTCTCTCGGAGCTGAGCGTACTGATTTTTTAAACTTCCAGATGTTAAGCCCTACTGATTAAAGGCCTTGTGAAGTTAGGCCCCTCTGATTTTCAAAGCCAAATGTTATGTGGATACATCTTCCCAGATTGGGTCACCCATGTGGGGTCTGCTTCTCTTGACTTTCTGTGCCTGCCAGAGGTCAATTCGGCTCCTCACTGCATCTCCACCCTTGGTACCCTTTTTGATGTGGAATTTTCTATACATTTAACTGTGCAAAGTCTGTTCTGCCAGTCTTCAGGTCATTCTGGGTTATTTATACTGATGTGAATGTTTCTAGGTGTATCTATAGGACAAAGAGAGCCTAGCATCTTCCCACTCTGACATCTTCCCCAGAAAATGCTTTCCCTATTGTTTGCTTTCTTTAAAGCTGTATTTCTGACTTTCATGTATTTTGGATATTTTAATCATAAAGTACTAGTAAACTCCTTCAAAGTTGCCCTCTTTAACAAGAATACAATTTATCCTCCTTAAACCCTGTAATCCTTGCCATACCTCATCCAATCTGAACTGTTACAAAGTTTTCTTTTTTTTTTTTTTTTTTTTTTTTTTAATAAAGTAAAATCTGCCTGAGAAGGCTTTATTATTATTATTTTTTTTTCCCTTTTTATTTATTTATTTTTTTTTCAGCGTAACAGTATTCATTCTTTTTGCACAACACCCAGTGCTCCATGCAAAACGTGCCCTCCCCATCACCCACCACCTGTTCCCCCAACCTCCCACCCCTGACCCTTCAAAACCCTCAGGTTGTTTTTCAGAGTCCATAGTCTCTTATGGTTCGCCTCCCCTCCCCAATGTCCATAGCCCGCACCCCCTCTCCCAATCCCACCTCCCCCCAGCAACCCCCAGTTTGTTTTGTGAGATTAAGAGTCATTTATGGTTTGTCTCCCTCCCAATCCCATCTTGTTTCATTTATTCTTCTCCTATCCCCCTACCCCCCATGTTGCTTCTCCATGTCCTCATATCTTAAGCAGCTTCTTCTCTGAATATGTGATATGGTCTTAAATTAGGATACTTCATTAGTTAGTTTGCCAAGATTCCCATATTCTGTATTAGGGTCCTCATTATACCTCTGCATTAGGCACTACATTAAAAACTTCAAAAAGACAATAGTAGAAGAACAAAAGAACTTGGTAAAATCTTCTGTTTATTAATGCAAAGTTAATTGAGTGGATTTAAAAAGGTTTACAAATGTTGGAAAATTAAGTATTTTATGAAATATTGTTTCCATGAATCATTGTTCAACAGTTAGTTTGTCACAGGAGTGTGATAATTTAACAATGTTTTAGATGTTTACTATTTATACTAATTTTATTCAAATTTTAGTTGTTATTATATATTATTTTTACACTTAAGTACTATTTTAACATAAGAATTTGTCTGAAATCTAAAAATTGGTAATGACAAATGATAGCAGAATGTGTTAGCAAGAAAAAACCTGGATAATACTAATGAAATAAACACTAGATAATTGTAAACAACTTTCTTTTTATAATACTTATGTATTAGAATATTTTAAGAAAAGTTTTGATTTTTTTTTTTTTTTTAACAGACAGAGATCACAAGTAGACAGAGAGACAGGCAGAGAGAGAGGAGGAAGCAGGCTCCCTACTGAGGCGGGTCTCAATCCCAGGACCCTGGGATCATGACCTGAGCCGAAGGCAGAGGCTTTAACCCACTGAACTACCCAGGCACCCTGAAAAGTTTGGATTTTTAAAACACAGAGACATTCAGTGCACACATATGTAATTCCACTGTTGCGTATTTAGGTTAGGATCTGAAGCAAAGTGACATGTTGTTCAATTGCCATGAAGCACCATATTTCCTCTTGCCTGCCCTTATCACCTTCTGAGATCCATGACTCAGCACTTCTTTCAGAACACCTAATAATGCATACACTGGAGACACTCAATTTACTTTTTTGGAATCCTGGCTTGGCTGGAATAAAGAAATAATTCTAGGAACTTGATTATACAGCACCTTTCAGAGTTAGTTACTACATCATTCCAACTTCACAGTTGCTTTTCTAAACTCTGTAAATAGAACTAGGGGTTTAAGGTGTATATAAGGGGACCCTGTTTCCAGGCAGCCCACTGGAAGCCTATGAAACCACATTTTCAATTAATCACAACTGGACAGAAAAGACTATAGCAGGAGCCAAAATGAAGCTCAAGAAAACAAAAGAATAGGTTGAAGATGATATTTAAATAAGCATTTAAATCAGATATTATAGTCTCTGTAAGGACATGGAAAAAGAAAATGATGATGTGCTGACATATTAAAGTATGTTGTCTGCAGTCACCACTGCAGACCTAGTATAAATAGCCAAACTTTCTTGAACTCCAAAACACATTCCTTTGAAGATATTGTGTCTTTTTAGAATTCCACTGAATTTATTCCACTTAAGGTAAAGAATACTTCAGCTGTTTTTGCTCTCCTAGCGTCTCTTTCCTCTTAGTTCTTCCATATAGTTCAGTTTGTGATAACGTGTGGAGGATATGTGCATCTTTTGCTGCCTCAGACTTCCTCGAGTACATATAAATTTCATTTTCATCTTTACCAAAGTGGTGAACTTGATTTGATATGCTGTTTCTTTAATCTTAAGTAAGTTTGGTACAAAATATACTAAATATAGTTTTCATTAATCATATTGTAAGGGACACAGAATTTTTCCCTTGTCCTCTAAGAGTTTTTCAGCTGTGTCTAAGTGTTAACACTTGACAGATTAATGGGAGGAAAGCATACAAATATATATGGTTTTTTTGTGACACAGGAGCTCTTATAAGGAAATGACTCAAAAAAGTGGCAAAACCTAAATACTTTCATATGAGGTTGAACAAAGAGGTGATTGTGAAAAAAAACAACTAAAATAATATGGGGAGGTTAAAGGAAGATAAGAATTGTTTTAACGAGGTCTGTTTGTATAAAATTCTAATTCTCTCAGCTTTGACATCCAGTGGAAAAACATTTCTTTTCCCTGCTACAGAAAGGCATCTTACACATGGGAGATTTTATCTCCTGTTTTCAGGAAGAAAAGAAATTTCAGAGAGATTAGAATGCCCTTTTTGCATCTCCTATTTTTTAAGTGTCATTAGTTCAGAATAATCCTTATGCCAGACAGATATATTTTGGGATGGTATATTTTTTCTACCCTTCAATGTCATACAATGTAGTAAACTTGCGTTGCATTTTTGTAGTGATGGATATGATAATTTGGGACCAGCTCAGTATCTTAGTCTCTGAAATAGTTGGATAAAATAGAGAGGACCTCAACATACAGGTATGTTTACACCACTGCAATAAAATCAGAGAATTATTTTACTACTGCATTTTCCCCGTTGGCAGATAATGAAAACTTGTAACTATTTTTCCAAACAAGCCTTTCGACACATCATTTACTTTCTCAGATGCAAAGTTGACATCACTATTAAACATCTGTACAGAGAAGCAGTATGTTCTGAATTACTTACAGAATTGTTAGTAACTTGAATCTTTCCCCTCATCATTTCTAGTAGCTGTCTACACAGTAACCAGCTATCATGGGCAGGCAGACAGCATAGTTACAATTAATGAGTTTGATCCTTCCAGCAACTGCTTCAGGCATCGTATCTCATTCTTAAGAGATTCTTTATAAAATACCACATTCTTGAAGTTCAGAAACATTAGAAAATTCTTTATTGAGCATTAGGAAGTCTTTTGTAAAAACAAAAGTCTCTGCTTTTAGTTCTTAGGGAGAGAAAACTCTCAGACTACCTTGCTGTTATTTTTTAAATGATTAAGAACACAAAGATTATACATTCTGATAAACTATGACTTTTGCAAAAGGAGAGAAGTCCTTTCTAGCAAATGATGTTTTATTTGATTTCAAAATACCGATTTATTGATAAAATAATTGGTACACTCAACTAGCTTTTATTGACATGGGAAACTGTTACCTCAGATATGCAATCTGTGAACACAAAACCCGAGAATAGAATATTAAGGATTCCAGGCTTAATAAATGCCACATAGTGAAATACATACAAAACATTATAGTAACAACATAAAAGAAAACACTCATTTTAAAATAATGATGAATACTCATGGGTTGCCATCAGAAAGTGGGGGGGAGATTAAGTTTTATGCAGCAAGGTTCTTTAAAAAGATAACCTGAATGTTTTAGGAATATATATACTTTGTGAGACAGTATATTAGTGTATTTGAAAGAGTATAATTCCTCTAAATATACCTTAACTCCTCAGGAATTAAGAAGTTTTCAAATTCTTAAAAACAGGGGCACCTGGGTGGCTCAGTGGGCTAAGCCTCTGCCTTCAGCTGAGGTCATGATCTCAGGGTCCTGGGATCCAGCCCCAAGTAAGGCTCTCTGCTCAGCGGGGAGCCAGCTTCCCCACCCCCACCCCCATCTCTGCCTGCCTCTCTGCTTACTTGTGATCTCTGTCTGTCAAATAAATAAATAAAATCTTTTTAAAAAATAATAAATAAATAAAATTCTTAAAAACATTAGTTATGTGATTAGGAAGGGTGCTGTACATTCCAAGGCTGAAGTAAACCATGCCACATTTTGCCTTATATGTGAAAAGGAAAGCTAATGACTTAATTAGTCAGCTAAAGAGAAAATGTCAAGCCTAAATTCCTATTTCCTTAGATCATATAATTTTCAATTTAAGCAATCTGGATGGTTACATAACGTTATGGCACTTTATTTAACATATATTAACATATAAAGAGGATATTTTTTAAAATGCAGGCATATTTAAATATTGAAAATTACAAGAACACAATGTCATTTTTAAAAGATATTATTGACATGTATTTGGTTTTTGAAGAAGTTTTGTGAATTTACAGAATGATAATTATAGTATGATAAATCTCACGCCCTGGTCTCTTTCTGTATGGCCCAGGTGGAATACTAGTTAGTACAATGGTAATTCTTCGTACTTTTCTGTTTATATTTCTAGTAAGCCACATGAACTGAAATATTTAATTCATGAATTATTTGCACACTACCCAGTAGTGTGATGGTTAGTTTTATGTGTCAACTTGACTGGATCACAGAATGTCCAAATTTTCTGGCTAAATACTGCTTCTGAGTATTTCTTTGAGGAATTTCCAGATGAGATTAGCATTTGAATCAGTAGACTCAGTAGAAGAGATTGCTCCCCAATGTAGGTGAGAATTACCCAATCAGATGAGGGCCTGAATAGAACAAAAAGACACAGGAAAGGAAATTTCCTTTTTCTGCCTGATAGCTTGAGATAGATCAGTCTTCCCCTGCCTTCAGACTAGGGTTTACACCGTTAGTTCTCCTGATTCTTGGACTTAGACATGAAGTGCAGGTCAAAATTTGCAGTGCAGACTCCATGAGTAATCTAGCTGCCATTTGGCCAGGAAATTTTGAGTTCTAGGTATTCAGAACATAGTAGAGAATGAGCTTTTTTATTTGTATAGGCAAGGTGCAGCCAAAAGAAGGATTTTTTTAAATAAACAAACCACAAAAAAAGTGAAATCAATCACAAAAAAATCACTTAATATTTAATCAAATAAAAATAAAATATTTCTTTATGTTAAAAATGAACAATGAGGTAATTACAAAAGGTAAATTTAGAAAACTGTTGAATATGACAAAAAATGCTTTAACATTTGAAATATGAAGAGGTAATTTCACAGAAGAAATGCAAATAAATGAGTTCAACCTAACTAATAAACAAAGAGCTGCAAATTATAATAGCAATGAAATCCAATTTTATACCTATCCATTTCTCAGTACTGAAAAATAGCATTTTTTAATACAGAAAGATGATCACGGTGCTACTGGTGATAGTGTAAGTTATAACTCTAAGGAAAGTGATTAGCTATTATAAATCAGAAGCCTTGAAAAATTAAAAGAACTTGTCTCTACATTTTCATTTTTAGGAATATTTTAAAGAAAACTAAGGCGTATGAGTAAAGATTTGTTTAAGTTTGTGCTCATCACATCATAGTAAAAAAGCAGAATTTAGGTGCATAGTAAGAATGATGGTAAGGGGGGCACCTGGATGGCTCAGTGGGTTAAAGCCTCTGCCTTCAGCTCAGGTCATGATGCCAGGGTCCTGGGATCGAGCCCAGCATTGGGCTCTCTGCTCAGCAGGGAACCTCTCTGCCCACTTGTGATCTCTATCAAATAAATAAAATCTTTAAAAAATTTTAAAAAATGATGGTAAGGATGAGGTTATTTAATATAAGTCTTTTAAAATCAGTTAATCCATGAGCAATCAATAAATATTTTGGTGATATTTAGTTATCTGTCTGCATTACAGATTTTTTACACATTAAAAATTTGAAACAAATGTTTGCTTCTATCAGTATAAACAAACATATATTCATGCTATTATTATTTTGGGATAAATGAAAAATATTTTTTATATATTCTCATGGATTTTTAGTATTATACAAAGAATAATCTGAAATAAAGATGTTAAAGAAAGTTAAAATATAACATTTTAAAACATAATAGAAAGGACACAAAATTAGCATGCTCTGATAAATTTGGTCTGCCTTTGAGGCTTTTCTTCAACATCACATATTCTAACAAATCAAGAGAGGGCATTTGCCCCCAATTGTGATCATCTGTTTTGCAGATCAAACTATTTGGCCAGAAAATTGGATCATGGCTTGTTTGTTAATAGATACATGTGCATTTCTCATTTTTCTAAAAGTACATAGGAGAAAAATGCTAAGCAAATGATAATACATCTATCATATACAGGCCAAATTGGTCCTGATGCTCACATTTGTAAATTACAGCTCTGCTTATTATTCTTTTGTGAAGGTTAGTCTTTTTTTTTTTTTTTTTGGAAATGGACTGCACTTTGGATTACAAAATTTTAACATAATTTAGCAAATCAAAAACCTATTACTGACAGATTCTAAAGAGAGATATTTTACTTCAGATTGAACATTATTAGAGTTTTATTGACAAGAGAATTATCAGTAAGAACCAAATGGACTGGATTTGCTATTTGACATTTTTTTTTTTTTTTTTGGCACAGATACCAGCATAACATACCATTTAGCCATAAAATAAACCTTGGGTGGCTTTATGCTACTAAGCATATTATATTTGGACAGCTTTCCATCCAGCATTATAACAAACAAATGTAAAGGTCACTGAACACAACACAGAGTTTTCGAATTTCTGAATGTTCTAGCAATTCCTTACAAAACCTAAACTGCAACTGGTTTCATGAAAAGCCCACTTATTTGGGTACAGATATGAAATGACAACAGTTACAGATCAAGTTTCACAGTTTCTTTCAAAATCACTGCTTCTATGAGAAATTCACATTCTGGGCATACCAAAGAGTAAGAAGGTGGGGAAAATAAAGGCTGTTTACTGGCCATCACACCTGTCTATGATCACCAGTTTCTGATTTAGTGAGGAACAGAGATGTGATGCAGGCATTGCCAGAATTTAGAGAAGGTATTCTTTTGGTAGGTTCCACTTCTCACTTTGGAAAGGGAAACTAGCTCATTGCAGTTTCCTCCTCAAATGGGAAGTAAGACAAAATGAAAAGAAAGAAAAGGAAAGAACAAAAAAAGAAAGGAAGGAAAGAAAGAAAAGAAAAAGAAAAAGAGAAAAGAAGAAAAAGAACACCATCTTTGCATGAAAACTGCACTGCTTTCTTCCAAAGTCAGCCTTTTCCATTCACTTACCTCTTTACCTTAGATGATGAGAAAGAAAATAATCTCCCCCTTCATTTTAATAATAGTGTACTTTTTCTTGTCTGTCCTTATTCTGATATTTGAGGATGAGCAGATAGTTTATAAAGTGACTATTTTGACCTAAGTAGATGCTCATATCAAGAATATTTGGCCAGGGGCGCCTGGGTAGCTCAGTGGGTTAAGGCCTCTGCCTTCAGCTCAGGTCATGATCCCAGGGTCCTGGGATCAAGCCCTGCATCGGACTCTCTGCTTAGCAGGGAGCCTGCTTCCTCCTCTCGCTCCCTCTGCCTGCCTCTCTGCCTGTTTGTGATCTCTGTCAAATAAATAAATAAAATCTTAAAAAAAATTTTTTAAATTAAAAAAAAAAAGAATATTTGGCCAGACATGAACACAGATACTGAATTTGCCTCCAAAAATCTGTCCTCTGGCCACCATTGTCCCCCCCAGCCCATAGGTCATGTTAGATGACAACATGGCAACTTCTCCATCCCTATGGAACTCATTATTTTGGAAAATGGATGAACAGCTTTTCTCATCTTCAAGGGCTATAATAAATTTCACCTAGCTAGGTGCAATCATGGGCAACACTGGTAGATGAATGAGGAGTAGAGGAAGTGAATCATCCTCTTCTTCTGCTAAGAATTTGACCAGCCTCCCTAAATAACTTTGCACAACTGTGCTACTCCTAGATACTACTATGATATCCATTCTGATCTGAAATCAATCAGAACTGATGGAGATACTTGGATTAATGAGCCCTCAAGGAATGAGCCCATCCCATGGAATGGGATATTAATAATGATACTTGCATTAATGAGCCCATCCCAAGGAATGGGATACTGAGAGACAAATCTGGATGGCCCAGGAGAATGGGTGGTGTTGAGGATGGGCTTTGTTATGCCATGACGTGCGTTTGGTATTATATTGGGCCTATTGGCTCTGGTAGTCCCTTACCTGCCGAAACTTTAGCCATGGTGCACATACTATCTGTGTGCAGCCTGCTTTAGGGAATAACAAAAATTTAGGGGATAGCAAGCACTCCGTTTCATGTCTGCTTGTAAGTCCCACCATCCCTACATATGAACCCTATATTATATATGAAGTATGTGGTACAGTCATCTGAGCTTTACGAAATCACTGGACAGTCAGAGCATCTTATGTACCACATGTGACACTAGTGTATGCCTGTGACCCCTTGAACATATAATGGTGGAAGTAAAGGATGATTGATAGCATTTTCCAAGGGCTGTTTTGAGGTCACTTGGCCACCCTTAGCAGTTACCCAAACTATCAATAGCAGTTATTTAAGAGCCTTCTGTTTGCAGTTATGGCTTTCTTTGCCACATCTCTTCATTCTGCAATTCACATGAACCTTTTACAAGTCCACTAAGCTCAGAGACAATTACTAACCGCACCCCTTTTGGAAACAGATCAAACTTCCTAAAATACAATGGAGACCTCTTAGGTATTTTCATCCACCTTTAAGGGGAAGAGAAATAGTACTCCCACATCAGTTTTCTTTATCTTCCTTCACTTCCCACTTAGGTCCAGCAAATTTTAAGGTAAATACTTTAAGTGACTTCATGTATTTATCCATTCAGATATATTTATTGAGCACCTATTATGCCAGGCACAGTTCCAGGTTCTAGAGACCAGAGCAGTGAGAAATCAGACAAAACTTCCTGAGTCCATAAAGCTTACACACTAGATGAGAAGGTAATCAACAAGATAAATAAGTAAAGTGTATGATTTGATAAGTTTTACAATGAAAAACGAATAGAGCAGGGAAATAAGATACAGAAACAAGAGAGGTTTAAATTAGACATGATTGTCTGAAGTAAGTAAGGGATATTGGAGAAAGAACATTACACAAAAATAAACAGCTACTGGAAAGGAATATGGCTAGAATGATTAATGAACAAGCACTAATGGGAATGAAGTGGGGAGATGACAAGCCTGGTGGTAAGAGGTAGTCAGGACTTTGACTTTCCTTATTTTCAGTAAGTAGGAACTTCAGCTTTTGAATGAACGAAATGGAAAGCAATACAAGTTTTTAGAAGAGGAGTCACATAGGTTTTTTTTTTTTTTTTTCCTTTTTCAGAATCTCTATGGCTTCTGTATTGAGAATGACCATGACTGTTTCAGGGAGGAAGAGCAGAGGATAGGGACATAGGAAAAACCAGTAATGAGGCTATTACAATAACAGGTTTGAAGAGCTGCACCAAGATGTTGGAAGTGGGGGGGAAATAGTCAAATTACAGGTATATTTTGAAGGCTAATATAATTTGCTGATATATTTGCTGATTCTGGTATAAAGGATCACCCTGAGGTTTTTCACCTCAAGGCAAATGACAGAATAGAGTTACCATTGATTGAAAGAGTACAGGAGGAGTTTGTGGGTAGTGTACCTACCAAGAGGTCATTTTAGGACATGTTAGCATTGCACATACTTTATGGAACATATATCAAGGAGATCAGAAGGTAGTAAAGTGAAGATGTCACCAGTCCGTGAAATATGTAGCTATAATACGAACTTTTCTCGGTACAGGGATAAATATGGCACCAATAAAGGTGATCTTTGAGATAATTTTTCTGAGACTCTCACATGGCCACACTTATTAATGTAAGTGATGATGCTCAATTCAAGTTTTAACTGGATTAATATTACACCAAATAATGGGGAAAAGAACATTACATTTGCTAAGTGTTGAAGGTATATATAATTTATGCAATATTATGTAACAGGAGTAACTATTCTGTATTTCACACCATGCAATGTGAACATAATATAGTCTAGTTATTTCAAAGTTATGAAAAATTTTGCAGGCAGACTTATTACAGTGAAATATGTCACTAAGTAGAAATTAAACTGGTAACATCTCTATACAGGTGGAAGAAAATATTTTTAAAAGATACCTATTACTTCTAAATTGATATTTTCAAACAGACTACCTTAGAATAATAAATTCTCAAAAGATAGAGGGTTAAAGTGCTGCTTTATTAAATGCAATTAGTTTATAGTACTTATAGCTTTAGTATATGATGTTGAAATAAATCATTTCCAAAAAAAAAAAAAAAAAAAAACCACGTTGGAGACTCTTAGATGACCACTATTCCAAGTACTTAAAGAAGGATGATATTGACCTGTTAAGATTTATATAGGAGAATAAAGAGACAAACCTTAACCATAATGACAGAAGATCTAATTATGAAAGCAAAGGCAAAAATAATATACTAATAATCAAAAAGTAAAGAAAGCCTCAACTACTGCATATCTTTAAGAACAGACTACACAATCTCTTGGAATAAATGCTTACATTCTTTGATTATATGATAATGCCAAGAATACATATTCTTTAAAGTGAACAATTTTAGTGGCCAAGAAATAATAATAAATTTTGAATCAGTTGCAGTTTTTTTATTTCAAAAAAGTCACCTAAGTTTATGAAAAGTTATTTGTGAAGCCACATATTTAATAAAAAATGGTTTCTGAGAGTACTTGTAATGAGACATTACATTTGGTCTTATTCTCCTTAATCTTTAAATTAACTGAGCAAACACTACCCATAATAGCTTATCATCAGCTCATTAAAATTAACTGCAGTTTTTAATAGGCTATTCTGTTTTCATACTTTTACTTAATTTTGATGTCACTTGTTGATTTAGAAAGGTTTAGTCTACACAATTTCATCTGATCATCTAATTCGTGACAAGACCACCCACATAGGTTTCTGCTTAACAAGATTACAAAAAATACTTTTTTCAAATAAGAGCAAGGAAAGGCCATTTGCCTTATTTGTTCTCATCTTTGATAGCATTTTCCAAGCACAGTTTAAATAACATCATTGAAATCTCCTAAGACCTTTGACATTTGGTATTATTTTTTTTTTCAAATCACTGCCCGTTCTATATAAAATGTATTTTAGCCTTTCTAGCATGAAATTGGAAAGGGTTTGCTTTTCATGACTCTTCCACAATTTTACAGTGTGACTTTTGGCCCTTTTTTGATTTTTCAGTGGAATTCCTGACCTAATGAAATTTGCTTTCTTTTTTTGTATACCTCTTCCGTGTGGCATCCATACTTCAAAATGACAAGAACAGTTTTGAAACTTGCCTTCGCCTTTAGGCCATAATAATATAAAACAGCTAAACCTGTTTTTCAGTCCACCTTACACTTAAATCTAACAGCCGTCCTAATAGTTCCCTACCCTCATGGTTGAGCAAAGCTAATTGGTATGGAAGTCAACAATGTTTCTATTTAGATTTCATTTTACTATCATTCTTTGGCCTCAGATATGATTGCTCTTTATAAGGTTTCTGGAATGGATTTATAAGTTAATTTCTGGCCACGGGGAACCTCCTTCACTTTATATTAAATCTCATTGTCTTCTGAAAAGGAAGTATCTAAAGTTTTCCACATGTATTTTAAGTTTTGTTACGGTCCATTATTATTCCCATCAAGAAGACATTGTTTTTATAGTAATATAAACCTGTGTCAAATTGTTCCTTAAACTTGTTTGAAGGTCCTATGACTGGGTACAGCATAACAAACTGTTGGAAATGTAGAGAACTTTAGAATGGCTACCCGGATGTGTGATTGCAGAACCTTTTCTTTTTTTCTAAATTTGACATTACATTAAGTAATAAATAACAGTAAAACCTTAAAACAATCATAAATGGGTTGATAAATGCAAATGAGAATGTCTTGATGAAGCTTTTTTTTTTTTAACTCCTAAGAAGAATGTAGAAATTAATGGCAACATCTTCAAGCTCGTGACTAAAAAAATACGGTTCATAATTTTAGCTGTCTTATCTTCAGAGCTGTTCTTCCATAGGAGGAACCCAATAAAGATTTGCTTGTGAATACAAACAAGTCATAAATTTCTTTTAGTCCCCTGCTTAATTTTAAGGTTAGAATTTCTGCTTTCCTAAGTGATTTTTGAAAATATTCATCATTTCAAATGCATTTTGAGATAGAAAAAGAATACATTGTGTGTTTCTCAAATATTTTACTTGGAGGCTTCCAGTATTTCTGTAGAGTTCACATTTACTTGTCATCATTAAAATTAAACTTAGTGGGGCACCTGGGTGGCTCAGTCGATTAGGGGGCCAACTCTTGATTTCTGCTCAGGTCATGATCTCAGGGTCCTGAGATAGAGCCCACATTGGGCTCCACACTCAGCAGTGAGTTTTCCTGAGATTTTTCTCTCCCACTCCCTTTACCCCTCCCCATTCCTTCTATAATAAATAAATAAATCTTTAAAAAAATCTTAAAGTTAGTTGTGTGATAGTTTCTCTTATTTGAATTCATATGTGTTTCAAACATAATTTAAATTCTTTACAGAGAAACACTCAAAATTGTATGAACTAAGGAGATGTAAACAAGCAGACAAATTTGGGGAGAGGAGAGAAAGAGAAAATAAATTTTTCATATCTTCTTAACAACAAAACTAATTTTGTCACAAAATACTTTTTAGGCTTATATAAAACATGGATATATTAAACAATTAAAAATAGATTCTGGTATATCACCTTTTATACACAATCTAGAGTATAGGAGTTTTACTACTGACCTTCCCTTCACCTATATATTTCACATATAAATATATAATATAACAAGAAATAATGTTTGTCATGAGATGGACTTAAACAGAAAGCAGACTCTTTCAAAAAATAAATGCTTAATTTAAGTTTGTATATCCTAAATTTCATGCACTGTTGGACAGACATCTAAATCTGCTTTATATAGCAATAAAATAAAACACTGCATTATTTTACAAAAGTCAAACATCAGGTGATGACCCCATTTTAAAATACCAATCACTTCATAAGCCATAAAATGGATAAAATTGATTATTGATGATGATTTCATTCCTCTTTGAAACTAGAATCAAGTTTATTACCCTATGTTAATATGCCAGGGTAAAGCAGGCTTTGGTAATTACACTGAGTATTTTATCTCTGAGTTATTAAACTTGTCTCTGCCTCCCTACACACTAATGTTAGAGGTTAATAGCAATGTTCTATTTTATCCCGTGCCTTATTTCACTTAATGCAATGATGCATGGCTTTCATTAAATCATGAAGCAAAAGGAATTGCAGAAAAATTAACATCTAATTTCAGGACAAAATAACCTTGCAAAAAAAGAATACAATGGTGGTAACAATCTATGTCAAGTTTAGCTAGGTATACAACGCAGTTGTAAAATAACTAGTTGGAATTTTATCACATAAAGGAGAACATTAAATCACATTACAAGATATCCAAAGTGCTATCTCCAGTACTACTTTTTTTTTTTTAAGATTTTATTTATTTATTTGACAGACAGAGATCACAAGTAGGCAGAGAGGCAAGCAGAGAGAGAGAATAGGGGGAAGCAGGCTCCGAGCCGAGCAGAGAGCCCAAAGCAGGGCTGGATCCCAGGACCCCGGGATCACGACCCCAGCAGAAGGCAGAGGCCTTAACCCACTGAGCCACCTAGGTGCCCCTCCAGTACCACTTTTAATACACGAATGTCTGCTTAAAATATCAAGTAGATAAAACATGTACTGTTGTCATCCAATCTATTCTAGAGTTGCGCTTTTACTATTCTAATCAAGTGGGTTGCTTGATACAGTGGTTACAGAGCTGAAATAAAAGATGGTGTAGTTGGGGCGCCTGGGTGGCTCAGTGGGTTGAGCCTCTGCCTTCGGCTCGGGTCATGGTCTCGGGGTCATGGGATCGAGCCCCGCAATGGCTCTCTGCTTGGTGGGGGGCCTGCTTCCTCCTCCCTCTCTCTCTGCCTACTTGTGATCTCTGTCTGTCGAATACATAAATAAAATCTAAAAAAAAAAAAAAAAGATGGTGTAGTTGACCATGTATATATTTAAAATCCCATTTTATATTATCACCGCTTATATTAACTGTATTCTTATGCATGTCAAATGAATGAAATCAGTTGTCATTTGTTTGTCTTTTTGTAGGGAGTTTTACATTTTTTTCTGTTTTTTTTTAATAATTTTTTATTTTTTATTAACATATAATGTGTTATTAACCCCAGGGGTACAGATCTGTGAATCGTCAGGTTTACACACTTCACAGCACTCACCTAGCACATACCTTCCCCAATGTCCATATTACATTTAATTTTTTTTAAATTTTTTTTAACGATTTTATTTATTTATTTGACAGACAGAGATCACAAGCAGACAGAGAGGCAGGCAGAGAGAGAGGGAGAAGCAGACCCCCTGCTGAGCAGAGAGACTGATGTGGGGCTCGATCTCAGGTCCCTGGGATCATGACCTGAGCCAAAGGTAGAGGCTTTAACCCACTGAGCCACCCAGGTGCCCCCATATTACATTTTATTTTTAATGTTCAACAATAGCTCAATCCAGCATGTTTAGGAAATGCAGTATTTTTGTACATTGAGGGATATAATGTAATTTCTGCCTCTAATACCAGAGTCATTACTATTCTGGCCTTCACAGGTGACAGTTTGTGTCGCATCTCTGTTTACAACATTTTGATTGCATGTTATTGTCATAGTTTTCATGATTACATTTGTTGTGAAATGCTTCTTTTAAGTGAAATCTTAGGCAAGTAGTCACAAATGAAATATGTCAAAGTAGGATATTCTGAGTGAAGGTGTCTGTCCTCTCACCTACAGGCATCCATGGCTCTGTTTCCGTTACTGTAGATTAGTTTTTCCTATTTTTTTGTGACTTCATATAAGTAGTCATACAGTATACATTCAACATAATACTTTTGAAATTCATTTATTTTGTTGAGTCTGTTAGTAGTGCATTTTATTTTATTGCTCAGTAGTATTAATGAGTACATGAATATACCAAACTTAATTTTAATAATGGACAAATGTAGTGTTGCAAGTTTAACTATCATGAACAAAGCTGGTATAAACATTCTTAAATAAGTCTTTCTATGAAAGTTTGTTTTCATTCCTTTTGGTTAAAAACTTAGAAAATGGAATTCCTAAGTCCTTTATAACCTGTGTAAGAAACTTCCATACTGTTTTTCAACATGGCTGTATTTTTTTATATTCCCATCAGGAAAGTATAAGTGTTTCAGGTGCTCTATCCTTGCCAAAGGTTGGTGTTGTCTTTTTAATTAAAGCCATAATTATGGATATGATGTTTAGTGTTTGCCAGTGTCTGTTGTATAAATTCTCCTATCATGGGTTATTTCAAGTGCCTCTATGTTTATGAACATATAGTAGGCAAAAGAGGTGTACAGTCTGCTCTTGTGGGCTAGTATAAGTCGGCTTCAGCACACAGCTGCAACCCCATAAATAAGTACACACTTACTTAAGTACTGAAGTGCTTTGCATGCCTTTATGTGTATTTCTCATTTGGACACAAAGAATATTAAAAAGACATGGAATTAAGAGTCAAGATCTAATAAAACTATGCTTTTATTGCTTTGTCAAGGTCATTATTAACTAAACTGACATTTTTAAACATTTTTGACATTTAAACATTTTAAACATTTTTAAAAGGTTTTGTACGTTGGAAAGTGAACAATACAGACTACGTTGTTTGCTGCCACTGCAGTGATCCAAGCTAAAAGGACAGTAGTTTTACCCATCATTATTTTTTTCCTGTCTGTGACAATGCCAACAAAATAAAAAAAGGCAAACATCCTAGTATTATTATGAAAATTATTTTGACCTCACAGATCTCTTGAAAAGGAATCAAGGACTCCTATGTATTCATGGACCATACTTTGCCAACTATAACTCTTAAGTTTATTGGAAATACTGGGAAATTGATATCATCTTGGCTGTTAATGTACACTAAACTATTGTATCTTCTTAGTTTCTCTCTTTAGAAATTTTGGAACAGGGGTGCCTAGGTGGCTCAGTGTGTTAAAGCCTCTGCCTTTGGCTCGGGTCATGATCTCAGGGTCCTGGGATTGAGCGCCACATCCCGCTCTCAGCTCAGCAGGGAGCCTGCTTAAAAAAAAAAAAAAAAAAGAAATGATTGGAACATTCAGGAAACCAAAGAGGGAGAGAGATGATTGATACAAAAATAAAGTAACATAGTTTAGGTTTACATTTCACTTTTCTTTCACTTCCACAGAGTGAACAGAACACTTTGCTTTATGTAAGTATTATTAGTAAGTGCTTAAAAATCAAAACTAAGGAATTTTTAATATCTGCTAAATATCTCTTAATTTTTAATATTTTATTTGAAGCTTATAGTTAGCTAATGAATTGTTACTCATATCAATGTAAAAATGTTAAATCTGCAAAGTAAATGCAAAATGGAATTAATAACAAAATGTGCTCTCACTGAATATGGAAAAGCAAAATTTCTACATATGGAAAATGATTAACTGAAAATTAAAACTAAAAATTTAAATATTTTTAGAGAGACATCAATTTTTGTTGCAAAAATTATATAAGGAGGTTGCATGATATAAGGAGGTTGCAAAATACAACCTCCTTATATAATGAACAACAAATGGAAAAAATACAAATATTAATGATTTGAGGGAGTACAAACTCTTTAAAGAAACTTTTCCAGGGCACCTGGTTGGTTTAGTTAGGTAAGCATCTGCCTTTGGATCCAATCATAGTCCTGTGGTGCTTGGATCAAGCCCCAAGTCAGGGTCCCTGCTTAGTGGAGAGTCTTCTTCTCTCTCTCCCTCTTCCTCTGTCCCCAACTCCCAGCTCATGCCCTTTCTCTCTGTCTCTCTCTCTCTCATGCTCACTCACATGTGTTCTTTTGTGCTCTCAAATAAATAAAGTTTTTTAAAAAAAGGGAAAAAAGAAAAATTTCCAGCTACATTTTTATGTTATAATGTTTTATTTTTTATATACAAAATTTTTTCACATTAGAAAAAAAAATTTTCACATTAGAAAAAAAATAAAATTAACCACCAAATAAAAGATATGACCAGATAACCTATTCAACAGTCCTAATTTTATAAATGGAAGTGTAGTAAATACTGGGAGAAAAAAAGAGGACTAAATACTTTATTAATTCCTTAATTTAATTTAATTTATTAATAATTTAATTTATTAATTCTTTAATGAATTAATATTATAAATTAAAATGATATGACCAGAGCGGTGCCTGCTTGGTTAAATGTTGGCCTCTTGATTTTTGGCTCAGGTCATGATCTCAAGGTCATGAGATGACCCCCATAACAGGCTCTGTGCTGGGTTAGAGCCTACTTTGGATACTCTCTCTGTCTCTCTCTCTCTCTCTCTCCCTGCCCCACTTGTTCTCTCTCAAAAAAAAGGCAGGGGGAGGGAAAACCAATGTGACTAGAAGCACAAAGATGAGATTGTATGTATGTGTGTACAGCTGACTCTTGAATAACCCAGATGTTGCAGAGCCAACCTCCCCGCACACAGTTGAAAATCCATGTATAACTTCTGACTTCCCCAAAACTTAAATACTAATAGTGTACTATTGACTCAAAGTCTTACTACTAACATGAAAGTCATTTAACACATATTTTGCATGTTGTATGTATTATATACTATATTCTTACAATAAGAGAAATTGTTATCAGAAAATCATAAGGAAGAGAAAACACACAGTGCTGTACTATATTGATAACATAATTTTATATCATGTTTACAAGATGAACTGTCAATAACTATATCAATATTATATGATATAAAACAGTATAGATGTTATACATATTACTAACTCTAGACATCAAAAATGAAGATGCTGTGAAAAAGAAATTCATATTTGTTTACAGATATAATGACTCATGTATTAATAATGAAACAGCCATATGATTGCTTTATGGTAGCTTCATGTAATTGATACAATTGCTTTTTAGTAGCCTAGCCTACACACTAACAAATGAATCATTATAAAATTTTTATGGCATATGTATTATAGTCATTTTCACAATACAGTATTGGAAACATTATTATATTTTCTTTAAAAACCATTTCCCTATGATGATAAACTGATACACATTTTCTCTAGTTATTAGAGGCATTTGAATAGTAAGATAATTCCTTGAAAGCAAAGTTGTAAGACAGTAAGAAAACTAACGTAGTATTAATTTTATATTAAATATCACTCACCTTATGCCCATGTTATGGTAGGCTATCCATTTCCTTACAAGTCTTGCACATTATGTTCTACACAGTGACTATTTAGGCAATGATGATGGTGATGACATAAAAATATCTCATACAATTCTTGTCATACAAGTTACTACATTTTCACATGAAGACCCTCATGCACATACACAACAGGTAAGTTTATTAACTGTATGGTATGATGACTGTTTACCATTACTTGGGTGGAAATGGACCATCACAAAGGTCTTCATCCTCATCATCACGAGTTTAAGCAGGCTATAGAAAACAAGGAAGAATAGTTGGGCTTCTCGGGGCAGCAGAGGCAGGAGAGGTAGAGCAAGTTCAAGAGGAGGCAAGAGAGCCAGATAGACTCGATATAATTTATAGATATATCATGATGTATATGTGACCTTTTCACTTTTTATTCCTCTAAGAATGTATGTGTGTGGTACCAATCCTTCTTCCACCATTCACTTTGGCTTCAGCACCCAAAGCATTGAAGGGTCCATGATGTAAAAGAACTCAAAAGCAGTCTTGAATAATCAGAATCCTTCTGCCTGACTGTCCGATGTCAGTTTTTCAGCCCTGCTTCTTATACAACTTCCTTATCATCTGGCACTGGTTCGGAATCACTCTTCTACATCAAGCTGTGTTCTGTTAATTCCTCTAGTGTGGTATCTATTAGCACTTGAATTTCTACAGGGTCCACATCTTGAAATGCTTTACACACACACAATCCCACCTTTTTTGCCATATTCCCAATGTCTTTTATGATTTCCTTTATTGGCTCCATCATAAATCCTGCAAAGTCATGCATGACATTTGGACAGTTTTCTCCAACAGGAGTTTATTATTTGGGGCTTAAGGGCCTTCATATGTTTTTCTTTCTTTTCTTTTAAAAGTGTATTTATTTTTTAGAGATGAAGAGCGTGCACAGTGGATAGGTAGAAAAGAAGTGGGAGAATTTCAAGCAGACTCCCTCCTGAGTGGAGGGCTGGATGCAGGTCTCCATCTCCCCACCCTGAGATTATGATCTTAGCCAAAATCAAGAATCAGACACTCAACCCACTGAGCCACCACAGTACCCCTCATGTTTTTCTATAACAACAATGACACCTTTAATGGTGTAATCCCTCAAGACTTTCATGATATTCTCTCTCTTGGGGTTCTCTTCCATTGTGTTGACAATACTTTCTATAGAGTACTTTCTATAGAGTACCATCTGTAATGAGCCTTAAAAGTCTTATGACTCCCTGATCTAGAGGCTGAATTATAGATGTTATATTTGGGGACAAGCAGATCACTTTGATAATGTCAGTGTTGAACTCATAGGATTCTGGATGGCCACGAGCATTTTCCAATATCAAAAGGTCTTTTAAAAGCAGTCCCTTACTAGCAAGTTACTTCTGGACTTCAGGGACAAAGCATTGATGAACCAACCAGAAAAAAGTTTCTCATTGTCCAGGACTCCCTATTGTACAACGAAAAGACTGGCAGCTTGTATTTATCTTTTCCTTTCACTACCGGGGGTGGTTAGTAGCTTTATAGATAAAGGCAGTCCTCATCATAAACCTAACTGCACTGGCACAAAACTGTAGAGTTAGCCTATCCCTCCCTGTCTTAAGTCCTGATACTTGCTTCTCTTCCTTACTAATAAGTGTCCTTTGTGGCTTTTTTTTTCCACAATAATTCATTTTTATCTGCTTTATCAACCTGTTGAAGCAACTATTCTTGTTCTTCAATGGTTTTCTTTTTTCTTTTCTTTTTTTTTTCTTTTTTCTAAAAGAAAGGCAGACTGCCATGGTCAGAGCCTCATTTGGAAGTGTCTGGAGTCTTGGAAGCTTGACTACCCTGTGTTCTCTTACACATGAACCTTCGGAGCTTGTTTGGAGATTCTAGCATGGGAGCAAAGCTACTCTTACACCCTTGACAGAAGACCGGTCCTCTCCTCTATCAGGGAAGGTCATCCTCTTTGATTGAGCAGGCAGCTTTGGGAGGAACACACATAAAGCAGTCAGGGAGGAAGGGGACACCTGCCTAGCCAGCCAGATCAGCCGAATCAAGCCTGGTGATTAATGGGGTGACATTTTGCAGTCAGATCGCCCTCATATCCCCTCAATGATTTGCTTAAATACATCTGGGAGCTCACCTACCTCTTTACAACGAAGCTACTTCTCCCCTTATCTTGACATATTTTAAGCCAAACCTCTTTCTAAATTATCAAACCATCCTTTGCTGGCATTAAATTCTCCAGCCTTAGATTTCTCACCTTCTTTTTGCTTTATGTTTTATAATGACTTCAGCTTTTCTCAAATCACATTGGAATCTATAGATGGACTTTTTTTTTTCCATTTTATTTATTTTTTCAGCGTAACAGTATTCATTCTTTTTGCACAACACCCAGTGCTCCATGCAAAACGTGCCCTCCCCATTACCCACCACCTGTTCCCCCAACCTCCCACCCCTGACCCTTCAAAACCCTCAGGTTGTTTTTCAGAGTCCATAGTCTCTTATGGTTCGCCTCCCCTTCCAATTTCCCTCAACTCCCTTCTCCTCTCCATCTCCCCATGTCCATCAACAGATGAATGGATAAAGAAGAGGTGGTGTATATACACAATGGAATACTATGCAGCCATCAAAAGAAATGAAATCTTGAAACTCGAAATGGATAAAAGACCTCAACGTGAGAAAGGAATCTATCAGAATCCTAGAGGAGAACGTAGGCAGTAACCTCTTCGATATCAGCCACAGCAACTTTTTTTCAAGATATGTCTCCAAAGGCCAAGGAAACAAAAGCAAAAATGAACTTTTGGGACTTCCTCAAGATCAAAAGCTTCTGCACGGCAAAGGAAACAGTCAACAAAACAAAGAGGCAACCCACGGAATGGGAGAAGATATTTGCAAATGACAGTACAGACAAAAGGTTGATATCCAGGATCTATAAAGAACTTCTCAAACTCAACACACACAAAACAGATAATCATATCAAAAAATGGGCAGAAGATATGAACAGACACTTCTCCAACGAAGACATACAAACATACATACAAACGGCTATCAGATACATGAAAAAATGTTCATCATCACTAGCCATCAGGGAGATTCAAATTAAAACCACATTGAGATACCACCTGACACCAGTTAGAATGGCCAAAATTAGCAAGACAGGAAACAACGTGTGTTGGAGAGGATGTGGAGAAAGAGGAACCCTCTTACACTGTTGGTGGGAATGCAAGTTAGTGCAGCCACTTTGGAGAACAGTGTGGAGATTCCTGAAGAAATTAAGAATAGAGCTTCCCTATGACCCTGCAATTGCACTGCTGGGTATTTACCCCAAAGATACAGATGTAGTGAAAAGAAGGGCCATTTGTACCCCAATGTTTATTGCAGCAATGGCTACGGTCGCCAAACTGTGGAAAGAACCAAGATGCCCTTCAACGGATGAATGGATAAGGAAGATGTGGTCCATATACACAATGGAGTATTATGCCTCCATCAGAAAGGACGAATACCCAACTTTTGTAGCAACATGGACGGGACTGGAAGAAATTATGCTGAGCGAAATAAGTCAAGCAGAGAGAGTCAAGTATCATATGGTCTCACTTATTTGTGGAGCATAACAAATAACATGGAGGACATGGGGAGATGGAGAGGAGAGGGAGTTGAGGGAAACTGGAAGGGGAGATGAACCATGAGAGACTATGGACTCTGAAAAACAACTAGAGGGTTATGAAGGGGCGGCGGGGGGGTGGGGGGGTTGGGAGTTTGAGGAACCAGGTGGTGGGTAATAGGGAGGGCACGTACTGCATGGAGCACTGGGTGTGATGCCAAAACAATGAACACTGTTATGCTGTAAATAAACAAATAAAAATTAAAAAAAAAAAAAAGAAATGAAATCTTGCCATTTGCGACAACGTGGATGGAACTAGAGGGTATCATGCTTAGTGAAATAAGTCAATCGGAGAAAGACAACTATCATATGATCTCCCTGATATGAGGACATGGAGAAGCAACATGGGGGGGTAGGGGGATAGGAGAAGAATAAATGAAACAAGATGGGATTGGGAGGGAGACAAACCATAAATGACTCTTAATCTCACAAAACAAACTGGGGGTTGCTGGGGGGAGGTGGGATTGGGAGAGGGGGAAGAGGCTATGGACATTGGGGAGGATAAGTGCTATCGTGAGTGCTGTGAAGTGTGTAAACCTGGCGATTCACAGACCTGTACCCCTGGGGATAGATAGGACTTTCTTATAGCAATCCTGCACCCAAATAAAAGCTGCATTTTCAATATGAGTTAAAAGGGTATTTCATTGTTGAAAAAACAAAGCAAGGGGCATCACATTGCCTAATTTCAAGCTTTACTACAAAGCTGTGATCACCGAGACAGCATGGTACTGGCAAAAAAACAGACACATAGACTAGTGGAACAAAGTAGAGAGCCCAGATATGGACCCTCAACTCTATGGTCAAATAATCGACAAAGCAGGAAAAATATACAGTGGAAAAAAGACAGTCTCTTCAATAAATAGTGCTTGGAAAATTGGACAGCTATATGTAGAAGAATGAAACTCGGCCATTCTCTTACACCATACACAAAGATAAACTCAAAATGAATAAGAGACTTCAACGTGGGACAGGAATCCATCAGAATCATAGAGGAGAACATAGGCAGTAACCTCTTCGATATCAGCCACAGCAACTTCTTTCAAGATATGTCTCCAAAGGCAATGGAAACAAAAGAGAAAATGAACTTTTGGGACTTCATCAAGATCAAAAGCTTCTGCACAGCAAAGGAAACAGTCAACAAAACAAAAAGACAACCCACGGAATGGGAGAAGATATTTGCAAATGACAGTACGGACAAAAGGCTGATATCCAGGATCTATAAAGATCTTCTCAAACTCAACACACACAAAACAGATAATCACATCAAAAATGGGCAGAAGACATGAACAGACACTTCTCCAATGAAGACATACAAATGGCTATCAGACACATGAAAAAATGTTCATCATCACTGGCCATCAGGGAGATTCAAATTAAAACCACATTGAGATACCACCTTACACCAGTTAGAATGGCCAAAATTAGAAAGACAGGAAACAACGTGTGTTGGAGAGGGTGTGGAGAAAGGGGAACCCTCTTACACTGTTGGTGGGAATGCAAGTTGGTGCAGCCACTTTGGAGAACAGTGTGGAGATTCCTTAAGAAATTAAACCATAAATGACTCTTAATCTCACAAAACAAACTGGGGGTTGCTGGGGGGAGGTGGGATTGGGAGAGGGGGAGGGGGCTATGGACATTGGGGAGGGTATGTGCTATGGTGAGTGCTGTGAAGTGTGTAAACCTGGCGATTCACAGACCTGTACCCCTGGGGATAAAAATACATTGTATGTTTATTAAAAAAAAAAAATTTGGAAGGGGAGGCGAACCATAAGGGACTATGGACTCTGAAAAACAACCTGAGGGTTTTGAAGGGTCAGGGGTGGGAGGTTGGGGGAACAGGTGGTGGGTAATAGGGAGGGCACGTTTTGCATGGAGCACTGGGTGTTGTGCAAAAACAATGAATACTGTTATGCTGAAAAAATAAATAAAATGGAGAAATGGCCACAAAAAAAAAAAAGAAATTAAACATAGAGCTTCCCTATGACCCTGCAACTGCACTACTGGGTATTTACCCCAAAGATACAGATACAGTGAAAAGAAGGGCCATCTGTACCCCAGTGTTCATAACAGCAATGGCCACAGTTGCCAAACTGTGGAAAGAACCAAGATGCCCTTCAATGGATGAATGGATAAGGAAGATGTGGTCCATATACACTATGGAATATTATGCCTCCATCAGAAAGGATGAATACCCAACTTTTGTATCAACATGGATGGGACTGGAAGAGATTATGCTGAGTGAAATAAGTCAAGCAGAAAGAGTCAATTATCATATGGTTTCACTTATTTGCGGAGCATAAGAAATAATACAGAGGACATGGGGAGATGGAGAGGAGAAGGAAGCTGAGGGAAATTGCGGGGGAGATGAATCATGAGAGACTATGGACTCTGAAAAACAATCTGAGGGTTTTGAAGGGGCAGGGAGTTGGAGGTTGGGGGAGCCAGGTGGTGGGTATTATGGAGGGCACATATTGCATGGAACACTGGGTGTCGTGCATAAACAATGAATTCTGTACACTGAAAAGAAATTAAATAAAATTTTAAAAAATAAAAAATAAAAGTTGGGGGAAAAAAGTGTATTTCATAAAAAGTGCAAGGTTTTCACACCTGCTGGTATAACTGAGTTACAGCTTTACAAATTTTCTTTTCTATTTTTTACAATGGTCCTTAACACTGGTTTCCTTTATTTTGAAATGGCAGGCAACTGCAGCTATAGACCTCTATCTGTGGAACATGTCAAGAATTTAACTTTCCTTGTAATGTCATGACTTTTCTCTGCTTCTTGGGAGCACTTCTAGGATCACTAGTGTCAGTTCATGTAGGTCCCGTTGTGTTATTCAGGATTTAAGGTATTGCACTAAACGTGATGAAAAATACACGAGAACCACAAGAGATTTTTTTACTGCAATATGGAATTTACTGCAAGGATGAACTGCTCATACAGAGATGATTAGTATCACAGCATTTTAAGCAATACTCGCAACACTTGAGCTCACCACAATAGCAACAGGAGGTGGCTACAAAATAATTACAAAAATAGTACAGTATTTACTGGAGTTAATTTTATGCAGTTATGATTTAATGCTGCATCTTTATATTTGTTTACGTTTCTTTTTTTTTAAGATTTTATTTATTTATTTGACAGAGAGAGAGATCACAAGTAGGCAGAGAGGCAGGCAGAGAGAGTGGGAGAAGCAGGCTCCCTGCTGGATCCCAGGACCCTGAGATCATGACCTGAGCCTAAGGCAGAGGCTTAACCCACAGAGCTACCCAGGTACCCCTTTGCTTCCATTTCTCTCAACTGCAAATGGTGCCTTGTATGGTCCTTACGTGTTTGTGTAAGTTTTGATAAATTTTAGCTCTTTATAATAACTATGTGTATATTTTATTGTAGGGAATGATAAAGTAGACTTGTGTCTACATGTATTTCTGTATGTAAGTGGACCCACACAGTTCTGACCCATGTTGTTCAAGGGTCAACTGTATAGAGTTCTTCTCAAGAACCAAATGATTAGGATTATAGACCATCCATATTACATATTACATACATATTAACATTAGCTCTTTTTCTTTTCTTTTTTTTTTTCTTTTACATTCGATGTCAGTGACAAGAACCAAGTCCTCCATGTCAAATGCAGCCCTCCGTCTATTTTTACATGGCCTGCAGGCTAAAAACAGTTTCTTAAAATTGTTGATACTTGTAGAAACAGAAACAAGAAAGTGTTTGATGACAGGTAAAAACTTAATGAAATCAAAATTTCAAGGGTCCCTGATTAAAGTTTTATTGAAGCAAGCCATGCCCATTCGTTTAATTTTTTCTGTGGCTGCTTTTGCATTTCAACAGCAGAACTGAGTTGTTGCAGCATAAGCCAGATAACCTTCAAAGTTGAAAATATACACTTTCTGGCCCTTTATGGAAAATGTGTAGCAACTTCTGATTTTAAAAAAATCAGAAATTATATTAATAAGACAATATTTTTTAAGTAGTAAGACTTTCATTATAAAGCTGAAATAATTCTCATAAATCCTCTCCATAGCTGTTTGACCCAGTATTAAGACTGAATTATTATCCAAGCTGCTTCTGTTATCTATAGTAGAACTGATCAGATATTAGAACATAATATTTGAGAGATCGAAGCAAAAACTAATATATCTTCAGAACTTAAAATTAGTATATACACAGGCATTGAAGAGGAAGTATTCCATTTTAATAATTAGAACAACTCTAAAGCAAATCTCTATCTCTCATCAATACTTGGAGAAACTAAGACTCCAGGCAATCAGATAGATAAATGGTGGCACCTGGGCTTGAATTCAGGCATCTAATTCTGGAACCAATATTCAGTTTATTGCATAGACTGCCTCAAGTGTGATTGGAGGGCAGTTCCTAAATGCCCTTATCTATTGTCCATAAAATTTCAGTGAGAGATGGAGTACTTTCTATAAAAAACATAAATATTGTGAAATATTTTCACCAAGAATAGAGAATAAAGAACAATTATGTGTCTTACTATTTCACCAAATCTTTAATATATTTGGATTATTAATTTTAACAAAACACTAAAGCTAAAACTGAGATGTGATGACCTGCTGGGTGCCTTGCCCCATCTGAAACAATGTCTCTACTTCCATACACTCATCATTTCCAAAACTTTTAAGTTACATTTTTATATATCTCAAATATCATATTATTTTCCAGACATTTAAAGTGATACAAATTGTCTCTTTTGCTGTATACAATTGTATTAATTTAAAAAGGAAGGAGAGAAGCATGAAGAGGGAGAGCTGGGGACGAAGGGAGGGGGAAAGGAAGGGGAAAGGGTGAGGTAAGGGAAAGGGAAAAAAAAAAAAACCTCAATAGCTTAAAAAACAGCAGAGGTTTACTTCCCTCTCATATTTGTTGGAGCCAGGGGCAGGTCAGCTGCAGTTCTACTCCACAGAACTCTTCAGTCCAGAACCCAAGCTGAACAAATAATTAGTGATACACCATTCTGGAAGCAGAGAGAAAAGAGAAAGAAAGCTGATGGAAACTTACAAGCCTCCTTACCGCATCTGCTTGTGGCATAAGCCACTTGTGCTCACATCATTTGGCAGACCCAAAGTCAGTGTGGGGCTGTATAATTCTCTTTCAGGGGAGGGAATATGTGCAACTGATAATGTAGTCTACCAGACTGCCGTACCGTATATACCATTCCACATTTGTTGATAAAATAGTACATTTTTAGTATGTAATATTTATATCCATGTTGATATTTCATTCATTTTATCTACTGTATAGAATTCCACTGTGTGAGGAACAATTAATTGTTCCAGCTTATAGTAACTAGAAAATACCCCCACAGCTGTGAACATTATTGTACATATCTGCCTTTGTACACAGGCAAGAGTATTTTCTGGATACATATCTAGATGTGAAATTTCTGATCCTTGGGATGTGAGCACCTTAAATATTGCTAAATTAGTCTCCTAATTTGTTAAAATGGTTTTTCCTACTTTGTCTTTGTCCAAAACATTCCTATAGAGGTTTCAATTTTTGTCCATGTTCTGGGTGATATGAGAATGAGATGACTTCTTTTTCTGTGAATCGTTTAATTCTACCCTTCCTCATTGTTTTTATGTATTCATTTTCTTTTTAGTTTTTAGGTCTTGTCAGTATATTCTGGACACTACTGCTTTATCAGATTTAAGTTTTATAAATAAAATGTCACATTATTTATCATTTTGCCTTCTTATGGTGTCATTTGCTATTCAGAAAGCTTAAAATGTCAATTTAATAAAATCTGACTTTTCTCTCTTTCTTTCTGTCTGTCTGTTTTTCAAGTAAACTCTATGCCAATGTGGGGCTGGAACCCATGACACCCGAGATGAAGAGTCACACACTCCACCAACTGAACCAACCAGGTGCCCTAATTTTTTCTTTTCTGAGATAAGCCTGTGAGAGTGTTTCAGTTGTCTTGCTCTCCTTTTTTCAAAAAATAATATGTTCTGAAAATTCTAAAGTTATACTTTTCTTGTCTAGTTTCCAGTTTTTTAAAATATTTTATTTATTTATTTGACAGACAGAGATCACAAGTAGGCAGTGAGGCAGGCAGAGAGAAAAAAGGAAGCAGGCTCCCCGCTAAGCAGAGAGCCCGATATGGGGCTTGATCCCACGACCCTGGGATCATGACCTGAGCCGAAGGCAGAGGCTGTAACCCACTGAGCCACCCAGGCACCCTTAGTTTCCAGTTTTTAATCCATTTGGAATTAATTATTATACCTGCCCTGAGTTGTAAGTATCTGTTTGTTTGTTTTTTCATTATCCAAATGGAGAAATTGTAGTCCAACACCATTTATTAAGTAGTCCATCTTATTTGGATATCAAGATTATATTAGCACATAAAATGAGTTACACAGATCTTAATCTTTTGTCTAGTTTTTGAACTTTCTGTTACTTGAAAGTATACACATTAAAAGTGGTTAATTTTGTTGCTATTTTTCCATATTTAATTTTTAATTCAATTTTTCTTCATATATTTCAAGGAAATAATGCTTTCTGTGTGTAGGTTTATAATGAAAATTGTATCTTCTTGTAGGTGCATTCATTTTATTAAAATATATCATTCTGTTTTATCAATATTAAATAATTATCTTAAATTCTGGCTTATGTAATATTTATAATGCTACAGTTTGCTTGGCTACCATTTGGCAAAAATTCTGGAGTTCATATCCCAGCTCAGTCATTTATTAGCTGGACAGATTGGAAAAATCACGTAAATACTCTATACTCCATTTTCTTCCTCTGGATTACAAGAATAAAAGAGAAGCTATCTCTTAGAGTTCATGAGGCTTGGGGCAAACTCAATAGTATTTGTAGGGTATGCCTATTTTATTTCTTTCATTGTTAATATTTCATTTGTTTTATTAATAAAAATTTCTTTCATTAGTTTTCTTTGAGTTTTGTTGCTTTTTAAGAAGCATATTGCTAGATTTTTTTTTAATTTTTAAGAATGAGGGAAAGTCTGACTTCTTTTTTTTTTAATATTTATTTATTTGAGAGAGAGAGAGAATGCAAGCTGGGGGGAGCAGCAGAGAGAGAGAGAAGCAGACTTCCCACTGAGCAGGGAGCCCCATGAGGGACCTAATCCCAGGACCCTGAGATCATGACCAGAGCTAAAGGCATATGCTTAACAGACTGAGCCACCCAGGTACCGCTAAATTTTTTTAAAGTATAATGTATGAAATTTTTCTAATAATCGGTGAATTAAATTTGTTCCTATTTTTAGGAGTCCTTTGAAGGACCCTGATAAATATCATTCCATTTTCTATTGGAGGTATGGAGGAATTGAGAAATAAAATAATGTGATAAAATCTGGTACTGAGGACACAGTTTAAGTAAGAGTATCAAGATGGGTTTCCTAACAATGAATCCTATAATTAGGTAAAATTCCCACCTAGAAATGACAGAATTGGCCTGGAATAGCTTAATCTTAATGGCTGGGATAAAAATAAAAAGGAACAACCAAGGAAAGCATGTCCAAATTATTCTTTGTGAACAGGTAAAGAAGAGTAAATAGGTTGGATAAGTACAGAGAAAGAAAAAAAGTATGTATTTATTTATTTTTATTTTTTAAAGATGTATTTATTTATTTGAGAGAAAGAGAGAAAACGTGCAGAGGGGAGGAGCAGAGGGAGAGGAAGAGAAAGTCTTAAGTAGACTTTGCACTGAGCGCAGAGTCCTACGGAGGAGGCAGGGATAGGGGGCCGCTCCATCTCACAACCCTGAGATCAGGACATGATCTAAAACCAGGAGTCGGGGCTTAACTGACTGTACCACCTGGCTTCTGCAAGATGAGTACTCATAAGAACTGAACTACATTCTCAGTTAAGGAATCATAACATACAGGGAAGAAACAGTCCCCTGAAATACCACTTGATACGGTACTTTTAAAAATTGTTATTTGACTTCATATTTTCTGTTTATTATCATTTTGGTTTGTTAGTTTTGTCCCTATCCTCTGCCTTCTGTTTTATTAAACTTTCTGTATTCCCCTATTATTTTATCTGTTTGTTTATGTTTGAGAGCTTTGCATATTTTAAATATTTATTCTTAAATTGTAATTCTTTTAAAAAATGAAATTTAGGGGCACCTGGGTGGCTTATTTGGTTAAGCACCTGCCTTCAGCTCAGGTCATGCTCCCAGGGTCCTGGGATCAAGCCCCACGTCAGGCTTCCTGCTCAGTGGGGATCCTGTTTCTCCTTCTCCCACTCCCCCTGCTTGTGTTCCTTCTCGCTGTGTCTCTCTCTGTCAAATAAATAAAATCTTTTTTTTAAAAAATTTAATATTAGCTCTAAGTGTTTACCTAAATATTTTTGTACAAGATTGTAATTTTTCTCTGTTCCTTTATATGAGTTTTAGCATATTTTGATTATTTTCTAACCACTGCCATTGTGTTGTCAAAAGTTTTTGTTTAAACATTTTCCTAAAATGCATAGGTAAACCCATCAGTACTTTTTTCCATAAGGTGATTATCCAACTTATTTTCCCAAATTCTATGCCTGATGTTTGTCTTGTACCACTTAATTTCTTTTAAAATTCTTATTATTTAACTATATATTATAATGGGTTTGTTTTACTGCTATTGACTTAATATCATCTGTATGTAGTAAGTTCTTTACATTCTTAAAAATACGTGTATTTTACTCCCTTCCCTGCATCGAAAGTTGCCTGGGGTTAAAAACCTATATTGGCAGATTTTTTTTTTTCAGTTGCCTTTAATGTCCATTGGTGTTAATGACAAGAATGTTACTTTTTCTCTCTGAAAGCTATTTAGACTTTTCCTTTTGCATAATATTTATCAGCTTCATGCCAGCATATCTATGTTTTAAATGCATTCTGGTCAAAATTCCAAATACACTTTCATTCTACAAACACTTGACATTCTTAATTCTGGAACATTCTTTTCAATTATCTCCTGACATACTGTGTTTCTTTCATCCTCTTCCTTATCTTATCCTGATAATACTTTCGAATACGTGGTGGAACTTCTTAATCTATCTTCCGTGTCTCTTAAAATAAATGTTTCTTAACAGGAGATTCCAAAAAAGTTCCTCAGTGTTAGCTTCCAATTTACTAAATTCCTCTTCGAGTCCAGGGAAAAGTTACTTTGTCCATTTTATTTTCTTAAAATATTTGAATTAGTTCTCCTTTTAAAAAGATAATCACTTGTTTTAATTTTACATATGTCTGTTTCATTTCAAAATGTCATGTCTACTTTGTATTAGAAGTTATGTCTCATTCGTCCTTTGAGCATCTTTTTTAGGTGATTCAGTAAAATTACTGCCATCTGGAGAGAATCCATGTTTTGATTATTGTTTTAGTGGTTATATGTCTTTACGCTAGATTTATTGATGTATTTTGGAATGTAGGTTTTTACACTCATTTCATTGGGGAGGAAATCAGCATAAAAGCAACAGCCAGTTCACTTTATCTATTTATTTATTTTGATGATAGGTAACTTTCTCAGTGGGGGAGAGGATGGGGGCAGAAACCTAAGTGAATACAGTAATAGTTGGCAAAAAGTCAGGCTGTTGGTGAGGTGAGCAGCAGATATGTGGCTATTTTCTCGGCATGTGCTGCAGGCCTAGGCTTTTGATAAAGTGAAGTTAAGGTGATAGAAGGAAATAGATTCTTTTGGGTCCCACTAATCCAGCTTTTAGTAGTACCTTATATTGCCTTGCTCATAATCTAATAATGAAGAAGTGAATAAATATTCTCTGGATATAAAATGTTTGAAAGATATACAACTTTTAGAGTAGTATTTGAAGTTGAGGAAGAGCTAATTTACCAGATGGCACCATTATTTTCTCAAAGAGTTCATTTGCCTCCGAAGTGTAATTTCTTTAACATTGGTTATTTCCACTCATTCTGATTAACAGTACAGTTGAGACCTCTCTGCTTGACTGAACTGTGTAAAAAAGAACCTTTGCTAAAATTCACAATTACTTTTACCATGAAGACCAGAGAAAGTGTGTTAATAATATGGAACTGTTGCTAAAATGACTTACAACTGGCATTTCCCTCTTTCCTTCTCTGGAGATATTTGTAATCCCCTAAGAACTTTCTGTTTTGGGGCCCTGAGGTTATAACATATGTTCATAAATTTGCCATACAGCAATTTTTGTTAAAGAGTGAGAAAATGAGTAAGATATACCTTGAAAGTCAGGCTTCTAGTGAAACCTTGATCAGTCCCTCATAAAGTTCTGAAGTATAATTCCATTTAAAAATCTTAGCAATCAGAGAGTGAATGATAAAATATCTTGATATCATAGCCACATATTTTATTTTTTATGGTTTTATCCAGAATTTTGTTGAATCTTACGTAGTCTACAATCCTTAATATTTTTGATTTTCTGGTTTATCCATCTATAGAAAATAAGACAAAATAAATAATAAAATAAGGAAAGAGAATAAGAAAGGTGCTAAAAAGAAGGACAATGGGGGGGAAAAAAGACAGGTTACCAAGGAAGAGCCACAACAAAATTATATGATAAGAGCTATTACTCATTAAGACAATGTTAGATTATATTTGGAAACTTCTATTAAAATAAATAGTAGAATAGGAGTACCTAACTGGCTCAGTTGGTAAATTATTCAACTCCTGATCTTGGGGTTGTAAGTTTGAGCCCCATATTGTGTGTAGAGATTACTTAAAAATAAAATCTTTAAAATAAATAGTAAAATAGATGTTGAAATTAAGAAACTTTGCACAACAATGAAGAATATTGAGAAAAGCATGTTCAGAATGTAACAGGATAAGTTTTCATTAACATATCCCAGCAGGTCATCCATGGTATGAATATGTTATAAGAATGCTAACATTGTCACCTGCTTAAAGCCTAGAGTTACAAGAGCCAGTAGTAGAAGAACCTCAAAGCCCATTTTCCAATGCCAAAGCTTCCTTGTCAATTTATACCCTTGTACTTTGAAATGAAAATATTGAAAATATTGTTCTGGATAATTTATAACACATAAGGACAAAAAAAAAGCCCAGAAAATTAAAGCCATTAAGGTTACTTAAAGTATAAACTCTTTTAGCAGAAATTTGTGAATCCATCACATCCATACTCAGTAGATGCCTTACACATACACAGTACCCAATAAATTTGTGTATGAATGTTAGTGACAGACAAAAGGAACAAAATGTGGGACAAGCTGAAGTTTAAAGAATAAAAGTGAGTTAACTGGAAGAAAGGGGAGGTTAAAATAATGGGCAATGGCAAAAGCAAAGTCATGGAAGAGAAGCGGAATAAAGGTTATACACACACACACACACACACAAATGCATATGCATGCAAGATCATGAGGAAATGTTGAAATTAAGTGATACTGGTATGCATATGTTTTAGTTAAAATAATCTTTCAGTGTAAAGGATCACTTCTGGGCTAATGAGTAAAGAGCCAAAGTTAGAACAAAGCTCAATAGAGTACCCTATTTGCTTTCATAACACTTGTTAAAATATTTTATAAAAGGCTAATATCCCATATAATTTTATGAAATCTACCATTAAAATAATTTCAAAGGGAAAAGTTAATAAAATCACTCCTTTCACTATAGGTATCTGAGGAAAAAAGTCTGGAAAAGCTAGATGTTTTACATGTATTTACTAAAATGGACCAGAAACCAACTACTGCCATTTTATTAAAAATAGAGTTTCCAACCCCATCCCTTGAGAATGTGATTATGAGTGGAGCCTAGTAACTGGTATATTTCACCAGGACATTCTGATGAAAATCTTTTAAATCTTTGAAAAACAGATTTAATAAACAACTTCATAGGCACGAAAGTAGAGATTAGTTCTACTAGCAGCTAGTATTCACTATAAATAACATTCTTGAGAACTGCTTTTGAGTCTGTGGCCATACCACTCTGAATGCGCCACACCCAGTCTTGTCTGATTTCAGAAGTAAAGCAGGGTCAGGCCTGGTTAGTACTTGGATGGGAGAACTGCTTTTGAAAAACCTAAGTCATAGCTAGAAGATAACCTAGATCAAGACAACTATCATTTTATTTTTTATAGTCAATATCATCTGAATGAATTTTGTGTCAGTCATTAACTCAAGACAAATATGAAATTCCAAGAACTTGTTCTCCTAGGCAACAGTGTATTTAAACATAAACATGATGCACAGTATTAAAAACGATCCTTATTCCATGCATTGGAAGTCACCTTACATTTTTATTTTATAAATTCTTTTATCCTGTTTTATTATTTTATCCTGTTTTATTCTGTTGTAGAAGAAACCTGAACTTGTGCACATGTGAGTACTATAAACTTTTTTTCAGCACAAATTGAATCACTTCCCTGGTGGATTCATTAATTTGAAAACCCAACCCTGGTTGGCCCAGCCAAATGATGTGCTGTTGATTTTGCTTACTATGGATTATTTTGGTTTAATTATGAAGTTGTTTTCACTATAATAATATGTTTTGAAATCACTGAACCAAGAACCTTTCAGTAGTGAAAGGAAAATTAATTACCTGCATGACGCTATTAAAGTTTATTTAAAGAAAATTAGAATATCACCTATAGATAGACAATGAGAAATGGTTTTAATTATCATGTAGAATTTTTAGGAATTTTTTTGGTGCTAAAGGCTAATTACATATAAGCAATCCAGAATTAAAAGTAAAGCCATTTTCACACCACAAAACAGTGACATTTTGAGGATTATTCCCCCAAATGATTACTTCTGAGAGTTTTAAGAGAACATATACTTCATTTTGATGGCTTCCTCAAATTCAGTGTAGTGACCTTAATCATATGGTTATCAAACTTTATGGAATCAGTCCTTAAAGTGACTTGCTTTAGGTTCCTTGGGTATTTATATTGTGTACTTATGAGAATTATTAGTGGTCTTTTCAGTATGATTGATTTGAGTTCTTAAAATCTAAAACATTGAACCTTTAATTTTACATTGTATTTCTGTTATCTGACATCAATGCAAGAAAAATGAGGCTTTTGAAAAGAGTTCATTACAAATATTTATTCTTGTTACAGTTATTCCATTTAACTGTTTCAGCCATATCAAAGGACAAGCAAGAATTACCATTTGTGGGATTTTTAAAGCCATAAAAGGTATTATGAGAAGCTTCATTTTTCAGTAACTGAACTAGAACTACTGCAGACATTTAATATATCCAATAAAAGTTGGATAAAATGAAAGCACTACCATAGTAATATATAACTAGAAACTAACATTTCAACGACTTCTTCAAGTACTAAATGTAACATCAATTGCAGAAAAACGGTCTTAACAGCTCATCAGGCAGCTAGAAAAGGGAAATTTCCAAAATAATTTTGTACATTATTCTCAGGTATTAGCCATTAATAAAGTGGCAAGCCTTTCTCAGTGTAGTAAAGATTTAGAGACTGACTTATAAAAATAGGGTTATTTAGATTTCAACGACTCAAATTACAGTTTAGTATCTTCTTTTCTGAGAACACTCTACGAAACTTACTGTTTTAAGGGATAGGTATCATTACAAATTTTAGGAATATGGATATGTAACTAAATTTGACTAATTATGTATCTAATAACATTTAGAAGTTTAAAATAAAATATAAATGATGAGGATTAATTTATCAAAAACTAAGGCAAACTTTGTATTTTATTTTATTTTATTTATTTACTTGAGAGAAAACACAAGCAGAGTAAAGGAGGAGGAGCAGCAGACTCCCCACTGAGCAGGGAGCTCAACTTCCAGGCTCATTCCCAGGACCCTGGGATCACGACCTGACCCAAAGGCAGACACTTAAGTGACTGAGCCACCCAGGTGCCTTGGCAAACTTTTATTATGACAAAATATATCCTTATAAATCATTAAATTTCAGTTTCATATACTTAACATTGAATAATTATCATAGTTTTATAGTATATTTCTGCAACCATTCATATTTTATACCAGTAAGTTATTATTTCACATCGCAGGGTTTCTGAAGCTGTATCTTACGCAGAGTTTTAGAACTACTCTGAACCCTTCAATCAATCTCTTTCTCGCTCCCTCTCTCTCACACAGACACACACACACACTCAACACTCTTAAACTGTACAAGAGTTGCCAAGGGAATCATTTAAATCCAGATATGCATCCCTTCGTTTGTATTGAGAAAGCACAACACGAATGTTAACTGAAGAAATGTTCAGTTTTGTCACAATAAAATATGCCATCATTTTTTTGTCCCTCCCCCAAATAAAAGCTACAAACAGAACTAAGTAATTTAAAGATTATGGAGGGATAGGAGATAGGTGACATTCATCAGCAAATTCACTTAAATAGTTTGTATTCTTTAAAATGAACCTGTAGACACTTGTATCATCCCGGGATTGCTACAAATCCAGAATTAGTGACATTTTGTATGTCTTAAATCTGAAGTGGTGGTTACTACACAATGACCATATCATCCCTTGTTTATCAGAAGTTTTTCTAAATTTCTATAATTTTGTTTGGTTTTATGAATTCTGAGAGTTGCTTTTATGAGCCATGAGCTTTTCCATCCAGTGCCATCTCACCTTGTGGCTAACAATCCTTGACGCAGAATGTCAAGTCCTTCCATAGTTCCAGAGATGAAAGTAATTTGGCCATCATGTGGGGAAATACGTGTTTTTGTATTCTCAGTGGCTTTACACACTGGTCCTACTTCTTTGGAGTGTGACTTGCGGCTTCTTTCAAAATTAAAAACCTGCATACTCTGGAAACCAGCAATTGCATGCCTAGGATTTTATGGAAGTGTTGAAGTTACACATATGTGAAAATGTTTGCATAACAATATTTCATTGCATTACATAATGACAGCAAAAAATTAAAAAGAATAAATTCAGGAACAGCCTGGTTAAATAAATTATAGTTGTCCATACAACTTACCGTATAATTCTTTTTTTTTTTTTTTTTTTTTTTTTTTTTTTTTTTTTTTTCCCCTCATTTTATTTATTTTTTCAGCGTAACAGTATTCATTCTTTTTGCACAACACCCAGTGCTCCATGCAAAACGTGCCCTCCCCATTACCCACCACCTGTTCCCCCAACCTCCCACCCCTGACCCTTCAAAACCCTCAGGTTGCCCCAACCTCCCACCCCTGACCCTTCAAAACCCTCAGGTTGTTTTTCAGAGTCCATAGTCTCTTATGGTTCGCTTCCCCTCCCCAATGTCCATAGCCCGCTCCCCCTCCCCCAATCCCACCTCCCCGCAGCAACCCCCAGTTTGTTTTGTGAGATTAAGAGTCATTTATGGTTTGTCTCCCTCCCAATCCCATCTTGTTTCATTTATTCTTCTCCTATCTCCTACCCCCCCATGTTGCTTCTCCATGTCCTCATATCAGGGAGATCATAAGCTAAAAGTATACATTTTTGAAAGTGTTTGACATACACTAATAAATTGAAAGAGCAAGTTTTACCAAAATAATACTGTTTAGGTGAAAAATATATATTCACTTATATAATGATATAAAATTTCAGAAAGGTACATAAGAAAAATTAGTTCAGACCCTCTTTGAGGAAGATTTAGATTTGGGCTGGGATGAGGAATCTCTACTTTTTATTGTGTTTTATTTTGAGAAATTTGTCTAAAAAATAACTTGATTTCTTTAACCAAAAATGTCTCAAGCAACTTTAACCTGTTTGACACAGATAGCATGTATCTTTCAAACATCCTGTGCATAAGATTTTGGTAACTTGATTCTTGGTACTGAAGTTTGTTGTGATGTTTTAAAGATGATTTAGCGTTTTCAGTAATCCCATTGTTTCCAATAGCATAGTAAAAAGTCTTGTATTCTGGTTACCATTTTATCTTCTTGTTCTATTCCAAGCTGTCGATGCATGTATTTTTGTCAAAAAGAGATTTACATATTCTCAATAAGAAATTCTCACCATTAAACCCCTCAAAACAAACAAAAAAAAACTCCTCAAAAAAAGAGAAAATACATGCAGATTTATTATTAAAGTGTAGTCCAAATTCTCAATGCCTATTTAAATGAATTTTTATTCATTCTGACCCACCAATTGGAAATTTTTATAGAAATATATCAGCGTCAATAAATTAACGTGATCTACACAATGACTAAAGATGTCAGTCACACGATTTTCATTTTCAACCAGCAAATTAACCAAAAATGTGGAAATCAATTTGCAATCATTTCAAATCATATGACTTACTCTTTTAAGATATAGTATCCAAAAATAGTAACTCAAAATTTATAAATGGTTTTTTTATGAATCTTATTAAAATAAATTGCTTATGACTCTTACTCTTTATATTTTGTGATAAATATGCTATGCTAATTTTCTTTTTTCTTGGTGCTTTCTGATAGCTTCTTATGTATTATTTCAAGTTTCATAGCTAGTAAATAGGTAAAGCCTTATCATTCCCACATATTCAGGAGAGAACTATGATTCAGCTTAATAAGGTAATGAGAGGATTGCCTACAATCAGTATACTAAAGGAAAAACCTGAGTTCTGGTCTAATTTAGACTTTATTTCCAATGCGGTAAATAATTTACTGAACCTACAACAATTACCTGGCCTAATCTGATTTGGCCCTCATTCTATTAGCACAGTTTCTCCATCTCTCTCTCTTTTTTTTTTTTAAAAAAGATTTTATTTATTTATTTGACAGACAGAGATCACCAGCAGGCAGAGAGAAAGGAAGGGAAGCAGGGTCCCTGCCGAGCAGAGAGCCTGTTGTGGGGCTTGATCCCAGGACCCTGGGATCATGACCTGAGCCAAAGGCAGAGGCTTTAACCCACTGAGCCACTCAGGCACCCCTCTCCATCTCTTTTAAGGATTGTTTAACCACTTTAAGCACAGCATGTATCTGGAGGCTTGCTTATTTTCAAAATTTTCGTGGGATGCATGACTTGTTATTTTAGGAATAATCTCTCACTCTCCCTCTCTTCTTCTTTCCTCTCTCCCTCTTCCTTTCCTCCCTCTATTCTGCTTCCTCCTTCTGCTGCCTAAGCATCCCTTTGTCTCTGTCACTCTGTCTCTACTGGCCACCCTGCACCTATATTTCCTCCACATCAAAGTGGAGTAGTTAGCTATATGTGAGTGTGTTTGTGTGAGTATATACTTGTGTGGGTAAGAAGTGTGCTGAGACTATTCTTTTAGAGTGTTCTTTCAGAAAGCATCTCCCACCCCTCGTTTCAGGTCAAACCCCGAGAACAGATTCTCTGTTGAGTAGAAAAACAGATACTTACTAATACTGATCTTAGTAAGCAAGAAGTGCTAGTGGTTTTCAGTGATGTTTTTTATTTAAAGTTTTCCATGGCTTATTTTATTTAAACTGAAAAAGCCCTGAATCTCTATGACTTCAGAATTTGGCTATGACTTCAAAATTTGGCTAAGTCATCAGAAGAATTTAACATAAATATAGATTTATGGATCCTAACATAAACCTAATTAATCATAAGCTCGTGAGGTGACTGTCTGGAATCCCTCTGCATTTTAAAAAACATTCCTAATTGATTCTCAGAAATACACAATTTTGGAATCCACTAGTCAAAGTGATACCAAAATGGTGTTGATTCTCAGTGTGTGCATAATATGTAAGTTTGAACTTACTTGTATTTAGAGAATATTGATTGTATTTTGTCCTTTGTTACACTAATTATACTATCAATGTATTTAGAGCTTCCTAGAACATCCTTTTTTATAATGCATACTTTAAAAAGTCTTTGAGAATGCCACTTCTTATCTCCTAATTTCACTGGTAAGGTTTACTATTAACTGACATTGAAGTCTCTAGGTGGAAAAGAAAAAAGAACCTCAGTCTGTTTTTTCATCTCCCTGTCCAAATATTCTAAAAAATCATTGAATATTGAAGAAAATCTTCAATTGGTATATCTTCATGAGTCCTAGCAGGCAGGTTATGCCTCATATGAAATCATTATGTACAATTATGCAATGACTCCAAAGGCTGACTGATCCTTTTCCTGTTTTCTCTGGACAGTCATATCATTCTACTGGTCAGGAGAATTTAGGAATAGTTTTCCATCTATCTCAGGGTAGATGTATCTAGATTGTCACTTATCTCTTGATTTTTGGACATTATCTAAACCCTCATACAAATGCCACTGTCCATCTAAGATACAAAATATCATATACTTTTGCCCTAAGGGATAATAGAGGTCAGTTTTCTACCCATTCTGTTTCTAACTATGTATCTTATGTGTCCGAATTTTCTCTACATCCTGAGCACCTGGCAAAGTCTAGTACTGTAGTGCATCAATTAAGGCTAATACCTTCTTTCTGGACTCCTTCCTACAGCTGCCTTATAGGTCTGGCTGCTGTTTTGTTTGCCACAACTTTGCATTGAGCTAACTGACACTTAAATTTGAACATTGATTATATTGAAGGAAAATAGATCATGTCCAGAGCACCTTACTCTAATTCCTGACATTTTTTCCCCTTAGACTCAGTGTGTGCCTAGAATGAGATTGCTCATTTGGCCTTTGATGTTTGATTCTGCCTTGGCTTGCAGCTTCATCCCACAGTTGTCACCCCCTAGCCCAGAGGAATTGGTATTTTTTTTAAGGTTTTATTTATTTGTCAGAGAGAGAGAGAGTCAGAGCACAAGCAGGGGGAGCAGCAGCAGAGAGAGAAGCAGGCTCCTTGCTGGGCAAGGAGCCAGATGCGGAACTCGAACCCAGGCCCCTGAGATCATGACCTGAGCCAAAGGCAGACACTTAACCGACTAACCGGTGTCTTTAAGGAATTGGTCTTTTTCAAACTCTATTATTTGTAAGCTTTGCCACATTCCAAACCCCTTTTAAAATAGAATGTGGATGTGGTGACTTAATAGAGTCTTTGAGGGGTGCTTGGGTGGCTCAGTGGGTTAAGCCTCTGCCTTCGGCTCAGGTCATGATCTCAGAGTCCTAGGATCCAGCCCAGCTTCGGGCTCTCTGCTCGCCAGGGAGCCTGCTTCCCACTCTCTCTCTGCCTGCCTCTCTGCCTACTTGTGATCTCTCTCTGTCTCTCTGTCAAATAAATAAAATCTTTAAAAGGAAAAAAAATAGAGTCTTTGAGAGGGTGAATGGAAAGAAACAAGCCCTTTTAAGTATAGTTCATTAAATCAATGTAAAGGTTCAGTCATTTGTATAATCATCTCTAACTATGAAACTGACTCCTTTCCATTTTGAAAGTTCTCCTCATAAATAGAGCAGGGAATTAACTTTGCAGAAGTTATTTTAAAATAATGTTGCTATGCTTAGCATAAATGAAATCATAAATGAAATATTTCTTCTCTCTCTGGTTGAAGAGACTCTGTTTTTATTGGGTGATATGTTATTAAAAACACGTAAAGCCAACTTAAAAACTTTTGGCATTGCATTTGTGGTTTGAAGAACAAATGGCACTACCACTTCTTCACTATACCATAAAAGAGAATAGTGCACACGTGTGCACACACGTGCACACATGCTCATGCATACTTACTCCTATCCTTTAAGGTGAGCATGATGCTGAAGAGAACAAAACTTGAAATAGTAATGTAAATTTTTGTTACTATTATTATCACCCATTAGTACTTCCCAGACAAACTTCCCCCTTACTTTCCTGACTTTTTCAGGCCAGAAAGAGTAAATTAATTATGGACTGCAGGATTGAAAGGCGTAAAAGATTTTGTCAATTGAAGAATAATCATTTCAATTATATTTATTAAGGAACAGCAAAATAATAATTATGTCAAAAGTTCTAGTACCTACTTTCTAGAGATACCAATTTAGCTGAGCTTGAATATAGATTCCTCAGCTAAAACTGTATTAGTATCTGAGCTAATGAAACAAATAGTTATAAATATAATGATGAAAATTATGAGAAGACTAGAAAGCTGTTTAGTTTTGCTAAAAGTACTTCATATCAGTGAGAAATAGAGCAGTAGTAACTAGAAGAATCTAGTATGTGCCACTAAAGTTATGGAATAAATGAACTCAAGATTGGTGGAAATTTTTACTTTCTGTGATAAAATCTCTAGGAAATGTGTAAGTGTAATTTATTGTAGTAAGACTATTTTCAAGTAGGTAAATATCTTGCAGGATTCTTGAATAGATTAAATGAAGTAATGTATATAAAAACGTTGCTGTATTGTAAGCCTTTAAAATATTATTTTTTCTTAATAAAATATCACAGTTGTTATATTTGGATGATATCTCTTACTTTTCAAATCAATTCCAAATGCCTATTTGAGCTTCATGATAATCATGGAAGATAGACATTGCAGATTTTATTTTTCTAAGGCTGAAATCAATTAAATGGCAACACTAGTCAGAACTCAGGTGTGCTGACTACAAATTCTGTGGCCTTTTTCTTCAACCATCCTTTCCTTCTACCTTTTGATGGTCATTTAGGAATACTTCATTACTTAACAGTAATAGAAGCGTCCACTCAGTGAAAAGTACTGATATTATATCTTTAGGTTTAACATGTTATTTTTTTTTATATTTCAGTGTATATTTATTTCTTATTTTTTATAAACATATAATGTAGTTTTATCCCCAGGGGTACAGGTCTGTGAATCGCCAGGTTTACACACTTAACAGCACTCACCATAGCACATACCCTCCCCAATGTCCATAACCCCCTCCCCTCTCCCAACCCCACCTCCCCCCAGCAACCCCCAGTTTGTTTTGTGAGATTAAGAGTCACTTATGGTTTGTCTCCCTCCCAATCCCATCTTGTTTCATTTATTCTTCTCCTATCCCCCTAACCCCCCACATTGCATCTCCACGTCCTCATATCAGGGAGATCATTTGATAGTTGTCTTTCTCCAATTGGCTTATTTCACTAAGCATGATACCCTCTAGTTCCATCCACGTCGTCGCAAATGGCAAGATTTCATTTCTTTTGATGGCTGCATAGTATTCCATTGTGTATATATACCACCTCTTCTTTATCCATTCATCTGTTGATGGACATCTAGGTTCTTTCCATAGTTTGGCTATTGTAGACATTGCTGCTATAAACACTCGGGTGCACGTGCCCCTTTGGATCACTACGTTTGTGTCTTTGGGATAAATACCCAGTAATGCAATTGCTGGGTCATAGGGTAGTTCTATTTTCAACTTTTTGAGGAACCTCCATGCTGTTTTCCAGAGTGGTTGCACCAGCTTGTATTCTCACCAACAGTGTAGGAGGGTTCCCCTTTCTCGGCATCCTCGCCAGCATCTGTCATTTCCTGACTTGTTCATTTTAGCCATTCTGACTGGTGTGAGGTGATATCTCATTGTGGTTTTGATGTGTATTTCCCTGATGCCGAGTGACGTGGAGCACTTTTTCATGTGTCTGTTGGCCATCTGGATGTCTTCTTTGCAGAAATGTCTGTTCATGTCCTCTGCCCATTTCTTGATTGCATTGTTTGTTCTTTGGGTGTTGAGTTTGCTGAGTTCCTTATAGATTTTGGATACTAGCCCTTTATCTGATATGTCGTTTGCAAATATCTTCTCCCATTCTGTCAGTTGTCTTTTGGTTTTGTGAACTGTTTCCTTTGCTGTGCAAAAGCTTTTGATCTTGATGAAATCCCAATAGTTCATTTTTGCCCTTGCTTCCCTTGCCTTTGCCGATGTTCCTAGGAAGATGTTGCTGCGGCTGAGGTCGAAGAGGTTGCTGCCTGCATTCTCCTCAAGGATTTTGATGGATTCCTTTCTCACATTGAGGTCCTTCATCCATTTTGAGTCTATTTTCGTGTGTGGTGTAAGGAAGTGGTCCAATTTCATTTTTCTGCATGTGGCTGTCCAATTTTCCCAGCACCATTTATTGAAGAGGCTGTCTTTTTTCCACTGGACATTCTTTCCTGCTTTGTCGAAGATTAGTTGACCATAGAGTTGAGAGTCTATTTCTGGGCTCTCTATTCTGTTCCACTGATCTATGTGTCTGTTTTTGTGCCAGTACCATGCTATCTTGATGATGACAGCTTTGTAATAGAGCTTGAAGTCCGGGATTGTGATGCCACCAACTTTGGCTTTCTTTTTCAATATTCCTTTGGCTACTCAAGGTCTTTTCTGGTTCCATATAAATTTTAGGATTATTTATTCCATGTCTTTGAAAAAAATGGATGGTATTTTGATAGGGATTGCATTAAATGTGTAGATTGCTTTAGGTAGCATAGACATTTTCACAATATTTATTCTTCCAATCCAGGAGCATGGAACATTTTTCCATTTCTTTGTGTCTTCCTCAATTTCTTTCATGAGTACTTTATAGTTTTCTGCGTATAGATTCTTAGCCTCTTTGGTTAGGTTTATTCCTAGGTATCTTATAGTTTTGGGTGCAATTGTAAATGGGATTGACTCCTTAATTTCTCTTTCTTCTGTCTTGTTGTTGGTATACAGAAATGCAACTGATTTCTGTGCATTGATTTTATATCCTGACACTTTACTGAATTCCTGAACAAGTTCTAGCAGTTTTGGAATGGAATCTTTTGGTTTTCCACATACAGTATCATATCATCTACGAAGAGTGATAGTTTGACTTCTTCTTTGCCGATTTGGATGCCTTTCATTTCTTTTTGTTGTCTGATTGCTGAGGCTAGGACTTCTAGTACTATGTTGAATTGCAGTGGTGATAATGGACATCTCTGCCGTGTTCCTGACCTTAATGGAAAAGCTTTCAGTTTTTCTCCATTGAGAATGATATTTGCGGTGGGTTTTTCATAGATGGCTTTGATAATATTGAGGTATGTGCCCTCTATCCCTACACTTTGAAGAGTTTTGATCAGGAAGGGATGCTGTACTTTGTCAAATGTTTTTTCAGCATCTATGGAGAGTATCATATGGTTCTTGTTCTTTCTTTTATTAATGTGTTCTATCACATTGATTGATTTGTGGATGTTGAACCAACCTTACAGCCCTGGAATAAATCCCACTTGGTCGTGGTGAATAATCCTTTTAATGTACTGTTGAATCCTATTGGCTAGTATATTGGTGAGATGTTATTGTTTTTCTTAATAATGTAAATGTCATCATAAAGAGGAAATTATTATTTTATACATTTAAAAATGAAGAGAGAACAGGGGTTTCTGGGTGGTTCAGTCAGTTACGCATCTGACTCTTGATTTTGTCTCAGGTCATGACCTCAGGGTTGTGAGATCAAGCCCTGCGTCAGGTTCTGCACTGAGTGTGGAGCCTGCTTGATAATTCTCTTATCTTCCTCTACCCCTCCCCACTGCTTACCCTCTCTCTCTGGAAAAAAATGATAATAATAATAATAATAACTATGACAATAATAAAAATAATAAATAAAAGCAAAGAGAACAAATGGTTAATATGGTAACCCATCACCTTGATTGCTTTCCTTCTTTCCTTGTTTTACTTTGTCCCTTACTCTTACTAAACTGGAGTTGGACTTTCCAAATAAATAATCAGCACTGAACTCATGCCTAAGGGTTCTATTTTCTAGGGAATCTTGACCAAGAGAAGGCAACTGAAGGCATTAATGTATTTAGAACACCTGTTTTTTTTTACCAGATTCCTTGTTAAGTAACAGAACAATGAAAGAATAAAATATTAATATAGTCATAGACATATGAAGTGATACCACTAACATAAGATCTTTGAGTTTCTTTTTTCATACATTGTAGTAGTGGGTTTTTTTTTTCTTTCCTTTTATTTTCCCCCCAGCCATTTGCTTCTAACAATATCCTTATTGTGATCAACGGCACCTTGTGACTAGGAGGCCTTGAGTGGTTCAAGGAAAAAGCAGAAGTATTTGGATACACCACTCTGGTAAATTATAAACAGGATGGAAATTTTGCTTAGTATTATCCTGATACTTTGTGAATCTTTTTCAATGGATTCTAGTAAACTCCTTCAGGAAATTGCCTACCTGTCACAAATGGTGTCAGAGTACCACTAAGCACTCGCTAGAGACTTACAAGAATATAAAAGCACGCAATGACCTAGAGTTTCTCTGGCTTCTATGAATTTGGAAATAAGGTAAGTGTATCACATGCTCAAGTCTGATCCTGCTTAAAGTAAAAACAATGGATTTGATAAATCAGAGGTCACTATGGCCTTCTTGAGGATACAGTTTAGGAGAGAGGGTCAGAAGCCCATTTATTATGGCTTGAAGAGTAAATGACACTTTAGAAAGAATAAGTAGCAACTATAAAACACTCTTTCCAAATCATTACTGATTTAATAAAAAAAGAAAAATCTCTTCTTAAGCTTCTTGACATATATATAATTAATATTACAAAACTTGTTATAATTTCCATATGGAGTCCTTATAATAATTTTTAACTTCTTTTTATTTTCAAATTAAAGCATGTCATTAGTTTTCTTTTTTTTTTTTTCTAGAAGTCATTTCAAGGCTTCAGGCATTTTAATTAGGTTTCACTTATGCACTGTAATTTTTTTTATTTGAAATAACTGGAGAACCAAAGTCTTAGAAGTATAGTGTTTGCTATAAAAATATGCTATTAGGTACTATTTCACCTTTAGTAGTCTACCTAAAAAGTTCTCAGCCATTGGTTTGATCTAATATCATATTTATGTCTTCAGAGATTAGTTCAAATGAGTAACAGTGTATCTCATAAAAGAATATTTTGGGGCACCTGAATGGTGCAGTCTGTTGAGCATCAAACTCTTGGTTTCAGCTCAGGTTGTGATCTTAGAGTCCTGGGATTGAGCCCTGCATTGGGCTCTGCACTTAGTAGAGTCTGCTTGAGACTCTTTCTCTCCCTCAGTCTACCCCTGCCCCCTGCTTATGCTCTCTCTCTCTCTCCCAAATAAATAAATTAAATCTTTAATTTTTTTAAAAAAGCTTTTAAAAGAATACTTTAGTTTCCCATAAGTTTAATATCACTTGCACATGAACTATTTGTTAATTGTAAGGGTGTTTTAAGTTTATTCCAGTAAGCTGACATTTTGGTGTACAAAAGAGCTTAACATTTATTTACTATTACCTAGCATTTATGAAAATAGAAATTCACTAATGATAGCAATTGAAGTAATTTGATTTCTTGTAAAGAATAATTTTTCCATTATATAAGTCAAAACTCTGTATTCTTTGACTAAATTATTATTTTATCTCAATACCTAAAATGTTTTCTATTTATTTTATAGTAAAAAAGTTAAATAACCAACCTCATCTGCTTGTTTGAACACTTAAGAAAGCAATGTAACTAAAATCACATTTACTTTAATACCTCACCATATATACACCCTCTTAGCCCCTAAAGCCATATGCAAAACGGGGATTGTAGAGGTAGTCCCCACTTTCACAACATCTGTTTCTGAATCTTGTTTCATAAAGCACCCAGTGATAAAGTGGATCACATGGCCCCCATAGAATAGAATAAAAATCAGACTTTGTATTATTGGCCTATATCCTATACTCATACATAATTTTTTTTATCATAGACATAAACAATGTCTACAAAAAAAGCAAGGAAAAATTTTAAAACAAATAAAAACACCTTTTATAAAAAATAATTTTTAAATTATTCCTTCTATTCCATAAATATCCTCTGACAAAGGTATATGTGAAGTATAACAAATAGATACATAATGCTTAAAAATCCATTCTATGTAATAAATTCACTGCAATATAGTTAACTATAATGTACCTGAACACTTAATCAGCAATAGTTTTGTACTCCTACCACCCCAATAAAGTTTATTGAAAATAACATATAAGCAAGACACAGCTCCATAATTCAGAGACTTATAATTTACATAGTCTTTTGGAAAGAAGTGTGATAGCTATTAAAAGAAAGGCAACAAAAGCACCCATGGGAAAAAAAATAAAATAAGATTTGAGATAATTTTTAATAAAATAGTCCGAAGTGAAAAGAATCATTCAGAACTATTCTAGTGAATTTATGTAAAACTATTCCCTGCAATTCCCTCCTGTTACTCAAAAGAAATATTGTATATTGGTAAACTTTGAAAGAATGAAGCCAGTGAACACTGAAATAAACATTTAGATAAAGCAACTGTAAAATGAATAAAAATAAAAGTACAAGTCACAAACAGTGATTTTTTTTTTTAAACAAATATATCATTACAATTCTTTCACCAACGTTATCGCCTCCCACTGTGAACATTCTTTTAGGTCATCTCTTTTCAACACTGAACTGTCATTGTTCACATGGTACTGTGTCCATATTTCTTTTTTTTTTTTTTTTTTTTTTTTTATATTCTGGGAATCTGGTATTTTTTTTTTTAAGATTTTATTTATTTATCAGAGAGAAATCACAAGTAGGCAGAGAGGCAGGCAGAGAGAGTGAGAGGGAAGCAGGCTCCCTTCAGAGCAGAGAGCCCGATGTGGGACTCGATCCCAGGACCCTGAGATCATGACCTGAGCCGAAGGCAGCAGCTTAAACCACTGAGCCACCCAGGTGCCCCCCTGTGTCCATATTTCTATCAATGTACAGGTATACCTGGTTTTGGGGACGTGGCCTTATTGTGCTTCACAGATACAGGTTTTTACAATTTGAAAGTTTGTGGCAACTCTGTATCAAGGAAGTCTATCAGTGCCATTTTCCAGCAGCATTTTTTCATTTTATATTTCTGCCACATTTTGGTAATTCTCACAATGTTTCAGACTTTTTCATTATTACTATATTTGTTATGGTGATCTGTGATCAGTGATTACAACACACTGGAAGCTCAGAGGAGGGTAAGTTTGTTTTAGCAATAAAGTATCTTTTAATTAAGGTATATGCATTTTTTAAAAATATGCTATGTTTAATAGACAATAGCCTGCTTAATAGATGATAGTACAGTGTGAACATAACTTCTATATACACTGGGAAACAAAAAAAAAGTCACTTGATTCACTTTATTGCAATATTCTCTTTATCATGGAAGTCTAGAATGGAACTTAACAATATTTCCAAGGTTTACCTGAATGTACTGTTACCCAAAAACCATACAGACTTTAATGGGACAAGCATGGCGTTTTATATTTCCATTTAAAATTAATTTAAAAGAAGCAGGTAATCATTGAAGAATATCTGAAAATATATTGGAAAATTTAAAAATTATTTATAATCTACCATTAGATCTCTATTATTAGTGTTTTGGTGCTTTAACTTCTTGTCAGTTTTGTAGGATGGTTAAATATATGCTAATATTTTTTTCAAATGGAGACCGCAAAGACTTATAATGAAATTGTATAGCTATGTATTAAAGTCCCACTTCAAATTTTAGTCCTTATAGGAAATTAATTTTGGTTTTCCTGCCTTACAAATGCTTTTGTATGGGTAACACATACATTTGGGAAATTTTCAGTTAATGTTAAGTTTTTTAACATGTTATTAGAACAGGGCAAATCCATTATTATTTCATGATTTCAAAAATCCCTAATTAATTTTGAAGTGTACAGTATCATGTTGTTAACTATAAGCCCTATATGGTATAACAGATCTCTAGAACTTATCCATCTAGCATCACTGAAACTTTAAACTCATTCAACAACAGCTCTCTATTTCACTCACCCCTCACCCTCTGGCAACTGTTACTCTACTCTCTACTTGTATGAGTTTTACTTTTTTAGATTCCATGTATAAATGAGATCATGCAGTATTTGTCTTCCTGTGTCTGGTTTATTTCACTTGACATAATGCCCTCCAGATTCATTCATGCTGCTGCAAATGCATACTTCCCTTCCTTTTTTGTGGCTGAATATACTATATAGAATATATATATATATATATATATATATATATATATAGTTTCACTATATATAGGTCTGTGATTTTAGTTATATCCTTTTCTTAAGTGTTCAGAGAAGCAGGTGATATATATATATATCACATTTTCTTTATTCATTCATCAGTGGACACTTAGGTTGTTTCTATAACTTGGCTACTATGAATAATGCTGCAATGAACATTGGAGTGCAAATTCCCAAATCTCAATTCCAGTTATCACTATCTTATCATTTAGAAAATGGCACATATAATAACCTCACACAAATCAATAGGAATCACCTTTTGTTTACTTTCGCTCAGTTCCTATATGTAATCCTCCAGTGAATCATGCTATACTAACGCCAAAGCAAGTCCTTACTTTGTCCAATTCTTTTCATTTCTACATCTCTGAAATTGTTTCACCTGAAAAACTGCAGCAGCTTCTAAACCATTACTCTTTATCCAGTTTTGATCTCTGGTAAAATCAACAAAAGATACAATTAACTGAGTGATTTTCTTTGCCATCTTCACAAATAGAATGGTGTTTCTTTATCTCATACACTGCTATATCTTCAGTATATAGAACTGTGATTGGATAATAGAGTATTCTCAATAAATACCTATAAATTCATGAATGAGACGTTTTAAGAAGAATTGAGCAACACGTTGATTCCTGGTAAGATCTGAACAAATGAATCATACTCCTTTCAGCAAGATATAAAAGTTGTGTCCTATCACAGGGTTGGTTTTGTAAACAAATTGAATTATTTGGCTAATATGGGCAAACAAGAGTAATAACATATCAAATGGAAAGTGGATGATCGATAGGGAAAGGGTTAGCTGTAGACAGACAAGGGATCTAATAAAATGGAAAAAGCCAGACAATTAGTTGGGAGTAAGGTGAAATTTATGTTTAGATTGGCTCATTTGTCATGAATGTAAAGGGGACCAGAGAACCAAGCAAAGAAGCTGGGAACTAAAATAGATATTGAGAGGGAAGGACAGAATAGAGACAGAATAAGGAAGTATGTATCTCAGATGCTAAACTAGTATCCAAGCAGAGGTCCACTTAAGTAAGCCACATGCACACCTGAACTGTTTTGACCACAAGGAACATATCATGCTTTTTTTCAGTTACATGACACATTCAAACCCCGATCCATTGAGATGCTAGAGAATATATTAGAAGGAATTTTGAATTCAAGACTTTCATTTCTGGAGGTGCCCGGGTACCTCAGTCAGTTAAGCATCTGCCTTCAGCTCAGGTCATGATTCCTGGGTACTGGGATGGAGTCCTCTTCGGGCTCCCAGCTCAGCAGTCTGCTTTTCCCTTTGCCTCTGCCCCTCCTCTTCTCTCTCTGTCTCTCTCTCTCTATCTCTAGCCCTCTCTCAAATAAATAAGTAAAAATCGTTATAAAAAAAAGAATTTCATTTCTGGAAATTAACTTGCAAATGATAATGATAATGATGACATAAATTTAGATATACAGAGATATTTAAAATTTACTGTCTGGTATCCATTGTTAGATAATAATATAGCCTGTTATAATTATTCATTGTGTTGTGAAAATCTGTCACCTGTATTTTATTTTTCTTATATTTTTGCCCCGTATACTAATACAGAAAGCTTCTTACACATGAGAAGTATTCAGATACCTAATAATAACTATCTTAACTCATAATGAATAAGATCATTGCTAGAATAAATATCTGGTAATACCATCCATCTCATTCCTCTTATAATACATGTAACAACACTCAGTAGTTTGGTTATTATTTTCTGTGATTTAACTTTTCAAAAATAGCTAGAAAATGTTATACCAGCTGAAAAAAAATGTTATACCAAAATGTACACAACATTCCAGATATACACCTGTGACTAAGCTATTTTATCCCTTAATCTTAATATTATATTTATATGTTCTTATATGATAATATATATCTTATATTCTTATTTTATCATTCTTTTAGTTTGACAAGAGATATTGATAATAAGCATTTCCCAGAGCTTTTTCACTTGAACTTTTTAAAAAAATATTTTATTTCTTTATCTGAGAGAGAGAGAGAGACAGCATGAGTGGGGGAAGGAGCAAAGGGAGAGGGACTAGAAGACTCCATGCTGAGCATAGTGTCAGCCCAGGATCTCTCATGACACTGAGATCATGACCTGGGCCAAAATCAAGAGTTAGCTGCTTAACCAACTGAGCCACCCAGGCACCCTCACTTGAACGTTTTTATGTGTAAAGTCTCCCACTTTTATGGCTAAATTTTAAAATGAATGAAAAATTCTGAATTCATTCTCAAAATTATATTGTTTCAGTGCATTATAATAATCTAATATGCAGTTCTGTCATCCAACATATTAGAAAGAATACAAAGAAGTAACTTGTTTTAAAAATAATATTTGATTATTAAATCACCAATGTAAAAATCTTAATTGTTTCTGTAATCAACTTATTTATTTTATATAAATTATCTAAAATAATAAATTTGGTGGAGTAGTTTATAATTCAGTTAAATTATCTTTTTTCAATTTTAGGCTGCTTCTAAAATATAAAAGATTTTATTTCATCTTTGTTGATTAATATATAAAACCTTATAAAAATAATTATTTCTTATAATTGCAACAAGTAAACTTAAAGACAGTGATTCTCAAGGTTTTGATTTTTTTTTTAAAGATTTTATTTATTTATTTATTTGACAGCGAGAGAGAGAGATCATAAGTAGGCAGAGAGGCGGGCAGAGAGAAAGAGAGAGGGAAGCAGGCTCCCTGCCGAGGAGAGAGCCCGATGTGGGACTCGATCCCAGGACCCTGAGATCATGACCTGAGCCGAAGGCAGCGGCTTAACCCACTGAGCCACCCAGGCGCCCTCAAGGTTTTTTTTTTAAGTGTACTTACCTTATTAATAAAATTAGTAATGTTTAATTCAAAATCACAGATCTAAATCAATTATATATTGCACATTTCAAATTAGAATCACAACTAATTTACTTTATATAATAATGTGCCAAATCTCATAAATATTACAAATGTGGTAAAATGCAAAGTTTAAAGGAATTATTTTTAATCCTAACACACAAAAAAAGCAATATTAAGTTTTTTAACTTATTTCATCATTTTTTTTCTTTTTTTGAGATATAATTGATACATAACATTTGTTTCATATGTACAACATAATGATTAGATATGTGCATATATTAGAAAGGATCACTACAATAAGTCTTGTTATCATTTATCACCACACATAGTTAACAATTTTTTTTCTTCTGATGGAAACTTTTAAGATCTCTTCTCTTAGGAACTTTCAAATATATAATACAGTATTCTTAACTATAATTATAATTAGTACTAAATATCCCAGAGTTTAATTTTATCTTCCCATAGGAATTTCTCATACTTTCTGAGCAAATTGTAGAAATTTCCTTTTAAGCTGATCGGGAATTTATAATAATGGAAAATTCACTGTTCAGGACTCTAACCTGAAACTCTAATGAGACATACTGAACACTATCTTTAGTCAGTATAACCAGAAATCTAAAACTTAAGTATGATAGGAATTAAGCTCATATCTTTAAGTTCACCTTCTTACCTTAAATAATACTTTTTTATTATAGATATCTATAAATGTCAGTAATTTATAGATATCTTTTTTTAATGGTTTCAGTTATTATTTGTATATATTTTGGCTATATACTACATTTCAATGTCAGTCTAATGGATTTTGCATAATTTTAAGTTCTCATTCCATGTTTACATTTCTAAATTGATGCCAGTGAATATTACAGAACAAAATATTACAGTGCAGGAATGATAAATTCAGAAGTTTGATATCCATCAACTATAAAGTTTAAAGGTAGAAAATATAGATAAAACACAGAAATTGTTTTTAAAAGCAAATATTAATTGGGGTGCCATGGTGGCTCAGTTGATTAAGTGTCTGACTCTTGATTTTGGCTCAGGTCATTATTTCAGGGTCATGGGATTGAGTCCTATGTTGGGTTGTACGTTCAGTAGGAAGTCTGCTTGGAGTCCTCTCTCTTCCCTCTCTGCTCCCCCATCTATCTATCTATCTATTTCTCTCTCTCTCTCTCTCTCTCCCTCAAATACATGCATACATAAATTAAAAAATAAAAGCTAAGATTAATTGAAAAATTAATGTGCATTAGAAACTTGGAAAGGTACAGTTGCACCAAAAATCATAAGATACCTAGGAATAAACCTAATCAAAGAAGTAAAAGACCTGTACTGTGAAAGCTACAAAATGAGAGAAATTAAAGATGACACAAAGAAACAGATAGGCATTCCATGCTTATGGATTGGAAGAACAAACGTTAAAATTTCTGTTCTACCCAAAGCAATCTACACATTTAATGCGATCAAAAACACCAACAGCATTTTTTACAGAATTAGAACAAACAATCCTAAAATTTGTATGAAGCCACAAAAGATCTCAAATAGCCAAAGCCAAATTGAAAAGAAAAACAAAGCTGGTGGCATCACAATTCCAGACTTCAAGTTATATTACAAAGCTTTGTAATCAAGAGTAGGCACTGGAAGAGGCAAAATAGCAGAAGAGTAGGGGAACTCATATCATCTGGTCCCTTGAATTTAGCTAGATAACTATCAAATCATTCTGGACACCCATGAATTCAACCTGAGATGTAAGAAAAGAGTATCTGAAACTCTACAAATAAAAAAGTGACCACTTTCTGCAAGGTAGGAAATGCAGAGAACTGAATCTGAGGGGAGATATCACAAAATAAATGGCGGGGACAGGAATCCTCAGTAAGCTGGATACTTGAAAGTAATACAGCCCAGGAGGGCAAAATTGGAACCCTTAGAAATCTGCTCCAGTAAGAGACATCCCTGCCTGAAAGGTGCTCAGGTAGAAACAGGCAGAGTTCTAGGTGGGACCGTGTAGTCCCCAGATCCCTCGAGTTACAGAATTAACGGGGGTACCTGAGCCAGTGGAGTTCCCAAGCATGGAGTGGGAAAACTGGTGATGGTCAGGAAGCCCAGAAGGGGGCTCTCAGCTCAGTTCACCATAAACCGAGATCTGAGGCCTGATAGTGCAATGGCTCTCCACCTGGAAACCCTGCAGAGGACTGGAACGTGAGCCCCCCTCTGCTATCCCTCAGGAGGAATGGAGCGGGTACACTCATCACCAGGCAAAAGCTCTCAATGCTGGGGGCCCTGTGAAGAACAGTACGGGGTAACTCTCTGCCTTCCCTTGGGAGGGACAAAGTGTGCCCAAAAGACAGGAGTCTGCAAAGTCTGGCACACACAAAAGTGAAGATAGTTTGTCCCTGAAGGTTTACTGAAGAGAAAGGACTGTGATCTTTCAGCTCTGTGGCTGGAGATGGGGTTTGTGGCCATTTTTATTTTGCTCCTCTAAAGAGGTGCAGGAAGCCTTCAGGAAACAAAAGCCACATAGAGGACTAGCTTAGCCTGGCCCCCTGGCAAGGGACATGCAACTCCACCCAGGCCAAGATAACAGAGAAGCAGGGCAGCAGGCCCTTTCCCCGGAAGACCAACTGAAAGAACAGGCACACAGCAAGTTTATCGACCCCACAAGACTGTAAAACCCCAGTGCTAGGGGAAAATAGTATACAGAATTCAAGGTTTCTTCTCATTTAAATGAATACACAAAATCTGAAGCAGTTAATACGTCTATTGAATCATTTGAATGAGATCAGCTTGGAAAATAAAATCAGGTATATTATTGAGTCTTATTTTTCTTATTTTCTAAAACTACTATTCAGTGGTTTTTCTGTCTAAATGCTAAGTCTATTCAAGATTTTGTATGTGGCTAGTTCTGGTGTTTTATTTCTTTTGAGACTGCTTTCCAAGCATCACAAAAAGTTTTCAGAGTACTGATGAGGCAGATGTGGCAATGGTCCTCCAAGAAGTGTAAATACAAGATTGACGCTATTATCCTTAGCAAGTCAGATTTCGTTTGCAAAATAATATTATGGAAATAGTATTACAGTCTTTAACTGAGCAAAAAGCCATGCCTTGAAGTCATATACATAAAATTCTTTCATAGTATTGATTTTCCATAAGCCAATGCTGTGAAATATAAGGTCATTAATTATATACTGTTTAATTATTTGAATAAGAATCTACCATCAATACTGAGAAGTTGTGTAATTACATCAACACTGATTCTTTAAATGTGATTTTTTACAGAACTAGGTGATGAGGTAAAGCTGAAAGTTATCCATTCATCATGTCCTAAACACTGATAACAAAATAAGTGATGTGTTCTCCAAAAAGCTAAGCCCATCTAAGGCAAGGGGAAAGTAGCTTCTGGCCACGTTCACTTACCATTTTCTTTTATTTCTCATAAGAAGTTTATGATGGAATTAATTAAAATTTTTATAATATTTATTAGATATCATTCTTCCAGTAACAAATAGTCAATTGTGCTTATGCTGTGTCATACTCATATATATTATGGGCAGCTGAACTATTGTAGAATGTTTATATCTGTAACTTAGTGCCATTTATCTAGCCATTGAGGCTATTTTATATTTGATAGATTTGTGAATTAATAGCTTTTATTAACTTATTCATCAATAAATGATTTTTTGTACTCCAGAGTTTAAGACTTTATTTCAAAATTAATTGCATAACTCTGGGCTTCTCTAGAGATTATTAGTTGTTTATATGGAGAATTGAGCAGTGTAAACTCAAAACATTTCATCTCATTTTTTTTTGAGTGACACACTTTAATTTATTTATTTTTTCAACGTAACAGTATTCATTGTTTTTGCACAACACCCGTGCTCCATGCAAAACGTGCCCTCCCTATTACCCACCACGTGTTCCCCCAACCTCCCACCCCTGACCCTTCAAAACCCTCAGGTTGTTTTTCAGAATCCATAGTCTCTTATGGTTCGCCTCCCCTTCCAATTTTTTTTTTTATAAACATATGGGTACAGGTCTATGAATCGCCAAGTTTACACACTTCACAGCACTCACGATAGCACATACCCTCCCCAATGTCCATAACCCCCTCCCTCTTTCCCAACCCCACCTCCCCCCAGCAACCCCCAGTTTGTTTTGTGAGATTAAGAGTCATTTATGGTTTGTCTCCCTCCCAATCCCATCTTGTTTCATTTATTCTTCTCCTATCCCCCTAACCCCCCATGTTGCTTCTCCATGTCCTCAAATCAGGGAGATCATATGATAGTTGTCTTTCTCCGATTGACTTATTTCACTAAGCATGATACCCTCTAGTTCCATCCACGTTGTCACAAATGGCAAGATTTCATTTCTTTTGATGGCTGCATAGTATTCCATTGTGTATATATACCACCTCTTCTTTATCCATTCATCTGTTGATGGACATCTAGGTTCTTTCCATAGTTTGGCTATTGTGGACATTGCTGCTGTAAACATTCGGGTGCACATACCCCTTCAGATCACTGTTTGTATCTTTAGGGTAAATACCCAGTAATGCAATTGCTGGGTCATAGGGTAGTTCTATTTTCAACATTTTGAGGAACCTCCATGCTGTTTTCCAGAGGGGTTGCACCAGCTTGCATTCCCACCAACAGTGTAGGAGGGTTCCCCTTTCTCGGCATCCTCGCCAGCATCTGTCATTTCCTGACTTGTTCATTTTAGCCATTCTGACTGGTGTGAGGTGATATCTCATTGTGGTTTTGATGTGTATTTCCCTGATGCCGAGTGACGTGGAGCACTTTTTCATGTGTCTGTTGGCCATCTGGATGTCTTCTTTGCAGAAATGTCTGTTCATGTCCTCTGCCCATTTCTTGATTGCATTGTTTGTTCTTTGGGTGTTGAGTTTGCTAAGTTCCTTATAGATTTTGGATACTAGCCCTTTATCTGATATGTCGTTTGCAAATATCTTCTCCCATTCTGTCAGTTGTCTTTTGGTTTTGTGAACTGTTTCCTTTGCTGTGCAAAAGCTTTTGATCTTGATGAAATCCCAATAGTTCATTTTTGCCCTTGCTTCCCTTGCCTTTGCCGATGTTCCTAGGAAGATGTTGCTGCGGCTGAGGTCGAAGAGGTTGCTGCCTGCATTCTCCTCAAGGATTTTGATGGATTCCTTTCTCACATTGAGGTCCTTCATCCATTTTGAGTCTATTTTCGTGTGTGGTGTAAGGAAGTGGTCCAATTTCATTTTTCTGCATGTGGCTGTCCAATTTTCCCAGCACCATTTATTGAAGAGGCTGTCTTTTTTCCACTGGACATTCTTTCCTGCTTTGTCGAAGATTAGTTGACCATAGAGTTGAGAGTCTATTTCTGGGCTCTCTATTCTGTTCCACTGATCTATGTGTCTGTTTTTGTGCCAGTACCATGCTATCTTGATGATGACAGCTTTGTAATAGAGCTTGAAGTCCGGGATTGTGATGCCACCAACTTTGGCTTTCTTTTTCAATATTCCTTTGGCTACTCGAGGTCTTTTCTGGTTCCATATAAATTTTAGGATTATTTATTCCATGTCTTTGAAAAAAATGGATGGTATTTTGATAGGGATTGCATTAAATGTGTAGATTGCTTTAGGTAGCATAGACATTTTCACAATATTTATTCTTCCAATCCAGGAGCATGGAACATTTTTCCATTTCTTTGTGTCTTCCTCAATTTCTTTCATGAGTACGTTATAGTTTTCTGCGTATAGATTCTTAGCCTCTTTAGTTAGGTTTATTCCTAGGTATCTTATAGTTTTGGGTGCAATTGTAAATAGGATTGACTCCTTAATTTCTCTTTCTTCTGTCTTGTTGTTGGTGTACAGAAATGCAACTGATTTCTGTGCATTGATTTTATACCCTGACACTTTACTGAATTCCTGTACAAGTTCTAGCAGTTTTGGAGTGGAGTCTTTTGGGTTTTCCACATATAGTATCATATCATCTGTGAAGAGTGATAGTTTGACTTCTTCTTCGCTGATTTGGATGCCTTTATTTTCTTTTTGTTGTCTGATTGCTGAGGCTAGGACTTCTAGTACTATGTTGAATAGCAGTGGTGATTATGGACATCCCTGCCATGTTCCTGACCTTAGTGGAAAAGCTTTCAGTTTTTCTCCATTGAGAATGATATTTCCGGTGGGTTTTTCATAGATGGCTTTGATAATATTGAGGTATGTGCCCTCTATCCCTACACTTTGAAGAGTTTTGATCAGGAAGGGATGCTGTACTTTGTCAAATGCTTTATCAGCATCTATTGAGAGTATCATATGGTTCTTGTTCTTTCTTTTATTAATGTGTTCTATCACATTGATTGATTTGCAGATGTTGAACCAACCCTGCAGCCCTGTAATAAATCCCACTTGATCGTGGTGAATAATCCTTTTAATGTACTGTTGAATCCTATTGGCTAGTATTTTGGTGAGAATTTTTGCATCTGTGTTCATCAAGGATATTGGTCTGTAGTTCTCTTTTTTGGTGGGATCCTTGTCTGGTTTTGGGATCAAGGTGATGCTGGCCTCATACAATGAGTTTGGAAGTTTTCCTTCCATTTCTCTTTTTTGGAACAGTTTCAGGAGAATAGGAATTAGTTCTTCTTTAAATGTTTGGTAGAATTCCCCTCAGAAGCCGTCTGGCCCTGGGCTTTTGTTTGTTTGGAGATTTTTTTTTTTAAAGATTTTATTTATTTATTTGACAGAGAGAGAGCACAAGTAGACAGAGAGGCAGGCAGAAAGAGAGGAAAGCAGGCTTGCTGCTGAGCAGAGAGCCTGATGCGGGACTCGATCCCAGGACCCTGAGATCATGACCTGAGCCGAAGGCAGCGGCTTAACCCACTGAGCCACCCAGGCGCCCATGTTTGGAGATTTTTGATGACTGTTTCAATCTCCTTACTGGTTATGGGCCTGTTCAGGTTTTCTATTCCTTCCTGGTTCAGTTGTGGTAGTTTATATGTCTCTAGGAATGCATCCATTTCTTCCAGATTGTCAAATTTCTTGGCGTAGAGTTGCTCATAGTATGTTCTTATAATTGTCTGTATTTCTTTGGTGTTAGTTGTGATCTCTCCTCTTTCATTCATGATTTTATTGATTTGGGTCCTTTCTCTTTTCTTTTTGACGAGTCTGGCCAGGGGTTTATCAATCTTATTGATTCTTTCAAAGAACCAGCTCCTAGTTTCATTGATTTTTTCTATTGTTTTTTTGGTTTCTATTTCATTGATTTCTTCTCTGATCTTTATGATTTATCTTCTCCTGTTGGGTTTAGGGTTTCTTTCTTGTTCTTTCTCCAGCTCCTTTAGGTGTAGGGTTAGGTTGTGTACTTGAGACCTTTCTTGTTTCTGGAGAACGGCTTGTACCACTATATAGTTTCCTCTCAGGACTGCCTTTGCTGTGTCCCACAGATTTGAACCGTTGTGTTTTCATTATCATTTGTTTCCATTAATTTTTTCAATTCTTCTTTAATTTCCTGGTTGACCCATTCATTCTTTAGAAGGATGCTGTTTCGTCTCCATGTATTTGGGTTCTTTCCAGCTTTCCTCTTGTGATTGTGTTCTAGCTTCAGAGCATTGTGGTCTGAAAATACGCAGGGAATGATCCCAATCTTTTGATACTGATTGAGACCTGATTTGTGACCCAGGATGTGATCTATTCTGGAGAAGGTTCCATGTGCACTAGAGAAGAATGTGTATTCTTTTGCTTTGGGATGAAATGTTCTGAATATATTTGTGATGTCCATCTGGTCCAGTGTGTCATTTAAGGCCTTTATTTCCTTGTTGATCTTTTGCTTGGATGATCTGTCCATTTCAGTGAGGGGAGTGTTAACGTCCCCTACTATTATTGTATTATTATTGATATGTTTCTTTGATTTTGTTATTAATTGGTTTATATAGTTGGCTGCTCCCACGTTAGGGGCATTATATTTAAAATTGTTAGATCTTCTTGTTGGACAGACCCTTTGAGTAGGATATAGTGTCCTTCCTATTCTCTTATTATAGTCTTTGGCTTAAAATCTAATTGATCTGATATAAGGATTGCCACCCCAGCTTTCTTCTGATGCCCATTAGCATGGTAAATTGTTTTCCACCCCCTCACTTTAAATCTGGAGGTGTCTTCGCATCTAAAATGAGTTTCTTGTAGGCAACATATAGATGGGTTTTGTTTTTTTATCCATTCTGATACCCTGTGTCTTTTGATTGGGGCATTTAGCCCATTAACATTCAGGGTAACTATTGAGAGATATGAATTTAGTTCCATTGTATTGCCTGTAAGGTGACTGTTATTATATATTGTCTCTGTTCCTTTCTGATCTACTACTTTTATGCTCTCTCTTTGCTTATAGGACCCCTTTCAATATTTCCTGTAGAGCTGGTTTGGTGTTTGCAAATTCTTTCAGTTTTTGTTTGTCCTGGAAGCTTTTTATCTCTCCTTCTATTTTCAATGATAGCCTAGCTGGATAGAGTATTCTTGGCTGCATGTTTTTCTCGTTTAGTGCTCTGAATATATCATGCCAGCTCTTTCTGGCCTGCCAGGTCTCTGTGGATAAGTCTGCTGCCAATCTAATATTTTTACCATTGTTTGTTATAGACTTCTTTTCCCGGGCTGCTTTCAGGATTTTCTCTTTGTCACTAAGACTTGTAAATTTTACTATTAAGTGATAGGGTGTGGACCTATTCTTGTTGACTTTGAGGGGGGTTCTCTGCATCTCCTGGATTTTGATGCTTGTTCCCTTTGCCATATTAGGGAAATTCTCTCCAATAATTCTCTCCAATAGACCTTCTGCTCCCCTCTCTGTTTCTTCTTCTTCTGGAATCCCAATTATTCTAATGTTGTTTCGTCTTATGGTGTCACTTATCTCTCGAATTCTCCCCTCATGATCCAATAGCTGTTTGTCCCTCTTTTGCTTGGCTTCTTTATTCTCTGTTATTTGGTCTTCTATATCACTAATTCTTTCTTCTGCCTCATTGATCCTAGCTGTGAGAGCCTCCATTTTTTATTGCACCTCATTAATAGCTTTTTTGATTTCTACTTGGTTAGATTTTAGTTCTTTAATTTCTCCAGAAAGGGCTTTTATATCTCCAGAGAGGGTTTCTCTAATATCTTCCATGCCTTTTCGAGCCTGGCTAGAACGTTCAGAATCGTCATTCTGAACTCTTGATCTGACATATTACCAATGTCTGTGTTGATTAGGTCCCTAGCCTTCGGTACTGTCTCTTGTTCTTTTGTTTGTGGTGATTTTTTCTGCCTTGTCATTTTGTCCAGATAAGAGGATATGAAGGATCAAATAAAATACTAAAAGGGTGGCAAAAAAACCAGAAAAATGCGCTGTAATCAAAACAGAAGAGACCCCAAATTGTGGGGGGGAGAAAGGGGATAAAAAGAGGTTCAGAAAAAAAAGAAAAAAATTAAAAAAATAAAACAAATAAAGAAAAAATATAAAAAAGAAAGAAAAAATATATATATTTAGATAAACTAGTCAAAAACGTTTTAAAAAAGGGGAAAAGTTTTAAAAAATTTAACAGAAGAAGAAAAAAGAAAAAAAAATTGAAAAAAGAAAAAAAAATTGAATTAGCCGCAAGACTAAAGAATCATGGGGAGAAAGTCATGAGTTCCGTGCTTTGCTTTCTCCTCCTCTGGAATTGCGCTGCTGTCTTAGGAATTGAATCTGCTTTCCTTGATAGATGAACTTAGTCCTGGCTGGATATTTTGTTGATCTTCTGGGGGAGGGGCCTGTTGTAGTGACTCTCAAGTGTCTTTGCCCGAGGTGGGATTGCACCGCCCTTACCGGGGGCCAGACTAAGTAATCTGCTCGGGTGTGCTTTTGGGAGCTTCTGTTCCCTGAACGCTTTCTGTAGAGTTCCGGAGGACGGGAATGAAAATGGCGGCCTCCTAGTCTCCAGCCTGGAGGAGCCGAGAGCCCGGGTCCCCACTCCTCAGTGCGCTCCCAGAGGAGAGCACCCAATCACTCCCGTATCCCCAGCCTCTAGCCGCGCTCCGAGCTCACCCAGCCCGCGACCAGTTCAAGGTAACCCCGAGCTGAGAGTTCAGTCCTCGGCTCTGTCTCTGTAGCCGGCTTCTCTGTTCTAATACCTTTGAGCTCTGCGACGCTCCGATACCCCCAATCCTTCTGTGACCCTGTGGGACCTGGGGCCATGCTGACCACGCGTGGGCTTCACCCTTGTTTAGCCTCTGGAGCAATGTCCCTCAGTGGAACAGACTTTTAAAAGTCTTAATTTTGTGCTCCGTTCCTCCGCCGCTTGCTGGGATCCGGCCCCTCCCCCCTCGGTCTATCTTCCCGTCATTTTAGATTCACTTCTCCGCCAGTCCTACCTTTCAGAAAGTGGTTGATTTTCTGTTTCTAGAATTGCTGTTCTTCTTCTCTTCGATCTCCCGTTGGATTTGTAGGTGTTTGCAATGTTTAGATAAGCTATCGAGCTGATCTCCTACTTCCTGATGTAGTCTCAGCCTGCTACTTCTCTGCCATCTTGACTCCTCCCCCTCATCTCATTTTTTAACTCTAGTCTTTGACAGAAACGCTGATTATCTTGCTACTGGTCAGTGCCTTTCATAGAGCTATTTCTCTGTGGTTGGTGGTGGTCATCTCTTGAAGTAACTTCAGTGAAATTTTTAAATACAAAATACAAAGAAAATGATTACAATATAGACAGGACTGATTTGATCTTCAGTAAGTCTAAGCAAAAATAGTACATGACATGTGCTTGTTTCTTACTTTGGTGATATCATTAAGTGTAATATTGGTAATTTCTTCAGATGAAAAATGATCCCAGAAAAATGGTGAATTGGTAGTCCTGTGTACTCTTTATTATTTCATATGTTCTGGAAAAATATTTTTTATTCATTCTGGGTCACTTGTACCATTTAAATCTCTCTCCTATATACAGAAATAAAAACTAATCTTTCTTATCTGAGCTAGTTTCAGGAGCATTATTAAATCTCACTGTAATCATTTTAAGACATTAAGTGCTGACTGTGCCCTTTAAAAACACATTTCCCACTCCTTTTTTTGTTCATGGGTCAAAAAATAAATTTTAAATTTCAGAAATAATGAAATACACATATAAAAACAGTTGTTTCATGCTTTTCTTTGTCCTTGTGAGATATTACAAGGCTAATGCATTTGATTTTTCCTCTAGAGCACAGTGTGTGGGAATAATTAAATAGAATGCCTGTCATCTGTTTCCTTCTCTGAATATAAAATCAGAAGTGTAGTCTTGGCAAATAATCCAAATAGGAGAATTAACCTTTATAACTTGGGTAATTTTGTCAGTGTGTTCTATTGATATTGTACATAAAACATAATGAGATCATAAAACTTTAATCATCCCTTGATTGCATCTAGTGATGAAACATATACTGTATATTCGTTTTAAGATTTTTAAAATTTTTAATTCCCTCTGGTATAGGGTTTTTTTAGATTAGTTTATACTTAATTTTAGATTATTTACATGCAATTTCCTGAATTTATTAACATAATACTTTCATTTCCTCAAATTTAATGTACCATATTGCTGTATATTCTTTTGAATGTGAAAGAGGGACTGAAGGTGAGTGTGGCAAAAAAGAAACCTGAACAATCATTTTCTCCAGCTTTGGAGCATTCTATTGGATACTTACTGATCTTTATAGGCTTAACATTACTATAAATCATAGTACCAATGGATGCTTATGTGTGTCTATGACACTAATAGTCTGTAACAAATTGTATTGGAACAATTTAAAAACTGCCAAACAAAGTTGAATATTCTGAACTTTAATATACTAGTGTTTGTAAGTCTTAAGATTTTCTTTGGAATGCATTTTGAAGAGATTTCAAACTTTTTAAAATTTCTTTTGAGGCAGAATTTTCATTGAAATCACTTGAGAAAATCTAGTTTTATAGAATTGCCTGCTATCTTGAAATATGCCATTAAGAGCAGCAGTGAAAACGAAGTAAAAGGAATCAACAATTGTAATCTCAAACATAATTTATGTCTGTAAGAAAGCCTTGATATTTTTGAAAGCATCTGGATCTGTAAACTACTGAGAATAATGACTTTTACTTTTTATCAGGTGTGCCAAAACAATGATGGAAATTTAACACTGAGAGCTGTTTAATTGTGGATCTGTTTTCAGTGACCTGCTTTTTTGAAGGAAAATCCAGGGTTCAGGGTATTAGGTAGTAAGAAATCTATTTGTGCTTTTTGATCTTATTATCTTCACACCCCTTAGGACTCTACCTCTTAAGGATTGATCACTTTCAGAAGTCTAAGCTTGTAAAATCTTTAAAACTATCCATAACACATGGCAATAAAAGGCTGCCATTTCAAGTAAACAGACACTCTTCATTCCTTTCCAATTGATCTTCTCCTCTGACACTGTATTGTTGGGGATTTTTTATGAGCTACATTGCAGAAAATTCTTAGGTCACTCAAACTGGGTCTTTAGAGCCAAGTTAAAAGCATGTTTGCAAATTTAGTCTAATAACTTATTATTTTCTTAGACAACTGACTATGTTGTATTGATGTGTGGACTAGAAACATCAATCTATTCTTCAGTTTGTATATGTCACACTCTTAAGCTCTGTCCTTACTTGCTTATATCACCGATGACCTTCCTACTAACAGCACACCAGTACAGATCTGACACATGGTGGGTGAATAATGTTTTGAAATCAGTTCTAGGAAAAGATTGTTTTATTAAACTAATTCATGAAAAATAAGAGAATTTAAACCCTAGAACTGTATTTCAAAGTGTTATTTTTCCCAAAAAAGAGAAAATTTATATTCACACATCCCTCTCAACAAGTACAATTATTAATTACATATATTTCAGAGCTGTGAAGTCCGTAATTTATGATGGACTTGTTAAATTTCACAAATATTCATCAGATGGTAAGGGGAGTCTAAAGCCCAATTTCCAAATTACTCATTTAAAAGGATTACAACTCCTCCAACCACCCCCCTCAAAAGAAAATAAGTTTCTCTAACTATGCTGAGGAAATCTAAATAGGTAAGACAAAAGTGGGTAAATAGGTAAGACAAAAATAGCTATATAGGTGGAGGAGAAACCTAATTGTCTTATTAAGCATACATATATTAGAGGACTTTCTTTATTTAAAAAAAGAATATTGTTTTGGACTAGAAATTGTTCAGGGATAGCAAAAGTATTCCTTCAATTTTAAGGGCTATAATCCACATAATTTTAAAAGTGGGTTTTCTCCTCAAAATTTAACACCGATTACAATCCATACTTTGAGATATGACTAAACATCCTTTATGTCTAGGAAAATGTTCCTGTCCCATATGTACTGGTAACTACAGGATAAACCTAGCCAATCCCATGGAAGAGCTTAAATCCACCTGGCATAGCAAAATGAAGGCTAACAAGATCCTTAGCCCTCCTCTAACTATACACTAAATAATACCAAAAATGATACTGGAATCCAAGTCTGTCTGACTTCAATGAAAGTTCTATACTATGCATTTTTAAATAACTTCTTAGGGATTTTCAGGGAGGAAAAGTAAAAGTAATATCTCTTTGAAAGGACATAGTTAAGTAAGGCAGAGAAGGTGATCTGGTCAGTTTGCCGTGGTCTAAAGGCTGCCTCTCAACATTATAGCCCCAGAATCTTGGCTTCTCAGTACACAGAAACCAAGTCTATTTCTCAGAGGCTAACTCTTATTAACTCAATTTTATGAAATTGCTTTGTAAAATTAATAATATAATGTATATCTTTCCTAGACCTGGGAATAGTTCTATCTCCATGTTAGCTCATTTTCTTTCTATGAAGAAATAAGAGGAAATCAAAGAGTAATCAAATGATTTATTAACTTACAATGAGAAATGACTATCAAATAATAGGCATACTCTGGGTCTTTATAACAGATGACAAATGTATTCTTTCTCGTAGGAAAGGTATGGAGAACTAGGTAATAATCAGGAGATTTTGAGCATGATATTAGAATCATGAGAGAAAAGTATATGATGAAATCTAAAAAATGCTAAAAAATAGAATGATTGATGTATCTTACTCTTTGAATGTCTTGCCAATAGGGCCATATATCTTTCACCCTTACAAATCCCGGTGTTTCTTGACAAGAAAACTGATTTTTAAAAACTGGGTGAGAATATTTGAGCTCTGTTAGATGAGCCATCTCTCCACAGAAAGCTGAGTCTCTCAGCTATCAACTTTGGGTGCTATCAACCTTGCCTTCTGTGATGGTTTGGTTTTCATGACTCATCAAAACCTTTTCTTTAACTAGCAATATGATGAAAGTTTTCTCTGATTTGCATTTCCCTAATTATTAGTAATGTTGAACATCTTTGTATGTGTCTGTTGGCCATTTGTATCTGTTCTATGGAGAAAAAAGTCTATTCAGGTACTTTGCCCATTTTTAATTTAGGTTATTTTTTGTTTATTTATTTGCTATTGAGTTGTAGGAGGTCCTTATATATTTTGGATACTAACTCCCTACTGGATAAATGTTTTGTAAATGTTTTCTCCCATTTCATAGGTTGCCTTTTCATTTTGCTGATTGTTTCCTTTGCTGTATGGAAGCAAGCTTGATTAGTCCCACTGTTTATTTTTGTTATCACTTCAACCTGTTAAAATGGCTATCATCAAAAAGTTAGAATAGAACAAGTGTTGTTAAGGATGAGGAGAAAAGGAAACCCTTTTATACTGTTGGTGAGAATGTAAATTGGTACAGCCATTATGAAAAATGGTATGAATATTCCTCAAAAAAAAAAATAAAAGTAGAACTACCATATGATCCAGTAACCCACTACTGCATATATATTCAAAAGAAATAAAATCACTATCTTGAAGAGATATCTGTACCCCAGTGTTCATTGCAACAATATTCAGAGTAACCAAGATATGGAAACAACCTAAATGGCTATCAACAGGTGAAAGGATAAAGAAAGTGTGTTATGTGGTGTATACACACACACACACACAAACACACATAGTGAAATACTATTCAGCCTTTAAAAGGAAGGGAATGGGGGGTCAAGATGGCGGGGAAGTAGGAGGAGGTGCCATTTCACCCTGTACCCTAAAGTGAGCTGATTACCTACCAAAGAACTCCGATCACCCATGAAATCAGCCTGAGATCAGAATTATACATGTCTGGATCTCTACAGGAGCAGAAGACGTCAGTGGCATGTAAAGCAGAGTGGGAACATCGGACTGATATCAGAAGATAAACAAAAGGGGGAGGGAGCCACCAGAGGCGACCAATTGGAAAGTAATACCCCAATACAAGAGTGCCCTGTGTATGGGGACCAGCATTAGCTTGGAGTCTGGTTGAAAGCACTCAAAAAAGAGCAAAAGATCACAGGGGGATATTGTGGGAATCAGGGCAGTTAGGGACAGGGGCTTAAGTCCCCGGACCCAGGACAGCCTCCCCTGGTGCTGAACCAGAGAGAGTGCGGAGAGAAAGCAGGTCTTCGTCCCTGAGCCGCCAGCGTGCCTGAGTCGCCAGTGCGCCTGAGAATGCATGGGGTCTGGCTCCCTAGAGGGGCTGGGAGCCTGGCCAGACACACGCATCCCACACCCTCCCCTGGGAGAGGTGCGCACAGGTACTAGCCTGGAGCTCTGGCATCCTGAAAAACCAGGCATTCCCAGCCTGGGCCAGTGGGAAATCTCAGTGTGTGATCGCTGCTTGGAACCTCTGTGGCGGTCTGGAGTTGCCCAGACAGCCGCTGCTGCCATGGTTTTGGGTACAATGAGGAGCTCCTGCATCCCCAGGGACCCTGACTCAGAAACTACTCTGCCAGCAACTCTGCAGAGCATTCTGAGGCTTCTCTCTGAGAGGGAGGTCTGGGTGCAGTTTGCTCTCCTCTAAACCTCCAAAAACCATCAAAAGCTGTCAAGACAAGAGAAAAAAGATGAAAGAACATAAAAACCTCCAGAGAACAAAAGCCTGAAAAAAAAAAAAAAAAAACGGTTTCTTCAGAGCCCACCCACTTGAGGAGGGCAGGAGGACCTAACCCAGGGAACATCATTGTCTGAAAACCCACATGGCAGGCCCCTCCCCCAGAAAACCAACCAGGAAGGAAGAAAAAAAAAAAAAAAGATGACGAGAGAGAACAACCACCACCACTTCATAAATACAACTTTTACTTTTAACTCTACCAATATTGTGGTTCTTTTTTTTATACATATAGATAATTTTTTAACCTATTTACCATCACAGTGAGATATCCAGTACATCAAATTTCTTAATAACCTTCTAACCTGAACTTTTTGTTACATACACCCGTGTTTTTCTTTTGCTTTTCTATTTTTTAAATTTTTTTAAATCTTAATTTAGTTTAGTCTAGTTTATTCTTTTTTTAATTTTAATTTTCTAATATACATATAGAGTTAAACTTCAAGGTAATCCCCTTTCCCCAATCCTACCCCTATAGGTAAACCAATTTTTTTTTTAATTTTTTTTTCCATTTTATTTATTTTTTCAGCGTAACAGTATTCATTCTTTTTGCACAACACCCAGTGCTCCATGCAAAACGTGCCCTCCCCATTACCCACCACCTGTTCCCCCAACCTCCCACCTCTGACCCTTCAAAACCCTCAGGTTGCCCCAACCTCCCACCCCTGACCCTTCAAAACCCTCAGGTTGTTTTTCAGAGTCCATAGTCTCTTATGGTTCGCCTCCCCTCCCCAATGTCCATAGCCCGCTCCCCCTCTCCCAATCCCACCTCCCCCCAGCAACCCCCAGTTTGTTTTGTGAGATTAAGAGTCATTTATGGTTTGTCTCCCTCCCAATCCCATCTTGTTTCATTGATTCTTCTCCTATCCCCCTACCCCCCCATGTTGCTTCTCCATGTCCTCATATCAGGGAGATCATATGATAGTTGTCTTTCTCCGATTGACTTAGGTAAACCAATTTTTAATCCCCCTTTATCTTAGGAAAGTTGAGTCCCTTAACAAAAACATCAAGATACATCCAGGAAGAATCAAAATAACATTCCTCACCCACACTGAGGTTCTTCCTTTTTTTTTTTTTTTTTTGCTTTTATATATATATATTTTTTTTTTCTCTTGCCATATACTTTTATCAGTCTTTTTGTTTGTCTGTTTTTGTTTGTATACTTCATAAATCTTACCTTGGGGCCCATTTGGGCTGAGCCTTCTCTTTAATCTTCCTTCTTTTCCTGTCTCTCTCTCTCTCTCTTTTTTCTTTTCTTTTTTCTTTTCTTTTTTTTTTTTTTGGTCTCTTTATTCTCTATTTCTTTTTCTTTTCTTTCTTCTCTCATTTGGGTGGGGAATCCTGATTGCACAGAAGCACTCCAGGTTGCACCTTGACTGCACCACAATCGATACATCCAGCTGCATCCATTCAGTCATCTCTTACCAAAATGACTAGGAGGAGAAATGCCCAACAGAAGAAAAATACAGAGGATGGACCTTCTGCAACAGAGCTAATGGCTATTGACATAGACAATATGTCAGAAAAGGAATTCAGGTTAACAATTATCCAGGCAATAGCTAGGTTGGAGAAAGCCATGGATGACCAAATGGAATTGATTAGGGCAGAACTGAAAGCCACCAGGGATGATGTTCACCATGTTAGGGCAGAACTGAAAGCCACAAGGGGTGATGTTCAAAATGCTCTCAGTGAGTTCCAATCTAATCTAAATTCTCTAAAAGCTAGGGTAACTGAGACAGAAGATAGAATTAGTGATCTGGAGGACAAACAGATAGAAAGGATCAGGAGGAAACCTGGAACAAACAGCTCAGAAGCCACAAATACAGAATCAGGGAAATAAATGATGCCATGAAACGTTTCAACGTCAGAATTATTGGAATCCCTGAAGGGGATGAAAAAGAAAGAAGTCTAGAAGATATAGTGGAAGAAGTTGTCTATGAAAATTTTCCCAATCTCATGAATGGAAACAACGTTCATGTACTAGAGGCAGAGCGGTTTCCCCCCAAGATCTTAGATTCTCAAAAGTCCTCATGACACCTAATAGTTAGAATGAAGAATTACGCTTCTAGACAGACCCTCTTAAAAGCAGCTAGGACAAAGAGGCTCCTTACATACAGAGGAAAGCCCATTAGAATAACGTCAGACCTGTCCACAGAGACCTGGCAAGCCAGGAAGGGCTGGCAAAATATATTCAGAGTACTAAATGAGAAGAACATGCAGCCAAGAATACTTTATCCAGGAAGACTGACATTCAAAATGGATGGAGAGATAAAGAGTTTCCAAGACCGGCAAGGCTTAAAAGACTATGCAACCACCAAGCCGACACTGCAGGAAATATTAAGAGGGGTCCTATAAATGAGAAAAAATCCTAAGAATATCATTGAACAGAAATATAGAGACAATCTACAGACAGAAAGACTTCAAAGGTAACATGATGTCAATCACAAGCTATCTATCAATAATCACTCTCAATGTGAATGGCCTAAATGCGCCCATAAAACAACACAAGGTTGCAGACTGGATAAAAAGACAGGACCCATCCATATGTTGTCTACAACAGACCCATTTTGAACCTAAGGATACACACAGACTGAAAGTGAAGGGATGGAGAAGCATCTTTCATGCCAATGGGCCTCAGAAGAAGGCCAGGGTAGCGATTCTCATATCAGATAAATTAGATTTTAAACTAAAGACTGTAGTCAGAGATATGGAAGGAAACTACATAATTCTTAAAGGGACTATCCACCAAGATGATCTAACAATTGTAAATATCTATGCCTCCAATATGGGAGCAGCCAATTACATAAGAAAACTATTAGTCAAGATAAAGAGCCACATTGATATGACTACATTGAGTAGGAGATCTTAATACGCCTCTCTCAGTAATAGACAGATCATCGAAGCAGAAAATTAATAAAGAAATAAGAGCATTGAATGAAACATTGGACCAGATGGACCTCATAGACATATACAGAACATTCCACCCTAAAACAACAGAATACTCATTCTTCTCAAGTGCACATAGAACCTTCTCCAGAATAGACCACATACTGGGTCACAAAGCAGGACTCAACCGATACCAAAAGACTGATATTATTCCCTGCATATTCTCAGATCACAATGCTTTGAAACTGGAGCTCAATCACAAGGAAAAGTTCGGAAGGAACTCAAACACCTGGAAGCTAAAGACCACCTTGCTTAAGAATGCTTGGATCAACCAGGAGATCAAAGACGAACTTAAACAATTCATGGAAACCAATGAGAATGAAGACACTTCAGCCCAAAACCTATGGGATAGAGCAAAGGCGGTTCTAAGGGGGAAATACATAGCCATCCAAAGCCTCCCTCAAAAAAATGGAAAAATCCAGAATACACCAGCTGTCTCTACACCTTAAAGAACTGGAGAATCAACAACAAATCAAACCAACTCCACATGCAAGAAGGGAAATAAGATTAGAGCAGAGATCAATGAGGTAGAAATGAGAGATACAGTAGAACATATCAATGAAACTAGAAGCTGGTTTTTTGAAAGAATCAATAAGATCGATAAACCATTGGCCACACTAATCCAAAAGAAAAGAGAGAAAGCCCAAATTAATAAAATTAGGAATGAAAAGGGAGAGATCACAACTAACACCAAGGAAATAAGAACAATCATCAGAAATTATTACCAACAGTTATATGCCAATAAGCTAAGCAACCTAGATGAAATGGATGCATTCCTGGAAAACTATATACTCCCAAAATTGAACTGGGAAGAAATTGACAACCTGAATAGACTGATATCTAGTAACGATATTGAAGCAGTGATCAAAAACCTCCCCAAAAACAAGAGCCCAGGACCTGACGGATTCCCTGGGGAATTCTACCAAACTTTCAAAGAAGAAATAACACCAATTCTCCTGAAGCTGTTTCAAAAAATTGAAGCAGAAGGACAACTTCCAGACTCTTTTTATGAAGCCAGCATTACCCTGATCCCAAAACCAGGAAAAGACTCTACCAAAAAGGAGAATTTCAGACCAATATCACTGATGAATATGGATGCTAAGATTCTCAACAAGATCCTAGCAAACAGGATCCAGCAGCACATTAAAAAGATTATCCACCATGACCACGTGGGATTCATCCCTAGGTTGCAAGGATGGTTCAACATTCACAAATCAATCAGTGTGATAGAACACATCAATAAGAGAAGAGAGAAGAACCACATGGTCCTCTCAATTGATGCAGAAAAAGCATTTGACAAAATCCAGCATCCGTTCCTGATGAAAACGCTTCAAAGTATCAGGATAGAGGGAACATTCCTGAACTTCATAAAATCTATCTATGAAAGACCCACAGCAAATATCATCCTCAATGGGAAAAAGCTTGCAGCCTTCCCGTTGAGATCAGGAACACGACAAGGATGCCCACTCTCACCACTCTTGTTCAACATAGTATTAGAAGTCTTAGCAATGGCAATCAGACAACAAAGAGAAATAAAATGTATCCATATTGGCAATGAAGAAGTCAAACTCTCTCTCTTCACAGATGACATGATTCTTTATATGGAAACCCCCAAAGACTCCATCCCCAAACTACTAGAACTCATACAGCAATTCAGTAACGTGGCAGGATACAAAGTCAATGTACAGAAATCAGTGGCTTTCTTATACACTAACAATGAAAATACAGAAAGGGAAATTAGAGAATCGATTCCATTTACCATAGCACCAAGAACCATAAGATACCTGGGAATAAACCTAACCAAAGAGGTAAAGGATCTGTACTTGAGGAACTACAGAACACTCATGAAAGAAATTGAAGAAGACACAAAAAGATGGAAGACCGTTCCATGCTCTTGGATTGGAAGAATAAACATTGTTAAAATCTCTATATTGCCTAGAGTAATCTATACTTTTAATGCCATTCCGATCAAAATTCCACCGGTATTTTTCAAAGAGATGGAGCAAATAATCCTAAACTTTGTATGGAATCAGAAGAGACCCCGAATTGCTAAGGAAATGCTGAAAAACAAAAACAAAACTGGCCGCATCACGTTACCCGATTTCAAGCTTTACTACAAAGCTGTGATCACCAAGACAGTGGAACTACTGTTAGACCAGTGGAACAGAGTGGAGAGCCCAGATATGGACCCTCAACTCTATGGTGAAATAATCTTCGACAAAACAGGAAAAAATATACAATGGAAAAAAGACAGTCTCTTCAATAAAATGATGCTGGGAAAATTGGACAGCTATATGTAGAAGAATGAAACTTGACCATTCTCTTACACTGTACACAAAGATAAACTCGAAATGGATAAAAGACCTCAACATGAGACAGAAATCCATCAGAATCCTAGAGGAGAACATAGGCAGTAACCTCTTCGATATCAGCCACAGCAACTTCTTTCAAGATATGTCTCCAAAGGCCAAGGAAACAAAAGCGAAAATGAACTTTTGGGACTTCATCAAGATCAAAAGCCTCTGCACAGCAAAGGAAACAGTCAACAAAACAAAAAGACAACCCACGGAATGGGAGAAGATATTTGCAAATGACAGTACAGACAAAAGGTTGATATCCAGGATCTATAAAGAACTCCTCAAACTCAACACACACAAAACAGATAATCATATCAAAAAATGGGCAGAATATATGAACAGACACTTCTCCAATGAGGACATACAAATGGTTGTCAGACACATGAAAAAATGCCCATCATCACTAGCCATCAGGGAGATTCAAATGAAAACCACATTGAGATATCACCTTACACCAGTTAGAATGGCCAAAATTAGCAAGACAGGAAACAACGTGTGTTGGAAAGGATGTGGAGAAAGGGGAACCCTCTTACACTGTTGGTGGGAATGCAAGTTGGTGCAGCCACTTTGGAGAACAGTGTGGAGATTCCTCAAGAAATTAAGAATAGAGCTTCCCTATGACCCTGCAATTGCAATGCTGGGTATTTACCCCAAAGATACAGATGTAGTGAAAAGAAGAGCCATCTGTACCCCAATGTTTATTGCAGCAATGGCCACAGTCGCCAAACTGTGGAAAGAACCAATATGCCCTTCAATGGACGAATGCATAAGGAAGATGTGGAACATATACACGATGGAGTATTATGCCTCCATCAGAAAGGATGAATACCCAACTTTTGTAGCAACATGGATGGGACTGGAAGAGATTATGGTGAGCAAAACAAGTCAAGCAGAGAGAGTCAAGTATCATATGGTTTCACTTATTTGTGGAGCATAACGAAGAACATGGAGGACATGGGGAGATGGAGAGGAGAAGGGAGTTGGGGGAAATTGGAGGGGGAGATGAACCATGAGAGCCTATGGACTCTGAAAAACAACCTGAGGGTTTTGAAAGGGCGGGGGTTGGAGATTGGGGAACCAGGTGGAGGGTAATAGAGAGGGCACTTATTGCATGGAGCACTGGGTGTGGTTCAAAAACAATGAGTACTGTTATGCTGAAAATAAATAAATAAATATTTTTTTTTGAAAAAGGGGGGAAAAAAGGAAGGGAATCCTGTCATTTTCCTTTTTTTAAAAATTTATTTTAATTTAATTTTTTTTCAGTGTTCCAAAATTCATTGTTTATGCACCACACCCAGTGCTCTATGCAATACATGCCTGTCATTTTCAACAAGACAAATGAAGCTGGAGGACATTATGCTAAGTGAAATAAACCAGACAGAAAGATGATGATTACATTAATCACTAATATGTGGAACCTAAAAAGATCCTACTTGAACTTGTAGTAAAGATTAGAATGGTGGTTACCAGAGGCTTGGAGGTTGGAGGAAATAGGGAGATGTTTTTCTAAGGGTAATAAACTTTCAGTTAAGATGAGTAAGTTCTGGAGTCATAATGTATGGTGACTAGAGTTAGTAATAATAATGTATTGTATACTTGAAGTTTGTTAAATGAATAGATCTCAATTGTTCTTATTGCCAAAAAAAAAGAGCTAACAACTTAAAGTGATGCATATGTTATTAGCTTGATTTCATAATGCATATGTATATCAAATCATCACTTTGAATACTTTAAATATATGCAATTTTTATTTGCCAATCATATGTCAATAAAGCAGGGGGAAAATAAGAAGAATCTGGTGCTAACTGAAAGCAAGGTTGAAAGAAAAAAAAAGCTCTCCTTCTCTAGCTGTTTACTTCCATTGAGTTAGGTTACAATCAAGGTTTTGTGTTTTTTTTTTAATAGGTCTGTGATTCGTTTTGCCTCTTTAAGACATGAAATATGAAATAGTTAACATATTTTAAATTAACATATCCCCTGATTCTGTGAATTTAGAATTATGGACTTAATAATTCACATATATGTGTATGTACAAACACATCTTTTTATTCTAAAGTATATTTCTAGAAGGTTTGTAGATCCCCTGAAAGCCATGTATTTCTGTAGACTTCATGTCATTTGGTACAGTATTGAATACATAGTATTAAATACATAACTAAAAATATGTTTATTCATTTACCTGACAAATAGTTATAATTATCTATTGTACTCTATGCTAGAAACATAAAGGAAAAACACATGGATGATTTCACAAAGCTTCCTATCTAGTAAGATTATTCAAATTTGCTGTGAATATCATATGTGATTTTTTTTCATTCATTACTGAAAAAACTGAGTCAAACACTCTTGCCAAATTATCAGGGGAAAATGTTGGAATTGTGTGCTTCAAATGAAATTACAGTAGAGCTATTGAGTTGATCTGTATATTGTATATTTGGCTTTAAGTTCACAGGCCTTCATGTAATACTTATATTTTGCATATACTTATATGCAAATTAAGAATACTTATATTCTGTTTATAAAGGTAGCAGTAGTTTCTAATGTTCATTTGGCCTTTTCTGATATAAGCATTCATTCTTAACACCCTAGAAATTTTCCTGTTTCACCTTCAAATATGTATTTATTTGAGGTATAGTTCAAAGATGTTTATATGCATTTTCATCAAGACTATTGATGCACATATACTAAAGATTATACCAGTTTTGGGTTTTAGACCGTTGAACTCTTTATATGCCATGCATTTAGCATTATACTTCCTTTTGAGGATTTGGTCGATTTCAATCCAAGCATCACTTGAAAGATCCTAAACTATATAGAGCAAATCAAATTAAGAATATATTTAAAGTAGGAATCCTTATAGGAAATCCTACTTAAGAAAAATTAAAATGCTTGGAAAATGACAAACTGAAGATAGCAAGCAGTTATGAAACCTGGACTATTCCCAAGATACATTAAAACATGTAAGTTCTGAATTTTTTCCTACTAATATTTCTTTCTGTTAATTTGGGGAAAAAAACACACAACTTTTTCCTTGGTGAAATGGGTTAATTCTTCAATTTGGACATTTTATTTTACTAGTGTTAAATCATTGTCAAAATACATTTTCTGTGTGTATATGTGTGGTGTATGTTTGTGTGTGTGTGTGTTCAGACTTGGCTTAAGTTGATTAATTTTTCATAGAGGAGGATTATGTAATTGTCACTTTTTATTAAAACAAGGGAAAAACCCAGATTTTTATTTACTTTTCCTTGTAGTCCACTCATTGCCTTTTTATTTGACAATTGAGTACAGAGCTCAATGAATGAATGACTTCAGAAACAAAAGAAAACAACAAAATGGTTTACTGATAATCTGATAGTCATTTAGGTCTCTGGCAATCATTTTGTATTCCAATGCACATTTTTGTGTTTAAGGAAATACTGTCTTGGACTAACAGAAAATCAGTAAATGGTATCAGCTGACAAGGAATATGAAGTTAATAATAATCATATAGTATTTGAAAAAGAATTTAAATACTTGTATTTAATTACATAATTAAAGTTATGCATAAATATATGAGCTATATATAACATTACATATTTTTGTTTTTAAGTCTTGTCACTCAGAAAGGGTACATTTCATTAATACTAACATTCTGAACTGAGATTCCTTTTTAACATCGCTTTGTGATTCTGTATCCTAGCCAATGTATTACAAATCACTGAGTTCTTGGCTTGTCAACTTACATTCTTTTGGTTATTCTATTTCAACCTTATATACTGATCATGATGGCATTGACCATTAGTAAGTCAAATAAACTATATTCTTATAAAACAAAAATGTTGAAAATAGAACTACCCTATGACCCAGCAATTGCACTACTGGGTATTTACCCTAAAGATACAAACATAGTGATCCGAAGGGGCACGTGTACCCGAATGTTTATAGCAGCAATGTCTACAATAGCCAGACTATGGAAAGAACCTAGATGTCCATCAACAGATGAATGGATCAAGAAGATGTGGTATATATACACAATGGAATACTATGCAGCCATCAAAAGAAATGAAATCTTGCCATTTGCGACGACGTGGATGGAACTAGAGCGTATCATGCTTAGTGAAATAAGTCAATCGGAGAAAGACAACTATCATATGATCTCCCTGATATGAGGACATGGAGAAGCAACATGGGGGGGTAGGGGGATAGGAGAAGAATCAATGAAACAAGATGGGATTGGGAGGGAGACAAACCATAAATGACTCTTAATCTCACAAAACAAACTGGGGGTTGCTGGGGGGAGGTGGGATTGGGAGAGGGGGAGCGGGCTATGGACATTGGGGAGGGGAGGCGAACCATAAGAGACTATGGACTCTGAAAAACAACCTGAGGGTTTTGAAGGGTCAGGGGTGGGAGGTTGGGGGAACAGGTGGTGGGTGATGGGGAGGGCACGTTTTGCATGGAGCACTGGGTGTTGTGCAAAAAGAATGAATACTGTTACGCTGAAAAAAATAAAAATAAAAATAAAAAAAATGCTACAATCTCAGATAAATTAAAAAAAAAAAAAACCAAAACAAAACAATAGGTGATCTATTATAATAAAGCTACTAAGAGCTGATACAGGCTGATGTTATTAAAATATAAGGCAAAATATTTCCTGTTCAAAATTTTGACAGCTAAAAAGAACTGGCATAGCAACAGTAAACGAACTTGTCGAATGGGTTCAAACAAAGATGGGAAAAAATAATGTGTGTGTGTGTGTGTGTATATATGTGTGTGTGTGTGTATATATATATGTGTGTGTATATATGTGTGTGTGTGTGTGTATGTGTGTGTATATATATGTGTGTGTGTGTGTGTGTGTATGTATGTATGTATATACATATATATACACCCACAATGTTAAACATTTAATTCTACTTTTCAGATTTGGAAGCTGGAAAATATTAAACTCTTCAGGTTAACATCAATTTGATTTGGGGTGGTGCTTGCACATTGAATGCACAGAACAAAACACTAAGGCACAATGACACTAAATGCAAATATAAGAACTTAATATATGTTTTAAAATTGTTTGTATAATTTTACTTATTGTTTCCTTTGTATAATTAGAGGTAACTTTAATAAAAGATATGACTTCTTCCATAATTAGTCCACATTGTGAGATCTTTGAAATGCATCATGCTTTGGTTATATGAATATCCTTAAAGACAGCTGAGCTTGGTTAAAAAAGAGGATTTTCATAGGCTGTACATTTGATAACAAGAACTTCTGGAATTAAAACAGTTTAGATTTATATTTCTTTAATTCTCTTTGAGATGGAAGGAGTAATCAAAATATGGAGCTTAATCTTCTCATGCCATAATTTTTAAAGATTGAAATCAGTAAGTTCTCTAAGTTTTACCATAGGATCAGCTTAATTTCTTAATGTAAGAGCATGTAATTGTGCATAGATACCATACCAGCTAGTTATATTTTACCAATTCCTTACTTGATTTGTAACCACTGTCAACCAGCCTTTAAGGAGAGGGTTTTGGAGGGGGTTAGGGAGTTGGGAGGGCATAGTGGTGGGTATTAAGGAGGGCACGTACGTATTACGTGGAGCACTGGGTGTGGTGCATAAACAATGAATCTTGGAACACTAAAAATATAAAATTAAATTTTAAAAAAAGATCAAACTTTTCATAACATTTCATACTATTTCATAATTTAGTCAGTTACTGAAGATATCAGTCCATTATTCATAATGTGGATGATTCCTACTTTTATATATTTGAAACTAAATATAAATTTATATATATATATAAATAATGATAATATGGGCTCCTAATGTGGCCATTGTATGGAGAAGTTTCAAAACATTCTATTTCAGGAGAATATATATGTCCAGAAAAACCTTCAACATAGCTTACTTCTTTTAGTAAGGGTCATTAGAGAATGTGTCACATGAAGAGTGATGAATAACCGGGCATCTAATTATTCAAGAAACAATGCAAAATTAGCATGATTCTACTAGGTAGGATAATTGTTATCTTCCTTAGCTGATTAAAATTTAACATTTTACAGCTTGATTTATTTCTTAATCTATTCAATTGTTCAAGCAACTCTTCTAATATATTAAAATTTTCTTTCTTTTTTTAATGTTTGTCATCTGTCTTATGATAAGGAAGAAATTAAAATGCTGTTAACTCCTTCAAAAATGAACTAGTGATTAGAAAGTGTATTATCTTAAATACAGCATAATAAAGGGATCATATAAATTTGGAAGCATTTGCTTCTTGGTCAGACTGAAGTTAATTGAATAAGGTCTTCCTGGCATACTTATTTTTGGTTATTTAAATCATGATGCTACATACTTTGTAGTGTAGTCCATGTTTGAATAAGTTCATTGTTTTTTAATTAAAACAAAATTTACAGTTGTAACTGGAACCTTATTAAACAATGATACAAAAAAAATAACCTGGTGCTAGAACAAAAGACAAAAACAAATTTATTTGATGATCGGTTTGTCACTATTTGGCATTAAGCTGGTTCTGCAATTTTAATTTCATAGTGTGAAAATGGCTCAATAAAAATTGTTTACCCTCTTTGCAAAGCCATTAACTTTTTCTTAAAAATGAAAAATTCATGTACCATTAATTAAACAAATATGTCATTTAAAAATCCTTATCCAGGAAAGACACTGTCCTTGCTGATGATTAGAGTTAATTAAAGAGTGATTTCTTTCTTTAACAGGAGCATTCTTTTGAAGATGCTTCACTTTTTTTTTCTTGCCTTTTCATACCTTATCACACCAAACAAAATTCCCCAAAGAGTAAATAATCATTTTTATTTGGTTGTTATTTACCTAAGAAATCTATCTTCCTGATTGGATTTCAATTGTTTCTAAATCTGCTGTGCATTTTTACATAATAGTGTATAAAAGACTGAAATATCTATTTTATTATATATGTAAGTATAATTAATTAGAATGCTCTTGATTAAATAAAGTCCTGAATGTTTCTCCTGAAATGTTTCCTTTATCTTTATCCTCTCCAACTTGTTAATTTTCTCATCCTTTCCTTAAGTTTCCTTCCTCCTGCCTTCTACTTTGTCTCTTATTTTTCACCTTTACTATTTTCCCTCAATTTCCCTAGTTGTACAGCACATCAGGATACTATGCCTAAAAATCATAAAATATGGAGGGGGAAGAGAGAGGGAGAAGAGGAGAATGGACATTATATTTTCTATTTTGGTGTTCTCATTTCTTCTCCCCACAAATTTGTGTTGTCTCATCTTTAAAATCAAATGCATTAAAAGTATTTAAACTTTCAGAAACTCAAATCATAAACTTATTTTTTCTTTATGATTTTTCCCATTTTACTTTATTTCTTTTCAGTGTTCCAGCATTCATTGTTTATGCACCACACCCAGTGCCCCATGCAATACATGCCCCATAATACCCACGACCATTCTCATCCAACCCCCCCGTCCTCTCCAAAACCCTCAGTTTGTTTCTCAGAGTTCACAATCTCTCATGGTTCATCTCCCCCTCCAATTTCCCCCAACTCACTTCTCCTCTCCATCTTCCCATGTCTTCCGTGTTATTCCTTATGTTCCACAAGTAAGTGAATGTATTATGCCTTACTTACAAGTAAGTAAGTAAGTATTATGCCTTTCTGACGGAGGCATAATACTCCATTTTATATATGGACCATATCTTCTTTATCCATTCATCCCTTGAAGGGCATCTTGGTTCTTTCCACAGTTTGGCGACTGTGGCCATTGCCTCTATGAACATTGAGGTACAGATGGCCCTTCTTTTCACTTCATCTGTCTCTTTGGGGTAAATATCCAGTAGGCAATTGCAGGGTCATAGGAAAACTCTATTTTTTTTTTTTTTTTTGGAAAACTCTATTTTTAATTTCTTAAGGGATATCCACACTGTTTTCCAAATTGACCGCACCAACTTGCATTCCCACAAACAGTGTAAGAGGGTTCCCCTTTCTCCACATCCTCTCCAACACTTGTTGTCTACTGTCTTGTTAATTTTGGCCATTCTAACTGGTGTAAGGTGGTATTTCAATGTGGTTTTGATTTGAATCTCCCTTATGGCTAATGATGATGAACATTTTTTCATGTGTCTGTTAGCCATTTGTATGTCTTCTTTGGAGAAGTGTCTGTTCATGGCCTCTGCCCATTTTTTGACATGATTATCTGTTTTGTGTGTATTGAGTTTGAGGAATTCTTTATAGATCTTGGATATCAGCCCTTTGTAGTGTCACTTGCGAATATCTTCTCCCATTCTGTGGGTTGCCTCTTTGTTTTTATGTCTGTTTCCTTTGCTGTGCAGAAGCTTTTGATTTTGATGAAGTCCCAAAAGTTCATTTTTGCTTTTGTTTCCATTGCCTTTGGAGACATACCTTAAAAGAAGTTGCTGTGGCCGATGTTGAAGAGATTACTGCCTATGTTCTCCTCTAGGATTTTGACAGATTCCTGCCTCACATTGAAGTCTTTTATCCATTTTGAGTTTATCTTTGTGTATGGTGGAAGAGAATGGTCGAGTTTCATTCTTCTACACATAGCTGTCCCAATTTCCCCAGCACCATTTATTGAAGAGACTCTCTTTTTTCCACTGTATATTTTTCCTGCTTTGTCAAAGATTATTTGACCATAAGAGTTGAGGGTCCATATCTAGGCTTTCTACTCTGTTCCACTAGTCTATGTATCTGTTTTTGTGCCAGTACCATGTTGTTTTGGTGAACACAGCTTTGTAGTAAAGCTTGAAATCAGGCAACATGATGCCCCCAGTTTTGTTTTTCTTTTTCAACATTTCCTTAGCAATGCGGGATCTCTTCTGGTTCCATATAAATTTTAGGATTGTTTGTTCCAGCTCTTTAAAAAATGTTGGTGGAATTTTAACAGGATGGCATTGAAAGTATAGGTTGCTCTAGGCAGTATAGATATTTTAACAATGTTTATTCTTCCAATCCATGAGCATGGAATGGTCTTACATCGTTTTGTTTCTTCTTCAATTTCTTTTTTTTTAATGTTTTATTTATTTATTTAACAGAGAGAGACATAGAAATCACAAGTAGGCAGAGAGGCAGGCAGAGAGAGAGAGGGAAGCAGGCTCCCCGCCGAGCAGAAAGCCTGATGTGGGGCTCGATCCCAGGACCCTGAGATCATGACCTGAGCTGAAGGCAGAGGTTTAACCCACTGAGCCACCCAGGTGCCCCTCTTCTTCAATTTCTTTCATAAGTGTTCTGTAGTCCCTCAAGTACAGACCCTTTACCTCTTTGGTTAGGTTTATTCCCAGGTAGCTTATGGTTCTTGGTGCTATACTAAATGGAACTGATTTTCTAATTTCCCTTTCTATATTTTAATTGTTAGTGTATAAGAAAGCAACTGATTTCTGTACATCGATTTTCTATCCTACCACATTACTGAATTGCTGTATGAGTTCTAGTAGTTTGGGGGTGGAATCTTTTGGGTTTTCCATATAAAGTATCATGTCATCTGTGAAGAGAGAGAGTTTGACTTCTTCTTTGCCAGTTTGAATACCTGTTATTTCTTTTTGTTGTCTGATTGCTGTTGCTAGGACTTCTAGTACTATGTTGAACAAAAGTGGTGAGAGTGGGCATCCTTGTCGTGTTCGTGATCTCAAAGGGAAGGCTGTCAGCTTTTCCCCATTAAGAATGATCTTTCCTGTGGGTTTTTCATAGATAGATTTTATACAGTTGAGGAATATTCCCTCTATCCCTATGCTTTGAAGTGTTTTAATCAGGAATGGATGCTGTATCTTGTCAAATGCTTTTTCTGCATCGAGAGGACCATGTGGTTCTTCTCTCTTCCCTTACTGATTTTTTCTATCACATTGATTGATTTACAAAATTTAAACCACACTTGTATTCCATGGATAAATCACACCTGGTCATGGTGGATAATCTTTTTAACGTACTGTTGGATCCTATTAGCTAGGAGCTTGTTGAGAATCTTGGCATCCATATTCATCAGGGATATTGGTCTGAAATTCTCCTTTTTGGTGGGGTCTTTGCCTGGTTTGGGGATCAGGGTAATGCTGGCTTCATAGAAAGAGTCTGGAAGTTCTCCTCTGTTTCTATTTTTTGAAAGAGCTTCAGGAGAATAGGTATAATTTCTTCTTTGAATGTTTGGTAGAATTCTTCTGGGAATCCTTCAGGTCCTGGGCTCTTGTTTTTTGGGAGGTTTTTTTTTTTTTAAAGATTTTATTTGACAGATAGAGATCACAAGTAGGCAGAGAGGCAGGCAGAGAGAGAGAGAGAGGAGGAAGCAGGCTCCCAGCCAAGCAGAGAGCCTGATCCGGGGCTCGATCCCAGGACCCTGGGATCATGACCTGAGCTGAAGGCAGAGGCTTTAACCCACTGAGCCACCCAGGTGCCCCTTGGGAAGTTTTTTGATCAGTGCTTCAATCTTGTTACTAGATATTGGTCTATTAAGTTTGTCAATTTATTCCTGATTCAGTTTTGGAAGTGTATAGGTTCCCAAGAATGTATCCATTTTATCTAGGTTGCTTAACTTATTGGCATATAACTGTTGATAATAGTTTCTGATGATTTTTTCTATTTCCTTGGTGTTAGACATGATCTTTCCCTTTTCATTGATAATTTCATTAATTTGGGTCCTCTCTCTTTTTTTTGGATTAGATTGGCCAATGGTTTATTGATCTTATTGATTCTTTCAAAAAAGCAGCTTCTAGTTGTTCTACTGTATCTCTAGTTTCTGTCTCATTAATCTCTGCTCTAATCTTGATTATTTCCCTTCTTGTGTGTGGGGTTGGCTTAATTTGTTGTTAATTCTCCAGTTGTATTGGTGTATTCTGGATTTTTCAATTTTTTTGAGGGAGGCTTGAATGGCTATGTATTTCCCCTTTAGGACTGGCTTTGCTGTATCCCATAGGTTTTGGACCAGAGTGTCTTCTTCTCTTTAGTTTCCATGAATCGTTTAAGTTCTTCTTGGATTTCCTGGTTGATCCAAACATTCTCAGGCAAGGTGGTCTTTAGCTTCCAAGTGTTTGAATTCCTTCCAAACTTTTTCTTGTGGTTGAGTTTCAGTTTCAAAGCATTGTGGTCTGAGAATATGCAGGGAATAATCTCAGTCTTTTGGTATCAGTTGAGCCCTGATTTGTGACCCAGTGTATGGTCTATTCTGGAGGGATTTCCATGTGCACTCGAGAAGAATGAGTATTCTGTTGTTTTAGGGTGGAATGTTTTGTACGTATCTATAAGGTCCATCTGGTCCAATGTGTCATTCAATGGTCTTGTTTCTTTATTGATTTTCTGTTTGGATGATCAGTCTATTACTGAGAGTGGTGTGTTAAGATACCCTACTATTAATGTATTCATATCAATATAACTCTTTATCTTGATTAACAGTTGGCTGCTCCCATATTGAGGACATAAATATTTACAATTGTTAGATCTTCTTGGTGGATAGACCATTTAAGAATGATGTAGTGTCCTTCTTTATCTCTGACTACAGTCTTTCATTTAAAATCTAATTTATTTGGTATGAGAAACACTACCAAAGCTTTATTTTGAGGCCCATTGGCATGAAAGATGCTTCTCCATCCCTTCACTTTCAGTCTGGATGTATCCTTAAGTTCAGAATGGGTCTCTTATAGACAGCATATGGATAGGTCCTGTGATTTCATCCAATCTGCAATCCTGTGCCATTTTATGGGAGTATTTAGGCCATTCACATTGAGAGTGATTATTGAAAGATACGTTTTTATTGACATCATGTTGTCTGTGAAGTCCTTGTTTCTGTAGATTGTCTCTGTAAATTTCTGTTCTATGACACTCTTGGGTTCTTTCTTCTTTTATAGAACCCCCCATTAATATTTCTTGTAGTGCAGGCTTGGTGGTCACATACTCTTTTAAATCTTGCCGGTCTCAGAAGCTCTTTATCTCTCCATCCATTTTGAATGTCAGCCTTGCTGGATAAAGTATTCTTGGCTGCATGTTCTTCTCATTTAGTTCCCTGAATATGTCTTGCCAGCCCTTTCTGGTTTGCCAGATTTCTGTGGGCAGGTCTGACGTTATTCTGATGGACCTTCCTCTGTCCATAAGGAATCTCTTCCCCCTAGCTGCTCTCAGGTGCTCCTGTCTAAAATTATGATTCATCAGTTTTTAACAATCAGGTGTCTCAAGGTCTTTCTAGATTCTATGATCTTGGGAGAAGATCTTTCTGACTCTAGGACACAAATGCTGGTTCCATTCCCGAGATTCAGAAAATTTTCATGGAGAATTTGTTCAACTATATCTTCTAGTCTTCTTTTTTTCTCCTCGCCCTCAGGGATCCCAATAATTCTGACGTTGGAATGTTTCATGGTGTTATTTCCCTAATTCTGTTTTCATGGCTTCTAAGCTGTTTATTCCAGGCCTCCTCCTGATCCTTTCTCTCTATCATTTTGTCCTCTATATCACTAATTCTATCTTCTGCCTTGGTTACCCTAGCTGTTAGAGAATTTAGATTAGATTGGATCTATTAATAGCATTTTTAACTTCTTCCTAGGTGGCTTTCACTTCTCCTCTAATAGATTCCATGTTGTCATTAATGGTTTTCTCCAAAATTGCCATTGCCTGGATAATTGTTACCCTGAATTCCCTTTCTGACATACTGTTTATGTCCATATCCAATAGCTCTAATGGAGAGAGCACAGTCTCTGAATTTTTCCTCTGTTGGGCATTCACCCTCCTAGTCATTTTGGTGAGAGGTGGTTGAGGGGATGTGTAGTGGAATATATTAACTGTGATCTAGGCAAAATGCACCCTGGAACGCTTCTGAGCAATTGGAAGTTACCACCAAAAAGAAAGAAAAAAAGATAAAAGAGAGAGAGAGAAAGAGAGAGACAGAAAAAGAAAGAGAAGACCCAGCCAGTATGGACCCCAAAGGTAAGATTTATAAGGTATACGAACAAAAACAGACGAATGAAAAGACCAACAAAAGTATATGACAAGGAAAAAAAAAAAAAAAACCCAGCCAAAATGAAGCCCAAATATAAGACTTATATAATACCAGAATGAAAACAAATACACAGAAACCTGGACAGAAGAAAAAGATGGGAGGGTGGTTGTAAATCCTCAACATGGGCGAGGATGGTTATTTTGATTCTTCCTGGGTGTATCTTGATATCTTTTTTAAAGGACTCAACTTTTCAGAGATAAAGGGAGATTAAAACTGGTTTATATATAGGGGTAGTATTGATTAGAGAAAGATGATTACCTTGAATCTTACATCTATACGTATATTTAAAAATATACAAAAACAAAAAAATGGGTATATGTATGAAAAAAGTTCAAGTTAAAAGGTTACTATGGAATTTGTTGTATTGAAATTCTCATTGTAATAATAAATAGGTTAAAAAAATTCAACAAGAATAATGAGAACGAATTAAAATTAAAAGTTGAAATATATGAAATATACAGGTTTTAGGGCGATACTGGGACCTTAATATCTTCTTTTCCCTCACGTTGGGATTTAACAGTTTTGTGGGGACCCTGTAGTGGTTGTCCTGTCTTTTTGGCTGGTGTTCTGGGGGAGGGGCCTACCACGTTGTGCCACATTGTTTTTCAGTCAGTCTTGCTTGGGTTGAGTCCTCCTGCTCCCTGTCAAGGGGCTGGGCTCTGTTGAAACCACTTTTTCAGACTTTTGTTCTCTGAAGGCTTTTGTTCTTTGGCGGCTTTTTGCAGCTTTTCAGATGTTTAGTGGAAAGTAAACTGTGCCCAGACCTCGGTCTCAGAGAGAAGCTTCAGTCTGCTCCCTTCTGGGTGGTCCAGAACACACAGACTCCCCCTCTGCAAAATCCACTGAGCTGTGCAACCTCCCACATACAGTGTGAGCCCCCAACCACCATCTCAGGGGTTGTGCAATGCACCCCCGCTTGTCTCTGCACACTTGCTACTAAAACCACGAGTGATACTGGTCCAGGGAGCCCTCTTCCAGTGACTGCCTTTGCCGGGACTGTGGTAGATCAGAGACAGTGTGCAGAGATTTTCAAGCCTGGGTTGGGAGTGTTCAGAATTTCGGCAGGTCCTAGCACCCACCAGCTACCACTCGCACAGAGCTCTCTCTGGCATGGGCGGGGAGCACGGTTCAGTCCCCAGTGGTGTAGCGCGCATGCAGAGTGCAAAAGGCTGTGGTTCTAGAGAGTGCTGGCTGGCATATACATCAGACTCCCTCACCTGCAGAGGGTACCTGGTCCAGCGCTGGTGCAAGCAGCAGAAAGCCGCGGCTGAGGGACCATGGCCTGGAGGGTTTGCCCCACTCTTCCTGGCATAGGTGGTCTCTGGGGGTGGCCATCCAGGTCAGGCCCGTGGCCATGACTGCTCGATTCCACCAGTTGCCCCTTAAGGTCTTTTGCTCTTTTTGAGTGCTTTTAACCAGACTCTAAGTTAATGCTGGGCCCCAGTCACAAGGCACTCTCCTGTTGGGGTAGTACTTTACAATGGGTCATTTCTGGTGGCTCACTCCCCCTTCTGTACTCCAGTATCAGTGTGACTCCCACTGGATTTACCCCTTGACTGGTGCCTTCTGCCTCTGTAGAGATCCAGAAGTGTATAATCCTACATCTCAGGCTGATTCCATGGGTGTTCAGAGTGTTCTGGTAGATGATTAGCTCACTTTAGGGGACTGGTTGAAACAGGGTCTCTTACCGCTTTGCCATCTTGCCCCCGCCCATAAGTTCTTTATTTTATTTTATCATTCTTTATCCACTCTGTGAAAAGAAAATGACTGTTTAAACAATGGCTAAATAAATAGAAGTTTGATAGTTCTTTTACTGTAGGTCGTATCTTCAAAGAAAGATAGTGCATGGTGATAACAAGAAACATTCTAAAATCAGGGAAGGTGATCTAGAGGATTAACACTCACTTCACCTGGAGCTCTTCAGTATGAAGCCTGTGAAGCCAGCTTTCCAGATGGCTGATCAGTGACAAATTATGCTTAAGAATATGGCCTAAAGAATCATTCTGTGGAAACCATGGTAGACTATCACAATTAAGTGAAGTTGGGAAATGCTGAAGTGTTTACCTCTTTCTCATAGCCATATAAAACTCTGGAATACCAACTAAATTTTCCATTAAAATAAAACATTTTTCTTTATATTTGATATTTCTTTACTTGAATGATGCTAATCATGTACTCAGATCTTCTTTCTTTCTTGTACTTCTGTGGGCAGAGCCAAAATCTTAGTGTCAGTAAAAAAACAAACAAACAAAAAACTGAAGTAATAACCTGAGCAATTCTTTACGCATTTTTAAAGACATCATAGAGTGAATTATATTTTAGAGATTCCTGTCTCTAATATCTTTCTCAAGATTATGATTTCATATTGCCATCAGTATTAACCAACTAATTACTAAGATTTTATCTCAAATAAAGGTAAATGAATTTAGAGAGATCTTTGTATGTAGGTTTTGTGACAGTTTCATTCTAGATGTCTTTGATTCCATTCCAGTTATTAATTTTATACCAAATAATTAGACATACATACCTCCAAATAAATGACTGCCCTGTACAGAGATTATTGAAAGTACACCTGAAGTTATTTTATTAGATATTAGTATTGCAAGCTAATAGTCCTGTCACATCCAGCATGACTTATCAGACAATCTTTCAATTTTCACAAAGCATTGTTTAGATATCATGCCTTACTGTTAACTCATGATTTATACAAAATGTATGTTCAAAAAATGCTCAACTGTTCCTTAATACAGCTAATTCCTTCTACTGATAAACCATTCTTTATATAGATTATGTTTATTTAAGGATATATTGATGGGCAGTTGGAATTATCATAAAAGAGAATATAGGTAATAAACAAGCAAATACCAAAAAATAAAAGGATACCTATTATTTGATCTAATGTAGCTTTCTGCAACTGGTTAAAATATTAGAAATACTACTTTGTTACAAATTTTGGTTTTATACGGTATGTTAGAGTCATTATCATTATATTTAAATTTCATATTTTACACATTTGTGCACTTGTAATAGTTTCACAAGATATAGGGCAAACCAGAAATACAGACACATGGGCTCTAATAAATGCACACATAAAAAGGAAACCAGGCAGATACCAACTTTGATTATAAACATATTCTTCTAGGGATTGCACTAACTGTTCCTCAGTTTTAATGAGCTTTCCAAGGGAATACGTAGCAACATAAACCCATGGTATATTTTCTGGATTACTTGTGCAGACACTTATAATTCAGTGACACTGCTTAGTGCTGATCTCCTGGCTCAGGTTCTATTTTTCTTAACTGGATGTTTTTCAGCAACACTCCAGTAACCTAATACATGATTTTGCACTGATTAAAGTAAACTATAATTCTCTATGCTATCAACTAGTTTTACAATGTTCTGCTTTTCACATTAAATAATGATTATAATTTATAACTAGATTTTATGACCAGGGAGTATGTGTTATATTTATATAGATGACATAATATGACACACACATACATAATTCTGTACTAGCTCTTGCACTCAACTGTATTAGAAAAACAAATTTAGTATACTGATAAGCGTAAAATGTTTTACATGTGTATGATTATTATTTGTGTCATATTTTTTTAAATGGGATATACAACTTAATGACATCTCTCAAAAAGTGTTTGCACCCATCTTCTGAGTTTAAAAGATGTGTTCTCTATCTATTTATATTTTATAGTCTAGTCTAAAACCATGGGAACAAAAATGCAACAAAAAAGTCTCTTTCCTTTTAATATCAGTAGTACAAAATCAAACTTACCAAAGGAAAATTATTTTTGTTCCACAAATCGTGACAGTCTAATATAAAGCAGCCAGAGCTATAACTGAAAGGAGATGAATCAAATCCACTTAGAATCAAAATTATGAAATCTATTATGTGAAGTTTTATGAAATAAGATAAAATTGTTCTTCACCAGTGAAAATATGTCTGTGGGTACATCAGAACGAAACTAAGTATACAAGAATTAAGAATAATACCATTCATTTCATAGAGTTGAAACATCCAGTATGTATAGAGAAGACACGTTATTGCAGCCTGATCCTCTTGAAATCATGTCAATGTAATTCAGTGAAACATTCAGAGAACTGATTATGTATGTATATATGTATTTGAATATGCCTTCTTTGAAAAAAGAAGTGAAAATAATTAACATACAAAACAATAAAACCTAAATCTGTTTAATCAATAATTTCCCTTACCAGAACATTTTCTTGGTTCTGCAGACACAGTTACATTATAAGAATAACACATTATGTTTGCAGCAATTTAGCCTGTAGTACTAGTGCAATTATACAAACTTTAGTTCAGTAAGTCAAAATTTCAGAACTGGAAATTTTTTTTCCTGGAATTCATTTTAAAAATCAAATATTTGGGGGGCGCCTGTGTGGCTCAGTGGGTTAAAGCCTCTGCCTTCGGCTCAGATCATGATCCCAGTGTCCTGGGATCGAGCCCTGCATCGGGCTCTCTGCTCAGTGGGGAACCTTCTTCCTCCTCTCTCTGCCTGCCTCTCTGCCTACTTGTGAACTCTCTCTGTCAAATAAATTAAAATCTTTTAAAAAAGTCAATTTTTTTTTTATAAATCGTTCTCTCATAGACAAAGATACAACAATGCATTTCCTAGGTAGAGAGGAATAATGAACTGTGCATATGTGTGTGTGAGCATGTATGTGTGTGTATGTTTAATTTTAACATTTGTGTAGCATATAAACTCACTGGTGGTTGGGGCTTTTTTCTGACCATAATTATTATATCCATACCACTTAGAAAAGTGCCTCACATATAGATGGTACTCAATACATATTTTTTAAATGAATTAATGAGTTTGAATAAATTATTCCATTGGATTTTAATCACATGTCAAATAAGAAACATGATAACCATGAGATTCCATTTTTGTTATTGACACTTCCTTTTTTCTTTTACCATATTGTGGTATTTTCTTTTTATCTAGGAATTTATGCATTTCACTGGAATGTGTCTAAGACTATGTCTTATTAATTTTAATTTTGTACATCACAAGATGGACACTTTCCAACTTTATTTTTTTTAAATTTTCATTTAATTCCAGTGTTATATTAGCTTCAAGTGTACAATAAAGAGATTCAACAATTCCATACATCACCTGGTGCTCATCAGGACAAGTGCACTCCTTAATTCCCATCACCTATTTAACCCATCTCCACCCCCTCCCCCTCCTGTCTATTGACCTTCAGTTTGTTCTCTATAACTAACAATCTATTTCTTGGTTTGTCTCTCACTCTCCATTTATGCTTTGCTAATTTTTTTTCTTATATTCCATATAAGTGAAATCATAATACAGTATTTGTCTTTCTCTGACCTATTTCACTTAGCATTATATTCTCTAGCTCCATCCAGCCATTGCAAATGGCAGGATTTCATTGTTTATGTCTGAAGAATATTCCATTGTGTATATATATACCACATCTTCATCCATTCATCAATCAGTGAACACTTGGGTTGCTTCCATATCTTAACTACTGTAAATAATGCTGCTGTAAACATAGAGGTTCACATATCCTGTTGAATTCATATTTTTGTATTCTTAGGATAATTATCCAGTAGTGTGATTGGTATGTCATAAGGCAGCTCTATTTTCAACGTTTTGAGGAAACTCCATAATGTTTTCCACAGTGGCTGCACTAGTTTGCCTTCCCACCAACAGTGCAATAGGGTTCCGCTTTCTCCACGTCTTTGCTAACACCTGTCATATCTGGTGTTGTTGAGTTTAACCATTCTGAGGGATGTGAGGTGATATCTCATTGTTTTGATTTGGATTTCCTTGATGGTAAGTGATGATGAACATCTTTTCATGTGTCTTTTGGTCACGTCTTCTTTGGCAAAATGTCAGTTTCTGTCTTTGCTCATTTTTTCATTGTTATTTGTTTTTTGGGAATTGAGTTTTAAAGGTTCTTTATATATTTTGAATACTAACCCATTTTTGGATATGTCATTTGCAAATATCTTCTCCCATTCCATAGGTTGCTTTTTAGTTTGGTTGATTGTTTCCTTTGCTGTGCAGAAGCTTTTCATTTTGATATAGTCCCAAAAGTTTATTTTTGCTTTTGTTTCCCTTGCCTCAGGAAACATAACCTAGAAAAAGTTGCTAAGATTGATGCCAAAGAGGTTACTGCTTGCATTCTCCTCCAGGATTTTTATGCTTGCAGATCTCACATTTAGGTCTTTAATCCATTTTGAATTTATTTTGTGCATAGTTAATTAAGTGGCCTAATTTTTTTCTTTTGCATGCTGCTGTCCAGTTTTCCCAATACCATTTGTTGTAGAGACTGTCCTTTTCCCATTGTAAATTCTTTCCTGTTTTGTTGTAGTCTAATTGACCATATAGTTGTGGGTTCATTTCTGGGTTTTCTGTTCTACTCTGTTGATCTTATGTGTCTGTTTTTGTGTCATTACCATACTATTTTTTTAATTTAAATTCATTTAGCCAACATATACTACATCATTGGTTTCAGATGTATTGTTTAATTCATCAGTTGCATATAACACCCAGTGCTCACCACATCATTTGCCCTCCCTAACGCCCATTACCCAGTTACCCCATTCCGCTGCTCAGCTCCTGTTCAGCAACCCTCAGTTAGTTTCCAGAGTTAAGATTGTCTGTCATGGTTTGTATCCCTCTCTGATTTCTTCCCATTCAGTTTTCCCTCCCCTTCCTTACGATCCTCTGCACTGTTTCTTATATTCTGCATAAAAGTGAAACCATATGATAATTGTCTGTTGTGGATATGGCTGCTATGAACTTTGGGATGCAGGTTCCCTTTCATTTCACTACATCCGTATCTTTGGGGTAAATATGCAGTAGTGCAATTGTTGGATCATAAGGTAACTCTGCTTTTAACTTCTCAAGGAATTTCCATACTGTTTTCCAGAGTGGCTATACCAGCTTGCACTCACACCAGTAATGTAAGAGTGCTCCCCTTTCTCCACTTCCTCGCCAACATTTGCTGTTTCCTGACTTTAATTTTAGCCATTCTGCCATGTGTAAGGTGATATCTCATTGTGGTTTTGATTTGTATTTCCCTGATACCAAGTGATGTGGAGAATTTTTTCATATGTCTGTTGGTCATTTGTTTGTCTTCTTTGCAGAAATGTCTGTTTCAGGTCTTCTGCCCATTTCTTGACTGGATTATTTGTTTTTTGGGTGTTGAGTTTGAAAAGTTCTTTATAGATCTTGGATATTAATCCCTTATCTGATATGTCATTTGCAAATATCTTCTCCTATTCTGTCATTTGCCTTTAGTTTTGTTGACTCCTTTGCTGTGCAGAACTATTTTATCTTGATGAAGTCCCAATAGTTCATTTTTTTTCTTTCCTTGCTTTTAGAGACGTTGGTCTAGCAAGATGTTTCTGCAGCCAGGGTCAAAAAGGTTGCTGCCTGTGTTCTCCTCTAGGATTTTGATGGATTCCCGCCTCACATTTAGTCCTTTCATCCATTTTGAGTTTATCTTTGTGTATGGTGTAAGAGAATAGTCCAGTTTCATTCTTTTGCATGTGGCTTTCCAATTTTCCCAGCACCATTTGTTGAAGAGACGCCCCACCCCATTGGATATTCTTTTGTGCTTTGTCAAAGATTAGTTGGCTATGGAGTTGAGGATCCATTTCTGGGTTCTCTGTTCTGTTCCATTTATCTATGTGTCTCTTTTTGTGCCAGTACAATGCTATCTTGACCATCACAGCTTTGTAATACAGCTTGAAGTCAGGCATTATGATATCCCCAGATTTGGTTTTCTTTTTTCAACTTTCCTCTGGGTATTCAGGGTCTTTTCTGGTTCCACACTAATTTTAAGATTATTTGTTCCAGCTCTGTGAAAAATGTAGATGGTATTTTGATAGGGATTGGATTGAATGTGTAGATTGCTCTGAAGTAGCATAGACATTTTGACAATATTTATTCTTCCAATCCATGAACATGGATTTTTTTTTTTTTTCATCTCTGAGTATACCTCAATTTCTTTCATAAGTGTTCTAGGGTTTTAGAGTACAGATCCTTTACCTCTTTGGTTAGATTTATTCCTAGGTACCATTATGGGTTTTGGTGCAATTAAAATGGAATTGAAGAAATATATATATATATATATGCCTCTATCAGAAAAGATGAATACCCAACTTTTGTAGCAACATGGATGGGACTGGAAGAGACTATGCTGAGTGAAATACGTCAAGCAGAGAGAGTCAATTATCATATGGTTTCATTTATTTGTGGAGCATAACAAATAACATGGAGGACATGGGGAGATGGAGAGGAGAAGGGAGTTGAGGGAAATTGGAAGGGGAGGTGAACCACGAGAGACTATGGACTCTGAAAAACAACCTGAAGGTCTAGAAGGGGCAGGGGGTGGGAGGTTGGGGGAACAAGGTGGTGGGTATTCGTGAGGGCACGTGTTGCATGGAGCACTGGGTGTGGTGCAAAAACAATGAACACTGTTATGCTGAAAAGATAAAAAGAAAGAAAGAAAGAAAATGGGATTGACTCCTTTTTTTCTCTTTCTTTTGTCTCATTTTAGTGTGTAGAAATGCAACTGATTTCTGTGCATTTATTTTGTATCCTGCCACATTGCTGAATTGCTCTATGAGTTCTAGCAATTTAGGGTGGAGTCTTTTGTGTTTTCCACATAAAGTGTCATGTCACCCGCAAAGAATGAGAGCTTGAATTCTTCTTTGCCAATTTGAATGTCTTTTGTTTCTTTTTGATGCCTGACTGCTAAGGCTAGGACTTCTAGTATTCTGCTGAACAACAGTGGTGAGAGTGCGCACCCCAGTTGTGTTCTTGGCCTTAGAGAAAAGCTCTTGGTGTTTCCCCATTGAGAATGACATTCCCTATAGGCTTTTCATAAATGGCTTTTATGATGTTGAGGTATGTTCCCTTTATCCCTACACTGTGAAGAGTTTTAATAAAGAAAGGATGCTGTCTTTTGCCAAATGCTTTTTCTGCATCAATTGAGAGGATCATATTGTTCTTGTCTTTTCTTTTATTAAGGTGATCTATCATGTTGTTTGATTTGTGAATGTTGAACCACCCTGTGGCACAGGAATAAATCCCACTTGGTCCTGGTGATAGTCCTTTTATATACTGTTGGATCCTATTGGCTAGTATACTGGTGAATATTTTGACATCCATGTTCATCAGGGATATTGATCTATAATTCTCCTTTTTGATAGGGTCTTTTTTGGTTTTAGGATCAAGGTAACTCTGGCCTCATAAAACGAGTTTGGAAATTTTCCATCCATTTCTATTTTTTGAAATAACTTCAGTAGAATAGCTATTATTTCTTCTTTAAACATTTGGTAAAATTCCCCTGGGAGGTCATGTGGCCCTGGATTCTTGTTTTTTTGGGAGGTTTTTGATTATTGCTTCAGTTTCCTTGCTGGTTTTGCTTGGGCTTCCTATTTCTTGTTCAGTTTCAGTTTGGGTGGTTTGTAAGTTTTCAGGAATGTATCCATTTCTTCCAGATTTGTTGGCATATAGTTGCTCACAATATGTTCTTAAAATTCTTTGCATTTCCTTGGTATTGATCATGATCTCTCCACTTTCATTCATGATTTTATTAATTCTGATCTGTTCTCTTTTCTTTTTGATAAATCTGGCTAGATTTGATCTAAATATTTGATCTTTCAAAGAACCATCTCCTAGTTGTTGTTGTTGCCATTGTTGTTGTTTTTTTAACCATTCTCCTATTCTTCTGGTTTCTATTTCATTGATTTCTGCTCGTATCCTTATAATTTCTTGTCTCCTTCTTGGTTTAGGCTTTACTTGCTGTTCTTTTTCTGGCTCCTTTAGGCATAAGGTTAGCTTGTGTATTTGAGAAATTTCTCATTTTTTTTTGAGAGGTCTGTATTGTGATGTACTATCATCTTAGGACTGCCTTTGCTGTACCCCAGAAGTTTTGAACAGTTGTGTTTTCATTTTCATTAGTTTCCATGGATTTTTTAGTGCTTCTTCAATTTCCTGGTTGACCTATTCATTCTTTAGTAGGATGCTCTTTAACCACCAAATATTTGAGTTCCTTCCAAATTTCCTCTTGTGATTGAGTTCAAGTTTCAAAGCATTATAGTCTGAAAATATGCAGGGAATAATCCCAGTCTTTTGGTATCAGGTGAGACCTGATTTGTGACCTAGTATGTGATCTCTTCTGGAGAAAGTTCCATGTCCACTTGAGAAGAATGTGTATTCTATTGTTTTAGGATGGAATACTCTGTATATATCTTTAAAGACCATCTGGTTCAATGTGTCATTCAAAGCCCTTATTTCCTTGTTGATTTTATGCTTAGGTGATCTGTCCATTGCTGTCAGTGGGGTGTTGAAGTCCCCTAATATTGATGTATTATTATCAATGTGTTTCTTTGATTTGGTTATTAATTGGTTGATATAATTGATATATTGGCTGCTCCCAAATTTTAGGAGCATAAATTAGGAGCATAAATATTTTGTTAGATATTCTTGTGGGATAGATCCTTTAAGTATGGTATTGTGTCCCTTTTCATCTTTTCCTACCATCTTTGATTTAAAATCTAATTTGTCTGATATGAGGATTGCTACCCCAGCTTTCTTTTGAGGTCCATTATCATGGTAAATGGTTCTTAGCCCCCACCCCTTCAGTCTGGAGGTGTCTTTAGGTCTAAAATGAGTCTCTTTGGGACAGCATATGGAGGAGTCCTGCTTTTTTATCCAATCCAATACCCTGTGTCTTTTGATTGGAGTGTTTAGCCCATTGACATTCAGAGTAATTATTGAAAGATAGGAATTTAATGTCATTGTATTACCTATAAAGTTCCTGTTTCTGTAGATTGTTTCTGCTCTATGTCATTCTTGGGCTCTCTCTTTGCGTACGTATTCTTTCAGTTTCTGTCTGTCCCAGAAGCTATTTATCTCTCCTTCTGTTCTGAATGAAAGCCTTGCTGGAGTACCCTGAACACCATGCCAGCCCTTTCTGGCCTGCTAGGTGTATGTGGATAGGTCTGATTTCTAATGTTGCTACCCCTGGAGGTCAGGAACCTTTTGTCTCCAGCTGCTTTCAGGATTTTCTCTTTATCTCTGAAATTTCCAAGCTTCACTATTATATGTCAGAGTATTGATCTATTTTTATTTATTTTGGGTGAAGTCCTCTCTACCTCTTGGACATGAATGCCTGATTATGTTCCCAGAGTAGGGAAGTTCTTAACTACGATATGCTCAAATATATCTTCTGACCCTCTCTCTCTCTCTTCACCCTCACCCCAGTAATTCTGATGTTTGTTCATTTTATGGCATCACTGATTTCTCAAAGCCTCTCTTCATGGGCTATTAGTTGTTTTTCTCCCTTGTCTCAACTTCTTTCTTTTCAATCAACCTGTCTTCTTTGTCACTTAATCTCTCTTCTGCCTCATTACATTTTTTATTTCAACCTGATTAGATCTCATTTTTAAAAAATATTTTATTTATTTATTTGACAGACAGAGATCACAAGTAGGCAGAGAGGCAGGCAGAGAGAGAGGAGGAAGCAGGCTCCCTGCTGAGCAGAGAGCCCAATGTGGAACTCGATCCCAGGACCTAGAGATCATGACCTGAGCCAAAGGCAGAGGCTTAACCCACTGAGCCACTCAGGCGCCCCTAGATCTCATTTTTTTTTTTAAGATTTTATTTATTTGACAGAGCTCACAAATAGGCAGAAAGGCAGGCAGAGAGAGGAGGAAGCAGGCTCCCCGCTGAGCAGAGAGCCCAATGCAGGGCTCCTGGGATCATGGCCTGAGCCAAAGGCAGAGGCTTTAACCCACTGAGCCACCAGGTGCCCCTAGATCTCATTTTTGCACTAAGAGATTTTCTACTCTTTTATGCTTTTTTTCAAGCCCAGTTTTATAATTGTTATCCAGAATTCCATCTCTGCATTCTTACTTAAAACCATATTGATTAGATCTGTGGCAGAGAGCATTACCTCTGGTTCTTTCTTTTGTCGTGAATTCTTCCTTCTAGTCATTTTACCCAGAGCAGAATGGATGAATGAGTGAGAGAATCAAAAATATCAAGCACAAACCAGGCAAAATAGAAACTAGACAAATCTGAAGAGGTCAGAAACCAAAAAAGAAAAGCAAAAGCAAAAAAAAAAAAAAAAAAAAAAAAAAAAGTGGGGGAAGAGGGAAGAGAAAAACTCTCAGAGGGTGGAAAAAACAGGTTGATTTACTTGTTCTTGGATGTATTTTGGTCTGTGTGTTATAAGACACTAAATCCCAAAATTGTAAAGAAAGCAAAACATATATATATATATATATATTTGAATAGAGTGAAAGGAAACCAGAAATGAAGAATATATCTATAAAGTGTGGATGTTCAAAAATGAAAGTTAATAAAAGACTTAAAAAAAAGAGTTGATAATATAAGAAACTAGTTGAAAAAGAAAAAAATGGAAATTTTTATACTGAAAGATAAATGAACCATGAGAAAGAAAAACCTCAAATTCTCTATACTATTTTCGCATAGCGCTGGGGTTTTACAATCTTGTGGGGTCAGTAAACTTGCTGTGCACCTGTTCTTCCAGTTGGTCATCTGGGGGAGGGGCCTGCTGCACTGCTTCTCAGTTATCTTGGCCTGGGTGGAGTTGCATTGTCCCTTGCCAGGGGGCCAGGCTCAGTGTAAGCTAGTCCTCTATGTGGATTTTGTTCCTTGAAGGCTTCCTGTACCTCTTTAGAGGAGCAAAATAAAAATGGCCACAAACCCCATCTCCAGCCCCAGAACTGAAAGATCGCAGTCCTTTCTCTTCAGTAAACCTTCAGGGATAAACTATCTTCACTTTTGTGTGTGCCAGACTTTGCAGACTCCTGTCTTTTGGGCATACTCTGTCCCTCCCAAGGGAAGGCAGAGAGTTGCCCAGTGATGTTTACAGGGCCCCCTGCCTTGAGAGCTTTTGCCTGGTGATGAGTGTACCTGCTCTACTCCTCCTGAGGGATAGCAGAGGAGGGCTCACGTTCCAGTCCTCTGCAGCGTTTCCAGGTGGAGAGTCATTGCACTATCAGGCCTCAGATCTCAGTTTATGGTGAACTGAGCTGAGAGCCCCCTTCTGGGCTTCCTGACCATCACCAGTTTTCCCACTCCATGCTTGGGAACTCCACTGGCTCAGGTACCCCATTAATTCTGTAACTCCAGGGATCCGGGGACTACATGGTCCCACCTAGAATTCTGCCTGTTTCTACTTGAGCACCTCTCAGGCAGGGATGTCTCTGACTGGAGCAGATTTCTAAGGGTTCCAATTTTGCCCTCCTGGGCTGTATGACTTTCTGGTAGCCAGAATACAGAGGATCCCTGTGTCCACCATTTATCTTCAGATGTCTTGCCACAGATTCACTTCTATGTACCTTCTATCTTTGAGAAAGTGGTTGCTTTTCTTCTTCTAGAGTTCCACATACTCTTTTCTTACATGAATTCATGCGTGTCCAGAATGATCTGATAGTTATCTAGCTAAGGTCAAGGGACCAGATGAAATGAGGTCACCTACTCTTCTGCCATTTTGCCTCCTCTCCAGATTTCAAATATTAGATATACATTTTATTAGATGTGTGATCTTTGTTCAATTTACTTGTGCTCAATTTACTCACCTGAAAAATGGGGATGATAATAAAACCTTCCTCATAGAGCTGTTATGGAAATTATATGAGTTAATAGATTTAAAGAATTGAAAAGAGTGCCAGTAATGAACATGAACATTCCAGATTTAAAAAGAGGCAGTAGAATATAAAAAGTAACATACCTGATAATTCTGAAGTCCAACTGAGTGAAACATGGAAAAAAGGTCTAATTATAGCAGGAAGAATGTAAGGAATTTGGACACACCCTTTTATTTAAACACATGTACAAATTTATCTAATAATAGTTGAAGAATAATTCTTTCCTTGCTGAGGCTATCAAGATGAACATATATAATGTTCATACTCAGGAAACTTAAATATTATTTAGGGAAGTATTAAAAGACAAGAAAAGGCATTAAGATATAAAACTAAAAGGAAAGAGGATTAAAAATTATCATTATTTATAAGATGATATCTTTCTCTTCCTGAAAAAATCTATGAAAGTGTACTAGTGTAGTTTGGTGGAAGGAGATTATTATAAATAATATGGACATTTAATCAGTCATTATGTTCATGGGCTACAAAGGAGGCATAAAAATGCTGTCCTGTATTCCAGTAAAACCAGGCTAGAAACATTACTTTTAAAGATATATCCTGCTTACATAAAGAATGGAATTTAACATGCTTAAGAAAAAATGTTAAAAGGAAAATAGCTCATTTATAAAGATATGAAATAAAGATGCAAAATATAGCATGATTTTAGGGGCACCTGGGTGGCTCAGTGGGTTAAAGCCTCCGCCTTTGGCTCAGATCGTAATCCCAGGGTCCTAGGATCGTGCCCCACATCAGGCACTCTGCTCAGCAGGGAGCCTGCTTAAAATTAAAATTAATAAACAACCTGAGGGTTTTGAAGGGTCAGGGGTGGGAGGTTGGGGGAACAGGTGGTGGGTAATAGGGAGGGCACGTTTTGCATGGAGCATTGGGTGTTGTGCAAAAACAATGAATATTGTTATGCTGAAAAAATAAATAAATTTAAAATTAAAATAAATAAATAAATAAAAGAAAATATAGCATGATTTTAGCAATATATCCAGTTTTTTAAAAAGATAATTTAAGTAAATTTATTCTAAAAATGCTTGTTAAGTGACACAGACTTTGTGATAATGGCTTGATAACAAAGGAAAAAATTAAACCTTATTCAATATTGGATATTACATTTTATATATTAATAAAGTATTTTCATCTATTAGAATCAACTTCTGGCAAAGTACAATATAAAATGTATCCATTTTGAAACAGAAGAAATTGTTAAAGCCAATGTGTAGTTTAGAGAAGTGGGAGAAAAGAAGTAAAGGAATGGTAACAACTTTAATTTACATAGTGAAGAAATGGTGACTGTCAAAATTTAAGAGGCCAAATAATAAAAATATGAAGTTACAAAGGTACCTAATCACAGAATATAAAATAATAGCAGTGTAGTTTAGAAATATCAAATGTTGGTGGGGGAAGTGAATATCATCTCACATCTCCATTTGACAGGTAGAGGGAGAGTCACAAGGGAGAGTCTACTTCGTGTATGAAGTAGAGTCAGAAGAGAGTGTAGGCCATTTATTTAGTGTTAGGAAAATTAGGAACAGAGAACCAAAAAACTAAATGATTTCATATGATGCTATGATTGCAGAGCTGTGTGGGGAGATTAGGTCAGGAACAGTTGTATTTTATTGGAAATCCTTTTGCTAAATTAATAATTTACAATTTGCATATAAAATTCTGTAGCAATTGTTTTTAAATAACATCTCATGGGTCCTTTACATTATGATCAAGCTCCAAAATAATGAAACAGGAGAGACTTATGCTCCTCATCTGTGTTCTTTCTTAGGATGAAGCCATGCCTAATGGGGGAATTATTTTTAAAATTTTTCTTTGAAAATATGCATTCTGAAGAGATACTCTAAGAAAAACTATAAATAACCGCCACTTGTAATGAATAGAAGGGAACATTTAGGGGGCACCTGGGTGGCTCAGTGGGTTAAAGCCTCTGCCTTTGGCTCAGATCATGATCATAGGGTCCTGGAATTGGGCCCCACATAGGGCTCTCTCCTCAGCAGGGAGCCTGCTTCCCCCTCTCTCTCTGCCTGCCTCTCTGCCTACTTGTCATCTCTGTCTGTCAAAATAAACAAAATCTTTAAAAAAAATAAAAGGCACATTTAGAATCAGAATTCATTCATCTACTTCCACTTTTACAAACTGTAATAGAAGTAACTATCAATACCCATCCCAAGGAAGTTGGTTAAATTTAAAATTAAGAGGTGAGATTTCACCTGTGAGAAATATCATAGATTATGATTACCCAAAACTGAAATGGAATTTTTCAAATAAGAGACTTAAAAAAGAGAATTGTTTGGGACAGGGGGGCAGGGGAGGGACTTAAGTGAGGAGTGAGGCAAGGAATATAAGAAGGAAATTCAAGGACAGAAATGCCGTATCAGGAGTGGAAGAAGTGTCCATAGGCAACCTCTCATAGTGAAGTTGTAACTCCTGAAGTTCTCTCTGTAAGGAGCAAAAAAAAGAAAAATAAAAAATACCAGTGATACTAGTAGATTAACTTCTGTTCCTTCTACATCTAATTCATACCTTTAAAAAAAAAACTTAACTTTTAAAATTAATTTTTCAATAAAATGTTCTTCTATGCAAGATAATTAGATAAATGAAAAATTTGATTGGAAACATAAATGTAAATTCTTTCTAATCATGAAAACAATCACAGCAGCAGAAACAAGATTTTGGTAAATTTATCTAAGTGTAAATACAAAACCTTAATGTAGCAAAAGCCATCATAAAAGATTAAAAACAAAGGGAAACTGAAAAAAGTGCATTTGTAGTAAACATGAAGTAGTATCAAAATCTTTAATATATAAGGTGTTAGTACAAATTTAAAAGAGCAATATTACTGCAAATAAGTGAATGAGAATAGTACATGAACAGTTTACTCTCAAAAGAAACCAAAGATAATGTAATATGTAGATATTATTGAGGCATTGTTCATAATAGCAACTGACATTAAAATACATTTTTTTAAAGATTTTATTTATTTACTTGACAGAGATCATAAGTAGGCAGAGAGGCAGGCAGAGAGAGAGAGGGAAGCAGGTTCCCCGCCCAGCAGAGAGCCTGATGCATGGGCTCAATCCCGACCCTGGGACCATGACCTGAGCCGAAGGCAGAGGCTTTAACCCACTGAGCCACCCAGGCGCCCCTAAAATACATTTTTAAGTAAGAGATTGAGTAAATAAATGGTGCTGATTTGGAGATATTAAAATTTGATACAGAAATATATTTAATAATATAGAAAGTTGTCATGTTCCATAATAGTGACAAAAAATTTTTGCCAAACAAAATTAAAATTATGTTCTAATATACATAAAAAATATAAACATATGAAAGACTGAATTGATAAATCTGATTATCTCCAGGGGTACCTGTGTGGCTCAGTGGGTTAAAGCCTCTGTCTTTGAGCTCAGGTCATGATTCCAGGGTCCTGGGATAGAGCCCCATCATCCGGCTCTCTGCTCAGCAGGAAGCCTGCTTCCCTTCCTCTCTCTCTGCCTGCCTCGCTGCCTACTTGTGATCTCTGTCAAATAAATAAACAAAATCTTAAAAAACAAAAAACAAAAAACAAAAAACTGGTTATCTCCAGATGATGATTTCTCCTACTTATGGATATTTTCGGGTTTTTTCCCACATACATGATATATCTGCCTAAAAATAAAGCAAGCTACAAGTGACGTATGTCAACCTTGCCTGTATTATACCAAGCATTTAAAATACTATACCAGTCATTAATTCTGATGTTTTTGTTATGAAGGAATTTATTAAAAAAAATAATCTGTACACTTCATATTTGGTGTTATGTGTCAAGCAATCACTTGGCAGTACTTTTTTTTCTTTTTTCTTTTTCTTTCTTTCTTTCTTTTTTTTAAATCCAATTGGCTCTCTAGTTTGTAAAGAATGTGAACCTTTTATATACTCTCTTGTACACAGTACACCCCTTTTCTCTGTTATTTTAACATAATAATTTCTCAACAAATCAACGGTTTCTAAGCCATTTCTGCTGCTGAAAATTGCAGCAGCAATTTTGAGCAATGTATTTTGGGAAATAAATGTCTTACTTTTAATCAAGAAGAAAATATTGCAAATTATTCCTTGGCTAGTTTATGCATTTCTGAAACACTTGCAAAGATTATTTCTTCTGTTCCTTTTTAGTGTTAGGAAATATATATTTTTCATAATAATGCATTAGACAAATTACCATTCATTTCTGAAATCCACTCAGTCAACCAGGGCAAAAAAACATTAAACAAATCATTTCTTTCACTGTGGGAGAAAGGAGCTATTCCTTAGTTCCATCAACTATGGTTAAATCAAAAATGGCAAAATATATTTCTCAGTTTGTAAGATGGAAAACTACGGAGTTGAAAAACTAAAATCTGGCTGGCAGTATATTCTCTTTCCTGTCACATTTGTAACCAACAGAACTATAGTTCCTCACTGTGAGTCTAAACTTCATAATATTTTTCTTATTTGCTGTAGATGGCACATGCTTTTTACAGTCTATTTCATTCCATACACTATAAATTTAAAGCTAAAATTCCAACCTCAGAAATTGAACTGTGCAACACCCTTGCTTTAATTTAGGATACTTTAAGAATGTTTAATTTTCTTTCCAAGTACAATACTGACAATAATATAAATCCCATTCCTTCTTTTCTTCTGCAAAAAAAAATATGAGCAGAAGAAATGTGAGGCTGTTCTATGTCTCCAAAAAGTAAGTGTTTATACCTGTGATAAAGGAGGAAGAATTATTTCCTTTCCCAAATAAAGTTTGTTTGTGTATGGTATGTATGTGGTAAGGAATTTAACCTTTCCCAATGAGAGGTCTAGCTTTGTCATCAGCTATAGGCTTAATGTCCTCCATGATAAGAGTATCTTCCTTTTCCTATAAGTCTTGGGCCACACTGAGTACGTAACAGTGTGACTTGTTATGGGGCTTTGGTCGATGTGATATCTGATACATCTTTAGAGGAGGTAGAGACAAAAGGTCAGTCACTTGGGCAGTCAACATGACTGAGCTCTCAGTGAACTCTGGACACCAAGGATTGGGTAAGCTTGTCTAATTGTGAATACTCCATGTATATTATCACACTGTATTGCTAGGAGAGTTAGCAATCCACTGGAAGAGGACAACTGGAAACAGAACTTTGCTCAACTCTGTTACTTACATCTCTTGCCTTGACTGATTTTAATCTGTATCCTTTCACTGCAATAAACTGAAACTAATAGCTTTCAATGAATTCTGTGGGTCCCTAGCAAATTATCAAAACTTAGGATTGTCTTGGGAACCCCAGACTTGCAATTGGTATCAGAAGTAAGGGTGATCTTGGGGACCTCTGCTCTGCAATGGATGTCATAAATGAGGATAATCCCATAGACTCTCACTAACTTTACAGTCTGATAAGGTCAAACCTGTGTACCTATCATCCAAAGAAGTAAATGTGTATTTTCTTAACCCACAAAAAAACTAATTGATCCAAAATTTTTACCTCTGCAAGTTTTATTCTTCCTATATTGTCACAGTTGAAACTATATGATATGATAAATTATCCCAAATGCATACATTACTATTGAGGAATGAATATTAGCTAGTTTTCTAGAAATGATATTTCATAATGCTTACAAAAAGAAATGTATATGTAGATAATTAATACCCATTCTCTCAAGGTGATGTAAAACATTCTCCAAGATAGATTGTATGTTAGGACACTAAACAAGCCTTAACAAATTTAAGAAGATTGAAATCATATAAAGTATTTTTTAATGACCACAACAGTATAAAATTAGAAATCAATAACGGGAAGAAAATGAAAATACAAAAATATGTGGTGATTAAATAGCACAATCCTGAACAACCAATGGGTCAAAGAAGAGTCAAAAAATAAAAATAAAAAATATCTTGGAGCAAATAAAAATAGAAATGCAATATACCAAAACTTACAGAAAAAGCAGTCCTAAGAGGAAAATTTATAGTAATAAATGCCTACATTAAGAAAAAAGAAAGATCTCAAATAAACAACCTAACTTGACACCTCAAGGAATCACAAAATAAAAACAAAGTCCAAAGTCAGCAGACTAAGGCAAAAAACAAAGATCAGAACAGAAATGATAGAAAAATCAAAGACATGCAAGAAAAGCAAATTGTAGGCTGATATCCCTGATGAACATAGATGCATAAATCTTCAACATGAATAGTAGAAGACTGAAATCAGTGGTACATTATAAGGATCATGTGCCCTGATCAAGTACCACTTATCCCTAGTATCCAAGGATGGTTCAACATGGGCAAATCAGTAAATATGATACACCACATTATAAAATGAAGGAAAAAATCATCATCTTCTCAATAGTTTTAGAAAAAGTACTTGACAAAACTCAATATCCTTTCATGACAAAAACTTTCAACAAATTAGATATAGAATAAATGTACCTCAACATAATAAAGGTCATATATGACAAACACACTGCTACATCGTACTTGGTAGAGAAAAGCTCAAGTTTTCCACCTAAGAGCAGAAATAATACAAGGGTGTGCAACTCTTAACCACTTCTATTCAGCATAGTACTGGAAATACTAGCCAGAGAAAACAGGAAAGAAAAAGACATGAAAGTAATCCAAATTGGAAAAGAAGGAGTTATGTTATCTCTGTTTGTGAATAATGTGATCCTAAACATAGAAAATCTGATAATCGTAAAAGCTCTACCCAAAATCTGTTAAAACTAAAAAACAAATTTAATGACATTGCAGGATACAAAGTCAACATATAATAGTAAGTTTTGTTTCTATATATTAACAGTGAACTATCAAAAAAGAGAAAATAATCCCATTTATAATAGCATCAAAAAGAATAACACAGAGGCACTTGGGTGGCTCAGTGGGTTAAGCCTCTCCCTTCGGCTCAGGTCATAATCTCAGGGTCTTAGGATCGAGCCTCGCATCAGGCTCTCTGCTCAGCAGGGAGCCTGCTCCTTCTCTCTCTGCCTGCCTCTCTGCGTACTTGTGATCTCTGTCAAATAAATAAATAAATCTTAAAAAAAAAAAAAGAATAACATACTTAGGAATAAATTTAACCAAGGAGTTGAAAGATCCATGCACTGAAAACTATAAGACATTGATGAAAGCAAATGAAGATACAAACAAATGAAAAAGTCTCCCAAGTTAATGGACTGGTAGAATTAATATTATTAAAATGTTCATACCACCAAAGTCATCTACAGGTTCAATGCAATTGCAATCAAAATTTCAATGGCCTTTTTCATGGAAATAGAAGAAAGTCCTAACTTTTTTATGGAAATTGAAAGATCCATAAAAGCTCAAGTAATCTTGAGCAAGAAGAAAGCTGAAGGCATCACACTTCCTGATTTCAAATTATATTACGAAGCTACAGTAACCAAAACAGTGTGATATTGGCATGAAAACAGACACACAGACCAAGGACCAGAATAGAGAGCAAAGAAACAAACCCATGCACGTACAGTGAACTTGTCTTTGGCAAGGTGTCAATATATCCAACAGGGAATAAATAACAATAAATGGTATTGAGAAAAGTGGATATCCACATGCAGATCATGAAATTGGACATTTATCTTATGCCATTGGCAAAATCAACTTAAATGAATTAAAGAAACACAGTTATTTTTAACCTTGAATATCCTTGTAAATTTATTTCAAATGAAATTATATGGTTAAAAAGACACAGAAGTTGGAGTAAGAATAGTTACTATTTAGCCAGTCATTTGGATTTTTTCATCTCTATTTACCTGGTCGAGAAAGGAGGGAAGGGAAGTGGAAGAAGGGGGGGAGGGCAAGAGTTTTTATTTTTTATTTTATTTTATTTATTTTTTTAAGATTTTATTTATTTGACAGACAGAGATCACGAGTAGGCAGAGAGGCCAGCAGAGAGAGAGGAAGGGAAGCAGGCTCCCCTCTGAGCAGAAAGCCTAATGTGGGCTCTATCCCAGTACCCTGGGATCATGACCTGAGCCGAAGGCAGAGGCTTTAACCTACTGGGCCACCAAGGTGCCCATGTTTTTAAATTATAGTACAACTACAAAGATTGCTAGTTCCCTAACCAAATCTAATACTTCTCTCTTTTTTTTTTTTTTTTAATTTTGTAACTACCTTAGATAATGTGCCCAATTGGAAAAAAACAAAAACAAAAAACAAACTACATTTCTTTTCCCAGTGTGTCTTCTGGCTATTTGTGGCCATGTTACCAGTTTCTGCATAGAGAGTTATGAGAGAAATTATTGTGTGGAATTCCTGGGAAGTACCTACAGGGATAAGAATCAGCTTGGATACTGATATTGTGCCCCACCCTTTTTCTGCCTTCTACTGCCTAGAAAGTGGATGGGTATCAGCATGGAGCTCAATAGTCATCTGAACAATGAAGTAACATCCATGATGAAAGCCACACACTTCAGGCAGAACACAAAGATAAAAGGGATTTGGTACTGATAATTTTATGGAGTTACTATGCCAGATCTATTCATGGATATTTTTTATGTGAACAAATTATTTTTTAATACCAATATTGTATTTATTACTTCATCTATTTATTAGCTTTTATATACAACCAATTCTGGTATATAAACATCCCGTTGATAATCCAATATGTTATTAAAGTATATGAACAGTAGGCATCGTTATAACATATATTATAATTGTTGTTGTTCTTATTAAACTGATGATAAATTTTGTCTCAGAATTTCAAAAATACCAGCACAGAATCTAACATTAGTAATGGAAATTTTTGTCACTATATTATTTACCCATTCACATGAATGAAAAGAGTTCATATGTTAAAATATAAATTTAACTAATACATGAATTCATTTACTTTTTCTAGATAATAAAATTAAAGGTTTATTTTTTAAGGATACTTTAATTGAATTTATGATGTCCCCATGTATTCTTTAGGCATCAAAGTTTCAGAAGGCTTGAGAGGTTGCAAAACTCTTGGCCTGCCTTAGTTGTATTTGCACTGGAGTGTACTTCTTAACAGCAATGCAAATATGTTCTCTCAACAGCATCTTGATATTTCCAACCTCATTATTCTTTTGCTTTTGAACCCTGACTATTCAATGGGCCTGGGAATCAAATTCATTTCCTTCTTACTGAGCAGGTCAGGGGTTGTACCAGTCCAGAGCGTATTAAAGTATAGAAGATCAGATTGTTCTTAATGGAAACTGAAGTCTGATTCAAAAGCAAACCATAAAGATTCTATTTGAAAGCGCCATCCCCAATTCCATTTACTCTCTCGGGGTGGGGTGGAGGAACAAGAATTTTCCTTTGGTGAACAAATCAAAAATTAGTTTGTCTAAAGTCAGCCAGAGATTATCATACATCTAGAATCCAATAGCCCTAATCACATGATGGATGTAAGAAAAGTTAAAATTTGGTTTAAAGAAACATTGTCCAAGTTTTAAAATTAAATGTAAACCAGATTCTATTTTTCTAACACTTATTAAGAGTTTTGATTTGTTCTTTTGGGAGATATTATCTAAAGATCTGTTTACTGTCTTTTCTTAAATGATTTCCTTTCATGCAAAGTCAAACAGTAGCATGCACATTTACAAACCTGAGTTGTGCCCAGTCTTACTTCTTTAATGTAAAATATGTTCAAAATTATTGTTATATTCACTTTTCATTCTGTTAATGATGTATCTTTTTAAAAAGTGTTAAAATTCAGATAATAAAAATAATCAGTATATTCCATTTCTGAAATTACGTGTTAGAGGTAACTTTATCTCTAGTAGATAGATCTAGATAGATCTAAAAGATCTATCCACTTAATTTTTCTTAGCTCACCATCCTTCTCCCTTATAGCACTTGCTACAATTGTTAAGTAACTTTTCATAGAATTCCTAGAGGTGAAACTTGTTACTTTCTCAAAAAGTAATATAATGAATCCAATGTTTATGAAATTTTTTATATAATATCTGAATTCCCTACATTCCTTACATAACTATAAACTTCATAGTGGCAAACTTATTTGGATAACCTCATTAACATTAGACCTCCATGAGCTCAGCACTTAGCATAGAGCCTGGTACCAGTAAGGGTTCAATTAATATTTGTTGAATAGGAAAATGAGTGAATGGATGAAATTTTATATCAAACTGTGGAATTAGTTACAAGAAATTTACTGTAAGTCTATGTTTGCATGCGTGAGTGCATGTGTATACCAGAACTCTAGATTATGTTATCAAAAGTCCTTGTTTGCTCACTTAAATAGAAAATTTCCAAAAGTTTATCCAAAGATTGTGCTGTTGGTAGTAGATGATAGATAGGAGACTTGATGTTCTCTATATAATCTTATCACAGGGACACTTAATATTTGACTTCACTGTTGATTATTCCTCATCATTTTACAACCTCATCTGAGGGTTCTATGAACAGCAACCACTGTTAATGTCTTTCTGGGTGGAATATATGTTTTCAAATCTGAGCAATTTAAGGAATATAGCTAAGCTCTGATGAACAGTAAAAATTTCCTGTTTTCAGACCCAGAGTTCCATCTCAACCTACTTTTATTTTTCATCGATAAGATTAATATAGACTATATTTTGCTTGACATAGTGAGGTGATATTAAAGTATACCCAAAATTTTACAATAATTTTACTTATGTAGAAATGATTCCAAAGAATTTAGAGCGTATCATGCTTAGTGAAATAAGTCAATCAGAGAAAGACAACTATCATATGATCTCCCTGATATGAGGACATGGAGAAGCAACATGGGGGGTAAGGGGGATAGGAGAAGAATAAATGAAACAAGATGGGATTGGGAGGGAGACAAACCATAAATGACTCTTAATCTCACAAAACAAACTGGGGGTTGCTGGGGGGAGGTGGGATTGGGAGAGGGGGAGGGGGCTATGGACATTGGGGAGGGTATGTGCTATCGTGAGTGCTGTGAAGTGTGTAAACCTGGCGATTCACAGACCTGTACCCCTGGGGATAAAAATACATTATATGTTTATTAAAAAAAAAAAATTTTGGAAGGGGAGGCGAACCATAAGAGACTATGAACTCTGGAAAACAACCTGAGGGTTTTGAAGGGTCAGGGGTGGGAGGTTGGGGGAACAGGTGGTGGGTAATGGGGAGGGCACGTTTTGCATGGAGCACTGGGTGTTGTGCAAAAACAATGAATACTGTTACACTGAAAAAATAAATAAAATGGGGAAAAAAAAGAATTTATAATTCTAAAGTTGTATTTAATATTTTCTGTCAGTGTTATACTAAAGTTTTTATCTTGAAATCTATTATCCAAAGGAAAAATAGACTATGGAACTTGTTTACAAATATGTAGAAGCAGTAATTTTCTTCTACAATGCTAATAATAATCCTGATCACAAAAAAGGCATGTTGCTCTTGTATTGGAATTTACAAAATAAATCTGCATTTCAAGGCTACTATGAACTTAAATTTCTTCTTAAATTAATTAGACGTATTTTGAGAGTGGGTTAGCAAATGTTTTCTTTGAATTCACTTCCTCTTATATCTAGCATCCCCACAGTGGAAGCAGACAATGAATTGATTGTTTCATATATCCATGAGAACATATTTACAGAAGAACAATGCTTCATGAAGAACACATCAACTAATTTAAATATCAGTCATTCAAAGAGTTATTTCAAAGTTAAATTGTTTTAGATAAGAAAATTGCCATTTATTCAAGATAAATATGGTAAGACAACTCTGAACTAGTTTGGTTTTCAATGTAAAAACTTTTGAAGAAACTGTTTTGCTCTATTTTATAATATTATAATTCTGGGGTGCCTGAGTGGCTCAGTTAGTTAAGCATCTGACTCTTGATTTCAGCTCAGATCATAATGTCAGAGTTATGAGGTTAAGCCCTGTTGGGCTATGAGCTGGGCATGGAGGCTGCTTAAGATTCTTTTACCTCCCCTCCTCTAAAAAAATTAAATTAAAAAGTAACAATATTATAAATTTAAAATTCATTGTAACTTGAATTTCCTATTTTGATAATGATATTTCATCAGTTAAATTCATAACACTGTTTCCACTGTATATGATTATAAAACATTTTGAAATAAAAATAGCCCCATAGAAAAAAAGCTTGTTTACTTGATGTTGTCAAAGAAATTTCACCATTTCAAACCACCTAATAGCAAACCTATTGAAGGCTAAATAATGGTACAACTTTATCCTGGCTATTTAATATTTTAACAGTGTAATGATTTTACATCACTGTTCCAGGGATATAGGTTTAAATTATTCATGCAAGGGTAATCTTATTCTAAAAACAAATTGAGAAATACACCTTATGTAAGTGATACTTATATATCATTATCTTGATATAGTTTCTTATTGGAAATGCTTATGTTTAACATTAAATTGACTTTTCCATCTATCATTTGACATATCATTTATCTTTCCTAACAAGCAAGTATTTTTTTCAGACAAAAATACTTTCTTTATAGTGGCAAGAAGACATTTTATATTATTAAGTGTAAAATATTTATATTCCACTGTATTTTAACCCAGAGTAAAAATTTAGGTAAGCCAGAATAATAATGGGTTGTCCATAAAAGATACAGAGGCACTATTATATTAAATTTACCAAAAAATATTATTTTAATATATAAAGATTCCAACACATATGAAAATTTTCTTTTATACGGATCACTGACTCTTCAAGGTAGTTACTGCTGATGTATAAAATGCTATTAATGCTTATATATATATTGTATTTAGCTGTTTGTTAACTTTTTTTTTAAAAGGGGAGGAAGGGGTGCAGGGAGAGAGAGAATCACAAGCAGGCTCCACACCTGGCACAGAGCCTGATGTAGGGCTCAATCTCATGACCCTGAGATCATGACCTGAGTCAAAATCAAGAGTTTGACATCCAACCAACTGAGCCATATAGCTGCCCTTATTTGCCAACTTTTAATGATAGTAGGTTTGTATTGGCTATTTGGAACAAAACAAATCATTATCATAATTTCTCCTTTTGTTCTGATATCAGAATTTTTTTTTCTTTCTCATGACACACTTTCTCATTCACCAACTCATCTATTCAAGAAATAGAGAGGTCATGAAAGTTGTGCCAAGCATTGTCCTAGTTTCTGAGAATGAAAGAGTGAAAACAATAATCAGAGCTCTTGGTTCTTCTGAATCTTAAATCTAACAGTAAAATTGAACATCTTATAAATTTAACTAATTCCAGTTACCATAGTATTACAAGTTGCTATAGATGGACACAGTGGAAGTCTGAGGCATGTGAATTTATTATTGCACAGTTCATATTTAAAAGAAGTTATATAACTAAATAAGAAAGCCACAGTAATACAAAAAGATACAGTTTTTAAAGCAGCAGCTGCATCTTCTAAGAAGAAAGCTGCTTCTTCTAAGAAATTTTGATAGCATGAGAAATGAAGAACTTCAGAATAATAAAAGGAGACTTAGATAACTCTCAAAAGGAAATTACTTTCTGCCAAATGCCAAAGAGATATCTTAAGGTTCCTGCACTATAGCACCAGAAAGAATAGGTACACACATGTAATAGTGGCAACATTTAACATAACTGGTTATAAGCCATATATCTAGCTTTCATATCAATTTTCATAAACTTATGCAATGACAAAAAAATTTTAGAGGCCATTGCTGCTGAACTACAATCTTTGAAAACTTTATACCTCTAAATCTCAACTTTGACAGAGACTGAGAATTTTTTGCAATTCTGATATCAGCTATGTCCATAAGGAAATAGTGAATCAAATATGAATCAGCATGGATGTGCATGGAACACAGATGCAATTAGAATAGTAATAAGTATGAGGATGGAGCAAAAACAGACAATAACAACAAAAAAACCCACAAAAAGATAGAAAGAAAAACAGTAATCACAAAAATGAAAATGCATGCCTCTATTAAGAGATATATTTTAAAGCTGGATATTTCCACCTCTTCACTCTTCCAAAACTAGGACACTGACTCATGGGGGGGGAAAAAAAGGACAGTAATGTTAGTAATGAGGGGAGGAAGTAATGTAAAGGAAGAAGACAAAGGGTTAAAAACTATGGAATACTAAAAGAGATCATGGAATACATAGAAGAATAGAGTTGCTATAGAGTTGGACAATGGAGATCATGTGGTGTTGATAATGTGGGAAGGTAATTAGAGATAACATTTGGAGAAGTTGGGAGCCAGATCATTAGGGGCCATTAATCCAGAGTTTAGTTTGGGAAAGCCAGTACAAATATTCTAAGAACAACACAATTTAGAAGGTTCATTCTGTTTGCATTGTGAAAGGTAGGCTGAAGGCAGGTAAACTTGTAAGAGAACTTCTTTTAATAAAATAGAGAAGATATAGTGGGGAGTCTGCTGCTTTCTCTCCCTCTGCCCCCCTCCCCTGCTGTGCTCTCACTCTGTCTCTCTCAAATTAATAAATAAATAAATCTTTATAAAAAGAGAAAAGAATATATGAAAAGAAGGTTAGGAAAAACAGAAAATAAATTGAAAAGATCAAGTATATAAGTGAAGTTCTGAAAGGAGATAATAAAGAGATGAAGGCATATACATTATTAAAAAATAGTAATTGATAATTTTTCAGAAAGTAAGAAAAATACATCTTCAGATTCAGGAAGGCTAATAGATTCACAAGCAGGAATAATTTAAAATGACCTACATCTAGACACGTGGCAGGCTAACTACAGGAATTCAGGGTACAGAGAACTTAAAAGGAGTCATAGGGAAAAAAGATTACCTACTTACAATTTGATTTAGACAACAACTTTCCAAAATCAAAAATGCATTGAAATGAAAGCAGCCAGAATGGACTGGAATAGTATCTTCAATGTGCTGAGACAAAATAGCTGCCAACTAGAAATTATATAGCCAGCAAAGTTTATTTCAAGAATGAACCTGAGGGGCACCTAGGTGGCTCAGGGGGTTAAAGCCTCTGCCTTGGGCCAGGTCATGATCTCAGGATCCTGGGATGGAGCCCCGCATCAGGCTCTCTGTTCAGCGGGGAGCCTGCTTCCCTTCCTCTCTCTGCCTGCCTCTCTGCCTACTTGTGATCTCTGTCTGTCAAATAAATAAATAAAATCTTAAAAAAAAAAGAATGAAGCTGAATAAAGACCTTTTGAGATATGCCAAAATAAAAGAAAATCTAAAATCAGCAAACCCCACCAAAGGAATTTCTAAATATCATTGTTCCTGAAATGAAGAAAAGTGATCACAGAAGGAATACGTGAAATTGGAAAAGCAGCAAAATAAAGAAAACAATAACATATATCTAAAGCTAAACATTGATTATGTTTAATTGATTATATTAAATAATTAAAGTAATTACCAGTTTGTAGAATTTTAAAATGAAGCAAGATAGTTAATAGGAAACAAATGCAGAAAAGCAAAAAGATGCATAAATATATATTTATTAGTACTAGACTTTATTAGATGTGCATCTTAAAATGTCAAGGATAACCACTAAAAGTTGTATTGTATATTGTAGAGAGAGAAAAAACTTCAATGCAAGATACTTCAAAATGAGAGAAAAAGAAACAAAAATCTCAGTAAGTAAACAGCACACAAAAAGAAAGCAGGAAGGAAAACCACCAATAATTGCAAAGATGTAAATGTACTACACCCTTCGGTTAAGAAATATATATTTTAAGACTGGATAAAAAATATATATGTATAGCGAACATCCCAAAACCTAGCAGTTGCTGGTGAAATTGAAGGACCACACAAACACTCCATTTATTATGGCGAGAATGGAAAATGATGCATCCACTTTGCAAGACATTAAGTTATTAGTTTCTCACAAAACTAAATACAGTTTTACAAAATCTAGGAATCAGCCTTCTAGATTTTCACCCAAATGTTTTGAATACTTGTGTCTACACAAAAGACAGCTAGCAAATATTCATAGCAGATTTATTCATAATCACAAAAAAATTGAAAGCAGTCAAGATGTAGATATGTGTATATACATGAGTTAATATGAATAATTTTATTTCTTTGCTCCACAAGATGAATAGGCTTGGAAATGGGACTCTCCAGGACAAGAGTACACCTTACATTCTGATCTAATACCATTTTCCAATAAAAGGGGCCAGACTTTCTTGGAATACATATATATATAATTATATATAAGATTAACATACATATGTTAAAATATATATTTCTAGGACTGGGCAAGAAATATATATAGAACTAGAGTTCTATATATCTAGAGTATTTTCTTAGTACCACAAAGTATGAAAATGCCTGAAAAAATTAAAATTTACATTGATGTGGTTAAGTCAGAGGCACGCAAGAGCCATCTGAAATATCTCCTGAGGCTAATACTGCAACAGTTCAAGCAACAAAAAATAAATTATAACTCAAAATATAAAATAAGTATTCATGTGTTCATACTGATATAAATGATTGAATTAATAAATAAATGGGGAGAAAGAAATAATTATTCCTTGCAAAAGAATTCCAAAGAATTTCAGTAGTAGAGGGGAAGCAAGTCATGCACTACTCCCTAAGTATAGCCTTCTTCTAAGGACTTCCTTTCAGTGTACAGTATGCAAGGAGGGGGCTGTGGAGATAAGACTAACTGTTCAGTTAAGAAACCTAAACTATCTCAGCTGGATAATGAAGGTTAATATCAGCGATAAATCACATTGACATTATGTAACCTTGGAGTGAGGTGACGAAAATGACACTTTACCTCTATGGACTTCCTTCCCAGGAGCCCATTTCCCCATACCAATCATGAAAAAAAAAAAAAAATCAGATAGGAAATGAAAAAAAATTCTGATAGGAGAGAATTCTACAAAATACTTCACTCATCAAAACTGTCAAGGTCATCAATGGAAGGTCTACAAAACAAAGTCAAGAGAAGCCTACGGAAATGTATTATAACTAAATGTAATGTACTCTGGATGGGATCCTAGAATAGGGAAAAAAAAAGGCTGTTAGGAAAAAACTAAGGAAATTTGAACAAAGTAAGAAATTTTGTTAATTGTAACAGTGTGTCAGTATTAGCTCATTAAATGTAACAGTTGTACCATATAAAATAAAACCTATTTTTAAAGGTACTCAGGAATATAATGAATTGTTGTAGTGTAAGCCCAACAGTTGGTTTTTCTTCTTCTGTAATGCAAGTGACTGACTTGAGCTTTGATTACTGAGGCATTCATTTCAAAGAGGCATTGATTTCAAAGATGACTATCTTGAATAAACAAACACATTGCCAGCCACAGAACTAGATGAAGGACTAGAAGACCCTCCCAACCTCCAGTCTCCTGTGTTTTAGAGATCTTAGTTGATTTCAATAAATGGCAATTTAGGCAACTTGTTTTTTCTCTTCCAGTGCTTTAAATTCCCACACTTGTTTTAACTATTCCAATAAATAGTGAGTTTGTTGAAACCCCAGGCCCCTGTCTTAGAGCCCAGTAAAGGCAGAATCCCAGACCAGGGTGCTCTCTCTTTCCCTTCCCACAACCTCGCTTGTGGCCCCAGGTGTGCTGCGTGCTTTTCAGGGCCTGTGAGTAGTAAACCTTTTTATCAAATTCGTGGCATTATTACAACACTCCAGACAGGAGTCTGCCCTGTTATGCACTGTGATCCTAACATATTACTGAACATCCACAAACTAAATTTCTACTTTCATTAGTTGGAAGTAACCATGATGTGGACTCTTCTCCAAGGCCGTAAAGTTTAGAGTTCAATAGTAAGCTAACACATGAAGAAAGGATATGAACATACTTTAAAACATAATAACAAAACACTTGAGAATTAATGCCATGTAAACACAACAAGCGAGCTGCCACTTCTCTGCACTTCCTTAAGGCTCCGTGGAGGTTTACCCTGATGCATCCTTCTCTCCTAGCCATTCTGGGCACTGTGAGGTCCTTGCCAGAGATCATGCAATTCATTAAAACCTTTATTTTAAAACATTTGGCAGAAAATTTCAAATAATATTTAAGACAATCAGGAATAGAATATTTTGTTCAGGCAGACGTGGTTGATATCTTTCTAATAGAAGATTATTAACTATGAAATTATCATAGATTCCATGCTTCAGATAGAAATGTGTGTTTTAGTTTCTTTTGATAAGTTGAAAATTTCTGACATAAGGCAAAAATACTGCTTCCAGTTGCAGTTCATTTGAGTTTCCACTCACATTTTATATTTATGCATGATTATATTCAATTTTTTCACAATAATAATGTATTTAACTTGAGGCAATCATGAAAGGAGCTTTTTATTTGATTTTTAAATTAAGAAATAATAAATACATAAATCTGAATGAACATAATGTGCAAGAAATAAATTTTGTATGAGGATTCAGAGTATTTGAAAAACAGAACGGCTCTCTTTCATAGTACATATAAATATATCCTTATTCATTTTAAACTACCCACTTCATCACAAAATTTTTAAAGGAGTACTGTTCACTTACATGTATTGTGAACAATTATTTGGGAGGAATAAAAATGTTGCTGTTCAACACTTCAATCACAAAAATTTGCCTTATGTTTTATTAAAAGAATATGATTGATATTGTTCTGAAATATAACGTAATTGTCCTTGTTTTTTGAGAAATTGCTTCTTTAAGGGAAATATTTTTTACCAGAAATTCTAGAGTAGTTTAAACTTTTTGGCCCCACAAATGACAGGGACAGATTTAAGTAAATCTCTCTGTGGTCAATGTCTCCATTGATCAGAAATGCACAGGGGCTAGAAAAAAATTATCAGTACAGATTCTTACTACATAATCTCAAAAGTTTTGGGAACATCCAAATTATAAAAAGGAAAATTATAATATGTGGCAGAAAGGAAAATTGAAGAACCTAAACAATGTAGATTTCATATGTTATGTTCCTTCAGACGGGAGTTTCTGTGATCCTTCAAATAATAGAGCAACTCATATCATAGGAAAAAAGAAAACATTCACTCAGGCATATGAAATTAAGGGGGAAAAAAACCCCAGTAATGATGATGCAGGAAATGGAGACACACCACAGATAGTCTTGTGATCCGATCTAAAAATGCACTATCCTTCCTTAAGCATTGATCCAAAGCATACAAGTCTAACATTTCAAGGAATCAGTCCTGGTGAAGCTTAGTAACTTGAAGAAGGCAAACACAATGCAGAAGTTTTCTTAGGCTGCGTCCACTAGGATGCAAAATGTGAGAATGTGTGCTACTCATAACATAAGGAAGGATGTGTGGATCAGCTATGCTTTTGCCTGATGGGAGAAGTGTATACCTCCAAAAGAACTCTCTTTCACTCTATCCTGTTAGTTCCCTCTCTTTTTAAAAAATACATCTTTCTTGTTTTATTTGCATAATCCTGTTATTGTGTATGAAGATAGTTCATTACCCAATTAAAGGAGGAAAGATGACTTTTCACTTGTGTAGAAAAACAAAATAAAGGCTAAATACCCATGAAATGAATTTATTTCTTATTTTCAAATCCTAAAGCAGGATCTAATCTTTATTCCCATTTCAGTGACTATGATTGTATGAAAACTATTACACACTTCTAAAAGTTAAGTTGCATTAGATAATGCTTTAAATTAATCACAATTATTGGACAAAATTACATGGAAAGGTCCCAGAAAATGTGGGCTTTTATTTCTGCTGTGACTTCTTAGAATTTGTTTCTGTGATGGCTTGAATCCAAAAAAAATGAAGAAGCTTATCCAGGTCCTTTAAAATCAAGAATTCTGAATAGATCCCTATGCATAAAGTTGTCTTTCCAACTTTATTCCCATGTCATTCAATGTGAAGAGATACTGGCTGTAATGGGATTATTCTCAGAAGGGCTTTATGACAGTTATTACATCTCCATTTTTTTAAAAAGACAAGGTTCATTTGATTCTCCATTAGAAGAGTATCAGCCCTTCACAAAATGATTCTTTGTATCATCAGTTCTAAGTGAGGCACTCTCCTGCACTCTTCACATACCTATCTAGTGAAAAATGGAATTCTGTTATGGGCACTTGCAAAGGAGACTTATCATTAGACAAAGGCTGAAACACTGACTCACCGTATTATATAACATTATCAGCCATTTTTATTGTTATTGTTGTTGGTTCAGTCTTCTTCCTTTCTGAAAACAAAAGAGGAGTGTCTACTTCTGGAGTCCCTATATCTGACCCAATTAGCTTTCTTATTATTTAAAAACAAATTGACTTTCAAAATCCTCTTTTTGCAAATATTCAGATTCAGTAGCATAGCCTTCATGAAACAGCATTTTCAGTGTATTTAAATTATGTATCTTTCTTTTCTGCTAGATTTTTAATTTTTAAGAATAGATACATGATATGTGTGCACATGATATATACACACACACGTACATACACCCATATGTGTGTATATGTATGTATGTATGTACGTATATGTGTGTGTATATATATATATATATCTCCACAGATGCTTGCATAAATCCTGCTACATGGTGGATAATCATCATGTCCAATTGAATTGATTTATACTTCACATGTCCAGATGTAGATGTAGATCAACTGGTTTAAAACATTTGCATGATAATGCTGCACTTGAATTCATAGAGCTTTAGTCATACCTACATTGAGTTTGTCCAATTCTTTTCTTCTTATTTTTATAAGTGTTTGGTTATTTCTGATACTCCTCTGTAAACCTAACATATCTCTGAGTCACAAAACGTTTGGCTCAACATCCTCTGATCTGTTTTTGCTACTAGGGATCCTTGGTAATTCTATAGCATCTTGACCTGTATTATACTCTGCCTTCCAGAAAAATTCCCTCATTCCTACTCCTCTTTCTGATTAAATTTCCTCTGTTTAAACTGTCCCTGTTTTTTTTCTTTTAGTGTGCCTCAGGTTGGGTATGGGACACAACTAGGGGTAACAATAAGAGCTCTCAAAAATTTACCAAGTGTTTTAAAATATATGTAGGACCCTGGACCACTTCAGTTTAACTCATATAACAGTTTTAATAAATATCTATTTCTTGCCAATGTGGTGTCTTAAATGGAGAAATACGAGTTCCATTTTCTACTCTTTAAAAAAGCTTCTATTGGGGTGCCTGGGTGGCTCAGTGGGTTAAAGCCTCTGCCTTCAGCTCAAGTCATGGTCTCAGGGTCCTGGGATCAGGCCCCACATCGAGCTCTCTGCTCAGCGGGGAGCCTGCTTCCCCTTCTCTCTCTGCCTGCCTCTCTGCCTACTTGTGATCTCTCTCTCTGTCAAAATAAATAAATAAAATTTAAAAAAATAAAAATAAAAGAACTTCTACTATAGTGGACTTTATTGCAAATATCCAACTATATAGTTCTTCATAAGAAACTCCTTATTTTTTTTTTCCTGTTAGGCTTTCTGTGGTTATTCTGTGATTATTTGAAAGCTTCATTATTATGTCAAGATAATTTCCTTCTATACTCAGTTTATTTAGAGTTTTTTCATTAAAGGATGTTGAATTTTAAAAAATTATTTTCTTGCTCTGTTGAGATGATCATGTGATTTTTAATCTTTTATCCTGTTAATGTGGTAAATCATGTTTATTGACTACCATTTCATCCCAGGAATGAATCCCACTTGTGGTATATGATCCTTTTAATGTGCTGTATTTCAATGAGGATTTTTGTATCTACGTTCATCAAGGATATTGGTCTGTAATTTTTATTTCTTATATTATACCTCAACATAAAAAATGCTATATACAACAGTGCCATAGCCAACATCCTACTCTATGGTGAAAAATTGAAAGCTTTTTCCTCTAAGAGAAAGAACAAGAGAGGGTGCCTACTGTCACCTCATTTATTCAACATAGTACTCACAATCTTAGCCAGAGAAATCAGGCAAGAAAAAAAAGGTATCCAAATTGGAAAGGAAGAAGTTAAGTTGTCTCTGTTTGTAGGTGATATGATCTTACATAGAAAAAGCCCAAAAGACTCCACCAAAAATACTGGTAAAACTAAAAAAGTGAATTTGATAAAGCTGTAGGATACAAACTCAACATACAAAAAGTAGTTTTATATGGAAAACAAATTGATGGTTACAAGAAGGGAAGTGGGTGGGCAGATGGCTTAAATAGAAGATGGGGATTAAGGAGAGCACTTGTGATGAGCACCAGGTGTTGTATGGAAGTGTTAAATCACCATATTGTATACCTGAAACTAATATGACACAGTATGTTAACTAACTGGAATTTAAAGAAAAACTTGAAATAAAAGCAGTTGTATTTCTATACACTAACAATGAACTATCCAAAAATTTAAGAAAAAAATACCAGTTACAAAAGTATCAAAAAGGATAAAATACATAGGAACAAATTAAACCAAGGACATGAAGGTTCTGTGTATTGAAAACCATAAAACAATGATGAAAGAAATTGAAGAAGACACAAATAAGTTGAAAGATCACCTGTGGTCATGGATTAGAAGAATTGATATTGTAAAAATGTCCCTATTACCCAAAGTGTTCTACAGATTGATAATTACCAAAGGCTGTCGTGTTGGGGAAAGGGAAGATTTAATTTAAAAAAGAAGAAGAAGAGGAGGAAGGTAGAATGGTAGCTGTCAGGATTGAAAAGCAGGAGTCATTGTGAGCTACTGTTTAAGGAGTACAGACCTTCAGTTTTACAAGGTGAGTTCTGGAGATAGATGGTGGTGATGGATGCACAACAATGTCAATGTATTCAATACCAGTGAACTGTGCACCTCAAACTGGTAAAGATAGTAAATTTTATGTTATGTGTTATTTTAACCACAGTAAGAAAAATTGGAAAAGATAAGAATGCTCCAAATTTAATTTAATTAACAATTAGGGCTTGTTACTTATATTCCTAGGCTAGGTATTAACACATTCTACCATTGCATAAGAGTAATAACAATGCTTATTTAGTGTGTACCATGCAAAGGTATTGAACACTTCATAAATAATACCCTGTTGGGGTGCCTGGGTTAAGTGTCTGAATTCAGCACAGGTCATGATTTCAGGGTTCTGGAATCGAGCCCCAGGTTTGGGCTCCCCATTCAACAGGGAATATGTTTCTCTCTCTCCTTCTCCTTCTGCCTCTCCCACCACTTGTGCATGCATGCACTCTCTCTCTCTAAATAAAGTCATAAATCTTAAAAATAAATAAATAAAATCCTGTTTTTAGTTCTCAGTCAGAATACTAAGTCTTACAGAAGCTAAGCAACTTAGGAATATTTATATAGCTAGTCACCCAGTTAGGAGAAAAAATCTAAATTCAGACCTTTCAGACTCTGGATATGCTATAGTGATTCAGTAAACAACCATCTTACAAACTTACAAACATAAAGGACATACTTATATTATGGTAGGTTTTCTTCTCATCCAGTAAAACAGTCATTTTTACCTACTTTTAAAAAGTGACTTTTACTTATCCCTTAAACTTTACACTTCCTTACTGCCTAATTATTTAAAGAAGCAGTAAGTCATTTGGGGGTTGGGGGGAAGATGTGTATAAGGAGGGAGGAGAACGTAAAGTTACAGCTACAGTGTATGTGTGTGTATGTGTAACTGAAGGCTCCAACTGGCTTCTCACATATATATTTTAAAACTTTGTCTATCCTTGGGAGAGTAAGACAAAATGACCGCTATTCAAAACCCTGTCAAAAATGTCTTCCCTGATATTTGGCATAAGACTATGCTAGAAAGCTTTAGTCTCTCTTTAAAACAGATGAAATTTATATGTACCTTATAAAAAAAATTTAACAATTCATCATTTGCTGTCAGATGCTTGGAGAAATCTGGATGAAAAATGATAAGTAAATAAAAACTCTAATAGTAGAAAAATGAGGAAGTGCTATGTATTATTGGATAGCTCATTCAAACACTTTTTGAAATAATGAATTTTTTATTATCAAGAGTTTGAATTAATTTAAGGAGCCTTCCTCACTGTATAAGTTTATATTGTGTATATTATACCTTATTATAGTAATATGTATTTAATAGAGATTATACTTTATTTAGGATTATATTTTATTTAGGACTATATTTTATTTAGGATTCTATGTCTGTATACATACACACACACATATACATTTATATGTAACATATGTATATAACGTGTATGGTTTTATAATAGTATCAAGTTCCACATGTCCATAAGTTGAAATTCTATTTCAAAATTTCTTCTTCACCTAAAAGAAATAGTCTCAACATTATTTAAAAATGCTTTAAATTTTTTTCAAATAATTGCAAATGTTTTGACCAAAGTAAAAATAAAAAGCAATGGGTAATGGACTAAACTATCACTATCATTGTCCTTCAGATAGGGCAAAACCATTCATCACAAAGAAATATTACATAGGAGACTCAGAACATCTAGAAGATTAACAGGATTGATTTTCTTGAATAGTATATCCCTTGAAATTATATTAAGAAGAAAGAAAAGATAACTGACATTTTAAAAATGTCAGTAATGGTTTAATATAGTGAAAGAATGCAGAGAGAATCAACAGCCTTTGCAAACTTCAAATTGTCATTTCATTAATACATCAAATAATGCACATTCTGTAGAATAAATATTTGGTGGGTGCATACAGGTTAAACATATACATATCCACACCGTCGAGGAAATCTTACCATCTCTGTCAATACATTTAACATGAAGTGCCAATAAGTTCATATATAACAATCACCAAAAGAAAATGAAAGAAAGTGAAATGCCAAAAGCAATAGGTCAGGAGAAAAGCACAGTGTGGATGAGGTAAGGTAAAGGAATTTTGAGTGTCAATAACTCTTTGACAAAATACATCTAGAATCTACAGGCTGCTCAAAGAAGACATTTGAAATCACAAACATGGAACAAAAAAAATTTCCTTTGCAATTCAAATACTAGGGAGTATTCTCAAAGCTGAATTTCTGGGAGGAGTCAAGATGGTGGAGAAGTAGCAGGCTGAGACTACATCAGGTAGCAGGAGATCAGCTAGATAGCTTATGTAAACATTGCAAACACCTACAAATCCAACGAGAGATTGAAGAGAAGAAGAACAGCAATTCTAGAAACAGAAAATCAACCACTTTCTAAAAGGTAGGACTGGTGGAGAAGTGAGTCCAAAACAACGGGAAGATAGACCGCAGGGGGAGGGGCCGGCTCCCGGAAAGTGGCGGAGCAACAGAGCACAAAATCAGGACTTTTATTTTTTTTTTAATTTAATTTTATTTTTTTGACAGATAGAGATCACAAGTAGGGAGAGAGGTAGGCAGAGAGAGAGAGAGAGGAGGAAGCAGGCTCCCCACCAAGCAAAGAGCCCGATGCGGGGCTCGATCCCAGGACCCTGGGATCATGACCTGAGTGAAAGGCAGAGGCTTTAACCCACTGAGCCACCCAGGCGCCCCTTTTTTTTTTTTAATTTAATTTTATTTTTTTGACAGATAGAGATCACAAGTAGGGAGAGAGGTAGGCAGAGAGAGAGAGAGAGGAGGAAAAAATCAGGACTTTTAAAAGTCTGTTCCACTGAGGGACATTGCTCCAGAGGCTAACCACGGTGAAGCCCACGCGGGGTCAGCGTGGCCCCAGGTCCCACAGGGTCACAGAAGGATCAGGGGTGTTGGAATGTCAGAGCTCGCAGGTATTAGAATGGGGAAGCTGGCTACAGAGAGAGAGCCGAGGACTGAGCTCTCAGCTCGGGGTTACCTTGAACCGGTCTCAGGCTGGGTGAGCTCGGAGCGTGGCTGGAGGCCAGGAATACGGGAGTGATTGGGCACTGTTCTCTGGGGGTGCACTAAGGACTGGGGTCCCGGGCTCTCGTCTCCTCCGGGCCAGAGAATGGGAGGCTGCCATTTTCATTCCCATCCTCTCCAGAACTCTATGGAAAGCATTCAGGGAACAAAACCTTACAAAAGCGAACCCAAGTGGATTACTTAGTCTGGCCCTAGTAAGGGCGGTGCAATTCCGCCTCAGGCAAAGAACGTGTGAGTCACTACAACAGGCCCCTCCCCCAGAAGATCAACAAAAAATCCAGCCAGGATGAAGTTCATCTACCAAGAAAAGCAGGTTCAATACCAAGGACAGCAGTGGAATTCCAGAGGCAGAGAAAGCAAAGCACAGAACTCATGGCTTTCTCCCCATGATTCTTTAGTCTTGCGGTTAATTTAAATTTTTTTAAATTTTTTTCTTCTGTTGCTAATTTTTTAAAACTTTTACCCTTTTCTTTTGTAACGTTTTTTAACCAGTTTATCTAATATATATATATTTTTCTTTCTTTTTTATATTTTTTCTTTATTTGTTTTCTTTTTTTAATTTTTTCTTTTTTTTCTGAAGCTCATTTTATCCCTTTCTCCCCCCCCAATTTGGGATCTCTTCTGATTTGGTTAAAGTGCATTTTTCTGGGGTCTTTGCCACCTTTTTAGTATTTTACTTGCTCCTTCATATACTCTAATCTGGACAAAATGACAAGGTGGAAAATATCACCACAAAAAAAAGAACAAGAGCAGTACTGAAGGCTAGGGACCTAATCAATACAGACATTGGTAATATGTCAGATCTAGAGTTCAGAATGATGATTCTGAAGGTTCTAGCCGGGCTCAAAAAGGCATGGAAGATATTAGAGAAACCCTCTCTGGAGATATAAAAGCCCTTTCTGGAGAAATAAAAGAACTAAAATCTAACCAAGTTGAAATTAAAAAGCTATTAATGAGGGGCAATCAAAAATGGAGGCTCTTACTGCTAGGATAAATGAGGCAGAAGAAAGTATTAGTGATATAGAAGACCAAATAAAAGAGAATAAAGAAGATGAGCAAAAGAGGGACAAACAGCTACTGCACCACGAGGGGAGAATTCGAGAGATAAGTGACACCATAAGATGAAACAACATTAGAATAATTGGGATTCCAAAAGAAGAAGAAACAGAGAGGGGAGCAGAAGGTCTATTGGAGAGAATTATTGGAGAGAATTTCCCTAATATGGCAAAGGGAATAAGCATCAAAATCCAGGAGGTGCAGAGAACCCCCCTCAAAATCAACAAGAATAGGTCCACACCCCATCACCTAATAGTAAAATTTAAAAGTCTTAGTGACAAAGAGAAAATCCTGAAAGCAGCCCGGGAAAAGAAGTCTGTAACATACAATCGTAAAAATATTAGATTGGCAGCAGACTTATCCACAGAGACCTGGCAGGCCAGAAAGAACTGGCATGATATCTTCAGAGAACTAAATGAGAAAAACATGCAGCCAAGAATACTAGATCCAGCTAGGCTATCACTGAAAATAGAAGGAGAGATAAAAAGCTTCCAGGAAAAACAAAAACTGAAAGAATTTGCAAACACCAAAACAGTTCTACAGGAAATATTGAAAGGGGTCCTCTAAGCAAAGAGAGAGCCTAAAAGTAGTAGATCAGAAAGGAACAGAGACAATATACAGTAACAGTAACCTTACAGGCAATACAATGGCACTAAATTCCTATCTTTCAATAGTTACCCTGAATGTTAATGGGCTAAATGCCCCCAATCAAAAGACACAGGGTATCAGAATGGATAAAAAAACAAAACCCATATATATGTTGCCTAGAAGAAACTTATTTTAGACAAGAAGACACCTCAAGATTTAAAGTGAGGGGGTGGAAAACAATTTACCATGCTAATGGGCATCAGAAGAAAGCTGGGGTGGCAATCCTTATATTGGATCAATTAGATTTTAAGTCAAAGACTATAATAAGAGATGAGGAAGGACACTATATCATACTCACTCAAACGGTCTGTCCAAAAAGAAGATCTAACAATTTTAAATATCAATGCCCCTAACATGGGAACAGCCAACTATATAAACCAATTGATAACAAAATCAAAGAAACACATCAATAATAATACAATAATAGTAGGGGACTTTAACACTCCCCTCACTGAAATGGACAGATCATCCAAGCAAAAGATCAACAAGGAAATAAAGGCCTTAAATGACACACCGGACCAGATGGACATCACAGATATATTCAGAACATTTCATCCCAAAGCAACAGAATACACATTCTTCTCTAGTGCACATGGAACATTCTCCAGAATAGATCACATCCTGGGTCCTAAATCATGTCTCAACCAGTATCAAAAGATTCGGATCATTCCCTGCATATTTTCAGACCACAATGCTCTGAAGCTAGAACTCAATCACAAGAGGAAAGTTGAAAAGAACACAAATACATGGAGACGAAACAGCATCCTTCTAAAGAATGAATGGGTCAACCAGGAAATTAAAGAATTGAAAAAATTCATGGAAAGAAATGATAATGAAAACACAACGGTTCAAAATCTGTGGGACACAGCAAAGGCAGTCCAGAGAGGAAAATATATAGTGGTACAAACCTTTTTCAAGAAACAAGAAAGGCCTCAAGTACACAACCTAACCCTACACCTAAAGGAGCTGGAAAAATAACAAGAAAGCCTAAACCCAGCAGGAGAAGATAAATCATAAAGATCAAAGAAGAAATCAATGAAATAGAAACCAAAAAAACAATAGAAAAAATCAATGAAACTAGGAGCTGGTTCTTTGAAAGAATCAATAAGATTGATAAACCCCTGGCCAGACTCGTCAAAAAGAAAAGAGAAAGGACCCAAATCAATAAAATCATGAATGAAAGAGGAGAGATCACAACTAACACCAAAGAAATACAGACAATTATAAGAACATATTATGAGCAACTCTACACCAACAAATTTGACAATCTGGAAGAAATGGATGCATTCCTAGACACATATAAAATACCACAACTGAACCAGGAAGAAATAGAAAACCTGAAGTAGCCCATAACCACTAAGGAGATTGAAACAGTCATCAAAAAATCTCCAAACAAACAGAAGCCCAGGGCCAGATGGCTTCCCAGGGGAATTCTACCAAACATTTAAAGAAGAAATAATTCTTATTCTCCTGAAACTCTTCCAAAAAATAGAAATGGAAGGAAAACTTCCAAACTCATTGTATGAGGCCAGGATCACCTTGATCCCAAAACCAGACAAGGATCCCACCAAAAAAGAGAATTACACACCAATATCCTTGATGAACAGAGATGCAAAAATTCTCACCAAAATACTAGCCAATAGGATTCAACAGTGCATTAAAAGGATTATTCACCACGACCACGTGAGATTTATTCCAGGGCTGCAAGGTTGGTTCGACATCTGCAAGTCAATGTGATACATTAATAAAAGAAAGAACAAGAAGCATATGATACTCTCAACAGATGCTGAAAAAGCATTTGACAAAGTACAGCATCCTTTCTTGATCAAAACTCTTCAGAGTGTAGGGATAGAGGGCACATACCTCAATATTATCAAAGCCATCTATGAAACCCCACCGCAAATATCATTCTCAATGGAGAAAAACTGAAAGCATTTCCGTTAAGGTCAGGAACATGGCAGAGATGTCCATAATCACCACTGCTATTCAACATAGTACTAGAAGTCCTAGCCTCAGCAAACAGACAACAAAAGGAAATTAAAGGCATCCAAATATGCCAAGAAGGAGTTAAACTATCACTCTTTGCAGATGATATGATACTATATGTGGAAATCCAAAAGACTCCACTCCAAAACTGCTAGAACTTGTACAGGAATTCAGTAAAGTGTCAGGATATAAAATCAATGCACAGAAATCAGTTGCATTTCTGTACACCAACAACGAGACAGAAGAAAGAGAAATTAAGGAGTCAATCCCATTTATAATTGCACCCAAAACTATAAGATACCTAGGAATAAACCTAACCAAAGAGGCTAAGAATCTATGTGCAGAAAACTATAACGTACTCCTGAAAGAAATTGAGGAAGACACAAAGAAATGGAAAAATGTTCCATGCTCCTGGATTGGAAGAATAAACATTGTGAAAATGTCTATGCTACCTAAAGCAATCTACACATTTAATGCAATCCCTATCAAAATACCATCCATTTTTTTCAAAGAAATGGAACAAATAATCCTAAAATTTATATGGAACCAGAAAAGACCTTGAATAGCCAGAGGAATGTTGAAATAGAAAGCCAAAGTTGGTGGCATCACAATTTTGGACTTCAAGCTCTATTACAAAGCTGTCATGATCAAGGCAGCATGGTACTGGCACAAAACCAGACACATACATCAATGGAACAGAATAGAGAGCCCAGAAATAGACCCTCAACTCTATGGTCAACTAATCTTCGACAAGTCAGGACAGAATGTCCAATGGAAAAAAGACAGCCTCTTCAATAAATGGTGCTGGGAAAATTGGACAGCCACATGCAGAAAAATGAAATTAGACCACTTCCTTACACCACACACGAAAATAGACTCAAAATGGATGAAGGTTGTCACTCTTAATCTCACAAAACAAACTGGGGGTTGCTGGGGGGAGGTGGGATTGGGAGAGGGGGAGCGGGCTATGGACATTGGGGAGGGGAGGCGAACCATAAGAGACTATGGACTCTGAAAAACAACCTGAGGGTTTTGAAGGGTCAGGGGTGGGAGGTTGGGGCAACCTGAGGGTTTTGAAGGGTCAGGGGTGGGAGGTTGGGGGAACAGGTGGTGGATAATAGGGAGGGCACGTTTTGCATGGAGCACTGGGTGTTGTGCAAAAAGAATGAATACTGTTATGCTGAAAAAATAAATAAAATGGGGAAAAAAAATGGATGAAGGACCTCAATGTGAAAAAGGAATCCATCAAAATCCTTGAGGAGAACACAGGCAGCAACCTCTTTGACGGCACCAACATCTTCCTAGGAACATCGGCAAAGTCAAGGGAAACAAGGGCAAAAATGAACTATTGGGATTTCATCAAAAGCAAAAGCTTTTGCACAGCAAAGGAAACAGTTAATAAAACCAGAAGACACCTGACATAATGGGAGAAGATATTTGCAAATAACACATCAGATAGAGGGCTAGTATCCAAAATCTATAAAAAACTTATTGAACTCAACACCCAAAGAACAAATAACCCAATCAAGAGATGGGCAGAGGACATGACAGACATTTCTGCAAAGAAGACATCCAGATGGCCAACAGACACATGAAAAAGTGCTCCATATCACTTGGCATCAGGGAAATGCAAATCAAAACCACAATAAGATACCACCTCATGCCGGTCTGAGTGGCTAAAATTAACAAGTCAGGAAACGATAAATGCTGGCGAGGATGCGGCGAAAGGGGAACCCTCCTACACTACTGGTATGAAAGCAAGCTGGTACAGTCAGTCTGGGAAATAGCATGGAGGATCCTTAAAAAGTTGAAAACAGAGCTACCGTAAGACCTAGCAATCACACTACTGGGTATTTACCCTAAAAATACAAGTGTAGTGATCCAAAGGGGCACATGCACCCAAATGTTTATAGCAGCAATGTCTACAATAGCCAAACTATGGATAGAATCTAGATGTGCATCAACAGATGAATGGATAAAGAAGATGTGGTATATATATATACAATGGAATACTATGCAGCCATCAAAAGAAATGAAATCTTGCCATTTGCGACGACATGGATGGACCTAGAGGGTATTATTCTGAGCAAACTAGGTCAACCAGAGAATGACAATTATCATATGATCTCCCTGATATGAGGAAGTTGATAGGCAAAGTGGGGAGTGGGGGGGTGGGTAGGGAAGTTAAAAAATGAAACAAGAGACTCTTAATCTCACAAAACAAACTGAGGGTTGCCCAGGGGAGGGGAGTAGGGAGAGGGTGGTTGGGTTATGGACATTGGGGAAGGTATGTGCTATGGTGAGTTCTGTGAAGTGTGTAAACCTAGGGATTCACAGACCTATACCCCTGGGGCTAGTAATTCATTATATGTTAATAAAAATTATAAAAAATGATGAATGAATAACCAAAGTGTAGTATATAAAATTATGATGGAATATTATTCAACTCTAAAAATAATAAATAATAAATAAAGTACAGATACATGGAACATGATGAGTCTCCAAAGCATTATGGCAAGTGAATGAAGCCAAACACAAATGGTGACACACTGTATGATGTCTTTTATGCAAAATATGTGAAATACATAATTCCATAGAGAAAGAATGCAGACTGCTGGTTTCCAAGGCCTGGGAGAGGTGAAATAGGGAGAAACTGCTTAATTTGTAAGGTGTTTACTTTGGAGTGAGCTAAATGTTTAGGAACTAGATAGATATGTTGGTTACATAATATTGTGAACATACTAATAGCTACTGGATTGTTCACTTTAACATGGTTTGTGTTACATGAATTTTTGCCTTAATAAATTATTAAAAAAAAATAATGGTTTCAAACTGCTGATGCTCATCTTCCCAAGATGCTTATCAGTGGGCAAAATTGACTTGCACACAGGGAGAAGTATGTAGTAGTCATGATCGTTAAGAAGCTGAGGCAGCAGCTGAGTTCTGATTGCTCATGTTATTCTGTGGACAGCCCACAAGATTGGTTTCCTTTCTTCTTTCTTTGGGTATGGAGGGTGGTAAGTACAGGAGCGACTTGTAATAAGCTTAAACAAAGTCTAGGTAAGGAAAAGATCATGTCTGAAGTCTTGGCTCTGGTATCTATAAAATGACAATCACATAATCAATAGAGTTGATTATAAATTCATAATGTTTTTCTCTTACACAGTTTTTGTCACTGTAGTTTCCATCCTTTTTTTTTTTTTTTTTAAGACGTTATTTATGAGGTGCTTAGTGGCTCAGTCTATTAAGTGTCTGCCTCCAGCTCAGGTCATGATCCTGGAGTTTCAGGATCATGTCCTGTGTCAGAATCCCTGTTCCGTGGGAAGTCTGATACCCTCTGACCCTAACCCCTCTTGGGCATTCTCCCTCTATCTCACTTGCTCTATCTCAAATAAACAAATAAAATCTTTAAAAAAAGAAAAAATAAAACATTTTATTTATTTGAAAGAGAAAGAGAGAGAGACCGAGCATGAGCAGGGAGGAGGAAGCAGAAGGAGAGGGAGAAGCAGACTCTCCAGTGAGTAGGGAGATTGACATGGGCCTAGATGCCAGGACCCTGAGATCATGACCTTTGAGCTGAATGCAGATGCTTAACCAACTCAGCTATGGAGCATCCCTGCAGTTTCCATCTTTAAATTGCTTTTTTTCCCCTTAAATAATAAATTGTATTTGGAATGTTTTTCAGTGGCTTAGACTGCCACTTCTTTCCCCTAATACCTGTTTCTTTGTAGTCTTTGATCATCAAGTTTTCCTCATTGGTAAGATTATAATCAAGAAGATTGAATGTTTTATATTATTTCTCTATTTATGTAAATATTATGAATACTAGGAGGACCTTAAGTATCATGCCATGCTAATAACTGGTTTTCTGCTTTCTGACTGTCTGAGTAATTCAAATAACTAACCAACATCTGATTCTGACACAAGACCACTCTGATAAACGGATTGAACAAAACATTATCTAATTTATTCTCTATGCTTAAAATCGTCAATTGCAATTCTTACCACATCACCATTTCTTATTGATTCTTCCCTATTAAGTTTAATAGTCTCTATTAGATTCCCTTTGATCACTCATCTTAGATGTCTGTGTACTTTTGTGACATTCAATAGGATAACATCATGTCTCTCTTTCCCCTACTTATCTCTTCTAAATAATCTATGCTGGCTTAAAATTTAAGGGCTATTCTATTAGGCTCTGGTTATGATTTAGTCATGATTCAAGTCTGAAGTTAATATTTAAGGCTTCTGTTGACATATGTAATGAAAATCAAATCAATCATACATCCTTATGCAGGAAGACATAGATAGGAAAGACATTTATGCCAAGGAAAAGAGGAGAAATTCAGCTTTTTTTTTTTTTTTTTTGCTTTTCCCCATTTCTTTTTAAAAACATATAATGTATTTTTATCCCCAGGGGTACAGGTCTGTGAATCACCAGGTTTACACACTTCACAGCACTCACCATAGCACATACCCCCCCAATGTCCATAACCCCACTCCCCCTCTCCCAACCCCCCCTCCCCCCAGCAACCCCCAGTTTGTTTTGTGAGATTTGATTTGTGAGATGAGGTAGCACAGACATTTTCACAATGTTTATTCTTCCAATCCAGGAGCATGGAACATTTTTCCATTTCTTTGTGTCTTCCTCAATTTCTTTCATGAGTACGTTATAGTTTTCTGAGTACAGATTCTTTGCCTCTTTGGTTAAGTTTATTCCTAGGTATCTTATGGTTTTGGGTGTAATTGTAAATGGGATTGACTCCAAAATTTCTCTTTCTTCTGTCTTGTTGTTGGTGTAGAGAAATGCAACTGATTTCTGTGCATTGATTTTATATCCTGACACTTTACTGAATTCCTGTATAAGTTCTAGCAGTTTTGGAGTGGAGTCTTTTGGGTTTTCCACATAAAGTATCATATCATCTGCAAAGAGTGATAGTTTGATGATTTCTTGGCATATTTGGATGCCTTTAATTTCCTTTTGTTGTCTGATTGCTGAGGCTAGGACTTCTAGTACTATGTTGAATAGCAGTGTTGATAATTAACATCCCTAACGTGTTCCTGACCTTAGCAGAAAAGCTCTCAGTTTTTCTCCATTGAGAATGATATTCACTGTGAGTTTTTCCATAGATGGCTTTGATGATATTGAGGTAGGTACCCTCTATCCCTACACTTTGAAGAGTTTTGATCAAGAAAGGATGCTGTACTTTGTCAAATGCTTTTTCAGCATCTATTGAGAGTATCATATGCTTCTTGTTCTTTCTTTTATTAATGTATCACATTGACTTGCAGATGTCGAACCAACCTTGCAGCCCTGGAATAAATCTCACGTGGTCGTGGTGAATAATCCTTTTAATGTACTGTTGGCTCCTCTTGGCTAGTATTTTGGAGAGAATTTCTACATTGGTGTTCATCAAGGATATTGGTGTGTAATTCTCTTTTTTGATGGGGTCTTTGGTTTGGGGATCAAGGTAATGCTGGCTTCATAAAATGAGTTTGGAAGTTTTCCTTCCATTTCTATTTTTTTGGAACAGTTTCAGGAGAATAGGAATTAATTCTTCTTTAAATGCTTGGTAGAATTTCCCTGAGAAGCCATCTGCCCTGGGCTCTTGTTTGTTGGGAGATGTTTGATGACTGCTTCAATCTCCTTACTGGTTATGGGTCTGTTCAGGTTTTCTATTTCTTCCCGGTTCAGTTGTGGTAGTTTATATGTCTCTAGGAATGCATCCATTTCTTCCAGATTGGTAAGTTTGCTGGCACATATTTGCTCATAATATGTTTTTAAATTGTTTGTATTTCTTTGGAGTTTTGTGATTTCTCCTCTTTCTTTCATGATTTTATTTATTTGGGACCTTTGTCTTTTCTTTTTGATGTCTGGCCAGGGGGTTATCAAACTTTTTAATTCTTTCAAAGAACCAGCTCCTAGTTTTGTTGACTTGTTCTATTGTTTTTTGTTTGTTTGTTTGTTTGTTTCTATTTCATTTATTTCTGCTCTGATCTTTATGATTTCTCTTCTCCTGCTGGGTTTAGGCTTTCTTTGTTGTTATTTTTCCAGCTCCTTTAGGTGTAGGGTTAGGTTGTGTATTTGAGACCTTTCTTGTTTCTTGAGAAAGGCTGTATCACTATATATTTTCTTCTCAGGACTGCTTTTGCTGTGTTCCACAGATTTTGAACCATTGTGTTTTCATTTTTACTTGTTTCCATGAATTTTTTCAATTCTTCTTTAATTTCCTGGTTGACCCATTCATTCTTTAGTAGGATGTTCTTTAGTCTCCATGTATTTGTGTTCTTTCCAAATTTCCTCTTGTGATTGAGTTTCAGATTCAGAGCATTGTGGTCTGAAAATATGCAGAGAATGATTCCAATCTCTTGGTACTAGTTGAGCCCTGATTTGTGACCCAGGATGTGATCTATTCTGGAAAATATTGCATGTGGACTAGAGAAGAATATGTATTCTGTTGCTTTGGGATGGAATGTTCTGAATATATCTGTGATGTCCATCTGTTCCAGTGTGTCTTTTAAGGCCTTTATTTTCTTGTTGATCTTTTTGCTTGGATGTCCTGTCCATTTCAATGGGGGAGGGGGTGTTAAAGTCCCCTACCATTAATGTATTATTGTCAATGTGATTCTTTGATTTTGTTATTAATTGGTTTATGTAGTTGGTTGCTCCCAGGTTAGGGGCATAGATATTTAAAATTGTTAGATCTTCTTGTTGGATAGGCCCTTTGAGTATGATATAGTATCCTTACTCATCTCTTATTATAGTCTTTGGCTTAAAAATATACTTGTTCTGATATAAGAATTGCCACCCTGCTTTCTTTTGATGTCCGTTAGCATGGTAAATTGTATTCCACCCCCTCACTTTAAATCTGGAGGTGACTTTGCATCTAAAATGAGTTTCTTGTAGACAGCATATGGATGGATTTTGGGTTTTTATCCATTCTGATATCCTGTGTCTTTTGATTGGGGAATCTAGCCCATTCACATTCAGGGTAACTATTGAGAGATACGAATTTAGTGCCATTGTATTGCCTGTAAGGTGAACTGTTACTGTATACTGTCTCTGTTCCTTTCTGGTCTACTACTCGTAGGCTCTCTCTTTGCTTAGAGGATCCCTTTCAATATTTCCTGTAGAGCTGGTTTGGTGTTTACAAACTTTTTTAGTTTTTGTTTGTCCTGGAAGCTTTTTATCTCTCCTTCTATTTTCAATGATTAGCCTAGCTGGGTATAGTATCCTTTGCTGCATGTTTTTTTTCATTTAGTGCTATGAATATATCATGCCAGTTCTTTCTGGCCTGCCCAGTCTCTCTGGATAAGTCTGTCGCCAATCTAATGTTTCTACCATTGTATGTTACAGACTTCTTGTCCCAGGCTGCTTTCAGGATTTTCTCTTTGTCACTAAGACTTTTAAGTTTTACTATTTGATGACGGAGTGTGGACCTATTCTTACTGATTTTGAAGGGGGTTCTCTGTACCTCCTGGATTTTGATTCTTGTTCCTTTTGCCATGTTAGGGAAATTCTCTACAATAATTTGCTCCAATATACCTTCTACCTCCCCTCTCTTTCTTCTTCTTCTGGAATCCCAATTATTCTAATGTTGTTTCACTTATGGTATCACTTATCTCTCGAATTCTTCTCTCGTGGTCCAGTAACTATTTGTGTCTCTTTTGCTCAGCTTATTTATTCTCTCATTTGGTCTTCTATATCACTAATTCTCTATTCTGCCTCTTTTATCCTAGCAGTGAGAGCCTCCATTTTTTGCACCTCATTATTAGCTTTTTTGATTTCAGCTTTGTCAGATTTTAGTTCTCTTATTTCTCCAGAAAGGGCTTTTATTTCTCCAGACAGGGTTTCTCTAATATCTTCCATGCCTTTTTTGGGCCCAGCTAGCACCTTGAGAATCATCATTCTGAACTCTAGATCTGACATATTATGAACATCCATATTGATTAGGTCCCTAGCCTTCATTACTCCCTCTTGTTCTTTTTTATTGTGGTGAGTTTTTCCACCTTGTCATATTATGCTGATAAGAATATATGAATGGGAGAATAAAATACTAAAAGGGTGGCAAATACCCCATAAAAATGTGTGTTAACCAAATCAGAAGACACCCCAAATCATGGGGATTAAAGGGGGTAAAAAGAAGTTCAAAAAATAAATTTTTTTAAAGAAAAAGAAAATATATATATTAGGGTGGTGAACAGAACAGAACCACCGACTTGATTTTGGGTATATTTTGGTCTCTTAGAAGAAACTACTTCCCAAAATTTTAAAGAAAGAAAAACATATATACACAAAAATAAGGGTAAACATGATGAAGGGATGGAATATGACTGTAAAAATGAAAATTTTAAAAAGAAGTTGATAATATAGGTTGATTGGGAAAGAACGAAAAGAAAGTGGAAAGAATTTGTTCAGGTTGGTGACTAGAACAAACCCTGTGCTAGATTTAGGGTATATATTGATCTATTAGAAGTTGTATCCCAAAATGTTTTAGATGAAAATACCCTATGTGTATACAAAAGATGAAGTTAGATACAATGAAGGATAAAATATGACTATAATAATAAAAGTTCAAAAAGATTTTTTGAAGGTATTATTAAGATAAACCAGTTAAAAAGTGTTAAAAGAGGAAAGAGTAAAAGTTAAAAAAATTAGAATAAGAAAAAAAATAAAATTAAAAAAATTTAATTAACTTTGCAAGACTAAAGAATCATGGGGAGAAAGCCATGAATTCCATGCTTTGATTTCCCTCCTCTGACTCTGCTGTTCTCCTTGATCAGTGAGCTTGGTCTTAGCTGGATTTCTTACTGATCTTCTGGGAGAGGGGCCTGTTGTAGTGATTCTCAAGTCTTTGCTGAGATGAAATTGCACGGCCCTTGCCAGGGGCTGGGCTAAGTAACCTGTTCTGGTTCGCTCTTGGGAGCTTTTGTTCCCTGAAGGCTTTCTGTAGAGCTCTGGAGGACAGGAATGAAAATGGCGGCCTCCCAATCTCCGGCCTGGGGGAGCCAAGAGCTCGGGCCCCCACTCTTCAGTGCACCCTTGGAGAAAAGCACTCAATCACCTCTTGCTCCCTGGTCTCTGGCCCGGCTCCGAGCTCACCCGGCCTGTGACTGAGCATTTCTGTCTCTGGCACACAGCCCCATTTGGAGTCTCCAAACCCAGCAAATCCCTGTCGATCTTCCAGGGGGTCTCCCCAGATCTGCCTCTTGTGGGGTCCCTGCTCAAAGAGCAGTGGTCTGACTGTGCCACAGATCTCTGTCTCTGTCTCTGTAGTCGGCTTCCCTGCACTAATACCTGTGAGCTCTGCTACACTCAGAAACCCCCGATCCTTCTATGACCACGCAGGACCTGAGTCCACGCTGTCCCTGCGAGGGCTCCACCCCCACTTAGCCTCTGGAGCGATGTCCCTCAGTGGAGCAGACTTCTAAAAGTGATGATTTTGTGCTCCATTGCCCTGCCACTTGCCGGGAGCCGGCCCCTCCCCCCATGTTCTCTCTTCCTGTCACTTTGAATTCACTTCTCCACAGGTCCTACCTTTCAGAAAGTGGTCAATTGTCTGTTTCAAGTATTGCTTCTCTTCTTGTCTTTGATCTCCTGTTGGATTTGTAGGTGTTTGGAATGGTTTGATAACTAGCTTAACTCCTGCTACCTGATGTCATCTCAGCCTGCTACTCCTCAGCTATCTTGACCTCTCCCCTCATTCATCATTTATCATGTTGAGGAATTTCCCTTCTATTCCCAATTTTCTGATAATGTTTAACATGTGAGGATGTTAATTTTATTAAATATTTTTTATCAGATGTTATTTGTGAGAAGTATTATCTTTTGGAAAATACTGAAAAGAAAAGCTCTTTGAAAAATGATACAGAACATGTATCATTCATGATACAGAACATGAAACAAAAAAAAAAGAAGAGAGGAATAATATTGGTAATCATAGACTCATTAACTCAAACCCTGAGAAGATACTGAAATAAATCTTCTAATAATCAATTTATAACCATCTAGCAGAATATAAGATACTAGATAGTATATGAATTTAGAAAGTGGAAATAAAGCCTCCCAAATGCATTGTTTTCTTTGGAAGAGTGAACACCTATATAGAAAAAGTTGATAAGATGAAAGAATATTAGATAATACCTTTTTATTATAGTTCATGGCATTGTCATCTGTAGGGCAGAATGAAATGGTATTAGATTGAAAGTTATTTGTAATGTTGCAGATAGGTATTGAATTTTAAGTATCATTGATGCATAAGAGAGAAACACTGCTTATCCATTTATTAGCTGAAGGTTATTAAGGTTGTTTTCAGTTTTTAGTAATTACAAATAAAGCTGGAATAAACATTTGTGTAAACATTTTCATGTGAAGATATTTTTATTTTTCTTGGACAAATACCTGGTATATTGATTTTCTATTGCTGCTATAGCAAATTATTGTAAACTTAGTCACTTTAGACTGTTTATGATAGGTCAGAATTCCAGGCTCAGAGTCTCTCAAGTGATTTCTCTGGTTTCAGGTCTCAGACTAAAATCAAGGTGTCAGTGGGACTGCATTTATAAACTCTCTGACAGAATATGCTTTCAAGTACTTTTAGGGTGTTGGGAGAATTCAGTTTGTCCTTATATTTTTCATGTGGCCCCTCTATTTTCAAGCCAACAAAAAGAGCATTGTTCGTATGCTTTGACTATCTCTAATTTCTTTGGCCCTCAGCCAAGTTTTCTCTTGAGTTTTAAGAGCTCATGTGAGTACATTGGCCCACCTGGATAATACAAAATAATCTCTCTATTTTACTTATTTATTTTTATTTTTTATTAAGTTATCTCTATACTCAATGTGGGGCTTGAACCCTTAACTCTGAGAACAAGAGTTGCATGCTCTACCAGCTGAGCCTGGCAGGCCACCCAATAATCTCCTTATTTTAAAATTAACTTAAGTAAGCTTAATTACATCTGCAAAGTCCCTTATGCCATGTAAAGTAGCATTCATGAGTGTAATACTAAGGGACAAAGGTCATAAGGCCAAAATTCTGCCTGCCTTTCCAGGGTCATGTGGTAAGTGTACATGTAATTTCATTAAAAACAAATAAAAACAACAAACAATTGTCTTCTGTTTTTGCAGTTTTTGCCGAGTGTTTTTCTTTAATTATTTTCTTTGTTCCTCTATATCTAATATGTCTATTTTTCATCTCATGGTCTTAATGATTTTTCTTTCTCTGCATTGTATTAAATGTTTCCAATTAAATCTCACCACTACTTTATCAGATTGAATATAATGTGTCTACATGTGGGGTTTTCTGATTGTTGTTGCTGATTATTTGTTTGGGTTTGGTTTTGGTTTTTGTTCTGTTTGAAGTTCTTTAAGCCTGAATCTTTTGTTTAACATCTTCTAATGTTTTTGAAACTCTTAGTCGTTATCTTTTCAACTCTTTCCTTTGTCCTTATTTCTCTTTTCTTTTGTGATTCCAATTAACCATATGTTCACATTTCATATTATTCTACATCTTATGTGTTCTATTGTTTTTTGCCTCTCTTTGTTTCAATTTGTAATTATTTGACTTACTTACAGTTTCATTAGTCACTTTCTTTTCTGTAGTATATCTGATAATTGGTCTATCAACATCACACATCATCTCTCTTGCTGTGTTTTTCTCTAGCTTTAGCCGTTGTTTCATTCTTACTGTTTTTTTCCTCTCTGCTGAAGTTTCTTGTCTCTTCATGCATGCTGTCCACCTTTTCTATTAAGATAATAATTAAATGATTTTTTTTCTTTTTTAATTCCTTAGACTACAATTTTAACATTCTGAGTCCCCTCTGAAATTTCTGTTGAATGCTGTTTCTTGTTTGTTTGGCTTTTCATTTCCTTACTTTTTTGTGATCTCATGATTTTTAATTGCATGTCAGACATAGTGTGTAGGATGACAGAAATAGAAGGAAAGAATATTTGTGGCTGGAAAAGGGCATGCCTTTTTTTCTGCTATGTTGTGAGTGGGGAAAATAAGTCGATATTGTCAGGAATTGTGCATTATTGGGGTATTATTTTTGCTGTGGATACTTTTAGTGCACCAGCAGTTTCAAATCCTTCTGGTACAATCTTGTGCTTAAGTTCTTGGTTGGTTTGTAAGGGTGGGTTTCCTCAATGTTCCAACTCTACTCTCAGTTCTATGCCTTTCCTATGTTCCTGCATCTTTGAGAGGGTGTTTCCATGAGTTTTACCCCTCCGCTGTATATACTTATTTCTTTTTACTTTGCCTCACTGGTATAGTGGAGAGACACAAAGATGGTTATCTTTTTTCCTGGTTTAGCCTAATTTTTAGGTAGGTCCCTGTTGTTGAAGTATGTTGCTAAAGTATGGGGCTTTCTCAGTTATTCTGCCTTTCCTCCAGTGATAGATTTCTTATTGTCTGGGCCCTTCCCCTAATGGCTTAAGGCTTTGTTCTTTGTGGAGAATAGACTAGATGGATATTTGCGTTTTCCTTGAAGTTTTGGGAACTTTCCTTCTCTAAGCCTAAACTACTAAGGAAGGATTTCTCTGCTCTCCTACTCTGCTGCCAATATTTCTCATGCATATCCAGGGAGGTTGTAACCTTGAGATTGTAAGCATATGTTGTTCCCAGTGTTCTATATTTGCATAATGGCCCCCACTCAGAATTTAGCAGTATATTAAAATGGTGGTAGAGTGTTCCTGCCTTCTTGTATGTAGGCCTTGTCTGGTCCCTTCTGTCACAGGTTAACTAGGGCTTTGCCCCACCTTTCCATATATTGCAAGAAATACAGTTTTTATCTATGACCTCAGCTCTTTCTTGGACTCAAGAAAAGTACAACTTAATACATTCATTATCCAGTTTATTTTCTTATAGTTAGGGTGAGAACGACACTCTTCAGGTTTCTATATATTTGACAGAAACTTGAAGGCAATTATTATAAAGATTCACTGAATAATTATATGCCTGGATAGATAGATCTTTGAAGACAAGAGTCATGTCTTACTTATTTATATCTCTACAACACTAGCCTCTACACTCAGGGTAGGCATGTTGTATGAGCTTAATAAATGGTACTGAATTGAATTTATAATCTAACTATCAGAACTAATATATGATTAGACTAGTGGTTTTCAACAAGGGTGACTTTGGCCTCCATCCAGGGGACATTTGACATTGCATAGAGGCATTTCTTTTTGTCACACCTAGGGAACATTGTGCATGTAGGTATATGTGTGTGCTTACTGACATATGCTGCTAAAAATCTTACAATGCACTAGACAATATTCCCACACTAAGAATTATTTAGCTCTAAATATCACTTGTACTGAGACTGAGAAACCTTGGATTATACTAACACAAGGATTATAGAGAACATTCTACATAGGCCAGATTAGGCTAATAGTCATGTGACCTTTTCCATAAATAGATAAATGTAACAAGAGTATTGAATAGCACATGTTAAACATACTGATTTCTATTTATATACATCAGGTAGGATATATTTGGCTGCAAGTAATATAAACCCTAATTAAAAATTATATAGGCAATAAGGAAATTTATTATATCAACTTAATAGGGAGTCTAAAATTAGAGCAGATTTTAGACAGAGTAGCTTCAGGATTGTGGTTCTTTTCCTCTATGATTTTATCTGATTCTTTTCTCTTTTTACAAGTTGTCATTGTTTAGGGATTACCGCCTCTTGGGATCACAAGGTGGCTTCCAGAAACAATGGGAAAACAAGCTTTATTATCATATCTTATATGAATAATGGTTCATAATATCATCTCTAAAACAGGCAAGTTCAAGTTAAATGACTAGAAAGATTCATTGTGGTACAGGCTTGAGGCAAAGAACCAATCCCAGGATGATTTGAAGATCATTGAAAATACAAGGACGTGAAAATATATTTTCTAAAACTTTGTTTATTTGCAAAGAAAAAAGTCTGGAAGGATATAAATCAAAATATTAAGCAGATCGTATGGGTTGGAATTTTAGATTATTACATATTCTTTTTTTCTTTAAAGATTTTATTTATTGGAGTGCCTGGGTGGCTCAGTAGGGTAAATGTCTGCCTTCGGCTAAGGTCATGATCCCAGAGTCCTAGGACGGAGCCCCGTGTAGGGCTCCCTGTTCAGCAGGACCTCTGCTTCTCCCTCTACCTCTGTCTCTTCCTCATCCCCCCGTTCATGCTCTCTCTCTCTCAATAAATAAAATCTTTAAAAAGAATTAATTAATTAATTAATTAGAGACAGAGCAAGTGCACACATGAGCAGGGTGGGGGTGCAGAAGAAGAGGAGAGAGAAAATCCCAAGCAGACTCAGTGCTGAGCATGGAGCATGATGCAGGGCCTCATTTAAGCACCCTCAGACCATGACCTGAGTTAAAACCAGGACTCGGATGACGAACTAACCAAGTCACCCAGATACCCCTACATATTCTTTTTATAGTATTTCTACTAGTGTATTGCTTCTATGTATTACTTTTAAACTGCAAAGTGAAGGGAAGGTTAGTTCCAGTGAACTAAAATAAGATGTTACTAATAAAACAGAAGGAAAAGAAAAAAGTTTAACATATATTTTTAACAGAAATATTCAGACTGTTAATTTAGGAGGGTCCCTTTTATCAATGAAGTTTACCTTAGAAATATCAGTAAATATCTTGGCTTAAGCTATTGACTTTGTGTGGATCACTAAGAAAATGTAAATATATTTAGTTCCCACCTTTCATCAGGCAATTCATCTTTATGCTCTGGCAGAACTTTATTCTTTGTCTGTTCAACCCTGAAATGTTCATCTTTCTTTCTCATTATGCTCTGCTGCATATACACTCTATATCTGTTGTTTTTCAATTCATCCATACCTACGGACTTAAAACTTTGAAGTCGTTCTTTACTCCTTCTTTGTCTCAAGTTTCACAATCAATCACTAATCACGTTCTGAAAATTCTATCTCTGGAAGATCCCTTCTAAATACCATTTCCCAACACACTGCAACTGCCCAACTTCAGTCTTCCATCATTGCTACCTGAATCATTGCACTTTTAGCTCCGTTGGCCTTAATGGCTCCGCATCTAAAATATTTACCTAAATTCTCCATCACAGAGGATCTGTTTTCAAATAAAGTGAAATCATGGTATCCCGTATTTTTAACAAATGCAGTTGTGTCTTATATCTTACAAAATTAAATAGGACTCTGATATAGCCTTCTCTTCTTTATCTGTATGTCTTAAATTGATTCATGTTAGTCACAGATTGAATGTCTTAAGTCTCCCCTAAGCTAAGCCCTACCCTCAAATAATTTTGAGTTGAATGCTCTTTCTCAGCATTCCCAGCACCCCCGCATTAGTATGAGAGTCAACTCTGATTTCATCTCCTCTGTCATGTCTTTAGTGTTTAAAATATGCCAAAGATTTTACTGAACGTTTTATACACTTATCTCATTAATTCTCACATCTAACTTATGAAATATGTTTTACTTACTATTTTCCCCCAATTAATAGATGCAATATTTCATCACAGAGAGATTTAAGTGGCCTAAAGTCACACAGCTGGGAGATGGTGGAGCTAGTTTCACACCCAGCTGTCTGACTATAGGATTAAGGTTCTTTTTCACAAAAGTAGAATTCTAATTTCATTTATTACTGGAGCACCAAAGCAAAGATTTAACGTTTCTAATTTTTATTTATTTCCATATGGTTTTATTTTTAGTCGCTAACTTGTCTCCCCAGTGATTTGTAAAGTTTTGAAGAAAAGGATTTTGTTCTATTATCTCAATTCTGAAGTGCTTATCATATTTTGTAGATAGTTGATATTAAATGAATGTTAGCTAAATAATTCATTTGCTTTATAGAGTCTCCTTATCTCAATTCATCTTATAGTTAACTAATAAATTATTCCTATTAATTCTGATCATGTCACTATTTTGCTAAAAAGCTTTCAGTAAATCCCAACTACATAAGACTCCAGAGCCTCAAATTAGCCTTCCATGGTCTAAACCAGATATTCTTTTGAAATGTCCTGTTTCACCACTGCTTTTTACAAAGTCTCTGCTTATTCAAAACTTACTGTTTTATACATGCTTCTTTTAATCTTCTTGTCCTTCGCTCAATAAGCCCCTCACTCGTAAATTACTGTTTTTCTCACCTCGAAATGATTAAATTCAAAACTAATCTTCTCTGATATGGTTCACCCATATCAGTCCTCTAAACATTTGTATTATTTTATCTGCACTATTTCGGTGGTCTGATGTTTGATTTACCACTGTTTCTCAAACAATATTTTCAATGTTTCTCAAACAATAAACTAAATATACCTCAGTACCTTCCAAATAGCAGGGCATTCAATAAATATTTGAGTAAGAAAGTGGGTGTTACACGTAACTAATGAATCACTGAACACTATATTAAAAAATAATGATGTGGGGCGCCTAGATGGCCCAGGGAGTTAAGGCCTCTGCCTTTGGCTTGGCTTATGATCCCAGGATCAAGCCCCCCATCGGGCTCTCTGTTCAATGGGAAGCCTGCTTCCCCATCTCTCTCTCTGCCTGCCTCTCTGCCTACTTGTGATATCTGTATGTCAAATAAAGAAATAAAGTCTTTTTAAAATAAATAAATAATTAAAAATCAACTTTGATGATGATGATGAACTTTGAACATCAATAATTATTTTTAAAATACTAATGATGTATTATATGTTCACTAACTGAACATAATAATAAGAAAATTTGTAATTAAATATGCATTAAAAATAAATAAATTAACTTACCTATAACAATGATAAGATTTCTAAAAAACAATGAACAAAACTTTGCAAAAATTTTCCCACACTGATGAAGACACTCCTGTGAATCATGTTGCATGGTCTTACTGATATGAATCAGAAAGAGTATATGGCAATTGTGTTAAAAATATAATTAAAATATCTAACATATTACTAAAAAAAGTGGTGAGGATAAACTTTTCATATAATTTGTATATGCCCCCCATTTAAACAAGCTGTATAGAAATTTTTTCAATGGTTTATATGAGAGAGGAAATATATTGTCAAAATATAGGCAATGATCTTTTGAGGGAAACTGCATGAATATGAAATATTAAACCTAGAGAAAACTGTAACCCTGATGCCTTTTACTGCTTTTATTGTGAGTAATGTTTAAAACACAATGGATTGAAAAGAAAAGAGCATTACAAAATTATGTCTTTCAGACTAAAGAAGATTGGCATGGAGAAAATTTTTATTTCAGTGAGGAATGGAACAATTTTGTAAGACTATATATACTCCATTCCACTCTAATAAACATTTTCGATTAGGGAGAAGACTATTTCCAGGTATATGGCAAGATACACTATTCTTAGTGTGTACCAGAAAACAAATATATAATAATATTAAAATCAGAATTGAATTCAATAAACCTATTAATCAGATTTCTATTTTAAAAGTTAATGAGAAACTATATAGAAGAATGATATAGGTGTACTGGGGGAAAACCAATTAGTTTAATGTGCTAGACGGGTTGTTGGATTTGAATTAAGGAAATAAGTGAAATGCCAAAAGCAAATGCTAAAACTGACTTTAAGGAATTCTAAGTTTAATCTTATGATTCTAAACTTACTAGTAACCTGACTTTGTAGGCAATTCTCCTATGCAAAGAAGTAAATTTCAGAGGTCATTTTTGGCTTCTACTTCTAAACTGATGCATCGCTTTTTGCTTTCCGATGATTTAAGGTGGAGAGAGAAAAGATTATACTCATTCATCTTCCTAATGATATCTGCCTTCCAGACCATACTCTGCATCTCTAAGATGAATTTTTCAAATAGCAAATAATTCAATAGAGAAGTGCCCTTTCTAAGGGAATATTTTTGTGGCAAGATAATTTTTGAGATATCCATTTATGATTCCTCTCTATATTTTTGTTTTGTTTTTTTTTTTTCTTGTAGACTCTGCTCTGCTTGCCTTGTGAGAGATTTGTGGTGGATCTTCCAGGCTTTTGTTTCTAAACAAAATTTACTGAGACCAGTTAAGGAGAACAGATTTTTGAGATAAGAAAAAACCCAGTGAAAATGGGGAAAAAATAGAATAAGTATTGATGGACATTATAAACATAAAAAATATATAAAATAATTACATATAATACATGAAAGTATGTAATTTTTTTTAAATCCCCCATATTCACAGCCATAACTCAGGCTTTGGAAGATGAGAAGTGAAAAAGTGAAGATCTTGGGTAATCCCCAAAGACAGAGCATGCACTGAGTGGTGTGTGTAGATAGAAAAACAAGGAAGTATATCTCATCCATCAGAGGGTCACCATGAGGAACATTGCTCCAGCATCATGGAGCCTTTTACAAGATGAATCACCATTTGAAAACTGAATGGCCTTCTCTGATTGGCTGGACTGAGGGATTATTGCATGTATGCATGGGTGTGTTTGTGTGCATGTGTGTATATTTAAAGGCAAATTTATTCATCTTCGTCACCAGCCATTCATCTACTTGCTCCCTCACTGACTAAGGATGCCCCAACTTGCATTAACATTTTCTTAATTTTTGGTTGTATACATGAAAGCGCCTAGCAGGCATCCCCAAAAAGACAATCAGGAAAACTTCAGAGCAAGAAATAAGTGGCTTTCAGGGAACATGTGTAGTGACAATGTAAGCACCTAAAAATAGGCATGCATATAACTGCCCGAAACTATGCCTGAAACCAGAAATAAACCCAAAAGAATGAAAAGTGTCAGTATAACCAAATCGGCATTGAACAGAGCTCTAATGGTAGTGTGGGAGATGGATTAGAAATGTTACTGGATATTGTAGGGGAAAGCTGCCAAGATATGATGAGCTCAAAATTAAAATTATGGTGGTAGGAATAAGATAAGCAGATGGATTGGAGCAATGTTAAGGAGATACACAGGGCAGGCCCTGGACTGAAAGCTGGGTTTCAAAGAATCTGATAGACAGTTAAATTCAGCATTCTCTGAAATGAGAAAGGCAAAGCATGTTTGAGAGGAAAACTTGTAAGTTCCAATTTGGACATGTTTTGTTGAGAGATCTATCAGATGTGTGCATTTGGAAGTTCAGAATTAATGAGAAAGTTCTGAGCTGGATATGGCAAGATTTGAAACTTTTTTAATATGTATTTTTGAGAAAGGAATGTCTTAGTAGTAGAAAGTTAAAGAAATATAACTAATTATCAGGCCTCACAATTAAAGGAGTACAAATGATCATAAATGGGTGAATCTGTTTTGAGTAATATTTAATGAATTCAGCCCCTGAAGGAAGAAGAATACTTAAAGAGCAGTGTATCTGAAAACCAAAATGTTCATACGGAATAGGAACATGTATAAAGATATTTCCTTATGCTGGCACATGCTGTTAATTTTCAGAAAATCTAGCAATTATGGCCTTATTTAATATTCATGTCAACTTATTTACCTTAGATAATGTGTACCTTACACAGATAGATACTGTCCTTATTTGGAGGATGGAGAAACTGCATCCCAGAAAGAAGAAAATGTCTTTCCACAAGTAAAAAGAGAGTTGATTCCATTGACTTGGCTTCCTGATTCTCACTCACATGACCACTCTTCCAGTATGCTCTATACCTTTTTATTCAAGGAAATTATGGACAATGTGACAGTTATAAGTCCCTACAAATTATAAAATATCTTTTTAAGGGCTGGGAAAATAATTATTTTTATTTAGATTCAAGAATTGGTATTTGAGTCTAGTCAGAGTACCAAAAACTAGGAAATTTCACCCAACACAAATCTATTGTTTCACAGCCCTGGAGTCTAGAAGTCCAAAATCAAGATGCTAGCAGATCCAAGCTCCATCTGAAGCCTTTAGAGAAATCTTTCCTTGTCTCTTTTTCGTTTCTGCTGGTTTGCCTGACACCTTTGTTGTTCTTTGGTTTGCAGCTGCTTAACTCCAGTCTCTGCCTTCCTTATAGCACAGTGTTCTACCTCTGTCTCCAGATAGCATTCTTCTTTGAAAGATAACCAGTTCTACTAGAGTTGAGGCCTTCCATACTCCATATCACCTCATCTTAATTGATAGCACCTGCAACAACTCTGTTTCCAAATTGGGTGGTGTTATGGGAAGCATGGGGTTAAGAATTCAACATACTTTTTTTTTTTTTTGGTGGGATTTGGGGAGCAAAATTTCAACCTATAATGTGAATATATCTAACTATATTAGTAAAATATCTAGCTGTTATTAATAAGCTTAATGAAATGAATATATTTTAAATATTGGAAGAGACATTCAGCAGATTCAGAACTATCAACTCACACTTTAAATTACATTAACAAAGTATCCCTGAAGGACTTTAGGATATGATACTTAACTAACAAAGGAAAACGGGTAATATACAGCCTTAAAATCTAATTTTTATGTGAACTAATAATTTTATTTTTCCTGACATAGAACAGTACACTTTTAGTATTTTAGCTAATTTTCCATAATTATGAAATAGGTTCATGATGAAAACATGATTGTTATTCACTTTATCAATTAAAAAAGAAGAAATTTGCATTTTGTTTTGTAAAGAAAGTATATTTGTGCAATGAGAAACTATTACATATGTATTTCCTTATGTAAATACATACATTCACAATTTTATACAAATCTATGATTTTAAATATTATTTAACTTCATATAAATTCATACTATCTCTTTACAATAATGAAAATATTGCTGTGTATTTTAGTCTTCCTCTACTTGACAAAGAGCTACATTATCTCCTTGTAAACTGACATAGAAAATTTATTCAGAATATACTGTAACAAAGATATCCAGGTGTATCTAGTATATTGTGCTTTGCAGATATTGCATTTTTACAAATTGAAGGTTTGTAACAACCCTCTAGCAAGCAAGTGTTTCAGCACCATTTTTCAACACCATTTGCTCACATTGTGTCTCTGTCACATTTTGGTAATTCTCACAGTATTTCAAAGTTTTTCATTATTATTATATTTGCTATGGTGATCTGTGATCAGTAATTATGATGTACTGAAAGCTCAGATGATGGTTAGCTGTTTTTAGCTAAAAGTATTTTTAATGAAAGTATGTACTTTTTAAAAAAAAATTATTTATTTATTTGACAGAAAGAGACACAACGAGAGAGGGAACATAGCAGGGAGAGTGGGAGAGAGAGAAGCAGGCTTCCCACTGAGCAGGGAGCCCTATGGAGGGCTCGAACCCAGGATCCTAGGATCATGACCTGAGTTGAAGGCAGAAGTTTAACGACTGAGTCACCCAGGCACCCTGAAAGTATGTAAGTTTTTAAAAACACAACACTATTGCACACTTAATAGACTACATTATAGTATAAATATAACTTTTATATGCACTGGGAAACAAAAAAGTTCATTTGACTTGCTTTATTGCAATATTCAGTTTATTGCAGTGGGCTGGTACCAAGCCTTTGCAATATCTTCTAGGTATGCCTATATAGTAATACTGTTAATAAAAGCCCATTGAAAACACCAAAAATTTTTACTGCATTTGCCCTGCCATGGAGAGAAGGAAAGTACATGTGTACTTTGCTGTAGGGAAAAATGGTTTAGGGCAACTATATCTGAACAGAGAAAACTGTAAATTTAATAAACCTATATGCCATTTCTTTTCCAGATATAGCAGGTGGATGTTTACTCAACTGTAGCAACCCAAATTTATGAAGTAAATGGAAATTCAGTGGCTAGGAATACATTTTTCCTCCCCTTTCTTCTTACATATAAAATAAACTGGTTCTATGTCACATCATAAATCAAAGATTCTTAATGGTTATCCATAATAATAACTATGTGTAATGCCTAGGAAAAAAAGATGCCTAGTAGAAAAAGATATACCTTCTTTTACTTTTATAAATACTTGTCATTCAACTGTATGATATGTCCATTATTGTTACTACAAGCAAACAAGCAAAACACACAAAAAAAGCAAAGAGAAATGAATGTCCAAAGTACTTTGAACAAAGACTATTTTCAAATGATTTTAATTATGTTGTCAAATCCACCTCCAGTGCCAGATATGTAGAGGCAATTTGACGTCGTTACCCAGTCCTGAACTCTTGGAAGTAATTGATTCAGTGACAGCACTAGTCCTTCCCTTATGCGATTAAAGAATGAGCTAGAAATTATTCCATCTGCTTCTCTCACATGAGCCATTGGCTAAAGCCCATAGAGCTTAAGGTACAGTTGCTGGCCCTTCAAAAGTTAGTTTTTTTTTTTTTTTAAATAAAGATTTTACTTATTTGTTTCACAGAGAGATAGAGACACCGAGACAGGGCATACAAGGAGGGGGAGCAGGAGAGGGAGAAGCAGGCTTCCCACTAAGCAGGGAGCCTGATGCGGGGCTCACTCCCAGAACCCTGGGATCATGACCTGAGCTGAAGGCAGACACTTAATGACTGAGGCATCAGGTGCCCCAAAAGTTAGTTCTTAGAGAAAATAAAATGAATGAAGTTAAGTCAGTTAAAGTTTATCTTTCTCTATTACAGGTTAACCAAAATTTTGTGGGATGTTCTAAAATCCCATTCGAGATAAAGATAGAGGAAACTTAGAAACTTCTAGCAGATAAAAGCTAGAAATGCATAGGTTCATGGCTGCACCAAATGTCTTCCATTTAGCTTTCCTCCTCTGAGTTAATTAACCTCCGAGTCTTACTTTCCTACTCTTGTGAAAACGGGGAAGATAATTGTGACTTCCTTCCTTATAAGTCTGTCGTTAAGACTAAATAAGACAATCCATGTAAATCAAAAGGCACATAAAAAATGCTGTAAAAATTTTAGCTTTAACAATCATTAATATAGTGGTTCTATGCAACTGTTTCTGAGAAAAGTATTGAGCAAATGCTCAGAAGAAGATTCTTTCAAATGTTGAAACCCTGTATATTTTAATTTTAACATTAGCTCATTGGCTTAATATTTTAAAATAAGTTAAATAAACATAACTTCATAGGACATCTTAATTTCATCATGAATTTCTTTCATGTCAGTTATTCATAATTTTTACTACATGAATATATTACTACTTTCAGGACCTGTCCAGCCTGTATTCCTAGCCCCTACTTAATAAAGTTGTGGCCATGCTGTGATGTCAGGTAGCCACACAGTGAAAAAAATTACTAGTATGCTTAACAGAATCTAAAAAAATGTCATTGGACTCCCAGTAACTCTTGAAATATGCTCCAAACCTAGGTTAAAGGGAATACTTTGACAAAAAAATAAGTAAATAATAGCTCATTTGGGCCATTTCCAATATCTGGTATTAAATGAGTAAACAGTCTAATGTTACCCTTATCTTCTATAATAATAGCTAAAGTATATTGAACTCTTAGGATATATCAAGTACCATGCAAAGTGTTTGACTTGCATTATCTCCATTATTACTGAGAATAACTTCAGGAATAAATGTTATCCTAATCCCCATCTTAGAGATGTGGTTATTTAGATTAGTTTATCATATAGTTTACACACGTAAGAGCTAAGATTCCAATCTAAAACACTTAATTTTCATTCGATAAACTGTTTTAGATATGGGAGTCAGATCTCCAGGTGGGGTTGCCAGATAAAACATAGGAGGCTCAGTTAGGTGTATATCCCAGTATTACAATTTTTTTTTTATTATTTATCTGAAGTACAAATTTAACTAGGCATCTTACATATTTATTTGATAAATTTAGCATTCCTACTTCTGGAAGTTTCTGTTAATTTTAATAAGCAGATCCTGAATTATTTCATGAGAAAAATAGGTTCACCTCACTAAATGGTTTTTATTTAGCCATTTGTAATAGTTGAGAAGATTTAAGAGGGTTGACCCCAGAAGACAAGGCTGGCGATGCATCTGAAAGAAAAGTGGAATTTAGGGAAAAAATCAAGATGTTTAGATGGAAGGTGAGGTTATGTGATATGGCAGACAAAATAATTTTCCTTCTCCAAATAGACACAAAAGCTGTTAAAACTTCCATGAACTCATTTTGGAATGTGACGAAATCTTGAGTTTTGCTTCAAAGTGTGGCCTGAGACCAGAAGCTACCCATGAAGATCCAGTTAGATCTACAATATATAAAATAGTTGTTATTTTCCTCAAAGCATTCTCATTTGCTTTACTGAGGAAGGATGGCCAGGTAGGGAAGGAGAGATTAAAGATCAAATTAAATTCTATGTTGGTTCTTTAAGTTTGTATTAAGGATGCTACATTTGAATTTAACCAGTCGACTCAGTATGAGCTACTGTAACAAATTACCATAGACTGAAAGGCTTAAACAACATTTATTTCACATGGTTCTTCTAGAGGCTAGAAGATCAAGATTAGGGTACCACCACGGTCAAGGTATTGGTGAAAACCCTCTTCCTGGTTATGTCCTCACATGATTTTTCCTTGGTGCAGGCACACAGAGCTGTGTCTTCACCTCTTTTGATAAGGGCATTAATCCCATCATGAGGGCCCTATTCTCATGACCTCATCTAACCCTAATTACCTTCTAAAGACCCCACTCCCAAATATCATCATATTAGTGTTTGGGGTTTCAGTGTATGAATTTCGGGGGACTCATTCAGTCCATAGCATTGGTTAACTTATTTTTTTTTAAAGATTTTATTTTTTTTTAAGATACATTTCTTTTTTTTTAAAGATTTTATTTTTTATTTATTTGATAGAAAGAGGGAGATCACAAGTAGGCAGAGAGGCAGGCAGAGAGAGAGGGGGAAGCAGGCTCCCTGTTGAACAGAGAGCCCGATGTAGGGCTCGATCCCAGAACCCTGAGATCATGACTTGAGCTGAAGGCAGAGGATTAACCCACTGAGCCACTCAGGCGCCCCTAAAGATTTTATTTATGTATTTGTCAGAGAGAGAGCACAAGCAGGCAGTGTGGCAGGCAGAGGCAGAGAGAGAAGCAGGCTCCCTGCTGAGCAAGGAGTCCGATGTGGGACTCCATCCCAAGACCCTGGGATCATGACCTGAGCTGAAGGCAGTGGCTTAACCAACTGAGCCACCCAGGCATCCCCGAATTAGTTAATTTAAAAACAATTGACTCAGTGAATTTCAAGTTATCTTTTTTATTAGAGCAGTCTGCACATAATACATATGAGGATTTCTATCAGCAGTAAAGGGCCTGTCTACTAAACTACAGAACCTTATGCATTATTGACCAAAATATTAAAAGTAAGCCTCTTTGACTCAGTTGTAATCAGACCTAACCTTTATAGCTTATACGTCATGGCATTTACATCCTATAAAATCCAATTAAATGGAAAACTCTACAGATAGGAGAGAGAGGAAAAAAAAGAGCATATCAATAATCCTTCTTTATATAGATTCTGTGATTGATATGCTTTCAAATTATTTTATGTTGAACATATAAGAAGGTTTAAGATTATTCATAGGCTTCTAGTAAAAATAAAACAAAAGTCTAATGTATTCAGGAAAGAGTCAAGTTATATACTTTTTGTTAGGATTAACCTTTACTGCCCAAGATTTACTGAATTGTGGAGATGAGCTGGAGAAGAATAGATAGTGTGGTGAAATGATCAGGAAACAATACTTGTGCAGAAGTGAATTCAGATGAATATGTCATTGTTAGTATCTGGTTCTCACAGAAACTAGCAAAAACTTGCTTCTGCTCAGACTTCATGGGCCTTCTGGAGGACTAAGTGACTGCCATCAAAAACCTGTCTGCCAATCCATTCTTAGGAAAACTTGTTCTTACAAAAAAAGGAAAATAAGAAAAGGAAAGGAAAGAAAATTTGGGGAAAAAAAATGAAAGAGGGTAAAAGTGTAGTTTTGAAGGAAAGGCCATTTTTAAATTACTACATGGATTATTTAAAAGAATTAAAATTTTTAAAAAAGGAAAATGATTCAAAGAGTGAAGAATAATATAAAGCTGTTAATTTGATTTTAATCCACAGAATGAAATCCACAGCAGAATAGATAATGGTTTCTGTCTACCTTGATTTTTATTTCCAGACCTCCTATTACAGGTAGCATCATTGAGCACAAACTCTAAATGCTGCTCTTTGAAATTCATCTTTGTGTTTTCACTGAGGCTACACTCCTTCCCATGGTGCTAAGACAGACTATTCCTGGGAAACATGAGCCTTGTTTTTGTCTGCCTTTAGTTTAAGGACTCTACCTTGGTCTTGCCAAACTTTCCATTTACTACAAAGCCATCCATGATGCTTTCATCCAACATTCTTTCCCTCTGACCTTCACTCTGATCAAACTTCATAGTGATGTGAAAACCTTCTCAACCTGGAAAAGGCAAAACTATGCAAACAATAAAAAGATCAGTACTTCTATTTAGGGAAATGGGGCAAGGGTATTGGGGGCAGTGAATAGGCAGAACCCAGAGAATTTCAGGGCATTGAAAGTACTCTGGTATGATCCGATTCAGGGTGGATACATGTCAATATACATTTGTTCAAACCCACAGAATATATAATACCAAGAGTGAACCCAATTAAACTATGTGCTCTGAGGGGCGCCTAGGTGGCTCAGTGGGTTGGGCCTCTGCCTTCGGCTCAGGTCATAATCTCAGGGTCCTGGGATCAAGTCCTGCATCGGGCTCTCTGCTCAGGGGGGGAGCCTGCTTCCTCCTCTCTCTCTGCCAGCCTCTCTGCCTACTTGTGATCTCTGTCTGTCAAATAAATAAATAAAATCTTTAAATAAATAAATAAATAAATAAATAAATAAATAAATAAACTATGTGCTCTGAATGATAATAGTGTGTCTATGTAGGCTCATCAATTATAACAAATGTAGTCCTCTGTTGGAAGATGTTGATAAAGGGGAGGCTATGCATGTGATAGAGACAGTACACAGGAACTCTGTGTACCTTCTGCTCAATTTCTCTTTGAACCTAAAACTGTTCCCAAAAGTAGTTTAATTTTTTTTAATTATAGTATCTGCTCCATTTTTATCCTTCACAATTGATCTTTTCCCATTTACTATGTATTTTCAGTGACAGTTGTGGTAACCCAAGACCATTATTTTGATTTCATCTACTTTGTAGAAAAAATTATACTCCAAATACCATAGTCCAGTAGGGGTATATATTATATATATTACATATATATATATATATATATATATATACACACACACACATACACACACACACACACACACACACACACACACACCATAGTCCAGCAGGGGTGTATATTATATATATATGTATTATATATAATATATAATATACCTATATATATATGGGGTATATAATATATTCCATTATAAATCACACTTCTCTAATTCTATTTGAATTACTTTAGACTGGATATATAAAGCAAGTGTGTCTTGACAAATTAAGACCTAAAGATTGTGGACCAAGAATTCCTTTAAGGTGCTTGCCTTTGTCAGGTTCTCCAGAGAAAAAAAGCTGGCAAGATGGCAGGCTGGAAATTCCATAAGAGTTGATACTGCAGTTTTTAGTCCAAAGGCAGTCTAGAAGCAGAATCCCATTCCGTTAAAGGGACACCTTTTCTCTTAAGGCTGTCAACTGAATGCATGAGGCCCACTCAAATTATGAAAGGTAATCTATTCTATTCAAAGACTACTAGATCTAATATTCATATTAATCATATTAATCACATCTAAAAATATTAATCATATCCAAAATATTGATCATATCTAAAAAAGTCACTACAGAGCAAATTCTAGACTGATGTTTGGCACTATAGCCTAAGCAAGTTGACACGTAGAATTAACCTCAGAATACTACCAACTCTTTTGTGGATTCTAGTTAATTTTCTCAGTACTTATCCCAGTTTTCAAAAGTTATGGGAATCATTCCCCCTTGTGCCTTTGATCAAATTTTCCCCACTCCCAACCTTTCATATCTCTCATTATGCTAGCTGTCTTTTATTTCCATAATGAAGACCCATATGTAATTATTGAGATAACAGGCCAATTACTATCTTTTGAACATTCTCTTGGCTTCCCAAGGTAATAAGACTTTATGTATAATCAGACTGATATGTTGTGGTAATAAAGAATCCCAAAATGTAAGATTTGACAATAACAAATGTTTATATATTTTCAATCACAAATCTATTGATAGATGGTCATAGTCCACACTGACTTCATTCCAGGACTCAAGCTCTCTTTATAGCATTGTAGTTCTTGAAATAGAGGGAAAAAGAACCATATACTGACTCTGCCCTATAATGACATATATCACTTCTGTCCACATCTGTTTGATTAGGTAAAACCTGAGTTTGTCAGAGTGAGGATTTATAATCTTCAAAGGGAAAGAATTGTATCTTTCTGGTAAATTATATGCAGTCATAGTCAAGGATTTTGTCTAGATAAAATCTTTGAGTTTGAAGTCTTAAGTCTCTATTCTTTTTCTACTGGCCTCTACAAAGCTGTTCATACCCTGGCCTTTAGTTTAAAGGTCTTAAAGCAATTTGGCTTTGCCTGCTGCTGTCTTAAAGCAATTTTGTTGTAGGCTCCTACTCTTATTTAGTGGAAAACACTCAAAGAAAAGTAATTGGCAAAAGCATGTCACTGAATTACTTCCTGTTAGAGTTGTAGCTTCAAAACCATCATAATAACCCTTACAGTTTAGTCTTTTTAACCCTGGAAACTACAGATTGTGGAACTCTCAGTCAATTTTGATTGCAGGTCAGAGGTAGAAGGCAACTTTTAGGACGGAATTAGTGCCTTCTATTTCTACCTCTATTCTTTCTTGCAAGACTCAGAAAACACCAAGAAGTAGCAATATTCGGATTTTTTTTTTCTTCCATTCCCCGCTCTTTATAACCTGTCATCACATGATATGCCTTTTCTTTTTTTTTTTTTTTAAAGCGCTCAGTGTTTGGTTTATTTGCAAGATGTCACACAAGTAGTATTCTCCTTTTTCTCAGTGATCTGATTCAGAACATCAATAGTATCTCTGATCAAGGTCTCAAAGATCCTGTCAGCTAGCTGTATCTTCACACACAATTCATCCTCATCATAGTTCACGCACTGTGCCTCCTCTTCATGGAGCTCCTGGACCAGGATATGATCCACCCGATCACTTTTCTTTCTTCCAGATTTCATCATTTTCTGCCAATCTGTTTTGTGGTTTGGCTCCTTTTTAAGACTAAACAACTTGAGTACTTCTGTAACTATGAAGTTCTTGATTTCATCAAGGTTATTTGGGTTTTTCACTCGTTGGAAATAACTGGAGTTGATTCTACATGGCTTCATCCAGACAGGTTGATTTAAGTTGGGACACTCTGCAAATATTTCCTAAAAAATATCTTTTGTTAAGTCAAAAACCACCTGTTTGTAGACCTTTCACTAGTGCTTTCTAAATCTAGACCCTTACTAGCACAGCCAAGCAGTTTTGTAAGAATGCTAATGCTATGAAGATCATGACCTAATTCTTTCCATTTCCAAAGTTCTTCTGCTGCATTATGGGCAAGAATTTCTACTTCCTCTGTAGTATGTGAGACTGCCAATACTGTTTCACATGGCTTCTGAGGAGCTCTTTTAGGTTCTGCCATTAAAGGTACAATTGTTTCTTCTGCCTTATTTTTGGGGATCTTGTAAGAAGAGTTCAAACCAAAGTCTTCATCAACCAGTCTTGATCACCTCCTTACACACTCAGGAACCCCCGGCTGATCTCAAGTTCAGCAAGTCTCTTCACAAGTTCTTCCTGCCTACTGGCACCAAATACTGGCCTCTCAGGTCTGGGGCATATATCTGGTGAAAAAAAAATCTCTTCTTTTTCATCTTCCAATTCGAATCTTAAGAAGCAAGCTGGAACACTTGATGAATGTTCCTCAAAAATTTAGGGATAGGGCTTAGGGTGGTACTTTGATCATCATCAAGAAGCTCCTGATTGCTAAGTTGGATTTTTTCATTCCTAGCTTTTTTGACTTCTTGTAGTTGATTGACTATGTCCTTCACAAAGACTATTAGTAAACTGTTTGTCAGTAAGCTGACTTTTTCTAGCTGTTGCTTTGACTTTTTCCCCTCACTTTGTGATGACCTCAACTGAGCTTCCAACTGGTTCTTTTCTCTCGTTAAAAGATCCAGAAGCAGAGTAGAAAGCTTTTCTGACACCTCGGGATATAGGTTCTCTTCCTTTTCTGTAAGCTGCTCTTTCTTCTTTAACTCTTCAGAAAAGTTATTATCTAAAATATCACCTTCTACAGCAATGGAAACACTTTCTATGGCAGCAGAAACAAGGTCTTTGTTTTCCTTTGAACAGATCAATGAATCCACCAAAGACTGCTGGTGAACATGGGTTTCAAGTACCCCAGAAATGTCCTGAATGTTGTCTGTTTCTATTTTAAGGCTTCTATCAAGTGAGGCTTCTATATCATGCATACTAGAGAGTTCTCATAAAAATATGCAACTGCATCCTTTTCTTTGTCAGACTTTGAATCCACTATATCTTTCTGTTCTTGATTATAGAATTGATACTGTCCATCTGAGTAAGACTCTTCATCTTCATTTATGTGTACATAGTCCTCAAAGTTTTCTGGAATGTGCGATAATTTCTGAGGAGGAGCAAAACTACCATGCTTCTCTTTGCATACAGAGTATACAATGCCGTCATATGTTCCATTTTTATTTCCTTCAGCTTTATCCAACTCCACTCCAGCCCAAAATCCTTTAGCAAAACTAGTCACACCTTTGAATCGAAGAGTTTCTGGCTGAACATTGCCAGTCAACACCCTATCACCAATATGGAAATTATGTAACTCATCTGCCACAGAAATGGGATTCTGTAACTCCCTGTTCATGCTCTACATCACTGAGCTCCTTACTTTTCATAAGCTCAGTAGGGTACTTGAGTTCAAACAGCCCCTCTGAGTGGACACTCCTATGAACAGAAAGGTTTTTCTCACTGAGGCACTCACTGATTTCATCATCACTGCCAAAGCTAATGGCTCTACTTATAGAGTTTCTGGTTGGCTGTGATTTGCCTTTGCAACACTGAGTCTTTCCTGAGTGACAACAAAGATGACACCTGGAAGTCATCTTTGTACAATTCAGCTGAAATGTCTTTCTTAAAAGAAGACACTTCAAAATCCTCAGAGTATGAGAGCAAAAAGATGTTCTGACAAAGACAAGTCTATTTCCTTTATATTCTTTACTTCTTGAATGTCTTTTTCTGATTGGATGTTTAGACTATGATCCATATCTGGATCTGACTCTTTCTCTTTCAACTCCTTTCTATGAAGATTTTCAATGGCTAATCTATCCGAGTCTTTCTGAACATTTACAGAATCTAAAGGAAGATCTTTCCTTGAAAGAATTTCAAATGAATCTCCCTATTTCAGGTCTAGTTTCAGTAAGACATCAGAAGACAGCAGGAAGGCAGTAAGACATCCCAGAAGCACTGGCTTCTTGTCTCAACTTCCTGTATAGATTTGGAGATGTTGAGAGGACCCATAGAAATTCCTCCTGGAAATTTAGACCATCACCTGTTATTTCATTCAGTTAGCTTCATGATCAATATCAATCACCACAGTAAAACCATTATCAGCAATTTTCCTGCTTGCTAATTCGACTAGAAAGAAAAAGCCATTAAACTATTCCATTCAAATCCAAAAATACTGCTATTGGAAATTTGCCAGATGTTTAATACAGCATTGAAAAATAATGATAATATTTAAAATTATATCTTAATAGAAAATATCATTAAGGTTTCAAATTCCATTGCAAATTGGAACACCATTTAGTTTCATGGCTGATTAAAATATCTTCTACAAAGATATCCTTAGGAAATTATCTAGGGTCTAGTTTGATAAATATACTTTTACTATATTTTATTTTATATATATATATATATATTTATATATTTTAAAAATATATTTTATATTTTATTTTATATTTATATTTGAAATATAATATTTCAGTTGTTTTATACATTCATATTCATGATGAATATAGTACAAAGCAATCAAGAGATTTACATTTGGTAGTCTTGCAAAAGGCAGATTTTTTAAATGTTTCTCTAACCTAATTAATTTTCCAAAATAGGTCATTTTAGTTTACTTTAAGGTTAGATTATAAATATTCAGTAATTTACATAAAAGTAATATCTAATTGCTGTTTTATTGTAGATGTATATATATTTTTTTCTTTTCAAGGACATTTCTATTGTGTTTTATTTTTAGTATTTTTTTATCATACTAAATGTAGCTGTGTATCTTTATTTTTCCTGTATTAAAGTTCTGTTTTCTTAAACTTTTTCTCTTTGCTTGTATCTTTATATTTGACTTAATATCAGTTGAATACATTCCAATTCTTGCCAGAAATCCAGTGGGGGAAAAAATTGCTTCTCTTTTGCGTGTCTCATTCCACAGAGTCTGAGAGTTTCATAAAGTCAGTGCTCAGTAAATACCTCCTGCATGAGAGAATGAGTAAATGAATGGACTGATTTTCTGGAAATTCATCCTAGTATCCTGTATTAATAGTGAATCTTCCTTATTCAGTTCATATTAAGAGACAGAGACCATAATTTTTACTCACTATTCTGTGTCTATATAGAAAAAGAGGAGCAGAAAAATTATCTTGAAATTTTTCTCAGCAGCAGTCCTATTTGTGTTTTCTTCTGTTTTGTAATAGTAATGGAAAAGTCAAAATTCTTTCAGTATATAAAGCAAATAGATTGTCTCATCATAGCACAATTTTCATCATTTAAGGATGGAAACTTGCATTTACATATTTACATATTCATACTAGAATAAATTTAAATATTGCCTTACATTAAAGACTATTACCACAGTTAGGAATATTATTTCAATTATCAATTTATTTAAAGTAGTTTGAGATAGTAATCACATATATTTTGTTGATCAAACTTCAAAGAGAGCTTTTTGAGAATATCTACTTTCTAATGTAAAATAAGCAAAATTTGTGACTTTTATTTCCAGTTGAGTATTTATTGTCAAATTGTAATGAATATTACCAGTCCCAAAAATGAGATTGATTTTATTATAATGGATAATGTAATTTGTCAATTTATTTGTTGAAAGATAACAATTTAATATAAAGATAACATTTAATTTAAAGACATCATTCACATGTTCCATAAATTTCATTTTAAATTGAGTGTCTTCCTGCCTTAGCATTAATATTATTAACAAAACAGGAAATTAGGAAGTGTGTTATGAAGCAGCTCAAGCTTTTTACACTATGTAATTGCTTCTGTCGTTATGTAGGTGATATATTAAAGACCAAGGTTACTGAAGGACAATATTTTACCATTACACTGAAGTGGAGGAATAAATGAGGAAGGGGCTTAAGCCTATATAGAAATCTGATTTAGTATAATTGAGCAACTATTAAAAGTGTATTTTAACACAATACCTGGTATATAAGTGCAGCTCAAAAAATAATTGACTTTAAAAAAAAACGCATTTAATACAAGTATTTAAATAATTTCATTTCCCCTAATGTATACTATTTCCAATACAAGAAGGATGAGGGCATTTAGTCTCTTTAGTGGACCAATAACTTTGACACTTGACTCTCTGTTTTTTCATTTACCTAGAGTTTCTTTGTCATTTTTGGTAAATTCTCAATGTAATTGATAGCCCACCAAAACATTAGCCCATGATTTTATGTTATTTCTTTTTATTAAAAAAAGAAGAAGAAAGCCTTCAGTTACATTTACCTCCACCCTTCCACTGCAACACCTAGGATGAAGTTATTATCCTAAAGTATTTCTTCTTGGATATATTATAATTCAACATCACCTTTATGGAAGCAAGTTCTTCATCATTTCTTACATTTAAATGCTGTTACTTTTATTTCATCAAGGCGAGTTTCTTAGTCTTGCCATTTACTCATATATAACTCCCTTCTGACTCTACTCTTTTTTATAAACTAATTTTCACATTCATCTTGCCAAATGTTTAGATAATTTTAGGTGCATGAAAATAGAATTTCAGTAAGGCCCTGCTTCTTAGTATGGGAAAGTGAAGACTAATTCTGCCCTATTCAAGGTATTCACACAGGAATACACTGTGAAAAGTCCCTACATATTCTGAAGCTTACAGTTATGATAGATACATATGTTGACAAAAATATGTATATCCTCAGAGTGAATATGAGCTTACCTTATAACCATTTCTACAGTTGCTTTAAGTCTTGCCCATAATTGTGGCAAGTCAGCAGACCCAGCCACTATTGTGTGTGACTTCTGGGGCAGGTACATGGATTAAGAAAGCAAAGCTTTCAGTTGCAATAATGCTGCCCTGTTCTCTGCTCTAGGTGGAAGCCATCTTCTTGTAGATGTTACTTGAAAGAATCTCCCCTTGGGGTGCCTGTGTGTCTCAGTAGTCTAGCATCTGACTCTTAGTTTCAGCTCAGGTCATGATCTTGGCAGCAGGCTCTGTGCTTAGTGGGAGTCTGCTTGAGATTCTCTCTCTCCCTCTCCGTTTGCCCCTCCCCCATTTGTGCTTGCTTTCGCTCTCTAAAAAAATAAATTAATTAAAAAAAAAAAGAATCTCCTCTTATTTGCCTGTGTCTATTGATATCTTTTATCAATTTCTAGCCTAGCAGTAGTCAGTCAGTGTACAAATAAAGTTATTTGGAATGCATGTGTAAATTTACCAAGAAAACTAATTTAGATTTTTTTTTTAAGATTTTATTTATTTATTTGCAGAGAGAGATCATAGGCAGGCAGAGAGGCAGGCAGAGAGAGTGAGAGGGAAGCAGGCTCCCTGCCAAGCAGAGAGCCCGATGCGGGACTCAATCCCAGGACCCTGAGATCATGACCTGAGCCGAAGGCAGGGGCTTAAACCACTGAGCCACCCAGGCGCCCCAAGAAAACTAATTTAGATTTTTAAAGGAAACTAAGTGCATGTTTTATTTTCCACTTCTTTCCAAATGAAAGGAAAATGCTTTATTTCATCATTGAAAATTTGTGAAACTATTATTTTTCACATTTAGAATTGAGTATTTTTTCTTAAGCAAATTATTAATGTATTACTTAAATTTTCAAATTCCAGAACCAGATAAACTAGCTCAAACTAGCTACCACTTACAACCTGTGTAATCTTGGGCATCCTACTCTGAACATCAGTTTCCTCATTCATAAACTAGAATGACAATAACATTTATTTCACAAATTATAATGAAGTGTAAGTGGCAAATAATCAGTGTTCAGCTAATGTTAACTATCAAAATTATCATCATTATTATTAGTGCAATAATAGTAAGTGAAAAATATTATTAACCTCAATTGTTTAACAAATCCTTTCGTTTAATTCTAAAGTCTTCTCAGTGTGAGTATGAGGTTGTGTTTATACAGATACGTTTAAATAAATAATTTACTTTTTTTAATTTGGTAAGACCATTTGAAAAAATACTTAATTAACATAAATATTAAAACAGACAACATGAACCATACACAAATCAATAATATTAGTATGATTATTGGCAAATCTCTAAATTTCCAGAATATCTCACATAAAGAACTCAAAGTTTGAACAAATAAAACAACCACTAGAAATATCCTCATGGATTTTATATTATCTATGGAAAGCATAGAAAACTAACTCTTTTTCTGTTTTCTGTTTTTTTATACTACCCTCTAAAAACTGACTGAAATGCAATTGGAAAATAAATCATCACAAAATAAAGCAATTCATAATGCACAAAGCAAATATATATTTTCATAGATGCATTTCTTTAAGTCTTTTAAAATTCTATCTCAATTTTATATTATATTTGTAATTACTTTTTATAATGCAGGTATTTCAAATGTACCATATCATGTGGTTCCAAAATTTTTTCTCAATATAACAAAGGGAAAACCTTTTAGAAGAGAAAGTAGAAATCCTAGATTATCCTGGAATATACACACAATGAAAAGTAATCATGTATAATCAACATTGTCCTCCTAAACATGACATACTGAGAGCAATAGCTCTTAGTAGCATCACCCATATCAGAATCACGATTTTAGGCATTAATCCCCAGGACACACATCACATTCCCAAAATCAAATCTCTGGAACTAAAATCTGATATTCTGCATCTATTATAAGCACCCCAAGTAATTTTTATGCATATAAAAATTAAGAACTACTAACCAAGTCAATTCAACAAAGTTCCAAATGCATCTGTTCTGCATGATTTTATCGTCTTACACAAATTCTGATCTGATCTGCATCCAAAGATTTCAGAAAAATGAAGAGGTGCTTAAAACACCTGTACAAAAATTCAAATTTTGGTGTATACAATTAGTCCAACTTGTCATCTGTGGGCAAAGTAACTGATTCATTATGTAATGAGTTATCATTAATAGGGGACTTGCTATGTCTCATATACTGTGTGATAAGTACTTGCTCATTTTTATTTCACAACTCTATAAACTAAACATTGTCATCCCATTTTATTTTTCTTTTTTAAAGATTTTATTTATTTATTTGACAGACAGAGATCACAAGGAGGCAGAGAGGCAGGCAGAGAGAGAGGTGGAAGCAGGCTCCCTGCTGAGCAGAGAGCCTGATGTGGGGCTCAATGTCAGGACCCTAGGATCATGACCTGAGCCCAAGGCAGAGGCTTAACCCACTAAGCCACCCAGTCGCTCCTGTCATCCCATTTTAAAGATGAGGAAAATGAGAACAGTGAAATTAAATACCTTGCCCAAAGTATTTCAGTTACTAAAGGACAGATTGTGGATCTTAACCCATGCTGGTTTGATTTCAAAAATTGTACTTTTGTCTACTACATAATAATGTCAGCACACCTCCATAGCACCCACTACTGCCAGATAGGCCCATGCAAATACTAATCAATATACCTGTACTAACTTTGTGGAAGCATGCTTTTAATCATGCCTTATAACATGGTCTTATTATAAAAATATACTTTTTATTACTTAGCAATTTTTTTTTAAGATTTTATTTATTTATTTGACAGTGAGAGAGAGAGATCACAAGTAGGCAGAGAAGCAGGCAGAGAGAGAGAGAGAGAGAAGCAGGCTCCCTGCCGGGCAGAGAGCCCGATGTGGGACTCGATCCCAGGACCCTGAGATCATGACCTGAACCGAAGGCAGTGGCTTAACCCACTGAGCCACCCAGGCGCCCCAGCTTAGCAATTTTTAAAACATGTTTACTTACACTGTCTTCTTGGATCTTCAAAACAACATACATATACTATCTTCTTGGATCCTCAAAATGTCATAAGACAAAGCATATTGTTATTGTCATCTGCAAATGGAGAAATTGAGACTTAGTTATCTTACTTTGTCCTAGAGGCCAGAAATGGAGTGGTGTGGAACAGGGATTGATGGAGAATGTGATATTTATAGCTTGTGGTATTTCTTCTTATCCCCACTATACTGGCTTCTTAGAAGACAAGAATTTCCCTAGTATCCAGCTTAATGCAACTGTTTCTATAGAAAGAATAGGCTAAAGAAATCTATGGTAAAAATTTGACCTACTGATAGCAAATTGAGAGGCGACTTGCAATAATAATACTGATTTTCTAGTGTTATAAAATATATAAACATTTCTCGGTGTTTCAAAAACAAAGCTTCTATCTTTTCCACTCTCTTTATATTGCCAGAAAGTGAAAACAGCTACTACTTAACATGACTCTCTACTATTAAGGCTGTATTTTATGAGCAAAGATTAGTTCCTATAATAGACTCATAACGTTATAATCTCTTCTTCACGTATTAAATCCTTTAATATTGTACTTTACAAAGAGAAAAGTAAAATCCTAGCCGCATCTAGCTAAATCCACTCATCCATTTGACACATTTTTATTGAGTGCCCAAAATGCAGGAGGACCTAGCTGTGTTAGCTGCTAGGAATGCATAGATGATGAAGTCACTCCCTTGATTAGCATTTACTTTCTTCTACTTAGGATTCCAGTGACTCCTAACTTAATAGGCATTTTTGGAGAGGAGATATCTGAAGTGAAGTGAAATACTTTTCAAGTTGACATCTATTCTATTTTAAACCTTCTAAGTCTTCAGTGGACTCATGCATCACTTACTCACAACAGGGATATAAAATTGCCTGGGAATGACTATTTCTCCTACACATTCATGCATTACATTTATTTATTTCAATATGAAAATAAAATTAACAAGAACCTTGACATGTTGATACATTTAAAACTATCTTATTGTGGTTATTTTCATTAATTTCGTTGCCTAGATGAGTTACCTGCTCTAATTAAGTGCTTTCCAGTGCCCTATTAGCTATGTTTCAGTGTCACAGTAAACGGGGTTATTATGAGGAAATTATATTATAAATGCTATCTTGGTGGACTCCCAGTCTTCTATCTACTCCCTAGGTATTGTACGCATATCTTATACACAGACATCTCTTCAAAAACATACACTGAAGAATCTTCGGTCTCACTAAAGATGTACAGTGTACATAACTGTTTGTTACTGATTATATCCATGAGGAGAGTCTAACCAGAAGATAGAAACTGTACAATAATTTGAACAGGAAAAGTTTAATATAAAGAATTACTAACTATAACAGGGAATTAGGAAATAAAGGATTGGCGAGGAAGGAGAAAAAGAACTCTAAAGAACATAGGAGTAAAAGATGTAGAGGTGTCTGGGTGGCTCACTCAGTTAGGCATCTGCCTTCAGCTCAGGTCATGATCCTAGAGTCTCAGGATCAAGCCCCACATCAGGCTCTCTGCTCAGCAGGGAGTCTGCATCTCCCTCTGCCCCTCACCCCTCTCTCATACTCTCTCTCACTCTTTCTCTCAAATAAATAAATAAAATATTTTTAAAAAAGAAAAGAGGAGCTACCCCTAGGGCTAAGACGGAAACATTCAATCCCCATGCTGGACATTTGAAAGGCCTGAGTTCCAGATATCCTTGGACAGTAAATAGCTGTAACTCTGGGTAGTGGAGACATTCACTGAGGCTACTGTAGGGCCCCAGAGCAGGCTGCCCAAGGTGGGCCCACTTTGGCATAAAGAGTGTTTTCAGTTAAAAGTAATCAAAACTCAACACAGGAAAAGTTCTCTGCCTCCCCCACAATTGCATACATTTACAATGGAAAGGAGAACCTGTAATAAGAAGAGAGCTATTAACAGAGACTTCCCTTTATCTGTGGAACTTATGTGCATTTTAGAGCAACCTTGTTTTCCCAAGCATCTCCTTTCACCTTCTTGCTAATGAGCTCTCTCCCATTTGTATCCTCAAGCTCCTACCCCTCTCCTTAGCTCATGTAAGATACTTGTGGCCTCATTGTTTTTGGAATTTCGTGTCTATGTGGATTCCCCATTTGTACACCTTTTAATTTTCATTTCTCCTGTTAACCTGTCTTATGTCAACTTGATTCTAATTCCAGCTAGAAAGACCATACGGCAGAGAGAAGGTCTTCCTTCTCAGTACTACCAAGCTGCCTGAGAGGGGACTAGGCAGGCATTTAAAGGAAGTACTAGTCTACCTGACTCTGTTCAGCCAGGTGCCGCAGCAGCCTCGTCTTACAGAGCATGCTGTGTTGGAAGTGCTGGACACTGCAGAAATCACATACACACGCTAAAATCCTGCCTATAGGAACACAATGGGCCCCAGAAGAGAATCCCTTTGTTTTCCAGGGTCCCTCCTATACACTCTACTGACAAAGCTTAGCCTCATGACAGCTGGCAAAGGAGGAATAGTTAGAGGGTCCAGCTCCTGGATCACAGAAAAATCAGTCCAACGTGGATCTGAAGTTCAGAGGCTAAATTCATAACTGGCACATTGATACAAATAGTATCACTTTTTACATTTCTGAGTTAACTCAATTTTAATGCATCTTGATGATGTCTTAAGTAACTTAATGAACAGCATCCATCAAGTAAGGTGAGAGAAATAAGAACATGGTAGAAGAACAGCCCGTTTACAAAACTTATGAGACTAATAGTACTAGATGATGCCTAGTAAGAGTTCAAAAATTTACATAAAATATAATGATGTGCGTCAGGGAACTATTAATATGAACAAATTCTTTTAAGTTGATTAGGCCAAGAAAATCATGGACAACAATCACACACACACACATATGCATCTGTGCATTTTAACATTAATGAATTAAAAACTGAATTTCACGTATGAATGAATATCTGTTAGTAAAAAATTAAACTAAACTATCATTACACATAGAAAATGTAACATCAGGGAATCATTCAAACTTTTTGTGGAATAGTAAATTGTAACAGCAAATTATCAGTTCACATCAAGTCATTTACATCTGCTTTATATTTAAATATAAACATTCTTTTTGAAATGGATTTATATCTACTCAAGTTTAAAACACAAATATTTTAGGGACGCCTAAGTGGCTCAGGGGGTTTAGCATCTGACTTAGGCTCATTTCAGGATCCCAGGATCCTAGGATCAAGGCTGCTTGCAGCTGGGAATCTGCTTCTCCCTCTCCTTTTGTCTCTTCCTCCCTCCACTCCCTCTATCCTGCTCATGCTCTCCCTCTCAAATAAATAAATAAAATCTTTTAAATAAATAAATAAATAAGAAGCATATACTTTGATGTTTGACTGATCCATAATATTTTTAATTTTATGCTATTAAAATTTATGTCAGTAAGTCCTTGAGTGAGTGATTTAAAGTAACTTAAAAAGATAACATTCTCCAAAATTACTTTTTATTTGAGAAAAAATAATACCCAAGAAAAATTAGAGATGCAAATTTCTATATTGGGCTTTTAATCCTCGTAAATAATATATTGTACATAAAATGCTGTATTCATCATTCTATTTTCATTTTAAATATTTAAACTTAAATATATAACTTACAAAAGTTCTGCAGAAAACTACATTTCCTCATATCCTTAAGTTCACTCTGCTATTTTTAAGGTTTGAGATAAAATAGAGATTTTTTTTAAAAGAAAGCACAAGTCAGCACCTTAATAAAATTTCAGTGTCCTATTACAGTTCTAAGAAATATTTTGTGACTAGAGATTGTTATTCTCAACTCAATGTCCACTCCATTTTTTAAAATCTTGTTTTGAAGGTAAAAGTACAGCCATCTCTTGGGGCGCCTGGGTGGCTCAGTGGGTTAAAGCCTCTGCCTTCGGCTCAGGTCATGGTCCCAGGGTCCTGGGATCGAGCCCCATATCGGGCTCTCTGCTCGGCAGGGAGCCTGCTTCCTCCTCTCTCTCTCTCTCTCTCTGCCTGCCTCTCTGCCTACTTGTGATCTCTGTCTGTCAAATAAGTAAATAAAATCTTTAAAAAAAAAAAAACTACAGCCATCTCTGAAGACAATCAGGAGTACAGTTGCTCAAATCACACTACCTGGATTTGTCTCCTATTAGTACTAGTCTTAGTATGACCCTGGGCCATACTAAACTCCCATCAAGTACCCGACTGTCCTTTTGTGGATGACAGAGATAATAACTGCCCCAGAGGATCATTACCTGTATTAAGTGAGGTAATATACATGTAAGAATATATGCAGAGTGCTTCACATACATTTAGTACTTAATGTATATTTATAGTTAATATAATGATGAAAATATAAAACCTCATTGAATGGGAACATAGAATTTAGAAAAATATATTGCACTTATTAAAAGCAAACACCAGGGTGCCTGGGTGGCTCAGTGGGTTAGGCCACTGCCTTCGGCTCAGGTCATGATCTCAGGGTCCTGGGATCGAGTCCCGCATCGGGCTCTCTGCTCAGCAGCGAGCCTGCTTCCCTCTCTCTCTGCCTGCCTCTCTGCCTACTTGTGATCTCTCTCTGTCAAATAAATAAATAAATAATTAAAAAAAAAAAACAAACAAACACCAAATCTTCTAGGCACCTGGAATTAAGGGGTTTCATGTTGATAAGTATTTCTCAATAATATTAATTATGGGAAGAAGAGATACCAGTCATACCGCTGCTTATTTGGTTCTTTTCGTTGTTTTAAATTCATTTGATTTGTCAGGACCTAGAAATGAAAATATGGACATAATGCATACAATTTTATATCCACACAATCAGGTTTTTAAAATGTATTTCATTTATTTGTCAGAGACGGAGGGCGGGAGAGTGAACATAAACCAGGGGGAGCTGCAGGGAGAGAGAAACAGGCTCCCCGCTGAGCAAAGAGCCTGATATGGGGACTCGGGATCTGAGCTGCAGGCAGCTGCTTAACCAACTGAGCCACCCAGGCGTCCCCACACAACCAGTTTTAAAGTATGTTTTTTGGTGAAAGGAAGAATAAGACAAAGCAAAATATTCCTAAAAGGAACTAGGTAGGCTATAAGAAAATTTAATTTGTATTATGTTTACTTCTAAAACAGAAGACATAAAAACTTCAAAAACTAATACCTTAGAAACTGAGTAAAATTTTCAATCAAAGTCTTAGAAGGAACCATATGCATGAGAGCTCATGTGTTTCCTGTGCCTGGAATCAATAAAAGTGGAAAGATACATATGAAATATAATCGCTTTCAGTCAATCTGGTAATGGAAAGCATATTTATAATCAGATAAGCTATAGGGTGAAGGTTTCCTCTGTGATGATGTTCACCATAGGAATGCATCAGCTAGGTCCCTCCTTATGGTATTTAAATTTTAACTGAATATTTTAAATCTTTTATATATAATTGTTCCAGGGTCATCTATTCTGAAATTGAAATTCCCTTTATTTTGCATTCGTTTTTCAGCATCACCTGAGGAAATTAATAATAACGAATTCCCTGTGATAATTAAATATTCTTTTTATTCTATTATTTAATTTTTTAAAGTTAGCAAGTATTTATTTCTTGCCCCTATATCAGCGTAAGATTCCCTGATAACCTTTGTATTATACCTAATGCAAAAGGAATTACTCTAAGAAGAAATACTTCCTTTCACACAGTTTTTATCCTCTGAATCTGAAATTAATAGTATTGTTTAAGACTGAGAAAAAATGACCAGGCCGTTTACATTCATCAAGTGCACAGGTCTGGTATTTAGAGATTATGTTCCCTTGCACAACTGTACTTACAAAAACATACTTATAAATATTTGGCAGTCATATCTATCCTCATGGTCACCACTAAAATAATGATAATAAGAATATTATTAATAAAATGATTACAATAATATTATTAATAATAAAGTTGCTGTTTAGTGGCAGGATGATTTTTGAACATGCTTATTAACCTCCCTATGTTTTCTTACTCACATACTCACATACAGTAGTTGACATCTACTACACAAAGTAGATTGACATCTCACAAGTGTTTATGAATCATAAGAGCATAAAATATTTTGTTTATGATTACCGTGTTCTATGAAGATTCGCCGAGAAAATGGAGATATATTTCTGTCTTTCAATTTCATTGTCAGTACGCATTTTTCTTACTCTATTGGCCTCAACCTAAGTGCATCTTTTAGCAGTTTGTTCAATCAACAGAAGTGCAATGAATTTTCTGTGCATAAGACACTGTGAGAGGTTCTGAGAAAATAATGCTGCCAACACATAAGACATTTCCTTTCTACCTAGTTTTCAAATGAAAACAAATTTAAAACAATGCAAATGTTTTCAAAAATGCATAAAAAATGATGACCATATAAGTTAAGACTATTGGGGATTTGCTGTGGGTTTGGTTAGTCATGACATTCAATTCTATTCAAAGACTTACGAAAAAGCTACCATACACAGGCATTTTGCTATATGTTGGATTTAAAACCAGTTTATAATCTACCTAAGGAATGAATAAAAAAATAGAAATACTATGTGAACAATATAAAATGTGATTTGGGGTCTAAATTAGTTTCAGGTATCAAAAAGAAAAATCAAAGCAAAACAAAACCACCCTCCCCACACAAACACAAAATCCAAACTTCTTTTCAGGCATTCCAAATTTAGATAGTAGTATAAGATAAAATGTGGAAATAGAAATTTGAAGGTAAGTTAGTGACTGGATTGTTAATGGTGGATCTCAGGATCTTTCTGTATTTCTTAAAGATTTTATTTTATTTATTTATTTGACAGAGAGAGATCACAAGCAGGCAGAGAAGCAGGCAGAGAGAGAGAGGAGGAAGCAGGCTCCCTACCAAGCAGAGAGCCCGATGCGGGCAGGACTCTATCCCAGGACCCTGAGACCATGACCTGAGCCGAAGGCAGAGGCTTAACACACTGAACCACCCAGGTGCCCCGTATTTCTTATCTTATTACACACATCCGACACTAAAAAGTGTTAATGCTTCCTTGCTCATGCTCTGGTTTTTCTTATATATCTGGCCCCTATTTTTTCACTCACTCACTTGTGCCATTTATTTAATCATAAAATAAAGCAAAATATCAAATGGTACAATGAGATTTTTATAATCAGTGGCCTTACTCATACTGCCACAGCCACAAAGACTATGAACTGAAGACTGTATTCTGAGAATTATCATCTCTAAGTGAATGGTTTTACCTAAATGATGTCTAAATGTGCCTGCTCTTTAATTTTTCAATAGGTTTTTAAGCAAATTATGTGATTAAAATTGTTCTGGTTCTGATTTAAGCAATTAAAATTAAGCAGTTAAAATTAATTATTGTTTTACTTCTGTATACTTAGGTAACTTTTAAGTTATTTGCTAAAATCAACAGTCTTTATTTTTAAAAGTCACACCATTTATTTAGAAATTTTTTAGATCATTAAATATCTAAAATGGAATTTCAGCTTTAAGATAAAAGCAAAAACTCCATTTTATTTTTAGATACTTAAAAATACAAATCAAAATAACAAAACACAATTAGATTAGAATGGAAGCCACCAGCTTCATATTCAAAGATGTTAGTAGATATTTATAATACAAAACACCACATATAAAGAATGAAAGATTAAAAAGTACAAACTGAATTTATGGAGTACAGGAAGGTAAATGGAGATGTCAACAAGAAGCAACCTCAGGGTGCCTGAGTGACTGTCTGTTAAGCATCTGCCTTCAGCTCAGGTTGGGAGGGATCCTGGGGTCCTGGGATCAAGCCCTGCTTCAGGCTCCCTGCTCAGTGGGAAGCCTGCTTCTCCCTTTCCCTCTGCCTGCTGCTCTCCCTGCTGCTCCCCTGCTTGTATTCTCTCTCTCTCTCTCTCTCTGTGTCAAATAAATAAATAAAATCTTAAAAAAAGAAGAAGAAGAAGCAAGCTCATTTGCTCTGCAAATTCCCCGAAAGCTTCATAATTTGAAGCAGTACTTGCCACAGGAATCTGCAGTGAGGCAAGAGGTGAAAATCTAAGAAGGCGGCACACAGAGCACAAATCCTCCCTCCTGTCTCAACCAGGCAATTACTGTTCTATATTTGAAGGAGATGGGAAAATAATTCTCTAGAAAAATAGAATCAGAAAAGATCTGGACTTGAGAATAGTAGGTAATCATAAAAAAGAAAGAAAATGCTATGATGGACTGAAAATAAAGTATTAGTTGTAAATCAAGGGGCATCTTTATAGCCCCAAGGCAAGAGCTAAAAGACCTTTACCCGAGGAGCCAGGACCACACTGGACAAAAAGGCTTACATAAAGTGACATTTAAGGGTCTTCCAGTGGAAAAACCATTCCAGTAAAGCCAGTTTGTAAACAAGACTGACCAGGTCCATAAACTTATAATTGTTCCTTAATTGTTGATTCTCAAATATGAGTGAACTAGCATCGATTGTGAAAAATTTACCTAAACTTCCATCATTACAAACCAAGGCAATGGCTAAAATTAATAATACAGGGAACAATAGATCTTGGCAAGGATGTAGAGAAAGGGAAACACTTTTATGTTGTTGGTGGGAATACAAACTGGTGCAGCCACTCTGGAAAACAGTATGACATTTCTTCAAAAAGTTAAAAATAAAACTACCCTCCAATTCAGCAGTTGTACTACTAGATATTTACCCAAAGGATACAAAATACTGATTTGAAGGAGCACATGCATCCAGTGTTTAAAGTAGCATTATCAACAATAGCCAAATTACAGAAAGAGCCCAAACATCCATAGACTGATGAATGGATAAAGAAGAAGCAGAGTAGACACACAATGGAATATTACTCAGCCATTAAAAAGAATGAAATCTTGCCATCTGCAATGACATGGACGGATCTAGAGTGTATTATGCTAAGTGAAATTAGCCAGTCAGAGAAAGACAAATACCATGTGATTTCACTCATATGTGGAATTCAAGAAACATAACAGATAAACATAGGGGAAGTGGGGGGGAAGAGGGAGGCAAACTGTTAGAGACTCTTAATGATAGAGAACAAACTGAAGGTTAATGAATGAGAAGTGGGCAGGGAATGGGCTAAATGCATGACGGGCATTTAGGAGGGCACTTGTGCTGAGCACTGGGTGTTATATGTAAGTGATGAATCACTTAATTCTACTAATTCTAATCACTAAATTCTACTCCTAAAACCGGTAATTCACTATATATTAACTAGCTAGAATTTAAATAAAAACTTGAAACAAAGAAAAAAGAAAAAAGACAAAAAGAAGAAATTTGGGAAAACAATACAATGGCAGAAAAAAATATATATTCCCCCAACTTAGAGATAATTTACACAGATAAACACATAAATTAATACATGAGCCATAGCAAGATGCCAAAAAACATGATTAGAAACTGTAAAAAAATCAACAAAAGTGCAAAATTGTTGGCAGATAAAATCAAGGAAATACAGTAAATAGAAAAAAAATTGTCAAAGAAAGGGAGAATAGGAGGAAAAGAAAAGAAAAGAAAAATTAGTTGAATAAAATCAACATCTAATAGGATTCTCTGAACTAGAAAAGCAAAAGGTAAAAAGTATCCTGCAGAAATAGTACAAGAACATATTCCAGTACGGAAGGAAATGAGTCTACAGATGGAAAAGGCCCCTAAAAATCCAGCACAATTATTGGGGAAAGATTCACAACAAGATGTAACACTGAGAATTTTCAGAAACCTGATATTGGGAGAACATAAGAAACAGCTCATATAATTAGTATGGACCTTTTCAATAGTAATATTAAAAGTTAAATAATCATGGAACAGAGCCTTCAAAATCCTGAGAGAAAAATAATTTATAATGGTCTACCTATCCTAAATATCAATCAAGTGTGAGAGAAGAATTAAGATGCATCAAACATGCAGATTTTTTTTTCTTTTTAAAAGATTTTATTTTTTTATTTGATAGAGAGAGAGACACAGGGAGAGAGGGAACACAAGCAGGGGGAGTGGGAGAGGGAGAAGCAGGTTTCCCACTGAGCGGGGAGCCCAATGTGGGGCTCAATCCCAGGACCCTGGGAGCATGCCCTGAGCTGAAGGCAGATCCTTAACGACTGAACCATTCAGGCTCCACCATACAGAAACTTTTAAAAATGTACTTTTCATGTAATGAGGAATGGAGATCCTCAAGAAGAGAAAAGCAGGATTAATACCTAAGCCAATAGCTTTAACCATTTAGAAACACACACACACACACTTCTGGATAATAAAACATTCTTCAATAAAGGAAAAAATATAGTAGTAGATTTCTTGGCTCAATTTAATTATTTGTATTGTTTTAATAATATAAACATTGAATATTCATTTCAGCAAAAATTGAACCATTCATTTAGAGGGTGAGGGAAGGGAAAAGAATCTATAGGAGAATTCAATCCTCATTATATTAGTGAAAAATCGGATCTTGATCATGAGAAATAGACTTGGAAATCAATGACACACACAGTAGATAGAGATGTCATTTTCTGTCTCTCAAACACACAAAAAATGTTCAAACATAGTCATCGAGGGCTCCAGATCATCAGTGTGCCAGGTTTCTTCTATTTTTCTTCTCCTGTATTCAGACAAATGGCTTCTAGATTAACTTTCTTTTTTGCCATAATAAATTACCACAATTAAGTGGCTTAAACAATACAGATTTATTATCTTCTAGTTCTGTAGGTCAGACATCCAATATGAGTCTTACTGAGCTAAAAATTCAGGTGTCAGTGGGATCGCATTTCTTACTGAGGCATTGGGGAGACGTGGTTTCCTTGCCAATCTCAGCTTTAGAAATCACCTACATTCCTTGACTTTTGGCCTGCTTCCTCCATATTAGCTATGCTAATTATTGGTAGAGCAAAAAGGGAACTAAGTTCTGCCAGTCCAATGGTAAATACCTCTAATTGGGTCTGTCCTGAGATTTAAGTCAATCTTCTTGAACACACAGAGACAGCCAACTCTTTACCTGAAGTTCAACAGTGATTCTTATTTTGAGGAAGAAGTTTGTGGATAAAGCAGAGAAAAGTCTAAAGCAGACTTCCCAAAATAGTGAAATACATTTTATAAAAATGGTATCAGTGCGAATGTGACTTACAAAGATATTTTTGAGCGGGTTTACTTTCTAGCCATCTGAGGGTACAAGTGTACTGCATGGTTTCCATCAACTTTGAGCACAGTTCCAAGTATCTTCCCACATCTCACTTACATCTTGTGAAAGACCTGACTGGGGTGGGGTGGGGAGAGAAGCTTAGTAGAACAAGAACAGAAGTGAATGGGAGCCAGAACCACCCCATCCCACCCTTACCTCATCCCATTGAAACCCTGTCTGGGTTCCTCCTCCTTTTCAGAGACAGTCTTTCTGGGAAATAGTATTAGGTGCACTTTTTTGTAAATATTTCAAATGTTTTCCCTAAGCCGCTGCAGAATACGTCCTTTAGTTTTATCAAACTAAAAGGCTGAGTGAGAACCGGGGGAACTTCCTTCCCCTTCAGTATTCTTTTCCACTTTCAGTGAATACTCTTATTTTGTGCTCCATAGGCCAACAACTGCTAATCTCATGATCCTATAAACTCCCTGTAAAATTAGTGGTAGACCACATATTCCATGAGCGGAGCCTTGTTATTGGATTGTATTTTCTAAGAAGCAAGTAATTTTGATCAAATAGTTTATTAGCATTTTCCAGGAAACAAAACCAATTGTGTGTGTGTGTGTGTATCTGTGTAGAGAAAAAGAGAGAGAGGAAGAGAGATTTACTATAAGGAATTGGCTTATGGAACTATAGCGGCTGACAAGTCCCAAGATCTGTAGTGATAAGCTTAAGACTGAAGAGAGCCAATGGTGTGGTTCTAGTAGTTCTGATAGGATAGGCAGTTAGCTAGACATGAAGAGGGACTTTCCAACCATTGAAAAAGATTAAAACACAAGAAACTGCCAACCACCCCATCATAGCTCCAAGGAGGGATTTTCCCACAGCGGGGGTGGGGGGAACCCTGCGGCCCACACATGCACTCTTCCCTATAACCACTGCCCTAAAGTAACCTATAGCTTCATTTTAATACATTTACATTGCAGTTTTGACCCCCCTTGAGGGGGTTGCTTGCCATGATAGTTCCACTAAACACCATACACAGTCACAAACTCCCTCTACTATCCTGTAGGAGGAGACTCCCATGTGATTGGAGAACCCTCAAAGGCCTCCCCAAGTGTGACCCTGCAACCCAAACACAGATAAAAGGAAAAGACACCCTTAACCCCAGTGCAGGTGCCACCTCTGCCTCTGCCTCTTCTCCTACCTTTAGAGCATACTTTTGCTTTGACCACTATTAAACTCTTAAGAGTTTGGCTCTGAATTCTTTCTTGGCAAAACTCAAGAATTGAGGCTAGGGTAGGGGACTCACAGCTAAGGGTTGTAGTCCAAAGGCTGGCAGGCCCAAGAGCCAGAAAAAGCCTATGTTTCAGTTCATATCCAAAGTCAGGAAATAGCTGATGTCCCAGCTCAAATGCAGTAAGGCAGGAAAAATTTCCTCTTACTCCAGGGGGGATTTCCTCTTACTCCAGGGAGGACCGGCCCTTTTTTTTTTGAGATGTTATTTATTTATTTTTAAGAGACAGGAAGAGAGAACGCACACACAAGCAGGAGTAGGGGCAAAGGGAGAGGGACAAGCAGACTTCCCATTAAGCAAGGAGTGGGACTTGGAGCGGGATCCCAGGAGCCTGGGACCATGACCTGAGGCGAAGGCAGACACTTAACCTGAGCCGCTAGGCCCCTGGGAGGGCCAGCCTTTTTATTTTCTTCAGGCATTCAATAGAGTGGATAAGAGAGGACAAATTGCTTTACTCAGTCTACCAATTTAAATGCTAAGTTCATTCACTGGGTGTTATATGTGAGCAATGAATCACTAAATTCTACTCCTGAAACTAATACTACACTATATGTTAACTAACTCAATTTAAATAAAAACTTGAAATAAAACAAAACATACATACATACATAAATATTAAGCTCATCCAAAAATACCTTCAAAGAAACACCCAAAATAATATTTGACCAGATATATAGGCACCGTGTGGTCAACTGATACATAAATTTAATCATCACAAGCGGCTCACTAATTTTATTAAAAGACATTTCCAAGGAAGTGGGCCTTTTTCAAACAGCTGAAATCAGTGGTCATGCATTCCAACACAACTAAAAAATGGCTTTATTTATTTTTCTTTAAGGTGAGGGTGGTTCATATGGGTTAGTTTTTGTAATTAACTTTGAAATATACTTCTCTCTCTCTCTCTCTCTCTCTCTTTATATATATATATATATATATATATTTCTTGAACCCTGAAATCACCAGTTCTCTAGAACTAAAACTGTGAAAAAAAATTTGCTTGCAGTTTTTTTTTTTTTTAATTTTTTTTTTCTTTTTTACAGATAGAGAGAGAGAGAGATTACAAGTAGGCAGAGCAGCAGCCAGAGAGAGGAGGAAGCAGGCTCCCTGCCAAGCAGAGAGCCCGATACGGGGCTCGATCCCAGAGACCCTGAGATCATGACCTGAGCTGAAGGCAGAGGCTTAACCCACTGAGCCACCCAGGCGCCCCTTGCTTGCAGTTTTAACAAAATTAGAAATTCTTCATAAATAAAGCTTATTTTTGTTTTTTAAAAAAGGAAGTTTCGCTCTAACCCTTCTTCAATTACCCTTTTTCTGACCACAGTTGCGCAAGGTTCTTTGCTTTTAGGGAACCATGTGATTTGTTTGCACTCATCTGGATAATCCAGGGTGACATCTTTATCTCAGGGTCCCTATCCTTAATCAGATCTGCAGAGTCTTTTTTGCGTGTAGTCACATATTCTGGGGATTAGAACATGGACTTTCTTGGGAACTAGTTTGGGCTGTTTTCCTGCTAACCACCTCTTCTTTTTTTGGTGTAATTTCACAATCACAAGAAAGGTGCTGCAATTCCAGTCACTAGTCCCTTCTTCCCAGAAGAAAAGATCTAGAGGGAAATGTAGGCAGTGCCTGTCAGCTGATCCACCTCTTTTTTAGGAAGCTTCATTAGAAATCCATCTAGCAATTTCCACCTTCATCTAATTGAACTAATTGGATGTCTAATTGGGTGTCACATGAGAACTAGCACACTCATCTATCGTAGTAAGAAGTTAATAAATTATGACCGAAATCTATAAATTAAGAAATAGCAAAATTAGTTAAATATATGGAACTGTGAGTTAAATTCAAGAAAAAATAACTATACAAATTGCAAGAATGGAATATGTATTTGGAAGGAAAGTGGGGAGAGATGGGGAGGGAATTCTTTTGCCCTAAATTTCATAGCACTATATAATTCATTTAAAAATGTGTATGCACCCTTTGATAAAAAGCAAAATAATATAAAACCAGATCTACTGATTAGCACCCCTGTTATCCTGATTTTTCCTCTAGACTTTGAACAAAGATGGACCTCATGCCTAGAATTTCATCATTATATAAGTCCAATAAGATTTTGTCCTCCAAAGAGTTGCAGAAAAACCTCCCTCTTTAACTATATTGTGTTTCTTATTGATTATCTTATTAATTGAAATATTGGAGTATTTAAAAAATACCTATCTCCGCTGATTCTCTTACCACTCATACCATATATAAATATTAACTTTTCAATGTCTTAAATTAGAAGCTCTTAAAAAACCAGGAAGTCCTTGTACAGCTCTTTTTACCCAACACCCCAGCTCCGCATTTAATAGATGCTAAAGAGGAGATTTTGTAATAGAATTTCAAAGTAGCATTCTTTGGCAATTGGAATATTGTGCATTTTGATTAGCTAAGTTCTGCAATTTCCAAAGGTTTTCTTTTTTTTTTTTTTAAGATTTTATTTGTTTATTTGACAGACAGAGATCACAAGTAGGCAGAGAGGCAGGCAGAGAGAGAGGGGGAAGCAGGTTTCCCGCTGAGCAGAGAGCCCGATGTGGGGCTGGATCCCGGGACCCTGAGATCCTGACCTGAGCCAAAGGCGGAGGCTCAACCCACTGAGCCACCCAGGCACCCCCAAAGGTTTCTCTTTAAGAAGAGAACTAGTTTAAAATCTTTTCCATGCGTTCCCACATGCATAAAATACTGAACTAGAAAAATGAGACAGACTTTAGGATGGTTCTGTATGAGTATCCTGCATTTTATAACGTGATTGCTGAACTTCATTTTCTTTAAAGCACCAGTGTTCATTCACCATTCATTCAGCATCCTCCCTTTTGCTCTGAAAATAGGAATCTCAATTTCTGTGATGCTCAGTGAAACTTTTGACAATTTAATGAAGGAGACTTGAGAGTGCAGAGGGTAAGCAAAGAGATTTTTTTTTTCCCCTCATATCAAGAAGTATCACTGAAGTGGTAAATATGCGGTTTTATTTCTGTTCTTAGTATTGTATCCTGGCCTGACTGCCCCTAGTCTTAAATTGGGAAACACCCCAGAGAATTCTCTGAACAATAACTATTTTTTTCCATTTTCTTATGATTTGCTACCCCTATTAGATTGAAGTAACCCCTATTAGATTGAAGTAGGAGGCATTCGCAGTTAGTTCAGACTGAAGGAGGATCGGTTCTTCCTACTTCGCAGTTTTCTACTGGTCTTCATCTCTCCCTCCCCACCTCTAGCCAGGGAAATATATTGTAACTCACAGACTCACAAAGGAATTTCCAGCTGTGTTCTGTTGTATTGTGAAAACTTTATACAAGACACATGACCCAGGATAGACGGGGGTAGCAGTACACCTTGGGCCTGTGCTTTTCCTATAATTCTATTTAAAAATCATCTAATGGGGGCGCCTGGGTCTTAAAGCCTCTACCTTCGGCTCAGGTCATGGTCCCAGGGTCTTGGGATCCCAGAGCCTTGGGATCGAGCCCCGCATCGGGCTCTCTGCTTAGCAGGGAGCCTGCTTCCCTTCCTCTCTTTGCCTGCCTCTCTGCCTACTTGTGATCTATCCGTCAAATAAATAAATAAAATCTTTTAAAAAAAAAGCATCTAATGTATCTAGTCCTCTGAGGGAGTGAAAAGGTGATCTGTATCCCTCGGTAAATTATCCAAAGCCAGGCTCAATTGCCTAAGAAAATCCTGGATGTGATCAAGGTTAACACATCTCTCTGCTTAGAAAATTGCGTTGTTAGTGTGACCATCCAGACACACACAAAAATAATAATAGTGATAACAATATTATGCTGAATGACAAGAATGATTCTAGGATAATACCTGATTTAAAAAATGAAAAAACAAAGGTGACTTAAAAACATTATATTAAGTTAAATCAGTAATTCTCAACTGAGGTGATTTTGCCACCAGTCCCCCTCGCTCCCACCCTGAGACATTTGGTAATATCTGGAGATATTTCTGGTTGTCACAACTAGGGGAATTCTAGTGACATCTAATACGTAAATGTCAGAGATGCTGCTAAACATACTACAACACACAGGACAGCCCCTAAACAACAAAGAATTAAACTAGCTTAAAATGTTCATAGTGCCATGGGTGTTGTATGGAAGTGTTAGGTCGTATATTACACACCTGAAGTTAATATTACACTGTGTTAACTAACTGGAATTTAAATAACTTAAAAAAAATGTTAATAGTGCCAGAATGAGGAAACCCTGGGTAGATGTTGCTGTAAACTGCATGTCAGTTGTGTCCCCAAAATTCATATGCTAAAGCCTAATCCCCATTTCCATGGGGATTAGTTTGGATGGTGCCCCTTGGGAGATGACTAGGTCATGAGAGAGGAGCCCTCAGGAATGGGATTGTTCCTTTATTAAAGAGGCCCTAGAGGGCTTACTGCCCCCTTCTACCAGGTGAGGTTATAGCAAAAAGACAGCCATCTGTGAATCAGAAAGCAAATCCTCACAAGACACTGAATCTGCCAGCACTTTGATCGTGGACTTACTGACCTCCAGAACTATGAGAAATAAATTTCTGTTTGTTTGTAAGCCAACCAGTTTATGGAATTCAGTTACAGCAGCCCAGACAGACAGATAGATAATAATTTTAAAATCTATTTATTGCAGAAGGCAATGATAAAACTAAAAGACTAAGAAAAATATGGTACATTATGTTGGATCTTAAAAATGAGATAACCACAATGTGTCATTATACTTTTAAAGTAGGCAGGAAATATATCAAATAAAATACATCTTCCAAAATCCCTGGATATTTCATTAGAAGCAGATGCTGGTCATTTCAACACTCTCAGCCCTTTCAGTAACTATTATGTTCAGTCTCCATTGCAGTTCTGATATTTCTGTTTTCCTAGAAATGTTATACATTGAAGGCAGAGAGCTAGTAGAATACATTGTCCCTTATATAACAGCATTGAATCTTCCGCCTCGAGCTGAAATTGATCTTTTCTAACAACTGTCTTTTAAGTACCTTCCCTGCTCAAATGTCACCCTCCTGCTAAAGCCTTCCCAATTTCCCCAGGAGAGAATTAGTCATTTTCTCTCTGTTATTGCAAGAATACTTGGTGTATATCTTATTTAGAACTCTTTTCAGATAGTATTACAAAATCTTGCTTGTTATTTTCCCTAAGTCCAAAGTCTGTGAGTTTGTCCCAGATCGAGATTACATCTTAGTTTTCTTAAAACTGAGCACAGTGCCTGGGCCAGAGTGGATGCTTAATAAATGTTGATGGGATGAATGAGAATGAGTACAGAATTTGTGTTGTAAGACTCAGGAGGTTTTAATTTGAACTTTTAGACTCAATGATACTGAATATGACTTAAAGGCTCACCCATTCAATTCTTGCCTAAATAATATATAAAACAGACCACAAGTTATACTCTTTTCAGATTTTAGTATCAGAGACATGAAGAGTGCAGTGTTTGAGTGGGCAAGGTGTACAGAGATCATTAAATAGCGGTCAGCGTACACGCAGAGACAGGCAAGAAGGAAGGAAGGGAGGAAGGGAGGAAGGGAGGGAGAGGGAAGGAAGGGAGGAGGAAGGAAGGAAGAAGGGTGGGGTGGGGAAGATCAGTTCCCCAAAAGCCACCCAGGTATATAACTGCTTCTCATTTTCCACCTTACACCCCTAGATGCTAACCTAGTGAAACAGGGCTTCAAAACAGAGAACAATTACAGACTGAACTCTTTTTTTTTTTTAACTCTAAAGAGAGAGTATTTTTAAAAACTGCTGAAATCAGTGGACTTCAAACAGAGGTACAAGTGTCCTAGTGGTTCATGTAAACAACAGATGGTTTTAACAAAATTAATTCTAGATCCTCAAATCCCATATGTCCTCTTTCTAAAATGAGGTGCCAGGCCTTTGTCCTTGCCCATGTCCATATTCACAGTAGCACTTTTTTCCACTTTACAAACCAGAAGCATACATCTCACTCACGCAAAATCCTATTATGATGTAACCAGGCGTACTTGAGGGTGGTATTACTTAAAGGAGGGTAAAACCTGCCGGAAAGACAGACAAAATGACGATTTAAATACGAGGCTTTGTACAACCTTCTTGGATTAAAACACCATAATCTTATGGTTGACTTTCATGCCTTTTCCTAGTTTACACATATTTTATTTAAGGATGAAGTACAGCAATAGAAATGAGGTAGGGAAAAGAAAAAAAAGAAATGAGGTAGGGTTCTTCTGAGTTCAGATATTTTGTGGGATGGAGTAAAGACAATTTCTATTTAATGTCATTGACTCTTTCTTCTACAACTGACAAAGACTGTATCCCTTCTGAGAGTCCTGTGGGAACAATGCAAAGATAGATTCCATATGAAATATTGAAAGTGCCAGAATCTTATTTCTTCGAGGCAAAAAGATAGCAGAAGTCCATCCTTATTAACTCCCTCTCCCTCTCTCAGATTCACAATGATCTGTACAAAGTAAACTGTGAACTGCCTACCTCATCACAAAGTACACCATCACAGCATTTTGACAATTCTCAGTAAGGTGAAAAAGCTTGGTGATTACCCTCATTTACCCTTGTTGAAATCTGTGTGTCAGTTGCATATTTTGCATAATTTCGCATTAACTTTCAAAACATCATTCTTACATATTCAGGAGAAAGAAATAGATCCTGAACAAATTGGTATTTTTTATTTCTCTTGGTATTTTACTCAGATCTACAGCAAGATTTTTTTTTTCTTGAATACTAGAAATCCATATTCAGTTTCTATTTAGGTTACTTTGTACATTCCTATCACATTTTAACACATTTATATTATGCATCGACTATATATTCTGGATTTTGTTGTAAATAATGTGCTTAGCAACAATAATACGCTTTTTAAACCCCATTCTTCTAAAAGTCTAATAATTCTCCTCTCTCTGCTCATAACTTTTACAAAATCAGTTTAAAATGTTCTGAAAAGAAAAGCATCTACTTATTTATAGGCAATGGACAAAATGCTCCCAAACGTAGTCAAAATGTATAATACCCTAATCATCAAAACAGCCCCTTTGTATAATTTAGATTAATTCTTCCCACAGAGGCGTTGCTATGTTGTTTCAAATCTTTCAACTCCTTTTTCTAGTTTCCCCCAAACTACCCCAACTCTAGACTTTATATTTTTTGTGCCGCTGTCATCAATGAATCAAAATGGCACTCTGCCTTTTCTTACATATAAATGAAAAAGAAAAAAAATGTTTTGAGTCACAGTATGGTTAAAAGTGTTCTTTAGACTTGTTACAAAATTATTACAGACATTTAAATTTTGTGTGGGATTTGACTAATTGCTGAAAGGAAAAAGTTCATTTACAGTCTTCTTCCTTGAAACCTAGCAGGGTGTAAGGGTCTGCTTAATAATGATCTAATATAGTCACAATAAAATTATCTGTAAATACCGTAGTTACTTAGAATCACAAAGAGAGCAGGCCCTTAAAAAGAAAAAGGGAACAAACAAAACAAAAAAGAAAACAAAAAACAAAAGAAGAAAAAGAAAGAAGAAAGGAAAAAGAATAATGAATTCTGTACTGAGAAGATCAGATGCTAAAATCTACTTTAAAACAATTGCCAGCTGGCCCAGGGCAAATCCCCGCGGCTTAGAGGGTGGACCTTTTGGGACCCTTTTCTGACCCTGGCTGACTCTCAGCTGCCTCTGCCCCTTATTTCTCGTTCTCTCGGGATCCAGCCGCCATCTGGATCTGCAGCGAACGTGGCCTCAAGCTTCTCAGCTGTGAGTACCCCTCCTCCTTTTTCAAGCCCGGTCCTATCAGACTAGTGTCCTGCTCTACCTGCTGCCAGGGGCTGCTCCAACAGGAAGTGCCATGCCTGTTACTGCAGCCCTCTTGATGGAACACCCCAAAGTCGTTGGACACCCTAAAAGAGTCCGTTGCAGGTATTTGCCTGACTCCTCTCTGTGGTGAGGTGCTGCCAGAAAACCGTCACCTCATATAAGTTGGTCCATTTTTTAAGTCAGAGGGGACGCCCTGACTGAAATCCCCACCAGGAGTCAGACCTCCATTTCCTTTCGCGGGACACTCCTTTGGGAACTGGCAGGCGGCCTTTCCCACTTTGGCACCCTCCCCCCCTTCGTTTGGACTCGCGCTCGGGGTATCTCCTTAAAAGGTAGAACAGTGGGGCGCCTGGGGGGCTCAGTAGGTTAAGCAGCTGCCTTGGGCTCGGGTCATGATTTCAGGGTCCTGGGATGGAGCCCCTGGGCTTTCTGCTCAGTGGGGAAACTGGTTCTTCTCTCTCCCGCTCCCCCTGCTTGTGCTCTCTTGTTCTCTCAAATAAGTAAGAAAAAAAAAAAAAAAAATCTTAGAACCAGGATCCTTTTTCTCTGCCTTCTGGCAGGGCTTCTCACCTCTGCCTCCCCTCCGCTCCTCCTGTCTCTGCATCACTTTGGGTTACGGCCTGCATGCACCACCCACTTCAGATTTCCCCACTGGTGCCCCAGGTAAAAACTGACAATGGGGAACAAACTGACTGACTTTTAAGTGGACCCAGGTGGAACATAATTCGGTCTTTAAACCAATTGAAACTTGTATTCTACCAATGTTTACTGAAGGTCAGAGAAGCTCCTGTTACCTCTTTTGCAGTTTGTCAGCAAAAGATGACTTAAGATGATGGTTAATTTTCTCTGTCTCAAAATTTTCACAGTTAATTAAGATAGTTTTCAAAGCGTTTGGTAACCCAAAACTTTAAAGTGTTGCTTGGAAGGTAAGTTGAATTGAATTCATTGGACCTCTACATCTTTTCCAAATGAGAGAAAATACTAAAGCATTGATAACTGAATGTAGGTTTACAAAGAAAATAAGAATATTTGGGTCTGTTGGAAAACATGTTTTATGCTTAATTGATTCATAAATTTGTCATCTAGTGAGCTCTTGTGTAATCATTCACCGTTGGTTACTACTTGATTTTCACTGGAGACTAAGATTTCTGTGAGTTAAAATTCTGCTAAATATAATTAAGACAAATGGAAATAAGGGAAGCAATTCTGTATGTGTAAGAAATATCTAAAGAATGGAAATACATTTTTGATGAAGGTAAGAGAAAGTTACTTTGTCCTAAAATTACACTGGTTGTTTGGAGAGAAACGGCTTTGGGATAAAATCTGAAGGCAGAGGAAAGTTGTAGGTTTGTGAAGGGAAGTCTTTGGAAAGGAATTTATGTGTGCTCAGGATGGCCTCGGATTGAGAGGAATGGATTTTAAAAGTACACTAGCATAAGTTGAAATTCTACTTTCTTTCTATTAAAAAGACAAGTTTTCTTGAATTGTTGGTCTGCTCTTGATAAGAAAATGTAAACGAAGTGTTTTTTCTTTGCCGAGGAAAACCAGTTTCTATGTTTTGTCTTTATCATCAGGTCTTTAATGACCCATAATCCTACTCAGACTTGTGCTTTAAAACTTTCTAAGGTTTTAACAAATTTCCAAGTTTTAAATTGCAAATGAAATGTCTGACTAATTCAGCTTATTTATTTGGTATGTTATGTTCTGTGTTAGGTCCTCACTCAATATTCTGATTATTGAAGTGTTCTGGGTCACAAAAATAATTGAATTTCCTTGTCAGTTGCATCATAATGAACTTTCAGATCGTTAATAGTGTTCATTTCTGAGTTTTTCTCATTTATAATTGTTCTTATTCGTTTGCAAAATGAGTGTCATCTTCAAGGAGATTCATAAAAAGGGCTTTTAGGACAAATAAAGGTATTCAGTATCTTTAAGATCATACAATTGAATGGGTAAGATTTCCAGAACTAACTAAAGCTGCATTCAAACTGAACAAGAATTTATAACATGGAACTAAATAAATTGAGGAAAATGACTATAGTTTTTATAACTCTTGTTTGAAATATTGCTGGTTCTCTAATGTTTACTCTTTCAGATTAAAGAAACTTTCTCTTAAGATATCTATGACTTACAGAAATATGATAAATTATTTATTTGTAAACAAATTCAGGCATTTAACTTTTCTCTCTACTTGAACCCTCTGAAATTCAAAAGGTCTCAGTAAGTATTTTTTTCTCCATGGCAATCATACTTATTTGCATAAATTCAATAAGAATTTGTTTTCCTTTTATCAGAACACCATTAAAAACACTGGTTATTTTACCAAGGCTTTGACTAGAGTGTCATATTTGAGAGAGACAAGCATAGACTCATATGACTGGACAGCTTAAAGGAATTGAGGTTGACTTTATGAAACATGGAGCCATAAAGCCTCAGGGATATGTTGGCCTGATACCTTGCTTACAGAGTTCCCAACAGCTTCACCAGATGAATAATGAATGTCACTTCCTGGCAGGTGTAGAAATCTCAGGATATTTTGGAGACCTTGTGAAGAGGAATTCACCCAAATCTATAGGTATTTTAGGCATGTCTAATGGCAAGTACTTAGCTTGGCTTCTGGCCTGGAGAGGCTACTTAAAGTTCAATTTAGATCCCTTAGAAAAGTTCCAGCAAAGCAGATTTTAAAAGATCTATATAGCCAATTGCTATTCTTGCTGAACTTATATAAATCATTAGGCCAAGTTTGTTAAAATTGGACTTATTTTACAAACAAATTGGTCTTAATTTGGCTATCTCTGGAAATGAGGGTGATTTTGGAGAGAAAAATTATGTTTCTCTAACACATCTTTGCAGATGTTAAATGCTAGCTCTATTGTCTTTGAATGTTTGCCTAAGGTAGACAACTTGAGGTGAACTTCAGAGAAGGTGCTACAATAGTTCTTGTATAAAAGGCCATCTTCGCAATTGCTGTTCTGTGGGGATTATAACAGGACCCCATGGCCATATGATTATTTGAACAGCTGGAAAATGGGATTGATTCTCCAATTGTATAACTCAGTTAGCACCTTGACCAATTCTGTGTAGCTGGAATGACAAAATAGTTGCCTAAAAGTCAGGGTGTAGCCCACTCTGTGGAGTTAATTATGGACTTGTGAAAAAAATGGATGGCTTCACTTTCCCTTTGCTTAGATTAGGTGATATACTCGGAAATGCCCTTATCTCTTTATACAAGTCTTCTATCACTTGCCAGTGATTCCTCTTCATTAGGATATAGTTAAGGCTAGACATCAAACAAAGAGGGATTCTTTTTGGGGGTCCTGGTTTTATTCTTCTTTCTATTTAAATTCAGTTAATTAACATATAGTATATAATTAGTTTCAGAGGTAGAGTTCAATGATTTGCCAGTCTTACATAACACCCCATGCCCTCTTAATGTCCATCACCCAGTTACCCTATTCCCCACCCTCCTCCCCTCCAGCAACCCTCTGTTTGTTTCCTGTGATTAAGAGTCTCTTATGGTTTGTCTCCCTCTCTGACTTCATCTTGTTTTTTTCCTCTCTTCCCTTATAATCCTCTATTTTATTTCTTAAATTCCACATATGAGTGAAATCATATGTTAACTGACTTACTTCGCTTAGCATAATACCCTGTAGTTAGCATAGTACCCTCCATTGCAAATGGCAAGATTTCACTTCTCACATCTTCTTTATCCATTCATCTGTTGATGGACATCTTAGCTCTTTCCATAGTTTGGCTATTGTGAACATTGCTGCTATAAACACTGGGGTACACGTACCCCTTAGGATCGCTACATTTGTGTCTTTGGGGTAAATACCTAGTAGTATGATTGCTGGGTCATAGGGTAGCTCTATTGTCAAATTTTTGAGGAACCTCCATACTGTTTTCCAGAGTGGCTGCACCAGCTTGCATTCCTACCAATAGTGTAAGAGGGTTCCCCTTTCTCCACATCCTGGCCAACAACAAAGAGGGCTTTATTTATTTATTTATTTATTTATTTATTTATTTATCTGATAGAGAGAGTACAAGTAGGCAGAGCATTAGGCAGAGGGAGAGGGAGAAGCAGGCTCTCCCCTGAGCAGAGAGCCTGACGTACAGCTTGATCCCAAGACCCTGTGATCATGATCTGAGCCCAAGGCAGCTGCTTAACCATGCCATCCAGGTGTCCTCAAGGAGGACTTCTTGATGGTTATAATCCTTAATCATATTTGTTCCAGGAACCACCTCTGTTGATACAAAATTGCAAATACAGCCTTTAGCTAAGCATACAGCAGTCATCTTTAACTAAGCTTGACATGTAGTCACCCACAAATCACAAGAATGTCCTTCAAAACCAAATGGCCCTTTTTATCCTGACTGCAGCTCAGAGGAACCTCTGCCTTATTAAAACAGGGTTTTATGTATATACTCCAGACTATCACAAAAGTGTGACAGAGTTACTAAAAACCATGAATACTCAAATTGGCGCTTTAACCAATCCCTCTCTTTTCTTTTAATGATTGATTAAACTCCTGGACTGGAGGAAGATTTTTTGCCAACTACCAAATGATATCCCTAGGGCAAACTGTCTCTGCCATTAATGTCCACCAAAACCAATACATTCTAAAACCTGACCCCTTTTTCTTAGGTAACATGTATCCTAAACTTGTATCCGGGCATCGGGTGTACCTTAAGACTCTTTGCAGGACTAAAAGCTCCTCAAACATATCTGGACCAGGTCCTATCAGGTTCTCTTTACTGCTGGAATACTGGTAAAACTTCACAGCTTCTCCCTGTGGATCTGTCTTTCTAAAATCAAGACCATTCTTGCCCCAGATGAGGAGCCCTCCTCCAAATACAACTGTGAGCTGGTTGGAGAACTATACCTGTTATTCAAAGGAGACTCAGATGATACCCAGAAGCCTAGAAGACCATGAATCCATCCCATTGCTAATACCTACATACACTCATTCTGTGATACTGTCCTAGGAAAACTCCGTGAATACTTTCCTCCTGAAACTCACATGATTTGTTCTTTCTAATTCTGAGACTTCATTTTCAATCTTTTGCTTCAGGGTTTCCTCCAGATTTACTGGTCAGAAATCATAACTTATCTGGAGCTTTCCCTCTGATGTCCTGCTCTCATAACACAATCATCACCCCTTTTGCGGCCAAGCTTTGTCTTTTTAATCTTAAAAGATTTAATCTTTAATTTCTTCCTTCTGGGACCATAAAACTCAAGGATAGTTTTCCTGGAAAGAAACCTGTTCATGGCTATCCTCACTTCTTCCCTTCTTAGGACCCCTGCCTCAATACTCATTTCCTAATTATTGGTCCCCTTCTCTTTAGTCTCTTTGTTAAATTTGGCTCTTCTAGAATCCAGCAACTCCACATACAAATGATGGTTCAACAGAGATTCTGGCCAATACCATCCAAGGGTCCCCTCCCCAAATCCCATGTACCTTACCATCAAGCAATTTCCCTCAAATCATCTATTTACATGTTAATATAAGACCATGCTCTGGTCTATAACTGCACAGAGCCGCTGATCAGCTGACAAGTTTAGATAGGGACATCTCTGTAGGAAGAAGCTACGGAAGAGAAGACCTCCACCCAAGTGCCAAAGATTTGTCTTTGTTGATCTGTCGGGTGTGGGGGGGGGGATATAGAGGTGACTTCTCGGCAATGAAATACAGACATACCCACCAAGTGACCCACCACAAAATAGACATAGGCCCTAACTGACCAACAGGCTAACTTATAACTAGGCACAGTTACCAAAAAAGGGAGAATTCCATAGTCACCATATCTCCTCATCTTTTCCCTTTAAAAACAGCCCCTTCCCACTACCTCATTTCAGATAGCCTCTCTGCTGTCATGTCTACAGCTCCCTTGTGGTGTATTCAATAAATTTCTATCTCATTTGTTCTGTCTCAGGTGAATTCTTTCACCTCCCATGCCACCAGCTTCCACTCAATAGTTGCCCCATATTTGTTGAGGCTTTCATCTGATCGAGAGACACCCCATTGGGGCACCACAGATTAGGTTATAAACTAGTTGAAGTCAGTTTTTTTCATTTTCCTTATATAGTCTTCAAATCATTTTATACTGGTCTGTGCTTAAGGAGCACATGATAAATATTGACTCAATGTATAGATCAGTGATCTTACATATCTAATCACAGATAATTATTTCTGTTGATCCATCATTCAATTCATAGAAGATTTCTTATCTCCCTATCAGGACACAAACCCTGTCATGTCAAAGGCAGCATCTCAGTAGTAAAACCTGCATAAACACAGTAAGGCATATTGTGCACAGAAACTGTACACTGCTAAGATGAAGACATTATAATGAGAGCAGGGTAATGAACAGAATAACAATTTGCCAACAGAAGACAAATTTCCTTCCCTTGGAAGCAATGCCTATAGAGAATACCAACAAGAAAACATAATACTTCAAAATGCTTGTCTGGGATATATTTTCTTATCAAGTGGTGTATTTCTTATCATGATGAAAGGGAAAATGGATCCATGGGTAATGCTGATAAGTTAACACAGATAATGTGTTGCAGTAAACATTAATTTATCATTCCAGTGCTAAGAAACAGTTGGAAATAAAATAATAAAGGAAGAAGGAAAGTGTAGAAGCAGAATTGTATACCTTGTATATGAAAAAGGTTAAATAAAACAGGATAATTGGCAACAATTAAATAGTAAAATATTTAAAATCAAATTCTCTGATTTTGAAACAAAAGGAAGGCAGATTAAGATTCTATTTCCTACTGAAATTAAAGTGACTGTCATGTAAGCAAAACTTAATAGCCCTCCAAAAAAGAATAAATGAGGCAATTGTGTACAACTTAGTAGCATATTGAAAACCTCAGTCATGAGTGAAAAGTTTTTCCCAAATAAATTTATTAGCTTTCTGTTAGCTGATCACCATAGACATCTTCAGTTATCTAGTTTTAAAAGGGAAGTAATCTGTCATACTTTTGGAATGATAAAATGTTTTAAAATACTATAAATTACATGTATTTAAAATACTATAAATAGTCCTATAAAGTTATAGGCTACTTTATGAAAATCCAAAGTGAAAAAAATTAGATTTACAATAATTCTAAATTAGACTGCTGTATTATCAGATACCATAAGAGCAATACAAATGCTTAAACACTATCATAAATAAGGTTTAACTGACACTGTCATAAATTAACCTTTATAGCCATGCTGTTATTGCAAAGAATATATATCTGGCCATTTTTTAAGTTATTTTTAGCAATTTAATCAATATAAATAATTTCCACTAGTATACTAATTATCTGTATTTTGTAATTTGTCAGTATTGTTAAAATTGTCACAGATTTATCACATATTGTCTTCATCATGGGCTTAAGTAATTTAAATTACCATTGAAATGTTGCATTCAATTTTTTAAGTTTTTGGAGTAAGACATATTAGAATTCTTCAAGAGATTTCACCATGTGCAAAAACTGAGAACTAAATATGACTTTGTTGCTTATACCAAATTAGCACAATAAGATGTGCTCCAGATCTCCCCCTCCACTTCCTGGCAGCTGCTAATCTACTTTCCATCTCTATGAATTTGCTTATTCTAGAAATTTCATATAAATGGAATAATATAATGTTGCCATCAAAATTTAATCACACATTTTAGAAACGTAGAGAACCTTCAGACTCTTGAGAATAAGAATGAGGGGCACCTGGGTGGCTCAGTGGGTTAAGCCTCTGCCTTCAGCTTGGGTCATTATCCCAGGGTCGTGGGATCGAGCCCCGCATCAGGCTCTCTGCTCAGCGGGGAGCCTGTTTCCTCCTCTCTCTCTGCCTGCCTCTCTGCCTGCCTACTTATAATCTCTGTCTGTCAAAACAAATAACATCTTTAAAAAAAAAAAATAGAATAAGAATGAAAATAAGAAAGAAGAAAGGTAAAGAAAGAGGAAGGGAAAGACTGTGTGGCTTTCGGGGTATTATATAATGTCAGTCAAAGCAAGTGCTACAAGCAGATGACTTGAATTCATTTATATTTTCATTCGTTCAGTCAAAAATGTTTATGTGTTGGGGCACGTAGGTTGCTCAGTTAGTTAAGAATCTGCCTTTGGCTCAGGTCATGATCTCAGGGTGCTGGGATTGAGCCCCACATGAGGCTCCCTGCTTTCCTTCTCCCTTTGCCTCACCCCCCTGGTCATTCTCACTCTCTCTCAAATAAGCAAATAAAATCTTAAACCAAAATGTTTATGTCTTAACAGGCAACATTGGGTCCTGTCATTTATCACTTTTCATGATTGTTTCTAGTTTTGTTTTTTTTTTAAGGAAAAAAATGTTCAAGTTATTTAAATTCTCTGTTTCAATTTCTTCTACTATAAAATGGAATTTATATGTAAATAGAACCCATATAACACATGCAATGCATTTAGCCTAAGTCCAGATATACAGTAAACTTACTATTAAACTGGTTTTAGTTATTAACCAGCAAGTCAAGAAAAAATACTCTTATTGAAATATTATGATTCCTCCTTTCCTGGAACTTAAATTTTAATATGGCTAGCATTTGACATGATCCTGTCATATATAAAATAACTCTTCCTTTCTAAAACATTTTGAATACATTTTTTGGTTAATACTTTTTAATATATTTTAATTTTTTTATTTATTAAGATTTTATTTATTTGACAAAGAGAGACACAATAAGAAAGGGAACACACGCAGGGGGAGTGGGAAAGGGAGAAGCAGGCTTCCCAGCCCAAGCAGGGAGCCGGATGTGGGCTTGATTCCAGGACCCTGGGATCATGACCTGAGCCAAAGGCAGAGGCTTTAACCCACTGAGCCACCCAGGTGCCCCCAAATTCATCCTTTTATACTAAAACTAAGTGGTTTTTAATATATTTGTAGGATTGTGCAACCATCACCACTGTCATTTCAGAACATTGTCATCACCCCAAGGAAATCCTATACCCATTAGCAGTCTCTTCTATTTCCCTTCTTCCTGCAACCTATGGCAGCCCTGATCTATTACCTGACCTTATGGATTTGCTTTTTCGGAACACTTCATATAAATGGAACCATACAATAAGTTACCAAGAAAATGTAATCACAAAAAATAAAAACCTAAAGAACCCGCAGATCCTTGAGAATATGGCAATAGAGCTATATTAAAGAAATCAGAAAATGATACTGGTAGGCAGAGAAATGTAATGGAGAAAGATTAGAAAACATTATTGGAAATGAAATGCTTATTAAGATTCCTCTTAAGAATGTTCAGTTCCCACCTTTTACTGAATCAGAATTTCCAAAGGGAAAACCTGAGCATTTGTATTAAAAAAAAAAAAAAAAAAACCCAAAAAACAAAAAACAACTTTCCTAGAGGTTATAATACTTAGCCAGATTTTGGGACCCCTGCTTGAGACCATATTCTGACTAATTTCTTTTTTTTTTTTTTTTCTTAACATGTAATATATTATTTATCCCAGGGGTACAGGTCTGTGTCTGATTCATTTCTAATGTAGGTTATTCCTAGCCATAGATTAAGTCAATGACAAATTTGTAAGTACCTAAGTTATTCAATTATACCATTTTGAAGAAAAGAAAAATATATAAATAAAAGATTCGAATAACAATCACACCCTCTGCTAATGCTTTCATAAGCTTTTGGCCTATTTATGCGATGATTAATTGCTTAATTGTGTTTCTTAGACATCTACAGATGTGCATAATTAAAACTTTTTGAAATGAAAACTAAATGCATATTTATTTAGCTTTCTTTATTCTTACTTTCATTTGTTTGCATAAACAATGCTGTAGTAACTCATGCAAATCAATGCAAACAGAGAAATTATGCTCCTACAGATTATTTCATTTATACTTCTAAATAGAATTGGTAGTCCAAACGTCATGAACAATTAAATATAATTTATTACTTTATGTAAAAAATGATGAAATTAAAAATTGAAGATATGACAAAAGATCAATACAGTGAGTGTAGTATACCAACAAGTATACTTTATTCTCTTCTATATTTCCTTCACAAATATTTTGTCATCTATACATGCTCAAACTTATCTCAGTAATTAAATGTTTCCATTTAAATTTTAGTATGTATTTTCTTTCTTAACCTATCACTTCATACTCAACATCTCTGCTGTAAGATTTGTCAAATTGAGATACCAGAAGGTTATAAATGATGGATAATATTTATTGTTAAAAGAAAACACTGGCATAAAGGGAGTGAATGTGGTAAAATCAGATATGCTACCACTCTCTTTGCCCCACAAAGACAGATTAAAATATGTGCTGCACATATGGTTTTTACATGGGGAAGGCAGGAGAGAAAGCGAGGAGGGCAGGAGTTGTATCTAGGAGTTGTTTCTAGATGAGGAGTGAAGATGGAGAAGGAAGATTAAGAGTTTTACAGCAATTTGTCCTTGAGATTGAATGTTCATCAACAGTATAAATTCAGATAAAGTCATGTCTCAGAGCTGGCCTTAACTATACAAATATCTAAAAGAACATAGAACTTCTTAAGTTTCACATTCACGCCAGCAGATTTTTGGGGAAGGAATATGCTGCCTCAAGCCAGTTCTTTGCAAAATTTCTTACTTTAACAAGAGATGATGTAGTATACATTGCTCCATTTCCAAAACATATTAAGTGCCCTGATTTTCCTTAATTGATTTCCATTTTCTTCTGCAAAATTCTGAATTCTTATTCTTCACTAAATGTTAACACCTGGACAATCTTTGCAAATTGGATTGGTAGGCAGAATGTTATGTTACTATTCAGAACTAAAAAAAGATTTGGTCAATGATATGGTGGTTCATTGGGGGAAATCCTAAATTTACATCCAAATTTAAGAATAGGCATCTTTCTTTACTGGCTTACTTTTACTTTCAGAATTACTTTACTTAAAAAAAAATTTTTTTTCTTTTTCTGAATAACCTTCTATTAGCTCTGGCTTATAGTGGTTCAGTTACAGATTTCTTTGTCCCAAGGCTCTGATAAGTAGATAAGACCTTACAGAACATGTAAGATGTTATTAAAGAATCCTGTGGGTTAATCCTTTCATAAGGTAAAGAAAATTTCCTGTTGAAATTAATCCCCAGTCTTCCAGTTAATCAGTGTTAGGACTCAGACTTTCAAAGGAGGAGTTTATTTCAACCACTTTTACTCTTTAGAACTTTTTTTTAACCTTCTCTTAGAACTGTTTCTTGCTCTTTTTCTCTCTTTACCTTTTCTTGGTTTTCCTGATAGTTTGTTTTTTAAACACTGTTATATAGCTAATTAGCCACTTTTGTTACCTCTAATCTCAATATATCCAAAATAAAATTTCTTTAACTTTTTTGAGGTTACCATTCACACATGTACTTATAAAATACACCAAAAACTCCTGTCCTTTTATTGTCAGACAAATACTAATGTCATAAAATAAAGCCTTCATTGTGGTGTCAGATTGTGTCAACAAAATGTTTATACCAGATTGCTGCAAGCAAATTTATGTTTGCATGCAATGCTTGGGTCTCTTAGTAATCTTGTTCTTTTTGTGTCTAAATCTAAATTATTATATCATTTAAAACATGTTGGTTTATCCTAAATGACACTAAATCATGCAGTACAGCAATAATGTTTGATTTGAAACCATGAATGTATCTATTCAGATGATACACATGACCCAAATCTGAGAACTGCACCTCAATCAAGTCATTGTGAAGGCAAATTTAACGTTCTAGCCATAATCCTGGCTTTTGTGCTGGCTTCATTTTTCCCACTTTTTCTATCACATGGAAGGTTCCATTTATCTGTCTTCTACTCTGAGGAATTTAATGTCTGGTTGCTTAAAGTATCTTGTTCTGGTTCTGACAAGGGAAAAGAATTAGTGCTCTACACAGTGATCTAGCCATCACCAGCTTCCTGGCTGTTGCATGCTTGCTTTTTCTTCTTACAGAACTTACTACAGATAGGGATTTAAGTTTTATTTTGCTCCTTTGAAGTAATGATGAATAATCATAAAGATGAGCCAATATGTTTTAAAAATCCAAAGGATAATAAGTCCATATTCATTTTCTCAAAACAGATGCCCCCTAGGAAGCATATTTCAGTTTTGAAACTTTTAAAATATTACCCAGCATGAGAATGGATGGATATATAATTTATAAGTCACAAGCAGTTTAAAAATCACAATAAACTCAAACTTGCAAATTCAGAATAAACTGTTACTATTTATAAGATGCCGTAGTGCCTCTTACTTAGATTAATATACACGGAAGCTGCACTTCTTTCTTCCACTGAAACATAATTTATTTTATGAAGGACCAAGAACAGAGACGCCTGGGTGGCTCAGGGGGTTAAACCTTCTGCCTTCGGCCCAGGTCATGATCTCAGGGTCCTGGGATCGAGCTCCGCATCAGGCTTTCTGCTCAGCGGGGAGTCTGCTTCCTCCTCTCTCTCTGCTGCCTCTCTGCCTACTTGTGATCTCTGTCTGTCAAATAAATAAATAAAGTCTGTCAAATAAATAAATAAATTCTTAAAAAAAAAAAAGACCAAGGACAAAAAATAATAATTTCATAGTAACAAGGAGAACAATATGGTTACTTTTGATATGTCATAAGTACATACATATATGTTAATACTGAGCACAGTAAAATATATTAACATTTATTTGCATAAAAATGAGATGAAACCAGCTTGTGTTTTCTTTTGTTGTTGTTTTTTTTAAAGATTTATTTATTTATTTGACAGAGGTCACAAGTAGGCAGAGAGGCAGACAGAGACAGAGAGAGGGGGCAGCAGGTTCCCTGCTGAGCCGAGAGCCTATGCAGGGCTTGATCCCAGGACCCCGGGATCATGACCTGGGCAGAAGGCAGAAGCTTAATCCACTGGGCCACCAGATGCCCCTGGTTTTTTTTTTTTTTTTTTTTTTTTAATATAAGTTAGTAAGTGATCAATTAAATACAATAAAGCGTTGCTTTGACTAAGTTACTACAATTATTTTCTAAATTTTGGAGAGGACACAGGGTGATCCAGTCTTGATAGTATAGTCCTATTTTTTGAAATACTTCACTATTATCACATCAGTAAAAATGCTTCTATCAGTAAGGACCATTCCTCTTCTCTTTCAAATATTTATTTGGATTCTCTTTTTGAAAGTCTTCTTAGAGACAAGTTAGTTGATTGAGTGAAGCCATCAAAAATTAAAAAAAAAAAACTATAAATTAAGGCATCCTGTGTAGTACAAAGAATATGGACATCAAAGAATGGCTCTAGATCCAGTCCTCAATTCTATCACTCATTCAGACAAGTTTACTTAGCTATAAAATGGAAGCTTTAAATAAAACCTACGTTGAGGGTTTACTGTGAGAGACTGACCATACACCTCAGTTTGTATGGAAGAGTACCATTTTACATCTTTTGTCCCACGTAATATTAATAGCACCCCTTTCCTACTCCAAAATGTCCAGTGAAGATAATACACTGTATGCTTAATCTACTTTATAAGACCTAGTGGGCAGTTAGTAAGTAACATCTTGCAACAAGATCAGGACGTGTTTAGACATCCTAATGAATCAAACCAAATGAAATGTTTCATTAGCTGTATAGTTACGTAGAGGAAAACTTCACAGAAAAAGACCATTTGCAGTGTAATCTAGGGCTATCTTACTAATGAGTCATTATTAGAAATAAGAAAAATAACACCCAAACTAAGAAAGTAAAAGGAGAAACAAGCTGAAAAATATATTGCAGTGACGTAAATGCCTCATGCATGAAGTTCTTGAGTATAAAGCTTAAAAATAAAATTAAGTTAAAAATTAAAACATTGTCTAATATTTGAAGAGCTTGAACTGGTAGCTTGAATAACAAAATAACAGAGTGAAAATCTCAATATCACTAGATAAAGAAGGTAGGAGAGGTGAGAAAATATAAGGGATCAAGGTAGAAAAACAGATGCCAAACTATAAAAATTTTATAGCAATACTGAATTTAGATTTTAATGATTCTGAAGACCAAGCATGTCCAGAGGAAGGTAATAATAATAACAACATTAACCATCATCATCTTCATTATTATTAACAATTACTGCATGCTGGTAATATGCTAACTTCTATAATAAATCTTCACAAGTATTAAGCCATTTACTCCTCATAACGCCCCATGGGTTAGGTACTATTGCTACCACATTGATTTACAGAGAAAGAAATATAAACAGATTAAGGAGCTTGCCCCTTGGCAGGTCAAAAATTCAAACCCCAATGGCTAGCTCAAATAGGCTGTAGTTGGCCAATACAGGGAACTGTAAAATCTTTTTCTTAGAAAGATCTGTCTGCTTTAGAGTGCAGTGTATATTGCACTGTGTGGAGAATGGATTGGAAATGAGCAATCATTGCAATTATGAAGACTTTTGTAGTAATTCAGGTAAAGAAATAATAATGTCCTAAATAAAGTAGTATGATGAAGAAGGAGAGAATTTGATAGATTAAAACATAAGGCATTAGAAGACAGTAAAATTGGTAAGATTGGATAGTTGAATGGATATGACCAGTGAGAGAGGAGACAAAATTAAGGCTGCTCCTAGATTTTTTTTTTTCTGAGGATTTGGGATAAATAGTGATGCCAGTGGATATGAAACATGTAGGAGAGAGAGAGATGGTAAGCTCAGTTTTGGATTAATAAGTTAGGGTTGCTTATTGGTCATATAGGTGTAGTTGTCCTTAAGACCTTTAGATGTATGGTTCTGTAGCATGGGAGAGATAGTGAAGCTGAAGTTTTAGACTTGAGGATCATATCCAGATAATTGGTAATTGATACCATACGATTACATTACCCTATATGAGAAACTCATATACGAAAGCTATAGTTGAAATTGTTTGTAGAAAGCAATATAAGTATTAAACACCTTAAAAATAAATAAGATTATCCAAAAAGAGGTTTTACTAAGACCAGTGGAAACTAATAAATTTTCTGAAAGTAGCTTATCCAGTAGTTTGAACCCCCCAACTCTTATGGGATCGTTTGGTGAGACTGTTCAAGAAAGAATTCTTGAGATGTTTTATGGTGCATCTTAGTAAGTTTATTAAGTAGTACAGGGACAGCACCCATGGGCAGAAAGAGCTACACTTTTTGCTGTATGAAGCTGGTGATTATGTTTAGTGCTCAAGGGGGAGGAGATGTGCAGAGAGTATTAGATCATAAATGTCTTTAAATTTCTACTAGTAAAACTACTTTCATAAGATTTCTCTGGTGCTTATCATTCAGTTTGATATTAACTACCAGTGAGATTTACAGGCGGTCATGGGATCCTTTAAGAATGCTGAGGGTTTTGAAGGGTCAGGGGTGGGAGGTTGGGGGAACAGGTGGTGGGTGATGGGGAGGGCACGTTTTGCATGGAGCACTGGGTGTTGTGCAAAAAGAATGAATACTGTTATGCTGAAAAAAAATAAATATTATTAGTATATTAAAAAAAAAAAAAAAACAGGGAAAAAAAAAAAAAAAGAATGCAGTAACCAGGGGCGCCTGGGTGGCTCAGTGGGTTAAAGCCTCTGCCTTTCGCTCAGGTCATGATCCCAGGGTCCTGGGATTGAGCCCCGCGTCGAGCTCTCTGCTTGGCAGGGAGCCTGCTTCCTCCTCTCTCTCTCTCTGCCTGCCTCTCTCCCTACTTGTGATCTCTATCTGTCAAATAAATAAATAAAATCTTTAAAAAAAAAAAAAAGAATGCAGTAACCAGGGGTGCCTGGGTGGCTCAGTGGGTTAAAGCCTCTGCCTTCAGCTCAGGTCATGATCCCAGGGTCCTGGGATCGAGCCCCGCATCGGGCCCTCTGCTCAGCAGGGAGCCTGCTTCCTCCTCTCTCTCTCTGCCTGCCTCTCTGCCTACTTGTAATTTCTGTCTGTCAAATAAATAAATAAAATCTTAAAAAAAAAAAAAAAGAATGCAGTAACCAGCACATATTTGATCCTTATCAAAACTATGCAGGCTATATAGGTCAGCCTTCTGGATATATAGGTCAGGTGAACATTTTTCTGCTTCTATCCCTCATCATCACCATACCAAACATATTCTCATTAAGAGCCCTGAACAATGATTAATTAAGAGAATATTTTAAATTTTATTCTCTTTTTTTTTCAAGTAAAGATGGCAATAAGTAGTAAGATGGCACAGAAAAAAAAGGAAAAGGGATAGAATTCAAAAGCTTAGATAATCCACAAACTATAGAAAACAAAACCTCAAGTATTATTTATGAAATAACACTTGAAAGAGGCACGTGATTATCATTCAGACATCCATCTCTCTACATCAGTATTCTATCTCCCACCCTTAACCCTGACAAGCAGCCCTGGGTGGTGTCTTCAGCATTTGACTTCTTCAAAGAGGAAAAGTTAAATGGTGTATAGCAAAGTAGACTCATGTCCTCTTTTCCTTGTTAAAGATAATAGAGAATCTGCCATGGCAAGAATTCTGCAAATAAAAAAGGGCCATGAACATGAACAGGAACCCAAAGTACCAATGGGCTGATTTATTCCACTTGACTCTGAATAACAAAGCTGTTTTTCACATACATTGTGAACTTTTAAGTGTTTTGTTAGGATGAAGATAAATCACCCTCTATTTCATGTCATACGAATGCTCTGCTGCAATCATAAGTAGAGATAGTGGAACCTGCTTAACTAAATTATTTTTCTTCCCCATTTTTCTCTGTTTGAAAAGATAGTATTTCCTACATTTGTCTAGGGTACAGTTTGGTTTGCTGTAACAAGAAAAAGTTTTGAAAATAGATTAATAAAATTCTAAAGTTAGAGTTTCATTTTAAAATCTTGAATTTTAAGAGTTACATCTCAGCCAAATTTTTGGTTTATTTCTTTACTATAAGTGAAATCTTTTGAATACATCTTATTTGCTGTGTATATATTTTAAGTAACACTTAAAACATATGCTAAAAACTTAATATTTTAAGGTTCATTTCTCTAAAATTTAAAAGTGTATTTATCTCTAACATTGAGTCATTGAAACTAAATTTTCAAGTACGAATTATCTCTAAATTGAGAGTTCTTATTCAGCAATTTCTCTGTATTCCTAAAAAAGTCCTTTAGCTACCTAGTAAGTTAAACACAAAATATAAGAATAGTAACTTACTCAAGATTTTTTTAAAGGTTTTTATACCCATCAGTTGGGTTGACTTAGCTAATGTCACTTACTTGCTATTCTAAAATGAAACAAATTACTGAAGAACTGAGTTTTGAAAGGAAAATACTGTTTTCCATTTCTGGTTCTTACTCGTTCTCTTACTGTCATAGACTCACAGAGGATATATTAAGAGAGATATTAAGTACAGTAAAAATCTGTGCAGATTCATATTAATAATCCTAATATGTTTAGCACCCACCATAAAGAAACAGCTGCCTGTTTCATTCATCTAAGACCACCTTGTTTGGCCAGGATTATTGTCAAGTAACCCAAATATTGTCTGCTTTTAAATTATTCCATTTCTGAGTGACCCCATGGAGCTCCATGTGAGTCAGTAGAGTTAGTAGAAGTGGATGAGTACCAGCATGATAACATGTCAAAATATTCTCACTTCCCTAGAGGTTCTCCACTATTCCTGCATTTCTCTCCTCACCATCAGAATGTAACATATTAAGGATAAAAGGTGATCCCTCCTCCAAGTACAGATACTTGTGTGAAATGTTCACCAAGTTTGTAAAATAGTCACATTTTCTGAGACTCAGACTTTTCTGGGTAGTCAGTCTTACACACAGTTGGTGTCAAGCAACCAAAATCTCCCTAGCTGCACAAAAATTCAGCAAATCCTTAATAATTTATTGTTTATATATTGACCCAATTGACATTCTGATTCCAGTATATTTATTGTGTTTCTCCATATTAATACCTATGCTCCTTTTTTTCACATTTTTTTTTAAATTCAGTATATGTGCTGCCGAAGCGAGCACCACATTTTTATTTAAATTCAAATTATGTAGCATATAGTGTAATACTGGTTTCAGGAGTAGAATTTAGTGATTCATCTCTTAAATATAACACCTATTGCTCATCATAACAAGTAATGTTGCCCTCAATACCCATCACCCATTTATCCCAACCCCATCCATGCTACCTTTTAAAATGAATGTAATTTCAATTAAATAAAAATGAACATGTCATTTTTAATGCTTGAAATATAGCAAAACTCGATCACTTACAAGATGAAATGCAAAATCTTTAGTTCTTTATGATTTGGCCCAAACATTTCAAACATTTGTAGCACTGTCTCAAAAGAATCCTTCAGTGTATCTCTAGGAAATCCTTGAACGTTTGTATAGTTTCACAGATGGAGCCTTTTGCAAATGCTGCTTGCTCTGACAGGATTGTTTTTTCTCATCCCCTTTTCCTGGTGCATCTCAATTGTCCCTGAAGCCTCAGCCCTAGTACTTCAGAACTCTAAATGCCTTCCAGATCCATATGGATTCCCCGAGCACGAGCTCATAGACAAGCCACCCTGAGTCTGAAATGACCCTTCAGCACATCTATGGTGACCAATAACTCTGTGCCCGCTCCCATCTAAGCATTGAAGATAAAGTGTTAAACAAAACAAAGCCCTTGCTCTCATGAAACCCCTATTTTTGTGAAGAAGATGGAAAGCATACGTAAATAAGTGGTGGTACTATTGAGTACCATGAAGAAAAATAAACCATGATTAAAGATTAAAGACAGCTGAAGAAGGCTGCTTAGATAGGATCATCTGATTAGACCTGACTGAGGGTGTGGCATTTAGCCAACACTTGAATAAGGTGTCCTTCTAGATACCTTCTTCAAAACTTCTTCTTATATTGTAACTAAAATTGAAATTCCTTAATATGTCATCCTTGAACTACATCTTTTTTCAGTTAAGCAAAAAAAATGGCTTTGAAAGCAAGTAATTGAACAGAAATACGTTCATATGAGAAGCATTTTATTTTAACTCATGACATATTAATGTACTTTCATGTGCCAATATTATAATATTGGGCCAAAGTTCTTTGAGTATGAATCTGCTGATTAAAGTTATACATCATTTTTCATACACAACTCAAGTTTTAAACTCACTCAAGTAGAATGAGAAAGTAAAGATATAAAATCCTGATGCTATGTGTATTTCATGACTTTCATGATTTTTTCCTCAACTTTTGCAGACTTTTCACTCACTCCCTAAATCAATAAAATCTAAAATCTCGAATCAGTGTTATTGACTTAGTAAATATTTCTAAAACATTCTCACTGTGCTCATATCTATAATTCTTTCATACATATATTTTTCTACCATGTAATATTAATTTAGTTATGATATTATAAAATTTTTATTGTTCTATTACAAAATATTCATATAAAAATAAAATAAAAATTAATAATCTGTTATTAAGCTGATTATGGGTACATGGACATATGTTTTATTATTATTATTATTACTACTACTTAAGCTGTGTCACTTTATTATATATACTATTTTTTTTTATTAAATTAATAGCTGGGGCACCTGGGTGGCTCAGTCATTAAACGTCTGCTTTTGGCTCAGGTCATGATCCCAGGGTCCTGGGATGGAGCCCCGCATTGGACTCCCTGCTCAGTGGGAAGCCTTCTTCTCCCTCTTCCACTCCCCCTGCTTGTGTTCCCTCTCTTGCTATCTCTCTCTGTCAAATAAATAAAAAAAATAAATAAAATAAAATCTTTTTTAAAAAAAGGAGTAAAATTAAATTAATAGCAAGTTCAATGAGCATAAACATGATTGAGAAAAGTAGCTAGTTCTCTTGGTAAGCATGCAACACGAATGATAGTGAAAGCAGAAAAGCATCCCCAACTACCCTAACTTTCAGAAGCCATGGACATCAATTAATTATATTATAGGAGGAATGGAGAGCATCAGTTAATACGGTACAATTTAATTAAATATTAGGTGGCATTCCTTTAAGGGTGTTTCCCCTACATTTGTAGGTAGGTGTCTATCTCTTCTTTTCACCTGTGAGCCCCTTAAACTGAGAACCTGGCTTTTTTTCAGATCTGTATAATACCAGTGCTTGGAACAGTGTTGGCATAGTATGCACTTAATAAATATTTGTTCAATGAATAAAAGAATATTGAATGTCTGAAACATATGCAATTCATTTTACTTCTGTTTCTCTGTATCAATTAAGAAATTAAATAGTTCTTTCTTCAATATTTTGTCATTTACATCTTGCTGCTGTACTTACAACCTCAGAATTAATTGGGTAATAATATTTGCAGTCTCCCAAGTTGTAGTCACATAGTGATTCATAGGAAAATGAATTTCAGGAATTCACTTGATACTTACCATTTCAGGCATGAAATAAACTTGATTTAAAACATCGCATTAGAAAAAAAAAAAGCTTTCTTTCTACCAAAATTATAACAATTATTTAAAGAGTTGCAAAAGGTTATAATCACAGTTTACCTAGAAACAAAATATTTCAAATCTGTTGTTTCCTGAAATAGTAACGTTTTAGAATCTTAAAAGCACTAATGTGTTTAGACAGATATTTTGTGATAAAATTAAGCACCATGACGAATAGCACTGAGTGCTTTTGACAGACTACAAAGCCAAATACCTTGCTGTATTAGCATTTGCATTTAGGATTAATTTTGTCCATTTACAGACACAAATGCCTTACGGAATTCCGTAGAAATACACCTCCTCTATAAGCATGAAGCAATCCCACAATATCAGTTTATTAGCCTTAGAAAGTACAGAGTTCCCGTGCCAGATGTTCTTTATGAGGTTCAAAGACCAAATAATTACATAGGAATACATTTACATTTATAAATGTTCAAACTAAATGGTCTCTTCTGTCTCTCCTTTATAAAGAACTCTATAAATCTAATCCTTAAAGACATGCCTTTTGAAGCAGTGTCTACGTGACACCAAAGCCTTCAAATGAAAAGTGGAAAATTTAACCATCCAAATGCTTGCCACTGTCTGGGGTCTTGGCATCATGCAGCTAAAACACTCAGGGCACTGCAAATTTTCCTTTAGTATGTATGCTGTGAATCACTTATATGCAGAAACCAAGTAGATCCGAGCAGCCTCCTCACTAAGTGATGTTACTTTCACATCAAAGCATAATCTTGACTATGAGCATCTACCTAGAAGGCTAGCAAATACTCTTAAATAAATGTAGCCTCAGTTAACCATACCTAAGTTAGGTAAATATTATAAGATCTAATATATAAATATGTATGTATGCGAGAGAGAGAAAGAAAGAAAAGTCTAAAAATATATGTGCCAAGTTTTTTTTAAATAAATCTTTAATCTTGTCATTCTTTTGTTGAAAAATTCCTAATGTTCTGTCACTTTACAGAAGTTTCCAAAGAGTTTTTAGCTGTAGAATCTTGTGCTTAAATGAAATTTTACATAGAAACCCACTATACAAAATATATAAGTAGTTCTGATCTTGTAAGAGCTTAAAGGTCTGTTGAAATGGCCTCATAGAAGGATTCTTTAGTGCACACTTTGCAAACCACTAAGCTATGGAAAAAATTCACACTCCTGTCTGCTTTTCATGCCTTCCAATAAACCTGTCTCACTTTACCTATCTTGCTTCTAATCACATTTGTCCTCCACTTAGAATGCCTTTCCATTCTCACTACCTTTCAGATTCTACCATTTTTCAAGGATCAACTTCACTGTCATCTACAGATGACAAATATACCAACCCAGACCAAATCAAAGCGTTCTTTGTTTATACTTTCATAATTGTCTCAAACATATTTGTTATGACATTTGTAAGATTTTTATTATATAGTTTATTTTATAGTCTTTATATTTCTTTTATGTTTACTTTATATTTTGATTGTATTTTTTATCTTTTTACTGGTAACAGTGCAGGTAATGGTACCTGCACAAATAAGCATTTAAAAAGTAAAGTATAATCCACTCTTTCTAGTGCCACTTTATCTTTGTAAAATATGGATTTGAACCCATGGCCTTATTGGTTTAAAACTCGTACATGAGCATTTACCATGATTATGTACCCTAAACCCATATCTCATTCCTTTTGTTAATTAATGCACAAATGCAGCAACTATTTTGTGAATGAGTAAGGTGCTAGGAACTTCAAGATAGATAGATAGATAGATATAACTTATTTATTGAATGAAGATTATTTTATTGAAGAAGATTGTATATTATAATATAGTTTATGTTCATTTTTTTTTATTTTGAAGTGAAATGAAAGTTTATTAAGTGACGGTGAGAACAGAAAGGAAAGAAAGAAAGCTATCTAGAATGAGAGGAGTCCTGAATGAGTTGTTACATTTTATGTTCTTTAGCTTGCTAAACCTCTCTATTTGATGAATATTCTCTAGTCTCCTGTGTACAGTTACTAATAACCAAAATGATGTTTTTCCATGTGGCTCAATAATTCAAAGAAAAAAGCACCACAACTTTTCTTAGAGTTATGCTTTATTTTTTAATTTTATTTTTAATAATTCATTGTATTTAGTTATTCAGAAGCCTATATGATTTGAAGCAAGATTTTTAAATCTCTCCAAGCCTCACTCACTTTCTCTGTACAGTGGGGCTAGGACTATGTTTCTTTCTTCCCTTAAAGGATTAAATGAAATCAATAAGTAACTTATAAACTACAACCATATAAAAATCTCTGTCGAGACTACAGTTATAAAGTATAAAAGGTTAGAACTGTCAGTCTTCAGACTCTCCACATCCCTGTCAGATAACTGACATGTTATCAGGTTGATTTCTGTGCAGTGCTTAGAATGAGAATTTTTGCACACTAATGGTCTTCCTTTTTCTCCAAATTTTTATATAAATCCAGTTAGTTAATATATAATGTAATATTGGTATCAGGATGAGAATTTAGTGATTCATCACTTACATATAATGCCTAATGCTCATCATAACAAGCGCCCTCCTTAATACTCATCACCCATTTCACCCATCCCCCATTCTACTCCCTCCATCAACCCTCAGTTTGCTCTATGCCTTTAAAAGTCTCTTACAGTTTGCTTTTCTCTCTCTCTTTTCCCTTTGCATATGTCCATCTGTTTTGTTTCCTAAATTCCATATATGAATGAAATCATAATGCTATTTGTCTTTCTCTGACTGATTTCACTTAGTGTAATATGCTTTAGCTCCATCCATGTCATTGAATATGGCAAGATTTCATTCTTTTGATGGCTGAGTAATATTCCATTGTATATATATACCACCTCTTCTTTATCCATTCAGTTGATGCACCTGGGCTCTTTCCATAGTTTGGCTATTGTTAATAATGCTACTATAAATATCAGGATGCATGTACCCCTTCAATTCTATATTTTTATATCCTTTGGTAAATATCTAGTAGCGCAATTGCTGGATCATAGGGTAGTTCTATTTTTAACTCTTTGAGGAACGTCCATATTGTTTTCCAGAGCAGATGCCCCAGTCTGCATTCCTGCCAACAGTGTAAGAGGGTTCCCCTTTCTCCACATCCTCACCAACACCTCTTGTTTCCTGTGTTGTTAATTTTAGTCATTCTGACAGGTAAGAGGTGGTTTCTCACTGTGGTTTGGATTTGTACTTCCCTTATGATGAGTGATTTTGAGTGTCTTCTCTTGTGTCTGTTAGTCATCCGTATATCTTCTTAGAAAAAATGTCTATTCGTGTCTTCTGCCTATTAACTGGGTTACTTGTTTTTTGGGTGTTCAGTTTGATAAGTTCTTTATAGATTTTGTATTTGAACCTTTTATCAGATACATCATTTGCAAATATCTTCTCCCAATCCAGAGGTTGCCTTTTATTTTTATTGATTGTTTCCTTTACTCTGCAGAAGCTTTTTTTCTTAATCAAGACCCAACAGTCCGTTTTTGCTTTTGTTTCCCCTGCCTCATGAGAGATATCTAGTAAGACATTGCTATGGCCAAGGTCAAAGAGGTTGCCATCTGTGTTCTCCTCTAGGGTTTTGATGGTTTCCTCTCTCACGTTTGGGTCTTTTAAATATTTTGAATTCATTTTTCTGTATGATGTGAGAAAGTGTCCCAGTTTCATTCTTCTGCATATTGATGTCCAGTTTCCCCAATCCCATTTGTTGAAGAGAATTGTTCCATTGGATGTTCTTTCCTTCTTTGTTGAAGATTAGTTGACCATACAGTTGTAGGTCCATTTCTGGGTGTTCTATTCTGTTCCATGGATCTATGTGTCTGTTTTTGTGCCAGTACCATACTGTCTTGATGATGACAGCTTTGTAATAGAGCTTGAAGTCCAGAATCATGGTGCCTCCAGCTTTGCTTTTTCAGCATTGCTTAGGCTATTGGGGGTCTTTTGTGGTTCCATACAAATTTTAGGATTGCTTGTTCTAGCTCTGTGAAAAATGATGGTGGTATTTTTGGTAGGGATTACATTGTGTTGATCATTTTTGGGTGGTATAAATGTCTTAACAATATTTATTTTTCCGTTCCATAACATTTAAAGTTTTTCCATTTCTTTGTGTCATCTTCGCTCTTTCATAAGTGTTTTATAGTTTCAGAGCACAGATGTTTTACCTGCTTGGTTAGGTTTATTCTTAGGTAACTTATTGCTTTTGTTGCAACTGTAAATGGGATCAATTCCTTGATTTCTTTTTCTGTTGCTTCATTATTGGTATATAGAAATGTAGTAGATTTCTATACATTGATTTTATATCCTGTGACTTTGCTGAACTTGCGTATTAGTTCTAGCAATTTTTTGGTGGAGTCTTTTGGGTTTTCTACAGAGTATCATGTCCAGATTTACACTTTAAAAGTAACAATACAATAATTACTTTTCTTGATCTTCACCTTGAATAAAGAGAAAATCAGTGCCTCCCAACTGAGGGAAAAAAAAAAACTAAAAAATTTTTAAAATTTAAAGATGATTAAAATATCAGATTTTAAAATGCAAAAATATATTTTAAAATCTGAACTTTATGCTTTCTTTTCTTTGATGATCTTTATGCTTTCAAATAAAAGCATATTTCATTTATTTAAGACCCATAACATATCTGTTTTACAAAAACCAGTTTCAACTAGTAATTCAACATGGAAGTATCGGTTAAAATTGGATATTGTGGAATTTTTTAAAGTGGTTATTATTCTCTGACTCATGTAAACCTTAGGTGTGATTCCAAGTCTTTCTCATAAAAGTCTACTACATTATTCTCCATCTAAATTGACAGTAATAGAATAAATCTACTACATACTAAAAGTGACTTTCAATATATAATTGGCAAATTATCTAAAATTCAGATGGTGCTGATGATCATGGAAAAAAAATTAAATATAATAGTAGCCTTACACAAAAGTTTTTCTACCCTTCCATGTTAGACATTCCTCTGGCTCCATCAGAGATCTAGCCACCATCAGTTTTATTCTAAACCAGCTGTTAGACTATTGTACTCCAAATTATAAGTAAGCATCTTGATTTTTCCTTCTTTCTGGTGTACTTACATTTAAGAGACTTTGCTTGCTAACCTAAAAATATGTACCAAAAAGAGGACGTAAAGAACATGTTCTAGAAAAAGGTCCCCTTTTGGAGCAGTTTTTCTCAGGCGTCAAAATCAAAATGGTATACAAGAAACAGACTCTTAACTATACAGAACAAACTGATGGATAGCGGGAGTGGGGCAGAATAGGTGAAATATGTAATGGGAATTAAGGAGGGTAGTTGTGATGAGCACTAGGTGTTGTATGGAATTGTCAAATCACTATATTGTGTGCCTGCAACCAATATTATACTGCATGTTCATTAACTGGAATTTAAATAAAAACTTTAAAAAGTCAAAATGGTATAGATGCTCTACCTACTTTAGCAGTTATTGGCCATGATTCTGAAGAAAAATGTAGATTCAAATAATGTCAGGATTTTGGATCTCAGAATTGCATGTCTCAAGGCCTAGCGAGACACAAAGCTAATACATACCCTCAGTGTTGCTAGAATAGAGTCAGCTTCAAATTCTCTTTTTCTGGCCTTTTTCCTTATGAACAATATTATAATGCAGACAATATTCAATATCCCTTTTTATTACTCTTCCTTTTATGCGATAGCAGATTTCCTTTCTTCAAAGTTTTACCGCAAGAGATTTCACTCAGACTCAATATACACAATGCTCACATAGTAGAACATAAAAGGAGGTAATTTTAAAGATGTTTCACTCTTTTGCAGTTGAACCAAAGTTTCATCCACCATATATCCTTCAGAACTAAATTTTTCCTTGAGTCCTAAAAAGTTTCTTCTTTTTTGGGAAATGAATAGAGAGAGATTTGTGTTTCTTCTCAACAGTATAATGTGTTCTCTCCATGTTTGTATCGTTAATAATAAGAACAATAACTGCCATTTACCTAGGAAGTTAACTGCCAGGCACTATTCTAAAGACTTTTCATGTATTATCTCATTTAATTGCCTCAGAAATCAATAAGTTAGATATTATTATTCCCATTTTACACAAGATAAAACTGAAAGACCAGTATAGTAGTATCTTGCACAAGGCCTGTACTAGAGTCAGAACCCACATAAACAGTAAGTTTCACAGCCCACCAGGGCCTCGCATCCCTGTTTGAATCCTCTTCCTTTTTCTTTTGATTTTTATAACAATTCTGTTAGAAATTCAGGGTTTTTATTTTAAAAGTGAGAAAAATTAAGCTCAGAGATAATAAGTGACATATGAATTTCTACTGCATATTTTAATACAATATCCATTATATGGCTATCTAAATTTAAGTTAGTATTAAGTAAAATGAAATAAAATTAAAAATAGTTCTTTAGGTTCACTAGCCATATTTCAAGTGCTTCATAGCCCTTTATGTAAGGCTAGGCGGCTATGATACTGAACAGTGTAGAAGAACTCTGTTTCTAGAATATTTCCATCATCGTAGTAAATTCTACTGGAAAATGCTGGTTTCTAAAAATACATCTTTTGATTCCTTGCACAGAGACAGGCAGACCTTATCCTTAAAACCCAAATGAGTTTACTAAGAGAAAATACTTAGGCACCTAGGATACAACTATAGCATAGCCACAGTATTTCTAATACAAAAGAAGAGTATAGTTCATGTATTGTATGTAATATGGTAATCATTTTAACACTTATAAAAAGAATAAGGTATTAGAATAGAAAGCAAAAAGAAATCAAGATTATGAAAGATAAGAAATTATGTCTCATTCAATTTTGAATTAATCTCATATCAATTTATTCATTAACTTCGAGGGAAACTAGGATGCTTGGGTGGCACAGTTGGTTAAGCAACTGACTCTTGTTTTTGGCTCAGGTTATGATCTTAGGGTTGTGAGACTGAGCTCCAGTTCAGGTTCCATGCTCCACATAAAGTCTGCTTAAGACTTTCCTTCTCCCTTTGTCCCTCCCCAGCCCTCCCCAAATATATAAATAAATCTTAAAAAAGAAAAACATTCAAGTGATCTAATTTACTCTAGACAAAAACTAAATGTTGATAATCCTATAATATGAACTTCACAATATATAGTTGTTTAAAGTTATGAAAAAATTAAATAACACCTTGCATTGTTACTGGTACAAGTGCAAATCACTAGGAATTCTATGGATAAAATAGAGTGCCTCTTCTTCTAGTGAAATCTATGATTTTAAAAGAGAATCTTTTAAGTAGATATTTGTTCCCTTTGTTCAGTACTCAGCTCACAAACAAAAATACTTGACTAAAAAAAAGGTGGTGTAGGCAGTAATGGCCTTGTCAATAATGCGAGACCCTATTTCCTGGAATAACTTTTAATTCTGCACAAGATACCCTGCCGTTAATGTATAGAAATTGACTAAAAGTAATAAATACCTTGGTGCTTCCTTTTAAATGTAATATAATTGCCCCTTTAATAAAAGCAAATATATGAAGATTCCACGGATGTAAATGAGACTACAAAACAAGGGTAAGAAAATGATTCAGTTGTGACAGGCAAGACTAATTGAAGACACAGAAAATCAAATCCAAATCTTGGTAGTGTGAAAGGGGATAACCCAGTGAGGTATGCAGGAAACTCTCTCTCAGGAAGAAGGAAATGAGTGGATTCCCTGGGACTAGACAGGTTAGTACTGAGAAAGCATCCATCTCAAACCAACTATAGCCAATCACCCATTGTCACCTTGCCCAGTGAAAACAAATGAGGTATGTTGAGTCTAAGAGATAGACAAAGAGTGAGAAAGTTGGAAACAGAAAAGAGAGAAGCAGAAAGAGAGAAAGAGATCACCTTCCACTGGAATGAATAGAATTGCCAAGCTACAGACGCAAGGTCAGACCAGCTCTGTATACCTGTCATCAGCAGAGGCTGTGTGAGCCTGAGAAAATGCCCCGGTATAGGCAAGTATGAATGAGAAAGTAACATAGCACACTTCCTTCACCTTCTCATGGATTGGCCCTCCCTCCATAAACTAAGCAGGGCTTTGTTTGTATGTGAGATATGTTTCCTGAAAATCAAAAGTGAATACATACAAAATACTTAATTTACCGCCAGGGAGCATTTGGACTGTACCCCCTCCCCCATTTATTTTCTTGGGGAAATATTTTGAGCAAAGAAATCAAGGACTACTGAATTTCTCTCCTAAGACAAAAATCATATACTTAAATCTTATCCATCACAGGAACTTAAAGTATCAGGTATCTTCTCCCAGTCTTTTAAGACTATGTTGTAACCTCTGAAAATAGTTTTTCCTACTTTTCACTGCCCCAGAAAAAAGTGCTTCTAGATCTACAGCAGAATAGTTCTCTTAATCTTTAAAAATTCATACCCTGAAAGTATACAGTGAAAAAAAAAAATCCTTCTAGTCTATAAATTAGTCTCTTGAGGAGCTCACCTCTTGCCTAGTTTTTTATTCATTGGAGATAAGCATTTCATAGACAACTATCAAAGCACTCCTGAGTCTTCAGTAATTCGTACTAAGAATTTTCTGCATATTTTAACATATTGATTAAGTGCCTACATATTTTCCAATTACTTTAATGATTTAAAAAAAATACTCTGTGGGAAAAAATGTGATCATATAATTTATTAGTTATCTGTAACAAATTGACTCAGATTTTATTTCTTTGTTTCAAATGTGACAAGGCAGTTTGGTTCCATAATTACTAGATAAAAGAAAGTAAACATTTCCTTATTGGAAAGTCAATAAATATGTTTTTTTCTCAATTATGGTTTAAAAATACATCCAAGAGTACAATTGCAAATAAGATGCTTAGCTACTCGTTTTATTAATTTTGCCATTTTTAGTTTGGCAAGCCAGTTTTTCAAAGCACTGGTGTGTGTATAAAAGGGCTTATTTTTGTGTTTTTTAATACAATAAGTTTCAACTGATGATTTATTTCATGCAAATAATTAAATACCAAATTACAGTATGTGGTGAGTAGAAAATTGCTAATAGAATATGCCTATCAAACCTGAGGAATATTAGAATGTGCATATGGGTTCAGTTCAGTTAACAGAAAAATTGGATTCCAATCATTTACTCTTGATAGCAATTTTGCCCTCTGTTCTTGGGTTCACCTGATATAACAGTACAAGACAAGCTATATTTGCAAAATACCACCTGGGAACATGCCTTGCACAAAATCCATTATTTGCTTAACAGTTTTATGCATGTTCTGTACATTATTTGAAAAGTCTTCAGCTGCACAGTTGGCATATTACCAGGGGATTCTGCCTCTGCAACTTTTCAATAAAAAGTGACACATCTAAAAATCAGAGTATAAGATTTCTGTGGAGTAGTATATCAAAGCAGCAGATTAAAAATGGAATGGGTTTTTACCCTTCATAAATTTCTGTCCAATCTTTATAGAAGTTGAAATACTAATTAGCATTATAACTGTTTTGAGGACAGTTAAAAAATAACATTTTCATATTAATCTTTCCTCCATTAAAAAAAAAAGGCTTTTCCATTAACTTCCTTTCTTGTCAAAAAAAAAAAAAAAAAGATTGTGCTTTACTAATGGTAACAAGGTCCCCAAAACATTACCATTGTTATGTAACTTGATATGCATTTGGAAGAAAACAAAATTTAGGTGCTGTTATTGGCATTATTATAATGCAGAATAACAAAAAACCAATCCTATTTTTGGCAAATTTGATCTTGATTATATTTACTTAGTTTCACAGTATCTTAAACTGTAGAAATAATATTCCACAGACATCTTCAAGAAATGCATATTATTTGGTCACAAGGGAATTGTACATGAGAGGAATGAGAGATTATAGCATGTCTACCACATTTATCATAAGAAATCATCCCTGCAGAAAAAAAAAAAGCATTTCATACAGTATAGCATCTATTCTTTAAAGATCCCACAACAAAATAGGTTTATAGGGAGCATACCTCAACATAATAAAGGCCATATATGGAAAACCCATAGATAATATCATCCTCAGTGGGGAAAAACTGAGGACTTTTCCTCCGTGGTCAGGAATAAGATAGGGATGTCCACTGTCACCATTTTTATTTGTCACAAGACTAGAAGTCCTAGCCACAGCAGTCAGACAACAAAAAGAAAAGGCATCTAAATTGTCAAGGAAGAAGTAAAACTTTCCCTATATGCAAATAACATGATGATACAAAACCTGAAAGACTCCACCAAAAAACTACTAGAACTAATAAACAAATTCAGTAAAGTCACAGAATACAAATCAACATACATACATTTGCTGCATTTCTATACATCAATAATGAAACAGTAGAAAGAGAAATTAAGGAATCAGTCCCATTTACAACTGCACCAAAACCAGTAGGATACCTAGTCATAAACCTAACCAAAGAGGTAAAAGGCTTGTACTCTGAAAACGATAAAACACTGATGAAAGAAATTAAAGATGACACAAAGAAATGGGAAAACATTCCACGCTCATGGATTGGAAGAACAAATATTGGTAAAATGTCTTATACTACCCAAAGCAATCTACACATTGAGTCCAATCCCTATCAAAATATCACCAGTATTTTTCACAGAGCTAGAACAAACAATACTAAAATTTGTATAGAACCACAAAAGACCGTGAAGAGCCAAAGCAATCTTGAAAAAGAAAAGCATCCTGAAACCAATATTACACTGTATGTTAATTAATCAGAATTTAAATAAAAATTTGAGAGAAAAAAAAAGAGAAGAGCTGAAGGCATCACTGTTTTGGACTTCAAGTTATATTACAAAGCTGTAGTGATCAAAACAGTAAGCTACTGGCACAAAAATAGACACATAGATGAATAGAACAGGATAGAAAACACAGAAATGAACCCACAACTGTATAGTCAATTAATCTTCAACAATGCAAGAAAGAATATCCAGCGGGCAAAAGAATGTCTCTTCAGTAAATGGTATTGGGAAAACTAGACAGCAACATGAGAGAAGAAAGAAACTGGACTGCTTTCTTATACCATACATAAAAATAAACTCAAAATGGATTAAGGACCTAAAGGAGACCTGAAACCAAAAAATCCCATAGGAGAACACAGGCAATGACCTCTTTGACATTGGCATTAGCAACCTTTTTCTAGATGTGTTTCCTTAGGCAAGGGAAATAAAAGCAAAAATAATTTATTGCTTTTGCATATTAAAGGAAACAATCACACAGCAAAAATAAAAAGCTTCTGCACAGCAAAGGAAACAATCAACAAAACTAAAAGAATTCCTAAAGAATGGGAGAAAATATTTGCAAATGACATACCTCATAAAGGGTCAGTATCCAAAATAACAAAAACTCAACACATCCAAACTGAATAACCCAATTAAAAAAATAGCTTGTGGACGCTGTGCTTCCCAGTGTTGACTCTTCACAGTCTACCAAGTTTCTTTTTCACTAGGTGCTCATCACAAATGTACTCCTCAATCCCCATCACCTATTTAACCCATTCCTCCACCCCTCTCTTCTGGTAACCATCAGTTTGTTCTCTATAGTTAAGGGTCTGTTTCTTGGGTCACCACATGGTGAAGACATATATGAATAAATCTGAATAATCAAGAGACAAAGACTCTCAGTGCCAAGGTCAGTCTCTTTGATAACTATGGCTTGACCTTACCTCCAGCTGTTCACTTCTAATTTGAGGAAGTAAAATTCTACAAAGTCTGCTTATCTTTAATTCCAGACACATATATATTTGCACATATATCAGTAATGCTTGAGTTCTGAAGCTTGAAGCTCCTAACATGGTGCTAAAGTTAGATAAGATATTTTTGTCTAAACATATTATAGATTAACAATAATCAAGTGATAAGCTTCTGAAAGTTTATCTTTTAGTTTATCTGCCTTGAGGAAACAATTTATTTTCTACTCTCATCTCCTACCCCAAAGTAAAGATCAGTGATTAATTAAAGCTTATGTCCAAACATTCAAACCTGAGGAGTAAATTCAGTGCAGTAATAATTCTTGGTCATATGAACTAGAAATTCCACATGGAGAATATACTGTCTCTTTAGTTTGGACACTATGGCTCTAATATGTTTATTAAGTCAGAACCAATCAGAGGAGCAGTCATAGAACATGACATGTAATAAATCCATTATCAAAACTATTTCATGGGGCGCCTGGTTGGCTCAGTGGGTTAAAGCCTCTGCCTTCAGCTCAGGTCATGATCTCAGGGTCCTGGGATCGAGCCCCATATCGGGCTCTCTGCTCAGCAGGGGGCCTGCTTCCTCCTCTTTTCTCTCTCTCTGCCTCTCTGCCTACTTGTGATCTCTATCTGTCAAATAAATAAATAAAATCTTCAAAAAAAAAACTATTTCATGATGAGAGTAGATTTTTGACAAGGAATACAAATTTTGAAAAGTATTTTCACCAAAAGAATGAAGGTTCTGTTGGTCTCTACTGAGAGAGAAAACAAAGAGAATTAATCACCCCAAAGAAGGTAGCCAGGATCCCAGCTATCTAATGACAATCTTTCCATATGCATTCTAAGTGGCTTACCATTCTGAATAGTATCCAAACAAATACTGTCCAGGGATAAATGTTTGGTGCATACATATACTGGGTACAGCATTCCGCCTTTTTCATCTCCATCATGTTGAGCAAGAAGAAAAAGAAGGTCCATGTTAACTGCATGAATTTTCTTTCCCTTCAAATGCCTCAAGTATCAGGCACAGCCCTCAAGAAAATGAAGAAGTATTTTAGGAGCAGTTATGTATACAATCCACTCATGAGACACCAAAACATCCAATATGGTGCTCAATTAATCTCTATTATTTTGTGCCATAATTTCTGAAAGGAAACTTTTCTGTAAGACAATACAATTTAAAGTGCCCTCTTGTTAGACTCCATGGGTCCCAGTTACAGAGGACATTATATAGTGTGTATTGGAAGCAAATATACATAATCACACACCCTAGTTTTTTATTGCTACCTTCTTTGTTGTGAGATAACATCAGCTCCAGTTATTTGGAGTCAACACCTCCCTCTTCAGGGAACTTCCTTCTACAGTCAGAAAGTGGCCCTCATTTTTATATGCTTTTCACCAAAAGTTAACTGTCGTAGAGACTGTGTATCCTATAGTCTGTAAATAGATCATTACTTCATGCCTTGAGGACAAAAGAATAGCCCATTCAGTTAAATAAATCTAGCTTCCTGAACTCAGTCATTAATGGAAAAATAGAGATGAAACAGACTGTCTTTTTTATTTAAACCATCTTCCTCCACTCTCCATGAGGGTAATAGTCTGAAGAAGTACAGTTATGTAGGAATTGCTTTACTGATGACAGGGAGGGATTTTTTTTTTTTTAAGATTTTTTTATTTATTTGAGAGAGAGAGAGATCACAAGTAGGCAGAGAGGCAGGCAGAGAGAGGGGAAGGAAGCAGGCTCCCTGCTGAGCAGAGAGCCCAATGCGGGGCTGGATCCCAGGACCCTGAGATCATGACCTAAGCCGAAGGCAGCGGCTTAACCACTGAGCCACCCAGGCGCCCCGGAGGGATTTTTAGTTAAAATGTAACAGGGGAAAAATTAAAGCTGCTCCTAAACTTTTCTTATTCTAAAGATAGTCACTTAGAAAATTAAGTCCTTCCTGTATTTCCTCCTGTATACCTCATTATTCTCCTCTGTGTATTCCCACTACCTCTTGGGTTTCTTTCATAGGCTTTGCTGCACCCTGACAAAGCAATGGCTTTTGCAAACTTTCCTGTGTAATTCTCTACTTGTCTATTAGAAATATCTCCAACATAAAATGGTTTTACTGCCTGGATCCTTTTCCTTCCTTCTTTGGTTTACTTTCTCAACCTGAGTAACTTAAATTCTCATTAGCCCATGCAAAGTTTTCATAAGAAGAGCAAAATAAATATTGAGAAGGGACGAGATCCTGAGTGATATGGTTCCTATAGATAGAATCGCCTTTCTCATTCTCCTCTCCAGGTTAAGTTGAAGATTGGGCTTTTTATTGACTAATATCCCTATTGGGTTCAGCATTTCCCAGGATAGAATAAACAATGTAACTTAAAATAAGAAAGGTATTTTCCAACGTCATCTACTCTGACGCCCTTGCTCTTCCACAAAGTAAATCACACTACTATGTAGAGTCAAGTTGAAATTCTCTCCTCCTTCCTCATTAAGCTTACCAAAATAAGGACATTTTATGGGACCCTTAATCATCCTTACCTTTGAAGTTAGCTATAATTGGAGATGTTCTCCTTATACTGTCTTTCCTAAAATATCATCAGTTTTGTTTTTTTGAAGCAGTAAGTTGAAAATTTCTCATACATTACCAAAGACCAGTACTCACAATAAATGTTCAATGAAGAAGGAAATATTGGTGATATTTTATAAAAATGAAGAAAAAGGACTCTATGTAACAATGTAATGTGTTTATCAAAATTTTCTATTACTGGGTCTCAGGGAGAATTATTACATACATATTATCTCTGTGTTCAAAATCATTAAAACATCTAAAAAGATTATTAAAAAGCTGTTTTATCAAAGTAGTTTCTTTGTTTGATAACTATTGATTAAGTAATTACCTAAAATAAACAATTGCAAATCTACTTTATCATGTCCTGTTTACTCAAGATTTATTATTATTCCATTCCTTTGCAATTGTAAAGCTACAACTAAAGAATATATGGTTAAAGCATGAAACAAATGTTAAATTTTCACCAAATTTAATAAAAAGAGCAAATGTGAATTCTAAGACCAAATGAAAACAAGCACAAGATATTACTAATTAATAAATAAAGCAATACTTACAAAATCCAAAGGAGAAAAGGTGTATTTTTAAGTGTCTAGTCACCAAAAGAAATCTAGAATTCGAAGTAAAAGAATTTGTAATACCATTTTATAAACATAGGACTGTATGATAAGTATAAATGTGCTGCAGAGCTAAATCACATTGAAAATTTTTCTGTGGTTATAAACACAGACTTAGAGACAGATAATCTGGGTTTAAATCCCAATACTGCCATTTACTCATTTACTCATTAATTTTGGTAAGTTGAACTCTTTGTGCCTCACTTTTCTTCTGTAGAGACAGATAAGGTGGTTGTAATTATTATATAGATGTATACATCAGGCCCTTGAAAACTATCAGGCAAATAGGAAGAACTCTATACATGTTTTGTTGTTCTTAGGTGTTATTGCTCCTGCAATACTGCATGCTGTAAAACAATGGAACATACTGTTAAATAAACTTTTAGAGAGAAATATACAAGGTTCATCTTTACTTAAATTCTCAAAAAAATCATTCAAAAATACATCATTAATGGCAGGTTCTTGATAAGACTTGCCTTTAAAATAATATTATTTGGGGTGCCTGGGTGGTTTAGTTGGTTAAGTGTTTGACTCTTGATTTCAGCTCAGGTCATAATCCCATGGTCATGAGACTGAGCCCCTAGTCGGTCTCTGTGCTGAGCGTGGAGCCTGCTTAAGATTTTCTCTCTCCCTCTCCCTTTGACCTTTTGCCCTCACTCCCATTCAGTCTTTATCTCTCTCTCTCAAAATAAAAAATAAAAATAAAATGCATAAAAATAACATTATAAAGTATAATTATAAGAATAAACATACAACATCTCAAACATTTAGAACTCAAGTCATTACTAACCATTCAGGAAAATGTAAGTTTCATGAATAGCAATTATGGAAAATATGCTTCATTCAAAGAGGACCTAAGATGGATGGAACCAAATTCATTACAGGAGGGTGATGCTGCATGATGCCAGAATTTAGTATAATAAGACAAACCTCTGCATATACTGAAATGGAAGCTCTAAAGCACACTCACTGTAATGCATAATTGCTCAAAATAAGGCAAAAAATAATTACAGTTAAACATTTGGCTAAAATGCTTAAACGTCTCATCAGACTACTGTTAATTACCAAGAACAATTGATTGTCATAACCAAATGGGGAGTACTCTTATATTAAGTCAGAAGACTATGGTATTTTTTGGCTCATATCCAAACACTTTAAACCTTCAAGTTCTTCTCCCTTTTTTATTGAATATTATCTCTTGGGGCACCTGGGTGGCTCAGTGGGTTAAAGCCTCTTCCTTCAGCTCAGGTCCTGATCCCAGGGTTCTGGGATGGAGCCCCACATCGGGCTCTCTGCTCTGCGGACAGCCTGCTTCCTCCTCTCTCTCTCTGCCTGCCTCTCTGCCTGCTTGTGATCTCTGTCTGTCAAATAAATAAATAAAATCTTTAAAAAAAATGAATATTATCTATTCTTCAAAGTCAGTCTCAAAGCCTATGTCCTCACAAAGCATGGCCTGATTACTACCTCCCTCCCCATGAGAAGTCATTTCTCATTTGAATTCATACAGGCTTATTTTCTCTTCATCCATTTGTCCCTTATTGTGACCAGGCTTTCACTTTTAGCTAACTTTTTATATGCCTGTTTCTGCTATAACTAGATAAAATAAAATTTTCTTGAGGTCAGAGAAATAGGTTCTGTTCCCCTAATTCATCCTGATATCACATTGAACTGTAACATCACCAACATGTGTTACTTGATAAGGGAGGAAATTTTAACTTTTTCATATTAAAAAAGGCTGGAGTTGTTCATTTGAACTTAAATCACAGAATTACTGCAGATGCCTTAATTAATGGTAGTAATGCTATGATTGATATAAAAATACAGTCTTCTAATTTTAAGAGTGAGATAAAACATAAAATGAGAAAAAGAAGTTGAGCCAATTGTTATTATAATACTTGTTTTTAAAGAATAAGATATTTCTTTTGTTTTCAAATTATTGCAAAGAAATTCCACTTTTCTTAAGCTATTTCTGTTGACTTCTTTAACTCATAGATAGATGGCAGCCTTCAAAATTATGCCTGCCTTGTAAGTAGTATTCTGATTCTGTCATTCAACCATTAAATGTCCCATTGCCAGATGACAGCCTCAGCAAAACAAATCTAGTATTATATAAAAGCTTGTCATTCTCCTTGCCAAAGGCTTAACCATAAAAGGTGCCTGAATCTGAGCAAGCTACGGAAATTCAATCAAAATAGAAAGTATGTATGGGAGACTGGGGACAGTGGGGATCAGAGTGAAAGAAGGTAGGATTTTATAACTGCTGCAAAGGTTAGGGACAAATTTCTCACAGATATAATAAAAATAGCCCCCTTTTATTTAGAAATAAAAAGTACAGTGTTGTAATGGTACATAAAATTACATTTAGGTAGATAATCATTATTCAAAATTTGGAGTAAATTTCCAATTTACTCCAATTACTCCCACTCCAATTTACTCCCACTCCAATTTACTTGGAGTAAGTGGGCAACTAATTTTTACTTAGTTAATTACTACTTAGTAATTTACTAGTTTACTTGGAGCAGTGGGCAACTAATATATAAAAAGATAAACCACTGGAATAATTTGAAAAGTCCAACAGTGGACACAAAGTGGGAAGTCTGTATGAGAAAGGCAGCACTGTAGTAAGTGCAGTTAAGATTTTTCTTTCTTTTCTTTGTTGTTTTCTTTTTTTAAGTATATGGTATTTGGAAATGAGTCATTTAGAGAAAAATAATATTCCATCTATAACTAATACAGTTAACTAAAAATAGAATAAAAATTAAATGTAAAACCTGAAACTATTAAGGAATAGGAGAAAACATGGTAAAATGCCTTTATAAACTTGGAGTTGGGGCTCAAAAATCCAGATTCAGTAAAAGAAAAGATGGGTAATTATAATGATATTAGAAAACCTCTTTGACAAAAAAAAAGAAAAAGAGCAAAGACAAAAAACAAAACAAAAAATGTGGTAATATCTGTTGTAGAAAAATAGGGATAATCTTTCTAATATATAAAATACATGGAAATAAAAAAATATAACAATTAAACAAAAAAATTATATGGAATGAATTGAAATTTCATAGTAAAGAACTATGAATGGTCCTAAAATGAATATAAAGTTGTTGATCCTAATTGAATATAAAGTTGTTGATCCTAATTTTAAAAAGAAATGCAAATGAACAACTACATAGACTTCTGATTTCCTATCTATGGGATGGGCAAAAATCTAAAATTAACAGCATATACTGTAGCAGTGGCTGTAGGGAAACAACTACTCTCCCACATTGCTAGAAGGAATGATAAATGGTACAACTCCATAAAGAACAATTTAATAACAGCAATATTACAAAAGAATGTACCTATTATCTATGAATAAACCAGCATATTTGTAAAATGAATGAACAAGTTACTCCATGCAGCATTGCTTATAATAGCAAAAAGGTAGAAAACTCAAATGTCCCTCTGTTTGTGACTATTTAAATAAACAATGGAAAATTGTCAGAATTAGAATGCCATGGAACTATTACCATGAGAACTTTCTATATGTACTGATAAGTAAATATCTCTACCATATATCATTAAGTGAAAAAAACAAGGAGCAAAACAATATATAGTGTGCTATTTTTTTTATATAAGTAAAAAAGAAGTTAGGAGCATATGTTCTATTCACTGACAACTTCATAAATAAAGTGATATGATAAACAGAAAGATTTTTAGAAATGGTTAACTATTGGGGCAGAGGAAAGGAACATTTTTGTGGACAGGAGAAAAACAAGTTTTTTATTGGTATAGTTTTATGTTTAAAGAATCATGTGCATACATTGTATATATTTTTTTAAGATTTTATTTATTTATTTGTCAGAAAGAGAGAGAGAGAGTGAGCACAGGCAGACAGAGTGGCAGGCAGAGGCAGAGGGAAAAGCAGGCTTCCCACCGAGCAAGGAGCCTGATATGGGATTCGATCCCAGGATACTGGGATCATGACCCAAGCCGAAGGCAGCCGCTTAACCAACTGAGCCACCCAGGCGTCCCCATACATTGTATATTTTTAAAACATCCAGGTATATATATATTAAGGTATAGAATATAACATAATGTTTCCTTAAATAATATATTTTAAATATTTTGGTTCATACAGAGGAAGGCCAGTTACAGAATTGCTTATAGTCCTCATTTTCACAGCCTCCAAATTCATTCATTGACTAGACATGTATAGAATATAGTTGGGGGAAAATGCTCACTAAATCAGATCATATTACAAGAAAAGAAAAAATAAGGAATGTAGCTTTTTATCTTTTATCAGGACAAAGATTATACCAGTTTTAAGGAGCATCTGTCAAAGCTAACACTCCTATGTTCAAATAGCCTCACTCAAGAGCATCAAAATCATCATGCATCAAATCATCCATGGCATTTCAAAATTTTTAAAATACTTCCCTTTCAAATACTCATTTAGCCCTGTGACTTAAGTAAGACTAATATGATTATTTTTACTTTGAAAGGAGAAAAGAGTTATAATAGAATACAGAAACATCTTAGTCCAAGTCATTTTTACAGAATATAGTAGACTCAAGCCATGAAGATAAATCATTTGACTCCAAATTTGCATTAATCTGTCACATCCAAAGCTCTTGACTTCCACAGAACAAACTCCTAGTGTATTTGGCCATCACAGAGAGCTCCGCACCCAGGCCACCATCGATTTTTTTCCTTGCAGTCATACACATCTGTTATGCCCCATCCAGACTGGGACTTTCTGTTTTTCTACCTTGGATTACTAGTTGCTTTCACCTAGAATGGCTATGGCCTCAATTTGCCCACCATTCTAGCTCAAATACTATCTTTTTGGTGAAGTCGCCAGTCACCCACTCTGTCATGTTCGTCTTCCTTAACTTAGGATGTAAACAATATGGTCCTTTACTATCACTTTGTTTGACAGATCGTGTCCATCCTTTTAGATTACTGTGTTGATAAAGTTCACAATTTCTTTATCTTTCTGTTTCCTACAGAGCCATAAACAAATTATGTTGAGGGTGAATAAATATCCAGAAACAATAATGAGAGCCTAAAGAAGGACAGAGTTGAAGACAGGAAAGATAGAAATGGGAAAAATTAGCAATGTGGAAAAAAGTTGATTGTGATTGGATTAATTCAATGTGGGGAGACAGCAAGGAATTAAAGTCTTTTGAAAAGAATACATATTACTGCTATTAATAGAGAGATGATTTGTAAATGAAAGCTGGTCTCAGAGGAACTTGTCGAGTCCAGTTTGAAATGTCTATGAAGTAGCTGGAAATACAAGACATAATATCAGGACAGAAGTTCCAGTTATAGGCCTTGTTTCCGTCTAAAGATGAGGGAGTGGATGAGATCAGAGGAGAGAATGCACAGAAAGGAAAGAACTTAACTTAGGAAACGCATGGAATTCTCCAACAAGGATGGAAGGATAAAACGGGCTTATGAAGGTAAAAGGAAAGGGAGCCACTACATTCTAAGAACTACAAGCTCTAAGAACTGAGAATCTTTTATAAGGAAGTAAAGGAAGAAGACAACTGTGTCAAATTCCATGCTTCAGGTGGAGTTTTATCAGGGTATGTATATGTGTTTGTCTTTTGTGCAGAAAAGAGAAAGAGAGTGTGTGTATACTATATAGGCTGATAAAGGTAAATAGGAATCAGTCATGACTGTTACTTACTGGCTACTTTAATAAGTTATTTAAGTTTTATGACGCAATAACAAAACATAGTAGAAAATTTTCTGTGGACTTCATTTTCTCACCCTTTTACTGTGAAAAGCTAAGGCTCAGGTGCTATTGACATTGGAAGCACCATTTATGATATAATGAGGCTAGATCATTTTTAAGAACACCAAGAAAAATACCATGTTTATCACTAATACATTTAATGGGGAAACAAGCTTTCCAACATGTTTGTACATTAATTTTCAGACCTTCCAAGGTCATTATACTTTATTAGTAGTATTTTGAAGACAAAAGATGAAGCATTCTATTTGCAGCAAAAGAATTCTACTCTATTCAGTGTGTTAACATTACTCCATTAATATAATGGGGGTTATATGTAATGAAAGCTACTTTATAATGATAGGTGATTTTCCCCCCATTACCTTTTAAGTAGGTCCTGTCTTTTCTCACCACAGTCATTTCTGTCCACAACAGTAAGTGAGAATAACAAACAATTCAGAGAATGAGAATCATAATCAAAAAGAAATATCCCTAGCAAGACCTTACATTTTTATTTTTCCCTGTGCAATGATTTCTTAAAACAATTCACATTTTTAAATGGTGTTTAACTTCAGCCCTTTCAAAATGGAAAGGAAAGCGTGAGATAAGTATGTCTATCCCATGCATATCTAATCTTCTGTTTGGATAAAAAGGCCCTTTTAGTCTGAAATGAAACACCTTGATAGAAATCTTTAAATGTGGCTTTTTAACGCGGAGTTACAATCTTTTCTTAATTCCTGAAGCATAAGGCAGTCACATTTTAAACAAGTTATATAAGCTTTGAACAGTTCTTTATAGAGAAAAGAGAAAATGACTTACAGAATATAATACAAATCTAGACTTTGGAAGATATATATATTTTTTAATTTGGATGTAAACAATGTTGGAAAATGCCTACATATCTTTTATTATTTTCCTTTTTCTTCTTGCCTTTCCTTTTTGATTTTTTGCCTTCTCTGATATTCTTTTCAAAATTCATTGTATCTGTGAATCATATAAGCATCCTTCAGAGTCGCAAAATTAGAAACTCTGAGAGTAGTTTAGACTGCTCTTCTCCTTTATTTCACATCCTATTAGTTATCATGTTCCACTGATTCATTACTTGAAATATTCCTAGGATTGCACCCATTTTCTCTTTTTGGAGTCACCACTTCGTGCACCACCTTAATTCACTTGTTACATTCCTGCTTCATTTCTTCTTGCATGGGTGCCAAATTCATCTTCGAAAAATGTAATTTTCATCATATTACTAACCAGTTCAGAAATTATGCTTTTCATGTGTAGAAATAATAGCTCCTGCCACCCATATAATTCACCTTATTTTTCAAACTATTGCAATGTATATAATTTCAGCTTATTTTTACTAGAGAAAATAAATATGGTTGGGCTTCTTTTACAAATGAGGAAAACCTAGTTTATAGAGGTTAGGTAACTTGACCAGGGATGGAAATTAAAGTGAAGACAAATCTGTGACTGGAGTGCAGGTCCCTTGACTCCTGTACTTTGTACTCTTGCCACCTTACTGCTAAGCTCAGCCTTTAGGCTACTCATTCATCTAGTTCTCTTTTACCTGCTTAATCACACCTCTGATTATTCTCAGATATTGTCCCTTCAACAGATGTTGGGGCTGACCAATGAGGGACTAGAGTAGGGAATAGACAATAAAAACATCAGGAATACAAAAGCTCCATTTGTCACCTTTTTGTCACCGGAAATCTTTTCATTCAAAGCAACAGTTGTAGCCATGTTTATAAGCTCGGGGATTTGAAACTGTAACATTCCTGCAAGTTTGATTCTCAGTGCAGGAACAGCTGCCTGGAGAAACTGGGCTTATTGACCTGGGCCACAGAGAGTTGCAACACATCATAGCAGTGTATCACTGTAGGTGAATGATCTGAAGGGATAGATTTCTAAGTTTAAGCTATGCTTACACTAATTGATACTCCAGTCAAATACTTACCCAAATTGAGCTGAATAACAGGGACGTATCAACATCAACTACATGGCATGGTAGTTTCAATCAAACACACACACACATACACATGCACGTACATGTACACATACTCAATGGGCTGAAATAATGTATGTTTGTAATGCATTTCCCTAATATTTTCAGACGATTATTTCACTGAATGGGAAACAAGTTTTAAGCTCAAAATAGAAAAGAAAGGGAGATTTAGGAATCCTCTATCCTATTTCTGACGAAAATTCCAGACATGTATTAAAATTTTCTCTGATTAATAAAGAAAAAATTACCTCAAAGTCTATAAACAAATGCTTCAAAGGTTTGGGGCCAACAACAAAGTTGGACAGCACAGTTCCCAAGACAGTCCTCACTTTTTACATGAACTGCAAGTTTAGATGAGTCTGGAAATCAACCTCAGTTTCAGTAATTCTGTAGAAGAATTTATAGAATTCAATGAAAGCTGTTATACTCATGGTTCTGGTTTATTACAGAGAAAGGATACAGTTTAACATGATCCAAGGAAAGAAGCATATAGGTGGAGTCCAGGAGAAGTATCAAACGCAGAATGGCCATTATCCTTTCCCCGTGGAATCAGAACTCATTGCTTTCCTTAAATGATGTGTGACTTTACACTTAGAGCACAACGAATTGGGCAAGTTTACCAAGCTTTCATATCCAGAGCTTTTATTGTGGCTTCTTTCACATAGATAAGATTGAGTGATTGACTGATTGCCAATATGGTTGATCTCTGTCTCCAGGTCAACTGACACGAAATGATCCCAAGCCCATTCCCTAAATCACAGTGTAAGTCTTTCTGGAATGGTCAGCCCCTGCCCTAAGACTTTATGAGTATATCCAGGCCCTGTCCTAACTCACATCATTAGACTATCCAGTATGATCCAAAGCCCCTAGGCAAGCAAAGATATTACATGTTATTAGGTTTGATGTTCCAAGGGTCCAGAGATTACCACCCAGAAGTTAAGAGCAAAAGCCAGACCTTATCTTTTAGTGAGGCCAAACTTACTACTATACAGATACTATAGTATGAGTCTGAATGTAGAAAATGCTTGAAAGCATTATTTTTTCCAGAAAATGGAAGCAAATGTCAGACACATAAAACAAGGTATGCAATATGACAACACTTAACCAAAATTAAAGCTAGTTGGAAGACAAAGCAGAAATACAAAGAAAGTATCAATAGATCATAAATACAGTTTTAAACCTCAGAGGACATTACAAAATACTTTATGCAATTTAAAGTAGTATTGATATTGCTAAAAAAAAATTGTGTGAAATAAATGAATGAAAGCCTTGAGGAACCTCAAAATGTGGAAGAAGACAAGAAGTAAAAATGATCAGAGACTTGGTATTGAGAACAGTATGTGGAAATCCAAAATTCAGGTAATTACTACTTTGAAGAATAGAAAAGATGAAACAGAAGCAACATTCAAAGCAATTTTAAACTAACAAATAATAATAAATTATAGATTAAAACTGTCCTGAGGTATAATAAAAAACAAAAATTAAAATTAAACAAATAAAATGTCTTGGATTTTTGAGTTTGAGAAGTTCAAAGCATAATCTAAAAATACATTAGCAAGCTTAAATTCTTAAGGAAAAATAGAACAGTATAGGAGTCAACTGGGGAAAAAAAAATCAAATTCACCCACAAATGTTTCTTTCAAATAATCTTTGCAAAAATATTTAAAAAAAAATACTGTATTACTTCTACAGAATTTTGATAAAAAAGTTTGCAGGGGCACCTGGGTGGCTCAGTGGGTTAAAGCCTCTGCCTTCGGCTCAGGTCATGATCCCAGGGTCCTGGGATCAAGCCCCACGTCGGGCTCTCTGCTCAGAAGGAGGCCTGCTTCCTCCTCTCTCTCTGTCTGCCTCTCTGCCTGCTTGTGTTCTCTGTCTGTCAAATAAATAAATAAATCTTTAAAAAAAATAAAAAGTTTGCAAAGCCAGAACATATTCATTGTGAAATTATCATTCATTAAAGAATACCAGAGAAAGACATCTCAACAAATTAAGACTTAAAAACACCACTAAGAAGAGCCATCATGGAAAACTGATTCAGTCACACACACAAAAAATGGCCCAGTTAAAAAGTGGGCAAAGTAATTGAATAGGCATAGCTGTAAAGAAGGTATACAAATGGTCAACAAGCATATGAGAGGATGTGAACATCACTAATCAACAGGGAAACGAAGATCAAAATCATAATATCACTTCACACCCATTTGAATGGCTACTATTTAAAAAAAGCAGCAGATAAGTTTTGCGAGGATGTGGAAAAACTGGCACCCCTATACACTTTTGGTGGGAACAGAATGGTACAGCCATTCTACAGTATGGAAATACTATGGAGGCTTCTCAAAATATTGAAAATAAAACTATCATGAGTATGTAATCCCAAAAAATTGAAATCAGGATATCAAAATGTATCTACACCCCCATTATCATTGCAGCATTACTCATAATAGCCAAAATATGGAAATACCCAAGTGTATATTGATGATGAATGAATGAAGAAAATATGGAATTTATACATAGTGGAATATTATCCACCATTAATAAAGTAAGAAATCCTGCCATTTGTGACAGCATGGATGAATCTGGAGGACATCATGCTAAGTGAAATAAGCCAGTCACAGGAATACAAATATTACATATTTTTACTTAATGTGAGGTATCTAAAATAGACTCGTAGAAACAGAGACTGATGGTTGTCAGGGGCTGGAGAGGTGAAGAAATGGGGAATTGTTTTTCAATGGGTAGAAAGTTTCCCTGCTACAAGCTGAATAAGTTCTCAAAATCTGCTATATGGCATAATACCTTTACTTAACAATATAGTGTTGTGCACTTTATAACATATTAAGAGAATAAATCTTAAAGTAACTGTTCTTACCAAAAACAAAACAAAAAAACTTATAAATGAACAGAAGGAACTTTTTGGAAGCAATGGGTATGTTTAGTACCTTAGTTGTGGTAATGGTATCATGCGATGCTTATGTCTGAGCCCATATATATTAAATGTGTGCGATTTTTTGTGCAATAGATACACTTAAATAAAGCTGAAAAAAGGTTAAGAATTTGAGATAATAGAAGGTATGCTATAGAGGCAGTGATCATTAAGCTAATTTAGCCTAGACTTAAAACTAAATAATTGTCCTAAATAAGGTTGGAATACATAACATAAATTTTATTTTAGTTCTAAAATGAGAAGATACAAATTTGATGTAATTTCTAAATAGGAAATGTTTTGAAAAATTAACCCATATTTTTACAATAAAGAACAGAAAGAGAAAATGAAAACATTATTATGATTAGTTTAAAAAGATCATTTTAATGATTAAAATGATTTGAATATCTGCCATATGCCAAGATTGCCATGTATTTTCTTCTTCAATAATCTCAACAAATCTATGAGGTGCTTATTATTATCCCCATCTGTTTTAGTTTCTTGGATCCTCTGTAACAAAATTATCACAAATCAGGTGGCTTAACACAACAGAAATTTATTCTGTCATAGTTATGCATGAAGTCCAAAACCATGGTATTGGCATGGCTATGTTCGCTCTGGAGGCTCTAGGGGAGAATCCCCTTCCAGTTTATGGTGGCTGCAAGCATTCATTGACTTCCTTAACTAGGTCTTCCTCTCTATATTATTGTCTGTGTCTTCACATTGCCTTTTCTTTGTATTTTGTTTTCTTCTTTTCTTTCATTTATAAGGACACTTGTCACTGAATTTAGAGCCCACCCAGCTAATTCAGGATGACCTCATCCAAGATCCTAAATTAACTGCAGTGACCATTTGTCCAAATAATGTAACATTCACACATTCTAAGAATTAAAGACATGTCATTTCGGTGGCTACCATTCAACCCACTACACAATTTTACAGATGAAAAATAGCTCCAAGAGTTTAAGTAACTTCTCCAAAGTCAGAGATATAAATGGCATAGGACTTTAACACATACTGTTATTATTTGTCTTTACCACAGTTCTTGAGTTTGAATACTTAAAGGTAGAATACTTTCTTAATATGACACTTTAAAATATCTTAACTAAAATGTCTTAATCCATTACCTACCTTGAAACACTAAATGCATTTTAATTAAAATCCGTATTGATACAAGGATCTGTTATCATCTCTTTATTATTTCAAAAGGAGTACTGTCTAAAAGAGAAAATGAAATAGAACATTCATCATAATAAAAAATTAGCCATTTGTGGTTAATATAATTGTATTAGAATTGCAATAGGGTTTTTAAAAAAGATTTACTTATTTATTTTAAAGAGAGGGAGAGAGAGAGAGTGGGAGGAGGGGCAGAGGGATAAGGAGAGAATCTTAAGCAGATTCCATGCTGCGTGCGGAGCCCAGTGAGGGGGCTCAGTCTCACAACTCTATCATGACCTGAGCCAAAACCAAGAGTCAGTCACTTAACCCACAGTACCACCCAGGCGCCACAGAATTGCAATATGGTTTTAAAGAAAAGCCATCCAAGCAGTTTTTAAAAGAATTCAGCAAGAATATTTGCTATAAAACAAATTAAAATAAATTAATAGGTTTTATGTAGTCCAGTGCTCAAAACAATTCATCTGCAACCTGTTTGTTACTGTCTTGTGACAAGACATTGTTCCCTCCAAAATATAAAATATAAATCACTGCATTGCTTCTTTTATCAGGGCTTTCTTAATAAAGTCAAATAAACTAAACACTGTCCTTGGTTAATTTATATTCTGTGACAGCTTCTTATTTTCTCATGTACAAGTAAATATTTCTCCAGCTTGTACCACTGTTTGGCCCAGTGTTGAGTGACACTGCTATAAACCAACAATAATGAAATCCACACAGTGGAAACCGCACAATGGAAAAATTCTATTCTTAAGTGGCACAAAATATATTAGCTACGTAGAAATAAACTTAGCAAGAAATATGCAAGATATGTAGATGTCTCATTTTGAAAGTCTGTTGACAAAAAAGAAAAATTGAATAAATTGGGGCGGGGGGGGAGAGTGTGTTTGTTAGAAGAAGTTGCCCCAGCCTTTCACAAGGGCTTTAAATAAGCTAAATAAAGGGGCGCCTGGGTGGCTCAGTGGATTAAGCCGCTGCCTTCGGCTCAGGTCATGATCTCAGGGTCCTGGGATCGAGCCCTGCATCGGGCTCTCTGCTCCGCAGGGAGCCTGCTTCCTCCTCTCTCTCTGCCTGCCTCTCTGCCTACTTGTGATCTCTCTCTCTGTCAATTAAATAAATAAAATCTTGAAAAAAAAAAATAAGCTAAATAAAAAAGATTAAAGGATTGTGCAAAAGGTAGACTTCTAAAAATAGAAGCTGGATGGTGGTGATGGTTGTATAACAATGAATGTATTTAGTGTCATTGAACTCTACACTTAAAAATGCTCAAAATGGTAAATTTTATGTTATGCATATTTTGTCACGGTTACAAAAAAAAAATTCTCAAATTTGTAGAATTCCTTATGGATAATAGAGACTATCTGAGACATGTATAACCATCAATCCTTATTCAGAAATTTGCTGTAACTGATTTCATCTGTCTTACGTAAGTTCTCCCATCATGGAAAGAAGACATAACATTGGAGCATTAGAGGCAACCTATAAGCTATGAAGTAAAAGTAAGAGTAAAAGGCCAATAAAATCACCAAAAGTCAGTCCAGACATCTCAAGAGTTGTATCATTAACTTCTTTTAAGAAGTATTTGGAGACTTACTATAATACAAGAAAAAAATAAAATTGCATTTGTTTAAGCAACTGAAGTTGAATGAATTCCTAATGTATGTGTACGTAACACACTTGGAGAAACACTGATTTATAAAATCTTTTTTCTGAATCTCTCCAGGGCTATAAATAACAGTCTTTGACTTTATGAAGTTGAGAATTAAAGAACAATTGCAGTCTAGTGTTCTTAAAAACAACAATGCTTATACATCTTGCCTTGCCTTTGACCATTAATGTATACCATTATTGTACCATTAATATATTAAAAGTATTACCACCTAAAAGGGATTATCAAACTTTTTCTAAAGACAGACCACATAGTAAATATTGTAGGCTTTGCAGGTCAAATGGTTCTTGCACAAAAACAACCATAGACAGGGACACCTGGTGGCTCAGTCAGGTTAATTATTGAACTCTTGATTTTGGCTCAGGTCAGATCTTAGTGTTGTGAGATTGTACTCCAAGTTGGCTCTGCGCTCAATGCAAAGTCTGCTTGTCCCTCTTCCTCTGCTCCTACCCCCTGCTTGTGCCCTTCTCTCTCATAAATAAAATCCTTAGAGAAAGAAAACAGCTATAGACAATTCATAAGAATTAATAGACAGTGATCCAAGAAAACTTTAGTTATAAAAATGAATGCTAAGTCAGTTTTGGCCCAAACCCATAGGTTTCCAGTCCCTGTCCCAGAGCATAAAAGCAGTATCTTTCTTCTAGCTTTATCATGTTAATGTCCCACCTCAATATTTAAAAAAAAAAAATTCTATTCATTTGATAGAGAGAGCAGCAGAGGGAAAGGAAGAAGCTCCCTGCTCAGCAGGGAGCCCAATGTAGGACGTGATCCCAGGACCCCAGGATCATGACCTGAGCCAAAGGCAGATGCTTAACCGGCTGAGCCACCCAGCTTCCCCTACCTCAATATTTTAAGCACAAAACATTTTATTTGAACGTAAAGGTATCACTTTCACTTCTTCCTTGTGTCTGACATTAATTTCTGCCCTTTAATCTGTTGGTCAGAAGTCTTAAATACAGAAATCTGCGGTCACTTAACTATGAAATCTTGGATTTCCTTTAATTTATAGACACTAAATTTATGTTGTTTGACATGCTGGAAGAGTTTTCTGTAAATATTCTTACATATCAAACATTTAATTTTTCAGATGACAATGGAAAGTAATATATGAGCATAAACTTTAATATATTTATTTAAAGTATGGTCTGGCTGACTGTTTAGATGACATTAATATCTCTGTGATTTTACTTAATTCACTTTAAAATAGTGAGTCAATATTAAGCATTTTATTATATGTGTAAATCTATTAAGAAAAACAAAAGTCTTAAGAAAATGGACAGATGTAAGTATTAATAGCTTCCCTTTGTAGAATTATATTTCTTCCTCTTATTTTCATGGGAATTGGTTCTTCTGAAAGGTGTGTTTAGTCAAGGAGTAAATAACTACCTCCAGAAACCACATAAATCTTATCTACACCACTTACATCCTTCAGTGCTCTGGGAACCAATATATTTAAGTTCTGACCCTCAGGTCTTTATGTACTTTGTGCTATCTCTGGATTTTTCCTTCCCATCTCATTTTCTCAACTCCATATTGAAGACCTCTGATCTCTATTTGGCAGTGCTATAATGAAATCTTGCCCAGAACTTTTCAAAAGAAATTTTTACAAACATTGAAAAAAAATTAGTAGATGAAGTAATTTTAATTGTTAAAAATGTTGTGTTCAAAAAGATAGGTTATAAAATATTAAAAGAAAGTACATCTTCTTCAAAATACAAACACATTCAGCAAGGGAGTCCAGTTACATTTCCTGAACTGGTAAAATCATGAAAGCAAGAAGTCCAATATACTCTAACATAATGATTACAAGAACTGGACTGCAGACTTAACAACAAAGCTGGATCCAGGCTTTCCACTGAAATACAACAGAAGAGCTACAAACAAGAAGATAACCCATGCTCAGCATATAAACATTTATTCCTGTTGGGAAATAGGTCTACATTATATGTGAAGTACAAACATCTTTTTTTTTTAAGTTTTTTTCTTAAAAAGAAATATAAAATAAATATAATGTAAGAAATAAATTTATTTTTTTTCTGTAGGACACTAAATATAAAATAGTGAAAGATAAAGCAAAATAATTAGGACAGAAGCAATAAGGACGCATTCTAGAGCAAGTTAGGAAAGCAAATTGGGAGAGGAATGGCAGTCAAAAGGCCACTAATATTAAATCATCCATATATTAAGATTAAATTCTTCATCAACTCTCAAGCTAGAAGCACCTAATAGTTAACATTAAAACACGGATAAGAAGTATATCAGGTAAAATGACCTTGATCTAGGTCTTGATATATATAAATTTTATTCTTTTTTTAAAAAAAAAGTATGTATGTATGTATGTATTTGACACAGAGAGGGAGAAAGCACAAGCAGGGGGAGCAGCATGCAGAGGGAGGGGGAGAAGCAGTCTTATAGCTGAGCAGGGAATCTAATGCAGGGGTGGATCCCAAGAGCCTTGTAATCATGACCTGAGCTAAAGATAGATGGTTAAAGATAGATGGTTAACCAACTGAGCCACCCAGGCACCTCTACAAATTTTACTTCTAAGAATATTTCTAGGATGCCTGGTGTGGCTCAGCTGGGTAAGTGACTGCCTCCAGCTCAGGTCGTGATCCTGGAGTCCTGGGACCAAGTCCCTCATCGGGCTTCCAGCTCCCTTGGACCTTCTCCCATCTCATGCTCTCTCTCTCTCTCAAATAAATAAATAATAAATAAATAAATAAATAAATAAATAAATAAAATAAATAATAAATAATTATAAATAAAATAAATAAATAAATAAACCTTTTTAAAAAATATTTCTAACCTCTTATTATATTTGTGACACATTTAAACTGTACTCTGAAAAATAAATTCATCGATGTGTAGTCAGAAATCTCCTATCACACATTAAATGTAAAACAGAATTAGTAGGTCTCTTTTGATAAAGTCAGTTCTTTTTTTTTTTTTTAAGATTTTATTTATTTACTTGACAGAAAGAGATCACAAGTAGGCAGAGAGGCAGGCAGAGAGAGAGAGGGAAGCAGGCTCTCCGTTGAGCAGAGAGCCTGATGCGGGACTCGATCCCAGGACCCTGGGATCATGACCTGAGCCGAAGGCAGCGGCTTAACCCACTGAGCCACCCAGGTGCCCCGATAAAGTCAGTTCTGATGGAAGATGTATGAGCTCCCAAAACCTATATAGGGCTTGCTGGGATGGAAATATTGAGAAAGACTGGACCCCAGATTTCTTACACAGTCCAGGCTAGCAGAAGTGACCCCTTCTCAGTACTGAAGAGGGTATCTTCCAATTGCCTAGAGACCTTATAATTAGCTCTTTCTCTCATATTTATCTTGCCTGTCTGAAAACAATTTTTCTTCTTATTTAGGAGAAAAGAGAGACTTGAGGGACATATTTAAAAAGACTTTCGCCTCAGAGGAACAATTTGAAGGAAGGTAAAGGAAACATAACAAATTATCATGGAGAAATAAGATGGTAATCAAAAAAGGAAGTTTCACAAGGGCAAGTCAAACCCAACTATATATAGATATATATATAGTTGGGTATATAAATGTGTATATATGCACACATAGTATATATATATACATATAAAATGTATACTGTATATGTGTAAATGTATATCTAAATATATTTATATAAATACATTTATATATATGTGTGTTCAGTTAGCGACTGTATAGTACCTCATTAATTTTTTATATAGTGTTCAATAATTCATTAGTTACATATAACACCCAACTATATTTTAATAAAGACTACATAGCAAATTCTGTGACGTGGCCACATCCCTTGGGATTCCTTTGATCCTTTCAGTAAGCCCATCTTGCCGCTTCCTTGTGCATAGCTTTCAATAGCCTGCACCTGTGACAGTCCTGCCCTGGAGCTAAGGGATCATTTTTCCCATCCTGTTCAGAGAGCTAGAGGGGCCTGTGAAGATTTTACAGTGTTCCCACAGGGTGGCTTAGAGAATAGTCAATGCGTACAGTGATAGAAAGTCTAGGGATCTTGCTTCCAATCAAGACAAACTTGGAGGCTTAAGTTTCATTCCAGAATTTCCTGTGCAATCAGACTAAAGGTGAGATTTTGTGTGAAATTACACCCTTTTTTTATTTCCTCCACTTTTCTTTCTTTCCTTTTCCATTCCCTTGAGGATTTCTCCCGAGAGCATTTTCTTAATAAGTCACTTGCACTAACTTCTTGTCTGTGTCTGAGACCTGTTTTCTCCTATTTCTTATTTTTGTTGTATCTACCTTCCTTGTCCTGATCTGATTACCTATGATGAATAGTAGTTAAAAAAATAAATTATGAAAACCAGCAGTTAGAAATTGGAACTATTGGAAAAGATGACACCATACTTTATATTCAACTTTACATGAGGGTGAGAGAAGAAAGTGTGGGAAAGTTATATTCTAGAAAAAAGCGATGTAGGACGTTAACCAGAAAATGAAAAGTCATCTAGCTTAATGTGTTAGGCCTACAGAGCAAAGAGAGGGCCTATGGATTTAGCCTAGGGTTGCAAATGTTGTGGCTAAATATTTAATTGTTTGGAGTTCAGACATGATCTTTTTCAAAGATGAAGCAAGTAGAGATCATCTGTAATGTGGCAGAAATCAGTCATCTAGCAGTTTATCCAAGACTTGTAAAGATAATTGTGTACATTATCTTCTAGATCTGTACGTCTAGAAAAGAGCTTAGGGACATATACATATATTTGCCTGAAATGCTCCAAAATACCTATATTAAATGGAATCACTCTTCCCAATTTATACCATATCTTTTTATGCTTTATTTGAAATCCCTTATTTTCTTTTTAGCTCAACATTCATGTTATTCATGTAATTTGATTTTCCTAACATTTTTGGAGACCAGTGAGTATTGGAGGTGGTGTAGGATGGGATGCAAAGGGCAGGGTATAAAAAACAATATGATTTTTATCAGATTTTGTATCTCCTTATGCTTCTAAGGCAATCTCTGATGAGATTTATTTATTATATGGATATTATTCTTTACTTGTTATAGGTCTATAAAAAGTAGCTTGAAACAAATAAATAAATAAATAAAGAGAAAAACTATCCAGGAGAGAGCAAGGTCAACTTATTATCATGACATTCTTAGGAGAAACCCACATTCTGCATGTTCTAAGAAGTGTACTGATGTAGATATAGTTCCATCTGAACAGCTCATCAGAAGCCAGAATATTTCTTTCTGTTTTTTAAAGCTTGTGTTTATTTATTTAAGAAAGAAACAGAGAGAGAGCACATGTGCAAGCAGGCAGAGGGAGAGGGAGGGAATTTCAAGCAGACTGTGCTGAGCTCAGATCCCAGCCAGGGCTCAATCTCAAGACCCTGAGATCATGACCTGAGCCAAAATCAAGATTTGGATACCCAACTGACTTCTCCACCCCAGAGCCGCAGAGGCCAGAATATTTCAATACCACTACTATTCTAACTTGTTACCTCTGTTCTATAAATACCTTGGCAACAAATAAATTTCCATTGGTTAGTTGGACATGATATAATACATATCTCATGCCAAAGAATTCACAGTCAGGGTCTCAATGTATTTTAATCAGTTGCTATGTTTAATTCATAACATTCATACTAGATACAGATGAAATTATATTTTCTATATATTTAAGTTTTATATAGTCTCAGTGAGTCTTAGAGATTTTCATACATGATCAAAATTAAATATTCCATGTAAAATCATCAGTTCTGTATGTGGGTTATAATAGTTAAGAGGACTATCCCTAGCACATGGGCAATCATTTTCCTGTGTTAATTCATGATTACTATCAAGGAAGAATACATCCTATTAAAGAATAGCTCATTAATCATTAAGAATCAGTTCCCTCCTATATAAATCAAAACCATGAGCTAAGACTTCACACCAGTCAGAATGGCTAAAATTAACACCCCAGGAAACAACAGATAGTGGCGAGGATGCAGAAAGGGGAACCCTCTTACATAGCTGGTGGGAATGCAACGTGGTGCAGCCACTCTGGAAAACAGCATGGAGGTTCCTGAAAAAGTTGAAAATAGAACTACCCTATGACCCAGCAATTGCACTACTGGGTATTTATCCCAAAGATACAAATGTAGTGACCCGAAGGAGCAACTGCACTCCAATGTTTATAACAGCATTGTCCACAAGAGCCAAACTATGGAAAGAGCCCAGATGTCCATCGACAGATGAATGGATAAAGAAGAGGTGGTATGTACACAATGGAATATTACTCAGCTATCAAAAAAAAAGAAATCTTGCCATTTCCAATAATATGGATGGAACTAGAGAGTCCAATGCTAAGCGAAGGAAGTCAGAGAAAGGCAAATACCATATGATTTCAGTCATATGTGGAATTTAAGAAACAAAACAGGTGAATGTGGGGAACAGGAAGGAAAAATAAAATAAGATGGAAAGGGAGAGAGGAAGGCAAATCATAAGAGACTTTTAACCATAGGGAAGAAAACCTCAGGATTGCTGAAGAGGAGTTCAGTGAGGGGATGGGGTAATTGGGTTATGAACATTAAGGAGGGTAACACTGGGTGTTATATTACAACTGATGAATCACTAAAATTCTACCTCTGAAACTAATAAAACAGTATATGTTAATTAAATTCAATTTATATAGAAATTTAAAAAATAATCAACTCCCTAAAAAATATTTCATATAGTCAAATAGTAAAATATAATACAAAATCAATAAGAAAATGTTCAAATATAAAGAGGTGTATAAAGTGAGAGATGAAAGACACTCCTACCTCTAAGAAATTAATGCTGATGGACAGTTGGATATGTGCACTCAGGGTAGTTTTCCAAGTCTATGTGTGCATTCTTTTCAGTTATCCATATTGTTCTGGTATTTGCTATTTTTAAAAATCAATAACATACTGTGGTCATCAATCCATAGTTATTATGCATGCAGGTTGAATGCCCCTTTATCAATTGCATAATATTTCATTCTCTTAAAGAACAGTAATTATTTAATCTTTTATTGACAGCCTGCTAAATTGTTTCAAATATTGTTTTAATATATATATATTTATATTGGTGATGTACAATATCATGACTATAGTGAACACTGCTGTGTGGTATATTTGAAAGTTGCTAAGAGAGTGGATCTTAAAATTTTTCATCACGAGGAAAAAAGCATTTTTTGTATCATAAAAATTATTTGGTTATAGAATTGTATTATCTTTTTTACCTATGGAAAGAAAAATTACTATTTTTCATAATATATATCATTACAGTTAAAGCAAAAGAGCAAATGATTTCTAAAGACTTGTTCAAGGAGAGTAACAACAGATTTTCTGCAAGCTCATAATCTTCTAAATATGTTTATCTCACTAAGTACTATGATTCACATATCTCTTGGGTAGTGCACTTACTTATAATGAAGAATAAATCAGGTTAAAATTACTGTAAATCAAGTTTCTGCAGATGGATTTCTCTAGCTTTAGGAATGCTAATATGAGCACCTGCTTCATTTTATCAAGATGGTTTGAGTTCATCTACAGATGTTATTTTTCCACTGAATACTATTTGGGAAATGATTGTGATTGGAAAACTGTCACTTTGACATTGGAAAAACCACACCACCTGTTTGTTAGAGGAATACACAAAGGAATGTTTTCCTTTGAAAGAACAGCCACAGAATGTATTAAAAAGCCTCAAGGCAAGGGTAATAAATCACACTTTTTGCTAAATTGAAATATGTAAGACATTATAAAGCCATATTTAAGAAAAAAATCACAGAATCACAAAAAGGACTGATGTTTAAATATAAATTCAAAGTGGGACACCTGGGTGGCTCAGGCTGTTAAACATCTGCCTTTGGCTTAGGTCAGGATTTGGGGGTCCTGGGATGGAGCTCTGTGTTGAGCTCCTTGCTCAGTGGGGAGTCTGGATCTCCCGCTCATTCTGCCCCTCCCCCCCATACTCTTTCTCTCTCTCTCAAATTAAAAAAAAAAATTTAAAAAAATAAGTAATAGGAATTTGGAAAGAACCCAAATACATGGAGACTAAACAGCATCCTTCTAAAGAATGAATGGGTCAACCAGGAAATTAAAGAAGAATTGAAAAAAATTCATGGAAACAAATGATAATGAAAACACAATGATTCAAAATCTGTGGGACGCAACAAAGGCAGTCCTGAGAGGAAAATATTTAGCGGTACAAGCCTTTCTCAAGAAACAAGAAAGGTCTCAAGTACACAACCTAACCCTACACCTAAAGGAGCTGGAGAAAGAACAAGAAAGAAACCTAAACCCAGCAGGAGAAGAGAAATAATAAAGATCAGAGCAGAAATCAATGAAATAGAAACCAAAAAAAAAAAAAAAAAAATCAATGAAACTAGGAGCTACTTCTTTGAAAGAATCAATAAGATTGATAAACCCCTGGTCAGAATTATCAAAAAGAAAAGAGAAAGGACCCAAATAAATAAAATCATGAATGAAAGAGGAGAGATCACAACTAACACCAAAGAAATAGAGACAATTATAAGAACATAATATGAGCAACTCTACGCCAACTCCTAGAGACATATAAACTACCACAACTGAACCAGGAAGAAATAGAAAACCTGAACAGGCCCATAACCAGTAAGGAGATTGAAACAGTCATCAAAATTCTCCAAACAAACAAAAGCCCAGGGCCAGATGGCTTCCCAGGGGAATTCTATCAAACATTTAAAGAAGAACTAATTCCTATTCTCCTGAAACTGTTCCAAAAAATAGAAATGGAAGGAAAACTTCCAAACTCATTGTATGAGGCCAGCATCACCTTGATCCCAAAACCAGACAAGGATCCCACCAAAAAAGAGAACTACAGACCAATATCCTTGATGAACACAGATGCAAAAATTCTCACCAAAATACTAGCCAATAGGATTCAACAGTACTTTAAAAGGATTATTCACCACGACCACGTGAGATTTATTCCAGGGCTGCAAGGTTGGTTCGACATCTGCAAGTCAATGTGATACATTAATAAAAGAAAGAACAAGAAGCATATGATACTCTCAATAGATGCTGAAAAAGCATTTTACAAAGTACAGCATCACTTCCTGATCAAAACTCTTCAAAGTGTAGGGATAGAGGGCACATACTTCAATATTATCAAAGCCATCTATGAAAAACCCACTGCAAATATCATTCTCAATGGAAAAACTTGAAAGCTTTTCCGTTAAGGTCAGGAACACAGCAGGGATGTCCATTATCACCACTGCTATTCAACATAGTACTAGAAGTCCTAGCCTCAGCAATCAGACAACAAAAAGAAATTAAAGGCATCCAAATCGGCAAAGAAGAAGTCAAACTATCACTCTTCGCAGATGATATGATACTATATGTGGAAAACCCAAAAGACTCCACTCCAAAACTGCTAGAACTTGTATAGGAATTCAGTAAAGTGTCAGGATATAAAATCAATGCACAGAAATCAGTTGCATTTCTGTACACCACCAACAAGACAGAAGAAAGAGAAATTAAGGAGTCAATCCCATTTACAATTGCACCCAAAACTATAAGATACCTAGGAATAAACCTAACCAAAGAGGCTAAGAATCTATACTCAGAAAACTATAAAGTACTCATGAAAGAAATTGAGGAAGACAAAAGAAATGGAAATATGTTCCATGCTCCTGGATTGGAAGAATAAATATTGTGAAAATGTCTATGCTACCTAAAGCAATCTACACATTTAATGCAATCCCTATCAAAATACCATCTCTTTTTTTCAAAGAAGTGGAGCAAATAATCCTAAAATTTATATGGAGCCAGAAAAGACCTCGAATAGCCAAAGGAATATTGAAAAAGAAAGCCAAAGTTGGTGGCATCACAATTCCGGACTTCAAGCTCTATTACAAAACTGTCATCATCAAGACAGCATGGTACTGGCACAAAAACAGACACAGAGATCAGTGGAACAGAATAGAGAGCCCAGAAATAGACCCTCAACTCTATGGACAAAGCAGGAAAGAATGTCCAATGGAAAAAAGACAGCCTCTTCAATAAATGGTGCTGGGAAAATTGGACAGCCACATGCAGAAAAATGAAATTGGACCACTTCCTTACACCACACACGAAAATAGACTCAAAATGGATGAAGGACCTCAATGTGAGAAAGGAATCTATCCAAATCCTTGAGGAGAACACAGGCAGCAACCTCTTTGACCTCAGCCGCAGCAACATCTTCCTAGGAACAACGGCAAAGGCAAGGGAAGCAAGGGCAAAAATGAACTATTGGGATTTCATCAAGATCAAAAGCTTTTGCACAGCAAAGGAAACAGTTAACAAAACCAAAAGACAACTGACAGAATGGGAGAAGATATTTGCAAACGACATATCAGATAAAGGGCTAGTATCCAAAATCTATAAGGAACTCAGCAAACTCAACACCCAAAGAACAAACAATGCAATCAAGAAATGGGCAGAGGACATGAACAGACATTTCTGCAAAGAAGACATCCAGATGGCCAACAGACACATGAAAATGTGCTCCACGTCACTCGGCATCAGGGAAATACAAATCAAAACCACAATGAGATATCACCTCACACCAGTCAGAATGGCTAAAATGAACAAGTCAGGAAATGACAGATGCTGGCGAGGATGCCGAGAAAGGGGAACCCTCCTACACTGTTGGTGGGAATGCAAGCTGGTGCAACCACTCTGGAAAACAGCATGGAAGTTCCTCAAAATGTTGAAAATAGAACTACCCTATGACCCAGCAATTGCACTACTGGGTATTTACCCTAAAGATATAAATGTAGTGATCCGAAGGGGCACATGCACCCGAATGTGTAGAGCAGCAATGTCTACAATAGCCAAACTATGGGAAGAACCTAGATGTCCATCAACAGATGAATGGATAAAGAAGAGGTGGTATATATACACAATGGAATACTATGCAGCCATCAAAAGAAATGAAATCTTGCCATTTGCAACGATGTGGATGGAACTAGAGGGTATCATGCTTAGTGAAATAAGTCAATTGGAGAAAGACAACTATCAAATGATCTCCCTGATATGAGGACGTGGAGATGCAACATGGGGCGTTAGGGGGATAGGAGAAGAAGAAATGAAAATAGATGGGATCGGGAGGGAGACAAACCATAAGTGACTCTTAATCTCACAAAACAAACTGAGGGTTGCTGGGGGGGGTGTTGGGTGAGGGGGAGGGAGGTTATGGACATTGGGGAGGGTATGTGCTATGGTGAGTGTTGTGAAGTGTGTAAACCTGGCGATTCACAGACCTGTACCCCTGGAGATAAAAATACATTATATGTTTATAAAAAATAAGAAATAAATAAAAAATTAAAAAATATATATAAAAAATAAGTAATAGGAAACCAGATTTTAGGATAAATATTTTTATTAATATCATTTTATGTTGCTTTTAGAAAGACTCAAGATAGGGAAAAAACTCCATCTAAATTTTTCTTGAACTCAACCATTTTTCCCAAAGAAAGTTGAAATATATTAAAGAAATGATTTTAAAATGATTCACTTTGTGGACTTTTTCATGTTTAGTAGAAGATGAATACTAAATATTCAGAAATTTTATACACAATTCCATAAGTATAGGTCAGTATTTAAAAATCGGTGGATGTTTCTTAATCTTTGCATGTTATTTCAAGCAAAGACTTAATAGAAAAAAAATGATTATTTGCCCTATACATGAGCAAATGCATGACTAAATGTAAGAATTGCTAATATTCAAATGTTGCCTATGCAGCCAGGTTAATGAACGTGAACATCTCATTATATAAAACCTGTTTATTCTATTAGTGCCTTTCTAAATTTATTTAGTAGGTTTTATTTTTATTCTATATTCATTTAAAAAAATCTGTATGTGTGTACAATGTTAACACATAGAAATATTAACCCTCTTAATCACATGTAATTTATACTCTGAGATATATTCATGCATATGATGTGAGGTAGGGGTTAGACTCTTTCATTTTTTATGAGGATATTCAATTGATTCAGACCAATTTATTCAAGGAACATTCTTTTTCCCTGTACCAGAGCATCAGTTTTGTCATCATTTGTAAGGTTCTAAATGTGCATACCTGTTTCTGAATTTCATATAGTTTTATCTGTTTGTCTATCTTTTCACCAATATCACAATATCTTAAATATTGTACATTTATAATAATTTGTGAAATCTGATAATATAAACTCTCCACCTTCATTTTTTTCAAGAAGCTCTTAGCCATTTTAAGTCCTTCATCTCCATACAAATTATAGTATCACCTGATCAATTTTCACACAAAAAATACTTGGAAAATTTGCTGGAAATTAGAATAGCATTGTATTAAACTATAGCAATTTGTGAGCAATTGCCTTCTTTATAATATTTATAAATGTAAATACCTGTAGCCATGATATATTTCCATTTTGTCTAATTTTATTTTTCTATGCATACAATAATATTATCTGAAAATAATGGCCATTTTTCTTCCTTATACCTCATTTTTTCTTCATATATTGTACTTGCTTAAGATATTATGAAGAAGTATTGATAACAAACATTCTTGCTTCCTCCCAGACCTCATGGGCAACATTTTATTATTTGGTATAATATTTGACACAGGATTTTTAAAAAATATTTATTTATTTGTTTGAGAGGTGAAAAGAGAGAGAGAGTGTGACCAGTGGGGCAGGTGTGCAAAGAGAGAAATTCAAGTAAAAGAAATTCACTCCCTGCTGATGTGGGACTCGATTTCACTACCCTGAGACCATGGCCTGAGTCAAAATCAAGAGTTGGACTCTCAACCAACCGAGCCACCAGGCACCCCTGACATAGGATTTTTATAGACATTCTTTATTAAATTAAGGACATTCCATATTTTATCTAATTTGCTAAGCATTTTTTAGGTGAATATTTTTTGTATTTGTATTAAATTTTTTAATACAAATGAGATTTGTATTAAAATCTCATTCTGTATTTTATGAGATAATCATATGGTTTTTCTCCTTCATCCTGTTAATTTGTTCATTCACGCTATTAATATTCAAATGCAAAATTCAGCATGCATTCCTCAAGAATGGATATCATTAAGATGGTGACATAGTTCATTTCCAGCTTTAGTCCCTGTCACAAGACCAGCTGGCAGCTGTCCATAGACAAGAAACCATTGTGAAAATCCCAGAAACCATTGGGATTCCTGGGTAGCTGAGTTGGTTAAGTGGCTGCCTTCGGCTCAGGTCATGATCCCAGAGTCCTGGGATTGAGCCCCACATAGGGCTCCCTGTTCAGTGGAGAGCCTCCTTCTCCCTCTGCCCACTGCTCTGCCTACTTGTGTGCTCTCTCTTTCTGTCAAATAAATAAATAAAATCTTCAAAAAAAAAAAAAGAAGGAAAGAAAGAAAATCCCAGAAACCACAAGTGAGGCTGAAGCACTCTCCTGGACAATAGACATCAAGAAGGATTGAACTAGAAGGGTAAAAGGAGTGCTTTTCATCTTGATCACATTGCCTCTCCCCTAGACCAGCAGAGCATCACACTGTGACACCATTATTGTTCCTCCAGTGAGAAAGAGAACCCAAGGTGAACATCAGCTTCCCCAGCATGAGGCTCACTATAGTCTCATCTCATGGAGATCTCTCAGAGCACTTGCAGAGCTCAACCAGGGGATCAGATAGAGATGAAAGGAGGTGGAGCTTAGAGCAAGCAGTGCTCAGATCTTGGCTGAGTGCATTCATCCTGCAGCAGCACCCTTGAGCAGAGATCCTAGCCAACAGCTCTGCCCTTCTACAGAACCAAGTGGGTAGCCTTGTTTGACCAGGGAGTCCTGAAACAGGGAGGCAGAAACAGTTCTGCCTGATTTGGACCTCCAACAGTGGGCCATACTGGCCTTGGAGCCCGCTCTGTGGTACTACTCAGGCAGAAATTAAACTCACAATCCCACCCAATTGCTCAAGTATAGCCTCTGGTCACACCCCTCTATGAAGCAAGGCCACAGATACTCAAAAGCCACAGAGCATGCCTATGGCTTGCCTGGGCAAAGAATCAAACTACCATTCCTATCAACTGTTGAGCATAACCTCTGGACCCACATAACCAGGAACCTGAACAGTGACCCTGAGCAGACACATAGAGCCCAGCCTAAGTGCCACTTAGCCATGTAGCCCAGCTTACAACTCTGCTCAGCAGTGGAACCCCGCCTACAACCCTTCCCAATTGTTGAACACAGCCTGCAACCTTTTCCAGCTGGAGAGTCCAGTCTGTGACACCAGCTAATCACAGAGCATAGTGCATGGCCCCCCTTACCAGGACGTTGGGACAGTGACTCTATCCAACTGTTAAAGCACTATCTCCATCCTACCCAAGTATGGGGTATAGCTGGAGACCCTGTCTGATCAGAAAGTGTAGGCTACAACCTCACTCAAAAACAGAACAATGAGTGCAGAGTCCAGTAGTACCATACAGTTCCCCCTACTTAACCAGGAGCGACTGAGGAGCACAGTCCACAGCCTTGCCCAACTGCAGAATCCAACCAGTAGTACTGCACTGCCAGGAAACACCATCTGAACCCCGACTCTACCACAGGTGATTCCACTAAATTAAAAGGCAGTATACAAAACAGAAGAAAATATTTGCAGACCATCTGTCTGAAAAAAGGGGTGATACCCAAAATATATAAAGAACTCATACAACTCAATAGCACAAAATCGAAGCAATCTGATTTAAAAATTGACAGAAGACTTGAATAGACATTTTCCCAAAGAATACATACAAATGGCCAGCAGTTATATGAAAAGGTGCTCAACATCACTAGCCATCAGGGAAATGCAAATCAAAACCACCATGTGATATCACTTCACACCTGTTAAAATGCTATTACGAAAAAAGACAACAGATAACAAGTATAGGAGATGTGCAGGAAAGGAAACCCTTGTGAGCTGTTGCTGGGAATGTAAATAGGTATAGCCATGATGATAAAAAAACAGTATAGAGTTTCCTCAAAAAAAAAAAATTGAAAACAGAACTACCATATGATCCACCACTCCCACTGCTGGGTATCTATTCAAAGGACATTTGTTCCTGGTATCATTAATTACAATAGCCAAGACACGGAAACAATCTAAGTGTCTCTTGTCAGAATACAGATAAAACTTTAGAACATTGCACAAGGGAAATAAATCAGACGGAGAAAGGTAAATAATGTATAATCTCAATTATGTGGGAAATATTAGAAGAAATTGAACACAGTGAGTAGATTGGTGGTTGCCAAGAACAAGGGAGTAGGGGGAATGAGTAAAGGGTGCAAACTTTCAGTTATAAGATGAATGAGTTCCAAAGACCTAACGTACAGCATGCGGACTATAGTTATCAGTACTGTCTTGTAAACTTGAAAGTTGCGAAGAGAGTAGATCTTAATAGTCCTAATCACACACACAAAATGGTTTCTACATGAGGTGATAAATGTGGGAATCATTGTTGTAGTCATTTCCCTATATATATGTATCGCCACATTGTACACCTTAAACTTACGCAATATTATATGTCAATTAGATCTCACTAAGGCTGGAAAAAACACACACATTCCTGAAATAAACCTCCTTGTTTATGATGTATTATCCTTTTTATATGTCACAGAGGTTGATTTGCTTTTGTTGAGGGTTTGGCTTTGTCAAAAATTTCTACCAGCATATTAATGAGAGAGATCAGCCTGTAAATGGCCCCCCCCTTTTTTTTAAAAGATTTTATTTATTTATTTGACAGATAGAGATCACAAGTAGGGAGAGAAGCAGGCAGAGGGAGAGAGAGGAGGAAGCAGGCTCCTTGCCAAGCAGAGAGCCCAATGCAGGGCTTGATCCCAGGACCCTGGGATCACGACCCGAGCGAAAGGCAGAGGCTTTAACCCACTGAGCCACCCAGGCGCCCCTGTAAATGGCCCTTTTATAATACAGTTTTTCTGTTCTATATCTTTTTAGAGGTTGGATATTGCAAATACATTTAAAATTAACCATTCATTATAAAAATTTTTGTTGAGAGCCCATTATATATAGCCAGACACTAAAAGAAGAGCTTCACATTTAATAACACATTTACATCTCATAATAACATTATAAAGTAAATAGTTTTAGTATCTTTATTTTAAAAAGGGGAAAAATGTTAAGTAAAACTATCCCAAGATTACACAGTTCATAGGGGATGGAGCCAGCTCTTGAAAGAACAGTGTAATTGGCGTAATGTCTGGGCACACAACACAGTAGGCATTAAATATAATGTAAACATACATGGCAGGAAGGGAGAGAATGAAAGTGAGAGAAAGGAAAAAGTAAGGTGATTAATAATACTTTAGTATTTTCAAAGTAAGAGATGCAAAATGCTCACAAGTTGTAAGCAATGTTTCACAAATGACATAAATTACATACACATAAACAATGACTGTTACCCTAATTGCTGCTTTCTGTCTATTTACCACTTACAGCTCTATAAAATTTATGATCTTTTAGCTGCTATTAACATTAATGCCTTGGTAGTTCACACTTATTCAAATTGAAGAAGTTACCTATTGAGATAAAAATATTACATGTAGAAGGTTTTCAGTAAGTTAATCTTTCAGATAAGTCCTGGATGCTTTCAATTGTGTATTTTTGTTTTCATATCCTTACCTCATTTCACTCAACAGACAGCATGTTTATTTGTGGGGGAGACTTTGCCTTATTTAATACTATCCAGTATTTGCCTCAGTAAACGTAGTTCTGAAAAAAGAGATTCAGTGAATTCTAATTAAAATTATTTTGGAGGTTATTGTACTGAACAGTAATTATTTTTAACAGTTACATATATGTAAACAATTTATTTTCTTTTTTTTAAATATTTTGTTTATTTATTTGACAGAGAGATAGCAAGAGCAGGAACACAAGCAGGAGAAGCTGGAGAGGGAGAAGCAGGCTTCCCGCAGAGCAGGGAGACCAGTGTGGGGCTCCAAACCAGGACCCTGGAATCATGAACTGAGCTGAAGTCAGACACTTAAAAACTGAGCCACGCAGGCAGCCTGGAAGAATTTATTTTTGATAGTTGTCAAAACCACAGCGCTCAATAATTAAGTTTTTTAACATGGAAAATTGTGTAAAGGTTTCTGTTAAGAAACTACCTAATGACTTTTTGCTTTAATATATATGCAATTTGGAAATCAAAGTAACTCTAACATCTAAAGAAAATATGTACAAGATTGTCTCAAGGTTGTCTCCCCCACACATCCAGTATGTTTTACAACAAAATAACAAATTTACCAGCTTATTTGTAGGTTTGCTGTGCATTTTTCCTACTTTTTGATTAACAAATGACAATTCATTTAGCCAAAAAAAAAATTAAATTAAGTTAAAAACTGTTGTTTGGGGGCACCTGGGTGGCTCAGTGGGTTAAAGCCTCTGCCTTCGGCTCAGGTCATAATCCCAGGGTCCTGGGATCAAGCCCCACATGGGGCTCTCTGCTCAGCAGGGAGCCTGCTTCTCTTCCTCTCTCTGCCTGCCTCTCTGTCTACTTGTCATCTCTGTTAAATAAATAAATAAAATCTTTAAAAAAAATAAAAAAATAAAAACTGGTGTTTGTTTCAACCGTCAAAAATAATCTAAGAAAATTACACATTTACAATTTGGTATACTGCCATACCAGTTTCTCTATAGTCAGTCCCAGCCAAACCAGGACTGGAATCCTGGTCCTGACACTATTGGTCAGACCCTGAGCAATTTCATGTGACTATTCTAAGCTTGTTCTCATCTGTAAAATGGGATTTAATACTTCCCTAAGCAAGCTGGTGTGGAGAGTAAGTAAAGATGAAGTGCTCTTGATTCTGCCAGTTTCCTAGCAAGTACTCTTGGATCTTCAGAGCGTGTTAGGCAGTGTTGTGGAGAGGTTAAATTCCGATTTGGCTTCACAGTGCCTACGTTTATAGGTTACTCCTGCATTTCCTAACTAAATGACCTTGGGCAAGCCACTTTATCTCCCTATGCTTGAGTTTTATTGTTTTTAAAATAAGGATAATAATAGTACTGTGTGTCCTTTGGTGAATGTTCTGCTGCTTAAACAAAATACTGTATGTATAGCATTGTTAAATTAATTTGAAGAAGGAAGCCATTAAACTAAGGTGGTTTTAATGCCTTAACAGTCTGTGTAAGCAAACCAAAAACTTAAGCCTAAAAATGCCTCAAAGTTGAGAAGTCAAAACCTAACTCCTCAAACACAATCAGCCAAGTAGGCTTTCCCAAATAATGCAAATAATGTAACAAGTTACAGCCAATCAAGTAACTTCCTTGCTTTGCTTCTCCCTTTTCTCTATAAAATTCCTTCCCCTAGCTCCTGTGGGTGGAGTGCTCCTAACCACTTCTGGTTTTGACTGCCTGATTGAAATGGACCTTTGCTCAAATGAACTCTGAAAGTTTTTAATATGCCTCAGTTTATCTTTTGATAACACAGCAAAATTCCTTGCACACAGGAAATGTTCAATGAATGTTGTTACTATTCCGTCTCTCTTCGCAGATGACATGATTCTTTATATGGAAAACCCCAAAGACTCCACGCCCAAACTACTAGAACTCATACAGCAATTTAGTAACGTGGCAGGATACAAAGTCAATGTACAGAAATCAGTGGCTTTCTTATACACTAACAATGAAAATACAGAAAGGCAAATTAGAGAATTGATTCCATTTACTATAGCACCAAGAACCATAAGATACCTGGGAATAAACCTAACCAAAGAGGTAAAGGACCTGTACTCGAGGAACTACAGAACACTCATGAAAGAAATTGAAGAAGACACAAAAAGATGGAAGACTGATCCATCCTCTAGGATTGGAAGAATAAACATTGTTAAAATGTCTATACTGCCTAGAGCAATCTATACTTTTAATGACATTCCGATCAAAATTCCACCGATATTTTTCAAAGAGCTGGAGCAAATAATCCTAAAATTTGTATGGAATCAGAAGAGACCCCGAATTGCTAAGGAAATGTTGAAAAACAAAAACAAAATTGGCGGCATCACGTTACCCGATTTCAAGCTTTACTGCAAAGCTGTGATCAACAAGACAGCGTGGTACTGGCATAAAAACAGACACATAGACCAGTGGAACAGAGTGGAGAGCCCAGATATGGACCCTCAACTCTATGGTCAAATAATCTTTGACAAAACAGGAAAAAATATTCAATGGAAAAAAGACAGTCTCTTCAATAAATGGTGCTGGGAAAACTGGACAGCGATATGTAGAAGAATGAAATTCGACCATTCTCTTACACCGAACACAAAGATAAACTCGAAATGGATAAAAGACCTCAACGTGAGACAGGAATCCATCAGAATCCTAGAGGAGAACATAGGCAGTAACCTCTTCGATATCAGCCACAGCAACTTCTTTCAAGATATGTCTCCAAAGGCCAAGGAAACAAAAGCAAAAATGAACTTTTGGGACTTCATCAAGATCAAAAGCTTCTGCACAGCAAAGGAAACAGTCAACAAAACAAAAAGACAACCCACGGAATGGGAGAAGATATTTGCAAATGACAGTACAGACAAAAGGTTGATATCCAGGATCTATAAAGAACTTCTCAAACTCAACACACACAAAACAGATAATCATATCAAAAAATGGGCAGAAGATATGAACAGACACTTCTCCAACGAAGACATACAAATGGCTATCAGACACATGAAAAAATGTTCATCATCACTAGCCATCCGGGAGATTCAAATTAAAACCACATTGAGATACCACCTGACACCAGTTAGAATGGCCAAAATGAGCAAGACAGGAAACAACGTGTGTTGGAGAGGATGTGGAGAAAGGGGAACCCTCTTACACTGTTGGTGGGAATGCAAGTTAGTGCAGCCACTTTGGAGAACAGTGTGGAGATTCCTGAAGAAATTAAGAATAGAGCTTCCCTATGACCCTGCAATTGCACTGCTGGGTATTTACCCCAAAGATACAGATGTAGTGAAAAGAAGGGCCATCTATACCCCAATGTTTATTGCAGCAATGGCTACGGTCGCCAAACTGTGGAAAGAACCAAGATGCCCTTCAGCGGATGAATGGATAAGGAAGATGTGGTACATATACACAATGGAGTATTATGCCTCCATCAGAAAGGATGAATACCCAACTTTTGTAGCAACATGGACGGGACTGGAAGAAATTATGCTGAGCGAAATAAGTCAAGCAGAGAGAGTCAAGTATCATAGGGTCTCACTTATTTGTGGAACATAACAAATAACATGGAGGACATGGGGAGATGGAGAGGAGAGGGAGTTGAGGGAAACTGGAAGGGGAGATGAACCATGAGAGACTATGGACTCTGAAAAACAACCAGAGGGTTTTGAAGGGGCGGGAGGGTGGGAGGTTGAGGAACCAGGTGGTGGGTAACAGGGAGGGCACATACTGCGTGGAGCACTGGGTGTGATGCCAAAACAATGAACACTGTTATGCTGTAAATAAACAAATTAAAAATATATATATATATAAAATAGATGTATTTCTATTTTATATCTTGGTAAAATTAAACATGTTAAAATAGTGAAAAGTATTTTAAAAATATACATATTAAGAAAGAGAACAGCAAAAAAAATTTAAAAAGCATTCTTATATGTTATTTGTTACTGAATGTTTCCTAGGTATTTTACTGCCTTCGGTAATAGACAAAGACATCTGAAATAACTTGAAATGCTGGGATCGTTCTAATGAAAGTGAATGCCATCAGGTAAAGGTAGAAAAGTGGAGTATTGATTTTTTTGTTGTTCAATTCCAAGAAAATATAATTGATATATTTATATATAATACATAAAATATAATGCCATAATGATTTTCAAGTAGCATATTACATTAGATTACACATATGAGAATGTGAGTACAATGTTGGCAATTTCATATAGACAAATCTCCCCCAAATAAATGGTCAGATTATACTCAAACAGAAAATTTGATTACATGATAAAGAGAAATAGAGAGGAATCCCTTCTAAGGTTTTGCATGCTGTAACAAACTAACAAAAGAAACAAAGACGAGGGGCGCCTGGGTGGCTCAGTGGATTAAGCCGCTGCCTTTGGCTCAGGTCATGATCCCAGAGTCCTGGGATCGAGCCCCACATCGGGCTCTCTGCTCAGCAGGGAGCCTGCTTCCCTTCCTCTCTCTGCCTGCCTCTCCACCTACTTGTGATCTCTGTCTGTCAAATAAATAAATTAAAAAAAAAAAAAGAAACAAAGACGAACATTATTTAAAAATAGTTACAAAGATTCATAGTAGTGCCTTATGTTAGGTAACACTCTCTGTGTAGGTACTGCCAAACAAAATTCACCAAAATACATATTCTCCAAACCTAATTCATTATGAAAACCCAAAGAATTTTTTTAAAAACACCAGAAAGAATAAGATGAGCTTAAAACATATCCAATTGATACTGTTGTTTGCTATGATACCTTCACTTAGTCCTCTGCTATATGGCCTATGCCTAATGGACATTTTCTGGATCAAAAATGACTTTAGTAAACTTGTGCCATATTAGATATCATATTTGTAGCTATCATTTTTATGATTGGAACCAGTACATTCTATAATATTTTGGTATATTTTGCTTTCCTCTAGGTAATATACACATGAAATTAAACATTAGTTTCTCCAAGGTGTGCTAGTAATTTCTGCTTGAAACTAACAATTTTGCCCTCAAACAAGGGCAAAACAATGGGTCTCAACACGAGACCCATTTGAATTTTTGACTTATCAATATCTGGGAATTCTGTTTTCCATCATAACTGCCAGGCTTTTTGATTAGTTAATTCAAATATTTAAAGAATTTTCTCAAGAAAATGCAACATATCATCATGTTTACCAATATCTGTTTTTTTAGATGTAAGATATATAGAAAAGTCTTATATTTCCCAGGTTTCTAAATTATTAAAAGCACATTCTCCTACATTCTGAGAGCTCCACAGTACAAACATACATTTCTGTATCTATTGATGAAAAATATATATCTTGTGAATAATTAATTTAGAGAGAATAAATATCCAGTACCTTTGACCACAAAACAACCTGTACCTCTACCTTAGAACCTTGAACAAAGTGTTTTCCTTATCTTCTTCAAATTATCAAGCTTCAAAAGCTTTTTTTTAGAGGTGGAAGGAGTATGCCAGATGAAGTCTAGCTTCTGCCTGGGTTTGTGCCACTATTCCTCGATGAAGTTTAGAATATTCAGTATCAACAGTGATATCTCTTTTATCAACTTGCCAATACAGAGTCTAGCTTCTGAAGTCATACTGTCTGGTTCACATACTACTCTTTGGAGAATTTGGCAAGTTGCTTTACCTCCCTGTGTCTCACTTTCCTTGTCTATAAAGAGACGATGATGATAGTTACTAGTTACAGTATTTATTCAGGATCTTCTGTGCACCAGTAGTATTCTCATCCCTGGGGATGCAGCAGTAAATCAAAGAAACACGGTGTATTATATTCTGTGCGCTAAAATGTAAGCCCTTTCCTAGCACTGATGAATTCAGACAAGCCATCTTGATATTCTTTCCCTAATAAAATGTAAGTGGAAGTGACATATGTCACTTTAGAAATTTTAAGCCTCAGTGAGCAATTGTACTTGTTGTCCCAGTCTTTGGGATCATGGAACCATATCTGGCAGTGAAGTCTCTGGATTCCTGAGTGACTACGTTGTATAAAATCTTTGTAGATTGATGATACACATTACATGAGTAAAAAAGAAACGTTATTGTTTTCAGTCATTGAAATTTGGGATTGTTACTGCAGAGTTGTCTAGCGTATCCTGACTGTTAAAACAAAGGTATCCTTGAGGAAAACTCCTTGTAGTGGAAAGAGAAGAAAAATAAGAAAATAATAAGTAAAGCATATAATGTGATAGTGTGTAGTAAAGACTTGGAATAAATAAAAGTAAAGTAAGGAGTATTAATACTTAAGGGGAAAGAAAGCAGGAAGGAAGCAGGTTACAGAACTAATTAATGATCTCTAAGCAATTATCAAAGTTTCTGATATACAGTAAGCACTCAATAAAAGTTACTCACTTTATTTTTATATTCTCCAAATCTAATATAATGGATTTGATGACTATATATAACTGCTTTTTAACTTTTTCTTTCCATAGCTTCTCTTAAAATCTAAGGCAAATCTTACGTGTTAGGTCATAAGTTAGGGGGGATAGCATTATACTCCCAGGTTTCCAAACCTTCCTTATTTAGCTTCAGGGTATACAAATCTTATTAATATTAGGTCTTAAGGCATCGGTGCTACCATAGCTATGCTATGAAAAGAATTATTTTTAATACTACTGGGAAAACCCAGGTGCAGCATGCTTGTTAATTCACACTACACATTTATCTGCTTGGCAGGCACAGCCTGTAAGGAAACTTGGCATGTTAATGTTGCTATAATGTACCTTTCCTCACCCAGCTGTCAGTAGGAATACTGCATGTGAAAACAAAAACAGTGAGAGAGAAAGAACATTACCTAAGTTAGTTTTGCTTTTGTTTTACTTAAGCTTGAATCAGGCAGGTATTGTGATAAAAACAGAATCATTGTCAATGTAGTATTATAAAGATAAATGCATTTTTGTGAATTAATTAAAGGAATATTGCAACTAATTTTGAAAATTTTAAAGGACTAATTTTAATGGAGAAAATGATAGAGATAAATAAATCATTTTTAGTTTTTATTTAAATTTCAGGTAGTTAACAGTCTGATATTATTTTCAGGTGTACAATATAGTGATTAAACAATTCTGTATTTCACGTGGTACTCATCACAAGTACACTCCTTAATCCCCATCACCTGAAAATCACCTGAAAAAGATTTTTAAAGATTTTATTCATGTATTTATTTATTTGCCAGAGAGAGAGAGAGTGAGAGAGAGAGACCAAGAGAATGAGAGCACCAGCTGGGGGAGCAGCAGGCAGAGGCAGAGGGAGAAGAGGCTCCCCGCTGAGCAAGGACCCTGATTCAGGAGTCCATCCTGGGACCCTGCAGTCATGACCTGAACAAAAGACAGACACTTAACTGATTGAGCCACCCAGGCATCCTTCACTTGAAATTTTTAACTAAATTAAAAACTTGAAACTAGAACTCTATTTTCCTCAAGTTTGATCCATAATTTTAGAGAAGTTGTTAAACTATTCGACTTCCCAACATCAAAATGTAGAAACATTTTGTTTTTATCATAAATACTAAGAAGTCTTTGATTGAGAAATAGAAAATACTTCCAAAAAACAGTAAATTTTTAACTTCTGTTTCTAGAGACTTAAACATTGGTGTTATTTATTGGTAGATCGTAATTATGAAAGAAATAACAATAAACACAAATGTATGTTTACCCATTATAAATAAAAAGGCTGACCATAATTTAATATATCAAATCCATATTCATACTCTTCCTATGTGGAAATATCGCATCCCTAACCATTATTCTTTTCTCTCTGATGGACAATACCATCTTGGCTCGTGTTTTATCTTTTGAAAGGTAAACTATAATAGCATTAGGAAAAAAAAGAATGGTAATTTCAATTTTTCTTCTCAGTGATTTCTTTTCACTTAATCAGTCAAGAAAAAGGAAAATTAATTGAATAATTGGCCATTTTAGGCTTCCAAGTGATCTTTTTAGCTTATTTTAATATACTTTACTCATACTAAGTATAGCCATTCAGTTAGGATTTTTATAACTCTACACATTTATTGATATAGTTCATTCTGAAATATATTTGTATCTTTACATATTTATTGATATAGTTCATTCTGAAATATATTTGTACAATAAACTTCAAAAAGAAGTTGAAAAGATAGTTCATTTCATTTCTTCATTCATTTCAGGTATTTATTGGAACTGGATGATTTACCAGGCACTATTAAAAGAGCTAATAAACAAGACAAAATCCCTGGTTTTGTGGAGCTTTCATTCTAGAGAGGAGAAAGAAGTAAACAAGTGACCAAAAAACCAATATTATTATAGATAGAAATGAGTGCAGTAAATAAAATATAATAGGATAATATGAAAGGGAATGATGTTCTGTGGAGGCAGACTGAGAAGTCAAGAAAAGTATTCAGTAACCAATGTGGTAAGAGGATATTTTGGCAGAAATCTAAATGACAAAAATAGCGTAGTCTTAAAAAGATCTGTGGACATAGCATTCCCAGTATAGGGAGTAAGCCTAAAGACCCTCAGTAGAATAAGCTTGGTTCACTTGAAGAGCAGAAAGACTGGTATGGCTAGATTATGGTAAAGTAGAAGGACAGTGATAAGAGATGAAATAGGAGAAAGAAAGGCCATGTCATGAAGTCTTAGAGGCTATAATAAACTATAAAGTGAAGCCATTTGAATTTGTGTTCATTTGTCTCTTTTTACTCTCAGTGCAGAGAATGACATAACATTATATGTAAAAGCATATATATATTTATGAGTATATATAATATATAATATAAATATAAAATTATTCCAATTACTGTTGAGACTGGACTAATAAAAAGTGAAACACTGAAACAAGGAAAACAGTTTGGAAAGTACCAAGTGAGAGATGATAGCGTGTGAACTAAAGTTGAAAGTGTAAATGAAAAGACATGGAAAGATAGATTCAGGTTATATTTATAGACTGCCATCATTTAACTTGGTGATGGATTGGAGATTGAGTCCATGAGAAAAAGGAGGAAATCAAGAATGCAACAGTAGGTTGGGGGCTGGACACCTGAGTGAAAATTTATACTATTTGCTAAAAAAGAAATAAAATAGCTAACATGTATTAAGTATCTACTAAGAGTCAAACATTCTTCTTGACTTTAGAGATTTAGCTCCTTGAAATTTAGTCACTTAATCATTTGGTCAGTTTGAAGATTTAATTTATTTAATCTTCATAACAATCCTATGAATTGATTCTGATTTATGAATTAGGAAATTGAAACAAGTACTTTATACAAGTAGCTTGTATTAAGTCATAAACTAATTAAGTGATAGAAGACAAGAAGGCTTACACTATAATTCACACACTTAATCAGAATACATACATATGTCTACTAAAAGGCATGCACTATGTATCCATAGCAGCAGTACTGGTAATAAATAAAGATGGAAAACTACCCAAGTATTTATTAGTAGATGTATGGATAAATAAATGGTGGTGTTTTCACAAAATGGAATGCTATACAGCAATAATAACAAATGGATGAATCTAAAAAATATATCATTGACTAAAATAACTTACTCCAAAAGGGGATACAGTGTATCATTCCATTGTGTGAACACTAGAAGCTGGCACAACCTTTAAGAGAGTATGGTGACTTAGGGTGCTTGGGGGCCTCGGTGGTTTCTGTGTGGGATCCTTGATTTCAGGTCAGGTCATGATCTCAGGGTTATGGGAGTAAGCTCCAAGTCAGGCTCCCTGCTTAGTGGGGAGTACGCTTGAGATTCTTTCTCTTCTTCTACCTATGCCCCTCCCTCTGCTCTCAGTCTCTCTCTCTCTCTCTCTCTCTAAAATAAATAAATCTTAAGAAAAGAAAAATGAGTATGGTGACCAGAAAAATGTGTAGGTTTGGATTCTGAAGTGTTGGCTTCTTACTTCTTGATCTGAGTGCTAGTTACACAGATGTGTTCAATATGAAAGCTCTTTACAGTCTGCACTCATGTATATTTCTTTTTATTGCATGCTAAAATAAAGGGGTGAAACAAGAGAAAACGTAATAAATTCAGTTCCAAAAATACTTAAAACAGAAAGAGGCCCAGGACCAAGCCCTGGCATGCTATACTTCAGAGAGATGATCTAAGAGGAAGAACCCACAAAACCGGCTAAGAAGATATAGGCCTTAATGTTAAAGGAATAATAAGAGGATTTTGAATTCAGAGATCAATTGTGGCAGTTGCTGCTGAGAGATCACAAAATATGAGGATGGAAAAGTTTCACTTAACATTTCATTCTCAAGCTTCTTCCTTATCTGTATCAAATCATAGGGGTTTTTATCCTGGTGTACTCTGACCTGTTATCACTCTACTGTAATTTATTTGCTGATCTCAGTAGAAGTATAGAAAATAAATCTCAGTTAAGTATTTGAAATAAAGTTGTTTTATAATCTTAAGATCCAAACTAAAAAGTCAATGCGGTCATTACCCTACTTCCAAAGAAGACGGTTAACAAAACCAGAACAATAATATTAATGACACCATGAAATAATAAGCATCATTTATTGTTAATCATTCTATCAATGAGATATATAATACCGATTTTTGAGTATAAAAGAGGCTGAAGTGGAGGATTCATTTAAGCAGTGCCCCAATCCCTGACCTAAAGAGCCTGTGAGATAATAAATATGTTTCTTATTATTTATTTTGTTTTTAAGATTTGATTTTACTTTTAGATTATTTTTTACTAAGGTATAATTGACAAGTAAAATTATAAGATATTTAAATGTATATGCATGACAATTTGATATATGTATATATTTGAAAGGTTTCCCCCATCAAGTTAGTTGATACATCCTTCACCTCACTTATGTACATATATGTCTGTATGTATGTACTGTGAGAACGTTTAAGTTCTACCCTATCTGAGCAAATTTCGATTATACAATAGTGTTCTCAACTATAGTTATAAATTAGATTCTCAGACTTTATTTACCCTATAACTAATAGTTTGTACCCTTTTACCAACTTCTTATTTTTCCTACCCATCTACCTCTGAAACCACTTCTCTACTCTCTGTTTCTATGGATCTGACTTTTACAGATATGTGTAACTGATACTATGTTGTATTTATCTTTCTCTATCTGGCTTGATTCACTTAGCATAGGCTCTCTAGGTTCATCCATATTGACATAAACGGAAGAAATTCCTTTTCTTTTTCAAAGTCGAATAATATTACATTGTACACACATATATATATACACCACATTTTCTTTATTCACTCATCAAGAGTCATGTAGCCATATCTTGGCTAGTTTGAATAATGCTGCAATTAACACGGGAACACAGCTTTCTCTTTTGGCTTCATGTCCTTTGGATATATACTCTGAAATGGGATTGCTAGATCAAATGGTAGTTGTATTTTTATTTTCTTGAAGAATTTCCAGATGCTTTCTCTAGTCACTGTACCAGTCTCCATTTCCAGAAACAGGGTTTCCTTTTCTTCCTTTCCTTTTCTTCCTTTTCCCATCCTCACCAGGATTTGTTATCTCTTGTCTTTTCGATAATTGACATCCTAACAGGGGTGAGGTGATACACTTTAGTGATGTTGAACACCTCTTCATGTCCTTATTGGCCATCTATATGTCTTCTTTGGAAAAATGTCTGTTCAGGTCCTTTAACCATTTTTTTAAGTTATTTGAGCTTTTATTGCTGAGTTGTGTAAGTTCTTTGTACATTCTGGATATTAAGTCCTTATGGGATATGTGGTTTGCAAATATTTTCTCCCACTCCATAGGTTGCCTTTTCATTGTGTTGACAGTTTCCTTTCCTGTGCAGAAGCTTTTTATTTTAATATATCCCTGGTTGTTTATTTTGGAATTGTTGTCTTTGCTTTTGGTGTCAAATCCAGAACACCCAAGCCAAGATCATTGTCAAGGAAACTACCCTTATTTTTTCTTCTGGAGAAGTTTAATGGTTGCAGGTGTGACATACAAATCTTTAATGCATTTTGAGTTGATTTCTGTGTATGATAGAAGAAACAGGTCCAGTTTTATTCTTTCTCATTTGGCTGGCCAGTTTTTCCAATATACTGTTTTGAAGAAACTATCTTTTTGCTATTGTATATATTCTTGACTCTTGTCATAAATTAATTGACCACATATGCATGGGTTTGTTTCTGGGCTCTCTATTCTGTTTCATTTGTCTATATCTGTTTTTATGTCAATTCCATATTGTCTTGATTATTACCTTTGTAATATAGTTTGATATCAGAAATTATGATGCCTCCACCTTTGTTCTTCTTTCTCAAGATCACTTTGTCTGTTCAGGGTCTTTTGTGATTCCATACAAATTTTAACATTGTTTTTACTACTTCTGTGAAAAATGCTATTATAATTTTGATAGGGATTCCATTGAATCTGGAACTTTGTTTTGGCCATATGGACGCTTTACTAACATTAATTCTTCCAGTCCATGAACACAGAATATCTTTTCACTTACTTGTGTCTTCTTCAATTTCCTTCATCAGTATCTTCAAGTTTCAATGTACAGATCTTAAACCACATTGGTTAAATTTAATACCAAGTATTTTATTATTTTTGATGCCATTATAAATGGGAATGTTTTCTTTATTTCTCTTTTTGATTGTTTGTTGTTTTTTTTTTTTTAAGATTTTATTTATTTGTCAGGGAGAGAGCGTGCACAAGCAGGGGGAGCAGCAGGCAGAAGAAGGAGCCTCCTTGCTGAGCAAGGACTCAATCCCAGGACCCTGGGATCATGACCTGAGCTTTAAGTCAGTTGTTTAACTGACTAAGCCACCTAGGTGTCCCTCTTTTTGATATTTTGTGTTGGTTATTTTAAGCTGCTAAATTTTGGGGGTAATTTGTTATGTGGAAATTGGTAACTGATACATGAGAGGTATTTTTAATACTTAGAAAACAATATAAAGGAAATTTGTATCATAGTGAAAAAATTGTTTTAAATTATAAATTATTTCTATTGACAAGGATTAAAGTTAAGATCTTTTATGATGTCTAAGATATATATAGCCCTGTCACATCCTTTTGGCAGTATATCTTTACATAAATATGTAACTTACTATTGACCTATACACAAGAAAATTAACCAACAAGGAATCCCCATATATCATTTTTAATTAAGTAAAATAAAATTATTATAGTTATTTTTAAATTTCCTCTCTTTTTTGTGGATGTGGTATGTTTATAAAGCAGTTACATCTCTCTAGAGAGGGGAACTCTAAAATGATTAGGTGTATGTGTTAAAGTATGTTTTTGGAAGGATGAGTTTATGAATGATACACAGCATCAATATTGAGAGGGTACAAATCAGTACACAAACCCCACACCAAGTATTATATCTGAAGTCAAGTTTCCTAAGTTGAATATCCCAAATTTAGATGACTCTATAATAGATCTGAAAATGGTTGTTATATTTAACTGACCTAGTAGATAAAGTGAATTTACTTGGATTAATAGGATTAAAAAGGAACTCTCTATCCTTTTTACAGTGGCATATCCTGATCTTCTAAAGGAAAGTGCTTTAGCCCTTTAGCACTAAATTCAATTTCCTATCTTGAAAAGGAAAGACCATTTCTAAGGGCACAAATCCACTCTTAGCTTGAAAGTTAGACATTTGTCATTTTCAGAATCCCTGGAATAAAAGTGTCATACCTCTGATAGGACCTCTAAGTTTCTTTAAAGAGAGATTTTAAAAAATGAGTCACTCATAATGGTGTTTTAATTTTTTTGCATATTTATGTGTATTAACTGCATATAAATATTTAAATATAAAATTGTCTATAATATGCATGTATTTTTAAGTTCTGTAAATATCTCAAACTTAAAATATGGCTATATGAGTTCCAATTAATTTTTTTAAGTTCTCAAACAAATGAATTGAGACACAAAAATCTTCTCTACACTTCCTAGAAAGACCATTTTTTCCTCCCCATTTATAAGCCAAAGAAAATAAACCTACTTACTGATAGTTATTAATCAGATAAAAACCACTTTTATGATAAAAAATATGGACCAACTAGAAATCATCAGTAAATGGGAAATCTGTCAATTCCCTCTTTCTGTATTTAGATAGACCTTTAAAAAAAAAGAACAGGTGGGGCACCTGGGTGGCTCAGTAGGTTAAGCCTCTGCCTTCGGCCCAGGTCATGATCTCAGGGTCCTGGGATCGAGCCCCGCATCGGGCTCTCTGCTCAGCAGGGAGCCTTCTTCCCCCCCACCCCCGCCTGCCTCTCAGTCTACTTGTGATCTCTCTCTCTCTCTCATATAAATGAATAAAATTAAAAAAAAAAAAGAGGTGCTTCACCTTTAAAGGAAAAAAAAAAAGAACAGGTTAACTGAATATAATAGATTTCTAACAACTAGCCTCACCCTTCCTAGAAAATCAGATTGAGTTCTTAATAGCAAGTAATAGAATGTGACTCTGAATCTCAGGGTTTTTTTTAAAGAAAGTGAATTTTTTGGATGAGTTTAAAGAAATTTATTTGATGGAACTTGGAGGGCCAACTTTAGAAAACAGGGAAGCATCAAGACAATTCTGAAGAGTGAAGAAGCAGAAAATGAGACCATCCTATCCAGCAGGAAGATGTTCTGGACAAGGGTGCTGCAGGTCATTATTGTGGTGGTGACTACAACAAGTGGATTCTGACCTTGCATGACATTTGCTTGAACGGCTCAACATTCCATGTCCTGAGTTGGCACATCTGTTTGGTGGAACTTAAATCACATGCCAACACCCTCACTGCCAACAGGCAAGGAATGATATGTCTGACTCATCGGGTTTTATTGTTGGAATAAGACTGTACCAAAGACGAATCATATTGACAAGCTCCCTAGTATAGATAATAGGAGATTTTATGTGGGGGAAACAAAGCAAAAGAAACAATTTCTCAAAAACTGGTCCATGTTCTCTCACCCCACTTTTTTTTTTAAGATGTATGTATGTATGTATGTATGTATGTATGTATGTATGTATTTAACAGAGAGAGAGAACCAACAAGCAGAGGGAGTGTCAGGCAGAGCCTGATGAGGGCCTCTATCCCAGGACCTTGGGATTGTGACCGGGGCGGATTGCAGCCTCTCAACCAACTGAGCCACCCAGCTGCCTTCTCTCGCCCCTTTTATAAAAATGAGACTTCGGAAGAACTCCTTTAGTATCTGTTTCTGTTATTAGAAGAATTTTGCTACTGGATTGATATGTGGTAATTGGGCTTATTAGGGTAAGTGGATAAACAGTTATCTAATCCCATTCTAATTCCAATTAAGTGCCACACAGACCCTCATCTTGAGGAGAAACTGTGGTGATTAAGTTCTCAGTATGAGGGGACATCGTAGGCACGCATGCCTAGCTTTTTTTTTTCCCTTTCCATGTTTATTACATTGATTGGAGTTACCAAATAGTAAAATTTTTGCCAACAATTGATTTCCCCACTCTCTCTTTTTCCTTTTTTTAATTCATACATGGCACTCTTCTTTCCATATGTTCTCCTAGACTCCCATTTGTCCACTGAGTTCAAATCTCTTCCGTGTTTACCACTCCAATATGCTGGCAGTAACATATGCTTCAAGCACAACAGCACTTCCGCTCTTTGCTACTCAAAGCATGATTTTGATCTATACCCATAAAATGAAAATAATGCAAACGGGAAGTAGAAAAGTCCCTGAAAAGGCAGAGAAATGATTCTTGTTGGGAATGGAAAGGAACATGAGGAAGGGGAAATTACAAAGGAAAAACCCCTGTAGCTTCTCCCGTATTCCTATTTTCATATTGAGTTTATTATATGTAGTTCCACCTTGAGACAACTATATTTCACAGGAAATTACAGGCTGCCTTAGGAGTCAGAGTAATACCAAGAAATTGCAGAGTCACTCACTGATCAATGGACAGCAAATATTTAACTTTAGGGGAAAAAAATCAAAACTAAATTAAAGTCTTAGCAACTTGATTCAGAGCCTCCTTCTGAAAAGCTTGCCAGCCCAACAATTGATGGAATTGATGGCTAGAGTCACAGAGCACATTCAAATAATGGAGACCTTTTCCTCATAGACAGTGTTCTTTAAGGAGTCTGATAAATTTCCAGCAAATTTGTGGTCTTCCAGAGATGCCTGCTGAAGAGTTTAGTGCTCTCCTTATTAGAGGAGGGAAAGCCTGCCAAATTCCTACTAAAGTTTCAAAAAAGATTTCAGTTTTGCTTTACGGTTTTAAAGGCCAAAAAAATTGTTTTAAGTGTTCATATTCAATGAAACATCCCTTTTCAAAAAAAAAAAAAGTAAAGTATCTCATTTTGAGTTTAGCCATTACATAAAAAATATTCTTAGTTTTTAAGTGGTAGTAGAAGTTGGTTTCTCACAATGCAGCAACTAGGGTATACATAGTGCTCCTGAATTTAGAGACGAATCTCATCTTCTTGGAGAGAAAAAGATGCAGTTAAAATAAGGAGGAAAAGTGTCTGGAAAAGTGAAAGAGGAAAATAGTTATGGTGTGAAAAAGCAGTTAAAATTGAGCTATTAATGCATGATTATCCAAAAGTCAAAATAATATTACTCCGGGTAAGAGAAAACAATTGAAGTCTGTCATGTGTCTATAGAGTGTGCAGTCTGGGGTCATCAAGAAAAATCTGTCCACAAAACTGTCCTGAATGCACCTCAAGTGAACTATCATCTGTTCAGAATGCCTCACCCTTGAAAAATAACCAGTGCTTTAAAAAAAAAAGGAGTTTATTTTCACCTAATGTAGCAACAGACAAAAACCCCAGTGGAGGTGAGTGAATGTTTGTACAAAGTCCGACCATATAAAGGTTTTCATTTCAGCCTTTACAAGGATTCTGCCTACATAACCTGAAGGGGGTAGGATGTGCTTGCTTGCAAGGCAGTGTCTCAGAAAAGATATTTGGATGACAGCAGAGTGAGATTTTCTAGTCCTCTCTGGAGGGACAATACCTAGCTAATAAAAAAGCAAAATACATAACATAAGGAGAGTCTGTGAATGGGAAGAAAAGAAATGGATGTTTCCATTCATTCCCTTTTCATACCATGACTAAAGAAAAACATTTTGCTTTACTCCAAATCCAAAGAGAGACATTAATTCATCTCAGTGGTACAGATGCCTATCTATTATATTTCAGGGTCCATCACATGAACTCTTGAGAATTTATATAGCATTCAGTGTGTAGATTTAGAAGTCTTAAGAGAGCCATGGAATTCTTTTGCATGTATTATTCTATATACACATTAACTTAAAAATTCATTTTTATAAGTAGCTTCTGTCCTTCCTCTGCTACCTCACAAACTAGGAGTCACATAAAAATGTATACTTCAAAGAGTCGCATCAAATCTAACTTCAGGAATATGTGATTCTTTAACATGCAATAATGCTTACTTGGACAGGTTTATGCAAACCAAGGGAGAAACTTCATACTCTACTTGCTGCAAATGTTTTAGCTTTTAATTTTAGAGACATTTAATTGTAGAGATATTTCTGGGATTATTCATGATCCTGCAGTTTTCTTTAAGAAAAAAAAAAGTGCATTCTTTTTCTAAAACTAATTTCAGTTTTTAATTTACCATACGGTAAAATTTATTTTTTGGTATATAATTTTATGAATTTTGTATAACCTCCGCCACAATTATGATGCAAACTCCAAATCTCCCAGGCTGTCCCTCTGTAGTCACTACCTCCTTCAGTCTTTCCTCGGGGCAGCTACTGATCTATTTTTGTCATAATAGTTTTATCTTCTTTTTTCTCTTTAAAATGTTAGCTTATTGTTGGTACATTTTTAAAGCAGCTTTGCTGAGGTATAATTGTTATACAAAGAATTACACATATTTAGTGTGTACAATTTGATGATTTTGGACATATGTAAACACATGTGATAACATCACCTCAGTCAAGGTAATAGACATATCTAACACCTCCTGAAGTTTTCTCTATCCCTTTGTGGGGTTTTTTTGGTTTGTTTTTCTTATTGTGATAAGAACCTTAAAATGAAATCTGCCCTCTTAGCAAATTCTGAAGTACACAATATTATGTTTGTAACTCTAGGCACTATATTATACAGAAGATCTGTACAACTTATTCATCTAGCATAACTGATAGCCATTGAACAATAACTTCCCATTTCTCTCATCCCCTGGCCTCTTGTATTGTATTCTTGGCACTTGTCTATTTTCAATTCCTCATGTAAGTGATATATAGTATTTGTCTTTCTCTGACTGGCTTATTTCATTTAGTATAATATCCTCCGGGTTCATCCATGTTGTCACAAATGGCAGGATTTCCTTCTTTTTTAAGGCTGAATAGTATTCCATTTGTGTATGCATGTGTGTATATAGTATAGATTATATATTATTACATAATCTATATTATACACACACATATATAAACATATCTTCTTTGTCCATTCATCTGTCAATGGACATTTGAGTTGTTTTTATATTCTTGGCTACTGTGAAAATTTTCCTAAGGATGTTATATAAATGTAATTATACCATATATAATTGTTTGAGACTAGCTTTTATTCATACATGCTTTTGAAATTCATCCAAGTTGGTACATGTATCCGTAGTTCATTCCTTTTCATTGTTGAGTAGTATTTGTTTATCCATTCATTGATCGAAAGACATTTAAGTTGTTTTTGGTAGTTAGGATTACACCTACTACAAACATTCATGTTAAGGTTGTGCGGGGAATGTTAAGATTTCATCTGTAGAATAAGTACTCAGGAGTGAGATTACTGGGAAATATGACAACTTTAACTTCATAAAAAAACCTGCAAAACTGTTTTCTAGGGAAGCTAAACTATTCTGTATTTTCACCAGCAGTATGTGAGAGTTTTAATATTTTATTTATTTATTTGACAGAGAGAGAGGTCACAAGTAGGCAGAGAGGCAGGCAGAGAGAGAGGGAGAAACAGGCTCCTCACTGAGCAGAGAGCCTGATGCGGGGCTGGATCCCAGGACCCTGAGATCATGACCTGAGCCGAAGGCGGAGGCTTAAACCACTGAGCCACCCAGGTGTCCCAGTATGTGAGAGTTTTAGTTGTTCTGCAACCTTATTAGCCCTTCCTATTCTCAGTAATTTTTCCTTTAGCCATTCAAACACATATGCAGCATTCCTGCACTAGTTCTAATTTGCAGTTCCTTAATGTGTTCAGTATTTTTATATCCTTATATGCTCATACCTTTTTCATAAGGGGTCTATTCAAATTTTTACCATTTTAGACTAAATTGTATTTTTATTATTGAATTTTGGTAATTCTTTATATATTATCAATCTAAACACTTTGTCACATATGTGATTACCAGTATTTTACTCTTGTCTACAACCTGTATTTCATTTTCCTCACTATGACTTTCATAGACAAATGTCTATTAATATTTTAACATAATAGATCTTAATATTTAAGATATTTAATGTAGTGATAATATTTAATAGATTTACATGTTGATTAATATTTATTATATCAATAAATTATCTATGAATAAATAATTATTAACAATATTTAATATATAGCATATAAAATAATACTTAATATATTCATATATTGGTATTTGAATGTATATATCTTTGCCAATGCAAAAAAAAATTCCTTGCCAAATGCTAGTCACAAAGATATTATTCCAGTATTTTTTTTCTGAGTTTTATTGTGTTGTGTTTTACATTTGGTCTCTGATCAACTTTAAGTTAATTTTTGAATATGGTGTGAGATTTAAATTGAGGTCCTTTTTTTTTATGCATATGGATGTCTTTTTGTTCTGACACCATTTTTTAAAAAGATGCCTTTCTCTGTTGGTTTGCTTTTGTACTTTTGCCAAAAATCAATTAGCCATATGTGTAGGTCTCTTTCTGGCTTCTCTGTTCTTTCCCAGATCTATGTTGCTTAATGTAAACAGTACGGTGTTCTTAATTGTATGATTCTTCTGACCTTATTCTTTTTCAAAATTGTTTCAGCTATTTTATTCCCTTTGCCTTTCCACATAAAGCTTAAAATCAGCTTCTCTATTTCTATGGAAACATTCTGTTGTCTATCTCTAAAGAAACATTCAGCTGGAGACTGAACTGTGCTAAATCTATAGGTCAATTCAGGTAGAATTAGCCTCTTTACTATCTGAATCTTCTGATCCATGCAGACAATGGGTACTTCTTTCATTGCTTTTATCAGCCTTTTGTAGTTTATAGCATATAGATTCAGTATATATTTTGGTAAGTTTATTTCAAAGTATTTCCTTTGGGGGATATTGTAAATAAGATTTCTTAAAATTTAGCTTTAAGGGCACTTGGGTGGCTCAGATGGCTAAGCGTTTGCCTTTGGCTCAGATCATGATCCCAGGGTCCTGGGATGGAGCCCCACATTAGGCTCCCTGCTTGGCAAGAAGCCTGCTTCTCCCTCTCCTTCTCCTGCTCTCCCTGCTTGTGCCCTCTCACTCTCTCTGTCAAATAAATAAAATCTCTTAAAAACTTAAAAAATAAATTAAAAAAATAAAATAGAATTTGGTTTTAAATTGTCCATTGCTAGAATAATGAAATAAAATTGATTTTTGTCTGTTGACCTTGTATTCTGTGTTTTTGCTAAACTCACATATTAGTTCTAGGACATTTTGTTTTGTTTTGTTTCAGTGATTCCTTGATATTTTCTATGAAGCCAATCATGTCATCTGCAAATAAGGATAATTGTGTTTCTTTCTTCTGATCTATATGAATTTTAATTCTTTTAATTGCCTTCATGCACTGGTTAGAATTTCCAATAAAATAAAATAATGGTAATAGCAAAAGTGTACCTCCTTTCCTTAGTCTTAGCTCAAAAACCAAAGTTTGTACCATCTTCTAAGGTCATCTGTGACTTTTGTAGACATACTCTATAGGATGAATGAAGTCTGCTTTTCTTCCTAGATTATAGATAGTTTTTGTCATGAATTAATGTTGAATTTTGTCAAAATTATCATGTGGTTTTCTTTTTTAGATTGTTAATTGGGAGATAATATTAATTGATTATTGAATATTTAACCATCCCTGCTTTTCTGAGAAAAAAAAACTCATTTAGTTTGGTGTGTTACTTCTTTCACATAATACTGTTGGACTCAATTTGGTAATATTCTGTTGAGGATTTTTCCATCCATATTCATGAGAAATAGTTCTGTTCATTATTCTCTTTATCTAATTTTGATATCAGAGTTGTGCTTGACATGCAAAATTAGTTGGGAATTTACAGAGTTATCTGTTCTTCTGTTATCTGTAGAATTGGTGGTATTTCCTCTATAGATATTTGCTAGAATTCAACAATTAAGCTGGGTGAGACTGAAGAGTTCTTTTAGGGAATGATTTAAAATATAGATTCAGTTTATTTAGTAGTCATTTGACTGTTTAGGATATCTATTTTGTCTTGAGTGAGTTCTGTTACTTTGTGATTTTCAAGAAATTAACTAATTTAGTCAAATTTATACTGAATTTATATGCAGAGAATTACTATAGTAATATTATAAAAACTCTGCATATAAATCCTTTTAACATCTGGAAGGTTTGTAGTTATATCTCCTGTTTTATTTCTAATATTGATAATTTGTATCTGTATTATTCTCTTTTACTTTGCTAGTCTTGCTAGAGGTTTCGAAATATTATTAAGCTTTTCAAGCATTTGGTTTCATTGATTTTTTTCAATTTTTCTTTCAATTTCATTGTTTTCTGCTCTTTAATTATTATTTTCTTCTGTTTTCACTAGTCTTATTTTGCTCTTTTTCTGGTTTCTTAAGATAGAAGTCTAGATTACTGATGCAGATATTTCTAATACAAGCATTTAATGCTGTATATTTCTCTCTAAATACCACTTTAGCTATATCCCACAAATTCTGATATCTTACATTCTCATTTTTGTTCAGTTTAAAATATATTCTAATTTCTCTGAGACTTCCCCTTTAACCCATGAATTATTAAGAAATGCATTGTTAATATAAGTTTTGGGTATTTTCCTGTTAATTTTTATTTACTTTTTTTGATTTCTAGTTTAATTTCATGATAAATCACTGTGTATACTTTAAATAATTTTAGTTCTTTTAAGTATGTGAAGGTTTATTTTATGACCAAGGATATGTGCTATTATGGTGAATGTCCTATGACCTTTGAAAAGAATATGTATTCTGCTGTTTGGGAATTGAACGTTCTATATATAGTGAGTAGATCCAAGTTCATTGGTGGTATTGTTCAGTTCTTCTGTATCCTTTATGATATTCTGAATACTACTACTATCTGTTCCTGACAGTGCAGTACTGAAAGTCTCCAGCCATAATTGTACATTTGTCTGTTTCATCTTTTGGTAATGTCAGTTTTGCTTCATATATTTCAAACATCTAGCATTAGTTACAGTCTACTTAAAATCGATTTCTTAATACTTTAAGTACAATGTAGAAGTCTTAACCACTATATATGTCCCTCATGTTATTGTTATGCATTAACATATGTTCTATATATTAAATATTATATATCTCTTTATAATTGTCCTATGTATTACATCTCCTTACATTAAAAATCAGATAATATTATAATTTTTGCTTTCAACCACCAAATATATTTTAAAGAACTCAAAGAAGAACAATAGTTTATCATATTTACTGACATAGTTACAATTCCTGTTGCCATTCCTTCATTCCTCATATCCCAAGTTCCTTTCTGATATCTTTTCCCTTTTGTCTTAAGAATTTCCTTTCACATGAAAAATCTTTAATAGCAGGTCAGTTAACAATAAATTCTCTTAGTTTTCCTTTATCTGAAGATATCTTTGCATCACCTTCATTCTTGATCTTTTCACCCACTGTAGAATTCTAAGTCGACAGTTGTTTTTTCCAACACTTTTTAAAGATTTATTTATTTCAGGGAGAGAGAGAGAGAGAGGAAGCACGGGGAGGGGTGGGGGACAGAGGGAGAGGGAGACAAGCAGAGTGGGGAGTCCAACATGGGCTTGATCCCACAACCCTGAGATCATGACCTGAGCCATAATCAGTAGTTGAAGGCTTAACCGACTAAGCCACTCAGGTACTCCCTAACACTTCATAAATATTGTGGCACTTCCTCCTGGTCTTCATGGTTTCAGATGGGAAATCATCAGTCATTCAAGCTGTTCTTTCCCTGCAGATGATGCATTGCTTTTCTCTTGCTTTCAAGATTTTTCTGTTTACTTTAAAGCATTTGATCATAGCGTTCTTGAATTCATTCTGTTTGAAGTTTGTAAAACTTCTTGAATATGTAGGTTTATACCCTTCACCAAACTTGGAATGTTTTTAGCAATTATTTCTTCAGATGTTTCCTCAGCATTGCACACATTTTCCTCTCATCTCTCTCTCTTTGTTTTTTTTTTTTTAGATTTTATTTATTTATTTGACAGAGAGAGCTCACAAGTAGGCAGAGAGGCAGGCAGAGAGAGAGAGGAAGGAAGCAGGCTCCCCGCTGAGCAGAGAGCCCGATATGGGGCTCAATCCCAGGACCCTGGGATCATGACCCGAGCCGAAAGCAGAGGCTTTAACCCACTGAGCCACCCAGGTGCCCCTCTCACGTCTCTCTTAATGACATGATTATTAAACATTTATTGTCCCACCTGTTCTTGGGCTTTTGCTAAATTTTCAGTAGGTTTTCTCTCCATTGTTCAGATTAGATACTGCTATATTAAGGACTAAATGTTTGTATCCCTTCAAAATTCCTATGTTGAAGTCCTAACTCCCAATGTGGTGGTATTAGGAAATGGGGCCCTTGGAAGGTAAATAGGTTTAGATGAGAAAATGTAGTGAATAGATAGATGATAGATGAACAGACATCAGAGTTCCTCTCCCCATCATGTACATGCCAGGAAGAGGGCCTACACCAAGAACAAAATCTGCCCGCACCTTAATTTTGGACCTTCTGGCTTCCAAAACTGTGAGAAATAAATATCTGGTGTTTAAACCACCCATTCTGTGTGTTTGTTTTTTTTTTTTTAAATAGAATCCTGAATGGGATATGACAGTAATTGATTTTCAAGTTCACTGATTTTTTTTCCCTTGTCGTCTCCATTGTGCTAGTGAATATAATTTTTTTTTTTTGTTGTTACGGTTTTGCTGTTCCTTGAATTTGGCTTTTCTTTATATCATCTGTTTGCTTGTTGGCAGTTTCTGTCTTCCTATTTATTTCAATATTTTCACAATCACCTATTGAAGCATTTATTTAATGGTTGTTTAAAGTCTTTATCAGGTAATTCCAACATCTGTGTCTTCTAGACAAAGGCATCTGTTTTGTTTTTTCTTATGTGAGTTGAGACTTTCTGATCCTTTATAAAATGAGTAATTTTAGATTGTATTCTGGACATTTGAATGTTATGTCACAAAGACCTCAGTTTTATGTTTTGGGGACCTCAAATAGCTGTATCATGCATCTGTCTAGATTTTATAGCTGTGTTCAGTGAGAGAGACCTGATCGAGGATATTTACTCTCTCTTATCCACAATCAAAACCTTTCCAGAGTATATTCTTTATGTTTTGATTATGCTATTCTGCTTCCTTTTCAGTAGTAGCCATATTCAAATAATTATAAAGGTGGTTTTTTTAAATTTACAATTTTCATTTTCCATTATAGGTTTCCACAAACTTATGAGTGCCCAACACCAATTCATTCATGACAATGACACATTAATGTAAAATTACAGAAAATTAAAGAAATAGTTGCTATAAAAAGTATTTTTAGATTTATATTATATTTTTTCTTTCAGTTTGTAAGATAGACTTTTTTATTCATGGCTTAAATAAATATTTAGGCGGTTTGTATGACCTGGCACATTTTGAAGGCCCTGTCAGTACAAATAATGCACTAAGTAGACTACCATACTGAAAATCAGAAACTTCATTAACTTTTATTCTTCTCTGAGTTGTCTTTTTTTTTTTTTTCTGAGTTGTCTTTTAATCCAATACTCTACGAAGACAAGAAAGTTAAAAATAGGGGTGCCTGAATGGCTCTTTTGATTAAGCATCTGCCTTCGGCTCAGGTCATGATCTCAGGGACCAAGTCCCATGTTGGGCTCTCTGGGATCAAGTCCCATGTTGGGCTCTCTGCTTGGCAGGGGGTCTGCTTCTCCCTCTCACTCTCCCTCTGTGCTCTTTCCCAAATAAATAAAAATCTTTAGAAAAAGAATAAAGAAAGATAAAAATATTCTATAAAATCGCCTCCTATAATCTGTTAAAATTAAACAGCTAGAATCCTATAGAACACATCTCAGTTTTATCCAAATGGCTTGGATTTAATCGCTTTTGCTACCATGAGGATAATCTGAAATAGGTTAACTGTTAAAGTGACCTGCTCTTGTCAGGCTGCCAGCACCTGTCAGTACACTTCTTTTCCTTAGGAAAGAGCAAGATACAAGTTAAACAACTGAAAAGTGCTGCCCAGGATAACTTCATAACATTAAACATGTTGTGTTCAACATATTAAAAATGCTTCACAATCAAAAGTAAAAATAATAAATACTTGGCAGTTTTTTGGTTGTATTTTGTGTGTGTGTGTTTTGCCAATTCAGTAGCAACTGTAAGTGAACAATTTGCTATTTTTGGAAATTTTGGCTGAAACTGAATGTTTCAATTATTAAAATCTAATACAATAAAAAATTTGGTTTGTGCCTAGACACCCCTCTAATCTTTCCAATATGCATAATCTTTTATACCATTTCTCCATTTGATTCCATTTGGTTTGAGGAAATATCTCTTCTAAACCCCTAAGTAATTACACAAAAATCAATTAGTTTGGTGAAGCAAACATATTTCTGAAACTGAAAAGAATTTTAGGAATCATGTAATTATACCTCTCTTATTTTAAAGGTGAAAATTCTCAGACTCAGAGATTCAGTTCCCATTAAGCAAAGTCAGGAAGCTATGTTCCTAAATCTGGTCCTGGTATTGCTTCTGCAATGAGAAAATTATTTTGTAACTCTCCCATCCCTTTGAATAAAATGCATATACATGGAAAAGTTTGTTAAAATTTTAGGGGTTCATTAAACACTCATGGATGCCATGGGGGTCTCTAAATTAGAAAATGCTATATAGGAACAGTTAACTAGCCATCTGAAGAAAGAAAATGTGGATTTGTATCACATTTTATGGTAAGGTAACTTCTAAATGGATTAAAATCTTAAAGTTTAAAATGAGACAGTTAATATTCTGGAATGAAACAGCAGAATAATTGAGTGAGTCTAACAGCAACTCAAAATCCACCAACCCAAAAGTAAAGAGTAATAAATTTGACTGTGGGGGAAAAAAAATTGGCAGACAAATCTAAAAATCTGTCCAACACTATACACATTAAAGGCTAAGCTAATGTGGTAGGTAGAATAGTTGCTCAAAAAGTCCATGCCCTAATCTCCAGAATCTATAAATATGTTATATTACAAGGCAAAGGGAACTTGCAGATGTAATTGGTTTTTAGATGACAAATATGTGGTAATTGATATAGCAGTGATAGAAAACTAATACAATAGTCTAGGAATAAAAATTTAGCCTACAGATATACTGCGAACATATTAAATAATTTTTGAAAATTGTTTTTCATTGCAGTGTTGCTTGTTACTCATTCTAGTTAAAGACTGAAAGCACCTAAATGCCCATAAATAGGAACTTGTTAAATAAATTATGTTATATCCATATTATGGAATACTACTCAGCTATAGAGAATGAGAAAGCTTTTCATACTGCTATGAAAAGATATCCAAGATACACTTTTTTTTTGTTTTTTTTTTATCCAAGATACACTGTTAAATGAAAAATGCAGGTATAGTACCATATATATAAAAAGAGGAAAAAATACAGATATATTTATATTTACTTATATATGCATAAAATCCTTTGGAAGAGTAGAGAAGGCAATAACCATGGTTATCTATTTGTAGTGGGGTGGAAAGTGGGTAGATGGAGTTCACAGATAGAAAAAAGATTTTGCTATATACATTTTATTAATGTTTTCGTCATACAAATGCATTGCCTATCTAGAATATAGATTGTAGGTAGATATATATATATAGATAGATTATATACAAAAATAATATATTTGAAATGCTTCTCTACTACCCTGCACTTCCTTTCATATATGTGATTGCTTAATGATGTGATTCATCAATAAGGAAAAAAATATGTTCTGTCTGAATGAAGGAGGTAGAAGAGAAAAGGGATGAGAGAAAGAAAAAAAACTTCTCAATTTGTAATTAATATTATGAGTTCTCTTATTGTAAATAAAATCTTTGCTTTTCCCAATTTCACTGGAGCAGTAATAAAAATAATACACCCTGAAAAGGTAACATAATATCTCCTGAGTATCTCACATGAATAAATGTGACATACAAAGTTTCATGACATTTATAGATAGATAGCGATACATACATACACACACACATATATACTTTTGAAGGGCATGGAAGAAATAGAAAATAGTGACAAATAGTGAGGGTCAAATATTGAAAAGGGTACCAAAGATAAGCCATTTTCCTAACAACTAATCCCAACCTAACCCACGTTTAGCATCTCAGACCTTTCTCTGATCAGCACCCTTCTTAAGAAGGAGTACTCTCTCCTCAGGGACTTTATTCAGTAATATAGGTCATGAAAGTAAAAGCAGGTTTTTCCAATATTTGTAGAGTAAATCTGAGACCCAAGAAATGGCAGAAACCCCGGTCTTTCAGTTCTCTGCCAGATTTTTAGAGGCTCCCTTCCTGATGCAGCTTTGGCTAGTTGCTGAGAAAGAACACAAGCAAAAACATGGCAGAAGGGCAGTGCTGGGTAGGCCTGGAGACTTTACAAATAGCTACGGAAGCAGTTAGAATACGATTGGATGGGTGATTTATGGCAACATATGGAAGGTCTTAAAGACTAAGTAACTAGGCAGTCAGGCACTTTTAAATATTGTTCAGGAAAGAGTGACAGGGTCAGAGATACCCTTTGGAGATTCATCTGGCAGAGTGTACTCTGTGGATGGGATGAGAAAGATGAGAGGCCAGGAAATGTATAGGCAAGAGCATGAGAAAAAGCACTTTTAGACTTGAAATCTGTTTTAACCTTCTAAAAATTAGTGAGGCTGCTTGGAAGTTGCATTACTTACTGCTAAATCTGATTAAATCCCAAAAGCATTTTTTAAAGAAGAGATTAAAGAAAGTAAAGTCAGAAGTTAGAACCAAATGAAAGTATCTATGATTTTTCAAAAAATCATTTCCAAAGGGCTATTCAGTTAATTTAAGAAACACTGATGCATCCATGGCTAAAACTCTGATATTTCTTATAAGAAATGTCATTTCCAAAGTGTATTGCATAACACATCTTTAAAACAGTAATGAAAGACTCTTAGAGCATCCATCAAAGGACACTGAATGTGAACTAAAACCGCGTTGGTTTGCAGTCAGGAGGCGGCCACGCAGCACTTTAGACAGCACTGCCCTCTGCAGTCACACATGTTCTACTAACCAATCCCTGTGAATCTTGCTATAAACCCATGCTGGAAACCATTCAGGTAGATTGTCATTTCTACCGATCAACGAGAGCACTACCGGAGTTTCCAAACTGGATCCCTGCAGGAAGAATTACTTATAATGATGGAAAATAATGTAACAAGTATAGGACTGAGTAGGACAAACTAGTTCTATCTGATGACTGTTGTGTACCAGGCATTGTTCCCAGTGAACAAGATTGGCAGTTTTCGTCCCGAATTCTTGATGCTTCTGCTTTATGGATGAGTAGAACAGATAATTTAAAAATCATCAGACAATTAAATAAAATAAAATAAAATTGTGATAATGGCATAAAGTAAACAAACAAAAAAAGACACAAAGACAGGTGGATCTCATTAAAGGAGGTGACCCTTCATTTGAGACCTGCAGGATGAGAAAGACCTAAGCATTTGAGGAGTGGGAAAAAGTAGCTGGGAGGTATGTGCAAAGGTCCTGGGGCAGAGAGAGTCACATGTTCTAAGGATAGAAGGAAGACAGTGTTGTTAGAGAATATTGAACAAATGGAACACTGCTGACAGACCTGAGCAGCGAAACTGAGGTCATAAAGGTACTACCTAATACTACCTAACTTTAGTAACTGGTAAGGAAACTGAATTTTATTCTAAATGCAATGAGACACTTTTGAAGAATATTAAGTGAAAAATGATTTGATAGTGGCTATGTTCTTATAAGATCATTTGTTCTGCTCTGTGGCAAATAATTTCCAGAGGGATAAGAGAAGGGAGGTGTCCAGGCCATTTTCAGGTAATTTTTCCACAATTTAACAAACTCATTGCAGTTTTATTCTTTGTGTTATTGGCTTGGTGGTTTGTTAAGGAAGGTAAAGTGTATATTCATTTATAACAAATCAATTAGTAGTCTTAAACTGATAAACACTTGCCCTGAAATTATGTCATTCTCAGAAAAAGAAGGTAGCTTAATGACTATTTAATTATAATTTTTAGAAGGGTTTAAGATAATAAAATCATAGGTTAAAATTCAAACAAGTTCACAATGATCTGTTACCTCATTTAATATGGAAAGGCCTACCCTGGGCTAATAGCCTTCACCCTGCAATATCTAACCTTAAATTAGAAGCACCATAGAAAGTAAACAGTTGCACTATAATCCTTGTGCAATCAGGATTGATAAACGATAAATCCCTCTCATGTTAGCATGAGAAATATTCAAAAATCTGACAAACAACTAGGATTTCCCAGCCAAGAAGTTCTTTCTCATCTATATCCATGGGTGCATGGCAAATTCCTTTCTGATCTAGAACAAGGGAATAGAAATGAAACTACTGATTTTTGTCCAAGAGACTGAATGTGTCAATCCCCTCATTTTGAGCCCATTATCATGCTTTCTCCTTTAAGTTAAAGAGAGAGAGAGAGAGAGAAATGGTTTCACTCACTATAACTTACCCAGAATCTCTTTTTTGTCCTTTGAAATAATTTGGTACTATCCATGCTACAGTTCCACAGAGTGGGAAATTTCTTTTCCATAATAAGTGATACATTAAACATTTTGGTTTCTGGTGACAGCATAAATGAACAACTTAAGGACTTCAGAATTGAATTAGCTGCCACAGTACTTTCACATTATTCAGATTTCTTAGTTCAGGCTTTCCTAGCTTCCAAGCACCTGTATGAAATCATGAGGGCAATATTAATTCCTTGATTAAGACCCAACTGACGACAGAATCTACCAGGACAAATAACTAAGTAAGATTAATACTGTATCCATAATATTCCCCATAGTTTGATGCACACCATTATCTGTTTCAGTCTCTAACCACATCTGCTATGCTTTATTTTTATTTTTAAATGAATATAAATAGCAGAAAACCGACATCCATGTAATACTAATACCCTTTTCCACAACAATGAGTCAAAATTTGGTTTTGTGAATATTAAGTTCACTTATTAGATGTCAGCATGCATGTATTAGAGTAACAGTTCCAGAGTCCAAATAATACTAATTCAGAGAATATGGAGGCCTAACAAACTTACCAATATTCATACGGACTTACCTTCTTCCCAGCAGTGGAAATATAAAAATTAGTTAGTCCTAATTTTGAATTAGGAATTATTGAAACTGGAGTATTAGCTCATGTTCTTGAGAGCCCATCTTTGCTCTGACATGGGTAAACCATGAAAATTCTGTTCAGCATTCCAAATAGTCACTACAGCAGTCAGGCTGAAGTCAAGCTTTGAAGATTTTTCTGGACTAATTAGCAATATAATTTCAAAAGAAAATATCTTCCGTTACAGCTTTTGCTGTTAGAAACCAAATACTGAGAGTATGTTTTTCTTAAAGTGACATTTCTTCATTTTTTAGTATTTCTTCTCTCTTCTGCCTGAAGAGTTCCATTCTTCCTATCCTCATTGCCAAATTTCTTCAATGCCAATGTCTTAATTTTGTTTTACCAACAGTTACTACCAAATGTACCTTAAGTGAGCCAAACAAGTGAATTGGAATTACATCCTATTCAAGCCTACCAGGGGGAAAAATAAATTACACAGAGCTCCTATAATACTTGAAATACTTGAAATACTCCTACAGTAATTGAAATGAAGAACCATCAGGTCCTACCTTTGTGTTTCTACTGGTTACAATATCAGAAATGCCAGTGTTTGGACCCTGATTTTACAAGTCACAAGGTATTTGTCTTACTGTCATGGATGGGATTTGTTTGAGAAACCACTTTCTAATTCCTTAAGTTCTTGATCTTGGCAGACAGAGAACCACTTATCAATACTAGGTAGTGCCTAAAGAGGAAAAAGAGTACAGTGGTTAGGGGCATGGATTTAGGAGCCACAGTGCCTAGATTCATTTACTAGTTATGTGATATTGAACAAGTCACTAGGTAAAAATGCCTAGTGCAGATTGAAGTAGTTAATATATGTAAAAATATAAAATAATTCCTGTACCACTGGAAATCCTATAATTTTTTTTTTATTGCAATGCTCTTCTGGGAATAATTCCTATAAGCTTAGCCTAGAGCTTGTATCTCCTGCCCTTTCAATAATTTTGTGTAAGTATCCAGTTCCCTATATTAAGTCTCTTTTTGCTTAACTAAATAAAGTGGTTTTTATTGTCTTCGGCCAAACTGTGACTGATACACTGGTAATTCTATTTCTTCTTGAGCACTAGTTACTGCATTACGAAAATTCAAGAAATTAGAGAAGGTGAGGTAGTTTAAAATCTAATGGGATATTCTGCAATTTACTTGTAAAGGCAGGTACAATATAAATGCAGGATTGGATCCACTTCAGTAGAGTAAATTATTTCTAAAAGATGTTTGCAAAAAGCTTTGAGTATATTTCTAGTCATGCTTCTTTAGGCACAATTCTTTAAAGCTATTGTCTTCAATAATTCATTCCCTGACTCTTTTTCTTCTTGTTGCTAAATTGGCAGAAGGCATCATCCAGAAAATCTTACTGAAAATCAGATCACAGCAATGAAAGTCTCTATATTAAGTTACTATTTTTTAAAGATTAGAGATTTAAAAGGCTCCAGAAATCATTAGTGAACCCAGACTCCTATGCTCGCTGCACACTCCGCATCTCCATTTGGATTCAAGAAGCATCTTAAACTTAACTGGAACCATCCTACTTAGTGTCAGTATCCAGTAAATGATGGTGCCATTCACCCAGTTGCTAGGACTGCAAACCGACTGTAATCCTTAGCTTTTCTCTTTCTCTCACACCCCAGATACAGCCTAGCCTGACTTTTGGCCCAACTCTCAGAATATATTCTGAACCAAATCTCTTTTCACTGCTCTTTTGGTGAAGCAGTCAGGTTCAGTGTAGGAAACAGATACGGAATGCTTTTCGAGGAGAGAGGATTTAATGAGTATTACATGTTCTTTAAAAAAAAAAAAAAAAAAAGCCAAAATATCACTGCATGACTTTGAAATGTCTGACGCCTTCCCCTTCAGTGCTCTTTCCCCAGGTCTCATGTGGCCGGCTCCCTTACTTCATTTAACATAGTATTATGTATTTAACCATTTAACATAGTATTATGTATTTGTTGACTGAGTTGTTTCTTTTGTACTTCCCTGACTAGGAGAATAATGCTGTGAGGTTAAGAACTTCTGTGGTGCTTGCCACTGAATTCCTAGTACCTAGAAGATCAAAAAATATTTGTGGAAAGGCCTTATCATTTTTTCTTATTGTCTTAAGCTTTATCACCCTATCCAGGAGTGTTAAAATTTTACCTTGCTCCACTTTCAGAATTACAAACCAAACTATTGGCCTGGGCCATATTTAATATTCTTTATGGTTCTTCTATTCCAGTTATATACATAGCCACCACTGGGTTCAAGATTCATCAGAAAAGCTCTGTACAAAATGCTTAAACTGAGGCATTCATCATTTCTGCAAATTTTTTTTAACATATAGCAGTAAAGGATCATTCTAAAAGAGGGGCATTAATCATTATACTAGAATTAAAGGAAGAAGTTCTGTAGAGAATCAATCTATTATGTACTCTATATAGAGGTTTGATATATATAATATATATATACATATGCACATTGTGACTTCAAATAAATTACAGTCTTTGAAATTCCTACATTTATGAATTATTTGCATGTAGCTACCATGTTTGTTTGTTGTTGTTGTTTTAAAGATTTTATTTATTTGACAGAGATCACAAGTAGGCAGAGAGGCAGACAGAGAGAAGAGGAAGCAGGCTCTCTGCTAAGCAGAGAGCCCGATGTGGGGCTCGATTCCAGAACCCTGGGATCATGACCTGAACCGAAGGCAGAGGCTTTAACCCACTGAGCCACCCAGGCGCCCCTGTAGCTACTATGTTAAGTGAATTTCAGCTAGCTAAAAACAGGCCCTGATATTTTCCCTGTGTGTCATTTGTTTGACCCCTAAAGTACCAATATGATCTTGAAGATTGGGTTCCTCCCTTTCATTCAATAGTCTTAAAATATTTCTCGTATTATTAAAATATTCATCATTAACTATCACAGTACTCCTTTAAATTGCATACAAATATATCATTTTATTTTTTTAAATATTTTATTTATTTGACAGAGAAATCATAACTAGGCAGAGAGGCAGGCAGAGAGAGAGGAGGAAGCAGGCTCCTTGCGGAGCAGAGAGCCCGATGCGGGCTCGATCCCAGGACCCTGGGATCATGACCTGAGCCGAAGGCAGAGGCTTTAATCCACTGAGCCACCCAGGCGCCCCTCGTTTTATTTTTTGAAGATTTTATTTATTTATTTGACAGAGAAACAAGTAGGCAGAGGAGCAAGCAGAGGGAGAGGGAGAAGCAGGCTTCCCGCTGAGCAGGAGCCCCATGACGGGCTTAATCCCGGGATGATGACCTGAGCTGAAGGCAGACGTTTAACCGGCCAAGCCACATAGGAGCCCCTACAAATGCATAATTTTAAAGCCTGTTTGTGAATATAGTATTTTTAATTCTTTTAACATAGACCACAAGATACTATTGTTTCCATTTGACAGATGAAGAAACATGCTGAAAAGGTATGCTATTTACTTATATCTGTAGGGGACAATACTGGACCATCTGAAAAGAGTTTTGGTTTTGTTTTGTTTTGTTTTAAGATTTTACTTATTTATTTGACACAGAGAGGGAGAGCATGAGAAGGAGAGACAGAGAGCACAAAAAGGGGAGACGGGGAAACAGAGAAGCAGGTAGCCTCGCATGCAGGGCTCAATCCCAGGACCCTGGGATCATGGCCTGAGCCGAAGGCAGATGCTTAAATGACTCAGTCACCCAGGTGCCCCTGAAAACAGTTTTAATATTCTTTCCGGTATCAAAAAAATCATAGGCCTGAGCAGATACACAAAAGATAGAGTCTCTATCCTTGAGGTAATAACATGCCAGTTAGAGAAACATGATATGCACACAGCAGTAATTTAACTGGATAATAATGTGTATGGTGAAAATTGGCAGCTATCATTTATGCGGACTTCCTCTTACTAACACTGGGATTGATACTTGAAACCAACCTTTTCTCCCGCCAGCACTGTGGTAGAGAGTTGATACTAAGCTCATTTAATTCTGAAAACAAAGACCAGAACTAAGTGCTGCCCTCCCCAATTAATAAGTGAAGAGATTGTATCAGAATACGAGTTCACATAGATCAGCATTGCAGTCAGGATTCAAATCTATATCTGTATGTTTCCAAAGTCCACGTTCTACCATGGTGCTTTATAATGAAGAAAATTAACAAGTTATAACTAATAAAAGGAGAAAGAGGAATATTATCCTTGCAAGAAAGCTTCATAGAATTTAATTTTATTTATTTATTTATTTATTTATTTATTTATTTATTTATTTGTTGAGAGGGAGAATCAAGCAGGGAGAGCTTCAGGCAGAGGGAGAACCAGGCTCCCCACTGAGCAAGGAGCCCAATATGGGACTCGATGCCAAGACACTGAGATCATGACCCAAGCCAAAGGCAGATGCTCAACTGACTGAACGACCCAGGCCTCCTGGCTCCATGAAGTTTTAAAGAGTTACTTCAACAAAGAGTGGGATGGAAGAAAAGCAGGAAGACATTCTGAGTAGACAGTAAGAACCTGATATTAAGCATGGTGTCTTTTGGAGAAAATGAAGAGATTAGTCTTGAGTAGGAAATATTTTAAGTTAAGGAGTAGGAAAGAGGACAAAGTCAGGTTATAAAGGACTAGGGCACCTAAATGGAGAAAATTTGACTTTTTTCTAGTAAGAATGGGGAATGGCTTCAATGACATTTGTGTTTAAAATTAACCAAATGAAGTTTTGTGAGTGAAAAGACTTAAGCAAAGACCAGGTACAGAACTAATTAGGAAGACACTCCACAGTGCAAGGGGGAACGTAGAGCAATCTGGACAACTGAGGAAGCAATAAAATAGATCAGAGATAGAGGCAAGTAAAAGCTCTGTTTTGTGCTGACAAATAATTAAATTTAAAAATGTAAGATTGTATCAAGCTGTGGAGAGAAAATGAAATTTCAAGCCCGGGTTGTAGAAAAAATCTTTCTAAAAAGAACAAACGCCTCTTCCTCTCCCCTAAATAAGTTCTGTGATTAGATGAGTTAAAGAACCAAAGCGTCGTTCTTTGAGACAAAACCCTCAGCAGATCCAAGCCCTGTTAATTCCTGAGGCTAAAAGACTTGCACCTTATTTTCATCTCTGCCACTTAATAGCAATTTCGGAAAGCCGGCATTTGTAAACCCAGTTTTATCATTTGGTAAAATGAGCTTTTCGGGTGAATCATCTCAAAGATTCGTGTACATATTGAAGAGAGAGAGAGAGAAAGCTATATAGAGGGATACAGCGTATGAGTCTCTCTGTCTTGCCATCTTAGTAGCACAGGACAGCATGATTTATGTGGGTACCATCAGCATCATCGATTCTTTATATGAACTGGGTTTACCAGTGCAGTTCATATCACCACACCTGGGAAAGGTACACAGCAAAGAATTAGGTAGAAGGAAAAGAAAGCTGAAACATAGGTATATGAAAGATTTTACCGAGACTGAGCCATATCAAGATCTGAATATGATAGTTTTGTCACCTTCCTTGATTTTTAAGGTTTACTGGTGTCATTTGAAAAGGCAGAGATCTCTTTTACAAAAAGTGGCCAGGTTTTATCTCTTGTTCCAATTCAAATTGATAAGGAATAGCAGTGCTGTTTTAAGGATAAAGTCCCCCTTAGAGTGAAAAAATAGCATGATTGCTTAGTAATGTTTGCCATGTATATGGGTGAGAATTGATGTCAACATTCTGTATATTCTGATCTCTGAGCTATATTTATTCATTCTGACTAAAATCATTTTTAAACCCTCTTATTCTAATCCAGATAGTCAAATCTTTTATATTTCATAGTTTATTATTTTTAGAGTTCTGTAACATCTAGATTATTTCTTCACTTTTTATAACCATCTTTGCTACCCTAAATAGTAATTCTTCTCCAGTATAGAAAGCATTACTAATAAAAAAAAGATTATAACTCTGAAAACAAGTGCAAGTTTAGAACCAAATTATGTTCTAATTATTTGTTAACTTTTGCATATTCTAGAGTATCTCCCATTAGCATGGGAAACAGCTGAATTTTTTAATCAGAATTATTTCTTTACAATTTTTTGGAGTTATTGCCTTAAAGTGTTGGTTTTTCTAAGATTTATGAACATATAATAAGCTACAATAATGTAGAGTTTGGGTATTAATATAATAAAAATCTAGATAGATGAGGCTATGTCCATCAGTAAGAAACATTCTCAGGTAAAAGTGTAATTCTTTTAGCAGCCCAGGAATGTGCGTCTTTAAGCTGAACACAGAACAGCAGATTTATTACATAAAATACAATCTAATTGGGTATTCAGTCTGAATAACTTCATTAAGACTTCAGGATAAAGACATTATTTTCAAGCAGGGTCAGAGGGGTAAGTTAGGTAATGAAAAAAGTGATTAACTGGAAGTAGTCCTCTTATTTCCTTTAATCATACTTATCAGTAATAAAACTACCCAATCAACATATTAATTTCTTTTCATCTATTGGGCTGGAAAGGGAAGCTTATTAGGAGATCATGCATCTAAAAGATGACAACTTTTAAGTAATTATTCAACAAATATTTATTCAATACCAACTATACGCAAGTACTATGGAGAATAGAATTACTGATAAAACACACTACCTATCCTCAGGAGAATTAAAGTTGCATCAGAGGCCATAAAATGTGAAGAGGAGATGAAGGAAGAGAGTGAAGGAGAAAAGAAGGGAGGAAAATGAAAGAATCAATAAAGAAAGTGATGTTTTTATTTCTTTTTCTCTGCCATAAATCCTAGGAAATCATACTATCCTATTTGGAGAACTACTCCAAAATGTTTTAAGATCTATTAGTTCAAAAACCATAAAATGTATTTATTATCCAATCATCAATCTTTCCTAAGTAGGAAGTATAGAAATACAATGATAGCAAACCTACTCCATTACCATTGGATATTCTTCGTGAACAATGTTGAGCAGCTATAGTACTCTTTCCCAGTGAGTACAGATTCAACCTCAAAATCCTCTATACAGCACTCCCAGTGGCCCCCACTGGTCAGTGAAAGTAGGCACAAGATATGCAACTAATTTGCTACCTTTGGCTTAATGACTGATAATATGTGTATAAAGCATTTAACATTGGATTTTAGAGTCACACTGACTTTATGCTCATATTGCTTTGCTACTTAGTAGCTATGTGATCTTGAAAGTTTTGCCCAACTCCTAAAATGGCAGTTTCCTCATATGTAAAATGAGAATAATAATATCTGTGTTTTATTAGAGGTAATGAGATAATGTGAAAAAAACACTTGGTATCAAGTCTGGTATATAATAAATACTGGCTCTATAGCAGGCACTTTGGGTAAAAATGAAAGGAATAGAGCAACTATAGGGGATCCCTGTCCTTAAAATTTTCTTATTATGGTATGGAGATGTAAGTATAAACAAATGAGTTTAGACAAGTGTTACAGCTGCTATGATAAAGGCACGTTTACACAATAAAATGTTACCACTTCAGAAGGAAGATTTCGAAAAAAGTTTGACGTCTAGCAAAACATTGACTACAAGATAAGGATCTTAGGGGTGCCTGGGTGGCTCAGTTGGTTGAGTGCCAGCCCCTTGATTATAGCTCAGGTCATCATCTCAGGGTCATAGGAATGAGCCCCATGTTGGGCTCCACAGTCATCAGGGAGCCTGCCCTGTCCTCCCTGGTGCGCGCTCTCTCTCTCTCTCTTTCTCTAAATAATCATATTAAAAAATATATATGGATCTTCAGAGAGAGGTTAAAGAAGGTATTTTCAAGAAAATCAGTATTTAAAAAACAGATGGAAGAAGAGGATTTAGCAAGAAAAATGAGAGCTAGAGTCACAGGAGGGGAAAGGGGATAGAGTAATGACACCAATACCAAGGTAGAATTTGGGGTTTTCAAAGTGATAGAGTCACCCAGTTAAGAGAAGGGATAAAAAATTATCTACCAATTACATAGAGCAAGGTGCCCTTAGCAAGAATGATTTTAATGGATTGTGGGGATGTAAGTCAGATTGCTAAACATTAAGTAAATGGAGGGTGAAATCTTAGAGTCAAGGTTTTAGCTAGGACTGAGAATTTTTTATGTGAAAGGAGAATAGGCCTATAGCTGTCAGAGTCAAAATTGGGATAGAATTATAAGGAGAGATTTGCGCATATTCTAGAAGGATTGGAAAGTTTACAGGCTTAGAAACAATGGCACTCCCTCAAGTATGTTCTTTGTGAAAAATTCATGTTCAAAAGCTCACCAGCTTTACCTGTCATGTGCTACTTTGAATAGCATAAACTGTAGATCATAATGGACCCAACTCCTAGCTATTGACCCTAACCAGTCATTGCCAGCCTGTCCAATCCCTAAGGAAATGAGAATGTCAACATCTGCTTTCATCATAGTCTCTTAATAATTTAAAGATTAGTACATTTCTTAAATATTATATAATTTGCCTACTTAAATTATTTTAAAGTCTCCCCACTTCCAAATTTGCATTGCATTTTCTGGCATGCTCTGGTACACGCACTGCTTACTTCTCTAGATGCATATCTTTTAGTATTTCCCTTTCCACTCTACCGTTGCATTTTGTTGTTATTACTTAATGGTGTTGCTGCTATATTTCACTAGGATGCACTAAATGCATAGGTGTTGGGTTCTCCATTAGGTACCCTGTATAACCTGGACTGTTTATGCCACTATGTCTGCTGAAGTTTCCCTCACCTGCCCACCCTCCCTTCTGAATAATTCATTACTAAGTCTTCTTATCCATTACACCTTACATATCATGATGTGCTTATCATATTTCATGGGGAGTATTTGCCCATATTTTCACCACTTTCACCACATAGACTGTGAGCTCCTTAAAAATGGATTCCAGGGGTGTCTGGGTAGCTCAGTTAACTGAGCTTAGTTAACTGCTTAGGTTAAGCAGTCAATTCTTGATTTTGGTTTAAGTCATGATCTCAGGGTGGTGAGATCAAACAATGCATCAGGCTCCCGCACCTGCTTGAGATTGTCTCTCTCTCCTTCCGGCCTCTTGCCCTGCTTGTGTGCTCTCTCTCTAACATAAACAAACCTTTAAAAAATTTTATGTAACTTTGTATCAGTGATACCTAAAATAGGCCAGAATATAGCCCTAATTATTTTTGAAATGAAGTGATGAATTAATGGATGTATACATCCATTTATGATTTTAGTAATAATTTTAATTAGATTTCCTGGTCCAGTATTTTTCTATGTAAACATATTCTTCATACCAAAACCATAACTGAAGAATATTATCATAAGTGGCATTTAGTAGACACCATATCTATGATTCCAGATTTGATAAATAAATATATTTGCGATCTATTATTCCTAAAATAATGTATTTATATTCAATTAATGTTATCCCGCCAAATAAAAGAGATCTAACATTTCAAGACTATCTAAGCCAGAATAATTTGATATCATAATGAAGGCTCTATTTCCAATGAACTAATCTGGCTCCAGTTGACTAAATATGGGTTGTTACTTTTCAGTTAGAATTAATAAGAAAATCCATATGCACCTAAAATACATTCCCAATTGTACTCTCAGAAATGTGATTGTAGAACTTACAAAATCCCTGAATTAGAACTTTCTCCCTTGATATGGGCCCTCAATTTCCTGAGAGCTGGAGTGACAGGATGTAATTATTCTGCTTGGGCTCTCTGACAACAAATGCATTCAATCATCAATTAGGAATTAGCACACGTATGGTTTCAATTATATTGATTTATAACCAGTAACTTTTTAATATAGAACTTAGTTACAGTCTATCATGTCTTGATAATTAAAATGCACTTTGTTTTATTGTGCTTTACTGACTTGTGGGAAAACAAGTAAAGTTATAAAAGCTTCTTGCATTGTCTGTTATTTCTGCTAATCATGATTCCCAATTTCCCTGTACCTAGAGCATTGTAAAAATCCAGATAAATCTTATCACTATTGTTACCACCTCCAACTCTGTATATATCATTTCTCCACTACAGCATAATAATGAAAAGTGTTTTCCTAAACTACATCATCGACAGGAAAACATAACTCTTAATTTTGTTTGTCTTTAAGATAAGAAGCACAGCCTGGGAAAACTCTGGACCTTCAGAGTCGCTTTTCAGAGTGCCACTATTCTGTCTTTGCATCTGTTCCCCTCTCTTTGATGTTATCTACCCTTCACATCCAAGGCAGGACATCTACAGGGACACTCTGCTTTCCTTTACCCCTAGTGAAAGTGAGAAATAGCTTAACTCATTATGTCTCCTGATTCATTAAATATATTTAAGTGTGAATGAGTTTCACTGTATCATCAATCCTGGCCATTTGTATGGTATGCCTTGGCATAAAAGTATTAGAGGATGAATATTTTCTCTCCTTCAGAGACCAAGTAGGTAGTGATTTTTTCTTGTCCTTGAAATATTATGACCACTATTGTGGCTTATTTGAAGTGTAAAACTAAATTATTTATTGTAGAGGAGCATTTTTGTAATAAAAATAATGATTCTGGAAATCGTCTAGCGGCAGTTACCATGGTATGATTTTATGTGTTCTGGGGAGCTGGAATGTATATGCAGTCACCCACATGCATGCCTACAGCTTCTGGACCCCTGTAACTTAATCTACTCTAACCAACCTTTCTGGTTAATTGGTGATTTGGCTTTTTAGAACCTCCAACTGTCCTTCACCAGCCTTCCTTCCCCTTACGTGAATAATTACCTTTACTCTCCTAAAACTTCCCTTAGCCTCAGATCTAAGCACCCAGACCATGTTCTGAGAGTCTGTGGGGATTGCCACAGTCCTGGATCAGCCTAGCCAAACAAGTCAGTTATCAAGCATCAGATCCACAGAGCCCCTGGCTCTCTGGACCTGCGATAGCTAAAGAGGGAATTAGGCTGAGGCAAGGATAATACCATCAGTTACAAATTATTGAGCCATAACTGTGTGTCACAGCCCGGGCCAAAACCTTTACATCCATCGGCTATGTAATTCACACAATACTTCTTTCGAGTAGGTACTGTTCTTTTCCCATATTTTACAGATAAACTGATGTTCAAGAGCTTAGGTGTATTGCTCAGTTTCATTCAAAAAGAAGTAAGTAGAGAATAAATTCAAAGCCAAATAAATAATGCCTTATTCCATAGTCATTTTTTTCCCATTTTATTTATTTTTTCAGCGTAACAGTATTCATTGTTTTTGCACAACACCCAGTGCTCCATGCAAAACGTGCCCTCCCCATTACCAACCACCTGTTCCCCCAACCTCCCACCCCTGACCCTTCAAAACCCTCAGGTTGTTTTTCAGAGTCCATAGTCTCTTATGGTTCCCCTCCCCTTCCAAATTTTTTTTTTAATAAACATATAATGTCCATAGCCATTTTTTACAAAATTTTGTTTTATTTAGTTCTTAGGTGGGGGAAAATTTCAGAGAAGGGAAACATGTCTTAAGGTCTTAATCTTGGTGTGTAGCTGCAGAGACAGAAGAGAAGAGAGACTTGTATTTAATAGAATTAATATTAATAGAATTTAATAGAATTAATAGTATTTAATAGTGGAGGGGTCAGATTAAGACCTGGGTGCTGAAGGGAGTAGCTGTGGGGTCAGAATATGTGTGTGTGATTAATAAGAATTAAGTTTTACATAGTATCAAATAAAATTGTCAGTACTACCAGTCATGAAAATACTAAAGAAATAATAAAAGAAAAGAGCTATAGAATTTTATCTTGACTATGTAAAATTATAATCTGTTGTCCATTCAGGCTTAATTACCATGTAGCACAACAGCAATTATGCATATCATTAAATAGATGCTAGATTAATTTATGTGCATTTTATTTGATCAAAGCAGTTTGCAGGATGTTCAGCCTTTATAGTTTGTGGCTCATGTAACATAATAATCTACTCAAAGTTGAAAAATACTAGGAGATGTGTTGATTATGAAATTTTATAATATCGCATTGGCTAATCAATTTTATTACCTTGTATAAACAGTGGAAATGCAGCTGTTAATCTGGTTATAGGTAACCTACTCTGCTAAAATATTTCACAAAAGGAAAATATCTTCCTTAATCGCAGAAATGATTATCTATGAACTTCAGCTTTTTTTTTTTAAGTTGTAATTGCCATGATTTTTTTTTTTAAAGATTTTATTTATTTATTTGACAGAGAGAAATCACAAGAGAGGCAGGCAGAGAGACTGGAAGGGAAGCAGGCTCTCCGCTAAGCAGAGAGCCTGATGTGGGACTCGATCCCAGGACCCTGAGATCATGACCCGAGCTGAAAGCAGTGGCTTAACCCACTGAGCCACCCAGGCGCCCTATGAACTTTAGCTTTTAACACCATTACCATTTTCTGACCATCCAAAATTTATAATTTATTTTATCTAGAAAAACCTGGGAAAAATATAACTAAGCTAATTTTGGTTACTATCTGGAAGGTGAACATAATTTTTGCCTCATATGTTTCTGTATTTTAAATTTTTAAGTTTTAATTTCATAATAAAATATTGAAGAACCGACATACCTATCCTGTTATCACCAATTGAATGAGGTACTATAACGTAGTGACTAAATTTAGGAGTCCCAAAGAGTTTTCTGAGATTAAATTATAGTTCTCACACTTCAAACTATGTGGCTCTCACATGTCTAGACCTAAGTTTCCTTATCTATAAAATGTGCATTAATAATAGTACCAAATAGTATCCAGTGTATGAGATGTCTGGGAAGATGTCATAAGACAGTTCATTTAATGTAATCAATCCTGTTCCTGACTACTGTGAGTGTTCAGCAAATAGGACCATCTATTATTGAGTGGTTTTATTTTTCCAATTTTTCTTACTCAATCTTTTTGAGGTCTGTCTGACATTTTTAAAATTCCATTAAAGCTAAAACTAAATGTACAAAACTGATCAATTGACAGGTATTCATATAAAAATCCTCACAATATAGCCGCTTAAAAGATTTTTTTTTAATTTGTTGAATAAACTGGTCATTTCAAATCAAGCACAAATTCTACCACTTGCTGCTCAAGCCCCAAATGGAGCCTTATGACAGATTCCTGGTGCCACACTAATGAAGAGCCTTGAAAAGAGCACTTGGGAGGAGGGATGGATAAGGAACCATCTGAAGAACATGCTTTAAAGAAAGGTTAATGGTACATAGGGCATCCTGGTACAATACTGTTGAGAGAAGTAATGCATATCTTATTATTTTTGTCTCTATTTTATCACTTTTAAACTGAAAATTTTAATCTAAAATGATTTATAAGTTCCCTTCTTTCTCTTTAATGTTCACAGAGTCTTTAAAAAACCCCAAAACCTGTGATTTAAAATAGAGAAATAGAATTGTCCTAGATTATTCCAGAGAACAGAATTGGTAGTAATTAATGGAAGTTATAGGTAGGCAAATTTTATTATATTATTTTGTTGTTGTTTTTAATCATCCTTATTACCTCCTAGATTGTTGTGAGAACTCCGTTGAAATTATTTTTGTAGGGGACTTAACACAGTGCCCAATAAATGTTGCTTATTGCTATTTTTATCAAGATATATTCAAAGGGTCTGTACTTATAAATGGAAAAAATAAAATTTGGTTCAACTTGAAGGAAATCATAAGTAAACAATGGAATTATGAGGATGTACCGATTATGTAAAACTGTTAGAAAAAGAGTGTTTCCAAAAGCACTTGAAAAACTAAGGTAATAAGCAAGGTAATAACAGATTAAAATATCTTTGCCAAGTTTTTGTTTTTGTTTTTTTAATATTAACTGGATTATAATTCTATCAAGGTAATATTTAAGACTCTACTTGTTAGAATTCTTAACCTCTTGTGATTTAAAAAAATGTTTAATTCCAGCATAATTAACAAACAGTGTTATATATGTCTCAGGTGTACAATATAGTCATTAAACAATTCTGTACATTATTCAGTGCTTATAATGGTAAGTGTACTCGTAATCCCATTCAACTATTTCATCTGTTTTGGTATATTATAAAGTAGAACTTTCAGATAACTAAAACAGAAAAGAAAGTTATATAATTAACTATTAAGGATTTTAAACACATGAGCAGTGACTTAATTAAGCAATTGGGAAAGTGAGCTCTATCATTACACCCAATTTCTACTGTATTTGCTAACTTTATCTCTAAATTTCTTTGAAACCAGAGATTCTCTACAAATCACAAGACAGGCAGGCAGAGAGAGAGGAAGGGAATCCATGGATCCATGGAACCCAAATATGGAATTTTAAAGAATAAACTTCTTGAAAGTATTTGAAAAATTCAGTGTGGATGTGCTTTTTCAGGAAGGAATATCCTTCATTTTCATCAGATTCTCAAACAAATCAGTACTGGAGTCTGAGTCACTAATTTAAATGAATAATGCTTTCTTCCGTGTACAAAAAAGGCTTTATCACCAGTGCATAAATAAAATACTTCTGAAAAGAATTTTATTAAAAACACTTATCACTGGCACTTTTTTTACTAAATACTCTGTGACAAAGCCTATTTAAAATGGATTTATAGATTAGACTTGAATGTAATGATTAAATATCTTTAACAACTCTGTCACGTCTGATAAACCATCTAGATGAGAATATTTCTATCACCTGGTTATCTCCCTGTGTTTGAATTTCTTATCATGTTTTGATATGCACTATTAAAAAAAGATTTAGATAATTATTCCTGAATCCTTACTTTCAACTTTAAGAATGATAAAATTTTTAGCTTCTTACAATAAAAATACTTAGAAATTTATTTTGAGCTAATATTGCCAAAAGAAAGCTAGAAGCTTGTGTATGACAGCCCTTTCTTTCACTGTAGGTACATGTGCATAATATCAAAATCAGAGATGTTTTACCTATTTGTTTAATTACATGAGAGTAGGTAATTATCAACTTAAAAGAGCAGGAATGGGCCTGAAGAAATGTTAAGCAAGAAGGTCAGCCTCCTCTGATTTTCCATCAATTTGAATAACATTGGCAATGCAAAGTAAAGACAGTACTGCCAAAGTCAATATCCTAGATCTCTGTGTCTACACAACAGCTTTCTCCATGTTAATAGTGTTTATGCCATCTGTCTGTTTCCAATTAAAGTCCATTTTTGATTCAATGACCAGACGTTTCACATTGTGGGGCCGTTTTGCTACCTTCTCCCTCTGCCTCAAAATTAGTGTATTTACGCCAGTGTTGATGCTGTTTACTTTTTTTTCTTTCTTTTTGCATTTCTGACATCATAGGCTACTGTCTCTTGCATTTTTTCCAAGTCATGAAATAGATTTCCCATTTCCTTCTTTATACGACCTTACCTACAAAGTCAGTCTTCTGAATGTGTTTATATTTGTAATGTCACTTAATGATTGCTCATAATGCCTGTTTATCTGATTTTTCATACAAATGAAATTTTCTAGTATAAATGACCGATATAAGTAATATATTTTAAGGTAAAATCACTGAATATATGTTTCCTCAGGGAAGGGCAAATTACTGTGTTAATTACTTTTTTCTGTGCTTTGCCACTCTGAACTATTCTATGAATTCTATCTATAAACTTGTATGTTCCAATCTCAACTCCAAATAGTTTTGTTCATTTTTAGATAAGAATAAAAATTGAACTTCAAAAGATTAGATTAGTTCCTGTGGTGCCTAGGTGGCTCAGTCAGGTAAGTGTCTGCCTTGGGCTCCTGGTCATGCTCCACAGGGAGTCTGCTTCTCCCCCATCTCTCCCCCTGCGTTTACATACACACACACACACACACACACACACAAATACACACACACACACTCTCTCTCTCTCTCTCTCTCAAATAAATAAAATATTTTAAAAAGAAGAGATTAGATTCAGTTCCAATCTCATCTTCTACTTAGATTTTACTGATTATTCTGGGGAAAATTTTTCAGAAGTATGCTTGATGATACTATTCTAACAACCTCTGCATGCCATCATTTCACAAAGGGTAGATGTACAACAGCTGGAGTTTTTAATTTTCTATTTTGTCATTGGCATTGATGAATAGTATGGGAACTTCTTTGGAAATGTTCCTGTGATTGTTATATTGTCATTGGCTATTTGAATATTCTTTCTGGCTTAAGTGCCAGTTTCTTTTCCTTTCTTTTTTTTTTTTTTTTTTAGATTTTTTTTTTATTTATTTGACAGATAGAGATCACAAGTAGGCAGAGAGGTAGGCAGAGAGAGAAGAGGAAGCAGGCTCCCTGCTGAGCAGATAGCCTGATGCAGGGCTTGATCCCAGGACCCTGGGATCATGACCTGAGCTGAAGGTAGAGGTTTTAACCCACTGAGCCACCCAGGTGCCCCTAAGTGCCAGTTTCTAATATCTAACATCAATAATGGTCATGATGAAATTTTAGAATATAAGTGAGGTCCGGAGTCGATGACCAAGAAAGAATTCTTGAGACGTCTTTGGTACAAAACAGTGGTTTATTACAGCGTGGGGCCAGGACCCATGGGTAGAAAGAACTGCTGCTCTGCAATCCGGAGGAGTGGCTGATTATATTCTCAGGACTTGGGGATCAGAGGACAAAGCATGTATTCAGAAGGGCTGTCATATGGTAAAGAAGACCCTCAGGATAATGGAGATCAAGTTATAGTCAAGCCAAGGTGTTTTTCCTTCTAATGAGATACCAACATGAAGACACCAGGGAGTTTCCTGGTGAGATGTCACACTTCTTGTATCACAGGTCCTTATTAATGAGTTTAAGGTTTGGAAGAAATTCAACTTTTTTTACATTTCCTTCTGCCTCAGCCTCCCTCAATTTTATGGAGGTGGGGGATGATGTTAGGGCTTAGGAACTGAGTTATGGGTCTCTGGGAATTAGGCTATTGATAAGAAAGCTTATTCCTTGTAAATCACTAGGCATTTGTAAACCGAAGGAGACTCAGGTCTTGAAGGATTGTGATCTCTATAAGTTAACTATTTGTTTTTCCTTTAGGGAAGCCAGGAGTGCCTGGGGAATGTCACATATATCTCATGGGGGAGGGTTTGTGGGGTATCAGCTTCTGCTTTGTTCTCAGTTTGCCTTCTATTCCTCATCAGCCAGGCTCTAGAAAGGGAATCATTTTTAGTAAGGAAACCAAAATAATAACACTTTAGGATGTGCAATGTAGAAGAAGTACTACCAACATTTAATGCCTGCCTAAATTACTCTATGGTAGAGCTTTTGACTAGACTGGAACCATAGACTTCTATTATCTTAATGGTAAATAAGAAAAGGCCTCATGTCATACTCCTGTCATATTTGAATTTTTTTAAACCTGAATGTGAAAAAAAAATGTGTATTCTGTCATCAGTATTTATTTTATTCTTTATTCTAGGCCTTTGCTCTCCCGCAGTGGATACTCAGCAACTTTAATATCCATATCCAGTGGTATCAGGTCCCTCTGGGGTTTCCTTAAACACAAATTCTTTCTACTTGAAGGTCAAGGTTAAATAGTAGGTCCTCCAAGGAACTTTATGAGCTGTATTTCTTCACCTTAAGAATCACTGCCTCCTTTGTGCTCTTCATACATGTCTTGTAGAGGTTTTTACTTAATATGATGGAATATTTTGGCACATAATGTACCTCTTCCATGTATTTTAAGCCCATTGGTCAGAGATAAAGCTTATCTCTGTGCTTTCCCATTACATATAACACAATTACCAGGAATCATTTGTGAATTCAGTTGGTTGATTGATTACTCAAACTATGCTTAGCCAAATTTCCTCGTGCTCTGAATTCTTTCCACAAACGAAACTCAGCTATTTCTCTTTCAGTCATTTAGGTCCTGCTATGTTCCTGAAATTAGTCTAATAAAAAGATTAATGATGAATTAGTAATAGCTATAAATTATATTTTCTTAAATAGGCATTTTCATTTTAATCCAATCTTGATTTTAAGCCTAAAATCTTGATAATGAAAGACTTCCAAGTCCAAAGATGAGCCTGTAGTAGTAGAGCCTTTGAGGCTAAGAGAGGGCACCCTGTCACATAAAAATTGCATGCTGTCATTCAGGTAAAACAGCTCCTATTTTTTTAAATCAAACTGTACTTTGAGCAGTGTAGGGCTGCTTACACAAAGACCATTAAAGTCTGCTTTGGATGATTCCATTGAACTTCATTACAAACACTGATTATTCATTCTCAGACTTTAAAACATGTAAAGTATATCACCATGAGTTGTTGTTGTTGTTTTAATGTGAATTTCTATGCTCCATCTATACCCCCATTTAATTTTATGTGTACGACTTCCAGGAATCTCCATTTTCACAAACACCCAGTTGATTCTAATGCTGGTAGTCAGAGGACCATACAGCAAGAAACCTAAATGATCTGAAGATGATGCCCCCAAAGTAAACATTTATTTCCCAAAACAGAGATTAGGATATTTTTATATCCTTCAGTGACTTTATTTTTATTTCATCCCATTTTATAAAGTGTGAATACAATGTGTTTCAAAATTTTGATGACGAAAGGATAAAAAAGAGCAGCTGAAATATTTAAAATGGGAAACTGAAAGAAGAAAAATTATGCATTTCCAATATTTTATATGAATTTTATAATTAAGAGTAAAACAAAAAGTTATTGAGAATATACATTGCATTAAAGACATAAACAAATTTTAAATTTATTTATTTTCATGTTCAATAAGTATAAATTATGTGTTTTTCAAAATTAAAAATGAAATAATGTTGAATTTTATCAGTCAGGACTGTCTATCAATTTTGTAGTTCCTTTTATGTTTTGTCAAATTACAGATTTAAAAATTAAAAAAACATACTAAGGATGCTTTTCATTAATGGTATGGTGAATCTTAGGAGCATTCTTTTTTTCACCCCACCAGAGGAAAACTAGTCACTATCACTCGGGAAATTTTCAGTGAATTTTAATACACAAATTTTTCCAAACATCTCATTTTGAGTGTATCAACTATTGGTACATCTTTTAATAATAAATGGGGAGATTAAAAATCCACCCTCTTGTCCACATCTTTTTTTAAGTTCATGGATCATAAATAAAATCAAAAGCAATGGGAATATCTTGAAAGTCAAAATTTTCATAGTTCTTTCATTTTACATCAGTTCATCTAGAAAAAATGCCTTAATCCTTGACTGTGTGCCAGGTGCAACTTTGAAACTAGAGATAAAGTGGTAAACCAGATAAGAAATATTCTGGTTCTCAAAGAAATGAAGTTCTTATTAGAGGAACAGAGAAATAAACACTACATAAGCAAGAAGCTGGGTCATAATGAACTTGTACATCAGCATAAGAAGTTTGGATTTTGTTCTTTGAGCAATGGGAATCATCGGAGGGTTTGGGTTGAAAACAAGAGAGTAACATAACCTAATTTATGTTTTGTTTTTTTTTAAAGATTTCATTTATTTATTTGACAGAGATCACAAGTAGATAGAGAGGCAGGCAGAGAGATAGAGAGAGGGAAGCAGGCTCCCTGCTGAGCAGAGAGCCCAATGCAGGACTCGATCCCAGGACTCCGAGATCATGACCTGAGCCGAAGGCAGTGGCTTAACCCACTGAGCCACCCAGGTGCCTAATTTATGTTTTAAATAGATCCTTTTGGCTGCTCTACAAAAAAGCAGTTGATAAGGACAATCTGGGAGACAGTTTAGGAGACTACTGCAGAAAGCAGTTATGATAGCTCTGACCAATGTGGTAATTCCAGAGATAAAATCAGCTGGGCAAACTTGGGGTAATTGTAAGTAAATTTAGGATAACCTTTCATTTCTTGAGTAAAGGACATTATTTTGATTGAGCAGATAGGACCTGAGATATATGGTGAGGGAGAGACAGATAGAAATCATGACTTTAGACCAATACTGTTAAATAAAATTTTCTGAATTTTATTAAAATTTTATATCTTCACTGTCTGCTATGGTAGCCATTAGATATGTGACTATTGAACATTTAAAATGTGACTAATATAACTACAAAATGGAATATTTAGTTTTACTTAATTTTAATTTAAATAACCACATGCAAGTTTTGGTTACCATATCGTATAGCCCAGCTCTAAAAATTCGGTTTGAACAAATGAATGGATGGTAGTGTCATTTACTGAAATGGGCAAGAGTAAGTGAAGAGCCGACTTGGAATGAAAATCAGGAGTTCTATTTGGATCGTGTTAACTTTGAGGTGCCTAGCAAGTTTACACATGTGGATATATCAAACACTATGCAGAATATGTGAATCCAGGGCTCCTGGGAAAGTCAGGAATATAGCTATAAAATTAAGAATTATCAAAACATAGGTTTTATCTATACTCATGAAACCATGAAGCCACCTAGAAAGAGTGTACAGACAGAAGAGGGCTCAACGACAGATGGTAACAGTCTAACATTTCGTTATCAAAATAGAAGCCAACATAAAAAGACTGTGAAAAATCAGTCTCAAGAGGTATACACTGAAGTAGAGAAAACCAGGTCAAGGACCGTTGAAGAAGGGTCATTTCTTCCACATTAGATTTGGAAAGCACCCTTGCCCTTGGAATGTCAAGCAGGACCAGATGGAACCAGGGAATAGAAAGCCTTAGCTTGACAGCCTTTAAGATATATAGGGGAGGGGATGAATTTTGGTAGGGATATGGACCTGAAGCTGAGGTTAAAATAAATAGTAATATTCATTTTATGTATATCATTCTGAAACTGTAATGTAGAAGCATTCATGGTGTCAGATATAAAACTTCCACCATTTCCCATTCAGAAGTAGCTAACTATTAATTTCTCCTAATAATAATAATACTAATAATAGAGTTTATCTTTTTTTTTAAGATTGTTTATTTATTTATTTGACAGACAGAGATCACAAGTAGGCAGAGAGGCAGGCAGGCAGAGAGGAGGAAGCAGGCTCCCCTCTGAGCAGAGAGCTCAACATGGGGCTCGATCGCAAGACCCTGGGATCATGACATGAGCCGAAGGCAGAGGCTTTAACCCACTGAGCCACCCAGGTGCCCCAGAGTTTATCTTTCTTAACAGAAATTTCATATTACTCTTTCAAGAACAAATCCTCTAGAGGTGAATATCAAAAAGCTCTGAGTTTATGTCATACTGCAAGTTTACAGGAGGGTAAGTGTACCCTAAGCATTGTATCAGATATAAAGAGTTCATGCAGAAATTTATTGTTATATATTAAGTTACAAGGCCTCTTAAAATAATTTAAAAGAGGAAAAAATTTTAAGCAATAGAAAATAGCTTAATCTTTCTCAGATAAATTTTCCTTAGAATTTTACTAGAATTCTTCTTTAAGTAATTCTCTTTACAGTAAATCTCTTGTTTAATCTGGGGCTGTTTTGAGATTCGTGATTGTGTGATTTTGTTTGAGCTTTATAGAAGAAAGATTTTTGTCATTCTGAGGACTTATGTATCTGCTTCTATCCGTCTCCAAAGAAAAACTAAAAATAAAAGCGGTAGCAAAGGAAGACAGGCTGAAAACTGCCACTGCAGATGGATGAACTACATGAATATTGCTCTATTATGATAAACCATCATTTGCACATACATAGAACTTTTTTTTCTAGGATCATAATGAGAATTTCATTGTACATTCAGGAGTTCTTGCTCATTTTGATGTCTCTATAAAATTACAAATTCGGATCATGTTTAGAGGAAAAATACATGTTATCCTTTGTTTATCAGATTACTCATTTTGCTTTCTGTGGGAAGTGGCCGATTAGTCATGTCCCTGCCATGCTACATATAGACAATAAATATATACACACAAACATATATATATACACACACATATATATATACACACATATATATGTGTATGTATACATGTATATATGAACGTGTATATTTGGAAAAGACCAATATTGCTATAAATATACAGATATAAAGCTATAAGATAAGACAGATGAAATTTAATACAAATTTTCAACTATCTAAGCTTACCAGCCACTGAAAGTGAAAATGTGGGAGTGTTCTTATGGTCTACACAACAGTGAGCATGAAAGATTAAATAGTAAAACTTCAAGATGCTGTGGCCAGAGGGCATGTCTAATTCTTTAATGAAGAACATACCTTTCTATGACTGTCCAATAGAATCATTTTATACCTCCAATTTAAATCAAAAGTCATTCTGTATCCACAAAATGAATGAAATAAAAATCTGACTATTCCTGGACAACAGAACTAATCAACCGAACAAAACACAGAGAGATTAGAAGGAGTCAATGCAAAATAGCTGCAGCACACTTTTGCCCAGATGGAGAAATGCAGATCTAGTCAAGGGATAAAGAAAACTGTTCATCCAAAGTCCAGTCAAGACGTTGGGGAAGGTATGTGCGATGGTGAGCGCTGTGAACTGAGTAAACCTGGCGATTCACAGACCTGTACCCCTGGGGCTAATAATACATTATATGTTAATAAAAAATTGAAAAATTAAAAAGTCCAGTCAAGAGATAAAGAAAAATGGTAGCTCAAAGACAAAGACAGAAAGACCATGTGGTAATGAACAGATATTTTTGGCAATTTGAGAAGCAGAAAAATACCATAAAAATCCTATTGATTTAGACTCAAATTTAAACTCTAAATTGTAATTTCAGAATTTCTTTTATTGTTATGGTTAATATTGATATAAAAATGGTATCCAATCAGCCCAGTGGTCTAATGTAGCAAGAGGCATAAGAAATGGATCCCTAGAACTATTACTACGAGGAAAAAGGACAAACTTTTTACTTACCTACATCTGGTTAAGAGTTATTTCCACTTCTCTCATGACAAAGAATAGAAATTCTGGAATTAAAATTAAGTGAGCATTATTTCAAGTTGGTTATTCATATAATTATACTTAAAAGAATTATATAATAAACTGAATATATTGTTACAATGTGTGCTATCATTATATATAATACCCTGATGATGGCTTTGATCAGGCACCTTAATTCTATGAGGAAAAAAACCTACAAATAAATTATAAGAATTATAAGTCCTGTTGCACAAGACATACTGTGTTGGTTAATCAAAAGAGTTAATTCAGTAGCAAGTCCTAAATTATACTATACAAGAACTTAAAGATGATAAATATATGAAGAACATTGTACATAATATTTTGACTTTAAAGCCTAAACATCCATCCACCAATTTGATATTGGACCAAAGATGAATTATATTGTTGGCCATTCACATAAACTATCTCTCGTGCATTATCTCCACTTTTCAGCTTCAGTGTCTTTAAAGTAAAAACAGAATTTGAGACATTTGTAAAGCAAAATGAGTGTCAAACCTTTCCAATTTTTGTTCCTGTCTTTACAATCATCACAATTTTAAGCCACTTATATATATCAAACCATTCCAAAGTATTCATTTTTTATTTCATTGAGATAAATATCTTTCCCCATACATTTGTCATGAGTTTATATTTATCTAAATTTTTGTGATTGCAGTAAAAAGTACTATTGGTATAAATCTGGTAGGAGTAAATATTCCTTGGCAAAATAGAGCATATCCTTTGAGCAATAAACTTTCAGCATGCCAGGGGCATTAGACAGCATGCTAAATGGAAAACTTAATTTATCTGTTAAATTAATAGATATTTGAGATCTTTTATGAAAGATAATTGATTGATGATAGACATATAAATGTATACATTAATATTGACAAGAATTTGATATAAAGAATAAATAGAAAAGGAAAATATCAAACGTTAAAAATTTGTCAAGGAGGGGCACCTGGGTGGCTCAGTGGGTTAAGCCTCTGCCTTTGGCTCAGGTCATAATCTCAGGGTCCTGGGATTGAGCCCCATATTGGGCTCTCTGCTTGGCGGGGAGCCTGCTTCCCTCTCTCTCTCTGCCTGCCTCTCTGTCTACTTGTGATCTCTCTCTCTCTCTGTCAAATAAATAAATAAAATCTTTTAAAAAAAATTTGTCAAAGAGTTCTAATTTAGAAAAAAGATTGAGATTTGATCTTTTTCAATATATTTTTTAAAGAGCAGAAATGTACATAGAATCTGCTGTTTACAGATCTTATAATCATATTGAGGAAAAAATAGAAAACAAGAATTCATTTATTTCTGAAATAATAACTACCTACGAATCTCTTTATTATTAATTTGTATGAAAAATGAACTATTTTTATTCTTTGCAGTAAAATTACTACTTAGAGTTTGTGGGCTTTATGTGGTGGTTTTTTCTTTCCAAGCAAGGTGCAAGGTAAAACGCCCATCTGTGGTTGGCTTAGCTCTTTTGAGATTAATCAGAGCAATGTTCACTTTGTTTTACATAGAGATCAATTTCTCTTGACTGAAGGGAATTCACACAGCAAGTTTACCTACCTGATTAAGAAACTGCTTTAGAAAAGTCTAGCCCAGCATCTCATCTGCAATTGGTAAACAGGAAAAAAATCATGGAATACTGGTCAGCAGGATTAGCTAGTCTATAGCCATACTGCCATGAACATGCCTGATTCAGAAGATTAGCTAATAAATTTTTATAATCAAGCTGTATCTTAGAATAAATAAGGATAAAGAAAGAGTAAGAGTAACAATTAATTAATTAGCATTACAAGTCTGTCTCACGTTTAAATAAACACTTATCTACATATTTTTCCTCGTTATTTACTTAGGGTGAGAGAAAAGGGTTAATCAACTATATCTCTAAAATGTCTAATTTGTAATTGATGAATTTAAAGTTCTTATTCTGGTCCTAAGCTGATAGGCTCTGGAATAAAGAAAATATATGCTAAATTTATGGTTAATACCATTTTCAATTTTGGCAGTTTAACTCAATTCAACTTGGATGAGACCAGCATAAAGAAAGTCAAAGTTTAGGGGCGCCTGGTTGGCTCAGTCAGTTAAGTGTCTGCCTTTACCTCAAGTTTGGTCTCAGGGTCCTAGGATCCAGCCACAGGTTGGGCTCCCTGCTCAGTGAGGGGTCTGCTTCTCCCTCTCCCTCTGCAACTCCCCCCAACCCAGCTCATGTTCTCTCTCTCTCTCTCTCTCTCTTTCTCTCACACACACACACACATACATACACACACACAAATTTTTTTAAAAAAATTTTTTAAGTCAAAGTTTATTTTCGATCCATGAATTTTGGATAGATTTCACCTCTTCATTCATACATTTACCCTTACAAACTCTTTATGCAGAAATCCAAGATAGGATGCTATAAACCACACATCTGGGAAGGAACTCTTACTTTCCCAAAGGATTAACATGTTTTTGTCATGAAATGAAAAAAACCTTAGAAAGCTGGACTCCATCTTAAGATTAAGAACAAAGACAGCCAACACAAAGGCAAAGGGAACCTCTACAAACCCGCCTGCTCTTGGCTAGAGGTAAACCCACCATAAACTTTCAGACTGATGCACTTCTCTTGATTACTGAAAGAGTTATGATGCCTGGACTCACATCTGTTGCCTTCCTCTCAATCTAAGTCTTGCTCCTGTCTATATTTGTTACATATTAATGTCTGTTGCACATTTGGGTCCACCTCACTGTCTTTGTGTTTCCCGTTTTCATATGAAGTAGTGTATCCATAAAAATAAGCCTTAAATTGTAAGACATTGGAAATTTAAGTTGTTAAAAAGAACCAGCCCTACCTTTTACCCGGTAAATTACATTACTAGATAATATCTACGCCATACCTATCTTCAACCGTATGAAAATATTCAGATTCTCGAACTAGTGCAAAATGAGAATATTCAAAGGAGAGGGTGGAAATCTGAGGGTGTTATCAGCTACAGCAGCAAGTATCATGAAATAAAACATTCTATATAACATGTTTCATATATATAATCTTATATATCTGTGTGTATATATATATATATATATACACACAATGTTACATGTATGCGTATACACATAATGAGTTGGCATAAATCTCCAGTGAAGGACACTTAATAAAAAGCCTTTAGAAACATAATTATAAAACAAACAAAAATCCTTATGGAAAGACTTTCAGAAACTACTGAAGTCTCCTTCTGTAAAGGAGGCTGCCTTCACTAAAATATACAACTTATGTCCTAGACTGGGTACCTAGGCCTTGATATATTTTTTAAAAGTAATACCTTCAACCTATTAAATCCATTTCCTCCCTACAAAAAGGAAGAAAAAATCAGGTCCTGTTCAAGAGGTTGTCCCAAAGTCTTCCCATACCAATTACATAATTCAAATTTCTTTGTCTTTGTCTACTTGATCTGTCAAAGTTATCAAAGCAGAGTTGACGTTTCTCACCACAGTTGTGTTCAATTTACCCGGTATTTTTTTTTGGTATCCTTGTGTTGTTTGATATAATGGCATAATCTGTGGAAGCACCAGAACTTACTTTGTACTATTACTCCATCCCTTGTGACCTATGTAACTAGGCTCCTTGGTTCCTTAACCAGTGAATGGGCCTTGATAATGCTTTCTGAAAATTAAATGAAATAATGAAGTTTCCATCATACCTAACATATGTTAAGCATTCAAATTATAGCTGTTATCATTATATACGTTCATTGTACTCTTTGTACATAAAAGCTTATGAATTTTATAGCTTTCATTGTATATTTTATTTTATCATTTTAAAAATAACTTTTGGTCACTGATTTGATTACCTTGATTTTTACTTTGCTTGAAATTTATATTTCTATTCTGGTTCCTTTTTCTTTTTGTTTGCCCTTTATTTTATTAGTAATCGTTTTGTGTCATTCTGATTGGATAGTATTCTTAGTGCATTGGAAAGGACTTGTAAGCTTTTAGATAAGAAGTGAATTGATCTGATTTTTATTTTTAGAAAATCACTTTGGCTGTTGTTTAGCAAGAGGATTATCAATGAAAAACAATAAGAAGCAGGAAAATGTCAGGAAAGGCAAAAAAAAACCACAAAAAACAACAACAACAAAAAAACAAAGAGAAGAGGAAGGAAGAAAGAGAAGAAAGAAGAAGAAAGAACAACAACAACAAGATGTCCCTCCTGGACAAGGAGGGAACTGACATTTTAGTTAGGCAGGTGAGAAGGCTAGTAAAAAAAAAAAAAAAAGATTATAGGTTTCTTAAATTGAGTAAATGGGAGGCTTATGGTAATTTTTACTAAAATGAGAAAGATTCAGGGAGGGATGGGTTTATAGGAATGCAGCTCTGTGGGAGCTATATGTTGTGTTAAGAGACATATTTGAGAATTTATTTGATTTTTTTCAACAAGGAAAGAGTCACATCGACAATAACAGCCATCAAAAGAAATGAAATCTTGCCATTTGCGACGACGTGGATGGAACTAGAGCGTATCATGCTTAGTGAAATAAGTCAATCGGAGAAAGACAACTATCATATGATCTCCCTGATATCAGGACATGGAGAAGCAACATGGGGGGGTAGGGGGATAGGAGAAGAATCAATGAAACAAGATGGGATTGGGAGGGAGACAAACCATAAATGACTCTTAATCTCACAAAACAAACTGGGGGTTGCTGGGGGGAGGTGGGATTGGGAGAGGGGGAGCGGGCTATGGACATTGGGGAGGGGAGGCGAACCATAAGAGACTATGGACTCTGAAAAACAACCTGAGGGTTTTGAAGGGTCAGGGGTGGGAGGTTGGGGCAACCTGAGGGTTTTGAAGGGTCAGGGGTGGGAGGTTGGGGGAACAGGTGGTGGGTAATGGGGAGGGCACGTTTTGCATGGAGCACTGGGTGTTGTGCAAAAAGAATGAATACTGTTACGCTGAAAAAATAAATAAAATGGGAAAAAAAAGACAATAACAAATATGAATCAGAGACATAAATTTAGTGATTATACACACACACATACACACATACACACATGCACTTGTCAGTGAGTGAGATCACTGGGAAGATGGTTAGATAATTGTAGACAGGGGAAAGAAGAGGCCCAGGACTGCATCGTGTGTTCCAGCATTTGATGGTTGAACAAAGAGATACCAAAGAAGACTGAGAAAAAGCATCCTGAAAAAACAGAAGAATATTCAGAAGTGTTCCATCATGGAAGTTAAGAGAAGGATATATTTCAAGTAGACTGTGTCAAATGATGCTGATAAGTAGACAAATGAAGTCTAGGGGGTGCCTGGTGGCTCAGTCAGTTAAGTGTCCTACTCTTGATTTCAGCTCAGATCATGATCTTAGAGTCCTCGGATTGAGTCCTGCATCAGGATCCCCACTCAGTGGGGGATGTGGGTGTCTCCCCCTCCCTCTGCCTCTCTTCTCAAGTGCGCTCTCTTTCTCTCAATCTCTCTCAAATAAATAAATAAATCTTTTTTTAAAAAATGAAGTCTACAAAGTAACCACTGAATTTAGCCTAAAGAGATAAATATGATCTTAATTCTGGCAAATTCTGTGGAATAATAGTAAAGGAGGCCTATGCAGAGTGGATTAGGCAGAGAATGGTAAATGATGAGAATGAATGGAAAACATTAGAAAAGAATGGATAGACACTGGTTTTAAGGCATTTCTTTCCTTAGTATCATTTATCCATCTTAGGTTATTTCGTCATTTTCTTTCTTCCATATTCATCATCATTTTGTCCCTTTTGTTCTTATAACAAAGTTCTTCCCTATCACTGATTAGATTTTGACATTGTTCTGCTCTTTATTTAAACCAGAACATCCTTTAATTCTATAATTAAACACCAAATGTCCTAACATTATTTTTCAAACCTTTACCAGATCATTTTTTTAATCTCAACTAATAGTTCCTAAATTTTACCTGCCTATAACGTCATATTGTCCTAGTCTTTCTTTATAGCTTTAGCTCCTATATCATAAGGGGTGTATTTTCTAAAATATTTTTCCAGTTCCTATAATAAATTTTAGAGATATATATTTAGAGATGCATATTTCCTCTGAGTCTTCAAGACAGTTTCCTCTTTCCTTTAATATGGTAATTTCCCCATAGACATCATGAGACATCTAGCAAAATCTGATATTTGACAAAATATAGTGGACAGGCCTGCCCTTGACTCAACTTATTTGTCTGTTTGGGGGTTAGTTGAAACCCCATCTTAAATCTTCAGCCGGTAAATCAATGTACATGAATGTTAACCTAATTTCTAGTGTTTATTCGATTTTTATATATTAGGACTCTGCTGGTCTGAGATTAACTATTTCCTTTTCTAAACCAATGAAGCATCTGAAAACCTATTGTCAGACATGATGAGAAAAAAATTATTGATATGCTCCCATTTTATTTTAGATTTTCTAAATCTTGTTCCATGGGTCTTATATTAGTATTTCTCCCAGAGCTTAACAGTATGTTGTCTGTGATTCATAGAATTTAACATTAATGTATATTCTTATCTTGTTTGTTTGTTTGTTTCATCTATTTTCAGGTATGACAATAGGTATTTGTGTCATTTTGAGAAGGGTTTGTTAGTCAAAGGTATTTTAATCAGGATTTTCACAATTTACATTTAAATTCATCTACAAAATACGTTTAATTTGGGGAATTAAAAAAAATAATATCAATCAGCACAGAGAACATACTACTATTTTAAAAGTAAATCAAATCACCAGGTCTTTTAGAGTAAAAAAATTTGTTAAAGGTCTAAATGCCAATAGGATCATTTTATATATATACACACACACATGCACACACACACATATAAATATATAGGTATTAAGATACAGGAAATAAAAGTATATTTATGTCAGAGATTGAGATTTTTACATAATCTGAAAGTTAAGCCATTTTTAAGCCTTCCAAACTGTCATTCAATGTACTTCAGAGGAATCCCAACTCACTGATAACTTACACATTTTCTCTATGTTATAATTTAATTTACCCTCAAATCATTTAAAGACTAATCTGGAGTCATGACATTCTGATTTTGAAAGTCGCATTGAGTTGTTATTCTGACATGCTCAAACAGATGGCCACTTTGGCAAATATTACGCTGTTAACTGGATATTCTATGGCTTGAAAGCACCAAGTTGGCCATTGTAATTTTCAGTCTACCCATTCTTTACAAGTGAAGACTGTTACCAGTCTTCTGCAATGAGATTCTTATTGAGGAGAAATTTTGTTCACTATCTGCTGTCAGACAGCTCTGCTTAGAAAGAAAGAGTCATATCTGTGAATTTAAAAATTGTACATATCTCCCTAAACCACTGACATCTTTAACTAATATTTGGAACAAAGTTTCAGTTTATAAAAACAATTCCAAAGTACATATTTCAGATCCATGTTGACTAGAGAGCACACATCAGGTTGACAGTTTGCATATAATATGATGTATTTACCAGAGACAAAAAAAAAAAAACAAAGAAGAAATTGATAATTGGCATAGAAAATGTGAAGTGTGCCAAATGGTCCTTCTAAATATTGAGGGAAAGAGGGTTAAACATAATGCTGTACTTTACACTAATGAAAATGTCCAGTATATTCCTTTCCCAAAGCAAAATAACATGTTAATGACTCTGCTTAGTGTTGTTTTTGTTAATGTGACATCCAAGGAAGCACTCCTTCTGGAGCCGTAAACTGTGGTCAAGGACAAAGATCAAAACCGCTATCCATCGCTTCTTGCTGGTGGCTGGAACTAAAGCCCTCAGTCGGAATGGTTATCATTACTGTAAGTGGCTGTCTAGCCATTTAGAATTAGGGCCATAGCCCATCTTCACTGTTCCCTCCTGAGGAATAGCAACCATGTGTATATATTTGCTGAAAATTTCAGCATGGTATTCCAGGATTCATGAAAAGGGAAGATTCCTCTCCTTTACCCTAGAAGTACCTGAGTATCTACTTCCTACTTTATCCTCAGAAACCAACTCAAATATCATAACTTTCATTAAAGTTTTTTCAGTAGTGAGAGAAGAACATTTCATTTCTCTGTAGAGGTGGAGCAAATTAGGATAATAATGGGATGTAAGGAACAGTTGAGCTCAGGGTGGAGGGGAAAAAGGTAGGACACAGACATCTTCATCCTGGTGTCTTCAGTGCAGAGACTGAAATCACTGGGGCTGATGAATTGGGTCAGAAAATATGAAAAGATTGTGAACCTGGGGGTAATTCCCTGAGGACTAATGACAGACTGTCCTAGATTTGTGCGCTTCTCAACATGGCCGGAAATAGTACACCCTTCCCACTAGGGGGCAGTAACCTAACACCCCCTGATAGGCTCAGGGCTTTGATATTCCCTAAAACTCCCTCTGGAAATCTGTCCCTTAGCTTCCTTGTCTCCTGTCTCAGCCCGGGCTCTGAAAGTTTCTTAGTGTACTCTTATGATTTTTTTTTTCTACGTCTGTTAGCTGTCTGACTATTCAAGGCTTACGGTGAAATATATGTATTTCTTAGTTTCTGCCAAGAACTTTGGATATGACAGTATTGATTGATTTAATTTTCATAACAACTCTCTGATGAAAGATTATTGTCCCCATTTTGAAAGTGAGGGCACTAAGTCTTAACACAGTTAAGTAATATGCCTAAATTAGTAAGAAATGAGCCAAGGCTCATAATCAAGTCTATTTTTCAATAAAGCCTGTTCAACCATTATGCATACAGAACCCCCATCTGTTTCATTTGTCCAAAAGAGGATATTGCTCAGATGTTTGATAGCTTTACTCAAAATGAAAGAATGTGCTAATCTTCCATGCTCAGAGAAGCAAGGCAGCTAGGGGTGTGTGTGTGTGTGTGTGTGTGTGTTAAAATTGGAGGTCCAGCCTCTCAACCTAAAATTACTATTACTAAAGACTAATAGAATGTAATGAAACTCTCATCCCCATTGCAATATTTATAATATTAATTGTAACCCATAATTTCTATTTCCAGAGTTTGCTAAAATGCATTGCTTTTTATATCTTAAAATATATTTTGTGTCATTTATGATGTTTTATATAGATACTTGTTTTTAAAAAGGGGCAGGCTAAAAATGGGCCATGTCCAAAATCAATAGGACAATAGAGTAACAAGAAATGGATTATGTACTATGTTTCTGATTTGGGTGAGATGACTATGATGAGAATTTCTGTTTAAAAAGAAAGATGTAAGCAAATGTTTTCATTCTTTTACACAATTGATCAGACCAATGATAATATGTAAACCAAACAAGTTTTATAAGGGAAGGAAATTTTTGAAAACTATTTCAATTTTGCTTTAAAAACATTCAGGGGTATATAGGTGGCTCAGTCGGTTAAGTGTCTGACTCTTGATTTCGGCTCAGGTCAATGATCTCAGGGTCATGAGATTGAACCCTGCATCAATCTCCACACTCAGCAGGGAGTCTGCTTGAGACTCTCTCCCTCTCCTTGCCTCTCCTCACCCCCCACTGTGTGTGTGTGCTCTCTCTCTCTTTCTCTCTAAAGTAAATAAATAAATCTTTTAAAAAATTAAATAAAAAAGTAAGAAAAAACTGTGGACATTCAAATGTTAGCAGATAGCATTCATGAAAATCTACTAATAGGAAGAAAATAATAGCAGTTTCTAGCATTGATAACATTCTTATTATGAGGCAATAATAGAATAGCTAAAGTTGCTAACATTTAGTGGGTAAGCTTTTCTTTAGTCCACCCCATCTGTTCCAGGGCTTATCCATTTTCCTATCTGAAGTATTCTGCCCTTCTAAATCTCTTCACATACCAAATGTGCTTCAACTCAAATGCTTCATTTGAAAACATATATCCAAGGGATCAGAGATATAGACTGAAGTTAAGTTAATATAAGTTAATACTCCAAAAATTATCCTCAGAGAAGATCTTTATTTTATAATAATTACAAGTAGAGTAGAAATCCAGGTAACTACTATTAACATTATTATTGTATTTCCCACACTTAATGCTTGTTATGTGCATACTAAACATTAAATATTGCGGCAGCTCAAAGTAGCAGGTACTATTATTTTCGTTTTACAAATGAAGAAGCTAAAGATTTCAAGTGATTCATCCAAGTTCATATAGTAAAGTGGAGAAATCTATGTAGTTCTTAAATTATTTCTCTCTGCATATATGTATGTGTTTGTATGTGGTAGGGGTAGGAGTAAATAAAATATGTGCATTTCTTATCAGAAGTTACCATAAGAAAACCATTTGGTCTACATGTAAGGTTAAACTCAATTCAAATATATAGAAACTGTCACTGAACTTACACTTCCATCATTTTTTTTTCTACTCAAATTTTGTAGTATATTTTCTGTATAGCCTTTGCTTTTCACCATCCTGTTTGCATTAGAGTACTTTGCTTTAATTGCATGAATATGCTAAATGTTTTTCCAAATATTACAATAGTAAATACAAGTAGGGAGGTATGCCAGCATTTAGAAAGTATTTGCTGATCAAGAACAATAAATCAAGGCCTCAAAAACAGAACTGCAGAGATTTTGAGTTTAAGATCATTAGTTTGCTTTGTCTGTATTGGAGGTGAATACAAAATCATTACAGCTTCCTCATCAAAATTCTGCGTGAGATGAGTAAGTGAGACACGCCATTTCTTTAAAAATAATACTATGTCCAAATCCAAAAACTTTGCTATCAAAACTGACACTAATTGGCATCCTTGTTAGCACTCTGAAAAGAGAGGTCAAAACTGGAGGTTCAGAGAAGCTGAATTGCCCCTTCTTATAAGTGGTTCCTCTGGGTTGAAGAGCAGAGATGTGGAAACCTTAGAAAAAGTCTGACATGTACCTTTATTATAAGAAAAACAAGAGACGTTAATGTTGATCTGTGTGTATTGATTGTTTGACATCTTGGTTGAACATTATATAGGAGGAAACTTACGAATAGTTGTCTAAAATAATTTAAAAGGTGAGATAATAGTAATTCACTTCCACCATTTCTTACTCGAAGATTTTGAGGCTATGGGTGGATATGTAGAGAATTCCAGAGAGGTGAGGAGGGACAGTACCTATACCTCATGTTATATACCACCCCAGTAGGGTAAGGGGCAGCATCACATTAATATTTCTACAACAAAATATGGGAATAAGCACACCAACTGCAATAAAGAGAGGCTATAAATACCCTCATGGCACTTCAGATTGAAGTTTTCTGTTGAAAAAATGAGTTCACGTGAGGTTTTTGTTTTAAAATTTTCTCTTATCCAAGATTTTGGAACTTCTGAATTGCCAATATGGTATTATAGGTTTGTACAAGAACTGGGGTTATTTGGCTTGAAGGAAAAAATACTGAAAATTAGCTTAAATAAGGGTTTTATTTTTTAATTTATATTTTCAATAAATATTTATCAAGCACCTACTATGTGCCAGTTACTATGACAAGTGACACAGCGATGAACAAGACGCATGTGGTCCTATATTTGAATGGTGTTTTGTGACCAGCTTTCTTCATCTCCAGTGAAATCAGAAAAGGAAGCAAACATTTTAATGGTACCTCATAGAAATTAAGTAAAATAAGGAAAAATACTTAGAACTTCTAGGGTTATTTAACACAGGAAAAGGTTATCCAAGAAGCGTATGGAATCCGTTCTCTGGAAATCTTGAAAGATGAATCATCTGTTTTGGATGATTTGGAGACAACAGAATCAACACTATAGCTTCTTACAGTCTCTTGTTAGCCAATACTCTATAATTCAATATTAATTTTCTGAGTTCTTCCCTGATTATTATAATTTAATCATTTTTCACAATACCAGAGTCTATATGTTCATAGAATAAATTATTTTACATACATGCTTGTACACGCAAATCTAAATAGCCATGAGTAGAGATTTGATAATCATAAATCAATAAAAATCCAATTAAATTTTGGTTATTTAAAGTAACTAAAAATAAATATAAACTAGTCCATGAAAAAGCCAGTATATTCATTCTGATTTTTCTTATTTTCAGTTAAGAATTTTATGAAAAATGGAAATAAAGTAATCATTGCCATTGTCATTTGAAACATAATATTGAGGACTATGTTGTTACTATTTTTTATCCATAGTGACTCGGGAAGCCAAAAATATAAGCGTATACACCACTGTTGCTTATATGGAAAAGACATTTTCTATTTTGCATTCTTCTAGAAATATTGCCCTCTCACTAAGTAAGATTTTCAGAGACTCAATATGTACAGTTTATTAAGTATTAATATATGTAATAGTGACTCTAAATTTTTCTAGTTTATTTCTTCTTTTACATTCAGTAATGATCATTTTGTGAGCCATGCACACACAGATGATTAAATCAAACAGGGCATTGAGTAGCTATTTTTCACACATACTTTGGCAAACAGATTTATATATATCTACATTTGATGACAAATGAAATTTGGATTTTATTTGTTGAAATTTAATGACCAAAGCTGAAATTCTACCATCATGCAGCCCCTTGCTAGGGCAGGCTGGGATACCAGGAGTCATTTTTTCAAAAGATACTCTCCAAAGAGTCTAGGAAAAAGTTATTCTTGTAGAAAAATAATGATAGCTACTCCTAGAACAAAACAGAACTTTTCTATTTCATTAAAAAAGATTTTCCCAGGAGCGCCTAGGTGGCTCAGTCAGTTAAGCATCTGACTCTTGTTTTGGCGCAGGTCATGATCTCAGGGTCATGAGATCGAGCCCTGCGTTGGGCTCTGTGCTCCCCACAGTCTGCTTGAGACTCTCTCTCTCCCTCTCCCATCCTCTCTGCCCCTCACCTCAATCACACTTTCTGGTGCCCTCTCTTTCTCAAATAAATAAATAAATAAACAAATAAATAAAACACATTTCCCATATAAATGGAAATTGAGACATTCTTTAGAATATGTTGTACCAGCATGGGAGACATTTGAGATGCTTTACATTTCCACTGACACATATATCTGGACCATCTGCGAAAATTAAACAGCTCTGAAGTTCCATTGGGCCATCAATCTAACCCTTATGGATAGGTGAGAGAAACAACCATCAGGACAAAAAGTTTGATTTGTTTTTTTTCTATCAGTCACAAAAGCTAAGAAAGGAGAGGAAAGCCATGCTCATTCATTAAATAAATGCAATGAAACTAGATGCGATTAAAACAAGTGATTGATGTGTTAAGTGTAGCTCAACATTGGCTAGAAAATAGCTAGATATTGGTCTTGTTTCTTAGAATCAGCCACAGAGAAAATACACTCCTTCCCTATTGCATTGCCTTAGATTGCATATAATCTTGACCCTGCTGGACATGTATTAGGTGTTGTCCTGTTAATCAGTATAGATACTAAACATGGCAGATGAAACTCAATCCTAGATCCTTCATGGATGCTGATGATTAAAAAAAAACAAGTATGTATAAGGAAACAATGAAAGAGGACCTTCCCAAACAAATATTGAAGATTGCAAGGCCAAGTTATTTAATCCTGAATCCCCTAAAAATGTTTCCTCCAACTGGCTTGTATGCGTGGGTTTGGAGTTGAAAAAGAGTCATATTGGAATACTGTGTAATTTTGTATTGATAAAAGGTGCTTCTTGTGGGACTGTCAAAAAAAAATATCTGTTGTTAAGACTAGCTTGGAGGTGCCTGGCTGGCTCAGTTGGTAGAGCATGTGACTCTTGATCTCAGGGTCATGAGTTCAAGACCCATGCTGGCCATAGAGCTTCCTTTAAAAAGTAAATAAAATACGTTTTTTAAATCAATGTAAAAAATAAAAAGACTGGGTTGAGGTGCCGGGCTGCTTGTCTCTCTCTGGCTCCAATTCCACACAAAGATAAAAAGTCAGGTGACATCTGCCTGATTAGTCTTTGTCTTGTTTCAAATTACCCTACTAGTTGTTAACTCAAAGGTCCATTGCAACAAAAAGTGGGAGATGGATCCTGAATGATAAAATAGATTTACCTTCTCTGAAAGGTCATCTTACGTAAGAAATGGGGCATTAAATAATACTTCCATCGTAGGGTTTTTGTTACAAATAAATTTACTAATGCAACATAGAAAATTTATTGCAGAGCCCAGGGAAGGCTCAGTACATTTAACTATCATCATTATTTTAAGAATTGTGTAGTATGCTGCTTTGTACTTGTGTAACGCATTCCTCTTTTAAGTGCCACTTTCCTAAGTGATAGCTGTGCATTAGGAGTGCTGTCCTGCGTTAGAAGGAACCCCAGACTGAATGGAGGTGAATTTCTATTCTGGTTCTTGTGTTGCCAGGGACTGGGCTTTTTTATATGACCTGGTACAAGTCACTTCATCATGACAGAATTCAGTTTCCTCGTCTGTGATATGTATTGGACTCAACATTCTAAATTGCCTTCTTGACCTCTGGGTTCATTTAATTCCTATGATTAAAATATATAATATATGTTGTTTATGCAGTCATAACCAAAAGTGAGTAAATGTGTTCATCCCTATGGCTTTCTGAATAAGAAGATTTGAACAAATACAGTTTTCATGTTTTTCACATCTATCCACAATTTTTTTAAAAATGGTTAGCTATCATGTCTTTACACAATGTCAAAGTTACTAGCAATTGCACCTACAACCCTCTGATAAGATTAAATATGTACCTTTAGTACTATAGAAGTTAAATACCACCTGACTTTGAATATATGAAATATCTAGATGGTCAATTCTATTTATTATTTAAGCACCTCCCTTAAACTAGTACATTGTTATATTACCTATGTGAGAAGTATAGTTTGAGAATATCTGCAGTATTTGACTCTAATAAACCTTAAATGATCTGAATATATACTGGTGGTTGCCTAAAAGCTGTCCCTCTTTTCTTCTTTATTAAAAGAATTCTGCTTTCGTTCAGGTATTACTGGCCATGTATTTCAGAAAAGACAAGTTCCCAAGGGCTGTGTCTTGATTAGTCCACACCATTGCCCTTTCAAGTGATTGGTTTAGAAAAAAGCATGTGACTGACTCAGTTCTGGGAAATGAGACAAAAGAAAAAGTCTGCAGGAAGGCTTGTGGGAAAGGTTTCTTTGTTCTTACAAAAGGGACAAGAGGGGGAATATCTTTTTACCACTTCTCGCCCTTATCATCTCTGTGTGATTCTGGAACTGCAGGAGCTGTTCTGTGACCAAAAGGTGAGCCAGCCTAAGAAGCTGCAGAGTAAAAAATGGAAAAGTCTGGATCCTTCATGATTTTATCAAGTCGCTGAATTTATCACACGGGAATTTAATCAACTTTAGACTTCTTGTTTTGTGATACTGTAAATGTTCTTATCGCTTAGGTCACTTTAAGTTGGGCTTTGTATTACTTTGTATTACTCCGAAGAGCTAGTTGCAATAACAGACATCCAAGATTTCAGTGGCTTAAGCCAATAGAAATTTGTTTCTTGCTCACAGTCAAATTTGAGTCAGCAGAGGTCTGTGCTCCATGCGGCCATCCATTGCCCTGTGTGGTTCCACCTTTTATATGCAGGCACATACTGGGCAAAAGAAGAGGTAATGAGGAAACAAAGAGATACACTCTGATACCGGACCTCTGTCATGTAACCCCACCTAGTCTCTTGGGAAATGTATTCAATCCATGAGGAAGAGGAAATAGGTCTGGCATACACATAATATTATTTCTCATTTTTCTTTAACAATTATATGATTAACAATTTTTTTAAAAAATCAGTGTTGGCTTAATCATGTGGGGTAGTAAACACAAAAATCATCTGTTGTACCACCTAATCAACTAAAAAGTGCTCTACCTTAAGAGTATCATGCTTTGATGGAACACCTGGCTGGCTCAGGTAGTGGAGCATGAGACTCTTGATCACAGGGTCATGAGTTCAAGCCCCACACCGGGCAGTAGAGCTTACTTAAAGAAGAAAAAAAAAAAAGGATCCTGCTTTGAAGATAAAATTTCCACTCATATATAGTCCACAAAGAATTCTTCTTCCTACTCCAGTTAAAATTAGGGATAGCCTGTCTACATACCGGAAAGTGATACAAAGTGGATGGGGTTAATATACAGTATCTTCCCAAAGATCAAGTTTATTTTTGAATAAAAAAAAATCTATTCAGTCAGACTGAGGATTTGATAAGGTAGATAATAAAAAAGAGTGACTTTCAAAATTTGGTTTAGAATGCAAAAGTGAATATTATGTTTATTTAGTCAGTGAATCCTAGTCATAGCAACTTACTTTCTCGGGATGGTTTGTCAAAACCTAAAAAGTATCTTTAGTATCACTTCTGATTTGTTTTACTTTTAATGTTTCTTTACTACACTATGAAGATTCAAGATTAAAAGGAATTGTTGAATAAGCTATGGTTTCTTCTACATATCTTTAGGGAGTGTGTGTGCGCGCATGTGTGTTTGTGTCTGTGTTTGGATATTCTCAGCAGCCTCATTTTACATACCGTATTTTAGAAATAAAGTTTTGGTGCAACAGAGCAGTACACAGATCAATCACAAACACTATCCTGTTGTTGTCTGTAGCCAATATCTGATACTTATGGGGAAAACAGGGAGAAAAGATAACACTGAACCACCATGGGAGATTTTTCATGTCTAGTGGGTGACAGAGAAAGTGAAGCAAAACCAATCCCATTACCACTAGTTATGCTTCAGCCACTCCAATTTCATTCATTTTGCTTTTATTTCTGATGTGCAGAAGCCGTTTGATAAATTTCCTTCTGGGGACAGGACGGTCTTGGAAGAATGTACATTAAAAAGTTATGAAGAGTACATAATTTATTAAACCCAACTCATTATTGGAAACTGTTAGCATACAATTCATTTAATAGGAATCACTGGTGGAGAAAATGACTGTTGTTTTGATCTGATCACATAAGCTATGGCGTAATTTTCCTTGTCTGTGGTGATTTACTTAATCTTGAACAACATGAATATTCACTTAAAGTCTGTTGCTGCTAGGAAACAGACACGTATGTTATGTTATTTATTAATGGCAATGGCTTTACATTTTTATTATGTTCTGTAACAAATAGACTCTCCAAGTTTTCAGCAAAATGATTGAATAATTGAACAGAGTAGCTATATCCCTGAGCATACAAAGGACAAGAATAGGAAGCAGTTTTACTGACAAACACCAAGGCTTAGGAGTCTGTCATCCATTAACAAGTTTCACTCAGGAAAACAACTGATCAGTCAAAAAAAAATTTTCTGTCTGCCTACTATGCACCAGATAAAGCCTTTACATTGTAAAGAAGACATAAAACTTCAGGGAACTAAGGAGACAAGATATATACATTAAAATAGCTAGCAAAAAAAATATAGCTAGCTAGAGATATAAGGAAGCACGTCATCAAACTCTAGATGATACAGACATGTACTAGAAAAGCTTAGGGAAGGTGAGAGCTCAGTGCTGTCAGATGATCAGGGGTAATCTTTATAGTCTCATCTCTGGCCCTAGGGAGACTTTCTTCATGTAATTTTGAACACTCTTTCGCAAGTCGATTGTTACAGACCTATGGCAGGATAATTTCAAGTGATAATATTGAAATATATTTATCCATTTCCCTATTAAGGAGCGCTTACTTTATTTCCTGTATTTCCCACTACAGAGATATCATAATAATCAATTTTGAAGTAATTTTGCTCTTTTTTTCTGTAGGATACATTTCCAGAAGTGGACTTGCTGGGTCAAAATGTATACGTGTTTTTCTATTCTTACTATGTTATCCAGAAGGCATTCAAGCTCACCTTTCCCACAGCAAGGTCAGGAAGTCTCATTTTGCCCATGACAGCCAGAGGTGGTGCTATCACTGTTCTAGTTTTACCACAGCAGGAATCTCTCGTGACTTACATTCTTACTTTCTGAAACTCTCAGTGAGTTTGGTATCTTTTTGTACATGGTCATTTGGATTTTTTTCTTTTATGAAATTCTTATGTCCAACCTTTGTTGGACATTTCCCTATTGTGTTGCCTTTCTTCTAACAAATGAAAAAATCTAAACTTTTACTTGCAGAATTTTAATGTTTAGTGAAGTTATGTATTGAGTACTGTTGCTGATATTGTAGCTGTCTACAATGCCCAGTGCTAGGCAGGCACCGTGGGGAATAGAAAATGCTCAAGTTTGGGGTCACCTGGGTGGCTCAGTGGGTTAAACCTCTGCGTTCAGCTCAGGTCATGATTCCAGGGTCCTGGGATCGAGCCCCGCATCAGGCTCTCTGCTCAGCGGGAGCCTGCTTTCCCCTCTCTCCCTCTGCCTACTTGTGATCTCTGTCAAATAAATAAATAAAATCTTTAAAGAAAAAAAAATAAAATGCTCAAGTTTGGTAATAGAGCTAAAGATAGGTATGGAAACATCTATACCACAAAGCAGCCTGCAATAAACACTTCAAAATAAAATCTATAACACAGTTGGAGACTCCAGTCACATTATTGGAGCCAAGAAGGAGAATGTATTTCTGGCTAATGTGGTCAAGAGAAAATTTATCAGTGAAGAGAATATGAATCTGGCTTTAATGGCTTGGTATGATTTTTTATGTCTGAAGAGAGCAATCCACATAGGAGAAATTTTTAAAAATAGGAGAGATTTAAAAAAAAAACAAATGAGTAATTCAGATACCAGAAGAATTGACCTAAGAAACATGACCTTCTTAACTTTTAGTGACATTTCTTATTGTAACAATATATAATTTTCAAGTTCTAAAAAAGTTAGAATATAAATGACTTCTAATTGTAGTTTTAAAAAATGATATTATGCTTCTTGTTGAGAAATGCAGAGAAATTTTTGTGTCTGTGTTTAGAATTTAAAATTGTAGCAATCACTAAGTAATTTCTTAAGCTATAATATTTTGAAAATTGAGAAAATCTGGAATTTATACTAAAACTTTGTCTCCTTGAGTAATACTAAAATTATGAAGCAGTAGTTGAAATTCTGAAAGCTTCCTAAAACATCTATTTTGAAATTAGCTAGAATCTCTGACTCAGCCTAAATTGTGATAGTATTTGACTTTTTAGCATACCATTATTTATTCTCTGTATTATTCAAGGGTTACTGAAATACACATATAACCCATGTTTCTGAAGATCCTTATTAGCTACACGGAACAAAATAAATAATAATAATATTAATGACTCAGGACACCTTGGTGGCTCAGTGGGTTAAGCATCTGCCTTTGGCTCAGGTCATGATCCCAGGGTCCTGGGGGAAGGGCCGGAGAGCAGAAGATGCCGAAGCTTCACAGTGGCCCTGATACAGAGGAAAAGACTACTTCTCTTTGTTTTTTCGGTTTTTTTTTTTGGCTTTTAGGGGTCTCAAACAGTTGCCAGTTATTAAAACTTGCTCTCTTCTCAGACAGGAGGAGGGCTGGAGTGTGGGGGCAGATTGTTATAATGCCTTTACTATAGACCCTGAAACCTTCTCTCCTGCCCTGCTTGGCAAGGCAAGGATGGGGCGTTTCCAGGAAGCACTGGAAGGTCGCACACCTTGAATGGTCTTAAAGGCCCACTGACTCTAAATGGTTCTGAATTAACAAAGTATGAGGACCCTAGCAAGCTCCAGGTTCTAAGCGGGGAGGGCGTCCGGAGAGGGTTAGAGTGTGTTCCACATCCAAGCTGCTGAAACTTGTGGCACAGCAGATCCTGTTGGCAGCCTTGAAAGGACCCCAAAATGCTTGCCAAAAAATTAAGTTAGCTTTGAACACCTGTCTGCCCAGAAAACTCTGGTACCAGGTCATGTTAGGATCAACCAGTGAGTAGAGGTCTCTTCTGCATGTTAGTTCTCCTCACTCACCCTCCATAGTCCCAAGCTGGAAGGATCAGAAATTGAGCCAGTGAGTAAGGATGGGGTAGGAAGAGCACAAGGCTCAGGAAATATGAAAGATGTTGACAACACCACCTTACCCACAATGGGCAGGCTTAAACCAAGAGAAAGGAGAAACTTTCATTCTCAACGCATTTATAACCATCTTAGATCTGACAATGAGATTCTGCAATTAAAATTGCCAGAGAATTATTTTAACTACCATAGAGTGACCAGAAAAGTCACAGGACCTGCACTGATGGAAAAGTACTACCTCCAGAGAGCAAGTTACACGGAGTGATGGATAGAAAGAATAGTATTTTCTCCTGGAAACCCACTTACTTTGTTCTTTCATTTCATTGTAATGGTTACTGACTTTCCACTGTATGCCAAGCACTCTTCTTAGCTAAGAAGATTACTAAAAATATATTGATAAACAATTTTTAAAATGACTGTGTGAAATGAACACTATCATTACTAACCCGGTTTTATAGATAAGGGCATTTAGGTACAAAGAGTTAAGATAATCTGTCAAATATCACTCAGCTAGTAAGTGGCAGAGCTGGGATACATTGCCCCCAATAGGCATGAGTAAAAACAGAAACATCATAGGCTATGGAGAAATTCTGAATTTCAGAGGATGCACTCCTTGCTTCTATAAAGATTATGAGTTGTTTTTCTTTGAAATAAATAAACTACAAGAACACAAAAAATTTGAGATAGTCTCCTTTACATTCACACAGAGGCACTGCACATTTATATCCAGGATAAATCACCAGTAAAATGGAAAGTTATGAAAAAGAATAACTGCGCACATTTTATTCAATTCTAAATTATGATCTGTGGATTTTACATATAATGAGGTATAAGGCATATTAGATACTACAGAAAATCAAAGTAAGATGTTGAAAAATAGGAGAAATTCTTCTAAAACCTAGAAGGAATAAAAGAATTAAAATGAGAAGAAAACAAGCTATATGGAAAACAAATTGGCAAAGTTTAATCAAAGTACATGAGAATAGATGGGGGAAAATCAATAATCAAATAAAGAATGGAAAACTTCCTTCATCTAATAAAACATCATCCGAAATCTGAGAGTAACTGCTATATTTCAGGAAATCAATAAAAAGAAAACAATATCAAAACATAGCTAGTGGAATTGTCACAGTTAAAAGGTGAAGAAATAATCTTACAGCCATCTAGGGAAAAAATAATAATGTGCACAGAAACAAGATACAATTGACCCAGATTGCTCTGCAACACTAAATGCCAGGGGACTGTGAGATAATATTTATCAAACTTCGAAGAAGTTATCCATGAATTCTATTTCCAGGAAGACTGTCAATTCTTGTGTGAAGGCAGCAGAAAGATATTGGATATGCAAGCATGCAGATAACATTTCCCAGATATATTTCCTGACCATAAGAATTGAAGACATTCTGAAGGACAAGAAAAAATCAAGGAATGAGAATGTCATGCCTAAAAAGGAGTGGCGGTAAGCACTGACAGTTAACCATATTGAGATACTAATGCAATAGAAACCCTCTTATTTGAACTCAACTGTTTAACAAGAACCTCCATTCCTATTTAAATCATATTTACTCTCAGTGTCTGTATTTGTTTTCCACGGCTGCCATAACAAAATACCACAGTCTGAATGGCTTACACAACAATTTATTTTGTCACAGTTCTGGGGGCTGGAAGTTCAAGATCAAGGTGCTGGCAGAGTTGTTTTCTCATGAAGCCTCCTTTCTTGGCTTGAAGATAGCTGCCCATGTACCTGAACAACTAGTGTCTCTTCCTCTTTCTTTCTTTCCTTTTTTTAAGTGATCTCCACACCCAGCATGGGGCTTGAACTCACAACTCCGAGGTCAATAGTCGCCCACTTTACCAACTGAGCTAGCCAGGTACCCCATCTCTTTTTCTTCTTTTAGTTACACCAGCCCTATTGGAATAGGGCTTATGGTCTCACTTATGAGATCACCCGTATGATCTTATGATGATTTGGTACTTTTATATAACAATTACAATATAAGAAATACATATCTATATATACGATTATTATTTCACATTGATATCTGGGATATTCAACAATGAAATTGCCAAACTATAATTGCCATAAATGAGCATGAACAAGGAGGGCCAAATATTTATTTCCCCTTAGTGAAAACAATTCAAGTGAACAAAAACACTATACAGGAAAAATTACTACTTAAGCATTTTACCAATTATAAATGCATATTTTTAATGTGCTTAATTAGATATAAATTATTTTAACTTGTGGAAAATTACCAAAAGAATGGATTATTGTCATGCTTTCAGAGGAAATTTTAATTATTTTCTCCTCTCTTATTTTTATTCTTGTGCTTCTTATTTTCTTAGAGTCACTCTGGTATTGCTGTCAGGGAAGGAAACTCAATTGAAATAGGTATTATTGATGTTACATTAACAGACTCCACAGATAGCAATGTGGACCATGAATATAATAACTACATAAAATATAAGTGTTCTCAATGTTGGGAGGAGGAAGGGAAAAATGATAAATAAAAGCTTTAGAGGTGCCTGGATGGCTCAGTTGGTTGAGCCACTGCCTTCAGCTCAGGTCATGATCCTGGAGTCCTGGGATGGAGTTTCCCATTGGGCTCTCTGCTCAGCGGGGAGTCTGCTTATCCCTCTGAGCCTCCCCCCCCAAACTCTGTCTCATTCTCTCTCTCTCTCAACTAAATAAATAAAGACCTTTTAAATAAAATAAATGCTTTAAAATTGTGTGAAAAGGATTCCAAACATCATTCCAATGAACTAACAACCAAGACCTGTTAGACTTACTAAATGCAAAGCACTATGCACTTTACATGAAGTTAAAAAAAAAAAAAAAGATGGGACATATTTTATTAAGGAGTTGTTAAAAGTTACAAAAAGAATTCTAAGATAACTGGGGGTTGAAAGCTTGCTCTGAAATAACAACAATAATAATAATAATAAAGATTGAGTTGTATGTTAGGGGAAGGTCAAGTAGAGTACAGGAACCTATTATGCAGCAGGTGTCCAGGATATCAAGATGAATAAAAATGTTCTTGTCAGGACTACCATGTATTGACAACCAGTCTTACTGCCTTAAAGTAGTTCACAGTCTAATAGAGAAAAAACAAAACAAAATACTGTGTAAAGAATAATTGGTCTTTCCCTCCATAATTACCACAGTGCCTGTCTTCCCCACAAAACTGAGGACTCTTGAGTATAGGAACTTTGGGCACAGATTCTCCATCGTAATATTGCAGGGAAGGCACTCAGCAAGCATATGTTCAATTGATTAATAAATAGTATAGGAAGAGCACCAATCTGGATTCTTACTCTGTCTCAACCATAAAACCAGAGTTAGCCAAGTAAGGCTAAACTAAACTATTACCACTTTTGAGTTACTACCGTATACATATTTTTTCCCATTCACAAAGACTGTTATTCTAAACTTAGAACTAACCAAAGCTCAGCTTCACTATCTTTCTCTTCATATTCAGGGAACCTCCTTGATCTATCAGTTGGAAAATGTTGTATAGTCTCTTCAGGAACCCAGAGACCCACTGACTAGATTGACAATACAAAGGGGAAGCTTCAGAGCACATAACAAAAGCCCAGTTGGAAGTCAGCGGATCTAAGAGCCAGCGTGCTGGGTCATGTGTGGTCCATCTGGTGCTATGACCTTCCCCTTTCCAGAATCTTCCTTGTGACTCAGAGAGAAGTCGGGGTTTACATTTCACAGAATCCTCTTCACTGTTTGGTTCTAGGTTAGAATTTCCAAAGAGAGGTGCTGGCACAGGATTTTGAGAGCAGAAGAGGAGAATCCAGCTTCCTTGAGGTAAGTGCAGTCAACTACACACACAGATCTGAGACTCACAGAAGCTTCCTGGCGAGTTTCTGCAAACCACCATTTCACGAATGCAGGCTGAGAGAATTGGTAGTTTCCCAGAGATTTTAGACTATTAGGCAACTTCTGGGCAAAGTAAGGACTACACCCACTTCGATATCTTAGGCTGAGACCTTTGCTGACATTTGTTCCCTCAGCTACTCTAACAGTTGTATGAGCTTCTATTTCCTATAGTAAACTTCTGTGTCCAAGTCACATAGTGTACAAATAAATAAGTGAATAATCTCAGACAATACCATTGTTGATATCCACCTCCAGTTCTTAGGTTCTTAGATAAAAGGCAAGAGTGGAAGACCTCACATAATTATCTTTGTGTCTACAACATTAGCCAAAGGCAAAAGTAATTGTATGAGTAGCAAAGAACCCCAGCTCTGGTTTATGGATTTCTTAGGTTTCTCTAAAAATTGAAACTGATATCAGTGGTAGGACTGATCCAAACACCTTCCTAAGCTTGTAGGCAAGTAAGTTCATATTGTTGCTCCTCATCTCACTGGCAGATAAAAGCCATCTCTAAACTTGCTCCGTGTTTTCATTCTTTCAAGTGCGTGTAATTGTGATAAAATTAAAATAGACTACTGGTCCCAGCTATTGGACTGGCCTGCTCGAATAGAGATTCTCTACTCTACAACTGTACGTGGCATGGCTCTATTATTTATTTTCTATACTCAAAGCCCCCCGGCTTCACAGATGGTTCTTAGTATTACTGAAAATTTCACTCTTGTCCCCAGTGGCTGCTTAATATTTTTAGTCTTTTCTCTTCTCTGTCATTATCTTCTGAGGTTAACAGAGGTAAAGTCAGGCTATAAATATATACGTATATTTTACTAATACAAAGAGTCCCTTACTTTATAATTCTCACAAACCCTATTTTAAACAGTATGATCAGAGTACTGCTGTATTAGAAATGTGGTCACTTTTAAATGTGTGTAGGGGCTCCTGGGTGGCTCAGTTAGTTAACCATCCAACTCTTGATTTTTGTTTAGGTCATGATCTCAGTGTCCTGGGATTGAGCCCTGTGTTGGGCCTGTGCTAGGCATGGAGCCTGTTTAAGATTCTCTCTCTCCCTTTCCCTCTATCCCTTCCCTCCTCCCCCTCCCTTTCTAAAACAAACAAATGAATAAATCAATAAAGTAGAAATATGAGTTGAGGGTTTTTGCCCTAGCCCTCTCTATAACCAGGTCCTAACTATGCTACGCTGGACCATCGAATTGTTCTTTTAATTAGCCTTCCCTTCTTCAACATTATGTCTTTCCTCCATTCCCAGTTTCTTCCAGACTACCTAGTCTACATTCCCTGAGATTAGATGGGATCATGTAGATCAGTTCTGAGACAGAACTGTATGTGTATTTTAGAGATTGTCATGACAATAAAATTGGATCTGCCGGTAAAGATAAAGGTATTATGTCATACAAAAATTGAAACTCTCATCTGTGAACTATGGCTTACAGCATTCTGATTTTTAAGTAAGCTGTAGTGAGTGTCTTTTAAGGAAAAGATACTCTGGTTTCAGATGAAAAGCCAAGGCCCACGTTATATTCCAATCTCAGTACCACGGTATGTTAGACAGAATATTAGGCAGAACATTGAATGCCAATCCTAATTTTTTAAAAACTGTCTCTGATTTTTCTTACCGACAGAGGTAGCGTATTTTGGAAATGGTATTTGTTTTGCAGTTTTCATACCCCACAAGAGGTAAGATCCATAAACAAAGACACCTACTCCAAAGAGTGATAGTTTATTGTTGTTATAGACTCGTATGGCAAATCTATATAAACGCCTTACACTGCTCGAAACAAGGTTAAATATACAGTCATTCCAAGATATTCTAAAAGGTATGTATTTACTAATCAGCCAGCACTCTGAAGCATGAAAGGCATCTCTTCATGTTATATAAGAGTTGGCTTCATACATGAGAGAGCATGGAGCCTTAAGGCTTAATTGACATTTGTAAGAAACAATCTGTCCACACAGAGCACCATCTGTTTACAGTTATTGCCTAGCAAAATAATATAAGAATCATTATCTTGTGAACAGTCATTGTAGAAACCAGCGTATCATTCTCACTGAGTAGCTGAGTAGCAGGAAAATGCCATTTTGTTAGAAATTAGGCTGATTTCCACTTAGGAAAAACTATGGAATCTTGATTTCCCTCTTTCAGAATCAGTGTAATTTCTTTTCAATGCTTAAATTGTGTATGGTAACCAAGAAGCCAGGTTTACTTCTTTTTTTTTCTTGAGCAACTGGAATTATTAGAGGTGACTAATGGTTGAGAATAGTGTTGTGTCTTTATACTTCAGTGTCTTTCAGAGTTTTTATACATAATAAGAAGGTAAACACGTGTTAAATTTAATTGAAGAAACTGATGTACCATCTCAACACACAAACTGAGTTGTTTTTTTTTAATGTAAATATATTTAGACTAAGTGAACTTTTGCTTCCTACCTTGTTTTGGCATAAACACACACAATAAAAACTAACAAAGATGAAAATCTAACATCTATTATTTTGGATAGGACAAAAGGAATATAAGTCCTGCTGTTTGTGAACATAAAAGAAAATTGCTTATCTGATTCAGGAAGGAGTTGAACCAACTCTAAAAACATTCCTTTTATTCTTACAGCCTTTTTTTTTTTCTTTTCACCAGTCCTGATTTTTTTTTTTAATTTTTTAAGCTGAGATTATCTATGCGCAGGCTCGACAATATGGTTAAGTAGGAATAAGGCTAAATAAATCTAAAGAGTTTTTGCTTACAATTTGAATGTCAATGATACACAGTTTTTGAGAGACAATGACTATAATTAAGTCCATTCCCCAATTTTTTTTATCTGTAGTGATAGAATGGCAAAACTATAATTATACAAAATGACACATTTCCCAAATTATGCATTCTGAAGACATTAAAGATATTTAAAAAGTAATCACATATAGATTAAAAAAAGGCAAAAGACTGTTCTCTGGTCCTTCAAATGAGATTGACTATCAGACTTCCACTTTTAAAATTTTAAGTAGATGTTCATGGGTTATTTCTCCTATGGTTTCAGTTTGCTTACATTCCCAAATTAACTCATTGCCTGTATCTACAGGATAGTAAGCACTCAGATAACATTTAAATATGTACTTCACCAACAAGAAAAGACAGAGATAGAGACGTGTAACATAATCAACTAAAGAGAACACAGAAATTGATTGAAATATGTTGGTAAATGTAATTAATAATTACATGTATTAAAAAGAAAAATTTGTGACACCCAGCTAAAGCAGGGTTGAGAGAGAATTTTATAGCACTAAACATTTACATTAGAAAAAATTAAATTTTCAAATGAGTAATCTACACTATCACCTTACCTTTTATGAAGTTAGTATTATCCTGATACCAAAACCAGACAAAAACAGCACACTTGCACACACATGCACACACACGTGTGCACACACACACACACAAAACCATAGCCCATTATTCCTCATGAATATAGATGTAAAAATCTTTAACAGGATATTAGCAAATAGAATTTAACAATATATGAAAAGAACTATGTTCCATGATCAAATGGTCAAGGTACAAGACTGGCTCAATATTCAGAAAGCAAATAACATAATTCACCATATTAACAGGTTTAAAAAGAAAATCACATGATCATATCAATTCATGCAGAAAACACAGTTGACAAAATGAAACATCCATTCATGATTTAAAAAAAAAAAACAACTCTCAGGAAATTGGGGTTAGAGGACTTCAACTTAATAAAGAAATCTGCAAATTTAGTTTGTAGCCAGAATCATACACAATGAGGAAAGACTTAATACTTATCCCTAAAATCAGAAAAAGTCATGATATCCACTCTTACCATTGCCATTAAACGTAGTATGAGAACTTTAGGGCAGTGACATAAAGCAAGAAAAAATATGACACATAGATGGGAAAGGAAGAAATGAAACTTCCTGTTTGTAGAAAACATGGTGGTCTCTGTAGAAGATGATGTTGAATGATAAAAGTTAATCTCAAAAGGTCTCATATTGTATGGCGCCATTTATATAACATTCTCAAAATAACAAAATTAAAGGGGTGAGTAATAGATTGGTAGTTGCTAGGGTTAAGTGGCTGCCTTCAGCTCAGGTCATGATCCCAAGGTCCTGGGATGGAGCCGCACATGGGCTCCCTGCTCAGTGGAGAGCCTGCTTCTCCCTCTCCCTCTGTTGCTCCTTTTGCTTCTGCTCTCTCGCTCATTCTCTCTCTCTCTCAAATAAATAATCTTTATAAATAAATAAATAAATAAATAAATAAATAAATAAAATTTTGTCTAAAAAAGAAAACCACAGACTAGAAGATATTTGCTATTATGCATGACAAAGAATTGTTACATAAAATTTATGAAGAATCGGGGTGCCTGGATGGCTCAGTGGGTTAAACCGCTGCCTTCGGTTCAGGTCATGATCTCAGGGTCCTGGGATCAAGTCCCTCATCGGGCTCTCTGCTCAGCAGGGAGCCTGCTTCCCTCTCTCTCCCTCTCTCTCTCTGCCTGCCTCTCTGCCTACTTGTGATCTCTCTCTGCCAAATAAATGAATAAAATCTTAAAAAAAAATTTATGAAGAATCTAAAAATCAATAATAAAAAGTAAATAACCAATTAGAAGAATGTGCAAAGGCTGTCAGGAAATTCTTAGAGGAAGAAAAGTTGGCAGTAGACATCATTAATTCACCCTGTTCATTATGGTACACTCTGTTTCCTGTATATTTAGAATATTTTATTAATAAAAACATGAATTTTCCCCCAAGTTATAAATGGAAAACTGGACACACAGATTTGTCCATACAGCTACCATTTAAGTTTGTCTTTTCTTCAATTTTATAAAATATTCACACTTAAGAATAAAAACTACTTCAATCAGAAATTCTTTGAAATACTAAACGTTAGTGTACAACATCATTCCCAAACTCTTTGTTTAGAAGTCAGAATCTTCCAGTTTCTAACTACTTAAAAATACCATGAAATGGGTGCCTGGGTGGCTCAGTGGGTTAAGCCTCTGCCTTTGGTTCAGGTCATGATCTCAGGGTCCTGGGATCAAGCCCCTCATCAGGCTCTCTGCCCAGGAGAGAGCCTCCCCCTCTCTCTCTGCCTGCCTCTCTGCCTACTTGTGATCTCTCTCTCTCTCTCTCTCTGTCAAATAAATAAATAAAATCTTAAACAAACAAACAAACAAAAACAAAAGAAAGCTAAAGACAGAATCTTGGCTAAAAAAAAAAAAAATACCATGAAATGAAATAAGACCACTTTATTTAATTTGTTTAATAAAATGTGTATGTATTCAGTAGAGTAGGTGTTAAGAGAAATAGGGGCATGGAAATGCTTGTGAGGATGGAGAGGACTGTGGTTTATAGAGCTAAACAAAACTGCAATCTAGCCAGGATACATAGAGTTTAGTAACTCAGACTGACAGTTGTTTTTCTTTTTAATTGATTTTAGGTAGTCATTTTTGAACAACAATGCCATGATTTCTGCCTCAGTTCAACTAAATGACCATGTTCATCTAGTTCTGACCTGAAGGGAAGTAAGCCTTCTACCAAGGTATCAAAATTACTTTCTATTAAACCAGGTATCTCTCTGAGCTCAAGATTAATGAAAAAATAATCTCAGATAAACCAAAAGGAAATAAATGTACTATATAACAAACTTAGTTTGATTTTTAGTCTAGCTTTGTAACACATCTGAAATAAATATGTATTTTCCGTAGCAGTATACATTTCCAGGTAGAGAGCATAACCAGAAAGTAAAGATTTGGTGTGTTGAGTGGGAAAATTACACTCAGGAACCTAGGTCAGCAAAATCATCCCTAAACTGTCCATTCCCTGAGCAACTTCCTGGTAAGGGTAGGGATGGGGGTGGGGTCCAAATCAGGATGGTACTAGAGTCACAGAGTTTGCGGTAATGACAGATTTATCAGTGTGGAAGTTCAGGTTGAAGTATTATGCATTCAGGAGGTAATTTAAGAAAACTAAGTCATTAGGAGAAAAAAAATGTGAGAAATAGCATCATTTGGAAAAGAATAATATTTGTCTTTTATGTTTTCATAAAATTTAAAGTTGTTTTGTAAAATTATTTTATTAAAAGCTGGGATGTCTTAGATGTTATGAAATTTATATATGTTGAATAAACTCATTTCAGCTTAATACAGATTTATCTATGGTATGCAATAAATGAATTTCTGGCAACATTTTTGCAAAATAGATTTCCCAATATATTTTTAGATTTCCAGAGAAATTCTTCACCTCAGTCTGTATCTATTAGAAATGATGTGCTGTTTATATGGTACAGCATTTTGAGTTTAACCACAATGAATTCCAAAGTAAAGATCTTTCATCATCAATCACCCTGTAATTTATTTATCATTTTCTCAAAAAAGCTAAGTTGGAAAATCTGGTTATTGAGAATGCTTTGAAAATATAAATTAATTTTAAAGGACCAATGGCGACCCTTTTCTTCTTCCTACTTAAATATCAAAGACTTAAACAGATACAATCACTTTCTTTCCTTTTTGTTCACAAAAGTGATTAATGTATGTTAGTGGTGATGATACTCAAGCAGAAGAATAATTTCAGGGTAATTAAGTAGTTTCTTACATTTGAGGTTACTAAGTTGTTTCCTGTTTATTTGCTTTTTTTACACACTTATTTTCTCCACATAGAAAAAGAATATTCCAGGCGTGCCTGGCTGGTGCAGTCAGTTGAGCATCCAGCTCAGGTTTTGGCTCAGGTCATGAACTCCTGGTTGTAGGATCTAGCCCTGCATGGGATCTGCACTCAATATGGCCTCTGCTTCAGATTCTTTCTCCCTCTCCTTTTTTGTTCTGCCCCTCCCCCTCCCCACTAGTGAGTGTTGTGTGTGTATGTGTACTGTCTCTCCGATGAATAAAGTCTTTAAAAAAAAGAATATTCCAAAGGAAGTTATACAGTTTAATGGTCCACATAAATTAGCACCATTAGACTAGTAAAAAGATACCAGTGCATATGGCAGCTTTTATGACAATGAATACTTTTCATTTTCTAATTCTTTTATTGTAAGTGTATTAAAGCTAGCATGCTTTTTATATGCATATATTGCTTTTTCCTGATGTGAGATATACATTTGTTATTTAGTTATTCACCTTGGATTTATATGTTTACTGAGACTTCTTTGTTTTTAAATCTGTTTGATTAGGATACAAAGAAACACTATTATTTACTGCAACCTCAACTATTAAAACTAAAGGATTTCAAAGGCAGCTAAAGCCCGAGCAACAACAAAGCACTCAATGCATTTCATAGCAGTAGCAAAACTTTTCTCTTAAAATAGAGAAAATGTATTTATATGAAACTTCATCCTCATAATCAAATACAGCATTACTATACTGAATATTGACTTTATACATCATGCAAGACTTTTCTATGACTGAAATGTATTACTAAAAGTAGAGTGACAGGTGTGACAAAATCTACTGCTGGTGTGCCTTCGACTACATTTAGTCTCATCACAAACTGAAAGAAAAATGTATCACATGGGATAAAGAACAAAAAGAACAACTCCAAGGGTTATTATCTTGTCACCTCCTATATATTGAGACTTACTCTATAGCCATTCTTTTAAGTGAATGAAGAGCCAGAATACATTACAGTCTATAGCATGTTTCTTTCTAAGACCTCTCTTTCAATGTACTCTTCTGTCCTTAAGTGATCACCTCCAAGCCCACGGCCTCAATCAATTCTAAATTGGTGATGTTCTAAATTAGTTTTATCTCAGAAACCTTCTCTGAGGTCCATATCCACCAAGGGTAATGTCTACTCTATTTCTCTATTTAGACATCTCAAGAGTGCCTTAATTTCAACATATCCAAAACTGAACCAAGATTTGTCAGTTTCCATTTCTACCTTCTAAGTATTTTTCTCTTATTCATTTGTCTCCATTGAGAGCTTCCCAGTCCAATCTATTATTATCTGTCATCAAATTCTACTGTCACTAACAGCCTTCCCACCAGTCTCCCAGAAATCATTTTGGCTCTATCCTAACCGTTCCTCACGCAACAGCCAGAAACATTATTTTTTAAGACCAAAAAATGACCTTGGGTCAAAGGGAATCATTAAATATATCTTGTACTACTTTCAAATAAAATGATAAATGACCAGAAAAAAGTGAACAGAAGAATTAACAAAAAGTAGGACCTTGGCGATTTGACAAGAGAGATCAGCTTCAGTGGAGTGGTAGAGATGCAAACCAGACTGCAGTGAGATGAGGAAGTAGAGATACTAGGTGAAGACAATGGTTTTAAGGAATTAATGGAGTGAAGCAGAGAAAGAGCGCCATTTTAACACTGAACTATTGAATCAAAGGAGGAATTTCCTAGGATGCAAGGTCACAGAAAATATTTGTATGCTCAGGAAGCCATCATGCCCAGTGGGACAAAACCAAAAAGAACCAAAAAAGGTAGGTTTCTGTTTTTTGAGAGGAAGACATTTCTATTTTTTAAATTTTTTAAAAGATTTTTATTTTATTTATTTGACGGACAGAGATCACAAGTAGGCAGAGAGGCAGACAGAGAGAGTGGGGGAAGTAGGCTCCCGACTGAGCAGACAGCCTGATGCGGGGCTTGATCCCAGGACCCTGAGATCATGACCCGAGCTGAAGGCAGAGGCTTAACCCACTGAGCCACCCAGGCACCCCAGAAGACATTTTTAGATAAAATCTGGGGCTCACAGAACATGTCTTCATCCCAAAACTTTGACCCTATGGACAAGATTGGGATCAAAAAGGCAATTAAGTAACTGGAGTAATGTTTTCCCACCATGCCCCCTCCCTACACCCTAGGGCTGAAGATTGTAAGGTATCCAGCTATATGATGTGTATCTTCATTAAGAACTCTAAATCAGGGGCACCCGGGTGGCTCAGTCGGTGGCTCTGACTCTTAGTTTCAGCTCAGGGCTATGAGATCATGCCCCATGTTGGGTTCTGTGCTCAGTGCTGAGTCTGCTTGAGATTCTCTCTCTCCTTGTCCACTATCCCTCCACCACTCTCTCCCTCTCTATCTCTGAAGTAATAAATAAAATCTAAAAAAAAAAAAAAAAAAAAAAAAAAAAGGAAGAACTCTAGATGAAAGGCATTAGAGAGTGGATTGTAGAACCCTGCCAGATTATAGACTGCTGCAACTTCTCTTTCCTGCATCATTTGAGCACTAATAATACCCAACTGTATTGATCCTTATGAACTATAGCAATAACAAAGTGAGAGACAATTCGTATTAGCTTAATGGAGTGTCCAGTGACCAAATTTTCTCAGATACTGGGCAAAAGAGTTGTATTCCTTTTTTTTTTTTTTTAAACATTTTATTTATTTTTGTGAGAGAGAGAGAAAGCAAGCAAGAGTGAAGGGAGAGGGGCAGAGAAAGAAATGGACTCCCGGCTGAGTGGGGCTGATCCCAGGACCCTGGGATCATGACCTGAGCCCAAGGCAGATGCTTAATCTACTGAGCCACCCAGGCACCCCAAGAGTTGAATCCCCAGTATACACAAGTGTCTGCCATAAAATTGTACCAAAATATGAAAGTAAAAGCAGTGGAGTCCTAGAGGCAGCTCCAAAGGGTGGGTAAAGGGATAAAATAATGAAATTATTATAATAAAACAATGAAAGAAGTACTAAAGTTCCTCTACCTATAAAATTGCAAGTTCCATAGGTTTTTATTTAAAAGCCCAGACTCTGGAGTTAAACTGAGTTCAAAACTCATGTAGATTTAGGAGCAGAATAATTTTAAGCAATCAGTGTTCTGGAAAGATCAGTTTTCTTTGAACAACAGAACCATTTTTTTTCAATTTTACATTTTTTTTATTAATGCCAACTGTTTATTATTATTATTATTTTTAAAACAATAGCACAAAAATGTTTCAGGGAAGCAGTCTCACAATCTGATGACCTGAAATACAGTTAAGCCACACCACAAATGAATTCCCGATAATAACGTGCACAAAAAGAATTTTAAGGAAAATAAAAGGAAAAGGACAAAGAAAGAAAAACAATGTAGAGGAAGAGGAAAGCATTTAGATTTCAAGTGAAAACACACTGTATGAGATAGCTAAGGCCTGTTGGTAGCGTACACCGTTGAAGCAGGTAGCGCGCAGTAGTACTGTCTTTGTTACTGTTTTTTAAGCAGTTACCACTAATATACAGGCCCTGAGCAGTTACCACTGACTTCTCACATGTCCAAAATGAGTCAGTGTTGATACTGTCATAAAGAGGTTCAATGGACTATCAAAAAACTAAAGCCATTTTTAGCAGAATAACTTTTTCAGAAAAGCCTAGCTGAAAATCTTTTCATTTCTGATGTCTCACCTCTATGCATTTCAGGGTTCTGAAAAGTCATCTTAAAAAAAATAAAGAAAAAATACTGTGTATCAGTTTCTTTTATTTAATGTGGCTATAAAGATACTTGACCCAAAAAACACTTGACTAAACCCTGTTCTAGATATATTCAAAAAGAAAAAGCTAAGACTCCTGTTAAACAATGTGATATTTCTGTTTCATCCTCACTATTGTATTATGTAAATATAAGGCAGGGATATAGTAAAAAGAATTCAACTTATGTTACTCTTTTATATTATTATGGATACAAGAGATTGGATGTCCCAGTGAAATACTATGTCTCCACAAACCATAAGTGACTCTTAATCTCACAAAACAAACTGAGGGTTGCTGGGGGGAGGGGGGCTTGGGAGAGGGGGAGTGGGGTTATGGACATTGGGGAGGGTATGTGCTATGGTGAGTGCTGTGAAGTGTGTAAACCTGGTGATTCACAGACCTGTACCCCTGGGGATAAAAATACATTATATGTTTATAAAAAATAAAAAAATAAATTAAAATGTTAAAAAAAAGTTACCAGAAAGATTAAAAAAAAAAAAAAAGAAATACTATGTCTCCATTTGTATTAATAATATGATTGGAGGTGTGTCTGGCTAGTTCATTTAACAGAATTTGCAACTTGATCTTGGGGTTGTGAGTTTGAACCCCACATTGGATATAGAGATTACTTTAAAACAGAATATTAAAATAATAATAATAATATAAATGGATAGAAACCTTTGACTGACAGATATAAAAGTAAAGCACTTAACCCCTAAAAATTGTTATTTTAAGGAAATAATATTAAAATAAATCCATCAAAATTCAGTGTGGAATGTCAGTCTTTGAAGGTTGGCATCTTCCCTCTCATTTTACTGCACTGTCAGTGGGAAGTAGAGTGTTTAATCAGCTTCTGGAGAAAAGGCAGCATTCTAAACAGGAATAATGGTTGGCACACTTTTTTAAAATAATGAGCAGCTTATTGCTATTAAGACAAGAAAATTATTATTGCAGACAGTCATCACTTGTAACTCTAATTGCAGGCATTCTAAATGTCTGTTTAGGAAAATTACCTCTGGTATATTTATGGACTATTTTGAGATATATAAATTACAGATTTACAAAATTTTTTCTAAGGAACTAATCAATTGTAGATAAATACAGGTCTATCAACAATTCAAAATACAAAGTAGCTACACTAACTTTAAAGACAGTGAGTATGTTTTATTCCATTACCTATACTTACTGTTTGTTTTAAAACAGCTCAGACATACGTGTAACAGAACTTAACTCAGTGCCTCATTCCAGAAATAACTGTAGAATTTAAAGAATGATTCAATGACTGAATTAACAAAATAATTAAACAACTAGTAGAGAACATTTATAGAGTCAAACATAGATATTTTATTAAAAGACTGATTTAGAACTTTTTTTTTTTTTCATTTAAAATGTAAATCTTTCTTGTGTCAAGATCTTTCTGCCTAGTGTCATACCTTTTATCTCAGCGCTGCTGAGGCTTGATGTTCTTTCTTTCAGTAACCACAGCATGTTATCATTACCTTATCACTTATTGAACTTTGTTATAATTATTTATATTTTGTATACTCTACCTGGCTGTACACTACCTTAGAGCCTAGGTCTGTATCTGTATCCAGCAGATAGCTATATCTAGCACTATATCTAGCACTGTACCACATTATATGCATTAAAATGTTTTGAATGAATTAATGAACAAGCTCATCTGGAATGGAGTGAGTGATCGGTATAGACGCTGGGAAGGTTAAGGAAGGCTGGGGTCAGGATATAACAGTGTTTCTTAAAGTGAGGAAACTTTCACTAAGGAGTGGATGCCAGGGACATACATGGTTTAGGCAACAATAGGCAAAGACATGAAGATTGGAATCTGAAAATGGTTCAGTATGTCAGTAATTTGGTATATCTAAAAACCAAAGGCAGGAGGAAACTGAGAATTTAGACACCTCTTGAAGTCAGTGCTGTTGGTGCCCTGACCAGATCCCCTCCACTTTCCTGGTGTTCCATTTTTATGGCTTAAACTGTGCCTCCCAAATAGATTGACATCCCGGTACCTGTGAATATGACCTTATTTGGAAATAAGGTCTTTGCAGATGTAGTCAAGTTAAGATGAGGCCATTAGGCTGAGACTACTACAACTGATTTCCTTTTAAAAAGAGGGAAATTTGGGTGCCTGAGTGGCTCCTGGAGTCCAGGGATCAAGTCCCCTATCGGGCTCCCTGTTCGGCAGGGAGTCTGCTTCTCCCTCTGACCCTCCGCCCTCTCATGCTCTCTCTCTCTCTCTCATTCTCTCTCTCAAATAAATAAATAAAAATATTTTTTAAAAGAGAGGGAAATTTGTGTACACACACACACAGAGGGAGAATGTCATGTGACAACAGAAACACACACAGGATGACACTGCCTGATCCCAAAAGCAATGGCAGCACCTCACTTCCAAATACCAAATTCTGCTTCAGTGAGGTATTGATACATAAAAAAACCACTCCAAATTTAGTGGTGTAAACAACTGTTTCATTATGCCCAGAGAAGTTAGATGTACTCCAGAATAAAATTTCATTATGACATCCGTGCAGACAGACCCTGGCGTTTAAAAACCATATTCGTGCCTTCCTACAAAGTGATTGGGTTTCATTATCAGGGACAGACTACTGGGCTGGGAGGACTAGTGGTCTCACCAATTTGAAAGTTCTTTTTGGCTGTAGCTTGTATCTCCACATCCATTTCTCTTTTATCCTTAGAAGACAGAATTTAATAATCAGCAAGAAAATCTGAAATCTGCATTGCTGGCAGATAAAACATGTTCCTACTAACTAAAATTCTGCTTTTCTTCCTGTAGTTAATTTTTTGCTTAATCTCTCTAGATTATTTTATAGTTCAAAGTTACACACAGTTGTAATTAAAATCCAATAAAACATCCATCATTCTTTATGATTTCTGGTACCATTTATGCATACATAGGCAAGAATATTCACAGACAGCAAACTGGACATTTTTTAATGTGCTAGTAAAAAAAAGAAAGAGAATGCTAAGGTAATATTAGCTATTTTCTTTTCTTCATTTACATTTTTTATTAGTTCTGACATGTTCCGTGTACTATACAATATAAAATAAGCATTTTATTTCAATTGGCTAAAAGCATTGATTAGTCAAAATCAGAATTTAGTAATTAAATGTTGAACATCTTACAAAACATTCTCTTCTACCTTCTGCTGCAAAAGAATAAACTTCAAAGATGCACTGAAATTACCTCTTCTCACTGTGTTGCCTAAAACTAGTATACATTTAATGAACATAATGGAATTGATTTTTTAAACTTACACAATTTGGGAAATTTTTCTTTAGTCCACTCATGTTTTACTTAATCCATCTCTTCCTTTTAAAAAAAAGTTACTCATACTTAAGGAAATAAATGTTTGTTTTAAGTAAACAAAATATGAGCCTAATAAATAAGATCAAATTTCATACTCTATTCTTTTTTGGTACTGAAGCACCTGTCAGCCTATCTTATTTTCAAGTACACAAAACACATCACAGATTTTGTTAATAAAATTTAAGAAGGGGCAAACAAGTTTAAGCAACATATCCTTTTTTTCTTAGCAACTGAAAATCAACAGACTTAAAACCTGTAGCACTGGTTTCTGATAGACCAATTGTTTTTCAAAGAAAAGCCATACCTTATTGTGAAATTTTAGGTAATGCTAAAAGGTAAATGCTATATACTCCCTTTTTACAAATACCTAGTTATCAGTAAATATCTCAAATTATTGTATCCTATTTAAGAAAAATCCACTGTTTTGCATTGTTTGATAGTGATCTCTTTGAAATGACCTCTTTTGAAATGAATTTTTAGATTGAATTTTTGTTCATTATTTTGTAAATTATCTTCTTTTCTAAAGATTCTATTTATTTATGTGCCAGAGAGAGAAAGTGAGCGCACAAGCAGGGGGAGAGGCAGGCAGAGGAAAAAGAAGGCTCTCTGCTGAGCAAGGAGCCCAGTGTGGTACTCCAACCCAGAACCCTGGGATCATGATCTGAGCCACCCAGACGTCCCTGTAAATTCTTTTAAAAATTCACAATATGCTTATCCCTACAAGCACCAAAGTGAAGTGAAATGGAGGATTAAGGCTCGTGCCACAATCTATTTCCTTGTGTCAGTTACTGAATATTTCACAAGGAAGAGACTTGTGGTTACTTTTTGATATTTGAAGATTATTTCCTTAAAATCATCTTGTAACTATAAACAAACTTAATATGCGCACCAAGCTTAATATACACACATTATTAAAGATATGATATGGCATTTTCTTGGAAAATTGATTTTAAATTTTTGCATCTGTTTTTTCTGGCATATCCAAATTTTCCTTGCATTATTTATGGTCTTAATTGCCACATTAATAAAATCATATACCATCTAACATTATGCACTACATGCACAAGTAGAATCACTAACGCCTTAAATTTCTCTTTGAAATTATTTTTGTACAGTAATATGTTTGAAAGGGATAAAAAGGAGTTAATATTGCCAGAAATGATAACATTTTGTGAAAAATTAATAAAATAGAGCATGTTTTCTTATATTTTCAAGTTGATCATACCTTTCTACCAATATGGAAGAACTGAAACTGTTACTTAAAAATTATTACCGAATATGCTAATTTCAAATACCAAAAATTTATGATTTATAAAAATTATAAATCTAAGATATAGATTTATATATATATAATCTAATTTATTATTTTATATTTATAATTATATATAATCTAATTTATATATAATCTAATTTATATATATCTATATATAGATATTTATATATAAATATAAATATAATTTATATATATAAATATAAATATAAATATATATAGATATATATTTTTATATATATCTATATAATCTATATATAATCTAATTTATATATAATCTAAGATATAGATTATAAACTATAAATATAATTTAGAAAAATTATAATCTAAGATATAATATGTAAGCCACATAGTCGCACACATGCCCAGGAAAGAAACTTATCTAGAAACTTCCATGATTTCATAGAATGTACATGGTACAGATATCACCTGAATAATTTAAATTTCGTCCATAATAGCCTGTCCTAATTAAACAAAACAAGCAATCTTCCTCTTCTTCCTGTTGTCTGAAATTCTCTGTAGAAGCATCAATTCCTTTAATTAGGCTTTGATTCTTGCTAACTTGCAAAGTCTTCCAAGACATTAGCATTCCCACATAATGTCAAGTGTTTATTTTTTAAAAGATATTAATTTTAGATCTCATGAAAGCCCATTTTTCCCAGAGAGAGTGTGTTTCTTGAGTCCTGGAGAAGAACATGCAGAAGGGAAGAGTCACAGTGTGGTAGGAACAGGAGTAGAGCTCAGAAACTAAAAGACTGGGCACCTGAGTGGCTCAGGAGTTTAAGTGTCAGTCTTTGGCTCATGTCATGATCCTGGAGCTCCAGGATCAAGCCCCACGTGGGGCTCCCCTCTCAGTGGGATGTCTGCTTCTCCCACTCCCTCTGCACCCCACACCCCAGCCTTGTTCTCTCTCTCTCGTTCACTCTGTCTCAAATTAATAAATAAAATCTAAAAAAAAAAAAAAAACTTAACTAAGGGCACCATTTTTCTACCTAAGAGTTGTATTTAATGTAGGTACTGTGCACATATAGAACCAGGTGTGACCCTGAAATCAGAGGCTAGAAAGTCAAGTGTAAAGTTTTTAACTTTCTTAGAGCAAGGCAGAGGGCACATTTTTCTTTCATCCTTCCACTTAGAAATAACCAGCTATTGTCATCCCTGAGATACTCATTTAAAACAGTCAGCACTGCAACACTGAGCAGCTCTGCGGGCATGGATGAGGGAAAAAGTCTGCAGCCCGGTGTCTAGACCCTTCCTGCTTGTACATATTTAAAACATTCTGGGTTTTTATTTCTTCTCACCCTATCCTGTTAAATGCCGAGCCCCTTGAAGAGAGAGAAAAAGAAGTTCAAAGACAAGTCTCAGATTCTGGACTGGGATGACCAGAAAATGAAATGACATCAATGAAAAGAAAATTGGGAGGAAGAGTGGATTTGTGGTGCGGGATGGAGTTGTGCCAACATAACACATTCACTTTGACACACACTGTCTGCAGTGCTTTTATGACTTCATAGGGGAGCTTATTAAAACTCTTCAATGATAGCAGCATTGACAGAAATCAGGTTGAGTACAGAAGGTGGAGGGCATTGCTTTCAAAAAGAAGATGACCAGTTTGGCATCTAAGAGGGAAAGGAATGCAGACTTTGTCTCTTAGTATCATTATCAAATGACCTTGTTAGACCTTTTTAGGTTTTATGATTCAAACTTTGGAATCTAGCATCTTATTTTCCTGATATATTTTAATTTGGTATCTTTAATCTTTAACTCCTGTTTCTGTCATCCCTTTCCTAGAATTACAAATCATTTAAAGTTGCAGAATGATTTTAACATTGGATCTGCGAATTTCCACCAAATTTTCACAGTTCCCATGAGAGAGAGAGAGAAAAGGAAAAATCTTGAACAAAATTATGCAGTTATGTATATATTTGATAACATCTTGCCTGTTGATCTAACCATTCTCTTTAATCCCTTGCTGCTTCCAGGAATCAACACTGCCCTCCCCCACAACCTTTCCTAGGTAATCTTGCCTCCTAGAAAGTTCTTGGATTGTAAGTTTAAGTCAAATTCTTACATCTGTTCTTAATGTCTATCTAAGCCTTTGTCTCTAAGTTTAGAAATAAAGATTTTACTATCCTTTTGAGAACGATGGGAAAGTACTGGGATTTTTTTTATTCCTCAGTAGTCAGGTTTGTCTGCTTCCCCAATATAAGCACAGGACTGCTCTGAGAAGTGGATATAATTCACAACAGTTATTTCACTTCATATAATAAAAAAACTGTGTCCTGGGAAAATAACTTTTAACTCATCACCTGTTTTTTGTTACTCATAAATTACCTTTAATTCTGCCCTCTCTCATCGTTTCTTTCCTTCATGGTAGGATTTCTACAGCAGGAATGCAAAGAAAGAGGAAGGGAAAAAAAAACACCTCCATTCATCTCGTGAGTTTCTGAGAAGACTTTGGAAAATACCAGGTGATACAATAGGTTGAGTACTAGGGATTTTTGGATCTTGCATTCCTGAATACTGAGTGTCAAAAGCCATGTTAATGCATGAGAATATAAAATTCAGACTTGTTCAGGAATGACTTCAAAATTTTTCCAAATTGGTAATAACTTATACATCTACAGATAATACAGTAATAATAATAATAACCTACACTTCAGTCCTCTCACTCAAGGTTTCTTGCATGATTCAGGTTCTTCTCCTCACAATAAATGAATGATATTCTGATGTCCTCATTTGGTAAGAGAGGTATTCTTTGTCACATTTTAAGTTTATATTCTCTTTTTAACATTTATGTTATTTATCTGTAATGAACTGTAGTAGATGTTTTTAATCTGATGCTCTATTTACCCTTGTTAGTCAAAAAGTGCATGAGGCCTGATAATAGAACTCCATAGCTCTTCCAGACAAGAACAGTGAGAACACTAGGAGACTATCAGAGATAGAATGTCTGGGGTTTTTCCTTCAGAGTATGGTCTTCCTCGTGGCACCAGTCAAAAAAGAACTTCCTTCTCAGTCAAATGATGATAGAATTTCCAAAAGAACTGATTTTCTAAAATCTTCCATGAAGAGCTGGGAAATGTGTGATCAGTGCCCCAAGAGGCCGGGAGGGTAGGAATGCCTTGATGATGTGGGTGGCTTGACAAGGTATCGCCGGGACATATGAGCACAGATTTTGCAACCTTAATACCAAAGCTGATGATACAAACAGAGACAGTGCAGCAAGTATGAGGAAGGTAGGTGTGATCCCACAAGAGGGGAAAATAGCGCAGACTAACAGTGGTATGGAAGTAATGATAATATCTGCTGTGTATTGAACATTGCTACTTGCCAGATACAGTGCTAAGCACACATGTTCATTTAATTAAAAACTAATTGTCTATTTTAAAGGTAGAACTAAGGATAGGTTCATTACCTTCTAAATGAGTGGCTCTCAGAGAACACAGATTCACAAGACAGGAATAAAACAAAAGCAAGTGTTAATACCACTTCCCATCTGCCCTCCATGCAGTGTGGAACAGAGGGGAGGATCAATGGAAGCTTATAAATGTTCAACCCTACAGGCAGTAGGTAGCACACTCTGTTGACAGAAAAGGGAGTGGGCAGTCTGCCAGCAGACCACACAATCCAAAGGCAGTTGGCCCTTCATCGTTGAGAAGGGTGAGTCATTGCAGTTCTCCAGGTGGATCTCAGTGAGTGCAGAAGGACTGGCTCAGACCAAGTCTATGTTCTCCTGACTTATGCCTCTCTGAAGAGATAGCCTTAGGGCAGTGGTTTTCAACTAGAACAATTTTGCCAGCAGAGGGCACCTTTGGTAACATCTGCAGACAAATTTGGTTATCACAACTTGGGAGGGGAAGTGCTACTAGAACCCAGAAATGTAGCTAACCATGCTATAATGCAGGACATTACCCTCAACAAAAAATTATCTAGCCCATAACGTAAGTGGTCCCCTGTTGAAAAAACTTTGCAGAAGAACCAAATTAATAGGACTGAGTGCCGTTTTGGTTTTAAATAAGAATATCCAGGCATCAGAGGTCAGGGTACTCAGAGGCAATTAACAAGTCAATCCTCTTAAAGAATTATTTCATTGCTAAAAGTAAATTATGGGTGATTGAGATGTTCTGTATCTTAATTGTGGCGCTGGTTAACAAGTGTATACAGTGATCAAACTCATTAAACAGTCTGCTCAAAATAGACATGTTTTATTGCACATTACTAATGCTTCAGTAATGTGGATTTCAAAAACTAAATCGTAGGGGCGCCTGGGTGGCTCAGTGGGTTAAAGCATCTGCCTTCAGCTCAGGTCATGATCTCAGGGCCCTGGGATTGAGCCCCACATCGGGCTCTCTGCTCCGCGGGGAGCCTGCTTCCTCCTCTCTCTCTGCCTGCCTCTCTGCCTAGTTGTGATTTCTCTCTGTCAAATAAATAAAATATTAAAAAAAAAAACTAAATCGTAATCTCACACTCAAAACATAGTATTTGTATTTAATTTGAAACTGCCACATAACCTGTCCATTGTTTTCAGCCAACACTTCTAGGAGTGTCTCTATGAAGGATTCTTAGGATGGATACATAAGGAATAAGAAAAAAACAAAACTTGCTGCCCTCAGAGAGCTTACATTCTAGTAGAGCATTAACTTCTTTGTATTTCAGACCTACATACTTCAGACCATTGAAAGAAACTTAATTAAAAAGTGACATATGGAGAGTCACAGGAAATTTGCTAATGTAACACTTCGAGGCAGCAAATATTTCAGTTAACCCTTCTTGTAACCGTATAAAGTAGGTAACTTTATTGCCCCATTTGAAAGATGAGAAAAGGTCATGCGGCTTGCCCAAAGCTAAATAATTAGGGTAGATTGTGAATTTGAATCCATGTCAGTCTGATTCTGGGTAATTTATTGCCTGGAGTGTGGACCTCTGAGGACATGTGCAAGAACAAAAATTCTAGAACAATTATGACAATTTACAACCACTTTTGCAACGTTCTGAGGGTATATACAACCCCTGGAATTGAATTCTTATGGAGGCACTCTCTAAGATTTCAGCAAGAATCTAGGTCTACACAGAGAGGCCACTATATGTGCAACCAAACCATTTCTGATTTCCTCTAGGACACACAGACATCTCAAGTCCTCAGAGCCCCTGCATCTAGATGGTAGCACATGACTGATTTGGAAAATAGCATTTAGGTACAAGCAGTGCTTCTGACCTACCGAACAACTGTGTGTGAGCCTCTACTTTCTCTTTCTTCGCATGGTGGCAGGCGGGGTCAGTCCAGAGGACAGAGTGGAGCACAAGAGGATGATGACTCTTGAATTACCATGTGGAAGATCACATGCTGAACATCTGATTCAGACTGTCATAGAGTGAGAAAAAAAATCTTTATTGTAGTAAGCCATTAAAATTTTGGGATCATTTGTTATGTTAGCTAGCTTTAATTACCTTATCTAGCCCAGGCTCCATAAAGCAAAGAAGAGAAAAACTGATAAAGTAAGTAATTTTACAGCAACTTGCTATGTGAAAAAAAAAGTATGATTTATTAGGTTTTTTACATGCTCCAGAAGACATTTGAGGTATAGAACAAAGGCACATACTACATAACAAGATAAAATATATTTAAAACTGGGGAGGAAAGTGAAACAAGGGAAAATAAATTTAGAAAAGCAGATGGAGCTGAGAGTGAAGTAAACGTAAGAGATGCATCGTCGCCACTAAAGGTGGGTCACACATTTGGCTCTAAGCATCCTAGGAACATAGCATGAGAAGAAAATTACAGTGAAGTCTGTTATTCACAGTACTCATAAGGCAAAAGCAAATCAGCTACCTAGGAGAAGCATGTTTATTCTAGTTCTAAGACCGGAGAAAAATTTGTCCTGTGGGCCCTCATAAAAATGACAATGTGAAAAATATTGAAACACATCCTCAAAGGAAAAAAAAATCTCCACAGTATACCCTGCAATGAAATTCATGAGTCTGATCATTTATAAAATCCCTTAGTACAAAGTATTAAGATGATGTTGAGCACAACTCATATTCAGTGACACAGTTTTAGAATGCTGCTCCGTGAGGGTCTTAAATTCAGAGATGTAAAGAGAACTGGAAATTAAGCCTAACCCATTTTGTGTAATAATTTTATAATTAGTTGAAATGTTTAAAAGAACCATTTGGTGAATTTGGTAATAATTTACTCAAACTGCATAAATATCCTCAAGAAATACACATTTTTCTTAATTGTAAATTCAGACTGAAAAGCCAAACACAAAAACTCTCACAGCATAAGCAAACATACCTTGATGGACTGTATTAACCATATAGTCGCCAGTCCATTGTATAGAGGAACAGAGTGCCTTTGATCTGATTCCTTCAGTCTCACCTGAATGGTCAAAACGGAGTAGCAGCTTATATGCAATGATCAGCAGTAATGGGCCTGGTCATAAATCAAGATTTCCAGGTGGCTCTTATTTGCAAAATTTTTTACAATCAACACATGTAATGTAATAAAGTTGGTTCTACTATCATGTATCTCCTCTGTTTTTCTTCTACTCTGACAAAAAAGAATTTCTTTTTAGAATGATGCATCAAACTGATTTTCATAATTCTCTTTCTCATTTAAATTATGTTTCCCGAAAATAAGTAAATAAGATTATTTAATCACTTAGTATCCCAGTTAGAGTGACAACCAGGAGATGCCACGGAGGAATTTAAAGAAACCTGTTCAAGGCAATAACAAGTTCCAGTGCAAGTTAAGTCAGGATGGAGATAGAATGTAAATATAACTAGAATCAGTGATTTTCAAATTAAGAGATGTTAGTTTCGGCTTTCATTTTGTAAAAATGTATCTACCTATACTTGGCAATTCTCAGTGACAAATATTACTGTTGGAGGGTTGCAGGGTGCTCGTCTCACAGAGTTGAAGAATGATTCTCACCAACAAAAGGGTGAAGGGAAAGTTTAGTAAGTGAAGGTGAGAACAGAAAGGAAAGAAAAGGAGCTCTACTAAAGTGAGAAGGGATCCCAAATGGGTTGCCATTGAAGGCTTTTATGGTCAGTCTTTTATAGAAAACTGACCAGGGAACTTGGTAAATATCTTGTCTATAACATTTAAGACAAACAAGGTGGATTTGTAAATATGAAAATATCTCATCCATATTTAGAACAAACAAGTGAATTTGCCTATAACATTTCTCCACAGCTGGGATTTCAGTGATCCTAGTTACTTAGCATACTGCGTGACCTTAGTCATGTCGCCCCCTACCTGTCTCTCTCTACCTACCCTTGACTGTCCCTTACCGGATATGAGTGAATCTATCCCAAAAAATGAATCGTTTTTAAAGCTACAATAAAATTGGAATAAGAAACATGAAAGACTTTTAAGGGGAAAAAATGGTATTCAAAAGTAATGAAACAAAAGTAAGAGTAAAATATACAGCTTGATCGAGTAAGCCTTTTTTTGGCAGAACTTTTTCATCCGGTTGGTCATCACTAAATCATTCAGAAGGTTGGCAGAATATTTTTCAACCCTCATTGCCACACGGGAATTACATTTTGTCTTTTCCTAAAGCCAGGTTTTTTTTTTCCCCCTATAAATGTAAAATTTCAAATAAAAGCTAACACAGAGTTCTGACTTTAATTCTGCACCATGAGAAATTCTAAAAACTTGAGACCAAAAGAAACGTATTAACTTGAGTTTTTCAATGTAGGACAGAAACATAATTTCTTCACTAAACAATCTTATTTCTAAATAAACTCTACCCTAGTTCTTAAAACCCTATATAGTAGCTATTGAGAGAAATGACAAATATTGTACTTTAATTTTTAGAAATACTGTTCTATATAATGTAATTTTAGTCTCCAAAGACTCGTGTGGGTCTAGAAAGTACACTGCTCACTCTGTGATATACACCCTACTCACTACTTAAAATAATTGGATTTTATTTTTAAAATATAACTTTGGAGTAAACCTCATGTCCCTAAAGATGTTTTCTATTTTGTATCAATATGTGAAATGTCTCATTTCTCTTGAAATGTCTCATTTCTCTTGAAATTCATTTTATAGCAGAAGAGTAGCATACTGAATCAAAAGTTTCTCTAGGATGATTCACATTTTTCTTGCCAAGTATTATGACCGGATTTAGATTGTTAGGCTACATGTATAAGAAACTATGTATGATACCAGTTCCAGGTTTGTATTTCTGTATAACAACCTACCCCAAAATTTAGCAGCTTAAAACAATCATTTATTATTTTCTCTTATAGTTCTGGAGGCTGATGGGTTCAGCTGGGTAATTCTTGTTTAATGTAACTCATAAAACTGTAAGCAAATCATAACCGTAGCTGGAGTCATCTGAAGGCTTCTTTACTCCTATATCTGGTGCCCAGGCTGAGGGATGGCAAGAAAAGCTAGGGGCTGAACTGGCCTATTTTTTCCCCTCATCTTCCCTGCCTTTCTCCCATGTGACTTCTCTAAATGGTTAGCTTGGGCGCCCTTATACTCCTGGTATTCTGGGGGTAGTTAAACTTCTTAACATGATGACTGACTTCTCTCAAGAAGACATTCCAATTTGCCTGAATGGAAACTGCAAGGCTTTTGATAAACCAGCCTCAGAAGTCTCAGGAGGTTACTCTGTTGCATTCTATTGGTCAAGCAGGTCACTAAAGTCAAGAGGAGGGGACTTAGATCGCACCTCTCACAGGAAGAGTTACAAAGATATTATGACCATCTTTAATTTACCAGAGTACCTGTTCAAAAATAGAAGAATGCCAAATTTCTTTAAACTTTTTCTTTACTCCATAGCAAATTTTAAAAGATTGAGATTAATTTAAAACCGCTAAACTCGGGGTATGTTAGTTATTTAACTAATCTATTAGTTATTAGTTAGCAATTAAGAAAAATGATATGGAAACTAATATGAAGTTTTCCCTAATGCTCAGTTTGCTTTGTGACAAAACACTTTTAAGACAATGTGTTCTGCATGTGGTATCTAGCCATTAATAAAAAGGTAAGTAATCATGGAGGGAATAAGAGATCTCTGCAACTTTCTTTTCTGTTCCCAGGATTGTGAGATCATAACCTGAGCCCAGGTAAGATGCTTAAGCGACTCAGCCATCCAAATGCTTTTCTCATCAACTTTCAGTCACATTCCAATTTACCTTCTAAGTTATCAGGAGCATCCGAAAGCCACAGAATGCATTTCTGAGGATATTTAGCACTCCCCGAATCAGGCCTGCTGCTACATCACCATCAAGGGAACCACTCGGCTTCCCAGACTCTAATTAGCACTGACTGGGGCCGCTCACTGATGCTCAGCTGGCAGCTGGACTGAGCTGGAGGGTCCAAGACAGCTTCACTCACATGCCTGACACCTGAGCTGCCCTCTACCTCCTTTTGGTATACTGCTGGAGACTCTCCAGGAAGCCTTTCCAGCAGAGTAGTCAAGCTTCTTACATGAATACTCAGGGTTCCAAGGGCAGTTGCTCCAAAAGATAAGAAAGGAAGATGCCAGTATAAGACATGGGCAGGACACTGGCACAGAGTCACTTCTAACAAATTCTCTAGGTTAACAAATTCTGGGTGTTGTTGAGAGGCTGCCTTGGCTCAGGTCATGATCCCAGGGTCCTGGGATCAAGCCCAGCACTGGGTTCCCTGCATCGGGCTCCCTGCTGCGCTGGAAGCCTGCTTTTCCCTCTCCTACTCCCCCTGCTTATGCTCCCTCTCTCACTTTGTCTCTCTCTGTACAATAAAATCTTAAAAACAAAAACAAAAATAAATAGAGAGTCCACCTACATTTGGTGAGAGAAGGCATAGACTTTGTCCTGATAAAAGGATTTGCAGCTATCTTTAATTTGTCACAGGGCCCATGGGGAGACTGACAGTTCTGAAGTCACATCCTAGAGTCTATCCTGAAGTTCCCTTTGGAGTTAGCTGAAAGCCAGATACACAGTGGAGATTCATAGTATGAACTAGATGTTACAATAAAACAAATATATAGGAGACATTGAGTAAGGAAAGGGTTAAGAAAAGTATAGGCAAGGAGAGATGGTGGGTGGGGGTTGTGCTGACTAAACTCTGAAACTATTCCTGGCAGGCAGAAGCACTAAGACAGAATGAACAGGAGATAAAGGAATAGACCAGACCACCTGGCCCCGGATGTTAGGGAATATTTTTCTTTGGAGGCTACATTGTTATCACTGAAAATGACCAGACCAAAGAAGTAAGTCATTAAAGGTGTTATCAATAGTCCTTACTCAAAGCAAGATGGCATAAGAATCTTAAGGCAACAAGCCTTAGGGTCATGTTTTCAATAAAAGACTGGCCCTAAAATCCCTCAGTGGCAACCCATTTGGGACTGACAGCTTTCACTTTCTGTTCGCACCTTAACTTACTAAGCTTTCACTTCACTTCACCCTTTCGTGTCCTTGAGATTCATTCTTTGACTCCATGAGATAAGAACCCAGCAATCTTGCAAAAAATACTATTTACATTAGACTGAAAAGGACAATCCAGAAATACTAAATGTGAAAATGTTTCCCAATTATAGTTAAATCAAAATCCTTTACTATATAAAAGCCTTGAGAGACATTTAAGAAAACTTAATTTCCTATAACCTCTATTAGGAGGACACCAATTATAATGCATTATTACACGCATCTCTACTTAATCAGAAGTTACTTAGAGCAATGAAACTTTCTAATTTTTTAAAGTGGCTTGGGGATGGAGAAGCATGACTTTTCTCTTTCGCAAGTTAAATAAGATGAAAGCATATATTTTATACCCAGTTTTCAAAGCAAGACTTCTTTTACTGTTGCTGTATAAATGAGCCATCTGAGGCAATATATGCTCTCCCACAGATGAGTAACATAAACCTTAGGTTAGCAGGGCCCTTCACAAATCTCATTTAATACCACTTTCCGGCCTTATATATCACTGCTTTCTTCCTGATCCCCACCAGTCAAAAGATCACCAGGAACACACACTTAAAATTAAACAAGCTGGGCTTATTACTCACTGCATTAAGGGAGACAGAGTACTGTGAGGAACCATGGGCATCTCAGCAAAAAAAAGATGTCAAGACTTAACAAGATTTGGGCTTGTTTTCTGTTACTTTGTCTACCTTACTAAATTTCACGTGGAAGAAAGACTAATCCAAGGTTAAGGTGGTAATTGGTAAAGAGGCAGAACTCATCCTATTAGACTGGATATGGTGATGTTTGGTCATTTTTGTTACTTGAACAATGTTCATGTTTTGTCTGTGTTCAGATACCATAAAGGAGTGACCTTACCCTTTTTTCTTGATCCATTGTGAACAGAGTAACTTTGTCTGATGCTGATGTTCTGTGAAATTGTTTACGTTCACGACACCAATTCCCAGTCCAGGCTAACTCCAGATGTGAGAGGCTGTTTTTCTCTTTCACGCTCCGAATATGTCATCCCCATACAGGCCTTCAGTTTGCTCTGCCCTGATTAATTCTGATCTATTCAATGACCTATATTTTCAGGAATCCTTCTCTTAAACTTCATCTCGGTTTCCTGACATTTTTTGTACTGCTTATTAATTTGGTTACTTGTGTTTACACTTTGTTTCCTCGGATAAGATCACAGCAAACGTCTCTCTCAGCGCTGGCAGAGTACTGCAAATTACAAGCACCGAGCATACTTAAAAAAAAAAAAAAAATCACCAAAAAAGAAAAAGGAAAGATTTATTGGTTTATTTTTGTATTTCATAAACTAGGTGAAACTGCGTCACTAGATTCAGTAAAATCGTTCTGGACTCCGATCCCAAAAATCCTGACAAGAATTCAGGTTTGAATAAATCATTGCGGATAAGAGACCCCAACACACACCCGCCACCACTCCCCTCACAAGCCCCTTCACTGTCCGGCTTGCGCGTCAGACTACATTTCCCATAATCCTTCAGAGCCGATAAGGCGGTACTATGTTCTAAACTACAATTCCCACAATCCTTGGATACCACCATCTTGTCTCATTTTCTGCGGTCGCTCCCCATTTCCCATCTTCCCTTTCGGCTCCTACGCGCCGGAGAACAAGGTCGTGAAAAGAGGAGAACTTCGTGGTGCTGCCGTTTGTACCGTCTTAGGGCTCTGCGCTTTTCGCAGAACCTCCAACGGCGCTATGTTGGGACAGAGCATCCGGAGGTTCACAACCTCTGTGGTCCGTAGGAGCCACTATGAGGAGGGCCCAGGGAAGGTTAGTGTGTAAGGGGCCTAGCTTCGTTGGGGGAGGGGGTACCTTGCTGCGACTAGCCGAACCCCAAGGCCTCCTGTGGAGGGTGGGAAGGGAGGCGGAAGCCGAAAATGTGAGCTGGGTTGTAGAGTAGCGTTCCACTTTCCCCTGGAACCAGGCCAAAGCACAGGACCTTGGCAGCGCTCCGTCGCTGTGGAAAAGAATGAGTAGGAAGAGCCGTAGACCCTACCTCGCCCTAGTGTTCCCCTCTGCGCCCTCCAGGATCTGGAGGGTCCTTGAGGCCAGGGCTGCAGATATGTGAGGCTTAAAGCTGAGCTAGAGGTCACCGGACTCGTAGTGAAGGTCATTGGAAACAATGAGGATGTGAGGCCTGTAGCTGTGGGTCCAGTCTTATCTAAGCAGTTGTCTAAATTAGAAGTATTAAATCTCTTTAGTTCAGGTTGGGTTTAGCTTCAGGTGTAAATAGATTAAATCCGAGTAATTAGAAGTAAGTACTCCAGTGATCGAGGCCTAGTAGTAAAGGGCTGAGGAAAGGTTTTTACATGGTAGGGCTTTTGGTTGTGAAAAAGTCAAAACTTAATAATGCAGTTAACATTGCCTGTGCCTTTACCAGGTGGCTAGTTTGTAACAAATAGGAAACTAGAACAGTGCATTCTATTTATAAAATAACTCCCTTGAAGAAAAAGATTTTTCGATTTTCTAAAATAAAACTTAGCACTGTGTTACACCTAATGTTTAAAAAGGTGGGGGCACCTGGATGGCTTAGTGGGTTAAAGCCTCTGCCTTCGGCTCAGGTCGTGATCTCAGGGTCCTGGCATCCAGCCCACCATCAGGCTCTCTACTCAGTGGGGAGCCTACTTCCTCCTCTCTGTCTCTGCCTGCCTCTCTGCCTACTTGTGATCTCTGTCAGTCAAATAAATCAATAAAATCTGAAAAAAAAAAAAAAAAAAAAAAAAGATGGTATGATATATGGCGTACATAACCTGATTACATAAAAAAAATTATCTAGCATCCCCCGTGTACTTATGTAATCTATAAAATCAGATGATTTGAAGTTCTATTTTTGTTGCTTGCTCTCTTTCTTCAACAGAATTTGCCATTTTCAGTGGAAAACAAGTGGCGATTACTAGTTATGATGACTTTGTACTTTGGATCTGGATTTGCTGCACCTTTTTTTATAGTAAGACATCAACTGCTTAAGAAGTAAGGATGCTTTAATTGATCCATCAGACAGGTAATTAATGGATTTCTAATCGTCCCAAAGCAATGTTTTCCTTTACATTTCTTTCTTCCTCCCTTCCCCACAACCCCAGTCTCACACACACAGTGTGTAGGGCTGATTGATGTAGCATCAGTGGAGACAGGTTGATACACCTATAAACAGATGTTTCTTTGTCTCAAAACCAGTTTTTATTGGATACTACTGTTTGTCAGGCACACTTCATATTAATAATTTCTTATTTTGTTATCTAGCAAGCCTGTGAGGTGGGTGGCTTAACCCAATCTAAGACATAAAGATGTTAAGTTGCCCATTATCTCATAGCTAGCGATGGTGGACCAGGATTTTTACAATCTTGTTCCAGAGTTCACACTCCTAACCACCTAGAGTTTTGGTCAGATGATCTTGAGGGCAATATATGTGGATACTGATCTTGTGTGTTGGAAAGTTAGTGGATACTTTGTGTGAGAAGAAAAGATTTATTTCTTTTATTATTGATGATAATCAGAATTTTCCTCAAAGCGACATTATGGGCAGCTCTGTGGGCTGATTAGGATAAATTCCAAAAATACCTTTGAGAAGAAAAGACTTCATGTGTCTTCATTTATAAGGGAATTGATTTACCCAAGCGATCTACAATGTAAAGACTTTGGTGCATGTGATGAAGCAAATCAGTATGAATAAAGTCATGATACTGTAAACGCTTTCTGATGTACCAGTCATGAACTGATAAACAGTACGTTAATGAAACTGGTTTCTTTTTAATGACTGATATTTTAATGCCAATAACTTTTTGTCTTTATTTGCAGATTTGGAAAGGAACACTTTAAGAGATGCAGTCTCTTTGAAAAATGGATCAAACTCTTGAATTCAACATATTCGATATGTTTGTAAATAAACTTATGGCATGAATCCTTAATGCCTCATCTCTGAAACATGGAATATAGTAATTGTGCTTACTTTTTTATTTGAGAAATAGTCCAGGATTAGTTCGTTTCATCAAAATATGTGTGTGATTTAGCCTCTTTCTTGTTTTTAGATTTTAAGGGTTTATTTAATTTTTGATTACTAGGTCTGGACCTTGTTGGTAATTTTTTTAATTAAAAAAGGAAGAAGTGCCCATTTAGTTTTCCTTACTTTAAAACAGTAAAGTTGGTTTTCTTCATGAGTGATAATTAATCATGAGGAAAACCAGTAGTGTGTACACAGTGAAGTCCAAGAGGTTATTTTTGTCCTTCAGAACTGTGATCTAAAACTAAAATTTGGCCTTGATAAGTTTGTTGACGAATACTAGTTTTGTTTAGACTAAAATAAAAGTAGAATATATGAAATGAAATGTAATAGTATCTAAGACAGAATATGGAAATATTCCTTTATTCTGGAATTTTAGTAGGAATGGACTAAAAGATGGCTCTGATTAGTAGTTCAATCAGTGAATCAAATTTATATTATGGATAGTGAAATGCTGCTAGCCACATAAAACGTAATGACTTCGTTCCTAGGGCTTTGAATTGGGGCAGAAAAAAGATAGTGGCTGAATGTTTTAGTCCTAGTTTGGTCATTTTTGGAATACCACTCTGGTATTAGAAGAGTGCTGTAAAGTAGAGGTTGTAAACTGGTGGTCCGCTTGAGTGCGAGACTTTTTGGGATTAGGTGTGCTGTAGTTTTTAAAATAATATTTAAAAACTAGAATAGTTACAAGAAAGTCTCTGGATTCTTGAAAAATTGCTGTGAGTGGTTCTATATCCTTTCATAGAACAAAGCCACTGCCTAAAATAGTCTTCACCATAACATTAGATGTCCTGTAACCCCTAATGTTAAACAGTTGATTTGCTGGAACCTTAAAGAACTTTTTTCCTCTAAGTTTATGTGACAGGGCATATCTTGACACTCTTCAGTAACCATGCAATAACTGCTTAAGTATGGATATATAATTAAATCTTTATGACTGCAGCTTATTCCCTGTACTTGCATTTCATTGTTTTCTGTTCTGTTTTTTATCCATTGATGAATCAGATATCATCCCGTGTTTATGGAAAATTAAGGCTTTCTGCCTTTGGGAAGGTGAAAACAGGATTTCAGTGTTTATAAAATGATTTCAAATCCTTGGTTCAAACCTCTGCTATAAATTATAAACTTAACTGTCTATATTTTTTTTGGAGAAAATGGGAATAGAATCTCGTATTGTTTTCGGATTCAGTAAGCTATATAAAAGCATTTTGGTTTCTGGCAAGTCTTAAATGATTTTTTTTCTGAAGTAAAATACATAACAAATCAAATGTTACTGTTAGCAGCAAGGTCTAGGTAGAAAATAACAGATTTATAAAATTTGTCTTCCTCATTTAAAGTATTTGAGGATTTTATATGAATGAGGAGAAAACCCTTTCCTGTCCTGGGAGAGGAGCACAAATTGCCCCACCATAAGAAGGTTTCAGCTAGCTGGATCTTAGTGCATGAATATGTTGAGTGGCAGAGGCAAGATAACTGTTAGTTTCTGTATTTGGGATCTCCAGAGGAACAACCAACCAGATACGTATATAGACAAGATTTGTTTTAAGGAATTAGCTCACGTGATTGTGGAGGTGAGACAGGTCCAAAATGGGATGGGGATAGTGTGGAATGCTGGAGACCCAGAATAGAATTCTGTTCCCATTCTCTGCCAAAGCTGTCTTAGCAGAATTTCCTCTCGGGGCACCTGGCTGGCTCAGTACTGTGTGGATGCAGCTCTTGATCTTGGGATTATAAATTTGAGCCCACGTTGGGCGTAGAGATTACTTAAAAATGAAATCTTTAAGAGAAAAAGTCCTCTTCCAGGGAAGTTAGTCTTTTTCTGTTAAGGTCTTCAACTGGTTGCATGAGGGTAACCCACCTTATGGAGAATAATAAGCTTTACTGAAACACCTTCAGTTTAAATGTTAGCTCTCCAAAAAACTCTTTTACAGAAATATCCAGAAAAATGTTTGACCAAATATCTGGACACATGGCTCAGTCAGGTTGACATTAAATTAACTGTGACAGGGATGCCCGGGTGGCTCAATTGGTTAAGCTTCTGCCTTTGGCTCTGCCTTTAAGCTTTCCCCTTTGCCTGGGCTCCAGTCCCAGGTTGGGCTCCCTGCTCAGCGGGGAGCCTGTTTGTGCTCTTTCTCTGACAAGTGGATAAAATCTTTTTTAAAAGTAATCATGACAATTTCATACAAGCATGCAACTTCATCTAGTGTAATACTTAAAAGTGTTGTTGGATTTTTAAAAGGCACAAGATGCCCATGAAAAACCCAGGTTCTCTTGGAAAATTTAAGCTGGATGGACCTGTACATCCTGCTTGCAATTGAGCCAGTCCAAGTGAAGTATCTCACACATGCCTTCCTTGATTACAGAAGACCTGAGTAGATTTTGGCAGGGGGCAAGAAATCAGGATTTGTTTTTAAGAAGAACCACTATTCTTTCCTAATTAAGCTTTGACCACCCTGAAGGAAGGGAAAATACCCATATTTTGCTACAGAGGCAGAACTGTTACAGGTTCAGGACTAAAACTTGCCTGGATTCCAAGCCAGGCTTTGATCATGTATCCTCTTCCAATAGGAGTCTGTCTCAGTTCCTGTTGTATCAAGAGTATCTAGTTGTGAAGATTAAAAGTGGAAGTAGATGTCAATTTAGGCAGTTTGTTAGGCTCCTAGTGTAGAGTACTTAAAAGTGAGGCGGAGTTGTTAAAATTGTTGAAGTTGATTCCAAAGCCATTCTGCAGTTACAGGTTGGTGTTTTCAGTTACGTGAGCTATAGTTCTACACGGCTGTCCAGCAGGCATTTCAACCTTACCATGTCCAGAAGTGCCTGGACGCATATAGTAAGCTGTCAGTGTCAGTAAAATTCCAGCTCCTTAGCATGTCATTAGTCATTTCCCTGCAATTTTCAACCTCACCCTGAACTCAGAGCTCCAATTTTATGTACCACTTCCAAGTCTTAGTTCAGGTGCCATGTTTTCTGTAATGCTTTCTCCTGCTGATTCCTCCCCATTAGCTCGAACACATTACACAAAAGTCTCTAATACCTTATAACCAGCTTTATAATTACTTCAGCGTGTACTGTAATTACTGATTTCCTTCCTTATCTCATACCAGTGTATGATCTGAGACCAGAAAGACTATTACTTATTCATGTATCCTGCATATATAATTTAGTGAGTGGTCAATGGACATTTATCGAATGGAAGTCAAGAATGATAGAACTACTTAAAAAGAGCAAATTCCAGGCTGAATCTACACACCAAAATGGTGTATGTCACAGTGTTTCCTGGATGAAAGTAAATTTTTCCCCAATACTTGCTGAGCTGATTTTTCCAACCAAATGTATACTGAAATAATCCAGTTACTGCAGACTAAATGAGAGGAGTTTGTACCAAATTGTAATTGAACTGTGTCACAGCCCACGCTGCTTAGTCCATCTAAGCAGTGTGGACAGTGCATCTAAGACAAGCTGATGAAAATAAGTGTGTTGACTTATATTCTAGCCATGAATCTTTCAGACCAGCATTTCAGGAATTAGGAAATGTATTCTTTTACCTCACACAAGAAATAGATCTGAATGGACTTAAGGGTCTTCTATCTTACTCAGCCTGTTCCTAAGCTCTTTGTCACATGATGGCTGCCATAGTTCAACCATCCCATGCAGATTTTACAATATCCAACAAAAAAAAAATGCAGTTTTGAGTTAAAGAGTTATGAAATATTGTCTAGAAACCCCACCACTCATTGGGCACAAGGGCCATGTATTCATTACTAACTACAACACTAGCAAGGGGAACGGCTGGCATCATAGTTACTAGATTTGAGCAGTTAAGACTTTCTCTGAAGTCTGTGGGAAGGATGGACACTGAAACACATGTTTTCTACTAAAAAGGGAAAAGAAAGTGGCTATTAGTGATTGAAAGACAGTGCCGGCTGCAACTATTCTGTATACTACAGCTTCTAACTTAGAATGTTTGACTTAAGTTTTTTTCTTTTTTTTTAAATTGTGGGCATGGAAAGTGATAGGAATTCAGTAGAAACTAGAATACTTAAAGTTTTGAATTTTGATCTTTTCCTGGACAAGTGATAAGCCGTAGGATACTGTCTTGTGATGCTGTACAGCAGGAGTAAGCAACCATTCCCAATCAACCACACAATAAACTTAAAAGAACCATACTGTTGTTCACTTCAGTACAGTATTCATAAAACTACATGAGATATTCAACACTATTATAAAAAAAATTCTTTATGTTAGATGATTTTACCCAGTGTAGGCTAATGCCAGTGTTCTGAGTGTGTTTGAAGTATGTGAGGCTCCCCTATGATGTTCAGTAGGTTAGATGTATTAAATGCATTTTTTAATTTAATGATATTTTCTACTTAACATGGGTGTATCAGGATGTAACCCCATCATAAAATCTGTATACTGAGAAAAGGACCCAAATGTCAAAATGTAATAAGCTTTATTATTACATTTATAAGTTTTATTTTAGTGTATCCAATAAGTAAAGTTCTTTAGATTATAACCAGATAAGATGATTGTAGAAGAGAGGAGAAATAGTTTTGTGGGTTATTTTTTCTATCTCTTTTAAGTAGAAAATAATTTCTCTGTAGTAAATAGTGGAAGCTTTTACATGATTTATACTCTGCCTCATCAAAACTTTTACAAAAATTTTGGGGCACCTGGGTGGTTCAGTTGGTTAAGCACCTGCCTTGGGCTCAGGTCAAGATCTTGCAATCTCAGAATCTAGTTCCACATTGGGCTTCCTGCTCAACGGGGAGTCTGCTATTCTTTTGACACTCACGAATCTCAAGCAGTTTCTCACTCCCTCAAATAAATAACTAAAATCCTTAAAATAAATAAATAAAACACTGTTGGGGTGCTTGGATGGCTCATTTGGTTAAGCATCTGCCTTTGGCTCAGATCATGATCCTAGGGCCCTGGGATCAAGCCCCACATTGGGCTCCCTACTCAGTAGGGTGTCTCCTCCCTCTCCTCCATCTCCCTTGGCTTGTGCACTCTTTCTCTCACTCTCACTCTCTTAAATAAAATCTTTAAGGACAATTTTAATCCATTATGAAATACTTTGTTCTCCCAGCTACTGAAATTTTATGGATCAGAGGAACATAGCTACTTTCTATATATTTAACGTTAATACAATGAAGATTTTTTTTAGTGAACATATAATCCAAATAATTTATAGTTGATTTTGGACAGACTCATTGAACTCATATTTGAATATGGGTACAAGCTGTTTGGTCTTTCCCTAACCCGGTATAGTAGTCATTAGGGTTTTTTGTAAGCATGCCTGTTCTATGTGCATGGCAGGATTGAACTGTCTCCTTTGCTTTGACAAATGAAAATATCAGCAGAAGTGATCTGTTACTTCTTCAAGGAAGCTTAAAAAAGACAGTGAACAATTTATCAAGTTCCCTTCCTCATGTTATAGGGAGAGAGCCTCCATTAGCCTGAGTTCCTGAGACCAGAGAGTGCAGCCATTTGTCCAATGTATAGAATGTTACATTATTTCAAGCTTCTGGGGTTAGGATTGTTAGTGCGGCAAAACTTGGCCTACCCTCAATGTAATACTGTGTATTCCATATGACCTTGAAAAAGATAACTTCTCTGTATCTCTGATTCTTCCATTGTAGAACTCCATGTCAACTGGATTGGGACACCTGGGTGGCTCAGTTGGTTAAGCATCTGACTCTTCGTTTTGGTTCAGGTCAGGATCTCAGGGCTCTAAGATCAAGCCCAGTGCTGGGCTTCCAGCTCAGCAGGGTATCTGCTTGAGATCATCTCACTCCCTCTGCTGCTTCCCACCACCACCTTGCCCCCCCTCCCCCCGACTCACACACAGTCTGGCTCACTCTTTTTCTCAAATAAATAAATAAATAAATCTTTATGAAATGAATTGTATATATAATTGCAAATATGGGTACTACACAAAAGCCTGACTAGTAAGGAAAAATCTCTTTAGTACTTCCCATATGTGGACAGGAGCAAGAATGATGGCGGTAAATAGCTTTTGGCTTTCAAGGTGACTGAGCTACAGTTTTGAGTAACTACCAACTAGGCATTTCCATCTTATCTCTCATTCTAATGGACCTCGCTTACGCATTGGACATCTATCTTTGTAAAAATTAGAAAATTGAATCTCTTCTTCCAGCTAGAAACAGCATCATGCCAGAGCACATTTGTTCCCTAGTCCAGTCATCTTCATTTTACTTTGCGCATTGGAAAACAGTACAACTTTATAGTATTCCTGCACAGTCATCTCAAATTTGAGTTTTTCAGATTATTCCTACTAAAATTCACTGTCCTCTCCCAGTTTCCCCAGATACGACAAAAGGCAAATACGCAATAACTGATAGTGAATAATTACTCAGTATTTTAACAGGGCTCTATATCCCTTAAAGCAAGCTTTTTGTGTTTTCTTTGGTGGATTCCAAAACTTAGGACCATGCTTGGTAAATACTAAGTTTCAACATATATATTTAGAAAGGTGGAGGTAAGATGAACATTAATTGGATTTAATAACATTTCCAAGTATATGAGGAGCTAGTCTAGGAAATTCTCTCCTGATGCCTACTGACATGAGATGATCAGTTAAATATCTTAACCCTGATTTGCTCTAATTAATATAAAAATTTCCCGTACATTATGTTCTAAGTGCTTTTCTCAGTGCAGTTCTACCTATAAACTAGTGAGAAATCTCTATTCATGCTCTAGCTCTCATGCTAACTACCAAAATCTGTCACACGTTCCCCAGACAGTATATATTAAGGTGAACCATGTAAAATTACCAATGTTTTACATTTTGACCCAGAAAATGGTAATTCCTGATTGGTCAGTGGTATGGTTTCCCTCTTTAGTTCCTGGACCACTCATGGCATTTCTTCTCTCTATATATAAGAAGGAAGTCTTGGATTTTCCCCAAAACCAGAGATTAAATGGTTTGTCTTCATGCAGTATAGCAGAACTGAAACTGTTTAACTTGAGTATATTTTATTATCCCCATAATAGAATATAAATATATGTTATACTATCATTATTTCATTACCAATTAAAAAACAGGATAATCTAGAAGTCTCAAATGCTGCTTTTTCCCTAACAGTCTGAGCTCTCAGGGACATTGCTCCCAATTACAGTACAAAAAAATACTTTCTCATGCACACAGTAGTGATGTGATGTGATGTGATGTGGGGAGAGAACCGTCAAGAGACATTTTTGGTGGAAAAAGGCAAGTTTTTTTTTGTTTGTTTGTTTTTTTTAAGCAGGAGGACAGGACCCATGGTCAGAAAGAGCTGTGCTGTGATTGTGAGGAGTGATTGATTATATACTTTTAAGTTGGGGGGTAGAGATAAAAGAAGTTTCTAAAGGGATTTTCATAAGTTAAAAAGACTTACAGGATCCTGGAGATCTGGCTATTGTCAAGTTAAGGTTGCTTTTTGCCTCTAGCAAAGCATTAACATTAAGGCAGTTGTGAGTTCCTTGAGGGATGTCACACTCTGTCTGTCTCAGGTGTTTATCAGTGGGCTGTAAATAGTAAAGATATTGGGGCGCCTGGGTGGCTCAGTGGATTAAGCCGCTGCCTTCAGCTCAGGTCATGATCTCAGGGTCCTGGGATCGAGCCCCGCATCGGGCTCTCTGCTCCACAGGGAGCCTGCTTCCTCCTCTCTCTCTGCCTGCCTCTCTGCCTGAGCTTGTGATCTCTCTCTCCGTCAAATAAATAAATAAAAAATCTTTAAAAAAAAAAAAAATAGTAAAGATATTTAATTTTATATTTCTTTTGCCTTTTTTCTCCTCATCAGTAGGATGAGTTTACAGCAAGAATCTGGCTTGCAGTTTTTTCCCTTATGGGATTTAATATAAATTGTCTGAAAAAAATTCTCTGAATTTTAGAAAGAGAATTCTAAATATTTTTGTTGTCATAGGAAAAGAAAGGGAAATTCCTGCTATGGACTGAATGTATGTGTCCCCCAAGAATTCATATGTTGAAAACTAATCCCCTGTGTGATGATATTTGCAGGTGGGGCCTATGGGAAGTGATTAGATCATGATATGGAAGTAGTCATGAATGGAGTTATTGCCCTTTTAAGAGAGACCCCTAAGAGCTCCCTCGCCTCTTTCTGCCTTGTGAAGACACAACAAGAAGACACTGATCTGTAAACCAGGAAGCAGGCTCTCACCAGATACTGAATCTGCCAGCACTTTGATATTGGACTTCCTAGCCACCAAAACTGTGAGAAATAAACCTCTGTTACTTATAAAACACCAGTGATATTCTGGTATAGCAGCCTGAAGGGCTTAAGACTCCTTCTAAATCTAAATTCCTTTCATGTCCTCCCAAAACCCTTACTGATCAGCAGAGAAGGTAAATTCACCCACAATCTATGACTTTACTGTAAGTTTGATAAAGTGATTTATAAGAAATGCATAAATTTGGTCATTTAGATGACCAAAATATGTTCCTCCTGTATATTTAGTTTTCATTCACAGTTCCTGGCTCACAGATCTCAAAACCCTTGGACTCTCCTGAGATAAGAGAAATGGGAGCAGCCTTTGCTATAATATTTGGTCTTTTGCCCTCAGTTCCCAAAAATGCTTCAGAGCCATGAAGGAAATGGGTGTGTTGTTATTCGTTAGTCCCTTTCCATCACAGCAGGATTTATGTTAAAGAAGGTGACTTTGGAAAGCACCTAAAGATGCGGGCTGGTTGCCAGGAGAAACAACGTTAAGTAAGAGGGTTGGAAATTTCTATCCCATCCCTACCTTGCAGGGAGAGAAGAGGGCTAGGAGTTGAATCAATCACCAATAGCCAATGAATTAATCAATCATGCTTCTGTAATAAAGCCTTCATAAAAAGCCCAAAGGAGGGAGTTCAAAGAGCTTCATCAGAATGCTTCCATGTGCCATAGTGCCAGTCCCCAAGTACCATAAAGACAAAAGCTCCTTCATTTGAGAACTTTCCTAGGTATCTCCATCTGGCTGTTGATTTGGATCTTTTAATATCTTTTGCAATATGGCCGTAACCTAGTGAATAAATGAGTTCCCTGGGTTTTGTGAGCCTTTCTAGCAAATTATTTGAACCTAAGGAGGGGTTTGTGAGAACCTCTGATTTATAGCCAGTGAGTCAGAACACAGGTAACAACCTGGGCTTGCAATTGACCTCTGAACAGGTGGGTGGCCTTGTGGGACTAAGTGAACCCTTTATGTGTGGAATCTGATAACTATCTTCAGGTAGATAGTGTCAGAATTGAGCTATTAGGTCCAGGAACCACAAGACTAAGGCAGATTTTAAGTTGCCTATAAGCAGAAAAATAAGCATTAGGAGCAGCAATATTATGTTGACAACCTCTACCCCAGGGGAGACTTAAACAGAGATGGGGTAGGGGTAGAGGAGATATGGAGGAGGAGCGGAGGTAGGGATACTGGGGATGTTAGGGTACAGATAAAATCACTCTCAAAAACCACATGTACTCAGAGTAGGAAAACACTGAGCATCCGCTTGAGATCTTGTAAATTGGAGCACTGAATATTGTGCAAATAAAAGGAAGGGACTTCAGAATGAGCAGAACCTAAGGTAGGAATTTTGGAATGGCATCACTTTTTTTTTTTTTTTTTAAGATTATCTATTTATTTATTTGACAGACAAAGATCACAAGCACTCAGAGAGACAGAGGAGGAAGCAGGCTCCCTGCTGAGCAGAGAGCCCAATGAGATCCCAGGACCCTGGGATCATGACTGGAGCCAAAGGCAGAGGCTTTAACCCACTGAGCCACCCAGGCGCCCCGGAATGGCATCACTTCTGAGTAAATGTAAAGGCTTGCTGGTGGATGAGGAAAAGGAAGTAAGAGGGGTAAATTAAGTTTTTTGTTAAAAAAAAAAAAAGGTGGGGGGAGTCATAAGGGGAAAATTAAAGTTCTTATAAAAAAGGAGAGAGGGGGCGCCTGGGTGGCTCAGTGGATTAAGCATCTGCCTTCAGCCCAGGTCATGATCCCAGGGTGCTGGGATCGAGCCCTGCCTCGGGCTGTCTGCTGGGCGGGGAGCCTGCTTCTGCCTCTCTCTGCCTGCCTCTCTCTGCCTACTTGTGATCTGATCTCTCTCTCTCTCTGTGTCAAATAAATAAATAAAATCTTAAAAAAAAAAAAAAAGGAGAGAGAGAAAGTGAGGGAGAGAGAGAGAGAGTCATAAAAACAGTAGACAAACCAAGCTGTCTCACTGAAACAAGTGAGATCTTGGTTAAAGAAACAGTAATATTTCACCACATCAAAAGAAAAGAATGCCTTTGAATTAAGAAACCTAGTTAGCCTCCTCAAACTCTCTCTGGCTACATAAATTGTATTACTAGTACAGGAAAATAATATTTCAAAGTGAATTGCATATGCCAGGTTCATACAAAGTTACTATAAGAAATTTAGATTCATAGAATTTCATTTCAACTGATGACAGTTCCACAATAAACACCATCCTTGAAGCAGAAGAAATCTTAACACATCCAATTTGAATAAAATATCCTTAAACATTTGCAAATACTGAAGAAAAGACACTTTAAATAAAAAATTCAAAAACTGGGTTATGGACATTGGGGAGGGTATGTGCTATGGTAAGTGCTGTGAAGTGTGTCACCCTGATGATTCATCGAACTGTACCCCTGGGGCAAATAATATATGTTAAAATAAATAAATAATAAAAATTCAAAAACTTAGAACAGGAGTTGGGGTTAGGGGATGTGAAGCAAAAGCTGACCAAACAGGAAAAAAATAGAGGAAAAAACCAACAATGATCTTTGGAGTTACAAGATGCCTAAAGAATGATAGATTTGCCAAAAATTTGATAAGGGAACCAAGGGAAAGGCATAAAACAGCTCAGAAATATACACAAAACAAAGACATAAAGAAGTAAAATTTACATACAGCAAAAAGGATGAAATCTTAGTGGCTATTTGATGAATTTAGATGAATACATGCCCCTATTTAATGCAAAGCTTAAGTGTCAAAAGTTCCCTGCTACCCTTCCCCATCAATCCTTGTCCCCATCTCCCAGAAGCAACAAGTCTTCTGATTATTTTCACCATAGATTAGCCTCTTCTACAACTCCACAGGGTATGTAATTTTTATGTATAAAAATTTCAGAGCAGAAGGATGCTTTAGATATTCCTATTAAATGCCTGTTAAATTATCTTAGGGAACATGAACATTATTATAACTTCTAGTATTTTCAAAGCGTATCCCAGAGAGAACCTGACCCAAGAAGTTACAGATGACATAACATAGCTGAAGAAGAGCTATGGAATATGGAGTAAGAGAATGTATGGAATGAGGGACGCCTGGGTGGCTCAGTCGGTTAAGCCCCTGCCTTCGGCTCAGGTCATGATCCCAGCATGCTGGGATCGAGTGCCGCATGGCACTCCTTGCTCAGCAAGGAGCCTGCTTCTCTCTCCGCCTCTGCCTGCCATTCTGCCTGCTTGTGTGTTTGCGTGCTCTCTCTCTCTAACAAATAAATAAATAAAATCTTAAAAAGAATCTATGGAGTAAAAGAATGAGAAGCATCAGGTCAGACGAATAAGAATTTTTTTTTTTCTCAGAAATATCTTAAGAAACATGCACAGAAAAGACTAAAAGGATTGACAAAGAAAGATTAAAAGAATGAAATATCCTTTAAGGCACCTGCTGCATATTTACATTTTTGTGTCCCTAGCACCTAGCCCAGTCTCTGGTAAGCAAGTAAGTACTCAGTTAATGTTTGTGGAAGTGAATAAACTGAAGAGTATTTCAAGTATACAGAAGAACACAAACACAGCTGAATATATGAGAATAAGTAAGATTTCTGGAAATCTGAAGAGACCCTTGGATTTACTGGCTACCTTAAGATGAGACTAGCCCAATAAGTGTGGTACAGCTAAGGTCATGGTGGGACAGGATGGGTGGGTGGGGGATGAATGTGACAACTTAAGATCTAGGATTGATGTTGGGCTACAACCACTTACAATTCTGAACATGTGGGTGACAAGAGCAATATTAATTTGCACCTACCTGCCTGATAGCCTAGTAAGTAAAGAAACTGGGAAAGAAGAAGAACCAGGAAGAGGTAACCTGAGAATGGGAATATGAGGGTCAGTCAGGGTTAGAACATTGAAAGTGGCAAGGTAGCATACTCACTATGAGATATTTGGAAATGAAATGCAGGAAAGTACTGTTTCTTGTTGCCCCAATCGTCTTTTTTCCATAACAGGCTTACAATGTCTGTGCACTTTATTAGATTACTTAGTGATTGTATTAAATTGTGGAAAATGCAAAAACTGGATCTTTACTGTGACTCAAAAAAGAAATGAGAATAGGAAATTCTTCAAGAGGCCAGCCAATGTGAAAAGTATCTTGGCTTTTTTGTCTCTACTGCTAATTTAATTCTAGTCTTAAAATCTTAAGGCCCCTACATTCCAAGATCTGTGGTAAAATAAAGTCTTTTGATGTCTTGAATACTTAGCACTTTCTCTGACATTATAAAATAACTTTATAGTGCAGTTAATCAAGTGACAGTAAGAAGTAGTACTCTACAGAGAGCTCATTTTAATATTTAAAAAGATGAATGTGAACTCTAAAGTTGAAGGCAGCCTCATTTGCATATGTACATAGGATGTCATTACTCCATCAAGCAGAACACTGTGTGCCCTGCCCAAGGAGTTGCTTGGCAAAGGCATATATTCATTTCATTTAATATCTACTTAAGTCCTGTGTTTTAAGGTACTGTAGTGGTCTCGGAGAGAAACACAGTGAAAAGTCGGTATTTCCAACATTCCAAAAGATGGTATTTCCCATCTTTCAGGAGGGCAGAAACCTGGAAGAAAGACAGATGCTTACACACATAAATTGAGTACAGTTAGGATAGGATAAGTGCTGGAAAAGAGGTTCAGAAAGGCTATGAGAACATGGGGAGGCTGGGTACCTGGTATATCCGAGACAGTTTTTTGTGTTTTTTTAAAGATTTTATTTATTTATTTGACAGAGAGGGAGAGATCACAAACAAGTAGGCAGAGCACAGGTAGAGAGCGAGGGGGAAACAGGTTCCCCACTGAGCAGAGAGGCAGATGTGGGGCTCGATCCCAGGACCCTGAGATCATGACCTGAGCCGAAGGCAGAGGCTTAACCCACTGAGCCACCCAGGCGCCCCTATCTGAGACAATTTTATGGAGCTTTTGTCTTGAGGGATGGGTAGAACTTGAGGTCATAGAGATGAGGGAAAGAGGATATATCATACTGACATAAAGCATATATTTACATACATATTACAGATAAAACATATACACACATACATTTATACAGGGACATACATTGATGAATTGCACAGATAAATTAATTTATAGGAAATTCCTTAAGCATTCCTTTTTAATGCTTATGGTAAACATTTTACTTACTTGTGGTTCAAGTGGTTCAAGCACTGCAGAGAGATGATATTACTTAAGTATGAAAAATATAAATCTGAAAATCTGGAACACTAAGATACTAAGTTTTGGTTATTTTGACAACTTCTTTTGTATAGTTTGTAAGTAATCATGATAGTCTGACTCCAAAATATCACACTGTTGCAAAATATCACATTGTTAAGAGGAATCTTCACTAAGACAAAACTTTGAATCTCAGCGCCCTGGAGTCAAATCAATCATCACTTTGCAAATGTGAAAAAACTTTCCAAGCAACAAACTTAAATAACATGTTAAGACAACTTAAAAAGGCTAAAATGCAGCTTTTAAAATATATCCTATGAGACACAAAAATGGTTGTTAAAAAGGATGGAATCAAGGGTTGGCAGATTTAGAAACGGTTTTTGACAGCATTTGTTAAAGTTTTCATTTAATTTCTGTGTTCATAGAACTCAATATATTTACTTGTGTAGATCTTTGAGTTGCCCTCAAGGATTTTTAGGCAGATACTTCAGACTTTTAACCTTTTAATTTGCTTCAAAAAGAAAAAATATTTACTTATTTGAGAGAGAGAGCACAAGTGCAAAGAGGGACAGAGAGAGAGGTAGAAAAGCAGACTCCCCACTGAGAATGGAGCCCCACAGTGGCCCTGGAGCCTTTGAACCCAACATCATGACCTAGGCTGAAATCTAGAGTTGGGCATTCAACCAGCTGAGTCACCCAGGTGACCCTAAACCTTTTAATGTATGTGTGTGTGTATATGCACACACACACACACTCATTTCAAGAGAATGAATTTAAAAAATCATTTTTTTAATCTCTTGAGTTCATAGAGAATCTCCTAAAGAAGAGATACTGTGTCCTGAAACTTACTGAAAGATTGTAATTACCTTTGGGATATGGTAGAGACAGACTAGTGGATCATTTCAGGCTGTGTTTGTGAGCAGTTTGCATGGGTCCAGAGACTAGACATCAGGTTTAAACATTCAATTGTGTTATTTTATTTGTGTGGGGTAATCAAAATCACAGAAGAATGGGTCATGAATGAGAATGACAGTATATTGGTGTATGCATAATCTGCACAGATTATTATTATTATCTCAAGAAGGTGATTTATTGGAGAAATTAATATAAAAAGTATGCTTTGCTTGTTATAACCAGAGAAAATAAAATTTAAAAACAAACAATTTTGACATCAAACTATATAGTGCAGTATACCTGCTTTTTAATATTCAAAATCAACTGTTTATTGAGGAATAAGTGCTGTATTTGGGAAACTTCACATATTATATAATGCATGTTTTACCACAATTCAAGGAGGTATTAATATTTCTCTTTTTTTTTTTCTGTGCTTGTCTTGTAGTTAACTAAGTTGGTTATGTGTTAACTGAGATGGAAACTTTATTTAGATGTCAGTATGTTTTGTCACCTCTTAGTGCTATTGCTGGGAGTTTCCTTCATTCACTTGATCTTAAAACTGACTGTTATTCCAGAATGTGTGTGTGTGTGTATGTGTGTTTATTTACTGTTTCCACAGAGGCTTAATCTCTTCAGGATGTTCTGTTAGCAGTAGGATTAGCTAAAATGCATCTAATGAAGCTATGAAGGGTGTCAGTGGCCCAGGGCCCTCAGCCTCAAAACAAGCAAGCATATTAATGAAGCAAAAAAAAATATATAGCTCATTGTAGTCTTTTTAAAACTGTTGCTACATTGTGTCTTTTTATGTTTAATTCTGTTCCAATTGAGAATATGAGGATAACTGATGATATGACAGCAGGTGCCTGTTGGATTCAAAGAATAGCAAAAAATTCAGAGTGGTAAGGAGAGAGCCTCGTTAGAGAGAAGTTGCTGTGGACAGAGTGAGTCAGGCCTTGTAAGCCTTTATAAGAACCTTGGCTTTTACTCTGGCTGAGAAGGGAAGTCACTGAAGGTTTAGAGGAGCAGAGCGACACAATTTGGCTTCAGTTTTCAAAGGTTCATTGTGGCTGCTGCATTAAGGACAGAAAGGAGCAAGATTGGAAGCAGGAGGCAAAGGAGAAGCATATTGTGATATTTAGATGAGGGATTATTGCAGGGGACTTGCAGCAACATGGACATATTTCAAGCTACAACAAGTAGGATTTCTTAACAAAGGATTCCTAGGTGTTAAATTAATGGTTAAGGAGTGAGAGAAAGAGAGAAGATGCTCTCTTCTCAAATTAAGAACCTACAGCTAAGAGAGTAGTGTGTCCAAGGACATGTTTCTATTAAATGACAGACATATGGACATTTAAATTCATGTCTGTCTTATGTCACAGAACCTCTAAACTACTACACAGTGTTGGGGAGGAGAGGAAGGAAGCTGTAGGGTCACTTATTTTCCCCTCCAAAGTATATCTTTTGTAAGTAATTTTGTTTTTATGCCTCTGTACCATCCAGTTCTTACTCATTCCTCTATGTTTTTGTCTTCTAAATTATTTAAGTTTGCCTTTAATTCAGTTTTCAACATGTCACTTAACATTTGGATCCTTATCAAGGCTAAAATAAATTCTCTAATTTTGAGCCAAAACTACTGAAAAACATAATTTTGAGAAAAAAATAAGCCATTGGAAGAGGCTCTGTCAAAAGAATTACAAGGAAGAAAGTTTCTTATTTACTTTCAATACTTGATATGAAAATTAGTATGTGCTTATCATCTATAAGCATATTGTTTACCCGTCAATTAAATTCACAATGCCTATAAACACTTTAATTACACACTATTAAGAGCTAGAAAATTATAACTAGGCATGCTTCAGATATTCATTCCCAGATGTCAAACCACATTACAGGTGAGGATAAAACAAATATCATGTGAACTACCATAACCATATGAGCAATTGATATAACAAATACAGTCACTATTTATTTACCTCAATTTTCTATTGCAGTAAAAAATTGGTATATAAAATATACATTTCCAGTGTACAATATAATAATTAGATATTTGTGATCATCACAGTAAGTCTAGTTATCATCCATCACCATCCATTTAACCCCCTTCATGCTTTTTGTTCACCCTCCAGTCTCCTCCCCTTCTGATAATCACCAATCTATTTTCTGTCTCTATAAATTTTGTTTTCTTTGTTTGCTTGTTTTTTAGATTCACATGAAAGTGAAATCATATAGTATTTGTCTTTGTCTGAGTTACTTCACTTAGCATGGTACCCTCAAGATTCTTCCATTTTGCCACAAAATGGCAAGATTTTCTTTTTATGGCTAAATAGTATTCGTGTGTGTGTGTGTGTGTGTGTGTGTGTGTGTGTGTGTGTTTATCATATCATCTTTAACCACTCATCCATTGATGGGCACTAAGGTTCTTTCCGGGTCTTGGCTATTATAAATAATGCTGCAATTAACATAGGAGTACATGTATCATTTCAAGTTAGTGTTTTCATTTTGTTCTGGTATATACCCAAAGGTAATACAGCTGAATCATATAGTAGTTTTATTTATTTTTGTTTTTTTTTTTATTTTTAAAGATTTTTGTGCATTTGTTTGAGAGAGAGAGCGGGAGAGGAGCAGAGAGAGAGGGAAAGGGACAACCAGACTCTGCACTGAGCACAGAGCCCAATGTGGGGCTCAATCCCAGGATCCTAAAATCATGACCTGAGCCAAAATCAAGAGTTGGACACTTAACCAACTAAGCTACCCAGGCGCCCCATATTTTTAATTTTTTGAGGAACCTCTGTATTGTTTACCACAGTGGCTACAGCAATTTACATTCCCATCTACTGTGCACAAGTATTCCCTTTGCTCCACATCCTTTCCAATACTTGTTATTTCTTGTCTTTTTGATAATGATTCTAACAGATGGGAGGTAATATCTCATTGTGGTTTTCAGTTGCCATTTTGTGATGATAAGTGATGCTAAACATTATTTCATGGGCCTGTTGAACATTTGTATGTCTTTGGAAAATATCTGTTTAGATTCTCTACCCATTTTTAAATCAAATTACTTGTTTCCTTGTTGCAGTTAAGTTGTCTGAATTCTTTATGTGTTTGGGGTATTAATTTTTCATCAGATATATGATCTGCAAATATTTTCTCTTATTCAGTAGGTTACCTTTTTACTTTGATTATGACTTCCTTTGCTGTTTCCACTGCTTTTAGTTTCATGTATTCCCACTTGTTAATTTTTGCTTTTGTTGCCTCTGCTTTTGAAGTCAAATACAAAAATTGAAAGCAAGGAGCAATATCAAGGACTTTATTGCCCAAGTTTTCATCTAGGAGTTATGTGGTTTCAGGTTTTACATTCATGTCTTTAATCCATCTTAAGTTGATTTTTGTGTATGGTATAAGAACTTAACCTAGTTTCATTCTTTTTTATATGGCTGTCTAGTTTTCTCAGCACCATTTATTGAAAAGACTGTCCTTTCCCCCATTGTATATTCTTGGCTCCTTTATTGTAAATTAATTGGCCATATGTATATGGGCTTTTGGTGGTGGGGGGAGGTCTCTATTATGTTCCATTGATCTATGTGTCTGCTTTAATGCCAATTCCATGCTGTTTTGATTAATGTAGCTTTGTAGCATAATTTGAAATCAGGGAGTATGATATCTCCAGCTTTGTTCTTCTTTCTTAAGATTGCTTTGACTATTTGGTATCCTTTGTGGTTCCATAAAATTTTAAGATTATTTGTTCTAGTTCTATAAAAAATGCCATGGTATTTGATAGGGATTGCATTTAATCTATAGCTTGCTTTATGTGGTATGGACATTTTAACAATATTATTTCTTTCAATCCTTAAATATAGAATATATTTTCATTTATCTGTGTCTTATTCAATTTTTCATCAGTGTTATAGTTTTCAGTTCAGGTCTTTCACCTCCTTGGTTAAATTTATTCCTAGGTATTTTATGTGTTTGGATACCGTTATAAATATGGTTGGTTGTTTTTAGTTTATTTCTGATGTTCATTTTTAGTGTATTGATACACAACAGATTTCTGGTTTTGTATCCTGCAACTTTACTGAATTAATTTATAGTTCCAATAGTTTATCTGTGAAGTCTTTAGGGTTTTCTATATATAATATCATGTCATCATTTCCAATTAATTTTTTTTTAATTTTTTAATTTTTAAATTTTTCTTGCCTAAGTGCTCTGCCTGGACTTCTAATAGTATTGTGAATCAAAGTAAAAGTGGGCATCCTTCTTTTGTTCCTGATCTTAGAGGAAAAGGTTTTAACTTCCTACTATTGAGTATGATGTTAGCTGTGGGTTTGTAAATATGGCCTTAGTATGTTGAGATTCAGTCTCTATACCATTTTGTTAAGAGTTTTATTATAAACAGGTGTTGAACTTTATCACATTCTTTTTCTGTACCTACTAAGATAATCATATGGTTTTTAGCTTTCATTTTGTTAATGTGGTGTGTCACATTGACTGATTTGCAGATGTTGAACCATCTTTGCATCCCTGGAATAAATTCCACTGAATCATGATGCATGATGCTTTTAATGTATTATTAACTTCAGTTTACTAATATTTTGTCGACAATTTTTGCATATATATTGGATAGATACAGACCTGTAGTGTGTGTGTGTGTGTGGTGTCCTTGTCTAGTTTTAGTGTCAAGGTAATGTTGGCCCCATAAAAAGAACATAGCAGCAGTTCCTCCACTTCAGTTTTTTGGGATAATTGGAGAAGGATAGGTATTAAATCTTGGAATATTTGATAGAATTCATCAGTGAAGCTGTCTGGTCTGGACTTTTGTTTCTTGGAAGGTTTTTGAATTCTGATTCATTCACCTAACTAGTTATCAATCTATTTAGATTTTCTATTTCTTCAAGATTCAGCTTAGAAAATTATATGTTTCTAGGAATTTGTCTATTTTTTCTGTATTTTCTCATGTTACTATATAATTGCTCATGTTAGTCTCATAATCCTTTATATTTTTGTGATATAATTTGTGACTTCTTTGTTTTCATTCTGATTTTATGTGTCTTCTCTCTTTTTTCTTGTTGAGTCTAGGAAAAGGTTTTTCAATTCTGTTTATCTTTTAAAAACACCAGCTTTAGCTTCATTGATCTTGTCTATTCTTTTTAGTTTCTATTTCATTTATTTAAGCTCTAATATTTATTATTTCCCATTATTGCATATTATTTCTTTATTGACTATAAGTTGCTCAATAGCATGTTGTGTAGTTGCCACATATTTGTGATTTTTCCAGGATTCTTCTTATAATTTTTTAAAAAGATTTTATTGATTAGTTTGATAGAGAGAGACACAGCAAGGGAGGGAACATAAGCAGGGGGAGTGAGAGAGGGAGAAGCAGGCTTCCAGCCAAGCAGGTAACTCAAAGCGGGGCTCGATCCCAGGACTCTGAGATCATGACTTGAGGCAAAGGCAGATGCTTAACGACTGAGCCACCCAGGCACCCCATTCCTCATGTAATTAATTTCTAGTTTCATAGCACTGTTGTCATAAAAGATGCTTGATTTGATTCAGTATTCTTAAGTTCAATGAATCTTGTTTTGTGACCTACCACATGATCTATCCTGAAGAATATTCTATATGCACTTCCAAAAAATCAGCATTTCAGTGCTTTGGGATGGAATTTTTTGTATATATCTATTAAATTCATCTAGTCTTGGTGTCCTGGGTGACTCAGTCACCTGATCAGGTGAGCTGGGTCACCTGATTTCTGACCCAGGATGTGGTCTATTCTGGAGAATGTTCCATGTGCACTAGAGGAGAATATATATTCTGTTGCTTTGGGATGGAATGTTCTGAATATATCTGTGATGTCCATCTGGTCCAGTGTGTCATTTAAGGCCTTTATTTCCTTGTTGATCTTTTGCTTGGATGATCTATTTCAGAGAGAGGGGTATTAAAGTTCCCTACTATTATTGTATTATTGTCGATGTGTTTCTTTGATTTTGTTATTAATTGATTTATATAGTTGGCTGCTCCCATGTTAGGGGCATAGATATTTAAAATTGTTAGATATTCTTGTTGGACAGATCCTTTGAATGTGATATAGTGTCCTTCTGTTAGGGTCCATGATCAAAGGAACGAGATCAACACAAAGCGAAAATCAAGCAAAGCTTTATTTCGCACCAAGCATCGAAAATCAAACCAACCAGTTGGGGCCGTCTCTTACAAAGAGGCAATGACGACCTCGACACCGACCCCAATTACTTCCCTTACCCGACGATTCCCTCTACCCGATGATTCCCCCTACCCGACGACTCCCACGACCCGACGACTCCTGCTACCCGACGACAGCTGCTACCCGATGACCGCCACTACCCGACGATGGCTGGTACCCAATGGCTCCCCTACCCGACGATGACACTCCTGGTGGCACTGCTCTCTGACCGAGGCCGCTTCCCGGCTGGCAAGGACACTCCCCGGCTGGTGAGGATGCTCCCCGGCTGGCAGCTTCTCCAGATGGCTATGCTGCTTATGATGCTCCCGGCGAGGCCACTCCCAATGCTGCTCCCGATGACTACGCTTCCCCTATGACGCTGCTCCCAACGATCCCGATGCTCCCGACGCTGCTGCTCCCGATGCTCCTGACAACCCCGACGCTATCACTCCTACACTACTTCACAGACTAATCTTTGTAGAGGTGGCCGAGCCCGGGCCACACATAGGTGGCCAATAGGACTGCAACACACAGGGAAAACTGCACAGTCACGCTCGGTCAGCAATACGGGTGGCCAATTGAATTTCAATCCACCATAGTAAATATATGTGTGCCCCACTGATTGGATGTCTCCATCGGGATGGCCCGCTCCTACATCCGGGACCTGCAAGCAAGTTCATCCTGGAGGGGCAGGGTCAGTCCAAGCCCACAACAAAAGGGCTCCCTCTGGCCAACCAGGCCCCTACACTTCCTCCTCTCTTATTATAGTCTTTGGCTTAAAATCTAATTGATCTGATATATGGATTGCTACCCCAGCTTTCTTTTGATGTCCATTAGCATGGTAAATTGTTTTCCACCCCCTCACTTTAAATCTGGAGGTGTCTTTGGGTCTAAAATGAATTTCTTGTAGATAGCATATGGATGGGTTTTGGATTTTTATCCATTCTGATACCCTGTGTCTTTTGATTGGGGCATCTAGCCCATTTACATTCAGGGTAACTACTGAGAGATATGAATTTAGTGCCATTGTATTGCTTATAAGGTGACTGTTACTGTACATTGTCTGTTCCTTTCTGGTCTACTACTTTTAGGCTCTTTCTTTGCTTAGAGGACCCCTTTCAATATTTCCTGTAGGGCTGGTTTGGTGTTTGCAAATTCTTTTAATTTTTGTTTGTCTTGGAAGCTTTTTATCTTTCCTTCTATTTTCAATGCAGCCTAGCTGGATATGGTATTCTTGACTGCATATTTTTCTCAATTAGTTCTCTGAATATATCATATTAGTTCTTTCTGGCCTGCCAGGTCTTTCCATTAGATAAGTGGATAAGTTTGCTGCCAATCTAATATTTCTACCATTGTATGTTACTGGCTTCTTGTCCTGGGCTGCTTTCAGGATTTTCTCTTTGTCGCTAAGACTTGTCAGTTTTACTATTTGATGACAGAGTGTGGATCTATTTTTATTGATTTTGAGGGGGTTCTCTGTGCCTCCTCATTTTGATGCTTATTCCCTTTGCCATATTAGGGAAATTCTCTACAATAATTTGTTCCAATCTACCTTCTGCCCCTTCTCCCTTTCTTCCTCTTCTGGAATCCCAAGAATTCTAATAATGTTTCATCTTATGGTATCACTTATCTCTCAAATTCTTCCCTTGTGGTCCAGTAGTTGTCTCTCTTTTGTTCAGCTTCTTTATTCTCCATCATTAGGTCTTCTATATCACTTATTCTCTCTTATGCCTCATTTCACCTAGCAGTAAGAGCCTCCATTTTTTAGTGCACTTCATTAATAGCTTTTTAAAAATTTCAACTTGGTTAGATTTTAATTCTTTTATTTCTCCAGAAAGGGCTTTTATTTCTCCACACAGGGTTTCTCTAATATCGTCCATGCCTTTTTTAAACCCAGCTAGCACCTTAAGAATTGTTGTTCTGGGGGCGCCTGGGTGGCTCAGTGGTTTAAGTCTCTGCCTTTGGCTCAGGTCATGATCTCAGGGTCCTGGGATCGAGCCCTGCATCGGGCTCTCTGTTCAGTGGGGAGCCTGTTTCTCCCTCTCTCTCTGCCTGCCTCTCTGCCTACTTGTGACCTCTCTCTCTCTGTCAAATAAATAAATAAAATATTAAAAAAAAAAAGAATTGTTGTTCTGAACTCCAGTTCTGACACATTACCAATGTCTGTATTGATTAGATCCCTAGCAATTGGTAGGGATCTTTTGTTCTTTTTTTCCTGTGGTGAGTTTTTCTGCCTTGTCATTTTATCCAGATAAGAATATACGAATGGGAGAATAAAATACTAAAAGGGTGGCAAAGATCCCAGAAAAATGTACGCTAATGAAGTTAGAAGAGATCCAAAACTGAGGGGTGGGGGGAAGGGGGAAAAACATAAAAATTAAAAATTTATATATTATATATATATATATATATATATATATATATATATATATATATGACTGGTGAATAGAACAGAGCCACCCACTTGATTTTGGGTATATTTTGGTCTCTTAGAAGAAACTACCTCGTAAAATTTAAAGAAAAACTTATATATGTCCCAAAATAAGGGTAAACACGATGAATGGATTGAATATGACTATAAAGATGAAAATTTAAAAAAAAATTTCTAAAAACGGAATTGATAATATAAGTTGGTTGGGATAAGAAAAAAAAAGAGGGAATGCACTCAGGCTGGAGACTAGAACAAAGCCATGTGCTAGATTAGGGTATATTTTTATCTATTTGAAGAAATTGTATCTGAGATTTTTTTAGAAAAAAAAACCTATATGTATACAAAAAATAAGGAAGGGATAAAATATGGCTGTAACAATGAAGGTTTAAAATATATATATATTTTAATATAATACATATAATTTATATATATATTTATATAATATATATTATATATTATACATATTATATATTTTCCATTTCCATTTATATATATTTATATATATATTATATTATATTTGTTAAGAGAAACTAGTTAAAAATGTTAAAAGAGGAAAGCAGAAAAGTTAAAAAAATAGAATAAGAAAAAAAATTTTTTTAATTAACTTTGCAAGATGAAAGGATCATGGGAAAAAAGCCATGAATTCTATGCGTTGCTTTCCCCTAGCTCTGGAGTTCCACTGTTCTTGATCAGTGAACTTGGTCTCGGCTGGATGTTCTTGCTGATCTTCTGCGGGAGGGGCCTGTTGTAGTGATTCTCAAATGTCTTTGCCCAAGGCAGAATTGTACCACCCTTGCCAGGGGCCAGGCTAAGTAATCTGCTCAGGTTTGCTCCTAGAGCGTTTTTTCCCTGAACACTTTCTGTATCACTTTGTAGGATGGGAATGAAAATGGTGGCCTCCCAATCTCCAGCCCATAGGAGCCAAGAACTCAGGGCCCCACTCCTCAGTGCGCTCTCAGAGATAAGCAGTGAATCACTCCTGACTCCTTGGTCTCCAGTCACACTCCGAGCTCACCCAGCCCATGACTGAGCTTTTCTATCTCTGGCACATGGCCCGTTTGGAGTCTCCAAACCCAGCAGATTCCTGCCATGCTGCTCCTCCCAGAGGAGGAAGGTGAGTCTCGCCAGATCTGCCACTTGTGGAGCAGTGGTCTGACTGTGCCTTGGATAATGGTTTAAGGTAACCCCAATCTGAAAGCTCACTCTTTGGCTCTGTCTCTGTAGTCTGCTTCCCCGCTCTGACACATGGCAGCTCTGCCACACTCAGACACCCCCAATCTTTTTTCCCCCCATTTTATTTATTTTATTTCTTTTCAGTGTTCCAAAATTCATTGTTTATGGTACCATACCCATTGCTCCATGCAATACGTGCCTTCCATAATACCTACCACCAGGCTTACCCAACCCCCATCCCCCTCCCCTCCAAAACCCTCAGTTTGTTTCTCAGAGTCCACAGTCTCTCATGGTTTGTCTCCACCTCCGGTTTTCCTCTTCTCACTTCTCCTCTCCATATCCCTCTAACCTCTGTGTTATTCCTTATGCTTCACAAGAAAGTGAAACCATCTGATACTTCATACTCTCTGCTTGACTTATTTCACTCAGCATAATCTCTTCCAGTCCCATCCATGTTGATAGAAAGTTGGGTATTCATCCTTTCTGATGGAGGCATAATACTCCATTGTATATATGAACCATATCTTCTTTATCCATTTGTCTGTTGAAGGGCATTTTGGTTCTTTCCATAATTTGGCGACTGTATAAACACCCCTGATCTTTCTGTGATCCTATGGGAATTGAGACCACACTGTCCTCGAGAGGGCTCCACCCCTTCTTAGCCTCTGGAGTGATGTCCCTCAGTGGAGCAGACTTCTAAAAGTTCTTATTTTGTGTTCCATTCCTCTGCCACTTGCTGGGAGCCAGCCCCTCCCCCCATGGTCTGTCTCCCCGTGGCTTTGGATTCACTTCTCCACATGTCCTACTTTTCAAAAGTGGTGACTTTTCTGTTCCTAGAATTGCTGCTCTTCTTCTCTTTTATCTCCTTTTGAGTTTGTTGGTGTTCACAATGGTTTGATACCTATCTAGCTGAAGTACTGGGATCTGATGTCATTTCGGTCTGACACTCATCCACCATCTCCCCTCTCACCCCCAGTCGTATTGTTTTCTAAGGTCAGACATTTTTAGAGCCCTATCTTCTCCAGTGTAAGTCCCAAGGGTTGGATTGCCTGATTTGGGGTGAAAACTTCTCACTGCACAGGAAAAAGTTCTAGAACTGTGAGATCAATCTCTATTGTGGTTTGCTCTACTGGGGCCGGGGGGGGGGGGGGGTTGGTCTCTGCCTCTCCTATTCATCTCAATGTGACCCTTTTGTGGATCCTTTGTTGTGAATAGTTTTCAGTTCTTTTTCACCAGGAATTATTCCCTATGTAGCTATAGATTTGGTGTGTCCCTGGGAGGAGGTGAGTTCAGGCTCTTCCTACACTACCATCTTGGACCACTTCCCTCTTTACCTCAATATTTTAAGGATATGGATTTTATTAGAGAGCAACTTTTTTTTTTCTTCCCATCAGCAAGTCTAATCTCAAGGCAAAAGCAGATCCCTGTGACTTTGTGTTCATGAACTAAATTCAAGAAGAAAAGATTAAAGCCATGGATAAAGTTCATGTTTTTTTTATGTTATGTTCTGCTAGTCTTTCTGTTTACAGAAGGAGGAAGCTTTGGCACACGGTATACCAAAAATTTATAGTCATAAAACCCTGGTCCCTCAAGAGAATCTCACATCCCTCTTGAAATTTGGATTAGAATTTACATTTGGAAAGATTTTATAGCTGATATTTAGATCTCCATTTAACTTCATTTAATGGAATAAGAACATAACCTAAGTTTGAGAGTTTTATTTTTAACCTTTAACGGAAAAAAACTTGAAATTTCTCTTGGTCCTTTTGATACCAAGTCCAATTTACAGTTGGTTTGAATGACAACTCCTAGAGGTCATTGCAAGAGAAAAGTGTGGTGAAGGTGATAGCAGAAGCCAAGCCTGAGGAGATGTTTGTCCCCTTTGGGCACATTCTGGGCTAGGTCCATGTGGTTAAATTACTTGAAGTTATTATACTAAATTTGTATCAGACTTCAAGGAGTCAGAGTCCCCAGCCTTTTCTAAAGACCATGGCTTTTTCAGGATTTATAACAGGTGAGTTCTTTTTTTTTTAACTAGAGACTTACTACTGCTTTGAGCCTCTCTCAATTTGAATATACCAGACACTTGTTAGAAATCTCCAGTGGATTACTCAGCCATCAGAAAGGATAAATACCCCCCATTTGCATTGATATGGATGGAACTGGAGAGGGTTATGCTAAACTGTAGTAAGTCAAGCAGAGAAAATCAATTATCATATGGTTTCACTTATACATTGAGCATAAGGAAGAGCATGGAGGACATTAGGAGAAGGAAAGGAAAAATGAAGGGAGGAATCAGAGTGGGAGGCAAACTGTGAGAGACTGTGGACTCTGGGAAACAAACTGAGGGTTTCAGAGGGGAGTGGGTTGGGGAGATGGGTTGACCTGGTGATTAGGGAGGGCACACATTGCATGGAATACTGGGGTTATATACAAACAATAAATCATGGAATACTACATCAAAAACTAATGATGTATTATATGATGACTAACATTACATAATAAAATAAAATAAAATAAATAGAAAAAAAAAGAAATCTGCAGTCGATATATAGACATCTTTGAATAACAAGGCCTTGAAAGTCATCATAATACTTTTGGATGAATATAATAGGGTATCCTTGACCTGACACTCTTAGTTCTCAGAAATATATATATGCAGGCTACCTTTTCAGGCTCATCATTTCTATTTTCATTTAAATAAACTATTCTTTAGCCAAATTAGTCTAACTCTTAACTCTTTTATTATTCAGGTGAGACCTGAATTATAAGGCGGGACCATAAGTGTGGGGAAATAAGACTTCCCTGGATTTCTCAATGCTTCTGCTCTAGCTCTTAGGCCACAGAAGCTTAAAAACTATAAAATCAGAGAATGTTTGTTTTCATTTCTCTTTAGAACATAAAAAGCACCTCACATACCATGAAAATTAGTTCTGTAGTCATTTGTCTACTTAATTTCTCTAATTTGAAAGAATACTAAAGCTTCTCCTATCTTCCAAGAAAATCAACTGATCAGAGCTTGGACTAGGTCCCTAGCTTAAACCCCAAAGTGCCTGGAAGGCTGGAGGGCCATCTCAGTAGGGATTTATGTGTCAAAAAGGGATGAAGCTCCAAAACTTGAAGACTTCTCTGGGCAGATAATTTTTACAAGTTGAGACATGCAGGGACTATATGGCTCCTGGAGAGATTTTATTTACAAAAGGGGAGGGGGACAAATGCTTTCTTCCTTTTTATAAGCAGAGAAAAATAAATTTTTCTCATCTCTACCATGGGTGTCTAGCCACTCACATAAGACAATTGACATGACTTTCATTGTACTACTCTAAAGGTAAGGACTAGAGCAAATGCGGCCCAATGTACTTATTATTTACTGTGAAGAATTTACTACAAATCTGTCTCTGACCCAGAATACTTTACATGTACCTTCAGGATAAAATGAATAAAGAGGGTGTGAAGGTTATTTCTGAAGAACTGCCATTGAATTCTCATGCTAGAAAAACATTACAAATTACAAATTTCAATGATGATTTAAAAGTCTTCTTCTTGTCATATTTCTCTATCATGTCACTACTCGTTTTCTAGACAGGGTTAATACAGTTTTGCTGTTTCTATATCACTTCCATAGGGGTTGACTATGAAATCACTTCAGTGGGCTATAATTTATGGCTATTTTTGCAAAAAAGAATTCTTGACAGAAAAAAAAGCACAGTAGAAATCTTGTTGACAGGCATAATAATCGTAGGTAATATGATTTGTAGTTATTTTTTTCTCATTAGAAATTAGAAGTGATACCATAAAATGCATTCTTTCAGCAGTGAGAAAGAATCTAATGTTCTACATTGTCATTTGAATCTACTAAGGAAATCACAAAGGAAAGTTCAGTACTCATTCCTATCCTGGCTATTTGTGATATGCTTTTTTGTGCAGTCCATTCTCAAGAGTCACAGTATGTGAATGTTCTGTAATTGTTGCCACAAAAACTGAATGTTCATAGTGAATATTGAATCTTTGCTACTATGACAAATATATTAGGTTAGGTTCCTATGAGTCACTGTTTACAACTTTTTGTCAGCAGATCAATAATAACTTTGTATTATATGTGTTTCTGTTCAAAGTTGCCATATTAAATATATACTGTTGAGTCATTAATATTGAACTCATGGCCAACAGCACTCTACATTTTGCCTAAATGAAGCTTTCCTAACAGTTACGCTTTCTCTGATAAGGTATAGCACATCCTGTGCTTGGAACACCTGACAGCAGTTTAACATTAAGACTGGGGGCTGTTTTAAATGAAATCACCAAAAAAACCCCACAAAAATGAAAAAAAGAAAGAAAAAAAGAAAGAAAAAGAAACAACCCAAAATCCCAAAGCATGGCTCTAAATAGATCACCAAAAAGAACACTTGTTTACAGATTGAGGTGTAAAACAAGAAGGCAGAGTGTTGTTTTGCTCCTTAGCTGAGAGAGAGCATGTCCTATAATTAAGAAATTTTTGCCACTTGGTGCATGTCCATAAATGGCTGTGAAAATGCTATGAGTATTGGTTTTGAGGTTACAAATGAATTTTTGTGCATAGGCAAATTTTAAAGTACAGAATCTACAAATAATGAGAACTGACTGTATTTTCAGAGACTAAAAATGAAACAAGTACCACATTGCTGGATATAGGTATCCATGTTTTGAACTTTCACTGGACTTGTTTAAACAGAAACTTGAACAAGCTTGATGAGACATTTTGTGGAATAGATCAAACATAATAGAACTTTGGGGACTAGATGATTTTTTAACCCTATAAACACTGAGATTTTAAGACTTTGTTTTGTACAGATTATACTCCAGAATGTTAAACCTAAAAAATGCCCATAGCTTCAGATTTTTTAAAATATATATATATATATATATATTTTTTATGGACTTTCAAACTATTTATTACTCTTGAACTCTGGCTATGCACCAAATACAAGAAAAGCCAGCACATACATAAAATATATTTTTAATAATTGGACAAGATTTTAAGTTGTCATATAATTATAACTGTCTTTCATGTAATAAATAGTTTCTTCTGGTAATGTCTTAGATATTGTTTTGATCTTCAAAAAAAAGTCCTAGGTTAAGGGGGATACTTACACACATACAACCCCTTACAGGTTATATGCTAAAACACTTATATTACATTTAAATTCACATAATCAAGTGAACATGTTATTTCCAGTAAGTTTCCTTGGAGAAACGAGCTAAGTTTCTTTTTTGTCCTGTTGCCATGGGGTAAAAACTTTTTTTCCTCTTTAAAATTGCCCTGAAGGACCAGCTGAAGCTGAAGTGGGCATGGACTAGAGGGTCCCAGGGTGCCATTCACTAAGGCTGCCTTGGCTGGTCAAGGAGTTAGTACAGGCAGAATCTGGGGATCCTAAGGTGTGCTATGCCAGGGTCGCCTTGGCAGGATGACTGGAGCTGCAGTGGTTGTGGATGGGGAGTTCATGTGGTACTCTACACCAGGGTCTCCATGGCAGATGGCTGGAGCTTGAGTGGGCTTGGGCTGGGGGGACTCCAGGGTGCTCTGTGTCAGGATGACTCCAGTGGCATGGCTGGAGCTAGTGTGGGAATGGGCTGAGGATATGGGGCATGCCATGCCAGTGCTGCTTCACTACATCGGCTAGACCTGCAGTAGTTATGGGCAGTGGGGCCTGGAGCTCACCAAGCCAGGACCACCTTGATGGGATGGTTGGAGCTGGTGTGTTCCAGGGATCTGAGGTGCACTGATATGGCCCTAGCAGACTGGCTCAAGCTCTTGCACCCTGTTCCCATATGTTCCATCAAAGTAGAAGGGGAAAGTAAAAAAAGATGGCACTCTCCAGTGCCTCCAACCATGGTGAGTACCAGCAGTTGACTGCCCACTTGGCAGATGATCTGTGGTTAGTAAATGGATCTCCTCCATTTATAGTTTAGTTGCCTTTTATACCATTTGGAGGTTTTTTTGTTTGTTGGTTTTTTGTTTTGTTTTTTTTACCCTATACCCCAGAGTAGGTGAGCCCTGCACAGGCCCCTTCATGATATCCCTTCTTAACAAAAGTTGTCAGGTTGTATGTGCAGGATGGGTTTTCCATCAATATCATTTCTCCACCTCTTCCACCCTTCTCTGTGTGGTCCCTCTTTCATTTGCTGTACAGAAGCGGTTCAGTCAGCCTTCAACTCTTCTTCAGGAAGAATTGCTGTGTGTGGATTCAGTGTGTCTGTGGGAGGAGATGAAATCAGGTCTTCCCATGTCACTATCTTGGACCACCTTCCTCAATGAGTATCTTTCCAAGAATATAAAATTTGGGGTACAGAAGTGCATCATACCTAAAAAAGTTATAAGAAAAAGTTGCATTCTTTGAAATCAGAGTTGTCTTTTTAATTTCTCAAGTATTTCAAAGAAGTCCATTTTTGCATCTTTACTGTAGAATGCACGTTGATGGAAGAGTTGGCTTTTGATTTAAAAAAATGGTTCAAATTAATAGTTATTTCTATTTTGCATCAAATGGATACATTTTGTACTTTATCCAAGTCTTCTCAACCCACATACTCCATCAACATTCTTTTATATTTTTTTCCTAATGCTGTTTCTGATGGGTTATTATCTGAGACTGGGTTGGTAGAGATTCAATTTAATAGTTTCTTAACTCCAAAAATAATTTCTTTTCACACTAAAAGAAAGCCCTGCTTTGGTTGCTTTTAAGTTTGTTATATCAAGATATGCTTTTTCAACCCCTAGTTTGCAAAGTCTATTTTTTAACCAATAATTATCAAGCTAGCTAATTCTGCCACTAATTTATGCCTCTGAAAGAAAGAAAATCAAACATGAAACATAAAGGCTAAGGATAAAAGATTGATAGCTTAATGGAAAAAAATTGGTTTTTGCCAAGAAGGGAACCCAGTTCAGCATTGAGTTTGGGCTCTGAGTTTCAGGGGAAGAGACATAGGGTAGGTCCTTCAAAGCCAAACTGTCTCTGTCTCCTTTTAGGAAAACATCTCCAAGAGTTGCAGACTAGCTGCCAGTGTCTGGATTTGTCAGTTGAGTAAATGCTAGATTCATGGGAAGGTGGCTTCTGCTTCAAAGGTGTAGGACTCACCTAAGGACTGTGGTGTCCACCTGCTCCACTGCATGTGAAGTGGCCAATTCAGGATCCTGGCTTGAGTCAGAACTGCACCACTGTCAGTGAGTGGGTCCCAGGTAATAGCTGATCAGCTATCTTAGATATTGGTTCCTCTGGTGTAAAAGAAGAACAATATGTGGTCCAATGTATTTTAATGTTGTTCACATGAAGACCATCCTTGGACCTAATATTGCAGCAGCTATTGTTAAAAACTTTTGTTCTGGGGTGCCTGGGTGGCTCAGTGAGTTAAAAGCCTCTGCCTTCGGCTCAGGTCATGATCTCAGGGTCCTGGGATCAGGCCCCACATCGGGCTCTCCGCTCAGTGGGGAGCCTGCTTCCCTTCCTCTCTTTCTCTGCCTGCCTCTCTGCCTACTAGTGATCCCTGTCAAATGAATAAAATCTTTAAAAAAAAAAAAAAAACTTTTGTTCTTACTACATGTCTCTACTCTATCTATTCGAGAGTGTTAAATCCTGTTAGTAAGCCAATAAAGAAATATGTTAATCACCACATAGCTAAAAAGTTAGAAATAGCCAAAATTGGATCTGATGCTATGATAGAATAGAATGACATCCAAGGAGAACTTAACTGAAAAATAATAATAATAATAATAATTTTTTTTTTTAATTTAGTTAAGTGCCTTTGTAAAGAGGAGAGAGAAAGAACTGCTTCGTTTAACTCCTTGTCTTCTACCAAGAAACTGCCTCACTTCCCTCTTCAAGCTAGACTTGGTTTGACTGGCAGGCTCACTCTGATCAATCTATTACTCCCTTTTGAGGAAAAAATAAGTTTTCAGCTTCTGAGCTTCTAACACCTACCTTCTGGGTATTTAAGAGCAAAAACACTTCAAAGAAATGTTTTTATTTTAAGAGCAATTTTCCTGTTACCTGCTAGAAGCAATATCTGTATTAAATACAACTGCCAGTTTTCAATGCTATAATGTCATTTTTGAGAGTCCTTTCCTTGGTATGAATTTTCAAAACCATTTCTATTCCACCTTTCAAGGAAATATTTACATATTAATTAGTGTTCAGTGGTAATTTTAATTGGGTTTCCTTGTAGGAATTTTTTTTTAAAGATTTTATTTATTTATTTGAGAGAGAGAGAAAGCAAAGCCCAAGCGGGGAAAAGGGAAAAGCAGGCTCCCCGCTGAGCAGGTGCCAGGCTCTGGGGCTCCATCCTAGGACCCTGGGATCATGACCTAAGCTGAAGGTAGAGGGTTAACTGGCTGAGCCACTCAGTTACCCCATCCCTCTAGGAAATTTCAAGAAAAGCTTAAGCATTTTGATATATAAAATGATGCAGAAGGGACAGTAAGAATAAATACTGAAAACAAATTTCAAAAAGTAACGAGAAAGTGGGAAAATAAGAGCATAAAGAAGATTTAGAAAATATATCAAAAAAAAAGGTCAAAATTCAGGAGAGAGCTCAGAATTGGTGATTGATAATTAAGACCAGCAATATTTCCTACTTCTACTGCCTTACTTTCCTTCAGCTTAGATCTAAGTGATTCTGCTGATCATGATTAAAACCAGAGATGAGTGAGGAGGACAACGCAGACTCAGAGAAATAGTTTAGGGAACTAAGAAAAGTGAAATGTATGACCAGTTACAGAAGATTAAAGAATTATGTGTCCGATTTCTCTAAATTAGACTTCATTATTCTAAAATAAGATCCAAGTACAGTGGGCATAAATTGAGGTTAGACATCTTTTTTATGTGAACTTTCTAATTCTATGCTTTGTATGATTTTTGTTGTTGTTGGGATATGCAACATTATTTACTTACTTATTGATTTATAAAGACTTTGTCTATTAAGGAACTAAACCTTTGTCTTTCATACCATTAATGTAAAGCAGACTTAAATGTTTATCTTAGAATCCTAACAAAAAGGGGGAAATAAGCGTGCTACTCAAGATTCTATTATAAAAGAGAAAGACCTTATTGTTAACAACTGAAGTTTATGTTTCTAGTTTCTGCAATCTTCTGTTTTCTTCATTAAGAATAAACTTTAAACCAAGCTTTTTCCTGCAACTCTGTTAAGTTTGGAATTAAAACAATTAATTAAATGGATCTAAAATTAAAGAAAACTTTGTTCTTAATTGGAAATCAATTGGCTTTGGATAGATCAGAATCTAAATGGAAATGGGATACAATCAAAGTAAATTTAGATGATAAAACTGGTGTCTTCCCTTTCAGTTGGATAAAGAAAACATTAGGTGAAGGTATGCTTGGAAAATACTGCGAGGTTATAAAACACCAACAGTGAAGTCTTAAATTAAGCTACAACTGAAACCATGTATTTTCAGAAGCACACTTCATAGCTTCTCTCCTTATCTGTATCGCTTCATTAAATTAGCATAAAAAACTTCAAAATACCATGGCAAGTAATTTAATAAGAATTACTTAATGTACCTGATCCAATTTTTCTGCAGGTAGATAATAAAAAGGTGAATGTGAAAGCATTCAAGATTTTATCCAGTTCCATGGTTTTAAGTACCATCTATAAGCTGAGGTCTCCCAACTCTCCATATTCAATCTTGACATCACCACTGAAATCCAGCCACATATACAACTGAATTGTGACAAGTTACCAACAAGCCCATATATTAATTGATCACTATAGATAAAAGCATGTATTTGACACACCAATAATTAAGCATCCTTATTCATCGTTTTCCCTCACATCCAATCCATTAGGAAATCTTGTGTTTGCTCTCCCCTAACATAGTTTTAGGACTAATTGCTTCTCACCATTGGCTCACTACTGAAGCCCTAGTCCATACCACATCTTCATCCTTCTCCCTTACCTACTCCCACTCTTGCTTCTCTACAGTCTATTCCCCACATAACTCCTCAGGTAATTATCTTTTTTTTTAATATTTTATTTATTTGACAGAGAGAAATCACAACTAGGCAGAGAGGCAGGCAGAGAGAGAGGAGGAAGCAGGCTCCCTGCGGAGCAGAGCGCCCAATGTGGGGCTCGATCCCAGGACCCTGGGATCATGACCCGAGCCGAAGGCAGAGGCTTTAACCCACTGAGCCACCCAGGTGCCCCCTCAGGTAATTATCTTAAAGCTTACATCAGATCAGATCACTTTCTCCCGTCAAACTCTTTAATGGGTTCCTTTATCCATAGTAGTAAACTCAAATTCAAACTCTTTACCATAAACTCACCTCCTCAAACTCATTTCCTGTTACTACCCCAGCCTCCATGGCCTTTTGTCTACCTTGGGCCTTTTGCATTTCCTGTTCTCCCTAGCATGCTTCCCCCACATTTTCATATGCCTCACTTCAGCTTAAATATCATCTCCTTACTCCTAGTTACTCCTTTGGCCCCCTTTATTTTCTACATAGCATTAGTTATCCGAAATTATATTAGTAATTATGAGTTTGTTGAATGTTTCTCCTTAAAAAGAAGGCAGAAAAGGCCCATGATGATCACATAGTTCAACATCCTTGTAGAGTGTAAGAAGAAACTGAGGCCCACAGAAGCTAGATGTTTTGTCAGTGTACTTCCAGTTAGTTAGGGGTGAAACCAGAAATGAAAATGAATTCTTCTGAGAAAGCAGTAGGGCAGAATTCCTCCTGTTCTATTTCCCTAAGTCACACTTCATCAATGTTTGTTTAATCCAATTATCCTTCCTTTCTCAAGATATCCAGTGGAGGGGAAAGAGCTCAACCTTCTCACCACAGACCTGCAGTTTTACCTATCCAGCTTTATAACTGAGGTATGCCATTAAAAAAAAAAAAAAAGGTATTCATTTATTTGAGAAAGAGAGAGAACCAGCAGGGGAGGGGCAGAGGGAGAAGGAGAGAGAGAATTCTCAGGCAGAATCCCTGATGAGGATGGAGCTTGTTGCTGGGCTCAATCCCATGACCCCAAGACCATGATCTGAGCCAAAACCAAGAGTTGGACACTTAACCTACTGAGCCATCCAGGTGCCCCTGAGATATGTCATTCTTAAGCATGTCATAAGTATTTATACATCCATCCATTCCTAGGACCATTACAAATAACTAAGATGCTTTACCCAATAACTTCTATTCATTTGGTGGCACCAAACAACTACAGAGGCTTTTAAAATTTTTAAGGCTTCCTACCACTCCAACTCTGGTTAGAATGGTGAGAAGCTCTGAGTTAGAGCTTGCCATAGTTTTGATTTTTTAGTAAGTCATTGTAACTTGAACTTGCAGAGATGATTTGTGGTGTCTCTTTGACTCTATTATTCATAAACACTTTTTAGTGTGAACGTGTGCTTTCGAAAATCTAAAATATCTCAAGTAGGGGTTCCTGGCTGGCTCAGTCAGTAGAGCATGCGACTCTTGATCTCAGGGTTGTGAGTTTGAGCCCCACATTGAGGGAAGAGTTTACTTAAAAATAAGTAAAATAAAGTAAATAAGATGTCTTACATATGTGTTTTATGAATCGATCTATATTTGATAAAAAAGGGTCTGGCAGCCCCCCAGGATAGTCATTATGCACAACAGTCCTCATGCGGAGCAGGATGGCAGAAGACAAATAGATCGTAAACAGAAAAATGGTAGAGATTTGGCTTTGTGTATACCTGCTACTTAGAGGTTATTTACAGCAATTTAATTGCTAAAATTAGGGGGTTTTTTTGTGATGACTTTAGTAATTCTCATTAGAGGATTGAAAATCAAATTTGGATATTTGAGAACTTTGCTCAGTTGATTCAAAATAATGAAGGTTTGTTATTTGAAAAATTTTAGAAGCAAATATTATAGTTTATATAAATTATCAAGAATTATTAGTCACGGTATGATTAACATTGTATCAGCTTCTATGTGATGCGCAAAAAGAAAGCAGAAAGCATAGTTCTTGTCTTTTAAGTTTTCATAGTGAACATTACCATACATTTTGATTTTACTGCCCTTCTCTGAGTCAGTGCTGGGTAAGAGTTGGCTGATGTCAGCACAGTAGCCATTTTAACAGGGCTGTTTCTTTCAAAGTAAATAGTGTAGCTTATTTTTCAGAATTACCACAAACACCTCTTGAAGTTGATTGAACACATACTTGTAAGGCTTTACAGTATGCAAAATACAATACCATGTCTTGTGAGTGAGGAAAAAAGAATGTGACCAGATTTAAAAACTTGTCTTCTTTCCTAGCAGAGATATCCAGTTAAGCATACAAATCATCACAATATAAAGTTACCTGTGATAATTGTTCTAAGAGAAGAAATTACGAAGTGTAGTAAACATTCAGCAAAGAGAGAGAATGCAATATGATAAAAACATGAATAAAAAGTCTTCTAGAAGCCTTGAGCATTTTTGCAGTGTTTTGAGGGTATTTTTACGGACAAAGATAAGAAAAGGGCTGTGGAATGGAGACCTACCAGATGGAAAGAAACATAAAGAAATAGAGGCAGATAATCCTAGAGTTCTTTTGGGAAGTGGGAAATAACTCACTCTGGCTGGATGCTGGGGCATATGTTATGGAATATTCAGACAAAGGTCATATATCCCAGTTAAAATAGTTCATACTTAATCCTCTAAGTAATGGGAGCTACTGGGTTTTGTGAGTAGCAAGGTGATATGCTTATTAGGAAGAGTAATTTGTAGCAGAAGACAAAATTGGAGTAGAGAAAGACTGAAGACCAATTAAGAGGCCATTATGATAATTCAGCTGAGAGATAATGAGAGAAGGGATCATGGGAATGGAACAGAAGAGACCAATTCAAGAGATTAAGGAAGTCAAACCAATGGGATTTAGTGATTAATTGTTGGTGGATGGCAAATGTATCAAGGAGATAAGGGTGATAACAAGGTTTTAAGCTTGAGAGACTAAGAAAATGGTACCATTGACAGAAATAATTATTTCTATAGAATACAGTGGAATTGTTTTGGAATTCTATTTGGGACTTGCCCTTACACGTGTTTGAAGCATTGTGCAACTGGAATTGCAGACTCAGAGCACAGGATAAAGGTCAGAACTGGTGATACAGTTTGTGTGAGTGCATGTGTGAGAGAAAGAGAGATAAACATTTAAGTAACTATTGGGGCATCTGGCTGGCTCAGTCACAAGAGCATGCATCTTGGGGTTGTTAAGTTCAAGCCCCATGGTGGGTGTAGAGATAACTTAAGTAAATAAAACTTTAAAATTAAAGTTTAAAAACTTTATGTAACTTTAAAAAATTTTAAAAATTATGTAACTCTTTGCTGACATGTAAAAGTCAATGAATTCACTAAAGGAAAATAAATGAACATTATCCTTTACATGTAAGAGATGGAAAGAAGAGGAGGCACATAAAAAGAGAAAGGGTTAACAGAAAAGTTGGAGGAGAATCAGTAGGCCAGTATTTCTAAGCAAGGGCATTTTCTTTCTTTATGAAATATATATGGCATCATGAGATTTTTTTAAGATTGTGCCTTCAGAAGGGACTTTTGAATATATTTTTCCCCATCCTAGTAATAGTGTAATTAAGTAAAATAGCAAGAAATCTTAAAACACTCTTTTTTTTATGAGCAACCACAGTAAACGAATGAATTTTGTATTCATCCATCCAACAAGTATTTGTTAAGCATGGAGGACGCTTAATATGAAATTGCTTTGGACTAGAAAAATAGCATTAGAGGCTACTAATGGGAGAAATAAACATTATTATACTGATTCTTCAATTCAGAGACATTTGTGCTTTATTAGCAAGGGAAGTAGGTAAATAATTTAAAGCCATTAAACTTTACATGTAGTAACACACAGAGATTTCTGAGTTATTAACTCTCAGGGGTGAACTATTAAGTTGCCACAAACAATGATAGTGGATTTTCCTCTTCATTCTCTTATCGTTTGATGTAATTACTGTTAACTATTTGAAATTGAAATTATCTCACTTATTAATTCAATATGGATTCAATAAATATTTACCAAGAACCTGTGATGTCAAGCATCTTTCTAAGTCTTGCAAATCAGACCTGAACAAAATAGACAAAAATCTTTGTCTTTAGGTAATTATATTCCAGTGGGAATTTATATGAATTAAAGTTAATAAAAATTTCAACAAGTTTGTTTAAATGTCCAATATTGCATTATATTATTGTATCCTCATGTAATTTGCTAATATTACACATTTTTATACATGTGTCCTAGGTAGTTATTCTTTTCGACAGTAAGTTATGTGCTTAAATTAAGGAAAATTGTGGTTTTTTTTAAATTAAGGAAAAAAGTGGTTGTTTTTGTTTTCCAGTAAAGGACAACTAAAAACCTACTTGTTTCTTTACTTCCTACAGTAAAATTATTGCCATTATTTTGAATAATAGTCTTTTGTTTTCTGATGAGGTAAAAATATAATAAAAGTATTTGGGGGGGCGCCTGGGTGGCTCAGTGGGTTAAGCCGCTGCCTTCGGCTCGGGTCATGATCTCAGGGTCCTGGGATCGAGTCCCGCATTGGGCTCTCTGCTCAGCAGCGAGCCTGCTTCCCTCTCTCTCTCTCTCTGCCTGCCTCTCTGTCTACTTGTGATCTCTCTCTCTGTCAAATATATTAAAAAAAAGAAAAAAAAAGTATTTGGGAAAATAAGTATTTTATATTGATTGTATGAACAGAAAAGTATAGAAGAAATGTAATTAATGAATGGATAAGGAATAATAGAATTAAAAGATCTCCATTTTTCAGACCCTAATACAATAACTGATCTGGATAGCAATCATCAGTGGCTGCTAAAGCCATGAGATAAATGGTCAATGGCAACTTTATAATGGATAAAGCTGAATTTTTTTTAAATGTATTTTTTAAAGAGTTTTTAAAGTGTTTTTTGTTTATTTGACAGACAGAGATCACAAGTAGGCAGAGAGGCAGGCAGGGGGGGTGGGGGAAGTAAACTCCCTGCTGAGCAGAGAGCCTGATGCAGGGCTCCATCCCAGGACCCTGGGATCATGACCAGAGCCGAAGGCAGAGGCTTTAACCCACTGAGCCACACAGGCACCCCTATAGCTGAATTTCTTGATTACTCTGAACATCACAAAAAATAGGAAAATCAGGTATTATGTGTCTCCAATGCAATACAATACAAACCACAAAGAACCATTTATGTATTACCAAATAAAATAAAATAAAATGAAACCAAATTTCTGAATCTAGTTTATAGTTCCAACCATTATATATAGAAAATAAGTCTAGACAAATAAATTAACTAATTCACAAATATATGAATCAAAGATACAGTGCAAGAAAAATCCTATGGGACAAATGACCTCGTTTAAAAGGAATAACCTTATAGGGAAGGGTAGTTAAAGAGAACTAGTAGAAAGAAGGAAAGTGTTATGAATTAAAAGAAACTTAAGACAGAAATCATTCAAATGTGATATATGGAACTTGTTTGGATTCAGATTCAACTAAATCAACTATAAAAAAATGTTTTTGAGATAATGAGGAAGGAAGTTTGGAACATGGACTGGACATAGGCTGATACAAAATAATTATTGCTAATTTTGTTAAGTATGATAATGGTCCTTTGATTATATTTCTAAAAATTCTTCTTCATTAGAGAGACATATTAAAGTATTTATAGGAGAAATTATTTGGTGTTCATAATTTTATTTAAAATATTCTGGCAGTAAAAGAAAGGAAAATAATATATGAGAAGCCAATGAAGATGTTCAAATGTTGTATAATTGTGAAGCATGGGGCTTCATTCTTATACTTTATTTTTAAATCTTTCCATTCTAAAAAGAGAGTTGTACGCATATTTTATAGTAAAAGTGTTATTTTAATCTTTGTAATTGTTTTCTTGTATTGATGTTATGGAGCACCCTTTGCTATTCTTGGGTATAGAACATGATGTCAAATAGGGCTCTCAGAAAGTGTTCTTTTTTTTCTTCAAATTTTAATTTAATTTCTAGTTAGTTGACATGTAAGGTAATATTGGTTTCAGGAGTAGAATTTAGTGTTTCATCAATTACATATTATAGTGCTTATCACCCATTTAGCCCATCCCCACACACTTCCCTACATTAATCCTCAGTTTGTTCTGTATAGTCAAGGGTACCTTATGATTTGCTTCCCTCTTTTTTTCCTTGCCCTTCCCCTATGTTCATTTGTTTTGTTCCTTAAATTCCATATATGAGTTAAATTGTATGGTATTTGTCATTTTCTAACTTATTTTGGTTAGCATAATACACTCTAGCTCCATCCATGTCATTGCAAATGGCAATTTGATTTGCAATAAAGATTTCATTATTTTTGATGGCTGATTAATAGTCCTGTGTGTGTGTGTGTGTGTGTGTGTGTGTGTGTGTGTGTGTGTATGTGAGACATCTTTATTCATTCATCAGTTGATGGACATTTGGGCTCTTTCCATAGTTTAGCTATTGTTGATAATGCTGCTATAAACATCAGGGTGCATGTCCTCCTTCAAATCGATACTTTTGTATCCTTTGAGTAAATACCTAGTAGTATAACTGCTGGATCATAGGGTAGTTCTAATTTTAACTTTCTGAGGAAATTCTATACTGCTTTCCAGAATCCCTGCACCAGTTTGCATTCCCACCAACGGTATAAGAGAGTTCCCCTCTCTCCACATCCTCACCAACATCTGTTGTTTCTTGAGTTGTCACTTTTAGCAATTCTGACAGGTGTGAGGTGATATCATCATGATTTTGATTTGTATTTCCTTGATGATGAGTGATGTTGAGCGTTTTCTCATGTGTCTATAACCATTTGTACATAGCAGAGTATTTTAGAAAAAGAAGGAGAGCATGCACTGAGAGGGATAGAGAAGAAAGGAAAGAAAAAAGAGAATTTGAATTACTAACTTGGAATTCTAAGCCCTATTATGAAGTTAAAACATTATTTTAGAAATATAGCAATAGGGTGCCTGGGTGGCTCAGTCAGTTAAGCATCTGTCTTCAGCTCAGGTCATGATCCCAGGGACTTGGGATTGAGCCCCACATTGGGCTCCCTACTCAGTGGCAAGTCTGTTTCTCCCTTTCCCTCTGCCCTTCCTCCCGCTCATGCACTCTCTCTTGCTCACTGCCTCCCAAATAAATAAATAAAATCTTAAAAAAAAAAAGAAATCTAGCAATAAAGCCAAATAGATAAGAGAATATGATTATGATATCAGCAGCATTTCATATCATGGAAAAATATGTTATTCACATTGGTGTGAGGACAACTACATATACTTCTACAGAAAATGTTTTTATGTATATCTCCTTAATTTCTTATACAAAAAATATTTCCAGATGAAATGTATAAGTAAAGAATATAAAACTATAAAGACAGAAAAAATAATGAGATAATTTAAAAAATTAATTTGGGGGCACCTGCGTGGCTCAGTGGGTTAAAGCCTCTGCCTTCGGCTCAGGTCAGGATCCCAGGGTCCTGGGATGGAGCCCCGCATAGGGCTCTCTGCTCAGCAGGGAGCCTGCTTCCTCCTCTCTCTCTCCATGCCTCTCTGCCTGCTTGTGATCTCCGTCTGTCAAGTAAATAAATAAAATCTTTAAAAAAATAAATAAATAAAAAATAAAAAATTAATTTGGCATTGGGAAATACTTTCTAAATATAACACAGAGTCATAAAAATTGCTGACATGGCAATACAATAAAATTAAAAGGGAATGCCGTTTGGCAAAAGACAACAACATCAAAAGACAACAACCCTGAACAAAAACCAGGAAACAAAGACAAAAACCTTAGGAAAAATACTTACACTTAACAATTAATATAAAACAGCTCCTACAAATCCACAAGACTGAGAACACAATAAAAAAAAGAAAAAAAAAGCTAAAAAATGAAAGTTCACAGAAAAGAACTGAACTGAAAACAGATGCTTAACTGACTGAGCCACCCAGGCACCCTATGGCTATATTTCAAAATAATGTTTTAACTTCATAATAGGGCTTGCAATTACAAGTTAGTAATTCAAATTCTCTCTTTCTAGAGAGAGAATGGTTATGTTTAGAATGGTTTCTAAACATATGAAAAGATGTTTAATCTCCCTTATTTTAGGAGGAAGTCAAATGAAAGCTGCATTAAAATTCTCATGTTAACATACTGATCTGAAAGTTCAGTAACATTAGGAAATCTTAGAGTTAGAATTGGTACAATACTTTAGGGAGGGAAATGCAGTCATATATGTATGACATATCTTTTTTCTTAGCATTTTCACTTCTAGGAATTTATCTAGTGTATTCTTGCACTTGAGTGAATTTATATTGCCACACAGATATTCAGTGTTGTAATATGAGAGCTTTGTAACAATGTAAGTGACTATGAACAAGGGCTCTGTTAAAGAAATTATACTATGGCCATACAAAGAAACACAATGCAGCTATTAAAAAATAATATGAGAAATTTATATGTAAGGGGCATGCCTGGGTGACTCAGTCAGTTAAGTGTCTGCCTTTGGCTCGGGTCATGATCCCAGGGTCTTGGGATAGAGCCCCATGTTTGGCTCTCTGCTCAGCAGGGATCCTGCTTCTCCCTCTCCCTCTGCTGCTCCCTTGCTTGTGCTCTCTCTCTGTCAAAAAAATAACAATTTTTTTAAAGAAAAGACATTAATATGCAATTCACATAGAAGACAAAAATGGCTACTTTTTACATGTGGAAGCAGAGATAGATACAGATACAGCAAGGAAGCAAGGTGCAAAAGAAAATCTATAACATACTATTTGAAAAAAAAAGTATATACTCACACATGTTTATATATGAAGACTGTCTCTGCAACTGGTGAGAGTTAGCTTCTAGAAAAGGAACAGGTGACTGGAGGCTAGGATGAAAGAGAAGCTTCTCTTTTCCCTCTCTCCCTCCTTTTGCACATTTTGCATTTGCTGTCATGGCGATGTTCTACTTTTCAGAAATTTTCCATTCATTAATTAATGTTTAAAAGAAATAAAATGAGTTCTAAAGAGATGAGTTTGTGTCTTACTGCCAAATATCAGATATGAATATGGAGAAAGGTACAGAAGGCTTTGGGTAAAATTAATTCTATGTTTGGAAGGCATTTCTTCTTTGAGAGTGATTGAATAAGAGTCCAGATAGGTACTTGTTGAAACATGATTATTTTTCTACGATTCTCTTGTATTCCTCTCACAGCTCTTGTTTGTTTAGCTGCCTTTATGGATGGTGGGTGGAAACGCCCAGAGGAAGTTCTCATGCACCTCAGTTGAAGCCGGCTCCTATTTGGGCAAGTTATGAAAGATCTGAGAGCCTATAGCAGTTTTCAAGGCTGGGAATCCCAACGGTGAAAGTGCTGTCTTTATAACTGAGAAGCTGAACCCCAAGGGTCAACACAATTGACTGCCTTTAAGCCAAGGAACTACCAAGCCATCTAAGTGATTTAAATGCATGTCAGAGGAGCCTTCTTCCTTAAAAGTATGGCCTTGCCCTCTCTGTTTATATGTGGGGCTTCCAGGGCTCTAACTTTCCTAGTATCGCAGAAGAGCCTTCAACTTGGAATTGCAAGAGAAGAGAGAATGAAATTGCATCTGTGCAAATAAGCTACAAGGCCAGGTTCAACTTATGTCCTTTTCCCATTTCTGGAGGCTGACTGTCTTTGGGCATCTGTGAAACCTGGTACCTACATGTTCTTTTCTGGCCATGTCATAGCCCAGTCTAAGTAGAAACTGCTTAACAGCAGGTTCCAATTCTCTACTCAATACACTAAGATCTCAATGTAAGACCCGAGAGCATGTAAAGAAGTGGGGGATTCATACATACAGTGGCCTCCAACCTGGTAGGGGTGCTGCTTTGTGTTCCAAACAGTTTCGTATATCCACACAGCATTGTTTGTGCCAGATATATGTGTATGTGTATGTGTATCTGCATATGTGTATGTGTATGTGAGAAGCACACACCACAAAACACAAAGATGTTGCAAATAGTTTGTTTAGCTATGTCTACTACTCCCTTCACTGTTGTCTCTAGGAAAAGAAAAAGATACACCTTTGGCAAAGATATTTTCCCCCCGAGGGATCAGAACCAAGCCTAGGCAATACCTCAAAGTAAGCCTATTGGCTTTCAGAGCTTTTCACTTCTGGACCTTACACTATTTAACTTTCCTACGACCTACCTTCAGATCCATGCATTGAATTTTTCCTAACTCTCTTCTGCTTCCTCTCTTTATGATTCTGAAGGGTAGCAGACATATATGCCACCCCATAATATGCCATAAAAATTTCTTTGAGTACTTTAAAATATGCAAACATGAGAAGAGTGTTTTGATCTACCTTTTATTCCTAAAAGCAGGAGATAGAACTCCCATGTGCAAGATTCCTCTTGCCAGGAGGAAAGGAACATTTTGATCTCCAAAGATGGGGACTCAGGGCTGAGAGAATTCTGTACAAGCAAATCGTACTAAAATATTCATCTTCTGTTAGCCTTCCCATATATTTTAGTTATTTTTCCATAATTGCTTCTCTTTCTTCCACTCAATATAGAAGACATTAAGGTTTTGCCACATCTTTGGTTCTTCATTTCCTTGTGAGGGCTCCTGTGTCAGGCAAAACTTGCATAAAATCTGCATGTTTTTCTCCTGTCAACCTATATTATGGCAATTTAATTCTCAGGACCAACCAGAGACCCTAAGTGGGTAGGAGTGAATTTTGCCTCCTGTACAGTTTCTTCCCTTCTCCTATCCAAATGTAATGGCCCTACCACCCATTTCTTCATTGTCACATTTTTGTGGGGGAAAAAAAAAGTACTCTAATGCATAGCTAAAACTCTAATATATGTGCTAATGTTATACCATCTTATACAACATATTTGCATTTAAATAGAGTTGTCTAGAGATTTAATGATTTAACCCAAAGGGATTAAAATGTCTCACATTTGTACAGCACTTGGTAGATTATCTCAAAGAGCTTTTCACAAACAAGATTTCTTATGAACCTCTAGGTTATCCTGAGGCTGAGAGGGTAGGCATTTTAATTTACATGCACACAGTTGATAACTCTGGGCTCTGAGAAGTTTAGTAGATGCATCAGTCACACAGTCAATAGCAAGATACTGACTGAGGTCTCACAATTCTGATCTCAGGATTCTTTCTACCATGCCGAACACCTCCAGAAATAACTGTAAGCTATCTACACACATATAGTGGTCACCCAAAACCACCATGTTTTTGGTGACCACTGCTCCAGTGACTCCATATGCTCAAAGTGCCAGTAGCATTCAAGGAATGAAGCTGCAGATGATTTCCTGAGCCTCTTACCTATAAGGACCATGTGACAGAGATGTGACTTTTTGGTCAAATAATGAATGAAACCAATTGATTGGTTGAAAAAATGTCACTTTTTTTTTTTTTAGTTCAGTGAGTAAACCTCACCAGAATTAGCTGGGAATGAGGTCTAAGGTGCTGTTAAAATGTGTATTTCTAGGCCATTGCTGGTATTAACTAAACCAGAAATAGAATCTCTGATGCACAAGCCATTGTAAGAAACCTTGACTTATTTCTTCTTCCTGAGTAGAAATGTAAGTCATTTCCATGTGTAAATTCTCCAGTGTTAACCAGGGTATCATACACAGGCTAACTTCTCTATCATGAGACTCAAGGCTTCCTGCAGGTTGTATTAGCCAGTATTCCCCAGCTCCTTCATATTAATTTTCACTTTGATCCCTGCAGCTTCCTCCGTCAGGGCTTTTCCATCCATAACTTGCCCTTACTGCCACTGCATAATGCTTCACATAATTTCTCTTGATCAATTGTGATTTCTTCCTTCCTCTGAACTCACAACACCCTTTCAAGTGTCATTTCTGAGTTTTGACAAATGCATGTAGTCCTATAGCCACCATGACCAAGGTATAGAAGTTTCATCCCTCAGAAATTCCTGTTGTCCCCTCTACAGAAATCACCTCCTCCCTATTCCCACACCCTGACTGGCCAGTTCTCTGTCCCTATAGTTTTGCCTATTCAGAATGTCACATAAATGGAATCATACAGCATTTAGTCTCGAGTCTGTCATGCATTTGATATTTATTTATGTAATATATATTGTAAATCATTATTACTTTTGTTCTCTGAATATTATTCCATCTTATAAAGGTACAATTTCTTCTTTTTAATTAATTATTTTTATTAACATATACTGTATTATTTGCCCCAGGGGCACAGGTCTGTGAATCATCAGGCTTACACATTTCACAGCACTCACCATATCACCTACACTCCCCAATGTTCATAACCCAACCACCCTCCCCCTCCCCACTCCCCCCAGCAACCCTTAGTTTATTTTGTGAGATTAAGAGTCTCTTATGGTTTGTCTCCATCCTAATCCCATTTTATTTCATTTTTTCCTTCCCTACCCCCCCCAAACTCCCCACTCTGCCTCTCAACTTCCTCATATCAGGGAGATCATATGATAATTTCTCAAATTGACTTATTTCGCTGATTGATTTATTTCGCTCAGCATAATAACCTCTAGTTCCATCCATGTCATTGCAAATAGCAAGATTTCATTTCTTTTGATGGGTGCATAGTATTCCATTGTATGTATATGTGTGTGTGTGTGTGTGTGTGTGTATATATCACATCTTCTTTATCCATTCATCTATTGAAGAGTAGTACTTTTAAGGAAAATAAGTGTGCGAAGTGCAAATTGTATGGCTTAGTGAGAGTTTGACTTCTTCTTTTCCAGTTCAGATGACTTTAATTTCTTTTTGTTGTCTGATTGCTGAGACTAGGACTTCTAGTACTATGTTGAATAGCAGTGGTGATAATGGACATCCCTGCCGTGTTCCTGAACTTAGTGGAAAAGCTCTCAATTTTTCTCCATTGAGAATGATATTTGCGATGGGTTTTTCAGAGATGGCTTTGATGATATTGAGGTATGTACCCTCTCTTCCTACACTTTGAAGAGTTTTGATCAAGAATGGATGCTGTACTTTGTCAAATGCTTTTTCAGCATCTGTTGAGAGTATCATATGGTTCTTGTTCTTCCTTTTATTAATGTGTTGTATCACATTGATTGATTTGTGGATATTGAACCACCTTGCAGCCCTGGAATAAATCCCACTTGGTCATAGTGAATAATTCTTTAATGTACTGTTGGATCCTCTTGGCTAGTATTTTGGTGAGAATTTTCATATTGGTGTTCATCAAGGATATTGGTCGGTAATTCTCTTTTTTGATGGGGTCTTTGTCTGGTTTTGGGATCAAGGTAATGCTAACCTCATAAAATGAGTCTGAAGGTTTTCCTTCCATTTCTTTTTTTTTTTCTTTTCTTTTCTTTTTCTTTCTTTTCTTTTCTTTCTTTTTTTTTTTTTTTTTTGGAACAGTTTCAGGAGAATAGGAATTAATTCTTCTTTAAATGCTTGGTAGAATTCCCCTGGGAAGCTGTCTGCCCTGGGCTCTTGTTTGTTGGGAGATTTTTGAAGAATGCTTCAATCTCCTTACTGGTTATGGGTCTGTTCAGGTTTTCATTTCTTCCTGCTTCAGTTTTGATAGTTTATACATCTCTAGGAATGTATCCATTTCTTCCAGATTGTCAAATTTGCTGGCATATAGTTGCTCATATTATGTTCTTATAATTGTTTGTATTTCTTTTTTTTTAAAGATTTTATTTATTTATTTGACAGAGATCATAAGTAGGCAGAGAGGCAGGCAGAGAGAGAGGGGGAAGCAGGCTCCCTGCTAAGCAGAGAGCCCAATGTGGGGCTCGATCCCAGGACCCTGAGATTATGACCTGAGCTGAAGGCAGAGGCTTAACCCACTGAGCCACCCAGGTGCCCCAGTTGTTTGTATTTCTTTGGTGTTGGTTGTGATCTCTCCTCTTTCATTCATGATTTAATTTATTTGGGTCCTTTCTCTTTTCTTTTTGATAAGTCTGCCCAGGGGTTTATCAATCTTATTAATTCTTTCAGAGAACCAACTCCTAGTTTCATTGATTTGTTCTACTGTTCTTTGATTTCTATTTCATTGATTTCTGCTCTGATCTTTATTATTTCTCTTCTCCTGCTAGGTTTAGGCTTTCTTTGCTGTTCTTTCTCCAGCTCCTTTCGGTGTAGGGTTAGGTAGTATATTTGCGACTTTTCTTGTTTCTTGAGAAAGGCTTGTACAGCTATATATTTTCCTCTCAGGACTGCCTTTGCTGTGTCCCACAGATTTTGAACCATTGTGTTTTCATTTTCATTTGTTTCCATGAATTTTTCCAATTCTTCTTTAATTTCCTGGTTGACCCATTCATTCTTTAGTAGGATGTTCTTTAGCCTCCATGTATTTGGGTTCTTTCAAAATTTCCTCTTGTGATTGAGTTCTAGCTTCAGAGCATTGCAGTCTGAAAACATGCAGGGAATGATCCCAATCTTTTGATACCAGTTGAGACCTGATTTATGACCCAGGATGTGATCTATTCTAGAGAATGTTCCATGTGCACTAGAGAAGAATGTGTATTCTGTTGCTTTGGGATGGAATGTTCTGAATATATCTGTGATGTCCATCTGGTCCAGTGTGTCATTTAAGGCCTTTATTTCCTTGTTGATCTTTTGCTTGGATGATCTGTCCATTTCAGTGAGAGGAGTGTTAAAGTCCCCTACTATTATTGTATTATTGTCGATGTGTTTCTTTGATTTTGTTATTAATTGGTTTATATAATTGACTGCTCCCACATTAGAGGCATAGATATTTAAAATTGTTGGATCTTCTTGTTGGACAGACCCTTTGAGTAGGATATAGTGTCCTTCCTCATCTCTTATTATAGTCTTTGGCTTAAAATCTAATTGATCTGATATAAGGATTGCCACCCCAGCTTTCTTCTGATGCCCATTAGCATGGTAAATTGTTTTCCACCCCCTCACTTTAAATCTGGAGGTGTCTTTGGGTCTAAAATGAGTTTCTTGTAGGCAGCATATTGATGAGTTTTATTTTTTTATCCATTCTGATGCCTGTGTCTTTTGATTGGGGCATTTAGCCCATTTACATTCAGGGTAACTACTGAGAGATATGAATTTAGTGCCATTGTATTGCCTACAATGTGACTGTTACTGTACATTGTCTGTTCCTTTCTGGTCTGCTACTTTTAGGCTCTCTCTTTGCTTGAGGACCCTTTCAATATGTCCCATAGGGTTGGTTTGGTGTTTACAAATTCTTTTAGTTTTTGTTTGTGTTGGCAGATTTTTAATCTCTCCTTCTATTTTCAATGATAGCCTAGCTGGATATAGTATTCTTGGCTGCATGTTTTTATCATTTAGTGCTCTGAATATACCATGCCGGTTCTTTCTGGCCTGCCAGTTCTCTATGGATAAGTCTGCTGCCAATCTAATATTTTTCCATTGTACCTTATGGACTTCTTGTCTTGGGCTGCTTTCAGGATTTTCTCCTTGTCGCTAAGACTTGTAAGTTTTACTATTAGATGACAGAGTATGAACCTATTCTTATTGATTTTGAGGGGGGTTCTCTGTGCCTCCTGGATTTTGATGCTTGTTTCTTTTGCCATTTTAGGGAAATTCTCTACAGTAAGTTACTCCAGTATACCTTCTGCCCCTCTCTCTCTTTCTTCTTCTTTTGGATTCCCAATTATTCTAACATTGTTTCATCTTATGGTATCACTTATCTCTTGAATTCTCTCCTTGTGATCCAGTAGTTGTTTGTCTCACTTTTGCTCAGCTTCTTTATTCTCCATCATTAGGTCTTCTATATCACTCATTCTCTCTTCTGCTTCATTTATCCTAGCAGTAAGAGCCGCCATTTTTTATTACACTTCATTAATAGCTTTTTAAAATTTTAGCTTGGTTAGATTTTAGTTCTTTTATATCTCCAGAAAGGGCTTTTATTTCTCCAGACAGGGTTTCTCTAATATCCTCCATGCCTTTTTCAAGCCCAGCTAGCACCTCGAGAATTGTTTTTCTGATATATTACCAGTGTCTGTATTGATTAGGTCTCTAGCAATTGGTACTGCCTTTTGTTCTTTTTACTGTGGTGAGTTTTTGTGCCTTGTCATTTTATCCAGATAAGAATATATGAATGGGAGAATAAAATAGTAAAAGAGTGGCAAAGACCCCAGAAAAATGTACGCTAACCAAATCAGAAGTGACCCCAAATTGGGGGGAGAGGAAAGAGGGTAAAAAGAAGTTTTTTAAAAGAAAAATTTTTTAATTAAAAAAAAAAATATATATATATATAAGTATACACACACACATACATATTAGACTGGTGAATAGAATGGAGCCACCCACTTGATTTTGAGTGTATTTTGGTCTTTTAGAAGAAACTACCTCCCAAAATTTTAAAGAAAGAAAAACTTATATATATACAAAAATATGGGTAAACATGGTGAAGGGATGGAATATGACTGTAAAGATGAAAATTTTAAAAAAATTCTAAAAAAGGAATTGATAAGATAAGTTGGTTGAAAAAAAGAAAGAAAAAGAAAGTGGAGAGAATTTGGTCAGGCTGGAGACTAGAATAAAGCCCTGCACCAGATTTAGGGTATATTTTGATCTATTAGGAGAAGTTATATCCCAAAATTTTTTAGAAGAGAAAACCCTATATGTATACAAAAAGTAAAGTTAGATACAATGACAGATAAAATATGACTATAATAATGAAGGTTTAAAAAGATTTTTTAAGAATGGTATTAAGATAAACTAGTTAAAAAAACATTAAAAGAGGAAAAGTTAAAAAATAGAGTAAGAAAAAAATAAAAAAAAATTTAATTAATTTTGCAAGATTAAAGAATCATGGGGAGAAATCCATGAATTCCATGCTTTGCTTTTCCCTCCTCTGGAATTCTGCTGTTCTTGATCAGTGGGCTTGGTTTTGGCTGGATGTTCTTGCTGATCTCCTGGGGGAGGGGCCTGTTGTAGTGATTCTCAAATGTCTTTGCCTGACAGGGAATTGCCCCACCCTTGCAAGGGGTGGGCTAAGTAATCTGCTTGAGTTCGCTCTTGGGAGCTTTTGTTTCCTGAACGCTTTCTGTAGAGCTCTGGAGGACAGTAATGAAAATGGCGGCCTCCCAGTCTCCGGCCCGGAGGAGCTGAGAACTTGGGGCTCACCTGGCCTGTGATTGAGCGTTTCTGTCTCTGGCACACAGTCCTGTTTGGAGTCTCCAAACCCAGCAGATTCTTGCTGCTCTGCTCTTCCAGTGGCTCTCCCCGGATCTGCCACTTGTGGGGTCCCTGCTCAAAGAGCAGTGGTCTGATTGTGCCATGGATAACAGTTTAAGGTTACCATGAACTGAGAACTCACTCCTTGTCTCCGTCTCTGTTGCTGGCTTCCCCACTCTAATACCTGTGAGCTCTGCTACACTCAGACACTCCTGATCCTTCTGTGACCCTTGCAGGACCTGAGACCACACTGTCCCCACGAAGGTTCCACCTCCACTTAGCCTCTGGAGTGATGTCCCTCCTTGGAGCAGACTTCTAAGTTTGGATTTTTTGCTCTGTTGCTCCACCACTTGCTGGGAGCCGGCCCCTCCCCCCACAGTCTATCTTTCCGTCGCTTCAGATTCACTTCTCTGCACATCCTACCTTTCAGAAAGTGGTTGATTTTCTGTTTCTAGAATTGCTGCTTTTCTTTTCTTCAGTTTCCTGTTGGGTTTGTAAGTGTTTGAATGGTTTGATAACTATCTAATTGAACTCCTGTGACCCGATGTTATCACAGTCTGCTACCCCTCCACCATCTTGAATCCAGGTACACTTTCTTAATACAATTACAAGTTGAAGGTCATTTGGATGGTTTCCATTTTTTGGATTTGATTAATACAGCCACAGTAAACACCAATATTCAGATATTTATGTAAACCTAAGCTTTCCTTTCTCTTGGATAAATATCTAGGAGTGGGATTTATGGGTTGTATGGTAAGCATAAGTTTTAATATTATAAAAAAATTTCAAACTATTTTTCAAACTATTTTACTTCCTTATATCAGTGTTTGAGAGTGCCAGTTGTTCTACATTTTTGTATCACTTGGAATTGTCTGATTTTTGTTTGTTTATTTTGTTTTTAATTTTAGGCATTCTGATCACTGTATATTGGTATCTCACTGTGGTTTTAATTTGCATTTCCTTAATGACTAAAGGTGCTGAATATCTTTTCTTGTGCCTGTTTGTCATCCATGTATCTTCTGTGGTCCTCTGTCTGTTCAAATCTTTGTGCACATTTTTATTGGCTTCCTTATTTTCTTTTGTTCTTTGTGGGGGATGGTTGTTTATTTTCTTATTGAGTTTTGAGAGTACCTTAAATATCTTGTATACCTGTCCTTTGCTAGATACATGTTTTGCAAATATTTTTTCAAGTCCGTGGCTTGTAATTTTCATTTCTTGTTTTTTATTTATCAAAGAGCAAAAGGTTTTAAATTTTTATGAAGTTCATTTTATGCATATTTTTTATAAGATTTTATTTATTTATTTGACAGAGAGAGACACAGTGAGGAGGGAACACAGGCAGGGGGAGTGAGAGAGAGAAGCCAGCTTTCTGCTGAGCAGGAAGCCTGATGTGGGGCTCAATCCCAGGACCCTGGGATCATGACCTGAGCCAAAGGCAGATGCTTAATGACTGTGCCACCTAGATGTCCCTAGTTTATACATATGTTTATAGACTGTGCTTTTGACATCATTTCTAAAGAATACTTGCTAAACCCAAGGTCATAAATATTTTCTCCTTTGTTTTATTCTAGTTTTATGGTTTTTAGTTTTATATTCGGGTCCATGATTCATTTTGAATTAATTTTGTGCACAAGTCAAGGTTCCTTTGTTTGGAAATACTGGTCTTTTTCATTGCATTGTCTTTGTAACTTTCTTGATACGCCATTGGCCATATGTGTATTGTTCTATTTTTAGACTATATATTTTCTTGCATTGACCTAGCCAGAGATGATAAGTTATTTTTTTGTTTTGATAACTCTTTCCTACCTAGAATCAAAGTTACTTAATATGCCTGTCTTTGCTCCTTTATGAAATTAGCAACTAAAGGAAAACTGTGGGTCTGATACCTCTTTACATCTTCTTGACTCATTTACTAAACTGTGAACTAAGAGAAATTTCTGGGTCTGATACATCTTTGCATCTTTGAGATTACTTACCTCAAAGGCTTATACAGATAAGATAGTCAATATATGTTGAATACATGATTTCAAATCACTTTTTTGTCTATATAGCCACCATCAAAATTTTTTTTATAGCTGGAGGACAAAATTAAGTTGACAAGTTTGATAGAAAGAAGATTATAATGCTCTTCCCTTTTATTCCTAGAAGGGTACATGTACCTTTATATGAAGTAAAGATATCCAACTCATTAGAAATTAGACCAAAAAAATATTTTATTTCATATTGTAAGAGCAAATCTCAGAGCCACCAGATTCACATAGCCTCTATATTGCTGAAGGGAATAAAACAGGGCTTACTAGAAGAAATTCATGGAAGTTAGTTAGAAATATGAAATATTTTCAAGTGAAAGTGAACCCATTCTGGAAATCAAGAAAAAAAAATAGCATAAAAGGTTAAATGCATAAAAGTCCTTGTTTCATGTGTTTATGTATAGAGTCCTAATAGTATTAATTATTACATTGTAGTGGTAAGTATTGGAGGTTTTCACGTTCTGAAACTATTTATTTAGAAAATAAGACAAATGGTGATTTCACTGTCAGTATCATCTGAATAATAGGCCTTCATTTCTAGTATTGTTATTTGCTGGAAGCTAGTTTAATCATGTATAGCAGGTTAAAGAGCAAGTGACCTTTTCAGGGATGTGGGGGGCACTAACTATATCAAATGAGTTATATCAAATGAGTCTTTTTAGTCTGACAGGACAGATGTTAGGCTGTGTTGGCATTTGCACAAATGCACAAATAATGTCAACTGTGGTTGTTAATTTATAGAAGAATTCCTATCACCCAGTGCCTCAATATGATAAATCTTAATATCACTCTTGTTCTCACATATTTTTGTCAACATTTGCTGAGACATAGGCAGGAAGATTTTGTTCTGGTAAAGGTCACCTCATGCTAACTGATAGTGTACTGGCATTGTAAAAATGATTTAGAGTGTCCACACATCACCAAACCAACTGTCAGTTTCAGACAAGGTAGTTAAATAAGTCTGAAGCTTATAATGAAGGAGAAAAGTGAAAAGGAAGTTTTTCAGAAATTTTGGATATATTGTAATATGGACATGGTTTAGGATATTTTATCTCTCCAATTTCTTTCAAATCCAGTTTATCACGTCCTTCATCATTTTTAAGTGCTTTTGTCTCCTTTCTTCAGCTGCCAGTAATGAGAATGAAAGCTCATACATGTGTTGGGAAAAGTGGACAGCAACAAGCAGAAGAATGAAACTGGACCACTTTCTTACACAATGCACAACAATAAATTCAAAATGGATGAAAGACCTAAATGTGAGAGAGGAAACCATCAAAATCCTATTTTGTGTGTTCTTTGAGGTGTGTTCTTTGACTTCTGCTTCTTACTAGACACATCTTACTAGACACATCTCCTTCTTACTAGACACATCTTACTTACTAGACACATCTCCAGAGGCAAGAGAAACAAGAGCAAAAATATTGAGACTTCATCAAGATAAAATCTTTTGCAGAGCAATAAAACAATCAGCAACACTGAAAAGCAACCTATGGAATGGGAGAAGATTTTTGCAGATGACATATCTGATAAAAGGTTAATATCCAAAATCTATAAAGAACTTCTCAAACTCAACACCCAAAAAACAAATAATCCAATTAAGAAATGGGCAGAAGACATGAACAGACATTTGTCCAATGAAGACATCCAGATGGCTAACAGACACATGAAAAGATGCTCAACATATCTCATCATCAGGGATGCAAATCAAAACCACAATGAGATATCACCTCACACCTGTCAGAATGGCTAAAATTAATAACTCGGAAACAACAGATGTTGGCAAAGAAATGGAGAAAGAGGAACCTCTTACACTGTTGGAGGGAATGCAAACTGGTACAGCCACTCTGGAAAACAGTATGGAGGTTCTTCAAAAAGTCAAAAATAGAACTATGACCCAGTAATTGCACTGCTAGGTATTTACCCAAAGGATACAAAAATATAGATTTGAAGGGACACATGCACCTTGATACTTATAGAAACATTATCAACAATAGCCAAACTACGAAAAAATCCCAAATGTCCATCAACTGATGAATGGTTAAGGAATAAAGGAATATTACTCATTCATATTACTCAGCCACCAAAAAGAATGAAGTCTTTCAACAACACAGATGAAACTAGAGTGTATTATGCTAAGTAAAATTAGTTAATCAGAGAAAGAAAAATACCATATGATATCACTCATATGTGGAATTTAAGAAACAAAACAGGTGAACATAGGGGAAGGGAAGGAAAAAATAAAACAAGATAAAAGCAGAGAGGGAGACAAACCATAAGAGACTCTTAACTATAGAGAACAACCTGAGGGTTGTTGGAAGGTGGAAGATGGGGAAGATGGGCTAAATGGGTGATGGGCATTAAGGAGGGCACTTGTTAGGATGAGCGTTGCGTGTTATATGTACATGATGAATCACTACATTTTACTCCTGAAACCAAAACTACATTATATATTATATATATATAATGTGTACACATTGTATATATAATATATATTATATATTGTAGTATATATACTACAATGTGTATATATATATACATTATATATATGTAGTACAAACTACATTGTGTATATTATATACATAATATATATATAATATATATAAAATATATTCATTATATAAATATATATTATATATATTCAACTAACTTGAATTCAAATAAAAAAATACTTTGCTGTAAAGCTGAAAAGACCTAATGTCTGCATAAAAATAAAGTTCTTACTGTATTAGAGCATTTTACCAGGACAACATAGGTTTCTTCATTTCTTGTAGCTCATGGTTCTATGTTCTTTTGAAACTCTGACTTTATAGAATTAACAACTCTTCAATTACACATAGCACTGTCTGCATGATCAACTATAACAGGAAACAAAATCATTTATTCTTTTAAAAAAAAAAGTTATTTAAAAAGTTTTCCAGGGGTACCTGGGTGGCTCAGTGGGTTAAGCCTCTGCTTTGGCTCAGGTCATGGTCTCAGGGTCCTGGGATAGAGCCCCACATTGGTCTCTCTGCTCAGCAGGGGAGGGTCTGCTTCCCCCCCACACCTCTGCCTGCTTCTCTGCCTACTTGTGATTTCTCTATCTGTCAAATAAGTGAATAAAATCTTAAAAAGAAATAAGTTTTCTATAATTGATATGCTCTAGAGAAAAACCTCATTGACCTGGGATTCTATCAATTTGATTTGCCCTTCTCTTACTTAGACACTTTCCTGGCTTATAAGCATAGTAGAAATTGCTCTTAGACCTTATCACAAGGATAAAATTACATGATTCTCAAAACTGATAACTTTTACCCATTATTTTGGACTTGGGGAAGCATAGAGCTTATCAATAGCCCATCTCTAACAACTAGAGCATTTAGCAGGATTCTTTTGTGCCAACCTTTAGCTTTAAGGCATTTTTCTTCCCTCAGTTTTTGTCAATTTCATCATTTATTTCATTTTGTTGTGGATATATTATTGGAACAAATTCTTTGTGAGATTAATATTGAAATATATTGTGATAAACATTTCCTGATTATTTAAAAGCAGGGCTATCTTCCTTGCAGGGTTTATAAAGTATATGTTAATACTTGGTGGGAACCATGAGAAAATGTAGGAATGACAAAAATTAATTTTATTATATAATAAATATACATTAATCCAAAAACTTCATCCACAGTGCATAGTGTAAAATGGAAGGTGGGAAGAAAAATTCTCCTTACCAATAAGTTCCCTAGTCCCCTACCCAGGAAGTAATAACTGTTCACAATTTCTAATTCATCTTTCCAGAATTCATCTATGCATTTAAAAATAAATGCATGCATACAAATATTTTAATAACATAAATAGGATTATATCATACCTACTGTAACATGTTTTTTACATTTATGAACTCCTTTCCAAATTCAGATCTATTTTCCTGTATTACTTTTAAGAAGGTTACTTAATCTTTTGTGGTGTAGATACAGTATAATGTATTTAAGAAATTCCCACTCATAGATCCCAGGTTTTTATTTTTCAAACAATGCTATAGTGAGTATCATTGCACATAATTTGCTATTCCAATTCTACAGTACCAGAATTCTGTATTAAAATTTGGCTTATAGTGAGATTCTGTATTAATAGCATGAAGTAAAACAGAAGGAAGCGTTAGTCTGGAAAACACAAATGGTAAACTGATAATCGGGGGGAAAATCCATTTTTCTCTCTCAACTTTTATATTTAATATAAATAACAACAGTGACTCTCAAATTAGAAAAGGTAATAATAAAATAACACTTAAGCAGTCAAATTTGTTCACTATTTATTGGTTCTAATTTTACTTGGTGAGTTGGTGACATTTTCTTAAGTGTCAGAAAGTGGATATAAAGTACAAGCTTGAAAGCTATGGTCAGGCTTTGGGTTTTATAGGTTCTTGGCCCTTATTCCTAAGACTATTAACACTGAAATTGCATTTCACCCTTTAGTTTGATAATAAATTGAGGTCAATGTTGATTTCAAGTTTCTCTACAGAGTTTATAATTATTGAAAAACAGAACATAATCACTCCAGTAAATTAGTTAAGCTTTCCTAAGTGATGGACAGGACTTTATATTGCTAGGCAGTTCTCTCAAATTAACCCATAACAACTCTAGGGGTGTCAGTTCAAACCAAACAAGATGATATAAACCCCAGCCTCTCATTAGAAAAAGCCCTAAAGCTTCCATTGGTATAGTGCTGTGGTCTTTCAACTGGAGTCCTTTGCAAGGGCTCACGGGCATGGGAATCAACTACCTGACCCCCAATATAATCTTTCCTAAAACTGATTTGCCTTAGAACGAGTCATCTTTCAGGTACTCTTTCTCACCAAATACTTCTCTCTCACCCCTTTCTTAACCACATACTTTTTAGTTTACCAAAGAAAGTTATTACCTCTCCCCTCTTGCTATGGTGCATTGCCTTAAATTATAAAAAACAAAAAAAAACAGCGGAATGCGGCACCTGGGTGGCTTAGTGGGTTAAAGCCTCTGCCTTTGGCTCAGGTCATGATCTCGGGGTCCTGGGATCAAGCCCTGCATTGGGCTCTCTGCTCAGCAGGGAGCCTGCTTCCCTCTCTCTGCCTGTCTCTCTGCCTACTTGTGATCTCTGTCTGTCAAATAAAAAAATAAAATCTTTGGAAAAAAAACAGTGGAATGCCAAAAAACAAAAACAAAAACAAAAGGCAGTATAGAATTTTGGTATTTTTACTGGTCAAGTGATTTCCAATTCTTTGAAGAAAACTGCAGGAGGCCTATCAGAATTGTCAACTTAGTGTTATTAGAAATAATTTAGACCCCCACTGGAATGTATGTATGTATGTATTTTAAAATTTTATTTATTTATTTGTCAGAGAGAGAGAGAGCATGCTAGAGCACAAGCAAGGGAAGAGAAAAACAGAGGGAGAAGCAGGCTCCCTGAGGAGCAAGAAGCCCCGACGTGGGACTCTATCCCAGGACCCTGGGATCATGACCTGAGCAGAAGACAGATAACCAAATGAGCCATCCAGGTGTCCCCCCAACTGGCTTATTTTTTATAATATTGAAACTACAGAAAACAGAAATAGAGTTGCATAATACTCATCAAAGGGAACAATGTAAACTCTGCTAAAGAAAGGTTTTCACGTATTGGGATTATTCCTCATCTGTGAAATGAAGGAGCAGAATTAAATGGAAGATTCCATGTTTCATGTCCTATAAACAGAGTGCTTACTTCTCCCAATGCATATAGCAGAGATCCTTTGACTCTATTGTCCTTCAAATAGCCAGTTGCGTAACTGTTCTAAACATAGGAAATACAGCTAGAGACATAATTTGACAGTGATAATAGAAACTCTCATTTATTGAAAGCTTTCCTTTACTGTCAGCTATTGTATTTAGTTTTACTTATATTTTTATTTAATCACCAAATTAAAGATACTACCTCGAAGTATTATTAAAGATAATCTGTTGCGTCCCTAACTCAGATTTTGCTTCCATTGTATTTCTTTCTGTTAACAAGGATTCAGCCAGGCTTCTGTTGTCTTGCTTCAGGGGTATTAATTTGCAAGGCTTCTCAGCTATCAAAAAACTGGAAATCTTAACTATTTGCAACGATGTGAGTGGAACTTGGGGGAATTATGCTAAGCCAAATAAGTCAATCAGAGAAAGACAATTATCATATGATTTCACTCATATGTGGAATTTAAGAAACCAGAAGATCATAGGGGAAGGGAGGGAAAAATAAAATAAGATAAAAACAGAGAGGGAGGCAAACCATAAGAGACTTTTAACAATAGGAAACAAATGGAGCGTTGCTGGTGGGATGGGGTAACTGGGTGATGGGCATTAAGGAGGACACGTGATGTCATGAGCACTGGGTATCATATAAGAGTGATGCGTCACTGAACTCTACCTCTGAAACTAATAATACACTATATGTTAATTGAACTAAAATAAAATAATATTTTAAGAAATTTGCAAGGGTTCAAATAGAAGTTGATAAAACACAACCTCCTCTCTTCATCTCTTTTTTCTGAAAACAGAAATCCATTTAAAGGATTAAGCCAGTTCTTTCCAGAGTGGGAGAGGGGAGAGGCTAGTATTTAGAAAGTGGTAGGAGGTACGGAGTAGACAGAAATGGTCAGAGCTATGAAAATAAAAGATTCCTTACGACTGTGAAAGAATGTGTAAGTGCACACTGATGGGAATTAAGTTCCTATGCAGTAACCTAGGAAGGGACTAGTACTTCAGAAGGGGCAGCTGCAAGGTGCAGTCATGGAGAGTAGACAGTTGATCAAAGCTTTTGGCCGAACAAGAATCCCATACTACTTCCAAAGAAATTGTGCCCAAGCTAAGCACAGAAATAGCAAGAAAAGCCAATTTTCCAATGGATTACATGGGATCGGACACTTTACGTCTTAGCTGTGACTTTGTTTTTTTCTTAATTTCAAGGAAGGATGAAAGCTCTTTGAATATTTGTACAATCTTAAAGAGGAAAAATTCCACTCTTCTCCCAGCACCGCCAGAAATGGGATTAGTTTTATTTTTTCATTATTTTTTTAAAGATTTTATTTATTTATTTGACAGAGAGAGAGAGAGAGAGAGAGAGATCACAAGTAGGCAGAGAGGCAGGGGAAGCAGGCTCCCCGCTGAGCAGAGAGCCCAATGTGGGTCTCGATCCCAGGACCCTGAGATCATGACCCGAGGTGAAGGCAGAGGCTTAATCCACTGAGCCACCCAGGCGCCCCCGGGATTAGTTTTAAATTACTCACCAGCTTGGGCACTGGTGGCCCAGCATTAGATTTAGATAAACAAAGTGCTATGGTACTTCTTGTAAAAAGTACAAGATGGAAAAGAAATACAAGATGGATATTATAATAGGTATCTATACTGTAATCATATAACAGATCTATACTATAATCATATAACAGATATGGTTATAGTAGATATTCTAATTTCCATTGTATAGATAAATATGGTAGCCACTAGTACTTTGAACTAGGTATTTCTGGTTCTCCTCCCAGCACTAAGTAGTTTTATACTTCTTTATCCACTTCTTGAAAATAGGCATGGCCACAGAACTGTTTAGCCAATCAAGTGTGTGCAGAGGTGTGCGTCACTTCCCGGTGGAAGCCCTAAGAGAGCGTTTGCCCTTCCCACACAGGTTTCCTCCTTCCTCTCTGTAAATGCTAGTACTTCAGACAGGGGCTTGAATTCTAGAGTGAAGACGGCAGGGAGTGTACTTCCTAGGCCACAAGGATGTGAACTATCAGCAAAAAGTAAGTTGTTTTGATTTAAGCCTCTAAGACTTTGGGGTTGTCACACAGTATAACCTGACCTTACTGCTTAGTCCAATCATGAGGCTCAGAGAGTTAAGCAACTTGTTTATTTTCCAGGGAGTCTATGTTGATTTCATATACAACCTTCCTTTCTAAATGGTCTGTTAATACTCAGTAAATATTTTAAGTGTCTACTAAGGACACACCCTGTTTAAGGATCCTGAGGATCGGTGTTGAATGAAACAGACAGGTTCTCTGTATTCACAGGACCTAGGCACAGACTGCTCAGTTCATCAGGGGCTTCCGTTAAGTTTATAAATTTTAGAATCCATCTCCTTTGCCCACCTCCCCCCACACTCACCTGTAAGAAACTGGAGTAATACCCATTTTTAGACTTCTGGGTCCTCCTTTTCCGTCTGATTTCTTAGAGTTTAGCAACAGAAGTTCCTTGATCACATCTGCAAGTCATTTAAAAATCCTGGGATATAATTTATCTGGGCCTTAAGGCTTGAATTAATTTAAAGCTGTAAAGCACTCCCTTATCTCTGCACCTATCTCACACTTCAATTCCCTCCTAATGATGTTTGTTCTAGACTTGCCAGCTTGAAAATTATTTTCCTTAATGGAGGGGGAAAAAAAGCAAAACAGAATATGAATAAATCTCCTTCCTCTGTTTTGTTGCTTAACATTATATCTTTTATCATCAACGGCAAACTTTTCCTGAGGGGTGTGGACTGTTAATAGCGTATGTGTATTTCTGCAACATAGCCAAGAAAGGCTACTTCGCAGAGATCAAGACCAGTTAATAACCAGTGAAGCTGAAACTAAAAATGAATGCTAAGGGTGTTCAAACAAATTGCTGAGGTGGGCTTGATGAGATTAATCTGTGTTTGGGAGCACTCAGCAGAGAAGCACCTGGGATGTTTTGGTGCTACAGAACTCTCCAGCTGAATGTGATTTTCCTATCAGGCAGCCTAACGTAGCATTTGCATGTTCCAACAAGCACAAAGTAACAAGGTAACATCTGTGAAAGGTCTCCTCTGTATTGGTGTTGTGTCTGGTGAGTGCTGTTACCCTAGCATCATAGCGGTCTGAAGGGTTGTCCCCAGTGTTTGTGCTGGACTTCAGTGATCCCTCTTTGCGGAAGATTGAGGGCTCAGTTCTGAGGAGGGAAAGCTTCTGGACTGATGAATAATCTTAACAGATTCTAGTGCAAGGTTCTCTGTGTTTGATTTTTACTTCATTTGAATACCTTTCTTATTCTATTTAATCTATTTAAAAGCCCTTGTTGTGTCCCGCAAACTTTAAAGTTTCCAGGTCTTTGTAGACTTCCTTGTGATTTTCTTCCATCTTCAGGATTCACCTTCTCAACTTTAAACATCTGAGCTCAGGACACTCTCTTGTTCAGGCATGAAGGTTTACTTTGGTGTTCCGTTAATTTGGTCAGACACTCACATTAAGTTTATAATGATTTAGAATCTCTTGCTTTTTTTTTTTTTTTTCCCTTCAGTCCCATATGTCTCAAAACTTAGGAAGTGTTCCTCAATAAAAGTGTAGTGTAAGGCTTTTCTGAGTCTCATTCCTGGGCTTTTGTAAACTCTAAGATGATGTGGTTACTATCTCCCATGGTTTCTTTCTGTTGCTTCTGTGTTTGTAGGCCATTTGTAGTTGATAATTATGTCCAGAGTAAAGTTTCTTTGCTTTTTTACCTTCAGAGTCCATCATTCTTAGTATTTGGCGTGTATTACAGTGTGGTTTGCAGATGCCTGAATCAAAATCACCTGCCGTGGGTGTTTAAAATGCAGAATTCTGAGTGTTTCTTCCCAGGACCAGACATCATTAGCAGGACACAATGCAAAATAAAAATGTGAAGCCCCTTCCTTAAAAGTCAGTAGGAATTTCAAGACCGTGACTGCAGAGCATTAAACCAAGTATGGACTCCTTGTATAGCACATGTGAAGCCGGAAGCTAGCCTCAGAGATTGCAATTTAGTAAGTTTTGGAGTGGGGCTAAAAGCTGCCTTTTTAACAAGTTCCCCTCATTTTCTGTTATAGGCTGTCTGCAGATCCCTGTTTGAAAAGTCTAATCTACATGATGTCTACACCCAGTCCTTTTCCAAATTAAGACAGAAATATTCAAGGGGTCCTGGGTGGCTCAGTCCATTAAGTGTCCACCTTCAGCTCAGGTCATGATCCCAGGGTCCTGGGATCAAGTTCCCAGTCGGGCTTTCTGCTCAGTGGGGAGCCTGCTTCTCTCTCTCCCTGCTGCTCCCCCTACATGTGCTCTCTCTCTCTCTTTCTGCTTATAAAAAGAAAAAAAAAAGAAAGAAAAGAAAAGAAATATTCTGTTATATGTATTCAGAAGATAATATTTTACTAATAGATTTTGTCTTTGTGCCTATTTTCCAAGGTATTTTAGGAAATCATCATTCATATACAGTCTCACTGAGTTGTTTGTAATACCCTTCCACTGGGATATCCCACCTAGTCTTCTCTTCTTTTTAAATCAAACAAATGTTTCTTTTCAGGTAGTTGTCTTCAGATTCAAATAATCAAAAATAGCCTGCTTTTGAAAAAAAGCAAAAACACGTGTAACAAATAGTGAATCTTATTTTGGTAGGAATATTCAAATATAAAGTAGCTCTAGTAGATAAGAAATAAATTTTTGGGGCGCCTGGGTGGCTCAGTGGATTAAGCCGCTGCCTTCGGCTCAGGTCATGATCGCAGGGTCCTGGGATCGAGCCCCGCATCGGGCTCTCTGCTCCGCGGGGAGCCTGCTTCCTCCTCCTTCTCTCTGCCTGCCTCTCTGCCTACTTGTGATCTCTCTCTCTGTCAAATAAATAAATTAAAAAAAAAATCTTTAAAAAAAAAGAAATAAATTTTTTTCCTTCAAGTATAAAATATTTGTGTATTTTAAAAATACATATAAAATTGTAAAAAATGTTCTAGATACACAAAGATGCCTTGGCCCAGCATACAATAATTATGCAAATATCACCTATGAAATCACATTTGCCAGTTGATGTTAATAGTATAAATTTCTTAATTTCTAGATATTCTGTGTTGTATAGAACTTTAACATGACTCGTTTTTTTTTTCATTAACTTCATAGCATCTAGATACTTTTCTACTACTGTTCTGATATCAAATCACATCTTAATTTCTATTTTATCTATACATTTTCAGTATTACCACTAAAAGTTCAATTCCACAGCCATATATATTCATTGAGCATATGCCATATCCACTCTAGACATAAAGGCTATAAAGACAAAAACTAGTAGGACATAATCTTTTCTTTCAAAGAGTTTAGAAGGATGTTCAAATGAGTAGATAGACATTTATTGTAGTGTATGCTGAGCCCAACAATTCAGTTAAGATTAAGGAACTGTTGGAACTCCATAAACGGATGCCTACCAAACCCAGATTAGCCTAGGGGCAGTGGCTCAGGAAAGGTTCCCTGAGAAGGGTGTAAACAGAGATGAGGCTAGAAGGATGAGACTTGACAAGGAACATGTGGTGTAATGCTTTTCTGAGCATAGTCAAGCAACCAAAGAAAGACAAAACAAAAACCATGTCCCACTGTGGGCACCATAGTTGTATGGTCTAGATGACTGCAGTGTGTGTGTGTGTGTGGCTTGTTTTGCAATGGGTGTAGAAGAGTAAGGAGATGCTGTGGGTTAGGGGCTACAGTTAAGAAACTCCTATATATTTACCTGGGTCAGGAATTAACTTTATTTAAAGAAATGGGAATGTTGGATCAGACTACTGTATATAATCAACAGGCCTCCTGAATTATGCAATCTTCTCCCTTCCCAAGAATATTTTATCCTTTACCTGTAGCTCCTCAAAATAGTGGTTGTATAGGCCATGATCCAAAAGTAAAAAAATCCTCTTCTTCAACACCATTCAGTAGTACCTAACTTCTGTTTACTTTCTTGTTCCTAATTAGGACTAGAAAGGACCTAGAGACCATTCAGAGTTTCTGTAGTAGGTGTCATACAGTTTCTAGGTGCTCATCAACCCTGGTTCTAAATTTCTTAAACATCATACACTTTTCCATTTGCCACATGACATCCCCATCTGGCTGCTCAGTGTTTCACTACTTAAACATCAACTCCTGTCTGAGAGAGAAAATTCCTAGTTGGCCAAACTCCAAATAATAGTGTTATTTAAAAAAAGTAATACAAATTGTGAAAGAGGCAGAGTTGGTTGCTGTTTGTAATGTAGTTTTGACACTTGATCATTTTGTCTAAATAAACAACAACAAAAAGCTTCTTATAAGTCCTCATTATTTAGTATGAAATTTAGAAAAAGAAATTATTGAAAAGCCAAATATTGCTTCATAATCTACTTGCTTTATACTATTAGAAAAATCATTCTATCACTGATCATCACTAATGATCATACCTATTCCTACTTAAGGAAGAGCTATTTGAACTCCAGATCCCACTGCCTCTGAATATATTGTCAATTTCCAGTAATGTGTATTCTAAATAACTCACTATAATAATGTTCGTTATATTACTGTGTAATCTGTACCCTTATGAATCTAAAAGATGTTGCTTTCTGAATGTTAATCCCCATGAGCATTGGGGTTCATATCAAAAGTTATTTTTAAAAGTTTAAATATTTCTTATACTCCAGTTGAGTACAATTACTAATATATCCTGCCTTGCTTCCTAATCTAACTTTGTATTCTTCCAAAATTTACTTTTCATATAAAATAGACTCACTATGTTGCAGAGGCATGAAGTTTTTCTTTCTAAAGTTTTCTAAAGTTTCTAAACTCATAAACATGAGTTGCCCAATAAAACATTAATTATTTAAATTGTTTCCTTCATTACTTCCACATTTAAGATGATATCATGGGAGGAACAATTACTGCCTTGTTCATTTTGATTTATTTGGCCCTATACCCCCTCACCTTGCCAGTGAAAAATAAACTGTTCTACATGGGTCATTTATGATGTGATTTAATAAGATGCTTTTTGTATTTCCAGCCTGTAGCATTATATATTAGCCTTAAAATCACCTAGTAGAAAAATCACCTAGCAGAATTTGCCTTTCTCCCCATTGTCTTCCTGAATCTTTGTTCTAAGTGACTCATTAGACAAATTTCTCACCATTATAAAGATTGTAAGATGCAAAGGACAAAAATGATGGCTATTGTCAAAATAGGAACTTTCACTAAGTCCTTTTCTATTCCCCAATTTCCTGTGAGTCCTGCTGCGTAAATGGAATCTTACTCTAGTTCACTCTGTGTAACTACCAGGGCAGACTACTTATTCATCAACAGGTCAGATGACCTACCTTTATTTTAACAGAAATGTGTGAAAGTATCCACTTTCCCCTAAAAGAACAGATGTCTGTGAGGACAGTATTAAGTCACCATGGAATTTGTACAAAGGCAACTTCTATTGTTTCAATGACAAGGAAAGAGACAGCATCGCCTGAAATAGAAATTCAGACCACATGTCCTCCCAAAAAAGTAAAAATGACATGTTAGCAGATTAAGTGGGTCATTTTGTATCATGATTTTATTAATGCAGTGGAGACCAGAAAATGTTCTTAACATAGAGCTTGAGGTTCTACTAAATGGGAAAGGATGTGTGATTATTTAGTGGCATATAGCCCTCACAGAGCTAGTTTTCATGTAAGTACTTCAGTCTTCAGCCTTAGATGAGAATTGATTTTAGTCCTGTAATAGATGGCTCCTTAACATTCTTTTTGTTAATATGTGAACCTCTATAGCTAAATGGATCAACCATGGGAGTACAAACTGGGATGTAAAGCCACACATGGGAATGGGTTATTCAAAGCCCAGCTTGGGACTGAGGACTGCCTATGGAACAATGTCAGGGTTGGTGGTCTTTCAGATGCTGTCTGAGAAGCGTAGTCTAGAGAGGTACTCAGAACCTTGACTCCATGTGAGAGTGGAAAATCTCGTAGCTCGGCTCATGAGAGCTTTAAATTACTGCATCAAATCTGATACAATTCAAGAAGTCATATATATACACACACACACACACACACATGTATATATGTCATTTATATATATTTATATATCCTATGTGTGTCACATATATGTCACACATATGTATATACACACATGTGTATGTGTGTGCATATATATACACACATATATATACACATAACATGGAGAGGGCATTGATATAGTATATGTTCATATATCAATTCACAGAACCAACTACAACTATTTTAATCCACATACTTAATATGGTGTTTTTTTTTCTTTTATGTCCACTCCTGTAACTATTTGTAAAAGATCTTAGCACAGTCAAGTCATAAACAATGGAGAAATTAATGTATTTTGACTAAAGACAATATTTTGTCCTACTTTTCCCCATTATGCTCATTAAAAAAAAATATTTTCAGCCTTAATTTAAAACTTAGCTTCAAGCAACCCATCCACTGTGGTCAGATTCTAGTAAATACAGATTTTATTTTTCGTTCTGAAAACCTACCAATATGAATTTAAAATTTATTGGTCTGTTTTTTGCAGATTGTCCTTTCTCCAGGTTTACATAGTTGCTTTAAACCTTAAAGATGTTTCACACTGGAGAGAACGAAAGAACAAGAGGATACAAAGAATTTTATGAAGAAAAGGATGTACTTTGCTGACTGTTGAACTTTCAAATTTTGTTGAAACATTTGTGAGGGAGTGATGGCCTGAAAATAGCCACGTGAATACATGTACTATAATTAAAATAATCTGCGATAATTCTACCCTCTTTCATAGAGCAAAGTGCTCTTCTGCCTGCATTATTGGATTGCTACTTTTTTGTAGATGTTATGACTCCAAAGGCTCACAGATGGTTACTCTAACCTGACATGCTCTGGGGGAGAGCTTCTTAGATTCATTAACCTCATTTACCGAGACACAAAAAGCTAAATCAAGAAAATTTCTGATCATCTTAGAAATCAACAAATGACCTCAAAATACTAATAACTCTTTCAAGTGCCTGACAGAAGCAGTACATTTTCTGGAAAGCAGTGGTTAGGGGAACTGAATACTCATGGCGAAGGAGGAGAAAACTGAATCTGCTTATTATAATTACTGTAGTATCAATAAAGATGGTTGGACAACCAGAGCAGTGGAAAGAGCGGCCATGGCCACAGATAGGGTAAAAAAGGCAAGTTACTTTTGTAAAGGAGTCTCAGAGTTAAGGTTGTAAAAACTCCATTAATATGTATTGTGGAAAGACCTCCAACCACACATGAATGCAAACAGTAGCATCCTATTTGGAGAATATCAGTTCTTAGAAATGGGTTCACTCTTCCAGAGGCAGGCTTTCTTTCTTTTGTCTTTTGTCTTTGTTTTTCTTTCTTTCTTTTTCTTTCTCTCCCTTCTTTTCTTTTTCCTTTTCTCTTCTTTCTTTCTTTCTTTTTCTTTTTTTTTTTTTTAAGATTTTACTTATTTATTCATGAGAGACAGAAAGAGGCAGTGGCAGAGGCAGAAGCAGGCTCCCCACTGAGCAAGGAGCCTGAGGTGGGGCTTGATCCCAGGACCCTGGGATCATGACCCGAGATGAAGGCAGACGCTTAACTGACTGAGCCACCCAGGCACCCCTCTTTGTTTCTTTCTTTCTTTCTTTTCCTTTCTACCTCCCTCCCATCATAAAAAAGATTGTTCCAAAGCAATACCTATCCATAGTTTCTAATTGAGTCTGGGACTGATTCTTCACCATTCTCTTTGAAATCAACATGCTTGATGACTATGTAGAAATAGTCATAAGACATCAGGTAACCTTGATGCTTGCTAATATTTAACTCACTTGATTCTTCTCAGGATGTTCTATAGAGTAACAGAAGAACACTGCGTTACCTTCAAGTGCCCAATGGGCAGAACAAGACTATCATAGCTAATTATTTTATTGGAAAAAGTTTCTGGAGAAAGAGAATATGTCTTAGGTAGTTTAAGCAGATAGTTTATACGACTGACAATTGTCATTTTATAAGTCCTTGATAAAAATATCTCAGGAGTGTTATGCAAACCTCTAAATTTGTAGTTATGGGAGGCCCTTAATTTTAAGGTAAATTCTTTTGCAATACAAGTCAGACTTTCAGTTCAGACTCAGCTCAGGACTATGCTAGTTCTTAAATGGTTTCTGGACTAAGAAATAAAGTGACATAAGTATAAAGATTTTTTAACACCTAAAATAAAGCAAAATCAAGTAATAAAAATGAAGAAATGTTGGGTTGAAATGGAACGAAGAGAAATCCTATGAAGAGAGAAAGGGGAGAAAGGATTAAAAAGAAAAACCTACTAAATGAAGGGAGACTGAAGGAAAGTGAGTTCCTAGCAACTTACAGAAGAAAACTTTTATACTTCAGGAAACATAGAGAAATCCAGCTCCCTGTCCCCAATCCCCCACCCCACCATCCCGGTATCTTTGCTTTCCCTTTGTCTTTCATGAAGGCATCATCTTCATGCCCCTCTTTTTTTTGTCTTCATCTCAATCTTTGCTCTTCCTTCATTCTTCCTTGATTGGTAGAAGAAATTTCATGATAACTGTGCATGCAAACTTTGGCATACTTAGTCTGGCTCAGTGAACAACGGCCTTTGTATGTGTCTTGTCATTACTGTGACCCATGAGCAATTGAGCTTACTAAGAGACCCCAAATATCAGGGGGTAGCATTCATTTTCAGAGCACTGTGCTGCAATTTCTGGCAGAGAAAACCTGGAGTAGGCTTCTACAAACCTGGGTTCTAGTTTCCACTCTTTAGTTCTTTGACCTTGGACAATCAAGTCTTCATCTCCTGCTTTCAATTCTCGCTCTCTAAAAATGCTTGTATTGGATTGGGAAGTAAATTTTTCCTGTGCTTATTTAGTCCAATCTTCTTATTTTAGAAGTAGAGAGATGAAGCTATGGAGAGCATTATCTATAGTAAAACATGTCACTTACCTTGTAAAAGTGATAGCTTGTGTTTCTATTAATGAATTCATATAGAATCATGTATGTTGAGTTTTCTGTGTCTATAAAATAAAGCTATTGAACCCCTCCCAAAACAACAAAAATATTAACCTCCCTAAGTTCTGTCTTTGAAACAATACCTCATCTACTAACTCAGATCCTCCCCCAGGGCTTTCTTTGAGATTGCAGAATAAAATAGTTCAGTAGTAGAAGTAGGAGACAAGGGATTTTTGCTGCAGATACTTGGCTGAAGAGGAATGGTTTAAGAATCACAAACTTTCTGGAACAGGCAAACTAGGGTGGTGTGGCTACTGTGACAGAAGGAGCAAATACATAGTTACAGAATATGGTTTGTTTTTTGTTTAGTTTTTGGCAGGGTAGCCAGAAATCCGCACTGTGCAGATGTTATTTATCCTTCTGTTTCACTAGATGCTACATTATAGGCAGGAAGTTAGATGCTCACTCTCCCCTTCATATCCATTCACATATATTTATTTCCAAGTGCTAAAGTGGGTTTGGTAGATTACTAGCAGATAACTTTTAGACATAAACTGATGACTACTTGCAGCGCAAGTCTGAAATGTATTCCCTATTAAGGGAAATATTTCCCTTACTAAGGCTTAGAAGAAACCCGAAATAGGAAAGAAGGCTCTTTGGCTAAAGAGGCAGCAGAGAGCCTGGTCTATCTGCCCACCTGAACCTAACTGAAAGGAGAAATAATTTTTGTGTATGAAAACAACTAACATCCCTCATAAGGGACTTTCCACAGACTAAGTTTGATAGAAAAAGAGTGTGCTAAACTTGAGCCAGACCACACACTTTCGTGGACGGAAACAAATGATATTATCAGTGAATATAATCTATACTACAACCCATAGTATGTGAAAATTTTAGTCCATAAGTAGTTCTGCACTGTGCATTGTGTGTAGCTGTAAAATGGTAGTGGCAGTTGGCATATAAAAACTGTTGGTGTCTTAAACAACGTTAAAATGTTCCCGTGTTTGTTTCCAAAGGACTGTCCTACCGAATCTTGGTAAATACTGCCCCCTTCAGTTCATTCTGAAGGTGTGCATGGTGGTAAAGGGGGAACAGAGTGTTTCTCTGGGCTGTGTTAAACTTGGCACAAGGAAGACTCCCAGATACTGCAGCCCAACAGGCTCTGGGCTGATTTTACCTCATTGTTCACATGGACAGTCTTAGTTTTCTCTCAGTTATTACCTTCACATTAGAAAATACTTTGCTGTATCTGAGTTAACCAGAAACGAAAAGCAATGTTTCTATAAAGGGAATGATTGACAGATCTTGTGTAGTGGCAATAAATTATTTTGAAACTTGTGTAACCCCCCTCTCCCCCCAAATCATTTCAAAGAAATCATATGCTCCCATTTGAATGAATACAAATAAAAAGCATTACGCATTAAATATATAAAAATGCATATATCTTCCCCTGCTCCAAAGCCATGCTAAAATTGTGAGAATCCTATTGCTCTGGGGGTCAGAGAGCAGCGTAAACTGGAGAGCATTAAATTTAACCAACCTTCATTATTTGTTTAATATCTTCAGCAATTCACTTACTTCCATTCTTTGTATGAAGAAAGCCAGGATATTACATAAAAGTCTCCTTGTTTGTAGCAGGGCTTAGAAGAACTGAGAGAATTTGGAAGAAACAACTACTTTTACAAAAATGATGTAACTTAACATTTTAAAAAACCTTGTATTAATCATTTTTAACAACCACAAAACATAAATGTAGACATTTTGAAGTACTCATTAAAGGTCGAGGAAACTAGTGATTTCATAAAACATTCAACAGATTTATATCAACCTTGAAAATAGTTTCCAGAAGGCAAAAGGCACACACATAAAATTTGTCACTAGGCAACACTGCATTGCATAAGTATTAATTCCATCGTTTATTCTGCTGGTCTCTTCCTACAGTACTGAGTTTCAACAGGCTAATGAAACTTAAACCAATCTCTGCTTTTAATTCCAGCATTTTCAAAAATAGATTTTCAAAGAAATGAGGCTAACTCTATAGATAGAATCTTTTATGTAATGGAAGATAAAAAATAACAGCTTTTATTATTTTTTATTTTTTTCTTAAAGATTTTTATTTATTTGACAGAGATCACAAGTAGGCAGGGGACGGGGAAAGCAGGCTCCCTGCTGAGCAGAGAGCCCTTGATGTGGGGCTCTGGGGCTTGATTCTAGGACTCTGAGATCATGACCTGAGCCAAAGGTAGAGGCTTAACCCACTAAGCCACCCAGGTGCCCCAGCTTTAATTTTTTGCAACAGATAGAAGATGAAAGGAACACATTAAATTGCTTTGGCCTCTAATGCCATTTTTAAATGTTGATAACTTGATCATTTTTAGCTCAGTGATCAAAGATAAATATTTTATCCACTGTTGCTGAATTTGTTATATATATATCACTATTGTTCGTGGGGTTTTAAAATATATAATGGAAAACATTTGTATCAACACTTTTATTTGGAATATCTCACAAAACAAATGACTTAAACCTCGCACCAATTAGAACATTTCACAGCAGAATTGGTGACCATATTGGTGACAATTGCCATATTTCAAAAAAGCCAAAGGTGCCAGGTAGTAATTTGACAAAACAATGGTGTACAACAATTTTGTGAAATTGTGTGGCAGATTTAAACAAAACAAAACAAGAAAACCTTCCTAGAAGAATTTTTCCCCCAAGACTCGTTCCAGAGATTATTAATAAATATCCTAAGATAATTTTAAAATCTCTTAAAATTAACCATTCCAGGTATAGTTATCACTATTTTTCAATGATCATGATAATAGCTAGCAGTTTGTAGACTAGGAATATTTTTCTGTACTGTCACTATATAATTTGTGTTTTCCACCATAAAAAACAGTAATAAGTCATGTAAACATCCTAAAAGATGACCTAAATAAACATATGGATACACTGGGCTCCACGGGACTGATTTAGCTGGAGCCAAGTCCTATCTTATACACACATGCCTCGGACTTTATGTTGCACTTTTGTGATGCCACTTTCCTTTTCCATATTGAACTTCATGTATAATAAACTCTCTAATAAAATGGGCATATGAACAAATGACCTCAACATGGAACACAAGGGTACTTTCCAAGTACACAAGAACACAATGTACCATTCCAAGAACACTATGGTACCGTCCCTCAAGAGGGCCTTCTAGAGATGTACTTATATAGAATTTTGATACTACATATTCTATGATTTCCTTTGTATGAAATTTCTTGAATTTGCCTAAAATTAATAGTGACAGAAAGTACATTAGTGATTGCTTAGGGCTTAGTGGGTGTGCAGACAGAGGAAGTGGGAATGGCTGCTAATGGTATCCAGGTTCTTTCATGGGATACAAACATGTTACAAAATCATATGGTAGTGGTGGTTGAACAACCCTGTAACTGTGCTTAGAAAAATTTGAACAGTACACTTTAAGTGGCAAGTCTGCTATGTGGATTATATCTCAATAAAGCTGGTTTAAGAATTAGATGTAGATAAAGTCAGTTTATCTAAAAAATGTAGAGAGAAAGATTTACAGAAAGTCCATCAAGAGGCATTGTTGAAACTTTCTGAAATTTAGAGGTGTTCAGACATATAATGGATTCCACAGGACATAATGACTTTGCTGTCAAAGGAAGCATTCGACCATGGGCTGCCTGCCAGGGGTATCAACAGGGAATTTGAGCATAGAATGAGCATGGGGTTTGAGTGACCTTTGAGGTTATACGCAACCCCAAAATTCTGAGTCAGCAATTTTGTGATCAGTGTGGCAAGACAGCCAAAAATCTGGTGGAATCTAGCTTGTATCTATAAAAGTCCCATTGTAATATTTCTGTCCAAACTTCAGAGTTTAGAAAGTAGAGTGGAGCCAGGTTCTATAGAGAAAAAAACTTACACAGTTTTGAGCCTTTTAAAAATTACAGACTAAAAATATAAAACTAAGTATAAAAATGGAAAAAAACATAAACGAGAAACTGACAGATGCCACAAATTTAACAAAATTAAAAAATAAAATTTCATTAACTGCCTGACACACCTTTAAAATGTGTTGACTCTATAGCCTCAGATCACCTCTTTATATAAACAGCAGTTTGTAATCTCTTTTGTAGAAGAAAGAATTCAGCCTTCTGGCATGGTTGATTGAGATGTTTTCAGTATTGATTGCTTAGAAAGTTTCATTTTTCCTAGCTTCACAACTCCTTGATAGCATGATCTAAATGTTTAGGATTATTGCCAACTTTAGGAAAACTATTCTCAAATCTCGTTCACGTAGGAGCTGTAGGATTTCATATCATTCATTTCAAGGTTTCTTCAGCACTAACTAATTTTAAATATCCCTTGAACTGATGATAAACACTAACAAGGTTGTCTTCCATTTTCTCAAGTTTGGTTACCAGGAGTTGGCATAGCAGATCTAGAAAGATTCCTGCAAGGCATTCCTGCTCTGGGATAGTTAGTAATAGCTTAACAGTCACAGGAGTGACTGCAAACACACAGGTATACCCGCACTAAACCACTGAAAGCTATCTCCAACTAGACAAATCCAAAAATTATGCAGCAATCCAAAGCCACCTGGCATTCTCACCTAAAATAGACAATGTTAGACTTAAGTGATTGGAGTTGAGTATCTTACTTGGGCTAGTTTTACAAAACCTAGTCCCATGTAAACACACAGCTCAGTGTTCTCCCAAGGCTGTGGAAGCAGCCTGTGCAAGTGGGACCTGAAGCCCTTGGCTTCATGGTAAATCCATGTCTGTCAGAGGATGATTTTTAAAGGCAAACCGGCTAGTAGGATTCAGAAATCCGGCATCATGAGAAATGTCTGAGGGACTTGGGGGTTTTAGCCTGCAGCACAAAAGATCTAGAGGGACATTATTACTGCCTTTAAATATTTGAAGGACTGTCATCTAGACATGTCTTGCCAGTCACTTGGAGTAGCTTTAGAGGACAAAACTAAGAACCTTGGGAAGAAGTTGCAAGAAAGATTTCAACCAACTGTAAGAAAGAACTTTCTAAACAATTAAAGTTGTTCAAAAATGGAGTGAATTGCCTTATGTTGTAATGGGCTCTCTGTCACTTGAAATGTTCAGAGGCGGAATGATTATCTGTCAAGAAGAGTGCTATAGATAAGATTTCTACAATGGATAGAATTTCAGGCTAAATAACTCCCAAGTTATAATTCAGTAACTTCTCAATGTCCCCAAGAGGTTAAATGAACAGAAAAAAAAATAAGCCTTCAATGTATATTCAGAGCAGCTTATTAAACAAATTTCAAGGTAGAATATTAAAGGATTTTCCATGTGTATCAAGTCATCTTCCAGAAATTAAAAAGCTGTATGCCTTAGAGTATCCAATCACATTTGGGGTCTGTCCTCCAAATCAGCCCTCTACTTGATAGTAGCCTAAATCCTATTCATACTTACTATTTCACTACATATATAAATATGCATACTACATATATAAATATACATTTATTACATATTTACTCATATATAATGATAGATTACTTTCTATGTGATACACACATTTAGGGTTGCTGTGTGCTAGGAAAGAGAAACAGGTTGTGGTCTCTTGCTTCATGTGATTTACAGTGAAATTACATTTCTATGTATAAAAATTTTATCTATTGAGAAAAGGATATGTAGTCTATATTAGTCTATTCTACTCTACGTCAAAAGCATGAGTTCTCCCATCAGAAAGCCAGAGTTCAGATCCTAGCTCACTACACACATGGGCAAGTTAGTTAGCCTTTCTGCCTCTCCGTTTCCTTGCCAGGGAAATGAAGATAACACATATCTTACAGGATTACCATAGAATATAAATGAGATAACACCTCCAAAAATGTCTGGCAGGCTATCTGGCACATACATAAGCTTTGCAGATATTAACCATCACAAGTCTCCTCAGTGTGGTGCGTGGGAAGAGACTGTAGAAGTAGTAAGCTATTAGCACAGAAGGGGCCGAAGGGAAGCTTCTACATTCCTAGAGCTGGCCCGTTCTGCCTTGAAAATGCAGAGGACAGTTAAACAACACAAGTTTGAACTATGCAGATCCTCTCAAACACAGATTTTTCTCAAATACAGTATAGTACTGTAAATGCATTGTATCTTCCTCATGATTTTCTTAACATTTTCTGCAGCTTTACTGTAAGAATATAGCATGGAATATACAAAATACGTGTTAAGTACTGCCAGTAAGTCTTCCAGTCAACAGCGGGCTATTGGCAGTTGAGTTTTTGGGGCGTCAAAAGTTCAACATAGGTGTTTCAACCACGTGTGGGCTCTGTGTCCCTATCCCTTCCGTTTTTCAAAGGTCAATTAAAAAGCATATCTGGAATAATCTTTTTTTTTTAATATTTTATTTATTTGACAGAGAGAAATCACAACTAGGCAGAGAAGCAGGCAGAGAGAGAGGAGGAAGCAGGCTAGAAAGAATCTTTTTTTTAAAAATATTTTATTTATTTGAATAATCTATCCAAATAAAATGGGGCTAAAATATTAACAATAAACTACAGCACGCCCTTAGTCAATCACTGACTGGAAAGCGCATTTCTACAGAGAAAACACTGGGTGATGAGCAAGTCGGTGGCTGCAGAAGGCGGCACTGCTGAGACGTGCTGGAAACAGCTGGGTGAGGACACGCGGATGCTCCTGAACCGCGCTTTTGGGTGAGCATCCCTGATGCCCATAATTTTTCAGACACTTCGACTACTGCCATTGTAAGGACGCGGAAAAATTGCTTCTGCGATTTCAGCAATCCTCTGGTAACCACCTGACCCAGACTGAATCATGTTTTTATCAAACAATTTAAAGCCATATCCTCTGAACGCGAAGGCTATCGTGATTGTGTGCAGTTGGGTCGAATGCAATTGGGATGTACTAAAAATGTCAATTTTTAATTCAGTTTAAAGGCTCCCACACAGAAATGATGTTCCTACCATATAAAGAATGAATCATAAAAAGAGCAACTACATTCTTCATCAGGTCAGGTTTCTGTTTCCCTGGCACGGGAACCCAGGAAAGCTCAGGCAAGCACTATGGGAAGGCACGATAGTTACTGCTTCTTACTTCCAGTCATCTAGACAAGCCTGAGGTACACAGGCACCAAATACCTAAATGCTTATATATTCAAACTGTGACTGAAACCCCACACCTCTTCTCACTCGGTCCCATTTGCTGATTCTGCATCCATTGGGCCTGAGCCCTTAACACTTAAATGCTGTACTTCTATCATTCTGTGACTTGCATTTTGTGTTTCAGTCGCTACAGTCTGCTTTCTAGAATGGATTCTGTTTATGTTCGTCAAACTGACTCTAACTGCCAGTAACAGAAACCCAGCTCAATCTTACTTAATGAAAGGGACTGTATTAGCTCCTGTGTAACAAGAGTACTTTTAAGACCTAGTCCTGGTGCTCAAACGATGTTTCCAGGCCTCTCTCTATCATTTGTTTTTGCTTTCCAATCCATGGCTCTTAATTTTTCAACCTCCTTCCTGATAGATGCTTTTGATGGTTCTTTCAGTGTTGAGACATAGAATGAGCTTCTTTGGTTCTGCTCATTTACAGGTATACTCCTGAGGTGAGGGGTGAGGTAGGAGCATCACATTCATAAGATGTAGACTGAATTTGCAAGAAAGACAGTTTCTTACAAGAAAACTGGGAAGCTTATATTCAAGAATTTGTATCAAAGAACAGGGCCATGATTCTCCAATTCGTGTGTATATCGCAATCACCAAGAGGGCTTGTTAGAACAGACTGCTGGGTCTCATCCCCAGAGTTTCTGAGTTAGTGGGTCCAGAATAAAACCTGATAGTTTGCATGTTAACAAGTTCCTGGGTGCTTGGCCTGATGGTGGCCCAAGGACTACACTTGGAGAGGTACCAGAGTAGGAATGAACCTTGTTGTAGGAAACATCAGGTGTCTACTGTTCTTATTGATCTCTTCCTTTGGTTTGTGACTTGCTCTGCTACCTCATGTAAGAGTGTGTGTCTTTGCCCTTAATCCCATAGAAGTTAGCTTCATCCTTAAAGACTACTTGGTCTGTAGCCTAACCAAACTCTCGAGATTGTTACTACCTATGGAAACACTCACCAAAAATAGGACTTTCTCACTCAATATTCAATACATCTATACTGAGCCACTGTTACTCACAATATTTGTTCTTAAATATTATACAATATTATTTTTTAAACTGTGGATGTTTAACCTCTTATGTCAGAACAGGTGCTATAGTTGAAAACAGATTCCTTGTTGATACTTGAGACCTATTTACCAAGAATTTTTGTGGCTGTGCCCTGATAATCTAGATTTTTAGCAAGAAGCCAATTAGATTTTTATCTATTAAGAATTTATAACTTAGAATACATAATTCCCTTCACTAGGCTTCTGAACAACACTGAGTTTCTCAACCTTGGCAGCAGAATAGATCCATCTGGGGAACTTGGAAAACAATATCTGTATCCCAGCCCAAAATCAATTGATTGTGAATCTCTGGAGATGGTATATGGACAGCTATAGTGAACTACTCTAAGTACAGAAATCTCTGCATGAGAAATGATTGAAAAGCCTCATTTTGGGTAGTTATTAATGTTTTAAAATGATAAAAATATACATATATGAACTTTGTAAAAATTCCTGGAATCTGAAATTATGAAGTTTTGTGCTATAAAAAGCAACTACTACTTTACATAGAAGATGCCAAATAATTTGACACATTTCTACAGAAGAGTTAAAAAAAAAAAAAGCTTAGAGTAATACATGTAGGAAAGGTTAACAGTGATTTTTAGGGGACTTTTTCCAGCTTAACGGTTATGTCTATGACATTCTTTTTTTTTTTTAAGATTTTATTTATTTGACAGGCAGAGATCACAAGTAGGCAGAGAGGCAGGCAGAGAGAGGAGGAAGCAGGCTCCCTGCTGAGTAGAGAGCCCGATACGGAGCTCGGTCCCAGGACCCTGAGATCATGACCTGAGCCAAAGGATTTAACCACTGAGCCACCCAGGCGCCCCTGTCTATGACATTCTTATAATAAATCAGTATAGTGTTCACTTTGGGAGCACATATACTAAAATGGAAACAATAAAATACGTTAGTATATATAGTGTGATGTGTATGATAGTTGGCTTAGGCTAAGTGTGAAATGGTTTGTTGGAATTCTAAGCAGGAAGGTTATACTCTAGGGATATATACTACAAATGCTTTTGTTTTCATAATCTTAATAGTCAACGCTTTGGTAATTAGCTTGCTATTAGATATTGGACAACAGAGTGCCTTTTAACTAGCATAAAATGTTAAAATGTTTTGTTGTTGTTGTTAAAAGCAAAGGAAGCATATGGCTAAGAACATTTTTTTAGAGACCTTCTCCAACCCATGCATATGTAAGGTATAAGAATCTAGAAATATTGTACATTTTTAAAACTTAGATTTGAAGGTCTAGACTAAAGCTCTAAATTGTCATGTGTTCCACCAAGAGCATTGGAGGACTTTGTTTGCCTGAGGCTGGCTTTAAGGCTGAGAGAATTCTGCACGTAGGGTCTTGGGATTTTCAAGTCAATTTTTCATGCAAGGTGATAATTGAAACACCTAAAGAGCAAGAGCTGGAAGTTCCTACAGACTCAAAAGAGGCTATATTTGAGCTCATTTGCCAATTGAATTTAATGACTACATGGACATTGGAAGCTTTTCATTTGAGAGATAGTAAGCAGAATATTTATTTCTCATGCAAAACTTTGTGGCAAAGATAGCAAGCATATGAACCATTGTGTATTATGTCATTGTGCATGACCGAACAGCCTCAGTTTTCAACCTTAACCCTGGTATCTCAGCTGGGCCAGCCCTTCCACGCCTCTTCCCATAAGGAACACAGGAGACCTGACTGTGAGTAACAGTCTTGGTATTAACCCTGAACCACCTGCCCTTGGAGCAGTACCCCTGCTTCTCCTTGGAAACCTGATTCTTAGACTCTGATTTCATTACCGTTTTCTACTTTTGGCAGAGGGCTTTTTCTCAGGCTTCTCTTTCTACCTACCAACCCTGACCTCACTCTGTGTTCCTTTCTGCTGTGTGTAAATACCAACTGAAAGAAGCATAGGAACTTTTCGTGTAAGTCACTTTCTTGGCACTGATAGAGTTACCAGATTGTTTCAACAAATTACAAAATTAGTGAAAATTTGTCAGCATTCTATAGAAAAATATAAACAAAATTATATTTTACTAAATCTAGATTTTTATCTATTTCATTTTTTTAAAAGGATTTATTTGAGAGAGAGGGTGGTGGGGGAGGGACAGAGGGAAAGGAAGAGAGAATTTCAAGCAGACTCTTTGCTGAGCACACAGCTCAATGTGGGGCTCAATCCCACAACCCTGAGATCATGTCCTGAGCTAAAATTAAGAGTGGGATGCTCGGGCGCCTGGGTGGCTCAGTGGGTTAATGCCTCTGCCTTTGGCTCAGGTCATGATCTCAGGGTCCTGGAATCGAGTCCCGCATCAGGCTCTCTGCTCAGCCAGGAGCCTGCTTCCTCCTCTCTCTCTGCCTGCCTCTCTGCCTACTTGTGATTTCTCTCTGTCAAATAAATAAATAAAATCTTAAAAAATAAAAGAAAACCACTAAGGTTTAAAAAAAAAAAAAAAAGAGTGGGATGCTCAACTGACTGAGCCACCAGATACCCCCCCTTTTCAAATTTAAGTATCATTATAAAACTTTGTTTCCAAAGCATAAGTTTTGACCTTCAGACAGCTCAGTTCAATACCAAGCATTTGCCAAACATGTGGTCTTTTTTTTTTTTTTAAGATTTTATTTATTCATTTGACAGAGAGAGATACAGAGAGAGAGAGGGAACAGAAGCAGTGGGAGTGGGAGAGGGACAAGCAGGCTTCCCGCTGACCAGGGAGCCTGATGCAGGGCTTGATCACAGGGCCCCAGGATCATGACCTGAGCCAAAGGTGGTCACTTAACAACTGAGCCGCCCAGGGGCCTCTAAACGTATGGTCTTGAAGGATTCTGGAAGCTCTGAAATCCTAGCTCTCCCATGGCTCTCTGCCTGGTCTGCAGAAGCAAACAAAATAGCTTACATTGACTTTTTTCAAATCTAATGTACATATAAGTATATCTCATTTTATTGCACTTCTCAGATACTGGCTTTGTTTTTATAGATCAAAGGTTTGTGGCAACCCTGCATTGAGCAAGTCTAATGGAGCTACATTTCCAAGAGCATTTGCTTACCTACCTCTGTGCATTTTAATAATCTTCACGATATTTGAAACTGTGTTCTGATGATATGTGATCAGTGATGTTTGATGTCACTTTTGTTCTGGGGTGCTGTGAATCATGTCCATAGAAAATAGTAAATTTAACTGTAGTTTATGTTATGACACCACCAGCTGTTTCCCACAACTCTCTCCCTCTCTCTGGGCTTCTCTATTCCCCAAGACAAAATAATATTGTAATTAGGCCAAGTAATAACCTACAATGGCGTCTAAGTGTTCAAGTGAAAGGAAGAGTCCCGTGTGTCTCACTTTAAATCAAAAGCTAGAAATGATTAAGCTCAGTGAGGAAGGCATGTTGAAAGATAAGACAGACTGAAAGCTAGGCTTCTTGGACCAAAGAGTTAGCTAAGTTGTGAGTTCAAAGGAAAAGTTGTTGAAATAAAGTGCTACTCTAGAGAATATGTGAAGAACAAAGTGAAGCAACCTTATTGCTGATATGAGGAACGCTTAGTGGTCTGGATGGAAGATCAAACCAGTCACAACATTCCCTTAAACCAAAGCCTAATCCAGAGGGAGGCCCTCACTCTCTTCAATTCTATGAAGGCCAAGAGAGTTGAGGAAGCTGCAGACAAGTTTGAAACTAGCAGAGGTTGTTGGTGCGGTTTAAGGGAAGATGTCATCTCCGTAACAGAAGTACGAGGTGAAACAGCAAGTTATCCCAGATAATTAATGAAGGTGGCTACATCAAACAATAGATATCCAATGTAAATGAAATCGCCTTACATCAGAAGAAGATGGCCTCTAGAACTTCCGTAACTAGAGAGAAATCAATTCCTGGCTTCAAAGCTTCAAAGGATAGACTGACTCTCTCTTTAGATGCCAATATAGCCAGTGATTTAAGTTGAAGCCTGTATTCGCTTGACATCCTGAAAATCCCAGGGCCCTTAAGAATTAGGCTAAATCTACTCTTGCTACACAAATGGAACAGCAAAGCATGGATCATAGCACATCTGTTTACAACATGGTTTACTGATTACTTTAAGCCCACTGTTGAGACCTATTTCCCAGGAAAAGATTCCTTGAAAAATCCTATTGCTCATTGACAATGCACCTAGTCAACCAAGAGTTCTGATGGAGATGTCCAAGGAGCTTAACACTTTTATTTCTGATAACATGACATTCATTCCACAGCCTGTGAATCAAAGCGTAATTTCAACTTTCAAGTATCCTTATTTAAGAAATACATTTCATAAGGCCACAGATGCCCTGGAACATGACTCCTCTGATAGATCTGAGAAAAGTAAATGGAGAACATTCTGGAAAGGATTCACCATTCTAGGTGCCATTAAGAACATTTGTGATTCATGGGAAGAAGTCAAAATATTAACATGAACAGGAGTTTTGGAAGAAGTTGATTCCAACCCCTCATGAATGACGTTGGAAGTTTCAAAACTTCAGTGGAGGAAGGAAGTAACTGCAGATGTGATGGGAAGAGCAAGAGAACTAGAGTTAGAAGTGGAGCCTGAAGATGTGATTGAATTGCTGCAACATCATGATAAAACTTTAATGGAAGAGGATCTGTTTCTTATGGATAAGCAAAGAAAGTGTTTTCCTGAGATGCAATCCATTCTTGGTGAAGGTGATCTGAAGACTGTGAAATGGTGATAAAGGATTTAGAATATGATGTAAACCAAGGTGATGAAACAGTAGCAGAATTGGAGAGGATAGACTCCAATATTGAAAGAAATTCTGTGAGTAAAATGCTATCAGATTGCATGCTACAAAGAAATCCTTTGTGAAAGGAAGAGTTAATAAATGCAGCAAACTTCATTTTAAGAAATTGCTGCTGTCACTCCACCTGCCAGCAAATACCATCCAGCTATCAACATCGAGTCAAGACCCTCCACCACCAACAGATCATGACTTGCTGAAAGCTTAGGTGATTAGCAAAAGTATTTTTAAATTAAGGTATGTATATTTTGTAGACTTAATGCTATTGCATACTTAATAGACTACAATATGCCATAAACATAACCTTTAAATGCCCTGAGAAGCCAAAGAATTCATCCGACTCACTTTTTTGTGATATTTACTTCATGGTAGTCTAGCACCAAACCCGTAATATCTCTGAGGCATGCCTGTACGTACTTATAGGATGCAGTGGACAGAATTGTACCCTTGTCTCAGATAAACACCCATTCTTGGCATACCTGAATTGGTCATCATATTCGACTCCTCTAATGTCCAGATCCCTTCCCCTTCTTCCTTGCATTCAGGGAGGTGGGAAATGAAGAAGAGACGTGAGCTCAAGAATGTGAAGTTCGTGCACATGCATGTGTGTGTGTATGTGTGCACACACAAACATACACAAACCCTCCTGGTGCTTTATTTTCAGGTGGTTATGGCTCAAGTGCTTCCATAAAGATCATGAAGTTTAAAGGCAGTTGTGTGTCTTGGAGTCCCAGCAAGAGTCAAGGACAAGGTCATTTTAGCAGAGAATAAAGAATATATTTTGAAGATGACTTACAAATAAGTCAATAGCAAAAGCAGGATAATAACTGCTAAAATTTTCCATGCACATATAGATGCTATTTTGCTAGTTTCTCTGGTCACACATGGGACACCAAAACAAATGGCAAATTCCTTGAGGGCATACAGATACAAAGTTAGAGTGATTTCAGTAAGTGCTGGCACCCCTGTGAGCAGTTTATTAGAGCATAAAACCTTCCTGGATCATCAGTGCTACATTATAGACTAAACCAATGGATCTAAATGAAAAATTAAGGAAGGTCATTATGGAAAAAGCAAAATCAGAGAAGAGAAAGAATCAAAAAAATTTTTTCAAGGAAACCCAAAATTCACTATGGGTTTGTTCTTGCTCCACTTTCCCATGGTCCTCAGTTTTTACCAGTTTAGTGTAAAATAAATTTTAAAAGCTTTGGTGGAGGAATTTGATCAGAAATAAATGGACTTTAACACACTCCTAAGCCTTTCAAATTAAATTTAAATTAAGGCATCTCATCCAGTCATTTTTCAGTAATTTTTTAAGACATGTGTAATGCATGTGTTGTAGACTTTAACAGTTTTCTGCCCCTAAAGAGAAGACCCCAAACATAATCACAATGTTTAAAAACCCTGTTGGGATGAAGAGTCTTGCTTAATTGTGTTAAGTGCTTTCAATTATTTATTATTTTCTCAATTTTTTTCAAGAAGCTTTCTGACCCTATTCTAACTCTTCTTTGTTTCCTGACACTCTATAACCATTCACAGCTTACAAGAGTAGACAAGCATGAAATTAATGCTGTGTAGTAGTAATTCGCTGATGTCAAGGAAGTTTGTTGCTTGATTACCAGGCAATGGGGATAGTACTTCAGGTACTAATTTTCCTCCATTGGAATGATAGCTGAATGTGATTAGGAGTTTTTAACTCTTTGAATCAAATAATTTCAGTTTTGTGAACAAATAAATGGACTTGTTCATTTTTGTTATTTATTTATTTATTGGAGGGTTATATGGTAATTGCTTAAACAAAAACTGCATTTAATTTTAGTTTCAGTTAAATCTTTTGGGAAACATTGTTTTGAATTTTTTAAAATCAAATATCTCAATCAATTTAAGCCCAAATATAGGTTCAAATAACTTATGGTATTTGTATGTATCACCAATAAAATGATCATTTGGGGGATTTGGCCATAGCTGTTCTTTTTCTTCTTCTCCTTCTCCTTCTTTTTTCTTCTTGGCAATCTTCTCAAACACCTCCTGAGCAATGATTCCAGTAATACAAGTGACTCAAATCTAATGATAAGGTTAAAATTATCAAGGCAAATATTTCTGAATCTAATGTGGAAAAAACTTGATAAGAGGCTCTGATAATAACCTTTGTGGTGCCAGAAACTCTCTAACTAAATGTATCTTTATAATGAGATTTTATTTGGGTTCCAGACTTTCCTTGAATTGGCAGTCTGTATTCATTACATGTAAAGCTTACAGATGCAATGTGATTATAATATTATTTAAATTTTGGTGTATTTATGTACAAAGTGACGATAGCTGATGATTCTTTTTTTTTTAAATATATTATTTATTTATTTAACAGAGATCACAAGTAGGCAGAGAGGCAAGCAGAGAGAGAGGAGGAAGAATGCTCCCTGCTGAGCAGAGAGCCCGATGCGGGGCTCGATCCCAGGACCCTGAGATCATGACCTGAGCCGAAGGCAGAAGCTTAAACCTTTTGCTTTTGTGTCCTGAATGGTACCTAATTCAAAAGAGTTCTTCAAAGGCATTTACTAACACAAGATATTCCTTACTCCTTATGTGCATCTTTGAACATAGCTTTATGCCAGTTCTGGAAAGGCTAACAGCATGGAATATAACATCCATTAAGATGTTGTTCCTAAACCTGTTTGTGCCTTTTAAATGTTCACCTCTTTCTATGTCTCCTCCCTCCTGTTTATAGGATCACAGCTTCACTTTAGGCACTTAGTACACTTAAGCTCTGTCCATTGCAAAACCTACCTTCTAGAAGGAATGTGCTTTCAGCTATTTTCACTTTAGTATGACTATAGGTCAATGTGTTTGCTCTTTCCAAGGTATCTGCTTTATATATATTTATTGACAATATTAAAGAATTGTATATTTTTAAAAAAGAATTGTATATTTAGCCAAAAATCCATCTCAATATTAAAGCTCAAGAAGATATGGATTTGGTAAAGGACAAATTCCTGGTTTCTAAAATTAGACCATGATCTTGACTGAATGTGCACTCTCTCCATTCATGGTAAATCCAAAACCCCATGGGTGACAGTGCTAATAGGTAGGGTCTTTGGAAGATGTTTAGATTATAAGGGCAAAGCTCTCATTAATGTGATGAGTGCCCTTATCAAAGACCAAAAGAGGCCATTTGCCCCCATTGGTATATGAGGAAAGAGACCTCAAAGAACCAAGAAGTCGATCCCCGCCAGATGACAAGTCTGCCTTGATCTTGGACTTCTTACAATCATGAGCAGTGTTTGTCATTAATAAGCCACCTAGTCTATGGTAACTTTGTTAGAGCAGCCCAAATGGCCAAGACGGGACACGAATAGATGTGGATACATCTATAATTAAGTTGATCCTGATGTTGTGCATTTGATTCTTTGATATGTAATATGCAGGGAACATATGATCATGAGCCTGGAAAAGAAACTTTGGAAGACTTTTCTAACTTTATAATAAAACATTTTAGTAACAATAAAAAGTCATAATAATTTAGACATCAGAAGTAAGAGACACTTCTGGTTATTGAAAAGTAACCCTAGGGGAAATAAGCACTTATTAGCTCTGTCTTTGGGTGGTCAATACATATAAAAGTTTTCACTCTTCTATGAAAATAAAACATTAACCATTTTATTAGAGGTCACCAGACCATATCTCCTTATACCTGGACTTCATAAAAAGTGCCTTCTGAGGCTTCATTTGGCCCACACAACCACACTGAGCGTTTGATGTTTATCCATACTAGATGGTTTTCTTATCTCCCACTGGCAAGAAAATCAAATTTGCACTCTATTCATTGTTTCAGTATTAAGTCAGATATTTTTGGTCATAGGGCTTAGGAAGAAGTTCTGTTTAAAAAAAAAAAGCATCTTGCTACATAGCTACTATGTTATGAGGTTTGTCATGGGATTGCTTTTAAGGGGAAACAGGCTTATAATGATGTCTTCAATATATTTTAGTAACTGAGCCCCCCTTACATATGATCCAGTTTAACATCATCACATTATCAAAAAGTTATACTGTGAGATTCCAGTAGTCTGAATATGGTCTCATTTTTAAATGACCCTCTAACAAATTATTAAGCAATTATTTACACATCGTATTTAGACTACTACAGAAAAAAATTAAGACTAAACTAAAAATACATAAATGGAAAATCTAAAAAAATAAGAATATAAAGTAGCATTTTGCATGAAGTATAAATAAATTGTTTGAGACTTAATCTAACCTTGGGTATTTCTCCTAAACACTTTCACTCAACACCTTCATACATTGATATTAATTTGGAATAAATTGGATAAAACACACCCTTTTCCTATGATACAGAAAATTCCATTCTATTAAAAAATTTTTGCTTTAATAATCTTTTCTAGTATTGGAACATTTGGGAATTCAATAAAAATGTTTTCCAGAAGGATTTTATGAAGGGAGTATATGGGCCCATCTATCAAGTCCCTCATGTGGACATGTAAGTAATAAAGGTATAAGGATTAGAATCTGTTTTTAATAACAGTCATATATTTAACTAAAGGGAAGATCCAAAAAGTGGACATGTTCATTTAGTGGTTTGGGAAACTACTATAAAAAACGATTCATGTACTTTAATTATGCCAAGGAAGAGAGAGAATTTACTCCTTCTTCATAAATGCCACTTAGAATTTAATTTTAGATGTTCTGCTTGGTGGGTGTTTGAAAATAAAGTTAGACAAAACTTATAGCTTCAAATTTAATCTAATCCTCCTGTGACCTATGTCTTGAAAATAAGAATGAAAGATATGTTACTTTCCTCTTAAAGCTGAGGGACTAAATAGCACATTTCCTAGCAATAGGAAGCAGGAAAACTTGAATCCACTCAGTGAATAGATTGACTATGTTATCAATGACTTCTGACTGATAAAAATGATATTTACCTTTGCAAACTAGATTTAGTGCCTGAATTTGATTTTAAAATAGTCTTAGAAAAATGTTTCAAAATGATTGAATATCTTGTAAATAAACAACTTTTTTTTTTCTTCAGAACACTAAAGGAAAAATCCTGTGTTTATACGATACTCTACTCCAATTTTAGATGACCCAATGTTGTCTTGCCGTCTGAAGCACTATTTGTAATGTTCAGAACACAAGTCAGTGTTTTTTCAAGATGACATGGTAGTCTATCGCCAATTTAGAGAAGGTGGCTATTAGAAATTCACTGGGTAAATTGCTAGAAGAGCAAGCTAGGTTACCAAGAGTGTTAGCTACAGCTTTCGTGCCTTCCTTCTGTGATTCTCTTTTGAATAAGGTACTTAAGGGTTATGGAGAGAATTACACAAGAGTCTTGAAATAGAACTTGTAAACTTGAAAACTGGTTTATGTATCAGGTTTTCAGAGATACATAAGTTAGATACCTTAATTCTCTACTTCCAACCCCAGTAGCCTCATTGTGATGTTCGCTGCAATTTTGTAAGCCAGTCAAACCTTGGGTGCTAAGCCATCAGCCTGGGGTTGAGGTAACTGCTGTGTAATTGTTATGTGTACAAACAAAAAGTAGGAAATAAGATCTAAAACGACCATCTTCGTTTTAACCCAGACTTTTCTGAAGACCTTTGAGAGAACAACAGCGTGTTAAGGGGAGTGAGGCAGTTTTCTTTTTGTGGAACAGGGCAGGGGGTGAAACACTTCCGATACAAAGAGAAAATGAAAAAGACAGTATCAGTTGGGAGCATCCCAGCATGCTCTGATGGGCCTCAACTACCACACCCATACGGTGTCTCCCCGCTATAATTTACTGCAGGACGCTGGAGCCTGTGTATTTGAACATATCATCCCAACAAGCTGTTACATCTCCAAAGTGCTTCAATACCCCTGTTATTTTAGGAAGTAGAATGGTAACGGCAGCTCCAATGAGACTGGTATTCATATTTACTTAAACATTGCCTTTAAAAAAAAATTGCCATTTAATCTAGTATCTCTGAGCAGCCCCCTTTCTTTCTTTCCTTTTGATAACAAATACTAAATTTTTGTGAGAAAAAAATGTACAGTTGACAGAGTATAAGTCAGGAGTAACATAGCATTCCAAGTTTTGTCTTCATGTTTGCCTCAGTTATTTTTGGCACTTGGATAAGTTACTGCCAAAGACCTCTGCACTGAACTCCCATGACGTGAATTAAACAACCACGCGAATGTTAACTAGATCCTTAACTGAAATTGTGATTGTTGCTCTAATATATTTTAGGCAAATTTATTAAATCATATCTACTGTACAAGTATGAACAAGTATTACAGCCCAAAGAAACCAGGGTTTATAGACCTACATGACATGGTTCTACCAAAAGTTCTACCAGAGTTCTACCAAAAGTTAGGTTAATATGTCTTCTCTTATGTGACACCTTGAAGAGAAATTTTCTTCCAGAGTACTAGCCATAATGTGAATTTTTTTTAAAGATTTTATTTATTTATTTGACGGACAGAGATCACAAGTAGGCAGAGAGGCAGGCAGAGAGAGAGAGAGGGAAGCAGGCTCCCTGCTGAATAGAGAGCCTGATGCGGGGCTCGATCCTAGGACTCTGGGATCATGACCTGAGATGAAGGCAGAGGCTTTAACCCACTGAGCCACTCAGGCGCCCCCATAATGTGAATTTAATCAGCATGTGCCAAGTGTCAGTTGTGTAGCAGAATTTGTTAATCACTCAAGGAAATCCAGAAGAATTGAAAATAAGTGTAGCTACTGCTTGTTAAGGACCTACACACTCTGCCAGGACCAGGGGTTCTGCTTCAAGCACAGTGGCAATCTCTGTGTGCATTGTGAAGAAGCCAGAAGGTCTACAGGGACTAGAGAGTTTCTGCTGGTAAAGGGTTAAGAGAGCTCTGGTTGTAAAACCCAGATTGATTTATGCTTCTCTATTCTCTTTCTGGTTAAAGTAGAGAATGTCTAAGTGAAAGGAAGAGGAGATAACCATTTGAGCTGTGTGTCCTCCACCCTAGAGTGCCCCTGTAGTATGTGGGAGGGCAGGCCTGAGATACAGAGGGTGGGTCAAAAGAAAAAGAAGGGAAGGTGAAATACTGGTCTTGAAGCTTCAGTTAGTCAGCTTGGGTCTAACTGAAGGGAATTTAAAATGGAAAGGGAGGTCTTGCCCACAGGTCAGAAGTGTCTTTGTCTATGAGTTTGTGCTCATTATATGAATTAGGCTAGATCTGAAGTGATGACTCATTGCAGCTCTTCAATTAGGCTTTCTGCTAAAGAAGGATATTTGGCTATGGACTCTCTGCTTGATCTGTGGAAGTTCCAGGCTGATAGCAATCATGTTATTTTGGGAGTATCTTTTGAAGTGATATATTCACCAAGTACATACGGGAGCAAATTAAAAAATCAAGGCTTCTTTCCACATTATATGTTACATTAAAAAGTTTTCTTCTTTCTTAAGATTTCTAAATTGAATAAAAGGAAATGTAGGTCTCAGATATAATGAGGAAATTTGCAATAACTTCTAACAATAGCTGGGGGTAACACTGTGAAAATTCAGATTGCTCTCTTTTTAAGAATAAATCCCAGAATTTTCTATAGAGTTCACTCAGGAAAATAAGGTTCTGTGATTTGCCTGGGGAAGGCTTAATACACACCCCTGATCCCGACACAAAGTATAAGACTGTTGGCTGGAGAGTGATTTTTTTTTTTTTTTAAGTGTAGTGTCTCAGACATATCTCACTTTTAAATAATTCAACAATTTGCATTAAACCATTTAAATAGATATTCATTGGGGTATCTGGGTGGCTTAGTTGGTTAAGCATCTGACTCTTGGTTTCAGCTCAGGTCACAATCTCAAGATTGTGGGACTGAGCCCTGTGTCAGACTCTGTGCTCAGTGTGAAATCTGCTTGAGATTCTCTCCCTCCCCCTCCACGCCTTGCTCCTCGTGCAGCTCACACACGCTCTATCTCAAATGAATAAATAAAATCTTTTAAAAAGTATTTACTTAGAACAGTTTATCTAGCATTTTATTCTTGTTATCTCATTGGGAAGATAAAGTACACAAAGCAGTTTAGAGAATGATGAAAAATATCATAGTGTCCAAGGCCTTTTTCAGAAAGACAAGGGAAAAACAGGTCAGGATAATCTAGAAGAGTCGACAAACATTTAGGAAAGACTGGAGTTAGAGTTGGCCTCACATGTTGACCAGAATTTGGATCAACTAGGAAGTGGGAACCAAAGGAAGAGAATTTTATTTATTATTTTTTTTTAAATTTATTTATTTTGACAGAGAGAGATCACAAGAAGATAGAGAGGCAGGCAGAGAGAGAGAGAGAGAGGGAAGCAGGCTCCCTGCTGAGCAGAGAGCCCGATGCGGGACTTGATCCAAGGACCCCAAGATCATGACCTGAGCCGAAGGCAGCGGCTTAACCCACTGAGCCACCCAGGCGCCCCAGGAAGAGAATTTTAAACAGAGAAGTAAGAGTTTTGACTGCAAGTAAATAGGCCAAGAGATGTGGAGGTTAATAAAGAAATGGGCCTGGGTGGAGAGACTAAATAGATTGGATGAAGAAAAAGTGGGGCGAGGTTGGAGATCTCAAGGCTTGGAGTAGATCCAGAACTTAGAATTGACGCTATCAGTGGTAGAAAGTATTGTAATTGCTTGAGCTGTAGAATAACACCCTTTACTTACTTGCTTTCTTGTACTTTTATCCTCTCCTCTAATCCCAAATGGTAGATGGAAGGAGAGGATAATCAGTCTGGAGTTGGAGAAAAGTTGACTTTAACCTAGTGAGCAGAGCACAGAGTGTGTTCTGAGGAGGAGCACACGAAGGGGAAGGAAATGCAATACAAGAGACAGAAATCAGTTATTCTTCCAATTTCAACATTTTCTAGTTTCTACTGGGGAAAGGGAGACTAAACTTTCTTATATCTCAGTTCTCTTTAAAATGGAAATACCTCTTAGATTATAATTAGAATATTAAAAATTGTGCAGTGTATCTGGTGTATTTCCTGGAATCGAGCACACATGAATGCTGACTTTTATAACAGCTGGTCTCTTTTACAAGTATCTCTTTCTCAGGCTTGTTGGAAGTCTTCAAGATAATCTATTAGACTGACCATACTCTTGGGTAGACTGAGACCACAGTAGAATTTAGAATAATACATCACAAAGAACAAGACTATGGAAATTAAATAATCCCATTAAAAGCCCTGCAGGGAACAATGGAAGAAGGTCAGAGAAAATTGATTTCTAAGTTGGCCTTGGATGGACCTTGAAAAAAAGATAGGACTGGGAATTGAAGTATTGTCAATTTCTTCTCCTTATCTGGAAGTTTTAGTTCATTCCAGTCAAGAATCCATCTTTGCAATTGAATTCTCTGCTAAAAGTTGTCATATTGATAGTCCTGAAAATTTAATTTTCTCATCAGTTTGAATACAGTCTCACTGCATTGTACCTTTGGACTGAAAAAGATTAGAACTTGGTCCTCACCCTTCTCTAAAAGATTTCATCACCGAAATTTTCTCCTATCTGGAATCTGGGAAGACTCTGAAGGTAGCAAATAAACAGCCACTTCTCTTCGTATTTTTCCCTTTAAGTCTTTCCCATGGGAATAAATTAAAATCTCTACTTTTGTTGCTGTTCTTGTTGCAATGCGGTTTCATTTTGAAATGAAAAATTTTGCTTAGATTCCTGCACCTCTTCCTTTCTTTTAAGGGTTGTGAGACTGTGTTTGGGTGTTGGAGGATAGAAGGATGCTTTGTATGCTCACAGTGACTTTATGTTATTAACTTGAATTCTCTCAGGTATTCATTTAAGCATTCCCTTGCTTCAAAATTTTGACTAAAGACACATGGAAATGCTGACAAATTGTTGTACAACATTATACCTGTGGTCTGAATATAATCATAACTAAATGTCCTTAAATAAGACACTTATTTTTGTGAGGTGCAGAGCTGTTTGCCCTTTAAGATTAATTGGCAGTTTCTTTAAGGCCCATCGGCTTAGGAATTAGATTGATTTGTGGGGCGGCTGGGTGGCTCAGTGGGTTAAAGCCTCTGCCTTCAGCTCAGGTCATGGTCCCAGGGTCCTGGGATCGAGTCCCGCATTAGGCTCTCTGCTCAGCAGGGAGCCTGCTTCCCTTCCTCTCTCTCTGCCTGCCTCTCTGTCTACTTGTGATCTCTGTCTGTCAAATAAATAAGATCTTTAAAGAAAAAAAAAAGGAATTAGATTGACTTGAGTGCAATATTAAATTAGATTGAGAAACAGTAAAAGTTGGATTATTCTGAATTTCATTCTTAAAGTTCCTATTAATATATTAATGGCCTCCTCTACGTTCTTTTCTTTAGAACTCAATTGACAAATAACAAACACATGCACTTAAAATTCATGGATTCTATGAAGGTACATATATTTTGTCTTCCATTTGTAAAAGTAGCTGCATTTCATTTCTCTTACTGAATTTGCTCCCCTCCTGATACGTTTTTTCTCCTCCATTCTCTTGTTTCACATTACAAATACCAGATGAAGTCCCTTCTAAGAACATAACATTATAGAATCATATTTAATGCCAACTCAATTTATGCATGAGAGGTTGAAATCAAGATAGTTAAGTTTGAGATTTAGTGGCAAATTTGAGTTTAGATCCCAGTCCCCTTGAACACCATAGGTCAGGTGGCTTTTTCCATCTCATTGAATTACCTTCCCTAGGCCAGGCTATAAAGGGATTATTTTAACACGTGGCATATTCTAGGATATGAGGATCCCTCTTCTCCCAAATACCTGCTGTATAATGTGTCCTTTTGCCTGAGATTCTACTAGTAAAGATTCACTCCTTAAAACATAATATAGCTATACAAAAGCTGTTCTTAAAATGCCAATATTCCTTTTGATAAACAACGCTGTAGCACCTAAGAATTATTTCGTTTCATTGGGTTGCTGACTTGAGAAAGGTTGTAAGGAAGTGAAATGTCTTAGAGGAGATATGTGGGAGGCTGTTTCAGAGCAAGGGCCATATCTCCAATAGGAAGGTGTGATGAGAGTGTATGTATGTACTGTATACGTAGGACTGTGCTAATGTCAACGGTACATTCTGCTAGACACCCAGGTACCATAATAGTATAGGGAGAAGAGTATGGAGGGACTTCCATTATTGTTACCATGAGAGGTGGCGGGGAGAGGAGGGTGGGGGAGAGGGGGTTAGGAACACTGATGCACAGCAATTGTAGATACCTACAGTCTGTTTGTTGCCCCGTGAAACACTCTTTATTCTATTATCCCAGTTCAAAAATATACATCAAAGCCTGAATTCTTTGACATACATAAAAACACACAAATGTAAACATGAACATAGACATAATAGAGGGCAAAGAACTTCTGGTAACATGCCTGTATCAATGTTAGTGATGCCATCTCTAATTAGATAACCTGAGTCAGGCACCACACTTCAAAGGTGACTTAATAGAATGAGTGGGAACCAAAGAAAAACTATTCGAGAACTTCATGGCATGCTACATACCGATGACAACCTGCAGGTGGCAGAAGATGGAGTCTCTTTGCAAGAGAAACATGGCAGCCTTAAGGAGCAAATACTGAGAATTAAGCTGGGCTTGAATTGTGCAGTTAGTAACCGACAGCTGCTGTGTGGGACCCTGGTGTTACGCTGTGGAGCGCTACTGTGCTCCTTCCTGAGATGAGACATTTGTGTTCCAGTGACTCGAGTGATTCTAACTTGATATCAGAGAAAAACTCTTTTGGCCCAGAAGGGATAAAAGAGAACAAAACGACCTAAATACATCTTGAAAGAGAAGGAACACCATGAGAAAGTGTATTTATGAAGATATGGAAAGAAAATGAAAGATGAGTCTCTTAAAATGTATCAAAGGGTTCAAGACGTTTCTTTAGACAGCATTAATGGGCAATGGAGCCATATGGTGACTATTTGCTGTGGGTAACCTAAGTTTTTAATATTTTCCTCAGACCTCCGCCTTACTTAGCCATACACAGAAAGCTTTCTATAAATGAACTATTGACTTAATATTTTCCATGAAGGTAAAAAATTATTTAGCATGAACAAAACCATTTTAAGGTAGTACATTCCTAAAGCTGAAAAAACTTCCATTATCTCATCCCACTCACCTTCATTGTAAAGCTGACATTTAGAAGTTTCATCCTTATGCACCATTAATTTCAAATGTATCGTTTGAGATATTTCAGGTTCTCAAATATTTGGAACTATAGACAATACCCTTAGTAAGTTCTATCTTATTTACCTCATTTATTTTGTATGACTAAGTTGGAATTTGCCTTAGAGACCTCAATCTCAGAGAGAAAACAGTATTTTATTACTTGCAGGTACATAAACCCTTTCTTAATGATTCAATTGTTGTTAGCCCCTATTGGGCCAAAGTAATTGAAATTCTCAATACTTAGTGTTTTAGCATTTGCAGGTAACTTTATCAGCATACATAATTCACTGTCTACTGAGCCTAAATAAAGGCTATACTTTTGATAAAGTTATTGCTAGATTTTTGAATAGTGACTCAAATTTTAGCTGGTCAGTGCAACTTTATTTCTGGAGATTCCACTTTCAAAAACCAAGTGGATTGCTAAATTCTAATGATGTGTATATGTGAAAGGTTGAAGTGTGTATACACTACCTGCCTTCCTAATGTAGGTCCCAAGCAAAGGCACTCGGACAAGGCCCATGTTCTGCAGGAATCATGGCAAAGAGATGTTGTTCAATGGCTTTCAGTTTGAACTTTCTGTCTCTGAGTGGTGTTAGGCAAAGTATTTGAACCCTCATGTCCCAGTTAATTCATTGATAAACAAGTTTTAATGAAATGTAATTCATAGTGTTGTAAAGTTAGAACGTAAAACTTTAGAACAGTGCCTGGTACACAGTTCAAATTCAATGCAGGGCTAGCAATTGTTATTTTAAGACCATTAAGTTGGAGCTCTTGGTCTCAAGTAGAAATACTTTGGAAAGATCAGTAGGATAGAAGTAGCTCTTTCTACGATGCTAATTAAGGTTTCGAGGAAGAACATTGTACAAGTTCCTTAGATTTGTTCATGTTTCGGGATCCTTTGGGAGAAAAGCATTTTAGAAACATCTAACCAAATGCTTAAGTACGAACAAATTCCATTCCTTTTTGATCGTTTGTTTCTTTCTTCCTCATTCCTCTCTATCCCACTCACTCTGGCTCTGTAGAACACATTTGTCCAATATCCCTTACCTTGCAGCTTTGTATATATTATCATTATTGAGTCACATTAGCTTTTTTATCTTTAGGATAAGTGATTCTTATTTGGTAATATTTCCACTTATATCTGATTTTTTTTTAATGTAAAATTATTTTTTCTGCTACCCTATTCCTTCCCCAAATCTACATTCTCCTTACTTTAAAAAAAAAAAAAACCTGAACAAGGTCTTTAGTTAAGGGCCTAACCACAGTAACTATGACAGGAGACTTCTTTCTTGTGTTTCTGTATTGCATCTTTATTTATTTGAATATTGTTCATTCATTTTTGAACAGCTCAGTATTGCATGTGTGATAAAGTGATCCTATGCTGAATGTATACAATCCCTAGTTAGCATTTTTCCTAAATATGCAAGAGGTCTTAGCTAGTGTCTATGAAAGATAATGAAGTAGTGAACTACTTACCATAACTGTGGTGCCCTAAAGAAGGTGTCAATAAAATAATCTGAAGCCTTGTAACATACACCCTCACCCTGTGGGAATCCATAGTAACAAGAGTAGGCTTGTCATGAGTGATATGCATGGACAGTTTTACATTATAATTCTTTGGACTAATAAAATGTTAAACTGCTTAGTGTATACTAAGTTAAGTTTAGGAAGAACTATAATGTAGGCTAGATAAACATTTGTCCAAGAAATAAGGGATCAAATGAACAAATGAATGCTTTGAATTCGGTATCCCTATCTTTCTATTCTTATCCCAAATAATACACTTGGCTTTGGATTTTTTGTCCTTATTGTTTCAAGAATGCTGTTATTGAGTGAGGGCACATGAACTGGCAGCTGAGAACAAAGACCTAGACTAAACCTACCTTATTTATGAGAAAGCCCCTAAGGGGGTGCCTGACATACTAGAAACTCAATGGGTTATATACAATGTCCAAACCCCCAATTGAAATAAAATGTTTTCGAAGTGTTTTTCTGCTGTATCATAGACCAAAGAAGATTGCTTTACTACTGTCAGTAGTTGCTGAGGGTAATGCAGAACGATTAGTAAGTAGTAATAGTTACTTGAATCTATGTATTCTTACTCAGCATAATGAAATGTCCCGTCCAGTTTTGTGTCTGTATCTTAGTTACTTGATTACAAAGCTGAGCAAATTAAAAGGATGCAAGCAGGTTTAGTCTTTCTGTATCAGAGGATCTCCTCTTGATCAATAATTATAGGCTAAAAATTTCTGATGTGATTTTTCTTCCTAATCAGTCAAGAGTATTGCCTAGATGCATTATTGAAGAGACCTACATGCACAAATTGACCAATCAGTCACCTTCTCACCCACCCCACCTCTTTTCCTCTTAGTACCACCGCCTCTTCCTCCAAGTACAATTTGGTCAGGTTATATTGCTAATCCATAACATATCACCCAGTGCATTAAATATCCCCATTAGCTATTTGGAAAACTGATTATCAATAGAGTAATTGGTTAATTTACTTTTTAAAAATTTTATGTTGAGCTTCTGGTTTGGTTTCTTTGTTTTCATTCTCTCTCTTATGTAATATTGAACATGTTCTGCCTAAATGACCAATAGTCACTAATGATTCCTCAAATGATGCAGTTAAATCATCCATACTATAAGGAAAACTGTGTTAAAGTGTTGGTTAACCCAAAATTTCAGAATGCCATTCTTGACATTTTTTTCCTCATATTCCTTATAACTCCCAAGTTCCACTTTACATTTTAAACCATAGAACTCTATTTGGAGGAAAAAGTTAAGTATAAAAAAGAGTCATGAGACTTAAACTGATGGCCATGTGTAAATTTACTGCTCATTTAACCAAACAAATCTATGAGTTAATTAATGAAACAATTAACTTAATTTGACCAGGCCATTTATTCAAACAAAAAGTTTGGTGAAATTAATGCACATCATCTCTAATATTTTCTCTAATGTACTCTTCATCTTAGGTCATTTTCTATATCAGGATTCGTATGAGTCCATAACAGTTTATGACTGTGAAATAAGAGTCAATTAAATCAGAATCTAACATACTTAACTCCATGCTTTAAATGAATGTCAAGAAATTGCTGTCTTACATAACACTTAGAGTCACAAGTCTTGGGAAGAAAACTCATGGATGAGAATGCACTAAAAATAAAATCTTTAGATGCTTAAATACATCAGCTGCTCTTAGTGATAAACTATGTTTGGATCAATATCTCTGGATGTCAGAATATAATAGATGTTGAAGAAATCTATTGAACTGGTAAAAAGTACACACAAATCAAAGGCTTTTTAAGGTTGTTGGGGACAGTGTTTTAAATGTGCAGTGGATATCGCGTACCTGAAGTTGCTAGAGCCTTTATTTTTTTTCCTGTCAGCATTCACCATCTTTCTTAAAGGTGGTTATAAAATTAATTTCCACAAATCTCCTATCTAAACAATATATATACTTCCTAAAAGGCCTTAATATAACCTGTAATGGGCTTCTGGTTTTTGTATCACACTTCATTTTATTGCCTTAAAATTGATGAATTATATGAAAACTTAAAAATTAAGACATCTCCCAGTTCACAAATCTGACCTATTATGACCTATTTCAGAGTCATAACATGTTGATGCATAAAGACTGAGTCATAACACTTTGAGACAGCCAACCCCTTCCATAATGCCTAGCACAGAATAGGTGATCAGCGGTGCTAGGGGGATTCAGATTGTGCAGCAAAAGAAGACACACTTATACCTATTTTCTCATTCTCAAGTATTTTCACCTACATTTTACTTTGTAAGATCAAGTTTTTAAATTTTTTTTAAATGAAAAATTTCTATCCATAAGGGTTGAACTAAGTACCCATTAACTTAGACTAAAAGGTAATGGCAAAATTAAAGAACACCTAAGTGCATTGTCATCCTATTAACCAAAATTACATCTCTTTATATTTAAAGATAAAGAAACATACAAATGAGACCTATTTATTCAGTGTACAGGCAATGATTGAAATAGTCATGTTGACGAGGAGAGGGTTCTCAAAAGATTAAATTCCATTCAGACCATGGGTATCCATTGATGGAAAATGTTTAGATTTCAGCCAACATGAATATAGGTGTTCAGAACCAGCTGGAGATGGTATCAATGGATTTTGGCAAGAGGAGTTGGCGCAGGGTGAAAATACTTTACCAAGCACTCTTAGATCAGCTCTGAATTACTTATATGGCTAAACGAAATCAGTTGGGAATAGTGGTGAATGAACCAAGCAAGTCCTACTTGTGTTTTCTTTATGAAAATGATCTTTTGTATTTAAGATCTTCTGTTTTGAATAAAGGAGTGATTTAACATATGAACTTACAGACAAGATATTTCCTTTCTTGATTTATAAGGAATGTGAAACTTAAAATCTTGAGGAAATGCAAATACATTTTCATTACACATGGAGGCAGATAGCTTTTAAGGCATGCTGCTTAAAGTGTAAAGTAGAAATTGATATATGCACACAAAGTCTCATACATAGAAGGTAACCTTGAGGTTGATTTGTTTTGTCTTAAAACTTTTCCTGTAGTCCAGTATCTTACCCATTGTTTAGCCTCCAAGTAACCATTTTCAAATAGAAGTTTTAGCAGATACACAAGTCTGCAGGTGTTTTGAGCAAAGCTGTTTTCTGGACTTATAAACGTGAAATGATTTCCTAAGCTAATTCTTAAGGTTCATATGCTATAAGATTTTTCTTGAGAGGATGTATTTGAACTGTAATATTTGAAAATGCAGAATGCAGTGTTTGATTCAAATCCAATTGATTTTCGCTGAGTCTGTGGGAGACCACTTCGTATCACACCAAAACTCAAACTCCCACAATCTACATGTGTAATTTGACACTTGTGATTCACAGGAGGCCAGGATAATGGTGGAGTAGAGCCAATGGAAGTCAGAATCATAATGCCTAGGTGTAGTATTTGCATAATAAGTTGGGAACTGACAGTACATTTCCTACCAGTGGTAAGGGTGGCAGAGGAACTAAATGAATTGTTGAGGTAACAGCAATAGATCATTCTCCACCATGTGCTGCAAACATTAAGCTACTTGAAAGCTTAATGAACAAAGCAGTGGTTCTCTGATGAGGGCATCCAGAAAACATTAGCAAACAACAAATGAAACTGCCTAGAGCATGAGGAAAGATCTATAGAACTTTTCTTTTTCTTTCTTTCTTCTCTCTCTCTCTCTTCTCTCTCCTCTATTTCTTTCTTTTCTTCCTTTCTTCCTTCCAAATTTTTTAAAATTTAAATTCAATTAATTTAGATATAACGTATTATTAGTTTCAGAAGTAGAGATCAGTGATTCATCAGTCTTATATAATACCCAGCTCTCATTATGTTGTGTGCCCTCCTTAATGTCTATCACCCAGCTATCCAATCTCCCCACTCCTCTCCCCTCTAGCAACCCTCAGTTTGTTTGCTATGATGAAGAGTCTTTTACAGTTTTTCTTCCTCCCCCTCCTTTCATCTTGATTTATTTTTCCTTACCTTCTCCTATGATCCCCTGCTTTGTTTCTTAAATTCCACATATAAGTGAGATCGTATGGTAATTGTCTTTCTCTGATGGACTTATTTTCTTAGCATAATACCCTCTAGTTGCAAATGACAAGATTTCATTTTTTTATGGCTGAGTAGTATTCCATTGTAAAGATACACTGCATCTTTATCCATTTATCTGTCATTGGACATCTAGGCTCTTTCCATAGTTTGGCTATTATGGACATTGCTGCCGTAAACCTTGGGTGCATGTGCCCCTTCGGATCACTACATTTGTATCTTTGAGCTAAGCATCCAGTAGTGCAATTGCTGAGTTGTAGAGTAGTTCTATTTTCAATTTTTTGAGGAACCTCTATACTGTTTTCCAGATTGGCTGCACCAGCTTGCACTCCCACCAACAGTGTAGGAGGGGTCCCCTTTCTCCACATCGTTGCTGACATCAATAGTTTCCTGACTTATTAATTTTAGCCTTTCTGACTGATGTGAGGTGGTATCTCATTGTGGTTTTGATTTGTAGTTACCTGATGCCAAGAGATGTGGAGCACTTCTTCTTGTGTCTGTTGGCCATCTGGATGTCTTCTTTGCAGAAATGTCTGTTCATGTCTTCTGCCCATGTCTTGATTGGATATATGCTCTTTGGGGTTTGTGTTTGGTAAGTTCTTTATAGATTTTGGATACTAGCCCTTTATCTGATATGTCATTTGTAAATATCTTCTCCCATTCTGTCAGTTGTCTTTTGGTTTTGTCAGCTTTTTCTTTGATGTGCAAAAGCTTTTTATCTTGATGCAGTCCCAGTAGACTATTTTTGCCTTTGTTTCCCTTGCCTTCTCCCTCCCACCCTCCCTCCCTCTCTTTCTCTTTCCCTTCCCCTTCCCTCCTTTCTTCCTTCCTTTTTTCCTTCCTTCCTTCCTTCCTTTCCGGTGTTCTATAGATGAAAAAATAGTGACTACAACATGAGCTATATCTTAAGAATTAATAACTTGTTGGATTAATTGCTTCCAATCTTGTCTCAAACCAGCCATTTCTCCTTACTTGTCATTTAATCCTCAAGAAATGTCCTATACTACATTTGTTTCTATTAAAATCATGCTAGTTCAAAGTAACAATATAATCCAGTCTTTCTAAGACTTAAGAAATCTTTTTATTGGACAAATTAAATATAAGAATAATATAATTGTAGGTTGGAAATAAAATTTTATCTATCCCTCCAAAAAGAGGTTAGCAATCTTCTCTTTCTCTCTTAAAATATAATTTACTCCCTTGCTATTACATCTTTAGGAAGTAAAATGTATGTCTAATGTGCATTTGATATGGACCCTATGCTAGTACTTCTCAAACTTTAATGTGCATTCAAATCACCCTGGGATCTTGTTAAATGTAGATTCTGATTCAATAGGTCTGGGGTGTCCAGATACTCTACATTTCTAATGAATTCCCAGTTGAGGTTGATGCTGCTGATATGGGGAACACTTTGGCTGTGGTTACCCAGATGGCTTTCTGGGAACCCAGCAGAAATATTCATGTACTTGTGCTTCAAGAAGGGGCAGGAAAAAGGGATGAGAGGTTTGAGGTAGGTGCTGGGCTTAGTTGTCCAGAAATGCTGTGGAGGAAAGATAACCGGATATTCATTTTTAATAGTGTTGCATCAAACTTGTAGTCTTGGTTTAATAATGTGAGAGGAGATGGTCCCCTTCACCTGCAGCATTCAGGCACTGTGAATGCTGTGAATACAGTGAGGATGAGCTAAAGCTGCCTCACTTGTAAAGCTTAAAGTTTGTGGACAACCCTGTTTCTTTCTCTCAGCAGTTGAGGGATGGGAGGAGTATGATAAAGTGGGAAGGGTGTTTGTTTTTGTTTTTTGTTTTTAGAATTAGACGACAGGCTCTAGTTCTTCTCTGTTTACTAGTTTTGTGAATTTGAGAAGCTCACTAAGCCTCTCTGGGTCGTTTTGCTATGAATTTTTACGTGAGGGGATTATCTTCATGGTCCCTTCTGGCTTTAAAATTATATGCTTATAACTAAACCATGTGACTCTAAAGTATTCTTTTTTTTTTTTTTGACAAGAATACCAAACTTAAAAAAAATAAATAAATTTTGCCCTTGAAATGAGTCCTCTTGGAAATCCATTACTCTGAGTATTTTAAGAACTGCACTTGTGGAATTTTCTGCAGTGTCAATTTCAGAGTCACTAAAAATAAAAAAATAAGTGACATTTTACAGTCCTACTTAACTGAGCCATAAAGCTACCTGAATTACCCCTTCAAATGTTAGAGGAAGGGGTGCCTGGGTGGCTCAGTGCATTAAGCCGCTGCCTTCGGCTCAGGTCATGATCTCAGGGTCCTGGGATCGAGCCCCGCATCGGGCTCTCTGCTCAGCAGGGAGCCTGCTTCCTCCTCTCTCTCTGCCTGCCTCTCTGCCTACTTGTGATCTCTCTCTCTGTCAAATAAAAAAAAAATGTTAGAGGAAGATCTAATCAAAGAACACTGAGAGAATGTAAAATCTTGGGGAGTAGGTTCCATATCTGCTTTATCTTTGTATTTTTACAGAATTATCCCCAAATTTCTTTGTTTATAAGAATCTCCGGCAGTCAATGCCAAGATTCCATATTTCTGAGGTGTACTCTAGCCTCACTAACTAAAAATTTTCAGGAGAATCCACATTTTGTCCCCAAGGATAAATCTAATAGTTGAGGAAATTGAGGAAAATTACATTTTACACAGTGTTTAGTACAAGAGAGTTACTCAGCTGTTGATTGAATAAAAGAAGGAAGAATAAATGGCCCAAATCTGTCATATTAGTGAATTGCCATTTATGTAACTATAAACAGAATACATTAGTTAACCTTAGAGTCTAAGACTTCCTTCGTCTGTGCCACCATCTTAAATCTTATTTTATCGGGGCGCCTGGGTGGCTCAGTGGTTTAAGCCTCTGCCTTCGGCTCGGGTCATGATCTCAGGGTCCTGGGATCGAGCCCTGCATCGGGCTCTCTGCTTGGTGGGGAGCCTGTTTCTCCCTCTCTCTCTGCCTGCCTCTCTGCCTACTTGTGACCTCTCTCTCTGTCAAATAAATGAATAAAATATTAAAAAAAAAAAATCTTATTTTATCCAGGTTGAAGTTCGTAAGTACTGCACTATTAGCCTTTAAGTTCCATAACTATTATATCCACAGTATGCAAAATAGCAAGTGATACCTAGTAGGTACCCATAAATACTTGTTGCCTTGAGCTCCATCCTAGTGTATTGCGTAACTTAGATGACAATCTGACTGGTTTAATTGTAAGGAAGACTGTTTCATTCACCTGAAATGCCTCCACCTAAGGTTTCCTTCAACTCAGGCTGACTGGGTCTAATTTCCAGGTTTCCAGAAATTAACTGTACTTTGCTCAAGAGCAACCCTGAACCTAGAGCCATGAAATTCTAGAACCAACCCCTCTGTAAGAATTTATCAATCATCTGGACATTATCATATGTACCTGTTAGGAATTTGTGTTTTGCAATGTTCTTATATACAGGCTTATTAAATACAACTCTCTTGACTCTTCCGTAGTGTTCTAGACCTTCTGCTATCACAAAGAGATTTGGTTCCATTCCTCTTGTTTTGCAACTGCTCCAGTCATCAGCTTTCCAAGCAATTTACCCCCTTTGTTTTAGTCTTTGTTTCCTTTCTGTTTCCTTCCCTTCTTTCTCCACAACTGCCACCCCCTTGATTTTTTCCTCTTCTTCTATCTACATTTTTTACCTTCTTTCCCTTTCAAAGTCATGGTGGGATGCATAGTAGGTAAGGGGAAGCCATTCTGCCTAATCTGTGAGCATGAGGATCAAAGGCACTGGAGCTGTTTATTGGACTATCCAGTTACAACAGTGCCCGGATACTATCTGCCTACACATTTCCCTAGGAATTCCCTTGAAGAAAGGGAAATCCTTAGAATTGGAAGGACCAGAATGAGCAGTGGAAATTCACCCAAAATATGCTGAAACAATTAGTCAACAACTTAAATCTGCCACAGTATTGACAAAGGGGGAAAGAGAATAAAACTCAAGTCAATGCCTCAGAGGAGAGCCAGTCTAAAGATGAAGTAAGCTGTTTGAGGAGAGAATGAAAAGTATAATCCTCTTTAAAAATTTTGCTTAAAAAAAAAACCTTATATTGAACAAAACAGAATCTGTGAAGAAAACTCTGAATGTAAAGCAACACTAACACAGATTTGCAAAGTAATACCATTGACTTGGATCTGACTGAAGTAAGAAGATTTAAAATCTATACACTATAGAAACCAAAACAAGAGGTTGTTCATGGCTAAATATAAAAATTAGTTTAGATATTTTCTCCCACTACATGAGTACAGAATCATTTAAGCAGGAAAAGCATGACCTTTTTCGAGAAGTTAGGAAAATTATTCCTTCTCGAAAAGATTATTGCTGTAAGTTTAAACTTCGGGAACAGAAAGGTCTGGGTTCAGCTCCTACTCTGTTCATTTGTTAACTTCATGACCTCAGTTTCTATAAGGTAAAATTCATCATACCTTCATTATAGAGCTGCTGTGAATAGTAAAATAGTTAAGATTTGTGCATTAAGAATAACATTTTGATGAATTAACTGATGTGTTTTCCTCTTCAGGGATGAAATAGCACAATGTCAAGACAAAGGAGATAGGTCTTGCTATTTGAGCACCAAAGAGATTTGAATGGATAAGCTGAGTCTGATTTTTTTCTTTCACAGAGTCCAAAGAAGCAAACCCTGGGATAGGAGAAAAGATAGACAAGTTGGAAAGAGGAGTACTGACATGAGTGAGAAGGAAATTCCGAGACTACTTAGGAAGGAGTGCAGGGGTGCCTGGGTGGCCCAGTCAGTTAAGCATCTGAATCTTAGTTTTGACTCAGGTCATTATCTCAGGTTGTGGGATTAAGCCCTGCATTGGGCTCTGTACTCATCAGGGAATCTGCTGGGCATTCTCTCTCTCACTCACCCTTTGCCCCTCCCCCTGCTCTCTCAAATAAATAAATCAATCTTTAAAAAAAAAAAAAAAAGGAAGGAGGGCATGTCCAGTCTTGGCTTTCAGAGGAAGATAGTACCCCCCAGATTTATTTGGTGATCTCAGAGAAGAAGGGGTTCTGTGCTATTTCTAGACTGAGAACTCTGGGGCTAGACAACATCCAATCCTGCTTGGCAAGAAGCTATTTTCCACCGTGATCAGCATTGGAGCAGAGGGTATATCAGCCCTGGATCTGGGGGGGGGCGTTGAACTCTATGGTAGGGATGAAATAGGAGATGCCTGAGAATCAAGTAGGACCAAGAATTGTCACTGAGGTAGGGTGATGATCATTGGTCAGATAAGACAATGAACAGCTCAGGAGAGGTCATCTTTGATGGGAAATGGCTGAGGACAAAAACACTTCCTCTTACCAAAGACTGGATGCAACATGATCCTATTTCCAACCCCCTCCCCCCAGTAACAATATAACTTTAAAGGTGAGAATGGAAAAAAATTCCGAATGGACTTAGTTCATTCGGAAATTAGGATTCCATCTCTGGTGCTAGTGGAATGGGTTTTGAAATTGGAGTTCAGTCATGGGGAAAGAAAAGTTACATTTTTTGTTCAGTAAACTTATAGTCAATGAAACTTGTACTTTCTGTATTTAAAAGGACTGCACCCTATGACTGGCACAGAGAATTATATCTATAAAAGACTGTTGGGGTTATTATCAAGAAGAACTTGTAGAGGTAGATGGGATTTAAAGTTTAAAAAATAAAACTGAAAAGTTTGTGCTGGGTACAGAGTGGGGTCTCATTCAATATGAAAGGAAAAAAACTTACTAAGTTAAATGTGGAAGCAGGATGGCTGGACTGTAACCTTATTGAGGCAGCACAATGTTGTGGAGAAATATTATGGAGCACAGCTTAGTCTTTGGTTCCTCATTAACACCTAGCACAGTGTTGGACTTGTTTTTACTTTGTGCATAGTTGTTAAAATATTCATAATTGAGGAAAGTAGGTATACTATTGGTGACATTGGAGTAGGAGAATAAGGCAATATACAGATATTTCTTCAGAAGAAATTCATAGGTATTCAAGAGGTTTAAGTAAGCCAACTCTCAAGGCTTTAAAGTGATTTGAAGAGAAGGAGAAGGTGAGCACACCCATCTTTAGAAGATTGTAGCTGTGGTAGATTGAAAGAAAAGGAGAAATAACTAAATATGGTGGAGGAAAGTCTGAGAAAACGTTTCAGTCATGTTTGGGGAGATTATCTTCTGGATCATGACAGGATGATTTTTCCAGAAAATTTCATGGGAGGTTCTCCAGGCACACCAGACAGTATGAAGTTGTGTAGCATGAGTGCTCGGGTGCTAGGCAGTGAAACAGCATTGTCAATCACCTTAATATATCCTGCTATATGGAAGTTTTTTTAATTTGCTTATTTTAAAAACTTTTTATTCAGATTTCTAAAATTTACAAATAGGTAATTTTTGGTTCAGAAATGACAGAACATAAAACCAAATTTGGTTAAAATCTCCCTATCCCCCATTCTCCCAACTCTTTGAAGAAACCCTTCCTCCCAACACATAGGTAACAACTGTTCTAAGTTTCTTGATATTCTTGATGCAGCTATAAAAAATATAAATATATTTTCTGAACCCAACCCTTTCTACACAAAAGATATATATACCTTCTATATACAGTACTCTGCACCTTTGTTTCATTTAGCAATATATTTTGGTAATAGACCCAAATCAGTATATAGAGAATTTTCTTCTTAAAAAGTTGTTTGATATTCCATTTTATCTATCTATCATAATCTAGTCAGTGCACTATGTCACACTTTTTTTTAAAATAAATATTTTATTTATTTGACAGAGAGAAATCACAACTAGGCAGAGAGGCAGGCAGAGAGAGAGGAGGAAGCAGAGAGCCCAATGTGGGGCTCGATCCCAGGACCCTGGGACCATGACCTGAGCCGAAGGCAGAGACTTTAACCCACTGAGCCACCCAGGCGCCCACTATGTTGCACTTTTATATTAATTCCCATCATTGAAATTGTTAAAAATTTGGAAGCGAATAAGCTTGCACTTGTGTAATTTCTCGCATGTGCTAGTATTTCTGTAAAATAAATTCTCAGAAATTTTTGACCCAGAGATTACTGCATGGAAGGGTCACATGTTTATAATTATGACAATATTGCCAAATTGCCCCCCATAGAGTTTGTTTCTTTGGAATCATTTTATACCTTATCAGCTAGTACAGATTTGCTTTCAGAAAATGCTCAGGATCCTCAAATTGACAGGATGAGAAAACTAGTAAGGAAATCATTTCTTAAAAAAAAATTAAGGAAGTCACTACTCACCTTTATAACTGAACATAACAACAGAACCCAAATTACTCAGAAAGGTAGCCACAGAATTCATTGTGATAGGATATTTTTTAACTCCAAAAGGATGCTGAATGTCATCTTCATCTTAAAAACTGGTATGCATCCTGAATTATTTGACAGATTATTTTAGTTTTACCATGTACTTGAGAGTTACCAGTCTTTATAAAACTCAGAGGTACTATGCTTATAAAGTTTTCCACATTTGTTCAATCAAAATGTCACTGAAAGAAGGAGTTAGCACCAATGTTAATAACTAAAAATCCTTGCTCACCCTTGTATTTAACAATTTAGTCGAAAGAAACCCTGATCATCAAATGCCAGGTACTTGAAGATATTATAATAGGTCATAATTGTAGTTGAAAGATTATTTTTAGAACTTAATGTGAAAATATTGATGTGCTTTTATATACATACCCCCCATAAATATACATACATCCATCAAATAATTATCTGTAGAGCTTAGCCACTTCATAAAAGGAATCTTCAGAACTTCAGCAATAAGAGGTTGGTGGTGGTATGCTTCGACATTTGAGGAAATGTTTGTTTAAACAAAACACAGCACAGAAGGGTACGGAGCAGCTGTGGAGTCCTGAGGCAGGCAAAATGTACAGACTGAAAGGAGAACAAAGTCATACTTAGGAGGAGAGGATAGGGCCCCTCCTGTGTATCTGATCAATGACTCTCCCGCAAAAATGGGTGAGTGAATAAATAGATGAAAGCTTTTCTTCTTTATTTGAGAGGCCACCATGAAATCTGCTTTCTGACTGTCATATTTCAATAATGATGTTTTTCCCTTTTAACTTTGCTTGTATTTTTTCACTGAATATGTTAAGTATTCTCTAAGATAATTCTAAGATGTATCCTTTGTATTTTGGTCTATCATAAAAGCCAATAAAATGGGGGTGGAAGGCTTTGGTGAAATTTACATCATGGGCCTGAAGGCAGATCATTGGATTATAGAACTTAATATATATATTTCAATTTCCACTCGCTAAGATTGTTACGCACTTTTCTTATATAAATGAAATCTATTTCAAGGTCAGTAGAAAAAAGCTAGCCTTGGCAATGGTGCATTTTGTTTGCTGCCTGAATTAGAATGGAAATGATGGCACCTCAGATTTTCATTACAAGTTGTTTTTTGTTTTTTTTTTTAGGAGTCCCATGGTTCTATTTTTGGCACTGTGGTAGAAGACATTTAAGTAATTCAATTATAATTTAAAAATAGTGTGAGGTCAGCATAAAATGTCAGCCGTGTTTATCCTGCAATGCCTGGGTCAGGAGTGGTAGAATTCAGTATCTCATAGCAGCATACAGTCGTGGAATTTCACAGCTTTGGAGAAATTTCTTTTCTCTAACAATGCCAAGAGTTTACATGGTTGAATTTTTTCCTTCGAACTATGTTCAAATATTACTGTAGTCTAGATATTTTTGGTCCACAGTTCTAATCATGCCTCCATTTCCTAATTCTTCAATTATAATGCCAAGAGATTGCTCACAGGGGCGAAGCACAAGTTCTATAGAACCCACATCATTCTATTGCTGACCCCATCCAATATCTTGGCTTACTACATTATCTTTGGCTCCTCTTTCCTGTTTCATTGTTCCTAATCTCCGAGCACAAAAAAGTACTGCTAATGTCCTTTGGGCATTCCCAAGGGTAGAAAAACTCTTGATTATTACCTTCAAAGTTTCTATTTTATTAGGCTACATGCTGTGTACCATGGATATAAATATGGATATGTCTTCAAAGAACTTACTGGTTTGAAAGCAAGAACATTTTGTAACTAAATCAAAGGTCATTTATCGGTCTATTATCAGAGCACTTGCAGGCAAGAGTGATATTCCAGAAGTAGAATTCACAGAATTTACCCACAGGGTAAAGAAATGTCTCACCCTTGGGACACCTGGATGACTCAGTCAGTTAAGTGCCCAACTCTTGATCTCAGCACAGGTCTTGATTTTACCGTGTGAGTTCAAGCCCCATGTTGGGCTCCTCGCTGGGCATGGAGGCTACTTTAAAAAAAAAAAAAAAGGTGGGATAGGGGAGGTCCTACGCTTATTCTCTCAAGTGAAGAGAAGAGTTTAGATTAATGATTTGTTAGCGAAAGGAAATCCTAAATATCATGACTTGACAATGTGAAGGAAACTGCTTGGAAGAAATTCTGAGGAAGGTAACTTCATAATTGCTTAGTTTCTCTTTTCTATGCTTTGTGACATAGGGTTTATATTAGTTTCCAAGGATTGAAGGAACTGTCCTATGCCTCTTAAATAGTTCCAGTAAACCTCACATGTCCCTTGGTTTACAGATGCATCATTCCAATCCTCCATCTTCACGTGGCGTTCTTTCTCTCTATCTTCATGTCATCTTCCCCTGGTGCATGACCTTCTGTAGGTCTATATTGTCCTTTCTTATAAGGACACCATTCACACTGGATTAGGAAAGGTTACATTCTGAGGTACTAAGGGTTAAGATTTCCAACATTTTGGGGAGGGATCAGTGCAGGAGGAGACACAGTTCACTAGGAATCATGACATTAAAAGTAGGTCATTAGTGGGGGCCCCAATCCAATGTGACTGGTGTCTTAACAAAATTCAACCCATAATGGGGCCTATAGTGGTTACCATTACTACTCTGCCCAGAGCCTCTTTAGTAGAAGTGGTACCTAATCTCCAGTTGCTGTGAATGTTGCCTCATGATGACTCAAACTGCCCTTCTCTTGATAATTGTCTTTGGACAAGTGGGAACTACCTCAGTTTGTAGACTAGGACCACCCCCAGACCAGTCACAGGTCTCTAGCCTCAAGTTGGGACTAATTTTGTGGTGCACTTTGTACTCAAGAGTTTGCACTAGGGTTAACAGTAAGGCTAGTCTCCAGTTGAGGTCACATCTTACCTTTGTTCTCTAGCCCTATCCTGCTTCCCTCCCCCCTATTGTACTAATAAGTCACATGAGTAAGAATCTTGTGATAGGCAGAATAATGGCCCCAAAGATGTCCACATACTAATCCTCAGAATCTGTGAATATGTGAGTATGTTAGGTTGCATAGCGAAAGGGAAAAGTTGCAAATGAATTAAGATTGCTAATCAGCTGACCTTAAAATAGAGAGATTATCCTGGATGATCTGGGCAGACCCAGTGTAATCACAGAGGTCCCTAAAACTGGGGGAGAGGAGCAGAAGAATGAGAAGGAGCCATAATTAGAGGGGAATGTTTAGAGAGATGCCTTGTTGCTGACTTTGAAGATAGAAGAAATGGCCCATGAGCCACAGAATGCAGTCTAGAAGCTGGGAAAGGAAAAACAAAACAAAAACACTCTCTCCTAGAGCCACAAGAAAGGAATACCAATCTGGATTTTTGGCTCGGGGAGACCGTGTAGGACTTCTGACCTCCGGAACTGTGAGATAATAAATTTGTGTCATTTAAAGCCCCCAAGTCTGTGGTAACTGGTAATAGGAGCAATAGGAAACTAATGCAAATTCTCCGTTTCAGGCTCCACTTTTAATAAACCTGACCTAAAGTAGGGACTTCTTTCCCACCTACTAAAGAGATACCATTTCCAATTGTCATTTAAAACAAATGAAGGGTTTGAACTGCGCATGTCAGTCATCCATATTCCAGCCTTGTACCAACACTCTATGAGGGCCAGACACTTAAAGACCTCCCTTCTTTCTATATGTGATCATAGCAACCAATCCAGAGGGTTGTTGTGAGTTAATACATGAGAAGTGCTTAGACTTTTGGGACCATTCAATGAACTTTAACCATCTCTGTTTCCATTTGCCTAAAAAACTGCATTTTGCTTCTCTCTGAAGATAAGTGAGCAGTCATGAAATATGCTGACATCATAATGATTTGGTGTGCAAATACACACCAGTTTGAAACTTGTACTTTATTATCCATCACAGAAAAAATATTATGGGGGGGGGAAGACATTAGATGGTTAGGGGAATGTCTGCATTATTTTCGGTTTCATTACCAAAGCCTTAGCTATATGATAGGAACAGAAGAGATTTGGAATTCTTACAGTTTATTTCAACTGTGTTTATATCTATGCTATAGAGGATACCCTGCCTAAAGTAGCATTTGTTAGATGTTTTTAGATGTAGATTCTAAAATGTACATTCCTCAGCACCTCCCCTGCCACCACTTTGAGAAAGAGACCTTAAATAGTAGCATTCTTAGTGATTTTCCCACTAGGCTGCATGATTTTGAGAACATCCTTAAGTTGATGGTGGTTTTGTGCAATTATCTAAATATTTCTTTTTTTTTTTTAAGATTTTATTTATTTGAGGGGTGCCTGGGTGGCTTAATTGTTATGCATCTGTCTTTGGCTCAGGGTCCTGGGATGGAACACTGCATTGGGCTCCCTGTTCAGTGGGAAGCCTGCTTCACCCGCTCCCACTCCCCCTGCTGTGTTCCCTCTCTGTGTGTGTCTCTCTCTGTCAAAAAAAAAAAAAAAAAAAAACCCTTAAAAAAATATTTTATTTATTTATTCGAGATAGAATCAGAGAGAGAGAGAGAGCACAAGCACAGGGAGCAGCAGGCAGAGGGAGAAGCAGACTGCCTCCTGGGACACCATTCCAGGCAGCCCAATGCGGGACACCATTCCAGGACTCCGGTATCATGACCTGAGCTAAAGGCGGACAGTTAACCGACTGAGTCACTCAGGCACCCCTAATCTAAGTATTTCTATATTATTAACATTTAATAGCAAACTATTCGTGTAGGAGAGTCTTTGCATGCTTTTGTTTTCTCATAACTATCCCTGAAACACAATTAGAATTCATCATCCTGAACAGTACATTTGGATTCAAGTGATTGAAACATCACCAAATTTCTATTTCTTTTAATTAAATCTTCACATTGTGTCTAAGTCATTGTTTAATACATATAAGAGTGCAACAATATTTTATTGCTTGAAAAAGATGGGCATACTTAATTTTAAAATTTCTTAAAATATATTATTCAATCTAAAGATTTGATCTGCCTCCAGAATGGCAAAAAAATTTCTTTTTAAGAATGGCAAATTTTTAAAAGCCTATCAAAGCCCCTGGCCACTTAAAAATGAACAACTATGGGGCACCTGGGTGGCTCAGTGGGTTAAAGCCTCTGCCTTCAGCTCAGGTCATGATCCCAGGGTCCTGGGATCAAGCCCCGCATTAGGCTCTCTGCTCAGCGGGGAGCCTGCTTCCCCCTCTCCTTCTGCCTGCCTCTCTGCCTACTTGTGATCTCTGTATGTCAAATAAATAAATAAAGTCTTTTAAAAAAATGAACAACTGTTACAGAACTGAGGAAAGTTCTTGGCAGGAAATGGCTGGGAAAAGGGAGAAAAGGGATGCAGAAAGATTATTTGGTTCATATTCCATTGATTTATTAATCTCTATTGGTAATGTGGACTTGGGAAACAATTGATCATCATGATGTTTAATGGCACTTCCTATTAAGCAATGTGGTTTTCATTTTCTCCTTTCCCATGCAGTGTGTTCATACTGTGGAGAGGGGAAAGAAGTATGAGTTATGCTTCTTGACTTTTGAGACCTTAATGTTTAATAGTAGAAATGAGACAAGACTGTTAAAGCCTGTATATATGTATGCACATATTAGAAGTACACACATATACATTTATGCTTTATAATTGGTACCTCCATATTTATGTTAAATATTTCAGGAATGAAGAATGGTTAGACACTACAGTGCATCATTTAGATACAAATTTACTGTAAAATTTCAGAGAAGGAAATATCAGCAGGAACTGAAATATTCAGAAATTTCATTCAGGATTTGGTGACCTGGGCTAATCCTCTCCAGTATTTTGAACATTTTAAGTCTGTGCATCTTGGGCTTGATAATAGATGGCCTGATGCTTGCCCACAGTTGGGTCTTTTTTTTCCCTCCCACATAGCACTTGTATTAACTCATTTATTCACAGTGACTAGTTTTAAAAAATCAACTATTGTACAAATCTTTTAGAAAATTACTTTAAAGAAAAAAACATTCTGTCAGCATAATGGCTTAGCCAGATGAATATGGACATGTTATTGAACCGACACAAAGGGTTTTGCAAACTTTTGTTTATTTAGATGTGTTCTGCGGGGGTATCATTTTAAAAGCAGAAGCCACATAGAAGCCTTCTGAAGCATCAGACCTGGTATGGCCTAGTCCCAAACTCATCTTACCTCAGGTGCTATATAATATATATATATAACTCCAATTGGAGTACTTATTTAATTAGCATTTAGATTTTAAGATATATTCAGCAATCCATCTTGCAGAGATTTTATCTCCTTGGAAGTATGTCTGCAGTGAATCCTTTCATTGGTCCTGAAAGAAGTCCAGTCTAATGATAACAGCAGAAAAAAGCAATGCAGCACTCTGAAGGAAACCCATCATTTAAGTCTCAAAATAGCACATTAAAAAAAAAAGACTTTATTTATATATTTGAGAGCCAGAGATAGAAAGAGAGAGAAAGAGGGAGGAGGGGAGGACAGAGGGGGAGGAAGGGGGAGGAGAAAGAATCTCAAGCAGACTCTGTGCTGAGTTGAAAGCATGATGCAGGATTCAGTCTCGTGACCCATGAGATCATGACCTGAGCTGAAACCAAGTGTTGGATACCCAACCAACTGAGCCACTCAGGCACCCTAGTACATTTTTTTTTTCCCAAGTACAAGCCTGCAATTTAAAATTACTCTTGTGTGCTTCAAAATTCTCATTTAACCTTCATGGAACTTTCATTTTGTGTACAGGCTTACTGGAGTTAGAGAACTCAAGGAGTAAGTCATTAAGGAGTTTAGTATTATGTGGGACATAAATGCAGAGTTAATTTTTATTATACTTTAAAGTTAATTTGGTTAGTATATAGAATGGACAATATGCACAGGAAGAACATTTTATAAGTATGAAGTACCTCCCGGTCACCCAAATTTTGAAGATAGCCCCAGTCACCAGCCCTAGTGTATCCTTCCAGAGAGGTGCCTAAGCACAAAAGTTTGAGTCATAAAATACAGACATCAAATATGAAACAAGTTTCAACTGTGTAGTGATTGAATAAAAGAAAAAGGCAGAGAAAAATGAAAGTGATGAATTGGACAAATTAGAAATCCTTAGATCCTACCAATGGTGCCACTTGGTTGGAAAAGTTTGGTCATCAATCCTGGGATGGCATGCAGAGGCCAGACCAATAGAAGGTTGTATTAAGGCTAAAAAAGGAGAATAAGCTGGAGACCTCATGTCTGTTGCCTAACAGCTGAGGCACTGGGCATGCCCAGGATGGACATAATTCCTGTTGCCTACTATCATGGTCATTGTACTTACTGATCCTAAGAAACTACGTTTTCTACAACTGCATATAGTTGACTATTTCTTTACTCATGTTCCACAAAAGAGTGGAATTCAAACTTGAGTGAGCACCAGAATCACACTGCCAGCTTATTAAAAAATGCATTTTCTCAAGCTCCAACCACACGGGATTTTTGACCCAGAGTATTTGAGGTAAGGTCTGGAGTCTGTATTTCTGTTGAGTCACTCAAATGATGTTATTGTAGGGATCCTGTGCAGATTCTACCGCACAACTGGCGAAAGTTCAACACTGAGAAACATGTAGAATTTTCTGGGTTGTCCAAGCCCAGTGGCAGGCACACATGAAATGAATGTTCATTTTACAGTTCACTTCAGGCCCTTCCCTGGCTTTTTTTCATGTTTCAAATCGCTGACGAACAGCTCTAAGTCCAAATGTTCAGATCACTTTGATTCAAATTCTAAAATTACAACCATAAATTTAATGTGCATTTTTCCTTGCTGAATCCTTAATTTTTCCTTACACAACAGGTAGCCTAGTTCTATGAATAAATGAGGAAATTTATGTGAACAATTTTAGAGCCTGGTGGGTAAAAATTAACCTCCTGTATCTTATGCTTTAACACAGGGGGGACTTCACTCATTCCTACTAATCAGTATTCCTTTTCATTCCTTTTATTACAACAGGAGCTATGATCTACCTTTGCAATTGAGCTTTTCCTTTAATATAATTTTCTTTGAAGTGTTATAGTCATTGAAACTTAATCTGAGAAAATTATAGCAGCTGGAATTGGCCTTGGCACCAGATTTTAAAATTTTATATTTAAACTAATTGTGCATATATAATACCATGCTGAGAGTAATTTTCACAGAATGTGGCTTTCCTTTTGTAAGTAACCAAGAGGTAAAGCGTTTTGGCATTCTTTGTTAACTTTTCAAAGTCACCAGGACCAAAGGTAGCAATCTTTGTGTACATTCAAGGCTATTCTGTGCCCCTACTCTTGCCTTGGGCTTGGTGCTACTGACCTAAGATTCCACTTGTTTTCTACTCTTTGCCCCTGTATCCATTTAGTTGGCCATAATGGCATGGCAGGGCTATGTGCTTGGAAATTCAAGACTCCTATTTGGGCAAAGCTATCTCCACTTGCCAACTAGTCCCCCTACCCAAATTGCCATAGCAACCGAAAAGATTGCAGGTGCCTATATAATAGAATCATACACTGAACAGATGTCATCATTTACAAGTGGTGTTTTGTTGAATCTGAATGGTTCAAACAGCTGCAAACAGAATTACTCCTCCTTCTGAGATTTCAGAGTGTCAAACTGCAAAATATCCATGACTTGTTATGGTGAAGAGCCAACTAGAACAGAAAGGATAGCTCGCCCTGGAGGTGAATACCGCATGTGTACACATGAACACACACACACACACACACACACACACACACACACACACACATCCCTCTCTTCTTTACTCACTAAGCAGGTGGCTATAAAAAGTATATAATGAGTATGTTGAGGACCTGAACAGCTTACAATTAAGACAGAGACACAAATCTGGCTGGAATATAAGCAAGAGAAAAAGGATCAAAGATCTTTCTCCAAAAGGGGTCTTGTCTAAAAATGGAGATGATAGATATCTGACAGTATATGGGAGGTGCTGCTGGCCTCCCTGAACAAAAACAGAATGTCAGAAATTCTTAACATTGATTAACCCTTTTTTCAGACTTAGGGATTGAAGGCTTCAAATGACTACAAATATGCTGTCTCTGTGGAAAGGAAGTGACATAAATGTGATCACATTTAATATAACTGGTATGAATGAATATATAGGAGTATTAGAAAATAGATTCTGGGGCGCCTGGGTGGCTCAGTGGGTTAAAGCCTCTGCCTTTGTCTCAGGTCATGATCTCAGGGTCCTGGGATCGAACCTCACATCAGGCTCTCTGGTCTGTGGGGAGACTGCTTCCTCCTTTCTCTTTGCCTGCCTCTCTGCCTACTTGTGATCTCTGTCAAATAAATAAATAAAATCTTTAAAAAAAAAAAGGAAAATAGATTCCAACAAAGGTCATGAAGCAATAAAAGGGGTCAAATAATCTGTGAAGGTTTCTGTAGAGTAGCTATAGGGAGACTATACAATTTAAACATCGAACCAAGAACAGCACGTGCATATTGAGACCAATTTTGAATGAAGGAGACCGAGGAGGAATATCGAAATGAACCACAACATAGGTTATAATCATTTACTCAAAAACGGCCAATGTCTCTCTTTCCTGTGAAAGAGGCAAACAAGATTCTAGTAGCCTTCCAAATGAACTGGGAAATCTCGGCAGATATTCAGTCAAAAACCAGAATGTTTTTCTTAGTGTGTTTACTGATGGATTTTAAATGTCTATTCCTTATACTCATGAAATGTGTTGTCTCGGGGCACCCAGGTGGCTCAGCCGTTAAAAAAAAAAAAAAAGAAATGTGTTGTCTCTGATATTCCTCAGTATATGTCAGCAATGAAAACCGATTAGACGCAAAAAGTATTAAAAACTTTAGTCTCATCATAGTATTTCTTAAATAATTAAACAGACATTTAATAAGCAGTAGGGAAACTTACCAACCATGCCCTTGGTATTCCTAATTGTACATCCAGAGCAAGTGGCAGGTCTTTAGGCTATTAAAACCAAAGAGTTTCACTCCTAGAAGACAACTTAAGAGTATGAGCCTAAAATCCAAAAAGAAAATTTTATTCAAGACATAAAATCAAACTTCTTGAAGGCAAGTTTCATTAAACAGAACAAATAACAAAAGCAATGGATGAAATTGCTTTTTCTGCATATTTGCGTATCGACAGCCAGTGTTAAAACTATTGTAGCCAATGTATTTTTGAGAAACCAGCAAAACTACTCATGTGACTTTTGAGCCACACTGAAAGGCACGATCCAGTTCTTGAACTCAATGACCTCTCGCTGAGGCCTAGAGACTGCCCTTTTATACGAACTACCTACAAGTTCATGACCACTCACACTCACACTTACCAATATGGCGCAGAGGGAAGAGTGGGTCTGATAACAGGCCACTTTTAGAGGGTCTGAAAGGAATGTTAACAGCTACCTATTGCCATGTGTAAGCCGCTTCCAAATTTAATGACTTAAAACAACTATCATCTATTATTGCTTATGAGTTTGTGGGTCTCCTAGACATGCCTGCTGATCTAGGCCTGGCTGGACTCACTTTGGCTGTGTTCCTTCATGATATGCAGAGAGGTAACAACCACCCAGAGGCTGGCTATCAGCTGGTCTTAGCTGGGATGGTTCTCTGCTCTGTGTGTCTTTTCTCTTTCAGCAGGATGATAGCTGCTGATATGGTAGGTAGTGGGGGCCTAGAGAATCAGCAGAAATGTGAAAACCTTCCTGAAGGTCATATTCATACCTACACAACCTAACATTGTATTCTCTAGGCAAAAGCAAGTTACAAGACCAGTCTAAATATAAGAAAGTCAAGAAATAGACTCCTTCTCTTGATTAGAAGTGCTACAAAGAATGTTGGCAATTTTTACCACAAACAATATGTTCAGGGAGAATAATGTGTCCTCCACCAACTTCCTAGAGAAAAATACAGCTTTTATAGCACAGGATTACAAAAGTATCTAAAATTTCTGTAGACACCTACCACTTTGAGTTGAAATACCTGAGCCCTATGCTCCCAACTGTTTTACACAAGCTATGGCAGAGATTGACTTTTTCAGGCACACATTAAGACCCAGTTGTACACATAGTACAATTTTGGGGGTGCTCAGTAAATGTTACTGAACTAGGAAAATCCTAAAGAACTGAAGAAAAAAGAAACCCATCTATACCAAACATAAATTGCCTCAGGTTCTGCAATATTCCATGAAGTAGTACCCTCAGCCTGGCTCCTTTGGTTTAGCTGATTTTTCCCTTTGGCTAGGAAAATTGAGACAGTTTAATAAGTTTACACACCTATTATTGATTTTAAGCTATTTGTAAGACATTGTTTAAAATTACTGAAAGGTACATTGTGGAGAATTTGTTTTTATAAAATGTACTTTGTCTATGACTTCACATCTAGTTCCAAACTAGATTTTAAGCAATTACAAGCAATATAAGTTAAACTCAATTTAAAATAAGGTGATGGGTATTCAGGAGGGCATGATTGCACGGAGAATTGGGTGTTACATGCAAACAATGAATCATGGAACACAACATCAAAAACTCATGATGGACTGTGTGGTGACTAACAAAACACAACAAAAAAAAAGGAAAAAAAAAAGAATGCATCATGCATCACCGATGAGATTAGTACACAAAACACACATCTTGAATGTTTTTACAATAAGAAATATTTGCCTACATCATTTTTGGCAACTAATGGAAAGAACGGTACAGAACCAAATTTCACAATGTCGTAGGGTGGACTGTGGAAGCTGTAGTTTGTTCTGCCGCATATTTTCATATTCTCCTTTAGAGAACACCATACCCACTTTTGTACTCCTGACAGGAATTACCAATCATGGTGAAAATGGATTTAAACATTGAGTCAGCAGTTTGTGAACCAGTTATCTGGCTTACCAGTTGAGAAAAACTTCTCCCTTAAGTTTGTAAAATTTCTATACCATTTCTTTTCCTGTTCACTGAAAATGGATATTTTACAAGTTAAAAATCTTAGCAAGTAAATAATATGGTCCTTGGAAGAACAGCAATAGATACAACCTGTGTTTCAGGTTCAACAGTTCTTTTTTTTTTTTTTTTTTTTTAATCTGACAGACAGAGATCACAAGTAGGCAGAGAGAGTGAGAGGGAAGCAGACTCCCTGCCAAGCAGAGAACCCGATGCGGGGCTCGATCCCAGGACCCTAAAATCTTGACCTGAGCCGAAGGCAGCGGCTTAAACCACTGAGCCACCCAGGCGCCCCAGGTTCAACAGTTCTTTAAAAAAACTTTTTTTCCCCTATATTTTAGTCTAGAAAAGTGTTAGTCACTTGGAAGTATTTGTTGCTGTTTCGCTACAGTCCATAGTGTTTTAAGCCTGACTTTATCCATCAGTGGGAGACATCTTCATCTGATGAATGTCAGGTCGGTGAAAGAAGAGTAGACTAGTCAGGAAACCCCGGCCTGAATTTGGCACTGGGATCTCTGAATCATGATGAACAACAAAAAGTAAACAGTCCAAAGTTGGAGTCAGCACAGGTCATACATGCAAAATGATGATTATTTTTAATTTTAATGAGTAGCACAAACAAGTTCTGTGTTTCTTTAAAATCCCTCCACCCCATAGCAATGAGAGCAAAAAAGCAAGGAAACCCTGTTCTGGTTTCTTTATCTATTTTTCTCCTTGGTTTTCTTTTTTTCTTTTTTTCCCAATGATAAAGAGAGACTTTGTTGCTACCAGAAACCAGCAAAAGCTCTCTTGATTACATCATCCAAGTGTTTCAGAATTACTTGCTGAGAAACTCCCACAAGCATGATGCAGTCTCCCTGCCCTTTGATCTGACACAGACTTTTCTGTACAGCACGAGTCCTGCCCTTCTCGTGTGGTACAGACAGCCTTGTCTCTGTGGGGTTGCAGTTACCAGCCAAGCATTAAAAACAGCACATGGATTAGAGGGCTTGACCCAGTAAAGAGACAGATAGTTAAGTGTTGCTATCTAAGAGGGAGAATGTAATCAGGAACACTTTATTAAGCAATCACTGGTTTGAGGAATGAAGCACTTTAGAATGGAAAGTCTAGAATTCTATACAGGAAGCCTATAAAATTAGAATGTTACCATACTGCTCAAGTCATAGATTCATTTTTCTTTTTTAAAATAAGCTCTAAAGAGTGACCAAATCAAGGTACATCAGGGCCGGTTTCCATCATTCCTTGCAACAAAAGCTCTTTCAGCTATTGGTGATAATGTTAACATTAAGGTCAGAAAGCCTGAAAGCAACAGTGGTGTTAGATACATATGCTGTATTACCATGTAATTATGTAAGTTCCAACTTGACCCTATCCCTATTCTCTATTTCCTCTAGTATATAGCTACCAGAAAGAACAGAAAGACAGCATTGAAATTAAGACCCTATTGTAAAAAAAAAAATTATATATTTGGCATCTATAATAGAAGGTAAAAGCAATTATAATTCAGTTTGAACTATGATGGGATTACAAACAGTGTATCTGCTACCCACCCACCCACCCAAGTATTATACAAAATAATTCCCTGAGCTTTGATTTCAAGCATACGTCTCTAAGGTGAATATCCTGCCTTTCCAGCAGGCACAGATAGTATAGTCCCAGCAAGATCGTGAGGACATGATGGTCCAAGGTTAGCCAGATCAGTGAGGGCAGTCAAAACAATACAAAGATTATAGGGCAGGACCCAAAAGAAGAGACTGTGAGAATCAACCATATGCACCCTGAAGAGGGAGGACAAGATTACAGGATACAAATACCCTAGAGGTAAGGGCCTAAGTGGAAAAAGGAAATTAGCATGACAGTGAAAAATGGCCTAAATTTCCTTTTCAAGGAGAAACAGCTGAGCCAAAGTAATAATAATTAAAACAGAGGTTTGGAAAGTAAAAGTAAGTTGAACCTGATACTGAAAAATGTCTCTGTTTTAAGAGCTGATTAATTTTTAAAGTCCTCATATCTACAATGAATGTCATCTTCCATCTGAATTCCCCATCCCCTTCTTCTTTTCCTCTGGCCTTCTTTCCTACCAGCTCTTCATGACAAGCCATTCTCCTGGACTAAGATGCTGGATATTTTTTTAAAGATTTTATTTATTTATTTATTTATTTATTTGAAAGAGAGAGAGATCACAAGTAAGCAGAGAGTCAGGCAGAGAGAAAGGGGGAAGCAGGCTCCCTGCTAAGCAGAGAGCCCGATGAGGGGCATGATCCCAGGACCCTGAGATCATGACCTGAACTGAAGGCAGCAGCTTAATCCACTGAGCCACCCAGGCGCCCCAATGCTGGTGATATTTTTTATTATCTTGTCTGCCATTTCTCATCACATTCCTCACGTTCAGACCAGGCATCCCATCACTTTCGGTTCCCAAGGATCTTCTCACCTGCTGTTGACTGTGTCTTCCAAATGTACAGCTGTGATGTTGTAAGTTCCATGAACAGAAATCCTCAAGGATGCCCCCACTCTACTAAGGAATGAGGGAATAGCTACTCCTTGAATTCAAGTTTCTCCTTTGCCCCCAACATGATCCATTCTCCAGGTTTATCTTGCGTGTCCTCACACACCCAAGGGCACAGGTCTTTCCAAACATAGTCCCAGCTTTCCTTTTCTAGTCCGCTGCTCCAGATGCTCTACCACATGTGCCCTTCAGCTCAACTGATCTTCATCCATAAAGTTTCCATGACCCTAGAAGAAAGCAGCCTCTTTTCATAAGCACTTGGTCACTGCATTTCTAATTACCCTGGTCCGATTCTCATTTGTGTAAGGAGTTTACATACTTGTCCCAGCTTCTTCCAGTGCAGTGTAGGCTTCCTGAGCAGGGATGCAGCCCGTTCATGTACTGCGTAGACTATTAGTTGCTACATATACAAAGTTGGAATAAATGCTTAGGAACGATTGAAAAGAAGAATAATTTTAAAAGTTGTTTTACATAAATGTAGGTTAGATTTGACAATTCAAAGAGGTTGCCATTCTTACCAAAATAGGGAGAAAAAGAAAGAAAAGTCAATGTTATTTCATTCTAAATAGAGTGAGTAGCATTTGCCTTCTCTGATTGGTAAACAGGATTACCCCCACTAGCCTCCTGCTAGGCTCAGCTGTTTCATATTACCAAACTACATAGCCAAATTTCAGTGTACCCTGAGAGAAGATATAACAATGTGAATAATAGCTATTTCTGAAGTAGACTATTTGAGGAAATTTTTAATATTTTTTCACATATTTCTGCTTTTCTATAGAATATTTATAGCATTTAGAACCAGAACATTATTAATAACAAAATTTGAGCAATGGATTATATTTGATGGGTGATTTTTTTTTTTAAAGATTTTATTATTTGAGATAGAATGAGACAAAGAGAGAGCATGAGGTGGGGGAGGGTCACAGGGAGAAGCAGACTCCCCACTGAGCAGGGAGCCTGATGCAGGACTCCATCCCAGGACTCCAGGATCATGACCTGACCTGAGCCAAAAAAAGTCACTTAACCAAGCCATCCAGGTGCCCTGATGGGTGATTTTTAAAGACAATAAATTTTGATCTGGATTGTGTTACATCCTAAGAATACAAAAGTTACCCTGTATAGACTGAATATGATCTGATTTATATTTTGAAACAGTAATACTAAAAACAATTAAAACATACAGTGAAGGGTGCCTGGGTGGCTCAGTGGGTTAAGCCTCTGCCTTTGGCTTTGCCAGGGTTCTGGGATCAAGGCCCACATTGGGCTCTCTGCTCAGCAGGGAGCCTGCTTCCTAGCCCCCCACCCTCACCTGCCTCTCTCTCTCTGCCAAATAAATAAATAAACTCTTTAGAATATATATATATAGTGAAGAAGACAAAAACTTGATGCAAAGAGAACAGAGATTTGTTACTACTGATGGCAAACAGTATGAAAAAGGTTTGAACCAAGATTGTAGCAGTGGGAAGAGAGGAAAGTTCAAATCCATATCAATGAATTTTGATTAACAATTCAATGAGGGGACTGAGGGAGTGAGAGGATCTTTCAATATTAAAAGGCTGTTATAACTGATTGATAAATAAGGGTCTGCTTTTAATGCTAAGAGGTGGTACTTAAATGATGCGTAAGTTTGTTCACAGAATGGGCTACATAGGTGGTTCTAACAGAAAGAAGGGTTATTACGAAGTCATCAGGGAAAAGAAACCTGATATGTGAACTTTTATCTTTAGGGACTGCTGGGCAGCTTGAGTCATGGGGTCCCAAGAGATAACAGGGCTTCCTGGCGAGATGTTTTAAAGAGATGCTGCCAAGAGCTAGCTCTGCAGGAAAGATGCTGACAACTTTCTCTGAAAAGAACCAGTAGCTTTTCTGAAGCAAACATGTGACTATATAAAGCAAGGGGTAACAGTGGGATGGGCTGTACCTTAGGGGTGAAGGTGGTGAGTTTGGTAATGGGGAATTAACTGGTTCAATTTATCAGTTATAGAAATCAATTAGTAATAGACACTCCCAGTTTGTATGGTATGTATCTTTTCAAGATGTATTTATTTGAGAGGGAGAGCATGCATGCGACTGGGGGCAGTGCGCAGAGGGAGAGGATCTCCGGCAGACTCCCTGATGAGTGCAGAGTCCAATGTGGGGCTCGATCCCATGCCCCTGCGATCATGACCTGAAAAATGGAGTCAGAACCTTAATCAGCTGAGCCACTCAGGCACCTCTGCATTGTCTCTATTTCATGGTCTACATTTTTGGCATTCAGGATGACCACTACAGGTACCACCATTTTAAATATAGAAATCTATAGAAATACAATATTACCTTTATCATTTTTACCTATTGGGGGATATTAACTCATTAAGTGTCATTACCATAATTGAGCTTGTACCAGCTCTATAAAATTCTATTTTAATGCCTAGGGGAAAGCAATCTTCATAAAAAATGCACCTTACAATTTTAACCCGGTTTTGTGAACAGAAGGACCAAAATCGTCTTCCAGTTACCTTCCTTTACTAAAATACATATCATCATTTTATTTCATTCCTTACTTTTAGCTACCAGCATTAGATCAGATGGAACTAGAGGAACTAAATTACTTAATTCTATTTCCGCATTCTCTTATATCAAGAATCACAAAGTGCCTATGGCTTGAATTAGAATAGAGAAGACCCTTATTCTAGTTCTACCACTACAACTTATTAGTATTTTGAGTTTGGGGAAATTAATGACTCTTACTGTACCTCAACCTCCTCTTCTATAAAGTGGACATTTCAGCTTCAGGAGCTAAATATTTCCCTGATATAAATATTCCCACCATGGCCAATTTATCAACCCACTCAGAAAATTCTTGAATATTTAATAATCAGCTCTAGAGGACTGATAGAATCTATATGAATTATATCTAGCACACAGTGGTTGAAGGGAATACATAATAAAGTTTCAAGAAGCAAGGCCTGCAGAGTAGAAATAATGACAAAGACAGATTGAAAATCAGATTTAAATTGACAAGAAAGTTCAGATATAAGATCATTAACTTCAAAAGCCATGGAATAAATAATCATAACAACACATGGAAAAGATATGTAAAACTGTAATGTTCGGAAGATTGAAACCTAGAGAACAGATTGAGGGAAGTATATGAAATATGTCAGTTTAGTTAACTATATAAAGGACAGAGTTTTATAAAAGAGGTGGTATGATCACTTATTAAAAGTTGATACACAGAAGGAATAGTTATAAACATAGCAGAATGAATGCAAGTTTACGTGTACTAGTTTTTATATACCAATAGCCAGTTAAAGGCAGCCTGGGACAGTGGTAGGATGGTCAAGAAGATATAATCCATTAAGTTTTACTCAAGGTGAATAGAGGATAGAATAATGAGGTAGTCGTTATCTAGTCTAGTTGTTTGTACCATTGCTTCCAGAATTTTTTTTTAAGATATTATTTATTTATTTGACAGAGAGAGATCACAAGTAGGCAGGAGGCAGGCAGAGAGAGAGGAGGAAGCAGGCTCCCTGCTGAGCAGAGAGCCTGATGTGGGGCTTGATCCCAGGACCTGGAGACCATGACCTGAGCTGAAGGCAGAGGCTTAAGCCACTGAGCCACCCAGGTGCCCTGCTTTCAGAATTTCACTGTCTACTACTCTTTCCATCCAGGGTCATCCCTATTCTAGTTTTTAAAGCCTTCTTAATCCAAGTTCCAGCCTCACTCTTAGTACCACTGGAAATTCCAGCAGACATTCCAGTCTAGTTCACATGGTCCTTCTTAATCTCCTGTATGTGTATCTCACTAAACTTGTCTTAAGCCAATTGTACACTGATAGAATTTGCCAAGCAAAAACTATGTTTCAGGGGCGCCTGGGTGGCTCAGTGGGTTAAAGCCTCTGCCTTCGGCTCAGGTCATGATCCCAGGGTCTTGGGATCAAGCCCTGCATCGGGCTCTGTGCTCAGCAGGGAGCCTGCTTCCTCCTCTCTCTCGCCTGCCTATTTGCCTACTTCTGATCTCTGTCTGCTAAATAAATAAATAAAATCTTAAAAAAAAAATGGTCATGAAGCTTTAAAAAACAAACAAACAAAAAAACTATGTTTCAAAAAAAGCTACCCTATCCAAAGTCTAGACTTACACCAAGGTTACTTTCCCCTGATTTTAGCCTTGGTTACTCTGTTTAGTGCTCTCTCTAGAATAAGTATGCTGGGTTCTGTTTCCTGGACCCACGGATTTCTAATGGTTCTTGGCATGATTCATGAATGTAAAATTTCCAGTAGTTGCTAGTTATTGAACTAACCTCCTAGCATTGATTATTTTCTAAATTTCATCATAGTTTTATCTATTTTTTCCCATGAGGTTTTGAACTGCCTACTTTATTTCCGCTCATTACCTACATTCCCCTTTAGGTCTGTCCCAGCTGTATCTCTTGGTGTATTCTTATCTTCCTATAATATTGCTTAGTATCCTTAGGTTCCTGATTGGCTTCTGGGTTGACTTCTAGCCTGGGATCTACTCCACACTGTACCATACCAAAAATCATAGGAACAGCATGTCTTCAGGTGGGCAGATGGAAAATGAATGGAAAATTAGAAATCCAGGGGACCCAAGTGTCTCATCAAAAAAGCAGTCAGAATACTTAATACAGGGAACATAGTCAATAATATCATAGTAACATTGTATGGTGACAGATGTAACAATGTATATTGCAGGGAGCTTTGAATAATGTGTACAATTATGAAGTAGAACTATGTTATACACCTGAAACTAATAGAGCATTGTATATCCACTACAATAATAAAAATTTAACAAAAAACAAAAGCAGTCAAGATACTACATATAAAAAAAGTCTTGATTTAGAATATTCAGATAATAATTAATGCATAGAAAATTTGTTCCTTGCATCACAATATGCGCAAAAAGATCATTTGTTTTGTCCCATAAGATAGATTAATGATTTTTCTGTAGGGAAGTCACGAAGTCAAGGAAATAAACTTTCTTTTGGGTGCTTACTGGTGACTGGTCATTCTCCTTCCTATTTTGGAGAACTCATTGGCTACTTTTCTGAAAGTGAACACAGGTTCTGAGCCTTCATGAATATCTAAATAATTTATTAATGTCAAAATAAAGTGGCCTGAAAAAAACAATTGCCCCCACCTCCCCTACCCTAGTTGAAGTTTAAGAAAAGGTCTAAGCTTAGAAATGGACAAAAGATGTCACCAAATTACCTTTCATTGGTGTGCTTTTTGTCCAAGGGATCCTCCAAGGATAATCTGATTCTCTAAGAAAGTATAATATTGATTCATTTTCTCTTGACTAGGCTAATTGAATTCCTTCTGATTAAACAATAACATAAACATTACAGTTTATTGCCCAGTAGAATATTAGGGAGTTTTGCTGCTATTAATAAATTCACTTCAGCATTCCTGACTGACTGTATATATACACACACATATATAAATTTTCTTTTGATAGTTAGTGCCTCTCATTTATAAATTGCTTAAAATCTTTAATGTATATTCATTTTATATTTGTAGAAAAGACACTTTTTTTTTCAAAAATTATTGTTGAATAAGTGTCTCCTTGTACCTAATAAAAAAAAAAGGAGTCTCATTACCAGGATCTTTTAGGTTGATCAATGGTCTATAGCATTTGGAGTGTCTCACATGAACACTGCCTCCTCTCTTAATTCTACCCCTCATTTTTCCCCCCAAAGTCCCTCTCTTGAATAAAAAACCTTGACTCTCAATATCCCCAACTCTCCCGCATTTTCTTTCTCCACAGCCCTATTCCTTTATAAAATCACAGCACCCTTCCCTCTGGAATTGTCTTGTACCAATGTCCTCCTTCATCTTGTAAACTGTGTAGCCTAATCTCTCCTACTGACAAAAGGGAAGGATGAGTCTTGGCCTTGTGGGTAGTGGGGAAAAAGCATATTGGAAATTCCCTAATCTTGACTGTTATTTAGTCCTTCCAAAGAGAGGGGGAAAGCAAATGAAAGCCAAACAAACAAAAAAAAAGCGCTGTGAAGATTAACTTAACTAATGGAAAACTTAACTAACCAGGGCTGCTTGAGATTTGTATTCCTCCTCTTAACATGTCTTTGACTTGATTGTGCTAAAAATGCATCCCTGTCAGGATTCCTTCCACCCCGCTATACCCTGAGTCACATTCTAAAGCTTTCCCTCATTAGTCCAACAACAAGCAGCTCCTGGCCATTACGCTGGCTTATTTCCCCCTCCCCGTCTATAGGAGATGGCAAAAATCAGTGTTCTTAGGGATTAAGGGAGTAGAACTATCTGCAAAGGTAACCAACCCCACCTCAAAAAGAGCTGAATGCAGTGGAGATGTGGTCATATTTAGTCCACCATCCACGGTCCGTGCTGTGGTCTCTTCTTTAGGGGTACCTGGCACGTGGCACGTACTCAATCAACATCTGTTGAATGAATGAATAAAAATACTTTTTCAAATGGCCTCACTAGGCCTTGAGCTACAAGGTACTGGCTAAATATACTCTTAGTCCATGTCCTTTGGCTTAGAGACTGTTGCGAATATAAGCATTTTCAATGAACTCAAGTCCCAGGTGACAATTAAAAGTATTTCTAATTGAGGGAATCCAATAATTTATTAACTTTGTAATCCTGTGTTCATTCTTTTATTTTGGTCTATCTTCATTTTTCTCAATTGAAGAAAGTTTCTGGGATTGAATAACTAAAATCTCTGTTCCTGAGTCATGCTGCTAACTCCCATTATGTGTTCAGCTAACATTGTGTGTTCCTGCCTGAATTTCTTTTGAAGCCTTTGTTCTGCCCAAACCCCTTCTGGTAAAAAGGAGTTCACGGACAGGAAATGAATGGCTAGAAGGGGAAATAATATATACACAGGCACTTCGAAATGAAAAATAAACTGAAGTACCATCATTGTTGAATGGTGATGGGTTCAGCCTCAAACAATACTTTGCAGAATTTCTTTCCTGTAGAGATCTGTCAGTGATTCACCTTGAATGCTTGAATGGAAAATTGTTCTATCCTATCTAAAAAAAAAAAAAGAAAAAAGTTTGTTTTCCTCACATCTTTCTTTTGTAGCTAATGTCAAACTTCATGTAGTTCAGGCAGAGGTCAAAAACGGCAGAGGTATTGCCATTAAGCTAGGCAGAGTCTGGAGGTGAACTCTGTATGAGGGTCTTGAGGTCTGCACATCAGACTCAGAGATGCGAATCTTTTGTTTTTAATTTTGGCTCTAGCATTTGTTTCAGAGAAAATACATCACTTCTACAGTTAGAAATCAAACTTCCTTGAGAGAGTTTCATTTGTTTCCAAACTTTGAACATGGAAAACCTTTTTTTTTTTTTTTTGTTTGGTGAACAGTTATTAAATTCCTACTTCATGCCATGCATTGAGCCCAGAGCCCTACTTAACCGGGATCTCATTTTACCCCCAACCCATGCCAGCCTTATACAGTAAATTAAATAATTGCCCTTATAGTTAGCCAACCTGGGATGCCACAGAGCAAAGTGTCATGCCTAGAATCACACAGCTTTGCAGAACTGAGTTTTGAAATCAGTCTATCTCCAAAGTCTGTTTATTTTATGAAACATAAATTGTACAGCCAGAAAGGTCAAAGGGCAGATCTCTAAACATCTAAAAGAAATTCTGTGTGACATTCATTCAGAGGTTTCAGGGGTAGCAGAGCACAGTGACAGACAGACTGGTTGTTGACCTGCATGGAGAGTATATAGGGAAGAATTTGGCAGGCTTATTTAGTCACATGCACAGAGAAGTAGCAAAATCATCAACAGCACTGTCTCCGAGCATTTAATATCGAATGTAATATCTGAAAGTCTAGAGTAAATTCTAAAGTACCACACAAAATGAAAGGTGATGTTACTTCTAGGAAATAATATAGCTTGATTGTACTTTAAATGCAAGTTTCTCCGGAGAGCAAACCATTTTTTTTTTCCCTAAAAATTTCTTGAAGAAAGACAAGAGGTAAAAGGCCAGGGAAGAAAGAAAGAGCAACAAAATATGTTACCGTTAACCTCAGTGCTCTTAAATTGCTATACTAACAATGTAACAACAATGACTGGCCTTTTTTTTTTTTTTTTTTTCTTTCTTTTTTTATGGACTAACTGAAGCTCACTGAGGTTAAAAACAAGGCCAGGGGCTCACAGGCGAAGTAGCAGAACCAGCTCTGGTTCCTACCGGCGTCTAGTCCACAGCTAGTGTTTATTCCACCGTACTGAAACTGTGTGTTCATTTGAAGATATGAAGATAACGAAGATAATTGAAGATAATGAAAATAATTACCACCTATGAGAATTCCTGTTGTGGTGAGAAATTCAGTACATGGAAAACCATGTATACAAAGGATATGTTTTAAGCCACTGTGGAAGAGAAATTATGGAAAACCAAAGTACTTTATCTTAGAATATTAGTGAAATTTTTTTTAACATTTTACAACGTATAATCAAACTTCCAAAAGATATTAAATACTAGCAAAGCTGGTGCTTGTTTTGTATCTGAGCAAACCAAACAGCCAGCCTTATCTGATCAAGTTCTCTCTGGGTATGTGAACAAGGTATTAGCTATCAGAGTTAAATACCTGCTCTCGATCCCCATTTAAAAATAAACATGATTATTCAGATGAGGAACCTGAGACCCAAACAGTTTCTAAGACTGTGCAGAATTAATGACAGAACAGGAGGAATAAATTTTAGCCAATAACTCTAACTCCTTTAGTTGGGAAACCAACTAATATTCCCATGGGGGGAAGAGGGAGTAGAGGGCAGAATGCTGTCTCAGACTGTGGCTCTTAAGTGAGTTGGAAGTTAAGAGTTACATGACATCTTTCCTCTCTGGTCAAGCTTTGTCAGTAGAAGCCATTTATATTCTGGCAGCAGGAACCCCCTGATATTCCTGTTGGCACATTCTGTGTAGAAGTAGGCCTGCTGTGACCTAGAAAAACAGTGAATTAATTTACATAATCAGTGCACTGTCCTTGTGGAGGCATGTTTAGAAGGGCCACGTTTGCAAGAATGGGTTTGAGATGCTTTTGAAAAAAACCCATATGGCCTTTCTTTTAAGCATGGGGGAGATACACTACTCTGGAGGGGCTACAGTTTCTTACCAGTTCATACAATTCATATGAACTGATAGACTTAAAGTCAGTGGGTCTATCACTTATTTATACTCTTTCTAAGTACTTGAATAATGTAAATTACATAGCTTTCCAGAGTTCCCTAAATTATCAGTAGTACTATCTTTTTTTTTTTTAATTTATTTTTATTGACAGAGACACAGAGAGAGAGAGAGAGAGCTCAAGTAGGCAGAGCAGCAGGCAGAGAGAGGGGGGGAAGCAGGCTCTCCATTGAGGAGGGAGCCTGATGTGGGGCTCGATCCCAGGACTCCAGGACCATGACCTGAGCCAAAGGCAGTCGCCTAACCAACTGAGCCACCCAGGTGCCCCTAACAGAATATTCTTAAATGATGGAAATGTTCTCTGTCCACATCATCCAATATAGTAACCATTAGTCACATGTGGCTATAGAACACTTAAAATGTGGCTAACATGCAGACATGTTTTTTAATTTAATTTTAATTTAAACAGAAATAGCCACAGACAGCTAGTGTCTCTTCTATTGGAAAACTCAACAAATTTACTTCAAAAAACAAAAAAAATTGTCTCTCAGTGTGGTTTTAGCCCATTTTCTTCTTGTTTCTTACATTTGACACTTTTTTGTGTTTTTTTGTTTAGTTTACTTTTTTTTTCTTTTTTCTTTTTTCTCCTTGTCAAATGAATGCTTTGCTGGTTCGTTCAGTGAGGGTCTGTGCGTGGTAAACTCTTTGTCTTTTTATGTCAGAAAATACCCTAATTTTCTCACATTCTTGTAGTCATTCGGCTGATATAAAATTTTATGCTGACAGTTATTTTCCCCAGCATTTTCAAGCTGTGGTTCCATTATGTTCTGGCAGCTACTGTTGCTGATAAACAGTTAGAGGGAGTGCATTTGACTTTTTTTTTTTTTTCCCTCTTTCTCTCTAGTAGTGTTTTTTTATTCTTGATATTCTACAACTTTGTTATTACAGGTCTCAATGAGAACTTAAAGTTACTTTTCTTGGTATTTTAAGTGTATTTTCAACTTGAGGATCTATAAACTGTTTTCAGTTGTGGAAGATATTCAGCTGTTAGAGCTGTAGATGGATTCTCCATCATTTTCTCTCTTCTTTTCTAGAAGTTGTACAAGTCTCAGTGTATGCTCTCTGCCTCTTCTTCTCATCTCTTTATCCAAGTAGCAAACTAGGGAGCTATGTCGTGGATTCTGGTGATACCCCTTATACACTTCACTCGTTTGCTCTTAGATTGTGCCAATGGAACATTGTCCTCTATCAATCCATATTTTCTTATTTAGTAATTTTGTGTTCTTCCTAACAGATATTATACCTTTATCTCAATATTTCTCAACATACTTATTTCAACATATTTTTCAGATACCTATGTTAAATAATGTCATCCAAATCAGATCTTTATTTTGATACTGATATTTTTCTTTGAACTTTTGGATTACAATCTCATGGGAATGGGAGATATACTTTCTCACCCTGTTTAACCCTGTGATTGACTCCACCCAGAACACGGAGGATTGTGACCTTTCCTTAGTCTCATACTGATAGATTGGGTTTCCCTTCAAGTGCTGTTAGATAACACAGCTCTAGTTCCCTTCCTAGCGGGTAGCTTTGTTTAGTTCTACAAGCTATGTCTATATCCTCCTACCTTTCTAAGCTGAAAGTTATAGATCCAGGGAAGTATTTGCAACAGATTTTTTTCGTACTCCTTTCTTGTGTAGCATTAACTCACCATATCCAGGACACAAGTCCAGTCTCCCTTCACATGGAACACTGTAGTCTTCCACTTTACAGAGGCCAAACTCCCCCAGTGATCTTTACCTGCTTCTGGACCTGAAGTCCATTAGGACCATAGCTTCTTTTGTGCTCGTGGCTATGTATTCCTGTCCAATTTCTAGACCATAGAAATGTTATTCTCATTTTCTATTTTTTGTGTATTTTATCTGTTTAGAATAAAAGTGTCCCCCAGCTCTGGCATGTTCCAGGGCAGGGGTGACAGTGGCTATATACATTAGAGATCAGACAGAGCAATCTATATATCATGACATCAAAACCAAAAAAGAAGAGAAGGGATGTCTCCAAGTGCAGACTTAGGTCATTGAAAAGAAAATTGAAAAGAATTTTTCTGCCATGTGCTGGTCCCTGGAAGGTATACACATTATCTTGCCATCTTCATATTGTCAACTAAAACAGTACTAAATACATATGACCTAATAAATATTTTATTGAATAAATAAGTACATAAATGTTCCCCTTCTCCTGAAGCCAGTGACTTTAATTAATTTCCATTAACGCAGCTATGTAGCAACAAGCTACATTGAAACCACATTGAGTAAAGGGCGAGGAGGGTTAAATCAGTCCTTGTTTTCCAGTTATACTTTTTCTCTGAGTAAATGTTCACAATGCAGATAAGTCTGTGTACATCTTCTGAGAATCAAAAAATGGATCCCTTGTGCTGTAGGCATAAGGGGGCTGTGGGCCATCTCAACTTAAAATTGGTTTAAACATTTGAATGAATCAGTCCATTCTAGTTTCACTTTAGTTATATAGCAATATCACCTGAAAGCATGAGGGCAGACATACTCAGAACTCCTAAATGGGAGCTCACAATGTTTGAATCTTAATGAATTTCAATCACAAAAACTCTCAGGCCTTGGCTTAAGTATATATAATCTTATTTTGCACAAACATTATCAAATTTGGCTCTCAGGTTTCTCAGGAGACTATAAAAGAGGGAGCTAGGACACTACAGAGAAGCAGATAGACACATTGAGATCAACTAGAAATGAGTACTGATAATCAAGGAGAATGAAGGAAATTATATAAGGCCATTTTGCTGAACCTATTTTGTCTTGTGTATATTTAGAAGATCACTGTGTTATAACCAAGCATAACTATCGATTCACAATTTATTATCGACTAAGAAAAGCTTGAAGTATGTTCACTGTACTCTGATCAAGTGGGCAGGGGAAACACCAGGAACATTGTAGAAATATTTACTTGCAAAATGATTTGGTAATAACCATAATAATTTGGTACTCAAGAACTGTAGATAGCTGAGAAAGAATTATTTGGGTCTAATTTAACTTTGTCTGAAATGATCTGTAGAGTTTTGATGAGCATAGAGTAGGGCAGGGGGAGATAGAGAGAGAGAGAGATTGAGAACTTCAGTAGTGTAGGTCCATGTTCTGCTCACTGACCTCATTCCCTGGAATGAATGAGTTGGCAAATGTGAATCAGTTCTTTCCACAAAGGGTCCTCAGTTCATACAATTCTCTCATCATAGAAGCATCAACCAAGCTGAGGGAGATACTAATTTTTTTTTAAAGTTGTATTTATTTATTTGAGAGAGAGAGAGAGAGGATGTGCATGCAAACATGAAGTAGGGGAGGGGCAAAAGGAGAAGCAGACTCCCTGCTAAGCAGGGAGTCTGATGCCCATGATGGAACTGGATCCCAGGACCCTGTGATCATGCCCTGAGTCGAAAGCAGACACTTTAACGGACTGAGCCACCGGGGTGCCCCAGGACACTAGTTTTTAATGCTGTAATTTGGGAAGAGGGGGTATATAACATACCCAAACAGTTCATCTGTTTTCAACCTCCAACAGCATTCTGTTGGAAGTCTAAGAAAGGAGGACAGGGACATTGTCTGTGGTGGACTTTGGGACCAATGGTATGTTGATCTCTAATATGGTACCTTCCTGAGGAAAATTCAAGGTAATAAGACTTCTGTATGTCAATACTCTGAACAAATCCTCAACTAAGAAGCAACTAAAGAATAATTAAAGACCTAAGTATTGTGAGAGACAGGATTGTCTCCCTGTCATATTGATACTTATATCTTTTGTACCTAGCACATAGCACACTTTTTGTTTGTTTATAATCTTTATACCCAACATCCCAAGCTCTTCTGACTGAACCAGTCACAGGTCCTAGTAGATATTAGTTTTTAAAATACATTTTTTAAGTTGACTTCTTTGAGCACAAACAAAGGATACTCCTGTTATATTATCAATATTTACCTGGTTATTTCAGCCTAAAATACAATGTTTATGGAAGTAGGAACCTTATTTACCTTTTCTGCGTTTATTTCCTCAGAGCTTAGTACATGATGGGAGCATACTAAATATTCTAGCACCCACAAGTGAACCCACATAGTAAACCAATGTAAATTCACGGAGGCATGCTCAGTCTTTCAGTGCATTTTACATTTAGCAGTAAAGTGAATCTGACTAAGGATGAGAAACATATAGCAAGTAGAATAATTGGTTTTACTTAAGAATTTGAAGAGGATTAAGAGACTTGATTTGTATAATTAATGATGTTAACAGACTGATGTTCATCCCTTTTGTATTCTTTAAAACTTTCAGTACCTATGGGAGGAAGTAAGTGGACTTTTACCCTGTGCTTCAACCGAAAATCTCCTAGTGAATAAGACAAGGATGGTAATAGTTGGTTACTAGTGTGTGTGTGATATGCACATGTGTGTACAGTAGCATGACTGCCCAGGATATGCTCTACATGTTTGGTGAATCTAACCATACTGTCCCCTGGACCAACCGTGTTTTACCGCCTTGTGGATTTCAGCATCACTTGCAAAGATGAAGCAGAACCCATGGGAGCTGTGAGTCTGTGCACAGCTAAACAGAGTTAGTTACCATAAAATGAATTTGTTAGATTGTTTGGGAGAAGTTGGAGACATTCTGAGTTGGGACTAGTCAATAAAACAGCAAGGAGTAGGAGAGCCTTCACTCCCTCAAAGATAAATTGTCTCTCATGGGTCATCAGGGATCTTTCTGAGGAAATCCAAATACCAAGTGGAAGAGTTGGTCTAATTCTCAAGCTGAATCCATTAAGCATTCGGATGTTGGTGGGAAGAAAATGAACATGAAATGGAAAATCAGAAACAAAATGAGCATAAATCCATCTTCTCTGATTAAGTCTTTCATCTGTTTTCTTCTCCACATACTTTTTTCTTTTGTGTGTGTGTCAGTTACAAAAATTTCCCCATTCTCTAAGCAGTTGCGGAGAAATTTCTAAGGTTTACATTCTCTGTCTAAGGTCTGTCTTCAAGTCCTGTTCATTTACCAACATGATTGGATTCAATATTCTTTAACAGCAGCAACCAGTTTATAGTATTTTGTATTTTAGGGTGAGATATACCACTCACTAGTAATGAATGGAAAAGACAGACGATAACACATGGACAAGGTTTCATGTGCCATTACTCCCCAGTGCTTTCAGATATTGAAATAAGCCCTCTTGCTAAAGAAATTTATAGGAAAATGCTGCTTTTTTTCCTTAAGATTTTAAAAAAATTATTTATTAGAGAGGAAGGAGGAGTAAAGGGGGAGGGAGAGGGACAAGCAGACTCTGTGCTGAGCACACAGCTTGACGCGGTTCTCTATCCCAGGACCCCAAGATCATGACCTGACCGAAAACAAGAGTCAGACACTTAACCAATTAAACCACCCAGGCACCCATTTCTTCTTTTTAATGTCCTAAGATTTGATTGTCTAATGGAGAGTCTTTAAATCTGCTGAAATTTCTTCACTTATACACACATTACACAAACACACATTAAAATAGAATGCTTGATATGGCAATATCAAATCTAGAATAAACAAATGTTTGGTGTCTGTCTTGCCCTTCAATCTTGTAAATGAATGGACCACGGAACATAAGAAAACAAGGAAACTAGGCGAGCAGTGAAGACAAAGCAGGACAAGAAAGATTTTGTGTTCCTGGGAGCATATTAGAGATAAAAGGAAAATATAAATCAAACTGAGAAAATGCCCTTTGAGTGGCTTCCTGATGGAATGACACAATCACATGTTGAGAGCCATATGGGAGAGTTCAAACAGTTTTAGACCTGAGCCCACAGGGCAGTGAGGAGGCTGCTGGGAGAATAATTTGTTTTGTTTCTTGGGAGGATGGCCAGAATGACTGATGCTTTGACAGTTCCTGCTGGCTGATCAGCAACTCCCTCCAATTTTTCTTAACCTCTTATGAGAGATAAGACTAGAAGGGCAGAGACTGTGTAGGAGGTGATGACAGGGAACAACACTCAAAGTAAAAAGAGAGCCTGACGCTACAAGCACATTCTGGTCAGACACCAGCACCCGAGCTGATTAGGCTGTTTAGACGGTTTAACATGGCAGTCTTTACAGAGCTCTAATGCTTCAAACAAGAGAAGCTTGTGTTTCCATTGATGTTTGAAAGTGTTCATGTTTTGACAAAACGGCTGGACTTGACATTAGACAGATGCAACTTTAGTTAAAGCCTAGGAGGAATTGAAGATCACCATTCCTTAAAAAAAACACAGATGGCTGCAAGAGAATATTTTCATTTTGGTTTGGAGGAAACGATACAACCAGAGTTTAAATTTTGTGCAGTATATGTTCTACATATTAGAGAATTTTTGGTAGCATAAATGAAATTAAATTTCTAACCAGGAAAAATAATATTAGAAATTCAACATTAAAAACACTTCTCATCGTTACAGGCTTCCAGTTATGGGATGAGTAAGTCACAGGAATAAAAGGCACAGTTTAAAGAATACAGTCAATGACATTGTAGCAGTGTGGGATGACGAGAGATGGTAGCTACACTTGGGGTGAGCGCAACATAAAGGATAGAGTATATGGAGTTGTGGAATCACTGTGTTGTACACCTGAAACTAATGTAACATTGTGTATCACCAACATGCAAATAAAAAAGTTAATTTAAAAAGTCCTAGGAAATTATAGTACCTAAAATTTGGCAGGGGGTGTTTAGTCCTGAGTTCCTCGTTAGTCAAAGCAGAAAGGGAAACACAATTGGTTATAGCATCCCATTCATGGACAATTGCAAGTCTGTCAGAAAAAGTGAATACTTTCCTGTTGCTAAGTTCTCTAACCTTTATTTGATGCAGAATGAACTATGTAATGGAGAATAAAGGTCAGTATCAGAGTTGTCACACACACACACACACACACACACACACACAAAACCAATAAAAAATAAATACTTCTCATCATTAAGAAAAGGCAAACTGGTGGATAAAGAGTCAAAGATGTCAGGAAATTAAAACTCCTAAGCATTTGCATATATAGCTAGCTACACTCTGAAACTCACTTTTCTCTCACAGAGAGCTCTGTATGAATGGAAAGTCTATCCTGGAAAATATAGAGGTTTTTTTTTTTTTTAAAGATTTTATTTATTTATTTGACAGACAGAGATCACAGTAGGCAGAGGCAGGCAGAGAGAGAGAGGAAGAGAAGCAGGCTCCCCACCAAGGAGAGAGCCCGATGCGGGGCTCGATCCCAGGAACCTGGGATCATGACCTGAGCCAAAGGCAGCGGCTTTAACCCACTGAGCCACCCAGGCACCCCAAAAATATACAGTTTTACAGTAGTGTTGTAGGGTGTAAAAGAACAAAAAGGCACCAGATTACTCAAAGCAATAATTTTATTCAGATCTTGTAATAAGGAGAAGGTGGATGTTCATAAATGAGGAAAATCTATTAGGAAGGGGACCTTGGCCTTAGACGAGGCAGGTGGACAAGGGAGTCATACAAGTCTTATGGGAATCCTGAGAATGATGGAGGTGGGTGTTGCCCAAGGCATGGTGGAAAGGTGCAAGTGAACACTGTCTTGGAATATGAAATAGCAGGTTGTAGTTGGCCATTTTGTGGATCACTAAAAAGAATTTCTTTCTGGAAGCACAATGCTTAGATAAAGTTCAGTGTGAACAACTAGACATTAAAAATGTGCCTTCTTTCTGGTTGCATGCGCAATACTGACCTTTCAGTTAACTACTGTTTTCGGTTATTTGTCAAAATATATCAAAATTACTCAGAGCCTTGGGACACCTGGGTGGCTCAGTGGGTTAAAGCCTCTGCCTTCGGCTCAGGTCATGATCCCAGGGTCCTGGGTTCAAGCCCCGCATCGAGCTCTCTGCTCAGCAGGGAGCCTGCCTCCCTTCCTCTCTCTCTGCCTGCCTCTCTGCCTACCTGTGATCTCTGTCAAATAAATAAATAAAATCTGAAAAAAAAATTACTCAAAGCCTCAAAAAAGGGGGAAACTACAAGGGAAGAAAAAGGAAAGGAGACGGAGGGAAAGAAAAGAAAACTTACCATTGAGGATGAACCACCATGCTGAAAGTTTTATTCTCCATCTTTCATTAACAGCTGACACTTTGTGTATTCATGGGGACTTAGTCTCTGTGGCCTTAACTGATTCCTAGAGAATTTCCTAAATTCAGTTAGTTAGGAAAAGTATCAGGGTATGAAAAATGAAAAATAAGTACTTCATGCACGGTATTTTTTAGCTACAGAGGTAAACTGGTTTAGAATATATATAAAATCAACTCTTCCTTCCTTCCTAGTAATTGTCTTTTTATTGATATTTTTCAAAATAATTAATTCAGCTATAGAATCTACAGATACATATCTTAGAACATTATAAGAACCAACTTCTTTAGATTGATGTAGCCTCTCTGGATGAGCATTTTAGCTCAGCCCAAATGCAAAGAACTCTAATCTCAAAAATTAACTGAAATATTACCATACTTTGAAAAAAGTTTACTAATGACACAAATATGAAGTTCTCCATAATATATAATATATACACATAGCATATAATATAATAAAAAGAAGAAAATGCAAATGTTCTACAGAGTGCTAGTTCTCAAATTTTAGTTTACCTAAGAATTACCGGAGTCTGATTCCGGAAAAGTAAGTGAATTTGCCTTGGTTGCTGGCTCTCTTTCTGCAGCACAATTTGAGTGTGACCCCAGGATGATGAGGAGTTTGACAGATTTCAGAAAGCTGTTTAGCACACTTATAACCAAACCACAAAAAGTACATAGGAAGAAAGAAGATGGCTTAGTCCTAGTGTAGAGAGAAATGTCCCCCAGAAGGCAGGTGTGAGTGTTCCTGTTGTGTCTTTCTTCTTCACACTGCTTGCTGTTCCTTTATGGAAGAGGAAAGCAGGAGCTGGAATTGGTCACAAAAGTCAGAACAGAGTGCCTCTGGGGTGGGGACAAGCAATATGGCTGGTTCCAAACATTCTCTCCTCTCTCTCACTTATTGGGCTATTTATTTATTTAACTTAATCTTTTATTTTATTTAAGATTTTGTTTATTTATTTGACAGAGCACAAGCAGGGAGAGCTGGAGAAGGAGAAGCATATATGCCTTGCTGTGCAGAGAGCCTGATGCAAGACTCGATCCCAGGACACTGGGATCATGACCCGAGCCAAAGGCATATGCTTAACTGACTGAACCACCCAGGAGCCCCTGGGCTAGCTAGCCTTTTTTAATCAGACAGTATTTGTCCCTGAATAGAAACAATATCTGAGAAGGAAGTTTGGTGGTACCCTGGGGGCAAGGGAGAACTGTTGTGGGAGACAGAAAGGGACAAAGGGATAATAAAACTCTGACTATAGAAGAGGCTCACTGAGAGGAGAACATGAATCAGGGCATACACCAGTGTCCTCCAAACTTTAAAGTGCAAATAAATCACCTGGTCTTGTTAAAATGCAGATTCTGATTAATATGTTGGGAATGGCATGAATGCCATGAAATACTATCTTTCTAATATGCTCCTGGATGCTGTCAATGCTGCTGATCATGTCTTTAGACAACAATTTGAGAGTCAAAGAATTCAATGCTACTAGGCAGAACAGTCAATAAAGACAAGGCAATGAGACATGAACTCACAAAGAAAATTAACATGACTTAAAACACTGTGTAAGATAGATAACAAAAAGAATAACTGATACCAGAGTTGGTAGAGCCAATGATAAGAAAAGAATATAACATATAAGCACAATAATTTCCCGAGAGATGTAAGAATTCTGGAATCCAATTGGAGATACTAAAAATATATAACTCTTGGGGCACCTGGATGGCTCAGTGGGTTAAAGCCTCTGCCTTCGGCTCAGGTCATGATCTCAGGGTTCTGGGATCGAGCCCCACATCGGGCTCTCTGCTCAGTGGGGAGCCTGCTTCCCTTCCTCTCTCTGCCTGCCTCTCTGCCTACTTGTGATCTCTGTCTGTCAAATAAACAAATAAAATCTTAAAAAAATGTATGTAATTGTTGAAATAATTCATTGGATTGGTTGAAAACCAGAATTTAGAGAGCTGAAAAATAAATTTCTGGGCTAGAATATAATGGGCAAGGAGCTTTCTCAAAGTCCTCAGAAAAGAAAAAAGAGGAAGGAAGGAGATGTGTTAACACCCACATAAAAGGGGCCTCTTCAGAACAGCAGATTAAAGTAAACAAGGGGGAGGAAATATTTGGCAAAAAAATGTAATCTTCTAGATTTGTACCCAGAATGATATAAACTCTCAGATAAAAGGACAAAGTAAAGAACAAAATAGCTACCGAAAAGCCTGTAACATGAAACGCTCTAGTGAAATTTACGAATATCAAGACAGAAAGTCCCATAAGCTTCTTGAGAGAAGAAAGATCACTTAAGAAAAATAAAATTTAGACTGACATTAGATTCCTCTCTAGCAACACTAAATTGTATTGAGGGAGAAATATTACTTAAATTTTTATATCCAGCTACGCTGAAACTTAAAGGCAAGGGCAAATAACATATTTTTTTCTAGGCCATGGAAGTCTTAAAGTTCTTATTGTGCGAAGAACCCCATTCTTTTTTTTTTTTTTTAAGAACCCCATTCTAAGTCTAATGGCTCTGAAATCCACATTTGGAAAATAAACCCAAGGTGATCCTGTCACAAACAGTTCACAGGTGATTCACAGCACTACCTTTGAAAAGAGCTTAATTAAAGGAAGGTCACTTTAATCTTGGAATTTTGGCTCTTATAAATTAGAAAGACTGCCAAACTCAAAATAAGTAATACCTACTGATCTTTGAGCACTTTTTCACTTTCCAACATTTGTGAGACTCTGTTTTAAATGTTTTCATTTCAGGGTGCCTGGGTGGCTCAGTTGGTTGAGCAACCAACCAATGTTTGATTTCATCTCAGGGCTATGGGATCAAGTCCCACATCTGCTTCTCCCTCTGCCTTCCACTGCCCCTGCTTGTGTGCTCATTCTCTCTCTCTCTCTCTGACAAATAAATAAAATCTTTAAAAAAAAAAAAAAAAAGACAAAAATGAGGAAGAAATGATGGAAATAAAACAATACCTTTAGGAAAATACCACAGAGGAGAGACCTTGTAGACACCATCTTAATCAAGCCATCAAAGTTTACTGTTAACGAGACATATCAAAATTGTGTGCCTCTGGATTCATAAGAAGAGCACGTGGCTACTGGAGAATTCTTGTCATATGGACAACCTGGATATAATGAAAAAGTATTGGAAAACTGAAATTGAGGGGCATTTCATAATGAAGGCAGATGCTTAACCAACTGAGCCACCAAGGTGTCCCTCTTCCATTTTTTTTTTTATTAAAGATTGTATTTATTTATTTGACAGAGACACAGTGAGAGAGGGAACACAAGCAGGGGGAGTGGGAGACAGAGAGGCAGGCTTCTGCTCCCCCCAGTGTGGGGCTCAATCCCAGGACCCTGGGATCATGACCTGAGCCGAAAGCAGATGCTCACCAACTGAGCCACTCAGGGTCCCCCCTCTTCCTCATTTTTAAATTGGTTCTACTGTAAGGACTTTCCCTTCTCCATTCGTTCATTCATGTACTCATTGATTTCAGTGTGAACTCACAGGCATTTTTCATCATATGAGTTTATAATCCATTCCTATAATAATGTTTTTGCTCACATTGTCTCTGATTTAGTCTTGGGTACTCCTTCAGCTCACCGTCTGTGTTTTTTCACCTGGCTCATGTTAATTTTTAAATGCCTCTTTCCTTTCTGAAACCATGAGGGATTCCAGGTTCATCTTGTACTTTCCCTGCCCCAGGCTTCACCCCCGCCATTTCTCTAAGCGGTCCTGATCTGTTGTCTTAGAGCACAAGATGTGGGAGCAAGGTGTACTTACTGCAGTGGCATTGCTTCTAGGCCTTTTCAGAGACTGGAGCTAGAAAATACAAGTATTCCCATGTACACATATCTTTATCTATTTTTATGTTTCTCTATCTGCACAAACTGGAAAAACCATGAGTTCTGACTCTCTTCCATGACCAAAGCATCCATCCTAGCCTTCCCTACTTCTCTATGTATAACTTCTTTCTTTAAGAGGTGAAAATCGGAGGGCGCCTGAGTAGCTCAATTGTTAAGCGTCTGCCTTCGGCTCAGGTCATGAATCCTAGAGTCTGGGATCAAGCCCCACATAGGGCGCCCCGCTCAACGGGAAGCCTGCTTCTCCCTTTCCCACCCCCATCCCCCACTTGTGTTCCCTCTCTTGCTGTGTCTCTCTCTGTCGAATGAATAAATAAAATCTTAAAAAAAAATTGAGGGGCGCCTGGGTGGCTCAGTGGGTTAAGCCGCTGCCTTCGGCTCAGGTCATGATCTCAGGGTCCTGGGATCGAGTCCCGCATCCGGCTCTCTGCTCAGCAGCGAGCCTGCTTCCCTCTCTCTCTCTCTCTGCCTGCCTCTCTGCCTACTTGTGATCTCTCTCTGTCAAATGAATAAATAAAAAATCTAAAAAAAAAAAAAAAGTGAAAAATTGGACTCTCATTATCTAGGAGTATACTCACTTATTTTCTCAGTTCTAGAATACATATCAAGTAGTTTCGACTCTCTAACGCACCTTCTGTGAAGAACAGTTCAGTAAGTAGAGTACAGTGTTTGTATAAAAATCCTTCTTTTCCTTAGCCTTGCCTTACACGGTCAAAATACGGTTTTCCAAAGTTACTTACATTAGTTCTTCCTCACCCCCTTCCATGTGGTGATCTTACTCATTTGTAGTAAGTTCCTTTGTTACTGTTTGTAGTTGATTTTTTTTTAATTAAAGATATGTTGATTCGTTTTTTGTGAGAGAGCGCGAGCAAACATGGTGGGGGAGGGGTAGAAGGAGAGGAAGAGAGAATCTTTTTTTTTTTTTAATTTATTTGACAGAGAGAGAGATCACAAGTAGGCAGAGAGGCAGGCAGAGAGAGGAGGAAGCAGGCTCCCCGCGGAGCAGAGAGCCCGATGCGGGGCTCGATCCCAGGACCCCGAGATCATGACCTGAGCGGAAGGCAGTGGCTCAATCCACTGAGTCACCCAGGCATCCCAGGAAGAGAGAATCTTAAGCAGACCATGCACTGGGCACAGAGCCCTTCACAGGGCTCAGTCCCGGGACCCTAAGATCACGACCTGAGCCCCAACCAAGAGTCAGTTGCTTAACCAACTGTGCTACCTAGGCACGCCTATAGTTGATTATAACATGGGGTTAATTTTATTTTATCTTTGAGTGTGTGAAGTGTTAGTACAGTTCTAAAACTCTTAACTATGGACAAGGAATCCTTAGAGAAGTGGCCATCCTCTCTTGTTTCCACTCCCTTTAACTACATTCCTACCCAGAGCCTCTAGGAAACCTATTTCATTCATTTCTAGTTTATTCTTGTATTTCATGCTGCACAAATAAATAGATACTTATATATTTCATATAGGCCTTTTTACTTTTTTACTAAAAAGCCTGCATTACTATAAATGCTTCTGTAGCAACTTGTGTTTTTTGCTGAACAGAATATCGTAGAAAATACTTGAAGTTCACAGAGCTATTTCTCATTCCTTTTTACAACTGTGTCATACTCCATTCTTTGAAGATACCATAATGTATTCAGTCACTCTTACATGTCTGGACATTTAGATTGCTTACAATATTTTGCCATTACAAGCAAAGCTGCAATGAATAACATTATGCATATATATTTTCATATTGTTTAAAATGTACCTTGGATAAATTCTTAGAAGTGAGATTGTTAGGTCAAAAAGTAAATGCATGTGTTAACTTATGGTGAGCATTGACTTAAGTGTAAAATTGTTGAAGTAATAGATTGTACAAAGGGATATTAACCTTTGGTCTCTGGTATGTGTTATAAATGGTTTCCCCCTGGTTATCAGTCCTCCCTTGACTGTATGATGTTTTTGTCATGGAACAAGTTTTTATTTTTATATAGTCAGATTTATCACTCTTTTATTATTTCTGAGTTTTAGTCATAAAGTCTTTTTTGCCCCAACATTAAAGAATTCATCCAAGATTTCTAATACCTTCTTCAGTTTTTACATTTAGCTCTCTAATTTGTTTGGAATTGAGTCTTGTGAAAGGTGTGAGGTATAGTTCTATTTTGTGTTTTTTTCCAAAGGGCTACCCGGTAGTCAAAATACTGATTACTAAAAAGTCCATTTTTGTTCCTGTGATTCAAAAAGCCACACTTATAATATATTAATTTTCAATTACAGAAGCTTTAGAGTATATTTGAATGTCTGATAAGACTAGTTGCTCTCCCATAGTTTATTTTTAGGTTTTTCCTGGTATTTTGCATGTTTGTTTTCATTATGACTTTTAGCATAAACTTATCGAACTTTATAATAAAGGTTGTTGGCAATTTTGGGGGGATTTTACCTAATTTATAAATTAGGGACAACTGTCTGCTTTAGGACATTGAGTCATCATATCTAAGAATGAGGTGTCTTTCCACTTGTTCAAATCTACTTTTGTGTCTTTCAGGAGAATTTTAAAGGTTTACTCATATATGTTATGTACATTTCTTGTTGAGTTTATTCCTAGGTATTTAATCTTTTTAACTATTATAAATGAGGTTTTTGCTCCCATAATGTCCTCTAAGTGGATATTGGTTCAATTTATTTTTGTACTTTCCGTATATTATCTCATTTAATCGCCACGACCATACAAAGTGCTTTTCAAATCACACAGTTAGTAGTAGATGGTAAGACAAGGGTTTTAAAGCAGGCAATCTGATTTCAGTGTGCTATGCTGCCTACTTCCCACTAATTTGTTTAGGAGTTGATTTATTTAAAATCGTGCACAATAATCCAATAAATTTTCAAAGCTCAAAAAAGCAAAACATTGAATCTGCAAGTTTTAACTTTAGAATTTTGAGAATATCTAGCAACTTAACTCCAAAGGAGAGGAGATAACTTAAGAGGGTATGGCATAAACTTATTTCCTCATGAGGAGAGATGAGGAATTAATACACCTCAGCTTCTATCTCCAACCCAGGGGAGGGAAAAGACAAAAAAAAGGGAGAAAGCAGTATAAAGACTACAACTGTCTGGTTGCGGGGGCGGGGGGGCGGGGAGACACACAGCACACTTTTTTGGTTGGATGCATTTTCCCAGGTGCTACCTAACCTTAGGAGAATAGAGTTTAGGGGAAAAGTGGGAGCCCCTGATAATGAAGCATAGAGCAGAAAGCTCAGAGCAGGCGCTTAAAGAGGCATCCTCAGAAGCGTGTGAAGTCCCAGGGTCCCAAGGACATTGCACAGCAGCCCAGTGTTGAGTAGTACCCAAGGCAAAGGAGTCAGGGCAGTTACGGCCAGAAGTGTGGACCGGAGCACCGTGGCCATGGCAGCAAAGAAATGACAGTAATCTTAGCAACAGGAGAAAAGTGCAATTGAGGCATAGCTCCCCCACTCTCGGACACCACCACCTCCTCCCTTCCTGTTGACTAAGGAAAACCTGGAAGAACTCGGCAGTGACTCCAGGAGTGACGAGGCCGTCTGAAGCAGCAGGTAGAGAGCTCTCCTGAGCAGACTTGGTTTCCAGAATTCATGCTAGGAGAGGCCCAGCTAGACATCACTGTGTTTGTCACCCCATAGCTTGTTAGTTCTTTCACAGACCAGTAGCCTATAAAGATCTGTTCAAGATTTTTCTCTGATTTTTCTCTGAAATGAGTAATTTTCTCAACCAAAGCATGTTTTGTGTGTGAAGGCCTGTTACTTCCAGGTATTCAAAATTAGAGTGTGCTCTCTGGAGTCACTTATTTTTCCTAATAATGCAGCCTGGTTTTGTCCCTAATGCTGTCGAGTGAATACAATTAGGTAATATCTATGCTGTTCGTACCCGTGTATCGAGCGGAACGTAAAGGCTGCGTGTGATGTTTCTACTTCCTTTTTCTCCCTCAATGAAAAGCATGTCTCTTGACAGAAGTAGGTTTTCAAAAGACAATTTCTTACTCTGATGAAGGGCTTCAGTGGAGTTTCTGGTGGTGGATTTAAGGACCTTCTGCTTGCTCAGAGGACTTGAAGAAGGGATAGCTCCATCTGTAATGATCGAGACTGTCACCTTTGCAGTCGCCCAAACACCACGCAAGGTTCAGACAAAAAGATAAAACTATAATAATATTTATTATAAATGGCACCATTAAGTGAATTCCGTTTTCCTGGGAAAAGAAGTGGCTTGGGTGGATGGGTGACATCTGTCCTGTTAACTCAACAGCGGGCATTCATGACTTAGAGCTATAGCTTCCAGCATTTTCCAAGCTATTAATAACAAGTCAGAAAAGAAAGAAAAGCTATTTGGAAGATGGAATATAAGTCAGAGTTCCTCATGTGGCACTTTGTCTTAGGGAAGAAAGCTTTTACCTATATTTAATAAGTTGGTGGGAGGCGAGAGCATTTACACGAAACAAATTATATATATTTTATTTCCCGTTTGTTTTCCAGTGGTTTGAGACTTCTGGGACTTGAGATTTTCCTAGCAGGAACTTAGCTCAATATTATAGCGTGTATCATCTTGAAGAAGGAATTGCAAAGGCTTGTTTGTATTCTCTGTGTGCGCTGAGTGGGCTGGAATCATTCTCTTCAAACGTCATTTACAACCCAATGTAATGAGCACCCTTAGTCAGCAAAGGTTTTAAACGTTAATGAGAAATAGAAAACTTTGGGTGGGGGGTTTTCTCAGTATGCTTGGTGTCTACAACTAGGTCTGTGTTTGAAAAAGAACTCTTAAGGCCTTGCCATAGATTTCATTTTCAGGACAATGGACTGGAAGCAAAGGCATCCACCTTGCCTTGAACCTAATTAAGAAGGAGAACGCAAAAGGAGGAAGGAAAGGGAAGAATCACGAAAGGAGAAAGACAAGGAACACATAGCATGGTTTTATTTCAGCAGGATGGGGAAAATGACCTTATCCCAGGTATCAAAATACCGTGCACCCTGCTCAAACATTACCAGGAAGTTGGAGGGAAGTCAAAAGGTGAGAAAGCCCAAAGAAGCCAAGTAAAAATTTCTTTTCCCTGGATTGCTCTCTTTTTTCGAATTTCAAGCGGTGAGAAGGAGGGGAGGCCTTTCTGAGATGATTAATTGGGAGATCAAAATTAAATGTATGACCCCAGAACATGTTCAAGGAGGGTGGAGGCGCTCCTTCTGCTAATTCATTCAAGGCAGGGAAGTAGCACCAACTATCAAGAAGAACAATGATTTAGAACCTGGAACTCCTCTTGGCCCCACTGTTGATGGTCTGTATGGCCTTGGCAAGTTAATGAACCTCCCTGAGAATCTGTCTCATCATCTCTAAAAAGAAAGCTCTGGGCTAGAGGTCACTTCCACCTTCCTAAATTTAAATTTTAAATTCATTTTCATTAGTGGTTCTGAAATTTGGAGTTTCTTAAATAATGGGAAAGAGCAGAGAGAAATTTGTGAAAGTTTAGCACTTCTTATGTGATGATGCTTAGAAAACTTGGTAAGTTTCACAACCTGGCGACCTTTATTTTTTTTCCCATTTTCTTAGTTCTTAAAGGTATTCATTCTGGTTGAGTAATGAGGTCATTCTCTCTCACTTCAATTTCTGTCCATTATTTCAGAGATTTACATTATTTGGGGAAGGACAGAGAATTAGGGATTTGGGCTAAATATATGCTGAGAATTCCCTGACTGTACTGGGCAACTAACAGCATTTTATGTATGTGTCCTAATCCACAAATCCATCACTTTGCGATTTCAACACATTTGTAAAACATTGTTCATTTTATGCTACCACTCTACTCGGAGTCTGGTCTTCCAGAATAATTTCAATATATATTCACCAATAAGATTTGTCATAAAGTCCAGTGATTTCCACACCTGAATAGTTGTTTTGTCCATCATGCATCAAAAACTAGAGAATATGTTTGGAGCTACCTTTTGAGTTTAATTCTGGAGCACAGGCATGTACAAAACATAATAACCACGTGAAAAAAAAAGGTAATTGTACTCTGGCAGGGTTTTCCAAACAATAAAACCATACCAAAGTGTGCAAGTTTGGGGAGTTCTCTCCCAACATTTCTAAGTGAATCTCGTGAATCTCCTGGTGATTCTAAGACCAAGGAGATCCTGGTGGCTCTAGAGTTTACTGACTGTTGCAGTGCTCACCTACACTTTGTGCCTAAGAATTTTCTTTAAGTTCCATTTCCTCTTTGCATCCAAACCATAAGCCTCAGAAAATGCCAGAAAAGCTTCAAGTGAAAGTGAAACACTGAATGATCAAAATGGTCCAAGTTTTTCATTCCTCACCTACCAGTAGAGTTGAAGAGAGCTGCCTCATAGATGTCTAAATTTTAGAATTTTAGAGCTGAAAGGAAATGATCTAGCCTGACGCTCCAATTATAGAGATGAGGTAACATCCCAGGTGATTTTATTGCCAAGGTCACAAAACTGATTAGTGACAGAGTATTTATGGAAAGTCTCATTTTCTAACTTGTAGTTCAATCTCCTTGTACTTTACTTTTTTGTTTGTTTGTTTTTTGTTTTTTATTAACACATAATGTATTATTTGCCTCAGGGGTACAGGTCTGTGAATTGTCAGGTTTACACATTTCACAGCACTCACCATAGCACATACCCTCCCCGATGTCCAGAACCCCACCACCCTCTCCCAACCGCCTCCCCCAGCAACCCTCAGTTTGTTTCATGAGATTCTGAGTCTCTTATGGTTTGTCTCCCTCCTGATCCCATCTTGTTGTACTTTACTTTTATTTCCAATTGCATAGGATTGCATAAGAAAAACCATAGCCATAGCAAGCATCTTTCTTTGGGGGTAAAATCTTTTGCCCTTACTACGTATTTCCACATGGAGGGAGTCCAGCCCAGCAATGCGCCTTGCTTTTTTCTTCTTTGTCCTCATTCCCAGGGGAGGATGAAGAATTAAGGATTGGTTGGGTGCAGAAGGGCTGGCATGGTCCTGGCCCTTGCCCTTCCCTCCCTTTAGAGCCTGTGTGTGCTCAGGTGTGGCAGGCCTTGCGGGGGACACTGTGCCTCTGCAGTGAGGTTCGCTACTTTCTAGACCTGCCCACCACAGGGTGAACAATTTTCCGTCAGGCCACTTGGTTCACTGACTTCCAACCTAGCCTGTAACATTAAGATAAATTCACATCCATCTCTTGACCCTCTCTCCAGCTCCAGTTTATTCCAAACCTGCATGGGGAAAAGGGGATTTTATTTACTAAGTGGCCTAAAATCCAGTGACTTTAACCTGGCATAGTCTAAACTTTCTTTCAGCCCACACTGAGTGATATTTAACTTTTCAGTTAAAGGCACTGCCATGTAAACAATTCATGAGAAAGAAACTTGTATAAGATCTTGCATCTTATACAATCAGATAACTTGGTGTGCCTGGGTGGCTCAGTGGGTTGGGGCCTCTACCTTCGGCTCAGGTCATGATCTTGGGGTCCTAGGATCAAGCCCGGCATCAGACTCTCTGCTCAGCAGGGAACCTGCTTCCCCCTCTCTATCTGCCTGCTGCTCTGCCCACTTGTGATCTCTCTCTGTGTGTCAAATAAATAAATAAAATGTTAAAAAAAAACAAATAACTTGCTTTCTAGCAGAGGAAAAAAATCGTTCTTTCCACTTAGCATTCCTCCACCCTATCTGCTGGCTTTTTTTTTTTTTACTTCCTTCTTTCCTGACTGCCTCTTCCTTCCTTCCTTCTCCCTTCCTTTCTTTTTTTCTGAATATACAACCTTTTATTTGTCTTCAAATTTGGAGTGTTTTAATTACACAAAAATGGCAGGTCAAATTTTTTAACCTAAAAATATTTACTTATTTAATCTATATTAATACTTCAATAAATTAATATAATAATACTTTAAAACCATATTAATACTATATTAATAGTTCAAAGTATTTATAAATACTTTAATATTTACTTATTAAAACTATATTAATACTTTAGTTTTTGTAACAAACTATAAAAAAAAGATAATGACCCAAATAAATGTGCATTTATAGAACTGCTTGTCAGTCATGCCAGATCCCCAGGGAGGGAATTCCCAGCATGACCTCAATCGTTTGTGAGGACACAGAGAAATCCTTATTTAGGTGTACACATTCAATTCCTTGTCCAGCATGCTCAGCCCTCTACTTCTGGATGATTTCCTTCTGCTATGAGGGTTCATGCCCAGTTGTCCGCTTCTTAGAGCAGATACTTACCTTCTGCATCCACCAGTCATCAGAGGGGCCACACAGATGATTAATTGGACACAATCTTCTGGGGTATTTCCTGGTGGACCTCATCCATTATCGTATCTGAAATCATCTTGCTGAAATGGCGTCTTGAAAAACCAAACCATGAACTCAGTTACTCCCCCAGAAGAAATCTCTTATCAAAGATAAGAAAGATATTCCCTATGGGAACTGATTTGCTGTCCAACACTTGTCTATTCAAGATGTAAACCATCTTGCCCCTTGTTTGCTGCCCCGAGAGTGACTGAGCCACCCTATCTGGTTCGATTCCTGCCACTTTTCTCTCCAACAGAGTTCCGTGTTAACCTGGATATGCTGCTTGTCAGCTGTGTGGATTGGGCCAAGTGGTAAATTTTTCTGAGCCTCAGTTCCTTCATCTGTAAGTGGTGATGATAATTGTCCTGGAGGGAATAGTACTGCACCTAAAATTCCGAGGATGACACTTCATTTACTATTAATATTACTTTGAGACTATTGTTTTCATTAGATTCCATTGCTACTTCCTGAGATAGTCCTAGGCATTCCTCTAGTCTGCTCATATTGTACTTGATATAGCACTTCTTCGTAGCAACTTCCACAGTGCACTTTAATTGCTTGCTTACACATTTGTGTTCTTCAGTGGTTTGTAAATTAGTCAAGAATAAGGTTTTACATCTCTGTATCCCCACTCCCAGCTAGACCCTGCCACACATCAGTTCAGTAAATGTTTGATGAATGACTAAATGAATGGGGAAAATAATAAATGAATGAATTATAATCTAAGTAGTTCTGTGGACAGGACCTACAAATGTTATAAGCGGATGTCTTGTGGGATGACTTATTTTCAAGTGGGAGGGATCAGGGAAATTATTGTAGAGACAGAAAATGGGTCATGTTATGAAATTTCATAGTTGGGTTTTCAGAATTTTTTTTTTTGAGAGAGAGAGTGCACACGTGAGGGGAGGGCTTGGGGGAAGGTGTGTGGGAGAGTCAAAGGAAGAGGGAGAGAGAGAATGTTAAGTAGGCTTGATGCTGGGTACAGAGCCCCACATGGGGCTCAATCTCACGACCCTGAGATCATGACCTGAGCCTAAATCAAAAGTCAGGTGCTTAACTGACCGAGTCACTCAGGCAGGCCCCCAGAATTTTTTTTTTAATAGGATAAGAGGAACATGCTAGTCTGAGTGAAAGGTACATGTGACATCCCAGTAAATAAACCGCTAGCCTATTCAAGGCAAGGGGAGCAACCCAGACCTTACAGCTGATATTAGAAAAATGCGGGAGATGAAAAGAGGTAAGTTCGAAACAAACTGGTGGATTTTGAGTGCCTAAACAAGATGCTTCTACTGGGTGTATGAACCAGAACTACAGATGTTGAAACAAAAAGGAAAAAGATAGATGCAACATACACATTGGAAGTAACAGGAGAATCCTCAAAACCACATGAAAGCGGACCTTGAAAATCTCATTCCAATAGATGAGACAAAAGAGTGACAGGCAACTGCTTCCTCCTAAGCTCTTCGTCAAAGACCTTTGCTGTATACACGGTCAAGAGTGAAAATCAGGGGCGCCTGGGTGGCTCAGTCAGTTAAAGGTCTGCATTAGGCTCAGATCATGGGATCAAGCTCCATGTTGGGCTTCCTGTTCAGTGGGGAGCCTTCTTCTCCCTCTCCCCCTACCCCCTCTGCGGGGCTTGTGCTCTCTTTCAAATAAATAAAATCTTTATTAAAAAAAAAAGTGAAAATCAGACTTCGCTGAAATAGAGGTATAAGGTAAATATTTTAAATTGCCCTTAGGTCTTGAAAATCTACTTCCTCCCTTTGTTCTTTGCAACATCATTTTATTCCAACGTTTTTCATTCTGAGATTTATAGCTTTCTTTTATCTCTAGATTTCTGAGCTCAAGTATGTTGGCTGCAGCATACACCCAGCAAACAGTTATGCTGAGTATTTCTATTTATTCCTGCTAATACTTTAGAGATCAGGACTAAGCAGTTTATCTTCTAAAACATTTAGCAAGCTTTCTTGAAGCCACCTTCTTATTTGCCCATGTCCCTCGATTTCCCCCTTAAACTAGAATTAACATAGTGAAGAATAAAATATTATCTGGCATTTATGGGATGCGTTTTCTCAAGAAGCTCACAGATCTTTTACAGCTATATCCTACTGAGAAGAGGAAAGGAATGAAAATGTTCCTGCTTTTGAGAAAACAGATAGGAAGGGGAAAAAAGATACCACAAGAATTCATGGAGCATCTGCCACAAAACCAGAAAAAAATGAACGCAACTTTTTGACTCTTGGACCACAGACTGTAGCTTCAGTAAAAATAGATGAGGATGATCATTACTGCATGGCCTTGGGGGATGAAGAAGGCTCATTGCTCTGACTGCAAAGTGATGTCCTTGAACGGGAAGGATCACGATCATAAATATAAAACAGATATGAAAGATGAGCTTCTCCTTTGGCAGTTTTCTAAAGATAGCGGCTACCTTTCCTCAAAGACCAAATTCCCAGAATCACATTTTCTCCTACATTACAGAAAGAAACAAACTACTGTGTGTCCCACTCTGAAGGGCGATAATACTCTGATGGTGTAGACTGTATCTCTAAGGTGGCAAACACCTACAGCTCACTGCAGTCCTTGATCCCTTAAAATTGGTACATTCTCCCTTTTGACAAGGGGAAAATTATATACCAAATTTAGAAAATAATCAAACCCAGACAATTAAGCCTCTGAAGTTTTGTCCTTTCCCTCAGTTGTTTAATTCAAATATAACAAAATATGTAAGCATGTAATCTGGACAAGTGCAGTTTGTTGAGTCCATCTTGTTCATTGTGCCTATGTGATCCTTATTGCCCAGATGTGCAGACATGTGTGAAAATGTAGACTGTACTTCTGTGTGTTCTATGAGTACCCAAACTTCACAATATATTGCTTTCCAAGTTAAGGAGGTCTTAAGCTTGAGATTTAGGAAAGATAAAGGAATTGAGAATCCATACACTGACCATGAAATGGAGTGAAATCTAGGTAGTTTATTATGCAATTAACTTGAACCAGTTATACTTGTAAGCTATAAATAAAAAATAGCAGAGTTCTGGTTTTAACTTCTTACTGATCTTTACTAGGAACGGATGAAACTTTTGTTGAATGCGGCTATGAGAGTTGCCTGGGTGAATCCAGAATCTGGCCAAGATTTCTCTCCTTTCCTGTTTTATAGCCTCTATTCATCTTCTGTGAATTCTGTTCTCATTGGCTCCCACATTGGTTGGTGAGAAATGACTCTTCCTAATGTGGAGATCATTATTATTAATTGTTGCTATCATTCATTATCAATCTACAAGGATTCAAAGTTCACACCTGAACTGTACTTACATAGTTCCAGCTATTTTTGTTACTGGCCTTTCATGATGATTTTCTTCCTTATACTGTGATAATGCCTGCATGTTATGTGAGGTTTGTCAACAATTTGTATTGATTTTGTAGAATTATTCTCTGTTAGAGTAACTTCACCAGATTTTGGCTCTGTCTTGTTTATCTTGAGAGTGTGAGGTGAGTCTTATCTGGCTCCGACTTTTTTTTTTAATTTTTAATTTTTTAAATTAACATATAATGTATTATTAGCCCCAGGGGTACAGGTCTGTGAATCGGCAGGCTTACACACTTCACAGCACTCATCATAGCACAAACCTTCCCCAATGTCCATAACCCAAACACCCTCTCCCTACCACCCCCACCCCCCGCAACCCTCAGTTTGTTTTGTGAGATTAAGAGTCTCTTGCGGTTTATCTCCCTCCTGATTCCATCTTGTTTCATTTATTCTTTTCCTACCCCCCAAATGCCCCACATTGCATCTCCACTTCCTCATATCAGGGAGATCATATGATAGTTGTCTTTCTCCGATTGACTTCTTTCTCTAAGCATAATACCCTCTAGTTCCATCCCCGTCATCACAAATGGCAAGATTTCATTTCTTTTGATGGCTGCATAGTATTCCATTGTATATCTACACCACATCTTCTTTATCCATTCATCTGTTGATGGACATCTAAGTTCCTTCCATAGTTTGGCTATTGTGGACATTGCTGCTACAAACATTTAGGTGCACGTACCCCTTCAGATCACTACGTTTGTATCTTTAGGGTAAATACCCAGTAGTGCAATTGCTCAGTGGTAGGGTAGCTCTATTTTCAACTTTTTGAGGAACCTCCATGCTGTTTTCCATAGTGGTTGCACCAGCCTGCATTCCCATGAATAACATAAGAGTGTTCCCCTTTTTCTGCATCCTTGCTAGCATCTGTCATTTCCTGACTTGTTAATTTTAGCCATTCTGACTGGTGTGAGGTGATATCTCATTGTGGTTTTGATTTGTATTTCCCTGATGCCGAGTCATATGGAGCACTTTTACATGTGCCTTTTGGCCATCTGAATGTCTTTTTTGCAGAAATTTCTGTTCACGTCCTCTGCCTGTTTCTTTTTTTTTTTTTTAAGATTTTATTTATTTATTTGACAGAGATCACAAGTAGGCAGAGAAAGAGGAAGGGAAGCAGGCTCCCCACTGAGCAGAGAGCCTGATGTGGGGCTCAATCCCAGGACCCTGGGATCATAACCTGAGCGGAAGGCAGAGGCTTTATCTGTTGGGGTTGATTCCATGTTAAATCCTGTTAAACCCCTAGGGCCTGCCTGGGCCTACTTAGCCATAGTGACTCCATGGTGCCTAGGTAGACATTTTGTTGTTTAATAAATGCCTCAACAGTTATTGATATCAGTTCCAGATAACTGTTGCTAAAATACACACCTAAAACAAACCATTTTGTTTATATCAGTTCTAGGTAACTATTACTAAAACATACATCTAAAACAAGGCCAGACAGGTGGAAATATCCAATAAGCCAAAGCCACATATGTAAAGGTCTGCGGTTGTGCCCTATAAAACTAGCTTGTAAGACCAAGGGGGGGGTTGCACTCTTCAGAGGCGGCCCTGGCCGGTCAGTCTGACTTCTAATGCTTGGCATAGAATAAAGCTTTACATAACTTTCACTTTGTCTCAGCCTCGTTCCCCTGGCCAGTCAGTCTAACTTCCAATGCTTGGCATAGAGTAAGGCTTTGCATAACTTTCACTTTGTCTCAGTCTCTCTTTTTTTTTTTTTTTAAGATTTTATTTATTTATTTGACAGAGAGAGAGAGAGAGAGATCACAAGTAGGCAGAGGCAAGCAGAGAGAGAGAGGAGGAAGCAGGCTCCCTGCTGAGCAGAAAGCCCGATGTGGGGCTTGATCCCAGGACCCTGGGATCATGACCTGAGCCCAAGGCAGAGGCTTTAACCCACTGAGCCACCCAGGCGCCCCCTTCTGCCCATTTCTTGATTGGATTATTTGTTCTTTGTGTGTTGAGTTTGATAAGTTCTTTATAGATTTTGGATACTATCTGGCTCCGATTTTTGTCAAGAGGAGTGAATTACTGAATTCTCCCACCCAACAGAAGGCCACTTCCCATACCTTGCTAGTAAGACCAACAGGCAGAATCCTTGCCTTCAGAAGCCTAAGATTTAGTTAGACTACATATATACACACATACATACACCCTCGTACTTTGGTTTTGGTCAGCATTAAACAATTCTTTATTAGGAACATGTTTTTCCTAATTTTATGATAAAGATTATCTATATGAATAAAACTGTGTTGAGAAAAATAATCAGGTGAACATGTGTGCAGTTCGTTAAAAGAAGTCACCTGAAAAAAATAACATGAAACAGAAGTGAAAGTTTGAATCTGCACTTAATTTTTTATTTTGCCCTCAAGACATTAAGGTTTTATATAAAAAATATTTTGTGTGTGTGTATTTTACTATCACATGTTCATGGCAGACCAAACATTTTTCTTTTCCATGATGATGATCATAGCAGCTTCTAGGAAATATCTTCCTAATCCTTCAGATAAAGTGGTTAAATTTATCTTGAATGGCATAAATGAGGCTTTGCTGAAAGTAAGGTACTACATCAGATGACCTCTAAAAACTTACTACAGATGGTCATTTTAAAACTAACATTGTAAAGTGAATTTATATGATATAATGTAAAACCAATCTCAGATCAATTAAATCTTTATATCCAGCATTAATTGTTGCTGCATAATAAATTACTTCAGAGAAAATAATAAATTCTATTTATACTTTCTGTGGATCAGGAAAGAATGGTTTGTTGGGTGATTCTGTCTCAGGGTCTCATGAGATTGCCATCAGATTCTTGGCTGGCGAAGTCTGCTTCTAAGATGACTCTCTTGACTGGCTGGCACGTTCACGTTTGGTGCTAACAGGAGGCCTCAGCTCTTTACCATATAGACCTCTCCATTGGGCTGCATGAGTGTTCTCTCACCATGGCGGCGGGCTTTCCCCACAGTGAGTGACCTAAGGGGGCATGGTGGAGCTGCCGGTGATTTTTATAACCAGTCTTGCAAGTTCATCATTTCCATTATATTCTTTTGCATTGTATGTAGGAGGGGACTAGATAAGGGCATTTATTTTGAGTTCTCGAAATGAATAAATCTATCTATAAGTCTCTATGTGTTACAGCTTTGCTCAGTTCTTGTCCCAGACACCGAAGAACTGAAGACTCAAGACCAGAGTGGGGAGGTAGGGTTTATTGAGTATATGAGTGTAGTACACTTTCAAGTGTACTTGAAACTGGCCACTGGCCACTGCCATAGTAAGAGGGCTAATGACACCAAGAAGCTCTAGTTGTGTCCTTTTAAGCTTGCTCTGTGTACCTGTAAATTTGGCTTTGATTGACATTTTTGACAGACAGCTAGTGGTTATATATTTTGGTGTCTGCATATGTGCCTACCCATGATGCATTCTGTTAGAATTATATTTATTTATGTATTGCATATTAATGGGCTTTGTTGTGACTTTAAGGTAACCTTAAGGGCACATTGTTTCTTTTTTTTCTTTTTTAATGCTCAGTTAGCCAGCACATAGTACACCATAAGTTTTTGATGTAGTGTTCAACCATTCATTCATTAGTTGCGTTTGAGCCAGCTCTGTGGCTCGGCCTTTCTTATTCCTTTAGCCTATAGAAGTGGCTCTGAAAGCGGCTGTTAACCCTGGGGGTGAGGGAGGTGGCTTCTAGGGTGTGGCCAGCATCTGTCTCATCCCTCTTCAGTCAAGTCTAAATGCCTAACATATGTATATGTCTATGTCCCATTTATTTTTGGCACATCTGTTAAATTTTTCAAGTTGAAATTATTATAAGTATGGTAAAGTCTTTTCCTGATATTATTATAGGGGATTCACTTCTTGTGACTGTATACAACTCTTGTTTAAAGTTCAGGCATTCTAGTTTTTATTCTTTCTATACCGTGACCACATAAAGTAGAAGGTTAACGTCACTAAAATTATTTTAATTTCTAGATTTGAGTCTAAAGATCAATCCAAATAACCAACATTGTTTCAACCTGAAATATAATTTGTCAATAAAATTAGTTACTTTAGCCCAGAATGTCACTAAATTAAACAAATGTTAGCGCACTAAGTAATGCATGTTTTAAAGATGCCTTGTTGACGTGTAAAAAGTAGCTTAGAAACCAGTAGATTTGGACTCAGTAAAATATTTGCTCTCTGCTCTATACAAGTACTTATTCAAATCACTTATGCTCTTAAAAAGCAGATTCTGCATCAGTAGGTCTGGGATAAAGCCTGAGATTCTGCATTTCTACCAAGAGCCAAGGTAGTTATGCTGCCATTGTTCCTCTGATGACAAGCTAAGTAGCAACAGTCTATGCAGTGGAGGTTCCTTTGAAAAAATCTTTATTATAACAATACTTTTTTATTACGCACAGTTCAGAATACCCAGAGTTTCCTAATTTAGGTTCACATCAAACTCATTTTAGAGTGGAAAAAAAATTACTCCATATGTCTTCCATAGAAAATTTCAACCACCCTCTGCCCTTAAATAATTCCTTCCAAATAGAATATCTTTTTTAGGATGTGATTTCGTATGTCTAACCTTATTCTTCTGTTTTTAAGGAAGAAGGAAGGCGATTTTTTTGTGTTAGAAATGTGCTATATCTTTAGTAAATATTTTTGAGTAACAATGATATCATGCACTTATTTATATTTTGATTTAACCCTTACATTTTCTTCTTCAGGCCATAATATCTTAGAACCTAGTTATTACAACATTTTCTTCTATTCCTCTCTCCTCATCTTTGACTCTTGTATCATTCCTGTCTCTCTTCCATGCCCTGCCATGGGTCAGACTTTTGGTGAGGTCATTTATATGTTATCATCTAAATGTCTGAAGCAGTCCTTGCTTTTATACTCTAATTCTCTTTATCCCTACCCTGGTCCTTATTATGGACATAACTCTTTATAGAACCATTACTAGAGAGTATACTCTATTTTAGAGAATTTGCTTACCTTTAAACATAATTATAAATCACTATCTGAGGACCTGGTATGTCAAGATGCTTGGTTGTAGGCAACAAAATTTGACTTACCTAAGGGGAAAAAATTAAGTGTGTTGGAAAGATCTGAGCAACTCAGAGTCTAAGAGAGAGGGACACTTTGGCCTACATAAAGCTGCCTGACTTTTAACTATCCATATAAGTTTGTCATCTATTGAGAAATTAAATCTCCCAACTAGTACAAAGTCAGTCATATGTCTTCCTTTCTCATTATACCACAGCCAGGAGAGGGGCTGGGTAGATAGAGTCCCCTCTAGCAAGTCTACCGCCAGTGGAGAAATGCCCTCATATGGGGAAACCGAGATGTTAATAGAGGGAGAGTGTGAACACTTGAAGCTGGATCCAAAAGATGTACAGCATCCACTATCCTCAGGTTTGGTAAACCTAAAAATGGCAGACTTGTGCTATTGCTCTCACATTATCCAGAGTCCATGCTTTACACCAGGAAATAAATTTCTGGGCAACAGTGACCTAAGATCTTATTTCTCTCAACTTGTTGCCTCGCTGGGTTACACTTTCCCTGAAGGCACAATAGCAGAATGAACATTTCAGATTTAAAAAGCAAGGTGTGCTACAGTGCCCTCATTTCCCATGAGAATTTTCTACAACACCCAAAGGAGGTCACAATCTTTAAATCATTTCTTACTAAAAATGCTGTCCTACTATGAAGAGAGAAATTTGAGTCAACTGGGATAGTAGAAAATATTTTAAACTTTTAATTCCATCTTTTAAACCTGGAAACAACTTGTAAGTGGCAGTCTTTGTTGTCTCCAAAAATCACATAGCTTAAGCCAAATGCTAAATATTTAAATCCTAGGGCTAAGGTGAACTCAGAAAATGTGCTCATTTTGTCACCTGGTGGGTTCTCACCTGGAAAATTTGAGCAATGAAGCTATGGCTTATTTGGATATTTTATTCTATGACATATACAAAACAACTAAAGGACTACATGCCTTTTAATAGCTAAAAGATGTTTTATATCTTTAACTTCTATTGGTTTGGATACTATTATAACTACCTCATAAGTCTTTTTTATGTGTGTGTGTGTGTGTGTTTTTCACATTCACTTCATATGCTCTTGATTCGTATATGCCATAGTGTGTGTTTATATTTTAAAATAAAGAGTCTACTACTTGTATATATTACACCTCACAGCATCAACACATATGTATACTTTAAGACTAGTCTTTGGATTCTTGTTCTTCTCCTGATTCTTGTGACCGTTTCCGGAAATTCTGTGACTATTTGCAAGGCTGATCATTTGCTGGGCTAGGCCATTTAATAATCGAGTACGAAGGGCTAGGTCATCCAAGTCAGGACGAAAAGGAAAAGCAATACCATCCACTATAACTAATCGAAGCTTTGAATGTTCTGAAAGGAAGTCTGGAAGGAGATAAACTTGTGCCAACAGCTCTGTATAGTCATGACAACGAAAATAGTAAATATGGGAAAGAATATTTTCCAGAGTGAAATCCTCCAAAGCTTTTGGGTGCTCCTCTCCCATATGTGTTTCTGCTGTAAGGTGAAGGTGCTGAATGCAAGCAGTAGCAAGGTCTACCACTCTATCAACCATAAAACTTCCTTCAGTATCAATAAAAACTGCTTCACGTTCCACTCCTCCAAAACATTCCGGTATCTGCACATCTACTGCCAACTGCATACATAATTGTGTTTTTCCAACACCCGGTACACCACAAATTTCTGTTGCTTTGGTTAAGGGTATTCCACCCCCAAGAATATTATCTAGTGCTGAACAGAAGGTAATTATGAAGCTCTGGGTATGCTCCTGCTCAAGAAGTTCCAGTGCTGTACACTTCTTGCCTGACTCAGCTGTAGCAGTATATCTTGGTTTAATTGTAAGACATTCTCTTCTTAAAATCTGCAGAGTTTCTAAAGCTTCCTCTTTAGATATCCCAACTTCTTTGCTGAGCTCGGACGGTTTCATCTCTAGGAGTTCCTCAGCAGTCTGGTAACCTGCAGACACCAGCTTCACCCGCACAGCTGGGGAAAGCGGAAAACTCACTAAGTCCTGCTGCATTTCAAGCTGGACGCCTGCGTGAACAGTCGCGCGTACCCAGAGCAGCAAGCCCCAGGCCCCTCATAAGTCTTTTTTACTGGAGCATATAGTTTCCTCTCACAGACACAAGTAGAGCATAAGTAAGAGTAAATCATGGAGAATGCTTTACATTGCAGTGGAGTGTTTGGTGAATTTACCTGGTTTTCCTACACCTTACCAGAGTGGTATATAAACCAACTCCTGTTGGAGTGCCGGTTTCCTATTTGCTTTCACAAACTACTCAGTTCATCTGTAACTAACAACCTCTGAGTTCCCCTTCCCCTCAAGTTCTCTGCTTTCAGTTAGCTGCCTTTCTTTTCTCCTTTCTCCAAAAGAAATAAAGGCATTTTTTAAGGGCCTTGCATACAGTGGATACTTCATACCATTTGTTTCTCTAATTATTACTATTGAGCAAGAATGATAGGGACTTTAAAATGTAAATCAAAAATATTTGTCCTAAGGATCCTATTTGTTACAGAGTACAGGCCCCATGCAAAATTGTGAGGTCAGTGAAGAGGAATGTCGGTAAGTCCTCCAGTCCAGCCACAAGTTCTGCTTGGTGCCTTGAAAGTTCCTTCCGCGACAAAGCTGGAATTTCTCACTCCACCTCCCCTCCTCTTTCTCCTCTGTTCCCAAGTACATGGAAGAGGACCTATCCTATATTTCATCCTTTAAAGGAACAAGTGGTTAACAAGCTAAGCTAAAGAAATTCTAAATGGGAAACGGCTAGACAAAAATACTGGCAGAAAGGAGGCAGATTTTCACTGAGGACTTTGGGGAGCATGGCAGATCACCACCAATGGTGAGTTGGTGGAACATAAGGCTTCCTTAAAACACCAGCACAGTTGATTCATGGTTGTGAGTCTTTCTTGTTTGTAAACATTGCCATAATTTCATTGCTATTATACCATAGTTTCTATTGCCTACTCTGTAAACTAACACATAAAATGCTGGTTTGGATTTCAAGAGAAGAATTTGTTAAGTTGTGATGTGGAAATCAAAAGAAATGATGTAAGTTCCTTCAAGATCAGTATACACAAATGAAATAAAAGTGGTACTTGGTGAAATGCCATACTTCTAGACTATAAGAATAATTAAAATTGGTATCTTTCTACAAAGGACTGGAGAATCTTGTTTCTCTTGATAGTTCTTACCAAACCCACATGAAAAGTCCTTTTGAGTTGCATGCAAAAGAAATGCTAGATTCTATCTTTAATATCAATTAGAAGGCTTCCCCCCCCCTCCCTTTTGTGTTTAAAAATAAGGATCCAGGAAGCATCTGGGAAGATCTTGGGTGTGCAATGCTCAACATTTTATTTATTTTTATTTTTATTTTTAAAAATTCATTTATTTGACAGAGATCACAAGTAGGCAGAGAGAGAGGGGGAAGCACACTCCCCACCCAGCAGAGAGCCCGATGTGGGGCCTGACCCTAGGACCCCCGGACCTTGATCTGAGCTGAAATTTGAGGCTCTAACCCACTGAGCCACCCAGGCGCCCCTGCTCAACATTTTAAAGTAGTTTGTAGAACTTCCACGCTTATTGGGAGAATCAGAACATACCTTATTATAGTGAATTCTAAATCAACTTTAAAAATAGATCACCAGGATATTCACCTATAACTTTCTGTAATATTCATGGGAATCAATGTACCTACAGGGTGATTGCCCAAGGATTTGGTGTACTTCTATACACATCTGTCTGATAATTAGAAGAAACTCTTTTCATGTAACTGAACAGCTGAGAAAAATGTCAATAACTGACAGAGAACACACAGCAGGACTCATAAACTCTATTTTCCAGTTATGTTTATGTTCCTAGTGGAATCCTAGAAGATATTCGCAGTTGTGGGGAATGTCATAAATGCAATATGGGATTGGTTAGGGACCCTTAATTTCAAAATTTTATGGTATCTTCACAAACCCTGAGAACATAATAGAAGCCCTACCCACTCTGAGTTGATTGAGATGTAGGGGAAAAGATGAACATTATAGGATTCAGAAACTTTCCTCCAGGAAAAAAGTGGTTCACTGTGAATATATGAGTTAACCAGGTGCATATTGTGCAGATCTCTTGACTGGATGCGGGGCCAGCAAACGTAGGGGAATGCGATGGGGTGGAAGCCATGGTGTGGGCAGTGAAAGAATTCACCCAAGAAGAACAAAAGTGATAGACATTTATTGAACACACAGCAAAAGAGAGGTGGGGAGGGCAGCCAAGGAGGGACTGTCTGCCATGAGGCAATGGTAAGGGGCCACAGTTACAGGGCAGAATGAAGAGGTTTTGTAATGCATGGAATTTTCCCTTTTTGGTAATCTTAGGAACTGTGCCTAGTTGTAATTGGTCAGTTAGGGCCTCTGCCCATTTCAAGGTGGGTCATTTTATGATCCTGTTCGCATTCATCTCTGTGAGTGCATGGGCCTTTTAACCTTACCAAGGTTTCCATTGCTCAAGCCTGTGGCCTGAAATTGGCCTCTACTCATATCATGTGAGCATTTTTAAAAAGTAGCATTATTTATAGAAAAAGTGTATTTAAAGATTTTATTTATTTATTTGACAAGTAGGCAGAGAAGCAGGCAGAGAGAGGGGGAAAAGCAGGCCCCCTGCTGAGCAGAGAGCCTGATGTGGGACTTGGTGCCGGGACCCTGGGATCATGACCTTAGCTGAAGGCAGAGGCTTAACCCACTGAGCCACTCAGGTGCCCCTAGGAAAAGTGTATTTAAATGTAAAATTAAAGAGATCACTTTTGCCCCAAATATGTCTAATAGCACATACATACACAGATCTCACATACCCACAAAAATCATAAAATCTCACTGGTCTTTTAGGATAAAGCTCTCCTGAGATCTCAGGGAAAAAATACAAAAATATCAATCTCAGACAGAAGTATGCCAATCACTCAGGTGTTCTGAGTTTTGAAGAGAATATTAATATTAATATTCTCTTAGTTATTGAATATTTTTAAAATGATGAATCACACATGTCATCTAGGAGAAATGCCGATTTTTCTCAATTATAATCAAATAAAATATCCAGTGAGTTATTAACATGGTAAGAGCAGTTTTACACTTCAAAAAAATTGAGAAATGTGAAACATGTAGGAATCACATCAGGCAAATGTTAAGATGTTATCCTCCTGATGTGGTATGATGGAAATACAGTTGACCCTGGAATGATGCAGGGTTAGGGAATACCAATCCCCTGTATGGTAGAAAATCTGCATAGAACTTTCAACTCCCCCCAAACTTAGCTACTGATAGCCTTCTGTTGACTGGAAGCCTTACCAATAACAGAAGCAACACACATTTTGTATGTTATATGTGTTATTTATTTTATTCCAACAATAAAGTAAGCTAGAGAAAAGAAAATGTCAAGAAAATCATAAAGAAGAAAATAACGCTGTGCTGTACTGTATTTATGGGGAAAAAAATCCATGTATAAGAGGATCCAGGTAGTTCAACGTTGAGTTGTTCAAGTGTCAACTGTATTTAGAATACGTGTACATGAGGTCATTGTGAGTTAGACAAAGGCAGTGCTGTCATTCCCCTATTTGATGCTGTAAACCATGGGCAGCAGGGAAGATGTGAGACTGAATTAACCCACGTGAAGTTTGCTAACACATTGCAGAAACCTTTCCTCCATGAGAACCAACGAAATGGAGACCTATAATGGCAAATGTGTATTGTTGATTGAGTGCCAAAGACTAGAATCTATGATTCTACAGCATGTACCTACCTACTTGTAGAGGAACAGGGATATTTTATCTATGTCATCTTTTATTTGATCCTTTTTATGTAAAATATGTGTGTTTCTTTTTTTTAATATTTTATTTTATTTATCAGAGAGAAGGAGAGAGAGAGAGAGAGCACACAGGCAGGCAGAGAGGCAGGCAGAGGTGGAGAGAGAAGCAGGCTCCCTGCCGAGCAAGGAGGCCATGTGGGACTCAATCCCAGGACTCTGGGATCATGACCCGAGCTGAAGGCAGAGGCTTAACCCACTGAGCCACCCAGGCGTCCCAAATATGTGTGTTTCTTAAATATGAAGACTCTGTTACTATTTGTTTTATTTTATTTTGTTATTTATTTTATTTTATTTATTTGTTTTCCAAATAGTAACACACTTACGACAGGGGTGTATGCTTAAATAATGTACCCTATATAATTACCGCCAAAATTGCATCAACTGAAAGACCTTCGGTGCTGTGCCTTGAATATGACACAGTGCGGGCTGGGTTATCACTGATCCTGATCATGACTAATACTAGAGACTTAATATAAATCAGCACAACATGCTCTTTGTCAAGTATATAACTTCTCTATCAGTTGGGGTCCAGTCAGAAACCACTGTTATTTTAACAGAAAGAATTTAAAATGAATAATTTTGAACTAAGTATTGAAGACTGAAAGCCAAGAAACACTAATATATTATGTCAGTAGAAGTTGTACAGGAAGCACCTATACTCTTTGGGGCTGGAGGAACAAAGAGAAGGAGGGATTATTAACATTTACAAGTTTGGAGGTGGAACCCCATGTAACTTTGACCTCCAACCACTGCCAGATAGTACTGGTGACTCTAAGGGGGCTCGATGAGGTCTGGCTTTCTAAAGTGGTAGAGAACTGGGGTACCTGGTTGGCTGAGCTGGTTAGGTGTTAGACTCTTGACCTCAGCTCTGGGCTTAAACTCAGGGTTTTGAGTTTAAGTCCCATGTTGGGCTCCATGCTGGTGTGGAGCTTACTTAATAGTCAAAATAAAGTGGTAAGAACAGAAACCTAGACTTATGCTGCCAGGGTGAAGAAGAATGCCAGGGTGACACAGAGAGCCAGCCTGGAGCAGATCTTTCCTTCCCCTCCAGCCTCCCAGGCACCCCCTAGCGCCATTTTATACAGTTGTCTGGAAACAGAAGAGCAGTTCCCTGAATCCCAGCCCTAATATCCCAGTGGGTATAAACCTGAGAAACACTACTTTCATAACCAGTATGTTATCTTTTAACATAAAAGCATTAGGTCTCTTATATTAATATGTAGACCCACATTCTCTGATTTCTCTGAGAAGAAACAAAGAGGCTCTTTCATATCATCACTCTTTTCCCTGGAAACATTTATTAAAGTATGGTTGGTTGACATCTTACTTGGTGCTATTTTTATACTTTGTACAGCACACATATTCTTAACAAATATTAGTCAAATGAATGTGTAAAAGTGTATTCCCAACATAACTGACTCCTTAATTCTCTTTAAACGATGAATTTTTCATCTTCTTTGATCACTAAGCTAGAAAATAAATATTTATACCATAAAAATTATAACACCACAGGAATATGAATTCCAAGTATGAGAAGAACTTGAGCTTCATTTAGACAGTTAATATAGATTTGGCTTATTTTTCTTTGAAACTCCAGAGGGATGCAGGGAAGAAATTTAGACTGTCCTCCTTTGATAGTCTTTTAGATGGAATCTATCTTTCTGAAACCCCAGTGATGCTTCAAGCTACTCTTTGGATTCTCTGCACAAAAGTTAGAGGTGTGTTATTCAGCCTTCATATGAAAGAAATGAAAAAGTATCTTCTCTTTTTATTTCTGGTTCTACTCTTGTCACTTCATCTTCAATCTCCCTTGGGTGCTATAGTCCTTTCCAGATACAAAGTGCTTGATCAAGTCTAGAACATGAGTTCTGTTGGAGAGAGATCTATTAAAACATCTTTGAAAGAAAATAAGACCGAATGTCTACACAATTTCATTCACTTTACCTAGTTACACGTTGGGTTTTCTGTTTGGTTTATAATATTCATTGTACCATCCTTGAATATTGTCTTCCAGAAGCAGACGAGACAAACTTGATTGTGAACTGAGAGCGAGCTGGCTCCATGGAGCAGTGCCCTTTAAAACTCTCTTCTCAAAACATTTGAAAGAATGGGGGCACCTGGGTGTCTCAGTGGGTTAAAGCCTCTGCCTTCAGCTCAGGTCATGATCTCAGGATCCTGGGATCAAGCCCCGCATCAGGCTCTCTGCTCAGCAGGGAGCCTGCTCCCCCCTCTCTCTCTGCCTGCCTCTCTGCCTACTTGTGATCTTTGTCTGTCAAATAAATAAATAAAATCTTTAAAAAAAAAAAAAACAAAAAAAAACATTTGAAAGAGTGATGAAAAAATCTATGGTTTCCCTGATGATGACCCAAGTTGTCCAAGTCTTTCTCAGATATATGTGAGGATATTATTTTATAGATACTACAGGAGTTGGAAGCTTTTTGCAGGAAATCTTATTAGAAAAACAATTCAGCTCCAAAGAAAAATATGTATAAACACATTTTAATGGATTACGTAGTCAACCTAACTTTTAAACAGTCGTCCATTTCATTTTACAAACCATATGTTTTACTGCTTTTCCTGACATTAATTGTATTCTTAGATTATGGAGGAGTGTTTTTGCCATTTGTTTATGACCTTTGGGGGGCTAATCAGAAGTAACCTTGAACAATAAAGACCAATTCCTATTCAGCAGGCTGTTTACAATACGAGAAAAAGGAAGGTCAGAGTGTTGGTGGCATAATCCCATGGGCAGTCCCTTGATTTTTCAATATAACATAGAGTCACTTTATACTAAGTACTATGCCCTTAGGATTAGAAAGGGACAATAAAAATTTAGCTTTAAAATGTAAAGTTAGTCCTGTATCGGTGCTATTCTGTGTAGTCCAGAATGTGTAGTAGCATTTCTGGCCTGTCCCCAACTGGATCCCAAGTTGTGACACTAGAAATGAATCCCAAGGGGCAGACTTGGCCCCAGCTGAGAACCACTGCCTTAAGTCTAGACTATTTCCTTTCCGATCGTTCTGTTTTTCTTGTCCCCCCCTTACAGGGCCCATGATAGTATATAGGGACCAGATGATCTTTCTCAATTATTAGGGTGCTTACTCCAGAAGATTGCTCTACTATTTATCACAAGGCAAGAACTAGTTTAGGGACTGTGAGATAGTTCTTGTTGGGAATGATGATTATCTAGTTATTTGAATTATGCTAGCTTTTCGTATGGGTGATATTAAGGATGAGCTATATTACAAATATCTGGCACTGAAAGTGGTTTGTTCTGAGAAGATGATAGTGAAGTCATTCAGTAAGATTGAATGATGTGAATTTTCACTATAATCTTTTATTTTTATAAAATCAATACTTTATTAAGCTTGTCTTTCATCCTATTTACTATACAATTTTGCTATATAATATAGCATATAATTTATTTTTAATTATATAATTATTTAATAATATCACTGTTAATATAACCCTTCAAAAAAATCTGACTGTTAAGTTTACTTTTCTTAATTTTGAGTTAATATCATTAAATATTAGTATATATGGACTCTTATATTTGGTATATGGAATTCTGTCTTCAGTCATGTGGTTATAAATTCTTAGAAACTCATTACAAATGTTATTTCTGCATAAGATATCAAAAATAGGAATACCAGCAATATGTAATTATAGAAATGACAATGAGGCCTGCAGAACCCTGATGTACTTTCAGAATTTTACTCAGCACAATTGCCAGCCTTTGAACTAGAACCTTAAAAGAGAATTTTAGAAGTATCACAGGACACATGAGCCTAGTCATTTATGAATGGCATTTCTAGAATTCTAGACCATCAGAGTCATAACTAACAAATGAGAAAATAATTGGGTGAAAAGAGATAAACTCTTATCATCACCAGCAAAAGACAATTTATGTAGAGAAGAAATGAGGAAATATGATTACAAAAGGTAATTAGTACCATTTTATTAGCAAGATACATAATCTTTAATAACCAGAAGCTCATTAATCTTCATAGAAATAGTTAACAGTTGATGAACACAACTGTGACCTAACCTTGAACATGGAAGCTTTAGGTCTTCAATATTGGCAATGTATAAGATAAAATAAATTTGAGTTCTACAAGCAATATTTTTATTGCAGTTAACAAAAACTTGGGCTTTCTAGTGGAAGAGAAATATAAACAAATTTTATGAAAGTGCTAACCCAAACAAGTGTGTGTAAATTATTTGTTTCCTGTTTTTATAACCAAATATTTTTACAGCAAGGGCCATAACTTTCAGTGAGTCAGTTGATTTATAAATCAGGAAAACATGGCAGGCAAGATGTCACTAGAATTCATCAAGGCACAAGACAACACATAACACATAATACTTGTCAGAGTATTTAAAAAATACATTAGTAATTGAGTCATCGTGAGATGCTCATTAATTGATGATAGCTTTGATGCAGTTATCAGCTATCATATGACAATACCCAACCCTAGCATATTTTACATCCTTTTATATCCTAACATTTATATCAACATTTTATGTGAAAACCTTGAGAGTGTGTTTGCAAACGTGCCAGTGACATGAACCTGGAACGGACAGCAAAACCAGTGACACCAAAATCTGGATTCAAAAGAAGAGTAAAATAAAATAAGCCAAATGAAGCAATACAAAATTTGACAGGGATTACTGCAGGCCTTGAACAGTAATGCAAAGAGACAACTTAGATCAAGCAGAATGGGGAGAATTGGCTGCAAGGCAGCATTCGTGGGAAGGAATTAGAGGATTGGCTGACTGCAAATGGGGTACCACTCAACTGTGTGACTTATTTGCCAAGGAACTAATGTGATCTGAGGTGTATGCATGATGACATTTCTAATACTATAATATCTAGAGTGACATTGATGATAACATTTCTTTGCTTGGAATCACTTAGGCTCTACCAGGATTATTTTGAAAGCTGGGAGAGTGGTAGGGGGAACTTGATATCATGTCATTTAAGGAATGGTTGAAGAAACCCATCACACCGGGGGAAATAGGATTGCTGCCCTGAGATATCCAAGGAGATGTCTCGTGGAAGAAGGATTTGATTTTTTCTATATAGGTAACTCCCAAAGAAGGCTGTTAGCTACGAGTTACTCCACCTAATTTCAGTCTGATTTTCTGCTCAATAAACTATAAGCCTAGACTTCTCAAGCAGATGAAAATCTAGACAAACATTAACAAGAAATTGGTACAACTCTTCTATTTTTAGTCTCCTTAGTAGATTTGCCGCCTTGTCACCTTGTAGAGAAATTCTTTAGGAGTGATCTGGACCGTTTGCAGGACTGTTCTACTTCTACCTGTTACTTGAGGCACAGGAATCTATTATAGACCAAACTGTGTTAGGTCAAGGTAAAACATCAGTTACTGCTGCTAGCCAACCCCTCATGCATGTACCTTAAGACCGTCATAAGCCTCAGAGTTATTACGGATGGATTACTGACAAATCAGTTAACAGATTCTGGTGGAGATAAGTCTGAGGTTTTTCACTAGCCTTTTTATTTTCACGTTAACCTTAATAATTTGATATCGTTTTGGAAGGAATAGCTAGATGCCCTTCCTTTCCAACAGATAACAGAAAAACTCCATTTTCTAAAAAATACATGACCTTGTTCTGTTAAGGAATCCCTTTAAGAAAATTTATATTGATATTTTGATTCAGATAGCAAGAGGGACTATAGGTTAACTATTTTAGAGTAATGCCATCATTTTTAGTAGATATCTCTCAGCTTTTAATTATTTTATAGCTCACATTTCTATATAAGTCGTCTCAGGCACATATGTATACTTCGAAGGAACTGAAGTACACATAAAAGAAAGTAGTTTACCTTTGAGTACACTGAAATTCTATCATTCCCCCTTTTATTCCTCTAATAACAAAGCTTTCCCTGTTTGTTTTTATTTGGCATAGCAAGTATTTTCTCTCATCCTGGTTTTCCTTATTAGTCACATAAAGTACTGGATCACAAATTCTGTATCAGGGAAAAGATGAAAGGACTTTATGAACTCATCTTTGTCTCCCCATAATGTTGCCCCAAGATAAATAGCCATTTACTGAGTAAAGGGAGCTTTAATGTAAATAGTTGATATCAGGAAAAATGTTCAAATGATAATTTTAGATGGGAACTTCAGTTTAACCCACCAAGAACGACTTATTTCCCCCCATAAGTAATAAGTGAGAAGAAACAATAAATTCCCCCACTCAGAAAACAGGCAAACCCTGTGGTTTCCTGGAAAGGGTAGAATCAAGCAGCAGATGAAAAGCTTTCTGGCAGAAGTTAACCATTTATCTCAAGCACATTTAGCTCCCTCCAGGCCCACCTGGACGTTATTTTGTGGAAAGTTTTAGACTGAAAACTGGGAAAGGAAATCCACAATTACTTTGGTTAGCCTGGCCTCATCAGTGCTGAGCAGCTCTTCCTGCCATTGCTGTAACCCAATGGTTTATACATGGAGCACTCCAAAGAGATTTGTTGTTCATCTAGAGCTTAGGGAAATATACAATAGAGCAACAAATGACAAATACCATAATTGCTGAAGGGTATTATCATTTCTAGTGTGACTGATCAAATCTGGAAGCCTACAATAAAGCAAGCAAGCATTCATTCTGATGAAATAGCATGAACCAAATAATTGCTTACTTTTTTCAGAGTTCAGTGGAAAGTCAACCGTTAGAACAAAGTGATTTCAGCTTTGTCATTGAACAATAAATGTGCTCAGTGAAGCTTGGCTGGCTCTCTGTTATTCTTTTCTATGCCACCCAGCATAAAACAAAGATCAGCTTCAGGGCACAAGTGGTTTTGTTGGCACTGAGCTGGCATTGTTGGCGAGGGAGAACTTTTCTACTTCAACCAGAATATTTCTCAATGACTGTTGTTTTTCATAAGCAATGCCCTTCAGGTCAAAAGGCATGGGTCCGAGACAGAACTCCACGACTTTCAGGTTGTGGACCATTGCAAACAGCATCGCCTCTCGATGCCACACGACAGTGAAGAAGGGAGGATATCTGTGTTATCTGTCTCACGGGTTATCTGTGTGAAATACATGTGAAAGAGACTGATAAATGGGAAAATCACGATTATGAATGTTAATAACCAAGCTCTTGGAGAAAGAGCTCAAAGAGGGAAATTAATATCCATTTAAATTTCTACTATGCATCAAAACCATCTCTGATTCACATGTGAAGTCTCCGCAGCTTTGCACTTTTCTACTCCCTTGAATTTCTGCAGGGAAAATGGGAGTCTTATTTCCAAGTTAGATGATGTTGAGAAGGTCAGGTGACTTGACCGTCTTATGTACAGTTGACGTGGTCATGTCTCTGTTGGTGGACTGGTGTGAGGCCCGTGGAAAGTGCTGCCTGAGGGAAGGAGACTCCACAGCTGGAGTAGCACAGCCAGAGTAGTTCTAGCAAAGGGACAAATGCAGACATTCTAAATCAAGCTTGCCTGGGAGCAAATCCCACTCTACTTCTTCTTATCAACTCTGTGATTTAGGCAGCATACCCATTTTATGATGCTTCCTAAACTGGGGGGGAAAAAAAAACAAAAACTTTCTCATGAAGCAGTTATGAGGATTATATTATTTAAAGGCCATAGTAAGCACTTCAGGAAAGAAAGCAAATTATTATTTTTTTTATTAAAAGGTCACCTGAAATTGTATTAAGTTTTTAAGATCATAGAATCTTCTCTTAGAATAAAATAAGACAAAAATAAATAATGGAGATCTATCATACCTTGAATTATATTAGTAAAATTTATCCTTAAGAATCTACATAAAATTCTTTGCATGTATATTTGGTACCTCAGTTAAGTAGCTATTTTCTTGGAATTTTCCAGTCTTTTATCAAGCTGAATTCCTCTCTTTCAAAGCATATGAATAAATCATTCTTTGGATTTTCACAACACTTTTCTTTTAAAGTACCCCAAAGAGTTTTTAAATAAACAGTTAAAATAGACAGTTTATTCCCAAAACATTGCTTGCCGAGTATAACCATACACACCCAACCCCGAAAGCCTTAACAAATGTTGCTTCTAAATGTCTTTGCTGCATATTAATGCCCTTTAGAGATTTCTGTTTCTGGGTGAAATCACATCCAGCAGTACATAGAAATTCGAGCTAACTTCTAGTTACTGCTTTCCACGGCCAAACAAGGTTGTCAGTAGAAGTTACAATGTTTACAGAATCAATTTGCTAAAATCAGGGCCTTGGATTTCACTAGAAATCCATGACCAGTAGTTGCTTCTTCCAGGAAGCTCATTTCTGGGGCAGTACTGAAATGGTTAAGAAATTATGGTTAAGAAAACAAATTTCTTGCTTCTGAGAGCATTACCACATATCAAAATGTGAGTAGCCCGTTTTTAAAGAAGTAAAAATAATAAAAACATCACAAAGAAAAACTACTGAAAAATGCATACTTTTTTCTGATATTCAGAGGATAATTTGGCATCTTTCAGTAGCAAGAAGTCACAAATGAATTTATTGTCCAAGAACCCAGCAAGGAGTACAAGGTCTTTGATTTACACCTGAAGACTTGGACTGGAAGGGGGGGTATTTATTTATTTATTTATTTATATTTTCTTATTTTGTTAAGTTAGCCACCATACATACAGTACATCATTAGCTTTTGATGTAGTGTTCAACGATTCATTAGTTGTGCATAACAGCCCCTGCTTGTTATAACACATGCCCTCCTTAATACCCATCACCCAGTTAACCTATCTGCCCACCCCTCTCCCTTCTGTAACCCTTAGTTTGTTTCCCAGGGTCCATAGTCGCTCATAGTTTATCTCCCTCTCTGATTTCCCCCTGTCAGTTTTCTCTTTCTTCCTCTAATGTCCTCCATGCTACTCCTTATGTTCTACATATGACATGGATGGAACTGGAGGGGATTATGCTAAGGAAGGGGGAGTCTTTTCTGGTTCTCTTAACTGGAGTCATGGCTTTGCTTTCACAGTGTTTGTGTGGTATCCTCTTAGGGAATTGAGATGGAAGTTTAAGTGCGAGAGGCCAAGGGGTCTGTGATCATTAAGTTCTGGTTAGGAGAACCCTACTGGGGATCTCAACACCCCATCCTCTTGGTCTCCATGACCATGGCCAGTGTCAGTGTGAGTGCTTATTGCCTGTCATTTAGACTTGGTTTCAATGGTCTTCTCTGTCATTTTCTTGCCTCCGGCAATGCCTACTCTCAGTCCACCTTACCCTTGTCTTACTGATTCTGAAATGCCTTGTCTGCAAAGGACTTTCTTGTATCTATGCTTTAGAAAGAACCCTTACAGATTGATTGAGTAACTCAGTAGGATAATGGTAGGCAAACTATACTGATAGGCAGTTGACAGGCACTAGACAGATGAACAATTCAATTGTCCGATGCAAATATAAAGTGATGCCTGCTCCTAGAAGCAGAGAAAAGTAAATAAGGAATGATAAGACACTACTTCTCACTTAACACATTGGCAAAAACTGGAAAAGAATGATAACCATGGGCTACAAGTATATGAGGACACATCGAAGTCCTTGAGTAGATAAATGGTTGAATAATGTCTAGTACATTCATATCACAGGATATGATACAGCCATTAACAAGACTGACTTAGATCTAGACCAGTTGACAGAGAGGGGTTTCTGCAACATATGAAGTAGGAAAAGCCAAACAAAGAAAACGGTATATTATATGAACTAATTTTTCTCAAATAATGGTAAAAATCATATGTGTACATGATTATTAATATGTACACTTTAACATTATGTGGGAATGAGGGAAGAGAAGGGGAAAAGAGTAGATTAATTAAAACAGGAAAAGAGAATTAAAAATGCTTACACAATAAAAATAGAATATATGATTCAGTTTTTTAATTTAATTTAATTTATTTTATTTTAATTATATAAAAATAGAGTATGATTCAGTTTATGTAAAATAGAACATATGATTCAGTTCAGACATATATTTCACGTCTGTGGAGTCATATAAAGAGCTGCGTGAGGAGATGGACAGCCAAATATTAATGGTGGTATGTCAAGGAGGTAGACATTTAAAAAGTTTTTCATACTTTCTTAATGTTTTTTCCTTATTTTCTTTCTGTGTTGTCTTGAATTTTCCTAATGAATGTATACTATTTAATTTTTAAAAAGAATAAACTCTTTTATTTGTGGAGGAAAAAAAAGGTACACATTACTTCTCTGCTTAAACCTAAATAGTTCCCTATGACTTACAGAATAAAACCCATATAAATGTAACATAAGATTTCTTAAGATTGGAACCTGGACTATTTTTTCAATTGTATTCCCAATATTCCCCCTGCTTGGCAATCTGAATCCCATTTAATTACAGCAAGTGAATTATAAGACATTTTCTGAATACCCCTTGGTATTTCAATCACTGTATCTTTGAACTCACTCTCCATTTCTCTAAAATGTGCTTTAGTAGGGCACCTGAGTGGCTCAGTGGGTTAAAGCCTCTGCCTTCGGCTCAGGTCATGATCCCAGGGTCCTGGGATCGAGCCCTGCATCGGACTCTCTGCTCAGCAGGGAGCCTGCTTCCCCCTCTCTCTCTGCCTGCCCCTCTGCCTATTAGTGAACTCTGTCAAATATATAAATAAATAAAATCTTTTAAATAAATAAATAAAATGTGCTTTACACTTACCTTATCTGCCTGTAAATGCCTTCCTATTTATGCTGAAATTTCCATTTAGGTGTCAGCCCATGTCTCCCTCAGCATCCCCCAGAATAAATTTCTCACTAATGATGGCGAACATTAACTGAGTACCTCTGCCCCTAACATTATATTATTATTTAACAATGATAAGCTCTACTGGTTCTTATTTTTTTTTAAATGTGTAATCTGTTTAGAAAAGATAGTCTAGAAAGGCAACTATTACAGCTGTATAGTGATAGAAGTATGATGTGGCTTGGGCCGAGGGAGAGGAGTTGCGGGGGGCTCTAAATCCATGAGGGAAATAGAGGAAAGCTTTACAGCACGAGTGAAACAGAGTTAAGTCTTGAAGATCTTTGATAAGTGGCAGTTAGTTCTTCCAAAAGTGAGCTGGCTCATTGCCAGCAGAAGAAACCTTCAGACGTGTGTACCAACAGACATGTTGGGAGGATACCATGGCATTTGACATCTTGGATAATACCCGGCAACAGACTGGCCTGTGTTTGTCTTCCCTCATCAGATATGAACACCTTGACAACAGGGACTTTTTACTCGTCACAGCCCCCGGCACAATGCCTGACGCAAGATGGGTGCTCTGTACCTGTGGGCTGCCTTGGACTTGGGTGAATTCGGTCCCTCCAGTTCTCCTTGTAAAAATCCTCCCCCACCCTAGTCACGTCTAATACAGGGAATTTTCTACCTAGTTTTACTCATTTGTATTCAAATCAAGGTCTAGAACTCTTTGTGGGGTTTTGTTGATTTGAAGCAGAGCATATTCCTTTCAGTACTTCATCTATATTCTATTTGGTATGCAATTTTAATTTTATTATCGTCTTATCTAGCTATTCTCTTTTATTCCAAAGAGAACGGCATACATCAGTGATCCCAGGAATAACTGAAATGTTTTTCTGAAACACTGGAGGCTGGAAGCCTTTTATCCCTTCCTCCCACGTAGGGGAGCGGAAGCACCTCTCAATTCCCCCAAGAAAGGATTCCTATCCTGGCTGTTATTTTTCACCTTTTATCTTATTCAAATTAATTTTCTGCTTAGCAAAGAAATACATGTGTATGGCTTAAAAATTATTTGAATAGTACCAAAAGACTTAAAATGAAATACAGTGGTTGTTCCTTGCCCCACTCCACACATCAGCTCACCCTGCAGTCTCCAGGGGTAACCACTTGAAACTCTCATGGCTTTTTTTCTCATATTACATTCAAGTTTCTAAATAATATGCTTATATCTCTAGTTCTTTTGTTCACTTTCGACATTCATCTATTGGCTTTCATCAGACTATAGTACTTTAAAATATTTTAGCCTAACTTATCATGAGCACAGGGTCATATATTATTGTACCCCTGAAACTAATATTACACTCTATGTTGACTGAAATTAAAAATAAATATTGAATAAAAATAAAACATTTTAGCAGAGAATGAGCCATGTATGTGTTGGTGTAATGATGCCCTGTGTGTGGTCACAACCCTAAATATCTTAGACCCAGTCATTGAAAATTCTACTCAGGAAGCCTGCCTTCCAGGGGTGGTCACTACAAATGTGTGTCTTGCTTTTTTTTCCTACACCACAGGATTTGATAAATAGTATCATAAATGTAAAAACATGGGTTCCCATAGGTGAATTAGTGGCTTGTAAAAGGAAATTTGAAAGAGAATTCATTGTGAAATTAGCAGTCTTCTAGTTACGTGGACTGGCTAAAATATTTTAGACATGCCCTCACCCATACATGGAAATAAGAGGGAGAAGCCTGGAGCTTAGAGCATTACGGTTGATTTTAGGCTGAATTCCTAGAGAGTCCTCTCCACAGACCAGTTTGAGAAAAATTCCTCTGTTGTCAGTTGCTGATCATAAGATTAACTGAATTTTGCCTTAAAAACATCTTCTTGTCTGTCTCTGATAAACTCTGTGCTTGCTGGATGGTGTCAGAACACCTAAAAGTGTCTGAACTGGAGACCTCCTGAATTGTCTGTTTGTGTCCCTGCTTGCTGTGTCTATGTAACAGGTGAAAACATGTGTTGTAATTTGTTCTGACACTGGCTTTTTTCATTAAAATCTGGTTAATGGTTGTTAAAAAGTAGCTAAAATTCACCCATTTAAATTTTTGGAGGGTTATGTGTTAACTTTAACACACACACACACACACACACACACACACTCTCTCTCTCTCTCTCTCTCTCTCTCTCTCTCTCCACCCCACCCGCCAAGGGTTTACGCAGACGCGATTGGCTCAAATTGGTTTGCAACAAATAAAGTATTCCATTCCTTTACACATTTTCCCCCTTACCCGATCTTTCCTATAAAATATGTAACAATTTTTGGTTGAATTAGTATTTGGTGTTTTCCTTAATATGTACAAAAACATTGTTCGTGCCTGAGACAGTATACTGTGGCTGTTTTTCAGGCCAATTTTTGATTTTCTTCTGGCATTAGTTCCTCATGCTTTTCATTTATTTCTCTATTACCTCTTACGGTAGTACCCTTCTGTTTTTTAATAAAATTTTCCACCCTGTTAAACCTATCACATACCCTATCAGCTGTGATTCTTTTTTTCCTCTGAAAACCTCCTGTCTGCTCCAGCCTTGTTGGGTCGCTTATTGTAGACCTGCTACTCTCCTGAAACTGCCTTTCGCTGCAAACTCCGCCTTTGGCCTTGGTGTGACCCCTTTTGTCTAGGCCGTTTTCTTTTTACCTCTTGGTTTATGTTCTCATTATACTGAAGAATAATCTGCCAGTACTTTCCTGAGAAACAACGTATGGAGGCAAACATCTTGAGTCCTTGAATATCTGAAAGAGGAACGGCTGGGTCATATGGCAGTTGTATCTTTAACTTTTTAAACAACTGGTGAGCTGTTTTCCAAGGCAGTGGTATCATGTGATATTCCTATCAGCAGTGTACAGGAGTTCCAGCTTCTTCACATGCTCAGCAACCCTTGGTGTGGTCAGTCTCCTTAGGTTTAAAGGGGTAGCTCACTGATCATTTTAATTTGCCTTTCTCTAATGACGTTAGATGTTAATGATGTTGGGCATCATTTCAAATCATCACTTATTTGCCACGAATATACGGTCTTTGGAAAAGTGTTCAATCCTTGTGCCGTCTTTCCTTTAAACTGTTTTCTTATTAATGAGTTTTGAAATTTCTTTGTGGATTATGGATACAAGTCTTTTAACATATGTGATTTGCAAATATTTTTTGTCTCGGTCTGTGGCTTGCCCTTTTAATTCTCTTATCAGTGTCTTTTAAAAAATAGTAGTTCTGAATTTTAATGAATTCCAATTAGCTTTTTTCTTTTTTGGGTCATGGTTTTACATTTTTGCCTGGCCCAATGTCTCAAATATTTTCTCCTTTGTTTTCTTTTAGATATCTTATAGTTTCAGGTTTTACATCTAGATCTGTGATGCATTACAAAGAAATTTTTATGGTGCAATGTAAGAATCCAAGTTGATTTTTTCACAGATGGATATCCAAACTTTCCAGCATGTCAGCATATTAAAATGATTGTTTTCTTCCCTGAATCAACTTCCTACCTTTGTTAAAAAACAGTTGACTGTGTATGTGTGAATCTATTTTTGAACTCTATTCCATTAATATATTTATACCACAATGCCTTGATTAATTGTAGCTTTACTTATGGATGTATGTGTGTATTTGCTTTTTTAAAAATATTAATCCAGTATAATTAACATACAGTGTTATTTTAGTTTCAGGGGTACATTATACTGATTCAACAGTTCTGTACATTATTCAGAGCTCATCATGATAAGTGACTCTCTTACTCCCCTTCCCCTATGTCGCCCATCCCCCCTCTACCTCATTTTTGGTAAACATCAGTTCTGTATAGTTAAGAATCTGTTTTTTGATTTGTCTCTTTGTTTTGTTTTTTTGATTTGTCTCTTTGTTCCTTTGTTTTGTTTCTTAAATTACATATATGAGTGAGATCTTACTGTTAGTTGTCTTTTTCTAACTGAATTATTTCAGTTAGAAAATAATTCATTATATTCTTTATATAATTAAAGAATATTTTAAAGAATAATTAAATATAATTATATTAAAATATAATTCATTATATTCTCTAGATCCATCCATGTTGTTGCAAATGGTAGCATTGCATTCTTTTTATGGCTGAATAATTGTATGCATTGTATGCATATACATATAACTGAATCCATCGTATGCATATACCACATCTTTTTTATGCATTCATCTATCAATGGACACTTGGGTTGTTTCTGTAATTTGGCTATTGTAAATAATGCTGCAATAAACATAAGGGTGCATGTATCTTTCTGAGTTAGTATTTTCATATTCTTTGGGTAAATACCCAGTAGTGCAATTCCTAGATCATACGGTAATTCTATTTTTCATGTATTGAGAACCCTTCATTATTGGTTGTACCAGTTTGCCTTCCCACCAACAGTGCACAAGAATTCCCTTCTCTTCACTCCTCGCCAACACTTGTTTCTTGTGTTTTTGATTTTACCCGTTCTAACAGCGGGGAGGTACTATCTCATTGTGGTTTTGATTTGTGTTCTCCTGATGACAAGTGATGTTGAACATTTTTTCAGTGTGTCTGTTGGCCATTTGCATATCTTCTTTGGAAAAATGTCTACTCGGATCTTCTGCCATTCTGTCTTTCTTCCCATTTTTTAAAATTGGATGCTTGTGTTTTTGCTACTGAGTTGTGTAAGCCCTTTGTATATTTTGAATATTAACTTTTTATCAGATAAATCATTTGCAAATATCTCCCCCCATTCAGTGGGTAGTCTTTTAGTTTTGTTGATTGTTTCATTTACTGTGCAGAAGCTTTTTATTTTGATGTAGTTCCAGTAGTTTGTTTTTGCTTTTGTTTCCCTTGTCTCAGGAGACATATCTAGAAAAGTGTTGCTAAGGCTGATGTCAGAGAAATTACTGCTTGTGCAGTCTTCTAGGGTTTTTATGGTTTCAGATCTCACATTTAGGTTTTTAATCCATTTTGAGTTTATTTTCATGCATGGTGTAAGACACTAGTCCACTGGGGCTCCTGGAGGGTTCAGTCATTAAGTGTCTGCCTTCGACTTAGGTCATGATCCTAGGGTCCTCGAATTGAGCTTCACATTGGGCTCCCTGCTCATCGGGAAGCCTGCTTTTCCCTCTCCCACTCCCCTGGCTTGTGTTCCCTCTCTCACTGTCTCTCTCTGTGTCAAATAAATAAATAAAATCTTAAAAAAGAAAAGAAAAACCACTTTCATTCTTTGGCGTGTTGCTTCCAGTTTTCCCAAAACCATTTGTTAAAAATACTGTCTTTTTCCCACTGCATATTCTTGCTTCCTTTGTCAAAGCTTAATTGACCATGTAATTATGGGTTTATTTCTGGGCTCTCTATTCCAGTCTATTGACCTGTATGTCTATCTTTGTGCCAGTATGATACTGATTTGATTACTACAGCTTTGTAGTATATCTTGAAATTTGGTATTGTGATACCCCCAGTTTTATTCTTCTTTTTCAAGATTGCTTTGGCTGTTCAGGGTCTTTTGTGGTTCCATGCAAATTTTAAGATCCTTTGTTCAGTTTTGTAAAAAATGCCGTTGGTATTTTGGAAAGGATTACATTAAATCTGTAGCTTGCTTTGGGTAGTGTAAACCTTTTAACAATATTGATTCTTACAATCCATGAGCATTGAATATCTTTCTATTTCTTGTGTCATCTTCAAATTCTTTCATCATTTTTTTTTAAGATTTTATTCATTTATTTGACAGAGAGATCACAAGTAGGCAGAAAGGCAGGCAGAGAGAGGGGGGGGGGAAGCAGGCTCCCTGCCGAGCAGAGAGCGCGATATGGGGCTGGATCCCAGGACCCTGAGACCATGACCTGAGCCGAAGGCAGAGGCTTAACCCACTGAGCCACCCAGGTGCTCTTCATCATTGTTTTATAGTTTTCAGAGTATAGGTCTTTTTTTTTTTTTTATTTGTTTATTTACAGCATAACAGTGTTCATTGTTTTGGCATCACACCCAGTGCTCCATGCAGTACGTGTCCTCCCTATTACCCACCACCTGGTTCCTCAACCTCCCACCCCCCCCAACCCCCCCGCCACCTCTTCATAACCCTCTGGTTGTTTTTCAGAGTCCATAGTCTCTCATGGTTCATCTCCCCTTCCAGTTTCCCTCAACTCCCTCTCCTTTCCATCTCCCTATGTCCTCCATGTTCTTTGTTATGCTCCACAAATAAGTGAGACCATATGATACTTGACTCTCTCTGCTTGACTTATTTTGCTCAGCATAATTTCTTCCAGTCCCGTCCATGTTGCTACAAAAGTTGGGTATTCGTCCTTTCTGATGGAGGCATAATACTCCATTGTGTATATGGACCACATCTTCCTTATCCATTCATCCATTGAAGGGCATCATGGTTCTTTCCACAGTTTGGCGACCGTAGCCATTGCTGCAATAAACACTGGGGTACAAATGGCCCTTCTTTTCACTACATCTGTATCTTTGGGGTAAATACCCAGCAGTGCAATTGCAGGGTCATAGGGAAGCTCTATTTTTAATTTCTTCAGGAATCTCCACACTGTTCTCCAAAGTGGCTGCACTAACTTGCATTCCCACCAACAGTGTAAGAGGGTTCCCCTTTCTCCACATCCTCTCCAACACACGTTGTTTCCTGTCTTGCTAATTTTGGCCATTCTAACTGGTGTTAGGTGGTATCTCAATGTTGTTTTAATTTGAATCGCCCTGATGGCTAGTGATGATGAACATTTTTTCATGTGTCTGATAGCCATTTGTATGTCTTCGTTGGAGAAGTGTCTGTTCATATCTTCTGCCCATTTTTTGATATGATTATCTGTTTTGTGTGTGTTGAGTTTGAGAAGTTCTTTATAGATCCTGGATATCAACCTTTTGTCTGTACTGTCATTTACAAATATCTTCTCCCATTCCGTGGGTTGCCTCTTTGTTTTGTTGACTGTTTCCTTTGCTGTGCAGAAGCTTTTGATCTTGATGAAGTCCCAAAAGTTCATTTTTGCTTTTGTTTCCTTGGCCTTTGGAGACATATCTTGAAAGAAGTTGCTGTGGCTGATATCGAAGAGGTTACTGCCTATGTTCTCCTCTAGGATTCTGATAGATTCCTGTCTCATGTTGAGGTCTTTTAACCATTTCGAGTTTATCTTTGTGTACGGTGTAAGAGAATGGTTGAGTTTCATTCTTCTACATATCGCTGTCCAGTTTTCCCAGCACCATTTATTGAAGAGACTGTCTTTTTTCCATTGAATATTTTTTCCTGTTTTGTTGAAGATTATTTCACCATAGAGTTGAGGGTCCATATCTGGGCTCTCCACTCTGTTCCACTGGTCTATGTGTCTGTTTTTATGCCAGTACCACGCTGTCTTGGTGATCACAGCTTTGTAGTAAAGCTTGAAATCGGGTAACGTGATGCCGCCAGTTTTGTTTTTGTTTTTCAACATTTCCTTAGCAATTCGGGGTCTCTTCTGGCTCCATACAAATTTTAGGATTATTTGCTCCAGCTCTTTGAAAAATATCGGTGGAATTTTGATCGGAATGGCATTAAAAGTATAGATTGCTCTAGGCAGTATAGACATTTTAACAATGTTTATTCTTCCAATCCAAGAGCATGGAACAGTCTTCCATCTTTTTGTGTCTTCTTCAGTTTCTTTCATGAGTGTTCTGTAGTTCCTCGAGTACAGGTCCTTTACTTCTTTTGTTAGGTTTATGCCCAGGTATCTTATGGTTCTTGGTGCTATAGTAAATGGAATCGATTCTCTAATTTCCCTTTCTGTATTTTCATTGTTGGTGTATAAGAAAGCCACTGATTTCTGTACATTGACTTTGTATCCTGCCATGCTACTGAATTGCTGTATGACTTCTAGTAGTTTGGGGGTGGAGTCTTTGGGGTTTTCCATATAAAGAATCATGTCATCTGCGAAGAGAGAGAGTTTGACTTCTTCCTTGCCAATTTGGATACCTTTTATTTCTCTTTGTTGTCTGATTGCCGTTGCTAGAACTTCTAATACTATGTTGAACAAGAGTGGTGAGAGTGGGCATCCTTGTCGTGTTCCTGATCTCAACAGGAAGGCTGCAAGCTTTTTCCCATTGAAGATGATATTTGCTGTGGGTCTTTCATAGATAGATTTTATGAAGTTCAGGAATGTTCCCTCTATCCCTATACTTTGAAGCGTTTTCATCAGGAACGGATGCTGGATTTTGTCAAATGCTTTTTCTGCATCAATTGAGAGGACCATGTGGTTCTTCTCTCTTCTCTTATTGATGTGTTCTATCACACTGATTGATTTGCGAATGTTGAACCAACCTTGCAACCCAGGGATGAATCCCACCTGGTCATGGTGGATAATCTTTGTAATGTGCTGCTGGATCCTGTTTGCTAGGATCTTGTTGAGAATCTTTGCATCCATATTCATCAGTGATATTGGTCTGAAATTCTCCTTTTTGGTAGGGTCTTTGCCTGGTTTGGGGATCAGGGTAATGCTGGCTTCATAAAAAGAGTCTGGAGGTTTTCCTTCTGCTTCAATTTTTTGGAACAGCTTCAGGAGAATTGGTGTTATTTCTTCTTTGAAAGTTTGGTAGAATTCCCCAGGGAATCCGTCAGGTCCTGGGCTCTTGTTTTTTGGGAGGTTTTTGATCACTGCTTCAATCTCATTACTAGATATCGGTCTATTCAGGTTGTCAATTTCTTCCTGGTTCAATTTCGGGAGTTTGTAGTTTTCCAGGAATGCATCCATTTCATCTAGGTTGCTTAGCTTATTGGCATATAACTGTTGGTAATAATTTCTGATGATTGTTTCTATTTCCTTAGTGTTAGTTGTGATCTCTCCCTTTTCATTCACAATTTTATTAATTTGGGCTTTCTCTCTTTTCTTTTGGATTAGTGTGGCCAATGGTTTATCGATCTTATTGATTCTTTCAAAAAACCAGCTTCTAGTTTCATTGATATGTTCTACTGTATCTCTCATTTCTACCTCATTGATCTCTGCTCTAATCTTGATTATTTCCCTTCTTGCATGTGGGGTTGGTTTGATTTGTTGTTGATTCTCCAGTTCTTTAAGGTGTAGAGACAGCTGGTGTATTCTGGATTTTTCAATGTTTTTGAGGGAGGCTTGGATGGCTATGTATTTCCCCCTTAGAACCGCCTTTGCTGTATCCCATAGGTTTTGGACTGAGGTGTCTTCATTCTCATTGGTTTCCATGAATTGTTTAAGTTCGTCTTTGATCTCCTGGTTGATCCAAGCATTCTTAAGCAAGGTGGTCTTTAGCTTCCAGGTGTTTGAGTTCCTTCTGAACTTTTCCTTGTGATTGAGCTCCAGTTTCAAAGCATTGTGATCGGAGAATATGCAGGGAATAATGTCAGTCTTTTGGTATCGGTTGAGTCCTGCTTTGTGACCCAGTATGTGGTCTATTCTGGAGAAGGTTCCATGTGCACTTGAGAAGAATGAGTATTCTGTTGTTTTAGGGTGGAATGTTCTGTATATGTCTATGAGGTCCATCTGGTCCAATGTTTCATTCAATGCTCTTATTTCTTTATTAATTTTCTGCTTCGATGATCTGTCTATTTCTGAGAGAGGCGTATTAAGATCTCCTACTATTATTGTATTCATATCAATATGACTCTTTATCTTGATTAATACTTTTCTTATGTAATTGGGTGCTCCCATATTGGGGGCATAGATATTCACAATTGTTAGATCGTCTTGGCAGAGAGTCCCTTTAAGAATTATGTAGTGTCCTTCTGTATCTCTGACTACAGTCTTTAGTTTAAAATCTAATTTATCTGATATGAGAATCGCTACTCCGGCCTTCTTTTGAGGCCTATTGGCATGAAAGATGCTTCTCCATCCCTTCACTTTCAGTCTGTGTGTATCCTTAGGTTCAAAATGGGTCTCTTGTAGACAACATATGGATGGGTCCTGTCGTTTTATCCAATCTGCAACCCTGTGTCATTTTATGGGCGCATTTAGGCCATTCACATTGAGAGTGATTATTGAGAGATAGGTTTTTATTGACATCGTGTTGCCTTTGAAGTCTTTCTGTCTGTAGATTGTTTCTATATTTCTGTTCAATGATATCCTTAGGATTTTTTCTCTTTTATAGGACCCCCCTTAATATTTCCTGCAGTGTCGGCTTGGTGGTTGCATAGTCTTTTAAGCCTTGCCAGTCTTGGAAACTCTTTATCTCTCCATCCATTTTAAATGTCAGTCTTGCTGGATAGAGTATTCTTGGTTGCATGTTCTTCTCATTTAGTACTCTGAATATATTTTGCCAGCCCTTCCTGGCTTTCCAGGTCTCTGTGGAAAGGTCTGACGTTATTCTAATGGGCTTTCCTCTGTATGTAAGAAGCTTCTTTGTCCTAGCTGCTTTTAAGAGGGTCTCTCTTGAAACATAATTCCCCATTCTAACGATAAGGTGCCGTGAGGACTTTTGAGAATCTAAAATCTTGGGAGGAAATCTTTCTGCCTCTAGTACATGAACATTGTTTCCATTCGTGAGATTGGGAAAATTTTCATAGACAACTTCTTCCACTATATCTTCTAGACTTCTTTCTTTTTCTTCCCCTTCAGGGATTCCAATAATTCTGATGTTGGAACGTTTCATGGCATCGTTTATTTCCCTGATTCTGTTTTCGTGGCTTCTGAGCTGTTTGTTCCAGGCTTCCTCCTGATCCTTTCTCTCTATCTGTTTGTCCTCCAGATCACTAATTCTATCTTCTGTCTCAGTTACCCTAGCTTTTAGAGAATTTAGATTAGATTGGAACTCATTGAGAGCATTTTGAACATCATCCCTGGTGGCTTTCAGTTCTGCCCTAACATTGTGAACATCATCCCTGGTGGCTTTCAGTTCTGCCCTAATCAATTCTGTTTGGTCATCCATGGCTTTCTCCAACCTAGCTATTGCCTGGATAATTGTTAGTCTGAATTCCTTTTCTGACATATTGTCTATGTCGATAGCCATTAGCTCTGTTGCAGAAGGCCCATCCTCTGTATTTTTCTTCTTTTGGGTATTCTTCCTCCTAGTCATTTTGGTAAGAGATGACTAAACAGATGCAGCTGGACTTATCGATTGTGGTGCAGTCAATGTGCACCCTGGAACGCTTCTGTGCAATCAGGATTCCCCACCCAAATGAGAGAAAAAAGAAAAGAAAAAGAAATAGAGAAGAAGAAAGAAAAAAAAGGGGGGAAGAAAAAAGGAAAAAAAAAGAGAGAGAGAGATAGGAAAAAAAGGGAAGATAAAAGAGAAGGCTCAGCCCAAATGGGCCACAAGGTAAGATTTGTGGAGTATACAAACAAAAACAGACAGACAAAAAGAGTAATAAAAGTATATGACAAGAGAAAAAAATATGTATATATAAGCAAAAAAAAAAAAAAGGGGAAGAACCTCATCAGAAAGAATCCCAAGTATAAGGTTTATATATTATCAGGACAAACACAAATTCACAGAAACACTGACAGAAGGAACAATTGGGAGAATGGTTATAGATTCTCAGTATGGGTGAGGAAGGTTATTTTGATTCTTCCTGAAGGTATCTTGATGTTTTTGTTAAGGGACTCAACTTTCCTAAGTTACAGGGGGATTAGAAACTGGTTTGCCTATAGGGGTAGCATTGATTGGGGAAAGGGGATTACCTTGAAGTTTAACTCTATATGTATAGTAGAAAATAAAAATTTAAAAAGAATAAACTAGACTAAACTAAGTTAAAATTAAAAAAGAATTAAAAAAATAGAAAAACAAAAGAAAAACAGAGGTGTATGTATCAAAAAGTTCAGGTTAGAAGGTTATTAAAGAATTTGATGTACTGGACATCTCAGTGTGATGGTAAATAGGTTAAAAAATTATCTGTATGTATAAAAAAAAAAGAACCAGAATATTGGTAAAGAGTTAAAAATAAAAGTTGTATTTATGAAGTAGTGGTGATTGTTCTCTTGTAGTCTTTTTTTTTTTTTTTCTTCCTTCCTGGTTGGTTTTCTGGGGGTGGGGCCTGCCACGTGGGTTTTCAGACAATGATGTTCCCTGAGTTAGGTCCTCCCGCTCTTCTCAAGGGGGTGAGCTCTTTTTTTTCAGGAAAGTGTTTTTTTCAGCCTTTTGTTCTCTGGGGGTTTTTATGTTCTTTCATCTGCTTTCTCTCATCTTGACAGCTTTTGATGGTTTTTGGAGGTTTAGAGGAGAGCAAACAGCACCCCAACCTCCCTCTCAGAGAGAAGCCTCAGACTGTTTTGCAAAAGCTGCTGGCAGAGTTGGTTCTGAGTCACTGTCCCTGGGGATGCAGGAGCTCCTCATTGTACCCAAAACCAGGGCAGCGGTGGCTGTCTAGGCAGCTCCAGACCGCCAGAGAGGTTCGGAGCAGAGATCGCACACTGAGATTTTCCCGCTGTCCTGGGCTGGGAATGTCTGGTTTTTCCAGCTGCCAGAGCTCCAGGCTAGCGCCTATGAGCACCTTTCCCAAGGGAGGGTGTGGGACGCGCGCGTTTCAGGATTGCCGTCTGGCCAGGCTCCCAGCCCCTCACGGGAGCCAGACCCCACTCGTTCTCGGGCGCGCTGGCGTTCAGGTGCACTGGCGGCTCAGGGACGGAGACCTGATTTCTCCGCCACACTCTCTCTGGCTCCGCGCCAGGGGAGGCTGTCCTGGGTCCGGGGACTTAGGTCCCTGACCCTAACCGCCCAGGTTCCCACTATTACCCCCCGCGATCCTTTGCTGTTTGTTTTTTGAGTGCTTTCAACCAGACTCCAAGTTAATGCTGGTCCCCAGACACAGAGCACTCTCGTGTTGGGGTGTTACTTTCCGATCGGTCACCTCTGGTGGCTCCCTCCCCCTTTTGTTTATCTTCCGATATCAGTCGGACGTTCCCAGTCTGCTTTACCTGCCACTGGCGTCTTCTGCTCCTGTAGAGATCCAGACGTGTATAATTCTCATCTCAGGCTGATTTCATGGGTGGTCGGAGTTCTTTGGTAGGTAATCAGCTCACTTTAGGGTACAGGTTGAAATGGTGCCTCCTCCTACTTCCCCGCCATCTTGACTCCCCCAGAGTATAGGTCTTTTACCTCCTTGCTTAAGTTTATTCCTAAGTTTCTTATTATTTTTGGTACGATTATAAATGGGATTGTTTTCCCAATTTTTCTTTCTGTTATATTTTTAGTGTGTGGAGATGCAATGCATTTCTATATATTGGCTTTGTCTTGAATCAGATAGTTTAAATCCTCCTGCTTCATTATTCTTTCTTAAGACTGTTTTAGCTATCCTAGGTCCTTTACATTTTCATAAGAATTTTGGAATCAGCTGGTAAATTTCTCCAAAAAATATCTTCTGGGATTTTGATAAGAATTATATTAAATCAATAAATATAATTAGGAAGAACTGCAATATTGGGTTCTTCCAAGCCATACATGTTGTATTCCTCTCCATTTATTTAACTCTTCTTTAATTTTCTCAGAGTTTTATACTTTTTATTACAGAAATGACACATATTTTATCAGATTTATCTCAAAATATTCAGTAGTCTTGAGCTATTATAAATAGCAATTTAGTTTAAATTTCTGATTGGTTATTGCTAGAGATATTATAGACATAATATTTTAACTGATAACTATTTTATTAAAGTCTTTGTTTTAATCCAATCATATTCCCAAGAGAATTTAAGGTAACATTCTTATAATGGCTTGACTCTGCAATGAATCTGATCAAACTGATTCACTTGTTCCAGTTGATTTATAGAATAAACACTCAAATTCTGGTCTTCAAAAGGATTCTCCTAGTGTGTGGTTGTCCAACTTATATTAAAATTTTAATTCTATTGAATAATAGCTCCTTCAGCTATTCAGCTACTTTAGAGTTGGCAAGTTATTAGCAAGTTATTCATTCTGGCTGGTCCATCAGGTTGAACTGCTACTCAAAACCTAATATCCTGTGCAAGTCCAATCAAGGTTGTCTTTTGGTACCACTGATTGGTAAGACCTGCCTTTAAAATTTGCCAAAGCAACATCTTTTCAAACTTCATGGAATATAACCCTGAAGACTCTATTGTGCCTAGTCATTTGAATAATTTAGAAAAAATGGGCCTTATTTATTTGCCCCCCCACCCCCCAATCTCACATGCAGAGGAGAGTTGGCCTATGGTGTAAGGTTAGAATGCAAATCAGTCTTTCACCTTTTAGAACAGATTGCTGCCTTGACCTTTTTTTTTTTTCCCCCTACACATAAAACTTAGCAATGCTATAAAAAAATCTTGTTGCTTTATGGAACTCAATTTTGAATTGTCTGCTAACTGGCCACTACCATCAAAATACTGTTGGCAAAAATACTATTTAAGAAAAATAGTTTGATGTTTGTGATAACCATATCCTGACATCAGTGTATCTCATCAGCAATTTATTATACTTCCACGTATGAATGTCTTCTGTGAGCTATTATTGAATCTTAAGCTTTGATTTCTAAAATTTGTCTCAAAAACTAGGCCTAGTTTTCTAAACTTTCTATAAAATTGGGCTTGAAGATACCCTTCCTTACATTATGCATTATAAATTATATATTATAAACATAATTTGAGTGGCAAAATTTTGCTGGAATTAAGAGCCAGGAATTCAATATTTGCCTCTATAAACAATAGAATATACTTATTTTTGTTGTTGTTATTATTGTTTTGGGTTTTTTAAAAGTGAGAGTGATTATGTATTTATACTCTCTTTTTGTCATGGTCTGAAAGCCCAGAACCACATTTCATACTCAAAATATCTTCCAATTTTCTGTGATAATAATCTTCTTCTAGTTGGTATTATATACCTCCTTTACTTATCTTTTTTTTTTTAAGATTTTATTTATTTATTTGACAGAGATCACAAGTAGGCAGAGAGGTAGGCAGAGAAAGAGGGGGAAGAAGGTTCCCTGCTGAGCAGAGAGCCCGATGTGGGGCTCAATCCCAGGACTCTGGGATCATGACCTGAGCAGAAGGCAGAGGCTTTAACCCACTGAGCCACCCAGGCACCTTCCTTTACTTATCTTAATGGTAACTATCTTATTGTATATGTTTTTATTGCATGTATCCCAAAATTCTTTTAAGAAATAGGGTATAACCAAAAGAAAATGTTTTAAAAAATCAACTCCAGTTGAGATCCATTTACATTACATCAGAACTTCTATAATATTTTTATTTGTAAATCACAAGTATTTCTTCAAATCTCTCATTACAGAGGCAACTCATGATATTTAAATTGGTAGGGAAAATAAGAAGAGATGGGCATGATCTGATCTTCAATTTGCATTTCCAAAGAGAAAGAGTTTTAATTCTATCACCATATGCTTATGTAACTAAACATTCTTATGTTCACACCAAAGAACCTAAGGCCAGAACCGATGCTAATTAATTTGTAGCTTCCAGAAACCTAGAATACTTTTATGGATGTAAAAGAGGATCAGTAACTTTTCCTGTAACAAATTTATTGTGCTCCTACCACGTGCCAGGCAAAGTTGATTTCTCTGGGATTATACCAGCAAATGAGACAGATGAAGAGTCCAGCTCCCAGACAGCTTACATTTTAGCAGAGGAAAACAGATGGTAGATTGATTAAATAAATACACATAATAGATTTTAAATTAAGCTAATAAGTCAAAAATAGTTTTACATATATTGTTAGAAGATGAAGGGCTATGAAAAGACAGCCCAGGGTAAGTGGGCAGGGAACAGGTGAAAGGAAGGAACACTACAATTTAAAACAGGACAGACTGGGTAGGCTTCATTATGAGGGCAATTTTGATATTTAAGATATTTATTGTTGCTATTTCAAAAGCTTGATAATTTCATAATATTTGCTATTTCTGTGTCTGTTTATTGATTTTTTTTCCTGGTTGAGTTCTATTTTTCTATTTCTCTATAACCTTTGTAGTTGTTAATTAGATGGTAATTTTACACTTTTTTTTCCCAAAGATTTTATTTATTTATTTGACAGACAGAGATCACAAGTAGGCAGAGAGAGAGAGGAGGAAGCAGACACTGCTGAGCAGAGAGCCCAACGTGGGCCTTGATTCTGGAACCTTGAGACCATGACTTGAGCGGAAGGCAGAGGCTTAACCCACTGAGCCACCCAGGCGCCCCAATGTTACACTTTTGAGTGAATTTTGTTGTCCTTTAAAGAGTGTTGAATTTTCCTGCAGACACAGTTAAGTTACTTGGAATAACTTTGATCCTTTTAAGGCTTCTGTTTAAGCTTTGAGAATAAAGGTTCAGCCCATCCTTTATGGTAGGGATTTATTAGCTCCACTACTAAAATGAGACCCTTTCTGAACACGCTACTCAATTATCTCTTGTATTTTGAGATCTTCTCTCTCTAACATTTTGGAATACAGACTATTGCCTGCTCTGTGGGACCTTGGGGATGTTTGACCTTTCCTCTCCTGTGGTTGTTTCCTTTGCCTTCAAGAGTTCCACCTTGCCTATGTGCAGATTCTTTCTCAGCCCAAGACTGGGGAGGACCTTCTTTGCAGAGCAGGTGTTTAGTTGGGTTATTTGTTTCCTTGGTGTGTTTCCAGATCTCCCCTGATCTCCACAGCTTCCTCTTGTGCGGCTCTCCCTCTCCAGCTCTTAGCCATGCACATTCCAAGTGCCTATCCTTCCCTCCACTATCATTTCTGTATCCCCAAGACAGCAAGATCTCCAGCCTGCTTGGATTTCCTCTCCTCCCCATGCCCCAGAAAACTGTGATCAGATGGTGACTTGGGCAGTCCTAGTGCCCAGCTTCTCTTCTGTAAGAAATCACATGTCTGTGTTATGTGGGATCCAGTGTCTGAAAGCAATTACTTCGTTTTTTCCTAGTTTTATAATTGTTTAGAGCAGGAGGGCACTTTCTTTAGAAGTTAATTCTTCGGGGGCGCCTGGGTGGCTCAGTGGGTTAAGCCACTGCCTTCGGCTCAGGTCATGATCTCAGGGTGCTGGGATCGAGTCCCGCATCGGTCTCTCTGCTCAGCAGTGAGCCTGCTTCCCTCTCTCTCTCTCTGCCTGCCTCTCTACTTGTGATCTCTTGCTGTCAAATAAATAAATAAAATCTTTAAAAAAAAAAAAAAAGAAGTTAATTCTTCGTAAGTGGAAACAGAAATCCTTTAGAATGTTTAAGGTAGTAGTTTGAAATTACCAGTATGACAAGATTTTAAAAACACTTCCTAAGCTACTGATGATTGAAACCACGAATTTTTTTCTCAGCATTTTGTGACCTTTTCTTTATTCCTGTATGAATTCTCAAGAAGACCAGAGCACACAGCATTGTGGAATACTTGAGGGAGAAGGGATCTTATTTTTATTTGTGCTGAAAATTGTCTGGATGAAAAATGTGAATATAAATGCTATTATGTGTTTTTTTAATGTGTTGTGTGTTTTTTCATTTACATTTATATTTACATTCAAACCACATCAACATAGGCTCCAAAGGAAAGCCTTTTCTCCCAAGCAAAAGAAAAAAAAAGTGTAACTTTTTCTCTAACTGTAGGAAAGTATTAAATAAATGAAATATTTTGAATGGCTGACTTGTGTCTCGCTAAATTCAAGGACACTCAAATCCTGCCCCAAGCAGTCCAGGCTTTCCCCTCACTTGGGGCTAAGTTCTTTAGACATTAAGAGTTGACTGTATGTGCCTTACCTTGGCAATGATGTCTGCATTTCAGAAGACTGTAAGATGTATTATTTCATAGGGATGCAAATCTTAGAAATCAGGCCATATGATTGTTTTCTTAAAAGCTTACTTTGAAGAATTCTTTTCAGGTTTTTTGGTTTTGTTTTGTTTTGTTTTTTTTCTTTCAGGTTTTAGTGCTTCTGTTTAAGGAACACCACAGGTGACAAGTAATTCCCTGGAACTCCTTCTGACCTTTAGAATAGCACAGAGACCACAGCATTCTATGAGGTGAAACACCGATTTTATCACAATGTTACTCTTTTAGAACTGAGAGAAATTGATTCTTCAGCTTCTTTTTCCAGGTAAGCCCTTTCGATGACATCATTCTGTACAGACAGTGATCATAGACGTCATTTTAAATGGTCAGTGTTTCATGACAAATTAGTATGAGCGTATTCCTCTAGCCAATGAGGAATAAAATATCACTGGTATATGTTGCCTTTTTTTTTTAATGGTTACTCATCATTATAATTCAGTCCCTTTTGTATTTTAAATGTTTCCTTTTTATAATGGTTCTAAAAATCATGGCCATTTAAGAGCTATTTTGAAATATCAATTTCTAATTCATATTAAGAAATTTGAAAAAAGCCTTAAGGATCCACATACAAATAAAGAAACAAATTTCTGGGCATATATACACACATACATAGATGTATGAAACTACACTGTGTTCAAAAAGGTGTACTGAGGGTGCCTGGGTGGCTCAGTCAGTTAAGCAACTGACTTTAGCTCAGGTCATGATCCCAGAGTCCTGGGATCGAATCCCGCATCGGGCTCCCAACTCAATGGGGAGTCTGTTTCTCCCTCTCACCTTCTCCTTGCTCATGCTCTCTCTCACTGTCTCTTTCTCAAGTAAATAAATTTAAAAAATCTTAAAAAAAAAAAAAAAGGTGTACTGAGACGTCCCCCAAAATTAGAAATGTAAAATGCTATTTTACTACTTTCCTAGGGCTATTGCAACAAAGTCCTAAAAACTGAGTGACTTAAAACAGAATTGTTTCTGTTGTGGAGGCTCAAAAGTCTGAAATCAAGGCCATTCTCCCTCTGAAACCTGTAGGAGAATCCTTCCTTGCCCCTTGCTGGCTCTCAGTGGTTTGACTGCAGTCTGTAGCATTCCTTGACTTATAGATCCATCACCCAGTCCTTGGTCTACACAGGGTCTTCCCCCTGTTCATGTCTTTCTCTGGTTCTACATTTTCCATTGCCACTTTTTTATAAGGATACCACTCAGCTTGGACTAGGGCCTATCCTAACAACCTCATATAATATGATTACCTCTCTGAAAACCCTATTTCCAAATAAGGTCGCATTCTCAAGTCCTAGGGCTTAGAACTCCAGCATATCTTTTTTGGGGGACACAATTCAATCCATAACAACTATGAAGTCATTTACACACACACTCACACACACACACACATGCACACACCCCTTTATTTTTTGAAAAAAAGCAACAAATAAGGTGATAAATCTAGGAGTAGTAGTAACATGCATTGAGTATCATTCCACTGAGCAGGAAGTATCCCCCTTAGTTCTATGAGGAAATCAGTGTATATTCTACATTTGATTTCATTGGACAAAACTGATGCATAGGAAAGTTAAATAATGTACTCAAAGTCACATGGCTATTAAGTGATAAAACAGGGAGTCAAATTAATATCTGTCTGAACTAAGAGTTCATGGCATTCTTAAACTACTTTTGTATCGTGAATCCTTTTGGTAGTCTGAGATACCTTTGGAACCTTTTTCAGAAAAATGTTTTTAAAGCATTAAAGGAAATACAAAATGAACAAAAAAAGTGCTATTGAAATACAATTATTAATTTAAAAAATGATAATATATTAGACTGAATCACACACAACTGTCATTTTTTTAGGTAGAAAATGTACAAATATTGACAATTTCATATGGTTCATCTGAATGGTAATATATGTGCTTCTTTACTAATAAGTAAGATCAAGTGATACATTTAATAGCTACCGGAATTTCAAAATAAGTATAATAATTTTTCACTATATTTGCCATAACTGTAATGTGATGTGAAAATATTTATGATTTCTGTTGGTGACAAACTATAGATACTGCTAATGCCATGTTGTAGGTTTTTTCCTGTTTTCATAATTGAAGGCGGTTATCAATTTCAGTTAGAGATAGTGAGATAAAAAGCATATTTTTCCCCTAAAAGTTCAGAGAGCCTTTGGAGGGCAGATGGAAAGTTTATGGAGTGCAGGCTGGGAATCCATACACTAAATTCTAGCCAATTTCAGGACACCCTAAGTGATTTTTGACTTTATAAAAATGCCTGAAAAGGAATTGAAGTGGACTTAAATTTATGTCTGTTTGTTTTTTTTTGGAAGACCAAGTTAAGACTCTTCTGTCTTTGGTTAGCCCGCAACAGCCATTTTTTACCGTATCATTTTGTTTATACCCTATGGAAAAAGTGCTGCATGGGGACTGACTGATGTTTAACTGAATATAGACATATAACTTTCACTGGTAAGATGTAAAGCAAACAAAAGGCTGCTTAAGATGTTTTAAATCCCCAGTATATGTTGTATTTAAGTTTGTAGATTTGCTCAGAGATCTTTACTCAGTAAATATGTGCGTACATAGCAACTCTTTCTCCAACGTTATATTCTTTAATTTGCTAGTGAGGGGGTAGAGGGATAGATGGCAGAGGAAAAGGAGTTATTAACAGAACAAAGACAGTGTGACATTAGGGCATCACAAACATGGTTGCTCATAGGAAGGAGGAGTTTTTTTAGGGGGGGGTCTCTCAACTCACTCCCCCATGGTACTTGTTAATGTTCTTTGACCTTCTTTGAGGTATTGACCCTCCTCTTAGAGAAACTGTCTGCGCAGTCACTGCCAAGTTTGACCGAGGAGAATGAGTGTCTCTTTAAGACACAATTTCATTTCCTCTTATTAAATACATTGGGTAAAGAACAGAATTAACCTAAGAACACTGGTACATTTGCAAGTACAGCCAACTGTAAAAGAAAGTGATAAAACAAGCAGTTTGTAAATTTTCTTTTTACAACACTCTTGTTAAACTAATTTAAGTGTCCTGCCTCCAGGAGCAGCTTAGAGAGGATACACTTTAAGTGATTGTTCCTAAATAGGTTATTATTTTAAATGGAGTCCTTTAAGAGTCACATATGTGGCATTTGGTTAATCCATTACATTTCCAATTAGAAACAAGTGCTTTTTATGGCAGGCAAATTATTTTATGTGCTCCACAGCTGCACTTAGGACAGAAGACTCAGCCCATGACATTCCTCTTGAAAAACATTAAGGGAAGAAATACCCTGTGCCCAAGGGTTATTAAGCTTCTTAAATCACTTCTGATCTGTGACAGAGTAGTCTCTTCTAATCCTATTTCTCTGAAAGAATAAACTTTGTATTCCACATGGGCTTGCAGGACTGAGATCATCTTTGCTACTAGTCTTTACCCATGTGTTTACTTTAATGACCCCTGCTGAACAGTTGAGCAAGCAACCTCTGAACTCTATCATTTAGCTAACTTACACAGCCCTGGCAGGATGTACCCTGAGCTGGGTGCACACTACATTGTTGACACTCAGATTTGATCTACTAATTAGCAATTAGAAAATCTCAAGTTTAGTGCTTTAGATTTTGTCTCGATTCCAATCTGTGTTCTATCACTCGTGGGCTAGATGACCTGCAATAAGTTATGTCCCTAAACTTTAATCTCCTCATGAACAAAATGGAAATAATAACTGTTTCCTTTATAGAATTAACATGAGAAATGAATGAGAATCTCTATGCAAAATGCTTAGAACAAAACCTAGACTCTCGCTGAGTAACTACTACCATTAGTATTATTAAAATATGTATGTAAGCCTACCCAGGCCCCACCTCAAAGTGGGTTGAAGTGACCCTGTTCAGGCTTCTATGAACAGAGCTTGAGGCAAAGAATTTCTACAAGATGCTCAAAACAATATCCGAGGCTTGAATTCCATGTTAAAATCCTTGGAGAGTGTAAGTTAAGCCAGAGAAGTTAAGATCAAACAGAGAAGTAGGCAGGTCCAAAGGGGAAATGCAAGACCAAAACCTAAAGATAGTTTTATCTCAAAATTTAGGTTATAAGACTGGTGGGATTAGAATGTATCTGGTGTGAGTTTAGCAGAAAGGAGTGCTTGGAGAATAGAAAGAAGGTGTCATGATCTGCTCTCATCAGAAACTGGCCAGTCAGTCTGGCTGGCTGGCTCCAGGTGTAAGGTAGAGTGGACAAAGTGGCAGAGTGTACCTAATCAGTATTTACTCACTTTTAAGTGCCTGTAAACTTCCAGGTTTTGATCCTCAGTCTAGAGATACATAGGTTCAAAGACATGGTTTTGGCCTTCGAGTATCTTAGAAGAGGACAGACATCAGTAAAGAAATAAAAACTTCTAACTCTCGGGTCACCTGGGTGGCCCAGTGGGTTAAAGCCTCTGCCTTCAGCTCAGGTCATGATCCCAGGGTCCTGGGATCGAGCCCCACATCGGGCTCTCTGCTCAGCAGGGAGTCTGCTTCCTCCTCTCTCTGCCTGCCTCTCTGCCTAGTTGTGATCTCTCTCTGTGAAATAAATAAAAAAATAAAATAAAAAAACTTCTAACTCTCTTGCCTAGGTGATGAGTAATCACCCAGGTGAGTAACACATTCAGAGGTGCAGATTTGAGAGTCGATAAAGCAGACTGTGTTTGGAAATGTTGAGTGTGAGCTTTCCATTGGTCATTCAGGACTTGCACATTGAGGGCTAAATACCTCACAGGAGCTTTGATGAGAGGCCTCAGTTTGGTGGAGTGTGTGACTCTTGATCTTCGGGTTGTGAGTTTGAGTCACACGTTCTATGTGGAGATTACTTAAAATCTAAAATAAAATAAAATAAAAAAAATTTTAAATGAAAATACATTTGAGCCCCTGCCTAGAAGGAAGTAGGTGAGAAATTTGGCATTGTTTTAGCTACTGATCTACTAGTATCTGGGAATATTTGAAAAGGTTAACACAGAAGCATCTCTTAGACTTATAGTGCATTTTTGAGTACAGATGTATTTATGATCTCATTCATTTTCAAAATCTCCTGAAATGGAGATATTCCTCCCAGCCGTGTGTATAAATTAGAGAATAGACTCAAGTAGATGAAGAGATTTTCCCAGCCTCGTCTAGAGTTTCAAAAAGGAGCAAAGAGAGTAGTTCCCTCATTTCATTCTGCACAACTTTTCCTGAATTTATATGGTTTGCCAAGTACCTGTCCACCCTTCCCAACCCCATCCACCACAGCCCTACCTTCTCTCCCCCCATTGCCCTTCTGTCACTTAGACTTCATCTCTCTCTGGTTTAAGTCTCCTCTCTGCAATGGCAGGAGAGCTGTGACACTCACAGGACACCAGTAGTAACAGTTTCCCTGAAGAGCCTCTGAGCTTAGGGAAAGGGATGTAAAGGTCCTAACTCTCCCTGGCAAGACCAGCTGTCAGTAATCTGTTGCCTGTTCTGTGGCCAGAGACGAACATTCAGACAGTTTTTCATATTACTCATGAGGTCCCTGACCTATGATGCAGTCTCTCTGCTTTATTCGAGCTGCTTTTAAAGTTAGATCATTAATGATATAATGAATATAACTGGGGTCCAGTTGTCATGAGCCATGCCTCATGGTTTGTTCACCATCTCCTGTGCAGGCACAGGGGGATAAATGAAGTAGCTTTGGGTATCCTATCCAGCAGCAGTTCTCAAAGTGGAGTTCCTGGAGAAGCAGTACTAGCTATTGAATTAAAAACTCTGACAGAAGGGTCCAGCAATCTGTGTTTTAATAAGACCTCAGGAGTTACTGATGCATGCTTTAATTTAAGAACCACTGGTACAGAGCTATACAATTCTTTTCCCATACTGTTTGGACAGAAATAGTGTTATGAATGTTCCCAGCAAAAATAGAATCCATCCATCAATGTAATGGTAAATTCAAGCACATTTTTATCCACATTATTACCACTCTGTCTTTATTTATTATCACCTTTATCTGAGGTAGCCTTTGAGATCTCTAATTTAATGTCAAAGCAAGCTCTCAGGACTGGTTAGTGTCATATGAGTAAACACGTAGTCTATATTAATGGCATTGAAAGTTGAACTGTGTGACATTTTGTTCCTCCTAATTTACCCTCATCTTATTGCTGTTTCCAGAAGTATTAAGTATATTTATTGTCTCTTCATGGTTAGAGTATGAAGGAAAAATGCCCAAAATGTTCATATTTATGTTCTAAGTAATAAAATATTGAAGGTTTTTTGAATTCAAAATAGCACCTTTGTTTATACTTTGAGAATTTTACATTACTTATAGCTTAAGGGGAAATTTGTGTTATTTAATGCCTCTTACTGTATTTCATTTCTTTCTAAGAGCAGAAATGATTGGTAGTGTATCAGAAGTTTTGATTAGTGATTTTTGGTAGTTATTTGGCACACATTGTTTTTTCCAAAATAATAACAAGTAGAACACAGAAAGCATTGTCTACTGTGTTGGTCCTAAAATATAAAATGAAGAGAGAGGAAAAACCACTTAGATTTTTAACTTCTATCTTCAGCAAATATTATAAATGATGTCTCTGTGGCCCAATCTTGTTTGTCTTTGCAAACAGTAACTTGGCAAGGAAATATTGTTCTTTCCCACTGATCATTCTTCACGCCCATACAAGTATATATGTGTATTCATGGGTTGAGTTCTAATTTTGGAGTTTCCTTGTGTTTGTAGGGACACGAACGACTGGTCTCTTTGAAGAGGTTGACAAAGGTATTTGTAACATTCGTTTCTTGATGTAGCCACCCTGCTTGCAGAAGTTGTTTATTTCCTTCTGATGACAGCTCACTCCATAGACTGCATCCGTATTAAGTTACATTTCCAGGGCTCCTTCAGGGTATTTTAAAATGCTCTGTTGGAAAACCTATGTTACATAAAAAGCTGGATGGTATACGTGAGGGACGTTTTGGAGCAGTCATGGCTGTCCGTAGATAGCCTGGCTGGAGCTTTTAGGAATCTGTATGAGTAGATAGAACTAACGTTGATGGAATGTGTCCTTAAACAAGTCACCTAGTAGGGCCACATTCGATTCCTTCAAGAACACTTTTAAAAAGGGATGACATCTAAATTAAATTACTTACAACCTGATGAACGGTACTCAGTACTGCAGAGGAAAGTTTGCGAGGAGGAAGGAGGTGCCACCACATGAACATTAAAAACTGAGTTTCAAGAAGAACGAGAGGAATAGGAATATTTATAGAGTCATGGAAGTTTTGGGATAGAACTTTCTAGATCATCTGGTCTAGATCATCTAGATCATCTGGATCATACTCATCCATTGCACACATGAGGAGTCTGAGTGAAAGAGAAGTCAAGTCCCTGCTTATGGTCATTTGCCAGTGACACAGGTTGAACCCGTTGATCCAGGGCATCCATACTCTCAGTTGTTCCCACTACCCCATTGATACAACATAGAACTAAAGATGATGCATGAACAGGAGGCAGAAAATAAGAGTTTATCAAGGAAATTAAGAAAGCTTGGGGCATTGAATTAGGAAAACCTAAAACCGGAATGTAAATTAGAGTGAGACTTACAGTAACAGGTAAAAAGTAGTTTATAATGGGGGTAAAACATAGTTTAAGAGGGTTAGGTGCCTTCTGCTCCCTTCTGCTTAGATCATGATCTCGTGGTCCTGGGACAAAGCCCTGGGTCAGGCTCCCAGCTCAGTAGGGAGTCTGCTCCTCCCTCTGCCTCTTCCCACCCTCCACCCCCCATTTGTGCTTCATCTCTTTCTCTCTCTCAAATAAATAAATAAAATCTTAAAAACATAGGAGTTTCTGGAGGTGGGAATAAACAAAAATCAGAATTGAACAATGCAAATACATAGAGTTGTGTTTATTTAAAGGCACCCCTCCCCTCTCCAGAGTATAGGAGTAGGCTGGAAGGCATCTTTATGGTGCTGAGGACTCAAAGGTTGTGGAAGCTAGGGCTGTGAGCTGTAGGGCAGAGGAACTTAAGCAGAGGGAAAACATCTAGAACATGACTGTGGGATAGAGGAGACTGGGTGGTTGCCAAGAAACCGGCACCATTCCTAGCAGCCAACTTTACTGAGGAGGTCAAAGGGACTCAAGGGAGGAGGTGGGGACAAGATGTTTAAAGAAGCAGCAGCAAGCGCATTTTTAAGTATTTCCTGCTTCTTTGACCCTACTGCAGCTTTCCCGCACTGTGTACTGGCCCAGCTATAGCCCTCTGGTCCAGCCTATTCTCCTACTGGCCATGGCATTCAACACCATTTTGGAACATGCCCTAACAACCTATGAAAGCATCAAGGTCCTCTTCACAGCCAGTCTTTTTCAACGGAATCCCTCAATCCTAAATCAATAAGTATTTGAGCTGGGTATCTGATGCATAGACCTGTAATCCTGATTGGAGTAAAATGATCTAACTTAATTTATTCATGTATGCAAATCATTATGGAAAATATCTCAGTAAAGAATTTTGTATGCAAAGAAATTTTAAAAAACATCAAATCGATAAACCCTATAGTTTCCAAATATGTGTCAGCTTGAAACCCTAAATGTCACTGTACCCAGTTTTTCCTTGACAAAAATCAGGGAGGGGAACCTTGTTTAGCAAAGACCTCATGAAACATTCTACTTGGCAGACCATGTCTCTTTGCAGATACACATCATTGGTTATGTTCTAAGAAGCAAGTTGGACAATATCTTGGAGCTCTTACTGATTTTTTTTTAGTGGTAGCATAACTCACAGAGATATTATGACTTGTTGGGCAGAGCAAGGTGATAGAGAATTAAGGATTAAGAGCAATTTTCTGTCAACTACCATTATCGTAAAGTTGATGAATGATTTAAGTACACTGACACTCCACTAGGCACCATCCAGAAAACACTCTTCTGTAGGAGCCTGTGTGTTCAGAATAAAATAATTTGGATGGTTTCGAGTTCTTAAACCTCTTGAAATTCTTCTGTCTAAGCCAGGAGAGTAAGGACCAAGTTCCTTTGTTCGGATGAATGGGTAAAGGATTTAGAACTGAGAACTCTGATTAGTGGAACTTCTGCCGTGGTCTTATCCCAGGATGAGCAAAGGGCTTGGATAAATGCGTGGCGCTGGTATATCACACTAAGACCCCTTTCCACTAAGTTGAGAACAGGACATTTTTCCTTTCCTTCTGATTTTTATATTTTCAGAAAAACAGATGTTACTAATAATTTCTAGAAGTTAGATGACCTTCTTAAGAAAAAAGAATTATGATCTAAATTTAAAATCTAAAAAGTTGTTTCTTCTCTGGTTCAAATCATGTTCACTGTTGTTTGGGTTGGTTTCCCTATCAGAGGCCCCAGATGAGAGAAATGATTTCTTAAGCCTTGGTTGGCCTCCTACTAGCTTCTAGCCCACAACAACACTTCAGTGGGTTTTACAAGCTTTTGGAAGTTTCTACTTTTAAAATTTGTATGTCACCCCCATTTGTATGGAAAAAAGCTTAGATTGGAAGATTGGAAACTATAGCCACAGTTATTCCATCAACTGTATTATGTGCAAGTGAAAAAAAAGCAAGAGTAATTCACTCTTCATTAGCAATTATTTACCTTTGCTACATTCCTCTTTCCCCTTTCTCTTTCCCCTCTCCTTCTCCTTGTAAGAATTAAAGCACAATTTTCATTACCTATGTGGTGCTTCTTAAAAAGTAAAGCAATGGGGGTGGCTCAGTGGGTTAAAGCCTTTGCCTTTGGCTCAGGTCATGATCCCAGGATCCTGGGATCCAGCCCTGCATCAGGCTCTCTGCTCAGCAGGGAGTCTGCTTCCCCCTCTCTCTGACTGCCTCTCTGCCTACTTGTGATCTCTGTCTGTCAAATAAATACACAAAATCTTTAAAAAAAAAGGGGGGGGCGCCTGGGTGGCTCAGTGGGTTAAGCCGCTGCCTTGGGCTCAGGTCATGATCTCAGGGTCCTGGGATCGAGTCCCGCATCGGGCTCTCTGCTCAGCAGGGAGCCTGCTTCCCTCTCTCTCTCTCTGCCTGCCTCTCTATCTACTTATGATCTCTCCCTGTCAAATAAATAAATAAAATATTAAAAAAAAAGAAAAGAAAAAAGAAAGAGAAGTAAAGCAATAAACCTTCCTTGTATAGCCTGAGTTAAGACTATGTGAATGGTGTCTTCATTGACATTTTACTGAAGTGTTAACTCCTAAAGCTGGGGCTGATAAAGACATCTCTTGGTTCATTTGAATGCAAACTAATGCTGGACACTTAAACTCTGATGAAAAGTAGTAGTCATATAGCAAACCACTAAGTTTTCACAAGGATGCATTTTTTCTTTTTCCTTTTTTTTAATCATTAAAATATACATAACATAAAATTTACCATCTGACCCGCTTTAAGTGTACAGTCCCACTGTATTGAATACATTTACACTGTTGTGCAACTAGCTAATACCATCTATCTCCACAACTCTTTTCCTTTTTTTTATAAAACTGAAACTTTGTACCCATTAAATAATAACTTCCCATTCTCCCTTTCCCCTGGACCCTGATAACTACCATTCTACATTCTATCTTTATGATTTTGACTTTTGACTACTCTTAACTATTTCATATAGGTGGAATCATACAGCGTTTGTCTTTTTATGACTGGCTTATTTCACTTAGCCATAATGTCCTTAAGTTTCATCCATAGTATAGCATGTTACAGAATTTCCTTTCCTATTTTAAATATGAGAATAGCACAATGTTACATTACTTCCAGGTGTACTGACAAAGTGATTTGACAAGATTATGGTTATGCTATGCTCACCGTAAGTGTAGCTACTACCTGTCACCAGGTAACACTTTTACAGTACCATTGACTAAATTCCCTATGCTGAATTTCTGTGACTTATTCCTCCTATAACTAGTAGCCTATATCCCCTCCTCTCCTTCTCCCATTTTGCCTATCTCCTTTCCCCCCTTCCCTCTTGACAATCATCTGTTCTCTGTATTATGGGTATGATTCTGCTTTTTGCTTGTTTTATTTATTTGGTTTGTGGATTCCACATGTAAGTGAAAGCATATGGTATTTATCTTTCTCTACCTGATTTATTTCACTTAGCCACATTGATCTATTTTTATTTTCTTCTTTCCAATGGATGTAGTAAGAAAAGCCAAGAGAGGAAATGTAGAGGAAAATCAAAATCACCTCTGGCAGGAAAATGTCACAACCTCATGCAATGATGAACAGAAATCGTAATAATTAATGATGGTGAAAATTGGCTGCTAAACTTTAAGCCCTTGGGTTAAAGCTAATTGCAAGCCAAAATGTATACAGAGGAACACAAATGTATACAGCTGATCCCTCAACTGTTCATTGACACAAATAAGATGTACAATGCTTTCCTGATGCTGGAATATTCTCATCCTTTTTAAGTCCATTTGACCCAGGACTCTAATGTTACTAATTATTTTCTAAATTCTTATTTGGAAAGTTTTAAAGATTTTCCCATTTTACTGGATACGGTTTTGCAAACTTGATCCACGAAAACTTCTGCAGCAAATAACTATATCCAGACTTTAACTTTTATGTAAGACATATGCCTTTCCTGGTCCTCCCCCAGTCTTTTACAAATCTGTAAATCACAGAATTAGAAGTAACTTCAAGTGGTTCATGTCTAGACTGTAGGTGGAAGTGGCTTGCCGAGATAGAACAGTAAGCCAGGATCAGGAAGGAGAAGACTAAAAATAAATGTCAGACACCATACAAAGAGCATGACCAGACTTTGAGTGAAAAGACAAGGTTTTATAGTCAGGTAGCAGTGTAGAATCAGGATAACAACAAAGATGAGGCAAGACACTAAGTGAGAAACTAGACAGGGTTTATCTGCTTCTATTATTCTGTGACCATTGCTTAATTCAGCTGTATTTCATAGTTCACTGTCTGCCATTTGAAATCAAGGACTTTGCTTATCCAAATTGGTAAGACTTAGGGCATGCTTTATATTACTGTATAAAATGGGAACAAAGTAAATATTGAATGAAGGACTGTGTCAAAAGTCAACTACAGGTATGGGCTCTTTATGCAGGTATAAAAATAAAGCACTATATTAAACAAGAACACATTCTCTTTATTACAAAACATTTTCTAAAGGAAAATCTCAACAATGAGGATTTTCTACTTTTTCACTTTATTAGCCTATCAGAGTTCAAAAATGCACAGCTGAAAATGGAGATTACTCTTTCCCAGTGGTTTTCATCCTTGGTGGAGGAAGAGTGGGATTCCTCATAGCTACATGAATCTCAATGAAGTAATAATAAAAACTTGTATAGGATTCTAACTTCTCCAAAGCAGAAACTGTATTGTATAATAAACTTGGCACACTAAACTCATATTGCTGAGGCCACTACTGATGAGTCTTCAAAAGCTTTCTGATTTATTTGAAGAGAAGTTGTCAGTCTTGGCAGAGTCTCTCTGATATCAGGAGGCAGGGTTCAAAGCCTACATTTAAGCTTAGAAAGGACTAGAAAGGACACCAAAAAAAGTCCAGGCAAGTTGTTTCAGTGTTTTCTGACCTAGTCTTAGCATTTCTTATAGTTAGAAAGCCATGTTTTACTGGAATGCTCTATTATTCCTGTGGTGACATAGCGCCAAACATGGAACCAGCAGGAAGATAGGGCTGGAAAGGATGGTTTTAAGTTCCTTCTCTCAAAAGTTAACTCACCAGAGTGATGTCAGTGGATTATTCTCAAAGGTTTGTGGAAACAAACGTGACTTTATATGTGGCAAATATGAGGAAAAAGGAGTAGTCTGGATACTGATATAATTGGCATATAATTTGTCAAATATTTATGCTATTAAAAAAAGATACATGGTTTCAAATACTGAACCCAATACATGATGCTTACAAAACAAATTTCACAGTGTTTTCAAATGAATAGAGTTCTTAAAAAAACAAATTCAGTAATTTTTGTGTTGGTAAAAGGTAGTCTCGTTTTTATTTTAAATTCCTTTTTCCCAAAAGTTTTAAATTCAAATACGATTGAGGAGTACTCAATCAAATAAGATTGAGGAGTAATTAAAATAAAATAAAATAAAATGTTGTTTAATTTTATTTTAAGATTTTATTTGTTTTTTTAAGAGAGAGAGAATGCGTGTTCGAGAGAGAGAGCATGAGCAGAGGGGGAAGGGCAGAGGGAGAAGCAGACTCCCTGCCGATCAGGAATCCCAACACAGGACTTGATCTCAGGACTCTGGGATCATGACCTGACCTGAAGGCAGAGGCCTAATCAACTGTGCCACCCAGGCACCCAAGAAGAATTTTTAATATAGACCATTAGGTGACCCTGTACATATGATAACAGAATTGGAGTTACACAAGAAATTTTCCATTTTTTTTTAATAAATCTGTATTGAAGTCCTTTTACCAAAGGACATGTTACAGAGATTTGTTATAAAATACTTCAGAAAAAAATTGGAGGGAGAACAGATAAAGCAAGTGAGGCAAAATCATGAAAACTGTTGAATTTTTGATAGTTTTCTGAGAATGTGGTTTATTTTTCTCTCTCCATTTGTATGTTTAAGTTTTTTTGGTAGTTTTTACTTAAGTGAAGGTCATATGACACCCATAAAAATTGAATGGCTTTAAGCAAGCCTAGTATGTGGCACAAAGTGGCTGTTTCATCTGTGTGCATAAACTGAATAAACTAATCTTTGACACAAATTGATATAAACACTTTGCTGTACTGGTTTAATAAAATCAACTGTTGTTTAAAAATATTTTCCAATGTTAGGGGCGCCTGGGTGGCTCAGTGGGTTAAAGCCTCTGCCTTTGGCTCAGGTCATGATCCCAGGGTTCTTGGATCAAGCCCTGCATCGGGCTCTCTGCTCCGCAGGGAGCCTGCTTCCTCCTCTCTCTCTGCCTGCCTCTCTGCCTACTTGTGATCTGTGTCTGTCAAATAAATAAATAAATCTTTTAAAAAAAAATTTCCAATGTTAGCTTAGTAAATAGACATAATTTATTTTTTCCTTCTCATCCATTTTTAAAACATACTTTTTCTTTAACCAAAACTCTTAATTACCTTCTAAGTCACTGAGATACTGAAACTGATGGCAAATCTTGGGCTTACAATTTGTGTATAAAAAATCATGAAACGTATGGGAATTAGGAAGAGCTCTAATCGGGTTAGGTCTTCACAGTGTGGCTTCATTTTGGAATGTTCTAAATTCCTAAAATATGAAAGATGTTCAAATAAAACATAAATGCAAAAATATTTAAAAAAACAAATGCATTCAAATAATCCTCCCCTTGGCCTTCCTATACTAACAGGTATAGGTTTTAACTCCTGACATAATTATTTTCTGGCACACTCACCTTAGATCTTTTCTGTAAGAACAAGATAAAGTATACAGATAAATAATAAAATAAATGTTTTGGCCAGCTAAGTTTGATATGTGATTATCAAATATTCCAGAACCATTGTCCAATTTCGAAGGTAGTGTTTCTCCTGTGGTAGTGTTCTTTTTCTTTTTATTTTTTTTTTAAAGATTTTATTTATTTATTTGACAGAGAGAAATCACAAGAGAAGCAGGCAGAGAGAGAGGAAGGGAAGCAGGCTCCCTGCTGAGCAGAGAGCCCGATGTGGGACTGGATCCCAGGACCCTGAGATCATGACCTGAGCCGAAGGCAGCAGCTTAACCCACTGAGCCACCCAGGCGCCCCCCCTGTGGTAGTGTTCTTATGCACTTTCACACCTCCTCTGACCTGTGGTTGTCACCTCTGTGGCGGTGACCTCTGTTCTGCTCAGTGGATTAGGTGTCTGTACTGTTACAATACATTGGCTTTGATCCTGAGATGCAAATGTTCTTGGCTAGGCACCATCCCTCTCTGTCTCAGAGTCTGATCCTTTGTTAGCAGCAAACACTCACTGCGGGCTTGTCACAATGATTTAGGAAAGGCATATTTTACCCAAATAAGAAGCTCAGTGGTGTAGCTGGAACTGATCAAAAGCCATCAGCAAGCTGACAGATTGCTTTTTATGCGAGATTGGCCTTTGGGTCTTTTGGAGGAAGAATCCTCTACATATACATGATGAAAGCCAATGCTTGGTCACAAAACTATGATCGTCAACAGAAAGGAAAAATGTTTATCCAAGTAGAAAGGTACATAGATGGGAATAAATGAATGTCCCATGATGAACAAATGATCCTTATAGATCCTCCCATTGAATATTCCATTTGTCCCCCACCTTTGGTCATTTATTCATTTACTTATTTATTCTTTCATTCTCTCTAATGGGAATTATGCAACATGCTGGGAAAAAAACAGAGTAAGAGAGATACTCCCTCTGCCCGCATAGAATTTACATTACAATGGTAGATATTGACAAGTAATCAGGCATCAGGTAAAAGGGAGGTACAGAGAGTAATAACTCACTCACTCTTCACTGTTATCCCATCTATTTAGAGCTGGAGCAATTCGGAAGGCAATATATTTTCCGGATGCTTAGGGGGCAACTTCTGCCTTTGCACTTCTATAATTAGTGGGAGAAATAGCTTCAAGGAGATCAGCCTTGTGAGCGGAAACCAAAGAGATGATCCAGGCATTCTCAGTAAATGTGGTCTAGTGTTGGTGTTGAGGCATGGAAAAGTTATGAAGGAAAATATGGGGTGGTCAGATTGGGTCCCTTTAGATACAGTTAAGATACCTATCTAAGAATTGGTTGGTTGATTGGTATTCTTTCTGGAACCCTGATCCCTCAACTGCGCCAGGGCACCTTGTCACCCCCATCCTGGGAGTGCTCCCTCTGCCTTCTTATTCCACTTGAAGTTCTGCAAACTTGCTTTTTTTGAGAGTCAGAGTGTCACAATACAAGATGCTGTTACCGTTTATTAATTATTACTTCAGCATGTGTTCTCACCGTCTGCTTTATTTTATTCTACAATGACATGGCTATTTCTAGGAGAGGCAGAATCTTTTGGGCTTCGTGGTATCTTTGTTGCCCCTCTCATCATTCTTTAATCCTCCATATGTATTATAAAAATTCCTGTCTTATCATTCCCTAACAGCAAAAAGATACTGTCAATTGATCAGAAGACCTGACCAATACATAGTAATGGACAGGCAAAGGACAGATATTTGGGAATAGGAAGGCAAGGAGGAAGAAGGGAGAGGAGCAAAAAATGGAGTGAAACAAAGAACTTAGGTTACATAGATCCAAGAAATGTTCACCTTACTGCTGCCGAATTCAAATCTGTCATCTCAGAACAAGGTAGAAGTCTATAAAGTACATAGAATAAAACATGTAATATCCATAATAGTTCATTTCATGTGAGAAAGTTGGTTATTTTGGGTGAGGGAAATGAGGAAGAAGTTAGAAAACCACACTTTATTGGAAATCTATAGTTATTAACCTGGTTTGGCTCCTAGTTTTCTGTGTGGTCTTGTGATAATCACCTAACCTGTTTGGTCTATAAGACCTCATTTATAAAATAAGGCTGACAACAATTCTGAGGAAGAAATTCAAGCAAATTCAAGCAAAAATTCTAAGTACCTAAGAGAATTTTGAAGAGTTGGATGAGAGAATTTGATTGCTTATTGTGTCTATTGGTTAAGATTTATTAATTCGTTTTTCAGGTAGTTTAATCTTGTTTGCCAAAATAAACCATAATAGCTCTAATGAACTAGGGGGAGGATCCTGGTGGTGTCATTTTAGGGGCGGAGGTGGGGGGGATTTTAGAGCCTGACACCAGTCATCTGTAAAAATGACCTCTAGCTTCCTTAGGTGTGGGTGTAAGACGCTTTGGCAACTGCTATTTGGTGGGTGGTGTGAAAGCTCTCTCTCATTCTTTCCCTTGATATTGACCCCCTGGTTCTGTGACAGTGAGGTTAACACTTTGGAATCCTACATATTGCTCCAAGGCAAAGAAAACTTTCTGCTACCACTTGTTTGGTTCATTTCCCGTATGAGAGAAGAAAACCCAGTGCTGCAGGAAATGTGTTATTTCTGTCTGAACTCAGTTTTTATTCATTCAGAGATGTTGAGGAGACAATCCAGCTACATCTCCCTGCCCTACCCTCATTTACATAGAAGTAAGCTTTGCCTGTCAAATTCGTTTTGCTTGAAAGCCCCGAAGGCCAAGAGCAACACATTCCCACAGACTTCTGTCTTGCTGGAGCTCTATGGGCTAACCTGAAAGAGGACCAGAACTTCAGAATCTATTTGAATGGGCCATGTACTGACAGTCCAACCATAGCCGTTAAGGCTCATGTTTCCAGTGGATCGTAGAGCAGATTCTCCAAACTGCAAAGCAACATCTGCTGCTTTAGTCCTAATTATATGCCAATTACTGTGAAAGAGATTTCTGTCCGGGCAGATGCAGTTCCTATGATTACATTCATCTGTGCATTTCTTCTATGCAGCCCATTGTCTGTCTAAGGGCCCTTAGCCAGCTCGGAAGGGTGAATGGAGCCCAGTGCAACACTGGGCTATAATGATGCCATTCGTCAGCTTGCTAAATCTTGTAAAAGAATACAATTCAGTAATTTTCTAAAAATTCAATCTTCCTCCTCCCCCTGCCCCCATCACAACCAGTCTTGGAGGTAGTCATCCCATCAATTATTTTATACTTTTTTTGTTTTGTTTTGTTTTTAATCATCTCTCCAGTTTAGGACTAATAGCGATTGTCCCTGAAAGGAGGGCTCCTCAAGAAGATGCTAGAGGACCAAAGATAACTCACAGTGTGCTGAGAAGCTTAGGGCAGCTTCTTCTAAGTAATGAGAAAATCTTTTGAGAACAGAAAATGCAATTATAGTCATTCTTAAAAGAGATAGGCTCTATGGTAATGTAGGCACAGTGAAGTGTATGAGACAACTGTAAGTTTGTTTTGATTTGGGAAGCCTTGTAGTTTCATGTCAGGTGGCTCTTACTTGGGGCTTCTATGCTGTTTTGGTTTTTATCTCTCCCTTCCATAAGAATTTATTATGTGCCTCCCGTGTGCTGGTCATTATGGAAATAAAAATGAAAGAAGTCACTCTTTTCAAGATGTTTACAATTCTATTTATACCCAAAACTTACAAAACAAACAAATTATGAAAAATGCTATAATTGAGAAATATGCAGGGTCCTGCTGGGGTAACAACATTGATAAAAGTTATTTGCTGAAAGTGTCCGCTTATATTGGTACAGTTTAAAAAAAAACCACCAACAACCTATAACAGTCCTCCAAAGTGGCTCAATTGTGTACAATCTTCCCTCCTACTGTGAAAATCAGGCCTAACCTACAGATTGTAAATGTGCAATGAGATAGACTGGATATTTACCCCAGATTTGATCGGTGATGAGGAAATTGGATGTCTGAAAATTGCTTTGGATCTTTGAAGAACCCATAGAAAACGTGCTCATAAGAAAGCCCATGTGAAGCATTTTCAGAATTGACCGGATAATATTTGTAGAGAATTTGCCGACATTTCATTGATGAAAATGTTGACAAATTCACACAATCAAGCCTACATCCCTCAGGGAGGAAAGAAGGCTTATTATGTTCAGGAGAGGAGGAAAAGAATTCTAACAAACCCGGGGTTTGTGCTGTTGTGTAATTGGGCGGGTGTGGCAGAGGGAGGGCTTGTTGTCCTCAGTGTTGCTGCTGGAGAACCCCACTGTGCCCTGTGTTCTGAGACTACAGGGAAAATGGACAAGAGGGAAGGAGTTAGCCGCAGGCTACAGCAATGACCGGTTCAGGTTCCTCTCTGAGTCAGATACTGAGAGCAACACCTTGAGAGAATTTTCTTCCCTTCTCAGTCCTAAAGGGTTTATTATATTTGGGCCATAGCCAGAAGGAGAGACTAAGGCAGATTGTGTTATTTATAGAGAATAGTTGCTGGTTTATTTTCCAAACAAATGACTAAGATCCTGTGGAAAACAACATTAAAACAACATTTGTAAACCAGCTTGCAAATAGGAAACTCCATGTACAACAGGATATTCTGGCTGTTTGGTTTTAATCATCTCTGACTAAATGTTTCTGGAAGTAGCTTAAGCTAAAGTTGTATCTATTTTATTTATATACCTACCTTATTCCTTTTGAGGATATACCTGAATGTGTGACACAGGGACAAATGTAGAGTTTGGGTCCCTTCTCGGGCAGGTCCAAAAATGTTTTCTTTCTACTCCTATCCTGAAATAAAATTCTAAATCACCTAGGATACATCAGGTCAGAAAAAAAAAAAAAAAAGTGGATTAAGTGCACATCATAATAAACCAACCTCCCACCCAGAAGCCCAAATGTTTGGAAGGGCTTCAAAGTGCCCCCTGCAGCCTTTGACCAAAGCCTGGCAGCTCTGAAGAGGAACTCAGTAATAGGGACAAAGACTGCCAGCTGCACAGCGTGCCGAAGCCAGCCAAAGTGAGCTGGCAGAAGGAGCAGCCAGCGGGCCCACATTGCCAAGACATAGAGGCCAGGGTGACGGGAGGCAGGGGACAGTTTCCAAGGGAGCAGAATTGTTTTTAATTACTTGCTGTAGTGCTATTCTCAGCCTTGCTCTTTGTAATTGTACGTGGGTTGTTTCAATCCTACATCCATCATTCTCCCTGACAAGGTTATTGAGCCAGAGAATGTGAAGTGACTTATTTTCAAACAGGGTGGGGACAGGCATCGACAGGAGAGTGAGACAACCATGTCAGGCTGGGCTGGAAAACCCACATTTCTCCAAATGATGCATCCCCACAGAGACAAGGTTTCTCACTGCACTAAATTCGAGCAACTGGTAATGAAGTGTGTCTAAGAAGTAATTTAAGAAGCCAGTGCCAACCCTTCCATTTATTCCGGTTAATTTCTTTATTCCTCATTCTCTACCTTCTGTTTCCAAATCCTCTTGCACTATTTCTTAGAACAGGGCAGTCCTTATAACCACCTGGATAGAATGGCCAATCTCAGTAGGAGTGACAACAGTGGGAATAGCCACTCTATATTATTCAGCCGCGACATTGCATGTTCTGCACCCGGTGTTCAGTCATTGTAACCACCATAGGTATCATCATCCCTGTTTTACAGATTAACGTCTGCAGGAGATTAGAGTTTAAAAGAGATACCAACAGGTCAACAGGCAAAAATACAGCAGAGACAAACGCTTCGATGGCGGAGAACGGCAAGCTGTCGAGGTCGTCTAGCATGAATTCCAGGGAGGTGCTGAGGAAATGACTTGGGGGGGATGTCACTGGAGGAAGTCCCATTTGCAGTGAGTAATGAGATAATGAAGAATGCAGAATATGTAAGAATAATGAAGAATAAATAAGAATTAGCCAGTCAGTGAGAGTGGGAAGGGTTTCTAAGAGAAAGGGACCCTTGTATGTCAGGCTTCAAACAAAAAAGATCACACCAGTTTAAAGAGGCTAGAACACAGAGCATGAAAGTAGTATAAATGAGAGGTAAGACAGAAACGAAGTTTTCCTAATTCATGCAGAGAAGTTTAAATTTATTCTTAGAGAGATGAAAATATTCAAATGATTTAAAGATCTGCAGTTCAGAAAATAGATAGCAGAGAGGAGAAGTGGAAGGCAGAATGCCCCCAGATAGGGGGCAATTCTGATTTTATCTAGGTGATGCTCTGAATAAGGAAAGATCTTGAAAATGAATCCATGGGCGTGATGATTGAATGTGGGTGGTAGAATGGGGAAAGACAGCAGTTTCTGCCTACACTATGGTCTTGAAAAATTGTGTGGACAAAAATATTGTTCACTTTTATAAAAGAGGAACAACAGGAAAAGGAAAAGGAGTGTGTGTGTGTGTGTGTGTGTGTGTGTGTGTGTGTGTTCTGTAGTGTTGATGAAGAATGGTTAGGCGATGAATCCTGGCTGGGGACACATTAATATGGAGATGTGTGATAATTTAGGTAAGCCTGGCATGTGAGGCCCATCAAATCTGAAACTAAGAATTCTAAAACTAGGGGCGCCTGGGTGACTCAGTTGTTAAGTGTCTGCCTTTGGCTCAGGTCATGATCCCAGGGTCCTAGAATCGAGCCCCACATTGGGCTTCCAGTTCAGGGGGGAGCCTGCTTCTCCCTCTCCCTCTACCTGCTGCTTCCCCTGCTTGTGCTCACTGTCTGTCTGTCCAATAAATAAAATCTTGAAAAAAAAAAAAGAATTCTAAAACTAATATCTTTATCTTAGCAAACTTAGTAAACAGGCAGAGGAAAGGCCAGTAGGACCTTCAGCATTCTCACTTTTGAAAAAGGTATAAGGCCCTTATCTTGCTCATCTGCTTGCCCATCATCTCTAATGCCAGGCTTGTGTAGAAACCTGTGCTGTTCTCCTTGCTTTGTCTCTATCTAGGTTGAGGGGATACTGACCACCTTTGCAACAAGGTCTGTTCCTGAACTTGACAATCTAAGAGGGTAGATGAGTTTATCAATGGAATGTGAGACTGAGAAGATAGCAGTCCCAGAAAAAAAAAAAAGAAGAAGAAGAAGAAGAAGAAGACTATTTCTCCCTTAATTATAATTTCAATCTTCTTAACTCATAGCAGATCACTAACCTGGCTCTAGATTACCTAGTAATTCTCTGGGTTACTGAATATACAGTTGGTAAATGTATCTTTTGCCTTATAGCCATGGTCAATTTGTTCTGTTTGTAAATTAAAAACCAGCCCAGTTTGAACCTAAAACTCTTATCTGGGAAACTAGAACAAAGAAAACTAGATGTAGATGTTTGACTATTCAAAACCTAAGGAAATTGAACAGAGCTTGAGTAATATCAGATCTCTGTGTTCTTATTAATAGAATTCTTCAACAAAACTCCATACTTCTAATAACATCTTGATGTTTGTTTGCATTGTGTTTGCACACCCAGTGCACCCATCTTGGACGTGCTCCTTGGTGTCTCATTTCTGCGGTATGCTCCTAATTGGTCTCCACTGTCCTTCATTTACCTTGTTGACCACTTCTGGATAATTTTCCAAAATGCCTCTCTTCACACACACTCCACCTTTCTGCTAGTTTCTGCATAGGACTTCCGTTCCTGTAAGAACCAATCAAAATTTCTTAGCTTATCATTTGTCTCTCCAATATCTGGAAACATGTGATTGCTCCATTTAACCACCGCCATTTTCTCAATACGCAACTCTCCACACATACATGCAACATCACTTCTACTGTTTTACTTTCCTGTAGTTCTCTAGAACTTGATATTCTCTCTGGGCATCAGTCCAAATACGGCATTTTCTTAAAACCCGTTTTGAACCCTTTCCCATTTTAAAATCAAATAAGCAACATTTTTATTTTATTTTTTATTTTTTTTTTAAACATTTATTTGACAGAGACAGATCACAAGTAGATAGAGAGGCAGGCAGAGAGAGAGAGAGAGGGAAGCAGGCTCCCTTCTGAGCAGAGAGCCCTATGTGGGACTTGATCCCAGGACCCCGAGATCATGACCTGAGCCGAAGGCAGCGGCTTAACCCACTGAGCCACCCAGGCGCCCTAAGCAACATTTTTAAATTAGCCACTACTTTTTTCCTTTTCTTACTATCTGGAGTACCTACTGTGTAAATGCAGAAATTTGAAGAGATCCTAAAATCATTTGGACCAAATGTCTCATCAAACCGATATGTAAACTGAGCCCTCCTGAATAAAACTGACTCTGCCAGTCTATTCTATGCAATCTTGTCCCTTATCTTACACTGATTACTAGGCTTGCAGTCTTTATTCCTGCATTAGAGTGAAAACTTCTCAACCCTATCTGCCACATTTTTGTATCTTCCTCAATGCCCAGTGCCCCATTGAACTCAATTCAACTGAATCAAGTTGTATTTTAAAATTCACTTGGGCTTATGTATTCAAGAAAACTAATGTTATGTTATTTGAAGATTTAAATATCCACTTTTTAATTTTGTTTTCCAAACTTGGATTTTCATGTGTCCTATTTTTTTCTAAGTGGGTACAACTGGTCAAAATAGATTGAGAATATGTCCATTTTATTAGGCAGAGTACCTTGACTGCTAAAATTCTGCTGAACTATTCCCGGCTCAGAGAGGGGAAAAGGCATAGGTTATCACTTGGTTTACAGGCTTCTGAACATGAATCGGATGCCCATGGGTCTTTAGAATTGGATATTTAGCCACTGTGAAGCTTCACAGCATGACAGCACCTTACTCCCCTCCTGAGATAACCTATACCAAGAATTACTGGTTGCCTAGAGGGTTAAGAAGAGAGTGTAGTCCTTTCATCATTGATGATAAAAGTGAAATCAAAACATAAATAAGCAAAATAATGTGAGACTTTTTATAGAACTTCTCCTATATAAAGCAGTATCCATATGCCATTTGTTTTTCAAGTCTTATCGACTCACTAGAACTAATATTTACTTTTTTCAGTATTAGGATAAAACTTTTTGAAATCCCATTCCATCTACATTACCTATAATTGTTGGTGTGGTAGTAAAAAAAATACCATCTCCAAGTCCCAGATGTTGCATTATAATTTATTTATTACTGATTTAGTGTATTCTTAGAGTGTTTTTAATCAAAATTTATTTATATAGGAGATATTTCAAACCGAGTCATTTATCTCTTTTGGTATATAGAGTCATAGCCAACCACAGCAGTAAATGTCAGCTCCTCGACCAACAACTCACACATGCTCGATACAAATGTTATAAATAAGTATATAAAGTTTTAGAGTGTTTAATAAAAGCTTAATAGTTTGCTGACATGCTTATTTCCAATTTCTTGGTGTAGTTCATTGCCAGAATATCTGGACACATGTGGAAATGATGCCCTTTAAACATTGCCAACTTTTTATATCCACTGCACATAACTTGTCTGAGCTATTAAGGAAAAAAAAAAAAAAAAAACCCTGTAAATCAAGATGACATGAAGGAGGACAAATAAGCTTTATGTAACAGGAAAACAATTTGTCCTTCCCACCAAAATATTCTAAACAAACAGCTAAAGAAACAGCTCTGGAAAAGAAAATATTGTTCGAAGTTTTCATCTTTGAAATAATGTTGCTTAAAATAATTTCCACATAAATGATATTCAGCATGTATGAAGATTGTGCAAAGATTCAATTCTTGATATTGTGGTTGAGATTTATAGACCTTAAAACCTTGAAGCTATTGGGCATTCATACTGAACTCATTTGGAATAACATGGCAGGTTGTAGGTCACAGTAAAAAGTGGATAAACCTCTACACATCTGGTCTTCACTCTACAATGGAGCACACAGTTTAGACCCAAATGAGCAGCCTCACTAGTCAAATAGAGTTAAAACCACCTGAGCAGATCAAACCAGGGAAATGATCCCCTCTTGTACAAGCAATTCAAGATAGAATTGGAGGCACTAAGGTTCAGCAACCCAAGAGTACCGATGAAGCAGAGAAAATGGGATCACACCTCTACAACAATCTGCTTCTAGTGTGAAACTTGTAGCCTAAATGAAGAGAAAAATGGGGTGGATGCTCTGTCTCAGAGCACAGGGAAAAGACGAGTCACAGGACAAGTTTATCTCAGTTAATTTTGTAGACTTAATCTTTTACTTAGGATATGAAAAATATGCAAAATCCACACAAAAAAAAATGCCACTGAGTAGGTGAAAGTCATACAAAAACTGTAATAATTATCTCCTAAATACAAAAAAATAAGGTATTTGGGGGGGTATGGTTTTAGGGCTTTATGCCTCTCATGCACAATAATACTTCATTAAAGACAATGTTAATCTGAGTAAGTGGGAAAAGTAAATGAAAAAGAGGCATAGGCAAACCAGGTAGATATGCTTAGTAGCTGTATCAGTTTGTTAGCGCTATGATAAATATCACACACCGTGTGACTTAAACAATAGAAATTGACTTTCTCACAGTTTTGGAGGCTAGAAGTCCAATATCAAAGTATGAACAGGTTTGGTTTCTTTTGAGGCTCTCTCCTTGGCTTGCAGATGGCCATCCTCTCTGTCTCCATATGCTCTGTCCTCTCTCTGTGTGTTATCTGTGTCCAAATTTCCTCTTCTTATAAGCACAAAAATCGTATTGGATTAGACCTCACTTGTATGAACTCATTTTACCTTAATGATTTCTTTTTTTTTAAATTTTTTTAAAAGATTTTATTTATTTATTTGACCAACAGAGATCACAAGTAGGCAGAGAGACAGGGGTAGGGGGAAGCAGACTCCCCACTGAGCAGAGAGCCTGAAGCAGGGCTCAATCCCAGGACCCTGAGATCATGACCTGAGCCGAAGGCAGTGGCTTAAACCACTGAGACACCCAGGCGCCCCTAAAGGCCCTATCTTTTTTTTTTTTTAAAGATTTTATTTATTTATTTGACAGACAGAGATCACAAGTAGGGAGAGAGGCAGGCATAGAGAGAGAGAGGAGGAAGCAGGCTCCCCGCCAAGCAGAGAGCCCAATGCGGGGCTCGATCCCAGGACCCTAGGATCATGACCTGAGCGAAAGGCAGAGGCTTTAACCCACTGAGCCACCCAGGCGCCCCAAAGGCCCTGTCTTTAAATTCAGTCACATTCTCAGGTCCTGGGGGTTAGGACATCAACATATGATTGGGGGAACAATTTAGCTCATAACAGTAGTGCTATAGATAAAAATTGAAGTAGAGACTTGAAATAGCCTCATATAGATAATGTAAGTCAAATATATTTTTGTTTACTGCTTCACAAAACTCAAGGCAAATGTGCAGGTTGAGAGCTTGACTATCTAACACCCTCACATTTTGTTTCTCTGCAAGTATTCTCACATTCTTTCCAGCTTTGTTTATGTCTATTTACTTTCATTTTTGTACTCTACAAGATTGTATGCTTCTTGATACTGAAACTACATAAATGCTCTTAAGTGACTAGAATCCTGATTTTTCAATCTGTGGAATTCAACCTATGAGTAGGTTGTTAAATAATTCAGTGAGTGGTAATCATTATTTCAACAAAAGAGACTGAAAATATTACAGCGTGTAAAAAAAAAATGAGGGTTGGGGTGAATATAGCAGAGTAAGAGTGTCCATAAAAGCTATAGAAACAAGGGCAAAATAGAGTCAATTTTTTCAGAACTCAGCAAATTAAACAAAGGCTTTCAGCAAACTGAGGAGCTGGCTGGATCTTTGTAAAAATGTGTCATTTTGTAGCATTTTACCTTACCCTATTCCTATCTCCTATGGTAGACTTGTAGGACCACAGCTGCAATCATAGTGAATCCAGCAGACTGGTGACCACTGGAGGGAGTCCAAGAAGGATGGAGCTTTTTCATACCAAATCCCCAGAGAATTGTCATTACTTGACCTGACTGGTGGTTTCCTGGAAGAATCCACTGAAAAAGTTAAAAACAGCTTTTTCTCTAGGCACTTGTTAAAAACAATTAGAGGCAACTGTTGAACATCACAGGTGCGTGATGCAATAAATAAAACTGGGACAAACAGTTGGCTAAAACTTAAAAGAAAAATCTGAGAAACGATGTCCATTGGAAACTTTGCCAAGTTCTGATACATTTCTTGGAATCTAAAAGGCCAGATGCATACAGAGGACTATGCATGTGTCCAAGTCTGGGCATACGCTCAGGAAAGATCTGAGAAGGCCCTAGTCTCTCACCTCCAGCTGAAATCAGATCTCTGCACAAGAAGGAAGTTTTATATCCCAAGACACAGGCTCCCTCCAAAAACTACTGAGCTGTATACTTTAAAATAGTAAATTTTATTGTATATGAATTAAATCTCAATTTTAAAATATATTGGTCTATATCTGAAATTAAATAAAAATGAGAGTAGGTAGCATTGACATAATATTGATAGGAAAGAGCCAGACACTCTATTCACATGAAATTCAAAAATGGGCAAAACTACCATTTATTAATAAAGTTCCAGATAGTGGTTACCTCTTTGGGGAATGTTTTGTGTAAGGGGATATGAGGGAGACTTCTTGGGGCCTAGGAAAATTCTATCATGATTGAGACTGTGGTAACATGAAGGGCATTACACCTCCATGTATAAATTCATCAAGTTGCACACGTAGGATATGTGTGCTTCACTGTAGGAGTTCTACCTCCATAAAAATAAAAAATAGATATATAAGGAGAGTAGCTGTTGTCATATCAACATTTTGCTGTAGTTGAATATACATGTATGTATATACTAGCTCATGATGTAAAATACATTTATTTCTGTGGGCATAATCAAAATGTTTGAAAATCCTGAACTAGAATGCTAGAATTCTGTGGAAAAACTTGACCTGCTTTGAGATAGGAACAATTTGAGTTTATCAGGCACATTTCTGAGAATACAATGAAAATAGAGTACAAGTTGCAGCAAGTTTCTAACTAATAAATCAACCTCACAGTGATTTAGATTTAGTCATTACAACACCCTGGCCTTAGCTTTCGCTGTACTTTTTTCATGAACCTTCTTCCACACCAAAGCCAAAAATGACCTCCTTTTTTTCTGAAGCTTACATTTTTGATTGGCATCTCCGTTCTAGTATATGCAAACATCTGACATTGACCTAGCATAGTGTTTATGTACTGTTTTTCTTTCCTAATTGTAAAACCCTAGATTCTAGTAATTATATCATTCTTTTCCTCTTTCTCCATAAAACTCAGCATAAGTAGTTTGCCCTTGATACTGCATAGAAGAATAAACACATTAAGAAACCAATTAATATAATAATCTTTGAAATGTATGCCTTACTAAAATTTACAACACAGAAAATAACAAAAGTTGGTGAGGATGCAGAGAAAAGGGAACCCTCTTAGGCTGTTGGTGGGAAGGCAAACTGGTGCAGCTACTCTGGAAAACAGTATGGAGTTTCCTCAGATTGCTACAAATAGGACTATCCTACAACCCAGCAATTGCATTACTAGGTATTACCAAAAGGATACAAAAATACCGACTCAAAGAGATACATGTCCCCCTAGTGTTCATAGCAGCATTGTCAACAATAACCAAATTATGAAAAGAGCCCAAATGTCCATCAACTGATGAATAGATAACCAAGAGGTAGGGGGTGTGTGTCTATGGAATATATACTTAGCCATAAATTGACTGATGGAATGGAATCAATTCCATTTGGAATGGAATGGATTATGGAATATTGGAATAATGAAATATTACTCAGCCATAAAAACAAATGAAATGTTGCCATTTGCAACCATGTGGTTGGAGCTAGTGTGTATTGTGTTAAGCAAAAACAAGTCAAAGAAGACAAATAACATATGACTTCACTCATGTGTGGAATTTAAAGAAAGAAAACAGATGAACATAGGAGAAAGATAAAAAGAAGAAGAGAGGGAGGCAAACCATAAGACTCTTAACTGTAGAGAACAAACTGAGGGTTACTGGAGAGGAAGTAGGCAGTAGTTGGGGTAAATGGGTGATGGGTATTAAGGAGAGCACTTGTTATGATGACCACTGGCTGTTATATGTAAGTGATGAATTACTAATGAAACTATTATTAGACTGTATGTTAACTAACTAGAATTTAAATAAAAACTTAAAACATTAAAAAAATGAAATATATGCCTCAGAAGTTCAAAGTAGATGTATAATAAGAATAAAAATATAATATTTACATACAAATAAAAGCTGATCAAACAATATAGGAGTAAAAGAAAGTGTGTACATAAATGTATGTATATATGTATCGATGTTTGTATTATACAGTCTATTGAGTATGTATCTGGAGACTTAAAATTATCATTCTTTAGTAGGTCAATGTGATTACTCCTTCAGAGCTCACAAGTCCCCTTTTCCACTCTGTACCTCATATACAGGCTGCTAAACCAAGTTCATAGTTCACTAGTATCAGGGAAAGCTGGCGAAAATAAGAAATGACAGATCACCCCAGAACTATAGTAAAGGATTTTTGACTCTTCAGTAAACAAGGCAATCATTTATCATCACTTGGCTTAGAGATACCCAGGAAAATTTGGAGATAGAGCTGAGCCATATTCCTCAATCAAACAATTTATTTACTTACATATCTTCAAGAAAACAATGTAAACAAAATCTGTCTCTTTAATTGAATCTTATTCTTTATGTGATATTTTTGATGAAGACAAAAATCATAGAAGCCAGATAGGAATCAAATATGTATTTCTTCAGGCCTGCGCCTTTCAGAGCCAGCTTATGGGTTGGCAGTTCGAACTGTATGTGATCTCTCCTGTTGGTAACTGCTGCTACTCTTCGCTGATTGACTGTCGTTGATTGACCAGTGGGTGGTGAACAGCAGGAGAGAAAGACCACACAGCCTGAACAGCAATGAGGAAGCACTTAAGACATTTTTCAAGGCCTCAAGTTGTCTGGTGTTTATTTTCTTTCAAAGGCACACATGTAATGAACAGTTCAATCTTAGCTCTAAGAAGAGCAATTGCTGTTGAAAAGCAGAGTTCTTACAAAAATATAAGCCTCGTTAAAATCCAGGTATTACTAAATTCTCATTTTATTATAATCCTCTCCATGTCTCAATTTAAGCATCTGAAATAAGGTGTGTGAATCTTAAATTAATTTTAAAAAAATTTTTAAATGAATTTAAACATCTTAAAATAAGGTGTGTGAACCTACTGCTTAGCTGAATTCTTTACCACTAATTTTGAGTAAATAATAATAGAACAGCTATCCCCAACTTCAGGATCTCTCTTTCATAATCATAGAATTTGAAATTTAGAAAATGTAGGATCTGACATTCATAGACAATTCTCTTTAGTGTGCATAACACCTTATTGTTAGCTTATTTTAAAAAAAGGGGGATGGCAAAATAAAAGCAGTTTTCATTAACTTTAACACTTTTGTATTGAGTCAGGCTTAGGCATTTACGTCAAATTCCCTTCTCTTGCAGTTAGGAAAGCTTCAACCACCTAGATTTCAGATCAGTAACCTAAGAATAGAAAGTTGCAATTAAATCATAAATTGTCATGTCTGAGATTTTATTTTACCCTTCTTACAAACTAATAAATTTGTTATTGTTGTGTGGATTCCGGTAGAAGACACAAGACTCCTGGTTCAGAGACAAAGGATTTTATTACAGCAGGGCAAGCCATGTGAGCATCAGCATGATGTGTTGGTTCCCTTTGTTTCAACTCCTATGGGGGTGAAGCAGAGACCTGGATGGATGCTGTGTCCACAGTGGGTTTGTGTGCAGTTAGAGAAAAGAAGGAATCATCATGTCCAGGAGTGGTCAAGGAGAACCCTGAATTTTCAAAATATATCAACATAACCCCAACTCTTTTCCTACTGATGAGTATCCAGAAGTCAATCAAAATATATACATATACTTTTCTGAGGACCGTGGCCTTCAGGGACCAAACTACCTTGCTCAGGTGTGTAGACCAGAAGGAGGTAGGGAGAGTCAAATATTTTTTAACTGATTTTTAAAGAAGACTTTTCAGATGCTCAGCAATACTTGATTTTTCAAGATGGTAGTGAATGTGGGATATCCATCAAATACCTTAATATTTGGCTCATTTTGAACCAGCCTTTGTGACAAAAGACATGTTATTTTTGAACTCTAAATAGATTGAAAAGCTGAAAACATGACATAGTTTAATCTCAAGACCAACAGTGCTGTGGCCAGAGTTGGCTGACTAGATAGGAAAGTGAAAAAGTTTCAACAATGGTAAGCTAGCAGTAGCCCCAAGAGGGGGTCAAGTTGGTGTATTGAATTTGTCAGGAGTAAACAGCATCAGTTTCCCAATCCGTGTGTCTTCCTTCTCTGCAATACAAACAGTTCACGTTTGGTAGCAATCACAGGTCTAACAAATGGGGGTGCCTTCTGCATCTGAAACATAAAATCATTTACTGAGTATCTGGTCTACGATGGCATGTCTGTTACCGCATATTGTGTGCCAATGAGTCCAGGTAGTGATGGCAGTGGCCAGGGTGATGTAGGATTTATCTTCTTCTTCTGCTGCTGCTGCTTCTTCTTCTTCTTCTTCTTCTTCTTCTTCTTCTTCTTCTTCTTCTTCTTCTTCTTCTTCTTCTTCTTCTTCTTTTTTAAAGATTTTATTTATTTATTTGAGATAGGGGGCAGGGCAGTGCACAAGCAGGGGAGCAGCAGGCAGAGGGGGAAGCAGGCTCTCCACTGAGCAGGGAGCCTGATGTGGAGCTCGATCCCAGGACTCCGGAATCATGACCTGAGGTGAAGGCAGATGCTTAGCCAACTGAGCCATTCAGGCATCCCAAACTCCTTGATTCTCTTTGGTCCCATCAGAGAATGGGCCAGTACAATGGCACTAAAGAGGAGTATCTTTGGTCTGCCAGTGTGAGATTTTCGAAGTGGCAGCCAGATGACTAGGTCACTAACAATTAACAGCCCAGGAGGATTGAGAGCCATCTGCTTTTGGTTTTTTTTGTTTTGTTTTGTTTCAGGTAGCACTGAAACAGGTAGTTTTCAGGTAGCACATTGTCATGGTAACATTCTTTCCTCTTCTTGCCTGGAAGACAGAGAGTAATAACCAAGGCGCCTTTTGGGTGGATGTTTTCAATATTACTTCTCACCACCCACCTCATTAATAGATAGGGTAGGGAGAGACCCATACTCTGTCCAGCACCCTCCATTCTTGCCCATGGCTTGGGCAAGAGCACTTGCTGTTAGATTCCAGGGAGTCCTTCATATCTCTGAACCTGACCTTTAGGGTTTTGTCCTCCTTTACCAGCAAGCCATATGTCTCTTTCACTATCTTATCCTTGTCACCAGAACTACTGAGTCTGAGAGTTTTTTCTTTACAAGCTAATAAGTTAACCTGTAACTGTTTCAAGGATATGAGCACACTGGCAGAAGATACAAGACTTCTGGGTCAGAGACAAAAGAATGTATTACTTACAGCCCAGCAAGTGGCACGAGCATCAACATGTTTGCTTTGGTTCTCTTTGACCCCAAGTTCCATGGGAGTGCTATAGAAGACCCGGATGAATGCTGCATGTACAAATTGGGTTTGCATTGCAGCTGAGGAACATTTGTGGAACCTCGTGTTTGAGGGCAAGCAGCAAGCAAGCCTGCTCTTTTTCCTGAAGGGAGACTCAGGGTCATTCCTGCAAATTGACCTGCATAAGCAACGGTCAGTATCATGTATTCTAGATACACTCTGGAAGAAGGACAGGGATATTCAGGGCCCATGGTGATTGCCTCTCCCAAAATTAACATCATACACTGATTTTACCCCGGATATTCTGCTAGTACTTTTCCATCTTATTTCATTTAATCTTTATAACACCTTTGAGTCAGGTACCATTAATATCACCCTCATTTAATGGATGAGAAAACTGACATTCATAGAGTCTAACTGGCCAAATTTGTTTGATCGTAAGGGGAAAAACTAATACTGAAACCCAAGTCTGACATCAAAGTGCGTTCTCTTATCCACTGTGACAAATGTCTCTCAAGCAGTAGATATGAAGTATTGTATTCTTCAGAGTATTTTAATAAATGTAGACTTTTAAGGTGTGGACGCTTCCATAAAGACAGTTTAATAACTAACAAGTTTAAATACACATGTTAGGGGAACACAACAGATTTCTGATGAAATTACCATGATAGTAGTTGTGTTCTCTTATAGATGCCAACAAAATGTTCATATACATCTTGAAAGGTAAACACTTGCCTTGGTTTCTACCAGACTGTCCTAGTCTATACCTGTAGTTCCGTTGTATTCATTAATAGTGCTCCCACAGGATATCAAAATAATTGATCCTCATGATTTTTAATCTGAGGGTAGTTTTCTTCAGAAGTTAATGAAAACATAAAGGGAAAACACTCATTGGAAATGTTATATATCAGAGGAGCAGTTTGAAGCTTTATATGTAAGAGCAGTCTTTTCAAAACAATTAGTTTGGAAATTTATCTACTAAACCCAGTAGCAGCTTAATCAACAGTTTCTAATGTGCATCATTGCTCTTCTGTTCATTCCTACTTTGTTTTCCCATTTTCTGATGACTCAGATCCCCATCTATATCCAGCGGATAAACTCTGGTCAATGTATACAGAAGACAAATCTGATAGGAAGGAATAGAGGCCAGTTTCTAACTTTGAAACTTAGTTCTACATTCTAAAATAACATTTAACAAATATTTTAACTAATCACTGGCTGTGTGCATGCCGTTGAAAGCTCTAAATAGGAGAACTAAGCTTTAAATCCATTTCCACCTATGCATGCAGTACCTAGCAACATCCCTACGTATATCTGAAACATTACAGTGAAACATTCAGAGGAATAAGAGCATGAGTTCTAGTTGAACTTATAGTTCAAATATACACATGTGTGAATATATAGGTGAAATGAAAATATAAGGTAAATGCAAAAGAATTAAATTTTTGATAATTTCATTATTGGTAAAATTGCATCAGTTTGTAAAAGTGGCAAGAATGATAAGGGAGTTGAGGGAAATTGGAGGGGGAAATGAACCACGAGAGACTATGGACTCTGAAAAACAATCTGAGGGTTTTGGAAGGGTGTGGGGTGGGAGGTTGGGAGAGCCTGGTGGTGGGTATTAAGGAGGGCACATATTGCATGGAGCACTGGGTATGGTGCATAAACAATGAATTCTGTTACACTGAAAAGAAATTAAATTTTAAAAAACGGTAAAAAAAAAATAATGATAATACAGACAGCAATAAAAATGGCAGGCACTACTTCCAGGAGTTTTCACCTAATCAAGGAGAGAAGATACTCTCAAGGAAACTTATATAGGTTTCTCCTACCCAAAAATAGAGCGTTCCTATGAAATCTTTCATAAGCCTAAAGGGCATAAAGCAAAGAAGCAGTTACCATTAATTTGCATGGAAAAATTTCAAATGTTCCTAGATGCAAAAAAAAAAAAAATAACCTGTTAGGCTTTTCTGATGTCTTAGGACATAATTTGCTAATGGACACTCAAAACAAATCAGTGTAAAACACTGATGCTCACAGATATTTCAAAGCTATGGCCACTTGATATGGAAATGCTGAGTGGTTCCTGGGGAAAGAGTTTGATGAGGTCCCCTTTTTTTTTTTTTTTTAAGAGAGAGAGAGTGTGTGAGCACAAGCAGGGGGAGGGGTAGAGGGAGAAGCCCACTCCTCACTGAGGAGGGAGCCCAACGTGGGACTGGAGCCCAGTACTGCGGGATCATGGCCTGCACTGAAGGCAGTTGCTAAACCGACTGAGCAACCCAGGGACCCCAGTGGCGTCACTTTTGCTGCTCAGACTGCACACCACCTCTAAAACCGTGCTCCCTGCAAAACAAAGGCCAAACGTTATTTTCACTTCTCACCTCATAAAGTGAAAATCTTCTTTGGATTTCTTTCAGTTAGTGAAAACAGGTATAACATATGTCTTTCATAAAAACGAAGTGGCATAATGTGAACTTTAGAAAGGTGGGGTGTACTGATGTTATCAAATTGTTGTTTCTCACCAACGTGACCGGAAGTTCGCACCTCTGTTTAATAGAACATTCTCTGTTGCATAGAGAAAACAGTATGGAAAGAGCCCCGAGTGAGAAAAGAGCTGGAAAGTGAAAGTTGTGTTCAGTCTGGACATCTGTAAGGAGAGAGTTAATGTATGCACAGCCTGTGGGAAGAGAGATGTGGTTTGAAAGGTGTTAAAAGCCATTTACTTTTAGCGGATTAGACCACCCGCTGCACAGCAATATCCTGAGGGAATAGAGGACAGCTCAGTTTTGATGAGAGAAGGAGGAGAGACCAAATCATGGACGTTATTTGGATAACAACTCAAATCTATGAGTTGGATGCCTCAGGAGGGAGCCCTTGATATTAAAGAGGTTCCAGCATGGGGATCTGGAGTTCCTGGGGAGGAAGAATGGAGAGAGAATAAAAACAGAGCTGTAGGGACTTAGGCAGATGAGGAGTAGAGTTTGTATAGTTCCCATGCTCAGAATATCATGATTTAATCCTGGAGAGAATATCTAGCCCCCAGTCATTCTTGTACCAACATGACATGCCTTCTATTTGCCATGTTTTAGAGATAATCATTCAGAATTCAAACCCCTATGAATCTCCTTAGGCTCCCTCTAAAGGGTTACCCTTCTGAGGGATGAAAAGTGAGCAACTTTAAGATGCACCCCATTTAATTGCTACAATTAAAGTAGCAAATATGCAAGTAGGTAAACTCACAGTTAGAAGTAAGCCAGAAGTTCTACGGTATCTGGACTCATTCCAGTTAGCTCTTGGGCAAGTCACCTGACCTCTTTACCTGAATTTTTCCCATAGTTAAAACAGGGCAGATCACTTCTCTCCTACCATGTTTCATAGGAATATATACTGGATTCTTTTTAAAGAATGGGGGAGAGTTCAGTATTATACTGAACATAGGGAATCTTCCTACATGAACTTCAAAATATTCCATTATTTTTGTTTCAAAAAACGTAAAATTCCACTTCAGTTACCCTTTGTACCATCTTCCTCACGATGTTATCATTGTACATTTTCTGAAATTAACAGACATACTTCCTACTGAAGCACTGACAGCAGATAAAACAGGGTTATGGGCTCTAAAAAGAACAAAGTCCTATACACAAAAGAATTTTTTCTCCCAGAGTTAAGAAAATTCAGCTTGAAGGATTGGCAAACACCCAAGACATTATTCAGCATACCTGTATATTACCTGGGTCCATGCTGGCAAGCCAGCTAAATGGGGAGAGGTGCTCTCCGGAGATTAATTCTGTTTCCTTTCATTTTCCACACTGGAGTCTCTCTTGTTATAATTTACTTCCAGAACTTCAGTTTCCAGGTTACATGCAATACTAAAAGCAGGGGATTCACACTTCTAAATTGCTCTTCTTCCCCATTCTCATGCTTCTTTTCAGAAAACACACCAAAACAATGACCAGCTAATTGAAACAACCATATAATTTACAGATGGAGGTTCTGTAGTGCCATCATGGGAGACTTTTGCCCTCCTCATTGCTAATCTAATTCTGTTAGGATCATCAAAAGAAGGTAAACTTCTCAAAAAGAATGATTGATAATCTCCCAGGACAAAGAGAATGGAAAACAATGGAAACAGGGCCTCCTCTCATTTTTAGTCATCCAGGCTTTAATTTTGAAATCCAGGACTGTGGGGGTTGAGAACATAATACCTTTTAAGAGAGAGAAAAAGAAAATGATATACTCGTGGCATAATTTTGTTCCAATTTATAATGATTTCTTCGAAAAGATGTTGTAATTATGTAATTTTATATTTATATAATTCTGTTAAGACTTGAAATGGCTTTGAATCACCACTCCCTGACCCCACCAAAGACCAAAGTAGTTTTAAATGAGGCTGCTCTTCCCACAGAGAAAAAATTTCTACAATCATCTGATTGATGCCCTGTGATAGATTATTTGGATGATGCGCTTCTCTGTCCTCAAACTTTAAGTCACTTGATAAACTTATGAATATCCCCAGATATGACATATACTCCTCTGCCTTCTTTGCCAAGTCTTCAGGAATTCCTTCAAATGTCTACGAGGAGACCCCTCAACTTTGTGTGTCTGAGTGCTGCACCCGTTTCTCATGTTAGTGCTAAATGGAGTCAGAGGGTATTTCCGGTCTAGAGCCACAAATTTTATGTTCATATTTTTATAGAATCAAGGGAGAAAAGCTAAAATAAGATGGATGACAAAAAGGAGAAAAAGAAAATGATCCAACTTTCATGTATAGATAGTGAAATCTTGGAAGCCATATTCCACTAATCCTTTCTCTTGCCGCAACATCAAAGCAAAAGCATGCATATAAGAACCAAAAGTAAATGCCCTCCAATTATAGCGCTGTTTGGTTAAAAATAGAGAATAAAATGTAATAGTTAGATTCAACCTGGAGTCTGATATCTAATCCTGTTCTAAGCCTGTTCTGCCCTTGTTATAACTTTGGAAAATTTCTTAAACTCCAAATTCTTGAGTTTACTCATTTGTAAAATGGGGAGTTTTACCTACATCATAAGTCTACATTGAGAATTAAATCAACTGCACGTATACAACATTTAGCTCAGTTTCTAGCAAGAGGTATAGGACTCAGTTACATTAGCTGTTAGCTACAAGCATGCCTATCTTCAGTTCTTCATGGTCCAGCCCTAATATTTTCATCAGACCAACGGAAAGAATCAGGGAAGTTAACAAATCCCATTTCTTCATGAAAAAAAAAAATTTTCTAATTGGCTTAAATTTTTAAAATAGTACTCATACTTTCTGCCCTGAAACTTGGTTAACCTTGGTGGTAATCAGAATACATGTTTACTCCCTTTTATCTTTTTGTTATTATCAAGCTTAGCAGTTAGTCTCTTTGCTACAGAATTACTACATTCATCTCTTCCACCCTTTAAATCAACTGACCTAAAGTAAAGTCAAACAATGAACCAATTGCCATACATTGTCATAAGAACAATGGGTCTACTACTGAAATTGTGACTAAAACATGATTTCAGGATCACATGGAAAATTAATCCTGAGAGAAATTAAATTTTAAAATGGTGACACCGTGGTGTACTGCAGGGAGATAGGAGGAATGTGGGAAAAAAATAAAGGTAGCTGATCAGAGAATATGTGACATGAACATCAGAGGTTTGGGAATTTAGAGGGAGAGAAAGGGAAATAGCAGGTGACTTATATTCTTATGAAGTTTGTAATTCTGTAGTGACCTGTGGATTTCCATTAGTGACAGGCATATTATCAGTTACTTTCCCACGTGGTATCTGTCACGAATACTTTAAGTTGGTTCACTCAACCCCATTGCAATTCCCTTTGAGTATATCTTCTTATAATAAAGACTGAAACACTAAAGACTACATTTTCACACTCCCTTACAGTTAAGAATTTGTAGATGTATAGTTGGGAGTATTTTCTGGCTTCATTGTTCCTGGCTCTATAGCATTCCATATTTTTCCCTTGACTTCCTGGAGCTTCTTTATCTTATCTAATACTCTGTAATACATAGCTTTCTGGTTAAACTAGTGTGTTAGGGTTCTCCAGAGAAATAGTTCCAAAGGGATAAATATAGAGAGATTTACTTGAAGAAACTGGATCTTGCAATTGTGCAGGCTTGGCAAAACCAAAATGTGCATTGTAGGCCAGCAGGATGGAGACATTTGTATTTCCAGTCCCAAGGTCTTCTGCTGGCAAAATCCCCTCTTCAGGGAGGTCAGTCTTTTTCTATTAAGATTTTCTACTGACTGGATGTGGTCCATCACATTATGGAGAGTAATTCACTTCATTCAAAGTTTGTTAATTTAAATGTTAATCTCACCTTTTAAAAAAGCCTTCACAGGAAGACCTGGAATGTTTGACCTAGTATCTAGCTACCCTGGCCTAGCCAAATTGACACATAAAACTACCTACCATAGCTCATTAGAGTGGATTTTGTGGTCCATGATGAAAAACTCTAATATCATATCGTTTCACATAACCCCCACAGTAAACCTGAAGGTTAAGAATTGCAGTCCTTACTTTATCGATAAAGAAACCAGTTTAGGAAAATGTTTTGCACTGTTCTATGAAGTTAAAAAGCTGAAGATGTTTTGAAGCCAGAACTCAAGATCCCAAATCCAGTTTGATTACAGTTCTATTGCCAATAAATCCATTTACAAAGATGAAACTAACCACAAGGGAAAATTAAGAGCTAATAAACAAGCAAGTACTAACCCGAAATGTAAAAAGATGTTATATGTCTGTTATATATCTACAGTTTGGGTCTGGAGTAGAATTTTAAGGAAAAAGTGGATTTTAAGGTGGATAAGATTTGTGTATATGCTAAGCAAAGAAAGAAAACGTTCCAGATAAAGGAAACAGAACGAAACAAATGCACGGGGTAGATATATGCATGAATATTTGGAGGCTGGTTAGGTGTCTGGGCCAACTAGGAAAGTAGAGAGGGAAGAAATTTGATATCTAGACTGGGACAGAATATGACAATGTTAAAATTGATAACATAGGTAACCATTACAAGTTCTTGGGCTGAGAAGCATCTTGATGAATATGGGGGTCAGCTATTCTAGTGGTTCCCAGTCTTCATTTCCAGTCCTGGCACACCTACCCTGTATTTCCACCTGATCCCAAAACATGTTTTATATCCACCTCAAATCTCTCATTCCCAATGTCAACTATTTTATTCCCAGAGAGGCTCTTTTTTTAAACAATGGTATTGCTATTTCTTCCAGTCTTCCAAACTACATCTTTTATGTTTCCTTCTTTTTGTCCCCTAGATCTAATGTTCAACAGGGCATCATTTCTTCATTTCAATTGTCACCTGAGAGCCTGGTAAGATTTAATGCATCTCCATGTGCCCAGATTAGAAGAATAGCTTCCTAACTGATGTCTCTGTTTCTAGCATAAAGAACGGTTGTAGAAAAATATGCTTATGTTCTCAACACAGTGACTGGCTCTCCAAATTTTAAGCGTTATTTACAGCTTAGGTAGTAAAAAGTCTACCTCTGCTCGAAAGATTTGGCATAATTCTTAGAAAGAGGTGAGTGTATTAGATATATTCCCCAACCCCTGCCCCCAGGCAGAATTAATTATTCCCACAGGACTCTAAACTTGCCTAAAGATGGGATATATCACACTGTTTTATAGTTAATTATTTATATGCCTGTCTACCTCCAAAGAGTAAGATTTTTAATCCAGCACCATACCACTTTTTCACCATTAAGCCCTACCCTCCAACCTGTCATACCTTCACTTCTGTGTAGCAAATTTAGAGCTTAATATTATAATTACCGTCACAGACAATTATTTCTCATATCTCTTCCTCCATCTTTCTCGGCAAAGCCCCATGTCTGATTAAATTCACCTGTCTTGCCCTTCCATGCCTGCGTCCAAACAACTGAACTCTGCTGGAGAGTAATACAGAATCAGGCTAACGGATCGCACTATAAATGCATGAACACAAATATAAAACGATCACTCAACACAACATAGCAATATTTTCATACTTCTTATTTTTGTTTTACCGCTCTCTAAATTGACTAGCTCACACCCTGAACTCTCTCCTGGAACCACCTGTATTCCCCCACTTCCTATCCAGCTGATGATTTTACTTCAGACTTAAAGTTTTTAATAGAAGCCATCCAATCGGTAGTCTCTCCCCTACCCTCCACACATCTGCCAATAAATCCTCCATTTGAAGAGATACTTCTGCTTCCTTCCTGCAAGTGTGCATGAACCGTCCTTGCTGGAGTCCACTTGTATTCTGGATTCCAGATACCATTTTCTTCTCAGGATCTTTGTTCCTGAACTTTCTCTACACCGTTAGTTTTCTCTTTTCTCATCTCTTAATCTCGTTTCCTTCCCCAACCTCTCCCCATGCTGGTTATATCTATCATCTCTCTTTTTTTTAAAAAAGTATTTTCATTGACTCTAGATCCTCCTCCAGTGAACACCCATTTTTATCCTCTTTTTTTTAAAGATTTTATTTATTTATTTGACAGACAGAGATCTCAAGTAGGCAGAGAGGCAGGCAGAGAGAGAGGAGGAAGCAGGGTCCCTGCTGAGCGGAGAGCCGGATGCGGGACTCAGATCCCAGGACCCCGGGATCATGACCTGAGCTGAAGGCAGAGGCTTAACCCACTGAGCCACCCAGGCGCCCCCATTTTTATCCTCTTCATAGTGAAAGTCGCACTTCCACTTTTTCACCTCAGTCTCTTCTCAACTCCCTCCAATTAGGCTTCTCTTTCTACCCAGAGAGAGAGAGAGAACACAAGAGTGGTGGGGGAAAGGGAGCAGGGGAAAGAGAGAAGTAGACTCCACACTGAGGGAGGAGTCCCGTACCCCAGGACCCTCAGATTGTGACCTGAGCTAAAGTCAGAGGCCTGATTGAGCCACCCAGGTGCCCCAAACTGATTGCTTCTTGAAAGACTTTCACTTCCTAGTTTCAGTGAAGGATTACTTTCATACTACTCGTCACTCTATCTCAGTGTCCTGCTTGCTCCTCTTCAGATCACTAAATTTTGGAGTGATGTGGGACTCCCTGCTGGGTAACTTTTTCTTCTTTTTCTACACACTTTAGATAGATTAGCCTATTTAGTACTATGGTTTTAAATATCTAGTTAACAAGTTGTTCCATATTTATATGTCTAAACTGAATCTAGTATCCAAACTCTTGCATCTAACTGCATTTTTCTCACATCTCTATTTGGATGTCTACTGTGCATCTAAAAGCTGACATTAATTACCACCACGGAACTCCTTATTCCTATCCCATTCACCCTCACAAACTTGCTTTTCTCCCCAGTTTTCCCCCATCTTAGTGCTAATTTCCTATCTAAATAGGTGTTCAAGCCAAAAATACTAAGATTCATCTTTATTTCTATTCCTGATTCATCTCTATTTCTATATCCCCCCATTTAATCCATTAGTAGGATCTGTAGACCTTCCTGAAAACATATTTCATATCTGTCTACTTTCTGCTTCCTCTCTTGCCCCTTCACACTCCATTTCTACACAACACCCAGTAGGAGCTCATAAAACTACAAAACAGCTTGTACTGTTTCAATGTTCCACCCTTCACCTTCACACCAAATAGAACAAAATGCAAAAGTTTTCCCTGGCTTACCCTTACCATTTGTCCTATAACACTCTTTCCCTCAGTCATCATGCTTCCTCTACACTTACCTTCTTTCTTCTCAAGCCCAAGAGATGTGTTTCTACCTTGGAATTATTACACTCCTGCACTCTCTGCTTTGAGTGTTCCTCCCAATCTTCATGGGACCAGTTCTTCTTTTTTTTTTTTCTGTATTTGTTTTTATTAATTATTTTTATGAACATGTAATGTATTATTTGCCCCAGGGGTACAGGTCTGTGAATCATCAGGCTTACACATTTCACAGCGTTCACCATAGCACATACCCTCCCCAATGTCCATAACCCAACCACCTTTTCCTTACCCCCACCTGCCCCCCAGCAACCCTCAGTTTGTTTTGCAAGATTAAGAGTCTCTTATGATTTGCCTCCCTCCCGACATGGGACCAGTTCTTAATCGCTAGTCAGGTCTTGTTTCGAATGTCACCTTCTCAGATTTTTTTTTCTGTTTATCAGTCTAAAGTACTCATAAATTACATCTTATGAGATTGCCCTTTTGCAAATTTTGGCATAATTAACATTTGATTTTTCTTCTTTTTTTTTAAAGATTTTATTTATTTGACAGAGAGAGACACAGCAAGCGAAGGAACACAAGCAGGGGGAGTGGGAGAGGAAGAAATAGGCTTCCCGCCAAGCAGAATATTTGATTTTTCTTATTAAATAATTTATCCATTTATTCATTCTTTCTGTGTTTTTTTTTTTTTTCATTATCTATCACATTAGAATACAGCCATCATGGAAATTTATTCCATAACTGGCTTGTTCCCTGATATATCTATAGTGCCCAGAAAAGTGATTTGGTAGCTTATAAGAATTCAATAATTGAAGTGAATAAAAATGAGATCTATGGTAGTCATTAGTGACCCTGATGAATTAAACGTCTTAGATCTTTGTAGCTGGCTATGGCCATCTAACTAGTTTTGGCCAAAAAGTTGTGAGCAGAAGTGATTTGTTCACTTCTGGGTATGAACATTTAATGTCACCGCAAGAACCTACAGAGTTCCCTTTCTCTCTGGCATGTGAGTATTTGGAAAATCCATCAGCCTGTCCTGCAGTGAGGGCAATGATGACATGGGAATAGAGCTTCCAGCCAACTCACAATAGACAGATACATGAGCAAGAAATAACTGTCTGTTGTTTTTAGTTATTGAGATATTGAGCTTTTATGTTACATAGCACAATCCAGGATATCCTGATAAATAAAAGAGCTATCTTTACATCTTTATCAAATTGTTTTGTATAAGTATGCCATATACTTTTCAGAATATTTGTCAGAGTTAATGTAAACTAAAGATAATATTTATTGAACACTTATATATGCCACTCAGAATGCTAGCTAAGTTCTTGGTATATAAATGTCTTGCAGAATTCTTGCAACAGCATTTTAAGTCATATTCTGTTACTCTGTCCATTTTACAGATTAAGAAACTGAGCTGCAGAAAGATTATTTAACTTGCCTAAGCTCACACAGGTAGTAAGTAGCAGAGTTGGGACTTAGAATCCAAACTTAAGCAATGTCTCAAAATCTAGTTGTTTTGAAAAAGATAAGGTATATATGGGGTGCCTGGGTGGTTTAGTCAGTAAAGGGACCAACTCTTGATTTCAGTTCAGGTCATTATTTCAGGGTTATGGGATCAAGCCTTGTGTGGCATTCTGCATAGGCTCTGCACTGGGCTCCCTGATAGGCTGCATGCTGGGCATGGTGCCTGCTTAAGATTCCCTCTCTCGCTCTCCCCCATCTCTCTCTTTCTCTTTAATAAAAAAAGAAGAAAAGATAAGAACATAAAACAGTGTGGCACCTGGGTGGCTCAGAGGGTTAAGCCTCTGCCTTCAACTCGGGTCATGGTCTCAGGGTCCTGGGATCAAGCCCCACATTGGGCTCTCTGCTCACTGGGGAGCCTGCTTCCCCCCACCCCCTGTCTCTCTACCTGCCTCTCTGCCTACTTGTGATCTCTCCCTCTCTGTGTCAAATAAATAAATAAAATCTTAAAAAAAAAGAATATAAAACAGTTATCAAATTTCCTATCACACATTATTTTCTCAATTGATAACTATAATTTAACAACATATTAAATCTATAGAGAATGACACAAATGCAAAGTGTTTGTTTTTGTTATCTTTAAGACTTTGTCTTTTCTCAACACTTAGTAAGAAATGTCTAAAAAGCTGTATTTACAGAAGACTAGAGTAAGAATTGGTATTTACCTGGTTACTCTGATCAACATAGACAACCACATTGACAATCCAGGAGGTTTATTTTAGGAGGCCTAATATAAACTTTAAATATGTGTCTTTTAAAGAAATTTAATCAGTATGGATACAGTGGGAAAGTATTTACTAACTTCCCAGTAGTATATTTGGCATTGTGGGATCAAGTTAGGACTGAAACTTGAGAACAAATAAAATTGTTAAAGAATAGTATAGATCTTCATTTTTAAATGTCATTCAATAGAGATAGACAGTAATTCTAGTGAAAGTTCAAAGGAGAGAGATCACTAGATTGCTATATTTAGAAGTTTGATACGGATGTTTCTAACTTTACACAGTTATGTCACCATTCAATTAATGTGGAAATCAAGCTACATTTTAAATGAATTCTACTTGATCACTAAAAGGATTCCAAGTATACTAAAATCCAAATATTAAACAAGCATAAAAGAGACTTGATACATGCTTGTTGTCAGAATGATGTATAACTTTATATACTTTAGGCTCTATTTGCGAGAAATGTAACTATAACTTTTTATATAAGTATTTCATTCATTATAAGTTCTGAATGTTAAAACCTAAATATTCCTAATTGAAAATTCCCTAGAATGATCAGATAAATGTCATGGAAAAGATGCAGTAAGTTTAGCAAATTCTCTCAGGGAAAAGGAACTCTATGTAGTTAGCCCCATAAATACATTGAAACTGAATTGGACAAAGATTACTCTTGCTGTCAAACTGTATGGAAGACACTTAAGGGAGGAGTTGCTGTTGGTTGTGTTTATCTTAACTACATAAATCCAACTGCACTCTAGGTATTAAGTTGTGAAAGCGCTGTTGTTAAATTTCAAACAGAAGTAGGATATTTGACTGCTAGAATTTTACTACTTTTTTTTAAAGATTTTATTTATTTATTTGACAGACAGAGATCACAAGTAGGCAGAGAGGCAGGCAGAGAGAGAGGTGGAAGCAGGCTCCCTGCTGAGCAGAGAGCCTGATGCGGGGCTTGATCCCAGGACCCTGGGATCATGACCTAAGCTGAAAGCAAAGGCTTTAACCCACTGAGCCACCCAGGCTCCCCAATTTACTACTTTTTTTTTAAATGATGGAAGCCTGTCATATGTATGAATTTCTGAGAACTTAAGACAGCTGAATATTTGAGTGAGTTTAACTAAAACAGTTTTCCATTCTTTAAGAATGAATTGCACTGGGATAGGCAAAACAGTATTAGGCTTGAGACGTGAAATTTATAGATGAAGGAGAAGATAAGCTAAGTCAGGAAGAAAGCATAGAAAGGAGGAAAGGAAAATGAAAGAAAGAAGAAAAATGGCTGGAATAAATATGGCCTTTGATAAATAGTTTGTTAATCATTCTTATGTATCTTGATTTGATGACTTAGAAATATTCAATTCTCTATACCAGTTCCTTAAACTTGGGGAAAAAAAGTGCCTTTCTTTTGAGAGAGACAATTTGGAGGGTTCTATCAGCATATCAGAGAATAGGTCTGCCTCTCTCATCTCTCCTTTCCATGATATATTGTAATGATTCACTCTCTAGTGCAAGGATGCTGTGAAAATATTGTTTATGCATATGGAAAACTGGTCTGTTTAAAAATAGGAAGTTATTTCCAAATTCCAAAATGTATATAAAGCATGAATTCTCCATTGAAATTTCTTAAAATAATAACAGGGAAAGGACTTAACTAAAAATGTTAAGTACATATTGAATGGTAAAACAGCTAATAAAATATTATAATATTACAATTATTAATATAATATATATATTTATAATATATTGTCAAGGCAAGGGACCCTGAGTACAGAGGCAAAGGCAAAAAGCATGTGGAGATGATGGGGCTCTGGAGAGAGACTTCTTTCAATCCAGGCTCTGGCCAACACTGCATAATAAATTAGTGAAAATAAAGTTTGAACAAGCCACCTGGCAGTTAAGCCTTTCTATAGACCTTGGTATTCCTTTAGAAGTATCACTGTTGCCTCAATCCCCGTTACAGCTCAGCTCATGAGCCAAGGAAGTTTCACTGACTATTCCTGCCACCCATGGGAAGTTGCATTTCTTTATCAACCTAAACAAGCTAAGAACTAGGAGAGAGTTTTCTTTCTTAAATCTTTTGGGTAAATAGAGAAAGAAAGAAGAAAATATCTTTTAAAAATTCAAAGCTTTGGGGCACCTGGGTGGCTCAGTGGGTTAAAGCCTCTGCCTTCAGCTCAGGTCATGATCCCAGGGTCCTGGGATCAAGCCCCGCATTGGGCTCTCTGCTCAGCAGGGAGCCTGCTTCCTCCTCTCTCTCTGCCTGCTTCTCTGCCTGCTTGTGAACTCTGTCCGTCAAATAAATAAATAAAATCTTAAAAAAGAAAAAAAAAAATCAAAGCTTTGTTCTTGGTTTGTCCCTACATAGGATTAAGGTATATTTGACTCTTAGGGAGAAAGTTAATAAAGCTAGATTGTGGTTTGAAATAAAATCCAAAATCAAGTCTTTAAAAAAAAAAAATGCTTGAGAAGCACTGCTTTAGGCTGCTAAAGACCTCACATGGCATTTCTCTGGAGAACCAAAGGCGTATTTCTGATAATAGAGAAAGGGCAATGTGCTAGTTACAAGACTGATTTCTTACAATGACAAGATAGTTACGTGAGTTGTATGAAGTCTCTCAGAGTTCCAGGTAAAATTTCAACCCCAAACTCTGGTCCTCAGTAGCATCTCTGCATAAACTACCTACTTCCCTACAACCAGGCAGCATTGCATCGATTATGAGTGCTCTGACAGAAGAAAGGAAAGGGTCTAGGCCAAATCTTTTACTTCCCATGGGAAATTTCCTTAGTGAAAGCAGTAGCTGGTTGAAGATTAAGTCCATGCCTAAATATCACTTGTGCCTAGAAGCATCCTAGAAAATTCCATTACAGCAAGACCAAATATCGATGTGGCCACCACTGAAAGCTGTCTGTTAAAGCCTTGTAATGTCGCACACGTAACATGTTTTTCCCCCAGAGCGGGGAAACCATTTTATAAATGCTCCACCCTGTAGAAAAGATCGGCGGTCACATAGATTTTATAGTCTCTATTGATTTCTTGAGCGGAAATAACAGACGCTGTTAATGAAACTTCTTGTGGGTATACATGCCACGTAACCTATCACATCTCCCTCAGAGGTGAAACGTAAGTTCTGCTGGTCTGAAGTTAAGCTCATTTGTGCCTGCCAATAGCAACTGGGTGCATGCAGTCATTTAAAGTTTACCTCTGGGGAAAATTTTATCTCTTAGGGAAAATATTTGCTTTCAACCACTACTACCTCCTTCAAAGTAGAGAGAGATTTAAGACTTTTTAAAAATCTGTGAGAGAGAGCACGTAGAGAACACAATAAGAGACAGAGGGAAAATAAGCACGTAAATTAATGATATGTCTCCTTCCCTAATAGACCTTATCACCAAATAAAAATCTTGTTAGCACCATTTGCCTTAAAAATCTGGTATCATCCCCTATGGTTTGTAAAAAGATAAACCTAGGTAGCTTTTAGTAAATATAAATTACTACTGCTTTGATCCAAAGGGCCTTAAAATACTCAAAGTACCATAGTTAATTATTTTTTAGAACATAGATGAACTAAAAGCTTTTGTCTGATTTAAAACCTGAAAAAAAAATTGGTAAAGATGAAACATTGCCTTCCTTGATCCTCTGGAGTACTCTTTAAAGATATTCTCTAGTCAATTTTCATAGATTAAACATGTCATGAGCAACGATTTTTCCCTAAACCCATTTTTTAATTAATTTAAGGAAATGGTTAGAACAAGTTAGGGTTTATTTAATGCAGAGGAGAGAAGATTGAGACTAATATCATTAAAAATATGTTCATGTATATGGAGCATAGTTCTTCAAGGTACCAATGCTTGCTATTTAATATTCCATATATCAGAGATTAAGGCAGTATCTAAAAATTACAGCACACACACACACACACAAACATGATAACAAGAATTTCAACAAAATGACAGAAGAGGAGAGCTCCATTTCACTTTTGTGGGAGCCTTGGGATCTAGTTAGGAGATTGTAAAACCCTGGTTGAAGCCCAGTATCAACAGTGCTGTTTTAGGAAGGCAGACTGCACCCTGCTGGTAGGCTAAACAAACATGCTCCCACCTGCCTCCTTACAGCATCCCTGATCCCTTCCGGACTTGGCTCTAGCCCTGCTTGGTCATGGTCCTGCAACCAGTACTATCCATCAAGAGACCCAGAGGGGCATAAGTCTCTGTGGCCTGAGTAACAGGCTTTCCAGCTACAGACCCAATAGTGGACTCGAATACAACCCTGTGACCCAGCTGCAGCCCTGCTCTACCACCAGCCCAGAATCAATCCTACTCTCACAGATACCTAGTAGGAGACATACCTATCCGTACCTTCCACCTGCACCCTGCCCTCCCCGTCCCAGTAATGGACCAGCCAACCTCAATCTTGACTGCAAATCCTAAAGCAGCCCTGTGTCTTGGCTCCAGCTCCCTCAACCACAGTCCTGCAAGCTGTCCTGCCTACCAAGACACCCAAGAGAAACCCAGAAGGAGCCACCTCAGGAACCCAGTGGAACTCATCTATTCCCCTGACAATAGACCCACTGTCAATCAGAAGTGACCTTGTAACCTGACCCCACCATGCTCAAAAAGGTCCCAAAGGCAACCCTGTCCATGTCAGGATCTGGCAGGAACTGTACCTGCCCACATTTATGATAATAGGCCTGCCAACCACAGACCCAGAAACAGCCATGTGACAGGGTTCTAGGCCCTCGTGAGTAAAATCCTGGAAGCATTCCCATCAGTCTGCAGACAAAGCAGAAGGACTTTACCTGCCAAAACCAGTCTGTAAACACAAGAAAAAGTATTTGCCCCTCACATGCATAGACATCATCAATTCAAGGCTACATGGGTGGTGAGTAATCAGTCAAACACGGCACTGCCAAAAACTAATAAACCTCCTGTAACCAATCCCATGTGGGGAGAATTTTTATCATGAGTGAGTGTTGAACTTTATCAAATGCTTTTTCTGCATTTATTGAGATTTGACAAAACTTAGCATCCATTCAGTAAGGTTACAGGGTGTAAAATCAACCTGTGAAAATCAGTTGCATTTCTATATTAATTTCTAAATTATCTGAGATATTAAAAACCCATTTACAACTGCATCAAAAATAATAAGATACTTAGGAATGAATTTTACCAAGGAGATAAAAGACCTATATGCTGAAACTGTAAGACATTGATGAAAGAAATTGAAGAAGACAGAAATATATGGAAAGATTCAACATGTCCATAAATTGGAAGATGAATGCTGCTAAAATAGCCATTCTTCCAATCAAATAGATGAACATGGGGGAAAGAAAGAAGCAAACAAAGAAACAGACTCTTTTTTAAAAAACCATTTGTTTGTTTGTTTGTTCGTTTATTTGACACAGAGAGAAAACACAAGCAGGGGGGAGTGGCAGGTAGAGGGAGAGGGAGAAGCAGGCAGATGCAGAGATCTCAGGATCCTGGGATCATGACCTGAGCCGAAGGCAGACACTTTACCTACTGAGCCATCCAGGCGCCCCAGGAAACAGACTCTTAACTATAGAGAACAAACTGATGGTTACTGAAGGGGAAGTGAATGGCGGGGTGGGGGGGATAGGTGATGGGTATTAAGGAGGGTACTTGTGATGAGACCTGGATGTTGTATGTAAGTGACGAATCACTGATTTCTACACAAGAAACCAATATTATACTGCATGTTAACTAACCAGAATTTAAATAAAAACTTGGAGGAAAAAAAAAAAAGAACAAAACCAACGATACAAACAAAAATATCCATTCTATGCAAAGCCATGTATTGATTCAATGCAATCCCTATCAAAATTCCAATGACTTTTTTCACAGAAGAAAAAAATAATTCTAAAATTTGCATGAAACTATAAAAGACCCTGAATAGCCAAAACAGTCCTGAGAAAGAACAAAGCTGGAGGCATCATTCTTTCTGATTTCAAACTGCATTACAAAAACATCAAAACAGTATGGTAAAGGCATAAAAGCAGACACTTAGACCATTACAACAGAGTTGAAAGCCTGGAAATAAATCCATGCATACGTGGTCAAGTAATAATATTTGACAAGGAGCCAAAATTACTCAAAGGGGGCAGAATATTCCTTTCAATAAATAGTCTTTGGGAAACTATATTCACATGCAAAGAATGAAATTGGGCCACTATCTTACACCACTGACAAAATTCAACTCAAAATGTAATAAGGACTTGTGTTTTTTAGCACATATTTTTCTAGAGAAGACCTATTTCTCCAAATTCTTTCTATAATTTTCCAAAATACTTTAGATCTATATTTTATCCAAAAATACCACTGTAGTCTAATAGCATTAACATGTATGTTACATATATTTCCTAGTAGATATGATAAATCACTGATTTACAAGCATACTTTTAAATTAAAAGCTATTTCTGGTTTTGTGTGTGTGTTTTCCCTGTAATAGAAAAGTAACTTCATTTAGAGCAGAAGGCCATGAGTTTTGAGTCAGACTCTTCTATTATATTACCTGTGCAATCTTGAGCAAGTCGTTTAACCTATGTCTTGGTATTCTTTTTTTTTTTTTAAGATTTTTTGTTTATTTATTTGACAGACAGATCACAAGTATACAGAGAGGCACAGAGAGAGAGAGAGAGGGGGAAGCAGGCTCCCTGCCAAGCAGAGAGCCCAACGCAGGGCTCGATCCCAGGATCCTGGGATCATGACCTGAGCTGAAGGCAGAGGCTTTAGCCCACTGAGCCACCCAGGCACCCAAAGTCTTGGTATTCTTAATGGGTTAATAATCATAATGGCTATTCTGCCATTTCACATAATTGCTGTACAAAGAAAACACAATGACTGATGGAGAAGTGCTTTGCAGTCTGCCACCATATATGAATATAAAGTCATATTTAAAAATATGAAGTTCACTGGTATAGTCAATAAATCTTGTCCTAATTGATTCATGTTTTTAATTTAAGATCTTCTAAGCCTTCAACAATTGTCAAATTATCTAGAGATTATAAATTTTTAAAGTATATGGTAGCTAATGACACAAATGAACACAAAAGAGGTTAGAAATTACTTTATACTTTTTAATAAATTGTATTTTACTTTTTTTCCTTAACAGTTCACCATATTATTTATTTTCCACTGGAATCACTAACAAATCAAAGGAAGTTCTTTAGTTGAGGATGACAACATTATATTTTGTTCTCAAAATTATATCTGAGAGACAATGAAACTTGATGTCATATATTCTAATACACAGCTGTATTAAAGTACACATACAGGGGTGCCTAGGTAGCTCACTGGTTAAGCATCTGCTTTCAGCTCAGGTCACAATCCCAGCGTCCTGGGATCAAGCCCCACATTGGGCTCTCTGCTCAGCAGGAGCCTGCTTCTCCCTCTCCCTGCTGCTCCCCCTTACTTGTACTCTCTCTCTCTGTCAAATAAATAAATAAAAATCTTAAAAAATACAAAATAAAATAAAATACGCATACACACACTTTTTTTCCTCCTCTCAGTTAACAATCTGAGGCTCCAGTTTTCCCCATCATTACCCCCCCAATATCCAGTCCTTTATAAGTCTTGCTGGTTCTGCCTCCAAATTCCTTCCATACCCAACTACCCTCTCTCAGTCTCCTTTGTCTCCAGCCTGTTCACAGCACCATCATGGCCCAGCCAGACTACTGTTAACAGTCCCAACCGATATCTTTGATTTCTCTTGGGCACACTTCAATCTTTTCCTCATAGAGCAGAATAAATAAACATAAGTAAAATCACATTACCCATCTATTTAAAACCCTCCAACTCTCTGCACTCAGAATAAAAAAAAAAAACAACACATATATCTTAATTTGGCCTAGCCCCAATCCTCCACATGATCTGCTGCCTCTCTCCTTCTTGACTTCATTTCACCTCTTCTCACACCACTCTTCTTCCAAACTCCAGTCACAGTAGTGCATTCCTGCCTTGTGAATGCTGCATTTGTGACGTCTTCTTTCCCAGAGAGCAGCACGAAGGGATCTTACTCATCCAACACTGAATGAGGGCTTTAACCTCATCGTATTTTTTTATTAATCTGTTTCTACCACCTAACTAAAATAAATAGACATGCAGTCTGACTAAAACAAGTATGCTTGTTATGCAATGAGAGATGCCAGGAACTCTCTTGGTTTTCCTCTTAAAGAGTAAGTCAAGCAAGGAAAGTCAATTATCGTATGGTTTCACTTACTTGTGGAGCATAAGGAATAACATGGAGGACATAAGGAGAAGGAAAGGAAAAGTGAATTGGGGGAAATTGGAAGGGGAGATGAACCATGAGAAACTGTGGACTCTGAGAAACAAACTGAGGGTTTTGGGGGGGAGGCGGGAGGGGGATGGGTGAACCTGGTGGTGGGTATTAAGGAGGGCACGTATTGCATGGAGCGCTGGGTGTAGTACTTAAACAATGAATGCTGGAACACTGAAAAAATAAAATTCAATTTAAAAAAAAGAGTGAATCCTTAACATCTTCCTATATAAACATTCTGAAGCTACCTTCCACGGCCTTTGTTTAAAACAAAATCTCCCCTCAGACCTTTTCATCGCTCCATTGTATCAGATCTTAGCTCGAATCTCATCTCCTCAGGAAGGCCTTTACTGACCACCCAATCTGAATATTGTCAGCAATTTTTCTTGATTACAGCCACTGCCAATCACACAATAGGTATTCAGTGAATGTAAGTTGAATGAACGATGGCATTTTAGTTTGCGTGCATGTGTAAGAACTTGACAGGTACATAAGCAGCATGTGAAAAGTCATTTCATATTTTCATAAGCAAATCTCTCTTTCTGAAGTTTTCTTTAACAGAATCAAAGCTAATTAGTTAATGTATTCTATTTCTCTACGGACATGAAGAGAGGAGAAAGAAAAGCCAACTAACTCCCCAAATGCTTCTTAGCCGTTATTTTTTTTCCACTCATCATTTTATTTTGGCTTTTTTATTTTAACTTATTTTTTCAGATAAAGACAAGCTGTCAGCTATATGAGTCTTTGAGAATACTATCACTCACTTGGAATATCTTAAGGCCAATTAAAAGGAAAACAATAACAACTGCCAGGCTTTGTTTGCCAAAGTGACAGGTCATGGTTCTGTGTTGTATTATGATGTATATAGTGGATATCTACATATATTTTTAGTTTTAAAACAGTAAGTCTTAAAGACCAGTTTTCTAAATCCATTATGCTTACTATGAATTTGTGTCAATACTTTAACTCAAAGTTACCCAAAATATTAAATAGCAATTTGAGATTTCATAGTAAGGTTTTTAAATGTTAGGATTTCTGCTAATATGCAAGCAGGTTTGCACATCAAGATAAGCTTCAGGTCACATTGCTTGACAAGCAGGCTTCATAGTTTCAGTTATTTTATGATTCAGCTTGGCATTTGCAGCAAGAAATCCAAGCTATCACCAGGCATTCACTCTCTACTGTCTCAGCACCGTTTACAGTTCAATGAGGCAATCTGAGGAAATGTTCTGCATCTCTGTTTTATCTCTCAGCTGCCCTTGTCCTTCTCTACCTTGGGATATGATTTTGGAAAATCCAATATGACATATTCTTTAAGCTTCTTGAGAATGAAGAATAGAGGAATGAAAACCACTGTATCTTATTTTAAATCTGATTTAAACAGTCTGACATTCCTGTTTTACATTAATTTTCTTAGCAGTGATTAGTAAGAGTACTTAACTTTTCTGAGAAAAAACAAAAACCAAGAAAAAAACCTTTACCCAGCTTACAAAGACAGCAAGGAAAATGTTCATTCATTCCAAAACATACTGATACACTTATTAAGAGATTGCAATGTGCTCAGTGCTGTGGGGAATACAGCTGGGATTCTTGTATCTTCTAATATTGTTTTCCATATTGTTTCTTTATTACTTTATTGTATAGAGGAAAAACGAGACATGTAAATATTTAACTATACTGTAAAGTAAAAAGCAATCTGATTTCTTCTGCGTCTTTCCAGATGCAGTCGAATGTGAAGAAGAAGAAAATCGCAGAATCAAATTGAAAAGTTTCCATTTCAAATCTCAATTGGGCACACGACAGTACCCCATGAAATTTTAGCTGCTTCTGCTATAAGCTCACTTCCCCATTTTCAGAGGCAACTCTTAAAAATTCTCCTCTCTCCTCCAGTAGTCAGGCCTATGTTCTGCAGTTGCCGTGCTGGAAGGCCTTAACCAGCACTTCACTGACAAAATGGCAGCTCTCTGCTTACCAGCTCTCACAACCCCACAACGAAATCCGTACTCGACCTGCCCCTGCATCTATCTTCTCTTCTTCATAATAAAATGGAGGACTGCCATTTCTGTGACCAAAGGCCAGGGCCTCTCTTCCTTATCCCTTGAATCAAATCCCTAGAGTCTTTCTAAAAAATCTTCCACTTCTTCATCTTGTGTCTCCAGTCTTCTCTTCTCCACCGGATCAGACCTAGTAATGGACATATTCTTCCATAGTCAAGAAGGGGAACCTGCCTCAACACCGCATTGTCTAATAAGTTCTGCCCTATTTTTCAGCTTTTATCTATTGTTATACTTCTTAATTTTTTTCTCTATTTCCTGAACTTCAGTTCATAATTCTACCGGTAACAATCTTGCTTATACTCCAAACATTTCACGATCAAAGCTCTTGTCAAAGTTCCAGATAATTTCCGTGTTGCCAAAATCAGTGGATATTTTCCCACATTTTCTTAGCATCTAAGGCACTAGTTAACAGTCCTTCCTTCTGCAAAACCAAATCCTTCTTTCTTTTTGCCTTTCTGGCAATTTCAGAGTCCTCTTCTCTCTGCGTATCTCCCCAGGTAACTGCCTCTATTCTCATGGCTTTTAAAGGTACTTTTAATGTACTTTTAATGACCGTATTCATAATTTCAGCCTTGACTCTCCTCTGAGATCCAGACTTGTGTCTAGTTCCTTTTTGTCCCATCAGTTTGGGTCTCTAATACACATTTCAAACTTAATTTTCTGTATCTGATTCATGAGGAAGACCAATTACTTCTACTTTCAAAATATATATATGTATACACACACACACACACATTTATATACAGTCTGCCCATTTCTCTCCTTTTCCATTGATTTTACTCTGTTTCAGGTTACCATTGTCTCTTCCTTAGATTATTCCAAGAGCCTCACAACTGCTCTACTTCTGTTCTTAAGCCCCTTCGCACAACAGGAAGAATAGCATTTTTCTACTCTTACTTAAATTATTTCCCTCCTCCAAGACAGAACAATGGTGGACAAGGAAAAGTCGTTTATTTTATTTTTTAAGAAGATTTTATTTATTTATTTGATAGAGAGAGATAGAGAGAGAGCACAAGCAGGGGGAGCAGGAGAGGGAGAAGCAGGCGAAGAGGGCCTCCATCTCAGGAACCTGGGATCATGATCTTAACTGAAGACAGACTTAACTGGCTGAACCACCCAGGTGCCCCAGGAAAAGACATTTAAAGGGGACTTAAAACATAGTTAAAATTTTGGCTGTGGAAATTTAGAAAAAAAAAAAAAAATGTTTTCCAGAACAACAGACCAGCAATAGCAAAGACGTGGAAGTGAACAAATGTAAGAGAGGACATACAGATGAGTAAGTGGTTCTATTTGGTTATATCAGAGAGCACATTAAATAAGTAGTAAATATGAAGTTCAGGATTGAAGCCTGCTAGCCTCTGATATACTAGGTGTTTGGAACTTGTTTGGTAATTTTATTTTATGGTCAACATTGAAAAATGAATGAAGCAATTTTCTGTTGGTGATTAACAAGTGAATTAATAGATTAATGTAAACTATACAGAGATAATGTACTTAAAGTGATAAACAAGTCATATGAACCTGTCTCAAGTATATGTCTTTACCTCATAAATCATTACACTGTATTTTGCTTCTTTTGGGATTAGTAGATGGCAAGATAAAGGTAAATATTGGTTTGACCCATCTGTTTCTTTAAGAGAAGAAGAAAATATTACTTCTTGAAAAACCCACAGCCAGCCTACTTCTCCTGCATTTTTTTTCTTCTCTGAGATACTTCTTTTAATTAGAAATTGTCATAGCAGTTATATACCCTTCATTCTATCCACTTTTAATAAACAAATACCTTTAAAATAACTTTTTAATGATCCAAAAATCAACTTCTTGTTTTAAGGCTCAGGATACCTGGTCAATGTTTAAAACTGCTTATGGATTGCACTCTTGCCCTGTCCACAATGTCTAGAAGGACAGAAGGAATTCTAGAAGTGAAAGAAATGCAAACATCTCCCAAATTTCATTCAAAACTTTATTTATCAGCATTGCTTCTAGGGCTTATGCTCAACATATATCACTATTGACCACCATCACCCTCGCTTTCCAGATTTCAAGGTGTTTGCAAAAGGGCAAGTCATTTCACATTAAAATAAATATTGGGGCTAATTAAGGCAGACATTCTGAACTGAACACCAGGGCGTCTGTGATTGTTGTGTAATAATGTGTGATGTAAATATATTGTAAATGAATAACTGAGTCAGGCGTCTAGTCAATTCACAACCTTTTGGTCCTTAGAGCTTTGGGCAGTAAAGCAGTTAGCACTTCGGAGGTTTGTGGTCAAGAGGTGGCCTTTGGGAGACAGGCAATCAATAGGGCTATGAGTCTGCTGAGCAATTTAAGGATTCCAATTAAACATTTCAGAGAAAGTCAGTTTAATTCCAAATAACTGTATTGGCAAGACTAGGTGTATGCAAGCTGCCAAAGTCAATATATTTTATGCCATGAGGCAATTTTTACAATTCCAAGAACATATATAAAAAGAAAAAGACTGTTTTCTCTCTAACCTGAGGTTAGTAAATATACACCCTCCCTCACCAAAATACTTTCTTTAAAGTTTAATATAAAGTTTTTCCAGGACATAAGATTTAATTTATCCTCTTATATCCAAGCTTTATACATCTATTTTGAATACATATATAGCTACAGATCATGTATATATATTTTTTTAAATTTTTATTTATTTGACAGAGAGAGATCACAAGTAGACAGAGAGGCAGGCAGAGAGAGAGAGAGGGAAGCAGGCTCCCTGCCGAGCAGAGAGCCCGATGCGGGACTCGATCCCAGGACCCTGAGATCATGACCTGAGCCGAAGGCAGCGGCTTAACCCACTGAGCCACCCAGGCGCCCCTATTTTTAAAAAATATTTTATTTATTCATTTGAGAGGGGAGCTGGAAAACATGAGTGGGAGAGGGGCAGAGGGAAAAGCAGACTTCTGTTGAGTGGAGAGCCTTACTTGGGATCAATCCCAGGACCCTAAAATCATGACCTGAGCAGAAGACAGACACTTAACTGGCTAAGCCACCAGGTGCTCCAGATAATATGTATTTTAATTTGATGTAGATGGATTTCACTTTACTGATTCCATGTTCCTGCAAAGATGAAAGGGAAAACAAGAGGAGAGTAGGTATATCAACTAACTGTAGCTATAATATTTGCATTTGCTGCTTGTTCTTGCCATCCTTTAGGGATTTTATAAGCAAATTGTTGGCCTAGTCCTAGATATTTAAACTATCCATTGGGGTCATACAAGACCACAACTAGCATTCTGCCAGTGGCATGCCATTGGTGGTATATCATTGGTATACCACTGCCACAATCAAAGTGTCCTAAGTAAATAAGAACTTCTAGAGCATGGTTATGGTGCAAACTATTCAGAACAGTGAAGGTCCTGAGATCTTCCCCTACTTGCCAATGAACAAGGTAGCCTGCCAGAGATTCATGAATGCTGACAGAAGATATAAGAAAGCTGAGTTTGAGGCAAAGGCTTTGTCATTCTCTACAGTAGCAGTAGTCACAGAATCACCATTTCCATGTATGAGTTTCCTGAATCCCAATGCCCACAGCATGCTGTGAAGAGGACCATCTCATGGCCACAGGCACATGCAATGGGTTGTGTATAGGACAGAAACCCTAAGGAAACCTGAACCTTTTATAAGGCATCATAGGCATGCATTTTGCTGTAGAAGGGCATACTAACTCAGCTTTCAATGACTCTACCTTTTCAATAAAAACATCTTTGAAAATATAGATAAGAATAAAGCTGTCAGTATTGCACTTGCAAGATTTATAGAAATACAAGAGACCCATGGAAAAATACTTCCTCATGTTGACCAGACACTGAGACCTATCTTTGGCTCTCACTTAAAAAGGCTGTAAAATCTTACATACCAATGTATGTGCCTTTTCTTGAGAACTTTGGCCCAGATTGCATTCTTAGAACACTTGTTGTTAAATTGGACTGTTGGACATTTCACTAAATTTGGCATAAATTTACTGAAAGGCTTTGGGTAAGACCTCAGGCTCAGTATTTTAGTAGCTACAAAAATGAATTAAGATACGGTTTGTGCCTTCTAACTACTCATAATCTACTGGCAGACACCGGCATCTAAGACCCAACATAAATGAAGTTAGAGAAAATTATGGGATAATAGAAGAAATACCTATCTCAACTTAAGGTAGAATTTGAGAAATAAAAAAAAAAGAATAGATCTTAAAGGGGATGGATGTGTGGATTGATGTGGGGCAGTAGAGAAATATGAGTCTAAAGTAAATCACTCCAGCAAAAATATAAACAGGGGAAAAGACTAGAGACAAAGAGGTATCTCCAACTATAGTCCCAGGGAAAGCCTCAATGACAATTTGAATTCAGGCAACATCAGTACCAGTAGAAAGGAAGGAATTGACTATTGAGGTAAAAGAAAGAATTGTGCCTCTCTGCATATGTAAGGATGAAAGAAAGAAAACAATTGAAAATAATCTAGGGCAGATCAGTTACATTAACAAATCACCCTGTATGTGAGTACATGACCTGAATTGACCATTCTTCCCCTGGTCCAGTGTTTGATTTAGAGGTGGGTCTCTAGTACAAGTCATTCTGTTACACTCAAATCCAGAACTTTGACATGAACTGTTAGAAACAGAATTTCCCTTTGTGCTGACCGTGGAGATATTTGGATGTAATACGGGACACCTGAGTGGTACCTCAAAGAGAAAGGAAATTCATGTGGAAAAAAAACAGGATTAAGAGGTGAAGAGAGAAGGTAATATACTTTGAGACCTTCACACTACTCATGTTTGCAAATGAGAAACAGTGATGAAATTTTCAGTTTTAGGAACCAGTTCTCCTTGTTTGAGCTGTGTTTCGTCCATTTGCACTTGAAAACACTTTAACTGAATCAAGACTGCCTTACTTGAAAAGTACTGAATTTTTTTTAAATTAACATATAATGTATTATTTGTTTCAGGGATACAGCTCTGTGATTCATCGGTCTTACACAATTCACAGCACTCACCATAGCACATACCCTCCCCAATGTCCATCACTCAGCTACCTCATTCCTCCTACCCCCTGCCCTCCAGCAACCCTGTTTGTTTTCTGAGATTAAGAATCTCTTATAATTTGTCTCCCTCTCTGTTTTCATCTTGTTTCATTTTTCCCTCCCTTCTCTAAGATCCTCTGTCTTGTTTCTTAAATTCCTCATATCACTGAGATCATGTGGTAATTGTCTTTCTCTGACTGACTTACTTTGCTTAGCACGATACCCTCTAGTTCTATCCACGTCATTGCAAATAACAAGATTTCATTTGTCTTCTTTATGGCTGCATAATATTCCATTGTATATCTATACCACATCTTCTTTATCCAGTCATCTGTTGATGGACATCTAGGCTCTTGCCATAGTTTGGCTATTGTGGACATTAATGCTATAAACATTGGGGTGCACAGGCCCCTTCGGATCACTAGGTTTGTATCTTTAGGGTAAATATCCAGTAGTGCAATTGCTGGGTCACAGAGTAGCTCTATTTTCAACCTTTTGAGGAACCTCCATACTGTTTTCCAGAGTGGCTGCACCAGCTTGCATTCCCATCAACAGTGTGGGAGGGTTTCCCTTTCTTCGTATCCTCACCAACACCTGTCATTTCCTGACTGGTTAATTGTAGCCATTCTGACTGGTGTGAAGGGGTATCTCACTGTGGTTTTGATTTGGATTTCCCTGATGCTAAGTGATGTTGAGCACTTTTTCATGTGTCTGTTGGCCATTTGAATATCTTCTTTGCAGAAATGTCTTCATGTCCTCTGCCCATTTCTTGATTGGATAATTTGTACTTTGGGTGTTGAGTTTGAGAAGTTCTTTATAGATTTAGGATACTAGCTCTTTATCTGATATGTCGTTTGCAAATATCTTCTCCCATTCTGTCAGTTGTCTTTTGGTTTTGTTGACTGTTTCCTTTGCTGTGCAAAAGCTTTTTTATCTTGATGAAGTCCCAATAGTTTGGAATGTACTGAATTTTAGAGTCTCCAACAGAGATGCTCTTGAAAGTGCTGCTTCAGTGAGGACAAGGTTGGACTGTATGATGTTTAAAGTCCCTTCTGGTTTCAAGTATCTACAGAAGACTCAATTTTAAAGGAACATACAGGAGTATAGGAATTTATTTGCATTAATTGTGCATCTATGGAACATAATTTTGGAAACACCTTTGCACTCCCTTTGGCATATTTCAATACAGTAAAATCTTTCCCATAGAATGTATATAAATGCTTCTCTGCATTCTCTTAGTTATATAACAGAATGAAAGAATGTTTAAGAAAAAAAAGCAACAATAATGATGAAACACCATCAGCATAATGCAATAAGAAATATAGTCAACCCCTTTTATATACACATCAATCATGGCAGAACCAGAAATGGATATACAGCCTTGTTTGGATGTATCTTACAAAATTGCTTTAGAACACTGAGGCATAAAGCTCTTAGCTTAATGAGTTGGTAACATTTTGCAGATTTGCTTAAAACACATTGCTTTCCAGACTGTATCAACAGACTCCAACAGTTCTTGCCAACACACTCGTCCTAAACAATTACATTAAGATCCATAAGGCCGTGTTTACAGTTCTGAGAAGCAAATGTATTATTAATGGGCCATAAACTATCCTCTGACTCAATGGCTTGGCTTTTTGAAATTTGTGTAATAGTCAACGGAAAATTTCCAACATCTACTTGGCATGGAAGCGGAATTAGCTTCAGCGATATAAAACTGAATGCTGAGAAGCATCCCTTCCACACATTTCCAATCTGACATGCTTCTTATATAGAATAAAACAATTTACAAAAATTTTGAAGGAAGATCATTGCCATAGTTTAGAATAGTTATATGTTATAACAAAAAAGTAAATAATCACGATGAACCATAAAAAAAAGTCCTGTGTGTACAATATCCTCAATTTTCTCTCAAATACTTTTGCAAATCTCTTGTGAAATAGCTGCATCAGTGAGTCACAAATAGTCTGTGAACAGACATTCAGTGCAGCTTCCTGCTTGTCGCGCCTGCTATTTTTTTTCTGGTTGCCAAAAACCCAGTTGTTTCAATCTACAGTTTTTATCTTCCTATAAAACTCTATGACTGCTTCTCATACCTGTTTTCCATCTTCCCATCTTTCTTGCCACTTTCTATTCCTTTTTTCTATATTTCTGCTTCATTCCCTTCTCACTCCAGGCATCCTTCTTGTTTTAGGCTAATGTCTCTCAGTTTCTTTTTTCCAGATGGTTCCACATCCTCTTGCTGATAATTTCCATTTGTCTCACTGTATTTTTTAAATTAACCAAATCAGGCTTTGCAAGCTTTATTCCCTATGCAGTTTTATTCTTTCAATTCCAGCCTTCTTCCCATCTTTGTAATCTTTCAATGATTCCATGGTCAAACATTTATATGTTTATATGTGGCATACTTATATATATTAATCTGCAACTTTGAGCAAAGAATTATTCTAGATGCTGTACAAATACCAAGATGTCTGGATTCAAGCACCAAGGAGTTTGGCAACTCTGAGAAAAATCACATGGCAAGAATACCCTTAGTATAAACAAATACTGTTCTCTTTTTGGGTCTCCTAGGTGACGGGTGGCAAATACAGAGGAAAGATTTTGTCTCTCTCACTTTTGGAGCCCATCAGAAGTTTAGAAGGAAGGGAAAACAGTCTTTGATCTTTTTGCTGCAGTGTGTTCCTGTTGCAAAATAATGAGGAAGGTGATATGGCATTGAAGGTCGTTAGGTTGAGAGAGCAGCCCCAAAGCCAGCCCTTGCAGTGCCGGTCCCTGGCACACTTCTTGTCCTGAGGCTGCCCCTACAGGCAGTCCAGCTAATATCCAATCTCTACAAACTGCGCGTTAGGCCCAGTTCCAAGCATGCTGCTCATAAGTAGGTATCTCATTTATACAACAACTTGTAAGGCCAATTCATTACCCCCACTTCAGGGATTAGGACAACTAGGCATCAAAGATTAAGTCACTTTTTTGAAGCGGTGGGTTTGGAGTTCCGATCCAGCCAGTTTGGGTCTGAAACACACACTCTCACCCCCAGAATCAAATAATAGGACATAGGGAATTCCCTGAATCCACTATCCTCTCCTTCATCTGTGTGCTTTATCCCATCCTGCCACAGTATCACTTACTCAAAAGGGCTGCACTGATTAACCCACTTAAAACTGCGGCACTCCTGACCACCAAAATTTCTGATTGCTTACTCTGACCCTTTAGAACCCTGAGTGAATCATTTACATTCTGGGCATCTCAAGCCTCAACTTTCTCATTGAAAACTTCTTCTGGGCTTATCCTAAGTGAGTTACACTGTCTTCAGCAGAGTTGCTGGTCTCCATGATACCTGGCTTGTATATTCTTGTGATACTTTTGGACTATAAGCGTATTTTCTGTCTCTCTGGGAACCATGTGAATCTGCTAGGGGCACTATTTAGGTTGGACTGTTGAACGAGAAGTTAATCTTCATGCACAAATGGTGTAATGTAAACCTCATAAAAGGATGGGTGACTTATGATTAAAAAAAAAATCCGGTGTCCTATGCTCAGATATACAAACTCTGTTCTAGGTTGATCTTAATAACTTTCTAATGAAATCACTACATTTTTGATACCTGATATGGAAACACTATCTACCCCAAAGCAAGAAATCTTGACTTTGGATAAGAAGATGCTAATACTTTTTTTTGTAAGATTTTATTTATTTATTTGAGGAGTGAGGGGCAGGGGGAGAGAGAGAGAGAATCTTAGCAGACTCTGCACTGAGCACAGAGCCCCATGTGGGGCTCAGTCCCACAACACCGGGATCATGACCAGAGCTGAAATCAAGAGCCACTCAACCGATTGAGCCACCCAGGCAACAAACATACTAGTACTTTTATGGTATTTGTATTATTTATGGAATTGTTATAGTAGAATATTACCCTCGGTATCAAACTCCTGGGTTCTGTAAATAACTTTAGTGCCAAGAATTGTGTGACCTAAGACAAGTCATTTTTCTTATGTGACCTTCAAATTTCTCTTCTATAAATTGGGTAACTCAGCTAGATGATATCTCTAAGCTCTTTAGGAATTTTCATGTTTTTTAATAATCTGAAAGGCTGAAGAAACTAAAAATCATGACAACTGTGTGGGGTTTCAGTATTCATGCAGCTATGGGTGAATTATAAGTAGGATAATTCTATGTTCTTTGCTCAGGAGAGTCCCAATTTGCAACATCCCTCCATAATTATAAACAACACCTCCATTTTATAGCTTGTGCTATCTGTATTATTCTTCACTAATTTTCACCTTATGTTAATGCACATCTCTAAGTTTTGAAAGTTAATTTCTATTGTCACTTTTTCCAGTTTTATTGAGATATAATTGCTGTATTATATTGATGCTATATATGTATTGAGATATAATTGCTGTATATATAAGAGATTATTGAGATATAATCTCTGTATATATCTGATATAGCACTGTATAAGTTTATTTTTTATACATTTTTCTAAGTTTTTATCTAAATTCCAGTTAGTTAACATACAGTGTATCATGTACAATATAGTGATTCGGCAATTCCATACATCATCCTGTGCTCATTACAACAAGTGTATCCTTAGTCCCCATCACTCATTTAACCCATCCCCTCACCCACCTCCCCTCTCGTAACCACCAGTATGTTCTGTATAGTTAAGAGTCTCTTTCTTGGTTTGCCTCCCTCTCTCTTTTTGTTTTCCCTCTGCTTGTTTGTTTTGTTTCTTAAATTCCACACATGAATGAAATCATATGGTGTTCATCTTTCCGACAGATACTCTGATGAACATCTTTCACTTAGTATAATACTCTAGTTCCATCGTGTCATTGAAAGTGGCAAATTCAATTCATTTTCAGGCTGAGTGACCTCAGACTCTGTTGTGTGTATAGTGTATATACAGATTATAGATATAGATTATAGATAAAAAGATATACCACTTCTTCCTTATCCATTCATCAGTTGATGAACACTTGGACTGTTTCCATAATTTGGCTATTGTAGATAACTCTGCTGTAAACACAGGAGTGCATGTATCCCACTGTGTAAGTTTAAAGTGCATAGCATAATGACTTGACTTACATATGTTGTGAAAGACCACCACAATGTGTTTAGTTAACATATATCACCTCATATAATTAGAAAGAAGTTTCTTTCTTGTGATGAGAACTTCTAGGTTCTACTCTTTTAATACTACCATATGGTATATTTGAAAGTTGCTAACTATAGTCATGATATTGTATATTACATCCCCAGTATTTTTTTTTCTCATAACTGGAAGTTTGTACCTTTTGATTACCCCACAACCACCAACCCCTATTTTGGGTAACCACAAATCTAATCTCTTTTTCTATGACTTTGGTTTTTGTTTTTAGATTTCACATGTAAGTGAAATCATGCAGTACATGTATTTCTCTTTCTTACTATACTTTTCATAATGCCCTCTGTCCATGTTGTCATAAATGACAGGATTTTCTTCCTTTTATGACTGAACAGTATTCCAGTGTATGTGTGTATACATCCATTCATCTGTTGATGAACATTTAGGTTGTTTTCATGTCTTAGCTATTATAAATAATGCTGCAGTGATCATGGGGGTACAGATATGCCTTTGAGATAGTGATCTCATTTCCTTTTAATATATGCCCCAGGGGCACCTGGGTGGCTCAGTGAGTTAAAGCCTCTGCCTTCATCTCAGGTCATTGTCCCAGGGTCCTGGGATCGAGCCCCGCATCAGGGTCTCTGCTCAGCGGGGAGCCTGCTTCCCCTTCTCTCTCTGCCTGCTTCTCTGCCTACTTGTGATCTCTGTCTGCCAAATAAATAAATAATTTTTAAAAATAAAAATATATGTGTATGCCCAGAAGTGGAATTGCCGTAACATATGGCAGTTCTCTTTTTATTTTTTGAGGAACCTCCATACCATTTTTTCATAATGGCTATACTAATGTACATTCCCACCAACATTCTATAAGTATTCCCTTTTCTCTACATCCTCACCAGCATTTATCTCTTTTCTTTTTGATCATAGTCATTCCAGGAATGCCTGAATGCTCAGTTGGTTGACCGTCTGCCTTCAGCTCAGGTCATGATCCCAAAGTCCTGGGATGGAGTCCTGCATTGGGTTCCTTGCTCAACGAGGAGCTTGCTTCTCCCTCTGCCTGCCACTGCCCCTTGCTTGTGCACTCTCTCTTTCTCTCTCTCTCTGACAAATAAATAAATAATTTTTTTAAAAATAAAGGTCATTCAAAAAATGTGGGATGATATCACACTGTGGTTTTGATTTGCTTTTCCCTAATGATTAATGACGTTGAGCATGTTTTCATGTACCTGTTGGTTATTTGAATATCTTCTTTGGAAAAATGTCTATTCGGGTCCTTTGTCTGCTTTTAAATTGGATTTTTTTTGTTTTGTTTTGCTATTGAGTTGTATGAACCCTTTATATATTTTGGATATTAACATCTTTTCTTTAAACTTTATTTTATTTTTCCAGTGTTCCAAGACTCGTTGTTTATGCATCACACCCAGTGCTCCATGTAATACGTGCCCTCCTTAATTCCCACCACCAGGCTCACCCAACCACCTACCCCCCAGATACTAACATTCTTAACAGATATGTACTTTACAATTTTCCCCCCATTCCAAAGGTTTCCTTTTCATTTTCTTGATCATTTATTCAAATGCATAGTCTCTTTTTTAAAAGATTTTTATTTATTTGAGGGAGAGAGAGAGTGTGTGCATGTTCCTGTGTGGGTGAGCAGGGAGAATGGGCAAAGTGAGAAGGGGAGATAATGTCAAGCAGACTCCACACTCAGCACAGAGACTGATGTGGGGCTCCACCTCACAACCCTGAGATTATGACCTGAGTCAAAATCAGAAGCTGGACACTTATACAGTAATCCCTGCATATTCATTTTTAATGAATTAACAGTAAAATTGTAGTTTGTATTTTATTTTCCACATCTTATTTTAATATTATGCTGCTCATATTCTTGTATTTTGATACAGGTTTCAGTTTATCTCTCCACCCACACACACCCACTCTGATCATACATGTGCCTGTTAAGTTTTTTCACTTCATCCACACATAGTTCTAGATTGTGTGTATGTATATTCATATCCTTACATATTATGCTTTTATTTTTCTAGAATGATGTCAAGATATTAAATCAATGGAACAAAGTTTATCTGGATTTTTAATTTTAATGTATATATTATTTTACTTTCCCAAAAGCCATTAAAACTCACTTCCTTATAAGCATTGTATCAGAGCTACACTGCTTTCTGAAACTGGTTTTCTATACTAACTATGATAATGAGTATCACATATAAGCAATTGAAAAAGCAGCAGGAGGGACACCTGGGTGGCTCAGTTGGTTAAGCTGCTGCCTTCGGCTCAGGTCATGATCCCAGAGTTCTGGGATCGAGTCCTGCATTGGGCTCCTTGCTTGGCAGAGAGCCTGCTTCTCTCTCTGCCTCTGCCTGCCACTCTACCTGCTTGTGTGCTCTCTTTCTCTCTCTCTCTCTCTCTGACAAATAAATAAATAAATAAATAAATAAAATATTTTTTAAAAAATAAATAAGTGAAGAAAAGTTTAAAAAAACGAGAAAAGAAAAAGCAGCTGGAGGCATCTTCAGATTCAGATGGGCTTGAATTCTTCTAATGAAACTGATCATGGTAAAATGTCCCTGTCAGGTTCCTTGGCTCAACTATGAGCTCATGAGGGAGCTAAGAGGCTCTTTGTTTTCATGCTGTCTCTCTACCATGAACCTAGAAATATAAGCTCTGAATTACTGTTCTCACTCATATTTTCCTAGGGCTATAGCTTAAACTCCATAACTAAAAGGACTGGTGAGAAAAGACAGAGAACCAAGGAACATATAAATAAAACCTGTAAAAGTGAGGATTTATATGGCTAAGTTCTAAAATAGTATCCAATTTACACAAATCCTCTCCCTCCCCTGCAATAAATCTAAAAAGCAGTCCCATTCTTTATTCATGGCTCTCAGAGAATATTAAAGAAAATGCAATTCATGATCAATCCTGGCAACACTTTCTACCTCTTTTCTCTTTTATCTCCTTTCTTGCTCTGTAGAACCCCACATTCTTCACATTTGATCATTCCCCAAAATGTTTCATCAAATTCTCCCCTTATCCTGTCCTCTCCAGTTCCCACTCCCTCTGCCTCTTTTTCTTTCTCTTGGTTTTTTTTTCTTTTTTTTTTTAAGATTTTATTTATTTATTTGACAGAGAGAAATCACAAGAGAGGCAGGCAGAGAGAGAGGAAGGGAAGCAGGCTCTCCGCTGAGCAGAGAGCCCGATGTGGGACTCGATCCCAGGACCCTGAGATCATGACCCAAGCCGAAAGCAGCGGCTTAACCCACTGAGCCACCCAGGCGCCCGCTCTTGTTTTGTTTTTGTTTTTTTGTACATTATGTTAACTTATTTGCTAAGTCTTTGTTCTTCTCATTACTTATAATCATTACTTATCCTTATTTAATATTTAGTATGTTATAGTCTCTTTTCTATAAACTTGACTCTATTAACCCATTTAGTTCTTCAAACAACACTAAAGGATAAATTCCATTATAATCCCTGGGTAAAGTTATGGAGAAGTTGAGTAAATTGTCCAAGTTCCCACATCTAGTCCATAGCAGATCCAGACCCTATGCCAGGAAGTCTGGTACCAGGGCCCATGTGAATAACCAGTCTTTTCTGCTGCCTCCCTAGCCCATTCCTCCTCTCTGAAGGTTCATCACAAAATACAGGATTCCCTATGATGATTCAGATAAGGGAGGATATTGATAAATGTTATCCTGTCCCAGTAACATAAATAACTGAAGTGGCTGTGGATGAGATTGTTATGTGGTTTCCAGTGGTGGCCAGATATAGATATATTCCATTCAGTTGGATTGGCTATCTTCTTAGTGTCAATATTCAAAACTCACTAAATTTGATCTCCTCATTGAAAGATGTAGGATTTCAAGGAGAAATTCCATTATCCTGATACATTTATGTATCAGAAAGAAAATAAGAATATGCAAGAATATGATAAGAAAATGCAATGTAGTGAAGAGGATAAAAGATTAGCATTTTTGAAATAAAGAACAATAAGATGCATATAAGCTTGTCTTTTTTATGAACCAAGGAAAGATTTGATTATTTATTTATTTTTTATTTTTTAAAGATTTTATTTATTTATTTGACAGAGATCACAAGTAGGCAGAGAGGCAGAGAGAGAGGAGGAAGCAGGCTCCCTGCTGAGCAGAGAGCCCGATGTGGGACTCGATCCCAGTACCCTGGGATCATGACCTGAGCCAAAAGCAAGGCTTTAACCCACTGAACCACACAGGCGCCCCATAGAAGCTTGTCTTAATTCTCTGATGACTCATCCATAAAATTCATTACCTTTCTCCAGCCTTATTAATTCCTTATTCATTCTTATATTTCCAACATTACTTTAGTGTGAATTACTGAAAAATTCACATTTTCCTTTTACTTATTTTTAAGCTATAAATTTTTAAAAGTCTCTGAGGATCTCCTTTGCATGAGATGTATCGAAAATACACTTCTAAAGGGCAGTACATGCATGTACTAGCAGTCCTATAGATATAGTCTATTGTTTAAGAATATAACTCAGGGGGGCGCCTGGGTGGCTCAGTGGATTAAGCCGCTGCCTTCTGCTCAGGTCATGATCTCAGGGTTCTGGGATCGAGCCCCGCATCGGGCTCTCTGCTCCGCAGGGAGACTGCTTCCTCCTCTCTCTCTGCCTGCCTCTCTGCCTACTTGTGATCTCTCTCTCTGTCAAATAAATAAATAAAATCTTTAAAAAAAAAAAAGAATATAACTCAAAGAAAAGAGATGAGAATTCTATATATTAATCACTAGTTTTGGGGTTTTATTTCCATTTTTTTTCTCAAGGAACCCAAATCAGTGTTTGAGTTTCTTGATGATAAAATAGTTATTTAACTTGAAAGATGCCATATAAAATAAGAAATTGGTGAATGTAGATGCTAAATAGATGTTAAGTATTACTATACTATAAAAAGTGGAAAAAAACAAATTAAGGAAATTGTGGACAACCACCAACCTCAAAAATATTAGCACTGTGATATGAAGCCAGGATAAGAATTTGCTGAAGCATCATACCTAAGTATTGGATATGGTACAAAACTAAGTTAAGAAGAAGAGAATTGTTAGCAGAGTTGTATCAAAAACAGAATGAGTATGGGAGAGTAGGAACAAATAAATGCAGATAGACAACAGACAAGTAGTATAAAGTAATGCTGTTTCCTGGCCATCCAAAGAGCCAAATGCAGGGACTGACTAATGCTATGTTCCAGTGGCAATTTGAAGGAAAAGATGCCTTTGGAAGCAAGACAATTTCCAACAATACAAACAACCTATATAGGTTCGATCCTTAAATATCAAGTACCATCATAGATGGATTTATGTGGATAATATAATGAGCCAATTTTAGTTTTATAGTATCCATGCATGCCATTTGTGGAAGAGAATGGTTAAGGGGTACTCTAGGTCAAAAAAGGGTCACTGTTTATATGCTGTGCACTTTGAAAACATATGATAAGTTTGGAAGAAGCGAAGTGTTCATATCTGTTTTTAGCAAGTATAATGTCAGTCCCTACACTAAAGTTTTACAAATTTCTATGAACAGGTTTCAACCATTTAAATGAGTCCTTTAATTCAAGAAATGAGAAAGATAATTGGAATGAGATATACCTTTCTCATTCATAAAAAAACTAATTTATATCTTGTTTTTAAAATACAATTTATTCATTTTTATAATTATATATGATTATTAAAAATCATAAAACTATTACCTACCTAGTAAGAACCTATCAGGGAACAATTAGTATAATACAAGTAAAACCTTTAATAAATACTAGTTTTCAATATATTATTAAATAATTACTACTCCTTAGTTTTCCCCTTTAGTGTATTTTCTACTTACCATTATGAAGTATATATTTTATTTTTATTTTTATCTTTGTTTTTATTATTGGCCATTCTAAATTCTTTTAATAAGAATCACTGAATTTTTTATAAGTGGGATAATCAACTTTCTCACCAGATCCAGGGTAGAAGAGATCCATCAATAAATAGGTAATAAATTCCATGTCCCATCTACTGTGATTATTTGAGGATAGACAATGTGACTAAAAACAAAGAAAATCAGAACAGTAATAGTTTGCCTTAGACTTTTGCTAGAGTAGGGAAAGGGATTAATTGAACTTGAATCTGGGAGGATGTAGGGCTGAAGCTTTCCATAATACTATCCAGAGACCACATATTTGAAATGGAAGTCAACACAGATGAAGCAAAACCAAAAATAGAGAACCTAGGTGATTGTGGGTATCTGAGGCCTGTAAATCAAGGTGCATTACTATACAATTCAGGCATATTAACTGGTTAACTTTGTTTTGTTTAAGCCAAATTTGACTATGGGTCCTCATACTTATAATCAAGGATTCTCTTCCCCACCCCCACTTTCATATAGTCTAGATGAGAGAACTATACCAGACGTTTCCTTTGTCCTATCCCCTGTAGTTTGAGTCCTTTAAAGAGAGGATTTCCAAGAATATGTAAGCCAAGATTATAGAAAAATAACTTCCCTATGTTTTTCCAGCTGAAATGCTCTAGGAATTCTGATATTCCCCTACAAATAGCAAATATATTTAGGGGTCTGGATCTCAAAACTAAGTAATAGAACAGAATACACTGGCTTTGGAGTTCTCCATTGTCATGCCTTCAGCAGAAGGAAAAAAAATTCTTTGCTTCAGAATAAATTCACAAGCAGTTATGACTTACATGAATAAATAAGTCATTCTGTTATACTATGACATTCATTCTATTAGGAAGAAAAACAAAACTCAAGAATAGAAAATACTTCTGATGTAGCTTTAAACTGATTTGTGCATAGCTATATAAACTGAGACCATTATCAGGAATCAGCCAAATTCAAATGACATTAGTGGTGCATTGTTAGCTTATTTATCTTGGAATCTTGACATCAAATCCTGACTGGGTCACGGCTGGTGTTGGTTGGGAAAACAGGCATAATAGACTTGGATTGAGGCAGATGGAGGAGGGGTGAGTTAAAAACAGAAAAAGAGGGCGCCTGGGTGTCTCAGTGGATTAAGCCGCTGCCTTCGGCTCAGGTCATGATCTCAGGGTCCTGGGATCATCGAGCCCCGCATCGGGCTCTCTGCTCCACAGGGAGCCTGCTTCCTCCTCTCTCTCTGCCTGCCTCTCTGCCTACTTGTGATCTCTCTCTGTCAAATAAATAAAAAATAATAAAATCTAAAAAAAAAAAAAAAACAGAAAAAGAAGAAGTTGAGGGGTGATAGCTGAGTTAGAAGTGTTCAGAATCTCAAGGGCAAGATCCAAGGGAGGGAAGACATAAAAATTAATCTGGAAACTGAGGTCTCTGGTCTACTGGAACAGACAGCTTCCTGTGGTAGCTCTTCAGTACTCTGGATAGCTCCCAAAGGCTATTAAGTACTTGAACTACATCCAAGGCTTCTTTCCCTAAGGCATTTTACCCTACAACCCAAGGAGCTGACCTGCCATTTCCATTCAAGCAAAGTTTTCTGATCATTCAAGTGATAATAGTTTTGCTAAACTCAGTTTTCTACAGTCTTGGAATAAACTTCCAAGACTTTACATCTTGGCATCAAATCAAAGAGTCAAGAATTTATCTCTTAGTCTTCTGTGTAGCATGTACCAGAATTATCCTAGCTATTATTTCACATACATGAAAAGATAAGGATATACAAGAATATTCTTTGGAAGACTGTTTGAAATATAAAAATGCCAGAAATAATTTGCATATTCATCTCTAGGGCAATAAATTATAGTCTATCTATATAAAAAAACAAAAAAAATAATAAAATGCAAATACATCAATGTACACTGATATAAGATAATTCCCAAGATATACTATTAGATAATTTTTAAAGATGGAAAACATAAAAGACAAGTATGTTGCAAAATAATGTAGGGCACTGTATTTCCATCTATGGAAAAATAGATTTAATATGTTTGTATATACAAAAAGTATTCCTAGAAGATTACACACAACTGATAATGATTTTAGGAAGAAGGTCTATGGAACTGTTAGAATTTCTTACCATCTTCATGTGTTGCTTTCCAATAAAAATGCTATTCATAAGTATATATATTTTTTATTAACATATAATATATTACTTGTTTCAGGGGTACAGGTCTGTGATTCATCAGTCTTAACACAATTCATAGCACTCATCATAGCACAAACCCTCCCCAATGTCCATCACTCAGCTACCGCATCCCTCCCAAGCCCCTACCCTCCAGCAACCGTCAGTTAGTTTCCTGAGATTAAGAATCTCTTATATTTTGTCTCCCTCTCTGGTTTCATCTTGTTTCATTTTCCCCTCCCTTCTCTAAGATCCTCTGTCTTGTTTCTCAAATTCCTCATATCACTGAGATCATGTGGTCATTGTCTTTCTCTGACTGACTTACTTCGCTTAGCATAATACTCTCTAGTTCTATTCACGTCATTGCAAATAGCAAGATTTCATTTGTCTTCCTTATGGCTGTATAATATTCCATTGTATATCTATACCACATCTTCTTTATCCAGTCATCTGTTAATGACATCTAGGCTCTTTCCATAGTTTGGCTATTGTGGACATTACTGTTACAAACATTGGGGTGCACATGCCCCTTCAGATCACTACATTTGTATCTTTAGGGTAAATATCCAGTAGTGCAATTGCTGAGTCATAGGGTAGTTCTATTTTCAACCTTTTTTTTTTTTAATAACATGCTGCTATTTTAATTGTGGAAGAAATTATACATGACTTGGAAATTACAGAAAAAAAAGAAAAAAGAAATTGCTCACGATTCAACAACTTACATGTATTTCCATTCCATATCTTGATGTATTTCCTTTCATCCATATCTACTCCCCCCCCCAACCCAATGTCCCAAGTGGCACATGTCTGAAGCATAACAAAATGTTACACTTTTTATATCTAACTGGCCAGAATGTGAGCCCTCACCCTCACCCCCACCAGCTTAATAAGGCCCAAGAACTAGCTGCCTCCAGGGGTCTCCTGGCAGGTTTTCCTAGCAAGTCTCAGGAACAGGCCAGCTTCCACCACATTCAGTGTCTCCATGCTGGCTCCCACCTTGCCACTTCACTGTGTCTCAAAGCCCACCATCCTTGTGACATCACTGCTCTTCAGGGACACCAGTCTGTAGCAAATATATCCTCAGTCTAGTCCAGTGGGGGCTTCTGCATATTCCAGCCTTCAGCTGCTACTAGATGTGGTGACTCTATAGACACCAATTCACAGCCATTCTCCTTCCTTCTGTGGTAGGGACTATTTCAAACATCAGCCATCAGAACTCCCTAAGCATTTCCGCATCTTACAGTTTAGGCTCACCGTAACCCCATGTTCAGATCCAGAATTAGCTTCTTCCCAAGATGGCTGACAGTGGGAGCACGTGTTCCTTTATGGAACATGACTTTCAGACAAGGGTGTGGTCTGGCCCTGTGACCTTAAGGAAACAATCATAGCCACCCAACAATGTACTTCTTAAGGCCTGGGCGGGGAAGTAGGAGGAGGCACCGTTTCAACCTGTACCCTAAAGTGAGCTGATTACCTACCAAAGAACTCTGACCACCCATGAAATAAGCCTGAGATCAGAATTATTTTCAACCTTTTGAGGAACCTCCATACTGTTTTCCAGAGTGGCTGTACCAGCTTGCATTCCGACCTACTGTGTAGGAGTGTTCCCTTTCTTCATATCCTCGCCAACAGCTGTCATTTCCTGACTCGTTAATTTTAGCCATTTTGACTGCTGTAAGGTGGTATCTCACTATGGTTTTGATTTAGATTTCCCTGATGCTGAGTGATGTTGAGCACTTTTTCATGTGTCTGTTGGCCATTTGAATATCTTTGCAGAAATGTCTGTTCATGTCCTCTGCCCATTTCTTGACTGGATTATTTGTTCTTTGGGTATTGAGTTTGAGAAGTTCTTTTTTTTTTTTTTTTAGAAGTTCTTTATAGATTTTTGATATTAGCCCTTTACCTGACATGTCATTTGCAAATCATAAGTATATTTTTAAAGTTAATTTAAAATTATGCTGCTTTGTGTAGATATGAGCTACTTCCATTAATAGATCTAGCAAGCTCCCTCCCCTAAGTATAAGCCATTGAGTAAAGTTTCCTGTGGTATGTTACTATTTTTTAGTTTCTTTGTCGAAAACTTAAAAAACAAAATATGTTGACTTTTGGCAACAGAGCAAATATTCTTTTATTGGGAAGTCTATCTCTATTCAAAGGTAGATTCTTTGTGATTCTTAAACATGATTAAAGGAACAATCTCTAGCAGTTCACATAAACCTTCAGAGAAGCAATAATGTAGGACAAAAGTCACAGACATTTGTTCTAGAACAGTTTTTTCTGTGCTTAACATGGTTAAGAACTTCTTCCATAGAAATCAGGGGCCAAAAATTTCTCAGAATTTCATCCCACTCCAGAACACATAATTATTGCAGAATGAATCAGTGTCTCGGAAAACTAAAAGATTCTGAAAAAGAACATCTCATATGTAGCCTGGAGAGCTGGGGTGGGACAGGAACTTAGATCTTATAAACTATAACCAAGAAAAAAGACTTCCTCTTTAAGCATCGCTTATAATAAAAAGGGGGAATTCATACCAAAGAGGCCTCTTATAACTACGATAAGATACATGTAAGAGTGTTCTGCAGATTTAGGTTTGAAAACAAGTTGTGAGTGGCAAACTTATTTACAGAAAATTTAAATTAAAAGGGAGGAATTTACTGATATACTGTAAAAAAGCAAGTAGTGGTTCCTACTTCTTTCTACACACATGGGGAAAATTGTGATTTATGCAAAAAAGAACTACATAGATAAATTTCTTTTTACTGAACTCAGGGAGCAGACACTCTAATGGAAGAATTGAGTCAAGAAGTACAAGACAGGGACTCCTGGGTGACTCAGTGGGTTAAGGCTCTGCCTTCAGCTCAGGTTGTGATCTCATAGTCCTGGGATCAAGCCCCTTATCAGGCTCTCTGCTCAGGAGGGAGCTTGCTTCCCCCTCTCTCTCTGTCTGCCTGCTTGTGATCTCTCTTTCTCTGTCAAATAAATAAATGTTAAAAAATCTTTTAAAAAAAGCACAAGACGGGACTGGAAGAAATTATGCTGAGCGAAATAAGTCAAGCAGAGAGAGTCAAGTATCATATGGTCTCACTTATTTGTGGAGCATAACAAATAACATGGAGGACATGGGGAGATGGAGAGGAGAGGGAGTTGAGGGAAACTGGAAGGGGAGATGAACCATGAGAGACTATGGACTCTGAAAAACAACCAGAGGGTTATGAAGGGGCGGCAGGGGGGTGGGGGGGGTGGGAGGTTGAGGAACCAGGTGGCGGGTAATAGGGAGGGCACGTACTGCATGGAGCACTGGGTGTGATGCCAAAACAATAAACACTGTTATGCTGTAAATAAACAAACAAAAATAAATATATTAAAAAAAAAAAGCACAAGACAGACTCAGATAAGAGCCACATTAAAATATTCAAACCTGGGGTGCCTGGGTGGCTCAGTGGATTGAGCCACTGCCTTTGGCTCGAGTCATGATCTCAGGGTCCTGGGATCGAGTCCCACATTGGGCTTTCTGCTCAGCAGGGAGCCTGCTTCTCTCTCTCTCTGCCTGCCTCCCTGCCTACTTGTGATCGCTCTCTCTCTGTGAAATAAATAAATAAAATCTTTAAAAATAAACAAATTAATTAAACTGTATAATAGGTTTCATTATTTAGTTTTCAGGGTACAGGACACCCACACTTTTCTACAAAGCTTTGTCCCTTAATAATCACTTAGTCTCACCTCTGAATTCCCACAATACTCGTTAGCTTTACCAACCATTTGGTATTTTTTTTAAAGATTGCTTGATTCACTGATTGATAAGAGAGAGCTAGAGAGAGCACGTGAGCAAGATCACAAAGAGAGGGGGGAAGAGCAGACTCCCCCTGAGCAGAGAGCCCAAGCCAGAGCTCCATCCCAGGACCCTGAGATTGTGACCTGAACCAAAGGCAGATGCTTAACCGAATGAGTCACTTAGCCACACCAGCCACTGGATATTTTACACTGGCTTTTATTATACCTAATTTGTGTGTGTGTGTGTGTGTAGTCTTTCCAACTATATGGTATACTTCTTTTTTTTTTTTTAAAGATTTTATTTATTTATTTGACAGACAGAAATCACAAGTAGACAGAGAGGCAGACAGAGAGAGGAGGAAGCAGGCTTCCTGATGAGTAGAGAGCCCGATTCGGGGCTCGATCCCAGGACCCTGAGATCATGACCTGAGCTGAAGGCAGAGACTTTAACCCACTGAGCCACCCAGGTGCCCCTATAGTATACTTCTTAAGGATAATGACCAAATATTATAAGTCTATGTAGCCCCTAAATGCCGGCCCAATATTTTGATCATCATAAAATGTTGGTAAATACTCATTGGTTGATCACATACCTAATTAATTGATAAAGTTGTATGATTATAGAGTTAAGTGACCTAGCAACATAAGGTTAATAAGATATTAAGAACAAATTTATTGACTAATGAGTAAAACAGTTATCTCACCTTCCTTGTCCCTCTGAGTATATTGTTAGTGCTGGAAGGCATACTAGGGCTTATTTTTTGGCTCTGAAATAGCAGATATTAAAATGCAGTGTAACAGATACAACCACTTAGTCCTAGGATCATAAAAAAATCCTTTCTCAACCTTCCCAGGTACATGAAGAGTGGCATTTGGTGTGTCAGAATCATCAGACTTTTCTCTAACTTATTCCATAGGTGTGTTAGTCCACCTGTATCTGTTTGTAGTAGTTCTTTGAGGAAATAATGATGGAATGATCTGTAGCCGTCTTTGCTTCTTTCCTTCTAGGGTCAAAAATAAAAGTATCCAAATGTTATCAAAGACTAGATCTTCTATCTGGGCTCTCTATCTCAACCTTTTCAGAAACCAGTCCTTTTAAGTACATCTCTCTTTAATCATTCTGCCATTGCCTCCTTTTCTTTGAACTTCACACATGCACAGATTTTTCACTTTTTAAAAAAAATAATTTGACCTTGCTAATCAGGGCCCTACCTCGCTGCATTAATTTAAACCTTTCTTTGCCTACGTTTCTATTCTCTTTGTCCTCCATTTTGATACCATTTATTCCTTATCTCCCTTTTATCTGCAAAGTCCCTGAACATAGATGCCTAAGTTTATATAATAGTACCCCCGAAATGTTCAAGGCACACCAGCATACGTGCATATGGTGGCCTTGTTGACCTCACTCCACTTGCCTTTGTCCCCCTTTTTCCTCCCCATCTCAACACATTTCAAATAATACTGTGTGCAGCTTGCAGATTAGTCTTCCTAGAATATCATTCAAACATTGCCCAGATAGGATGAGGTCTAAATGCTTAACTGGTGTTCTCAGTTTTCACAACTGTCTTTCCCACTGCATTCCTACTTTTGCATGGAGATCTTCCACTCTAGCCACATCCATCTCCCAAATGGATTTTCACATCTTCACCTTCTCACGGAGTATGTGCCCTCCCCCAGCTTAGAACATCCCATTCCCATCTCCACCTATGTAATTCCTACATATAGTTCAAAGTCCAGTTTGAGTCTTGCATCTCTATAAAGCTTTAATGACTACCCAAACTCACAAGGATTTCTCTACCCCCTCTCTGATTCTGATTCTATTTATTACTATTCGACATATATATATACTGACTTTTCATTGTACTTACTTGTGAATGTGTATATGCTCTGTCTTTCCATGTAACATAAACCTCTAAAGTCAGAGACTAGATACTATAACTCATTGTATCTTCTAAAATGACCAGCACAACATTTCATATACAGTGATACACTTGGTAAAGGATGATGATATAACATGATTTTCTGTAATTGGTAGGTTTTTATATCTATGCCCACCATGCAATCTTACTTTGGCATTTGTCATAAATACATAATAGTTTATTTCACAGGAGAGGTTTTTTGTTTTGTGTTGTGTGTATATAAGTGTACATACAAGCTTACCTTCCAAGTTACATAGTAACAGCCACATTCCCAAAGGTGGCATTCTGAACATGTAGTGTGTCACTATTATTAATACAAGTAACAGCAATAAATAATGCAGAATATGTTTCACCTTATCTTCTTCCTAGAGAACCACAGTGCACATCAAGTTTCTGAGGAGCCCCTTAATAAAGTAGCAGGCTGGGGGTTATAAATTATGTTAATTAAAATAAAATCAATATGTTTGGGAGAATTCATTTCAGAGGTTGTTTTCTCAAATGTTAGTATTTTCCAAAAAAATCTCTTCAATAATTTATCAAGGATTAGAATTGAGTGGAAAAATAAAATATCACACAATTCAAAAGGAATAAAAGGAATATTTGTAATTATTTGATGGAAAAAAAGGGAAATCTATGAATCCATATCTGTCTGCTCTAAATTTTTCTTTTGAATGAAATTGATTTAAATACTACTGCTCTAATTCAGTTAGAAAGATCAAATAAACAGAATATTTTGTAAACTTCATATATAAATATGTCCCCAAGAACTTGACTGACTAAATCTCAGAACATTACTGGACTCATAACCCTGGGCTAAAAAAACCAAGAGCATGAATTATCACCTTAATTTGGCAACCAAATACCAGCTTCTTTTTTCATTAAAAAGTGTGGCAGAAAACCACAGAACGGAATCCATTAAGTCAGATAAGGCTACTAAAATCTCATAAGTTTCATAATGAAGGTAGGTTCTCTACCCAAGAGAAGGCAGAGTAGAAGAGTTTTGGCTGCAACATGGTTTTATTATTACTTATTATTAAAATATATGGTTATAGAAAAATGTGTTTTTGGCTTAATTCATAATAATTTTTCAGCAGAGTTTAAATTATCTAGCACCAAGTAACTATATTTTTAGACTACTATAAAATAGTTTAGTGGAAAGATGGCAAGATTTTATAAACACCTGAGTATCTCTGCTACCATTCAGATAAGTGACCTTAAGCAAGTTACTTAGTCTTTCTGAATCTCAGTTATCTCTTCTATAAAACTGAAGATAACACACTCAGCATGTGGAGGCCTAGAAAAAAAAATAGTTTTTCTCTTTGCCCCCTTCTTTGTCTTTTTTTCTCCCTGTGGCCCAAAGGCACATCATGATACTTAAATACTTTATGTTACCAAAGAAAAAATTAACTAATATGTATGTTTTATATTCTTATTACTAGAGATTAATTGTAAGAGATTCTAGCTATGTTGACAGTATCAGTGAAATGTATCAGTTAAAAAGGGATATTAATCTAATTAGATCACTTTCTTTTCTACTCAACATGGACAAATAAATATTTATACTAATATGAAACCATTTCAGGGAAGAAACTTGAACCAAGGTAATAACATTGGCAAAGAGAAAAACACAATGCAATCAGAAAAGATGACATGAAGGTGAAAAAATTCAATTTTGAGTACCACTAATAGTCTTTATGGTTTGAAAATGTTTTATTTATGCAGTGAGTGAGTTTCTGAATGCCCACTGTGTATCAGCCTTTTCGCATAGGTGCTCTGAATAAAAAGATGAATACCTGGGCTATTTACCTTCATCTTACAGATTAATAAAGAATTGACATACAATTTAAAAATTCCCTTTTAAAGTTCAAGTGCCACAACATAATGATTTGCAGGGTATTACAGAATGAGTGTGGTGCTGTTGCACAGAAGATTTCTAAGTGCTGTTTACAACTATCCTTTAAAGCTGGAAACAAAGTAATGCATCATCCCCATTTCAGAAATGAGGACCACCAGAGTTCAGTGACTTGCAAAAAAGCTTAAACAAGGCCTCAAAATCAAGTGTAACATTTCCTAAACTTTTGTTTTTCCCAGGGTGATCAAGTACTCAATCCAATCTATCTGCACCATAGTCTTTCCATTTATACCTAGGGCTTTAAAATAATTTCCCATCTAGCAATGTCAAGAGGCAGCAATATGATATTACTCTTGGACTCAGTGGTAAGGGAGATGATAGAATCATCACTTATAATGCCAACACAACATTATAAATAAGTTCACCATCATGGAATGAATGTTTGCCTTATTTCAATTTTATGCAGAGAAATAGGATTACAGAATATTTAAGCACTGTATTCTTTAGTAATGCAGTCTTGGTGAAGGCATGCTGGTCAGGTAGAGTAAGTAGTGCAAAGATCCCCTTTCATCAGAATACCTATTTAAAATGCCTGTGGTTTCAAATGTACTGAATGGACAGTTATTCTTGACCTGCCTCTACTGAGTTTTTTTTTTTTTTAACACAGAATTGCTGTGTGTTTTTTTAACACAGAGTTTTGGTTTTTTTTTTTTAACACAGAATTCAGTCAATGACTAGGTTTGAACATTAGCTATCCAAGTACAGCTATATTCCAATGGACTTTCACAAGCCTTCCCTTTAAAGTTAAAATTCAAATGTTAGTTTTTACGAAATTAAAGGCATCTTTTCCCACTTTGGAAATGCTGTTTAGTGAAACAGTAAATTTAAAACCTAAGATGCCATATAGTTTTCCAAATTTTAATAGTTTCTTCATTCTCCATAGATTTTTCTTTCTATTGTATGAATATCATTTCCATTCTCTTTTCATTTGAATTACTCTTACAAGAAAGCATAGGAAACAGAAAATAAGAATGTGATATATTTATGATATTCTTAGGTTATTCTAATATGCCTATACATGAAACAATTTTCATTTTCTTTCCAATGTAAGCTGTGATTTTTAAGGTGGAATTTCTGAGCCATAAAAGTTTTTGGTGTTTTGTTTTTTTTTAGATTTTATGTATTTATTTTTGAGAAAGAGAGTGGACACAAGCAGAGGGTGGGAGAGAGACAAGCCGACCCTGAGTGGAGCACAGAGCCCAATGCAGGGCTTGATCCCATGACCCTAAGATCATGACCTGATACCAGGACCCTGAGATCATTACCTGAGCCAAAATCAAGAGTCAGATGTTTAACTGACTGATACATCCAGGCACCCTCTGAGCCACAGAAGTTTTTAAACGAAAGATATGGATGTTTGGGTGGTGTCTCTAATTTTTTGAACTTGCCTTAACATAAATGATGTATGCCACCCTTCAAGTTATAATTTATCTGCATAGCCAAAGACAGACAAGATAGACCAACATGAGGATAATTTCTTCCTTTGGCAATTCTCTTGAAACATAAAGTTCTTATTTGGTCATTGTATAGGTTTAGAGAAAAATTTAAGTACCATATTGAGATTTGCAATTGCAAAGATTCTTGTTATCAATTAGAATATGCTACACGTTCACTTGAACTTCTTCTTTCCTTCAACCATTGACTTTATAAAATAAAAACTCTTAATAATTTAAAACATTGTTATGAGCTTATTCATATTCAAGGATAAATTTTATTTCATAACTCCACGCCCCTATTTATCAAATATTTTAGACTTTGAGAACATATTTTGCATATACGTTTGTATGTAAACTTTGAGAACATATTTTGCATAAATGTTAAGATTTACATTTGCAGTTAAAGACATTACTGAGGTAGAAAATATAATCTATTTACTATCTATATATGATCCCAATTCAGAAGAAAAATGCTCAGATTCCTAATGACACTAAACCACTTAGGGGTCTAGTTACAATGTCAGCTTTGGGAAATGGTCACATTCGTGTGCTCAAATTCTCCCATTCCTTCTTCTAGCTTCTTAGAAGCGAAACATTCTTGCTTGATGAGCTATTTCGAGAAGTCTCAGAAGGAAAAGGGAAAATTCAGAGAAATGCAAGAGACCAGATAGGCTAAGTGGAAACAGATAACGAATAACTGAAGGGGATGGGTGGGAGAAGAGAAGCAAATATCCCGATCAGGGAAATATTTTGTGGCTAGGAACAGAGAGAGAGCATCTTTCCATATCAACCCTCATGTTTGTGGGGGACATTGATAGAAACTAGTGATAGGAAGGGGTATTTTAAAGATTATATATTAATAATTTTTAATAGAGTTTCATCTAGAGCAATGTTTATCAAACATTGATATTAAAAGTTCTTAAATGTGCAAGACTATCCTATATATTGCAGGATGTTTAGCATCTCTGGTCCCCCTTACTAAATGCCAGAAATGCTTCTCCCTCATAATAGTAACCCCAAACATTTTCACATATATGCAAATGTCTCTAAGAGATTCAATTGCTACTGATCGAGAAATACAGCTCTGGAAACAGTATGTGTAGGTGTGTGTGTGTGTGTAATGTAATACTCACATGTACTGTATTTGGAGCAGCTGCATAGCAGGCATATTATCTTACATGCGTAAGAAAGTGGACTTCAAAATGAAAAGAAAGAAGTGTATTTCTAATGGGAGATAAGTGATGTGAAAAGCAAACCAGGAAAAATCAAGAAAAGAAGCCAGCATTTCTTGACTACCTGATAATGCAGTATAATTTACCTAAAATTTTAAGATGACTCAGTGACAGAACCAGTATCTAACCCAGGTTGATATTGTTGGGTCCCCAATGTTGGGTCCCCCAATAATGGGTCCGTGATTAAAGGAGCGAGACTGATACAAAGCGAAGGTCAAGCAAAGCTTTATTTCACGCCAAGCATCGAGAATCAAACTGACCGGCCAGGGCCACGCCTCTTACAGAGAGTGCGATCCCTCCCTATCTCACAGACTAACTTTTATAGAGCAAAGGCCATGTGATTGGGCCTGGCCACACACAGGTGGCCAATGAGATTGTAACACACAGAGAAAGCTGCACAGTCATGCTAGGTCACACATAAGTGACCAATTGAATTACAATTTACCCTATAGTAGACATTTGAACTAGCCTATCACCTTGGTGAGAATGGGTGCCCAAAATGCGGGGCCCACACTCCTTGGTAGCTAGGGAGACAGTATTCGTGCTTTACTGATGGGATGTTTCCACTTGACGGGACTCATCCCTGCATTCTGCCATTATCTCTTTCTGACCTGACCCACCCTTGTATTTGGGCTTTGTTACCTGGGACTGGTTTCCTGGACTTGCTTTTAAATAATGGGGGGGGGGGGGGGTGGCACAGGATCAATTTAAGTTTTGCTGCATAAACAACAAAATGGCTGTTCAACTGAGATGGGGCCGCTCTGGCTAAATAGGCCCTTACAATACGATTCCAAAACCCATGATTTATTGTGTGTTGACAGGAGAACACCAATGTGGTTTAAAAAAATTATGACTACTTTAGAAAACATAAGTACAAATGAAACAATAATTTTTTTCTCTAGGTTTAAACAGCATCCACACCTCATATGTATCATCCTCCCACTCCTAATCTGGCAATGCTGTGTATCTTGCCCCCTGCCAATAGATGTGGGTAGATTTTGAAGATCAAAAAGCTAAGAAATGTCACATGAGCATTCTCAAAACCGATTTCATTATCAGTAAATGAGAGGGTTTAGAGAAAAAGACAGGAAAAGAACAAGTCTATGCCCTGTGGAAAATGCTTGATTTCTTGACTTTCTTGGGCTAAGGGCCAGAAGCATTAGTGGAAATGTATTATTATAAATTCAACCAAGAATTTATATATTATTCATTTCGATGTTGCTTTGGAAAGAGATGATTTTACTGTTGTTACTTATGAGTATTAAGTGAAAATCATCTTGCTTAATACAGTCTTCAGATGGAAATGTCCTGAGCTTGACTTGATTCCCTTCTTTAACTTTCCCCTAGGCAAGGAGGAAATCCAAGCCCTAGTCAGAACAACTTGGGTGTGACTTGTGCCCAGCGGCCAGGAGGCAGGACTAGAAGTGATCAAAATAGCAGAAGCAAATGGGCCCTGTGGCCCTTATGAGCTCTTTAACATTACAAAGGAAATGGAAGGAATTCTCAAAGCCTCAGAATAATTATCTCAAAGAGACTTCATTCCTCAGTCTGACACAGATTCCTAGCAGAGGTCAGGGCCATCCCTAGAGCTTTATTCCTTCCTGTGGCACTTCCTACAGGCACAGAGTTTAGAACAGAGTTCACCAAGGACACCACCACATGCAGTTTTTGAGGGCAAGAAGCACTTCTCTGACCTACTGCTGCCAATAGTACTAGCCTGGCTTTCCTTGGCTCAGCAATCTAGCAGAAGTCTGCTGAGTCAGATAAAATGCAGAGGTTTCAATTTTATAAGTCTACTATCCTTCCCATTGTGTGCTTTGCAAATTCAATGGACCACGAAAGATCCAGTCTTTCCTTTAAGCATCATCTTCGAATTTCAATTATTCTTGCTTAAAGATAACATGAAAACTAAAAGTAAAGAATCAAAGTATGTCAAGAAAAGTCCTTTATCCCCTAAAAATTTCCAAATTTCAGGTAATAATGATAGAAGTAATAATACTGGCAAAGTAGTCCTTTCTGTAAGAAATAACTTGGCTCTGGGTCTCCAAATCCCCTTATGCCTTAATTATATATACATATGATTATGTGTGCATGAAGGAAGAGAGAGACAGAAATTATAATGGCTTTTGATCCTTTGGACTCTTCTTTCTGTACTGTAAATAAGTCCTTTAGTTTTACAGACTAAGTCTGCACAATTCACTCAAGCAACAAAAACAGGAACTGTATCTAAAAAATATTGGATTTCTTCCCTTTGGCTGATTATATTGATTATATTAACCAGACAATAGATAATAGACAATAATCTTTCTTATGGCATATAATCACTGCTTCTGTGATACCGACTGAGGAAAAACTGCTTCAGTTGTGAATATTCCTGTGGTTCTTTTTTCTTCTTCTAGGCATATTTTCAAAAGAAGTCTCAAGGGTTGGTTTTCCTTTGATTAGCAAACTCAACACTCAAATCTCCAAATAATAAGTAGAGGTGAAAGGGCCAAGAGGCAGGTACTAATGCCCATTAGAAAACACTTGAAGAGGTTAAAAGGATTTCAATAAAGAATTTGAGAGTTTTATATCTTTTTATCATTTGCTGTAGTCCACATAGAAGCTGCAAGTTGGAATGTGGTGGAAAATCTGAGGTGACTGAGGAAACCCAAACGGCACATGGAGAGATGGGAGAACACAGCTTTTTATTAATGCCAGTGGGTTCAGTGGGATTGTTCCCCAAAGACTGAGCAACCGACAGGGTTAGGAGTGAGTTTTTATGGTTACAGGCAATGGGGGATGGTAACGGGGTGTTTTAGCCATCTCTCAAGGCCAAACGGCCCTTTCATGTGGAAGTATAATCTATGTGGAGGTGTCTCAGGAGAGTTCATAAATCACCCCTAGGGCATGGGTGGCTCAGTTGGTTAAACATCCATCTCCTGGTTTCAGCTCAGGCCATGATCTCATGGGTCCTAAACTTGTGCCATGTGTTGGGCTCTGCACTCAGCAGGGAGTCTGCTTGAGGATTCTTTCCCTCTACCCCTCCCCCTGCTCATGCTCCCTCTCTTTCTAAAATAAATCTTTAAAGAAGAAAAGAAGACATTTCTATTTAAAGTGACTTTAGAAGCTTTCTGCCTTCATTTGGTGGGACTGTGAACGGTGAAAACCACGGTTCTGAAATATACATCATAGCACAGGCTCACCCCAAATAGTTCACCAAGCCTTCCTCAGTTATGAAACCTGGGTTTTAGGTCTCTTAAGAATTTCATTTGACTGATCAAAATACTTTGCTCCTTATTAAAGTATTCCTTTGAAACAAAGATCACCTTGTCAAAGTGTATCCCAAATAACCCATGAAAGACAACCTCTTTTGTGGCAATGACCTGATTAAAAAAATATATATATATCTCCCAAGGACAGTTCACTCTGTGTAAATTAGTCTTCATTCCATTATGAAGTTAGAAATCAATTTCCAGTCACTTAGGAAGTCCTGAAATAGGTCACTGCTGTAAGTTCCCTAACCTGTCATGTTACAGTAGCAGAAAGTACATACTCACATTAATGGTTTTAATAAGCAAAAGAAATGTCAGCAGCAATAGTACCATAAGCCTAAGATGCTACAAATTAACATGGTCCCAGTCATCATTTAATATTTATTAAGTATCTAATGCATACTTGGCTCTGAAATAAACACTGTGGAGATTTTAGAGCATATAGAGAGGAATTACTTATTGCTGACTGGGAATCTCTTGCCTGAAAAGACCCAATACAAGCGTATCCAGTAAGATCATGTAGTCACCGTTGATTCAGCCAAAATAGCGAAGTGATATAAGTAATAGACAAATGAAGATGATATAATCATAAAAAGAATGAGAGGAGAACTTAGAAATAATCTGGTTTAATTCCTCTCATTTTACTGATGAAGAAACTAAGGTCCAGAAAGTAAGTTATTTGCCTCATCATGTTCAGTTGGAGGTTCAAACCTGAAATCTAGGTCATTATTATCTAAATGAGGTTCAGTCCACATATGGCATCTTGGTTAGTTTCCATTATGGCTCCTTTAAATCTCTGGGTATGGGTAGGTCTATGAATCTTCTCCTACACATACATACCCAACATAAAATGCAGAAACAGAAACAGAATAGTCACAGTAAACCCTCCCATACCAAAAAAACAAAACAAAACAAAACAAAACAACAAAAAACCCATTATATATATATATAATATATATATATATTATATATATATTATATATATATAATGGTGAGCACAGAGTAGTCACTGGTTCATTGCGATTTTGAACTCTTGTGGGATATGTATTATCCCTGACTTGAATGGGACATAATCTGGTTCCCAAGAAATGATTCTCCAAGGTTTTTGGTTTTCTACTCTAGGTTCATAGTAATATTTCCATAAGAAACTACTCTTTTTGTAACTAGATAGATTTCCCAGCCTTTTCCTGCCTACAGAAAATTAGGGCACTTGCTACAGAGGGGTTCATCATAATGATGACTTTGGTCTATTAAAGAAAAGCTGTAAAGAAATGGAAATATATCAGACAGGATAAGACGTTCAATGGGGATTGAAGAAGTAGAGTTAAATTTGATCGTTCCCATTTTAAAAAAAGAGGTACACATTTAAAATGCAATGAGGACCATGAACATGATTTTTTGTTGGAACGTCATTCAAACTAAATTAACTTGAAAGACAAAAGTAATACTTTTGAACATATATCTTTTTCTTGAGAAAATTACAGTTATAAAAAATATATTTTGGGGGGCACCTGGGTGGTTGAGTGGATTAAGCCTCTGCCTTCGGCTCAGGTCTTGATCTCAGGGTCCTGGGATCGAGTCCCTCATCAGACTTTCTGCTCATCAGGGAGCCTGCTTCCTCCTCTCTCTCTCTGCTTGCCTCTCTGCCTACTTGTGATCTCAATCTGTCAAATAAATAAATAAAATCTTTAAAAATATATATTTTTTTGTTTTAGTCATGAAAATCTGTAATTATTAGGGATAAACATTCAACATTTAAATAACAATCATCTATAATAAATAGAAAAAAATACACTACATATTTTTTTCCTTCTGACTTTCTCTAAGATTTCATTATCAATACCCAATCAACATAGAACTTAATAAAAGAGCGAGCTAAAGGAACACATGCTTAACAGAAAGTCTTTTCTGGAGGAACTAAACTGCTATCTAATTTGAGGGGAAAGTTCTTTGGGAGACAAGGTGACAACTTCTGTTAGATGAAATACAAAAGTAGGTAACACTAATAAACACCCTCTCTCCTGATGTTCTGTGTGCCTTTCATTTGCTCCAGAGACTGGGACACAAGAGGAATTAAAATGTCTTTGACAAGATATATGAATTTACTATTTTTCCTTCCTTTTATATTCATAACCTAATAACTTTTATAATTAGTCTGTGAAGGCCTCCCTTACTAATAAATTTTAAGCTTATGTGAAAGGATTCATTTGGGTGGTATATAATCTTTATTTTTAAGATGCAGTTTATCAATTTAAGCTAATTAAACTCTCAGTTGTCGTGCTTCCTATGCTTCTTGGAATTCAAATTAAGAATTTGATATCATATCTTTAATAGGTAATGAACATTTTGTGACATTTGTTTCTTCTAATTAGTCTATTAAATATTGTGTGAGAATTGTATGTTGATTGAAGTATTCTCCTTGCTTTAGCAGAATTAATTTGGACCATTATTTCAACTAGACAATAATTTTTTAGTTCAAAAAGTCGCATAAAAAATTATCCTTGTCAATGGTTCTATTTTCCTGCTACTTTCAATTTTTCATTGGTAGAGTCAAATCTTGTATTGTCCATCTAATAGCCTATAACAGTAATTATACACCACTGAGACACACACACACACAATACACACACATACACACACAAGCACACCAAACTGCTCTTAAGACAAGCTGTTACTATATGTAATAGACAAAAATCTCCCATTGACAAAATTACTCTTTAAGGATTTTAACATAGACTAAGGTAGTCACAGAATGTTTCACGAGAAAGGAATCTTAAGGAATGGGTAGAATATAGGTCAATAGAAAGGAGGGGGAAGAACACTTAGACTCAGGAGTGTAAAGTAGAAGGAAACTATCTCTACCATGTGAATAGGTTATAACCATGTGCTAGTGAATTAAAAGGAATGAGAGTGAGTAAGTAGGAAAGTCTTTTTCTTACTCCTGGTATTTCCACCCTACACATATGATGGCTCCTTTGGCCCAGAACATTGTTTGGCTTAAAAGATATTCTGAATACAAGCATGTTAATCATAATTATGAAAATATTGAAAACTTCTCATGAAAAAAATCGGCAATGAACTTTTCTAAGTCAGTTAAGTATTTTGATCATTATTCTTACCACAGTTTTTTTTTTCTTTTTAAAAATATTTTAACTAGAACTGCTAATTTTTTAAGTTTTCTGGGGAAATTTAATGAAATTATTTTTTATCTATACCAAACTTATACATTATGGCCTTATCATTATGATTTTTGCTCGTCAGTTAATCAGAAAAAGTGAAAAAAGTGACCAATTTTGTGAGAAAGTTAGAGAAGAGAAGCAAAGGGACAAGGTGATGGAAAGGAGAAGAGGGGGAAAAGGCGTGGGAGAATAAGAAAGAAAAGGGGAGAGTAGAAAGAAAAACATAAGAAGAGTAATGAGAGACAGAAAGGTTACAGTGATTTTGTCTTATGGCCCCTTAGGCTCAGAAATGTATGACAGAGTAAAAAAAAAAAAAAATAACAAATTCAAAACAATAAGGCTGAAATGTCCTTTTATGTAGCTAACCACAAACTTCATATATGGCACATAAGTTTGAGAATATAGATTGTAGAAGATCTAAATATAGCAGTTGATGAATTTGTATTTTAAGCTGTTGGCCAGTGTTTTGCCAAAAGATATTCCATAGAGACTTAACAATCTATTAAAAAAAAGGTTTATTTAAATAAGTTTGGGAAATACTGCATATGTTATCCTCCTTCGAAAGCACTGACAATACATGTAAGGGTAGTAACATCTCTAGGTGATGCTGAGAAAATACAATTGGTGAGAATTTGTTAAATAATTTTTTACCAGTCTTAAAGACAAAATATTGTGTGTGTATGTGTGTATAAGTAAAATGTCATTTTGTCATATAAAATATACTAGGAGAGCATAAGCAATGGTGAGTCACAGCTGATGGTTTCGGCTGAGAAAGACAACAAAGGCATTGAGTTTAGGAAGATAAAATCTCAAGGTGATGTAATAGTTGATGAAGCAGACTATGACTGGAAAACAGGAAGGCCAGTTGATAGGCTATGGTGATAATGAAGGGGAGAGACAAAGTCTTAGGTTGGTCTGGGGATAGCTAAAATATAAAGATATAGCTAAACATAAGAGAATTATACCACAGATATTGGTTATTACCAGGCCAACAGCCCCTCCTGATGTGGCCACATTTTATACCATGTCACTCCACAACTTAAGTGAAGCAGGGTGGGAATCTGATCCAAGGTAACTCATCCACAACTAGCTGGTAAATATGACTTCTATGGTGTGGCTTAAAAACAGAAGTTAGACCAGATTTCTCTTTCAAGAGTTTGAAATTGTGAAAAAAATGGACTGAGACTTTTAGCAGATAGAAACAGATGGGTATGCGTGGAGAGAAAGAGACATATTTACTATATACAATGTTTACTTCTTACATTAAATTTATATGCTGATTTAGATCCCAAATCCAGATTAATACCTGTCTTATATGAAATATCAGCAGCATTGAGGTTATCATTTTTCATTGTGTCCTGTTAAAATACTGATCTTTGTGTTTGGTTTTTCCCACTTTTGTGTATGAGATCTTTTGACCAGTGAGTCAGAGGTACCCATATTTCCTCAAAGAAAGGTATGATTTTTTACGATATGAATGAAAATGGCAAAAAATAGTCAAGGTAGAAGAGATGCCTGGAGAAAGTAGGGTGTAGACTTTATGTTGTAGCATTGGAACAGAATAAAGAATAGTGAAGAAACAGACTACCTCACATGCATACACACACCCAGAGAATATAAGTTTATCTGGGTGAGGGAAGAAGGCAGAGGGAAATGGGAAAGAGGAGCTGTGTGGGACATACCCTTATAGCAAGTCAAGGAGAGAAGGAGGGGTAGATCCAGGGCATATGAATAACCTTGGGGAGAGAAGTAAAATAGTGTCCTCATGGACTGCCCATCACCTTTAGTGGCCAGTAGCAGAGAGTCTTACAGAAGACAAGTCAATACATAGAGACTACTTGTCACCTGGGCAGAGCAAGATGTCTCTGGTGGTGGTGTGGGTACAGACACCTACCCTTTGCCCATGGAATGTCTAGCTTAAATAGTCATACCACTGACCCAAGAATTTGCTAGACCCCATCTGGAATGATATTCATGGGCCTCCTGAATTGGGAGATGAGGGTCTTGAACACAGAGAGATAGTAATCATGAAAAAGGAGAGCCTCAGCATTGATAACTGGGTAGGATTTAAAAGTAGTATATCCTATCCCTGTTAAACATTAAAAGTAAAAGATTTTCTACAAAAGTTATATTTTGAAATTTCATTACTTTTATGAACCTAACTATAAAGGTCAAATTGAACATAGTTTTGTTCTTTCCATGTGTTTAAGCTAATCAGAATAGAAATAAAATTGCACAAAATAGTAATCTCTCTAACTTTATTTAATAATAGCACATTGCTTTATTTATTCCAAAAACCCTCTGGATCTGAGTACCGCCCATGCAGAAGAAATTAAAAACTAAATGAAAATATTCTGCATTCCATACCTAGCAATTTAATTTTTAAGCCTTTATAACCCTAAAATCGCTTAACTATAATTTTTATATTTTAGTTTAGAATGAGTTTTCCAGCAAGGATCCCAGGAACATTAAATCTGATATTTATAATCTCAATTCTTTTTTGTGTTTTCTGTGCTGTCTCTGTATGAGTTTTTGTTAATATTCCCTTCATCTGAGTTCTCTGTCTGTTCTTGGTACTTTTTGCTGGGGGCTATATGTCTGGACCCCAGGGTATAATTCTACTTTTTTAAAATGCAATTCTCCACTCAGATACAATGTTTGGATTTTGTCTTTTTGTTGATTTTTTATATATTTACAATTTTCTGTTGTTTCAACAGAGTTTTGTTTTTTAATGCTTTAAATTTTGTTTGTCCTTTTTATCTTTTAAATACAAAGTCTGAGCTGTCCCACAGAAAGAGACACAGCAAGAGAGGGAACACAAGCAGGGGGAGTGGGAGAGGGTGAATCAGACTTCCCGCTGAGCAAGGAGCCCGAGGCTGGACTCCATCCCAGGGCTCTGGGATTATGACCTGAGCCGAAGGCAGCCGCTTAACGACTGAGCCACCCAGGCGCCCCTCAGCAGAGTTTTATAGATTAAGTATGGTGCTCCTTTCCAGTTTCTTCAGCAAGGTATTCTCCCTTAGTAAAGCAGCCAGGTGAGTCTGAATCTATTAGTAATCTGCCCCTATAGATGAAACAGATGATCATGGTTTCCAGACTAAGAATTACTATGCTTACCTTAACAAATAAAGATTCTGATAAATGACATAAAGGCCCCAGTCCCTCTAGATGGAAGCCTCTACTGCACTTGATCCACTCTTTTCATAAACCAGAAGTAGGATATGGATGTTAGACTAGAGTCTTTGTTTGGTTGGTTGGTTTGTTGGTTGTTTACATTGTGTTTAACACTGGGTTGTGCTTGGTATGATCTCTCCGGAAAATTTAACTTTGAGTCCCTTCTAGACCTCAGTTAATCTCTGGATTAGGTACTTATTCATTCAACACACACTTAATAAGAAACTAAAATACATTAGTCACTGAACTTTAGTTATAAGTTTAAAATAGGATGATGAACAGAGCATTCTGATGCCTTCAGTCTGGCAGAGAAGACAGATATTAATCAAATCATCAAAAAATATCACTTTAGCCTGTCCCACCTCCTCTCTCTCCTTGGCTTTCCTGATTATTCTCCCTTGATTTCTCTTCTATCCTAAAAACTCCTTCATAGGCTCTTTTTTCCTCTATTTTCTAGGGTTTTGTCTTCAGCCCTTTACACCCTCTCCCTGAGGGAGTCAACACACCTCATGACTTCAACTTTTACCTATATGCTGAGGATTTTAAAAAAATTCTTTCTCTTTTCCAGATTTCTATTCCCCAGCCCTATCCTGTAAGAACCACTAAGTCTCTAACCAAATCTTGGAATCCTTGTCCTCTTCTCAAACTCACTTTCATTGGCTAGATACTCCAATATTACCTAATTGTGCCCTTCTTCTCATTTCACTCCCCCTGTTCACTTATTCTGTAATAATATTTCTGGAGCACAAAAATGATCATGCCATTTCATATCTAAATGTCCCTAACAGTGTCTAAAAGAGGTAGTCTAAGGACCTTACTATGACACCCAGCTAGGATCATTTTCTTCCACTTCTCTACATGCTAAACTTCATTTTCAAAAATATGTCAGTAGCTTTTCATAATGCAACTTCATCCCATGGGCCATTTTGCTTAAAATAGCCTGCCTTCTTTTACTCAACATTTAAGATTTAGTTCAAATAATAAGTGAAACCCACAAGACTCCTAGGCAGAGTTAGTCACCTCTTTGTTATACTATTGCCCCAATGGGCGCCTGGGTGGCTCAGTGGTTTAGGCCTCTGCCTTCGGCTCGGGTCATGATCTCAGGGTCCTGGGATCGAGTCCCACATCGGGCTCTCTGCTCGGCAGGGAGCCTGCTTCCCTCTCACTCTCTCTGCCTGCCTCTCTGCCTACTTATGATCTCTCTCTGTCAAATAAATAAATAAAATCTTTTAAAAAAAAGTATCAGAATGCATTATGAGTTTGCAGCGTCATTTATCTTGATAATCTCAGTAGATAGCAAAAGAGCTGGAAAAATAGTGGATGTTGAATAAGTATTTATTGAATATGATTGAATAAGAGATTGCCTCTGCAGCGTGTGTGTGTTTAGGTGTTTAGATGTTTGAATAAAGTAGCCTTTGGAAGGCTGGAAATTTCCTTTCCATTCTTTGGATGCAGAGAGAAGAACAGAAAAGAGGAGAAAAAACATTGAGTAAAATAATTTTTACAGAAGTTAAAAGTAAAAATTTTAAATAGAACCCACCTATTTATTGAAGATGTTTCAAACAGGATAAGAGGTTATTAATCACAGATTTGGAATTGACCTCTGTCTGGTTTTGATAGGTTTGGGATTAGATTTCCTCACCAATGATAGGGAATCATACTAGTTGTGGTATACGTAATTTTAAAGTTTAGTCCTTTCTGTTATAAAAGTCCAGGCTGAACAATACTTCATAGTGTCCGAGAACATGTCCCCCTTCGTCTTGTTGCTCGGTCAAATGTAGCTTCAGCGTCATGCTCCAAAACAGCATATGTGTATTCCAATAAGCAGAATAGAAAAAGGAGCAAAGAAGTATAGAAGGGAAATGATATGCACATTATTTCCTAAAGAAGACTCCCAGATGTTATACAATACTTCTGCTTGACTCCTATAGCTTAATTCTGTGGCCACAGGAAGACTAGGAAATGAGGCCTTTGTTTTGGTCTATTTCCAGCCAAAAATTCTGTTGCCATAGAACGAGGGAAGAATGGATAAGGACTGATAGATTTTTGGTTTGCCTCTTTGTGTTTCAGGCCTTATCCAAAATATTGTATGAGGCAATTAGTACACTAAGATCACCCAGTGAGTATTTGTTACTATTTTTACTCTCCACTTTGATATCATTTGCCAGTTCTCCCATATCCAGACAAAATGGATACTTCTACCCAGATGACTCTCCACTTGTATGTTAAGAGCATTAGATATTAAAGCCTCTACCAGGCCTTGACTACTACCTGAACTATATATACCCCAAAGCTGTTAAAGTAATGACTAAATTTCTAATGGCCCCTGATACTGTTGGGGTCATCCAATATCATGGAAGAGTTATTGAAGTACTAGTAGATACAATTGAATGTTATTTAGTATTGTGACCTCACTTTTTCCTGAGAGAGCTGAACTCAGCTATAACCTCTTAAATCTCAAGGCCTCATGGAGGACACTTGCATTTCACAGAAGGGGTTTTGAACTTTACTCCCCAGATCACTGACCACACTATTCCAAAATTACTGCGCCAGAACCAATATTAAGAAGTCCTCATATTTTTAGTGGGGTTTTAAAAACTATTATACTTTGTTGATTTGATAATGCTTCTGTGTTTTTACTTCCTCTGCCAGGAGCTAACATTTACAGAGTGAGCTTTTGGCAGGTGAATCATTTGGGAGAACTCTGGGACACTTCACCAAGAGGACAGGACCAAGGACTACTGGCAGACAAGATAGCTTTCATGGTTCCTCGTTTGCCAAAAATCATTGTGCACAGTCTCCTGCCCAGGTTACTGAGATCATGCTGTACAGGTCCTAAGGAATTGCTCCCTTTCCTCTGTAACCTTAACTGTAGTGATCTCAGTGTTAAATGTTATAAAGTAGTTCTGGAGTTTTATTAATGAACCCATCAGCTAAATTACAGTGATCATTAAAACTGCCAGTTAGTGTCAAAATGTTTTGACTATCAAATTTAGAGAGATTAATCATTCTTTTAAATATGCTCTGCTGGCAACCTTATTCTTTCCTCTGGTGTGAGATGTCATTTAGTATGGCTTCTGTTTCTTCTATTTTGCAGGCTGGTAATTAAATGAAGGACAAGTGGGTAGAACCAACCTTTTTTAGGAAATTTTTTAAATGAGTTAATGATCCATTCCTTAAGCATTAGAAACTGAAGGTGAGCCACCGAAGCTCGTGACATTTATAATCAGTATTTGCAAAGAGCATCAGGTAATCAGAGCAGAAGAACAGACTGGGACATACATTTCAGAGGGTGAGTTCTGCCACCAAATTGTCAGTGACATCTTGTTCAAAAGAAAAGGGAATTTTCAAAATGTTATAAAGTGATAAAAGTCAGAAGATGTTTGATAAGTTGAAGAAGTATGAAAATATTGACTGAGAGAGAAGGTTTTGCTATAAAATTGACAGGGACCTCAAGATATGTTTGACAATGATTGAATTGGGTTACATAAAGTGACACATTTTGCTGCCTTGCTTCTTTTTCTGATCAAAATTGAGACTTAGTAATTGTATCATTTTTACTTGCTTCTGCCCTGTCTCTCACTGCTGCCATAAAATCTGTGATGTTTGCTTTAATTTTTTGAAGCACTGCCAGGATTTATTTTTTAAATGTAAAGCATGGTATAAAGTGACCACTCAAGCACTTGCTAGAGTTACAGGAAATAGTATTTACCTAAAGAGAAAAAAATATCCTCTTCAATTTCTTAACAGCAGAACACAGGCCCCATTAGTGAATTGATTTATATAAATCAGGGACAACTGTGTGCTTAGTTTTGCCTTTTCTGATGTCAAAATCTACCTCAGATCCTAATTGTCGAAGTGACAAATTGTTCTGCAAATGGCCTCTTGTGCATACTTCCCATGAGAAAAGTGATGCATTTAAAAATGATAATACCTTCCAGTCATCCATGTTTACTCTTAAATTTTTTTATGAAGCTAATGAACTTATATAAAAATGTACTTAGAATTCAAAATCTGAATTCATTACTCTAGTCCATAGATGAGGTCTATGGAGGCTCTCCTTTCTGACACACTCTAGGTTTTCCCTGGAGGACTGAGAGCATTCTCTCTTTTATCAGTAATCCCAACCAAGATTGCTGTATTTCCTACTTTCCAGCTCCGGTCATTCTCATCCTTTGGTGTTTGCTTTGGACTGTTTCTATTACAGGACAGACAGGCTATGTGAAGACATTTAGGCATCAGTAATGTAACAAGCATCTACCTTCCCGTCCTTCCTTCTGCTTCCAATCTAAGTTTGAGCAATAAGCAAAAGAAAAGAATTCACATTTGCCTAATGCATTCTATGAACTGGTACTGGGCTCAACACTTTACATGTGTGATTTTACTTATTTGTTTTTTCCACAACAGTGCTATTGTCCCTACTTCACAGGTGAGAAAATGTAGATTCATAGAGGGTAAGAAATTTTCTCAAGGTCGCTGAGTGAAAAAATGAGGAGGTTGGGCTGCCAAATTCTTTCCACTTGGTATATCATACTATACCCATCTCACCTGGACCTAAGAGTTATTTCAGGTTTAGATTGGAGAGATAGGGGCTAGTGATGATGCCAAGATGTGTGAAGCATTATTGACTTCCCAACGTGTCACTACTCTGATATACAAGCAGAACAAATTTTCTATAATAGAAAGTTAAAAAGTTTCATATTTATTACAAGTATTCAGATCTATATTTGGCATTAAGACGTTTATATGGGTAGTAATTCTGTTACAACATGCAACTAACCAATCCATATTATAAATCACTTGAGGTTTTTGTAGGCCAACTATAAACTTTATATTCCATTTTCAATATACTTGATGTGTATTTTAAAAGACATTTGCAGAATATTTCTCTTCCTTGAAATATTCTGGTCAATATTCAAGCTAATTTTATAATCCTCATAAATATATTAAAACCTTTCATATTACCCCTTATCCTGTTGAGTACTTCATTGGGATTCTGACTTAAGCATCTCTTTGACTGGAAATTGTCATACGCTACAGTTAACGATGCATAACAATACCTCAAGTCAATACTTTATGCAATTACTCAGCATTTAGAAAGAACTACGCTGACCTTATTTTACCACTGTTTCACGGTAATAGACACACAGTAGCCATCGGATAACCTAACAGGCTTTTGCACTCATTCATTCACAAAATTATTCTACTTAAGGGTCATTCGTTCAGGACTTTTGTATTCAGCAACCATTTTGACAGTAATGAATATCCCTTCTGTGTACGAATATGCCCAATTTGCAATATAATACCTTACTGTTGTTTGTTGTTTATAATATCTTTAATATCTAGAGATTTCTTCTCTCATTTTCCATTTATTGTTTTTCATTGTTAACTTGAACCCATGGTAGAACAAGTGGCTTTTTGTTCTTGTAGATTCCATTTTGTTGGAGGAGAGGGTTTGGGGAAAGACTTCAGAAAAGGTCTTAATGATGAGTAGGAGTTCATCAAGAAAAAAATAATGACTCTACTATTGAAAATCTAGACAACTGAGCTGAATCACTGACACAAAGTTACCAGTAGGACACAGCAAATATTTAGCCAGGACCTTTCCTATGTGTTGGTGAAGATGAGTAGGTATAGGTACTAGAGTTAAATATATAACATCAGAGCCTATAGGGTCTTCAGTATTTCTCAGCTGGCTGGTATTACTGAAGACATGAACATAAGACAATGCTGGGTCTCAAATATAAGCTCCATGAGAGTGACTAGAACAATTCCTGACATGTAGCATCTTCTCTATAAAAAATAATGCATAAATGCCCTGCTGATTTGGCATAAGAATTATAAAGAACTCAAAAGTCCTTCTGTTTTGTTGTTAAGGAACATCTATATTCTTTCCTACCTGTCCTCTTATTTCATGTCCAAAGAGGAAAGGAATTGAAATTGATGGGTGAAGGCTAAGGGACACTTACAGGGCCATGAAGAGGGATAGCTGACCTTCTTGGATTCCTCTTTCCTCGAAGATGCTTGTATTTCTCTTTCTTCTTTCATGAGAATGATGCAGCAGTAGTTCCCAGGGGGAGAGGCTCTACTGGACACATAGTCTGAGAAGACCCTAGGCTTGAGGAAAAAACTCATTATCCTTCTGTCCTTGTTCTAGTTGTCTTTGCATTGTGTATTCTAAACCTCACTGTATTTCTGTAAGGGATGAGCCTAGAGGCAGGGTACTAGAAACCCCTAATGCAGCCTCATGGTGCAGGCCTTGCTCCCTAGAACTTGAAATTTGGAACTGAAATCTCTCTTTGCCTGGCCTTGTCTCTCTCCATGGATTTTATGGGAGTGACTTCTCATTGAGACTCAAATGAAATACCAGTTCATGACCCTAATGGTAGACTTGGTGAGAACAAACTAAAGGCAGGAAGGGCATTTCCAATAAGTAGAATGAGAAGCAAATATTACCAGACAGAAAGTTAAGATGAAAAAGACCTGAGAATGCAAGGATCCACTGCATTTATGAGTGCCTAAATAGGACTGTCTTCCAAAAGCCTAAAGATTTCCATATGAACATTCCTAGTTCCCTCCCCATTCTTTAGCACTGACTTTGTCAGTCAACCCTGCCCACTACACACACACACACACACACACACACAGCATACACACATATGCATAGAATACAGAATTTGGAAGTACTCTGTGTGAGTAAGTTAATAAGATAATGGGGGAAACAAACTTTTTAGGTTCTGGGCTATCATCTAACATAATATTGTTCTCTCTGCTTATATATTTTGTATGAATATCAATGACTTCATATCAAGTTCTAATAAATACACACTTTTTCATTCCTATATTTTATTTAAGTATCCTCACTGTGAAATTTATAGTTCAGAAATGTCAGATTAATTTTAATCACTCCTGATATGTGTGCATGCGCACACACACACACACACACACAGGGCTGTCAACTCTGTAAGGTCAAAGATTATGTGACTTACTCATTTGTATATTCCCAGTGCCCAGCATAATATTCAGTACATCTTTAGTAAACTAAATTATTGTGTAATAGGTAAAGGCTGAACAGCTATGTGAGTAGTGATAGCCAGCCCCCTACCACCACCAAAAATCATGTAACTATTACTTTCTGTTAAGTAGTTCATAGGAAGTAGAAGCCATCAAGGCATATGAATTTCAGTTCCTCTTCCCTAAAATAGTTAGCAGCAAATGGCCTCAGGAACAAGTATCATAGAGCTTTCCCCTGATATTTGATAGAAAGCAAGTAAAGTAAAGCTATTTGATGGTCATCTCCATTTTCTTAATCTTTTTTGGTAAATAAATCTCATTGCAACCTTTCCTTTTGCTATCCAGATCATCCCCATTTCTTTGTGCTTCCCTCCTGGTCAGTTTTCCATCTCATTTATATTGTTGTCTCTCTATTAAATTTTCTATTCGTTTTCTTAATTTACAGTCTTTTGCACCTAGGCTCACCCTGACTCCAAGCAGAGCTGATTAAGATAGGATTTATCTTCATCCATGTTTCACCATTTTTTTTTTTTTTTTTTTTTTTTTTGCAAACCTCTCCTTTGCTCCTTAAATAAATGCACATTACTGGTTAGTATATTTCTAGTTCTGAGATCTTCTCTAGGTACATTTGCCTGCCTGCATACAACCTGTATATTTAGAAATTGTTGTATTCTTCTAACAGAATTAGCCTACATCCTTTATTTTCAACTATGCCCTATTTATTATATACATTATTTTTAAACTTGCCATTGTATTCTAAATTCTGATATTATCGTTCATGCTTTTATTTCTTCCCAACCACTCCCTCAGGCTGGTGACAAAAGTACATTTAATGATCATAATTTTCATTGGAGTACCAAAAGCTCTCTTATCCGATGACTCTCAGAAGACCAGATTGTGTAGATTTCTTTTCATCTGTTCTGCTCACATCCTACCTGATGCCCAACTGCTAATAATCGTCAACATATTATTTTAGATCCCATCACGATGAATTCTAAAGGGGTGCTCACGCTTGCTCATTATATTAGAAATCTGTTACAGTGGGTTCCATATTGCTCATATGAAGGAGTCACAAGTCCTACTGCCTTATTTTAACCAGCCAGATATCATACTTTTCTATCCATTGGGGCTGCACGTGCTAAATCATAGCTACCTCCTTTCCAAGTTTAAGAATCCAATTGACAGGTAGATTTGGGTTATGGTTGTCAGATTTAGCAAATAAAAATACAGAATGCCAAGTTAAATTTGAATTTCAAGATAACAATTTTTTTAGTATAACCCATATGATATCTAGTGTTTATATACACATATATACACTTTAAAAAGTTTATCTACAAATTTAAGTTGTATTGAATAACTTTTAGTATATGTTCTAAATGCTTCATGATATACTAAAAATTATTTGTTATTCTGAAATTCAAATTTAACGAGGTGTCCTATATTTTATCTGTCAACTGTAACTTGGGTGCATTCTCAGATTTGAGTTAGACATGAAGTAGCTTATACTGTCTGGAAAGCATCATGACAACCACAAAAGAAACTGTGGGAAAGAAATAAAATCATGAATTTTTTGCTGTTGTTGTTTAACTGTAGTTGACATACGATATTATATTAGTTTCAGGTATGCAACATGGCGATTCAACATTTATATACATTACAAAGTGATCATCACGATAAATCTAGCTACCATCTGTCACCATACAAAGTTGTTACATATTATTTACTATATTCCCTATGCTTTACAAAACCCTACGTTTTTTGAGAGCTTAAACATAAGGATAGACATTCACTGATTTGAGATGCTAGATTCAATTTTGCTTCCAAAAAAGAGGACTACGGGGTTTCCAAAACTTGTTTTGGCCCACTTATATGTGCTTGTGTTTGTGTATATCTACATAACCCCTCTTAAAATCATAGCTTAGTTCCCTGCACAGCTTGTTATAATTATAGATCAGTTTCACTTGGCATATGCTAAATATCTACAATTTTTTTTTCTATAAAGGAAATATTTTAGGTTGTATATACAGGTTCTGACGGCAAAAGAATAGGGTGTACTCTCTTTGCAGAGTCAAGTGTTTGATGTTGCATGACACGCTATGACTTTTTTGGGTCAAGCAGAAAAACCCGTATTTGCTCTCTGACAGATATTACGGCATCCACTCCAGGAGAAACCATCATTTAGAACTTCAGCTTGGCTTCCCAAGAAGCAGAGAGAGATGCAAGTTAGCCAAAAGCTAGGAGACTGGGAGTAGTTCTGTTTCTTCAAACTCTTCTACATTTGCACCAGGAATTTCAGAGCCAATTACCGATTTTTGGTCACAGTATCTGCTCTGTGATTAGGTTCAGATAACATATTCTGATGTTTGCTTATTATAGAAAGCAGATACAATTAGATGAGGTAAACAGGAGATGGAGATATTTAACTTATTTCCAGGAAATTGAAAGAGAGAATGAAAGGCGAGGGATGCCTACTTTTTCAAACAAACATGTTTGACAGAATTGGCTCTGGGTAAGAGATGCTGAAGATCCCACTGATACAGCAAATAATGTCATGAACATTGATTCACAAAACTAATCTTGTGCTCAAGGGTTGGGGTTAGATAACTGGCAGATTCATCTACTTCTCGGTGGAGTCACTGCTGAGAAACTTGGCTTAGTTCAGATACTTGTAGAAATGAAAAGAGCTCATGGGGCCAGATTAGCACACTTTATAGTCCACAATACACTCTACCTACAAAAATTCCAAAATTTATTTGTAAAGAGAGAAAGAAAAATATTTGATTATATAATCGGTCATTTAGTTATGATTCTGTACTCTCAAAACATACAACCAAACTTAACACACTTAAAGTTGGCCAAATAATTTATTGTCAAACCATGAAAATTTTGCAGATGATGAATGCCAAACCAGAAAGAATTACTGGATAGTAGGTCTAAATTAGAACTATTCTGTGCAAACCTTAGGGTATATATACTCAGATCTGTGTGTATAATAAAAAAAAATAGTTACAAAAAATGGTTTTAAATCCATACAGTGGAAAAAAAAAAAACCCAAGGCAATCTTCATTAGAGTCAGAAAGTCATAAAACACAGAATGAAGACTTGGATCAACCCAGTCTGCAGACAGACCTCACAGTCTAAATAACAACATATATGAAACTAGAATTAACTAACTGAATATTAATAACTGAATCTTCAATGTAATAACATATTTGATAATATAGTACAACAAACTGAATAATAAGTATTCAAAAATTTAAGTACAGGGGCACCCGGCTGGCTCAGTGGGTTGAGCCTCTGCCTTCGGCTCGGGTCCTGATCTCGGGGTCCTGGGATCGAGCCCCGCATCGAGCTCTTTGCTCAGTGGGGAGCGTGCTTCTTCCTCTCTCTCTCTGCCTGCTGCTCTGCCTACGTGATCTCTCTGTCAAATAAATTAAAAAAAAAAAAATTTAAGTACAGAGCTCCTTTCTATATATAATGACTATATTATTCTCACATTACAAATGTGGCAAGTCTGACTCTGGGAACAAGGTACTCAAATTATAACCTCCCCACAGCCTGTACCAGATTCACCTGGATATTTATGAAAATTCAGGTTCTGAAGCCCCACCTCATACTTTATGAAGAATTCCACTTGAGTCTTGGGCATGTAGTGCTTGAGAATATGTTTCCTAGAAGACAGATGCAAGAACAAATTGGTGACTTTGAATTTATGTTGTTTGGTTTTGTCTTTGTGATCTGTGAAGTACTCAAAAACAATTGTGCTAATTTCATCTCAATTAATTAAAAATATTCTCTTCTACCCAGCAACTCACTAGATAAGTTTTTCTTATCAAACTATTTCAAGGGGCGCCTGGGTGGCTCAGTGGATTAAGCCTCTGCCTTTGGTTCAGGTCATGGTCTCAAGGTCCTGGGATGGAGCCTTGCATCAGGCTCTGTGCTCAGCAGGGAGCTTCTCCCCCACCTTCTGCCTGCCTCTCTGCCTGCTTATGATCTCTCTCTCTTTGTCAAATAAATTTTAAAAAAAGTATTTCAAAATTTAATATGGACAATTTATAATTCGATACAGAAATTATTAAGATAAATCATTGCTACAAAATAAGTACAACTGACAACATAGACGAAATTGTTCTGATGGTATCATCTGCACTGAAAAAGCTAAATTTACAGATAATTTTCTTAACTATATTCAAAAAAGCCAAAATGTCTCAGTTGTATTAGCACTCATCATTATTCATGGGACTTGAAAAAATTAATTACATGCATTATTCTTTTTGATTAATTTGAGGCTATCACAATTAGTACACTAAAGCATAGAGTCTTTATTTTTTCAAAACAATGTGTGCTTGTCAATTGCCAGGCAGTATTCTGGGCTCTAATGGCAAATCAACAAAATAAGTAGACACAAAAATTACTGTCCCCTAGAGTTTACTGTTCAGTGAGTCTTGTGCGTCTTTGACCTTAAAATGCATGACTACTTATTAGTAAACTTTCAGGTATGTAAAGTAGAATACCAGTAAATGAAAGTGGCTGCTGTCCATTTCCAGGGAAGCTGTAAGAGAAGTTAGAGCAGAAAATGTGTAAATTGTACCACTAACATACATTTCTGTAGGGTAAAGACCAAAGACGAACCTTCCTGTGAGAGGCAGGGGTCAAACTGACCTAGATATCCTCAGATCTGAAGGTCTGCAGGGATGTGAATTACCCCCCTTAATTTAAAGGGGCACCCAAGTCGCTGATGGCTGAATTCCTCTATGCTATTCTGATAGACATTTACCGCCTCCTTGGTGGGAAAGAGATCCCCAAAGAGAATGGGATAAGCAAGCCCATGAGCAGGAGTTAGAAAAGAGGAGAGAGAGCAGTTAAGTTTATATTCTGGAATAAAAGCTCAAAGCAGAAAACCAGAAAATACCCCAGGACACATGAAGTTAATTTTGAAAGATCCTCTTAAATTTGGTGAATTCCCCATGTATTATTTCTTTTCCAGGCTGTTTCCCAGTCACGATCATACAGTGGTAAAAACAATCTAATGAAAGTACCTTGGGCCACCTGGGTGGCTCAGTGGGTTAAGCCTCTGTCTTTGGCTCGGGTCATGATCTCAGGGTCCTGGGATCGAGCCTCGCATTTGGGCTCTCTGCTCAATGGGGAGCCTGCTTCCCCCTCTTTCTCTCTCTGCCTACTTGTGATCTCTCTCTGTCAAATAAATTTAAAAAATCTTTGAAAGAAAGAAAGAAAGTGCCTGTTTGCTTTTCCTTATAGGAAAGTAGGAAAGCCCAAGAAAATCAGATGGTGGTAAGGCAGCCTTAGAGGCAAGAGGAGAACAAGTTTATCTTGTAAGCCCTGATCAAGATACGAAACAGTGAAGAGCACTAGGAGTTGACTGAGTCTGAGATACATGCCTGAGGTCTAGTAGAAGGGAAACCCTTTTGGTATACCCACCCCTCACATCTGGCATTGGAAAGGAAATAATATCTCAGTCATCCATGGAGGCAAAGGGCTGCATCATTGCATTATGATGCATTTCTCTGTCTTTGTTACCTAAGACACAGTAAGTCCTTTAAGGGGAAGGGTTAATTCATTTTTTGTCTTCCCGTGGCCCAGCATGGTAGTTGACACAAATTAATTATTCATAAAAGTTGATGCAAAATGCTTTATTTAATGAATGATTTGAAATCATTTTATAATTTTAGAAAAGTAAAACATTTATAGAATGCTTACTGTGTCGTAGGTGGCAGAAAAATACGAATCCGTGTCATAGAGGATTTGATATTTGACCTGAGTCTTGATCAATACGATGTGGAAAGCGGGGAAAGGGACCTTTGAGATAGAGACATTAGAATTTGCAAAGGTGTATTAGTGAAGACAAGTCTTTAGGAGTGACTGAAGTATAAGAGGGATGAGGTGAGGCCAGAAAGATACATTAGGGCCGATCATGAATAATTTTGAATGTCCTGTTAGGAAGTTTGGATTTTAATCAGTGGGTCCTGGGAAGCCAGAAAAAGTTTGTAAGAATGGAAATATGTTAGACCAGATTTGTCTTCTGGAAAGTTAGATCTGGCACTAGTTTGAATAAAGAATTAAGTACATCCTGTAAGAGAATCAGGTTATGACGTTACTGGAACAATCAGGGGGGAGAAAAAACTAAAAATCTGGACAAAGAAATGGATAATAGATACAAATATTTGTGTTTAAACATGTAAAGCAAAAAAACCCCACACATATATAACATAATGTATTAAAATTTATAAAACACATAACAATGACTTACTGCTGAATATAGGGGGAGGACGGAGGACAGAGAAGTCTCAGGGATGACCCTAAGGTTTCTGGCAAGGAAATGGACAGTATTTACTATCTGTATGGAGAAAAACAAGAGAGGGACAATTCAGCAAGGAAGACTGGCCATCAGCTCAGGAGCCTGCTGAGTTTGAGGTCCCTGTAGACATTTTATGGAGATACTCTTTGGACAGTGAGATAAGGAGATTTTTCAGCTCTGGGAGTTGCTGGTACCGAGCATGGATTCGCAATTTATCAGCAAAGAATTAGAAGATGAGCCAAGGGGGAAGAAGTTCCCCCATGAAAGTGGACAGCAGTGGAGGAAAGAAGCCTGGAGTGTATGCCAGGAATGTCAATATCTGAGGAACAAGAGTTGAAGAGGCGGGGCACCTGGGTGGCTCAGTGGGTTAAAGCCTCTGCCTTCGGCTCAGGTCATGATCTCAGGGTCCTGGGATCGAGCCCCACATCGGGCTCTCTGCTCAGCAGGGAGCCTGCTTCCCCCTCTCTCTCTGCCTGCCTCTCTGCCTACTTGTGATCTCTCTCTGTCAAATAAATAAATAAAATCTTAAAAAAAAAAAAAGGATTTGAAGAGGAAAGAGAGAACTGTGTCTAGGGGAATCAGGTGGGGAGACAAGAGGAGGTCTCCTCCCATCCAAGTACTAACCAGGCCCGACCCTGCTTAGCTTCCGAGATCAGATGAGATCGGGCGCATTCAGGGTGGTATGGCCATAGACAACAAGAGGAGGTCTCCTAACAGAAGCCAAAGGAAGCCAAATTTCAATGGGGAATCAAATAAGATGACTGAAAAAAAAAAAAAAAAGCCAAAATTTCAATGACTGGAAAAAAAAAGCCAAATTTCAATGGGGAATCAAATAAGATGATCGAAAAAAAAATGCTATTCCACTAGACAATTTGGAGGAATATGGTGATATCATGTAGTGTTTCAAACTGAGAAAACAGATTATAGAATATGGGGGAAAAATGGTAAAAGAACATTGGCACATTCCTCGCACTTAGCAGTGAAAAGAAAATTCAAGATAATGTTTGGTGTTTGAGAAGATGACAAAATGAAGAAAATATTCTCTCTCTGGGTAAATTCAGTTTTCTGCCCCAACTCAGGGACCAGAGAGGGCCTGAATCTCCCCTGATGCTAACTCCCTTTTTCATTTTTCCTCTTTCTTGACTGCCTTATAGGTTTTCAGATTCAACCCCTGCTTGTGAGAGTTCTCATCTCCTGGGGGGGGGGCGGGTGTCGAACCATGAGAGACTGTGGACTCTGGAAAACAATCTGGGGGTGGCAGGTTGGGTGAACCTGGTAGTGGGTATTAAGGAAGGCACGTATTGCATGGAACACTCAGTGTGGTGCATAAACAATGAATTCTGGAACACTGAAAAGAAATTAAAAAAAAAAAAAAAAAAAAAAAGAAAGATTGAGATGCCACCAGCAATGGCCATACCCAGGAGTTGGGGCAGGTTTTTAAGTTCAAGGACAGAGAGGAAATAGATGTACTAGCTGCTAAGGAAATTATGTGTTTTTGCCCCATTACACCCAAATACCAGTATCCCTCTTTGATTCAAAAGAGCCACTGAATGTTATAGAATCCTTCACTCAAATATACAGAAAATCTAAACTACTTTTATTTTTTTATTTTGACTTATTTTTGCCTGTGGCTAACTTTATTTTCAACTGGTTTTCTCGGCCTTTCTTTTTCTTTTTCTGTTTTTAGGTATTTCCTAAATGTTTTGAAAATCCCAAATGATGTTATAAACATTTTTTTATTGAGATGAGAAACTTCCTGTTGGTCTTTCCTCATCTGACCCCATTTCCAAATGTATCTCCTTTTAAAGGACCAGGTAGTTTAACTCTACAGACTACATGGATTTGGGGGAAAAAAGTAAGAATTACTGAGGAGAAAGAAGGTAGAATTTAAACACTAGGTTAGCGCACAGTCTTAGAAGTCTCCAAAGGTATAAAATTAATCCCATTTATAACTGTGGTTTACGGAAAAAAATGTAAACGTCTGCGTTTTAATATATAGCTATTCAGTGTTTATTTTCAAATGGTTCAAAGTAACTGAAAGGAGTTTGAGTTACCAAAGCAGAACTATTCTCCACCCCCCCACCCCGTGTCACTGCCCCACTTTACGGTTTTTGAAACAATTGCTTTTACATTACTATAAATCAGCCAGTGCCTGTCTCACAAAATATTCCATACTGCTCAGCTCAAAACCATTCTCTGCCAAACACACGGAGGCGCCTTGCCTTCTGAAGAAACTGACACAGGTCGAACCAGGAAAACAGAAGGGCCCTGTCCTTCAGTTCCCAGGGCTCTGGCCTTTCAGCAGGCCCACAGGGATACTCCACAGTCACTGACCCAAACCTTCTGATGAGAGTCTTCAAGCTTTGCTAGCGTTCCCCATTCTAGAAAACCATAAATTCATTTATTTGCAGTATATTTCAAAAATAAAATGGCCTTAGGAAATGAGGTATATGGAGCAGTTAGTAATTTGTCCCTTTAAAGGCCTAGCGTTTGTTTCCTTACGATTTAACAGTTTCAGTGTGCCTTTTTGGAGAATTAGCATGCCAAAAGAAACAGAAAAGTTCTTCCAGCACTGTGGCTTCTGATTTCTTGTTGAACAGCGCCGCCTCATGGTGATTCTGTTTATTTAATTATTACAAGGGATGACAGACAATACCGGATTTTCTGTTCTGGTTTATTTTACTTTATAACCATGTCTAAAGTATGGTTTAAATATAGTAATTTCTCTGGCAGAGCTGTTTACATTGAGCTGTCACCTCATCACTTGCTCTTGGGGCTCCTTCTTGTATTCCCTTCAGCACCTAGCGTCCCTTTCTATATAGTAGGTGCTGTGTGGATGTGGTTAAAAGGCATCTTTCTTTGTCTCACTATTTTAGCGGTCACCTACATAATGATGGTTTTTCATTTAATTTTCTTGGAAGTTCTTACTAGGACTTAGTATCACTCATACAACTCTATGTACCTGAATATCTAACCATTTCTTTAAGCTACAAGAAAATTGTTTCTTATTTTTCCTTCTTGTAAAAATCTTTAACATCATTGCTTCTGAAATCCTGACTTAGAATCTTTTTTTTATATATTTTATTTATTTATTTGACAGAGAGAGATCACAAGTAGATAGAAAGGCAGGCAGAGAGAGAGAGGGAAGCAGGCTCCCTGCTGAGCAGAGAGCCCGATGCAGGACTTGATCCCAGGACCCTGAGATCATGACCTGAGCCGAAGGCAGCGACTTAACCCACTGAGCCACCCAGGTGCCCCCCTGACTTAGAATCTTAAAGACAGCCTGATTCCTACTTGTCTTTTCCGTCTTTCAAATAGTAATACTGTCATTTCTTCCTTTATCTTCGTTTCACTTTCTGCCCTAGCTAAATCTCTGGTCCAATTTTTATTTTATTTTATTTATTTATTTGACGGGCAGAGATCACAAGTAGGCAGAGAGGCAGGCAGAGAGAGAGGAGGAAGCAGGCTCCCCGCTGAGCAGAGAGCCCGATGCGGGGCTCGATCCCAGGACCCTGAGATCATGGCCCAAGCCGAAGGCAGAGGCTTTAACCCACAGAGCCACCCAGGTGCCCCTCTGGTCCAATTTTTATTGAAGTTATGGTGAGGTTAGTACAGTATTAGCTATCTTTTCTTCTGCAGATCCCTCCATCTTTATTTCAGAACACACATGTTTTCTCTTTGAATCCCGCAATTAAAATTGAAGAATACAATCAAAATTACTTTAGAAATCATTGGCATCATTCTTTCCATTGACGCTTTCCATATAAGGATAAATATTTAGGTATAAGAAGCTTCAACATCACTTTATATTATTGTAAGACTAGAAGCAAAGTAAATGTCCAACTAACAAGGAGGTAAGTGCCCCCATTTACAGAAATGGATACATTATTGTACATTCATACAGGGGAATATTAAGCACCACTGAGAATGTTTTGTTTTGGTTTTGTTTTAAGATTTTATTTATTTATTTAAGAGAGAGAGAGAGCATGAGAGGGGAGAGGTCAGAGGGAGAAGCAGACCCCCTGCTGAGCAGGGAGCCAGATGTGGGACTCCATCCTGGGACTCCCAGATCATGACCTGAGTCAAAGGCAGTTGCTTAACTAACTGAACCACCCAGGAGCCCAAACAACAATTCTTATTCTTTGAATCAAAATCGCATTCCATTTTGAGTTTAAGCTACCAGGTAACACAAGTTGACTTAAAATTCAGAACGTTCATTTTTATTTAAAAATTTAAATTTAGGGATGCCTGGGTGACTCAGTGGGTTAAGCCCCTGCCTTTGGCTCAGGTCATGGTCTCAGGGTCCTGGGATCAAGCCCCACATCGGGCTCTCTGCTCAGCAGGGAGCCTGCTTCCCCCTCTCTCTCTGCCTCCTTGTGATCTGTCAAATAAATAAATAAAATCTTTAAAAAATTTTAAATTTAATTTTAAATCCTTTTCTTATCTCAAAAAAGATAGTTACATCCAGGGTTAACATCCAAAATATACAAGGCATATAAAAGGAACTACAACTGAAAAGCAAAAACAACAAAGCAAAACAATTCCCCACCAAAAAATGAGTGGACAAAGACCTGAATAGTCATTTTTCCAAAGAAGACATACAGATGGCAATGGATATATAAACTAATCATCAGGGAAATACAATTCAAAATCACAGTGAGACATCACCTCCCCACTTTTAGGATGCCCATTATCAAAAAGATAAGAGATGACAGATGCTGGTGTGGATGTGGAGGAAGGAGAACCTTCACACACTTTGAGGGAATGTAAGTTGGTGCAGCTACAGTATAGAGATTCCTCAAGATGGTGATAGTAGAACTACCATATGATCCAGCAATCCCACAAAACCAATTTCTTGAAGAGTTCTCTGTAGTACCATATTCACTGTAGCACTGTTCACAATAGCCAGTGTATGGAAACAACGTAACTGTCTGTCAACGAATGAATGAGGAAACCATGTTCACTGTAGCACTGTTCACAATAGCCAGTGTATGGAAACAACGTAACTGTCTGTCAACGAATGAATGAGGAAATGTGGTATACACACACACACTCATACACACACACACACACACACACACGTTGGAATATTATTTGGCCTTAAAAAAGAGGGGAATCTTGTCATTCATGACAACATGGATGGGACTCAAGGGCATTATGCTAGATGAAGACAGAGGAAGGTAAATACTGCATGGTATCATGATATGTGGAATTTAAAAAAAAACTAGGAAGGGAGAAGTGGTTGCCACAGGCTAGTAGGTAGTAGAAATAGGAAGAAACTGGTTAAAAGATACAAAATTCAGTTATACAATGAATAAAGTCTGAGGATCTAATATATGACGTGGGGACTATCGTTGATAATTCTGGATTGTGTAAGTGAAATTTACCAAGATAATGGAATTTAAGTGTTCTCTCTCTACTCCCTTCCTCTCTCTCTCTCTCTGCCTCTCTCTCTCCCTCTCTCTCTCTCACACACACACATACACACACATACACAAAGTGTAGCTATGTGAACTAATGGATGTGTTAATAATGGGAGGAATCCTTTCACAGTGTATACCTATACACATCATTTTGTACTCTTTTAAAATCTTCTCATTTTGTCCATTATACCTCAAGACTGAAAAAACTACATATTACAAGCCACAAAAATAAAAGGGACAGCTGCTCTATAGTTCCTGAAAATAAAGAATTCCACTATACATGGGTTTTAATTAAATATTTAAAACAAAAATGTGATATTTGTCAAGCTCAGTCCATTCTTTTAGACAAATTCAAGCCATAGTCAGTTTCATAAAAGGAAATGTGTTAGAAGAGTTCTCTCCTATTTATAACTACAAACCACTCTGATAAACCGTCCACTTGGAGTGGAAGTTGATCAAAAGCTGACAATGGAAAAACACAGCCACAAATGGATCTACCCATCCTTTGCTAATGGCTGTTTATTTGGACGTACAAGGCAGCTCTGGTTTTGGTGAATGGAATTCATTGTCACAAACTCTGCTATGAAACCTGGGATATAGCCCACGTATAGCCTTTCCTCACCCCACCGCCTTGCTCATCACCGACAAAGTCGGTGACTTTGACCCGTGCAGGACCCGTAGTGGTGTCGAAGAAAGAGGAAGAAGGGAGAAGAGGTGCTGAAGAGGGGAAGGGAAGGATAAGGTCCCAGTAAAGACAATGTGTTGATATACACATTAAGCTTTTATCTTATACTAGGTTCTCACCTTGGCTCTTTCCATATGTTATCACACTTCGTTTTCACAATGACTTTATGAAGTAGTGCAGATGAGGAGGACGAGTCTTATGGAGTTTGCTTGGGATGGTTCACATTACTGGTAGGGAGCAGGTCTTGCGCCTCCAAAACCATGCTCATAACCACGCTCTTCTGACAGTCCCCGCAGACTGTGAAATGTGTTCCAGGTACTTCCTCATGTGAGGATAAAAGAATGGAAAAAAAGAATTTCAGGGGCACCTGGCTGGCTCAGTCAGGTGAGCCTCTAACTCCTGATTTCAGCATAGATCATAATCTCATGCGTCATGAAATCAAGCCCTGTGTCAGGCTCTGGGCTCGGTGGGGAGTCTGCTTGAGATTCTTTCCCTCTCCCTTCAGTTAAAAAAAAAAAAAAAAGAAGTTGTTCAGGGATCTGGTTGGGTCTGTGCATGGCAAATTAATCTTACCTTACTCTTAGAACTTCAAAATGTAGAATGTGTCTTCTTTTTGAGGAAAGAAGCTCATGTGACTAAAATTTCACAGAGAACAGTAGTCATGAAAGTCTGGACAAATGGGAGACTTAGCTTTACTTCATTTTCAGTGAGTATCAGGAATGCTTTTATTGTGAGATTTCTCGGAACATACCTTTACCAATGGATTTCATAATTTTTTTTAAAAAGGATTTTATGGGGCGCCTGGGTGGCTCAGTGGATTAAGCCGCTGCCTTCGGCTCGGGTCATGATCTCGGGGTCCTGGGATCGAGCCCCGCGTCGGGCTCTCTGCTCCGCGGGGAGCCTGCTTCCTCCTCTCTCTCTGCCTGACTCTCTGCCTACTTGTGATCTCTCTCTCTGTCAAATAAATAAATAAAATCTTTAAAAAAAAAAGGATTTTATTTATTTGACAGAGAGAAACATAGTGAGAAAGGGAACACAAGTAGGGAGAGTGGGAGAGGGAGCAGCAGGCTTCCCGCCGAGCAGAAAGCCTGATGTGGGGCTTGATCCCAGGACTCTGGGATCACGACCCAAGCTGAAGACAGACACTTAACAACTGAGCCACCCAGGTGCCCGATTTCATAATTTTTAATACAACTCCTTCTCCACTGTTTTTTTCCATTACATTCTGCCACCACCACTTCTCTTTTGGTTTTGATGAGGAAAAGGGCTGGGATTTGCTCTAGGTGTTTGAGTCTTTATTAGATCAGCAGAGAGAAATACCAAAGAAGGCTAGGAGACAGAATATAAACTTTTTCATGTGCCTCTGATCCCCTATCTCCAATAAGCCAATCACCTTCCGAACTTTCCCTCTAGCATCCATCCTTCCTACCACTAGAAACTCTATCCTCCCTACCACTGCAGAGCTCTTGCCTCCCTGATTAACTGAAGTAATGAGTAGGTAATGGAGCGGGAGTGAACTCCCACTGAGATCTGGTGATAGATGTTTTCTGATATCTAAAATGTTAATATATCTGATCAAGAATTCTTAATGTGATATTTTGTATACTTTGGGGATATGTTAAAAAAAACTATTCCCGTATCTTTTTTTACCAGGAAGCATAACCACCATGAAAGCTATAATGACATGGCATGTCAATGGATAGATTTATGTTCCAGTTGGAATCCAACTCTAAGTTGTAGAGGCACACTAATTCTTAAACTTGAAGAAGTTTCCACATGGTAATTTTTAAATGGAGAGACTATGAAAGATAGTTTATAAAGCTAAATTTAATAAGTATTCTATGAAACCATTGTATCACACATGTTTACAATTAAGAACTAAGGGAGGCTATAAATTAGCCCCATTATTAGCATATTCTGTCACCCAGATAATCAAACCTCAAAACAGTTTACATAGTTCACACCTATATTTAACTCTGTAAATTTGGTAGGATTACAACAAAGGGCCCAATAATTCTTATAAATAGCAGCCTTACCCCATCCTTTCACTTTCACTACCTCATAGCAAGATTTATTTTGATAATTTAAAACTGTTTACATTCCATAATAAATCAAAGTATTTTGGCATTTTGACCTTTAAAAAATCTAAAAATTGAAATACAGTTATACTTACTGAGTTGTTCTAATTTGGAAGCCTCAAAGAGATTAAAATAAAATTATAGACTAGTTCTATATGCATGTATCTATTTTCCCCATTAGACCGTAAGCAATTTGAGGAGAAAAAATAATATTTATCTTTACCTTATTCTAAGTACATCAAACTAATTTCTTTGTCAATGTTTAAAATTTTATTATTTTTTCAGTGTTAACTTAAGACTACTACAATGAAAATATACCAAGATACACAGAATTCATGTGCAAATCATTCTTCACAGGGTTCTTCAAACTCTTTCATACACATCCTCTCAGTGCTACAAGTGGAGATTTGATGGTCATGGAAAGATATTTATAAGTTAATTAGCAGTATTCAAATGTTAGGTGATGCTTTGGTAAATATGTAAATACCCGGTCCTCCATGTATGGGTAGATAAATAACTACCTAACTGATTAAGCAAGAGCCTCTTTCCTATTTTTGATGCAGAATATCTATAACCAGTTGGCCATAAACCTAAGAAGACCCTGACATCCAATTAGCAGGAAAAGAAAAAAAAAAAAAAAAGATTTTTAGTGGAATCATGAAACAGACTGCTGAATTAACCTGGTCATGGATTTTGTAGAACAAAGATTAGAAAAAAACTGGAACGTAAAAGAGAATTCAGATCTCTTTGGATGTTTAGGAGAAGGAGCTCAGCAGATAAAGGTCAGGCTCGAACAGCTGGTCAGGCTGCCAAGGTATATTTGGGAAATTAAAGAAAAATACAAAACCCGGAGAGTCAGAGGGAACTTCTGAAAAGCCTAATGTTCTCCACTAAGGAATTTGAGACTTCATATTGAAGGCAGTGGGGAACTAGTAAGGAATTTTAGATGGTGAAGTTCATGATCATGTAATATTTTAGAAATATTACACTAAAATTATATTTTGATGAGTTTGTGAAACAATAGGCAAATGCTTTCATATCATGTTAAGTAAAACAGCAAGGTAAATTTGCATACACATATAAATTATAAACATGATGTTTCCATCATTGTCAAAAAGAAAATTGACACAAAACGTTTCACCAGAAAGGACATATGCCTAAGTTTCAATGATGGCTGACTTTAGGCACTATGATTATGATGGAATTAACTCAATAAATATATATTGTATGTATTTAAATTTCATTTTTAAAAGATTTCAAACTTCACTGCTCTCTTTGTAAAAAGCTGAAAAGCACAGTAAGTATATGTCTTCTTTTTATTTTATTGCCAATGTGCTAAAATTAAATATTGCTACATAAGATAAATGTGTTTTCAAAAGTAATCCTCTTTAACATAGTGAATTTAGTTTTTCACTTGAAACTTGGAGTTCATATTGTCTATGTTTTTTTTTCTAAAGAATACAGGAATTGGGCTAGAATCATAATTTCTGGAGAGAGACAGTATGGTTCATAGAACCAAAAGACCATGTTCAAACTAGCATCAGTTTATTTCCAGATGTCTGTCCTCTGACAAATTGCTTAATGTTCTTGGAAAAGGGTGATCATAATGATGACCCACAGATGTGTGGGGGTTTCAGTGGGGGTGTGGTAATAGCAACAGTCTGTCAGGCCAAATTGCAACTAAATTTGTTTTAGTTAATTATATACCATTAATATTCACATTCTGAGAAGTAGTTGGAAGCACAATTGTCATACCTACAGATCTGGTGGACTTTTAACCCCCAGGCTTATCATCCTATGAGTATGGTTTAGATTCTATCCCTCCAAGGACATTAACTGGCATGTCAGAATTCAAATGTCTCTGCTTTTCTGTCCATTTATGTGGACTTGTAAGATCTTTCTTCAGTAATTATTCCACCATTTTAGATTTCCTTGCCTGGAAATTGGTGACTCTTTTGAAATAATGAAAATTATATCTCAAACCTCACTTTTGGGGGTTGCTTATGAATATAAGAAAGGAAATTCTTTTTTCTTTTCTTTTCTTTCCTTTCTCTTCTTTTCTTTTCTCTTCTTTTTTTAAGATTTATTAACTTATTTACTTGGGAGAGAGAGAGTATAGGAGGGAGAGGAAGAGAGAGAATCTCAAGCAGACTTCCTGCTGTGTGTGGAGCCTGACATGGGGGTCTATCCCAGGACCCCAAGGTTATGACTTGAGCCAAAACCAAGAGCTGGATGCTCAATCTACTGAGCCACCCATGTGGAAGGAAGTTTTAATTGTCTGTCCTATTCCCATGCCTCCCCAGTTAATCCCAGTTAATCCCAGTTAATCCCCAGATATGTGTACAAAACCAGAGCAGAGCTTGACAAGTTTGTGAAGTAGCCACTAGTGTGACATTTCATTTTAAATATGCATCACAAAGAAAGAAAAGAAATCTTTATTTGTATGAATTGCTCTTCTGCCCCACATGCACCAACAGCATCTCATTCAGAGTAAAAGCCAAAGTGCATATCTCTGCAAGGCTCTCTAGTCAGATGCTCCACTTTCTCAGTGACTTCAGCTTCTATGGCTCTCCTTTCCAGATTGACTCTGCTATGTCGACCATCTTGCTGTTTCTTGTACATGTCAAGACATGTACATGCCATTCCCATCTTTATGCAACACTCTTTGCTAGATCTCTACATGGCTTATTCCCTCACCACCTTTAAGTCACATGTCTATAGTGAGTTGTTCCCTATCTTACCTAAAATAGTAACAACCCCACCAGCACTCCCAGATACCTCCCTCCATTCCATGAAAGGGTGGTTTAGGCACAACAACCTCCAAAGACTGGAGGAGCCATAAAACCAAAGAAAAAGGCTGACAAGTCCAGCTTGACAAGAAATTGTTTATTAAGGGAATCTACTGGACAGAGGCAACACAAGTAGAACTCTGTACCTTCATCTCACTTAAGACCTGATTTTATAGCCCTAGAGGCTAGGGAGGGACCACCCAAGGGAAGATTGTTTAAGAATAGGTGTGTATCATAGTCATATCTCCAGGGCAGATCAAGGAGGCTATATCCTGAGGCTGTGCTTAAGGTTAAACAAACCTTTGTTTGTGGTTAAACAAAAAGAAAAAATGCTGGGAAGGAAGGCTGTACCTGAAAAAGTTTCAGGTCATAGAACAGTCATTATGGCATATTTGTTTAACACTCTGTTCGTCTGGTTTACAGACTTTCCTATTCTCGTGTTGTCTTCTTCAGAAAGCAGAAGTTCTTTACAGAATTTACAGCCATCTCTTTATTTTTGGTTTTCATCACCTAGAATGTAAACCCCATGAGAGCAGGGATTTGTGCAAGTTTGCTCACTGCTCTGTACCCAGCATCTAAAACTGTTAGGAGTTGGTTGGACAGTTAGGTGGTCCAGACCTAAAATGAAACAGGACTAACATCCTGCTTGGCAGCTTAGACAGGGCCACACTAGCATTCTGTTCTGCAGCCTTTACAGAAATGACTTCTAAAAAATGTCTTAAAACAAAACAAATAACCACAAAGGATTTGTCACCATCACGGGTAAGGGGCAGTTAAGACATAAGCCGCCGGATGTCATCAAAAAAAGACCATCCGCATGTAGACATTAAGCTAATAGGTAGAGAGAGGCATGACCAAAATCCTGATTGGCATGACTCAGCACACCCTGACTGCTTAAGATAGTTCTGCAAAAGAGCTCATAAAACCCCCTAAACTTAAAAACTCTAAGGGAAACCCTTGTGGGTTCCCTCCTCCCAAGGAGCTTTATACTCTTGCTCAATCAACTTTGTTTTGCTGCCCACCACTCTTTGTCTAGTCTACCCCTTCATTCTTCAAAGTGGCATAACAAAGAACTGTGGGGCACTGAAGGCAGAAAATTCCTGTAACAGAACTGTATCTTCATGTTGTGTGTTCTCAATAAACATTTACAGCATAAATGCATTCATTAATCAAATGAAGTTAGGAACATTATTTCAAAGAGAAGCACTTGTGGGGCACCTGGGTGGCTCAGTGGGTTAGAGCCTCTGCCTTCAGCTCAGGTCATGATCCCAGGGTCCTGGGATCGAGCCCCGCATCGGGCTCTCTGCTCAGCAGCGAGCCTGCTTCCTCCTCTCTCTCTCTCTCTCTGCCTCTCTGCCTACTTGTGATCTCTGTCAAATAAATAAATAAAATCTTTTTTTTTTTTAAAAAGAAGCACTTGTTAAAATGAGGGTAAACTAGACTTAGCTGGAAAAAACAAGTACTGGATCCATCTGCAGTAAAATTTCATTGTAATATCTCAAAGTAGATAGGATATTGCTCTCAACTAATGAGGATAATCAGCTAGGAGGAAGCTAAGTGACACTGGAAACCAACAGAAAACACTTCTTCTGACAAAGCTAGAGCAGAAGCACCAGCTCAGACACAAACCATTGTAGCTGTTGTCAGCAGAAATATGGTCTCAAAATTGCATTATTCAAGGCTCCAGGGAATAGGAGAAGGTTATATTTTCCCTTCTGGGTAGAGGACTGTGGGCGCATGACAATAAACACCACTATTCTGCTACCAGTTTGGGACAGATGAGCACAAATCAGGTGTATTTGACCTAGTCTGTTAAAAACATGCAGTCTGTATGAAGCAAATTGAGGGAAAGCATAATACTATAGGGATCAATGCCACCTGAGAGGAAGGACTTCTCATCAATGTCTAACAACTGACTGGGATGGCTACCAGCCATTATAGAGGTACTGAAACGCTTAGGGTTGTGGTAATTTCCAAATTTGAGACTTGAGACTCAGTGAAATGGAAATGTCACCCTCTTACTGTCACTTTGAGAAGAAGGGACATTTGGCAAGCACAAAGCATGCCAAGAAGCCAAGTTTGATGGACGTTTCTGGCAACAAGTGTCAGGAAAGGGAGGAGGTAGAATTTACAGAGGAATGAAATTTTCTAGATCCTCGGAGCACCTAGGCTTAGTTTACTGTACTTTTCCCCTTTGATGTATGGGCATGGGAAACAGGAAAATCCCTAAGAGGAAGAGCTTCATGTCAAACACAAGCAGAAGATGATCCAAAAAGGAATTTGGTAGAACATTCAGCTTAACCATTCTCTGGATCCCATAGTGGAAAGCAGAGATGGGAAAAGGAAAATATATTAATAACAAGAGTCTACCATCCTCAGAGAGGCCAAAACTTGGGAATGGGCCCTGACTCTTCAAGGCTGCAAGTCAGAACCAGAAGCCTCCAGATAGAGAATCAGCTTTACATTCTGATCACACTCATTCTCTCATTCTCAAGAGACACCTACTCATTTTCATTCTCCAATTAAATTGTATAGAAATTTTAAGAGATTTCTTCTGGTTTGGGAGAAGTATGCCTGTAATAGTTTCTCATGCTGGGGCTAGAAATCATATAGATTACGTAGGCTGTGACATTTCTATTGGACACCAGACAATATGTTTTTATCTTTCCCTAAACATTACCAATGGAAAGAGTTTGCAGGCAAACTTCCTTTCCAGGTATTACAAAGATTTTGCTAAAGAAATGGTGTAACCTAATGAAAATACTAGTTTTGAAAATATAACATTTGCCACTACTTAAGTCTTCCTAGGTATAGACATTTACCAAAGTAAATGGTTCTTTGGATCTAGAAAAATATTTTGATGGGTCACATTGAACAGTTTTTATTGTACATGGTAGGGCTCCCAGAATAATCTGGATAGATAAGACTTAGAGAAAAAAAAAATAAGTGAAATCTCTTTCTGTGAAATAAAATAACAGGGGTTTCATAGCTATGTACTGCTATAGTTATCTACTAATATAAATGGGAGTGAACCCTTGGAAAAAGAAATGGAATCAAATTTCTAGATGTGCACTGCCCAACATAGTAACCATTAACCACATATGACTATTTAAATTTATGTAACAGTAGAAGTTTAGTTCTTTAGTCACACTAGCTACATTTTAGGTGCTCAAGAGCCACACATGGCTAGTGGCTACTGGTTTGGACAGGACAGAAATTTTGTTGGGCAATACTGGTATAGACAGGATTCTCAGAGACATATTTGGGGAAAGGCATTCAGTGGTAGAATTATTTTCTGACTGTGTGAAAATTGTCTTCTTTTTCTCCCAAATCTAAAGTAGAAATCTGTTTTACATAGAATTCCAGTCATATAATGTTAGTGGTACTTTGGGGAATGTAGAAAGGGAAGGGACGTTCCAAAGTTACAGGTGGGAACCAGCCACAAATTAATGGAAGCCTGAGATTGGGCAAGAAGCCATGATTATGAGTCCTGGAAATAACAACAGAGAAGCAAACTCGAAACAACCCTCATTTTCTCCAAATGTTTTAGAGCAAGTTGGCCACCAAATGAAGGAGGAAGCAAGGTAATGTTATTTTATAGGAAGAGATTTGAGCCGTTTTATTTATGTGTTAGAATAAAGATGGCCTCAGGAACCTGGATGCCTTGGTGAGTCTCAAGTGGTCAATGTTTTGCTTACCCAAATCATAATGATCAAATAAATACTTTCTGAAGTAAGATCTAGGGATATTGGCTTTTGGTGGTATATCTCCAGAGACCTAAGTGCTTTACTTGGGGATAGTAAAACCAAGGGCAAAATTTAACAACATGAGAAACTTTTTTTTCTCCTGAGAGTAATCTAACTAACATTTAGTCTTTCCCAAGATAATTTCACATCAAAGACATGAACATCCCCTCTCAGACTTATCAAAGCTCTTTTTCTGCAAAAGATGGAAGTTGATACTTATAAGGCATGTACAGTCTTAGAAAGTTATGAGACTCTTCCCTGAATGTATTTAACCAAACGAAATGATAAACCTTACACTGCTCCTCTGTTTAGAGAAAAAAGAAAATACAAAAGGATGTAGTTATCGCTCACAAAAATGAATCAAATTTGTGTTTGTTAATTTTTAATTTTTTTATTTTTAAAAATAGGGGCGAGCCTTCCTAAAGTCACAGTTTTTTTTTTTTTTTTTATGACTGTTTATTTATTCATGAGAGACAGAGAGAGAGGGAGGGCAGAAGGAGAAGCAGGCTCCCCACCCAGCAGGGAGCCCAACACAGAACTCGATCCCAGAACCCTGGGATAGTAGATACTCTCAAATTTACCAGTGTTAAATTAAAGCAAGGAAGAGGGGTGTCTGGGTGGCTCAGTGGGTTAAAGCCTCTGCCTTCAGCTCAGGTCATGATCCCAGGGTCATGGGATGGAGCCCACGTCGGGCTCTGCTCAGTGGAGTCTGCTTCCCCCTCTCTCTCTGCCTGCCTCTCTGCCTACTTGTGATCTCTCTCTGTCAAATAAATAAAATCTTAAAAAAAAAAAAAGGCAGGGAAGATAGAGAACAGTGGCCAGTAAATTAAAGTCCAGAATTTCCAGGCTGTAAACCATGTCTAGATATTTGGCTATGGTTACTCCTACATGGCTACGTGGAAATGAGCAGAAGCAAATTCCATTAGACCACTAGATTCTTTAAGTAAATTATGTGACAGCACACTGACCTGGAATCTCTTCAACAATAAACTTACCATGACTTTTTTAAAACCTAGAACCCAAATCCCCTTGTATCATCAAAAAGGAAACCCTAAGGGCTGTATGATCCCCCAACAGTGGTACATAATCCATTGTCTACCTACTGAAAAATAATTGACAAAGAAAAAGAGGAAGGGCCATGGAGAAACATGGACAGGGTTATTCTCTCAGGGAGTAAAATCTGGAATTCTAGCTAAGCTAACCAAACATTTTTCTCTTGCCGTGATGGTTCTCTTTCACAGCTGCCGTATGTTTTCCAGTTTTCCCTTTTCTGAATGGAAGTTTCCATTGTGTTTATACTGTTCCTACTTCACCATTACATAATGCATGTGAGGGAAGAAATGTAACTTGTCCTTCAGTTTCTAGGTCATCAGACCACAGGGAGTCCTTTGGACTCTGGGGAAATGATTGAACATCACCCACAGATCTGGTACTTGAATGCAGGAGCTAGAGGGAATTCTATGGATGTCTCCATTAGGGATGCAGTTGTTTTACATGTGGAGGAAAATGATTCTATGTGCAGGAATAAGTGAATATTTGGATGGACAGAGAGAGATACAAGCCTAATATTTGCAGAGAATGAGTCAGTAATACAAATGAAGACACCATATCCAGATTTAAAACAAAAACAAAAATATTTTATTTAAAAAATGTCTATGGTAGATTGTTTCTCATGACAATCCATCCCATCTTGCATGTTTTTTGGCAATATGACTCTGCTATTCCTCTGATTAAGTGATTGAAATTAGTGGCATACCTTGTTTTATTGTGCTTCACTTTATTGCACTTCACAGATTTTATTTTGTTTTTTAAAGATTTTGTTTCTTTATTTGAGAGAGAGAGAGAGAGCATGAGTGGGGGAAGGGACAGAGAGAATCCCCGTTGAGTGCAGAGCCCAACATGGGGCTCGATCCCAGGACTCTAAGATCACAACCCATCCCAAAGTTAAACTGTTAACTGACTGAGCCACCTATGTGCCCCCAGGTATTATATTTTTTACAATTTGAAGGTTCGGGGCGCCTGGGTGGCTCAGTGGGTTAAAGCCTCTGCCTTTGGCTTGGGTCATGATCCCAGCGTCCTGGGATCGAGCCCCACATTGGGCTCTCTGCTCCGTGGGGAGCCTGCTTCCTCCTCTCTCTCTGCCTGCCTCTCTGCCTGGTTGTGATTTCTCTCTGTCAAATAAATAAAATATTAAAAAAAAATTTGAAGGTTCATGGCAATCCTGTGTGAAACAAGTCTGACAGTGCCATTTTTCCAACAGCATTTGCTCACTTGCTGTCTCTATGTCACATTTTCATAATTTTTGCAATATTTCAAATTTTTTCATTTGTCATGTGGTTGGTGACCATTAATATTTGATATTAATATTTTAATTGTTTTGGGGTACCACAAACTGCACCCATATAGTTCAGGGAACTTAACTGATAAATGTGTGCATTCTGACTGCTCAGTCAACCAGGTATTTCAGTCTCTTTCCCTCTCCTTGGGCCTCCTATTCATTGAAACACAGCAGTCTTGAAACTAGGCCACTTAATAACTCTACAATGATCTCTAAGTGTTCAAGTCAAAGGAAGAGTTGAATGAATTTCACTTTAAATCAAAAGCTAGATATGATTAAGTTTAGGGAGGAAGGCATGTCAAAAGCCATCATAGACAAAAGCTAGGCCTCTTGGCACCAAACCTTAACCAAGTAGTAAATGCAAAGGGAAGGTTCTTAGAGAAAAGGTAAAGTGCCACTCCAGTGAACACACAAATGGTAAGAAAACAAAATGGCCTTTTGGTGATTCGGAGGAAGTTTTAGTGGCCTGGATAGATCAAACCAGCCATGACATTCCTTTATGTCAAAGCTGAATCCAGAGCAAGACCCTAACTCTTTTCAATTCTGTGAAGTCTGAGAGAGGTAAGGAAACTGCAGAAGAAAAGTTTGAAGCTAGCAGAGGTTGGTTCATGAGATTTAAGGAATGAAGATCTCTCTGACATAAAAGTGCGAGATGAAGCAGCAAGTTTTAATGTAAAGGGTGCAGCAACTTACATCCAGAATACCTATTTAAGATAATTCATGAAGGTAGTTATACTCAACAACAGATTTTCCATGTAGAAGAAACAGCCTTGCTTACGTTGGAAGAAGATGCCATCTAGGACTTTCATAGCCAGATATGAGAAGATGCCATCTAGGTCTTTCATAGCCAGATATGAGAGAAGTCAATGCCTGTCTTCAAATCACAAGCTGATGCTCTTATTAGGGGCTAATGTGGCTGGTGACTTTAAATTGAAGCCAATGCTCATTTACCAATCTGAAAATCCTAGGGCCCCTAAGAATTATGCTCACTCTGTTCTCTTCGTGATCTACAAATGGAACAACAAAGTCTGGATGCATCTATCAAGAGACACTTAGGTTACTTCCAGATCTTGATTACAAATAGTGATGCAATAAACATAGGGGTACATATATCTTAACTTAGTGTTTTTGTTCTCTTTGAGTAAATTCCCAGTAGAAGAATTATTGGATCTTAGGTTATTTCTACTTTTAATGATTTCAGGAACCTCCATACTGTTTTCCATAGTGGCTGCACCAATTTACATTCCCACCAAGAGTGTATGAAAGTTCCTTTTTCTCCACATCTTCACCAACACTTGTTATTTCTTGTCTTTTTTATTTCAGCCATTCTGACAGGTGTAAAATGATATCTCATTGGTTTGGTTTGCATTTCTTTGATGATTAGTGACGTTGAACATCGTTTCATATGTCTCTTAGCCAAGTGTATGTCTTTGGGGAAAATGTCTCTTCAGATCCTCTGCCCATTTTTTAATGGGTTTTTTTTTTGGTATTGAGTTGTATAAGTTCTTTTTATACTTTGAATATTAATCCCTTGTATATCTTTTGGTAATGTTTTTTCCAATTCAGTAGGTTGCCTTTTTGTTTTGTTGATGGTTTCCTTTGCCATGCAAAAGATTTTTATTTTGATGGGTCAACAAAGAAATTAAAGGAGAAGTAAAGAAAATACATGGAGACAAATGAAAATGAAAATGCAGTGGTCTAAAGTCATTGGGACACAGCAAAAGCATTTGTAAGAAGGAAACATATAGTGATACAGGCCTACTTCTAGAAACAAGAAAAAAGAAGCATTCACCATAATCAAGCGGGATTTATTCCAGAGATGCAAGAAGGCTTAATATTCATAAATTAATCAACATGATACACCTCATCAACAAAACAAAGGATAAAAACCATATGCTGTTTTCAATAGATGTAGAAAAAGCCTTTGACAAAGTACAACATCCATTCATGATAAAAACCCTCTACAAAGTTGGTTTAGAAGGAACATACCTCAACTTAATAAAGGCCATATATGAAAAACCCAGAGCAGACCTCATAGTCAATGGTGAAAAACAGAAACCTTTTCCTCTGAGATCAGAAACAAGACAAGAACGTCCACTCTTTCCACTTGTATTCAACATAGTACCAGAAGTCCTAGCTGTAGTAATCAAGCAGGAAAAGGAAATGAGACTTCCGTATTGGTAAAGAATAAGTTAAACTGTCACTATTTGCAGATGACATGATACTATACATAGAAAACGCTAAACATGCCCAAAACAAAAAAACTGTTAGAGATAATAAATGAATTCAGTGTAGTTGCAGTATACAGAATTGAAACCCAGAAATTGGTGTCATTTCTATATGCTAAAAATGAATAAGCAAAAAGAGAAATTATGAAAACAATCCCATTTAGAGTTGCACCAAAAAGAATAAAATACCTAAGAATAAACTTAACCAAGGTGAAAGACCTATACTCTAAAAGCATAAAGTATTGATGAAATTGAAGACAACATAAGCAAATGGAAAGATAGTACATGCTCATGGATTAGAAGATATAATATTGTTAAAATGTCCATATTACCCAAAGCAATATACAGATTCATTGTAAACCCTATAAAATAGTATTAGCATTTTTCACAAAATCATAAAATATAATAATTAAATTTATATGGAACCACAAAAAAATTCCAAATAGATAAATCAATCTTAAGAAAGAACAAAACTGGAGGTATCATAATTCCAGATTTCAAGATTTCAAGATATATTACAAATCCATAGTAATGAAAACAGTATGATACTGGCACAGAAATAGACATGTACATCACTGGACACAGAACAGAGAGTTCAGATAAACCCACACTTACATGGTCTTTTAATCTATGGCAAAGAAAGCAAGAATATACAAAGTGAAATAGTCTCTTCAAAAATGCTGTTGGGAAAACTGGACAGCTACATGCAAAAGAATGAAACTTGAGCACTTTCTTACACCATATACAAAAATAAACTCAGAATGGATTAAAGACCGGAAAAAAGTAGATTAAGACCTAAACCATTAAAATCCTAAAGGAGAACACAGATAGTAATGTCTCTACCATCAACTGCAGCAACATTTTTCTAGCTATGTCTCTTAAGGCGAGGGAAACAATAGCAACAATGAACTATTGGGATTCTATCAAAATGATTGTTGTTTTAAAGCAAAGTTTTGGCATAGTTCGTTACATAGCTATAGGTAATTGAGACCATAGTCTGACTTTGGCAGATCTCTCTATGTCACGATCTGACATATTTTAGATTTTTCTAACTCTTCTCTGTTCTGCAGTGGAAATTACCAGTGCTGGGCAGGCTGGCTTATACAGTCTCCCATTCTCTTCTCACTTCTAGGTCTGTCTATACAGGGAGTATCATACATGGGTGAGATTCCTAGCCTGCTTCATACTCCTAAAGTACATTTTGTTACCCTTCAGAAGATTTACCTGAGGCACTACAAGCAGGCCCAGGGCCACTCAGGGAATTCTGAAGTACCGAGTAGCCAGGTTTGGAAGGGGAAGAGGGCTTTGGTTAAGTAAGTCCTCTTGACCTGTGTGGGGTCTTCATCCCACATGAAGTGGCATGACCAGAGAAGAGTCAGAACAAATCTACTAAAGCATTCGGTTTCAAAAGAATCACCGGTCAAAACAATAAATAATTAATTAATTAAAAATTGAAAAAAAAAATTGAAGAAAAAGAATCACTGGTCAAAAAGATTGGATTATTTCAGGGACTGGTTTATGTCTTTCAGTATCTGCTCTTCTATAGTTGTTAGATAATGGTAAAATTTTTGGTGAACACATGGTGACCAAGCTAAAGGCTACATTTCCAAGCCCCCTTTGCAGCTAGGTGTGCCAACATGACTAGGTAAGCTGAGGTGATGTATGCAAATTACGGATCATGCTAGTAAGCTGAAGGAGCATATGCTTTTCTTTCTCCTTCCTCTTCTGCTACTGACTGCAATAATGTAACAACAGGAATGAGAGCAGTCATCTTCCACCACTGGTGGGACCCCAGGAGCAGCTAGGTAGAAGGAATGGCTGTCCCTAATGATTGTTGGTCACCCTGGGAGCCTTAAAATGCCTAACCAGGTTTTTCTGTGGGAGAGAGAGAAGACTTCCTTTTTTTCTTTAGGCCCATGTTATTTTAGCTTAAATCTGTATCCTGCTGTGGAATCATCTTTGTAATTGTATAATTTAATTAAATTCTGCATTAATTGAAAAATATAAGTGTGAAAAAAAAAGTTGTTAAATGCAAATTAAGCTAAATGCTTTGGAAAGGCTCCATAAAGTGTAGGACCAGAAAAAAAAAAAAAGAAAGAAAGAAAGAAAGAAAAGAAGAAGAAGCCATTGAATTAGGTGAGAGTGAAACCATTGTTAAAAAAATGGGGGGAGGGGCGCCTGGGTGGCTCAGTGGGTTAAGCCTCTGCCTTCAGCTCAGGTCATGATCTCAGGGTCTCTGGGATCGAGCCCCGTATCGGGCTCTCTGCTTGGCAGGGAGCCTGCTTCCTCCCCTCTCTGGCTGCTGCTCTGCCTACTTGTAATCTCTCTCTCTCTCTCTCTCTCTCTCTCTATCTGTAAAAAAGAAAAAAAAAAAATTAAAAAAAAAATGGGGGGAGATGAGGGAATCATAAAAAATATAGTGTGATACTGCTCTCAGCTTCATAAGAATCTGTAATTTTTTTCTATATATTAAAGACATTGGGACATTGAAATTGAAAATTTTTATTTATTTTTGTAAAGATTTTATTCATTTATTTAAGAGAGAGGCAGAGAGGTCACAAGAAGGAGGAACAGCAGGGCAGAGAAAGAGGGAAAAGTGGGCTCTTTGCTCAGGAGCCCTGACTTGGGGCTCGATCCTAGGACCCTGGGATCATGACCTGAGCTGGAGGCAGAGGCTTAACCAACTGAGGCACCCAGTGCCCCTAAAACTGAAAATTTTTAAAAGATGGATTAGATATATGGTTTATTCAAGAAAAGTGAGGCAGAATGCTAGACACTGGACAAATACAGAAAAAGACTTCATTCTATACCTAATAAATACACACTTATATATTTTAAGTTAAATATTTAAGTGCTCCTGGCTTTAAATAACCTTTGGACCTTTGATTAGCCAACTTTCTACAGGGCCCGAACATGTGAGAGGGCTTTGATTATATACAATTACATTTACAGAAATTGCGTAATAAATAGCACATGCTTTCTTATTACAGACTGGAGATTTGATCATTCTAAAATAACTGTATCAGGTTTCAGGGTCTTCCTACAGTCTCAAAGACCTCTAATTATAGATTAACGTTTGGGTGATGCAAACTGTTGAAAAGATTCTCGGGCCCCTTTGTAAAAGGTTGTTTTTTTGTTTGTTTTTGTTTTGTTTTGTTTTGTTTTGTTTTGTTTTTGAGTGAGAGAGAGCACAAGTGGGGGTGGTGGGCAGGGAGGGAGGGAGGGCAGAGGGAAAGAATCTCAAGCATGCTCCCTGCTCAGTGAGGAGCCAACGCATGACCCTGAGATCATGATGTGAGGGAAAAATCAAGAGTCAGACACATAGCTGACTGAGCCCCTAGGCGCTCCTAAAATGCTTTCTTAATAAGATTGATTTCTATTTTTTTAAATATTTTATTTATTTATTTGACAGAGAGAGAGGTCACAAGTAGGCAGAGAGGCAGGCAGAGAGAGAGAGAGAAACAGGCTCCCCACTGAGCAGAGAGCCTGATGTGGGGCTCGATCCCAGGACCCTGAGATCATGACCTGAGCTGAAGACAGAGGCTTAAACCACTGAGCCACCCAGGCGCCCCCTATTTGTTTTTTTTTTTAATATTTTATTTATTTATTTGACAGAGATCACAAGTAGGCAGAGAGGCAGGCAGAGAGAGTGGGGGAAGCAGGCTCCCTGTTGAGCAGAAAGCCCAATATGGGGCTCGATCCCAAGATCCTGAGATCCTGAGATCATGACCTGAGCTGAAGGCAGAGGCTTTAACCCACTGAGCCACCCAGGTAGCCCCTGATTTCTATTTGTTAAATCTCCAGGTGATAATTCCTAGTATTTTATTCTCCTATGTTATCAAATAGCTCTAGTCTGATATATTTATGCCATCTAACATATATGAACTTCCTCTGTGTTTAAAAATTGGAGTAGAAATCTCTCATTTTCCACAGAACAAAACTAGTGTGAACTCTCCACAGTTTACTTTTTTTCTTTCTAGCATATATTTTCTACTTTTATTTTTAAATGTCCCCATTCAACTCTCTAACCCTCTTGGGGTTTGATATACATAAATAATCTCTAACAGTTGCCATTAGAATAGTAGGATGTACTCCATAATTTCCTTTTTACTTGTCCCAAGTAAATAGTGTATCAAGGTATTAGAACTTTTAAAATCCTATTTCTTCCTTGAGACACAAAGATAGACTCAAGGATGTGACACAGGAATTCCTAGGCACATATCAGAAACTTGAATATTCTAATATTTTCTAGAGAAAAAATAAAAACATTTGAGTTGGAAAGTAATTCCTTTCAAAAACAAAAAACTGTTTTGAGGCACCTGGCTGGCTCAGTCTTTTAAGCATGCAACCCTTGATCTCAGGTTGTAAGTTCAATGGGTATAGAGATTACTTAAAAATAAAATCTTTTTAAGAAGTTAAAAAATTAATCTGTATTTTCCTTAAGGCCAAAGAGATCTTCCAAAAATGTGTTTTGAAATAGTTTTCAGGGTTTTTTTAAACAGTTAATTATTGCTATTAAGAAATCCCTTTCTATATTCATAACTAACACCCACAGCTGTCAGTCGTTTCTTTTGTAAAATTGATTAACCATGTGGGTGGATTTATTTAGCTTGATGAACTTAAACACGTTTTAATCACTCTTGTGGAAATTCACCCACAGATATTCTTGCTACCTTCCCTGATCCCTGGTCTTATGTAGACTAATTCTGGTTTACTCCCTTTCTTATATGTCCTGAAACACAGAGGCAAGAATAGTCTAGAACCTCTAGAATACCAAGTTACATCCACATTGCTATTTCTTTTTTTGGGGTAGAGAGGAGGGAGAAACAGGAAGTAACATTGTAAAGGAGTTAAAATTTACTGATTTAGATCCCTAACACAAACTTTATGTGATAATTATTCTTCAACCTTTGACGTTATCTAGTCTTTATTTCTTTAACATACATTTTTAGTTGTGAGAAGCAATAGATCATATTAAGGACATAAGTTCTAAGGTCAGACCATCTGGTTATAATTCCTTGATCTATCACTTGCTACCTGTGTGATGTTGAGTGAATTGCTTAACTGTTCCAATCTTCAGTATAGAGCATAGTAATAACTACCTCTCACCTATTTTGTGTGAATAAGAAAATATGTGATACATTTAGCTTAGTACCGTAATATAGTAAGCGCTCAGCAAATGTCAGCTTTTTTATGTTATAAAAAATAATTCAGAAGTTCTTAATTAATTCTAAATATTATTCAGAAAACAATAATTAACAGAATGGCATATAAAAGGTAATTGTAATAATGACAGTTCAGAGACATACATGAATGTTTAAAAGGATGGAGAAGAAAATGGTTCCTATGGTGAGGCTGCAAACAAATTTCATTTTTTAATGAAAATATTTTAAAGTTTTGTCATATAAATTTGAAAACTTGTATGTCTCCATAATGTGTTTACTCATCAAATTATCTGACTCATTTCTCCTGGTACAGCACCAATACGTGACAGAAGAGATAAGTGTGGGGATCCCACTAGGAAGCCCATTCCAGGGGGTTATTTAGACATTGCCATTGGTCCGAGCTTGATGTCCATTTGCAGAAAATATCACAGTATCTAGAAAAACATGATATTAGGCAATAACTAAGTATATGTTAAGAAAAAACCAAAGAGATGTGGTGACAAAGAACAAAGGAGAGGAAAGAGCTCTTCATCCTGATGGGTTTAACACGGCTCCCAGGGATAGTGCTGATCACCCTGAAGAACACTGGCTTCTACAGACTTTCAAATTCAGGGGCTGCCAGGCTAGCTTCCAGGCTTTCTCCCCACCTCACAGAAACCTACCTGGACATTCCCAGGTAGAATCATGCTTCTAGGAGAATGCTGAGGAATCTCTCCTCTTATTTGAGTAGTGAGGGTTTATTATTTTTTTTATTTGTTTTATTTTTAGAGGGAGTGTATGTGCATGTGCTCCTGAGGGGGGCACACAGGCAGAGAGGGAGAGAGAGAATTTTAAGTAGGCTCCACCCCCAGCACAGAGCCTGACCGGGGGCTCATCTCTCAACCCTGAGATCATGATCTGAGCCAAAATCAAGAGTCAGACACTTTACGACTGAGCCACCCAGGCACCCCAGTGAGGCTATATTTTAGAGCCGCATGTAAACATGTTTTCCAGGAGCATTCAAAAGAAATGGAATATTACATAAATGATCCCATATAAAGAAATAGATTAATAAAAGCAGTAGAATAGGAAAGCTTTCTTGTTGGGAGAGGTCATTGAGAAGCTGTGACTACTGGTTGACCTGTTAGCTAGATTGGGCAATGGCCGGCTCTTTACCCTATCCTTTCCTTAGGATGGAGGTTCCACTTGCCTTTCCTGCTCCCTAATGCTGCTCCAAGAACATAGCCTTTCGATAGTGGTGTTGTGTTGAGAACACATGCACAGCATGCGTGACTGAACTCAGTTAAGACCTCTATGAACTTGTAGACTGTGGTGGGCAGGTGTGGGTATCCACTCCTCTTGCTACAGCTCAAGATAAGCCTTATATGTAACTTCTCTTTGCTTATTAAAACCTGCCACCTACCACTCCGGAGTGACCTTTGCTTGCTTCCAGCCAGTTTCAGATTACACCCAGGAAGCTCTGGAGGGGGGTGATGAGCTAACATTAATGTGTAAAAAATCCTGAACTTTAAGAGTCTGTGGTAGTTTCAACAGAACTAAGTTGAATTTTACCGTGACTGTGCCTATAAATGCGTTTTCCAAGATACATTATTTCAAAGTTCTAAAGTTGGTTTCACATTTTCAAAAGAGTCTATTTGATAATAGTTCAGATGGAGTTACAGAATATATATAATATTTAAGGAAATACTTCTAAGCATCTCCTGTATTTTAAAAAAATACCATTATAAATGCAAAACGATAGCACCTTTGCAAATCATTGTTATTTATAAATGAAAATATCCATGACACTTAATTTCAGATTTTAACTACAATTGTAATGAATCTGTGACTTTGAGAAAAGACAAGCAAAACCTTAAAAGATGAGCTCATATTTTAGGATTATAAATAAATAGAAATGAATGGAATATACCCAGACATTAGTATGGGTATATATATCATATATATAATTAAATATTAGTATATAGTTAGTAGTTAGTATCTACACCTACTTCTATAGCTAACATAGAATACTTAGTGAAAATGAATCAACAAATTTTATTTTTAGTAAAAGTAAGAACAAGAAAGATTTGGAAATTAAGGCTTCAGATAAGCAGAAAAACATAATTTATCGGAGTGCGTCTGTTGCCAGTCTCGTTCTGATGGCTTAGTTTGTCTAACATGATATGATTACCATATCCCATACTCATTGAATTCCTTTTTATACCTTCCTTTATTAATTGGAAGTATCTGGAAATATTTAAGCCATATCCAGAGATAAGAGTTTTTTTATAGCTGATGAATGCTGAAATGTTGCTATAGGGGAAATAAACCCCCAAATCTTTGCTGGTTTACTATTTAACAGAACCTAAAACAGGATGAGGAAAACAAATAATTATCTGTAGAGCTAGTGTGTTATTTATTGTTTTTCTTCTGAAGTAGCCATTCCAAACAGGTAAAGCAATGAAAGACAGGGTTAGTAATGTAAGGACCTACTTAGCCAGAGGGAGCCATTTTGTTGTTTATGCAGTAAACTTAGATTGACCCTAAGCAGTAAACTTAGATTGACCCTGCCCCTCCCAGAGGAACTTACTTGCAAAGCCCAGATACAAGGGCAGGTCAGGCCAGGTGGAGACATTCAATCAGTGGAGCGCTCACTACTAGGGAGAGTAGGCCCTTCCTTTTGGGCGCCAATTTTGACCAAGGTGATAGGCTGGTTCAAATATCTATTAGGGTAAATTGTAATCTCAACCACATGGACTTTGCTCTATAAAAGTTAGTCTGTGAGGCGGGGAAGGGTCGCCTCTTTGTAAGAGATGGCCCTGGCCGGTCAGATTGATTCTCGATGCTTGGCTCGAAATAAAGCTTTGCTTGACCTTCGCTTTGTATCAGTCTCATTCCTTTGACCATTGGGCCCAACAGTAAGTAGCAAGAAGAATGAGTTCAGAGACTTTGCTTTTGTTTATAAAAGTCATCAATTTGATTCCTCACATTCAATTTTATGCCAAGTTGTTATTATTCCATTTGCTATAGTTTTTTTTTTTAACATTTTATTTATTTATTTGAAAGAGAGACACAGGGAGAGAGGGAACACAAGCAGGGAGAGTAGGAGAGGGAGAAGGAGGCTTATCGCTGAGCAGAAAGCCCGATGTGGGGCTTGCAGCTCCACCCCAGGACCCTGGGATCATGACCTGAGCCAAAGGCAGACACTGAACAACTGAGCCACCCAGGTGCCCCAATTTGTATAGCTCTTGGTCATGGAGTCAGATTTAACAAACAGTTCCTGAAAGTGCATTGAAAAATGCAGGGTTTTTTCCCCCTCTTTCCTCCAGCAGAAATTATTTCAGACAGATTCTTCTTTGAATTTCTTTAATTCAATTTAAAGTGCTTCCCCCCTCCTCTGTTCTTCAAAACTTTTTGACAAATATACTGTCTTTGTCACACATTCTGATTAATGCAGTCACTGTGCCTAGAAAATTAGATTACTAAGCAACCTAATCCCACAAAACAAAGGCTCAAGTATATACTTTTTTCCCTACGTTATCAGTAAGGTAACTCTTCTGAAAAACAAATTACTTTCTTTTTCTTTTTGCTTCATGATATCCATGTAGACTGTGTCTTTCATTATGGGCTAACTTTCACATTTGAAAGGTGCTAAAAAACAACAACAACAACAACAACAACAATTCTCCATTCAAAACTCTAAAATATTCTTGGTGGAACTCATCATTAAAATGAAACTTTAAATGATGATTTAAATATTAAAATGATTTGCTACTCATCATTAAAAATTAAATTTTAACATTTTACAAAAGTTGTAGGAATTCTAAAAAATAGTCTAAAAGCATAGACATTATGTGTCCAGGATGTAAACTGGCAGAAGAAAGAATCATGTTTGCCTGAATGGTTTGCAGTCCAGCTAGACAAATGCTAGTTGTGGTTTACCTTTCGGTGTGGTTCAGGAGCTCTGCCAGTTAATTGAAATTAATAATTTTGGACTTAGGAGGGATGAATTATAAAATGAAGTAGTTGTGGGTGTACTTCACCTTAAATATCTATAGATGGTGCCAGTATGACATTTAAAATCCCCTGGAAGTAGCCTAATATGAACATACATAAATTTCTTTATTTTCACTTGTCTGAAAAACTCAGTCTCTAATCTAGGAGACATTGTTTTAGTTCCTTATCACTGAGTCACAATGATTCTGTTAGGTTTCCTGGGCTTCAGTCACCTTCTGTATTAAGGACACAGAAATGGATTCTTTCAGGTTTGGCAAAAAAATTTCCAAAGTAGCAAACCGCCCAGATTAATTGTACCTTTACTTATTTATTATGTCTTTCCCCCACACAGACCAAGGTAAAAGATCCTACAGTCTATTTATATATAGCCCCCTAAGTGTACACTCAAAATGCTGAGGAAACCTTGATTAACCTTCTCTTATTACTGATAAGGACCCTGAATCCCAAGGTTGTTATAATGTTCCCATCATACCTCGGCTGGTTTTCTTTTGTTTGTTTGTTTCTTTGTTTCTGCAAAGACTCTTAGGAAGCAGTTTAATTCTTCCTTCTTTAAAAAAATTAAAGTTGTAACTTCCTGACTTAGACAATCCTAGCCAATACTTCAAGTTGGTTTATTAAAAAGTAGGAAGCTAATCTGTCCTCCAAATGGCTTATTATTTTCTTTTTTTTTTAATATTTTATTTATTTGACAGAGAGAAATCACAACTAGGCAGAGAGGCAGGCAGAGAGAGAGGAGGAAGCAGGCTCCCTGCGGAGCAGAGAGCCTGATATGGGGCTCCATCCCAGGACCCTGGGATCATGACCCGAGCCGAAGGCAGAGGCTTTAACCCACTGAGCCACCCAGGTGCCCCGGCTTATTATTTTCTTAAAAGAAGAATTATTTCTTAATCTCATGGTGGTGGTATAAAGGATCCTACTCTGTTCTTTGTTAACCTAGATAAAACTAATATAATGAAGGAAAGTGACCACACAGCAACAAAATGTGTATTAGAACTTGCTTTAAATGTGTTAATGTTTGCAACAAGCATACATAACATCTCAAATGTTATTAAATTGTCTGTATTAAACCATCTGTCAGATGATACCTCGGTCTCCATAATTAGAGCACATGGTTTAAAAAAAAAAAAGAGAGAGAGAGCATCACGTGTTCTGCACCCAAGTTTCCAATCTTTTCATCTGCTGTGACTAACATAGTTTCACAAAGGGAAAAGACCTGAGTATTGGCTATTGCAGCAATGTAATTCCATGCTGCTCTTTCTTGGTCTCCTGCTGAATGTACCTTAGAATTAGTTTCCCCTCTCATAAATGAAGTGATTTTTAGTTCTGGCCTGCTTCTTTGAGAACTTCATACTACAATATTTCATTCATGAAGTTTTTCTTCTACTTTTCTTCCCAAATCATGTACCCACAAACAATTTCTTCGTATATGTAGCGAGAGGAAGAAAGAGAGAACCCAATCCCATTAAAGGAATGAAATAAAATAGAATGTCATCAGTTATGAATACTGTATTAAAGACAGTGTTCGTGGTTTTCAAGATACTCCCAGAAGGATAGTTTTGTTTCCAATTGGTCAATCTTAGATATTTTCAGAGATAATATACTTGTGGCCCAAAGATCCCATATGCAACCTCTATTTGTTATGATTATTTACGTAAGTGAAGAATATCATGATAAAAATAAAATAGCCAGTTGTCTTTGGACAGCATATCTTATACATCTTGTCCCCCCAAAAATATTTATAAAGCTTGAAACTTGAATTGCTTTGAAGGTGATTTGTTTTATGGATTTAACAGCTGGCATCAGATCAAAGTCAGTTAGATGATTTTCAGCATCAGTAGTTTTTATTCAGGAAACTGGTGTTCAGTTTTACTTATCTTCTCATTAGGGAAGATGATTGCAGCAGCTTTCTTTTTAAGCTTCCATCAGCTTTCTTTTTATTACATAAGCACACATGAAAAAGGGAAAGGTAATGGCTTGCTGTAAGCCCTAGAAACCAGGAAACGGAGCAGAGCTTTGTCGTTTGTGTTGCAACCCCCCTTGAAAGATGTGTAGCCCCTTATTAGCCAGAATGTTTGGGTTCAACAGAATGAAACTGAAATTCTAACCTGATTTCTTTAGAAGTGATTACTGGACATTTTGTTAATGAATGCTGTGTATAGCCTATTTGGAAACATTTATTAACTACTACCAGGAGTCCTTTAATATGGAAGTTATCTATCTACACGGAAGTTAAATTACTTAGTTTTACTGTGACTATGAAAAACTCCCAAGTATTTTTAATAAGAATAGCATTGATAAGAGGGAAGGAAAAAGCATCCTCTTTTTGCTTCTGTCATCTGTCATGAATTATGAACCCACAAGCACATACAAAAGTTTAAGTGAATTACCATTCTGACAGGAGTTGAGTAATTTGCCCTTACTCTCTCTAGAACTGTGGGTATGTGCTACGGCCATTTTCTGTCTCTGTTTTAAAACCTTGTTACATTTTCTGGTAAGACAGACAAATACCTTTTTGTTTCTTTCAACTGAAAAAAGCTGGTCAAAAGTAATTTGCATGAATTGTAAATTGCTAAGGGACACCTGGTTAACTCTTTTAAGTCTCAGTTTTACACTTGCTACATTTCAGCAACAGATACACAGCTTATAAAAAAATGAGATGCTGGGGCACCTGGGTGGCTCAGTGGGTTAAAGCCTCTGCCTTCAGCTCAGGTCATGTTCCCAGGGTGCTGGGATGGAGCCCTGCTCAGCAGGGAGCCTGCTTCCCCCCTCTCTCTCTGCCTGCCTCTCTGCCTACTTGTGCTCTCTGTCTGTCAAATGAATAAATAAAATCTTTTTTTTTTTTTTAAATGAGATGCTGGGAAGTTGGGACAAAGTTTTTTTGGAACAGTAGCATGGCAGTATTTGTGCTATAATAATTTTTCTTTCCTCTTAGAAAGAAAGAGATTTACAGATATATGAACAATGTTTCTCAAACTTTAATGAATATACAGAGTATCTGGGATGCTTTTTTAAAAATCTTGAGATTCCTGACCTCCCCGCCTACACTCAGGTTCAATGAGTCAGAGGGCGGGGGGCCAGGAAGTAATTCTGGAGCAGAAGGCCTGACACAACTTTTAAAGTTCGAATCCCGAAACTTTCTGCTGTCAAGACAGCTACAAAGATATGCTAATGCTGTCTTTAGCATGCTCCTGGCCCCCTAGCAGATATACCAGAGACACTGGGAGGCTACAACTCAGACCCAGACCAACTGGGTCCGACTATCCAGAGATGAATCTGATGACACATGGGTCTGCATATTCCTTGCTTAGAAAAGAGTGTGAGGACTAAGAAGAGTAACAAAGATTTTGATGTCCTGTTTTCCAGAAATAATGGATGTGACATGCCAGAAATACCTACTAGTGACAAAAGGTAAGACATATTCTACAGTGTGGTGATAAGAATACAGGTAAGCAAAAGATAATTGATATCACCTAAAAAGTCAAAGGGACACTGATATATACCTAGGGTTGGTTTGTTTGTTTTTTTTTCCTACAAAAGATGAAAGGTGTTATTTCTTGTTTGTACTGACATAAACACACATATAAATGAGCGGACTTAAGCATATCCCTCAGTGCACAGGCATAGAGTACGAAGCTGTATAACCAGCTCCCAGACCAAAAAACAAACAAAAACAAACACCGATGGATGGCCCTCATTGTTCTGCCTTCCAGTCACTGCACCACCAAGGCAAAACAGTAATCTGACTTTCAAAAGAATAAGTTAATTTTTCTGGACTTCTTACTTGATATAAATGGAAACATATGAGAACTACTCTTTTACAAGCTTCTTTCTCTCAATGCTATGTTTGTGAAAGTTATCTATTTTGTTGCTGAAGGTATAGATAACCCCTTCACATTTCTATTTAGCTATGGCTCTGTGTGTGGGCTCTCCTATTCCATTATCGATTGACGTTTTGGTAAAGTACTCTTTATTGTGTTCTCTTTGTAGATTATCCCTGCACCAAAATTATCCCTGTAGGAAATCCCTGCGCCAAAATTACCAAAGTCTTAGTTATGTATTAGAAGTATGTATTATATGTATATATATATTATATGTATGTATTATATGTATATATGTGTATTATATATATGTATATATATGTATTATATGTATATATATGTATAAGTATGTATTATGTATTATAAGTATACTGTTAAGTGTTTTTCCATGGTTATGATGTTGGTGTGTTTAAGGAATTCTATGGTAGATGTGAATGTGTGTGAGGGGTATGTGTGTGTGTGTGTGTGTGTTTCACAGAGGTATGTGGGTTTTTAATTATGTACTACTTAATTATGGACTAATCAAGGTGCCAGATCACGTAGTTTTAAATTCTTTTAAAAGTATATTTAAGAATGCCTGAGTGGCTCAGTTAGTTAAATGTCTGCCTTCAGCTCAGGTCATGATTTCAGGGTCCTGGGATCAAGCCCTGAGTCAGGCTCCATGCTCAGCGGGGATTCTGCTTGTCCCTCTCCCTCTCCCTCTGCTCCTCCCCTACACTCGTGCTCTCTCTTAATCAATCTCTCTCTCCCCTACCCTGTCTCTCAAATAAATAAATAAATAAAATCTTTAGGAAAATAATAATGTATATTTAAGAGGGAGAAAGTAGCTTGAGTATGGGACTTCCACATACAAACATTGCGAACATATGATGTAATAGATTAATAATAGTAAGGCTAACTATGGTTAAGTTTTTTCTAACACAATGCAGGGCAGACTTCTTATCTGGTTAATTGATGAAGTGTGAATGATTTGTCCCTTACAACAAATTGAGCCATAACTCTACCAAATAAAACAAGTGGTCATGTGATTGATTATACAGCTAACCGTGATGGAAAAGATTTAAGTTGCAACAATATACAAAATATGGAAATCCATTAATGATTCCATGTTCTACCAAGTTCCCTGTCAATTCTCATAATGAAATAAGATAAAATTCGTGAGACTGGCAGTTAAAAAGACAGTTTGAAAGGGCACTTTTTTGTAGGTTAGGATTGAGAAAATTGAATCAATTTTTAAAATAAATCAAGAAAGGAATCTTGCTTAGGCAGAAACATAGGGGAGGCAGTAGTGAGGGTGAATTACCCTTTGGATGGCTTACTATAATTATATTTAATAAATAAATTATCAATGGCTCACTTTAGTTTTTTTGGTAGATCTGATTTAGTTTTTTTTTTTTTTTTTGGTAGTCAAATTAGAATGTTTGATGTGGTCAGGTTCTACAGAGAACCTTGGGAGCAGCACCTTCAGTGCAGTGAGGGAGGTGGGTTTAGGCAAAGGGAATACATCTCCTGTGATCTGAGGTCTCAGTCACTCCCACTGGGAGCTGTGAACCTGAAATGGCACTTCAGAGAAAGCTTCAATTAATAGAAGGATCCAGGCCTTTGTACTTGTGCATAGACCAATGACTGGATGCGGAATGCTCCTAGAGGGGGAGTGTAACCATGGCCCAAGCAGTTCTCTTGGTTGAGGGAAATTGCAGGGTAGGGATTCAACTCAGCCATCAGCAGGCAACACTCCCAGCTGGTAAGGAGATGAATACATCATCCCAGATGGACTCTGGGTGATGAACTACAGCACCCACTACAGTTCAGCATTGCACCTTTTGGATCCACTTGCTTTATATATGTTTACTTCAGAAACAGATCCTCCAGGATTCTGACTGGTCTCATTTTCTAGGAGAACAGAAAGAAAAAGGATGGTGGAAAAAGCTATGTGGTTGCAACTAGTTTGGGGCTAATATCCTTTTCTTCCTGTGTGATCAATTCCAGGTTAATTACGTCTTCAGCAACTACCTCTGGTCTAGGTGACTTATTTGGTAGGATAATTGAGACTTTTTGCTCTGAGGGGCCTGAATTTTTGGAAACTGTGCCCTTCTCGGGTCATGGCTGCTGAACATGTCCACTTACTGTTGGGGCACCTGGGTGGCTCAGTGGATTAAGCCGCTGCCTTCGGCTCAGGTCATGATCTCAGGGTCCTGGAATCGAGCCCCGCATCAGGCTCTCTGCTCTGCAGGGAGACTGGTTCCTCCTCTCTCTCTGCCTGCCTCTCTGCCTACTTGTGATCTCTCTCTCTGTCAAATAAATAAATAAAAAATCTTTAAAAAAAAAATTTAATGAGACTTCTGTTGTGTTTCCTGGGGAAAGCATTCCTTCTCTGGGAATCAAAATCTCTAGAACTACAGAATCTTGAGTTGCAGTCACAGAAAGCACAAATTTCCCTAGTGGATCACTGGGATAATGTGATCCTACTTCTTCTATCAGCTGGTCCCAAGAGCCATGTATTCTACCCACTGGGGACCTTGGCCATTCATTTAGGATCTATGCTGCCTCTAAGAGGATGGCACCTTATCTTTGCAAGTTATCATTTCTGAGATGATGCAATGAATGTGCCAAAAAGCATGTTAAAGACAGTTGAGGGATAGGAATGATCAGTGACTATAAGTGGAGATGAGGGTTTTTGGGGGGTGATAAAAGTGTTCTAAATTAGACTGGGGTCATGGATACAATCTCTAAATATGCTGAAAGTAATTGAATTGTATACTTAAAAATGAGTGAATTTAATGGTATATAAATCGTATCTCAATCCAACTTTTTAAAAGGCAATTCTAGGACTTTATCTGGTTATGAGCTTCTCTCTGGCATGTTATATGATGTCTATCCGGTGAATCACCATTCTCACCACCACACTCCTTGTTTATGAAGTGCATTCCTCTAATATTATGCAAGATCCTCTGTTTTGGATCAAGTACTCTGTTCACTCTCAGGTAGTGATCCCAGTTGATGCCCTACACACAGAAAAGACAAACAAGAATATGTGTCTATTTCTGTCAAGATTATTCTCTCCCCTTCCAGTATAGAAGGGGTCTGGTGTATTAAATTACTACCAAGTGGCTAATAGGTGTTCTAGAAAGATGGTGCCATATCAGGGACTCACCATTGGTTTCTGTTGCTAACAGGTTGAACAAGGAACAATAGCGGGAGCTATATTAATCTCAGTAAGTGGGAGCCCATGCTCTTGAGCCCATACGTAGCCTCCATCCCTGCTGCCCTGGGTTATGCTATTAGTGCACTACATTGTGCTAGCCCATGGTTGGTCAGTGACAGAAACTGATTTATCTACTTGATTGTTTAGTGCTTCCTCTGTGGTGGACAATGAGTGCCAACATTTGATACAGAGATCTTCACAATTTATGGTCATAGGTCTTCTAAATCTTTTAGGTTCATCCACATACTTCCAGTTCAAAACCTCATCCAATCATTCTTCTTCCATTCCCCAGACCAACCAGCCAAGCCATTTCATTATCCATAGGTCCATATATATTTTTATCTCAGGCCTGCAACTTTGTCTATTAGGAGGATTTCCTACTCTCCAACTGTTTTTCTGGGTACCCCAAGTGGGTTTGTAGTGTGCTAGGAATACATTACTGCCTTGCACAGTATAATGAGTCAATCCATCCATGAATGAGGCTTTACTTTTTTCCTCCTTTGTCCGTATTCACAAACCCTTTATCCCCCACAGCGCCTATAGTGGTTAATCGAGGGAGAGGAACTCAGGGAACAGCAGGGGATTTCATAGAAGGTTGGGCCACCTATCCACATAGCTCACTGTGTTCTCTTGCCCGGCTCATGACTGATCCCAGATATACGATTTCCATCTTTTGATGCACTGGTCTGATTTAGTGGGTCTGACAGAAGCCCCTTATGATGGAAAGTTCTGGCCACAAGGTCACTTGGAGCTCGGTCTCTACTAAGGTCTGGTAAACACAATAGAAACTATTTTTTAAATGCTCAGATACGATGGCCTTACTCCAGAAACATTAGGGGTCTACACTGCAGTTATCCTACTTGAGCTAGCCATCGGTCCCACGCAGCATCTTCCTTACCACAAGTGCCCTAATATCACAGGACTGACAGATCACATGGCCTAGGTGCCAAGGCTTCTTCCACCTCTGCCTGGGCCCGCAGCAAGTCCTCTGTAGTCTAGGCCTCACCCAAATCTGTCAGTGTTTATGTCCTCAATGAAGCCTTCAGAACAGCATGCCCAAGTGTGAAATACATTGCCTTCGTATAAATATATAACCTTTCTTAAGGTTCCATTGTTGAATGGCCAACAGACACATGAAAAAGGGCTCAACATCATGTGGGATCAGGGAAGTACCAATCAAAATCACAGTGTGATTCCACATTACACCAGTCAGAATGGCTAAAATTAACAAGTCAGGAAATGACGATGCAGAGAAACGGGAGCCCTCCTACACTGTTGGTGGGAATGCAAGCTGGTGCAGCTACTCTGGAAAACAGTATGGAGGTTCCTCAAAGAGTTAAAAATAGAGCTATTATATAACCCAGCAGTTGTACCACTGTCTATTTACCCCAAAGATACAAATGTAGTGATCCGAAGGGGCACCCACACCCCATTGTTTATAGCAGCAATGTCCATAATAACCAAATTACGGAGAAAGTCCAGATGTCCATCGACAGATGAATGGATAATGAAGTTGTGGTACATATATACAATGAAATACTACTCAGCCATCAAAAAAAGAAATCTTGTCATTTGCAATGACTTGGATGGAACTAGAGGGTGTAATGCTAAGCGAAATAAGGCAGTCAGAGAAAGACAATTATCATATGATCTCACTCATATGTGGAATTTAAGAAACAAAATAGAATAGTATAGGGAAAGACAGGAAAAAGTAAAACCAGATGAAATCAGAGAGGGAGACAAAACATAACAGACTCTTAACCATAGAAAACAAACAGAGGGTTCCTGGAGGGGAGGAGGTTGGAGGGATGGTATAACTGGGAGATGGATATTAAGGAGGGCAGTGATGTAATGAGCACAGGGTATTACATAAGACTGATGATTTGTAGGGCACCTGGGTGGCTCAGTGGGTTAAGCCTCTGCCTTTGACTTAGGTCGTGATCTCAGGGTCCTGGGATGGACCCCCACATCAGGCTCTCTGCTCAGCAGGGCACCTGCTTCTCCCTCTCTCTCTCTGCCTGCCTCTCTGTCTGTCAAATAAATAAATAAAATCTTAAAAAAAAAAAAAAAGCCACTGGGTGGCTCAGTCAGTTAAGGCACTGCCTTCAGCTCAGGTCATGATCCCAGAGTCCTGGGATTGAGTCCAGCATCAGGCTCCTTGCTCGGGAGGAATCCTGCTTCTCTCTCTTCCTCTGCCTGCTTGTGCGTGCTCTCTCTCTCTGACAAATAAATAAATAAAATCCTTAATAATAATAAAAAAAAAAGACTGATGAATCACTGACCTCTACCCCTGGAACTAATAAGATATTTCATGTTAATTAATAGAATTTAAATTTAAGAATAAGTAAATAAATAAAGTTCCACTGTTGTAGAGTTACAGGTACCCGGAGTATATTGGGCTGGAATAGCACCTCTTTCCATCACTTGCCATCTAAATTCTAAGCCATCCACAGCAGGGAAGCTGAGTTGAAGTGGAGAGAGAGAGAGAGAGAGAAAGAAGTGTGCACACAGCCCTGCATATGTGTATATGAGTGTATGACCTATCAAGGATCATTGAATTTGGATTTAGTCAGGATCTTAAAAGCTAATCTGATCAAATACCTGATTTGGAAGATAATAAATTAAATCCAAAAAGCTTCAAATATCCACTCCCAAGTTACCCAATTAGCTTGTGACTGAGCTAAAATGGACGTTAGGTTCTTAGATGGCAAGTAACCATCAGCACTTCTGCACATTTCATCCTACTTACGAGTGGAGCTCTCCTAATAACCCAATGGGAAAATTTTTCCTGCTTTTCTTGAATTGCTATTTGGCTTTAAGACTGTATGTTTCCTTTTCCCTTGCTTAAAATACCGCTGACATGCCCAGCCAAATTGTTGCACCCTGTGTTCATGCCCACATTCTATCCCTTTCCTAGGTGAGCCCTGTTCACCAAACTACCTGCTGAGATGACGTCACCAGATCTCTCTTCCCCCAGCTGCAGTGTCCGCCAGCTCTCCCCATTATGCCCGTGCAAGCCCTAGCTTGGCCTCAGATTCAGGCACTTGTTTTCACAGTGAGCACACTGCCAGAATAGTAAGTTATATAAAGTGTTCATTGATGTGCTCTTTTTTCTGTTTTCCTGGTGGCCTTCTGCCATTTGGGGCAGTTAGACAAGAGGGTGCCCATTGTTAGACAATTGCTAAGGAATAAACTAGAAAATAAAATATCTAATATCTTGGCTTTTCAAATAAAAAAACCCAAGTTCTCGAGGAGATTCGGAGGGATGATGACCTGAACAAGGCTCTTCAGTTCTACCACCAGTTCGAATTGCTGCTACCGCCAGCTCCAAATGAAAACTGCTTGTGTTCCTGGAAATCTTGGAGGAGATGAAGCTGTATGCTCTGATCCACTCCCTAAGGAGAAAATTGAGTTGTATTCCCCAGTACCTCCACCTCCTGATAACTCGGTGAACACCTGAAGAAGAGTTTTGAAACCTCAGGGTGAGGATCACGAGGAAAGAGAACCTTGGAATAGTTGACCACAGAGAGACCTATGGGGGAGGGGCGTCATTCAGCAACGCGTGGATTGAGTCTCTGTTTCTCCCAAGGTTGGGCAGGAGCTCAGCGAATGGACGAGATGGTTCTTCAGCAGACCCTATGCCGCTGGCTCATGGCAGAAGGTCACTTCACCTCTCACCACCAGTAGGATCCCCACCACTTATAGCTCGACAGCCAAAGGGCCAACAAATTAAAAATAACAGTCTGACACAGGGGTTAGCAGCCAGAGCGTGCTAGAGTCAGCATAAGCAGAGTACACAGCCTATAGAACGACTGAAGGAGACAGGTGGCAAGCTTAACAGAAAAATTTATTATTTGTGCAGAACTCCTTTCTGCAATTAAGGAGTTCAAGGACAACTTCCCTAAAGAAGCCTTCAGTCCCAAGTTGAGTCTGTTAAAACACAGCTGAGGACTTCAATGAGAGGACAAGGCGCTCAGCAATCCGTTTGCCACATTTTCAGGTCTTGGACAATTTTTCTAAAACAAACAGAAAAGAAATCTAAATTAGGATGGAAGGAATTGATCATTAAAATTAGTCTATCGGAAGTGAAAACCTAATGCCAGCTATGCCATGTGCCAAAAGAGGGCACTTGATAGAAATTTTTCAAAAATGATTGAAAACCAGAAATAGGCTAATTAATTAGTAGGCAAATGAAAAGAAAGTAGGCATGGTTATATGTCTACCAGATATGGTTTCCGTTAAAATGCTAAAAATCTTTTTAGGAAGTTTAGATATGGGTGTGTGTCAGAGTTTTGTTTCAAACTTGCTGCAAGATAGACCTGAAACAGACCTAAAACAGTTCATCCTTTGAATAGAGAACATACTTTTCATAATATCTACAGATTATTTAAAAACAATTATGAACATCTATAAAGTTGAAGGGCTTTAATAGAAGTATAATACAAAATGATTGGGAAGGATTATCAGACAGAAATGTTTTATTCTGCCTTCCACAACAATTCCCGGGATTAAGATCCCAGGAGCTGGAGAGACGGAAGAACCTTAGAGGAGAGACAGAGTCAAGCATTTCACATTTCTCTACTCTGTAAACTACCACCATCTAAAAAGGAGGTAAGACCCAGGCAGGGTATGAATCAGCCCTGTCTGGGCTGTGGCTATCCCAGACAGGAGTGGAGATGGGCCTCCCTGGTTCATCTGGAAATTCAGAGTTGACAGCTTCACCAGTATCATTAATTCCATGTGGCACGGAAGTCAGAGAACTGAGGTAGGTGCGGGGGAGGGGGTGTCAGTAAGAGAATGAAAGGGCCCTGAAGAGCTTGGAGTCCCTTGGAATCTCAGAGATTTGCGGGAGAGTGACCTGTAGCTGGGGGCGGGGGGGGGGGGGGGGAAGGGGCGTTGAAAATTTGCTGAGAAAGAACAGAAATCAACCATGTCTACAGGGATCTCTCTGAGGAGAAAAAAAAAAAACAAACACTTGCATCGTTCTGAAGCGAAAGATGAATGGTGGACCATGTAAAGAAGAAATATTTGATTTCATGACACGAGGAAGAACATGATCGAGGGACAGTGAAATGAGTTACTTTTCAAAGGATGCTGGCACAGAACCAAGACTGATGAGTATTCTCTCCTAGCTGATGCCTTATTAATGATTGTGAGAGACTGCCTTCCAGCACAAACACTGCCAACGGATAGAAAATCAACCCCAGGGAAGAGGGGAAGGACACAGAAGTAACCGTCCTAAGTCTCACTTTTTCAAACTGAAGTAACGGAGATAGCAGTTGAATTTTACTGAATTGACAAGTGTGTATCTGGATTAGTTTTTCCACATCAAGCAGAATGGAGTCTCAGAACCAGAAATTAAATAGAAAAAAAACTAAGTTACATTTTACATGCTGGTATTGATGGCTTGTGGAATTCTACTTGTTACACCATAGTTTTACAAGATTTTCTACCCTGAAACCATTGTTCATGACTTTATTATGTCCTATAATTTTGCGTATATTCTAAAGAGAAGCATATTTAGACCCAGCTATATGCAGCTTGAAAGTCCCAAAAAGGAAGAAATGTACTTTAGTAAGAAAAAATTTCCAAATTCAGGTAAATAATAAAAATTTACTAGGTTTATAAATTCAGAGGTCATTTTTGACCTTGTTAACCGTAGTATTTACTGAGCACTTACAACAGATAAGTATTAAGCAATTTATATGGATTATCCCATTTGCTTGATCCAAAAATTCTATGAGAATGATTATTTTTAACCCCATTTTGCAGCTAAGGAAACTGAGGTACCAAGAATCAAGGAAGCTCTCGGAGTCATACAGAGAGTGAGTGAGCCAGATGTCTAGCCCAGCTCTCTGACCGAAGAACCCACAGTCACTATCAGCACATCATTTGCTGGAGTCAGCCATCAGGTAGAAATCATCATATGCTGCCAAAAACTAACAAAAAGCAGGGACTTAAACTAGGAATTCGAGGGTGGTTTTTTTGTTTTTGTTTTTTTGTTTGTTTGTTTGTTTTTGTTTTTGTTTTTTTCTGTCAAATGTAAAGAAAGTCCAGAAGCAAGCAAACTAGGAATGTAGTAAAGTAGGGTAACTTCACTTGTCATCACAAACTGTGTTCTTTTTAACATTCTGATTCAGCATTCCTGCAGAAGACCCTCATCCTCATGCTCTCAAGAGGGCAGCCACAACTCCAGGCATCAGGCTGGCATTTCAGGCAGGTTAAAAGGGAAGAACAAAGAGTGAAAAGAGCCATGCATCATGGGAATTAAGCCCATTTACTGTACTGAGTAGTTTCCTCTTATGTCTCATTGGCAACAACTCATCACATGATCACCACAAGAGTAAAAGAGGCTGGGACTCTTAATAGGATACATTGTTACCTTGGATAAAACCAGGATTCTATTAGAAGGAATAGAAATAATACATATTAGATGGACAACCAGCAGTCTCTACTAGAAGTGGCTTCAGTGGGCCAGAACTTAAAGTGCAGAGAACCCAGGAGTGATTTTAAGTAAAGCAAGTAATGTATTTAGATTTTCATTTACTTGTATTCTGCAACTGCTAAAAATTTATCTAAAACATGTAAATGTACATTCTTTTGCCAACCTTTTGGTCTAGGGCAGCTTTCCTCAGAGGATATGCCCACTGATTATAATTTTGCAACATCTTTCTTGTATTTTTCACACCCATGATACAGAGGCTCTCTTATCCCATTTCTTTAAAAGAAAATTTAAAAAAAAAAAAAGTTGCAAATGAAATGCTTAACTCTAGAGGAGGAGTTAAGATGGCGGAGAAGTAGCAGCCTGAGACTACATCAGGTAACAGGAGATCAGCTCGATAGCTTATCTAAACATTGCAAACACCTACAAATCCAACGGGAGAGCGAAGAGAAGAAGAACAGCAACTCTAGAAACAGAAAATCAACCACTTTCTGAAAGGTAGGACTGGCGGAGAAGTGAATCTAAAACGACGGGAAGATAGACCAAGGGGGGAGGGGCCGGCTCCCGGCAAGCGGCGGAGGAACGGAGCACAAAATCAGGACTTTTAAAAGTCTGTTCCACTGAGGGACATTGCTCCAGAGGCTAAACCAGGGTGAAGCCCACGCGGGGCCAGCGTGGCCCCAGGCCCCGCAGGGTCACAGAAGGATCGGGGGTGTCGGAGTGTCGGAGAGCTCGCAGGTATTAGAATGGAGAAACCGGCGGCAAAGACAGAGCTGAGGACTGAACTCTCAGCTCGGGGTTACCTTGAACTGGTTGCGGGCTGGGTGAGCTCGGAGCGCGGCTAGAGGCTGGGGATACGGGAGTGATTGGGTGCTGTCCTCTGGGGGCGCACTGAGGAGTGGGGCCCCGGGCTCTCGGCTCCTCCGGGCCGGAGACTAGGAGGCCGCCATTTTCATTCCCGTCCTCCGGAACTCTACGGAAAGCGTTCAGGGTACAGAAGCTCCCAAAAGCGAACCCGAGCCGATTACTTAGTCCGGCCGCCTGTAAGGGCGGTGCAATCCCGCCTCGGGCAAAGACACTTGAGAGTCACTACAACAGGCCCCTCCCCCAGAAGATCAACAAAATATCCAGCCAGGACGAAGTTCATCTATCAAGGAGAAAGCAGATTCAATTCCTAAGACAGCAGAGCAATTCCAGAGGAGGAGAAAGCAAAGCACGGAACTCATGGCTTTCTCCCCATGATTCTTTAGTCTTGCGGCTACTTCAGTTTTTTTTTCTTTTTTCAATTTTTTTTTTCTTTTTTCAATTTTTTTTTCTTTTTTCTTTTTTCTTCTTCTGCTAAATTTTTTAAAACTTTTACCCTTTTCTTTTTTAACGTTTTTTGACTAGTTCATCTAAATATATATATTTTTTCTTTCTTTTTTATATTTTTTTATTTGTTTTATTTTTTAAATTTTTTTCTTTTTCTTTTTTTTTTTTTTTCAGAACCTGTTTTTATCCCCTTTCTCCCGCCCCACAATTTGGGGTCTCTGCTGATTTGGTTACAGCGCATTTTTCCGGGGTCTTTGCCACCCTTTTAGTAGTTTATTTGCTCCTTCATACCCTCTTATCTGGACAAAATGACAAGGCGGAAAAAATCACCACAAACAAAAGAACAAGACACAGTACCAAAGGCTAGGGACCTAATCAACACAGACATTGGTAATATGTCAGATCAAGAGTTCAGAATGACGATTCTGAACATTCTAGCCGGGCTCGAAAAAGGCATGGAAGATATTAGAGAAACCCTCTCTGGAGATATTAAAGCCCTTTCTGGAGAAATTAAAGAACTAAAATCTAACCAAGTTGAAATCAAAAAAGCTATTAATGAGGTGCAATCAAAAATGGAGGCTCTCACTGCTAGGATAAATGAGGCAGAAGAAAGAATTAGTGATATCGAAGACCAAATGACAGAGAATAAAGAAGCAGAGCAAAAGAGGGACAAACAGCTACTGGACCATGAGGGGAGAATTCGAGAGATAAGTGACACCATAAGACAAAACAACATTAGAATAATTGGGATTCCAGAAGAAGAAGAAACAGAGAGGGGAGCAGAAGGTCTATTGGAGAGAATCATTGGAGAGAATTTCCCTAATATGGCAAAGGGAACAAGCATTAAAATCCAGGAGATGCAGAGAACCCCCCTCAAAGTCAACAAGAATAGGTCCACACCCCATCACCTAATAGTAAAATTTACAAGTCTTAGTGACAAAGAGAAAATCCTGAAAGCAGCCCGAGAAAAGAAGTCTGTAACATACAATGGTAAAAATATTAGATTGGCGGCAGACTTATCCACAGAGACCTGGCAGGCCAGAAAGAGCTGGCATGATATATTCAGAGCACTAAATGAGAAAAACATGCAGCCAAGAATACTCTATCCAGCTAGGCTATCTTTGAAAATAGAAGGAGAGATCAAAAGCTTCGAGGACAAACAAAAACTGAAAGAATTTGCAAACACCAAACCAGCTCTACAGGAAATATTGAAAGGGGTCCTCTAAGCAAAGAGAGATCCTAAAAGTAGTAGATCAGAAAGGAACAGAGACAATATACAGTAACAGTCACCTTACAGGCTAATAATGGCACTAAATTCATATCTCTCAATAGTTACCCTGAATGTTAATGGGCTAAATGCCCTAATCAAAAGACACAGGGTATCAGAATGGATAAAAAAACAAAACCCATCAGTATGTTGCCTACAAGAAACTCATTTGAGACGCGAAGACACCTCCAGATTGAAAGTGAGGGGGTGGAAAACAATTTACCATGCTAATGGGCATCAGAAGAAAGCTGGGGTGGCAATCCTTATATCAGATCAATTAGATTTTAAGCCAAAGACTATAATAAGAGATGAGGAAGGACACTATATCCTACTCAAAGGGTCTGTCCAACAAGAAGATCTAACAATTTTAAATATCTATGCCCCTAACGTGGGAGCAGCCAACTATATCAACCAATTAATAACAAAATCAAAGAAACACATCAATAATAATACAATAATAGTAGGGGACTTGAACACTCCCCTCACTGAAATGGACAGATCATCCAAGCAAAAGATCAACAAGGAAATAAAGGCCTTAAATGACACACTGGACCAGATGGACATCACAGATCTATTCAGAACATTTCATCCCAAAGCAACAGAATACACATTCTTCTCTAGTGCACATGGAACCTTTTCCAGAATAGATCACATCCTGGGTCACAAATCAGGTCTCAACCGGTATCAAAAGATTAGGATTATTTCCTGCATATTTTCAGACCACAATGCTCTGAAGCTAGAACTCAATCACAAGAGGAAAGCTGGAAAGAACCCAAATACATGGAGACTAAACAGCATCCTTCTAAAGAATGAATGGGTTAACCAGGAAATTAAAGAAGAATTGAAAAAATTCATGGAAACAAATGATAATGAAAACACAACAGTTCAAAATCTGTGGGACACAGCAAAGGCAGTCCTGAGAGGAAAATATATAGCGGTACAAGCCTTTCTCAAGAAAGAAGAAAGGTCCCAAGTACACAACCTAACCCTACGCGTAAAGGAGCTGGAGAAAGAGCAAGAAAGAAACCCTAAACCCAGCAGGAGAAGAGAAATCATAAAGATCAGAGCAGAAATCAATGAAATAGAAACCAAAAAAACAATAGAAAAAATCAATGAAACTAGGAGCTGGTTCTTTGAAAGAATCAATAAGATTGATAAACCCCTGGCCAGACTCATCAAAAAGAAAAGAGAAAGGACCCAAATCAATAAAATCATGAATGAAAGAGGAGAGATCACAACTAACACCAAAGAAATACAGACAATTATAAGAACATACTATGAGCAACTCTACGCCAACAAATTGGACAATCTGGAAGAAATGGATGCATTCCTAGAGACATATAAACTACCACAACTGAACCAGGAAGAAATAGAAAACCTGAACAGGCCCATAACCAGTAAGGAGATTGAAACAGTCATCAAAAATCTCCAAACAAACAAAAGCCCAGGGCCAGACGGCTTCCCAGGGGAATTCTACCAAACATTTAAAGAAGAACTCATTCCTATTCTCCTGAAACTGTTCCAAAAAATAGAAATGGAAGGAAAACTTCCAAACTCATTTTATGAGGCCAGCATCACCTTGATCCCCAAACCAGACAAGGATCCCACCAAAAAAGAGAACTACAGACCAATATCCTTGATGAACACAGACGCAAAAATTCTCGCCAAAATACTAGCCAATAGGATTCAACAGTACATTAAAAGGATTATTCACCACGATCAAGTGGGATTTATTCCAGGGCTGCAGGGTTGGTTCAACATCCGCAAATCAATCAATGTGATAGAACACATTAATAAAAGAAAGAACAAGAACCATATGATACTCTCAATAGATGCTGAAAAAGCATTTGACAAAGTACAGCATCCCTTCCTGATCAAAACTCTTCAAAATGTGGGGATAGAGGGCACATACCTCAATATTATCAAAGCCATCTATGAAAAACCCACCGCAAATATCATTCTCAATGGAGAAAAACTGAAAGCTTTTCCGTTAAGGTCAGGAACACGGCAGGGATGTCCATTATCACCACTGCTATTCAACATAGTATTAGAAGTCCTAGCCTCAGCAATCAGACAACAAAAAGAAATTAAAGGCATCCAAATCAGTAAAGAAGAAGTCAAACTGTCACTCTTTGCAGATGATATGATACTATATGTGGAAAACCCAAAAGACTCCACTCCAAAACTGCTAGAACTTGTACAGGAATTCAGTAAAGTGTCAGGATATAAAATCAATGCACAGAAATCAGTTGCATTTCTGTACACCAACAACAAGACTGAAGAAAGAGAAATTAAGGAGTCAATCCCATTTACAATTGTACCCAAAACTATAAGATACCTAGGAATAAACCTAACCAAAGAGACTAAGAATCTATACACAGAAAATTATAAAGTACTCATGAAAGAAATTGAGGAAGACACCAAAAAATGGAAAAATGTTCTATGCTCCTGGATTGGAAGAATAAATATTGTGAAAATGTCTATGCTACCTAAAGCAATCTACACATTTAATGCAATCCCTATCAAAATACCATCCATTTTTTTCAAGGAAATGGAACAAATAATCCTAAAATTTATATGGAACCAGAAAAGACCTCGAATAGCCAAAGAAATATTAAAGAACAAAGCCAAAGTTGGTGGCATCACAATTCTGGACTTCAAGCTCTATTACAAAGCTGTCATCATCAAGACAGCATGGTACTGGCACAAAAACAGACACATAGATCAGTGGAACAGAATAGAGAGCCCAGAAATCGACCCTCAACTCTATGGTCAACTAATCTTCGACAAAGCAGGAAAGAATGTCCAATGGAAAAAAGACAGCCTCTTCAATAAATGGTGCTGGGAAAATTGGACAGCCACATGCAGAAAAATGAAATTGGACCACTTCCTTACACCACACACGAAAATAGATTCCAAATGGATGAAGGACCTCAACGTGAGAAAGGAATCCATCAAAATCCTTGAGGAGAATGCAGGCAGCAACCTCTTCGACCTCAGCCGTAGCAACATCTTCCTAGGAACAACGGCAAAGGCAAGGGAAGCAAGGGCAAAAATGAACTATTGGGATTTCATCAAGATCAAAAGCTTTTGCACAGCAAAGGAAACAGTTCACAAAACCAAAAGACAACTGACAGAATGGGAGAAGATATTTGCAAACAACATATCAGATAAAGGGCTAGTATCCAAAATCTATAAGGAACTTAGCAAACTCAACACCCAAAGAACAAACAATCCAATCAAGAAATGGGCAGAGGACATGAACAGACATTTCTGCAAAGAAGACATCCAGATGGCCAACAGACACATGAAAAAGTGCTCCACGTCACTCGGCATCAGGGAAATACAAATCAAAACCACAATGAGATATCACCTCACACCAGTCAGAATGGCTAAAATTAACAAGTCAGGAAATGACAGATGCTGGAGAGGATGTGGAGAAAGGGGAACCCTCCTCCACTGTTGGTGGGAATGTAAGCTGGTGCAACCACTCTGGAAAACAACATGGAGGTTCCTCAAAATGTTGAAAATAGAACTACCCTATGACCCAGCAATTGCACTACTGGGTATTTACCCTAAAGATACAAACATAGTGATCCGAAGGGGCACGTGTACCCGAATGTTTATAGCAGCAATGTCTACAATAGCCAGACTATGGAAAGAACCTAGATGTCCATCAACAGATGAATGGATAAAGAAGATGTGGTATATATACACAATGGAATACTATGCAGCCATCAAAAGAAATGAAATCTTGCCATTTGCGACGACGTGGATGGAACTAGAGCGTATCATGCTTAGTGAAGTAAGTCAATCGGAGAAAGACAACTATCATATGATCTCCCTGATATGAGGACATGGAGAAGCAACATGGGGGGGTAGGGGGATAGGAGAAGAATAAATGAAACAAGATGGGATTGGGAGGGAGACAAACCATAAATGACTCTTAATCTCACAAAACAAACTGGGGCTTCCTGGGGGGAGGTGGGATTGGGAGAGGGGGAGCGGGCTATGGACATTGGGGAGGGGAGGCGAACCATAAGAGACTATGGACTCTGAAAAACAACCTGAGGGTTTTGAAGGGTCAGGGGTGGGAGGTTGGGGCAACCTGAGGGTTTTGAAGGGTCAAGGGTGGGAGGTTGGGGGAACAGGTGGTGGGTAATGGGGAGGGCACGTTTTGCATGGAGCACTGGGTGTTGTGCAAAAAGAATGAATACTGTTACGCTGAAAAAATAAATAAAATGGAAAAAAAAAAAAAAAAGAAATGCTTAACTCTAGATTTCTAAATCTTTCCCCCATCTTCCAGTTGTTTTTGCTATGTGTTAATCAATACCAAATTTTCAGTCAATTTTCATTAGTTGTTTCCCACAGTATTTGGATTGTTTCTGGAGAAATAAAAAGAAATAAAAGCTTTTTTGGGGGCATGTATTTCTTGATTCATAAGTTGTTTAACTAAATTACATAATTATAATAGTAAATGTAACTGACCTACATTTCAGCACACAACTCTACGAGGGCCAGCAGAAAAGAGGGACAATCAAAGAAGCAGTCTACTGGCTCCTCTCATTTCGCTTGCTCTGAGTATTATTAAGATGTTTTATAGGGGAGATGGACAGTCTTAGCTAATCCGCAATTTTTAACTGGCATTTGAAAAGGGGAACTTTATGTTGTTTTATTATTTACTTCTGGGCTAGTTTTTAAGTCTCTGTGGAAGTTTTTTAAATTGGGCTTTTAAATAATTTTGAAATATGATGTCCAAAAACCAGTACATATTAAATGTGTACATCTTAATGAGTTTGAAGATAAGTATACATCTGTAAAACTCTCACCAGAGACAGTGTCATAAGCTTATTGCCTCTAAATGTTTTCTCCATCCCCGGTTTTTGGTTTTTTTGTTTTGTTTTGTTTTTGTTTTGTTTTTTTGGTGATAACATCTTAATGTAAGATCTACCCTCTTAACAAATGTTTAAGTATGCCATTTAGTATTCCCTATATGTCCTGTGCTGTACAGTAGATCTCTAGGATTTATTCGTCTTGTAAAACTGAGACTTTGTACCCTTTGACAAACACTTACAATTCCTCCTCCCCAGGTATCCCCTAGTAAGCAAGATTTTGCTCTCTGCTTCTTTAAGTTTGATGTAGATTCCTGTTATCTGTGGTGTCATGAAGTAATTGTTCTTCTATATCTGGCTTGTTTTACTTACTTAGCATACTGCCCTCCAGGTTCATCCATGTTGTCCCAAATGACTGGATTTCTTCCCTTCTAAAGGCCATATAATATCCCATTATATGTATAGACCACATTTTCTTTGTCCACTCATCTGTCGATGGACATTTAGGTTGTTCCAAGTCTTTATAATTCTAAATAGTGCTGCAATGAATATGTGAGTGCAGACATCTCCTTTGAGTTCTTGATTGGTATTCTTTTAGGTATATACCAAAGAATGGATCGCTGGATTAAATTTTATGTTTTTAGGAGCCTGCATACTGTTTTCCATGGTGCTGTACCAATTTACATTCCCACTAACAGTGTAAGGGTTCCCTTTCCCCCGCAGTCTTGAAGATACTTATCTTTTCAGTTTTTGAGAATAGCCCTCTTAACAGATGTGAGGTGATACCTACCTACAGTTTTGATTTGCATTTTCCTGATGATCAGTGATGATCAGTCACTTTTCATAAAGCTGTTGGCCATTTGTATGTTTTCGGCTCAGTGGTTTAAGCCGCTGCCTTCGGCTCAGGTCATGATCTCAGGGTCCTGGGATCGAGTCCCGCATAGGGCTCTCTGCTCAGCAGGGAACCTGCTTCCCTCTCACTCTCTCTGCCTGCCTCTCTGCCTACTTGTGATCTCTCTCTGTCAAATAAGTAAATAAAAAATCTTTAAAAAAAAAAAAAAAAAAAAAAGAAAAGTCTATCTAGGTCTTTCACCCATTTCAAAGAGTGGGTTTTTTGTTTTGTTGCTCTTAAGGTGTAGGAGTTCCTTATATGTTTTGGGTATTTACCCTTTTTTTCTCTTCCATAAATAAATATCAGTCTCTCTGAAAAATGTTAAATATTTGAAGATATGAGTTGCTAGTTTCTAGAAAAAAATAGAAATGGTGAAATAAATTAGCAGAGGTATTGACTTCAGGTGAAAGATGATAAATATCTAGAAATAAATGTTGGATTCAAACTTTTATAATATCCAAATGCTTTCTTTTCAATTTAATGCTTACCTTCTTGCAAGTTTATAAATTCATGCTATTATGATCGTTTAAGAAAATGATGTGAATAGTGAGTAAAGTGTTCTGATGAGGGTCACAAAAACCTTCCTTCTAACAGCTTGAGCTCCTAAAGGAATTGACTTCTCAGATCACTTTGTCAACTAATGATAGGAATAGAAACTCAATTATATTTCAACCCTTGCAAGTGTGTATAATCAAAATCCGTATGCAGAATTATTGAATTTAGAATTTGATGGAATTAAAGCAGAAAAGGGGACATTGGTGTAGGTGTGGGAACATAAAACAGAGACGAGGAATGATTTGCTGATTAACCCTTAAAATGTGAATGAAAACATCATGTCTCCTCTCAGGGTCAACAAATATTTATTGTGGTTACTGTGAACCATATATAATGTGGTGTTACTCTTGGATTTTGACTCAGTATTTTTCTTAACTTAGTTTGAGCTGAACCTTACCTAGTTTCTCAAACTACTATTTATTATAAACTGCTTTGTTACACATTAGCCTAATAACTGCACTATCAGTTTAATTTGTGTTGTGCATACCTCACTCTCTTTGCTCCTACCTATTAAATACAAATCCGGATATATTTTATATGTGGTCCCAATTAAAAATTACTGATTTCAACTTAATTTTCCAATTTCTAATAATGACACAGATGTTAATGGATAATTTAGTTAATAGAACATGTTATGTACGTTACTAGTTATAAAGTTCCTGTGGGTTCTACATTAGATCACAAAGCCAAACTCTACTAAGCCATTCAGGATAGAGAGAGTAGGTTTGGATATGTTTATACACATTAATTATTCTTTCTCTAATCATTGTCTAAACTGAAAGGAAAAGGTTATAGTCAGCTTCCTAGTGACTCATATTTACCAAATTCTAATTTTCCAAAATTTATCACATTCTTATGTGATTTAGTGACTCATTTCAACTATGGGCTAAATCTCATGCTACCTACCTGGATGTCTTAATGGACATCCATAGGAGCCCACTTGGCCGTGACTCAGGTACTGGCCCAGAACCAACCCATTCACTGTATCCAGAACACATGCTGTCTAAGTAGGGCATCTAATCTCTGTCAGAGATCATTATTTGAAAGTCACCACAGTGATGTGTGGATTTAAATTCACAACTCCTATGTAGAGAGTTTACTATGAATTAAGAAGCGTAACATGTATACAACACCAAAAAACCCAATATCTTCCCACATGACATAGGAAATTACCTAAGCAAGATGAGAAAATAGTAGAAACGAGAAGCTATAGAATGAAGGCTTTCATCTATGCCAATAATTATGAAAGTACAACACTATATTACTGTCTTTAACATATTTCCATCCCAACAATATTCATCCAGCATTAATGAAAGCAATTCCAAAGCTCATGAGCTCAATATGTTGCTACATGAAGAGATTATCTGATCAGAAAAACTACATATAGTGTACTCTGTCCTTGGCAGAAAAGAAAGAAAGAAATTGTGTTTCCCATGGGAGGAAAAGGTGGTACTAAGAGAATTCCAAAATAGTCTACATTCCAAGTTTTACGTATGCTTCTCTATGTGTGGCTAACAGCCTGGTCTGGAGCTGGAGAACTCTGATCAAAATGACATGAGTTGTCAAACCTGTTATCAATCAGAAAAGGCCACCTTGGTGACTAGGGTATTGGCCATAGTGCTTATGTTTTGCATGAAAGAGTAAGTAGTCTACAAGCTTTTAATGATTAAAAGAGATGAATGATTTGGTTAAGGAAACAATAAACTCATGGTTTTCCAAGGTTCTTTTAAATGGTAGACACTTAATATTTAGGGATGACTGTCATACTCTGCCAAGATATAAATAAGTACCGTTCGTTAGGTCTTAAGAACATTGTTTAAAACCACAACCAAGTAATCACAGACCAGGCTCTCAGTATTCACCAAGAGCTTGGCAACAGGAGTCGTATAACAGATACTCATTTCAAAAAGATTCCCATTTTTTTACTGAGGATTGTTTTTTTCTCCTTTGAAGGGAAGAGGCAAGGAAGAGCAATTCAGAGTCTCCCACACTGCCTGGGCACAGTACAAGAACAAGGGCCAGCTTTGGGGATGTGTTACCTGTGGTTGGCTTAATGTTCTGATGTTGTCATCTTCAAACTCTAAATAATTTTTAAACAAAGGGCTCCATATTTTCATTTTTGTAGTAGGCCCCACAACTTTTGATTCCTGAAATTAACATCACACTGTATGTTAACTATACCGTGATTTTAAAAAAAGTCACAGATTTACCAACCCTATAATGAGCCAATTGATATAAAATTGCTTTAATATTACTATAAAATTGAAATGAATACCTATTCATATTGATACCAAATTGCCTTAATAATCCATTTTATAGGAAGACCAAATAAATCTCAACTGAGAATAGTTACCTTTTTTAAAACTTAGGAAATGGGGCACCTGGGTGACTCAGATGTTAAGCGTCTGCCTTCAGCTCAGGTCATGATCCCAGGGTCCTGGGATGGAGCCCTCTGTCTGGCTCCCTGCTCAGCAGGAACCCTGCCTCTCCCTCTCCCACTCCCCCTGCTCGTGTTGTCTCTCTTACTCTCTCTCTGTCAAATAAATAAATAAAATCTTAAAAAAAAAAAAACAACAAAACAACTTAGGAATAAGATATGCATAAGAATAAAGGATCAATTTTCCCCATAAAGAAAAAATTCACATTTTATCACCAATATGTGGACTGGAGGACCTGTAACATTATGTTTAAATATCAGAAATGCATATGGGTGTACACTTCTTGGTAGCAAACTTTGTGACAGCTTATTAAAAAAAACAAATATTTTGAAGCATAATATATGATTAATTTCCTCATATTCGGAAATGCTTCAGCATATTATAACTTCACTTTTGGAACATCTGTTTGTGTTGCAAGGGGAGTTTTCTGGTCAAAATGTGTTGTCCTCTAAACTTCAAATCCAGAAAGAACAGAGGATAATGAATTCAAGCCAGGTCCCAGTTGCAAGAGGCCTTATTTTCCTGTAAAGCAGGGGACCTATGAGGGGCGTAATGTCACAAAGGTTCCAGTCCCCAAAGTCCTCACAACACTTGCCTCTTCCACACGGGTGTCTAAAGTTCTGCCCCTAATAAAGCTAGCAGTCAAATGTGCCAGCTCTTCGCCAGAAAGCTTTATCTATCCAATTCATTCAATCCTCCCAGCGGGTCAATAATCTTTTACACATGACAAAACTGAGGAACAAAGAAGTGAAGTCATTTGCCTAAAAATCACACCGAGACAGGGGCAGTGTTGGATTTTCAGTCCCAAAAGCCTGCCCCAGTTTGTATGCTTCAGCAATAGCCTCAGAGCCTCTGACAAGAATTTATTCTTTTTATTTTGGGAACTGCTTCCACAGGCTGCCCTGGGGTCAGGCATTGATAACTGAGAAGAAAAGAGAATGTGAAAGCCAACTTGAGGTGGTAGAAGAGAGCAGGAAGTCAGCAGACACCAAGTGAGAAGAAGGGAGACAAGGATAGGAAAGGAAAGCAGGGTGAGGTGTGCGCCTCCTTCCTGCCTGCCATCCTCATGCCAGAGATTGGAGAGCTATGTATAACTTGTTGTCTCCACTTGCTTGCAAAATCTTCCAAATGCTCAACGCAATAAGAGGGGATTCATTATTGAGAGGACTTTTATCACCGGTGAAAGAAAAAACATAGTAAAAGCAAAAAGCAAACAGGAAGCTCCCGAAACAGATAGGAACTAAAACTGAATAAATGCTCAAAGGCAAATGATCAATATATTTCCATTACCCTCAACCATCATCCTAGCATTCATCATTGGCATCACTGCAATGATACCTGGGTCAGGGCATCAAAATCTTTAAGCTCCAGGCAGAGGCACAATTCAGGTGATTTTTTTTTTTTATTTTTTTTAAAGATTTTATTTATTTATTTGACAGACAGAGATCACAAGTAGGCAGAGAGGCAGGCGGAGAGAGAGGAAGGGAAGCAGGCTCCCGGCCAACCAGAGAGCCCGATGTGGGGCTCGATCCCAGGACCCTGGGATCATCATCTGAGCTGAAGGCAGGGCTTTAACCCACTGAGCCACCCAGGCACCCCTGATTTTTTTTTTTTTTTTTGATGATTTTACTTGTTTATTGGTCAGAGAGAAAGAACATGTAAGCAGGGGGAGCAGCAGGCAGAGGGAGAAGCAGGCTCCCCACCGAGCAAGGAGCCTAATGTGGGACTCCATCCCAGAACCCCAGGAGTATGACCTGAGCTGAGGGCAGATGCTAACCCATTAAGCCACCCAGGCATCCCACAGTTCAGGTCACATTAATGTTCAGAATTCACTGGCTCTTTATCCCCACACCTGACCTTGTATTGTTCTTTATTTCTTTGTGGGGAAAAAATACCTTCCAGATAACTGTATACCCCTTGTATCTTCATACAAGTATCTTCATAGAGTATCTTCATAAAGGATAAGGTCAATATCTCTACTTTATATACAAATATCATGAAATTGTAATTCCAGCTAACTTTTACTGTACCCTATTTAAAAAAAATTTTTTTTTAAGATTTTATTTATTTATTTGACAGAGAGAGATCACAAGTAGGCAGAGAGGCAGGCAGAGTCAGGGAGGGGGGGGAAGCAGGCTCCCCGCTGAGCAGAGAGCCTGATGCAGGGCTCGATCCCAGGACCCTGGGATCATGACCCGAGCTGAAGGCAGAGGCTTTAATCCACTGAGCCCCCCAGGCGCCCCTTAAAATTTTTAAACAAATTTTCATGTTCTGTTTATTGAAGATCCAGAAATTAGAACTCTAGATTTTAAAATGAAATGAGTTCTTTATCTATTCTTCTAGATCTTATTCCAATGTCATGCCAAATTTTACTATACTCCTTATCAGAAAAGGCTTTTTGCTTTATTTGTTAGAAGTTCAAAGATTTATTTGTTCCATTTATTCAAAATATTTATGGACCACCTGCTTCCCATCAGGCATTCAGTAGGTACATGGATATAGCAGTCGACCCAAGAGATGAAGAACCCTGACCTGGTGGGGTTTATGTATTAACCACCAGGGAATCAGGCTTTCATTCCTTTATAGGGGAATCATTTCCCATTATTGGCAGAAATTCCCTTTCTCTCGAGTTAATAGGCATCCGGCTTACCATGACTGGTTTTATGGATTAATGAAATACATAAATGAAATAAATGCAAAATAACATTCTTTACATCATCTTACGTGTCCGAGGACCATAAAATCCCGTAGCAATTTAGTCACAGCTCTATGCACCATTGATGTGTAAGCTATACCATACAAAACAAAGTAGAAAATGAAGAAAATTTCTCCGAATACATGTACATTTTAGGGTCTCAGACAGTGGGGAACACATGGGTTTGAATGGTACACGTGCACTTATACATGGATTTTTCTTGATAAATACAGTATAGTATTGTAAATGTGTTTTTCTTATGACTTTCTTAATAATATTTCTTCTCTAGCACACTTTATTATAAGAATATGGTATAGAATACATATAGCATGCAAAGTATGGGATAATCTACTGTTTGTTACTGGCAAGGCTTTCTGTCAATAATAGGTTATAAGCAGTTAAGTTTTAGGGGGAGTCAAATGTTATATGCCAACTTTTGACTATGAAGGAGTTAATGCCCCTAACCCCCCATAGTTCAAGGGTCAAATGTCACTGAATTCATTATTTAAACAGGATAGAAAATATTCAGTGATGGATTTGGGGCAAAGAGAGGAGATGTGGCAGTAGGAAAAGAGGAGGGAGCTTCAATTCTAGCAGTTCTCAGTCTCGTCCTGCAGCTTTCAGTGACCTGACGGTATAAATCTGCCTGTGAAAGTTTAAATGTTTTCTCATTTTAAAGCACTCCGCCATTATTCAATCAACCACTGCTATGTATACTAAAAAATACAATCCGTGGGAAATTCTAACCTCTAGATAATATTTATTATTCAGTTTGTTCTGTTGCTTTTTTCTTTTTTTTAAAGATTTATTTGTTTATTTGAGAGAGAGCAAGAGGGAGCACCCACATGAGCAGGGGGTAGGACAGAGGGAGAAACGACTCCCCACTAACTCAGGAGCCCAAAGCAGGACTCAGTCCAGGACCCCGGGATCGTGACCTGAGCTGAAGGCAGGCACTTAACTGACTGAGCCACCCAGGCGCAACTCTTCTGTTGCTTTTCATCTGTAAGCAAATGTACAGAGTATAAACCAGCAAACCATATCCAGTGATTTTTTTTCCTAACTTTTCCAAGGAGAGGCACTGCCAGAGCCTCTGTTTACGTAAGACAATTTATAGAATAAAAAGCATTTACTGCTTTTTATTACTGCTTTCACCCTTAAGAACCCAGTACACATTTTTAACAGTTGAAATACATGACCAATTTGACAGACACAAGGAAATACAGCAGTTTATAAAAAGCACTAATCCTTGTGAGGCGACCATACCTTACCAGTTTCTTAAGGAAACACTGCCACCATGTGGTGTTTCAATCCAAAATGAATTTAAAGATTCATTATATAATTAAACATTGCACTTAATAATACAGAATAAGAAAAACATTTTTCTAACAATATAACGTTACAAAAAACTTAGGGGCAATGTTTACAAGACTGTATAAATATTCACTAAGTGGGTTCTATAGAAATAAATATTTTTGTTCACTAAATATTTAAATATATATGCATACTTTACATAGTTTTACTTATTTTCATTTAAAAAAATCCCCTTTAAACCTAAAATATGGGGGGCACCTGGGTGGCTCAGTGGGTTAAAGCCTCTGCCTTCAGCTCAGGTCATGATCCCAGGGTCCTGGGATAGAGCACCGAATAGGCTCTCTGCTCAGCAGGGAGCCTGCTTCCTCCCTTCTCTCTCTCTGCCTCTCTCTCTGCCTGTCTCTCTGCCTACTTGTGATCTCTGTCTGTCAAATAAATAAATAAAATATAAAATGAATAAATAAATAAATAAACCTAAAATATGCCACTGAAAAACAAAACTATAAAAGTTGAAAACATAATGACCAAAAGCATAAGCTAATTTTTTAAAGTAATTTGTTTTAATTTGGTGTCCAAACACTATGAAAATGTATAGAAATATGCTTTAAAATAGAAATACATATATGTTTAGTACATTAAAGATATATATAACTACATTTTTGCTCAACTGTTGTACTTTAGGAAATTTTAGGTTTATTTTCCCCCTTCTTTATATTTCTAGGTTCACTAAAAATTATTAAAATATAATGAAATTAACAGTCAAACTAGAAGGAAACCTATAAGGGTATGTAATGTTTGTTCTCATTCAAAGAAGAAAACAAATTTAAATACCTTTAGGAAAGATAAAGTATAGCTTACTATTTTATTTTGAAAATCCTTTTTTTTTTTAAAGATTTTATTTATTTGACAGACAGAGATCACAAGTAGGCAGAGAGGCAGGCAGAGAGGGAGAGAGAGGAGGAGGCAGGCTCCCCACAGAGCAGAGAGCCCGATGCGGGACTCAATCCCAGGCACCTGAGATCATGACCTGAGCTGAAGGCAGAGGCTTAAACCACTGAGCTACGCAGTGCCCCTATTTTGAAAATCCTTATTGGTAAGTGTTCTTTCTTATATCCTGCCCACCTCTGTCATTTAACCATTTAAAGATGTTTCCTCCAAATGTCTTCAGTTGAAAATTAAAAAGTGATTCCCTAGTTCTAGGAATTCTTCCCTTTATTATTCTTCCCTACTGAGTAAGCATTACTATATCACACTTAAATTCACACTAACAACCAACACCTGTTCATAGGTGTGACAAAACTTTCTCAAGCATGTGAAAAAAACAAGTGGTAAGAAGTTTGAATAAAAAAACTAACATTTGATTTTTATTTAAATAAATACATTTATGTTATATATCATGTTAAATATTTTAAAACTTAATTTCAATTTAAAATAGCAATGTGACCTTGCTAAAATGTGATGATCAAACCTTTAATGCTTCAGACAAAGGTTTCTTGGATGGTGGGATGCTTAATTAAATACATTGTCTTTTAGCTGAGACCCATCAGGCTTGTAGGAATAAAAGGGTGCAGAAAGCTTAAACTGTACAAAAAGGCTTTAAAAAAAAGGAAAATCAGTCTCATCAAAATTACACTAAAACTGATTTCAAATTGCATTTCAACCTAGTCTCAAGAGAATTATTCCTATAAGAAAATTACCCAAAGAAAAATGAATGAACACATTCAAATCATGTTAATTACTATATAGTTTTTTCTCCTTGCAAGTTTTGTGGTTGTTATTAACCTTATACTCAGACATCCCATGTAATATCAGTTCTCTTATCTCAAACAGTTTCACTCTTAAGTGATAAATAAATTCAGTTACTAAAATCTTACGGGAAAAGCTGTCCCAGTGATTGTTGTAAATTTCAAGAATTAGGGGCGCCTGAGCGGCTCAGTGGGTTAAAGCCTCTGCCTTCGGCTCAGGTCATGATCCCAGGGTCCTGGGATCAAGCCCCACATGGGGCTCTCTGCTCACCAGGGAGCCTGCTTCCCTTCCTCTCTCTCTGCCTGATTCTCTGCCTGCTTGTGATCTCTCTCTGTGAAATAAATAAATAAAATCTTTTAAAAAAAAATTTTAAGAGTTAAAAATAGTGCTGTGACTAAACCTAGCATGACTTTCTCCCTCTGTTCAGTAATCTTTAATATCCAGTCTTATCCCTTGACTAATTAGAAGTATGCAGTATTTCACATGGCAACATAATCAATGATTCTTCCAAAATGAACCAGAATAGGGTACCTGGGTGGCTCAGTTAGTTACGCGACTGTCTTTGGCTCAGGTCCTGATCCTGGACTCCAGGGATCGAGCCCCACCCACATCAGGCTCCCTCCTCAGCGGGTAGTCTACTTCTCCCTCTAATCTCTCCCTTCTCATGCTCTCTCTCTCTCTCTCTCTCTCATTCTCTCTCTCTTTCAAATAAATAAATAAAATCTAAAAATAAATAAAAATTAAAAAGTAAATTGAACCAGAATAGTTGTATTTCAGACTAAAAAAAATGTCATTAAAGATGCGAGGGGAAAAGCTTTATTTAGCTTCTTGAGACTTAGGACATCAAAATCTCTACATCAATGGATGCAGATATATCTGTGAACAAAGGAAAACAGGAAAATATTGCTGTAAAATGTAGCTAAAACACGGGGAATATCTCTCCTGGACAGAGACTTAATGAAAAAAAAAAAAGGAGAAAAGTTAGAAGTTAGTAAAACTGCACTGACTGGAGCAGAGAAAACAATTTTCCTCCTTCCCCCCAAGTCTTCTGCATAAGAATAGAACAGAAAGGGGAAGATTTTTCCGAGGAATTAAAATAGGTTTGTCTTAACTGAAATTATTTTTTAAAAAGATTTTTTTTATCTATCTATTTATTTATTTGAGAGAGAGAGAGACGGAGAGTGAGAGAGAGCACAAGGAGAGGGGAAGAGGGAGAAAGAGGCTCCCAACTGAACAAAGTCCTGTGCAGGGCTCGATCCCAGGAGCCTGGGATCATGAACTGAGCTGAAAGCAGACCCTTAGCCAACTGAATCACCAAGGTGCCCTATAACTAAAGTTATTAAACTAGAAGTTGTTTTCTCAAGTTTACATAATAACTGAAAGTTAAGCTATTTAATATAAGACACTTCAAATTTCTGGTTTGGCATATATATTATAGAACACAACATTAGTCAGTAGTATATGGATGATTAGTTTAATAAATGTTATTAAGATAAATCTGAGAATAAATAGAAAGCTATTGTTTGGAGAAAGCTGAGTTTCCTAAAAGTTTTCATTGATATTTTAAAATAATCTCACTATTTTACCAAGGATATTTATTAGGCATCATTAAGAATATGATAGTATTCTAGGTTTTAAAATCTAATCTCCCAGAAAAAAAGTGAAATAAATACCACAATTCTAATGACATTCTATTTTGTTAAAAAGTAAGTCATTTTAAAAAAGGAACCTATTCTCAATAGTTAGCAAAGATTTTAGTAACCTGTGGCTTTTTAATATTATTTACTCTGTTCCATTTATTTCTTTTTCTTATACTTTAGTTAACTTTAATTTAAAAACATTGAATTTTAGGACATTTAACTCTACTGACATCAGACTCCCCCAAGGATAAAGACTGAACTTTTCCTACTATTTCAAAAGGAGTGCAACTTCCTCAATTCAAAGTATCAGCTATGAGTCAGACACAAATCAGTTTAGTCAGTATTTTTAAAGCAGAAGTTGGAAAAGTTTTTGTTTGTTGAAAAATTGTTATGTGTGAGTGAGTGTATTCCATTTTGCTTCATTTTAACAAAAATAGTATCAGAAAGCTTGAAGAATGCTAACGTTTTAGATTTTAAGTCTTGCAAATTATGTCTGTTTTTAAAACTGCTAAAGCAGATTTTTTGGTTTTGGTTTTGTTGTCCTGCTTAAGTTTGTGTCCTCATAGATTTTCAGAATAGAATAAAGGAAGGGGAAGTAGAAAATACTAGAAATTTTACACGTGAAACACAAATCAAGTAAATGGAAACAATTATTGATACCAATAAAAAGTAACTATGAAGAGAATAAAATGGCAAGTAAACATATTTTTTTTAAATGTTGGCTAGGTATTTATTGCTACCAAACGTACTGATTCTGATTCTGCTTTCTCATAAAAAGAGAACGAGCTTAGAAAATATTAGGGAGGACTGAAGATGTGATAGCACCAAATTTAGGCTTTCTCCTTGACATAATTATCAGAGAATTAGAAAGGAATTGCACAAAAAATGACTTCCTTGATTTGAAATTCATTTGTGTTACAACTAAAATCATTCAGAAAATAATCAGGAAATGTGGCTTATTCTCTGGGAAAAGGTGATCTCCTTTTTCTAACCTCTTCAACTCCATGTGGACATCTTACATATTCTGCACAAAAAAAGCGGAAACCATATAATATTAAAGATTTTCCAATTATTGATTAGAACGTGTTGCATATAAAATATTCTAATATTTTATACTATCTAAATGCTAAAAATAGTATTTGTTCAAGCACCTGCCTTGCCAGCATGCACAGATATCTTGTAAACATATTATTAGTCGTGCGTGAAACAGCCCTATAGTATAATCTATATCATAAGCAGATTTTTTTTCAAGAAAGTGTAAGATCTAAAAGCCTCTAGTGTGTATTTGCTCTCTCTATTTGCTCAAACAAAATGGACAAAAGATTTTTCAAAAGAAGATCAATTTAAGCCATGAATATATTTATGAACATAGTTAAGGCATGAATAGACCATATGTAAGATATATAATACATATATGTAACTCTACAGTAGTAGAACACATACCCAGTCCAAGTCCCTACTTTTATTTGGGCTTGGATATGATTTATCCAGCGTCCTGCGTCTATTGACGTCTTCCGAAGCATTTGATTTCTTCGTGTTCTTTGCAACGTTCTTCTGTGAGCACATCTTCTGTCGTAACTACTTTTTTTCAATTTTCATCATCAGCACTGTTGAGATATAATTTCCATCATACATTTAACGAATGGAGCATTCCCAGGACCCAGACAAGTTTTCTCTCAACCCCTGCAGTCATTTATCCCACCCCTGCCCTAGGCAACTACTGATATCCTTTCTGTCATTACAAACTAGTTATGTCTTTTTCTAGAATTTCAGATAGGTAGAACCATACAGTGTGGACCGTTTTGTTTCTGGCTTCATTTGCACAGCATAATGCTTTTGAGATTTATCCATGTTTTATGTGTTATCAATAGTTCATTCCTTGTATTACTGGATAGTGGTTCATTGTATGGATGTAATGCACGATTTATCCACTCACCAGTTGGTGGATATCTTGCTTGTTTTTATTTTTTCACTTTTTCCTTCTGCGAACATCTATGTTCATCTTTACATGTGTCTGCGGACATACTGTTTCTCATGGAAAAATACCTAGGCATAAAATTGCTGGGTAAGGTGATAAGCATCTGTTTTATTTTCTGAGAGATTGCCAAACTGTCTCCTGCAGTGGTCCTGCCATTCTCTTTTCCTCCTGGCAAGGTACAAGGGTGTCAGATGTGTGGCTTCATCCCTTCTCAGCCTGGCGTGACATGGTTAGTCTCCTTGCCTTGTGCCCCACAGAGCTCCAGCTCCCACTGACCGCTGCTTGTTCCTGCTTGCTTTCTAGCACCTGGAAATTTAACTTTCTTCTTTTGAAACCCAGCTATATAATTTTAATAGTTTTTCTGTAATTCTACATATTTGTAATGAAGAGGTGTGTTTTCCAACATAAGCTCAGCCTGCCATTTCGACTGCAAGTGTTCCAAAATTTGTACATGATGAAACTGCAGGTCAAAGAGATTGCGAGATTTGAACAAGATAGAAACTGATTGCTGGGAGAGTAGAAAAGTGAAGTTTATACATAAATACTCTGTTGGGCTTTGATTAATCTTGAATGGAAATTTTTCGTTCACCACCTCACAGCATAAAGTAAATCTAGCTTGAGTGCTGCAAACATATAGCATCCAGTATTTACCACATAATAGATGTTCATAAATGTTTTTTGATGATTATAAACAGCAGCTATATATTGAAAGATCACATTTTCAAATAAATATTGGAAAAAGTAGCAGAATTTAAAATACTGTTAAGAAATTCAATACCGTTACTTTCAAGCTGTGGAGGATTAAGTTTGAGATTTATGGAAACCCATCTATGGCCTTTCAATGACTGGATATTTTTTTTAATTTATAGTTGGTATATTGAGTTTTTTAAGTGATTTGCTAATTTGTTTGCTCTACAGAGTTCTGTGCCCTCCCCCTCCTCCCTGTCAAGCTTAACAAACATAATTTTATTCAAAAAAATTTCTGAGTAAAACATTAATCCAGTCCATGTCCAAACTTTGCTTGTTAGAGTTTTAACCCCTGGTGAAATTACCATGTTTTATAATATTGTTTCTTCAGTTATCAAAAGAACATTTATTTATTTATTTATTTATTTAAGATTTTATTTATTTATTTGACAGAGAGAGAGACATAGGGAGAGAGGAAACACAAGCAGTGGGAGTGGGAGAGGGAGAAGCAGGCTTCCTGCTGAGCAGGGAGCAGATGCCGGGGCTCAATCCCAGGACCCTGGGATCATGACCGGAGCTGAAAGCAGATGCTTAACGACTGAGCCCACCCGGGCACCCCCAGAACATTTATTTTTAAAGGACATTTACAATAACAGATTTGGGCATCCTTGACAAAAATGTGAAATTGAAACCGTATTTCTTTTTTCATTTGTGTTAAATAGATTCATCGATTATTTTCAAAGCAGGGAGTGTCAGTCAATGTCAGTTTCATTTTCTCCTTCAGATTTAGCCAGATACTGTACCAATATTATCCAACTTTTTAAAACATTTGAGATCATTACTGCTACATCTGTTTCCACATTCTTGGCTAAATACAGAAATAAATGGATGTTAGAAGTATAGTTAGCCAATTTGCACATATAAATGTCTAGTCCATTTATATTAGTCCAAATATGCCTCCCTTAATTTAATTTAAGCCCAAGTGCCTTGAATTGGTATAATTAGAAAAAGGAAGAAGATAAAAGTGTATTATTTACAAGCACCGAAGCAACCCATGGAAGATCAGGACCAACGGCTTAAATTTTGATTAAATAACCAGTTGAAAACAAAAGGTAGCTAAAGGCTGAGCCTCAGCCATAGAGAAGCCATGGCACTTAGAAAGATAAGCTAGTTCATACACATAATACAGAGTTACTAATATAACCAAGTCCGCTGAATTATAAATTGCTACTGGGTAATTTTGGAGGAAGTATAAAGGCAGCATCTGCCACATTCATCCATCTGAGTACATGTCATATGGTGAAATGAAATATGAAGAGATACTTAAAATTGGAAAATTTAGGCTAAATGCTACAGAACTATTTAGCATTTCACATTTTCATCCCTGAAAATCCAATTTCTTTTCAGGCTTTTCTTTCTCCTCCACTAGTAGCATTAATATAATTTCTGTATCTAGTTAATTCATGGAATAAATCACAAAAAAAAATTTTTAAAGGAATTTAAAATAGTTTTATTCACAAAACGTGAAGCCATTCTCAGCATGATGTTGTTAGGAACCAAATCCTGGAAATGTCTTCTAACATCCTTTGATAAATAATGGTTGATAAGGAATAAGCAACTTGAGTTTATAATTTTAAAAGGACTGTTAATAAAACTTTAGTTTTTAATAAATGAACCAAGTTGTCAACAGAGTAGAAATACAAATAAGTATTGGAAGATCAGTCTCACAGGATAAACATTTTTTATAGCCTGTCGTATATTTTTCCTGAGACTGTGACTTTCCTTTTATGACATTCAGCCATTTTTGGTACTACACATGTGTATCTTGAAAATTAAAAGCATTAGCCCAAAATGTCCTATGCTTTGGTTGTAGTGCCAATAATTTAGACACAGCTTGATTATGTGGAATATCATGCAGCTGTTAGACAACTGTTACTTTGGGTACCTGGGTGGCTCAGTGAGTTAAGCCTCTGCCATCAGCTCAGGTCATGATCTCAGGGTCCTGGGATCAAGACCCGCATGGGGCCCTCTGCCCGGCAGGGAGCCTGCTTCCCCGCCCCCGCATCTCTGCCTGCTTGTGATATCTCTCTCTCTGTGTCAAATAAATAAATAAAATCTTTTAAAAAACTGTTACTTATTGCTTGTATGATTCTTATATAATGTCTAGGACAACCGTTTTCATTACAAACAAAACAGAAAAATGTAACATATATACATACATACACACACATACACATGCAGTTGATTATATAAATAGTAAGCATGTTTATAAGACCATAGAAAAATGCTGGTACAATACACATCCAACTGATATGATTGGCTATCTCAAGAAGAGTAGAAAACTACTTTTTTCTTTATTCACCTTTTCTTTTTTTGACCTGTACTAAAGATATGTTATATTTCTAATTTATAAAAACTAATAAACCAAACCATATTAGGGAGAGGGAGGCCCTGAAAGTAACTTTAAGAGGACTGAATCAGAATTAAAAAACAGGCTAAGTGTTAAGTCTTAAGGAATAAACTGAGAGATTCTAAATCTTTGGACAGTGTAGAATCATAACCTTCAGGCCATATCTACTTCAAAACCATCCCCTCCACCTCCCAGTCCAGTGTATCAGTCAGACCAGTTCAAGGATGGGCATTGTGCCATTTCATATGTTCTTTTATAGTTTTCCATGTTTTTTATGGGATTGGCTAAACACATAATACAGAAACAGGTGTATCCCGATAAGTAGTTAGTGTCCAGTCACCTTGCTGAGATTAGGGAGCAGTCCCCGTGGGGGAGTGAAAGAAGCACATCATCTTCTCCAAAGGCCACCAGAACAGATGCCGAAACAAGACGTAAGTGACTGGGGAGAAAACGAGTTGGGAATTCAATTAGGAAAGAGGTGAAAATTCAGAGAGCTAGAGGCATGACAGAGGCTAGTTGCGGAGAAACACAGTGCACCACGCAGCTCATCTGAAGCAGCGGGGTGGAAAGTCAAAGTGGCATGCCAAGGAAGCAGAGTCGGCCGTCACTTTGGGTCATTTTGTCACTTAGTCAGTAAATAATAGGATCATGGATAAGAATGCTGACTTGAAGGCAGACTCATGTGGGTCTGAGTACTAGAAACTCACCATTGTTCATGTAACATGACTTCTCTGTATTTCAGTTTTTCTCAAGTATAAAATGGGGATAATGAAATTACTTTTTTATAGGATTTTGGTGATGTTTAAGTGAGATGATCCATGAAAAGTTTTAAATTAGCACAGTTTGACAAATAAGTTCTCAAAAGCACTGTCTGTGATTATTGCTGGAAGTGATAGAGATCATTTAAAATAAGTAAAAAAAATTGGAATTTAGAATAATAAAAAGTAAAGCAAAATAATTTAGAAGCAAATCATTGGGGTAAGACTATCTAAAAAAACTATTATTATGAATAATTTTGAGTGATGCATGTTAGAAATTCAGCTATTTTCTAACCAGGAAGTGCATTTTCAATATAAGAGATGGTTAAGGTATGATATATCAAAATAAACTCCACGTGGCATTTACTAATTTCTTATGTGATCACTAGGGCTGAAATACAATCTGTTATTAAATTGACATCATGTCAGTTCTGTTTCATTCAAAGTAAATTTAAGCATTTTGCCTTTTAGGCTTATTCTGACTGACATGTAACTGATTTCTTTCTAACGAATAGTCTTTTCAAATGTGAGGTAAAGAATTATTATTCAGATCCCAAAACTCTTAAAATTTGGAATGGCACTTTAATAACTAATCTTCCTTGAAAATGAATGATGCGAGTTGTAAGGAGATACCATTAAGACCAGTGCTGGTGAACCCGTAGGCTATGTGGAGAAATATTTATGGACAAATACCCGAAAGTTGGGCGATTATGGATACCTGTTCAAAACAGGAGTTAGCAACCTAGATGCAAATGTATGAGACAAATGTGGTCAGGTCCAAGTTTTAGGAGGTTTTCAATACATTTTAACTGTAAATGAATTGAACGGACCAAAAACCTGGTAAGAAAACAGCCTGTCATCTTCAGCCCAGGTAACACAGATAATTTAAGAATTGATGCGTGAAGATCCAGCATCACCACATATGTAACAAGCTAGTATGGTCCGGTCTCTTTTCCACCTCTTCACCAACCCCAGCCTCTCTGTCATCTTGAACTTGACTGACTGCATCGTCGAAAAGAGTGTAGGTTTTATGCATGTTTCTGTTCTTATTTGGTGGAATCACTTCCTATCTGACAATTCAAGGAGTAAATGATAATGTAGCCGATTTCCCTGAAATCTCTATTTTGCATAACACAATGAAGTTTTTAAACAGGAAAAGGAAAAGGAAGAATTTAATTAGTGAGGAAGTTTGAAAATATACTTTAAAGAATATCCAGGAAAGGAATAAGGGCATTTGACATCCTCTAGAGATCTTTTCTATATAACTAAAGCATATGAGAAAAGCAGATGTTACCAATGGAAAGTATAAAACTGAAACACCCCACAATTACCCACCAAACCACGGTGAATGGTTCATAGGGACTAGGATATTCTTCTGTCAGGAGAAGTCTCTGGAAATACAAGAAAATATAGATAATTCTTCAGTACAAAGATTATGACATTAGGTGTAGGAATATGCACTTAGGGAATTGGTTTTCCTGAAGAAGAGATTGAGGACGATGTTAGGACCCTGGAATGAGCCCAAGGCAACATTAGAAGAAACCCAAATTTATTTTCAGTAGCTGAATCTGTCTAATTTGCATTAAATTCTGTAGTCTTTTTTTAAAGATTTTATTTATTTATTTACTTATTTATTTGAGAGAGAGAGAGCATCCTTTTACACACACACACACACACAGCTGGGGGAGGGATACACGGAGGGAGAGAGAGAGAATCTGGAACGGACTCCACAGGGAGCATAAAGGCTGTGGCTAGGCTCTATCCCGTGACTTTGAGATCATGACCTGAACCCAAATCAAGAGTCCCTTGCTCAACTGACTGAGCCACCCAGGCACTGCTAGATTCTGTAGTCCTAAAATGAACAGGACCTGGGTGATGCGAGATGTCTTTAAGACCACTTCAAGCCCTAGTCCAATACTGTAGTAGCCTCTTGTCAGACAAAGGGATACCGATCTAGTAATTATTTCCTTTTCATAGCTCAATTATCAATAAGAAAAGAAGGGGAGGACATTTGTGACTACAGGACAATATTTTATAGGTATTATTTCCATACAGGTTGTTACCAAAGGCAAAAATTAAAGGCAAAAAAATGATTCTCAAATTGTCAAAAACTTAAATCTCTTAAGTATGGAGCAATGAACTCCTAACACATATGAGAAAGCGTGGTCAGGTTTTTTTTTTTAATTTTATTTATTTATTTTAGGGAGAAAGAGTGTGGGCAGGGAGAAGAACAGGGAGGGAAGGAGAGGAGGAGGGGGATAATCTTTAGCAGACTCCATACTGAGTGCAGAGCCCCATGTGGGTGCTCAATCATATGACTCTGAGAGGGCCTGAGTTGAAACCAAGAGTCAGATGCCCAACCGACTGAGCCACCTGGGCCCCCCAAATTGTTGTCAAGTTTAATGATGAGGTTTATTTTTTTTTTTAATGGTGAGGTTTTATGAGTTGTAGAAAACACTGAGGAAAGTAAGAAGGATCTCTTAAACTTACTCATATATTTTTTTCACCTAAATAAGCAGAAAATAAAAATTAGAAATGTTTTCTCTACATAAAATTTTTAAAACATACAAGTTTAAATAGGATTTAATGCTATTAACAGCTTATTTCCCTAATATCAGAAATAGACTTCTCTGTTCCCACCCAGAAGAATAGCCTTTTTAATGTGTGAAATGATTATGAATGTTTACTCAAACTGTTTAAACACAATTATGAATGGTCATCGTTCTATGGTATTGTTTATTGGTCATCGTTTCATAATACTTTCAAGAGAGTCTTGGAAATAGCCAGATGACTAGGAGTAGTCCTTACTAGACCAAGGGCAATCAGGTCATGTTTCTGTCAGTCATGCCTGTTTGCATGACTATAATCATAACTGTCCAAGGCCTACTGGTATCAGACGTTGTTATAGGTACTTATAAGTTTTATCTTATTTGATATTCACAGCCAGACATTGAATAACTTGCCAAGAATTACACAGCTGGTGTAATTTTGTAACAAACTCACATCAATCTGACTCTAAAGCCTGTGCCCTTTGTCCTAAACTGCACAGACTTCTCACATGATTTGTTTAACAACCGCTGAAAGAACTAGCTCCTTTTTTGTATATATAACATCTTATAAATAATGAGAACCTCCAGTATTTTGTAAGTAATAGCCACTTAAAAAATATTTCCCGGATGAGTGAATGAGTGAGTGGTCAACTAACTTACCTCCAGAAGCAGGTAGGCCATTTCTCAACTTGTCCAGATAGATAATGGTTTGTTTTTTTTTTAAGATTTTATGCTTATATTTGAGAGAGAGAGAGACCGTGAGTGGCAGGGGTGGCTGGTGGGGAGAAGGAAGGGACAAGGAGACTCCCCAGTGAGCGGGGAGCCTGACATGGGGATCATGACTGGAGGTGAAGCCAGAAGCTTAACCAGACTGAGCCACCCAGGTGCCCCTAGATAATGTATTTTTAAATGTTTTCAGACTAGCAGAATTCACAGTTTCACTTGGAAACCAGTTTATGTTAATTTTTAACTAAGTACTTTGACAGTAAAATTCCAAAACAATAAGAGAAGCCTGTCAGTTCAGTATACAATAAAATGGTGATTCCATGTCTTAGAAATCTTAAAATAAAACAAAGTTATACAGATGAAAATATTTCTTAGAAATATGAAACTTAACATTTAGCTTTTTTCCTACTATAAATCTAATCAAAATCATTTATGTTTTTAAATGTAATTATCTGGGATGCCTGGGTGGCTCAGTTGGTTAAGTGTCTGCCTTCATCTCAGGTCATGATCCCAGGGTACTCATTGGTCTTTTTGCTGAGCAGTGTGTCTGCTTCTCTCTGTCTTTTTCCCCACCTTCTACCCCTCCCCACTGCTCATTCTCTCTCTCTCTCACAAATAAAGATAATAAATAAGTAAATAAATAAATAGATGTAATTATCTCTACCCCAAAGTTGTGGAACGAACTATTTTTTGAATATGCTCAGGCTGTATGATGATACTGAACTCTCATAATCTGTGAGTAGAAAGAGAAACTTTGAATTCACTTATCTCACCGAATGATCCACTAATAAAGTCAAGATGTCACAGTGCCAACTACAAGTATTTACATTTAGGCCAAGCTACCTAATATCAACACTTTTTTGAGTGCCACAGAATCTCTCACCTTTTTAAAAAAAAAAGTCATGACCAAGAATAGATAATCATAAGCAGAATCAGCTGAATTGTTGCTAAACCTAAAAAAGAAAAATATGATACAATGATTCACTTTTAAGTCAGCGATTTGAAAAACACTTTGTACATTCAGCCATGGCATGCTACATTATGCCGCAACTCAGAAGTAGTCGGTATAGATCGAGTAGAAGAAACAACTCTTTTGTCCAAACATGACAGTTTGCCATTAAAGAGAAATACTCTTGATTTTCTCCCAGAGCTTTCTTCGAAGGTACGTTGTGTCATGACAATGACGTACTCTGCACATGCTCCCCCTTGAAAGTACGCTTCCATGTTGCCTCCTTGAGGAATTCCCAGGAAGAACTTCTCCCGCCCCCATCCCAGAGCAGGCACTCCCTTGCTCTAACCCAGAGGACTCCATATTTCATTTTGGTGTAACAAGAATGTGTTTTCTTCACTCTACTGTGGAATTTTTGGCTGAAGAAAGGATATCTTAGTCACCGTTCAAATATTTATAGAGAGAATTTGCTTCCTAGCCTTCTCTTCTCCAAACTAAACATATAATAGGTCTCACTATTCCCCATATACAAGTTTTCTAAGTCCCTTAAACAACCTGCTTACTTTCCTCTGGGTGCTCTTTGCTTGGCAGATGACCCTTATGTCTCAAACATAGCATCAAATATTGCAGTCAAATTTCTTTATTTGAAGCTGGCCCACAGAGCTCTCCAGTTTATGCCATTATAAGACCTTGGATGAAAAACCATCTTACAAAATGTTTCTCTAAACAATTAAACATCTTTGATAGTTTATCAGATTAAGTCATTCAACGGGCGCATATTGAATAGTTCCTCCATTGCAGGCAGTGTGATCAAAATGGGAGATCCTCAGTGGGTTAAAGCCTCTGCCTTCGGCTCAGGTCATGGTCTCAGGGTCCTGGGATTGAGCCCCGCATCAGGCTTTCTGCTCAGCAGGGAGCCTGCTTCCTCCCCTCTCTCTGCCTGCCTCTCTGACTACTTGTGATCTCTGTCTGTCAAATAAATAAATAAAATCTTTAAAAAAAACCAAAACCTTTAAAAAAAAAAAAAGGGAGATCCTGCCATAAGTACCCTCAATATCCAAGGCGGATCTTTTTGTGTAGACTTCCAGAAGGTATTAACATGTGTCTCACATACATGGAGGTTCCATAAACAAATACTTTAGGGTCACTCTGGGTTCTATCAATATAACATACTTTATTTTCCTTGGGACTTTTTGCAACTTCTAATATTCAAATGTGGATTGTGACTCTCCAAGACTCAGAATATGATATGGATTATTTCCCAAACTTACTTGGTGACACTGTTTTCACAATGCATCCTGTAGAAGCATCTCATGAAAATATTTTGTGAAATACTCAGTAGAGTTTATAGCCTAGTAAATGGTTCATTGTGGTTTAAGGAACTAAGAGCTTGGTAGCATCACAAGGTGGGATACATGTACAAAGGAAGTTTTCAAGGATGGAGGGTGTGGGGCAAAGCGTCTAAAAATAAGTTATATAAAAAGAGGGGAGGGTCACCTAAGTGGCTCAGTTGGTTAAGCATCTGCCTTTGGTTCATGATCCCAGGGTCCTGGGATCCAGCCCTAGATGAGCCCCGGGTGGAGCTGCACATTGGGCACCCTGCTCAGCAGGGAGTCTGCTTCTCCCTCTCCCTCAGACCCTCCCCCCTGCACGTGCTCTCCTTTGCTCTCTCTCTCTCAAATGAAAAAATACAAAATCTTAAAAAGAAAAAGTGGAGAGTCAGTGCTGGTGTTTTAAGAAAAACTTTTCAGGCATGGACAAAGCCCAAAATGGCTTACCGTGCACAGTGGCATTCCATGATCAGAACTGCAAACGTATTTATGTTCGCTAGAAGAGGCATATGCAAAAGGAGACATCAGCACTTTGAGGGAGAACCTGGCCGTGATAGTCAGGAATCCTCCCTCACTCTGTCTTTTCGGGAAGTACACAAAACGAATAAGAATAGCAAATAAAAAAATAAAGACATTTTCAGAGAAACATATAATCTGTAGGTCCTGGAATATAACTATGAACTGACAAAAACAATTAAGATTGGGCAGAAGCAATATGGGAGTTAATGATGAGTAGAAAGTGTGGCATGCCTGGTGTTGGACTAGGTCTCCAAAAGCTCCTGCAAAAATATAACTTCCTAAAAAATGAAAGATTGTGAAATCCCAAAAATGCAATCCTTTTTTTGCAGCCAGGGTGCCGGGACTGTGTTGAGTAATGCAGATAGCAATTTGACTTAGAGTAGCAGAAGATGTGGGACTCTAAGAAATCGCACTGACAAGCCATATTTGCAGGAAGCAGTCTGCTTGCTTCTTTGGGAGCAAATGAGGAGAAATGATCTAAGTGGTGACCACTTTCTCTTAAACTGAAATAGAGCTTAGAGAAAATAGCTGTTCTAGCATACCCAAACCCATTTAATAATAACTAAATTAATAGAAAAGAAACAAGTACAAAATCAATACAAATGCAGTACAAGAGAAAAAAGTTATCAAAAAACTCACTAGAAAAGGGTAACCAACAAGAATACTTAATTGTTAAAAGACTGTGTTCATGGCATATGAGTAGATTAAGGAACAGATTGATAAATTCAGGAAGAGACCCAAATGCGCACATGAGTTTAGTACAGGTTACTCAAGAGAAATTTCAGATTTGGTTGCAGACCACCACAATAGAATGGATATTGCAATTCAGTGAGTCAAACGAGTTTTTTGGCTTCCCTGAGTGCATAAAAGTTATGTTTAGAGAGTGCCTCTCTGTTTGCTAGATGGCATGCGGCCTGATTCATGAATCATTTAGTAAAGTCACTTGGATCTTTAGAATTGACTCCGTTGAATTTTTGTTACTTACCAGATTTGGTGGCAGCGACAGGATCTGAATCGAACTTCCAGCAGCATTCAAGGACAGCAGAAAAGCACAGGCACGGTGTCCACAAGCCCTTAGAATTCACCATCTTTCTTGCTGTTTTCGAGGCGTGTCGATAAGTTCCTCTTGGTTCCGAGTTCATTCTTTTTTGGATTTGAGCTCTGGATCTAATTGGCTTTCCTTTACAAGGCAAGTCAGCTTGGGCTGGCAGATGGTTCTGCCTGGAGCCGGCCCGATTGAGCTGGCACATTTGCCTGGAGCCCTGTGGAGCTGGCATATTTACCTGGAGCTCAACTGTGCTGGCAGAAAAGTCTACCCAAAGCTGAGTCCCTGGCTTTTTGGACTACGATTCCCTGGGGGGGAGCTTCAGCAAGCTTCCAGGAGAATTGTTGGTGAGCACAGGGCCTTCTTGTGGCCAGGATGCAGTATTGCCCATCTGTTCAAGTATACACGCTTGTCTTATTTTGTATAGATCCAGGCTATTATTAGCAGGGACCTGGGAACCCAAAAAGCCACAAAAATTGGTAGGCACCGACTGGGCACTTAAAGGCTATTAAAGCACTCATCACCTCGAGAAGACTCCCATGGTAGGATCAGTTGGTCACAGAACGGGTGAGATTGACACCAGGTCACCTGACAGCCTCAAGAAAACTTCCGTGAGATGAGGTTCACTGGAAACCACACACAGTCCCTTTTAGGTATTAGTTCGTTTCCAAGAAACCCAAGGGCTTAGCTGATAGGAAACTTAGATTCTTAAGAATCAAGCAAGCATGCCACGTTTGACGCACCTGCTTATTTTATATCTAAGACCTATGGTCCTGAAAGTTGCAGAAACATAGCAAAAATGGTGAAACCTGACCTAGCTTGTTTTGTGTACTGAGCAAATTTGTTTTGCTGACCATCGTGCTGGGCCCTCCAATAAGGCTGGACAGAATGTGAGTTAACCTCATCTGTACCTACAAATGGCTAGACAGAAATGCGGGTTCACTCCATCTGTGGCTGGGCTTCCACCAAACATCTGCCAGCCCTCGGGGGAATTACAACGGCCATTAAGGAGAGCATTCCAAATAGATAAGATCCTTTAAGAAGTGGACTTGGAAGTAAGGATTCCCAAATTAAGCAAAATGAGATACTATTTTGTTTTTTATTTGATTTGATTAATGCCAGCATAGTTAACCTACAGCGTTAAAATAGTTTCAGGTGTACACTGTAGTGATTCAACAATTCTATATATTACTTAGTGCTTATCAAGGTCAGTGTACTCTTAATCCCCTTTATCTAATTCACTCATCTCCCCAACCACCTCCTCTCTGGTAACCATCTGTTTGTCCTCTATAATTAAGAGTCTGTTTTTTGGTTCGTCTCTTCTTTTCCTTTGTTCATTCTTTTGTTTCTTAAATTCTTTGTGAGTGAAATCATATGGTATTTGTCTTTCTCTGATTGATTTCACTTAGCATTAAACTCTCTAGATATATCCATGTTGCAAATGGCAGACTTCTTTGTTTTTTATGGCTCAGTAAGATTCCAGTGTGGGGGGGAGGGGTGTGTGTGTGTGTATCACATGTCTTCTTTATCCATTCATCTGTCAGAGGACCCTTGGGCTGCCCAAGGAATATGTATTTTAATTGGCATGGAGAAGTCGCTAAACTTAAAGAATTCCAAAGTAGTTTCATTGAAAGATTCATTACAAAAGGCTAATTAAAAAGAGAAAAGTTACCTAAAATGAGACTATAAGATGAACGTAACTCCTACTACTCCCCTCTGCTCTTTGAGTACTTATCCTAACGCTCCTCTGTGTGAATTATGTTTCTACTCTGCAGAGTCTATGAAAGTTATCTTTTAAAATAAGGCCACTCGGAGCTATAGGTGATTGGTCCCTCTTTGGTCAAAGTTCAAACTAAGGACCATAGTTAAAGAAATTCTTAAACCTAGGGAGGATCCATCATGAGAGATTTTGTAAAACTCCCAAGTTCAGTGAAGAGAAATACAAATTTTCATCTCTTCTTTAAAAAAAAAAAAAGGTATGTTTACACTATAGTCCAATAACTGTGCAATAGCATTATGTCTAATAAAAAATGTACATAGTGTATTGCTAAAAAAAAATACTATCATCTAGGCTTTCGATGAGCCATAATCGTTTTGCTGGTGGAGGGTCTTCCTTCGGTGTAGATGGCTTCTGACTGATCAGGATGGTGGTTGCTGAAGGTCAGGGTGGCTGTGGCAGTTTCCCAGAATAAGACAGCAGCGAAATTGCCACATGGATTGACACTTCCTTTCACAAATGATTTCTCTGTAGCATTCAATACTGTTTGATAGCATTTTAACCACAGTAAAACTTCTTTCAGTATTGAAGTCCGTCCTCTTCAACTCCATCACCGTTTATCATCTAAGTTTGTGTAATGTTCTTAATTCTTTGTTGTCATTTCAGTGTTATCCACAGCATTTTCACCAGGAGCAGATTCCATCTCAAGAAAGCACTTTCTTTCCTCACCCTTAAGAAAGCAACTCATCTCTTCAAGTGTGATCAGGGGATGGCAGCAATAATCCAGTCCCATCCTCAGGCTCCACTTCTAACTCTAGTTCTCTTGCTATCTCCACCACATCTGCGGTTCCTTCCTCCACGGAAATGTTGAACCCCTCAAAGTTTCAACCCATGAGGGCTGGAAACAACTTCTTTCAAACTCCTGCTCATGTTGACATTTGAGGTCTTCCCAAGAATCACGAATGTTCTTACTGGCACCTAGAGTGGTGAATCCTTTCCAGAAGGTTTTCAACTTACTTTGCCCAGACCCATCAGAGGAATCACCATAGGCAGCTATGGCCTTGTGAATTTCTTAAATAATAAGATTGGAAAGTTGAAGTTACTCTGATCCCTGGGCTGCAGAATGGCTGTTGGTTTAGCCGGCTGTTGTCCATCTCCGTCGGAGCTCCCGGGTGGCTGGCAACATTGGTAATGAGGAGTCAAACTTTGAATCCTTTTTCCTCAGTAGTAGTTCTCAACAGTGGGCTTAAAATATTCAGTAAAACATGTCGTAAATAGATATGCTGTCCTTCAGGCTTTGTTATTCCTCTCACAGAGCACAGGCAGAGTAGAGTTAACACAATTTTTAAGGGCCCTAGGATTTTCAAGAATGGTAGATGAGCATCAGCTTTAACTTAAAGTCACTGATAAGAGAGTCAGCCCGTCCTTGGAAACTTTGAAGTCAGGCATTGACGTCTCTTCTCTAGCCACGGAAGTCCTAGCCGGCTTCTTCTTCAAATATAGAGAAGACAGTTTCCTCTACACTGAAAACTGGTTGTTGAGTCTCGTCACCTTCACCAATTATCTTGGCTGGATCTTCTGGATAACCTGGTGCAGCTTCTCTGTCAGCACTTGCTGCTTGTCGTGCACTTTTCTTCACTTTAACGGACACAGCGTCTTTCCTTCAACCTCATGAAGCCTCCACTAGCCTCAGATTTGCCTTCTGAAGCTTCCTTACCTCTTTCAACTTGCATAAAATTGAAAAAAGAGTCAGGGCCTTGCTCTGGATTAGGCTTCGGCTTAAGAGACTCTTGTGGTTGGTTTGATCTTCTCTCCAAACCATTACAGCTGACTTTATATCAGCAATAAGACTGCTTCACCTTCTTATCATTTCTATGTTCGCCGAAGTAGCTCTTTTCATTTCCTTCAAGTACCTTTCCTTTGCTCTCACAACTTGGCTAACTATTTGGCTCAAGTCGCCTGGCTTTCAGCCTTTTGTGGCTCTTGACAGGACTTTCCCAGTAAGCTTAATCATTTCTAGCTTTGGTTTTAAAGGGAAAGCCATGCAACTCTTTCTTTCACTTGAACGTTTAGAGGCCATTGTAAGGTTGTTAATGGGCCTAATTTTAGTATCATCGGGTATCAGGAAATAGGAAAGGCCGAGGAGAGGGAAAGAGAAAGGGAACAGCTGGTCGACTGAGCAGTCAGAACCCATACAATATTTTCCAGTTAAGTTCACTGTCTTATATGAGCATGGTTCATGGGGCCCCCAAACAATCACAGTAGTAGCACTAAGGATCCCTGATCACTGATCACCATAATGAGTACCATGATAATTAAAAAGTTTGTAATATTGTTAGAATTACCAAAATGTGACACAGAGACCCAAAGTGAGCAAATGCTATTGAAAAATGAGGTTGATAGACTTACCCAATACAGGGCTGCCTCAAACCTTCAATTTGTTAAAAAAAAAAAAAAAATGCAGTATCCGCAAAGTACAACGAAGAGCAGCGCAATAAAACAAAATGTGCCTGTATACGGCACCGGTGGCATCTCAAGTCTGGGTGAGGAGGAGGGATGGTTTGAATAAATGGTGTGGGAACAGCTGGGTGGATTTTGAAAAAAATTTAGGTCAAATCCATACTTCACATTGTACACCAAGATAAATGTCAAATAGAGCAAAGATTTAAATGTTACCAACCACAGCTAAAGGAACTCTATAATCACTCATACTCCCATTGTTAGCCATCTGTGAGGATATTTGATTCCCCACCACTTGCTATTTTCAAACTTTTTGATATTTGTAAATTTAATGGGTAGAAACATGGTATTTTCTTTTCTTTTTTTTTTAAGATTTTATTATTTTATTTATTTATTTATATTATTTGACAGAGAGAGAGATCACAAGTAGACAGAGAGGCAGGCAGAGAGAGAGGAGGAAGCAGGCTCCCTGCCGAGCAGAGAGCCCAATACGGGACTCGATCCCAGGACCCTGAGATCATGACCTGAGCCGAAGGCAGCGGCTTAACCCACTGAGCCCACCCAGGCGCCCCAGAAACATGGTATTTTCTTGTTTTAAGTTTGCATTTCCCTGATTACTGAAGTTTAAATAGCTTCTTCTGTGTTTATTAACTATCGGGATTTCCTGTTCTTGTGAAACTGCCTGTTCGAATCTTTTATCCACTTATTCTTATTTGGTTGTTTGTCTTTTTCATATTGATTATTTTAGGGTTTCTGTTTACTGCCTAGAAAACAATGTATTGCTTGCTTTATTATTTTCTCTATATTAGGGCTTATCTTTTAATTCTATATGTGGCTTCTCATTTATTATTTTGATGGAGTCAAATTGTCATTCTTTTCCTTAAGATTTTTGCTTTTTGTGTTCTTTTGAAGAGGGCTTCCTGACCTAAAGGTCATAAGGATATTCTCCCGTCTTCTCTTATGAAGAAGGAGAAGGAAAAAAAGAGGAGAAAAAAGAGAGGAAGGATAAGAAGAAAAGAGGAAATACTTGATTTTTAAAACTAATGCATAGGTAGAAGAGCTGGGGGAAAATGTGAGAAAATTCCTTTATAACTTTAAAATGGGAAGATTTTTCTAAAAATGACTCAAAATCTCTAGTCATAAAATTAGGATTGATATATTTTTAAAACTTTTTAAAAATTTCCGCAGCAAAGCATACCATAAGCAAAACAAATAACGAACTGGCGAGGACAAGTTTATAACTCACATCACAGACCAAGCTCCATAATATAAAAAAAGTGCCTAGAAAACAATTAGAAAATAGAGTGACACAATAGAAAATTGACAAAAATACATTAATAGACAGTTGATAGAAGATGAAATACAAAGTACAACTTAATTGTACCAAGTACAATGTACAATTTAATTGCACAATGAGACACATGCCAACTTACAATAAGCTATGAGTCCATTTTTCATCTAGCAGGTTAGCAAAAACTTGAAAATTTTGACTACACAGTCTACTGACAAGACAATGGGAAAACAGACACTCTCACTCATTGCTGGTGGAAATGTAAACTGGCACAATGTCTATGGAAGGCAATTTGGAAAAAAAATTTAATTACAAATACATATAATCCTTTGCTAAGCATTTCCACCTCTGTGAATGTATCTTACACTTGCATGTGTGAAAATAAACAATATTATTCATTGCAACATTGTTTACAAAAGGAAAGGACTAGAATGTTCTATCATTCACAGGGATTGGATTAGGAAAAAATGTTCAGCAGCAATCTGTGCACAAATAAAAATAGTGAGGGAATTGTTTATACATATACATCTGTGAAATGTATTATTAATTGAACAAAGCAAGTTGTGAAAAAATTAGGTAGAAGGCAAACTTTTGGGTAAAGAAGTGAAAGATAGGAATATATATTTTTATTGGCTTTATTTGCCTAAAGTAACTCTGGAAAAATATAAAATTAATGATAGTGGTTACCAGTGGGTGAATAAGGGTGGGGAGGAAACAGAGAAATGCAGACCGACAGAAGGCAGGTTTTTCAGACTACACATACTTACATGGTTTTGTTCTCATTTTTGAACAACGATTTTTATTACCTATTGAATGGATTACAGTTAAAAAATCAATTTCCTTAAAAAATGACTTAAACTAATAATATTTATTTAGTTTTAAAAAAAAATAGAAGCCAAAGAGTAAAGACTATACCTTTGACTCTCTTTCTACCTCTGTCAGGGTTTAGAAAGTTAAACTTTTCAGAAACATGGTGAGGAAGCGAGCCCCTGAGAAAAGTTCTAGTATGCTGCTATTTTTATGTGTCAAAACAAATGAAGTTTCCCGAGATATTTCAGGACAGATATTATAAATTTAAAAATGTTTTTTTCTAAAGTAGACTATGAAAAGGTGAAATAATTTATGGTAAGCTGAAGCAGTGAAAATATTCCGTGCAGTGCAAAAATGTCAACTTCAGAATTATTCTGAATATCACATATAAAGAAAAAAAATAACAAGTTTGCCATTAAATGATCAACTGACAACTCGAAGCAGAATATACTGAAATGCATAACGTTTTATTATCATATCTATTTCTTGCAATTCAGAAAAACCATAAAGAATATCATCTAAATCTGTAATTTAATGCATAACACGGTAACACATTTCTAAAGTAAGTTTGAAAATGAGTCAGCCTTATGAGTCTGAGTGACATTTTGTCACTGATTTAAAGGAAAACGCTGTCTCTGTTAAGATCTTATAATACATATAATAAAGAAAAACACAGTATAAGTTTAGACAAATTTGAGAATTTTATCACCTTAACATCAGGGTGTTAATGCACATGGAAGCACAAATATTTGAACTATTCCTTTCGTTATGTCAGATGACAAGAAAGGTGCCTGAAAATTGCCTTATTTGTTCAGGTAAATTAAATAAACGTCAGATCTATGAGTGATGTGCTTATCATTATAGGATCTAGGTGTTCAGAGTATCATGGGCTAGAATAACATTTGTAATGGTGTGAAAATGAAATATTTTAACATTGGTGTATTCCCTGAAAGGATATCTTTTTCTGTTGGACTAGCTAGCTGGCTTATGGGCCTTACCTATAGAAACAAAACCCTGAAACAACAACAACAACAACAAAACTCACTTTAATTAAGTACATCAAAGGTAAAGAAACAAATGGGGCATTAAAAATGGATAGATGGGTGAGGAAAGATGTTCCTCAGGGCCTACTGTGTATTACTTAACTCCTCTGCAATTTTTAGGGCTGCATCTTCATTGTTCTCACAGAAGAGCGTAGATAGTACACGCGAATGAATGACCACAGGATGGGGCCAAAGGCGAGGACAGTTGAAATTCGATGAATGGCCCAACAAAAAAGAAAGAAAGAAAAAGACATTCTCAAGACATTTCATTACAGATTTTATGAAAATAATTTGATTTAGTCTTGACTTTTCTTTCAACTTTGGCATTTTTATGTGTTAAAGGGAAAAGCCACTGGTTAATGTTAAGAGGTGAGTGAGGAGGAAGACTGCCCAGTCCTGGGGTCCGCATCAGCACAGGTCCTGCTCCATAAAGATTCTTGGGCTTAAAGTCACCTCCTGTTCCACCCAGGGCTTGGAAGGGTGGCTGTCACCGGGACCAGGAGAGAAGCAAGCTCACCAAGTGGGAGGGGTTATAGCCCCGGACTCTGCTACCTGTGGCCAGATTCCTTTTATTTGGCAAGAGAAGTTAAAAACCTGTATCATTCTTCAGAAACTTAATTCTAGAAAAAAGTTGTAAACAGTCTTCAGGAAGCTAGTTGGTAACCTGTGTGCTTTCCTAATGACGGCTAAGCTTTACACAAAACCCCCGATGTGCCAGGGATATATGCCTTACATAACCTCATTTCATCCACCAAACAACCACTTGAGGTAAATCCTATTTTCTCCCCATTTTTGAGATGAGTTAACTGAGGCACACACGTCTGTAACTTGCACAGGGTCACTCGGGCAGTAAATGGCAGAGGTAGAACTTGAACTTCAAAAATTTGTTCCAAAGTTCAGACCCTTCAAGCACCAAGTATTCCCGTAAGAAAATTTTCCCTTCGAACAGCTGGTTATAAATATTTCATTAATTGTAGAACTGAATTCAACACTATTGGCACTATACTGATACGTTTCCATGTAAACGCTGTTTTGTTTTGTTTTGTTTTGTTTTAATTTTTAAAAAACATTTTTTTTTAATTTGGGAAAATTCATGGGATACTTTTTTTTTTTTAGTTATTCAAGTACAGTTAACATACAGTGTTATTTTAGTTTCAGGTATATAGCATAGTGAATGAATAATTCCACACATCACATCAGCGCTCATTAAGATTAGTGCACTCTTAATCCCCTTCACCTACGTCATCCACCCCCCTCACCCACCTCCCCTCCGGTAACCACCAGTTTGTTCTCTATAGTTCAGAGTCTGTTTTTTCATTTCTCTCTTTTTCCTTTGTTCATTTGTTTTGTTTCTTAATTTCCACATATGAGTGCACTCATGTGGTATTTGTCCTTCTCGGACTGACTTACTTCACCATTATTTCTGAAGGACCCAATCTGGAAGAAGGGTATTTGGGAAAACTTATGGTTATTATTAAGTATTTTCTAAGGGTAAAACATCATTTTGGAGAAGACATATTTTATGTGTGTTAGCTACCACTTCTCATTTTTGATTATGCAGTAAAATACTACCTAATAATTATATGAATATGTACTTATATACACCTATACATGATTATGCATGATTAACACATGTAACATAGTACATAGTAGTGGTATGCGTGTGTGGTGACAGCAAGAATACAAACAGGCAACACAATGTAATACCTTTGACTTCAGTCAAGGTACCCAGACTCCTTTCAGGTTTTTTTCCAGCTTTATTGTGATAAAACTGATGTATCACACTGTGTAAATTTAAGATATACAATGTGGTGATCTGACAAACACATATTGTGAAATGTTTTACAACAATAAGGTTGGTTAATACATCCTTACCTCATGTAATTACCATTTTGTTATTGTTGTATGGTGGTGGAAAATTAAAGCTGTAATTTTATAACAACTTTCAAGTATACAATATAGTATGTTAACTATAGTCATCATATTATACATTAGATCCCTTGAACTTACTCATGTTATAACAGAAAGCTTGTACACTTTGACCAGCATCTCCCCATGTTTCCCACCGTTCATCCTTCAACAACCAGCATTCTACTGTCCCTTTCTAAGAGTTTGCTGTTTTTAGAGTACATAAAAGTGAGATCATACAGTGTTTGTCTTCTTCTGTCTGACTGACTTCACTTAGCATAATGCCCTCAAGGTCCATCCATGTGGTTACGAATGGCAGGATTTCCTTCCTTTTTTATGGCTGAATAATATACCATTGTATATAGCATTATACACATATATATGTCTCACATTTTTTTCTTTTCATCTGTCAATGGGTACTTAAGTTGTTTTGATATCTTGCTATTGTGAGTAAAGCTACAATTAACATAAGAGTGTATGCGTCTCGTTGAGATAGTGATTTTCTTTGGAAAATACCCATAAGTGGGACTGCTGGATCATATGGTAGTTCTCTGTAATTTTTTGAGGAGCCACCATACTATTTTCCATAGAGGCTTCAACAATTTACATGTAAACTGATAGAGAGTCTCTTAAGCTTTCATTTCAAGGTCTTCAGTAAACCTCAGAGAATTCACAAACATGGGCTACTCACTAGTGGTTTTTGCTTGCCCTTGGGTAGTATGGACTGTTTGCAGGGGCTTGGCTATTCACCTTCGAGTGGTATAAACCTATTCCATCATATCTATAGGCCTCAGCCATGTCTCTTGAATTTGTATCCACACCTCTCAGAGATGTAATTGTAAAGAAGCCGATTGAAAAGTCCTTCCTGATAGAATGATCCTTCAGCAGGTCCATTTATTTCTAAAGAACCCTCTCTCGCAGAGTCCCCACTTGTTTGGGAAAGAAACGTCTCTATTTGGGGTACATAGGAAGTAGGTCCTCCCTACCTTCTTTCGGAAGGCTATTCATTTTTCCCTATTAAAGCTCCATCTCTTCCTAATGTTGACTATGGGCTCATAGCTGTCCTCTCTAAATCCAGACTTCTGGCTTACCCCAATCTAAAACCCTCGAATTTCTCCTTAGAGTAAGTGGGAGTGATTCCCTAAAGCGCCACCATGAAGGATGTCAAACTCTTACTAACTAAGGTAGTGGGGAGTATTATTAAACCCAAACACATACCTGTAATAGTAAATCACAGTCTGTCCTAAGATTTCCACCTCTTCCATGCAGTTTCAGCCAGTTGAAAGCCGGGCATTTTTATTGTGCTAAAACCTAAATATTTGAGTTACTCCTACTGCTTCCTCCTCTGACCTGGCTGTTGCCAAGGCTGAAGGACAAGTGAGAAGAAGTTTGAGGAAGTCATTAAAACTCAGTAGATTTTTTTTTAATTTTTTTTTAATTTATTTATTTGACAGAGAGAGATCATAAGTAGGCAGAGAGGCAGGCAGAGAGAGTGAGAGGGAAGCAGGCTCTCTGCTGTGGGACTCAATCCCAGGACCCTGAGATCATGACCTGAGCCGAAGGCAGCGGCTTAAACCACTGAGGCACCCAGGCGCCCCAAAACTCAGTAGATTTTTAAACTTTCAGTTGATCTTCTTCCAGCTGAGCCAGGACCATAGAGACATAGTGATCAGCATTGAGCAGGGCAGGAAGCCGGGCTTAGCTAGGTAGCACAGAGGTCTTAGATAAAATAAACAAACCAGGGCTTTGTGAGGTGACAAAAAGGAAATGAGCAAAGTCACACCCTAAGCCCATCAACCAGGCAGTCCAGTGAGCAGGAAACAAAGCCAGGAGACCAGTGCCCCCAATGGTGAGAATATACTGCACAGGTGATGAGAACAGAACTGAAATTAGGTTCTTTCTTTTAAACCACTGCTCGATATATTCTAGTTGCCTAGAGCTATGCTGTATGGAAATAAAGAGGCTTCCTCCTTTTGAAAAATAGTCTCTGACTTGCTGAAGCTTTTTAAAAAAATAACATGAATCTGATCTTACAAAGTATTTTCTGACATGAACAGAAAAGTCTGTAAGTTGCTGCTAACAGTACAATAATGTTAGAAGCAGAAAAAATGGAAAACAAAGATTCAGCATTCGGCTCAGAACCTCTTTGTCACTTACCAAGGATAAACCCAATTCTTTGGAAGCTGACCACTTTTTTTCCTATTCTCAAAATGCAGAAGGCTGATGTTGATAATGAAGATCATGATGGAATTCTGAATGGGAATGCTTCTAGAACACTTAATTATATCTAAATAATAAGGAAATTCCATGTAATATAAGCGTTAGGGACATTAAAATCTAAATTTTGGGTCAAGCAAAGAAACAGTAATTTACATACAATGAAAGTTAAATTTCTGAATAAATATTCTTGCCCGTGCATTTGGGAAAGATAGTTGCACTTTTTAAAACAGGATTGAATGTCCAGCTAATATTTCATGAAGGACACAGGAAGATCTTATTGGAGCATTAGCAAAGGCGAATCGCCAAGACACCCTCAATCCCTAGAAACAACTTCATCAAAGAAGAGAGATAGAAATGAGTGTAGTGTATGTGGAGAGATGATGAATGAAATCAGCGTGGGCAAAACAAATTGTATATATTAGGGTATAATGGAAAATCTGTGTAGGTCATGGAGTCCCAGACTTGGCCATATGGCTAAAGAACTTGAAATTGATAGGTCAAAAGGACATTATAAATTTCTGTAATGAGCAGTGTGGGTGGGGTTGGGGGTGTGACACAGTGGAAGGGGTGTTTTAGGAAGCTGTGCAGGTTGAGTTCGGAGAAAGGTGAGTTAATTCATGCATACGAGCCAAGGCTAAATCCATAATTCAGGCCGGTTGTTGTAAAGGTCTGACAATAATGGGATACTCGGAAAGAAAGGATGCATTTGAGGAACATTAAGAGGAAACCCATGTCCCTGACAAGACTGGATATAGAAGATGACAAACGTAGCAAATATAACTCCAGCGATCCTTTATAAATAGAAAGCCTGTAACGTATTACTGGAAAGCTACTGAGAGAAGTGGAGAGGCTGAGGAATGGGGCCCTGTGTTGGGGCAGGGAGGGGGGTCGCACTCTGATTTCTTTTTCATATTTACTATATAATTTAAAGCAAAAACTTTTGGCACTTAACACTGATCTTAGCATTAAAGAAAAATGTAGTCCTGAGGAGCTTTGGCTGTAGTTGGGCAAAAATCTAATGCAGGCTGTCGTAGGAAACAAACACAAATAAAACACTGTGAACATGGTGATAACGAATAAATGATATTTTTATCGCTGATAGAATTGGAAATAAAGGATAACACAGGAAGTGGGGGCAGTGGATTAAAATGTCACAACTGGAGAGCAGGATGCTGAATCTTGAGTTATGTGTTGAGAGATTAGAGATAGAGGAGGAGGAACTGAGTTTGGAGCCAGCCATAGAGGAATCTGCTGATCTGTGGGGAATGCGGGCCGGGGCGGGGACGCTGCAGAAGTAAAAGTGATACTCAGTGGCGAGAACAAGGGCTGCCTTAGAGGGAGGTTTGCAACATGAGGCAACCTGAAAGTAATACTTCTCCTGCTTTCTAACATAAACTTTATCAGGAACTTATGATGAGTTTGCTCTAATCCTGTTCTCTGTGGGGATGGAGAGCTTGTCCGCGCTCTGTGTTCTACACACACACACACACACACACACACACACACACACAGTAATAAATGTAATAAATACTTCTCCTCGGGAAAACGCCACTTGTTTGAGTTGCTGTAGAAAGTTTTACAGTTGGGACAATTCTCAAATCATAAGCGGGTAAAATTTTGTTCTTTAACCTATACAATTGGCTTGGTGGGAGGGAGGGTGGAAGGTCGCAGAGAACAAAGCAACAGAAGCAAAAATCAAGCTGTCGTACAAATCAGCACAGAAATAGGATTTTGCTAAAAAGGAAAGGGACTGAGCACATGCTTCATCAGCGATGAAGTGGACAGCAGCTACTAAGCATGTGCTTTCTACCAGAACACAAAAATTAACCCATTAAGGTGTATGACAGCATTTAGGTTAGAAAGTGGCTGAGTTCAAATTGTGCCTTCTCCATGTATGACTTCAAAGACAAGAAAGTTATTTAATTGCTCTATGTTCTACTTGCCTCATCTGTGAAAAGGGAGTAATATTTTCTACCTCATCCAGTTGTTGTTAGGATTAAGATACTAATTGTTAGTCACAGAGCACACCGGCCAATAGCAAGAGCTTATTAATTGTAATATAATTACTATTAGGAGAATTTCTTCCTACCTGCTTAAAAAAAAGACATTTGGCAAATACCCTATTTCCCATTTAATAATATTTCTGAAACAGAGATGATACGTGTGGTAATGCACCCTTTGGTTCTCTTTGGATGACCTTGAGAAACAACTGTCAATCATTGACATTTTTAGGTTCTTTCCACCCATAATTTAGGAAAGATCTGTAATTTAAGAATGATCGCAGACATTGATCAGTGTCCTCTGGCCCCATTTGAACACTGTGCTATTATTTGTATGTGAAAGTATCACTACTAACATTGGGAAAAACCCTTTGTGTTGTTTCCAACAAAATATTCAATTGAAGGAAAAATGAAATGCAAGGAATTTTCAGTGTATACTGAGTAGTAAGTTGTAGAAACAAGAAAGTGTGGAAATGCATGCCCTGTGTTATATTTCCTTATTAATTCCTGTCACTCATATTACCCAAGAATTCTCTCAAACTTAATCACAAAACATATCCTGACCTTTAACAACTAGCAGGCTGAAATGTTAACCTTCAACATTTTGCAAAATTCTTCTTTAAACACTTCCTCTGGAAAACACACAGCTCAAAGTGCTAAAATTGTCTCCTATAATAACCACAGCAGGATCGTAAGAAACCCACTTTTAAAAACCAAATAAAGCCTTCCGTGGGGGCGGTTCACCACTTCCCCTTTTTAACATGCAGGAACTAATTTAGCTGAGAAGATAAAAGCAAGAGCTGCCTACAGATGTACAAGGAAACTAGATCCTAGAACATAAAACACCTCGACGGGTCGGTGGTCTGGACATTTTCTATAAAATGAGACTTCTCAGACTGAGAATGTCCCGAATGGTAAGGAAGAAGTCAAAGATCTGTATATATTTGTGTTGTAGAAGACAGAAGAAGGAAGAAAATGCACACCAAATTAGTTGCAATCATAAATATTTATGTGTTTTCCAACTAGGTAATTATACACTTATTTTCAATTTAATTATCCACTTATTTTCAATTTAATACTAATTTAATTCAAAACTAAGACAAAAGACCTAAACTTATCCTAGTGATAATTTCATAGTATATACTTAAACCAAAGCATTATTACCTGAAACTTACACACAGTTATGTGTCAATTGTATCTCGGTAAAACTGGAAAAAAAAATTTATGCTTAAAAAAAAATAAGATGAAAGCCTTTTCAAACCAACTTTCAAACTTTCAAACCAACAAAATCAGAAGAGTAAGGAACGTAGAATGCTCTGTCAGATGACCTGACTCTTGCTTTTCTTTACAAAAAGACTTCGTGGAATATGTTCTCTTCTATAACCCTTCCCTGTCTTAGAAAGACCATCCCAGGCGGTCTAAATATGCACATAGGATTCGACTTTCTCGCTGAGACTCCCATAACATGCACTTAGTTCATTACTCCTTTACAGCTTCCCAACTTCATGTGTTCAAGTTTCTGGTTATCTACTTGGTCAGACACCTGTGGGCTATGCTGTGTGAACTCCGGTACATTATACACTGCAAGAATATCTGCCACAAACCTCATTTGCTCAACGTGTACATTTTCTGTCTTCATGTAATAAATGTTCTCTTATTTTTCGTATAATGACACGAGTGGAGGGAAGTACAAGTGCACGGTGCAGATTCTAGCCATCCCTCCATGGCTCTTCCCAAGAAGTGTTATGAGACAGTCAGTCAATAAGAGTATATCACGTCAATTTTCTACAAAATTTTCCTTTTAAAAATATGTGAGAGACAAACACAGTGAGTTCTGTTGTTTAAAAGAGAAAACCATGATTAAAAGTGTGTTCTTTCGTTAGTGAGGCTTATATATTTGGATTCCGTTGGCAACATTTTTTACTCTATGATGGTCACAAATTATCTCAAAAGGTAAAACTTGGATAAGAAATTAGGAGAAAATGTGCATGTAGGGTTTGATCACAGGTGAGCACACAGTTGCTGGGCACAACTTGAAGTAAACGATATCTATTTTTCAGCATCACTCCCTTCCTGAAATCTGTTTTGTACCCCGCACCGCCGTGCTACTTCCTCACTTCTTAGGACACCTCAGTGTCATATGTCATTGTATTTTCCTCCTCCCTCCTTCACGAAATGTGCCTGCACTGGGTTCCGTTTATCAAAGGTGTGTTTTCTACCTAGATCTTTTATTTCCTCAGTCCCCACTCTCCAGAAATACATTTGCATTTTAATAGGTACTTTAGAGGATAACTTCTTAACCCAAGGGGTTTTTGAAATCTTTCAGATGTGTCCGCTTTCTGTATTTCTGATGTATCTATTTGGCTAAAGGTCTATGATGTGTCTAGGTATTTTTAAACAAGTTAAAAATTGGATGAGCAGGGGTGCCTGGGTGGCTCAGTGGGCTAAAGTCTCTCCCTTCAGCTTAGGTCATGATCCCAGGGTCCTGGGATCGAGCCCCACATCGGGCTCTCTGCTCGGCAGGGAGGCTGTTTCCTCCTCTCTCTGCCTGCCTCTCTGCCTACTTGTGATCTCTGTCTGTCAAATAAATAAAATATAAAAAAAAAAATTGGATGAGCAGCACCTACTACCCTCAAGTGGTTGTTTTCCGTGGCTGACTAGTAACTTGAACTCTCCTACACCACCTCCACTGTGTAAGCATCACAAAACCAAAGTCTTTTATTTGGTCTTGCATTTTTACCGTCTCTGGAGCTGTCTCTGTCAACACCAGTGGCAGCTGGAAAACTTAAGTAACTCTTCACTTTCCCCCAACCTCTGCCCTTCCTCACGGTGAGAAGGAGGTTTGCAGAAGAGTAAGGAACACCCAACAGCCATTGCAGTCTAATGTAATTCCTTTCTTCGTTTGTTAGGCTCTAAGCAGGAAAAACCAATTTCGACTCTGCCTAAAAATAGCTCTTAAGGATTTTTTAAATGGCCACAAATGCTTTCCATTTTCTTATCCACAGCTTTTCCACAGAAATTTGTAGATACTCTCATCAATAGGTCAAATGCAGTTCTCTACCCGTTCAATCTAGATTGGTCCTGTGACTTGCGTGGCTCAATGGCACTTTAGCAAATGTGATGCAAGCAGAGCATGGAAAGTGCACCACTGCACTTTGGGACTTGCCTTCTTGATGCTGTGGGAACCCTTCTGCTTACATGTGAATAAGCCCCACTAAGCCTGCCGAATAATAGGAGCGTGGGTGCTGCATGATGTGAGCAGGTGTGGGTGTGAGCAGGTGTGTGAATAACGTGAGATGGGTGGATGATGGGAGCAGGTGTGTATATGACATGAGCAGGTGTGCTGTATGATATGAGCAGGTGTACAAAGTGGTATGAGTGGACGTTCTAGATGATGAGAGATGTGTAGCCCAGGCAGTCCTGTCACCCCAGCTGACAGTCAGGCAACCACCTGATGTGGAAATCATGAACTGAGCCCCAGTTGAGTTACCAGCTGAAAGCAGACCCAAGAGTAAGACAAAATCAGCTACAATCAGGAGCGAAGCAATCATATAACCCCAGCCCAAATCACCAACGCAGAGAATCATAAGCTAAATGAGCAATTGCTTTGGTAAGCCTTGAAGTGTGGTATGGTTGGTAACTCACTGGATAGATAACACTGACTCCATGGGGAAAGAAATGAAACTTGTTCATTAATGAAACACTTCATTTCTCAGTATTTGTTTGGACTTCGCTGTTTCTGAAAATTATAGTTTGTCTTTGGGAGAAGTGCATTTATTTGCCCTTAGCATGTTATAGTTTAATAAATGGGTCTGCCATTCACATTGGTTCAACTGCCCAAAGAGGAGGAAAATCAGAGACAACAATAGTGCTTAGGTTTCAACCACGTCTTAGATCACTCCAGGACTCTAGAAGTTTTTGTGCAGATGAAGACCTCAGACTGAACAAATGTCAAGAGAAGGAACTGGTATTGGAGAATGGGAGCATTTCTGCAAATGGGATGGTAATTAATGAGAGAGGCGGTTGGGGATTATCAGAGAGAACTAAAGAAGATTCTAGAGAGAAGGCAGGAATCTCAGGGAAACAGGATCAACTAGGACTTGGGAAACTCGTGAGACCATCTTGGGAGGAGCCTAAATTACTTAAGTGCCTTGTCTCTGATACTCTGGGGGAAAATCCTATTTATCAAGTTTTTAAATATTTCCTATCCTGCCTCATAATTGTGTTTTGGAATGGTTTTATATGTGCACTGGAATAAAAGGTGTGGGTTTTCCCAGTCTGAGTGGTAACTGAGAAGGCTGCTAGAAGCAGCTGGGAAGATACATATGATCCTACAGAGGACGTAAGAGAGCCCACTAGACTGAATGACTTCTCTTCCCCTACACCACCACCAGCAGAGGAAGCTGGCTTCTGAAAGAAGAAGATAGGCAAATATCGGAGTTTCAATACCTAGAAACAGATAAAGGTACCCTAGATCCAAAATTATTCAAAAGATGCTAGATAAACAAAAGCTCTTTTAATCAGTTTCCAAATGTACATCTTTTATCTTTTACACCTGAAATAATCCATTTGAAATGATTCCTAGTTGCAGGATAGAGAAGTTAAAGGAAATGAAATGCCAAACTAGTGTGGCGCTAATTTCATCTTTTTTTGAACTACCTTAAGTAATGGTGCTCTCTTTTTCTGAAGCACTATTTTTTTTTTGTATTATAGTTATTTCTGAACAAATATGATACTTTCTGGTGTACTACAAGTGATTCAAAAGAGAGAGTCATGTGCTAGTCATTAATGAATACTCCCCACCAGTACCCAGAACTTTACATTATTCTGAATAGTTGTTCAATATTATTTTGATTTGTTTTAATGAATAGATAAGTGAGTAATTTCCTGAATATTTACACAATCAGCAAATACCTGAATGACATAATTAAATTAATGAATAAAATTATTTTACTTCAAGAGTAAATGTCATATATATTTGCCCTAAATATGGTGGATAAAACCCAGAAAAGTAAGGTAATAGGCAGCTTGTTAAAACAGGTCTCAAACAATACCCTTCATCAGGCACCATTATTAGTTCAGAAAATAATCACACAGATGTGGGGTTCCTGGGTGGCTCAGTCAGTAGGTGCCTGCCTTTGACTCGGGTCATAGTACCAGAGTCCTGGGATCAAGCCCTGCATCAGACTCCCTGCTTGGTGGGAAGTCTACTTCTCCTTCTCCCTCTCCCTGCCATTCTGTCTACTTGTGTTTTCTCTCTCTCTCTCTCTCTGTCAAATGAATAAAATCTTAAAAAGAAATCACACAGACATCTAGTTTAATAGCTTATAGGCTTATAAACTATTCACTTTAGCAAGGAAAAAATCCACCTTTAAAAATAATAACTTTTAAATATCCCTCCATGTTTAAGGCTTTTGTGTATATTTAATTTTCTACACTAGAAATAATCCAAGAAAAGTAGAGGTAGGACCACTAAATTGTAAAACAAAGACAATTCTAATCTATTTTAAAAGCATACTAAGAAATAGTTTCCACACAGGTGTCAATTTCATTTACTTGCTAGGGAATGTGCTATGTTAATTCTCACCTTTCCTCCTCTTTGGACATTCTTGTTCAATCCTTTTTTATGCTTTGGGAAAAATCCAAGCATATCACAAGATTATTAGGAAGAGTTCTGAAAATTCACACCTCTGAACAAACAGGGAGAGAATCTATCATTGTCTCAATATATAAGAATCTGAATTAAGTCATTTAAAATTACATACATAGCAGCCACTTCAGATTCTCTAGAATAATAACACAAGCTAAATTATCTCATTCAAACAGTCCATAAGCAAGACACAGGAACTGGTTGGTGTTCACGCATTTCCTTGTGTCTCAAATTACAACCTCCAAACCGTCCGATTTTTGTCCCAGTAAGAGAAATTCAACGACCTCAACTCTTGCCTTTGGCATTAATTTGAAAAATGGTTGAGACATCTCCTCGAGTGTATAGACCTTTCTAAAATGGCACAAGGCATATTTAGATGGGTACAATTTCAAAGCTGAGCAAAAGAGATTAAATGTTCGCACTACAGATTGAACATCTAAAGAGATTTTAGGTTAAGTCCCTTTGAACATTCTGCCCTTGAGAGTTCACTTTTCATCACACATTTAAATTTTCATTTCATTTTTGCTACTTTCAGAGCATTCTGAAACTATCTCTCCTCTTGTGGTTGCATTTTAACACTGGATCTAATAGCAGAAAGCATGTTTTTCCCCCCTTATCTTTAACATGAGCACATTTTGAATGAATTAATTTGATTTCTCTCCTGTTGTGGAAGCTCAGTCGAAATGTCTATAAACAGATTTCCAAGTTATCGCTCCCATATTTAGGTTTGAACAGTTCATCCTTCATAAATACAGATTTGAAAATCATTCCCGGAAATCCTTTAAGGAAGCCTATTACATTTCATTTTGAATGACTGCAATTTGTTGGAATAGCAAGCAATAAGACTACATATATTTGCATATACACCAAAGAATTACATAATCTGAAAATTCTCTTTTACTAACAATTTAGTAACACATGATACCACACTGCTCCTGCTGGAACTACAAAATGTAGCTTTTCATAAAATGCTAATTTTTCTGAAATAATGTCTTTAGGTAATAGCTTTGGAATTTTGAGTAACACTAGCCATAGTCTAGAACCTAGTTGTTATCTAACTAAAGACATAATTCCTCAAAAAAGAGCCTTTAAAAAAATTAGCTCAAGTTGCAGCACAAAGAGAAAAAAGGAAAGGAAAAAGGGGAAAGAAAGGAAGGATGATAAGAAAATAAAAGAGCGGGAAGAGAAATAAGGGAATTCTCCTCTGGCTTCTTGGTGTAAGAACAGCACTGGGTTTCCAAAGGAGGCGTCCCTGGAAGTTAACTTAGAATAAAGAAACAAAGGGGCACCTGGATGGCTCAGTGGGTTAAGCCGCTGCCTTCGGCTCAGGTCATGATCTCAGGGTCCTGGGATCGAGTCCCGCATCGGGCTCTCTGCTCAGCTGAGAGCCTTGCTTCCCTTCCTCTCTCTCTGCCTGCCTCTCTTGTGATTTCTCTCTGTCAAATAAATAAATAAAATCTTTAAAAAAAAAAGAATAAAGAAACAAAAATCTCTTATATACAAATATACTTCTAAGCTATGTCTTTGAAGTAAAGAGTGGAGGCCACAGGAATAGAACCTATTACTGTGACCAATCACAGAATCACAGGCAGCCTCACCTGGATTAAAAGCATTTACTGAGCACAGTATGGACTTGGAATTGTCTGAAGAGATCTCTATGCAACAAAGTATGATTTCAGGATAGTTTTCAATAAACAAATTCCAATTAGCTGATTGTGAGTCATTTTGCACAGGAAAATCAATATATAAAAGCTGTAGACATTAAAAGTGAACAATATCACCCACAACAAAGATGCTCTGAAAAGTCAGATCTTAAAATAAGATTTATACTCTTGTGGTTTATGAGGTGGGGAAAAGAGAATTTAAACTAGATTTTTAAAAAAATGTTTTTGGTAACAAAATTTACGACAGCTTTAGTCTCAACTGAAATAACTAGAATACATGTTATATATATGTGGGGTTCCCTGAAGGATATTTAGTAGATCTACTGCTTTTGATACATGGCCCCCAAACTTGGTTTTAGCTGTGGAAATGCTTGTTCAAATGACAAAAAGAGAACAATTAGCTCTGACCCCGAGAGCTGCCCTGGTGTCTGGTATTTCTTCAGTTTCAATCCCCCCTGCATCCTTAAAATGAAATCCCTGATTAAATCTCACCAGAACAAAAGGAGAAAAGGGAGGAATGAGGAGAATAAAAAGAAATTTGGCAGTGTTGACTGGCATTATCCCAAGTGATATGATATGTCTCTGGGGAAAATCTTACCCAAACCTGATCTTTGCCCCTCTCCTCCACTCCCATCCTGCTAATTACACTGGAGCCAAATCTTTGAAATTTTCATCTCTCTTCTCTTTGGTCGCAGCATCCTTTCCCAATGACGGTCGTTCCCTTTACTCTTGGGTTTTGACCCTTGGAAACATCTATTTCCTCCAAGTCAGAGCTTTCTGAGGGCATCACTGCCATTCCTAACCTACAGAAATCTCATAAATTGCCTAAACCAGTACTTCCCAATGATTTGCATAACATAATAGAAAAAGATAACCATTTTATTAATTAAATTTGGCTTTTGCCTTAATACAATAAATGCTCCAGGCTGCTAGAGATAACAAGCCTGAGATCTCTGCCTATCCCAGCCATGTCCAGCCTGTGAAGTACTAAGAGCTTTACCTCACTACATCAGTGTGTGGTAGCAGCAGAAGACAGTGCAGAAAAAAATTTTTTAAGATTTATTTATTTATTTATTTATTTGACAGACAGAGATCACAAGTAGGCAGAGAGGCAGGCAGAGAGAGAGGAGGAAGCAGGCTCCCTGCTGAGCAGAGAGCCCATGCGGGGCTCAATCCCAGGACCCTGAGATCATGACCTGAGCGGAAGGCAGAGGCTTAACCCACTGAACTACCCAGGCGTCCCGACAGTGCAAATTTTTAAGGAGGAAAAATCTAAGAGGCCTGACTTGGACTCTTTTTTTTTTTTTTTTTCCTGCTAATACCCTCAAATTCCGCACTTCCTTACTTTCCCAGCCACACTACGCTCAGCCCCAGAGCAATGTATTAAACTCTGGCCTCCCTCAGCTCCTAAACTTAAATTCTTAGCTACTCTGGAGAAGACTCAGACAGTAATGGGAGCTGGAACCAAGAACAATATCATGGTCTCTTAACTTCAGACAGGATCTCAAGACCATCTGGCATTCCTTTGATGGACTTTAAGCAACTCTCTCCAACTCTTTCTAACAACATTTTAGACCTTCACCATTCTCTTGAAGATCTCAAGTCTTAGTTAAACCTTCTTGGGTCCTCTTCACAGAGAGATACAGTCCATTGGCTAGGAACTGTCTCACCACCCCCGCCAGATGCATTCGTACCCAAATTCTGGAACTTCATGTTCTCTCTGGTTTCAGTAGAAGAAATACCCAACCACTGGCTAATTCTTCTCACCCTCTCTCCAGATCCCATTTTCTCCGAATTCCTTGAGGATGTTGTTCCTTAAATTATCTCTTCATACATTTAAACTCGTCCTGTCTATGGGCTCTTTTTTAAAAATTTTTTTATAAACATATAATGTATTTTTATCCCCAGAGATACAGGTCTGTGAATCGTTAGGTTTACACACTTCACAGCACTCACCATAGCACACACCCTCCCCAATGTATGGGCTCTTTCTTAATCCAGTGTTATTAAAAGGCCTTTCTCAAGTCTACATTCCCCGGTTTCTCTCCCTCCCACTGTAGCCACACTTCTTAAAAGGAGCAGGAGACACCTGTTGTCTCTTCTTCACCTCCCATTTACTCCTCAAACTGAAATATTTCTGCCTCTTGTCGACTCACTGAATTGCTCGTGCCCAGACCACTAATAACTTCCTCAGTCTGTTGGGCACCTTCACTGTGGAGCTGCCTGGCCCTTACTTAAACCAGTGAGACCTTTGACTCCCATTGCCAAACTCGCACTTCTCTCGAGGGCTGTGGTACCACTCTTTTCTGATTTTCTTCATGTCTTTTCAGATGCCCCGTTTCGATTTCTGTTTTGAATCCCTCTTTTCCTGCCATCATTCTCCTTCAAAAGTTAGGATGCTTCAGATCTCATGATGAGTCATCCCTTCTTGCCTGACATACTTTCTCTGCAGTTTGGAAGCAATCTAACTTCCTAGTTTTAAATGCCACCTAGAGTCACTTTAAAACCTTTATTTCTCTGTCTCCATGATCACAATGGAAACTTCTTAAGGGTAAGGAATTTTTTCTGATTTATCATTATATTTCCAACATCTGTCATTATGTGATCAATATTTGTGGGATAGATGAAGGAGTTCACATCTCTATTTTTATCCCAGATCTTTTAAGCTCCAAGATTGTTTATCACACTGCCTACTTTCTCTTTCTATTAAGCTGTTCCCCAGATGTCTCAAGCACATATTTTACCCGAAACTCATCACACTTCTGTATATTCTTTGTGGCGTTCAGATAGTAGCCACTTGGTGAGTGAGTCAGGGTGATCATCAGCATCCACATCCGGGTATAGCTGTCTGGTTCTCTGCTCCAGGAGTTAACAGTTTTGAAAAAGAAATTATATTGCAAGAATAATGTCTCAGAATTTAATGATTTATACAAGTATACAAATGTAATCCTTGAAAGTATAGCCAGGGCTTACTGGTATTGTAGTATACCACAAGCCCACACCTCCCTGCTGAGTGTGGAGCCCAAGGTTGGGCTCCACGACCCTGATATCATGACCTGAGCTGAAAGCAAGCGTTGGACGCTTAACAGACTGAGCCACTCAGACACCTCTGAACATCTGTTATTTAATCTGCTTAAAACTACTGTCATGCTTCCTCAACTCCTTCTCTTTAAAAAAAAAGAGAGAGAGAGAGGGAAAAAAAACAGATGAGCTATCAGTTCTTTCATGGAGGTCTTCTTATTTTTTGTCCTCCTCTGCCCAAACTGGAGTGGGTCTGGATGCTACCTGTCCAAACTCCTAAGGCTTGTCTTGCTCATAGAATGTAAGCATTACATGTTATTACATGTTATTTGTTTCATCCACTAAGCAATGGGCTTCTGAAGGACAAGAAGGTTGTCTTGGTCTCTTACATTTTCTTATTTCTTGTATTCTACATCCTCAGAGATAAACATAGTGTCTAAAGCAGAGTAAGTACTTAGTCAATAACTTTGGGTAAATAATCCTGACAAGTTGAGGGTTTTATTGATGGAACTGAGTGGATAGAATAAAATTATGCACAATTAAATGGATCAATAAATTAAACAATAAGTTTTTATCTGGAACACAATTCATATGCTTATATTTACTGATTTTTCCAAAAGGGTCAAGAAGTTCATCCTTAAACTTAGTAAGGAGAAATATAATGAAACAGTCATTTAATTGGGTGGTTCCACACAGCTCCCGAAAGTGACATGGTAAGTCCTCACCCACATTTTCCCTTGGCACTCTCCTTTCTGCCCTTCCACATTTTCCCCTGCTTCCCATCAGGAATATGACTAGAATTCTGACAGCCCTTTGGGGACCATACAAAAAAGAATAAGAGAATCACAGATGTCTGTCCTGACATTTTTGAGCCACTAAACCAGCAAATATCTACCTCCACATGACTCACCACAAGAGAAGAATAATCTGTAATGCATTTAAGTCACTATGACTAATAATCAAATTAGTTACATTAGCCATATTCCTAGTTGATGGAATAGCCGACCACCTGATATTATTCAAAGCACTTTGAGATATCCCTATCACCTCTATCCTTACCCTCCTCTTATTCTTACCGCACCTGTAACACACAAATACACATCTCAGTCAGCAGTTGGCCTAAGCCTGTAATTCCACCATTTGAGACTCATTTCCTTAATGTAAGTATTTAGTCTTTTTCAAAATACAGATGTCCCTAGAATTAATAACACTTCAATCTTACACATTCATCCCTATGGCAAACTTTTATAGTTTGTTAGTGATGTTGCCGGATACTTTGGCAGGCATCGAAAAGTGTCTATAGAAGACACAAATACTACCTCCAAGAGGTTACATTTTAATGACAAAATCATTCCTGAAAACTAACATGAAAAATAGTGTCTAGGTGCTTGAGAAAGAGGTGTGGATTTGTGTTATTGAGACATGAAGAATGTAAACCCAATTCATTATGGTGAATAAGGAAAATTTCCTAGAGGAAATTCAATTTCAGTTGCATAGTTAGGACCAGTGAGAGTTAGAGTGCTGGGTGTGTGTGTGTGTGTGTGTGTGCGCGCGCGCGCACGTGCACACGTGTGCGAGGACGTGTCCCCATTCATGCATGCGCAGGATGGGGGGACAGGGTCAGCAGGGGAGCCTTCAAGGGAGTCTTGTATACAATTTTATGCTGGAAGTTAAAGAAAGCTACTGAAGTATCCTAACACATGGTATAACAAGATCAGATTGGCATTTTTAAAATACTGTATTTTTCGGCAATGTGTAGAAAGAATTACAAGGGAATAAGACAAAAGATAAGGAGTCCAAAGAAGTTCTCTCTGATGCCCAAGTAAGCATTAATAAAGGTCTATGGCAGTAGCAGGGACCATGACAGTATGTTTGGTGGGAAGGTGATGCTTGAGAACTACTTAAGAGATCAGAAGTTTGGGGTTTGATAACCAAGTGGTTTGGAAAAGTGTACAAGTAGTGAGGTTGAGACTGCTGCCTAGGTTCCCCACTTGAGCAGTGATACTTATAACTATCCATACTAAACTTTTAAATGGCTTCCAATCAAGTGGAGAAGTTGAATTTCTGACACAAGTCACTGTGACTCCAAAGTCTTTTAGATAAATCAGCACTGCCTCCCACCACCAAAAGAGCCAACATTGACATAAGACCCATGTTAGGAAAAAGCATTTTGGTGGGAAATGACAGAGAAAATAGATTCATCTCACTCATTTTTTTTTTTAAGTTTGCATATTCTGTCAGAAGACAGAGTCTTAACATAAAATTTCTCCTGGTATTTCCAAAATCTTTTTAATTCACTGTGAGTGAGGACACTTTCTGATGGATATATTAGGGGTTTATAAATAATATTTGGCCAGATGGGTGGCATGAAATCCCATAACATTGCCTTAGATAGGCCGTATGGGCTTAAATATAAGTGATCAGTTTCAAAGTGTCCTTCAAAAAATAACCAGTATTCTGAGTCCAATGTTATTTCATTGTGCTTCGGGTTCTCTCCCTTCCCCCATCAAGCCTGAATTTTCAGTCATTAGTCATTGTGGAATGTGGGATTCTCTCAAATGAGGTTTCAGTCTGGCACCCTCAGAATTTCACCTTCCATAGCTGAAATAATTTGAAGCAACCATACAATAACCAACACGAGAGATGTGTAAATACTCTGCCGCAGGCCGTCGGTGATTAGAATTGTTTGTCTAAAAATGTCCTTAGGTCAGCTGGCAGGATGCTGTTCTTCTAACCTCTTCCCATTCTGGTTTTGTTTTGCTTTGTTTTTTTCCATTTGCTGACTTCTCACAGGATGTGAATTTGACTTCAATGTCACAGAACTGTGAAGAACTTTTTAGAATTAGTCAAGGCCATATAACATAGTCCATATTTCATTCCTCTTTAATGATTAACCGAAGTCTGTTGATGATGTTTATATAACATAACTTCATGGTCACTAATGACCACCCCCCTTGTCCCTCAAAAGATGACTTCTCGGTCATAGAAACGTGTCGTCATATTTTTTCTCAATCTTTCTTCAAAGTGGCACTACTCCTAAGAAAAGAACAGCTGGTTTATCCCAAGAAGAATGAAGGTGATCCTTGACCATCTAACTTTGCTAATCTCCTGAAATATCAAATATCTGAAAATGCTTTAGCTGATCCCTCACATATCACACGCACGCAGGCAAAAATCACTGACATTGAAAATTAAAACCCGCACTATTTTAAAATGCGTATTTTGTTCACTGCCCTGGTAATGAGTTCTTTTCAAAGGTATCACTGATTCCAGCCACAAGTCCCTGGCTGTCAGAAAATGGCAGATTGCTCTTCTGATAAAGTGACACAGCATGAAATACATCTTTGAACAGAGGCTCTCATTTAAACTGTGGAGCTCACACCTAAGGAGGCAATACCACTAATTGGAAAATGTCTCAAGAAAGATCACAATATGTCGCAACAACAGAGTACTCAGTTATGCTTTTTGGGCAAAAAGGAATAAAAGAAAAGAATGCTAATTTTCTCATCAGTCTATACAAACTATTAAATGTGTTTTTAATGTGGGGAAATATATTTTAGCTGAAGCAGAAATCCTGTCATGCTGAAACCTTCTCCATTTTGGTACGAGTCTTCTTTTGTAAAGTTCTTTTACTCCTAGCCTAACACTATCATATTCTTGTACTGAATTACTTAAAGATAATAATTACCACTCTTCCCAAAAGGCCTTGAGGTCTGCCCTGCCTGGAAGGAGAATGAGGGTTAGATTTTCTTTGGGAAGGAGAGGGCTGGGTTCTACTCACCAATACGCTAGGCTATGCCTTGCTGTGAAGTTCCAGATTCATGTTCTTCCCCAGATTACTTGTTTGGGTTTTCATCCGTCCCAGAAGAGGAGCACTGGATGCTTTATACTGAAAGTCACGTTTAAGCTGATGCAAAGACAAATGGAGAGGATGAAAAGCCACACTTCCCCAGCCAGACTAATGGGATCCACCCTGGAAATCAGTGCAAGTTTAGTGTTGTAGCCAAATGACTTTGTATCTCCTGTTCAGTCCTCTCCAAAGGCAGTGCAATAGGATTTAGCAACTCTAACCTGAAATCAACCTCATTCTCTTGCCAAAGAAGGCTTGACAAGTAGAGGAATCTAATTAGAAATTCAGTTTTGGTGAGGATGGCTAAGTAGCACACTGTTTATATATTAATCATGACAACAGTAATACTAAAAATCCAAATAGGTAAATTGGACAATTCCCACTAAAAGAAAAGAAAGAAGTATTAAATGTGCTCTAGTAACAAGTCTCTGTGTTTTGACATTTTAAACTGATCTTTCCTAATTTGATGAGAAAATCCCCTCATCCTTTACGAAGACAAAGATTACACATGGAATGCCCTCCTGACACTTTCCTGACAGACTGAAAACTAGTATGAGAAGAGTTGGAGTTCACATCTCCTGAGCTTCATCTTGTGGTGAAGATCTGCCCAGCAACAAACATGCTTTCTCCCCTTACACCCATTGTGGTGCCTCCTGATCTGTCAAGAACTCGGTCCAAAGTGTCCAGTTCAAGACAAGAGAGAACTTAAAACATTTATTCAGAACCAAGATGAATTTACCAGGGTAGGTGTTTACTAAGTGGGCAGCTCCCTTTCAATGCATACAATATTTTTTTTGAACCAGCCAACAAGAAATATCCTAGAGGTTCCTGTAGAGGAAATAAAAATCAGCATCCATACGGAAACTTAGCTGTAGCAAGAAAATACCCCAATATTGCAAATACGTGCAATAAATATACTCAACCTTCAGCTCTTAGCTTAAACATTACCTCAGAAATGCTCTCCTACCCCTCTCTCCCTATGTCTAACTAGGTCCCTTGTTAGCCCTTAGCCCATCTCCTAGTATACTTTTGCTTGGCTTTGTAATACTGGCTATATTGTGCAATTATGTATTGGCTTCATATTAATTTGTTTCATATTTGTCTCCCCCACTTAACTGTAAGTTAGAAGAAGGCAAGAATGGTTTTTTCTGTGTGTTTGGGATTTTTTTTTTCTTTTTCTATTACTCAGAATTTACTGCCAGTGTTTAGCACTGTGAAGGTGTGGGGAGAAGTGGATCCAAAACTTGATTCAACAGCCAAAAAGGAAGTATAAATAAAGTGGAATTAATTGATCTGGGGAGACTTGGGAAGATTCCATAGCACAAGAAAAATTGAGATTACTAGGATTTCAACATTCAAAAGGGGAAGGGAAGGGATGCATCCCTGCTGGCTGTGGAAAATGTGAACATATATAGAAAAGGAGGGAAGTGTAAGGAGTAATTCTGGAGTACTGGGTTAGATCAGAATATACCATTTATGAAGATCGAAGTAAAAAAGAAATCTGAAGGGAAATGAGGGACTACTCGTGGAGGTTCTGGCTGACATACTAAGAGTTTGGGCATGTTCTTTTTACAAAACTTAATCATAAAGTTTTTTGATCCTGTATGTAGCTCTGTTTCTTCATCTCAGAAATAGATACAACAATGCTGTACCAATGTAACTGAATTGATTCGGGGAATATAATACACTAATTTTTGCCTAGTGAAGATGCCATGAGAAATTTTGACATCGTCCATGTTGACTAAAAAAATCAATATAATATTTAAATTTAAAATGATGAGTGATAGAACATAGGGCTACATTTGTGCTATTTCTTCTCAGTCACTGTTTTCTTCCTGTGACATTTTATGAATAACTAGACTTCAATGAAACAGCACACCCGAGGTTGGACAGTCTGCCACCGGCTTCCACGGCTGAGTTCAGATGTGTGGTACTCAAATTAGCATGTGGGGAATGGTGTTTCCTTTGGTGAGATTTGCATTCTTTGTCTTGTTGGGTCAGGGTCTGCTCCCATTTTCCTTTTTTTTTTTCTTTTTCTTTTTTCTTTTTTTTAAGAGAGAGACAGAGTGAGAGAGCATGAGAGGAGAGGTCAGAGGGAGAAGCTCCCATGGAGCTGGGAGCCTGATGTGGGACTCGATCCGAGGACTCTGAGATCATGACCTGAGCTGAAGGCAGTCGCTTAACCAACTGAGCCACCCAGGTGTCCCTCCCATTTTCCTTTTAATGAGCATCACCCTCCCCATGGATCCAGTGCTGGGACAGGCTCCTGTGCCAGGAGAAGCAATTGAAAACTTCCTGAATTAAACATAATGATGCATCAAATCGAGCCTTTCCCATTCAGACAATTAGAATGTTACTCTGTCCTCCTCCCTCTGCCACATTCTGTACCCTTGGCCTCTTGATCTTAAGTTTGGATTTGGCCTTTATAATTGTGACTTTTGCTTCTAGTTTGGTATTTTACTTTGCTGTTTACTTTTACTGTTCTGACCTTCAAATTCTATATATGCGTTGAGCTACTTGCTTTCTTAATTACTTCTTTGACTTTGTAATTATAGTAAAGGCCAATATCACAGGGTACTTGCTGTCTCCCAATTGTTATATGCACATTAGTGCATTCTTGAAATAGTCCTTCAGTATTTGTACCACTATTCCCATTTTGTAGATAAGGAAATGGAATCTCTAAAATGATAAATAACTTGTCCAAGTCATACAGCTGGTAGATGGCAGAGACAGAATGCATACCAGCTCTGTCTGATTCAACATCTATTTTCTTCCCTGCAGTAACACTCAGACTCCTGCTTTTTAACTCCTGCACATCTAGGCTCTTCGTTTCCTACCAGTTTGCTGACTCAGAGCCTTGGCAACACCTATAAACTGCCTTTTTCCAACTATAACTGATTTATGAAACTGGGGAAATAAAATCAGGTTGCATTATTTTACCCAGTGTGTTGGAAAAACACGGACTGTGGAGTCAGAGACATTAATTAGAATCCAAACTCTTTCATTTCATGTACACTGCATGACTTTTGGAAAGCTATTTACCCATCCTGAACACAGATGCCTCACTTATCAAATCAGAGGACTTCACTAGATGATATATAACAAAACTCTCAGCCTTTCTCTCTGGGGCATGCACTCAGCCCATCTGTGCCGGGACAGTGACAGGCTCTATCTGTCCACTTCTGACACCCTACCACATTTGAAATCATTTCTCACATTTCCCTTGTGCTTTCTTGAGCAGGCAGTGTCTCTCACTCTTTTTTTTTTTTTTTAAAGGATACACAGTGTCCCCTTTATGAGAATTCACTGGAAAATCCTTTTAGATTTTAGTACCTGGAAGGGCTTAGCTTCTTCTGAGTAACTTTTCATATGTTAGCTCTATAAATACAATGAACTTTTTTTTTTAAAGATTTTATTTATTTGACAGACAGAGATCACAAGGAGGCAGAGAGGCAGGCAGAGAGAGAGGGGGGAAGCAGGCTCCCCATAGAGGAGAGAGCTCGATGCGCTGCTCGATCCCAGGACTCTGAGATCATGACCTGAGCCAAAGGCAGTGGCTTAACCCACTGAGCTACCCAGGCACCCCGATACTATGAACTTTTAAATCACCAGACTCTTTCCTTGTTTTGATTGCTAGAAAACGCAAAACCAACTATTAACCTACCTCTAGGAACTATTAAAAATCTTATGGCATGTTTTCTGTATACTAAATTTCTCTCTAGTTTCCCTTGCTAATTATTATTTACTTTTGTTCAAATCATTACAGCTATTAATTTGTTCTCTTTATCCTGTATATAATCTGTATTGCTATAAGTATAACCTTTGAAACTGCTTTTTGAACTGGAGAATGGGGCAGAAATGCATACTACTGAATGAATAGTAGAGAGGTGCATAGGTAGATTCATAAATAAACTAATAAATAAATATAGTATGCCAAGACTTGCTTTTCTACAGCTCCTGACCAAATAGTAATTTAAGTTTTAATATCTTTGGGTCTTGATTATTCCATAAAAGCTGATACGAGTATCCAAAAGTAGCATTGTCTTTAGCAAACTGAAAAAGTCTTCAATAGTAGAGTCATTAGAATGATGCCACCAATAGAATAAAAAATTTGTCTGATATTCATTAGGATATTGTTTAGGACAAAAGCAGTGTGTCAGTTTTACCTGCAAAGTAAGTTCCCTGTGTTTTTTTTTTTTTAAGATTTTATTTATTTATTTGACAGACAGAGATCACAAGTAGGCAGAGAGGCAGGCAGAGAGAGAGGGGAGGAAACAGGCTCCCCGCTGAGCAGAGAGCCGGATGCGGGGCTCGATCCCAGGACCCTGAGATCATGACCCGAGCTCAAGGCAGAGGCTTTAACCCACTGAGCCACCCAGGCGCCCCAGTTCCCTGTGTTTTTGTTGATGCCAACCAAACTGAAAGGAATCACGGTATTGTCAAGTCAATCAAACAATTAGCCCTTATTAAGATTATGATTTAAAAGTACATACACACCCATATATAAAAGACCGTTTTGTTAAGAATGGGGGCACCACAGCCTTATAGGAATAATCCATTTGGATTTATAAAAATCTTGATCCAGCTTAGAACTCCGAATCTCATACAATCAAACGTCTTAGATGCTTTTTCTCACCCTCCTCTAAAGCAAATCAAAACACTCCTATTTTCATTTGGATTAGAAAATAAATAATCTTTTCATTAGGTTTGGTGTTTAAAGAACTAATTAGTGGGGTGCCTGAGTAGCTCAGTCAGTTAAGCGTCCAACTCTTGATTTTGGCTCAGGTCACGATCTGAAGGTGATGAGATCAAGCCCCTTGTGGGGCTGTGTGCTGGGTGTGGAGTCTGCTTAAGATTCTCTCTCTCCCAGAAGGGAGTTGAGGTAAATTGGAAGGGGAGATGAACCATGAGAGACTATGGACTCTGAAAAAAAAACCTGAGGGTTTTGAAGGGGTGAAGGGTGAGAGGTTGGGGAACCAGGTGGAGGGTATTAGAGAGGGCACGTATTGCATGGAGCACTGGGTATGGTGCAAAAACAATGAGTACTGTTACGCTGAAAATAAATAAATAAATTTTAACAAACAAACAAACAAACAAAAAAAAAATATTCTCTCTCTCCCCCTCCCTCTGCGCCTCCCACTGCTTTACACATGCGCTGGAGTGCTCTCTCACTCTAGCTCTTTGTAAAACAAAAAACAAAAACCCAAACTAATTAGTATGAAAACACCATGTGCTGCTACTGGTCCTGAATTTGAAACTTGCAGAAACTTATCTAGACTTTTATTTTACTCAAAAAATGTTTATTGAGCAACTACCACATGCCAGGCACTGTGCTAGATACTGAGAATACTGTGATAAATAAGACAGAGTATCTGTCCTCTTAGCTCTTACATCCTGCTAAGGTGAAACACGAACAGTAGTGCAGTGCAGGCAGTGCACATAGCAAAAAAACAAAAAACAAAAAACAAACAAACAAACAAACAAAAACGTAGTTACTAATAAAAATTTTAAAGAAAATTGGGCAGAGCAATAAGATTCTGTTAGTATATAATCAAGGAAATACTCTCTTTAAAACAAAGGTAATGAATTAGTGGAAGAGCTGAAGAATGAAATAGGATGATGAGACTTCCCAGAGATTAGCAACGACAGGACATCACAATCACTCCTCGACAGGATTGACCAAGAAAGGAGGTTGTGTTAACCAGAATCCAAAGACTACGGTCAGCCAGAGGAAGCCGGAACCACAGGGCACCTGAAGGAGTAAGCTGGAACGACAGAGAAAAAACTAGAGGTGGCTGGAGACACCGCTCCAGACAGAGGGGGAGGCAAATTCCTTCCATGTCTGCATCAGTGCCACCGTTGATCAAATGTTCCAGGAAGCCAGCTGACACGGCAGCCTGGCAGTTACAGCCTGCAGCAGTCAGCGCCAAAGTCCAACAGTCAGTGGGAGATGGGCAAGATGGGATCTGAATGGAGGGTGACCGGGGAGCAGAGGACCTATTTTAAATAATAGGCAGGATGGTCAGATCAGGTAGGATGTGACATTTGAACAGGGACCTGGAGATGAGAAGGAAGATGCCATGGGGAGATCAGAGGAAAGTATTCCAGGCAAAGTAACAGCAAACTAAAGGAGGAAAAGACCTTGTCAAGCCTGAGCAAAGACATGAAGACGACATGTAAGGGGGTAAATGATGGGAGATGTAATCAGACAATTGGAGATCAGGCACTGTGGAAAATGAGCATAATACTGCTTAAAACTTGCCGGCCACGCTTAGGGGAAAATGACTCTACTCTCATCTTGTAAGAACAGTGAAGAGAACTAGGGCAAAATTCTCCAGCTATGTTCCTTGCCTATATCTCCCCAACCTCAACAATGCACATATATTTAAACTAACTGGAGATTTGTAAGCATACACCCAAAGAGAACACATGCCACACCACCACCACACTCTGCCTTCCATGGGAATGTAGAGAAAGTTCCAGTAAACCTCAAACTGCTAACTTAACTGCTAATATAAGCCCTGGCATCCTCATTTTCTACTGATTCTAAGCACCATAATTAGGAAATCTCTGTGGCATGGTTCCATTACTCTATTGTTCTTTATTTTTATTTGATTAGCCAACATATAGTACATCATTAGTTTCACATGTGGAGTTCAGTAATTCATCAGTTGCATATAATACCAAGTACTCATCACATCATGTGCCCTCCTTAATGCCTGTCACCCAGTTACCCCATGCCCCCACCCGCTTCCCCTCCAGCAACCTTGTTTGTTTCCTAGAGCTCAGAGTCTTTCATGGTTTGTCTCTTTCTCTGATTTTTTCCCATTCAGTTTTCCTTCCCTTCCCCTATGATCCTTTTTGCTGTTTCTTGTATTCATTCCACATATGAGTGAAACCATATGATAATTGTCCTCTGATTCATTTTTCACTCAGTATAATACCCTCCAGTTCCATGCCCATCAATGTAAATGGTAAGATTTCATCTTTTGATGGCTGAGTAATATTCCCTTGGGTGTTTGTGTGTGAGTGTGTATGTGTGTGTACACTACATCTTCTTTATCCATCCATGTGTGGATGGACTTCTCGGCTCTCTCCACAGTTTGGCTATTGTGGACATTGTTGCTATAAACATTGGGGTGCACATGTCCCTTCAGATCACTACATTTGTATATTTGGGATAAATCTCTTGTAGTGCAATTGCTGAATCATAGGGTAGCTCTATTCTTAACTTATTGAGAAACCTCCGTGCTCTTTTCCAGTGTTTACCAGCTTGCATTATTTTTTTAAATGGTGAGCTTTTTAATTTTTTTTTTTAAGATTTTATTTATTTGACAGAGAGAGATCACAAGTAGGCAGAGAGGCAGGCAGAGAGAGAGGGAAGCAGGGTCCCTGCTGAGCAGAGAGCCTGATGCGGGGCTTGATCCCAGGACCCTGGTATCATGACCGGAGCTAAAGGCAGAGGATTTAACCCACTGAGCCACCCAGGCGCCCGGAGCTTTTTTTAAAAGTAAGTTATTCACTGGGTGTGGTGCATAAACAATGAATTTTGGAACACTGAAAAATTAAAAAAAAAAAAACCTCCAAAAAGAAAGTTCTTAATGAGAAATTTCTCATTAATTTGAACTGTATAGAAATGGTCTTTTGTCAAATATAGTATTGCTATGCAGTTATTAGTGACTTTAGACACTATCAATTTTATACTGTATAGACTCATTATCTTCATGATCTTCTACATATCAACTTATCAACCAAAATTTATTTAAATAAACTGATAATTATGGAAAACATTTTCTGTTTAAAAATTTATGGCGAAGACAGTACAAATGACAAGAAAAGAAAATTTTAAAAAAATTTTTATGGAGGACTAAGTGATAAATGAGATTAAGGTATATCAGATATTCATTTGTTCAGGTTATTAGTTCTTAAGTACCTACCATGTACCAACCATCATGGCAAGTACTGAGGACACAACTGGGATATGGTCCTAGACATAGTCTTTGACCTCCTAGAGATTTATAATTAATAACTACACTGCTGTACTTCCTGTGGCAGTTACAATGATGCCTTTGCACCGAGTAGGTATTCAATAACTGTATGTCAAATGAGTGAACAAGTGACTCTATTTCATGTATTAATTTCATAAAAACGAATCAACTTCCATAAGTTAACTTCCAATAGCCAGATACGTACATGTCAGAATACCAAAAAGTTTAAACCGAAAACTTGGCTTTATTTAGTTGGTGTATGATTGTTAAAGTTCAGAACTGAAATGGTATATGAAAAATGGTATATCACTGAAAACAATATGAAAACATCTAAAAATTAAAGAACTGAGTAAAGTTTTGGAAAGGCAAAACAAAAAAAGATGAGAGAGAAAAGCCTAGACTGACCTTCCCAATAATAGGGAAGGATTAGCAATGACTGGAAAAAATAGCACAGCTGATAATCCAACAACTCAGTACTTGCTACAACTTTGAATAAAATATTGCCCTTTTTAAAACTGTATGATAGACTGTAGAAGCAAATTAGCATAGCATATAGAACAGAAAGGGTAATGTCCATTATTTCCAATATTTCTCTGGAAAATTATACCCGAACTTCCCTTAATGGAAGTATATAAGATGTACAAATATGTCAGAGATCAAGTGTTCTCTATATACTAATACAACTTTTCCCCATTTTTACCCATTCTTACAAACTTTCATACCTGCAAAAATTATCTAGCATGGTATATTGACAGGGATATGACCACAGAGAAGATGAAAATCTCCTATTATTATCTACTATATGATCAGTATGCTAATTAACCTAAAAGTAATGCTTACTATATCAATCTCTGATTGTCTTGAAACCTGAAACTTTATGATATTTGGTAATATAAATATTAGAACATTACATTTTTAAAGAACCAAGTCAGGATCAATGAAAGAGTAACCACATGAATAGGACTGCATGTCAGCCTTGTGCTAGACACTAGCGAATATTATGTACAAATAATACCTAAAGAAAAAATAATGAAGAATCCAATCTCCACCATTTCACATAATCAAAATATAGGCTGAAAATAATTTTGTCAACTCACAAGAGAGAGATATTCTACTAAATGTGGCCAAAGATCTGCTTTTCTAAGGAAATAAAAGGAGTTCATTGTATCCAGATTTAGGATAAATCTGTTCGTGCAAGCAAAGGCATCTGTTGTTACTAGTATTTTTGTGTATATATGAATATGAATTGAACATGAGTTTTACTTTCATAAGCTTCTTTGTCCATGTAGTTTTTAAATGCAAAAGTTCTGGAGAGATTTAAAGGGCAGTAGTCTTCCCCAGATTCTAAAGAGCGTAGGATGTATTTTAACTAGAAAGAAGAATGCTGGGAAACAATATGCCTGTTTAGCCCAGTTACTCAGAGTTTTTTTTTTAAGTGTTATAATGGCCTTGTATTTGTGAAAAAACAAAAACCACTACAGCTCTCTGGTAACAGGAATATACCAAGGAAATCGGAAACGTCCCCAGGCGTAGCACAATGGAATGAGGTCAGGAATCAGAAAAGCAGGGAATATATTTCTTCCTTTAAAATTGGATGAGCAGATATCCAAAGAAAACGGCTGTTATGATGGTTGATTATCCCAGTTAAGCCTGGGCTTTTAACCTGGTTCTAGCTTTCCTCATTTATCAGTATGAAAATTTGACCATGCATGGCCAAGTTCCATCTCCGCAGAAAAAACCGACAGAGGCATTAGAAATGCTGATTCTGGAGGCAAACAGAACTGGGCCCCAGGCCTGGCTCTGCCCCTTCTGGCTATTTGACCTTGAGTAAGTGATTCACCTTCACAAACTTCATCAGTTTCATGGGATGGTAGGGACCGTAGGAGATAGAGCTTATCCATCACAGAGGGGTTTCCTTCCAGGTCTAGAGACCTGCCCTGACCTCTCTCCATGTCCTATTTGCTCTGACTCTGAGGAAAAGTCTGATTAGTACATCTGGAACGAATACATATTCAACACTCAGCTCTAAGGAGCAAGCACAACCACCAAAATCACAGAGAGCAAAGATATGTTCTGCTTTTCTGTGCCTTAAAATCTTACGTGGGAAGCCTGTCCTGGTTCAGCATTGTCACGGTTGGTGGGTGAAGATCTTCCAATGCGGCTTCTACCTATAACCGAGGTGATACTTACACTCTGCTTCTCTCATTTTTCTTATTTCTCAACAAGTTTAGAAGCCTGATGGGGAAGAGAAGTGCCCTTCTTCCCAGGTGTCCCTTTGGAAGTCCCCATATTCATTATTATTACTACTATCACTGGTCTTTCACTGATTTGGGAAAGGGGAAAGGGTTAAAAATATTCCATACTCTGGAGGATTCAGAATTTAGAATTCCAGCATTCCTCAGGAGTTCATTAACATCTACTGGATAAATTACAAGATAATGGAACTGAATGGAACTTAAAGCCCATTTAATTGAATGCCGCTTTTGTACAAATAGAAACCTTTGTTCTTAAGTTTATCCCAGTCCTATAGGTAGCTTCGGGCAGAATCCAGACACAGCAGCAGCTTTCAGACTTCTGACTCTCTAGGCTCCCAGTCTAGTGTTCTTCCCACTCCCTATTTGACACCTGCACTAAGTGAACAACTCATTCTGTTTTAATTTTGCTTTTTTTTTTTTGAACTACTAAGTATTTCTCTCAATTTAGATTTGGGGTTTTTGGAGAGAAACAAAGAACCTTAGAAAGAAGGGGGCAGGGGAGCAGGGGAAATTAAGAAGCTTAGTTCACTCAGTTTGACTCAGGACAGGAAGTACTATATTAATATTAGTTTATTTTCATTTCTGAAAGATTTGCAAGCCCTGTGGTTCACCAAATGTAGACCAGCAACATCAGCGGCATCTGGGGACTTGTTAGAAAGGAAAATTCTTGAGCCCATCCCAAACCTACTGGATTAGTGTTCCAGAACTGCCATAACAAAATAGCACAGGCAGGGTGACTTGAACAACAAAAATGTATTGTCTTGCAGCTCGAGGCTAGACATTTCAGAGTAGGGTATCCACAACTTTGATTTCTCCTAAGGTCTCTCTCTCTTTCTCTGACTTGTAGATGGCCACCTTCTTGCTGTGTCTTCACATAGCTTTTCCTATGTGTGAGCATCCCTAGAGTGTCTTCCTCTTCTTAGAAAAAAAAAAGTCAGGGGCACCTGGGTGGCTCAGTGGGTTAAACCTCTACCTTCGACTCAGGTCATGATCTCAGGGTCCTGGGATCGAGACCCACATCGGGCTCTTTACTCAGCAGGGAGTCTGCTTCCCCCCTCTCTCTCTCTGCCTGCCTCTCTGCCTGCTTGTGATCTCTCTCTCTGTGTGTCAAATAAATAAATAAAAATCTTAAAAAAAAAAAAAAAGAGGGCGCCTGGGTGGCTCAGTTGGTTAAGCGACTGCCTTCAGCTCAGGTCATGATCCTGGAGTCCCAGGATGGAGTCCTGCATCGGGCTCCCAGCTCCACGGGGAGTCTGCTTCTCCCTCTGACCTTCTCCTCGCTCATGCACTCTCTCAAATAAATAAATATTTTTAAAAAAAGGAAAGAAATGAGTTATGTTGAATTAGGACCCCACTTTATGACCCTCACTTAATCTTAATTACATCTTTAAATGCCCTAGGTCCAAACACAGTCACATTCTAAAGTACTGGGGTTAGGGTGTCAACATGTGCCTTTGGGGAGACACAATTCGGTCTCTAATACCTATTGAGTAAAAACCTCAGAGGTTGGGGCCCAGCAATCTGTGTCCTAATAAGTCCATCAGGTGATTTTAATGCAAGTTAAAGTTTGGGAGCTCCCGTGCAAGCCAGCAAGAACACCCGCTCATCCTGAGGAAAGGGTAGTTTGGGCTGAAGAGATAAACTTATTGTGAGGATCTACAGATTTTTGAGGAAGAGCTGATTCTGGCATTCTCTCTTTCTCTCTTTTTCTCCCTCTCTCTCTCTCTCTCTCTCTCACACACACACACACACACACACACATTAATCTAGGTCCAGAAGACCTCAGGACCACTGTTGTTTTGGCAAACATGAGCATGTGAAATAAAGGGAGCTATGGGGCTCAGGCTTGGCGAGGACCTAGCCACCAGAGGCATGACTGGGAGTGTCCATCCAATACTATGTGAGTGCTAGAAGTTCGTGCAGGAGCCAGCAGATTCAACTCCCCATTATTCTTGCCAACTGGACTTTGGAAGTGGACTGAAGTTCTTGGATTGACCAACCACCCTAACTGGATTGTTAGATAATCCTGGAAGTGGCAGGATCTCAAAAGAGAACTAATGCCCTATTTTAACACATTGAAGCCCACCTTAAAATGCAAATATAAAAAGGACGTCGGGATAGCTCAGTCCGTTAAGTGTCCAACTCTTGATTTCAGCTCAGGTCATGATTGCAGGGTCATGGGACAGAGCACCACGTCAGGCTTCCCGCTCAGTGGGGATTGGGCTTGAGAGTCTCTCTCCCTCCTCCTCTGCCCCTCCCCCGTTCATGTTCTCTCAAATAAATAAATAATTTTTTAAAATGCAAATATAAAGTAGAAGAGGTCATAAATTATTACATCATTATTGAAATTAATTAACCTAAAAGAAAAGAAAGATCACTGTGCTTCCTGCGTGAGGCAGGAAGGAGAGAGTAAAAGAGAAGGACACGTTCTGGGCTTTAAAATCCTGGCTGGCACTCGGAATCCCCTGAGAACATTATCAATAAATGGATTTCACAGTCATGGGACTCAAGCCTGGTCTTCTGAGTAAGCAGAAATTTGTAATAACATACAGAATTAATTGAATTAGCAGTTCATCATTATTAAGCATCAGAGATACAAAAATAGTACTCACGCTTTTTGTCACATATTTATAGGAACGGGAAAAAGAAAAGAAGAGAATAAAGGGGGGCGCCTGGGTGGCTCAGTGGGTTATGCCGCTGCCGTGGGCTCAGGTCATGACCTCGGGGTCCTGGGATCGAGTCCCGCATCGGGCTCTCTGCTCAGCAGGGAGCCTGCTTCCCTCTCTCTCTCTCTCTGCCTGCCTCTCTGCCTACTTGTGATCTCTCTCTGTCAAATAAATAAAATAAAATCTTTAAAAAAAAAAAAAAGAAGAAGAGAATAAAGGGAGAGAAGCTTATCACAGATAATTCCCGATTAGAATTTAGATATTATGAAATGGTAATACTGATAGGGGAAATGGATTCAAAACTACTTCCCCCCTCTGTCTTTCTTACCCCGTCACAGGCTTCCTGCAGGAAGATGTCGGCACCTGACCTGTTCAGCACACACAGGCAGGCCACTCTCTGGTGATACGTTAGGATGCCACCACTTTAGTGCTCGTACCAGGACCTCACACCCATTTTGAAATCTTAATATGATTGCTCAAGAATAAAACATCTTTTGTCAGAATTCAGATTGAACTTGAAAGAGCTATTTCTTCCTAGGCTAATGAGCTCAACAATCACCTGCGGTAGTTATAAAAGGGATTCTAAACATTAACTCAACTTCTCACCTCCCCATCCCCAAATGTGAAATAAATTTGGCAGATTTCAAAACAAATTAAGCAAAATAATTTCCTTTTGCAGTTTTGGGATGATTGGTTATACTGTCTTCTTGTCATGTATCTGTTTCTAAAAACTCCTTTTCCTTTTCTACCAAACTTAGTTTGCTTTAATATAAAGGTTTTGCTTCTGTTATTCATTTTCTAGAAGCCACTTCCTTATTTCTTGAAATTAGCCTCTGTATGTATGCCAGACAGGACTGTGTGTTTTATCTTCCTAACATCAACAGAGATGACTAGAAACTCTTACATGGGTATGAATTCTATCTCTATCACAGGCCCCCAAAATCAATTGCCCATAAATCAGGACAGGTTTGTGTAATACACAATAAGTTGTGACAAGATCCTTGCAGAGATTTTGATCAAAGCATAAAACTAACATATATGTTGCCTTGTTTATTCCAAACAGCTTCTTCTATACCATCAAAATTTTTTGTTAGTTTTTACTTTTGTCCTTCTTTTTGCAAACTTTTCTGTTATTTGCCACCACATTTGACCCTTTGAACTATAATTTCTAGAAGGTCATCGGTAATAACTCATTGCTATAAGTGTCACATTCATCTGTGAATTCAACTGTGTGGCAGTTGGCAGTCTCAACTCACTTGAGAGACTTCCCATAGATAATATCACAAAAAGTTTGCCTTTAAATAACTCTCTTCCATCTACTTTAGATACCAATGGTGAAGAGGCTTCAAATTAATTTTGATAGTTGTAGTTAAGAATGTTAATTAACTTGTTTATATCATACTTGCCTCCCAAACCTGAATGTGAAAACAATATACAGTATAATTATTCTTTAGAATCTATCCCTGTGTCTCCACATAAATTTCACACCTGTCCCAGATCTTTCTTCGGAGCTTTGTGATCTGTTAGCAACCTTAGACAGCTACCTGTTGGAATTTAAGAACCAGTGGGACCATTCTATGGGATTCCGGTGGTTTGACTGAGCGCAGCTCTTCTCCTGAAAGCACTAAGATAAACAGGTATATAAGATAAAATGTAGCATTTGCATACACTTCCCATTGCTGTTTGGCACAATCATTTATTGAGTTCTTTTGCAGACTAAGGAATGTAATAGGTCCATGGAGTTATGAATGAGCTAGTCTCCTCAAACCTCAAGGAGCTTATAGTACAAAATGAAAATGTGTAGGGTCATGACACAATGTTTTCCCTTGAGTGCCAACTTTAAGCAAGACGTTATACAGGGAAGGGGTGAAATAAACATGGAACTGTCTTCCAGGAGAGAGGGGAGAGGAGGTGAAAATAGCAGGGTCAAATAGGAGAGAGGAGGGGAAAAGAAAGCTGAAAATGACAAGTATCATCAGTGAGGCATAAAGTGCACTGGGGCTTAAAAGGAGGATAGCAAGATGAGCAGGAATGATCAGAGCTGAGCTTGTGCTATTTTAATAATAATTAGAAGAGATTCTCAGAGAAATTTCTTTTTATGAGAAGGAGTCATGTAGAAAAACTCTAAAAATGGATATTAAAATTATTTTTCTGTGTGTATCAAAATAACAGGATACGGTGTACTTGATGGTGTATGCTAAATAGAAACACATTTGCATAGCATCTGATCTGCAGTTTTTCAAATGCTTTTGTTGGAAGTTGACAGAAGCCTCCCAGGTGTCAGTGTTTTTGCCGAAAGACATTTTCCATTCCCACATCTCCACACACAGTGAGCATCATATTATATGCTAAGAGGACATTGTCAAATTTTAATCTAAAAAGAATCCTGTGATCTGCCAAATAATTTTTAACTCCAGATATAACTTCCATCAGCAAATGTAACATGAAAAATAAATATGCAACTGGCTCTTAGGGTCCATGTGTTGAGCATTTGGAAAAATTAAGCTTCTAGAGAGTGCCATCTTAGTGCTCTTCTGTGACTAAACCAGGCACATTGTACTCTAAAATATTCAATGTGGTATCTTTCTAAGGGACAGAAGGTAGTAAATAATTAAATCACAATATTAAAAAGGGAGAGGTGTTACATGGTAAAACCAAACTCTCTAACGCAATTCATATTTCATACCTTGCCTTTGTGGCCTTATATATGTATAGACTTTATTTTCTCCGTGTTTTTGCTTTATCCAACAAGGCTCCAAATCCCATAAATGTTAGTACTGCATTGTCTCTGACTTCTCTACTGAAAGAAGGTCTACTTCCCCCATCTTTTTACCTACTAAGTCCTGCCTAGGACTAAAGAGAAATGAAACCCAGAGGGACACAGGGTCAACATTAGGTATTTTATGAGCAAAAGGTGGATGCAGGCTATCATCTGAAGAGCAGACTTGTATATTAAAAGCTGCCCATAGTTCTTAATACTCGGAGAGCCTGTCAACAAGGAAGTTCAAAAGCTGTCATCCCGGGAGGTATTCAAAATTGGAAAGAGGAAAAACACACAGGTATCTGGAGATAAGAAGGAAGGTTCAGACTTCAGGCAGCTCAACTCATTCTGCCAAATACGTCCACCTCACCCAGGGCTATTTTCCATGAGTCACTGGAATGTTCATCTGCTTTCACTCCATGACGTCACAAAGGTGCCATTCCACCTTGGACCCGCCTCATCCTTTAAGGCTTTACTCAGAATCTGCCTCCACCCTATTTCCTTACTTTGAATCCCCAATGATCTTTTCCAACTTCCTGTACCGTTTTCAGATCTGTCCTCCACAATTGAAATGAGTGTCTGATCATTGGTACTGTCAGATGAACATGAAACAACAGTTTACAAAAAGAACAACAGTTTTTTAAAAAGAAGATGAAAACCAGGCACATTTGGGGCACCTGGGTGGCTCAGTGGGTTAAGCCTCTGCCTTTGGCTCAGGTCATGATCTCAGGGTCCTGGGATTGAGTCCTGCATCAGACTCTCTACTCAGCAGGGAGCCTGCTTCCCCCTCTCTCTGCCTGCCTCTCTGCCTACTTGTGATCTCTCTCTGTCAAATAAATATATAAAATCTTTAAAAAAAAAAAAAAAAAAGAAAGAAAGAAACAAAGAAAGAAAGAAAAGAAAACCAGGCACAGAAAACCTGGACAAGGCTGGGGCAGAAAATAAGTCAGTCCAGTGAGTGGGTCAGCCCTCAGAGAAATTCACATACAGGTGATCACAAGGTGGAGCCCAGAACTAATGAAGCATTCTACAAAGGAAACATTTTCTGAGTACCTGTGCCAAAATATAAGGTCAAAGTAGTAGTTCAGAACCACACATTGGAAACAAGGCCAGGAGGGCAGGAAAGTAGTGAATATGACGGCAGGCGGCAGACCTCAGAATCCAGAGAGATTCTAAGAAGCCAATTTTCAGGTGTGCGGGGAAGCATAAATGACAGTGTATATCTGAAGTAGCTCCCCATTCTTCTCCCTGGCGGCACCACTCTTTCCAATCTCTCCCAGGAATCTTGGCCACGTGACCTCATCTTAAAGAGATCTATTTAAAGCAACTCATGTCTGATTTGAGGCCCTAGAAGGGCACATAACCTTGCCTATGATGGGGGAAATCAGCCCCGAAAGGCAGGGATCATAGCAGAGTACTTTGATTTTTCTGCTCTTTATTCCTAAGTCTGATCTAGAAAAAAATAAATGTGGAAAAATAGAGGATTTTTGCACATATTTAAAGTTAGGTTATTTTTAATGTCCTATTAAGGTATTCTTTGGACATACTGCTTATAAAAGAATGAATATCTCCATTTTTTTAAAATTCTGTGTTCTTATGCCCTTCCCATACTTTGTGGTATTTGATTGCCTTTATTGTGCTTTATAGATGCTGCCCTACCACAGCCCCCTGAAGAGTTATCACATAACTATTTCTGAAGAATTAAATAAGTTATAAAAGTATGTTTCACAGATTCCACACCGGTTCCCACCTGCAGCCACTCGCTGGCATTTCTTTCTGCTTTGAAATAGCAATTTCTGATCCCCAGAGGCTTATCAGAGTGAAACACACTTTTCTTGCTAGTGTATCCAGAGGGCTAAATCAGCAATACCTGGGCTTTAAAAAAAAAAAAAAAAGAGAGAGAAAGAAAGAAAAAGAAAAAGAAAGTTGTTGAAATCCCTCCAAAACCCTGTAAAACTCTCAATGGTCACATAAAAGTAAAATAACATTGAATTTGAACTTTTTTTTTTTTTAATATTTGATTTATTTGACAGAGAGAAATCACAACTAGGCAGAGAGGCAGGCAGAGAGAGAGGAGGAAGCAGGCTCCCTGCGGAGCAGAGAGCCTGAAGCGGGGCTCGATCCCAGGACCCTGGGATCATGACCTGAGCTGAAGGCAGAGGCTTTAACCCACTGAGCCACCCAGGTGCCCCTGAATTTGAACTTTTGATTGCCTTTTAGTGAATCAGATATACAAAATGTTCAACAACAAAAACAAATAACACACGTAAAAAATAAAATGAGTGAATTAAAATTGTGAACACATAAATGAATAAAACCTCAAACATGGTCAATACTGGAGGCAGAGGAGAACACAAACCACGTTAAATCTTTTAGGAGGTGATGTTCCCACTAGAGGAAATTCTCCTAATGAGTCCCTGAAACCACAAGTTACTGTCCTTCTTTCTCTTAATGTTATAATACCAAAAGTTATGGAGCCAGATATGTGGTCACAAAGCTAGAGAGTACATTAGTCAGCCTCCCTTGCAGCTACATACGGTCACATGACTGAGTTTTGGCCAATGAGATGTGCCTCTAAGTAGTATGTGGCAAATCCGATTTTTGGTCTCAAACCTGTGGCGCCCTTTCCTCATTCCTTACAGGTTGGAACATAATCATGTTACTGGTCACCATGTAAATGAGGACAAGGACAACTGACACAACTGACCTTAAGTGAAACACTTCAGCTATGACTATGGGTATAAAAAAAGAGAGAAAGAGAGAAACGTTAATCTTCTTTAAGCCATTATTGTATTTGAAGGGTCTCTTTGTTTCAGCAGCTTAGCCTTTGCCCTAAGCATTAATTACATCCCTCATTCAAAACTGTCTCCTCCTGCCTTCCCTTAGCTCCAACCTGACTGTTTGAAGAGTGACCAAACACTCCTTTCTACAGAAGATGGAAAACTAACTCCAACTATCTTAACAGTAAAGAAACAGATACAGTTCTCCGTGTACCTATGACTAAGAGCTTAAGTTCCTAGGACCGCAAGAAACCATCAGCTCTCAATCACATATCAGATATTGTTCTAATTAGGACTCTTCTCGTTGTAAAACAAACTAACAAGCAAACAAAAAACACACAGTAAGTCACGTGTGGACTATAAAGCAGGGGAGCTTTAAACAATGGGGCAGATCCATGGAATACCAGCAGGGTCCATGGGAACTGAAGTCAAAGAACTAAAACAACTCATTTTATCTCTCAAGATTCACATAGCTTCTAGTTTCTGCTGCTCTTTGCTGGACAATTCAGCTAGCTTCTAGTTTCTGCTTCTTTCTGCACAATTCCTCTGTCCTCTTTCTTCCTTTTCTTTGCAGACCAGCTCTCTGCTGCAGTTGGGGGTGGGCAGTGTAGTGAGGTCACTAGACACTTGGGGTGTCCATTAACAGTGCTATGTAGAGACAGGTCTCAAAGAAAGGGGTTAGAGCAGAGATGTTCCAAAGTATGTCCATCAAAGATGCTAAATTCTCAAATCTCTTCTCTTTGTCTTTACCAGGACTCTCCTTTGCTACCCTGCCTCCACCACTATGAAAATCCTATTTCTTACACAGAGACCTTCTTTCTAGATCTCTTGGTTCTTTTCATCCCTGATTCTGAGAAGTCACAAAGCATTCAAGCTTATTTCCCAAGGCCCTGAGCTAATACACACACCATTCCCCCCCAAAACTGTCTCAGCCCTTCCCCAAAATTCTACCCCTGTTTCTTTTTATCCTCCTGTGATCTCCCTCTTCTTCATCCAACTAATGTTTCACTTACTGATTTTATCAACATGTGACACCATTGCTCACCCATGGTATGTATCATGGGGAAGCCGAAAAGTCACTACTCACCCTGGGTCTCACTCAATAAGGCCTCAAAATAAACTTCTAATCATCTCTCTGAATTATTGTATACATATTGTCTCTGGCATACTTAAGATATTTTTCATCAAAAACCTTAATAGCCCATTAATAGATACCTGTAGTATATCACAAATTACATTGATTGATTTTTAGAGAGAGAGAGCTTGCATGAGTGGGGAGGGGCAGAGGGAGAGGGAGAGAGAGAATCTTAAGAGGGCTCTACACTCATCATGGAGCCCAATATGGGTCTCGATCACACAACACTGAGATCACGACCTGAGCAAAATCTAGAGTCAGATGCTTAACCAACTGAACCACCCAGGCACCCCTCACAAATTACTTTTAAATAAAACCCCCAATACTTTTATAAATAGAATTATTACATTATAAGTTATGTATTAAAACTATTATTTCTTACACGATAATATTAAAATTTTGTTTTAGTTTTTAAAATACATCTTTTTTTTTTTTAAGATTTTATTTGACAGATAGAGATCACAAGTAGGCAGAGAGGCAGGCAGAGAGAGAGGAGGAAGCAGGCCCCCCACTGAGCAGAGAGCCCGATGCGGGGCTCGATCCCAGGACCCTGGCATCATGACCCGAGCCGAAGGCAGAGGCTTTAACCCACTGAGCCACCCAGGCGCCCCTAAAATACATCTTAAGCAAAGGAAAGAAGGTAGCTCAGAGAGATGGAGAGAGGGAAGGAAAGAGCTTTGCTCAACCTCTGAAAGGCCCTGGCCTGGCTTTAGCTCTCAGCTGCCCCCTTGGATTTTATCCCCCAAACATTCAAACATGTCCTAATGAAGTTTGTGGTTGCAGAGAAGTAAGGAAGAAATAACAAGTAAGCGGACCATACTGGGAAGACTGGCCAGAGAGATAGGAGGGAGATTTCTTTCAAATGGAAAGGTCAGAAGAAGACATGACATTGGACTTCAGAATCAACTTTGTCTAAAGTGAATAATGTGAACATAAGAGAAAGGGACAAAAGCAGAAAAACATAGGGAAAGTAAGAGAAGAGAAGAAGAAATTCATTTTACTAGTCAAGGTTCAATTAAAAAAACATGGTATTCTGTGAACAGACAAGGCCGCTTCTCCATAGCCTTCCACCATCTCGTACATGCCACGAATTACACCATTCTACTTCTCGAGATTCATTTTTTGGGCACTAAGCAGAACCCTCAATAGGGTCATATATTAGGTCTGTAGCAATTATCAGAAACTCTTTATCAATTGCCTCACGTGACTGAGAAGGGAACTAATAAGTTCCAGAAAAAGCAGGCGAGTGTTGATGGGTGGTATGGGAAGACCCACCGTGAAGGTCCCGTGTGCAAGGACAGCCTCACAGGTGCCTGGATGGAGCTTGAGGTGGGCCATACAGACTCTGGCCATACCCACAGGGGAGACTAGGATAAAATGCCCAATTTTGCCTATATTACTATTTTTCCCAGAGCCATTCTGGAAAGAAAGCAAATGATAAAAAAGGGAATCAAGGCTGCCCAGTGCATCAACGGAAGACCCACGAAGGCAAGATCTTTGTCTAATTTGTCTCTGCTTGATCCCAGAGCCTACAACACTGACTGGCACTCAAATATTTGGAGGATGTGTAAACAAACGTCTACCCCGTGTCGAGCCCTGTGCTCGCTACTTCACCTACATGAGCTCAAGTAAGTCTCACCCATAAACACGGATGAGGAAATTGAGGTCCACAGAGAATCAGAGCCTCGCCTGAGGTCATCCAGCCCGTGAATGGCAGTGCCAGAATTCAAATCGTCGTCTCATTGACTAAGGTCAGTGTTATTAAGTACCGTGAAACACTTCTTCACCAGACAGGAAACCAGACCATGACTACAGCACACAGTAATCTCAGTTTGGCACAACCGACTCTGATGATAGCATCCTTCAGATGGAAACTGGAGGAGCCAGTCTTGAGGGAAGGCTGAGGGGGTGTGGAATGTAAAGTGAACTGACTGCGTTTTATGGTCTCAAATTTGGTCCGCCTGAAGTTTAACTGGGACCAGAATTAGTTCAAAGCACCAGTGAGGGGCACCTGGGTCGCTCAGTGGGTTAAAGCCTCTGCCTTCAGCTCGGGTCATGATCCCAGGGTCCTGGGATTGAGCCTTGCCTCGGGCTGTCTGCTACGTGTGGAGCCTGCTTCCTCCTCTCTCTCTCTGCCTACCTCTCTGCCTACTTGTGATCTCTGTCTGTCTAATAAATAAATAAAATATAAAAAAAAAACCCACCAGTGAAAAGTTATTTTTATCTCTGCCTCTCTCTTTGCTTTGAAATCCTATAGAAGAAAAACAAAAACTGGTCCTTCATTAAGCCAGTGGCATCAGAAACTATCACATCAATGTTGAAAAGCACCAGGTAATTTCTTAGTTTCAGAAACCTCAGGTTGCCACCAGCGAAATCCCAAGAAGGCTGTGATCACCAGTTACTCAGAAATATTTTGATGATTCTTTGGGAGATTCAAACGAGATTCATTCTATATATAATAATTTCTATTAATCATCGCAAGCTCAAAGATGTTTATTTTACCCTAGGACTCTATAAAATAATAAATGGCAGAACAATGAAAAGACAGGAGGAATAAGGGGGAGGAAGTATCTATAGAACAGTGCCATTCATTTTGTATTCTTTACTCATGGACTTTGTCAGGTGACATTGTGCATTCAGGCTGAGTCTGCTTCTGAACGTCTCTACTGAGTGCCAGAGAAGTGTGATGCAACATTCACTAAGCTCACGGCCAGCCTTGTGCTAGCTAGTAAAGAACGGAAATGAGTCATCCGTTTTCACCCACACTCTTGAAACTAAACCTGAAAGGGAAAAAGTCTAATACAAAAATACAGCCCCATCTCGTTTATTGCCCTGTCCACATCTACAAGAACGGTGCCTGACCCGAAGGTTTATGGCATAGATGTTTAACAAATATTTGTGGAGGGAATAAATAAGTGAATTTTTTTTTCATTCTTCCTCCAATCCAGGACAAGAGAGCAATGCTGATGACCCACAGAACTCTTGAGTTTGCTGAGACTCAGACGGACTTGTATCATGGTCCACGTAGACCTCTAACAGGCATTGTTAACTCACCATGTGTAAAACAGAGCTCTCAGTTTCTTCCCGTATAAACCCATCCCCCCACCCGCAACCTTCTCTCAGAAATGTGCTTCCACCTAGCCAGTTGCTCAGGCAAAATCTTAGAAGGGGTTTTTGATTTGTCTCTGCCCCTCATTCCCCGTATCCAAACTCTTAGCAAGTGAGCTCTGCTCCCAAAATATATCCTGAATCTCTCTGACTTTATCTTCTACCACACCGCCCCTCCTGCCCTTGCCTTGCTGGTTTGCCTGCTTCTGTTTGAACATTTCCATGGCGAGGACTTAGCAATGGCTCTTTGTCTATACAGAACCCCCTTCCTCTGGATCTGCCTGTGGCTGATTCCTTCTCATTCTGGCTTTGGCACGAATGTTTCCTTATCTGGAGTGCCTTCCCGGAGTGATGTTGACGCTCTCCACAATACCCACACACCAGGCATATTCTAGCACAGCACTCTGTTTTGTTTCCTCTTTGGAATTTAAAACTCTCTGAAGTTACATTATGAATATATATGCTTACTTGATTATTGTATGTCACCCGACTAGGATATAATTTGGTAAAAATAGGGAACTTATTAGACTTGTTCTTCATCCTATCTCTTAAACTTCAAAAAGATGTTTCTGGAAGCGTTTGAGCCATTTTTGTGCCTATATTTGGTACTTTTGTTGAGTAAGTGGTCATTAGTTTACAGAGAGTCTGCAAGCAGGCGAAAAACCGTGATTGTGACTGAGTCCTTTAACACTGGTTTTAGAGCAGAATCTGATAGCCCTCTCTTCACTTTTAAACTGCCAGTGTATCACAGAGCTAATTCTGACACATCTATATAAAATTAATTTCCTCAATTCTATGTGTATAGCTTTCAATTTTTTCTAAATATTATGCACATCCGGCCTGGCCATTATAGCTAAATGATTCTTTTAATCACATATTTCCAACTGCCTCTCTGCCTCACCCCCTCATTTTTTACTTACACTGATAATTTCCTAAATGTAAGCAGTTTCGTTTTAAATGCTGGCAGAAAAAAAGAAATTCTTCTCTGCAGTGGCAGAGATAGCTGTTGTTACCTAGCCAAGTGCTGCTTTGGTAGCTAAGTTCTCATTAGAAAGCTAACTTTCCAGAGTAGTTCTGAGGTGCCATTTGGAATGATTTCACGTTACTGAGCTGGTGTGCCCTGTCGTGACAGCCCGAGGCTACTTGCCCTGGAGTGTCACAAAATGACACCTGTCCTAATCATCACTAAAAAATCTAAACCCGTAAGCCTGATCTTCAAAGTCTCAGAGTACTGTCTGCTTCTACATGAGGAGAGATTTGATTTTTTAAAATCATTTTTAATGATTTTTTTAGCTTATTGCAATAACTGACCCTTCACATTTAAATTAGTTGCATTAGTTGTCATTGCAAACAAAGCTGCATTTATATTTTTAGGTTTATTTCACAGTACTCACCATTTGCCCATCTGTCTATCTACTTGTACTCAAATTACAATGCAATTCTAATGGGATATGCACTTTTTTAAAATGTCTGCCTTAGAGAGAATGGCAACAACACAAACTGAAAAGGCAAATCCTAGAGAAGAAAAATTAATGCATATCTCTAAGAGGCATAGATCACCAAAGAAATAAATAACAAAAGTAAAAAGGAATCAAAGCTATTCAAGTAACAATCGTCAATATTTTTGTTTTTTTAAACAAGAATTTGTATTTTTTTTATTGAAAATTGCACTGAATGATGAGTTTCCACCTTTACATGAAACAAATGCAGTAATGATAATTCACACTGAAACAAAACACCAGAATAAGACATATTTCTGACACTTGTTTAAGTTTGTTTTTTTGGTCACAAAAAACAGGAATGTACCTCTACAATGGCTCAAAGTAGGCCATCTTGAAAAAAAAAAAGTCAATGATTTACAAAATACAGCATATAATTGGTTGATACAAATCTAATATTTGTTAAAATAGTCACATCTTAAAATGCATCTGCAGTGTTCTTGTATAAAATATTACATGAAGAAAGGAATATTTTATTAATATCTTAAAAAGTGAGTTTGTTCCTAGACTAAGTTACTATAAAAAGTGTTTCCTGAGACATTAAACAAATGTACCATGATTCTTTCTGAAACTCTTCAACTCAAAACTTTCCACTCAATGAAATAGCTGAGGATCTGCAACTGAGAAAATATATTTGAGTACAAGCAATCTGTGAAACACGATACTTTTTCTTTTCTTTCCTCATCATCCAAAGGTATTACTGCTCTTATCAACAACTTGCTTGCCCAGTTTATAGCTCAGACAGCTCTCCACAGGATCCTGTAGTGTCTTCCGTGCTATTTCAGGGCTATGCTTACAATTGTCCAGCACAGGCAAAGAGGGATTTTTTTTGTAGTAATTTGATCTTCCTATTTGCCAAGGAGGTAACCAGCTCCCATAGATCATAGGATGGGGATTTCTTCCTCATGTTTTTGTTTTGATGTTTGAAAGCCCTGTTGCAACATTCTAGAACAAAGTGCTCAGGACCGGCTGTGCCCAAGGGACTGATGCAGGGAAAAGATCTATCTATGCCTCGTGATTTGATGCACAATCTTTAAAAAAAAATAATAAATAATAATATAAAAGCAACAACGCATGTGACACCATGGAAAACATGACTATTTGTATTATTTCTTCATTTTTCCAATTCTGTTCAAATGTAGGATTTTGCAGTAACTTACCAATATTAAGAGCGAATGGATGTTAAAATTATACTGAATGCTGGATTTATTAGTTCCTAGTTAGAGGAGTTTTAAATGGGCCTATTGCTTAGCAGTAGGAACAACAAAATATGGAAGATATTATAACAGCCATTACGAACTTTTACATTTATTTTAGAAAAATAAATATAAAGTCACCTAGGCTAAGCGACAAATAAGTGGTACAGACACTTAATTTTCAGAGAGCCAGAATAATAAGCTTTAAATTACTTTTCCAATTTAAAATGTCACTTGATAAAAAATCATATGAAGGGAACTTGGTCATTACTATTAAAATTAATATCTATAAAAATTAAAAACAGCAGCTCTGCCTTTAGAAATTTATTCTATTGAAATACATACCTGTATGCAAAGACATATGTTAAAAAAAAGTTGATTGCTGTAAATGTTCATTGGTGAAAAGAATGGAAATGACTTTCATGTCTGACAAGAGGGTTCCCAACACACAAAATAAATCCTAGCCTCCTAATGTAATACTATATTGTAATTTAAAAACTGAGTTAGAATTGCAACTCACTGTTATGAAATAATATGTAAGATACTAAGTGAAAAGTAATTCACCAAAATGTGTCTATCACATGCTAACCCAAAGCTATATAAATAGTTGTTTATATATAACAGATCATGAACTTTTGGTTACATTATTGTGAAAGTATAGATATTCCTGGAAGACTATTAATTACATAGAAATATCAGTTGCCTCTGGTAGGAAGCTTTGGGACAAGGAGACAGGGAACAGAAAATTAATTTCATTATACTAACTTCTTTGAATAATTAAAATTTTTGATCAGGCACATACATTTGTTTATCCAAAAATACCTGTAAAATATAAAGGAAGGAAAATTTTAAAATAGTATCCATAATCAAGTAGGGCTCCAATTTCAAAATGATACAAACTAGGCAATGGGATAACGTTTCATTAAAAATGGAAATGTAGTGCTCGCTTCGGCAGCACATATACTAAAAAAAAAAAAAAAAAAATGGAAATGTATTTTAATGGCTCTCAAAAATGTACTGAGCTTTAAAAAAGGTAATTACATAAAACTTGTTGCTATACAATACCTCTGTATAAGCATACTCAGTTTTATTGAATATTGTATATACAGATGTTAAGATCTCATAGGATTTATTTCACTTTGAAAAAAAAACAAATATTGAGATAAGATAATGGTTTGTAATGTCTTAACATTAATTGATTTTTTTTCTTGCAGTTTCTAACCACATCCTCTACCAAAACACTCTACTATAGTTTCTGTATCTTTTCAGTTTCTTTGTAAGTAACAATGATCTTCAAACACTCAAATATTATTTTTAATGGTCAAAATAGTTATAAATTAAGGATATACAAAATAACACAAAGTAGTAGTAATTATTCTTATACATTGAACAATATTTCTTCATGTTATTATGGCTGAGTTCTGATTCTTAAGAATACAGCTGCAGCTGCTTTTTTCAGATGTTCTATAAACACAGACCATAAATTGTATCTCCTATTAGTGAGTGTACTGTCTTCTTCTGGCACTGATACCACAAAGGTTCATGTGCTAATAGTAGTCATTATGAGAAACTTATAAAAAGATTGAGAACAATAATTTTTCACCAATCTGAGACTCAAGGTGAGCAATTGTGATCACTTCATTTTTAATAGAAGAAATTTAAATATTTAAATGTAAAATATTTAATGGAATAAAATGGAAAAATATTGAAACTAATTATTTAAATGGAAAAGTATCTACAGAAAAATGTAGTCATTATGTATTAAATTCAGAGTTCAGTGGATGAAGTGGTTAAAAGGAAAAATCATTGGAAAATATTCTATTTTGTTATTTGGACAAAAAGTAAATACTGTATTTATTTCTAAGCATCTAAATAAAAGAAAAACTAAAGGGAAAACTATAAAATTTGAGCCACCCTAGGCAACTGACATCCAGAAGAATATGTAAGAATATTTTCACAACTTTTCCCAAGGCTATATACCTAATTAAAATATAATAAAAAAATTCAGGTATTTTTAAAATCCCACCTCTTTTTGAATAGAATGTTAGGTGTTTGAGCTTGGTAACAGGATATAGTCCACATTTTACATTACCAAACAGAGACAAAGAAAAAGCAGGCAGGCAACCATAAAATGCTCAGTTCCAAGCTATTAATTCTTCAAAGTTTGAAACGGCTAATAACACAAATTGGGACATCTCATGAGGATGTCGTCCTGTTTAAGTATAACTACTCTTGAACTTCTGTGGAAAAGAGTGGATGTGAACACTAAAAATTCTCAATCTAGTAAATGAAAGATATTTGACAATTAATCCCTCTGGGTGAGTATATCCGGCCAAACTCTGATTTCTGTGCTTGGCTTAAGCTCCTATTAAGGTCAGACAAGTATAGAATTGGGTTGAAGGATCAAAATCCTAGAAACTTTTCTAAGTACCCTAATTAGAAAGGGAGCAAACGTAAATTTTCTGTAAATTGGAGGGTTCCATTTTGTATCACTATCACCTGAATTCTTATACTACAAGAAGATGAGGAAAACTATTTAATATTTATATCTATTTTGGAAAGGAGGAAAGAAGGAAAAGAGGGAGGAAGGGAAGGGAAGGGAAAGTGGGGAGGGAGGGACGAAGTTTACATGCTTCACAGTTTCTCCAGGATGCAATTGCATTTATCCTATAGTTATCGTATAGGATAACTATTATCAGAATCTTCCTAAAAATGGCCTGATCTAGGCAGCACTGCTGTCGCAAATTTATTTTCAAGGACTCTTTGCCACCGATTCTATACGCACTTCATCAGTGACTTCTCCCCTACTGGTGTCTCTTTTCCTATAAAGTACGTTTTCTCCCAGAAGTTAACTACGATGATAAAGAAAATGTTGCTTAGAAACTGGCATTTCACTCTTGGTCATTTAAAGACTGAAATGACCTACAGATCCAAGGGAAGGAAGCTGTCAGTCATTCATTACTCATGCCCTCATTGGAGCAGACACTACCTATTCGCTGTTCCTTGTTGTTCAGCAATCACCATTATACAGCCTACAGTTTGTTTCTTCGAACACCTTCGAACCTCTGTCTGAGGGCTTTCTCTGCATGATCAGAAGGAATGTAATAGAGAGTGGATGCCCTCAGCAGCAGCCCTCAACCAATAAGAATGCGGGTTTTACATCATCTCTCAGAGAAAGCCAATAGAAATGAGCCCCAGTGGCTTACAGTGGTCACTTCTCACTAATATACACTTTTTGAGAATCCCCCCCCCCTTTTTTTGTCTTCTCCACTTTTCTACTGAGACTTCTTGAGACATTCCAAATAAACTACTTGCACTTGAATCCTTATTTAAGAGTCTGCTTCTGCTGGGGAACCCAACCTAAAATACTCATTCATTCTTTATATAAGAACATCTATTTAGTATATTCTAGGGACTAAGAAATGTGACCAGCAATAGGAATAAAATGTGAATCCTGAGGAAAAGTAAGTGAATATTTTCAAGCAGGGAGCTCTATTATGCACTTCTGCAAATTCCTATCATAAGAGTTCACCTTCTATAATTAGCTTTGCTTGTCATTGTTCATCCTTTTCTTCAGTCAAGACCAGGTAGTGATTACCTGGCATTCAGGCAATTTTTTTTCTTTATCAAGTCATGTTTGGTTTCCTCATCTCTCTCAGCACTTTCAACACTTCAACCTACTCATTCAATTTGAACATCTTCATTCTTATTTTCTCTCTACTTCTGCAACATTCTATTGGCTATTCTTCATGATAAAGCAAAATATCACATCACTGTAGCCAATAAGACTATGTCCCTGTTCTCATTTCCAAAACCTTAATTGTCATTCATTTGGGTATGTTCTCCAATGGGGTGAAAGCAATTTCCCAATATTCAGCCATCTTTAAATGTCTCATCCTAGTTCCAGTAAATCATTCCCGTGACAAACCACTTACAAATATATTTTTACATTTAATCCACAAGTAGTTCCAAGACAGGAATTATTATATGTATTTCATAGATTAGAAAACTGTGACTTTCTGTCTTGAAGGTTTTGATATTTCCAAATATTCTATTGCACTCACCCCACAATCATATACAAAGAATTTAAATACATTTTTCACACGTTCTTTGTAATCATTCATGAGAACCTGTAAAATGGTCGATGCTCAAATGAGCCTTCTGGCATTTCAAGAATCATAAGCTTATCTTTTATTCTCACTGACCAGTTATTAAGATGATCTTCAAATGATTTCATTAGTAATGAGCTATTGTGTGTCATTCACTAGTGATGTGTTGTCTCTGAATTCAGGAAATAGTTCTAAAACAAAATACCCAGGGGACACCTGGGTGGCTCAGATGGTTAAGCATCTGCCTTCAGCTCAGGTCATGATCCTGGGATCAAGTCGGGTATGGGGCTCCTTGCCCAGCAGGGAGCCTCCTTCTTCCTGTGCCTCTTTCTCTCTCTCTGTCTCTCATGAATAAATAAATAAAATCTTTAAAAAAAAATCTAGGAAATTTTCCAGTGGCACATATACCAGTTAACATCTCAGTTTTCCGCCACTAGACTTTCCTTTAAAATGTTTGAACTCTTGGTCCTGGCAAGGCCACCTCACTGGTATCTAGGGAAATGGTTAGGTAGCAATTTTTCTTTAAGAAAACACTCTGCTTTTATTTATTATTGTTATTTTATTTTCTCTCTTGGAAATTTTACTGGTCTGCAGGCAGCCCCCGCCTCCTGCCAAGGGAGCCACAAGCTCTCACTGCTTCTGCTTGCCGTTGATCGGAAGGTTCATGGCCTCAGAAAGGCCTTGAGCTTGGGCAGGAGCTGAGGTGTGCCAAGCAGGCAGAGAGCTGGGGAAAGGAATTGGGGGTGGGCTGGGGGACAGGGTGCGTGATTCAGGGTCTGGTGAATCAGCAGCAAGTCCAGCAGGTTGTAGTGTCTGCAAGGAGATCTGGTTGCCGGTGATAAGGCCTGCCCACCCTGGTTCTGGGACAGCACCATCTCAGAAGGCTTCAGGTGCCCTGGTAGTGCCTTCCCGTACTCCTCCTCGCCTGCCTCATATTTGGTGTAGATGAGAATGATGTATTTGCAGCAGAAGTTCTCCGCACCATCATTCACGGCACCCACCAGGGCTGCCTCCCCGCCAGTCCTTCCCATCCAGCCCCTGGGAGCGGCCCAGGTGCCTCAGGATGGCACTGGACTGATACAGGGCAACGTCTCCATCCCAGAGCTTGGGAAGCTGCCTTACACACAGGGGGTCTTGACCGAGCCCTGCAGCCAGGTTTCCATGGTCACCACCTTCTCTTTCCAGCTCCAGCCCTGGTGTGCGGCAGCCTGCGCAGAGCCTGGCTGCACTCTCCAGCAAAAAGCAGAAAAGCGGCATGAGGCGCAATGGTTGCAGCGCAGGGGGCGGGGCTGGGGGTGGGGCGACGCCGGTGGTGGGAGAGGTTACCCCAAACACTCTGCTCTTAGACTGTGTTGTTGCAGGTTGTTCACTTTTGGAGAACCCAAAAAATAGTACATACTTTAATCTTTCTGTTTGTATGGGTGTTCCTCACTGGAAAAGAAGACGTGGGCATGTGCTGAGCCTGTCAGGTGTGGGACATCCAACACATTCCAAGGAGGGCATGTTAAGTGACATCTTGTCTCAGTTCCAGATCTTCTCCCTTTTAAGTGGTGTACGCAGGTCAAAATGATCACTTGGAAATATTCCAGTTCCAACCACCTGTTTACACTGACCCGTGGGTTTTGTTTCAGCAGTATGAAGACTTTAAGGCAGGTTTGGAAAAGCAAATGGCTGAAGTTAAAACTTAGGAAGGGAATGGAAAGAACATAAAAGCATTAAAGTATTTCTCCTCATCATTTTGTTCCTACAAATCCAAAAGGTCCTCAGGTAATAAAGAGTTAGATTTATGTGCTCCTTCCCTTTGGTGTTCAAAATGACTGGAAAGGGGAGCATCTGTCTGTGTCAGTGCTTCCAGACTAAAAGAAGATGCCTCCTTTAGAAATGATCCTTCAGAACGATTCAGAAAGGAATGGGATATTTTTAGTAAGTCATTTACTCAAAAAACCTCCGTGGGACTGTTGGAGGAGCAAATCTGAATTTATTCTCAGAGGATATAGTTAAATATTCCTGACTGAAATAAGGACTATGCCATTTGAAACTACATATAAAAACAAGAACAAGGGATTAAATAAGAGCACATATTTGTGCTTTACAAATAAAAACCACCCAGAGGAAGATCAGGAATGAACAGTAAATATGAGACGTAGGGGAGAATGGACAGCTGGCCTATGCATACTGTCACCAACCTTCCCAAGGAAGAGTCTCTGTTATTGCTATCTGAATAGAAACATGACCTTTACATTTTTATTACCAAACTTAAAGGAAAGGCTAGTTAGGAAATACACATTATAGCCCATCTCCAATTTTTCCTTTCTTCACGTACCATTGTAGCAAGTTGCCAAGATATTTTGAAGGTGCATTTTAAAGGTTTTTCTTAGTGGCGTAGGGTTATTTAAGATAATGGCCACTGTTGTTTTCATGAAGTAGAATACCCTCCATAAAACCAAGAGGTATCCACACAAGTAAATGCTATTTTAATTTGAAATAAACTGAGGAAATGGGAAGATAGTGAGATCTTCTAAAAACCATTTTTTCAGTGGAGAGACATGTCTATAGGCAACAGTAACTACTTATGCCCCTAGAACTCTGAGAAAATGCTAAGACCAATGGGATAATTTTGGAAGTTAATAAATCTCCAATCATAAAAAATAGCATATATAACTTGGAAAAGGTAAACAAAAATCTTTTAAAGAATTCACAATTCAGTAATAGTCACCATTACTATTTTGAAGAATTTTTAGGTTTGTTTCCAGCATATTTTTTTAAATTGAGATATAGTTGACATGTAACATCATATTAGCTTCAGGTGTATAATAGAATGGTTTGATATTTGTATATATTGTGAAATGATTGTCACATTAAGTCTAGTTAACGAGTCACATGGTTGCAAAAATTTTTTTTCCTGGTGAGGAGAACTTTTAAGATCTATTCTCTCAGCAATTTTCAAGTATGCAATACAGCTTATTAACTTTACTCACCATTATGTATATTATGTCCCCAGAACTTATTTATTTTATACCTGGACTTGGTACATTTTGACCACCTTCACCCATTTTGCCTACCCTCCACCCCTGCCTCTAAGAACCACCAGTTTTTCTCTGTATCTTTTGTTTTGTTGTTTTGTTTTTTTGTTTTTAGATTCTACATTAATGTGAGGTCATATTTGCCTTTCTCTGTTTAACTTCTTTCACTCAGCAGAATTCCCTCAAGTTCTGTTCATGTCGCAAATGTCACAAATGGCAAGATTTCATTTTTCTTTATGGCTGAATGATATTCCATTGTGTATATATGCCACGTTTTCTTTATTAATTTATCCACTGATGGACACTTAGTTTGCTTCCAAGTGCTGGCTGTTATAAATAATGCTGCAATGAGCACAGGGAGGTATATACCTTTTTAAGTTAGTGTTCTCATTTTCTTTGAATAAATACCTAGAAGTGGAATTGCTGGATCATAGAGTAGTTCTATTTTTAGTTTTTTGAGAATCCTCCATATTATTTTCCATAGTCACTGTACCAAAGTGTACTCCTACCAACAGTGTACAAGGCTTCCCTCTTCCTCCACATCCTCAACGCTTGTTTTTACTTGTCTTTTGTATACCAGCCATTCTAACAGTATCTCAGTGTGGTTTTGATTCACATTTACCTGATCATGAGTAATGTTGAGCACTTTTTCATGTGCTTAAGGTCCAAGTGCAGGTCTTCCTTGGGAAAATATGTATTCACATCTTCTGTCCATTTTTTAATGGATTGTTCGGTCTTTTTTGCACTTAAGTTGTAGGAGTTCTTTATGTGTTTTGATTACTAACCCCTTATCAGGTAAATCTGCAAATGTTTTCTCCCATTTAGTAGGTTTCCTTTTCGCTTTGTTGATGGTTTCCTTTGCCATGCAGAATCTTTTTAGTTTGATATAGTCCCACTTGTTTATATTTGCTTTTGTTGTCTTTGTTTTTGGTATCAAAATCCCAAAAATCATCACCAAGACCAATGTAAAAAAAGCTAAAAAGCTGTGTTTTCTTCTTGGAATTTATAGGTTTAGGTCTTATGTTCAAGTCTTCAATCATTTTAAGTTAATTTTTGTGTATGGTATAAGATAATCGTCCAGCTTTATTCTTTTGCCTGTGGCTGTTAGCCCAACACCATTTATTACAGAGACTGCCCTTTCCTATTATGTATGTAACCTTGACTCTTTTTTCACATATTAATTGCCTATATAATGCATGGGTTTATTTCCGGACTCCTACTTCATTCTACTGATCCATGTGTCTGTTTTCATGCCAGTACCACGTTGTTTAAATTGCTTTTAGCTTTAAGATATAGTTTTAAGTCAGGAAACATGACACCCCATCATTGTTCTGCTTTCTCAAGAGTGCTTGGGCTATTTGGAGCCTTTTGTGGTTCCATACAAATTTTAGGATTGTTGGTTCTGTTTCTGTGAAAAGGGCCATTGAAATTTTAATAGCAGCTGTACTGAATCTTAGATTGCTTTGAGTAGTATGGATGTTTTTAATAATGTTAATTTCTCCAATCCATGAGAATGGAATGCCTTTCTATTTATTTGGGTCATTTTCAATTTATTTCATCAGTGTCTTACAGTTTTCAGTGTATAGGTCTTTCACCTCCTTGGTTAAACTTATTCCTAGATGTTTTATCCTTTTTGATACGATTGTAAATGAGTCTGTTTTCTTAATTTCTCTTTCTAATAGGTTGCTTTTAGTTTATAGAAGCAAATTTTTATATATTGATTTTGTATTCCACAACTTTACTGACTCTGTTTTATTAGTTTTAATAGTTTTTTGGTGGAATATTTATGAATTTGTATATGTAATATCATGTCATTTGCAAGTAGTGATAGTTTTATGTTTTCTTTTCCAATTGTCATGCCTTTTATTTTCTTGCTTAATTACTTAGAAAAGACTTCAGTACTTTTTCTAATAAAAGTGGTGAGAGTGGCCATCCTTGTCTTTTTCCCGATCTTAGAGGAAAAGCTTTTACCTTTTCACCATTGAGTATGATGTTAGTTATGGGCTTATCATGTATGACCTTTATTCTGTTGAGGAACATTTGTGGTATACCCACTTTGTTCAGAGTTTTTATCATAAAGGGATGTTGAATTTCGTCAAATGCTTTTTCTATATCCAGGGAGATGACTGTATGATTTTTATCCTTCATTTTGTTAATGTGGTGTATTGCATTGACTGATTTGAGCCATTCTTGCATTCCTGGAATAAATCCCACTCAATCATGGTGTATGATCTTTTTAATGTATTATTGAATTCAGTTTGCTAATATTTTGTGGAGGATTTTTACAACTGTATTCATCAGAAATATTGGTCTGTAATTTTCTTTTCCTTCTTGTGGCATTCTTGCCTGATTCTTGTATCAGGTCAATGCTTGCTTCAAGACAAAAGAAAAAAAAAAGGGATTTAGAAGTGATGGCTTCTCCTCTTCTATTTTCTGTGAAGAGTTTGAGAAGAATTGGTATCCATTTATCTTTAAATGTTTGGTAGAAATCACCAGTGAAGCCATCCGGTTCTAGACTTTTGTTTGGTAGGAGGCTTCTGATTATTGATTCAATCTCTTACTAGTAATCAGTGTATTCAGATTTTCTAGTCATAATTCAGTTTTGGTAGGTTATGTGTTTTTAGGAATTTACCTATTTACCTATTTGTCTAGGTAGTCCAAATTTTTGGTGTCTAATATCTCATAGTAGTCTCTTATGATTCTTTATTTTTCTGTGTTAATCAGTTACAATATCTCCTCTTTCAATTCTATTTTAATTTATTTGAGTCCTCTTTTGCTCTCAGTGAATCTGGCTAAAAGTTTGTCAATTTTGTTTATATTTTTTTAAAAAGCTCAATTTCATTGATCTTTTTTATTTTCCTTTTAGTCTCTATGTCACTTATTTCAGCTCTGATCTTTGTTATTTCCTTCCCTTTGCCAACTTTCAGCTTCATTATTCTTCAGTATTTTTTAGTATCATAATTGCAATCTTTTTGTAAGCATTGTTTGGTAACCCGCTTTTCACTATTGTGATACTAATGTTTTATCAGACTTCTGTAAATTTTAATGACAATACAATATTCCATTGAACAGAGGTGACATGTTTTTTAACCAATCTTGATTTTTTTAAGTTTTTGAAATTGAGATAGTGTTGTGATAAGCCTATTTTTCCAGGAAGCCTTTGTAAATGTCTGATTTGTTTTAGATTAGCTTCCAGAATTGCAAATACCAGTTAAAATACTATGAACAATTTGAAACATCTAAAAACGTTAAACTAATTTACTTTCAGATATGTTTTCTAATTTACATCCCCACCAGCTGTGCATGTAAATTCAGAAACTTTTCAAAGAGATCTAGGCCCACTCCACACTAATTCAAAATAAATTATTATAAGGAAAAAAGAATGACATCTGCCACTAAATGTTTTTTAATGCTTGATAATGCTTTCAAGTTTACTTCAAGTATATAATTATAGAATTTTATTTAAATGATACTGCTGTTATGTTTTCAATGAAGATGAAATTCATTTTAGAATGTTTGGCAAAATTGATAAATATCAAATTTAATATTCAATAGTTATGTTTACTTCACATTACATTAAATTACAAATATATCTAGAACATGTATATATGTCTTATAGAACTTAGAGCATACTATATTACTTATATCCATTTATAATTGTCATGTCTTTGCTTTCCCCATGTGGTCAAAACTACAATTTGCTTGGTATTGTTCTTTTTTTTTTTTTCTTAAAGATTTTATTTATTTGAGAGAGAGAGAGGGTGTGTGTGCACGCAGAAGCAGGGAGAGGGTCAGAGAGAAGCAGACTCCCCCCACTGAGCAGGGAGCCCCCCACTGAGCACCCGCCTCAATACCAGGATTCTGGGATCATGACCTGAGCCCAAGGCAGATGCTTAACTGACTGAACCACCCAGGGCGCCCCTACCGGATATTATTCTTTCTTATGTCATACAATCCCAAATTACATCATTCCTGTGGAGAAAATTCCCCCTGTTGGAATGATCTTCCATCATGGTCCTTTCCATAAAGACTTTGTGGTAATTGTAAGGTCTTCTTGAATGCTTTAGAGCAATTTCGTGATGCTATAACCCACCTCATTGTTGTATCACTTAATAGTTACCGGGTCCCTTCCCCGTGAAGGCGCAGTAGACAAATACGGAACCGAGAAGACAAACACGGAACTACATTGATCTAGTGTGGAGGTAGGCAAGGTGCTATAAACAGTATGTCTTGGGAGCACAGGAGGCCCATTTGAATTCACCAAAAGACAAGTTATTATTTGAGCTAAGACTCGGAGGATGAGAAGTTGGTTAGAGAATATAGGGGAAACATTAGGGGCAGTAAAAATAACATATGCAAAGACATACAGACAATTTTTTAAAAGCCCACCTAGAGTAGGAGCTCTAGGTAATAAGTCTTAGTGAGTAAAACAAGGGTTGAGCTTGGGAGGTTGAAAACAGACACAGAGGAGACCTAGTACGCAGGACCTACATCACGAACATTTGCTATTGTATTGTGAAGGGAGTTTGGATTTTATTCTGTAGATGATGGTAAACTATTGAAGCAATTTGCATGAAAAATTTTTGGTCATAATTATAACTCTGGAGTCTATGTAATAAATATTTTGGAGGTAGAGAAATTCTGTATGTGAGCACATTAAGGGAAAATAAGGTAAAAAAAAAAATCTGTATTTTATGAGAAAGGTAGCAAAAGCAGTAAGACTTAAGAATTGATTGAATTTGGAAGATGTTGTCCTAAAGCAAATTTTGTAAAAATTATCTCGGTGATGGATTATTCAGTAGGATCTCATTAGCTCATTACAACTAAGGGAAAAGGTTAATTTGATTTGTTTCAAGTCTGAATTACAGAATATTTGTAAGAGAAGTTTTTTAATATACTAAAGCACAGAAAGTTTTTCAGTCACATTTTGGTGGTATTAAAAAAAAAAAGAATTAAGGGGAATTTTGGCAGAAGAAAAGAGTCACATGAGAAATCCTTGCTCCATCAGACAATATTATTACCAAATTTAATATGTTGTGTTAGTTTGCTAGGACTGCCATAACTATGGACTCAGTACCACAGACTGAGTAGTTTAAACAACAGAAATCTATTTCTCGCAATTTTGGAGGCTAGAAGTTCAAGACCACGTTGTCAGCAGTGTTGATTTCCTCTGAAACCTCTTTCTTTGGCTTGTAGACAGCAGATTTTTGCTGGTATCTTCACATTGTCTTTCTTCTCTCTGTGTCTCTGACCTGATCTGTTCTTGTAAGGGCCCCAACTATATTCTATTAGGGCTGAGTTTAGTGGCCTAATTTCACCTTAATTATGTCTTGTAGATCCTGTCTCCAAATACAGTCACATTCTGACGAACTGAGCAGGATTTCAACATGGAGATTTCAAAGGAATTTCAGAAGCTATAACAGATATGGACTGGAGTAAAGATCTCAAAAGGTATTTTCATTTCCATAGCATTAAGTAAAAAATTAAGAATGACTATAAGAAGAACATTACATAAATTAAGAAATTTTTAGCAAAACGGTTTTCTAAAATTGAATCAAGTAAGTTCAATATACCATTCCCAGTTAATGAATGAGAGAATGTCTTCTTAATACTGAAAATGTGGTTTATTTACTAGAGAGGCCTAGTGACAACAGTAAAAAGTTGTGGAGATATGTCTTATATTCAACAATGTTTATCAAAATACTGGTCAAGTTCATCGTATACTTTATGTTTACTTGTGAGAAAATTGGAATATTATGTATGCAGCACTGGGAAGCTAACTGGTGGGGTTTTCGTAGTTGTTCAGCTGACTTTACATCCAAAATTATAAGGAAGCACACTTTTTAAAAATCAAGATTTGTAACGACTAAAACTGATCACTAGTCAGAGAATGTGTCTATATTGCGCTAAAGCAGCTATTACTGACATTAAATGAAACTTCACTTTGGAATTTAGGATTGAAGAGGGCTTGTGTCAGGTGTTAGGTTTTAGTAGATCTGGGGGCCTGTTTAATTGTTGTTTTCTAAAAAATTTCTGTGTTGGAGCATAGCATGTGATATACTAAGAAATTTTAGCAGCCTAAAATTTTGTGAGATTTTTTTAATTAAAAAAAAAACAAAATGTCAAACCATCTCTCTGGATACTTACATAAAATAGGTGATGAGACATTCTGAGCAGAGAACATGATCTAGTAATGTTTATCATAGCACCATGGGAAGCAAGAATTCCAGGTCTTACTACCACCTGTTCATTTCCTGTCTGCAGCCTCAAATTTAACTACTTTGTAGTCCTCCCTCTCCCTTTGTAAGAAAACTGTACAAAAAGGTAGCTGTTTGTTTCACATTTTGCTAGCATGGTGGGACGGGGTCAGAGGAGGGGATGTAGCATCTGATGAGAATTCTGAGATGCTTAGAACTGTATCTCTTCAAAAATTTCATTACAGTCATGAAAATCAGCAAGTATCCTGTTGCTAGACTATGACAACAACAGCAAACAATAACAACAAAAAGACCTAGGGGAGGGCGTGGGACTGGAAAGTAGTATTTATTATATTCCTACTCTGAGTCAAATAGTATATTAGATTATCTGTGACCTCTGCGTAATTTACTTTAGAAATATTAAGAAAGCTCTGAGAGGTTAAATGATTTTCCCAGTTTAATATGGACAGCCGACAACGGAATTGGTATTTTAAAATAAATCTGGACTCCCAAGTCATGCTTACGTCTCCCCAGTGTGCCCCAGAGGGCCAAGGCGGTCAATTCTCCTGCATAAAAGGGGTCAGAACAATCAAGAGAGCCAAAGAAGTCATATTTGTTTGTATTAAACGACTCAACTGCAAACTATTTCACTTTAACATAAGATGGAAAATGGGATTTCCAAAGGAAAGAAGAAGGACAAGAACAAGAACACAAAACTGAGTTTCAGCAAAGAGGGCAAGCGAGCGATTAAAAATAAATCTTTCATGATTTGCTCCTGCAGGCAAGAAAAATAGTATTTTTCAATCCTGCTTAACCCAAACTAATCTGAGTTATTTAAAGTATTATAACCAGTGGTGACAAAGCGGAGAGTTTATTATATCCTTCCACAGGCAATGACTTCTCCGAAGCAGGAAGCACTTGTGGAAGGGGACCACGGTATCCACGGTACAGCGAGCAGCTTTCTGTTACGTCTCAAGGGGGTGCCACATGTGAGCCTCATCAGTGCTGGGAAGGCTGGCCAGCCAGACCAGGCAGCTTATTTTCCATTCCGGCTGGGAAACAAGAATACTTTCAGTCCTGGTGGGCACTCAAGTTACAGGGCCAAAGAGAAATCTGCACCCCATCCAGGCCCGTGCTTCACCAGTGAGAGTCAGTGTCTTTTTTTTTTTTTTTAAAGATTTTATTTATTTATTTGACAGAGAGAGATCACAGGTAGATAGGGAGGCAGGCAGAGAGAGAGAGAGGTAAGCAGGCTCCCTGCTGAGCAGAGAGCCCTATGCGGGACTCGATCCCAGGGCCTGAGATCATGACCTGAGCCGAAGGCAGCGGCCTAACCCACTGAGCCACCCAGGCGCCCCGAGAGTCAGTGTCTTTAGGCACACCAGTAGTTAACAGCAGAATCCCCGTTTAGAAAGCTCAAGATTTCTGAAATCTATTCCTCCAAAATAAATGCATAGTTTCATTTGCAAAGTAGGACATCATTACCTAAAGATAACAGCATCTGCAGAAATACTTACTTAGCAACTAAATCACAAGGTCTTCCTTAGAGCTTCCTTTAGGCTAGAAATAGTCCCTGCTTAGCCAGCTGGCCTGAAAAACTAGTGACAAACATAAAAACCAAAAGAATTACGGAGCTCATCCTATGCCTTCATCTACGGCTCAGACAAACATCTGTAGCACACTGTTTTGAGATCGAGGGTTACGGAGCCAGTGGAAGGAGGAAATGCCTAGATTTTTTTCTGTTGTGCCATGTTTTCATGCCCGAAATGTCTACCTCTCCAGGTAATGAAATGTACAACTTTTTATGCAACTCTTGTGTAAATTTAAGGCTGGCAGTATTTGCAAAGACCGTGATAGCCATGACTTAGTCAGTGGCCTCAGCGCTGTTGCCAGTGGGCCCAGGAAGACCACAGACGTTGGGATGTGTCAGGGGAACAGGTAACTAGAGAATTTGGATCCCTGGGAGCACTGACTAACACTGATTTACAGACAGCCTAAGAAGTCTTCAAGGACACCTTCATGTCCTGCTTTTAAAAACGTGTTTCAGAAGCTCCTGTTACTGCTGTCCTCATTTTGTTATGTTGTTTTCCGAATCTATTTGTGGAGAAAGAAAATACTTCCATATTAAGGCTATACTGATGATAAAGAAAAAAATAGGCCTAAGTCAGATTTATCCCTCTAATTTATACACTGCATTTTAAATTCACACATGAGTCAGGGAAAGAGACAACAATTCCATGATAAAGTATCTGTGAATGCATTAGTTCTTCTTTACTTTGACCTAAACAAAGAAGCAGAAAGACTCTTCTAACAAAGCTTTCCTGAATCACTCATATCATCATATTTATTTTAGGATGGGCATGTAACTTTCTTTTTTTTTTTTTAAGATTTTATTTATTTATTTGACAGAGAGAGAGAGAGAGAGAGCAAACGAGCACAAGCATGGGGAGAAGCAGACGGACAGGGAGAAGTAGGATCCCCGCTGAGCAGGGAGCTGGATGTGGGTTCGATCCCCGGAGACCCTGGGATCATGACCTGAGCCAAAGGCAGACGCTTAACAGACTGAGCCACCCAGGTGCCCCAGGCCTGCAACTTTGTACATGTTCAAGAGAAAGTTGTAAAGACAAAATCTGTCTCTGTGTATAGCACGTTGCAGGATATCCTAAAGATAACTTTATTAACATGACAGTCATTGACCTCAGAGATTCCACCCCCAAGTCATTCCCGTCAACCAGAGAGAGAGAGAAGCATCAGTGTACCATTCTCTTATTTCCAAACAGTGCTTGCTTCCAGAAAATTATGATGCAGGCTAGATGAATGGTAGGCAATACCAGTTTCATTTTCCCTCACCCAGATATCTCTTAAATAGAGTCTAAGAAACTGATTTTAAACAGTGTGCTTATAAATGTTCTGTATTTATTTACAAAGTTGCCCTGGAACACTTCTCTGATCATGCCCATTTCTAGCAATTACCATTTTAAATTATGTTTTAACGACTAAATGACTCCAGGAGCAAAGAAAAGGTCATATGTAACAATTTCACAGTGTGACACTTTGGGTGAACGGCACTGAAGGCAAAGGGTTGCAATAAATAAAAAGGCGTTTGTGTCTAGCAAACTCACTCAAAGACACACATACTATCTACAAAAACTCAGAGGCAGTTCCACATCTCCTGACGAACCCTGGCCTTTCTTGAAACATACGCTTAGCCATGGAATCTAGAAAAAGATCTCTCTGTGTTTTATAAGCACCATTATCAGAACAATGGCATGCAAGGAATGACAAATATCCCCACTGGGGATTTATGTTCGTTAAGAACTCAGAAAACACAGAACCTACACCTGCTACAGGATAATATTGGGCTTGCAAAGCAAAACAAAGATTTCAGCACGAAGCTAAAGATACTGACACAGGTTGGGAGATTTGCTGAACTGAGTCATGAGAAAATGACAACCAAATAAGTGCTTATAAGGCACCCAAAGTCCCGAATATTAAGACACTCTTTGAAACAAAGAATTTAGATTTGTGCCAGAAAACAATAGGAAAGATACTGTAGATCAGATTTCAAAGGAAGGAGGGGTGGACAGGCCCTGCCAGTTCTTACTATTCATTCTGCCCACATACACATCGTGGGCTCTTTTCTATTTTTAACTGCTGCTGGAAGTGCCTCAGATTCTACACTCTAGTAGTTCTGCTATGAATAACATCGAGACCCTCAAGGATGGCAAAGACAACCTAAGGAGGCTTTTCTCGATCTTCAGCTACAGCATGTTACGTATGACATGGTCCATGCCGTCCCCAAATAATAACATAAGCCTTTCCACCTCCCCCATGCACCTGAGGCCCACTTGTTAGCTTTATGACTTGAGAAAGAGACATACAGGAATCCTCAGGGTTGCCAAGTGCAGCTCACAGAAGGTCAGTGTACATATCCCTGCTTCCGTGCTCTTGCCATTTCCAAGAATAACACCTTGAATTTAAACAGTAGCTTTCCTCCAAGGAACCCAGAAGGTTCTCACCTATCTGAGACATAGATAGGTAAATAGATCTACAAACAAAGGAAGCAAGGATTTGTTGATTCTATTTTAGATGAGAGAACCTAAACACAGTAAGTTAATAGGAAACCAAATGATGCCAGAGCACGCATGGTCTTCTAACCTAGATTTTTAATTCAAAATCCCATCTTCTGTGGCTGAATTATCATTATGCAAAACTTATCTCGTGCAGGTGGTATTTGATTATTTGTTTTTTTTCTTGGTTATTTGGAAAAACCTTCCTGATTTCAAGTTTGAAAGCAAATAATCTTCACTGAGATATAACTAGTCTAGTATTTCCAACATTGTCACTCTAATATCAAGTTTCTTAGTGTAAGACATAATATTTGGCGATTCAGATTATTTAAATGAGTTGCTATCCTGTACCTAGTAACTTTCAGTTTTTAGTTTTCTGGTTTTCATGACTAAAGAGTCAACTTAGAGAAGATCTCAGATTTTCTTAAACCCTGAGCAAGTTATTACGAGCAGACAAAAAAATACAGCCATATTAATGGTTAGTGTGTTATTCCACAGCTCAAAAAATACTGCTTGACATGATTACTGAAGAACCAAAGCTGTCTGCAGACAGGCATGAAGATGTCAAAATGGAAACAAAAAGGGGAACAGGAGATGCTGTGCAGAAAAGAGAGTAGGGAGTGGGCCCAGCTGGCTCTGTCAGTAGAGCATGCAAGTCTTGATCTTGAGGCTGTGAGTTCAAGCCCCAGGTTGGGTGTAGAGTTTTTTACTTCAGAAAAAGGGGGGGGGGTGGTGCAGAAATATGGCCTTGTGGCTCCTAACAGCAACCATTAGAAGAGAGAGGAGAGACAGAGGTTTATGACATAACATATGACATGGACAGGACGTATTACATTTGGGAATAGGCAAGAAAAGTTTATTTTTAAAAGAAAAGGCCGTGACCTCTGTGTTTCAGATCCAAAGAGATCCTTTATAGGAAAACCCTGACAAAGACCAATTTAGTTTGTGATTACTGCAACAGGCATTGTGCTAAGTCTTTCCAGATTACCTCATTTGATTCTTACTACTCTTGACGTAGGTCCTATTATGCCCAGTTTACAGCCGAGAAATTAGGTTAAGAGATGTCACGTGACTTGCCACAGGGCCCAAAGCTCTTAACTGATAGAGTCAGAATAAGAGCCGAGAGTGATCTACCTCCAAAGCTTGCTCTTAACCACTCTGCCACGCTGACTCATTGGGGGGGAGGGGGGGTTGATTAAACCTTTGAGAAAAAACCGACGAGGACTTTTTCTCAAGGATTTTCTCTCTCACACCAGTTCTTGTAATGCTTCTCTTTTTCTTTCGAACTAAAGTACTCCCCCATTTACTGAGGAAGGGTTGGGTCAGAGATGCGTTCACATATTATAGCTATTACTCATGTCTCACAGGAACCTGAAGGGCAACTCTGTGTGTGTAATTGTCAGAAGAGGCGTAATTAAGAATTTCTAGTACCTGAGTGAGCTCCAAGATTTATACTCCACCCCAGCCCACTTTTCTTTATACCAGTTATAGAACCGAATATCATTGTATGTGCGCATACCAATCCCCGGTTAAGTCGAGACCATTCGCACCAGACACTGGCTGGCTCCGCACCCTACTTGGTTTTGTCCCTGTTGGATTCAGCTGTTCCTGCCCTATCACGAGTGTCATTTGCCATCAGTGGAGAGAAATAGAACATTCCCATCAGTCCGCAACTGGCCAACAGAGTAACTAGTTGCTAAAAATTAAGTCTATTATTAACATCTCTAATAGCCTCTAAGTCATAAAGTACAGCACAGACAGCCAATCACAGCCTTGCTTTCTTCCCTACCTTGACTTCCCACTTCTCTTTTCTCACCCCATCCTGACAAGTGAAATTACACTGTCCACTTTCATGAGGCTGGGCCTCCAAAAGTGCTATTCTTTCTTCCTGGGTGCCTTCTCTCAGAGCCAGTTGGCAAACTGCTCACCATCTTTCAAGATTCAGCTCAAAGTCTAGAAATCCTCCTCTGTTTTCCATACTGCCTTCCCCCTCTGGACTCTCCTGGATCTGGAGAATGCCTGTGTTCTAGTGCCTGTGGTACCACACACAGAAGTTACATCGCCATCTCCCAGAGAATGTGTGAGTCCCAGCAAGCAGAGCCCAACACGTAGGAAACCACTGGCGGTGACTGGACAGTCTGTGAGTGAATGAAGGAACGACTATTAAAAACCAAGGTTTTTCCTCAAGTGCCTTACAGTTTCTGTTCCGACTTGAAAGTGTATGCACGTGCTCTGGTGTTGCTGACCTAATCCTTCTGCATGTATTTAAATAAAACCTGTAAACATTGATACTTACTCAAGAGAAAAAAAAACAATAAAACTCTCCTTGAGGTCAGTGGGACTGGAGAGCTGGTGAGCTCACGGCACCACAAAGAGGTGGAAGAATAGGAAGGAAGTGACTAAGAAGGGCAGCGACTAACTGGTTAGCTGGTATCACCACACGTACCAGCATTAGCTCTGATTTACATGAAGTTGCCTCAGTAGTAGGAGCAGCCTTGATTCCTTGGCAGGCTTCCTCTTAGGTGGCAGCACTCAACTCTCTGGCCCTTGACAGGAGTATGAGACCTTCTGCTGAGTCATCTGTCACACTTCTCTCTGGCATCATTCCTCCACGGAGAGTGCACTTCCTCTTCCTCTTCATCAACATTGTTTTCTTGATGAATTCCGCAGCTACCGTCATGACGGTGTATAAGTTCCCTTTGCCCTTAGAAAGTACATACTGTGGTGATAAACATTTTGTCTGAAGTATTTTCACCTTACCATTCTCTGATATAACCTCAAAAAATTATCTTAAGAATAAAGAAAGGGGTGGGGCCCCTGGGTGGCTCAGTCAGCTGAGGGTCAGCCGTCAGCTCAGGTCATGATCCCAGGGTCCTGGGATCATGCCCGGTGTGGGGCTCCCTGGTGAGCAGGGAGCTTGCTTCTCTCTTTCCCTCTGCCTGCCGCTCCCCTTACTTGTGTACAAGCACTCTCTTTCTCTGTCAAACAAATAAATAAAATCTCTAGAGGGGAAAAAAAAGGAAGAAAGGGGTAAAAAAAAAAGGAAATACACTTATAAGAGCACAATTGTTTGAGATCTAAGCCATTAAGCTATTTGTGTTAATGGACTTTATATTAAAAATCAAGACTTCAACTTTTTAAGTGAGCAGAACTTAGTGGGAGTAAAAATAGAGTAATAAAGAATTCTTTTTTCAAATTAACATATAATGTATTACTTGTTTCAGGGGTACAGGTCTGTGATTCATCAGACTTACACAATTCACAGCATAAAGTAATAGAGAATTCTTACTAACGATATTTCAGTGATTCCTTGACCAACGGTAGCCTGGCACTCTACTGAGTATCTGTAACAAAGTCAAAGAAATTTCCTAACTTCTAATCATTCATCATCTACAGGAAATGCTCAGCTCATACTGCAAAGTGATAAGAGAGAGAATAGAGATAATCGATGTAATGGGTATAAATCTCATCTTATAAAGTAATATGTACAAGAAATATATTTATTATTTTCTATAATTATGCTTAATTATTTTTTACACCAGGCTCCCATATTCCAAGATAGTAGAGAATTTGACCTTGGTAAATGTTAGTTCCTTCTATCCAGTCCTCTTACCTGTGTCATTGGAATAGGGGAGGGAGGAGGGTAGAGCGCCTGCCTCTGGTTATTGTTCATTATTTTCCCTGTCAGTAGGACTCCCTGGGCTCAGGGGTGCTTGCCAACCTCTGTGTCCTGCAAGAGAAACAAGACATTTTTACAGGGCTTCAGATGGCTTCCTCTGACTAAGTTCCTCAGGCAACTGGTTTGGTGGTGTCACAGCAGGGAGGCAGAATCACGAATTGTTTAAGAAGGCCAACTTTGGCATCACTTAGCTTCATATCCTGGGCTTGCCGTATCTCATGACCTCAGACAATTTTTTTCAATTTCTTAACCTTCACCTGTAAAGTAAGTGTGTGCATATTACGTACCTCACAGAGCTTTGAGGGCAAACTGAGGTAATCAGAGTGAGGTGACAATGCCTGGCCCATAGTGAGTGTTCAGCAACAGTTAGCTGCTATTATGACCAGTGCTATGATTGTTGTTATTCTTAGTACTGACACCATCATGCTCCGGGCACTGTCAGAAGGAGGACAGACATTGTCCTCTCTGCTCCAGACCCACAGATCTCTTTCTCTCCCCCCATTCCCCAGGCTGGTGAAATCCTTCTCATCTGGGAGACAAGGCCTGTGTTCTCTCTGCTTTCTGCTGGATTCTCCACCCCCGGTGGCATACCATTTTATCTTGTTATTTTTCCTATGGTCACCTACTCAAATGTCCTCAGTAGCTTTATGTGTGTGTGTTTTTTTGGTTGGGTTTTTTGTTGTTGTTGTTGTTGTTGTTGTTTTGGTGGGCAGAGGGGGGTTTCTTGTCCAAAAACTGTCCTGGGCAAAGAATAGGGAGGAGGAAAAGAGGAGGGACTACAGAAAGAAGAAAAGCATTAATTGGATCTCAAAATAGTACTTAACTTCACTAATGCAAAGTAGTATGAGAGCATTAAAAAGGAAGAATTCAACTCCCCCTGGGAAAAGCAGAGGAAAGCATAAGGGATCAAAACTCCCCCCTAAAAATACTGCATGTTCACTGTGGCAAAGAAGGGTGGAGAAGGTACATTCCCTCCCCCTCCTGTAAGCTCTCTGAGGGAGGGACAAATTTTATTTTGTTCTCCAGTGTGTCTCTTATCTTTCTGGGCACCTGACACAGCACAGGCATTTCATACATTTTTGTAGAACAAATAGAATAAATTTCTGTAAGAAAAAACATCGTGCACAAAACCACAAGCCTTGAAGAAGTTGAGATGTTCAGAGGAGTAATGGGTATAGAGAACACCAGCTTTGAAGGTCAGCAGTGGGCAGAGAGAGAGAAAGGGAGGGAGGCAGCACAAATAACGGAAACGAAACGTGTTATACATCTAACCAGGACGTAGTCGTTGTTTTTACTAAAACTTTTAATTTTTTCCTGAAATGGAACTATTGACTTGATTGAGCAGAGGGATGACCAAATATCAGGTCTAAATACTGAGGCTGTGGAGCAAGGCTAGACACAAAAGAAAGAGTAGCTATGTAGTCTGTGGTGGTCCAGGAAAGAAGATTGAGTTATCGGACAAAATCACTGTTCCTCACTTGTAGAATTATACATCCACACCCTTACCCTTCCGTCCCCATCCCTTAACACTGAGTTTGTCAGTCTATCTTCCTTTGACCGATGACTCAAGCATCAGCTTGAAGGTGTTCATGCACTTAAGTGGCCCTCTGAACTCTGGGGATCCTCCATCAGAAGAACACACCTCAGTAACCTCTCTGGCCTAGGCTCCCGAACGAGAGCCTGTAGCCTGTAGCTCAGGGCCAAACTTGAGTCCAGCCTTCCCCAACGGAGACTCCTGAAAATAAAAAATTCTTGTTCTGAGACAGCTGTTGAATTTTAGAGTAGTTATTTTACAGGGTACTCTGGATTCTAAAACTTGAGATTTTTTAAAAATTTGGTGGCCTGTCTCTGCTGTTGACAATCCCTATAAGACCCCTAAGGTGCTACTTTCAAAGTTACAAACAAGTCCTACATTCTTGGGTGGAGTACTTGAGGAAGCCTGTTGCTTTGTTCCTAGGGAAACACAGAGGAGTACCCACTCCTTGTTTGGAAGAAAACCCTGAACTCAATGAAAAAAAAACTCCAAAGTTAGTATTTTATTTGTAGAACAAAACTTATGTTTTCATTCCCATTCAGAATGGGAATTTAATGTTTAATGGTGTAAACTGGGGAATTTTTTTTTAAAGAGCTTTGATGGGTGTTTTCTAGAAAATGTTTCTTTTGACAAAGTAGATTTGAGCCACACCAGAAGTATGCATATATGCAGAGTCGTCTGTCCCATCTGAGGATTTGAAATGTGAAGCAAGGATAGAGAGAAGGTGAAGGGGTCTTATTGGCCCAATTCCTATTCTACTTCATGCTACTAAAAAGCTGGACTGGTTAAGGCCAACCCATGCCCACTTGGATGATTGCGTTCAAATAAGGCGTCACTAAAGGCAAAAAACTGCCACTGAGCTATGATGTTACAAGTTTCTGAGGCGAGATCCCAGCTTTGTGGCTGGGTGTGTAAGGTTTCCTTGAAGAGAGTATATCTTCCCAGTGTCAGTCATCCTTGGTGAGTTCCAATATGATGCCAGAAATGAGGATTGGGGCCTTAGATTGGGGTGAATGACACCTTCACTTAAGGCCTTGGAATGTGAACAGGGCTGAGCCATGCATATGCTGGGACATTCCTGGTGAGCTGTCAGCCTGCCTGAAGATGGACCAGTAAGAGATCTGAGGTCCCGTCTGCTCTCAGAGTAGCAATGTATGGAGCAAAAGTGAGTTACCATTTTTTTTTTAAGATTTTATTTATTTATTTGAGAGAGAGAGACAGTGAGAGATAGCATGAGAGGGAGAAGTTCAGAGGGAGAGGCAGACTCACGGTGGAGCTGGGAGCGCAATGTGGGACTTGATCCTGGGACTTCAGGATCATGACCTGAGCTGAAGGCAGCCGCTCAACCAACTGAGCCACCCAGGTGCCCATGAGTTACCATTTTTGTTGCACTTTCCTTCCATGATGCTGCAACCTTTCGTAAAGTCTAGTTTTCATTTTAACCCGGTCTCGACTGTACCATGGGGAATTAGGGAGACATCTATCTCCTATTTCAGAGGGAGGAGAACAGGCATCAGGCTTGTGTGGGACCAGAAACGTAGGGGTGGTAGCTGTCATTCTTGGAGGACAGGAGAGCTGAGCCATATGTTTAGTGGTCTCTCGAGCAGGGCAAACAGCAAAGGCAGCAGTGTAATAGGAGGCCACCTGCTTCTAGCAGATGTGAGGCAGGACCTGGGAAAATCTCGCAAGTAAAGTCTTAATTCCAGTGATCAGGTTGGTAGGTGCTCAAGCTGTAAGCACTGGGGAATTAAAAGAAAGCATGATCTTATCTTATAGTCACTAGCTAGCAAAATCTGGAACATTAGATTACAGCAATCATTCATTTTATCACAAAATAATATTTTTCCAATTTCTAAAAGGCTTTTTCCTTAAAATGGGAAAGTAAGGCAATCCTGGAAGAAAAATGAAGAGTGCAATCCAAATTCTAAATTCTCAAAGATAAACATATTTCTTGCATTAAAAAAATTTCTGGCTTTGTAAATAAAAACCGACTCATATAGTAAATAACCATTGAATTGACAGAGACATATGGAAAGAATGTAGATAGATGGGAGTTCTGTGGAGGCCATTAGTAAGAAGTTATTTAAATAAGATGTGTTTTTCAATGCCAAGAAGATATTAATGAGAGAGAGGAAATCATATCTTTAGCTTTTTAAAGATGCATTTGGCTTCTCTCTTTAAAGATTACTCTCCTGAGGGGCGCCTGGGTGGTTCAGTGGTTTAAGCCTCTGCCTTCGGCTCGGGTCATGATCTCAGGGTCCTGGGATCGAGCCCCTCATCGTGCTCTCTGCTCAGTGGGGAGCCTGTTTCTCCCTCTCTCTCTGCCTGCCTCTCTGCCTATTTGTGACCTCTCTCTCTGTCAAATAAATAAATAAAATATTTAAAAAAAAAAAGATTACTCTCCTGAAATTAAAGCTAGTGCTTTGGGGAGAAAAAAAAATGTGTACCTTCAAAAATGTAGAACATTGTTTTTGGTTAATTATTTATAATGGTTTAAAACAGTTTGATTTCTGGAGCCAAGTTCATTTAAGAACCAGATTTTTTAAAAAAAGAAAGAAAGAAAAGCTTTGTCTCCCTCTCCTTAAAAACAAGATTTGCCTGCTGCTTTTGAGTGACATTTAAGCTTTAATTGATAATATTTAATATTATTGAAAATACTTAAATTTAAGGATAGTTTTTTAACAAATGCTTGACATTTTACTTACTCCTAACATTTATAAAATAGAAAACCTAACAAGGCTGATTTTTTTTATATGTGCATAATCTTATTACATTGCTTGAATCCTTATGTGAGTTAAGTAGCAGTTCAGCTTAACACATGGCAAGGAGAGGGTATCCCCTTTATGAAGTCTTTAGGATGAAAGGCATTGATCTGATACTCAGGCCAGTGTACTTTAATGTAACTCCCCTGGGTGGATATTCTATATTCAGGACTATCTTCAATATTTTCAATAAGAGAATGATTCTGTAGTATATAAAATAAAATAAGAAAATTTGGGTGTCTCAGTGGATTAAATCTCTGCCTTCGGCTCAGGTCATGATCCTGGGGTCCTAGGATGGAGCCCCACATCAGGCTCTCTGCTCAGAGGTAGCCTGATCTGCACCCCCACCCCGCCACCACCCCTGCCTGCCTCTCTGCCTACTTGTGATCTCTGTCTGTCAAATAAATAAATAAATAATATTTTTAAAAAATTCTGTAATTAATATAATTTTCTATTACACATACCTGAGCTTCACAGGAAAGATAATATAGACTTTTAAAAAAGTCAATTAATTTTTAAATGTGCTTTAGATCATTCTGTAAGTACTCTGAGCTCTCAACATGTCAGAAATAGGACTGTCTTGGGTAAGAGGGTAAAGGGAGATACTTTTGCTTCTCATAAAATGGACAAACAACTATTCATTTGAATTTTAAATCTTAAAGCTCTTATTATATTTTCTCCTGAGAGTCAGTATTACTTTCTTGCTTTCATTCACAATTAGAGCCCGAGGCTCCTTTTATTCATATTTACTCACTTTTTATTTGTAGAGCATAGGAATCCGTGCCGGGTTAGCACTGCACAGTTGTAGGGCCTGGTCCGAGCTCTAAGTGACAGGACACAGAGGACATAACTCCCTGAGAGGGCTAATGCTCTTCTATCGAGAGCAACCTACATGTACTACGAAATGAAATTTACTGAAAATCTATTATTTGGTTTTCAGAAGCTGCATAAAGACTAAATATTCCTCCTAATACAGAATTTATTAAAATGTTCCTTTATCGTTTCTTAAAAAAATATATTGTTTCAAAGCACAATGGTATCCTTATAAATAGAAGCAGCTCGGGAAGAATATCAGCAAATGCCAGCAGAAAGGACTTTAGTGCATAAAAATGAAGTGTGTTAAAACTAGAGACTTTTCTATTATTAATGAAACGGAGTGCCATGAGGAAATGCAAGGAGAGAAGAGTAATAGCAAAGTCATGAATTAAATAGTAACTTAAAAGTGAGAGTTACTAGTTTCCCAGCACATGATATCTTCCTACTAAAGTTTATTCAGTGGCGAATGATGAAATAGTACTAAGGCTTCAAATAAATACATCTACTGTATGGAAAAATCACTTCAATATCAAGATGTTGGGGTGAATGACAACAAGGACCTATTGCAGTTTGTTGAACAGCTTCTACACCAAAAAAGTCTCATGCCTTCCTCGGCTCTGCCCGTTTATGGGCTTTCTATGATATAGATCTTCCTTCGACCAAAACAAAAATCAAACCTGCAGTTTATCTTGTCTGAACTTGCAACACTAGAGATGAGTTTTGCAACTGTTATACATTATAAAAATATTACTACAGAATGGAAAGTCTCAGAATGTAGAGGAGGTTAATTCATACAAATCCATCACTACCAAAAACACCAGGAACCACACACAGATTTGGATAAAATCTCCACCAGGTCCTTGGAACTACTCCCATGACAGTCACTCAGAAAAGCTCACAAGGAAGGTAAAGTAGTTCTTCCTATATCTTTGTAACAGAAAGGGAAAGTGCCTTTACCTTTAATGAAATTCATTTTCAGAGCCCATCAATCTTTGCTTAAGGATCTTGAGAAAAATGAGATGTGTCTTATTCATTTAGAATTCCTCAGTGCCTAACTATCATGACATCTATTATTTAATTAGTTCTCATAAAAGCTTGTTGAGTAGAAGAATAAATGAAATATATTTCATTTATTTGAAATGAATATAAATATTCATTATTATGAAGTATAAATGTCTAGGATATTTTTATCTCCATATCCCCTTATCTATAATGTATGATAAACATAGTAGCAAGCCTTCAGTGAATGATCCACCAGAATTGTGAGTCAAGTGACCAAAAGCAACAGGGTATAATTTATCCCCTTGAAGTCTATGCTTTTGAAGAAAATGAACACTACTTGATGCACCATAAGAATCACAGAAAATAAAAGATCAGTGAATTATATCCTCTTGGAGACCTTTAATAATTATTCCTGAAAGTTTTGGACTGTGATCCTATGAAGCTTGACAGGGCTTTTGTAACTCAACTAATATATATAGAATAGAATTCTTTGTTTGGGATAGGCAGTATCACCTTTAGATAAGTAATGGCATGTAGGTTTTCTTGGTAACTTATCAAGAAACAAAAAACCACTTGTGTCCTGGGATAGGCATAGTTAATGTTGGGATAAGATAAATAAAAAAATAAATAATTAAGACAACTCAGTGTCACTCACCAACTGATCCCTGCACATTCTGAGCCCGTTTATTTTTAGAGATATTCAAGTTTTACCTCTCTTCTTTTCGCTGATCCTTCAGTCCAATGTACTTCAATCTCTGGAACTACTTTTCAAGCTATCAGCTATCTTCAAACAGAAAACTGCTTTCTTGTGTGTGCACAACCTACCTATCTTTCCCCACCTACCCCAACATGCACACACTCTCCAGGAAAATCAGTAGTAATGATAATAAAAATAATAAAATATTGAAAAGAAACAGATGATACACTTAAAAGAGTTTAATGTGAAGAAGTTTTATTTACAAAAAGATTATTCCAAAAGGAGTGGATGGGGCATATGTTGAAATCACAAAAGATTATCAGGAACCCAGGGCTATTAGCTGCCAGTCAGCCACCACCATAGACTTAAAAGGATGAAGGAAGGAAGTCACTGGAAGACAAAAGAAGAGAATGGTGTACCACAGAGCCAGCCACTATGAGAAGATGCAGCCTGAGAAAGCCTCAGAGGAAAAAGGCGGGGGAGTTGGAAACCATTGATGTAGGAAACAGGGCAGCCCCAGTGTGGGAGAGAGAGGGGATGGGTGAAGAAGGACAGAGAGTGGATTTGTAGGAGACAAAGTTGTGTGGGATGGCCTGAGCATGGAAGAAAAAGTCACTCATTTGCAACAGTAAATGCTTATCTTCCCTTGGCAGATGAGTATGGGTGTAAATGACCCTGGAGATAATGGGATTCTGCGCCCAGGGAATTTAACAAATATTCATTGATCAGCAGCTACTGTGTGTCAGGAATTATTCTAATCACCGGGGATTAGAATATGAATAAACCATGAATGCTGTTCTGCAGAAGGTCATAGTCTGGGAAGAGATTTAGGCCCATTAACAGGTAATTTCAAAAAAATATAAAAAGTGCAGCCAATGAAAGTATGATTTCCTTAAGGGCAGGGACTAAATCATATTCTTTTTTGTATAACCAGCTCCTAGCAAAATGCCTGGCGCATAGTGGGACTAAAAAAATGTTAAATAAGTAAAAGGTAGAGTATAGGGCTTATACACGGAGGTAACCTTGGGAAAAGCTAGTTTTAGTCTCTCGTAAGTCCTCAGCAAACCTAAAATGGGAAAACTTTGCAATTCACAGGTATCATTTTATTTCATTTACACAATTTTTCATTGTTTATTCTCTAAAAAGTATTTAGAGTTTCCTCTTATTTCCTGGATGCCAGTGAAGAACTACACCCTTTGTAGACTGCCTTTTTTCTACTCTCATTTAAAACTTACCTGATTTTTTAGGTCCCTGCTTTTATCTCTCTCTCTCTCTCTCTCTCTCTCTCTCACACACACACACACACACACACACACACATCTCACACACATATATTTTTAAACGTATAATGTATATTTTAAAATTACTCAATGTGTAACTTAGATGACAAAGAAGGCATATAGAATCATTGGGCAAAAAATGGTCTACTCAAATGCAGTGGACCAATTAGCAATTTGGGATGAAGGTAAATTTGTAATAAATTCATGCCTCTTATTACAATAATTTGAGGTTAAGATTTTAAAACAGAAAATGAAATAATAAAAATATAGGAAGAAAATTAGTACTATTTATGTTTATCTTGAGGTAAGGAAATTTTACTACAGAAAAGAATTACTGTAAACAAAGGTGAAAAATAAATGACAATGAGAAGATATTTGCGACATTTGCAATATATGACAAAATGTGAAACAGGGAAGGGGGCATTGTAACTAGGCTTGGAAGGTTCCTGGAAAAATAAATGTTTTCCCGTAATACAAATAATCCACATGTCTGTATTGTTTCTTTCTGGTGTTCCAGTTTAGTAAATAAATAAAAAACATAAGGTAAAATTATGGCAGTACTAGCCAGTGTGAGCAATCTGAGGACATACACAGGCTTGTGAAGAATTCCTTTTTTTTTTTTAATTTTATTTATTTATTTGATAGAGATTACGAGTAGTCAGAGAGGCAGGCAGAGAGAGAGGAAGGGAAGCAGGCTGCCTGCTGAGCAGAGAGCCCGATGTGGGGCTTGATCCCAGGACCCTGAGACCGTGACCCTGAGACCGTGACCTGAGCTGAAGGCAGAGGCCTTAACCCACTGAGCCACCCAGGTGCCCCCTTGTGAAGAATTCTTACAAACCAATAAGAAAAAACAAAACTTCAATAGGAACCAAGCAAAAGCCTGAATAAGCAATTCATAAAAGCATAAGTGGATAATAAACATATGAACAAAACACTTACATTTTTAATCTAACAAATTAACAATGATTAAAAGAATGGTAAGATCTGGGGCACCTGAGTGGCATAGTCAGTTAAGCATCTGACTCTTGGTTTCTGCTCAGGTCATGATTTCAGGGTGGTGAGATCCAAGCCTACCTTAGGCTCTGCACCCAGGGTGGAGTCTGCTTGAGATTCTTTCTCCCTTTCCCTCCCCCTTTGCTCCCCCCCCCCCCGTTTCTCCCCCTATGCCCCTCTCCCAGCTGGCACACACACACACTCTTTCTCTCTTCCTAAAATTAATTAATTAATTTAAAAATCTTAAAAAAGAAAAAAAATTATAAGCTCCAATTTCAGGTGAAATATTGGAAAATGCGTACTCATATACTTAATTTTGTCAATACAAATTAGTTCACCATTTATATGCTATAGACTCTTATGTTGTGAATAAAGGATAACCATGATATTGTCAATGAGGAGCCAGATTAAAAAACAATTATAATGTGGCTCTTTGAAGATCATGAAGAAATTGTGATTACTTTGCTAGTGATTGATATTGTTTTGTTTTGTGCAAGAGTTCTTATCTTCGAAAGATAAATATTGAAGTATTTATGGATGAAATGATAGATCATCTGGATTTGCTTTAAAATAATTCAAGACTGCAGGAAAGCAGAAGGTAGAGATAAAGCAAGATGGCCATATCTTGATAATTGTCAATGGCACATGGCTATTCATTATACAGTCTTTCTCCTTTTTGCATATATCAAAAAACCATACCAGAAGTGTTTTAAGCTGTTTGCATACTAACATCCATATTTTGTAAGAAATAAGATTATATATGGATTATACATTAAAAAAAGAACAGATGAAAAGATATCAGAAGTTAACAGTGGTTATCTCGGGTGAAAACTTTAGTTTTCTCCCCTTTGTTTCTCCACATATCCTGAAATTTTTACAATGAACATAAATTACTACAACTGCTAATAAAATAATTTTTTAAGAAATGAATTCAGAAACAATTTTTAAAAATGCATTCGGTGCAGTCACTTTAATCTTATAAAATGGGAGCCGAGAAAGACAAATTAATATATTTTTTCCTAGGGAACCACATCTTTCACAATTTTTATAGTCCTTTCCGTCACTCCACCTACTTTCAATTCAGGAATATCAAGCATACTCTGCTCTTTGGCTTAGATTAAATTTTCTTTCGGATTTTACTTTCTCTCCAATTTCTTTTCTGCTTTCTATTTGGTGTATCTTGATATTAGACTGTCATTTTAACTAACCATAATTACATGTTATTAACTAAAGCCAACATTTTGTCCCATCATGCTTTCATCTGAAACCAATGAGAACTCATTGATCATATAAGGTGTAAGCAACATAGAGATAAGAAATATGCTTTAAGATATTTAGCTAGTCAGGCAGATGCCATTGTAACTGAGACTGTAGGCACTAATGTTGGAGTCAACCAAAGTAAAACTGTGCTTGAAGTGAATTTTTAAAATAGCAATGAACTATTTTTGTCCCTTGCATTTGAGCAGAGCTGAGTATTACGAGAGCAAAGAGAAAAGTGAGTTTTACAATAAAATGTTTGAAGGGACATAGCTGGGTGCTTGGCCTCCTCCTCCTTCTCCCACCCTTTAAATCTCAGAATACTTGCTTATAAAAATAAGAAGAATCTGGTTATTATCAGTTTCAGATCACAACACTGCGCTAACCATATTCCACTTACAATCACTGATCCTCCTAACCACATCCACAGACTTATGTTTGTGTAATCTAATTATATTATACATTCAGTGGAAGACACTGGGACTCAGAAAATGATTAAGTGTGTAGTTCAAAGTCACATAGCCTGGATTCAAATATTATTTCTATCATATGCCAAAGCTCATTCTCTTTTGATTCCACCACAGTGCATTTATGGACAGAGCACAGTATGTGGATTGATGGGGAATGAAATGGGAAAATAGTGAGGGCAGGAGAATATGAGATATAGCAACATTAAAGGGAGAATAAATGCTCATTTCAACTGCGATGGTTATTCTATTCTATGTTTTCAGCCGTAAATGTGCACTATCACAACATTTTGAATTTACAAAGGCATGCCTCTTGCCTTTTGCTGCATACCTATGCGTTCTAGGATGATTCATGAATTCAAAGGCTATTAAAACTAGAAGGAACAATAGAGATCATCTAATAAAATCTTCCCCTTCTTAAAAAAAATAGTTGTAAGAAAATACTGTGAAGTGTTCCTTTATCTATAAGCTCAATTGCTATTGCTGTTCATGACACGAAAAACAATTGGGCGTGAATTTGATTTTGTTTGAAAACTCCTCCAGTAGCATCCATATCTATACTCTAAGTGCAGCGAATGTCACATATATTTGAACAAACAGGTTACAGTGGACAAGGGGAACGGCCCCAAACTGGAACTAGAAGCCTGGCGCTTTGGTTTACTGGTGTTGCTAACAAGTTGTATGATTTTGATCACTTAAACTGGTCAGATTACTCAAATAAATAGACCTGGACTGCATTCTCATCTCTTGGAGTCTTTTAAGGCAAAGAACTGTAGAGTTCTAGTATTGTGGATGCGGTTCCTTTGCTGACACACAAAGGGATGTTGTGGTTAGACTTGGAAATCACCTGACCAAATAACGTTTTCTCAAAATACAAGTAAATCTACAGATACCTCTTCTACCTTTCTGGTGTTCTGAATTGGTAAATGAATAGAAAACACAAAGGAAAACTACAGCAACGGTACAGCAGAAAATGAACAGTGGGAGGTTATATAGATAGATAGATAGATAGATAGATATCTTTTTATATAAATAGACATTTGTAACCCAGTTGAGGCTGTGTAAACTTGACCAAGGAGAAGACATAACAGGGTGAGCAAGAAACTGACACCTTGGCATGTGAGGCAATCAATACTCAGAGCTGCGGGCAGAGTCATAAACATCGATTTGTTTAATTGGTTAAAGTAAAAGAAAATATGTCTATGTAATATTTTCTGTATGTCTTCACTAAGAGATTAAAAAAATTAACCTCATTTGTTGTTTTACCTCTATTTGGTTCTATCTATAAATGGGTGATATAACTTTCATTATTAATATTCTTCACCTACTTTTTAAACAACCTAATTCAAATCAGTCCACAAGTTCCTAAGTAAATAACTCTCCAAACACCTGATTCATGTGCTACCTGAGGGATGACGGCATTAGCTATGCTTCCAAAGTCTTTTAGGTAAATGGCCTCAATATAAACATGAAAGGCTGTTTTTACGGGGGCGTCACAAGTGGCTGGCACATTTGGATCTGGAAACCTACATCTGCAAAATCTGTGACAGTTGTGTTATTTGACCGTTCTCACCCATCGGTGGTGTTCGTACATGCCCTAGGCTTGGCCTCCAATCACCAGAGACTGTAACACAGCAGACAGGGAAAAAATCAGCCATGACTACACCTGCTAGACTGTGACAGAGCTGGTTTTGTGGACAGGAAAAGGCACTATTTTAAGGCCTGTTTCCTCTAGAACGTTTCCTTTTTCTTTTATTTTGAGTCCTTTCTACTTTAAACACTATTCCCCATGCTTTTCTTTGTGTATTTACCAAATCAAACTCTCAGGTATGTCGTAGATCGATGCTGACTTGATCATGAGAACCGCTTTACCCACCTTATCTACTGATTAGTAATTATTCATCCGTCTAGCTAAGAAATATTGGAAGGGCTTATTTTTCAGAGTTTGAAATCAGTGTTCAGAGTGATCCTCTGAAAATAAAGTCAAACTCTGAGAAATTTTCTTTAGAGCAAATAAAGACAAGTCAGTTAAAATGTGGCTATAGCTGTTTGTGTCATAGGTAAATCAGCTTTTGATGTGCCCAGTGAATTGGATAGCCTAGCAGTTCCGTAGTCCATATTGCTATAATCTAATATACTTATATATACTGATTTACAAATATCTAAATACAATAATGTATGCTAACAGAGAACCAAGCAGTGTTGGAAATGTCACTGTGTGACATTTATAGGTAGAATATCTGCAGTTTCCAAACCGGAAGAAAACACGTCATTCTACTTTCCTCCTTCCAAAGACATACATTGCAGACACTGGGCACCACTGTAGACAGCAAGGAATGAGAGTAGAGGAAACACGGGGGAGCGTAGACAGGTATAGTGGAGACAGGACAGAGTAGGCATAAGGGTAGCAAAAAGTACAGAAAAGGAATTTAAAATAATAAAGAATGTTAGTGAGAAGTTTCATGCCCGTTTTATAATACTTAGCCATACTTATTTTCTTATACTTAAAATTGACCTGTAGTCTTTCGTCATAAAATCAACTCATATTAATGATTTATGTGACATATTTGGAAAAATGGTATTTTTGACAGTTGATGTTGTTGTTTTGGCATCATCACTCCCGCTGAAAGAAATAGACACATGAGGATTAAACTAAGTATCACTCGAGAATTTTTTATAAATTGTCTTCTGGTTCAACACAAGAATGTCTCACGGTCAGCAGCTACTAGCATCCCTTCAATGTAGTAATGTATCACATAAGTGTCAAATAAGTTATACATTAATACTTGCAGAAATAATTCCTGTAAAGATACTTTCTTAAAATAAAAGCCTCTTTTTTGTAAAGTGACTAATAATCCCTGGATTATATATTTTTTATATCTCTATGCTCATTTACTACATTTGCCAAAATTATGGTAAAAAGGGAGACCACAGTTCGCTTTTGTTTTCTTTATGCAGACATTCCAAAGCTCGTTGGTTTCTAAATTAGTTCATGCCATAAATAGGCTCAACTGATATGTTCAATTTTCCTACATATCAATTAGTAATCTATTGATTAGATATTAATTATATTAATGTGTTTAGTCCCTTTCTTCTGTCTGTACCCCCAATGAATAGTGCTCAGGGTAATATGAAAACAAACCTTTAATTAAACATAAAAGCATTCTAAAGGACTATTCAACATAGTCCTGGCAGATGTTCATTGGAATATTTTGTTTTCTAATAGTTAAAATGCAATTGACTGAAAAGAGAAAAGCAGATTTCTTATCCCTTCTGTGCTGCAACTGGTAACATTTTAATTGCCCAAACCTTTGTTCATATCCTTTCATGGTTGATCTTTGCATAGATGTTCAATCTGTAATTGAAAACTAGGGATAGATATTCTTTCCTCCTAGAGGATCCCTTCATGTCACTAGTCTCTTCAGATTATTTTTTGTTAAAACCTTGGATGAATAAAATACAAAAGCTTTGAAATGTGTTATTTATCAAAACATATTTGATACAGCAATATCTCTGCTGAGATTTCTGTATGTTCCTAATATTCTAAAGAAAATATTCTGTTGATTTTGATTTTTGCTCTTTTTTTTTTAAAGATTTTATTTATTTGACAGAGAGAGATCACAAGTAGGCAGAGAGGCAGGCAGAGAGAGAGAGGAGGAGGAAGCAAGCTCCCTACCAAGCAGAGAGCCCGATGCGGGGCTCGATCCCAGGACCCTGAGATCACGACCTGAGCCGAAGGCAGTGGCTTAACACACTGAGCCACCCAGGCGCCCCTATTCTGTTGATTTTTATGGCATGTACCTCTTAGGTCAAATGCAGAAACTGCTTAGACATATGAGAAATTTTATGAATTGAAATTTGGATAAAATCATCTGTCCTCAAATCCCAGAATTAGTTATTTAAAGGAATCAAAATAGAATATCTGCAGTTTCCAAACTGGAAGAAAACGCATCTATCTACTTTCCTCCTTCCAAAGACGTACAGCTTCTTTATGCTTCTTTATGCTGTCCCCAGAGCTGTCACTGCTCCTGGATTGGCCCTATTGATCAGTTCTGCACCGCCAAGAATTTAATTATGTTACATGGATCTTAAGAGTTTGTTTGGAGTTTTCAGCCAGGAAACCCAGGTCCTCCCATTGTGAGAGAACCCTCTGTTATCTAGGAAGTTGGTCTTTTCTGCCTGGGTATGCAGCTGACAAGAAAACAGACAGCAGGGAGGTAGCAAGAGCATAGAGGCCAAGTTATTATCAGTTTGGAAACAGATCACTTTTTGTCTTATTCCATATTCTATCAGGGCCTTTCTTAGTATTAAAAATACAGGATTTGCAAGCATAAGAAAAAGAAAAGAGGGAACATAATTTGGGGCAGAGAATCTTTAAGATTATCTTGTATACCACCCATGTGAACAGCTAGCTGCTTCTCACCTCCCACCTCCACCCAGTCAATAACTCAGATTAGCAAAAGAAACAGAATAGGGTTATCATTGTTATTGCTGAGAGACTGTTTCAGGAGATTGATTTTTTCTGTAACTATGTAATTCCACAAACGCTATTCACATTGGGACTTCGAGGCCGTCTTCATATCTGTAAGCTTGAGAAGTAGCATTAATTCCACTTTTATAATAAATAGGCAGGTGACCTGGCTTCTTTTAGGCCTGGAATGTGTGAGTCCAAGTGACTTTTTCTTGTCTTTGCTCTGAAAAATTCTTTGCTTCAGGAAATAGTGAAGCCTGAATAAGACATGGTCCCTCACCTTGTATGCTTGAAAAATTTCATGGGGAGGGGCACCTGGGTGGCTCAGTGGGTTAAGCCTTTGCCTTCGGCTCAGGTCATGATCTCAGGGTCCTGGGATTGAGCCCCACATCGGGCTCTCCGCTCAGTGGGGAGCCTGCCTTCCCCCACCCCCGCCTGCCTCTCTGCCTACTTCCAATCTCTCTCTCTCTCTCTCTCTCTCTGTTAAATAAATAAATAAAATCTTTAAAAAAAAAAAACATTTCATGGGGAAAACAAAGGTGTAAACCAAATCAGGCAAATAATCTATCTTGAACCTGGATCAAATAAATGGAGGAAAAACAAATGCACTGTGCTAGGACCCATGTGGTACTTGGGCTCTCTCAGATCATTTCAGGGAAAACAGAGTTAAGTTTTTGATGATCATGTCTACACCAAGGCTGAATCCAGTGGCCTTACCACATTTTCTGAACTAGCTCATGACCAAGAAGGCAAGAATATCATTAATCTTCCTTCCGTCTGTGTAATACCTCAGACCGTATCTCTAGGTGCCGGTTAATTTTTACTCATAATTGCCAAGTGTGCTATTATGTTGACCCAAATCACAGACCTCTTAACATTTTTTTAATTTATTAAGACTTTATTTCTTTAGGGCACTTTTAGGTTCACAGCACAGTGTATAGATACATATGTATACCTCTGCCCCCACACATACATAGCCTATCTCCCATTATCAGTAACCCCCACAGAGTGATACATTTGTTACCATTGGTAAACCTACATTTTGAAACATGATAATCACCCAGAGTCCATAGTTTACGTTAGGATTCACTCCTGCTGTTTTACATTCTATGGGTTTGAACAAATATATAATAATGTGTATCAAAAACAACAAAAAATCCCACACATGTATCCATCGTTATAGTATCACGCAGAGTAGTTTCACTGTCCTAAAAATCCTCTTTATTCTACCTGTTCATCCCTAATACCACCCCCACCCCTGGACACCAGTGAAATTTTTACTGGATTCATAGTTTTGACTTTTCCAGAAGGTCGTATAGTTGGAGTCATACAGAATCCAGCTTTTTCAGATTGGCTTTTTTCACTTTGTAATAAATATTTACCTTTCCTCCACATCTTTTCATGGCTTGAGAGTTTATTTCTTTTTAGAGCTGAATAGTATTCCACTGTCTGGATGCTCAGAGTTTTTTTTTTCCAAACTTTGGAAATTATGACTAAAGCTGCTATAACCATCTATGTACGGATTTTTGAATGGACATAAGGTTTCAGTTCATTTGGGAAAATACCAAGAAGCACGATTGCTGGGTCATATGACAAAAGTATGTTTAGTTTTGTAAGAAGCCACCAAGCTGTCTTTCAAGTAGCCATATCATTTTATATTCTACCAACAGTGAATGAGATTTCTTGTTGCTCCACATCCTCACCAGCGTTTGGTGGTAACAGTGTTCCGGATTTTGGCCATTCTCATAGATGGTTAGTGGTATCTAGTTGTTTTAATTTGCATTTCCCTGATGACATAATGTGGAGCCTCTTCTCATATGCTTATTTGCCATCTGATCCTCTTCTTTGGTGAGGTGTCTCTTAGGGTCTTTGGCCCATTGCTCAGTTGGGTGATTTTTTTCTCTCATTCATTTATAAAATATTTATAAAATATCAAATCACTGTGATTTACACCTGAAACTAAAAGGATATTTATGTCAGTTGGAATTCCATGAAAAAAAAAGATCATTCTATGGTCAACTATTATTCAGGCAGAATAAATACCTGATTTTTTATTAGTTGTCAGAGTAATGAGTTGGTGTCTTAGAAAACTCCATTGGGAATCAGTATGTTGGGGCTAGTGTGTTTTGTTTGGTATTGTTGTTCTATTTTTATTTTTTGTCTCACCGTAGACTCATAATTTTTTATATACCCTGTTTAAATCTTTTTTAAAGAGGTTATTTATTTTTTTATTATGTTCAGTTAGCCAACATATAGTACCTCATTAGTTTTTTTCCTTTCTTGTTTCCTTTTTTTCTTTTTTCCTTTCTTTTGCATATTATTATTATTATTGTATGTTCAGTTAGCCAATATATTAAGTCTTTTTGATGTTCAAGTTGCCTTGTCTGAGGTCAGTGGGACCTCCTGCAAGCTGTATCATATATCCTTTTAAAATGACCACATTAGAATTTGATAGCTTTCCTGCTTTCTGGGGCAAGACGTCCCAGGCTAATCTTAAAATTTTTCTGTTTCAGATTTAGAATCAGCCATATCTCCAAGGAACCCTTGTTCCTTTTAGTGAAAAATAGTATTTTGGGGTACTCATTTCTGCTAGATTGTCATTGTTTCTTTTATAAGATTAGGGAAGTTATTAGAATCTTTTATTTGGATAGATGAATGGGTAGACTCACGAGTACTCACTGATATTTCTAGCTCAATTAAAATCACAAAGTGTTTAATATCTTATTAAAGATATCTTGTTTTCCTCTCTATGGAAACTTTTATTTCCTAAACCATTAACTTATTTACTTAATATTTTATCCTATAACATACCCTAAATAACTTCAAAATAACAATATATCTAACAGTAAAAACTGGATCACAATTTTAAATGCCCATTCTCTTGAACTTTCCTCTTTGAGGAATAAAATTTTGAAGTAACGGCTAAGATTCACATACACACAGTAATTATGCATGCCTTTAACTTCTCTTTACTAAATTATGGCAGCTGAAATATCCTTCTTCTATAGATCCTCCTAGAAAAACCTAAAACCCCTATCTCTGATAATATAAAATTGGTCAGTCAATTATTAAAAATTATTAGTAGCCTACTATTTGTCAGATATTATTGAGGGTTCCGTGAATACACTGCTGTCATGAACCATCAGTACAGACTCGATTTAATAGAATTTAAATGTGGATATGTACCTGGCAGCCAGCTTCTACAGTGGCACCTAATGATTCCCACCTCACAGTATTAACACCCTTGTGTGATCCCCTCCCATATTATACTAGAGTTGTTCTATTGGTGTGACCAGTAGAATATGTTAGAAGAATTGGTATTTAACCTCTGAGATTCAGTTATAAAAAACACTGCAGCTAGGGGCATCTGGGTGGCTGAGTGGGTTAAAGCCTCTGCCTTCAGCTCAGGTCATGATCCCAAGGTCCTGGGATTGAGCCCCGCATCGGGCTCTCTGCTCAGGAGGGATCCTGCTTCCCCCTGTCTCTCTGCCTGCCTCTCTGCCTACTTGTGATGTCTGTCTGTCAAATAAATAAATAAATAAAATCTTTAAAAAAATAAAAATAAAAAACACTGCAGCTACCATCTTGGTTGGTGCCTCTCAGATCACTTGGTCTGGGGGATGCCAGATCCATGTTGTTTATAACAAACATGTTTACACACTGAACTTAGTTAAGTAACCATGAGCCTTGGATCTTAAAAAATATATGAGGATACAATACAAGGTCTTGGCCTGCAGAATGTAGGAGATTAAATGATACCAGTACATAAAACTGATACTTGAAGGTCCTTGTAAAAGAAGGGACACAACCAATTTATTCACCAAATGTGCCTTTATCCTGGTTTAGAGTTTGCATTCAAATTAACTACAAAGTCCAGGAAAACCCAAAGAAAAAAATAAGTAGAGGAAGAAAAAAAGAAAGAGAGAGAGAGAGAAAGAAAGAAAAGAAGGAAGGAAGAGGGAGGGAGTGAGAGAGGGAGAGAGGAAGGAAGGAAGGAAGGAAGGAAGGAAATTAGTTGTCCTGGATTATTGTGTCTGATCAATATTACTTCTAAATATCTGTGCATAGGAGCACCTGGGTGACTTGGTTGTTAAGCGTCTGCCTTCAGCTCTTGTCATGATTCCAGTGTCCTGGGATCGAGACCCACATCATGCTCCCTGCTCAATGGGAAGCCTGATTCTCCCACTTCCACTCCCCCTGCTTGTGTTCTCTCTCTCTCTCTCTCTGTCAAATAAATAAATAAAATATAAATAAATAAATATTGGTGCATAAATCTTAAATAAAGTTTAGATTTAACAGAAAAAATAGAAGAGGAGGAAACTCTACCAGATTCATTTACAAATCTAGCATTATCCTGTTACCAAAACCAACAAAGTTGTCATGAGAAAAGAAAAATTAAAAGCCAATAATCCTGGTAAAATGATTCAAAAGCCCCCAACAAAATGTTAGCAAATCAAATTCAATAATACATTAAAAGGATTATACGCCATGATCAAGTGGGATTTATTCCAGGGACACAAGAATGGTTCAACATTTGCAAATGAGTCAATGTGATATACCACATTAACAAAATGGACAATAAAAATTATATGACCATCTCAATAAATGCAGAAAAAGCATTCAACAAAATTCAACATCTGTTTATGATAAAAACTCTCAACAAAGCTGGTATAGAGGAAACATATCTCAACATATTAAAGGCCATATATGACAGGCCTACAGTTTACATCATATTCAACACTGGATCAGGCATAAGACAAGGATGCCCACTCTTGCCATTTTATTCAACATCATGGTGAGAGTCCTAGCCACAGCAATTAGGCAAAAAAAAAAAAAAAAAAAAAAAAAGACATCAAAATTGGAAAAGAAAAAGTAAAATTGTCACTATTTTCAGATGATACTATATATAGAAAACCTAAACATTCCATCAAAAACTTGTTAAAACTGGGCGCCTGGGTGGCTCAGGGGGTTAAGCCGCTGCCTTCGGCTCAGGTCATGATCTCAAGGGTCCTGGGATCGAGTCCCACATCAGGCTCTCTGCTTGGCAGGGAGCCTGCTTCCTCCTCTCTCTCTGCCTGCTTGTGATCTCTCTCTGTCAAATAAATAAATAAAATCTTTAAAAAAAAAAAAAACTTGTTAAAACTAAAAAATTTAGTAAAATTGCAGGATACAAAACCAACACATGGAAAGTTGTTTTTTTCCTATAAACTAACAACAACTTATCAAAAAAAGACATTAAGAAAACCCATTTACAATCTCATCAGAAAGAATAAAATACCTAGGAATAAATTTAACCAAGGAGATGAAAGACCTATACACTGAAAACTATAAGACATTGATGAAAGAAATTGCAAATAACAAAAATGAATAGAAAGGTATTCCATTCTCATGGATTGGAAGAATTAATATTGTTAAAAACATTCATACTACCCAAAGAGGTCTAGAATTCAGTGCAATTGCTACCAAAATTCCAAAGGCCTTTTTCACAGAAAAAGTAAAAACAATCCTAAAAATTTGTATGGAACCACAAAAGACTCCAAATAGCCAAAGCCATCTTGAGAAAGAAGGGCACAGCTGAAGGCATCATGCTTCCTGATTTCAAACTATATTAAAAAGCCATAGTAATCAAAACAGTATGGTATTGGCATAAAAATAGACACATAGATCAATAGAACAGAATACAGAGCCCAGAAATAAATCAACGCATATATAGTTAATTTACGATAGAGGAGCCAAGAATATGCAATGGGGAAGGACAGTCTCTTCAATAAATGGTGTTGGGAATATTGGACATCCTCATGCAAAAGGATGAAATTGGGCCACTATCAACAACATATACAAAAGTGAACTCAAAATGGATTGAAAACATGAATGTAAGACCTAAAACCATAAAACTCCTTGAAGAAAACACAGGTGGTAAGAAACTGACATAGATCTTGGGGATGATTTTTTTAATCTGACACCAAAAACAAAGCAACAGAAGCAAAAATAAACAAGGGAGACTACATCAAACTATAAAGATTCTGCACAACAAAGGAAACCATCAACAAAATGAAGAGGCAACTTACTGAATGGGAGAAAATATTTGCAAATCATATATCTGCGAAGAGGCTTATATCCAAAATATATAGAGAACACATACAACTCAATAGCAAAAAAAAAAAAAAAAAAAAAAAAAAAAAACCAATTAAAAATGAGCAGAAGAACTGAACAGACATTTTTCTAAAGAAGCCATACCGATGGACAACAGGTACATGAAAAGATGCTCTATGTCCTTAAACAGAGAAATGCAGATCGAAACCACAGTGAAGTATCACCAGACACGTGCTTGAATGGCCTTTATCCAAAAGACTAGATGTAATAAATGTTGGTGAGGATATGGAGAAAAGGGAAGCCTTAATGCACTGTTGGTAGGAATGCAAACTGGTTCAGCCACTGTGGAAAACAATGTGGAGGTTCCTCAAAACATCACTGATAGAACTACCATGTGACCAGCAATTCCACTTCTGGATATTCATCTAAAGAAAACAAGAACATTAGTCTGAAAAAAAAAATGAAGAGATCAAAATAGTTTTTCCTGGGGGAGGTAGTGAGCTGGAGAGGAGCATGGCTTTCTCTCCCTGCCATAGCATGTGCCTGCCCCCTGGTATCAGTGTACTTCAAAAAGAGGGAATCTTCTGGCAAAAATGTCGCTTTGCCTTCTGTGTTCAAGACTCCCAATTGACCAGGTACTGTGAACTTTGTTCACACCAACTTGTGCAAAAACAATAGACAGTCCTGTGCTATCAGTGAATTAGCATGTCAGCAAACCAATCCTGAGTCTTGGGGCTCCGATTTCTAGAGTTCGAGGCAGTGAGACTCACAGTTCTTGCCAGGGTGGTTTTGAAAATATGTGTCAAGGGGCTGCGTGTTTGCACTGACCAAAACCCAACACCATAGGCACGGCATAGTGAACACAACACAGAAGCGTTAGGCTGTGTGCTCCGCCCGGGCCACCTTTGGTCTTACCAGCGCAGGGCATGTCTAAAGGTCAGCAAACTGAGAAAATGCCTGAACTTGTTTTGGTGGTCAGAGATAAAACTCAAAGCTACAAGAAGGCCAAGGAGCCTGATTTGCTTCTTCAGAAACTTAACGCCTGGAATGATATCAAGAAGGTCTATGCCTCTCAGCAAATTAGAGCTGGCAAAGGCCAAATGTGTCCTATACAGCACAGGAGACCCTGCGTCCTTTATAACGAGGACAACAGTACCGTGAAGGCCTTCAGAAACATCCTTGGAATGACTCTCCTTAATGTAAGCAAACCCAACATTTGGAAACTTGCCCCCTGGAGAGCATGTGGGACGTTTCTGCCTTTGGATCAAAAGTGCTTCCCGCAGATGAGATGATCTGAGGAAAAGCTCAGAGATCCAAAGAGCCCTCTGAGCGCCACACAAGAGGGTTCATGGTAGAGTCCTAAAGTGGAATCCACACACAAAAACCCGAGAATCGTGTTAAAGCTAAACCCGTATGCCAAGACCACGAGCCGGAATAACCATTCTTTCCTGGAGCAAGAATTACAAACTCCAGATGGATAAGGCAGCAGCACTGGAAGCCAACTCAGATGAGAAGGGTTCCAGGCAAGAAGCCTGTGATAGGGAAGACAGGAAAGGAGGCTGTTGGCGTTAAGGAGCAGAAGAAGCCTCTGGTGGGGAAAAAAAAAAAAATGCAGCTCCAAGAAGAGAAGCCTACAGACAAGAAACCTACCACAGAAGAAAAGAAGACTGCTGCCTAAACTTAAATATTTGCTCCATAAATGTCTAATCATCTTGGACATCTAATTCTGAATAACAATCTGACCAAAGGCAGTGAGGGGGAAGAAAAGATCAAAATTGTATGGTTTTTGCGTATTACACCTCTGTGTCCATTGCAGCATTACTTATCATGGCCCAAATGCGGAAACAACCTAAGTGTTCATCCATGGATGGATAAAGACGTTGTAGTAAATATATATATATATATATTTGTGTGTGTGTGTGTGTGTGTGTGTGTGTATATATACATATACAATATTATTCAGCCATCAAAAAGAACGAAATCTTACCATTTGTGACAACATGGGTGGACCCGAAAGTCATTATGCTAAGTGAAATAAATCAGAGAAAGACAAATACCATATGGTCTCTCTTATACATGGAAGTTTAAATAAACAAACAAACAAACAAAAACCAAGCTTATAGAACTAGAGAACAGATTGATGGTTGCCAGAGATGGAGGGTGGGAAATGGGAGAAATGGGTGAATGTTTTCTTAGTTTAAATAAATTGAATTAAAAATAAATCACTCAGGCGCCTGGGTGGCTCAGTGGGTTAAGCCTCTGCCTTCGGCTCAGATCATGATCTCAGGGTCCTGGGATCAAGTCCCACATGGGGCTCTCTGCTCGGCAGTGAGCCTGTTTCCTCCTCTCTCTCTCTCTGCCTGCCTCTCTGCCTACTTGTGATCTCTGTCTGTCAAATAAATAAATTCTTAAAAAAAAATCACTCAAATTTAGCAATTAAAATCCAAAAGCAGATTTAAAAATAATATATCAGCACCATAATAGAGAGATTTCACAAAATCAAAGATAGTTGAATATTAGAAAAGCAGTGAATAAAACCCATAACATTATAAAATTTAAGAAGTATCATATGATCATCTTCACTGATATCAAAAAGGCTTTTGATAAAATCACACCAATCCTTGCTCAGATCATTCAGAGGAATTTTTCTGAACATCATCAAGCATAAATAGAGTATATACATATACATATATGTCATCATATATATACAAATATACATATATTTACTCACATATATCAATATATAAATATACACATACGTATTTAAATATATACTTATGTGTATGTGTATATATGTATACATACACCTATACATATGTGTCTATAAAGATGAGTAAAAAATTAGCATTAGTGTCAAATAACACTAAATATTGCTTAGAGACATATATGTAGTAATCATGTAAAGATATAAATGGGAATGAAAAATACAAATTCAGGAGGAAAAGAGGCAAAATGAGACTGGTAAATATAATCAGGGGTCCAACTTATTTATAATATTCTCTTCCTTAAATTGGCAGAAGGGTACCTAGATTTTCATTTTCCTCTGTACAGTTTTTGTATATCTGAAATAGATCAGGAGAAAAGGCGATACAAAGAGAAGAGAACACAAGCTTTTTGAAATCAAGACAAAACTCAGTTCCAACCTCATCTGTGCCATTTCCTGGCTGTAGGCTCTTGATTAGGTCATTTAACTTCCCTGAGCTTCAGTTTCCTCAACTGTGAAATGAGGGTAGTAAGTAACAACTTATCTACTTCCTGAAAGTATGTTTTAGCATTTAGCAAAGTAATAAACACCTAGTGTGCACTTAACATATTTGATACTTTTCCTGACTTGTTTCCATAAGGCGGACATTATTAAGTGTGTGTTTTTGCATTCCAAATGTGTGCGTGTGAGGGTGTTTACAGGGCATATGCATTTCAATTTCTTGGTGCTCAACCCTTGGGTTCTTAGGATTTTACCATCCTTTTTCACATATAACATTTTTATTTTGCACTTCCTGTTTTAATTTTAAACATAGAAGGGACAATTTTCTAGACAATCAACAGAGCAGCTGCTAGGGGAAAAAAATAGAAATGAAAGAGCTGAATGATTGAAGGTTGACACTTAAAAGAATAGTTTTGCAGTTAACAGCTGTGTATTCCAGAAATATCTGACAAATACATGATAACAAAAAGCAAAAATTGCTACTAATATTGAGAACTCATAGCTGGAGAGCTGAGAACTATGGAAAAACAATGACAAAATTTCAGTATTAACCTTAAGTTTCTAAATGAGTTATAGTTACATGACAAGAAGCAAGGAAAATAATGATAAATCCCCTCACAAAATCTAAATTTTATGGCAGTTAAGGCATAAACAAGCACTGTGAAATACACTTTAGATATCATTTTAGCCTTTTAAAACATGTTTTGAATACTGAACAGCAAATGTAGGTCGTTGTTAATGACGATGTTCTCCTGTAATTCTAACGATTTGTCTCTGTTCTTCTCCTCCTCATCTACCGACAGACATCTGAGTCCCACCACCACACACACACCCCAGTTGCTTGTCTTTCTGCTTCTCAGCGGGATAATCTTTTCTTTTCTCTCTGTGAAGATAGTTAATGAAATTAGAAAGCCTAGATACCCCAATGTGAAGTCACGTTTGCGGAATGTAACACATTGGACAAGATTTTGCCTCTCTGAGTTTTAGTTTTATTACAAAATAGGGACTAAAGCAAACTAACATACAACACAGGCCTTTAAGAAAAAATCTAGAAGCATCATTCAAATGCAAGATATGATTAATCTCAGGAAATACTGTAAACTGGGTAGTAAAAGGGACCAGTTTCTAGGTGGTTCTCCCAGGAAACAAAACAAACCCTTAATCTATTTGGCTTCCTGTTTCGGTATCTCCCAACAACAGCAAAAGCAGATATATATGAAAATTTCTCTGTTGTCTTCCTTAGCCCAAGTGCTTTGCAGTTCATGTGGATTACATAACTTTTGTTTATTTAACAAATCCCACTTGAGTACCTTTTTACTGTTTACCTGTGGGTGCTGTACTAGGTGGTTTGGACACGTCCCATGAAGAAAAAAAAAAAAAAACAAAACACCAAAGATACGGGTGCCTAGGTGGCTCAGTCGATAAAGTGTCTGCCTTTGGGTCACGTCATGATCCTGGAGCTCGGAAATCAAGTCCCACATCGGGCTCCCTGCTTGGCAGCAGGGAGTCTGCTTCTCCCTCTGCCCCTCCCCCTGTTCATGTTCTTTCTCTCTCTCTCTCTCCCCCTGCCTCAAATAAATAAAATCTTTAAAAAATTATATGTATATGTATATCTATATCTATAGATATCTATCTCCCCCCAAAATCCTTACCCTCTTGGAGTTTAGCATTCTCTCTGGGAAGGAGTGAGTGTGGGTGGAAGAAGGAACAGACAATAAATAATAAATATTGGAAAAAACCTAGTATTCACAGCATGTTAGAAGATGATAAATTCTATGGGGAAAAAAGGGGTGGAGCAGGGAAAAGGAATGGGAAGAGTTTTCAGGAAGGGGTTGTCAGCTGGGTGGAAGGAGGAGCTAGGTACAGTGTCTAATTGGGTAGGTCTCCTTGAGGAAGCTGCTTTTGAGAAAAGACTTGAAGGATGAGGAAATTACTCAAGAGAACATCTAGAAAAGAACATTCCATTAAAGGGACTATCCACTGCCAAAGACGTATGGTGGCGCTTTCTTGTCATGTGTGAGAGAGCAACCAGGCCCTTGTGTCCGGAGAGGAGTGAGTCTGGGAAGAGTACCAGGAAAGGAAGCTAAACGTTAACATCTTATCTAAAAATGCCTTACTTAAAACTTGGGAGTCTTACCAAAACTTCAAAAAAAAAAAAAAAAAAAAAAAACTTTGTTCTATAAATTTTAAAAGCAAGAAGACCTCAGTTTTTGTTCTGATGCCTATGATTGTTTCAATAAATATTTGATTATTTCTTATATGTTACACTTTATTGGTAGAAAGATATACTTAGTATTCACCTTTTACTATTCTCTTTCAAACTTTCCCATCATGTATGACAATAATCAGCTTTGAAAAGCATGAGGCCCCCTCACACTTACCCTACATTTGCTTTAAGAGCTGCTGTGAGTAGGTTGGAGCTTGCTGTCCAGGTTTTAACCCTGCTCCCCAACAAAGTTCCTCTAAATTGTTATCCCACAGGGAAAACTGTCTCATTGTCTTTATGCCATCCACCCAGAAGCCCAAAGAAAACAACTGCTAACAAGAGTGAAAAGCTAGGGTGCCCAGGTGGCTCAGTGGGTTAAGCCACTGCCTTCAGCTCAGGTCATGATCTCGGGGTCCTGAGATCGAGTCCCGCATCGGGCTCTCTGCTCAGCAGGGAGCCTGCTTCCCCTTCTCTCTCTGCCTGCCTCTCTGCCTACTTGTGATCTCTCTCTATCTTTGAAATAAATAAAATCTTAAAAAAAAAAAAAAAAGAGTGAAAAGCTAATGGGTCCCCATTTCTATTTCATTACAAGGAAGGGGAAAACATGGTAAACCCAAGTCATGGATCACATAATTTAGAAATTAAGTTCATGTTTCCCATTTTGAAGTAAAAAAAAAATGGAGGTGCACTCTGGAAAACAGCATGGGGTTTCCTCAAAAAGTTGAAAATAGAGCTGCCCTATGACCCAGCAATCGTACTACTGGGTATTGACCCCAAAGTTACAGTGTAGTGATCTGAAGGGGCACGTGCACCTCGATGTTCATAGCAGCAATGTCCACAATAGCCAAACTATGGAAAGAACCCAGATGTCCATCAACAGATGAATGGATAAAGAAGAAGTGGTATATATACACAATGGAATACTATGCAGCCATTAAAAGAAATGAAATCTTGCCATTTGTGATTATGTGGATGGAACTAGAGAGTTTTATGCTTAGCGAAATAAGTCAATCAGAGAAAGACAACTATCATATGATCTCCCTGATATGAGGAAGTGGAGATGCAACGTGGGGGATTTGGGGGGCAGGAAAAGAATAAATGAAACAAGATGGGATCAGGAAGGAGACAAACCATAAGTGACTCTTAATCTCACAAAACAAACTGAGGGTTGCTGGGGGTAGGGGGTTAGGGAGAGGGTGGTGGGGTTATGGACATTGGGGAAGGTATGTGCTATGGTGAGTGCTGTGAAGGGTGTAAACCTGGTGATTCACAGACCTGTATCCCTGGGGCTAATAATACATTATATGTTAATAAAAAATAAAAAATATATTTTTAAAAATTGAGGTGCAAGGATATTCACTGCTTTTCCTTCCTCACAAATTATGATGAGGTGTTGTATTACATTACTGTTTATCCCAGGCAAGAAGGGAAATCTTACAATATCACCCTCTACAACAGAAGAGAAATTATGCTTTCCTCCATCAAATTTTCTTCCTCAGCTCAGACTTTGCATCACTGAATTAAATTTATATTTATCAGATAAAGCTATTTAGTATTTTGCCCGGTTTGCACTAGGAAGGATTTAGATTTTTTTTCTGAGAGATTTTAATAAAACATAAACTTGTTCCACCAAGATTATTTTTAAAAATTCAGACTATCTGATCTTTAGGGCAGGATTTTTTCAACGGTTGTAATTATTTTCTAACACCTTCTGTAATACATCATTCTGCTGTTTTACAGCACATTTGGGTAATAAATTTTTTATTCATTTTATCTAAATTCTGACATCCTATAGATCTGGCATTAAATTATTTTGTTTAGGTTTCTACTAGTAAGTAGCTGAATGTCAAAACAACTTAAAAGGTTGTTTTAAGGAGAATGAACAAAGAGAAAACAACCCTCCTTTAGTTTGGCAGGTTTCTATGGATACACTTCTGTGTATAATAGAAGATCATGTCACTCTGGAATCTAGGACAAAGAGGGCTTTTTAATTTTTTTTTAAGATTTTTATTTATTTATTTGACAGACAGAGATCACAAGTAGGCAGAGAGGCAGCAGAGAGAGAGGAGGAAGCAGGCTCCCCACTGAGCAGAGAGCCGGATGCGGGGCTCGATCCCAAGACTCTGGGATCATGACCTGAGCTGAAGGCAGAGGCTTTAACCCACTGAGCCACCCAGGTGCCCCCAAAGAGGGCTTTTTAGAGAGCTTACATTCTTCGCTAAGTAGGGGCCGTTGATTCATACAGTTCAAAGAAAGAAACCTGAAAGATACTGTATTTTTCTATGTTCTTACTTCTCTTCTACCACCAATTTGCTTCATTTATATTTACGCACTCCTGCTCTTACTGGCCTATGTACATACACTCACTTTACTGGAAATGCTATATTCTCTGATGGCAGTTGATAGAACCATCATCACTTCCCACTTCATCTCTTCTGTGCAGCAGAACGACCTTTTTTTTCTGATGCCTTTTCCTCAGAGGAGATCATTCTTACTGTTTGGAAAACCCAAGGCGTACGCTGTGTATGGGCCATCCCTCGGGCTCCCTTGAGAAAAGTTAAATGAAACGGAAAAACACAAACACAAACACTGGAAAGTTTTCTTCTGCCAGTTTTCAAGATTGATATAGTTCCTCTTTGATCAAAATGATCGTATTAGGGCGTGTGGGTGGCTCAGTGGGTTAAAGCCTCTCTGCCTTCGGCTGAGGTCATGATCCCAGGGTCCTGGGATCGAGCCCCACATCAGGCTCTCTGCTTAGCAGAGAGCCTGCTTCCTCCTCTCTCTCTCTCTCTGCCTGCCTCTCTGTCTACTTGGGATCTCTGTCTGTCAAATAAATAAATAAAATCTTAAAAAAAATGATCATATTAACCCATCAACCAGTAACAAAGAAGAGAGGAAAGTAAAAAGTGGGGCATCTTGAAAACCATCGAAAGAAAATCATGAGACAGATTAACATACTTGACTGTGTAATGAACTTGTCTTGATGAAATTAAGTACATTTCCATATATCACAAAACTATTAAAATACAGGGGCGCCTGGGTGGCTCAGTGGGTTAAAGCCTCTGCCTTTCGCTCAGGTCATGATCCCAGGGTCCTGGGATCGAGCCCCGCATCGGGCTCTCTGCTTGGCAGGGAGCCTGCTTCCTCCTCTCTCTCTCTCTGCCTGCCTCTCTCCCTACTTGTGATCTCTATCTGTCAAATAATAAATAAATAAAATCTTTAAAAAAAAAAACTATTAAAATACAGATAGTATGACCCTGGAAAGAAATACAAGAAGTGCTTCATTGGTTGTCTCCGCTGATGGGAATGGAGAGATTAATTTTAAAGAGAACAGTCTGTACCCTGACAGTAGCCTAGTGAGATGGGCACTCTCATAGATTGCTGGTGAATGTCTACATGAAGCATTCTGTCAAGAAAGCAGTTTGCAATATCGATCAAGGGCCAGTAAAATTTTTCATGCCTTTAACCTTAGTAATTCCATTTTAAGGAATTTATTCTAAGGATATAACCTGAAATGTAGAAGAAGGTTTTGGGGTTTTGGGGGGGGTTGGTTTTGTTTTGCATTTGCAAAATATGTTACTGAAGTATTTTTTACAGAAGTGAAAATGAAGGAAAACTTAAAAGCCCCAAATTGGGTAGGATTGGGTAATCCTTTTTCTGTTTCCCAATTATTTTGTACATGCGTTTTATTAAAACAGCCAGCATAGTGGGTTCTCTGCATTTGCATGGACACCTTCTTGAGTAACTGAGTTCTCGGAGTGAGACAAAGAATTTTCATCTCTGTGATCCCAGAACCTACTATAATAACTGGGGCCCCATAGGCTCTCAGTTAATACTTGTAAATTAGTAAAATTTCACTTTATTTGTCATGCAATCCATAATGACCACTAAGATTATTATTTCCCCCCAACTCTTACTGCCTACACACCCATAAACATGAGACTAATTCATTCCATTTTTGCAGTTTAGCAAATTAGACTGTTTAAAACAAACTGAATTTAGCTTTATCTGTTTGTACATATAGATAGAGCTATTGGCACGGTCATAAACAAACTGAATTATAAATCAGTATATTACCATGACAGGTATTAATATAAAGATAAGCAGTAAGATAAGAGATAATATCTCAAGTCACTTTTAAGACTTTACATGAAATTTTTGATGCTTGGGAAAACCAAACGATTCAATGTCAGACAGATCCCAGAAGATATGTGAGGCTGATACAATGTGGAATAAAAATTACAGAGTTTGGAAAATCAATATCATATATGTACATATGAAGATTGAGGCCATTTTCTCTATCTTAAAAGTAATTTTAAGCTGCTTTAAGAGGCAGTCTATTGAGTGTAAGCCTCCTGACTCAGCTCAATTACATCCCAGCACAATGAGAAAAATTGCGAGTGAGTTCACATAACACTGTGGGAAAACTATTTTAGACTGTTATTGGGAAGTTGTCTGTACATAGAAGTGTAATAGCTGCACTTCAGTCCAATTCTGGTCTTTGCAATTTACTTTAAGATGTGCCAATCCTCAGTAAATTATGTGAGAAGGGGACAATGAAATCATTATTTACCTGAATTGTACTACATTCCTATCTTACTCCAGGAGTAGAATTAAATAAATCAATAAATGGACGGGTTCCTGTGTAGAAGATTGAAGTGCCCACAGATAACAACTTTTATTCTGGGTTTGAGGGTGGGAGGAGGTAGAAAATGATTTCAGCAATAACAAATTAGAAAACTAGTGGAACTTTTAAAAAGCATGAAGAATTAAATCCACTTAATTTCTGAGTATCTGTTAATGTCATGTAACTCTGGATAACATTTAAAAAATCATACATGAAAAAATAAACAGCTAAATGTTGAACAACAGAGAGAAAACTCACCTTAAACAACTCAAGCAATTCCTCTGGAAAGGAGAGGGAAGGGAGAGAGGGAAGTAGAAGGGAAGGAAACAGGGAAGGGGGAGGGAGGGAGGGAGGGAGGAAGGAAATAAATAAGAGCTTGTATAGTACCTAAACTACCCTCTTATAGGGTGCTACCTCCTGGCCAGGTAGGCAGCAGACAAGGTCTTGGGCACCCTGAGGAAGAGACAATATGGCACACCAAAAGGATATACTTTAAACTCAAAGCCCCAGAGTTTTAAAAACTTAGTTGTACCAAAACCAGCTAAGAGAATCTGATCGAAATAATTTCTTTAAATCCCTACATCTACATGTGAAAAAAAAAAACTTTGTACCATAATATAAGGTAAAATCATATATTTTCTCCTCAATACATGTTTTCCTAAGTGCTGCTCAGTAAATAACACCTTTCCTTTTTCTCAGATCTACGGCGGTGGGGTGGGAGGGAGGGGTATATACCAATCAAAACTACATCTAGTTGCAAACATTATTTTCTGAACTCTTCAAAGATTGGTGCTGGTGCTTTGGTAAGGACGTTGGTGGCTCCGAGAATCCTGTAAGTGAAGCTGAGTTTTAATTAAGGTCTCTGGGCCCAAGACTCAATGTAGAGAGAGTATAATTGTGCTTTATACCCTAAAAAGCTGTTTGGATATATTTCCTTGAATTCAGGCATTCAAATAAAGTTTGTTAGATAACTGTAGGTTTGAATATTTCAATGAAGATGATAATTTAATATGACAGGAAAAATGATAACACTTATATTCCATGTTCCCAGGCCATAGTGGCCTAAAAGAACAAAGCATTGTGTCAGAATAAGAGTAGAGATAACATTGAGCAGGAGAATAGATGGAATCCCACCCCACTGGTCATTCCTTCATTTCACTCAACAAATATTTATTGAGTATCACATATGAACCAAGCACTCTGCCAGGCACTGGGGGTATGATGGCGAACAAAAGTAGACATGGTCTTTTGTGTACATTATTATCTGGGAAAGGCATTGAGTAAATAACAAGGAAGTCTTACCTAGACTTGGGAAAGGGGATGGCTACAGTTAAGATGGGTGTCCCTTAGGAAGGAATGCTTGGGCTGGTTACCTGGAGTTAACCAGGTAAAGGGAGGGGGCACAAAAGGTGAGAAGGATCATTAAGGACAGACAGAAGACTATTTTCAATGATTCCATTGTCAGAGGGAACCTATCACATCTGGGAATGAAAGAAAATCTAAATGGTTGGGGTGCAGAGAATAGTTGAAGGGGGAAAGGGAGGTTAGTAAAGGTCAGGCTTGACTGTCGTCTTGAATGCAGAGAAACCATCGAAGAATTTTTAGCTGGAGAAGTGGTGTGGAGAGAAAAGAGTAATAGGATCAGATTTGCCTTTTGAAAAACCCACTGTGTGTAAGGTGTGGAGAACCCATTGTTGGGAGGGAAGGACACAAGCGGATGAATTAAGAGGCTACTGCAGTAAATGGTGCAAATCTAAGTCTGTCGTAAAACCTTTTGGCCACTTTCCTCCCTGGGAGCCTAGGAAAAATAGTTCATTTCCCAGAGAAAACTTTCCTTCTATAGTGGAGGTGGAAGGAACATTTAGAAGGTAAAACTGGCGAGACATAGTAATGGATTGTGTATGATTGCAAGACACAAGGGCTAGCTGTCCACGCCTGGACAGATGAGAATCCCATTCATTTGGGCAACAGCGGAAACTTATTATAAGTTAAATGAATAATGTTTATTGAGCATTGCTATGCTACGGTCATTGTTCTAAGTGCCTTGCACACTTTATTTAATTCTTTTTTTAAACAACTCTATGATCTAGGTAGTACTCCTGTTTTCTCCATCTTATAGATGAAGAACTGAGGCAGAGAAAGATTAAGCAACATGTTCATTTACACATCCTTACAAGTCGTGGATCTAGGTATTGAGTCCAGAGCTATGCTTTTCACCACTTTACTACGCTTCCTCCCCGTTCAAGATGTGTTTCCCTTAGTTCAAACAAAAGGGCCTCTTTTTCCTTCCCAGCTCACCTTGTGGTTTTCATTCTCCTTCAGGGCTCACTTCCAGTGCTTTGAGTAAACCAGGATGTTTGGTTACCCTAAGTGTAACTCCTACCCTAAGAACATAGGAGACTCCTGCTGGGTAAGACCAGAGAAAGTATTCTCCTCTTGCCCCCAAAATAGAGTGCCTGGCCCCAGCTGGTAACCTTTAATTCTCATTTCAGTCAGAGTCAGAACTTTGTTCTTCCTCAGACTCCTGGGAGATAAAGAAAGGCCACTGTTTGGAACCGTTTGGAACTCAGAAGACTTTGTGTTCATTACAAAAACAGGTAACTGGCCTATGGCTATAATTTGCTAATTTTATTTCTTACAAAATCACATTAAAATATTATTTATCTTAATTACTGCTTTTGGGGTGCCCTTTACATTTAACCCCAAGGCTGATGCTTCATTGGCTTTACCCTAGTCCAGTCTTGTCAGTAGGCAGGGAACTCGGGTTCCTGGTGGGCAGTCCCAGGCCCCTAGTGCGTACTCAGTCTCTCCGCAAGTGCATCAAACCCTCCAGCAGACTAGACTGAGGAGCCTCCAGCCTGCCAAGTGTGCCCTGTGATATTCATGTATGCGGTAGGTGAACAGTATTTGACTTAGGTACTGGGACCTTTACCATACCTGGGTTAAAATCATATAATGATGATTTGACTCTTAGAAAATAAATATTTTTGTGTGCACCTGTACTCCAGCAAAGGTGTATAATCTGATGCAAAACATAGCATGGTGTGGGGCGCCTGGGTGGCTCAGTGGGTTAAGCCTCTGCCTTCGGCTGAGGTCATGATCCCAGGGTCCTGGGATCAAGCCCCGCATCGGGCTCTCTGCTCAGCCTCTTCCTTCCCCTGTCTGCCTCTCTGCCTACTTGTGATCTCAATCTCTCTCTCTCTCTCTCTCTCTCTGTCAAATAAATAAAATCTTTTAAGAAAAAAAATAGCATGGTGTTCCAAAGAGCACAACTCTTAAAATCAGATGGGATCTCTGACATTTGTCAGCTACAGTATCTTGGGCAAGTTAATTAACTTTCATGAATCCCAGTTCTAGTAACTATCAAATAAAGATAATACCTACCTCACAGGCTTGTCGGTGAGGATTACATAAATCAACACAATCAAGCACAAACCAGCCACCTGACACAGGGAGCAGGCTGTAATACAGTTAGTTCTCTTTCTCCCTTCTTGTTTTCTGCCTGGTCTTCTCACCACTTCTCACCAAATCGCTTTTTTTAACTTTAATGTCTGTGGATCTAGAATTTTCTTAAGAACACCCTGGACATATTTTCAAATGCTTTAGAAAGAAAATAGTTATTTTGTCATTGTACTCTTAGGTTCAAAGTGTAGTTTGTTTTGTATTCCCCTGAACTGTTTGATGTCTGAAAAGTAAACAATCAGGCTAAAGGTTTCTAAAATCCAATATGATTAAAAAAATATTTATTGAGTGTAGCAGTTTTTCTCCCCAGATACCCTTGATAATATTGGCACTCTACTTCATATTTCTAGATAAAAAAAAATGTGAAGATTAGAATGCTGCTGTGTTCTGTGCTCTCACACAAGAGCTACCCTTGGGTAGAAGGACTTCCTCCCTCACACTCTCTCCGTCCCTGAGTTCACTACTTCCACAGTTATTTTTCTGCTTTTCTGGAAAACATAAACCTTTTCCATCGTGTCACCTGGGAGAAAAACACTCACAGAACAATCTCAACTATTTTCCAATTAAAAACAAACAAACAAACAAACTTGATTTAGAAAGTGCCCGGTAAAAGAAGGTAATAATAAAATACTGATGACTACTTCCCTAACTACTATTTTATACAGTATATGTGGGTATAGGAACAACTGATTTTTTTTTAACCTCTTGTTTCGTGCTACAGCAATATCTTAAAGAACACTAGATCTCAAAAGAGACTACTATCCATTAATAATGTCTACATTTCCCTGGGAAAGAGGATACATCCAGAATCTAGTTCTTTGCTTGTGATTCATTTCTTAATGAAATTCTGTTATCTTACAGCAACTAATGGAATATACCTCAGGGCCTGGTGCCATCAGATGCATTTTAGAAAATTACTATTTTCTATGAGCACGGTTAATGCTTATTTTAATTGATGGTGCTCACATTAAATCATCAGAAAACAGAGCTTTTAAAGGAACTAGTGGCAATACTGTTTGTACTTTTTTTTTCCAAAAAGTTATAACATCATCAACTTTCCAATAACTTCGTGTATGTGTGGGATATGCATAGGAGACTTGGTTTTATCCCCTGAACTCTGGTTCATTGTAAGAGTTTTAGGGATAGAAGAGATCTTAGAGATCTTCTAATCCAACACATCATTTTATTTATTTTTTTAAAAGATTATTTATTTATTTATTTGACAGACAGAGATCACAAGTAGGCAGAGAAGCAGGCAGAGAGAGAGGGGGAAGCAGGTTCCCTGCTGAGCAGAGAGCCCGAAGCAGACCTCCATCCCAGGACTCTGAGATCATGACCTGAGCCGAAGGCAGAGGCTTAATCCACTGAGCCACCCAGGCGCCCCCAAAACATCATTTTGAAGACAATAAACATTTTAATGACTTGCCCAAGGCCAAAAAGCTGGGGTGAGGCAGATCCACACTAGGGCCCAAGTCCTCTGATTCCAGACCAGTGCGTGTCCCACCCAATTCTACTCCACGATCCTGATCCTTACGTTGGCTTTCCTGCCTCTTCCTGTCCACAAATGTATTCACACGATAAGGAGAACTACTCACATCACAGTCCCCTTCAGGAAAAAGTGGAACTGCATGATAGCTTCAAAGGGGAAGGCTTAAAGAAATGAATTCTAATCCAATAGCACAAGGTATAAACATTTGTTTATGTAATAGACAGCACAAGGTATAAACAATTTCAGGCAAGAAAAGGAGCTCCTGTCTCTTTTTGTTGTCCTTTTTAAGAAAGAAAAGAAAAAATTCTAAATGTCTTGAGTTTCAGGAAAAAATGCTCTATTAATGAGTCAGACTCTCAAAATAATGTTAGCAAAGGAAGTGACTGTCAATGCGTGGGTGAGATTTTTTTTTAGAAGTCACATGAAAAAAAAATAGTTCTATGTGTACAGTTCTGAAACATTCTTCCTCCACTCTTCAGGGCTTCCTCGAATGTCCAGGCTGCCATAAACTAATTTACGTTTATTTTGCTTTCTCAACTTCTGTTTCATGTACCCCAACATACAGGCCAAGAACATTATTATTTTCTTCCAATATTCCATGTACTCGAACACGTCTGTAACTTTGCTATTTTTCTTTTATTTTTTCCTCTTTTTTCTCCACCTGTCAAAATCTTAGGCATCCTTCAATACCTGATTTAATACCACCTCCTCCGTGAAGCCTTTGCCTATCTGAAAATGCATTATTAGGGACTACTTCCTGTGGCACTTTTGTTGTACTTCTTAGAGAAATGAATCCAGTCTACCTTGTTCTAGAGACCATGTGACTGTCTTCCCTGCTGGATTTAGATCTACTTGAGACCTAGGCAAAAACTTATCTTTATATGTGCTGGGGACATGGTAAGTACCAGGGATTCCAGAGTAAACATGCAAAAGCCCTTGGCTTCAAGAAACTATCTAAAATCTAACATGCAAATATAACTGAGGTTATATTCCCCTGTTGGAAAGCAGATCTTGACATAAGGATTTGAATGCAAGTAGTATGTCTAAGTAGTGAGAGTGAGGAAATGAGATTGTAGAGGGAAAAATGCCAAAAAAAAAAAGCAAATTAATAATGAGAAGGTTTCCACGGGGCGGCGGGGGGCGGCGGGGGGACAGAGTGGTGGTTGCCAGGGCCTGAGGTGTGGGGGAAAGTGGAGATGCAAGTCAAAAGGTACAAACTTTCCAGTGATAAGATGCATAAGTTTTGGGGGAGCAAATGGACAACATGGTAGCCACAGTTAATAATAATGTTTGTACACTTGAAATTTGCTAAGAGAGTCGATCTTAAGCATTCTCATCACAACAACAATAAAAATGTAACTATATGAGGTTCTGAATGTGTTAATTAACTTGACTGTGGTAATCATTTCACAATGTATACATATATAAAATCATCACATTGTACACTTCAGATATATACAGTTTTATATGTCAATTAGCCTCAATAAAACTGGAGGGGAAAAATGAAAGGTTTCCTTTCATTTGGAAGAGTGGGCTGTGGGGCCCACTCTTGCTGAAGACCCTCTGAGAAATATGTAGAAGGTGCCTCTGATTATGCTGAGCTGAGGACACTGGGGTATATAAATCCCTCAATTCCACTCTCCTTGTTTCAGGGTGGCTAATGAAAAGTTAACTCAAAGTCACTGCCAGCCACTTCTCTTCTCCAAGTAGCCAGAAAAGACCCTAAGGCAGAGATAGAAGTACTTGGGGAAGGAAGCTGTTGGCAGGTCCAACAAGTGTCCACCATGGTTGCAGGTGACCTTCAGGAGGGCCAGGAGGACGTAGACAGAGCAGCAACCCTTTCAGCTATAGGTCATAAATGGTTACTGCTGGGTTTATTAAACCCTTGAGCTTAAATAAGTCTAGTTGCTACCCTTAACAAAATGTAAATGCTGAGAAAGGACTGACTTTACTCTTTTCTAAGGAAGGTGAGGGTGGGTTTGTTTTTTTTTTTTAAGATTTATTTATTTATTTGACAGAGAGAGAGAGAGAGAGAGAGAGAGGGAACACAAGCAGGAGGAGTGGGAGAGGGAGAAGCAGGTGCCTCACTGAGTAGGCAGCCCGATGTGGGGCTCGATCCCAGGACCCTGGGATCATGACCTGAGCTGAAGGCAGATGCTTAACCACTGAGCCACCCAGGCGCCCCCTGAGGGTGTTTTTTAAGTATGATTTCCTTACCAAACCAAAATGTATATTAGATTCGAATTCCTGTGAATTACTGAGTTACAAAAAAGAAAAAACACAACTTTATTAGAGTAAGTTAGAATTAGATTGTTCCTGTTAGAGGCTACCCTCTGAGAGTAGGTTAGGAAGCTGCTTCTTGTCAGAAGTATACTCTTTATTTTCCTTGACATCTTTCTCGTTTTTAAGAGTAATACAGCTAATTATAGAAACATTATAAAATATACAAGAGTAAAAGAAAAAGAAAATCGTTCATTGTTTCCACCAAATACTTGCACAGAAAAACAACATGGAACCATCCTGACTACGGTGCCGAGTTTTCCGTTAATGAGATTATCTACTAAACATTCCCTCACCTACATTAGATTACTGATAAACTTGTTGTATTATGAAAGGATATACTTATTACCTGCCATTTTTTAAAGACTTAAATTCCTTAAGCGGAATCAGTAACCTAGAGAGAATCCTGCTGCTTATATTACGGACTTGCACAATTTTCAAAGGTATTCATTTGTTATCGATTTTTCATTATCCCACACTTTGGTAAGAAAACCGGATATTAATATTTGGAAACTGTGGAAGCTTCATCCCTGGCCTAGTACATGACAATTTTTATGAACATCCTGTAGATTCTCAAAAAGGTTATGTAGTCTCAGATTTTTGAAGGATGTATTCCCTTCTTCACACTGAAATCATGAGGATTTCTTAGGTGACCGTGTTTCATGCCATTGTGTATATACGGGTATTAATTAAACACATCAGTTGTGTCCAGTTTGGCCACAACTGTTTGGCCAGCTGTAATGCCCAGAAGTCATAGGTAGACTCTGTTCTCCTGTTCATCACAAACTTGAAGGAATCAACTTCTCCAAATGTCACCTAAAGCGTGTTCAAAGAGATTTTGCCAGGAGGACAGTGGAAAAGAGGAAACGTATGTACAGAGTGTATGTGTAGAAAACCTTTCCTCTGATCCTAGTGCACACTATAAAGGACACAGAGAACACACTCTGTCAGAAGGATCACTCTGACAAAGCATACTGTTCAAAATGGATTTGTACATTCACAGCGCATTCCTCAGTGTTTCTCATGATGAGGCCACCTCTCTTCTTCCTGAAGCCGTCGTGCGCCTTTAAGTTTTACAGATAATATGGTATTTTTAAAAAGATTTTATTTACTTATTTATTTGAGATAGAGAAAGAGCAAGGGAGAGCATGAGGTGGGGGTAGGGGGGAGGCGGTGACAAAGGGAGGGTCCCTTCTGAGCAGGGAGCGCCAGGCAGGATCCTGAGATCAGGACCTGAGCAGAAGCTTAAAAGCACAGAGCCAACCAGGTGCCCCTGCAGAGAATATAGTGTTGGTAAATGAAGTTGCAAATACAAAAGAAGACATTTAGTCCTTTCATCGTCTAGTAATCAACCAAAAGGGGATGAAAAACTGTTTGGGAACTATCTGAAACCAAGCATGCAATCCATTAAAAAGTTGCATTACTGATAGTTTTCTGTTGCATTCTCTGAAGAACCAAGGACTTACAAATCAAGAAATGCCCCTGTTACTGAAGAAAAGAATATTAAAGAAGAATTTTTAAATGAAATAAACTTGGATCCTAGTGAAACACATCTTCCATGATACTACTAAAGGCAAAGCCAAATAGTGAGGTGGAACAGAGAGACCATGAATAGATTATGAACATGACCCTTTAAGGAGCGATGAAATTTAGCTCCCACAGTCAACTACTTTCTGTTCTTTCTAGGAGGAAAGTCTCTGTAAAACTTCACCTTGGGGGGGCTCTGTGAATTCAGCACTGAAGTCTTTGCTCAGGGTTTATAACCGCACAATTGTCTTTAAGACAGAAAGTCCTGTAGGTAATGTTATTCTCTGAATGCTTTAGCTTTCTATCATTAAAGATCTCCAATTTCACACCACATATTCTACTGGTCTTAACATTAGAAAATTGTTTCTCTGAGAATATATGTTTGCTCCATGTTCAGACAGGAAACTCACAAACAAATTTTTGGATAGTAACCTATGGCTAAATTGAGAACTAACTACATTAATTTTGCCAGACAAATTTTTTCACTCAGGATAATGAGAAGTCAACAGATGACATTGCTTCATGGTTTAGGAAACTGATACCCTGTCCTGAAAGAGTTTATTATTATAGTCTACCAAAAAATCCAAATTCCAAGGAAGTAGTTTATAGATTAGAATAGTCCTACCATTTTCTAATGTAAACTCTAAAATATACTGTCCACGGCCTATGGAAGTTAGTGTCTATGGGTTTCAGTGGTATGAGGAATCATACTCACTAATTTCCTACATATGTATGTAAATGCACAGAATACACACACACACACACACACAGGTACACACATGTTGTCAAAATGGAAAAATAATTTTCTTTCTACTCAAGAAGAGCAATTAACTTTTTTTAATATCATGAGAGGCAGACAGAGAGACAGAGAGAACTGGTTATAACAACTTCCCCTCTTTTCCATAACATTTTACTATTAGCATGAATTTACAGAGACTGCAGTTCTCTTACTTCAACAGCTGGTATTCCAAGCAATGCCATATTTAGGGAATAATTTCCTACACCTAGTTACCAAGAACATCCAAAGTTAATAGTTTGATTCAGATCTAAGGTATTTAAGGTTTAGAGTTGCAGAGGGAAAAAAGGCAAACAATCAAAAAAAAAGTGATTAATGCTGTCATTTACTTGAATCCAACTAGATAAATTAAGAACATCCTGAATTCCTTCACTTGTTCTAGCTAAGCTTTCAAGGTCTCTAGAATGCTAGTCTTATAACAAAACAAACATACAAACAAATAAAAAATTTTATTTGAAAAGGATCTAAGTTTGTTCCCAAAAGCCAAGGTGAAAGAATGGTCAGGAGTATTTTCACTCATGAGGGGAAAATATAACTAAAAAAAAGATGTATCAACAATTAAATCTTGCTATTAGTTATATTTCATAGTTTAGAATGACGAAATTGTTAATGGCTTTTAAAATTGATACTACTGAGTTGCTAGAGTAACATGTTTGTAATTACATATTTCATCCTTAAAAATAAACTTATGAATCTACATTACAGATCCTAGAAGCTAAAAATCAAATGATTAGTAAGTTAACCTAATATATCTGTGTTCCAGAATATGCTGCTTCAATTTGTCCTGTAATAATATCTGAACTATGGTATACTACCAGAATACCTAAAACAATTCATATGCATTATAAACAGGCATATTAGAAACAATGTGTACGCACGTGTAAGACATTTGATTAAATCAGGTTTTTAAGTCCAGAAATATTCATCAAACATCTACCAAGTACCAGGCACAGTGACAGATTATCTTCAAAAAGAACACTTTCAAATTACTTATATTTTATTATCTTTCTGGAGAAAATCTATGTTGTTTTAATTTATTTCAGGTAGATAAAGTCTTATTTTAAGAAATACTCACTTTTCAATGATTTTTAAGTGATATCAAATTCACGTATTATGTTGGTGTTGTTTTAAGACACAAAAATTTAAATGCAAAATGTAAAAGAACTGCTTATTAATAGCATAGTAAATCAAAGCTCAGTTATTCAACAAGTATTTATTCAGTGCTTATACTGTTCCAGGAATTGTTTTAAGGCCTGGGAATACAATTTTAACAGAACAGAGATCCCTGCCTTCATGGAGCTTAGATGACACCGTTAGGCAATGCACAGGAATCCATTTGCAGTTTTCCTTACTGTTTTTGTCATAAGCTCTTAGAGTTTGATTATCACATTCTGCAGTCAGACCACATCCCATACTTCACAAGCTGTTAATAAGTATCAGTCAAGGGACTAACATTTCCTAAATAGAGAAAGCCTGCTATTCTGCTTTTGCTTAACCATAGATGGTAATGCAGACAGACAACTGTGAGTCAGATGCATTATTAGAAGTTGTTAGTTGATCTTTATAGAAATAAAATTACATTATGGACCTTAAGAGTAAAAGAATGTGACCAGTGTTAGAAAATGGGTTTTGAGGGTGTTCCTATGTGGTTGATTTATTTTAGAAATAGATTTGTAATCTTTATAAATAACCATTACTAATTGTTCTACTTGCATAACATATAATTAAGAGAAAGGTTTATGCCTCCAACACTATTACAGTTGCAGGAAAAAATGTCCAGCCATAGGGCTAGGAACTGGGAATTGGCTTTGGTATATATACACAATGGTAATTATGCTACTAACATCTCGAAATAATACAGACCATACTCGTAACTTTCTCTTACTTAAGAGGAATCATTATAACGAATAACATTTTTTTAAAGATTTTATTTATTTATTTGACAGACAGAGAGATCACAAGTAGGTAGAGAGGCAGGCAGAGAGAGAGGAGGAAGCAGGCTCCCTGCAGAGCAGAGAGCCTGATGTGGGGCTCAATCCCAGGACCCTGAGATCATGACCTGAGCCGAAGGCGGGGGAATTTAACCCACTGAACCACCCAGGCCCCCCACAGATAACATTTTTAAACACCAACATTGCCATGCCCTATTTCAAAAACATTATCTTTAAACTTCACAGCAAGATTCTCTATAATGTGGCCATTATTCTTCCATTTTACTGATGAGGCAACGGAGGCTAAGAGAGGTGAAAGTGACCTGTCCAAAATGGTGAGCAAAGACAGCCCTCAGAATGAGCATCATTTGTCCCCAGGAGTACCCAACTCACCAGTCACTATTTAGCCTACCAGCCTCAGGCCTAGAGAGCAAAGTGTAACGTTTATAGTACAGTATATAATTCAGCTGATTAAAGAAGCATAAGTAAATTGGAGGGAAAATTCAAGTATATTAGGGACTGAGACATTTAGAGATTAGTTATTTCCTTGACTTTCTACTTAATTTAACTTTTCTTCACATTCATCCAAAGAAGGAATGAGATCAAAATCACAGATAATAACAACTCTTAGTCATGGTTATTTTATTTTATATATATATAAAATATATTATATAATATATATAATATTTTATATATATATATATATATATATATATATATATATATATATATACTGGAAGAAAACCTTCTCTTGAATTCTCTGAGTTAGGATTCTCAGACAATACTGTGACCAAGGGGCTGAAATAAAGAATAATAATAAGAATAATAATAACCATAAGCCAGACTTAACAGTATCTTAAACAACAACTGAGCAGGAGCAACTACTCCTCCCCCTGTAGTATCGTACTTGCTCCCCTAGTCCAGCTGTATATGAAGAACAATTTACCCCGGAAGTGAAAATTTGCTCCTCGGGATACATAAAAGGCAAAGAGACCACTTTTTCCATTGCCAGTGCTTTTTGGGGTGATCCTAATACAAAATGTGTGTTTGGGGTGGTTTATACTTATACTTTTTTCTTAATTATGAATGAAAATGCTCACACAAATAATGGAGTGTGCAGAAGTAGTTCTCAGTGAAGTCTCACAGTCTAGATTTTAGTAAATGGTGAACAGCTGGAATTTAGACTTACAAATAGACACTTAAGGTAATAAAAAAATTTGGCAGTAGACTTTGCCATGGTATATATTCGAGACAGCCATTTCAAAATCCATTTGCCTTATTTTGTAAGCAGCCTTTGATGGAGCTGTTTCAAAATCAGTGAGATGCATTTAAATTATTTCCTCCACCCAAGGAACCCGACCTTGACAGACATGGACTAAACGAATCTAACCTGTTTTTCAGTCTCAGAATCTAGTGGGAAGCCAGCCAACGAAGAAGAAGTAGCAAGTGTCTGGTGTAAGAGAAGCAAAATCACACACAGCAGAGCCAAGGGAAAGTATAGGTAAGGGAGACATGGGGATCTTAGTGGCAAGGACACTGAATATGTAGGAATACTAAGTCTAAAAGCAACCTTTGACTAAGGCTACAGAGAAGAGGACAGTGAAATATGCATCTGGAAAGAAAAAAATTGATCTTTCTTTAAGTTGTTTAGTAAGTCCTTTAGAGGTGTGGCCTGGATGAATGCCAAAAGCAACAGGGAGAATTTCTGACAAATATTTTGCCATCCTGTACCTGAAGGCTGGTATATCTGTGTGATGGGATTGTGTTGGGGTAACCTTGAGGAAGAAAGAATTCCTTTAAAAAGAAAAAAAAAAAAAAGGCTGAGACAGAGATAATGCCAGTACTGGAAATTTTAGGCTAAAAGTAAGGCAAGAAGAAAAATTATACTCTCATTTCCACTTTTTAATAAATACTCACTTATGGACCTTGATAATATACTTAAATGGAATCTTGCCATAAGCTTCCATGAGCCTCTGGAAAATATAACTTTATATAAACTCTAAAACCATGAGAACAAAGCAGTTAACAAAAGAAAGATTCTCGGCCTTTACCTTGAAAAAGAAAGGCATTGTCTGAAGGAAAAGAGGGTATATGTTCTACTACTCAGAACCCAAAATCTTTCTTCTCATTAGAACCCGAGATCTTTTCGACTCTATTATTGATTTTCTCCTTGTCTCACAATAAAATTAGTTTGGATTTGTTATATGTAAATGACAGACTGTTATCTAAATTTTTATTTAAGGAGCATTAGAAAAGCCCCTCAGGGAGCCTAGGTGGATCAGTCAGTTAAGCACCCAACTCTTGATTTCCGCTCAGGTTATGATCTCAGGGTAGTGAGATCTGCTTCAGCATTGTCTGGCTTTCAGCTGGGCATTGAACCTGCTTAAGATTCTCTCTCTCCCTCTACCTCTCCCCCAACGCTTATGCACAGGAGTTCTCCTACTCTTAAGGAAAGGAAAGGAAAAGGAAAAGGGAAAGGGAAAGGAAAAGAAAAAATAAAAGCCTCTCAAAATTTCTCACATGGGCCTGGAATTCCATGGTTCATTGGACTGGTATTCCTAAGGGTGCACAATTAAGACAACTAATATTCCAGAGGGGATAACTCATTACACTATTATGTAGCATAGCCTTTCACTGATGATGTATACTCCAGATTGCTTTCCAGAGTCACAGCTTTCTGAGAGGAAATCCAATGGGTCATAAGGTCAGATAAACTTTTAGAAGGAAAAGTAAGGAAGACAGAAGATGGACTCCGGTGATTTTATTGACTGGAGAGACACCAAAATCAGAGACAAAATTACATATGCACAAAATCAAGTCGACCTTAAAATATATTACTGAACTTTATTTTTCTGAACTTTACCCTTAACTTTACTAAAATTATAATTATGTTGCAAATTTTTATTGCTAAAAAAGGCCTTAGAGATTATCTAGCTCACACTGTTCAAAGAGAGGATTTGGAAACTAAGACCCAGTCACGTTAAGTGATGTGCCCAATGTTACTAACAAGTTAGTGGGCAGAATCCCCTCCAAACAGCCAGGTCAGCTTTCTTTTGTTCTATACCAGTGTTTGCCAATCTTCAGTCCTTTCCATTTCCTCTTCACCTTTTGCTTCATTGTAGTATCACCAGCATTATCGTACTTTTTTCCTGAAATGTATTCACTGTTTTTATTTAATACATTTACATGAAAATGAAACTTTATATCATTTCCACAAATAGAAAACCAGAATCATTTGCCATTAATAGAAAGGAACAGTGAATAATAAATATAGTAAAAATAACAAAATGTGGTAAATTATGTAGGCAGTTTCTTACTTGATGAAAACTCTCAGAAATGTGCTGTGCCTTGTCAAGATGGAGGATCTGAGACGTCTAGACATAGATTAACACTGAACTACAACTTCTTCCTTGTTAAAATCACAAGGATTGAAAGATGTTTACAAAGAAAACAAAACAATCCCTTTCTGTGATTCAGTGTTAATTTGTGCCCTATCCATGAACCTCATGTCATGTCTAGTGTCTCTTACTAGCACCGTGGATATTATCATTGTTAGATGTTGCATACTTCCAGAAAACACCCCTTAGTAGTATTTTGGATTGATAAACTAAGTTATATGATACTTACATTCCACTGGATAACGCTGACTAAATTTCAGTTTCAAAAAACAGATTAATTACCTAATTTGGTGCTGACTTTTAAGTCAAGTGATGACTTAAATACCACCAGAGAAAGACTTAGGAAATCATAGCAGTCTGGCTTAGGTGGACGATCAGCATCTTTTGGAATTGATTTGTGGCCCTCAAAGTACCTAGGATGGGGGACCTATTCCAGGGACCTCATCCTAGCATGGGGTCTTGGCTACCAACCAGGCTATGGACTAATACAGAAACATGTTCACACCCACACTTTCAGGCCTCCACTTTCTGCAGCTTCTGCTGGACTCCACTTTCTATAGCTAGGAGAAGAGCAAACTGGTAGATGGATGAAATGGAGTAAAAACATATTTTGACAACTGAAGTAGCTAAATACCCAGAAAGATTTCATATGGAAAGTAGTTATTAAATATGAGGGACATTTGACTCCAGTGACTTATAGGATACTGAAATACTTGAAATTATGGACTATATACCCTAATACCAACTCTTGACTAATTACTAAGTTCTGGAAATCAGTTCAGCAGTAAGAGCCAGTCCTAGAAGACATCATCCCCAACTTCAGGGCCAAACACTGGCCAGCCTTTCTCCCCTGAGAGACAGCCTTCTACCCTTGTAGAATGAGTACACACTCAGTTATAAATAAAGTGAAACTTTGTCTCCCCACCAAATAATAATAATGATGACGATGATGATGATAATGATAACTGGCATAGTGAATAAAGCATATAGAAGCCTGATTATACTAATAAGAGGATTTACCTTGGAAATCAGAGATCCAAGTTTTAATACTTAGTTCTACTACTTAATAGCTATGAGAGCTGGGAGAAATCACTCAACATAGAATGTTTCCTTATTAAAAAATGACAGATAATTATACTTTACTCATGGATTGTTGAGAATTAACACTTTAGGTGAGTAGGAATTGACTAAATATTGGTTTAATTAATTCATATGCTCATTTATTAAAACTTCATAGTTCGCTAAAGTTCTCTATTCTCCTACATAGTAGTGTGGATAGCTTTTCCATACTTGAGCTCTAAAAAGTACTTTGCTTTAGAAAAATTAAGCACATAAGCAGATTTAAATATTTTATATTTTAAGTAGGAGGACTAAAATGATGAAGCTACTCTTCAAAAATCTTACGCTTATTGTCAACATTCATCTCTTACTAAGTCTCATGGCCACTTCAAAAATTTTTAAAGTAATTTTTCTTGAGCTTTGATAAAATATGACTTGTGAGCAGCAGACCAATAAACAGCCTATGCAAAAAGTAGATGATGTTTCAAAATACTATTAAAGTAGAATAAATTACACAACAAAAAAGCTGAATTCATCCTCATAAATAATATAACTCTCAACAAATCTTCTCTTCTCAATAATATACATTAAGGGATTAGAGACTCTTCCTAGCATAGTTACAGGTTTTAGCAGATAGGAAGGAATACTTCAGGAGGTCTCATATACGTCATATATATGGAGGATGTGGGAATGTAAATAATGTGTATGTGGAAATAAATTTGACCAATCAAAGCATAAATAACATTTAGCCAAGTATAGTATTACACCTAAGTAAAGATTTTCTTTTCACATCTTAAATTACATTCTAGTTGTTTTCCTGGTATTTGGTACCCAGGCTGTAAAATAATTTTTAAAATTAATTCCACCCTGCAGCACCTTGGAATATAACCCTTACAAAAACCAAGTAATCTACCAATACCTCTGTCCCCTTTCCGAACAGTTCTTGCTAGATAACTATATGCTTATTCAGTCTGATTTAAATTTTCTCTTTGCATCTAATCTCTTATTTAAACCAACTCTACTGCATTTGTTTGAGTTTCAAAACTGGACAAATATACATGTTGTGCTCAAATATCTAGAGGAGTATTTCTCAGAGTGTGTTTGACTGTTTTTATTAGAATCGGCTGGACTGATTGTTAAAAGGCCAGCCTCACCCCCAATCTGGGGCTTTCCCACCCGAACCTGTTGTGTTAGGCAGAATAATGGCCCCCTGAAGATGTTCACATGCTAATCCCCACAACCAGGGACTATATTATGTTAACGTGGCAAGAGAGAGTGAAAGTTTTGGGTGGAACTAAGTTTGCTTGTCAACTGACTTTAAAATAGGAAGATTATACTGGATTATCCAGGAGGCCCAAATATAATCACAAGGGCCCTTCAAAGTAGAGTAGGAAGCAGAAGAGAAGAATCAGCAGAGGAATATGTAACTATGGGAGAAAAGCAGAGAGATGATGCAGTGTTACTGGCTTTGAAAATGGATGATGGGGGCACCTGGGTGGCTCAGTGGGTTAAGCCTCTGCCTTTGGCTCAGGTCATGGTCTCGGGGTCCTGGGATCGAGCCCCGCATCGGGCTCTCTGCTCAGCGGGAACCTGTTTCCCCCTCTCTGTGCCTGCCTCTCTGCCTACTTGTGATCTCTCTCTGTCAAATAAATAAATAAAATCTTTTTAAAAAAAAAGAAAATGGATGATGGAGCCATGAGCCAAAGAATGTAGACAGGCTCTAGATCCTAGAAAGGGTATGGAATAGGTTTTCCTTTAGAGCAGTGAGAAAGAAATATAGCCTTGCTGACACCTCGATTTTAATCCAGTGAGACCGTGTTAGACTTCTAACCTACAGAACTGTAAGATAAGTTTATGTTGTTCAAGCCACTAAGTTTGTGGTAATTTGTTATAAAAGCAATAGGGAAATAATATACGTGCCCAATCAAAATCTCCAGAAGTGAGGTCCAGGAATTTGTTTTTTGTTTTTTGTTTTTTTTTTTTATCAGTCTCCCTTTGTACTCCAACATTCAAAAACCTAACACTGGTTTTGAGTTCTTTTTTTTTAATATTAAAGATTTTTTTTAAAGGGTTCATTTCCTTCCTTAATCTTTTTTTAAAAAAGACTTTATTTATTTACTTGTCAGAGAGAGAGAGAGCGCACGAGTGCACAAGCAGGCAGAGCAACAGGCAGAGGCAGAGAGAGAAGTAAGCTCCCTGCCAAGCAAGGAGCCCGAAGCCGGACTTGATCCCACAACCCTGGGATCATCACCTGAGCTGAAGGCAGCGGCTTAACCAACTGCCCAACCCAGGCGTCCCCCTTCCTTAATCTTACAGGCAAAAAAGAAAAAAAAGATTGATCAGACTTTTTTGGTCTACAGACTTGGAGAACTTAAGAAATAATAAGCTAATTGGTGTGCTTCATGAACGATACTGAACACTTCTTACCAGGATTATTAAATAATTTTTAAAAAGATGAAACATTATGGATTCTCTCATTAAGTGCTCTAGGATTTAAAGAAGAGAGTTATTGATGTTAGTTGGAATACATGTGAAGGATTAAAAGGATTTTCAATAAGTGGGACTGAACATATATGAAGTGTTAGGGATGAGCGTATTTAGAAATGCAAAGATGTAATGGTAAAGACTGAGGTAGTGCATTTTGAGGGACCATGAAACTAGCTTGATTAACACATGTCAGGGGTTCTGGTGGAGATGTGAGGAGACAGTGGCTCTACAGGGAATTCTGGAAAATAAACTCAGGTCGTTAGTGTGGATGCTGATTAAACAAAGCTTTTAGAGAGGCGCCTGGGTGGCTCAGTCAGTTAAGCGTCTGTCTTTGGCTCTGGTCATGATCTCAGTGTCCTGGGATTGAGCCTCATGTCCAGGCTCCCTGCTCAGCAGGGGAGTCTGCTTCTCCCTCTGCCTGCCATTCTCCCTGCTTGTGCATGTGTACTCTCTCTGTGTCAAATAAATAAATAAAACCTTAAAAAAAAAAAAAAAGCCTTGTAGATTTTTGCCTAAACTGTGGACAAATTGTTGTTAGATGGAGTACTATTGGGTGTTTCTAAGCATGGTTCCTTTTAAAAGTGGTCCTTAAGGAAAATTGATCTGCTAGTGCTTTGTACAATAAGTAAGACATAGAGCCAAGGCAACCACCCAGTAAGGATGCTTTAGAGTAATTTATGCTTACAGTGTCTAAGGCTGGATTAAAAAAAAAATGGCAGATGCTAGATTAGAATTGGATACATTGCTATGAACTCATGTTTCATTTAATATAGATGCAGAGGGATACACATAAAAATATTTATAGATACATACATACATGAACTAGCATGTATATACATATTTCCTTACTCAGTCAGTTGAGAGGGCCTAAAAGCAAAATACTCCAGCAACAGTGGGCACATCCAGTGTCCAAATCTTGGTTTCCAATAAAGGAACTATGGGTCCTTGGAGAAATGGTTGATTCTATAGGAAAAATAATAACTCCACCACTCAAAGATGTCCACATCCTAGAATTCCCAGAATCTGTGAATATGTTATTTTATTTATTATTTTTTTAATTAATTTATTTATTTATTTGACAGAGAGAGATACAAGTAGGCAGAGAGGCAGGCAGAGAGAGTGAGAGGGAAGCAGGCTCCCTGCCGAGCAGAGAGCCCGATGCGGGACTCGATCCCAGGACCCTGAGATCATGACCTGAGCCAAAGGCAGCGGCCCAAACCACTGAGCCACCCAGAAGCCCTGTTATTTTATTTATTTTTAAAAAAGATTTGTTTATTGGGGCGCCTGGGTGGCTCAGTGGGTTAAGCCTCTGCCTTCGGCTCAGGTCATGATCTCAGGGTCCTGGGATCGAGTCCCGCTTTGGGCTCTCTGCTCAGTGGGGAACCTGCTTCCTCCTCTCTCTCTCTGCCTGCCTCTCTGCCTATTTGTGATCTCGTTCTGTCAAATAAACAAATAAAATCTAAAAAAAAAAAAAAAAGATTTATTTATTTATTTTATAAAGACAGAACACGAGCAGGAAGAAGGGCAGAACTAGAGAGAGAGAGTGTGAGAAGAGAATCTTCAGCAGGCTCCCTGCTTCAGGGGAGCCTGACATAGGGTTTAGTCTCACACCTGAGATCATGACCTGAACCAAAATAAAGAGTCAGATGTTTAACGGACTGAGCCACCCAGATGCCCCTGAATATGTTATTTTAAATGGCAAAAAGGAATTAATGTAGGAGATGGATTTAAGGTTGCTAATCAATTGACTCTAGTATAGAAAGATTATCACAGATTCTCCATGTAGGCCCAATGTAATCAGAAGGATTCTTAAATGTGAAGGGTGAGGCAGAAGAGGAGAAGCAGAGATGGAGCATGAAAAGGAACCACATTGCCATTGCTGCCTTTCAGGAATGGAACTGTGAGTCAATGATACCCAGCAGACTCCAGAAGAGGAGGAAAAAGGAAAATTAAAAATCTCCCCTAGATTCTCTAGAAGGAATACAGGCCTGCCCATATCCCAATATTAACTCTTGGAATTTTAACCTCCAAACTTGTAAGGTGTTATAAGGTAATACATTTGTGTTGTTTAACGCTCCCAAGGTTGTGTTAAACTCTTGGAATTCTGATCTCCAGAATTATAAGGAACTATAAGGTAACAAATTTGTGTTGTTTAAAGCCACTCAGTTTGTATTAAGTTTTTACAGTAGTAATAGGAAACTAATACAGACAGGAAATATACAAGATGACCCTAGGGCATCCTATAGTGCCAGAAATTAAGAAAGTGTTTAAAAGACACACACAGGGGTGCCTGGGTGGCTCAGTGGGTTGGGGCTCTGCCTTTGGCTCAGGTTGTGATTGGGGTCCTGGGATCGAGCCCTGCATCAGGCTCTCTGCTCAGTAGGGAGCCTACCTACCCCTCTCTCTCTCTATGCCTCTCTCTCTGCCTGCTTCTGATCTCTGTCAAATAAATAATAAAAAAAATTAAAAAATAAAAATAAAAGACACACACAAGAAAGAGGTATGCCAAAGGGATGTGGGACCTAAGTGAAAGATTTCTCAATGGCTAAAGCTGGAAAATTTGAGCAACCAAATAACTAGCACAGTATTGTTATAACCCTAAGTATAAAATAAATATCCATGGGTCTGTGTTGACTTAAATAAATACATACATATATACAAATCTCCATGCAAAACTCCAAATAATTCTATAGATACTCTACCCAAGGAGAAGGATTATGATACCCAACGCTTAAACTTGGGCTGCATATAGTGACTTTCTTCCAAAGAATATAGCATGGAAAGGGGGAAAAGAGTAACTTCACAGTGGAGAAATTTGACAAACACAACCTAGGCCAGATGATCAAGGTTAACAATAAGAGTGACAAGTCATTCTGACAGCATCTACTCTTGGTATGATGTGATGAGAATGATACCTTCCCTCTGAACTCTTCCTCTTCAAAATTCAGTATCTTAATCTATGAGAAAAACTTCAGACAAACCCCAGCTGAGGGGAATTCTACTGGATACCTGAATAATGCTTCTTAAAACTGTCAAGGTCATCAACAATATGTAAATTCTGAGAAACTGTCAAAGCCAAAAGGAGCCTAATGAGATACGATTAAATGTAATATGGTATCCTGAATGGGATTCTGAAACAGAAAAGACATTAGGCAAAACATTTAGAAGTCTGAATCAAGTATGGACGTCAGTTAATAATAATGCTAAAGTTTTGTTTCATTCCTTATGCCATATGTACATACCAATGTAATATGCTAATAGTAGGTGAAGTGGGTATAGAGTTCAATGGAATTCTCTACTATTTTTGTGACTCTACTGTAAATCTAAGGCTCTCCTAAAATAAAATGTTATTTTTTAAATGACAGGAAGATTTCAGAGGGAGAAATGCTTTATGTAAGATGTTAAAGGAGATATAACTGGTTTGGTGGCTAATTGGATAAAGTAGATGAAAACATAGTGAATGAGTCATAGAATGTTGCCAGAGTTTTAGGCTTGAGTGGTCAGGGCAATGTAATGCTGGTGACAAAGACGAGAAGAGGAAAAGTGTAAAGAGGAAGCTTGCTGAAGAGTTGAGCAAATGGTCAGTTTGGGACACAAAAATTTGAGACCAAAGTGGATAATTCAAGTATAACTATAATCCATAGCTAGAGATTTAAAAAAAATTTTTGGTTTTGAGTGAAAGTTCATGAATGGGAATGTAGGTTTATATTTAATCAGCTAAGCCACAAATATACGTGGAGTAAGTGTTGATAAGGTCGTGGATAGAGAAGGGGAAGGGAATATATACCAAAATGGAAATCACCGGAGAGTCAAGGTTTATGTCTACATAGTGAAAACAACAGAAAACAATGCACAGTGTCAAAAAATATTTAGGAAAAACATGAAGTGTAGGAGTTCAGGATAGCGACCTGAGCAGGCATTTTGTCAGTATCCATGAGATTGTCGAGGAAAGTGTTGTAAACCGAATGTTTGTGACCCCCTAAAATTCATGTGCTGCAGCCCTAATCTCCAGTGTGGCTATATTTGGGGCCAACAAGGAAGTACCTGGAGTTAAGTGAAGTAGTATGAGTGGAAACCTGATCCAATGGATCAGTAACATTATGAGAAACACCAGAGAACTTGTTCTTCCTCCCCTTCTCTGACCATGCACTGAGGAAAAGCCAGGGAAGGACATAATGAGAAAGGAGCCATCTCCAAGCAGGGAACAGAGCTCTCACCAGAAATCAAATCACCTGAAAACTTGATCTTAGACTTTGAGCCTCTGGAACTGTAAGAAAATAGACTTGTTGTTCAAGCCTGTAGATATTTTGTTATGGCAGCCTGAGCAGACTAACGCGGATGGTCCTAAGAGGGTAAATGAGGAAATGGGAATGGGAGAGTAATAAGATGAAAACCAAAGCAATGTAGCACCCAGGAAGCCAAGGAAAAAGAAGTCTTCATTTATTTTTTCATAAATATCGATTGAGAATTTATCTTGTGGCAGACATTGTATTAGATCCCAAAGGTACATAATAAGACACACTCCATCTAAATAGAATGTACATTTGCAAACAAGAATTAATAAGACAGACAAATAAGCCATATAGAGATCATGTTAAGTACTGTGAAAGGGGAGGTAATAAAGAGTAACCATGCACAATGTAGGTATGTCTTGAACGGTCAAGGAAGAACTCTCTACGGAGATGACATTTCAGCCGAGACCTACAGAATGAGAATGAGCTAGCTGTGCAAAATGTTGAGGTAAGAGTTTTGTGGGCAAAGAGAACAGGAAGTGCAAAAGCAGTGGTGTCAGAAAACACATGGGGAATTTGAGAAATGGCAGTGAGGCTGCTGGGACTAGCAAGGGGCGAACATGATGTAGCAACTTTATAAAGGTAGGAAGAAGCCACATTGTGCAGTCTTGTACAGCCTAAGAAGTAGGAATCTATTTCTAAGACAGTGAGAAACTGTTGAATGAGTCTGAAAAACACATGACATGTCCTGATTCATGTTTTTAAATAACTCTGATTGCTATGTGAAAAAAATATTTTTGAATACAAACAAGGAAGGAGGCACAAAGACCGGCTGGGGAGCTATTTCAAATAGTACAGAAAAGAGATGATGGTGGTTTAATTTAGGACAGACGTGTATAGATAGAGGGAAGTGACAAAATCAGATATTTTTTGGTGATAGAAACAGGAGAAGTGGATGATGGGTTGGAGGTGGGGAACTGCAGAAAGAGAAGTTTTGTTTAAGAAAATGGATGGGGGCGCCTGGGTGGCTCAGTGAGTTAAAGCCTCTGCCTTCAGCTCAGGTCATGATCTCAGGGTCCTGGGATCCAGCCCCACATCGGGCTCTCTGCTCCGCGGGGAGCCTGTTTCCTTCTCTCTCTCTCTGCCTGCCTCTCTGCCTAGTTGTGGTTTCTCTCTGTCAAATAAATAAAATATTAAAAAAAAAAAAAAAAGAAAAGAAAATGGATGAATGCCAGTGCCAAATACCAAGATGGGGAGGAGTAGCGGAAAACCAGATTTGTGAAGAATGTCAAAAGCTCCATTTTGGACACTGGCTAGAAATTTAATTTTGAGAACCATTAGCATATAGAAGGCTTTTAAATCTGTGCCACTGAATGAGATCTCTTAGGGAGAAAGTTCTGGTAGAATTAAAAAGAGGGCTATCTCTGAGCCTTGGTGAGCAGCAATGAGGTAAGAGGAAAACCAGGAGAGTGTGATGTCCCAGAGCCAAGAGAAAAAGAGAAGGTTTCAAAGAGCGTGTGTTTGGTGGCATCAAATGTGGTCAGGCAACAAGTGAGAGAAGGACAGAGAAGATAGTTTTGGTAATGAAGAAACCGAGGGAGACTTGGCAAAAGGAGTTTCAGTATAGGAGTATAAATGGACGTTAGATTAGAATCTGGTAAGAATTAATTGGAAGTAATTAAGAGTACTGACACTGTGTTCAACATGTTTAAGAGAAAGATGTGGAGAAATTGGGCAATATCTGCAAGAGAATGTGGGATCAACAGCCCTGTGGTTGCTTTTGTTTACAAGAGACCTGTCGGATATGCTGATTGGTGTGGTGCAACAGAAAGGGTGAGAGGTACAGAAGCTGTAGACCCAGGTCTGCGAGGAGGCAAGAGGGGAGTAAATCCCAAGAAAAGTAGAATGATTTGCATTTGATAAGAACAGGGTAGGGCCTTCCCTGTAGCCCCAGGGCACGGGTTCTAGAACACTAGATTTTGGGCATTCACTTTTGATGCCTTTTGTTTCTCAGTTAAACCCAGGGAAGGGCTGTTAAGGATGAAGAGACTATCTTAAACAGTCATCTAAGAAAGTGGAAAGCAAATTTACTAGAAGACAGATACGAGTTCTAGGCAGCATTGAATGGGCATCTAAAGTTTTGTCATGAATTTCAAGTATTAGCAGTCTGCCTAGTTTTTTCCACCCATGTTCAGCTACTAAAGTGCAGACAAGGAGAGGGATATGTACGTAGATTGGAGGTTACTATGTGGTTAAAGATCGGTAGCGGTGAAAGACCAGGATGAGTAAAATAGAATAGGAGGTGATGGTCGTAAAGTAGGATACTTGACATGAAGGCCGGCTGCTTTCCCAGTGATAACACATTCCAGTGCTGCTGTGACTGGGTGGCAAAGATAGAGCTGAAGAAGAGAGTGAAGAAGCGGAGGTTGAGGAACAGAGAAGCTTAAGTTTAGTGTATTTCATTCACGTGGTTCTTGCACTCACTAAGAACAATGACAGGAATTAAGATTACAGGAAGGCAGTGAGTCAGTAGTTAAGTCTTAAGTGAACAAGGAAAAATGATCAGGCAGGTAGCTAGGAATTACCACCAAGAAGGGGGTCACAGATAGTAAACTAGATGGGAACCCATATGAGGATATTGTCAGAAAGACAGGGCAGCACAGCTCTATAAAGAATAATATATATATTTTTATTTAATCAATGATATTTTCAATAACTGTCTTCATTTTTTAATCACACATTCCTATCAAGAATTTTGAGCACATCCATATTTATTTATAAATTACATATATGCTACTCTAAAAATATTGTTACAAAAGAAATTTTAAAGGGTGAAAATTTAAATGAGATAAACTATGTTTAAAACTACTATTTCATTTTATTGTTAATATTATAAAATCTTTTTTCTCTCACTAGAAAATTATTATTAAACACTTCACAATGGCAAACACTTTATTTTTTAAAATCCTGATTTAAATTTTGTAACTGAGTGATCTGAAGGTCTGGTACTAAGTTTAGTATATTTCAGTACATAATTTTAATGATGCTCCTAACTGAATAAGAGACCTTACAAAAACAATTATATCTAAATGAAAGAAGTATATTGTTGACTATATTTACCAAATTCTGATTTCTAATTCCATCTACCAGGTATACAAAGGTTTTCAATAACTTATATATGGTAAAATTTAATTTACCCTCATGTCAATCAGCTTTCCTAAACCAGTTGAAAGGTGTAATATTTTTATGTCTGTAACAAAATAATTTAAAACTCACTGAAATTCTTTATTTGGATAAGTTTGAATAAGTTGGAAAATTATCTTAAGTGTGCAGATAATGGTGCTGTACCTAATCACTCAGAGCGATGATATTACAAAAAGCTGAAAAATTTGTAAATGTTTATATTCAAAATGTTTCCCCCATAACATAAATTGTTACTTTTTTTTTTTTTTAAGATTTTGCTTATTTATTTATTTATTTATTTAGAGCGCTTACAAGCGTGCTAGCCAGTAGAGGGACAGATGGAGAGGAGAGAGCAGACTCCAAGCGAAGCACAGAGCCCCATGTGGAAGTTGATCTCCCAATCCTGAGATCATGCTCTGAGCCAAACCAAGAGACTGAGTCACCCAAGCGCCCCCCAAAATGTTATTTTCTTACTACAAAGTACCATGTTTTTTCTTTTAGGAATTGATTAAATATAAGCCTTCCTTCAATCTCCAAAAAAAAAAAAAAATACTGCTAGGTAAAATACACATTGAAAACAACTGTTCTTTTGTAATGGAAAATTATTAGCTAGGCTTCACCAGCCCCTGGGGTCTCTATGCATTTATTCTAGCAGCAACATACCCTGTGGACTTCAAACAAATTCCTACGGGTACAATTTAACAGCACCTCTCCTCCAGCCCTGGGAATTCACTTTGGATGTTGAAGCATAAAATGCCACAGGACACACATGCACAAGCCGGAGCTCAAGAGAAAAGCCCTACAGGGTGAACCTTTATTTTAGAACAGGTTCTTCAGAGAAACAGAAAATTAGGATGTGTGTGTGTGTGTGTATGTGTATAAAATGTGTGTGTCAGTGTGTGTGTATAAAGTAAGATTTACTGTAAGATAGTGGTTTACATGATGTGGAGGGTAGGAGGTTCCATAATCTGGCATTTGCAAGATGAACACCCAGGAAAGCCAATGGTGTCGTTTGAAATCCTAAAAGCTGGAGAGACAAGGGTGTAGCGGCAGACGAAGTCTGAAGGCCTAAGAACCAGGAGCACCAACAGCGGTAGATCCCTGCCTCTGCTCAAGCAATCAGGGAACTCTCTGCCTTTTCCTCACCTTCAGGCCCTGCAGATTGTTCCAGGAGCACCCAAGATGGGATTAGTCACTTTAATCATTCTACCAATTCAAATGCTAATTTCTTCCAGAAACACCCACACCCAGAATAATGTTTAACTAGATACCTGAGCCTCCGCTGGCTCACTTGAGTTGACGGATACAATTGGCCAGCACAATCTTTGATTAACAGCTGGGGACCAGAAGATCATTACTTCTCCATTTCTCTTCCCAACAGACGATCAAAGCAAGTTAAAGTCGTTTATACATTCTCATGGGAGATGAGCCCATGAGCCTGAATTGAGGCATTTGATCCTTGTGGTGGCAAACTTGATAATGCAACTTGGTATTTGCTCTCTCCCATTCCCTGCCATGGTCCCCTTGTCTATCACTTGCAGGCTCAGAAGTTTACATTGCTAGATGCTGATGTAGCACACAAGCCTTCCCTGTAGGCTCTAAACGCAAGCTGAGAGAAGTATTTTTTCCTGATACGAAGTATAAGCCCTCTTACTGTATAAAATCTGTTCATAGTAATCCCTCCTCTAATTACATAATATTTGAGATGTAGTCGTATGACTTATTCAAGAACACGTGAACTGCATTGTGTGGTAGTATGATTTTACACAAAAGTGCCAGTATAAAATCTTCCAACTCTGGGGCACTTTATCCAGTCATACATCATATACTGTGTATGAAGTTTGAATATCTGACAAAAGATCTGATTTTTCATCAGATCCATATATAGAGATCACTAGTCAATCCATATTTTATTTATTTTATTTTTTTTATTTTTTGTCAATCCATATTTTAAACGTAAGCAAAGTTTAATATCCTCATTTATCTGTTGAATTGAATTGATTGTATGCACCCCTTCTTGGGGACATACATCTCACTACAGAGACAAATGTTCTAGAAGCTACAGTCAATGCCTGTATTGCAAGAATTCCCTCCAGGGCAGTGGTGAAGTTTTCAGATGTCTCTGCTCCACAAAGAAGGGGAGAGTTATAGCTCAATAGATGGGAAAATAATCATAAATCATGAAAATTTTATTTGCCTCCTGAAAAGATAGAAGGGAATGCTTTAAGCCAGAGGATCCTTTGCTCAGAGTATTTAATTTCTTATTCAGCATTTAAAGATAAATTAATTGTTCATTTTGAGAAAAAGTATTCTATTGTTTGTGTATCATCTATCACTAATTTCACATTTTAAGTATAGCTATTAATTTTGAACCTCAATTTAAAATATTTGCCATTACACATGTATTTCTTAGGGATTTACTTAAATTATATTTTGTCTATCAGATATGAGTTATCACCTGCAACTTTACATTTTAACATTTAAACTGCTATTTTTCTATTCTATGAGAAGTAATGTTATTCTGCAAAATTCAGTATTTATAATTATATATACAAATATACTTTTCTGTAAAACAGTAAAATTAATATGAATTGATATATATTTAATTCATAATAAGTTTTGCAAATATTTGGGGAAAGTTTACCTCAGAAAATAGGCAAAATTCTAACAGCAGCATATTGGCTAAAGGTCAAAAAAATCACAGATTATGTAAATATTGCTGTTTGAAGTTATAACTTAAATACCTGTTATAAGTAAGTACATTGAAAAGTTTGATGGGGGCACCTAGGTGGCTCAGTTGGGCTTCTGCCCTCAGCTCAGGTCATGATCCTCAGGTCCTGGGATCCAGCCCTGTATCAGGCTCCCTGCTCAGCAGAACTTTGCTTCTCCGGGCCCCTCCCGCTGCTCATACTCTTTCTCTCAAATAAATAAAATCTTTAAAAATAAAAAGTTTGAGGGATGCCTGAGTGGCTCAGTTGGTTAAGGGTGTGATTCTTGATTTCTGCTCAGGTCTTGATCTCAGGGTTGGGAGATAGAGCCCCATGTAGGTCTCTGCTCTCTGTGCTGGGCGCTCAGCCTGCTTGGGATTCTCCCTCTCCCTCTGCTCCTTCCTGACTCAACGTGTGCTCTCCCTCTCTCAAAAAAAAAAAAAAAAAAAAGGTTTCATGTCTAACTTGAAAATAATTGTATATGAACAGATATTTCACTCATAACTTCAATTAGCAGGATTAGTGTAGTTCTTTAAAAAAAAAACAAACCATTTTGTTCATTTTACATCCTTCCAGTCTAGTATGAATCCCCTAATGCAGCCAGTTGTAGTAGTGTTTTGACTAGCAATATACTATCTACTGTAACATTTATATTAACTCTTCAGGAAAGACGGTTCTAAATTAGGCCACTCTCTTGGCGTGGGATCCCAAGAAAGCATAGCCTGGCAACATCTTATATGCCATTATTTCATCATAGATTCCAATCCCAGGAAAGCAAGAATGAGAAAAAAGGGGTATGAGGCAGAGGTGTATTAGGAAGAGAACATAATCTAGTTGTCACTGTTTGCTATCAAGCCAAACTGATTACTTGTCAAAGGACTGTTTTCTAAGAGGCTATATAAATTACCGTTTCTCCAGACAGTCCATACAAGAAGAAGGGAGAATTTACATGCCAGCTCTTATTTCTCATTGAAAAAAATTCTCTCCTATCATTCCCAGTTGGACATGCTTGGGTTCTGAGTGGGTTCTAGAGCCTCTCATGATTCAGCTGCAACAAGAAAGTCCTGGAGAAGTTGAGATGCAAATGACACAGCCATGAGGAAATGTGCTGTTGCATTACAGACCTAAGAAATTGGTTACCTAGAGGTAGTAGAGCATAGCCTATGCAGCGTTAATTACAATAGTGGTGGCTGGGTTAAATAAGAATGTCTGAGGAGGTACCTAAGAGTTGTCTGATATAGTCATCAATCATATATAATTTTTCCCCTCACCTAAAATTAATTGCAAAATTAACACAGACTTATTATTTTCTAAGTTGAGTATTTTAGAAAGGAAAATATCACCAAAAATTACTATTTCTATTTTGTTGAATTCTTTTTGCAAAATTGTAGTTTGTTTCATTACTCACATAATGGATGTCTGATTTTTTTCTGAATTTATTTACTTAATGTATATAAGCACAGTCTCATTTTAAAATTAAAAAAAAAAAAAAAACCAGAAGAAATATATAGAATTACAGGTGAAGAATCAACCTTTACATCACAAGCCTTCCTGACCCTGACCCAAACCCTTATCCTTATCAGGAATAAGAGTTTGGTATAGGGGTGCCTGGGTGGCTCAGTGGGTTAAGGCCTCTGCTTTCGGCTCGGGTCATGATCTCGGAGTCCTGGGATCGAGCCCCACATTGGGCTCTCTGCTCTGTGGGAGCCTGCTTCCCTTTCTCTCTCTCTGCCTACTTGTGATCTCTGTCTGTCACATAAATAAATAAAATCTTTAAAAAAGAGTTTGGTATAAAATTCAACCAGATCATTTTCTGTATATACATGTGCAGTTTTATATATATGCATGTATAAATGTAAATATATATAGCATATAATTTATATATTTTTATTTTTACATGAGTAGGATTACATGTACAGTATTGTACTATGACCTGCATTAACACTGAATTAAGTCTTGGATCTATTTCCATGTGAGAATATACGGAAATATGCCAATCTTTTCAAGTTTTAAAGTATTGTATCATATGAATACACATGAGTTTCAGTCCCTTTTTAATGAATATTTCAGTAGTTTTCATTTTCTCACAGTTGCAAACAAATTTGAATAAACTTCTTATACATGTGTATTTATATATATTATTATTTAACTGTATGGGTTCTGGAGACAAATCTCCTGTGTTCTAATTCCAGCTGGGCCACTTCCTTATTGTGTGACCTTGGACAAGTAGAAAAACCTCTCTAATCCTCAGTTTCTTCATTTGTAAAGTAATAATAGTATTCCCTTCATAGATTCTTGTTGTGAAAATAAGTGTTGAGTGTTCAACTGTTGAGTGGAGTGTTCAAGTGTTGAGTGTTGAAAATAAGTGTTGAGGATTCAGAAAATTCCCACACACAGCAAGCAAACAATTCATGTTAGCCATTATTCATGTGCAAGTATTTCTGTAGATACATTTCTTAAATGGGATAGATAGTTAAAGGGTATATGCATAATACATTCAGTATGGGTACTGACAAGTTACCCTAAAAGAAAGCAATTTAACTACCATTAACAGTGTTTGAGACTGTCCATGTCCATATATCTGATCCACATTGGACTTTAGCAAACTTTAAATTTCTGTCAAATATAATGAGTAAAAAGATTTTTTATTTGCATATTCCTGGTTACTAGTAAATGTGCTCTTATTTTCATAGTTATCAGTCTTTTGTATAGTTATTGCTATTTCTTCTATGAATTGCTTGTTTGTATCCTTTGCTCGTTTTCAAGTTGGGTCATCTCATTTATTTGTGGGTACTTTTTATATGATATAGATATTAAAATCTGTTAAGTATGTAGTCAGTGCTTAAAGCTTTTTATGATTTCCTTTATTTTGAAAAAATTTTAAACTTCATACACTCAAAATTACCAGTATTTCCATTATCTGGTTTCTGTGAGCCTGACTTAGTAAGGATTTCCCTACATAAGGTTATGAAAAATATATTTTTTCTAATATATTTAAATTCATTGGTTTCATTTAATGCTAGTTTGTCTTAAATTTTACTGTGTATGGAGTAAAATAGCTTCAGGAGTTTTTTATCCTGTTTCATTGATCTATTCATATATTCATGTAACAATTTCACATTGTTTTGTCTTCACTATCTCTTTAATTTTTAAAATAATTCTTTTATTTTTTATTAAAATGACACATTCTCAATATAAAAAGTTTAAATAATAAGGAAAGTAGAAATAAAAACATCACCTCAATTCCCACTGTTAACAGATTTTCATTGACCATCTATTTTGTGCCAGGCACTGCTCTAGAAACTAAAAATCTAGCAGTGAACAAACCTAATAAATTTTCCTGCCCTGGTGCTTATATTTTAGAGGGTCATAAATCATATTTTACACTGGGGTAAATACCACCCCAGACATCTCTTTACACAAATATACAGATGAAAAGATACTTGGATACAGAAAATATATTACAATGGGATTACACAGGCTAATTCAAATAAAGTTAATTTTAGTGGCATTTAACAAAGATGAAAGGTCCCAGTATGGCAAAAAGAATAATCAATGCATAAATGTTTCTTGATCTCCAAAGATATTAAGGGTTTTTGTTTTTTTTAATTAACATATATGTATTATTAGCCTCAGGGGTACAGACCTGTGAATTGCCAGGTTTACACACTTCACAGCACTCTCCATAGCACATACCCTCCCCAATAACCCCACTACCCTCTCCCTACCCCCCTCCCCCCAGAAACCCTTAGTTTGTTTTGTGAGATTAAGAGTCTCTTATGGTTTGTCTCCCTCCTGATCCCATCTTGTTTCATTTATTCTTTTCCTAACCCCCAAACCCCCCACATTGCATCTCCATTTCCTCATATCAGGGAGATCATATGATAATTATTTTTCTCCTATTGACTTATTTCGCTAAGCATAATATCCTCTAGTAGTTCCATCCACATCGTCGCAAATGTCAAGATTTCATTTCTTTGGATGGCTGCATAGTATTCCATTGTATATATATATATACCACCTCTTCTTGATCCATTCATCTGTTGATGGACATCTAGGTTCTTTCCATAGTTTGGCTATTGTGGACATTGCTGTTATAAACATTCGGGTGCATGTGCCCCTTCGGATCACTACATTTGTATCTTTAGGGTAAATACCCAGTAGTGCAATTGCTGGGTCGTAGGGTAGCTCTATTTTCAACTTTTTGAGGAACCACCATGCTGTTTTCCAGAGTGGTTGTACCAGCTTGCATTCCCACCACCAGTGTAGGAGGGTTCCCCTTTTTCCGCATCCTCGCCAGCATCTGTCATTTCCTGACTTGTTAATTTTAGCCATTCTGACTGGCATGAGGTGGTATCTCATTGTGGTTTTGATTTGTATTTCCCTGATGCCAAGTGATGTGGAGTACTTTTTCATGTGTCTGTTGGCCATCTGGATGTCTTCTTTGCAGAAATGTCTGCTCATGGGCGCCTGGGTGGCTCAGTGGGTTAAGCCGCTGCTTTTGGCTCAGGTCATGATCTCAGGGTCCTGGGATCAAGTCCCGCATCCGGCTCTCTGCTCAGCAGGGAGCCTGCTTCCCTCTCTCTCTCTCTGCCTGCCTCTCTATCTACTTGTGATCTCTCTCTGTCAAATAAATAAAATCTTTAAAAAAAAAAAAAAAGAATTTCCTTTAAAAAAAAAAAAGAAATGTCTGCTCATGTCCTCTGCCCATTTCTTGATTGGATTATTTGTTCTTTGGATGTTGAGTTTGATAAGCTCTTTATAGATTTTGGATACTAGCCCTTTATCTGATATGTCCTTCGCAAATATCTTCTCCCATTCTGTCAGTTGTCTTTTGGTTTTGTTAACTGTTTCCTTTGTGCAAAAGCTTTTGATCTTGATGAAGTCCCAATAGTTCATTTTTTCCCTTTGCTTCTCTTGCCTGTGGCAATGTTCCTAGGAAGAAGTTGCTGCAGCTGAGGTTGAAAAGGTTGCTGCCTGTGTTCTCCTCAAGGATTTTGATGGATTCCTTTCTCACATTGAGGTCCTTTATCCATTTTGAGTCTATTTTCATATATGGTGCAAGAAAATGGTCTGGTTTCATTTTACTGCATGTGGCTGTCCAATTCCCAACACCATTTGTTGAAGAGACTATCTTTATTCCATTGGACATTCTTTCCTGCTTTGTCAAAGATTAGTTGACCATAGAGTTGAGGGTCAATTTCTGGGTTCTCTATTTTGTTCCATTGATCTATGTGTCTGTTTTTGTGCCAGTACCATACTGTTTTGATGATGACGGCTTTGTAATAGAGCTTGAAGTCTGGAATTCTGATGCCACCAACTTTGGCTTTCTTTTTCAATATTCCTCTGGCTATTCGAGGTCTTTTCTGGTTCCATATAAATTTGAGGATTATTGTTCCATTTCTTTGAAAAAAATGGATGGGATTTTGATAGGGATTGCATTAAATGTGTAGATTGCTTTAGGTAGCATAGACATTTTCACAATATTTGTTCTTCCAATCCATGAGCATGGAATTTTTCCATTTCTTTGTGTCTTCCTCAATTTCTTTCATGAGTACTTTATAGTTTTCTGAGTGTAGATTCTTTGCCTCTTTGGTTAGGTTTATTCCTAGGTATCTTATGGTTTTAGGCACAACTGTAAATGGGATTGACTCCTTGATTTCTCTTTCTTCTGTCTTACTGTTGGTGTAAAGAAATGCAACTGATTGCTGTGCATTGATTTTATATCCTGACACTTTACTGAATTCCTATACAAGTTCTAGCAGATTTGGAGTGGGGTCTTTTGGGTTTTCCACATATAGTATCATATCATCTGCGAAGAGTGATAGTTTGACTTCTTCTTTGCTGATTTGGATGCCTTTAATTTCTTTTTGTTGTCTGATTGCTGAGGCTAGGACTTCTAGTACTATGTTGAATAGCAGTGGTGATAGTGGATAGCCCTGCCGTGTTCCTGACCTTAGCGGAAAAGCTCTCAGTCTTTCTCCATTGAGAATGATATTTGTGGTGGGTTTTTCATAGATGGCTTTGATGATATTGAGGCAGTTTGAAGAGTTTTGATCAAGAAAGGATGCTGTACTTTGTCAAATGCTTTTTCAGCATCTATTGAGAGTATCATATGGTTCTTGTTCTTTCTTTTATTAATGTATTTTATCACATTGATTGATTTGCAGATGTTGAACCAAACTTGGCAGCCCTGAAATAAATTCCATTTGGTCATGGTGAATAATCCTTTTAATGTACTGTTGGTGAAAATTGGTTATGGATCTGTTCAGGTTTTCTATTTCTTCCTGGTTCAGTTGTGGTAGTTTATATATCTCTCAGAATGCATCCATTTCTTCCAGATTGTCAAATTTGCTGATGTGTAGTTGCTAATAATATGTTCTTATAATTGTTTGTATTTCTTTGGTGTTGGTTGTGATCTCTCCTCTTTCATTCATGATTTTATTTATTTGGGTTCTTTCTCTTTTCTTTTTGATAAGTCTGGCCAGGGGTTTATCAATCTTATTAATTCTTTCAAAGAACCAGCTCCTAGTTTGGTTGACTTGTTCTATCGGTTTTTTTGTTGTTGTTTCTATTTCATTGATTTCAGCTCGATCTTTATTATTTCTCTTCTCCTGCTGGGTTTAGGTTTTCTTTGTTGTTCCTTCTCCAGCTCCTTTAGGTGTAGGGTTAGGTTGTGTGTTTGAGACCTTTCTTGTTTCTTGAGAAAGGCTTGTATCACTATATATTTTCCTCTAAGGACTGCCTTTGCTGTGTCCCACAGATTTTGAACCGTTGTGTTTTCATTATCATTTGTTTCCATGAATTTCTTCAATTCTTCTTTAATTTCCTTGTTGCCCCATTCATTCTTTAGAAGGATGCTGTTTAGTCTCCATGTATTTGGGTTCTTTCCAACTTTCCTCTTGTGATTAAGTTCTAGCTTCAGAGCATTGTGGTCTGAAAATATGCAGGGAATGATCTCAATCTTTTGATATCAGTTGAGACCTGATTTATGAATTAAGACTTTTTTTTTTAAATCACTCTAGTTTGAGGAACTATTATTAAAATCATTGAGTTTTAGGTCACTGTGGGTTGTTTAAATTTCTTGTGTCACTTTTAGTCATTGTTGATTGATTCTCTAGTAATAAACAGAGGAAACCAGCATGCTTAGAAGCTTCCTCCTGTCTCCCTTTTATCACCTTCCAATTCCTATTGGTGTTTACTTCACTTCATCAACTAAAATAATATCTATGCTCTATCCTCAGACATAATATCCACAGTGTTTAGTTTTCTCTCTGTGTTTAAATAGTTATTACATTCACTAGAGTTATTTAACCACAGTCTCCCCATTCCTGAGTTTTATTTTGATTATTTTTGTTTGTTTGTCTGTCTGGATTTAATTGAACTGCAAATCTTCCCTGGGTCTCCAGTTTACCATCCTATCCTACAGATCTGGACTTGCCAAGCCTCCCTACTAACATGAGTCAATTCCTTTCAAGTCTCTCTCTTTTATTCTACTGTAGAAATATACATAAATGTGTTATTCATTCACCCATTAAGGGCAATTAGATTGTTTCCAGTGTTTCATGATTTATGGGACAGCGGGACCATGTGCATATCTCTCTGCGCACTTGGGCAAGATTTCCTACAGAACAGAGAAGTTGGTATGGAATTCCCAGTTTTTAGGATAAGAACATGTCCAGCTTTACTGCATATTGACAAATTGCTCACCAATGTGGTTTTGTCAAGGAGGATTGCATTCAGCAGCAAGCCTAAAAAGACCTAACTATCACAGCTGATAACGTTTGCAATTCTTGTATCTTCCCTCCATGGTAACAGGATAGTTTCTGTAGCTCCAGCTCAGCTCTTGAATATTCTGATTCTTTAGTGTGTAAATCAGAAAGAAGGGTGGATGGGGAGAGAGACAGCAAAAATACCCCTGGAGTATTTTGTGTCTCATTGGCCAGAAAAGTTTCATATGGAGCTCCTTTCTGCAAGCACAGCTGAGAGGGATGGGACAAGATGGCCATGTTTGAAGTAGAGTAGTCATGAGCCATCATTTGGAGCCCAGCTTTTGTTGTCCTGGACAGAATTGGACTTCTGTTCTTTAGGAAGAAAGCTGGATGGATATTGGAGAAGCAGCTAACAGTGTCTGCTGTAGCAGTTGTGAACATTTATGATCCGATTAGCAGACTTTCTGTTTCTGTGCTTTATGTTGTTGTCGTTGGTGTGTGCATGTCTCTCTGTGTGTGTTACATGTTAACATATTAAGGATTTGGTAGGTTTCTTTTTTCAATCATTTCAAATTTTATCTATCTGTTCTGTGTTATATGTAAACCCAGTTGTTCACATTGGCATTTTCCTGATAGTAAAATAGGCATCTTTTCCTGTTTATTAACCATCTGGGTCTCCTCTTCTGTAAACTGTATTCATGTTTTGTCCTCTTTTGCTGTTTTCTATCTGTCTGAGGAACTCTTTTTATAATCTAGATATGAAACATTTTATTAGCTGTATGCATTGGTAAATATTTTCTCCCATCTGTGACTTCTCTTTTAATTTTGATGTCTTTTATAGAATATAAATTTTTAATTTTAATGTTATCAAATTGACAATATTTTTCTTTCGGACCTGGTTTATGAACCCTTCCCCTACCCCGAATTCCTAAATTCTCCTATATTGTTCTAAAAGTTTTAAAGTTTTGCACTTTTTATTAAAATTTCATTCATTTGGAATATATCCTTATAAATAGTTTGAGGCAGACATTTTATGCTTTCCCATGTGCCTAACAATCGTTCCAGCATCAGTTTTTTGAGTTGTCTGATCTTTTTGCACTGAATTGTAATGTCATGCCTGTCATACTCCAAGTTCTCACGTATGTGTGTTTGTTCCTGTCACTGCATTTTGTTTATTAGTCTATTAATTTATTCCTGAAATAACAGCATAGTTTTATTAATGTATCTTTGGAGTATCAGTATCTAGAAGGGAAATATCAGTGACATTGATTTACACATTGCTCGAATAATGTTAAGGCACGTGTCAGTCTGACTAGTGGTGGCATATGATATTCTCTTGATATGGGTACTTGCTCTTCTATGCAGAAACTTTGCCTGACTCTCATATTAATTCCTGTTGTCTGGGTGTAGACACTACTGGATTCTCTATGCAAATAATCTTCCGATAAGTATGTGAGTCTCCCTAATCTATAAAATAACAACTGTTATTTCTTTCTTACTTTATTCCATTGGTTAGAAACTCCAGAGTAATGATGATTATTGGTGGAATAATGGGCAATATTTGCCTAATGCTAGTGAGAATTTTATAATGCTCAAACGTTATTCCTCAGATAAACCACCCTTGACCATAACATATTTTTTTTAAAATACTGTTTGATTCAGATTGTCAACACTTTAAGACATTTGCATGTATATTCAAAGGGTGGTTAAACCCATAATTTTTCTTTCTCTTGGTTTTCTAGGTTTAGTATACAGAATATACTAACTTTATAAAAGTGCTGTGTAATTTCCTTTTTTTCAATTTTTTTATCATATTTTGTTGAAAAGAGGGATTTTTCTGTCTTTTGAAGTATTGGTAGAACCTGCTTCTAAGAGTGTCTATGCTTGGTGGCTTTATTTTGGATAGCTTTTTGCCTGCTGATTCAGTTTCTGTGATGACTGTATCCTCAGATATAGGTTTACTCTTCTTGAGTTAATTTAGGTCATTTAAATCTGTATAGAGAATTTTCCATTTGTGTTTTAAAATTTTTTATAAAATTTTAATAATTTTCTTATTATTTTTTATATTTTAATTTGTACCATATCTATAATTATTTTATTTTCATTTCTGATACTATTTACCAGTGTCTTCTCCTTGCATTACTGATCAGTCTTTCAGAGGATTATCTATTTTATTATCAATCATCCTTCTTAGTGACACACAATCTTCTCCAAGATCACCTCAGGCTGGGAACAGAAAGTAGAGGATGGAGCAAATAAGTGATTTCTGTGTCCCAGGACTAGAGTGGCCTAGATCACTTCTGTCCACATGACTTCAACCCAACTGTAAGACTTCTGAGAAATGCATTTTACTGTTATTTCTACATGCAGACTATACTCATCTCCTCCCCAGAGAAGACAACTGAGAGTCCCTTCCAGTCAGTGCATTCAGCTCAAAATCCAAGATATCCAATGAATGTGCTGTCTTCTCCAATATGTGAATAGTTGTCTTCTTCTGAAATGAAATCCTGTGAACCAAAGACACAACTTATCTTTACTACCCACCACTGCCAAACGTGCATATACACATCTAATGTAAAATAATGGATCATGAACTGAATTAACTATAATAAAAAGCCTGATCAGTAAGGGGGAAAATGGAAGGCATGTAGCAGTAGCTAGTGCATAACCATCTTCAGCAACAGGTTTTCAAAATCACTGCAGAATGGGGAGAAGGTCTGAAAAGTCACAAATCAAAAGAGTTAACATACCAGACCTAGAAGTGGCAGATAGCTTTTGGACATATTCCAATGGCTAAAAGTCAACTCTGTGATCCCAATAAAATTCTAAGAAGCCTATGAAAGTAATTTTAGTTGTGTGTCAAAAAATAAAAGGAAAAATGGATATTGATCAGCTCTAGTAGCCCTTGTCATCATGGTGAACTGATCATTTTATTTTTAAGTAATCACTTTTTTAACCCTAATAATGATATTGCTATTATATGTTTTTTCTAATATCAGTATTACTCTGCCAGATTTATTTTGGTTAGATATTTTGTGTAACTGTTTTTATCCCATTACTTTCATTCCATTACTTTCAATCTTTTGAGATTATTATATTTTGGGTGTGATTCTTAAAAGAAGTATAGCTTAAACTTATTTTCTAAATCCAATAAAATCCAATCTGAGAAGCTCTGTATTTTTCGGATTAACTTAATCCATTTTCATTTTTACAACTTTCATGCTGGGGAACAAGTATCTTCAAAAGATAAAACTATCATTCAAGATTTATTATGAAATAAAGACATTTTTTCAGAAAAGGAGAGAGGGTTTACTATTTGCAGATCTTCCTTAAGAGAACTGCTAAAGTATGTGGGATGCAAGAACCAATGGCTGCGTGGGAAAAAAAAAATTGGTAAATCTGATTAAACACTGTAAAAAAATGACCAATTTTGGAGTGCTTAAAAACAAAGAGGACCTAAACACAATATAATTAAAGTATATCAAGCTTCAACTATTTCAAACTTGAATTTGGGAGGAGCTGAATAGAAATATTTGTGGAAAATATGGGCTGTGGACATAGATTTGGCAACTACTAATAAAGAGGGAAGAAATAACAGGAGTATTATTAGATGAAGCACTTCCTCTAGTTGGACATGAATCTAACTCTGGTTAATACAACAAGGTAGAATACAGCTCTAATGAAAGGACTCAAAGTATACAATGGCTCAAACACAGTAACAGTTTATTTTTCTCATACATAAATAGCCCAAGAGAGCTGCAGGTTAGTGGCTAGAGCTGGAAAGGATTCTGTCTCATGCAGTCATTCATGGACCCAGGCTGAAGAAATAACTTCTTCCACAAATAACTTTCAGGGTCACCCTGATCATCAACATCTAGCTTGTGAAAAGGAAAGGACTATGTCTGAGTATGTTGTACCTTTCTCAGTGCTTTATGGAGGCACATGTTGCTAATATGTCTCAACATATCATCCATATGTATCGTCCATAATGAGGCATATCAACCTCATATGCATCATGCCATGATTTACTGAGAAGGGCACAACACCACTTCTAGGGTAATCTTGCCAAAAATGCCCAACCTCAATGTAATTGTGACCAACACAAAATGAGACACATTCTTCAAAATGCCCAACCAGCACTCTTCAAAAGTGCCAGAGTCATGAAAGATAAGGGAAGATTGAGGAACTCTCAGACTGAAGGAGACCAAGGAGACATGACAACTAAATGCAATGTGTGATTAGTTACTGGGGACTTTTGAGTAACATCTATAGGCTATTATAGATGTAGATATAGGATTAAGTAGAAAATACTATTAGTAAATAGTATTTTCTCAACATAAATTTCCTGCTCTATAATTGTCTTGTGTTAACATATGAATAGACAGGTGAAGTAAATACAGAAATTCTTTGTAATATTTAATAACTTTTATAATCCTGAATTTTTTTTCCAAATACAAAATTTTAAAAAGAAATGAGTAAGTAAATAGTCTCATTTTGTTTCCACATAGATGGACAGCTGTTATCAGAGATAAAAAGGATTGTGAGGACCAGGTAGGTACCACTACCCTTTTATTTTTTATCTTATACATTAAGTACCATTAGTTTAGCTTCATCAGTATAAACTTATTTATAACTAGAGTGTCCCCTACCCTTTTTGGAGGATGGTGAACATATACATCTGCTCTTACATCAGATTACAGAGTGCCAAAAATTGGTTCCTCTAAACCACCTTTTTCAAACTTACACTTCCTATCCTTCCCTAGCTAATTTGCGCATTTGTGGAACTATCTTAAGCCATCATGAAATCGATCAAAAGGACACTCCTTTTTAGGTCCATCAGATTCCCCTTGTTTTGTGGTTGTTCCTTTTGATTTCCTTCATTTGAGACAAAGAAACTAATGGAAGGAAATTTCTATGAGATAGTGCAAACCATTCGCAACTTTTGAAAAGAAAGTGAATACAGGGTAGTGTTTCTTTCTTTCTTCTTCTTTTTTTTTAATAGTGCTAATCCAAAAGCATTATCATTATAAATACAGCATGCTCTCCCAAGAATGCAGGCAAACTATGGGCTGTCTATATATTAGGCTGCTAAGGGGCATTTTCCTAACTCAGAGCCACTCTCTCCTGACTGTTCCATTCATCAAAAGGTCTTGTTCCTGATCTGCCACTTAGTAACTATGAATTTTGGAAAACTAATTTCTGTCTATATATCTGTAAAATGGGGGTAACAAGAACTCTTTTGCCCCACCAGGCTGTTATAAGGTAGAGATGAGATACAATATATAACAATTTCATAAATCTTTGTATAGATTACAGTTTTACATGATCACTAATGGTCTTAGGATCAGAGTGACAAGGTCTGACCCAGGGTGTTTTCTTATTTCTGACATTACCTCATGCTGTTGGCCATGGTTGTTGACCTTCAGGGCACTGTGCCAGAGATACCTTTCTGTGTTTTTATTCCGTTCCTGGTTTCCTGCTAGGATATTTTTTTTACTTTTGTTTTTTAGTAAAATTTCATTCTTTAGCAAATGCATTGCAGTTTATTGTGATTTTTTATTTTTATGTAACAGATTTTGGTCATTTATAAATCTATTTTAAATTTGTAAGTCAATTCATTTCAAAATGATTAATTTAAAAGACCTGTAGAAATGCTCAAAAGTTGCTTTTTTTCTTTGCCAAAAAAAAAAAAAGAAGAAGAAGAAGAAGAAAAAGAAAAGAAATCCATTGCTGCATCTTAGTTATTAAAAAGTGGTTTTTTGGCAAAATTTTGTTAATATGAAGATAAAACATTATAATGAAAGAAACAACCTAAATTTCAACATGTGATCCATGGTAATGAATAACAATATGTATAAAAATCTAATGATTAAATGTAATGAAAAAATATATGAAAAACATTAAGTTTCCATGCTCGCATATGTTCCTTTATTTTCAGATCACTACTGTAGAGTTACTGGTTTACTCAGACTTTCCCTAGGAAACAGTCACCATCTGCCTGATTAGTCTGTTTCCTTGGTATCCTGCCCATTCTAGCTATTTAAGTTTCTGCTCTATTTCAAGAAATGCACTCATTAGGATGGTCACATCTGTTATCATTTGAAAAGAAATACACGTATTCATAAAACATATAATAGAATCTTGATATTTTATTAGCTATAAACAGGAAAGCTCTCCTTTCAACTACCTTGGCCTTAAATGCTCATAAAGGATGGCATGTTCTTTAAGGTCCCTCCCTGAAATTCCACAAATCTAAAATAAAAAAGGAGTGCTGAAATGGCAAAACTATAACTTATACATTTTCACCATATACATGTTTATGTGAAAAAAATGCCATCTGTTAAAAATAGTTAAATGAATACTAGAAGAGAATAATAAATATGAAACATGTATATTAGCCTATTGTGGTAACTTTATATCTGGATATTTTCTAAAGCTCTTGAAACAATAGGATACTAATATCTTACATATAATTTTTTTCCCTAAACTTTCTAGAATGTTTGCTCTATATGGACTGGTGTGTTGGGGGTGTGTGTGTGTGTGTGTGTGTGTGTGTGTGTGTGTATATATATTCTCCCCCCCAACTAATGTGTACAAGTAATGAGACACATAATAAATAGTTGACTCCTAAGTAGCATTCTAAGATGGTCCTCCAAGATTCCTGACCCCTGATGTAGGTTTATCTTCTCTACTTATTCACTCAAATACTAATCTATGTATTACAATGAAGGGATTTTACAGATGCAATTAATGTCCCTAGTCTGTTGACCTTAAGATAGGGGGGCCATCCTGGTGGGCCTGACCTGATCATATGAGTCTTTAAAAACAGAGTTTTCAAAAAAAAAAAAAAAAAAAAAAAAAAAAAAAAACAGAGTTTTCTCTGTTGTTCATAGAAGTCAGAGAGACATATCCTGACTGGTCTAGAAGAATGTAACATTCAGATTGTGGTTAAAGGCTATGTGGCAAGGAACAATGGGCAGCCTCTAGGAGCTAAAAGCAGCCCCCAGTTGAGGGCCAGCCAGAAAGCAGGGACCTCAGGCCTGCAGCCACAAAGAACTGAATTCTTCCAACAACCTGGATGAGCTAGGTTGAGAACCTGAGCCCTTTCAGAAATATATCCCCAGCCAACACCTTGGTTTTAGCTGGATGAGACTGATGAGCTCATGTCGTGCCTGGACTTTTGACCTACAGAACTGTGAGTTAATAAGTTTGTATTGTTTTAAGCCACTACATTTGTGATAATTTGTGATACAGCCATAGAAAACTAATATATTGCCTTACAGTAGGAATTTAGTATTTGTGGAAAAAATGTATAAAATTTTGATATGCTACATAGTAAGAGTAAGATAATTTTTTAAAAAGGGCAAAGCATAAGACTATGTAGATAAATAGTAGAGCATGAAGCCAACTGAAGACTATGGAACAACTTTATTGCCCTGATCTGCTTTCATACTGCCATCTCTCTATGTCACCCTTGTCCCTTAAGTTCATTGTACTATGGCAGCTGCTCACTCCAAGCAGTAACTATGCTGGAGTCTGAGGAGATTGTTGCTAGAGCTGTAGCCAGTCAAGGCAGCTTACTCACCACAAAATTCTTGGGCTTTTAGAACTAAGTTCTTGATATTTTTAATAACCACACATCTTGTCTTATTCATATACACTTATGTGACATGAATATGTCATCTTTAAATAGAAAATAAATTCTAAAATTAAAATATTAATGACAATGCAAGGAAAAAACTTGTATAATAATATCCCCATTAATATTTTAATTTTAAATGAAAGAAGCTTGTAGTAAATAAGTCTAAAATCCCATCTCAAATTTATTTTGAATATAGTTGAACTAGAACTTTAATATATATTTGTAGTATATGAAACAAGATTTATTTCATTTAGAATAACTATACTATTAAATTGTTGAACTTGCAGTCAGTATTCTGGAGGTTTACCCTACCTCCTTTTCAAATATGGCATATCAAATTGGATAAGATTCAAGAAAATAGGCAATCCATGCTCTTAGAAATCAGTAAAGTTTCAAAGAGCCATCAACAAAAGTTTAACCTTAAGTTGCTAGAAAGAAACTAAATCAGTGGTGGGTGGCTTGATGTTACACATAAAATGAAGTTACAGGCTCAGAGTGGATTTTAAAAGATGATACATAGCACCTTTTAAAATATGATTGGCTTCTGTAGTTAAGAAAGTTGATACCTGTTGGTCTGAACAGTATTTATTTATATACCACTGCTTTTCAAAAATGATTTGAGGGGAAAAGGTAAGTCATTCATAAAGTAAAGTTGAATAAACATAAATAAAACCCATCATTAAGGATGACTAAAGAATAATTTCTGTTCTGGTCTTCTCTGAATTTCTCTCTTTGTACATTTATACATTAATTCACTTGCGGTTAATTCCTTAGCTTAATCTTATCTGTCATTATGCAAATATTCCTACTGCTTTGATTTTATTAAAATAAGCTTAATAATTGAAAAAGAGTGTTTTGGCTGTAATCTGAGCTATTATTCAGTCTAGGTCTAATTATGCCCTACTGAACAATATCTGTTTTGATTGGTTGTTACCCATGCATCACTAGTAGTCAAATATATTGACTATAATCACCTAAACATTAGTATCTTCAAATAAGCCTAACCTACAGAGGCAGGTTATGAAAATAATATAGCAAATATGAAGGTGTTTTGAAAAAATTTTAAATATCATTTAAACAGGTATTATCAATATTGCATTTAAATGTATTTTGTTATCCCATAGTATTGGAAAGCTTACCTTTTACATTGAGGGAATCTAGCATTAAAGCAGCTTAAATCAAAGAGATCCTGAAAGGAAACCAAAACATTCTTAGGATAATATCAGAACAAAGTGAACATAAAAACAAGAAGTATTGCTAGAGACAAAGAGGGAAATTTTATAACAATAAAGAGATTAACCCACCAGGAGAATATCATAATTCAAGATTTGAATTCACCTAATCATATAGCTTTAAAATATATAAAGGCAAAAAGTGGGACACCTAGGTGGCTCAGTCAGTTAAGCACCTGACTCTTCATCTCAGTTCAGGTCTTGATCTCAGGGTTATAAGTTCAAGTACCACACTGGGCTCCATGCTGGGTGTGGAGCCTACTTGAAACAAAAATATATATAAAGCAAAAAGTCATAAATCTCAAAGGTGAAATATATAAAACCACAAGCATAATAGGGTACTTAAAAATCTTCTCTCAAAAACCAGTAAAACTAGTAGACAAAATATCACTATGGGTGTAGAAAATTTAAACAAGACAATGAACAAACTTGAACCAACCAGCACAGATAGGACACCACATCTAATATTAGAATACAAATTCTTTTCAAGTGCCTGTGCAATAAAAATAAATAAAAGGCTCAAAGATCAGAAATAAAGCAATAAAACTGCTATTTGCAAATAATATGATCGTGTACATAGAATATCCAGAAGCCTACATATCAAAACAATCCCAGATGAATTGTGGAGCAAAATGTGAAAGGTAAATTGTAAAGCTTCTGGAATAAAACATAGAAGAATATATTCATGTCTTTGGAGCAGGCAAAGCTTTCTTAAAAGGGACACAAAGAGCAATAAATGAAAAGGAAAAAAAAAGATATACTGAGCTATGTTAAAGTTTACAATACCTATTTATCAGAAAACACCATTAAGAAAGTATAGGCAAGGGACACCTGGGTGGCTCAGTGGGTTAAAGCCTCTGCCTTCAGCTCGGGTCATGATCCCAGAGTCCTGGGATCAAGTCCCATATTGGGCTCTCTGCTCAGCGGGGAGCCTGCTTCCTCCTCTCTCTCTGCCTGCCTCTCTGCCTACCTGTGATCTCTCTCTCTGTCAAATAAATAAATAAATAAATAAAATCTTTAAAGAAAAAAAAAAAGAAAGTATAGGCAAGCTATAGGGTGAGCAAGTACATTTGTTTATATATTTAACGAATAACTCATATCCATAATATATAAAGAGCTCAGACAAGTAAAAAAAAATGACTGATAATCCTGTAGATAAATGAATAGAAGACTTAAAAAGCCCTTCACAAAAGAAAGAGTATATCCAGGGGCACCTGGGTGGCTGAGTCATTAAGCGGCTGCCTTTGGCTCAGGTTATGATCCCAGGGTCCTGGGATCAAGTCCCGCATAGGGCTCCTTGCTCAGCGGGAAGCCTGCTTCTCCCTCTTCCACTCCCCCTGCTTGTGTTCCCTCTCTTGCTGTGTCTCTCTCTGTCAAATAAATAAATAAAATCTTAAAAAAATAAAGAAAAAGTATATCCAAATAGCCAGTAAATTATGAAGACAGTTGTAACCGAATTCTTTGTCAGGCTGATGTACATTAAAACCATAAAGCTACAGCACTCCTCATCTCTAACACTGTTAAAGATTAAAAAGGGACAATATCAAGTGCTGGTGATGATGTGGAAGATCTGGAACATTTCCACTTCACTGAGACTGTGAATTTGAACAACCTCTTCTCTTGGCATAAACCCAACAGAAATACATGCATCTGCTCAACAAAAGACACGGCGGAAAATGTTCATAGCAGCACTGTTTGCTGTAGATGGAAACTGGAAACGAGCCAAATGTCCATCGACAGTGGAATAAATTATTCCATATTCATAGCAGAGAATACTGAATGGCAATAAAAATTAGTGAGCTATAATTGCCACAATGTAAATAAATCTCACAAACATAATGCTGAGTAAAAGAATCTAGATATTAAAGAGAAAACTGCATGAGTCCATTGACTTGGGTTGAAAACTGGTGAAGTGAATCTGGGCTGTTGGAAGTCAGGTTAGTGGTTACTATTGGGGTCAGGAGTGTAGGAAGTGGAAAGGGGCTTCTGAGATTCTGTTATTATTCTATTTATCAATCTGGTTGCTGATCACTTGGGAGTGAAAATCGACTGAGCAGTAGGGCTCTGACTTTTCTGTGCACCTATTATATGTCAGTATTACCTTGTTAAAAAACAAAACCTCACCAACAAAACCCCTCAGAATAAGAGCACTTCACTGACCTGTTCTGTACCAGAAAATGTAAATTGACCGAAAATTGACACTTAAAAAGATGGTTAAGGCTACTGCTAAAAGTTCATATAAAACTACCTAAGCACCAAATATCCATTTGAAATTAAAAAGTATGCCAATAATTTACAGATATCCCACACTCACACCCACACATAGAGTGTCATTCCTTTTCTGCAGTACCAGAGATGATTATTTATAATTACTTAATATTTTATGTCAATTTGTATCTTAAACATAGGACTAAAAATATTACTATTATTTTTAAAAGATTTTCTTTATTTAAAGTAAAATATTGCTATTATTTTTTAAAGATTTTAAAATATTTTTTTAAAATATTACTATTATTTTTTAAAGATAAGATTTTTTAAAGCTTGTTTATTATTTGAGAGAGAGTGAGAGCATGAAGAGGGGAATGGAAAGAGGGAGAGGGAGAGTGAGAATCTCAAGCACTCCTCACTGACCACAGAGCCCAACCAAGGGGCTGGATCTCATGACCCTGAGATCACGGCCTGAGCCAAAATCAAGAGTTGGATGCTTAAGCATCTGAGCCACCCAGGCGCCCTGTGAGTAAAAATATTACGAATCAAAGTTTATGATTAACAAATATTGAAGAGAAGGGTTATGATTTGTCAGTGATAATCTAATAAGATGTTCTAAAACAGTAAAATGATAATAATCTAGAAGCAATTTAGCTACTAATCCATGACAGAGGCCATCAAAGTCTAATCTTTGGATAATTACAGACAAAGAAATACATAAACAAGGGTCATCAGTGTCTAAAAATTAAAAAATAAGATATGATACAAACATTTAATATTTAAGATAAAGAAGCATGGTGGTTTATAATAAAGTTATAGGTGATGTGTTAGTTTTCCATTGAGCAGCTTAAGAACAGCACAAATTTATTATGTCACAGTTTCCATGGGTCAGGAGTCCAGGTATAAGTTAACTGAGTCTTGAACTCAGGCTCTCATCAGGATGGTAAAACTATGATCACTTCTGATGATTTGGGGTCTTTCAAACTCACCGATTACTGGCAGAATTCATTTTCTTAATCCTTTAAGACTGAATTCTTTGCTCTTTGCTGGCTGTCAACTGGGGACTGTTTGCAGCTTTCTAGAGGCTGCCCACCATTCCCTGACACGTGTCCCTCTCCACAATACACCAATTCCGCAAGAACAGCAGAAGTATCTGTCCCTTCGGTTGGCTTTGATGAAGTTTTATACGACATAACCTAATCAAGGGAGTGACTATCCCATCATAATTATAGGTCCCACCCATATTCAAGGTGAGAGGATTTGACAGGGCTTGTACACCAAGGAATGGGGATTTGGGTGGTCATTTTTGAATCCCGCTAACCCCCACATGTGCACATTGGTCATATGTAAATTCCCAACATAAGGAACATATTTTGGTACTATAAAAATCTTATCTGCTATAATATGAAGATTAGAAAAAAATGTGAGAGAGATTTATTTTTATTTTTTTTTAAGATTTTATTTATTTATTTGAGAGACAGACATCACAAGTAGGCAGAGAGGCAGGCAGAGAGAGAGGAGGAAGCAGGCTCCCTGCTGAGCAGAGAGCCTGATGCGGGGCTCGATCCCAGGACTCTGGGATCATGACCTGAGCAGAAGGCAGAGGCTTTAACCCACTGAGCCACCCAGGCGCCCCGTGAGAGAGATTTAAAGGAGAAAGAGGAAGAAAAATTGTGATGGCTCACTGTTAAAAATTACAGAGAGAAAACAATGTAAACAAAAAACTACATACATTTAACATTATCATGTTAAAGTCCCCTGGATGGCTCAGTCCCTTAAGCATCTGCCTTCAGCTTAGGCCATGATCCCAGGACCCAGGGATCAGCCCCCAGTCAGGCTCCCTGCTCGGTGAGGAACCTGCTTCTAGCTTTCCCTCTTCTACTCCTCCTGCTTGCGCTCTCTGCCAAATAAAATAATAAAAATCTTAAAGAATTCATTAGAGATGGAGAAAAACCATGAGAGACCCTTAACTACAGGAAGCAAACTGAGGGTTGCTGGAAGGGAGTTGGGGGGGATGGGGTAATTGGGTGGCAGGCATTAAGAAGGGAACGTGATATGGTGAGCACTGGGTGCTACACACAACTGATGAATTATTGAACACGACATCTGAAGCTAATGATGTACAATATGTTGGCTAATTGAATTTAAATAAAATAAAATATAATAAAATCTTTAAAATATAAAACTAGAAACTCATTTGGATTACCAATATTTTTATTTTTTACACTAAAATAGTTCATTTTAAGAGAACCCATACAAGAATGTCACTGAATTTTTCTGGTATTTTAAAGAAAGGATAACTCTAGAAATCATTTGCCAGAAAATATGAAGAATTATATTATAGATAACACACCTGTGAAACATAAGCTGTTATTGAACTTGTTTAATAACTATAAGCATGTACATGTACCTTAGAGTTTAAACTGGATTCAACATTTCTAAAATAAAATGCAGCCTTTTCTTCCCTGAAACAATTCTTCCTTCTTAGTTTGTCTATTTTTGTTCATGGCATCACCATCCTTCCAGTCACTAATAATAGAAACTTCAAAGTCATCTTCCATGCCCTTCCCTACCGTATTCCTATAACAAATAGAGTCACAATGTTTAATATCATTCCCCTGGTTCATTAAATAAACATTTACCAGGGGGCCTGCTGTCTTTAGGCACCATGCCAGGCACCAAAACTGCCACAATGAGTAAGTCACCAGTGGTTTTACAGTGTTTCCTGTAATTTCCATTCTCACTGCACCTGCTTTATCTCAAAAGCTTAACTTGCTGTCCTGTCTCAAAACTCTCCTTATACCTAGTTTGTTCTGCCTACTACTGCCAGATGAATCATTCTTTCTTTCTTTCATGGGCACCCCTCTTAAGCCGTAATCTAAATGCTTTGACGACAGCAGTGAATAAGACAGCTGAAGCCCCTAGCCTCAGAAGCATATTTTCTAGGGCAAGAAGAAAGATACATATATAAAAGAGCATTTCATATAATATCTTAGAGTGGCAATTATCCCATAAAGTCTTTTCCCCCATGTCACTGTCTCAATTTTCATTTGTTCCTAATGCTTAAAATATAAGTCCTTGACGTTCAGAACTGTCCTCAATGTGCTTTTTCCTCCTTTTGATGAAGGACCCTCTTGTTAGGCTAGCCTTCTTAGTTCTTCATTTTGCTGCTTCGATTCTCATGCCTATCTTTTTTCCCTCTCTTCTGGCTATCTTCTTCCCCCACTACCCAATTCTACCTAGTTATTTTCACATTTGCTGTGAAGTCTTTCCTGACTAATTCAAACCAAAATGCTTGCCCTCTTCTGAACTTCCCATAATATTTCTTATCTGTAACCATTGCGTTTTTTTTTTTAACCACATATTTTCTGGTAATACAGTCAGCTGATTTTTTGCAAGTATGTATGTGTTTCATATTTCCACCAGATCCCCAGCTTTTTTAGGGCAAAACTGTCTATTTTGTATCTCAGTATCTTTAATACTAGTTCAACAAAGATATGGATAAACTTTTCCTTCTCTAGAATTAATCTCCTATTCAGTGTAGTTTGTTTTTGTTGTTTTTTTAAGATTTTATTTATTTATTTGACAGACAGAGATCACAAGTAGGCAGAGAGGCAGGCAGAGAGGGAGGAGGAAGCAGGCTCCCCACTGAGCAGAGAGCCTGATGTGGGTCTCGATTCCAGGACCCTGGGATCATGACCTGAGCTGAAGGCAGAGGCTTTAACCCACTGAGCCACCCAGGCACCCATGTAGTTTGTCTTTAGATGGTAGTTATTCTCAAATAATGAAACCATTTTGTATACTATTTTTTCCTTAAAAAGGGAAGAGTACTTCATGTAAAAAAATTGTAATCATGAATACAACAAAAGTGAAAAGTTTTTGAAAAAAGTGTTGATAAATTCCTACTGAAACTACAAAAATAACAAGATATCTGTCCAACCTATTTTTGTTCTCCAGAGCACACTCTTTCTAGAGTTTCGTAATCTTCAGAGCACCATGGCTTTGACACCATGGTCTCTCACCCCATGATAACTATGTGTATCAAGCACTAACCATTCTCCAAGCCCTATGTTGGGCATTGTATAAAAATATTAATCTTCAAATATTACCCTCATCCTGTGATAGCCACTAATATTTCCATTTCACTTAGACAAAGGCAGACGTTCATTACCAGCAATATGGCAACTTATCTCTGAAAAACCTCCAAAAATGATACACAACAAATCCTGGAAAAATAAAACAAATATCCTTCACATGCATAGCTGAGCTTGCCAGAAAGGGAAGGAAATCCCCAGAGATGAGAAGTGAAGAAAAAACTAAAAATTAGAGCTAAAAGTGTGAACTGATGGTAGAGTTGTCTTAGGTTGGGGCATGGGAAGTATTCTCATTTGTTGTAAGCATAGATGAACAGGGAGGCAAAGCTTGAATGAGGTAAGATGGGGGGTTAGAACTGAGACCCTTTGTAAACAGATGGACTCACCAGAATCCAGCAAAAGAGAAGTAGAAAAAAACTAACCCTATAACACCAAAGACAGAAAAGCTTCTCATAACACTGCATTCTGGGTCAGAAAATGAAGTCTCCTCAGAATTTGCCTTAGGACAACATTCAGAATTGAGATTAGTATGTCTCTCTAAGATCTAGAAACCTTTAAGCCAAGAAATTCCCAGTTTTGGTGCCAAATTCTTGCCTTTTATTTGGCTAAGGCCTACACTCTTCTCCCCATTGCTGGTTAATATCAAAGCCAATCATACTCATTGGGAGAAATGCAGAAGCAAACACCAAATCAGTCTATAAAGTGATTCTCTCTTTTTTTTTAATATTTTATTTATTTATTTGACAGAGAGAGATCACAAGTAGATAGAGAGGCAGGCAGAGAGAGAGAGAGGGAAGCAGGCTCCCTGCTGAGCAGAGAGCCCGATGCGGGACTTGATCCCAGGACCACCCAGGCGCCCCTGTCAGTGCATTTAAATCAGAGCTTTATTTGTGGCAATCCTGCATCATGTCCTTCTAGAATGTTTCGTGCTTTCACATCTGGGCAAGAAGGAGTAAGGGGGACTATATTTACCCTCCTGCCTGAAACAAGTAAAATTCTGGACAAAATATATGAAACAGTAGTTTTTAAAGACAACACATGATAAGCAATGAGGACAATGTTCTTTCAGAGATGAGAAATAATAAAGTAAGCTCCATGATTAGGAGGGTTTCCAGGGAAAGGGCACAAAGATAAGGACTAACCGTTTTTTTGATGTGAAAAAATGGAATTGGTAATGTGGCAGACCAAGGAAGTGAGAGATTACAAATCAGAATATCAAGGAAGAGAGCTGCAGAGAGAGAGAATTCCAGAGATTGGTAGACAGTCTCCTCATATCTAACGTGCTAATTAAAAGGCAAATTGGACAGGTTGGACCAAAAAGTAAGACCTAACTATGTATTATCTACCCAAACACCCACTTTAAATTATAAAACATAAAGATAAAGGACAGAAAATTATATATACCATGCCAATGCTAACCATAAGAACGTTAGTGGGGCTATATTAATTGCAGACAAAATAGACTTTACAGAGAAGACTATTACCAAGGATAAAGAGAATCACTTTAGGGCGCCTGGGTGGCTCAGTGGGTTAAGCCGCTGCCTTTGGCTCAGGTCATGATCTCGGGTTCCTGGGATCGACCCACCCCAAGTTGGGCTCTCTGCTCGGCAGGGAGCCTGCTTCTCCCCCTCTCTCTCTGCCTGCCTCTCTGCCTACCTGTCTGTAGGCACAGACCTGTCTGTGATCTCTGTCTGTCAAGTAAAGAAATAAAATCTTAAAAAAAAATGCACTGACAATCCATGATTACGAATTACATGGGAAAATCTTCCATCATCAGTTTTAGTCAACAAACACAACAAACACCATGGTTAGAACCCAAGAACTTTAGAAAGTAGAATTATTAGATATTGACTTCAGCATAAGCATGTTCAAATGATTCAAGATTAAAACAACTTGGAAAAACAAATGACATTCTCAAACAGTATGAGGCAATTTTGGGGGGAAAAAAAACAAACAAATGGAACTTCTGGAACTAAAAAAATGTAACCATTGAATTTACTATGAAGAAATAGAAGCTATTAAGTTTGATTTGCCTAAAATCACCTGCCTTGTATGTGGTAGATCTGGAACACAAGTGTTTAGGTAATAATATTGTCTGTGATCTTTTTATCAATCCTGTGTCTGAATTTGGTGGAAAGATGAATGAGCAATGAAGTTTTCCAATATAGAGAGTCTTCTCCCAGTCTTTGATTTAACATCAGCTAATATTTGAGTCACTGATAATAAAATTAATTCAACATCTTTTTAAATAGCGACCTTAAGCAGCAGCATCGACAAGCATACTTTAGGCTAACATAAGTGAAGCTCATTTTATTAAACTGAAAGTTGAATAAAACTGGGTCTACTTTATTTCAACTTCAGATAGACTTATGTCAACTTATAAACACATCCTAAATAAATATAGATATGACTCTAAAAGCATAGTATGCATGTGCCAATCACTCTTCAAAACTTCATAAAAACCTTCTTTATACATCTTCTTTTCCTGCAAAATTCCTTGTTCTCCCTGCTAGCCAAAACAATACATATGAAAACAAAACACAATTCCCTTCCCCACCTTCTTATTGTTTTTTTTCTCTTATCTATTCCTTCTGTTTGTCATTTCTTTGTTATTTAAAATGAGTCATTTTATTTTCCAGTTCTTCTCATTTACATCTTTGTGACATATTTGAAAATGATTTTGATTTTTTTATGCATCCTGGTCCTCTCAGCCATTGTCTATTTTTATAATTTTTTTCTTTTCTTTCTTTTTTTGGGGTCTGGGGCAGGAAATAAAGAGAATAAACATGATATAACATTTAGCTTCACCAACCTACAAGAGAGATCTGGTTTGGGAAGAAACCATATCACATTCACCAACATTTTTCTCTTGTTCTTGTACTTACATTTTTGCAGAACTGAACATTGATTAAAAAAATGAAACTATAAGATTAGAACATTTTAAGTGAGAATTCAATACAAATGTAGCTTTAATGAACATCAAGCTGTTTCATGTTTCATTCTTACTTCATTTCAAATCAAAGAATATTTGAATCTCAGAATTGAAATGGAAATCAGAGGATAGATATATGATATTGGATATATTATATAATTTATAAAATATGACATTTAATGTCTTTTATATTTGTTAATTACTTAATTTGGGTCCTTAATAATCTAAATGTCATACTGTTTATATTTTAGATTCTAAATTTGCCTGAACAGCTCAAAATGTTAGTGAAGAGAAGGACCCTTTGTTCACAAAAGAAATAATAGCTGCAAAACTATGACATAATGTCCTAAAAGTTGGGGTGTGATGTTGACTCATAACAACTAGTCAGCCACACTCATGGAGTGATGTAACACAACTTTAGTCTAATGGAAAGACATTGTTTTCAAGAAGGTTTGGTAGTTGTCTTCAGATTCATTCTCTATTACATTTTGAAGATTTTGTCCTGTTCTCCTTTCAGGCTTTTCATTCCTCTTGGGTAGACAAGGGTTATTTCCAAATGCTTAGAAAATGATAACTTTATTTCCAGGTGTTAATTGATACAAATGCATCCCTCTGAAGTGAGCCCGCCTCATCTCTTGCTGGAAGCCTCTCTCCCCCATTGTTCTAAGAATCTTCGTACAAAGTAAGGCAAAAATGACCAATAAATATTTAAAATTTCACTTTTTTTTTTTAAAGATTTTATTTATTTATTTGTCAGAGAGACAGGCACAGCAAGAGAGGGAACACAAGCAGGGGGAGTGAGAGAGGGAGAAGCAGGCTTCCCGCAGAGCAAGCAGCCTGATGTAGGGCTGGATCCCAGGACGCTGGGACCTGACTTGAGCTGAAGGCAGACGCTTAAGGACTGAGCCACCCAGGCGCCCCTAAAATTTCTCTCTTTTCATTATGGAGCTTTTCAAATGTACATAAAGAAGAATGAATTAGAGGATAAACCTCCAAGTACTATCATCACCCATCTTCAACAAGTATTCATGTTTGCCAGTTTTGTAAAAAATTATCTTTTCTCAAATCTATTAATAAGGGTTCATACTATTTTAAAGGGAGTCTTCCTGTAAACTTATGTTCCTAGGCTAGATCTAACTATGAATAGTTGTATTCTATTTCTATCTGTAAAGAGAATCCATTCAGAGGGAAAGGGGATATATGAAGCATATCTCCTCTACAGAAAGCAAGAAGTGATTCCTTCCTTTGTTAAAAATACAGGATTTAATTACAAAAGATCTCTGTGTAGCTTTTAACAGTTGTAGTGCCAGAAGTCTCTTTGACACCTCAAAAATTTTCAACAAAATTTTAGATAAATCGTCATATGTCACATATATTTATGGAAGGTTCTTTTTCCTCTTTGGTATTTTCACTCTAAAGTGGATGTTTACATAAAGTGGAGGAAGGAAGAGGTATTTCTAGCAGGTTGTTCTTGATCTCCCATTATTCCAACTTTTAAGTATAATAGAAGCTTTCCCTAAATGCCAAAGATAATTAAAATATGAAAGTCCTAATGTTACTTCCCCCTTTTAATAATACCTCACCCTGAGATTCAAAAATGTTTTAAACCAGGGTAAGTGTGTAATGGGAAAAGAGTAAAAACAATGACTAAGTGTATGAAAGGATGAAGTTATATTTAGAGAGAAAGAAAAAAAAAGGTGGATGACTATTTCACTCCTTATACCAAAATAAATTCCAAGTAAGTTAAAGATTTAAACAACCTAAAATTGGAAACCATAAAAACACCAGAAGATAACTGGAAGAATTTCTAAAATTGGTGCAATAATGAAGAAGTTCTTTTTAACTGACACAAATCCAGAAAGTATAAAGGAAACCAAGTGGATCATAGGTCATGTTGAGTTGCAAGGGTGTCTGGGAAAAAGGAGAACAGGATTGCTAAAGAGTGGCTTGGAGCGGCTGGGATTCATTGCTAAGGCTGGAATCATTGCCATCCTGAACAAAATCAAGATTCAGGTAGCAAGAAAGGAGGTAGGAGGAGGTTCATGGATAAACAACTAACAAGATCTGCCATAATCATGGTGTTCTTTTCTTACAGCATCCATAAATCTTGTCATAGCATTGCCTGGTTTTATCTTCTAATATCTTTTTTTTAATTAAAGAGGTAAAAATAAATGCTGATATATCAAAAATTCAACAAAAATATAAATTATGAAATATTTTCTGTAACAGAACATAAGACTAATATAAAGTTTTTAGAAATAAGTACTGTTGTTATAACATGGAACAACAGAACAGTTTTAAAGAAAATATCTAGTCTATATTAAATGAAATAAAAGGATAATTTTTTAGCAACTTAACAAAAAGAATATCTCAAATCAATTTTAAAAATAAAACTAATTACTATAAGGGACAGCAAATTGTTTTAGATGAAAACGAATCACAAATTTTTAGCCCTTTAATAAATGTCAGAACTTTTCTTCACATCAGATGAATGATATAAAGCCTTTATAGTTATAAAATATAGAAAAAATAATAATACATACAACCACCTAATCTTCCAAAACTCATTTAATTAGGTGAATTTATTCCTGTAATGTTATGATAATTGGTTTGGTAGAACATTTTAAAAAGCTGAACATACTATATCATCTAAGAATGAAGATTATATAAGCAGCATATTGTCCATGATCTCAGTCAGAAAGCCAGGAAATAAGATCATCAATACATAATGCATTTAAGAAACTTCAGGCCAAAATCCTCTCATGCCTTGGTGAATGCCAAGTCTTAAAAGACCAAATATTTCGTGCTCGCTTCGGCAGCACATATACTAAAAAAAAAAAAAGACCAAATATTTCACTTGAGTAAAGCACAATTTTAAATAAATCAAGCAACATGCATTGGTCATACATTTTTAACTGAAAATTTAACCAGGAAAATAACATGGCACTGTATTTTTTTAACCTACTATATTTGTTTTGGTTTTTCTAATAAAAAAAAAATCCTTGATGTTGGTTCAAACATTTCCAAAGCATAGAAATTTAATGGATATCCTTTTTACTAGCCAAGATGTAAAAAAAAAAAAAAAAAAAAAAAAAAAGTATACTAAATAATGAAGTACAGACTCAGAAACCCGCATCAGCTTTAAGATTTGTTAATAAGGCAACGAGGAAGGGCAAAACCGAAAATAGAAAATCAGTTCAAATACCTCAGTCCAAGAGAACAGAATCCCCATCCAAAACTAAAACCTAGTTATCTATGCTATCGTGATCGTCAAATTTTGTCTATAACTGAATGCATTTTGACCTAGCTATGGCTATGTAGACAGTTACTTAGATAATTCAAATTTTAAAGGCTTTTTTGTTCTTCAATATCTTCATAAACTTACGGAAGATAGTTTTGGTTATTTCCAAATGGTAGCAAAAGCTTATTTATAATTCAGATTCTAGGCTATATAAAGTAGGATTCTTTGATCTATTAGTAAAATCCTAAATTACCATTACTTTTCATAGTATTTGATTTTATTATAGACCCTTTGCCTTTATTAGTCAACTTTGCTTCAGTAACAAATGATCCCAGAAGTATGTTACTTAAAATAACAATGACTTATTCCTTGCTCACATTACATGTTTATCAACAAGTTTGCCTGTGGTTTTCCTCCAATGTATCTTCCTATTCTGGGACCTTGACTGAAGGAATAGTCTTTGCATAGAACATTCTTTCCTTCCTTCCTTCCTCCTTCTCCTTTCCTTTCTTCCTTCCTTCCCCCTTTCCTTCCTTTTTTTCAACCTTCCCTCCTTCCTTCAAGAGAGAGAGCACTGCACACACGTGAGCCTGGTGGGGGGTAGTGTGGGCGAGGAGCAGAGGCGGAGGGAGTGTGACAAGCAGACTTTGCACTGAGTGCAGAGCCCAATGCAGGGATCCACCCCAGGACCCTGAGATCATGACCTGAACTGAAACCAAGAGTTGGACACCCAGCTGACTGAGCCACCCAGGCACCCCTACAACGTTCTATTCTAATGGCAATGGGAAAGAGAAGATCATTGGCAGAAATATCCAGTGGTGTAATTTCTATTTATATATCATTGGCCAAAGCAGATCATGTAGCCAAACCCAACAATGTGTCTACAAAGTATACTCCATTGACAGACAGGCACTCCAAGTCACATGCTAATATGTAGGTACACATAGTCTTACAGATAAGCAGAGAGCAACTCCTGATAAGTACAATCTACCAGTGCTATCTCAGGCTTACATATTGGAATCATTAAAAAGCAAAGAACCAAAAAACCTCTGTCTTCTTTGCTTCTCATATCCAGTCAGTTACAAACCCCTTTCAATTCCTAACCCTAGTTGACTCTGAGTATTGTTTGATCAGAAATCAATCTGAGAAGACTTGTGATCCAAGATAAGTTAGGTAATACTAAAGGGGAACATGGTAGCTTAAAATGGGCTCCAATAAAAAACTTCATAAAAATTATGTCTTAGTCTTAGTCCCCTGAAAGAACTTACAGATGTGATAACGGATTCCCTGACAGTCAGATGAATTATTGTAATAATTATAAGAGAAACCAGAAGGCAAGTGTTGAACACATGTTCTGACTGGAAGAGTACTGTGATATATAGTGTGACTTTGGCAAGTAATTTAAACTTTTAGAAGCTTTGGTTTTCTTATTTACTGAATGGAAACAGTAATATTTATTCCATAAGGTCACCGACAGGATTAAATGAGATGAGATGACATAACACAGCATAGAGTTTTTAAATATCAGCTCTTTCCTCTATTAATTTTTTTTTACAGAAATGCTTAATAAATATAGCAGTGCCTAACAAATTTTTAGAAAACATTATTAACCCGTTGTTTTGACCATGGAATGGGAGACAATGATTAGTTATGATTATCAAGAAGAATTTCATAACAAGACATACCAAGCTCTCCTTTATTTTTTTTGAATAAAGTTGTTAGATTGATAGAAAAAAATGCTATAGACATTCTTTTTTGAAATTAGCAAGGTATTTTTCAAAATCACTTCTAATACATATAGGAATAAGATAAATGTAGACTAAGAGGATTTTTTGCTTGTTGAGCAAATACCCGTAAATAGTGTTAAATAATGGATTCACGGGGCACCTGGGTGGCTCAGTGGGTTAAGCCGCTGCCTTCGGCTCAGGTCATGATCTCAGGGTCCTGGGATCGAGTCCCGCATCGGGCTCTCTGCTCAGCGGAGGGTCTGCTTCCCTTCCTCTCTCTCTGCCTGCCTCTCTTGTGATTTCTCTCTGTCAAATAAATAAAATAAACAAAATCTTTAAAAAAAAAATAATGGATTCACCACCACACAGAGAGATTGCTAGTTTTGTACTTGTTCTGTTCATTATATTACTGATTTGGAGTTGAGTGATAATATATATGATTTGCTTTTCACATAATCAGGCATTAAATCAGTCAGGGAAACAGAAACAGAACCAATAGGAGATGATAGATAGATAGATAGATAGATAGATAGATAGATAGACCTTTCTATCTATAATCTATCTACAGATAGCTATCTCTCTCTATATAGGTAGACAGACATAAAGATACAGATACAGGTACATATCTTGAGAGAGATTTTTATTTTAAGGAATTTGCTTTTACAGTTGTGGAGCTGGCAAGTTTGAAATCTGAAATGCAGGCCAGCAAACTGGAAATTTGGTAGGAGTTAACACTGCAATCTTGAGGCAGAATGTCTTCTCCAGGAAACGTGAGTTTTTGCTCTTATGGCCTTTAACTGATTGGATGAGGCCCATGCACTTTTGTGATGGTAATCCCCTTTACTTAGAGTTAACTATTAACCACATCTTCAAAATACCTTCACAGGCACACCTAGGTAGAATTTAATTAAATTTAATAACTGGCTTGTATAGCCTAGCCAAGCTGATACATAAAATTAACCATCACAAATACCATAAAGGTAGAAGAGATAGTCAATAACTGATTATATGATGTGGATTTTTTTAAAAAATCAAAACTTAAAGAATGCCCAGATTAAATACTGAGTTGTATAAATATGACAGTGGGGAGACTTGACAAATATTCATAGGGAAATATTTCAGTGATAATTATTGTACATACAATGTTTTCAACAGTGGGATATAAATTTCCAAAAATTCTAGCTCCTTCCTTCTTCCTTTTTCATCTGTTCTTCTTTCCTTCCACAGAGATTTATTGAGCACTTAATATGTGGAAGATACTGCCCTAAGCAAGTAGAATACAGCAGTTAATCCAGGCAGAAATCCTGTCCTCCTGAAGTTTATAATCTACTTGTGGAGGAAGCTAATGAACAAGTAAACAAGTAAAAATATGCCATAACTTCAGGCACTGAAAAGCACTATGAAAAAAAATCAAACAGTGTTAAGCGGAAGGTCTTTGTGGTTGGAGGGGTCAGTGAAGAACTTTATGAGGACATGGTATTTGAGCAGTTTTCGATGAAGGGAAAACGTAAACCAGGCAAAACTCCACTGAAGAGTATTTCATACAGAGGGTATAAGAAGTCTAAAGGCTCTGAGATAGGGATTCTTGGTATATTCAGGAAACAGACAGACATTCAGTGTAACAAGACTAGAGGTGAGAGGTAGAAGTGTGTGGTAGGGTCTGAGTTTTAAGAGAGGCAGAGGCCAAGTCATGTAAGGCCTTATAGATCATGGAAAGAAGTTTGCATTGTATTATGTGTGATGGGAGGATTTTAAAAAGCAATGTGAAGTGATTCAATTTGCATTTAAAAAGGTCATTCTGGCTAATGTGTGTACGATAAAGAAGAGGAGGAAAAGTGGAAGCCAGAAGACCACTGTATAATTCCATTAGAGAAGTGGAGGTAAGAGATGATGGTGGCTTAGACTGGGACAGTTGCAATTAATATTGAAATGCAATGAAATAGAGGACATATTTTGAAGGCAGAGCTGAGAGGATGCACTGATAAATTAAATGTGGGATGTGAGAGAAAAAGGAATCCATGTTATCTAGGTTTTGGGCCATGAAGGGAATGATTGATACCACTTACTACTGGGAGAAGAAGTTTTATGTGTAGCAAATTCAAGACTTTTTTGTTGGAGATAAGATCTTCAGATGGAGGGCCTCCTGGGTGGCTCAATCCGTTAAGCATTTGCCTGTGGCCCAGGTCATGATCTCAGGGTCCTGGGATCGAGCCCTACATTGGGCTCCCTGCTCAGTGGACAGTCTGCTTCTCTCTCTCTCTCTCTCTCTGACCCTCCTTCTCGCTTGACTGTTTTCCTTAAAAAAAAAAAAAAAAAAAAAAAAAAAAAGACATTCAGATGGAGATGCCAAGGGATAGTTTGGGCTAAGAGGAGAGACTAGGGTTGGAGATATAAATTTTGGAGTCATCTGCATTTATATGATATTTAAAGTCATGAATCTGAATCAAATTATCTAGAAAGAGCAGTAGATAGGGAAGAAAGCCAAGGGTACTCCCAACATTTAGAGTTTAGGAAGATGGCTTGGAGGACTTATTAGTTATCTTCAAGTATTTTAAGGGCTCTGATTTAACATAAATAGAGACACTTGAACTAGGACTATTGTGAGGATGTCACCAGGAGCACATTTCTGCTCAGTAAAGGGAACCACTTTCTAACACAGCTAATGCCATATCTTATGAACATCGAAATCACTGAAAATATTCACATTTTACCAAGTCACAGACTTCTTTAGAAAGACCTTTTGTATTGGGTAGGACGTATACTAGATGAATTCCAATGTCCCTTTCAAGATCTAAGACTTAATGTTCATCCTTAGATTTTTGTTACCTTGATGGTCTTCCTTATTCAGCTATCTTCATCAGCTGCTATTTGCCTGAAGATGAAATCTAAATGCCTCTGATTAGCTTTTTTAAACTTCCATAACTTTTTCCTAACTTACAACTTAACCTTCATCTTGCTTTCCTTTCTGGTTATGAATTTACCTCTCTAGTAAGGATGGCTACTTCCTTTTTTACCACAGAAAAAATGTTCATCTTCTCTTCCCACCTTTCCTTATCTCCTTGAAATCCAGCCCTCTTTTATTACCAAAGGAGTTGTTCAAGTTAAATAGAAGCTCAAAAAAACAAAACTTTTGACTTTTTTCTAGGGCACAAACTATTTGACTCTTCTGAACTACCATTGCAGTACTTTAACATGTTAACAATTATATTGAATTATGTAATGTTAATATATGTTAACAATTATATATTGAATTTTACATTGTAATGTATTGTTACTGTTTCATAAGTGCATATCTCATCCTCTCAACAAGAGTTTTATCTGTTGTAGTCCATACAATTTCTTGAGCTCCTATTTTGTTCCATTATCTCAGTATCTCAAATCCTCATAAAAACCTCCTAAAGGTGGGTTTAAAAGCTGTCAGTACCCCACCCATGTTCCTTTGTCCCTCAGCATTCTAGTGCAAGGTCATGGAACTATCTGATGGGTAGGAGCTGTCTCTCGCCTGTGAGCCTGGGACATCTTAGAAGTAGAGGGGGTTAAAGAATATCAGAGCAGCCTTCACTCTAGATGGAAGGGAGTTGGAGAATAAGTACTCCCAGTTTCTTGGGATCGCCTTACAAATAACTTACAATCCAATTCTAATATTGGGATCAGCCTCTGGAGGAATCCAACTTAAGCCAACAGATATTGCTATCCACACATATAATAGATGCAAAAACTGAGACTCAGAGAGGTTAAGTAACTTGACCAGGGTTATAGCAGTGGCAGAGGAGGGATTTAAATCCAGTCTATCTGTCCCAGCATCCCAGTTTTGGGACTGATATACTGTCTGCATTATTATACCATAACACTCTGTGAACACTCAACAAAGACTCTGTTGAATGACTGTAAGAACCATAAAGATTTCAAGTCATTTTAGTTTTGCTTTCCCTAACATAATTATCTTAGTGTTAGATGCTCCATTTATCTATGTGGCTAGTTGATGAAACGTCTGCCTCTCTCCTAACTGTAGGCTCCATGAAAGCAAAGACCGTGCCTATTTTGGCTCACCACTGTTTCCCTAGCACTTAATAAAAATTTTAAGTGGAAGCAAGGAAGTAGTGGAAGCCACAAATAAGCAGGAATTATGAGACAGAAAGGCATGAAGAAAGGTGATTGATACGGGAGGTATACTCAGAATCAGTAGAAGCAGTGGCTATATTGAACAGAGAAACAGAATACAGCAGTGACCATGACTGAGCACTTGAGTCATGGAAAGATGCTGCCACTGAAGGTGATAATAACATGGTCCCCATTCTTCAGGCATTACTGCAAGCATTCCTGTTAGTTCCCTAGAGCTGCTGTTGGGTGCTGAACCATAAAGATATTACAGCTCCCTATGAGGCTAGACATTCTTTTTTTTCCTTTTTTTTGAAGCTAGACATTTTATTGTGGTACAGTTTTTTCATCCTACCATACTTCCCCAGGCATCCTTATAATAAATCACCATTACTTGAGGTGAATTAACCACACCTTTGGAACTTAAAAGCTTACAGATCTGTCAACTGGGGATAACAGTATTACCATAATTTTTCAGAGTTGTGAAAAGGACAATGCATGAGAAAGGACATGGACAACTTTAAAATTTTCTACAAATACAAGGCCTGAATTTTGAACCACTTTTAATAAAGTAAAACATATTAGGGGCGCCTGGGTGGCTCAGTCAGTTAAGCCTCTGCTCAGGTCATCATCCCAGGGTTCTGCAATCTAGCCCTGCATGGGGCTCCCTGCTCAGCAGAAGTGTGCTTCTCCCTCTCCCTCTTCTTCTCCTTCTGCCTGCAGCTTTACTCGCTTGTGCTCTATCAAATAAATAAATAAAATCTTAAAAAAAAAAGTAAAACATACTATCAACTATCACATTATTTCCTCAAAAATGCTATTTTAATATTAATAATAGGGTTTTTTTTTAGCTTTTTCCACTGGTTATCAATAAACTATTTTATATCCAATGCATAATCACCTTTGCTTCTATTCTATAATCTAGATCAAAGTACATGTTTAAAAAAAGACAGGAAATAAGTTTGGGATCAAGCAATAAATGGCGAATCTTAGGAAACCACTCCCACTGGGAGTGCTCCAGGGATAATACACATTACTGGGAAATGATGAGTTCTTGTTCCAGCTATACCATGATTAACACTGAAGAAGCCTCTTAGCCAGTTGTGCTAAATAAAGTTAGTAGGTCATAGAGTAGGATATATTAAACATAAAATGGCTTAAGTTTAACAAATAACATTCCAGAATACCTTTATTTAACAGAAATAAGTTCTTCATCACAGAGGTTTTCAAACCCTGGGATAGTGTGTCCTGGCCTTACCAACTCCATACCCCTTTGACACTCACCTTTTCTGTGCATGTAATAGCCTTTCACTGCAAACACCAGTTAACTCTGTACTTGAGGGCTTTCTCTAGCCCTGGGAGACACTCAGCTTGCATAGAGGGCAGTGTTAGAGGGATTGGAGAGGAGATACTCTTCTTAGAGTATCCCTCCATTGATGATAAATGGAAGTTGATGAGCGAAAGCCAGTTTCTTTGTCCCTCAGGTATGACAACTCTCAGGTGTCTTCTGTGTTGTCTCCCAAGGCTCTCTAGTGAATTTGAGCCCCAGTTGTTCACAGCAGTAACCACATTAACACATCTGGTATTAGCTTCCTTTTCTTCCCTACTCTCTTTCTGAAATTTCCTGTGATCACCTCCCAAATAAATGATTTACCAGTCAAGTCTTGTTCAAATCTGCTTCTGGAAAAGACCAGACTAAGATGCTTGTCAGCAAACCAATGCCGATTTTTAATAAATCTGTGAGAAAATGAAAAAGGACATAATATTTGATGCACTTTTCATGAAGCTAAATTTATGTAATCAAAAGACTTATTGAAATTAATTCCTTCTCCCTTTTTTTCTCTCTCCCTCCCCTCCTTTCTTTCTGCCTTGAAGTTTCCTTTCCTTTTATGAAATACGGTGGTAGGAAATAGTAGTTAATAATAACAAAACCATAAGTCAGCAACTTCATAACAATTTAATAGTCTCTCAATTTTTGTTAAGCTTCACTGATCTGTAAAATTCAGAAATTTGGAAATCACTGCTATGTGTTTATATATGTGTTATATTTCATTGTTAGCTTAACAATTAGATAAAGAATGAAGAGAAAATTAAAAAATAAAAAAGTGTTAATGGGTATTGAAAATCTCTTTAAAGGACAATGAATTAAGAAATAATTATAGTCTATAATAATAAAAATAATAAAATAAAAATAATAAAAATAACCTATAGAAATATAGATATTTCTTATAGCTAAGAAAGATCATTTTAGTTTTGTAATGTTACATTACTCAAAACTTCTTCTAATGTACTTAAAATTCTCACCTTATTTTATCTATTATTAGCTCAAGGCTACACTTAACGCTTTCATTGTATAGTGAAGGAACTATGTGATTATAGGTACATAAGGTATAATCAGGAAATACAGAAATGTTTCTGGTCAGAGGTAAATGGTAGACAAAGAAAAATGGATTAGAAATAATAAAGGAGGAGAATTTCTGATAAAGAATAATGAAAAGTCAACAAAATAAAGATAGAAGAATAAACAATAAAAAATACATTTGTCAACTCTTCTTTCAAGAGAAAGAACATTTAGATCCAACTGCTCTAAGCTCCTTTAGCCATCAGAAGAGAGCTTCTGATAATTTGCTTTGAAGTTTATTTTACAGCTTCAGAGATCATACAATTATTTAATTTCTTCAGTTTATTTTTATAAATCTTATTTAGTTATTATATCACATATAGTAACCGCTGCAGAACCATTTACTTTTTCATTAAAATAATTTCCTTTAACCTGTATCTTCTCAACATTATTTTCTTAAAACATCTCCCTAATAAGAAAATGTGTGCTCTTCAGGACTTCAAGATGAGGTCACCAAATGCAGTAGGAATATTAAGGGTTAGGAGTAAAAGCTTCTTTTCAAGATTTTTTGGGTCATTGAAACCTTTTGATATTATTTAGGTGAACCTGGAAGCCCATTTGTATAGCTGTGTATGTGCTAGTGCATGAAACATAATTTGGGATTCTTGAAACATAGCTGTAAGCTCTTTATCACTTCTTGCTTAGCTTTCCCCTCGGAAACAACTCATGTATTTACTCTAAGCCCCTTGAGGTTCTCTAAAATTGTATTTTTTGCCTAAGAATTACTAAGAATTACTGCCTACCTTTTCATATACTGAGGTATTGAAACTACAAAAATATGATGGAATGTATTAAATTCATACTTAAGTTGCCAATAAAATCAGAATGAACCAAATTAATTTTTAAATTAAAAATGTTTAGATTCTTTTCACCTGTAAGTCTTTGCCCAGCATTTTGATTATTTATTTTCATTAAATACTGTATTTAATTCAATATCTGGATAAATTTTCTAAAGTCATAGATATCAAGGATTGTTTTACTCAAGGTAAATGCTATTTTGAATTTTCCTCTTTTTTTTGGTATATTGTTCTGTTTTTTAGTACCTCGTTTAATATTATCTGTGAATTTAATTAACAGACTGTTTACTTCCCTTTGTTAACTGATGTTACATAACACCACATCTAACACCAATTCCTGCAGAATCTCTGTAATGCCTCTCTCCACATAGATATTTCATAGTCGTATTTTTTTAAAAAACTGTTCTTCAGTTTTGTTTTTTTTGTTTTTTTCAGTTTTTGACTCATGAAACTTTAAGGAGTTTGACTCTTGAAAGTTCAAGGAATCAGGAAATACAGGGCTTGGAAGAAGAGAAAAAGAAACATAGAAGTAGAAATTGAGAGAGAAAGTAGCAGGAGAAAAGAAACATGAGAATATAAATGAGAGAAGACCAGAAGGTCAAGGTGAGTAGAAAAAGAAAAAAAGGCAACAGACAAAAAATGAGATATAAACATAACCCTTTAAAAAAAAATGTCACTGAAGAGAGAAGACTGATTTGAGATTCAGGAAGCACACAAGGAAGAGGAACGATCAAAGTCTAGATCTGTCCAATAAAAGGAGTATATAAGATATTTGGAAGTACCTCATGAAAGATTGGTGGTAATCTCTGATAAAAAGGACAGCACAACTCTAAGACTGAATATATGGTTAAGATATTGGTATTAGGTTGATACATAGACAGACATAGTAGGTTTTTTCCTACTAGTTGAGCAACTGATGTCCAAAGATGTGAGCTGATCTAATCCAGAATTTGTTAAAAGAATGAAGACCTGCTCAAAGCTGTTGGTATGATGCCTAACACTGGGTTAGGCAGTGTTATATACACATTGTATTTGCAGTGTAGGTTTGTAGATACATACACCTAAAAGGAATTAGAAAACAATATAACTTGGTACATAATTGGTGTCAGACTGCATTAAATATTGCCTTTATTTGTAAAGAATTTTCAAGAGGGGAAAAAAGGCAATTCTGCAAATTAGGCAGCATACAGATGATATGTGAGCCCTCAGAGATCAGCGATAAGAGCTGGTGATAAGCTGCCAGGCCAGGATACTACCAAGGCTGATGGTGGTAATTGGGGTGGGGGTGTTGGAGGACTGGATGTTAATGCAAAATTTTTTGGGAATGGGTGGAATAGGTACTTTGAAGTTCTTTTCTTACTTTGAGGGTCTAATTTTAAAAGAAAAACTGTTCCAGGCAGGCAACTGTAAGGAGTGCATTATTCTCTTAAATATTATGAAATTACTTCATTATGTATTTTCTCATTTTCCAGCCTCTTTTCTAGAATAGTACAGGGCTTAGCAACACAATACTTCTCTTATCCACCTGCCTGATGAATGGCATTGAGTTAGCCTTCTCATTTATTCTTTCTTTCAGAACCATTTTAGGTACTGCGTACCTCCTTCTTGATTAGCATACTATAGTATAGTGGTTCTTAAATGTGTTAACTTAAAGGGACTATTAAAAAAGATTCCTGTGATTCTGATTCAGAGGGTCTGGGAAGGGGCCGAGAATTTGCACTCTTACAAGTTTGTAGGATAACACTGGTCTAAGACCACTCATGTGACTAATCCATCTTAGCTCTCTCAAGTGGTACAAGAGTGGGTACAATGAAGGAGTCCTCAGGATTAATCAAGTTTGTCACTGATTTGACAGATAGGTTTGTGCGAGCTTCTAAAGAAAAGGAAAATATCTTGTGTGCACCTCGCCACCTCTTTCAGTGGCCTTTTCCTTTTTTTCCCCAGGGCCTCTATTAGAGCTCCTACTCATCCCCTCTGTGCTTCACTGTTGGTTTGATCATCCTTAGCAGAAAAAACGTTGATCTCAAAGACCAATATTTAAAGGTTTTCAATGTGGGATTCCTCCTGGGAGAATTTAAAAGAACAATGTATGAATGCAAAGGGAAAATTACCCATACTATAATTTCAAACAATGGGAATGATTCCTCCACCTATATGAATGGACACAATAGTTTATATATATTCTAGCATAAAAGACCAAACAAAACCCATCTCTCTGGCTGTATTTAGTGTGAGATTTCAGTTTATTGGTCGTTTTTGAAACTATGCACAATTTTATGTGGCACTTTGGAACCTTGATATTTGCCTTTTTGAAGGTTCTCTATGCTTCACATATGCATCCCAGAATATGACCCGCCTTCTGCACCCAAATGAGTGTTGCAACCCCTCTACTACTTTAGTAGTACCCAACAGACTTGCGATGACACTGTTAAGTGTGTGTGTTGGGGGGGGGGGGGGGGGAGACAGGGCAGAGAGGAGAGATGATGATGTGAATGAAGAAAACAATGTCTATACTCTTAGAAAACCGACTTTACAACCACTATTGCTACCAAAAATTCTTAGCCCTCCCCTTAATGCTCCCCTATTTCGTTTACTTCTCTTGAGTTTCAGAACGTTGTTTAAAATCTTTTTTTTTTTTAATAAGTATGGAATAGTGATTGCTAGTACGCCACGAAAATAAAATAATAGTACTGCCTTTAAATTCGAAGCAATCTTCCCACCCCTGGGCCTTGGCCATCTGGGTTCTGCGCCACTGACTGAAGGTGTTTTTTTCTACCAGTCAGGAAGCAGGAACTGGCCTCGCGGCATCTTCCTTTCCCTTTTTCTCCGTTTCTTCCTCTCCACCCCTCCGGGTCCCAGCGGCCGCGTGCGCGGGTACCCACTCCTCCCAAAGCCCGTCAAACAAAACCCACGGAGGCAGACGCGCGCCTCCGCCCGAGCCACCAACCGGAGAAGCGGCGACGCCACCACCATCCTAACCCGACCGTAACAGTGAGCGCGGCCGTGCACAGCGCGCGCCCGCGGCTTCCTTCCCTCCCGACTCTTCCTTTTCCTCCCTCCAGGCCCAGCGTCCTCACCCCCGCGCTAGGAATGCGCCTGCGCAGAAGTTGCCCTCGCCCTCCTCCCCCGCCCTTCCTTTCCTCGGCTCCTCCTCTGGTGCCCCGCCTTCCTTTCTCTATAGTCGGTTTTCATGAGCGCTCCAGGTTGGAGCAGTTCAGTCGATTTCCCCAATACCCCGCCCCCCTTCCTCTTTTCTCCCCACCCCTCCCATCTCCAGTCCGGTGGAGAATGAAGCGGCTGCAGTGGCCCCAGCCCCAGCAGCGGCACCGGCGGTGGCTGCGGTGGGGGTGGCCGGAACTAGGGTGGTGAAGAAGCGGTGGCGGCGGCGGCGGCGGTGGCTGAAGGAGCGGCAGCCGCCCCAGCCGCTTCCTCTGTGCTTCCCTTCCTCTTTAGTGCAGCCAGGAAGTTTTTTACTTCTGTGCATGTGTGTGTGTGCGCGCGTGAGTGTGGGTGTGTAAGGTGAAGGTTTGGGGCGGTGTTTGTGCAGGCGTTGCAGGCGTTTTTTGCCCACTTCGCTTCCCGTAACCCGGGCAGCTCCGGAGCCTGGGCTGTGGCCCGAGGAGGGGGCGCGGCGGCGGGCTCTCTCCTTTTGTTGTTGTTTCCTCCGCCTGGGGAGCTGAAGGGGGGACGCGCCTGGGTGGGGCGGCTCGGAGCCCGGGCCTGGTGGCCCCCGGGGCTCCCGGGCGAGTAGGGTAGAGTAGAGTAGAGCGGGCTTCAACATGATGGCGGCCGAGGCCGGCAGTGAGGAGGGCGGCCCGGTGACCGCCGGGGCAGCTGGAGGCGGCGCAGCCACGGGCTCGAGTGCCTATCAGGCAGTCTGTAGGGTGAAGATACCCCCGGCCCTGCCAGTGGCAGCCGTCCCGTATTCTGGGCTGACGGAGGCCGGAATGGCCGGGACTCTGGCTGGCGGAGCCGCTTTGGGGTCAGCGTTTCTAGGAGCCGGGTCTGTGTCAGGAGCAATGGGGGGAGCCGGACTGTCAGGGGGAGGTGCTGCTGCTGGCGTGGCTGGTGCTGCCGCTGCTGCCGGACCTGGAGGAGAGATGGTTCTCGCCAAGGGGACCACTTCGTTGTCTGCTGAGACCTTCGGGGCAGGCGGCGGATTCCCTCCTCTGCCGCCTCCTCCTCAACTGCCCCCTTTGGGCGCGGGCCTGGGGACAGTGGACGAAGGTGACTCTCTGGATGGACCAGAATACGAGGAAGAAGAGGTGGCCATCCCGCTGACTGCTCCTCCAACTAACCAGTAAGTCAAGACAGCTGTTCAGGAATTGGGGCAGCTGGCTCCTAGAAAGTGGGAAAACTTGCCTCGTTCTTTCAGTTGAGATTTGTTCTGAAAAGTTTTGAAGCTTCGGGTTCCGCGCGTGGGGATTTAATTTGATCACTCATCCTCCCTACGGGCATACTCTCTGGCGTCTTAGTATATTTATTGTTACTCTGGGAAGATGTAAAGTTTCTGAGATTGGGAAGCGAGTGAAAAATGTGTATCCATTGAGAACCGGATATAGTTCTGCCTCTTCCAAATTAAGGTTGCGTCCTGGGATTCAGCTGAGCTTGCAGCTACCTAGGCAGTCACAGTCTCTTTTAACCTGTGTGTGCATTCCGTGTTGAAGCCAGGTTATTAGCAAGAAGCTTTGGAATATATAAGCGTTTGAATGAATATTGCATAAATACCATTTGAAACATGCACTCGTCAGAATGCTTTGTTTTTGTGGCACTGCAAATCCCAACCCATGCCTTTGCAAGCATAGCGATGCCGAAGTCTTCCATCACTTACGAAGATGTGGGTCAGCAAGAAAGGAAAAGAATTCTGTGATTACAGGTGTGATTAAGGGCCCGTTCTCTAGTAGTATCTGTAATTTATGCCATAGGATTCCCGTTTATTAGTATCAGTGTAATCTTTTACGGTGGAGACTTTGTAAGTACATCACTGAAGTAAAATAAAATTAACACTAAAACACTTTGTTGGTGGCGAGTACAGTGTTCTATTTGACAATTAGTTTTGACAGCATATTGCAGAATATATAGGGCAAGTGGTTTTTTCATACATGAGTACCTTCCCCTTATTTGTTCCCTTCATAAGTGAACATAGATAATATATTTATAAAGGTGGACCTTGATGAGAGGAAAATGTTGATGGGATGTGGTAATAGATGGCAAAACCGTTTTTATAGATCCCTCACATCAGTATTATTTGACCTTTAGAATTTTGACAACCTTGGTGTGGTGTGTCAGGAAAAAATATTTGGTTCCTATGTTGACAGTCACTTGGAACAATTGGAAGTTTTGTTTGTTTGTTTTGGGTAAGCTATGGAAGATTTAGAGAGGACTTACAAAATGAATTAGAAAAAGATTCTTTAATGATCCATTTTTGACTTCAGGCTACATCTTTCGATACTTAAGGTGGAAAAATAAAATTAGCCTTATTTATGTCAGCCATGGTATAACAGTATTGCATTCCTTTTATATTGTTAATTAGGAGTTTAATTTTTTTGTCTAATTTTATTCCAACTTACCATATTATGTCTTAGTGTTACAGACTTCTGAAGATGTTCTGGGAGTGTTAAAAATTTGCATTTTACAGCACTGTTTACATACCTTCAAGCCTTTTTGAAAGAATCAGTTAAATATTTAAGTGCTCACTACATGCTTAGCACTGCGGTTATAATAAAGTGCAACTTCTCATACTGAAAGAAGATAGTCTTATGTCAGTGTTTGTAACTGAATTGTATTAGACATCTTTGGCATATTGTGGTTCTAAACTTTTTTTTAAGGAAAGTTTATTTCGTAGAATAGTTTTATGTTCATAGCAAAACTGGGCAGAAAACATAGAGTGTTCCCATTAAATTTTCAATAATAAACATGAATGAGTACTCACAAGAAATTGTGTTTGTGGGAAATCCATCGTGTGAGATTTCCATCATTATTAATACGTTTTTGGGAATAAAAATAATACTGTATGACTGTATTTGAGAATTGTTCATGTTCTGAAAAGTACCCTCCGTTTCTAGTATGTTTTTAAAATTTGTCATGAGAAGTACAAATTTCCCTCTTGTTTATCTTAGATATCAACCCAGAGTCATTGGAGGCAGTACAGTGTAATGTTGAAGGGCAAATTCTGAAGTTAGACAAGATTTGGGCTGGAATCCTGACTCTGCCACTTATAGCTGTGTGATCTTGGAAAGGTCAGTTTCCCCATCTGTAAAATGGGGATAATAATGGTACCTCCATCATAGGGTCGTTTTTTAAGGTTTAATGAGAACCCGGAAGTAGTCAGCACGGTACCTGGCACATAGTAAGTGTTGAGTATATGGTGTCCCAATGTAACAGTAATATAATTTTATTGTCAATAAATTGCCTACTAATTCTTTTGGTACAGGGGCTCCCTCACTAGTAGTTATTTAAAGAAATGTTTGAACTCCAAAGGACTATTAGAAGTGATTAATTACACTAAAAATTATGACTTCATAAAGGCTTCCAGCAGGTTAAGTAGTGTAGAGATGAAGTTCAGATCTTTTCTGTAAATTCCTATTTTTAAAGGGCTTTAATGACTTGGTTAAATAATGTCAAATCTTTTGGGGCACCTGGGTGGCTCAGTGGGTTAAGCCTCTGCCTTCAGCTCATGTCATTATCTCAGAGTCCTGAGATGGAGCCCCACATCTGGATCTCTGCTCAACAGGGAGCCTGCTTCCCCCTCTCTCTCTGCCTGCCTCTCTGTCTACTTGTGATCTCCCTCTCTGTCAAATAAACAGATAAACTCTTAAAAAAAAAAGTCAAATCTTTTGTAAAAGTATAGAAGAAATGTTCTTGGACTAACATATTTACTAGTGAGTGGTTACCTTAGTTATTGGATAGCATATTAAGGAAGTTCGGGTCACAGGTTTGAGTCCCCAGTGGTTCACTACAGTAGAGTTCTCTTGTCATGGAGTTCAACCTTGTATCCAGCGAGTTTGGTGCTTTTGGTCACAAGAGAGTCAAATGACAATATATAGACAGATGAGAGCAAATACATTAATGCCATTAGTGTTTTGTACCTTGTTTTTCTGTGTGCATGGGGAGTCACTGTCTCATGTTTATTACTCGGTGTTTTCATTAGTTTGGTTAAGGCCAGAAAAGTTTGTATAATTTTAACTATTTATTTGAATATTTTCCTTTTCACAAATTTTGAGGAAATAAATTTAAAAAGCAAAAAATTCTCCCCTATGTATTTTTATGCTGTAGAATATTCTGTATCTAAAACTAACAGATTTGATTTTCAAGAGAGAAAAAAGTTAAAGGAGTTTGTCACTGGTACACCTTCTAATTTTATGGACTTGCTTTTAGTGGTCCTGCTTTCTTTGCTTTAGAGGTGAGGCTAATAGTAAAGGAGCATGTTCACTTAGTCTATCTTCAATTATATGTAGAGATTCTGAACTATGAGCCTGCAGTAGCAGGATGCTCTTGGACTGGATCCACTCCACAGATACGTGTATTGCTTTTTCTTGGTGTATTTGGAACATTTATTAATCAGTCTCCACCACTTAAAAATAGGAAGACTTCACATTTAAGAAGTCTCATTTTCTAGCATCACTTGCAGAATCATAGGATTTGGCTCTACCTGGTTGCTGTTCCTGTTTGATTGTAGCTTGCTAGAGCTGAGTAGTGGTTGCCCCATTTATCTGAGCTTTGGTTTGCTGTAGCCTCTACTGGACTTGCTTTGCCTTTGATATTATTTGCCTGGCAGGTGGCATAGATCTTACCTTGGACACAATATGCAGGCTTCTCAAGCCTGGAACTTGAAAAGGAAATAAGGAACATAAAAGATGACTTTCTTTTCCTCAAAAAACATGTGACTATCTCTACGAAAATAAAATCGTTCTAATTAAGCCAAATAATTATTAGAGGTGAATGTTAGGACATGTAGCATTCATTAACTTTGTCACTAATTGCATTATAACTATGGGTGAGTCATTATTTCTTAGTAAAATTGGGAGGAGGTGAGAATTGCAAGGATTAAGTACAGAGTGGTTGCTGACCAGGACCCAATTTTTTTTTTTTTTTAAACCATATTTGTATGAATAGTAGAACAGTGTAGTAGGTGCTTAATTTAAGGGATACAAAAATGAGTGAGATGCCCATTTTCTCAAGTCTCTCTTCTGTGACAGTTATAGATCTAATAGGAAGTTAAGTAAACCAACTACTCTCACTCAGCCTAGATTAAGATAAATATCATGAGTGAAGTATGAACAAAAGGTCATGGGCTTTAAAGGAATAAGAAAATTATATAATTAGGATCAGTAAGTCTTTGAGGAAAGGTAGCGAGTATGTTATCCCTGTTGCTTAGTTTATTTTCTAAACAAGATGTTATTGGTCCCCACACTCTTTGCCTAATGATTCTGTCATGTGAAAAAGAATTACAAGTTAAAGGAGTATCAACTTTTGACCCTGAGTGAAGAATCTGTCCTACTGAACTCTTAATTTTATTTACCACTGGTCTGGAAGGAGGTTGAAGGAAGTTGAAGGAAGTGCCTCTAATTCCTGAGAATAAAGAGCACAGCCAAAGGGTAGAATTGGTTTGGATCATTGATTAGGCACTCCGGGGAAATCAGGCAAGCATTATTGGTAGAGATAAAAAGAAAAAGAACAGGGATACCTGGGTTGCTTAGTGGGTTCAGTGTCCCACTCTTAATCTCGGCTCAGGTCTTGATCTCACCGGCTGTGTTGGAGCCCTGCCTTGGGCTCCACGCTGTAGGGGGTAGGTTGGGGGGGGGGGGAGTGGGAGATGGTGTGTGTGTGTAAGGGCAGCTGTAAGTTAGGAAGAAGAAAGGGAAAGCAAAAAGTAGGCCTTTCTGGTTGCTTTACTCCTGTCTCTTTATTTATTTATTTATAAAAAAAGATTTTATTTTTTTATTTGATAGAAATACACTGAGAAAGGGAACATAAGCCCGAGCAATGGGAGAGTGAGAAGCAGGCCTTCCGCCCTGCAGGGAGCCCAATGTGGGGCTTGATCCCGGGACCCTGGGGTTCTGACCTGAGCTGAATGAAGGCAGACGCTTAACGACTGAGCCTCCCAGGTGCCCCTACTCCTGTATCTTTATTGGCCTATGTTGGTCAATATCTTTATATTGTCTCTATATTAAGAAAATGAGAGAATGTCTCTGAGAGCAGCTTTAATACCCAAAACAATACATTGGTGGGTGGGACTTATAATAATTATTAACAGTAACCATTATTACTGCTGACATTTCTTGGTTGCTTACTACCAATCCAGAACTTTTCTAGTTGGCTTACATGTATTTAGTTATAACAAGGTTTATTTGCTCTTAATTCTAAAAGTTAGGTGGGGCTTGATGGGGACTACTGCATGTGACATCTGTTGGCTGTATCATCTAAGATGGCTTCTTAATTCATAAATCTGATGCCGCAGCTGAGATGGCTGGAACAGCTGGTGGATACCTGGGAATATGACTGCCTCTCTCCCTTCATCTGCCTCCATGTAGCCTCCCCCCTTAATTAGCTTGAGTTTCTCTAGAGCATGGAAGCTGGGTTTCTTGAGGGAGCATTTCAAGAGGAGAAGCTTCACTGTGCCAACATTTATTAAGTGTCTGCATTCTTTGTGTTTGCTGATGTACCGATGTCCAGTGCTAATAACGTGACCCAGTTCAGATTTGATTTGGGTGGGGACTGTACAAGGGCATTGATACTGGCAGGTGAGATATGTTAAGGGCACCTAAGTAAAACCTACCTCATGTGTAATTCATTTATATGTAATACCAGGTAATACTGGGATAGGAGTGGTGAGGGATGAGGTAGGGGAAAGGTCAAGTACTTACAAGTTCTTCCCTTAGGCTTAACATGGTAAATTGTTTTTTGTTAAATGATTCAAATATCCTCACAGTAGATTTGCTTCTGACCATTATCTTAATTTTAAAGCACGTTTATGGAGTATGGATGCTGGTTATGGCTCATTGTTTGAATGTGCAGTAACTATCTCATCTTGAAATCACCCGCAAAACATTTCAGTAGTGGGCTAAGTTAAAAACAGTTGTTTTTACATATTGGACACCTCTCCATGTGCCTAATCATATCTCACAGAATTTGGGATGTGATTTTAGGCATTTCAGTGATTAAGTGATTTTTGTGAGTAAAACAAACATAGGGGAACAAAAATAGAAGAGTATACAATCTACTTGGAGTACAGATACATTTTTCACTTTGGAGGATAGTTGTGGAAGAATTTAAAGAATGGAAGTATTTGAAAGAATAAATTGAAATTTCGTACCGTAATCCTCTTTTACTGGAATTTTAGAAAAAGTTTGATTAGCGGGGCGCCTGGGTTGCTTCAGTTGGTTGGACGTCTGCCTTCAGTTGGGTCATGATCCCAGGGTCCTGGGATCGTGGGATCGAGCCCCACATCGGGCTCCCTGCTCAGTGGGGAGTCTGCTTCTCCCTCTTATTCTCCCTCTGTGCTCTCTCTCTCTCAGATAAATAAATAAAACCTTAAAAAAAAGTTTGATTAGTTTTTGTAGTATTGGTGTTTGATATTACAGTCATGAATGATATGCATAGATACATAGTATTTTAGTGATAGAGGAAACTCTCATTGCCCAGATGCAGCAGAGTGGTTTGGTTAAGGTCACATAGCTAGGTAGTGGTAGAACTGGGACAGAATCCAGTTCCCATAATTTTTCAGATATGTTTAGATTTGAGTAATATTTATAATTAATTTTGGGGGGGAGGGGATGAAAGGCAGAGGTCCAGGATTGACTAGTCCTTTACCATATGCTGGGCACTTTACATAGATTATTTCTTTTAATTCTCACAGCTGTACAGTAAGAATAGATATTCTCCTCATTTTTATTGTTGGGAACACTAAGTAATAGAATTGGAATTGTAATGCACATACTATACTTTTTCTTTTGCCTTGCCCCCTTCCAGTAAGTATAATACACATACATATTATGGACCGAATTTTGTCCCCCTAAAACTCATAGGTTGAAGCCCTAAGTCCATATGTGGCTGTATGTGTATAGGGCCTCATTTAAGATTAAATGAGGTCATGAGGGTGGGTCTATAATCATTTTGGACCTTATAAGAGAAAGAGACAAGGGCGTGCACATGCACAGAGAAAAGGCCATGTGAGTTCAGAGTGAGAAGGTGGCCATCTAAAGTCAAGGAGAGTGGCCTTACTAAAAAGCACCTCTGCTCACACTTTAATCTTGGACTCAGCTTCCAGAACTGTGAGAAAATAAGTTTCTTTGGTTTAAGCTGTCCAGTGTGTTTTTTTTGTTACAACAGTCTGAGCTGACGATACACTGGATAACCCTGTCTCTTTAAAAATGGCTTTGGGTGATTCTGATGTAGATCAGATGCACATTTACTACTTGAGAAACAGGGTCCTCGTGATTTTTTTTTTTTAAAATATTTTATTTATTTGACAGAGAGAAATCACAGCTAAGCAGAGAGGCAGGCAGAGAGAGAGGAGGAAGCAGGCTCCCTGCAGAGCAGAAAGCCCGATTCGGGGCTCGATCCCAGGACTCTGGGATCATGACCTGAGCCGAAGGCAGAGGCTTTAACCCACTGAGCCACCCAGGCGCCCCGGTCCTCGTGATTTTATTTTGTGTTTTCGCTGGAGGAAAGAAAAACTTCCCTTATATTCTTCCTTCTTTCTTTATGTGTTAGTAGTGATTTATATCTTTTTTTGGCCATATGTATGTTGAAAGATGGAAAAATTATTTAAGTGCCTGTCTGATTCTTATAGCATGAAAAGATCCTACATATGACCATGGATGGTAGCCATGAACAGTCCTGTGGGGAGACCTTACTCCAGCAAAATTTCTGTATTCACTCTGTGTTCATTATTGTAATATGCAGTGTTATATACATTTTTGTGTGCGTGTGTATATTTTTATTATTTTGTCTGGGTGTCAGTAAGATAAACACCTCATCAGACTTCATCAAGCTAGATTATCAGTTTATTACAAGAGCTATAACTCCAACCAAATGGAAGAGAAGCATTAGGGAAGGTATGTGGAAAAGGGTACAGAGCTTCCATGCTTTCTCTGGGGATACCACTCTTCTAGCCACACTCCCATCTCCATGTATTCACCAACTAGAAGCTCTCTCTTTAGAAGTAACCTTTAAAAGATTACTTTAGAAATTCCTTTTCTCTTATATGTCTGTCTGAAGCGTAAGGGAAAGACCTAGAAATTCTTTTTAATCTTTTAAGGCTTCTTTGTAGGTATAACCCATTAGACTGGGGGTTCACAGCTAAGACGCTTATATCACTTATTGCACCATATTCTCCTCATCCATGTCTATCTACCTAGCTAAATATTGATTTATTTCTTATTTTTTAATTACATTTTATTTTGAGGTAACTGTAGATTAACATTTAGTTCTAAGAAATAATACAGAGTATGTATATGTGTCCTTCTCCCTTTTTTTCCCTCAGTGGCAACATCTGGTATGACAGCCAGGATATTGACTTTGATTTAATTAAATCTTCAATTTCATTGGGTCTGCATAAAATTGTGTCTATGTGTTCAGCATGCATTTAGTTCTATGCAGTTTTGTCACATATGTAGATTTGTGTAATCATCACTATAGTAAAGATACAGAACAGTTTCATCACCACCGGATTTCTTGTGCTGCCCTTTTATAATCAAACTCACCTCCTTTCACATCTCCCTTATCTCTAACTCCTGGCAACCGCTTATCTGTTTTTCATTTTGCCCTTTCAAAAACGTTATACAAAAACACCCCCCACCCCTGTAGAGATGGAATCACATAGTATGTAACCTTTTGGGGTTAGCCTTTGTTACTCAACACAATTCCTTCAAGAGTTATACAAGTCATTGCATGTATCAGTACTTTTGTCCCTTTTCATTTGTTAAGGAGTATTTTATGGTATGGATGTAGGACTAGTCGTTTAGCCATTCCCTCACTGGAGAACATTTGGATTATTTCCAGTTTTAACTATTAGGGGAAAAAAAGCTGCTCTGAACATTAGTGTTCATGTTTTTGTGTGGATATAAATTTTCATTTTTGTCTGATAAATATCCAAGAGTGCAGTTGTGGGACTGTGTGGGAATTCCATGTTCAGTTTTATAAGAAACTGCCAGTCAGTTTTTTAGAGTGGCTGTATCCTTTTACATTTTTACCAGTAATGTATGAGCAGTTCAGATTCTCTGTATTCTCACAAGTGTTTGATATCGTCATAAATTTTTATGTAAGCTGTTCCCATAAGGAAGATCTAGTGATCTTACTGAGGTTTTAATTTGTATTTCCCTAATGGCTGATGATGTTGAAGATCTTTTCATTTGCTAATTTGCTATCTGTCTGTCCTCTTTGGTAAAATGTTTGTTCATGTCTTTTGCCCATTTTCCAATAGGATTGTTTTATTGTTGAGTTTTGAGAATTCTAAATATTACTCCATTGTCTGCTACGTGCAAATACTTTCTCCCATTCTGTAGCTTTTCTTTTTTTCTTTGCCTTTTGACAGGGTCTTTCTGTGAGCAAAAGTTTTTAATTTTGTTGAGGCTTAATTTATTAATATTCACTTTTGGAGGCAAGTCTGAGAACTCTTTACTAGCATATAGGTCTCAAACATTTTCTACTATGATAGTTTTATAAAAGTTCTATACTTTAATGGTTTATAGTTAAGCCTATGACTTATTTTGATTTTATTTTTAAAAGATAAATTTAAATTAAGTTTCATACTTTTGCCTGTGGATATCTAGTTGATCCAACATCATTTGTTGAAAAAGTAAATTTCTTTCCTCTTTTTTTTTTTTTAAGATTTTTAATTATTTGACAGACAGAGTTCACAGGTAGGCAGAGAGGTGGGTGGGCGAGTGGCTCGTGGGAAGCAGGCTCCCCGCTGAGGGGAGAGTCCTATGCTGGGCTTGATCCCAGGACCCTGAGATCATGACCTGAGCTGAAGGCAGAGACTTAACCCCTGAGCCACCCAGGCACCTCTTTCTTTCCTCTTTTGAATTGCTTTTGCGCTTTCACAAAAAGGCAGTTGGGCATATATGTATGGGTTTACTTCTGGGTTCTTTCTTGAGTTCTCTTGGTTTATGTGTTTCCATCTGCTGTGATACTCCTCATTACTCTATGTAGTAAGTCCTAATACCAGGTAGAGTGGTTCCTCTCACTTTTCAAGATCATTTGAGTTATTCAAATCCTTGTGTCTTTACATACAAACTTTAGAACAAGCTTATCCATATCTGCAAGTCCTGTTGTACACCTTGTTAAATTTATACTTAAATTTTTTTTTGTTGTTTTCTGTGGAGGAATTTTGTGAATATTACATTTTTTATTTCAGTTTCTATATGTTCGTTATTAGTACATAGAAATGTGATTGATTTTTGCATTGGTCCTGTATTTTTTGACCTTGCTAAAATTACGTTTTAGTTTTTAGAGGCTTTTTACAATATTCTTTCTAATCTCTATGCCTTTTATTTCTTGTCTTGTCGCATTGGCTAGAACTTCTAGTACTGTATTGACTCAGAGTGGTAAGAGCAGACATCCTTACTTTGTTCCTTGCTTTAGGTGGAAAGCATTTAGTATTTCAGCATTAAATATCATGTTAAGTGTACTTTTGGGGGGAGTGGGTAGTTGGGTAGATACTCTATAGGTAGATCACCTGTCCTCCTGGTTTACTGAGAGTTTTTATTATGAATGGTTGATGGATTTTGCCAAATTCTTTTACTGAGTCAATTTATATGATAAGATTTTTTTTCTTGAGCTTGTTGATATTGTAGATTACACTTATTTTTTTTTAATGTTGAACACTCCTTACATATGTGGAGTAAATCCCATGTGGTTATGGTATGTAATGTTTTTCAAATATTGCTGAATTTAGGTTGTTGATTTGTTGAGAATTTGTGTCTAAATTCATTAGAGATATGGTGTGTATCTTTCTTGGGATATCTTTGTTTCATTTCAGTATTTGAATAATACTGGCCTCATAGAATGAGGCAGGTCACATTACCTCCTTTTCTACTCTTTGGAAGAGTGTGAAGTTTTGGTATTCTTTAAAAATATTTGCTAGAATTCTCTGGTGAAAACATTCCAGCCTGGGATTTTTTTCTTTTTTTTTTTTTTGAATTAAGATTATGAATTCATTTTTTTTAAATGGTTGTGGATTTATATTTATTTATTATTTATTTTGGTTGAATATTGGTAGCACACACAGTCCCTGACTAAAGATTTTTTTGGCTTTATGATGGTGTGAAAGTGATACACATTCAGTAAAAACCATACTTGGATTTTGAATTCTGATCTTTTCCTGGCCTAACAATATGTGGTAAGATTCTTACCATGCTGGGCTGCAGCAGCAAATCGTAGCTCACAGTCAGCCATGCAATCACAAGTGTAAACAGCCACAACCTATAACACTTAAAAGGATTCTGTACCCTTACAACCATTGTGTTTTTCACTTTCAGTATTCAGTAAATTACATGAGATAGTCAACATTTTTTTTTTTTCAAGTAAAATAGGCTTTGCTTTAGGTGATTTTGCCCAACTCTAGGCTAATGTAAGTGTTCAGAGGAGACTTAATGTAGGCGAGGCTAAGCTCTGATGTTTGGTAGCTTAGGTACATTAAATGCATTTTTCAAAAATATTTTATTTATTTATTTATTTGACAGAGATAGTGCAAGTAGGCAGAGTGGTAGGGAGAGGGAGAAGCAGGCTCCTCACTGAGCAGGGAGCCTGATGGGGCACTCGATCCTAGGACCCTGAGATCATGACCTGAGCTAAAGGCAGACTCTGAAGGGAATGAGCCACCCAGGCACCCCATTAAATGCATTTCTGATTTGTGATATTTTCAACTTAAAATGGGTTAGCTGGATGTAGCCCAGTTGAAGGTAAAGGAAGATCTGTATGTGGTTGATTGAGGAACTGATTCATTTCTTCTAATTAATCTAATTTAAGAGCATAAACTTGTTTGTATTATTTCCTGATTACCCTCTTAATGGCTTGAGGATGTTCAGTGATACTTTCTTTTATTGCTGATATTCATAATTTGTACCTTCTCTCCTTTTTGTTTTGCCAATTTTGCTAAAGATGTATCAATTTTGCTTTTTCAAAGGATTTCAAAGGTTTTCTTTTCAGTTTTGTTGATTTTTCCTTTTATTTTTTTATTACTTCTCTTCTGATTGCTTTGGGTTTATTTTTTTAAGTAGAAATTTAAGATACTGATTTGGGACATTTTCTGTTTGTTAATGTAGCATTTAATCCTGTACTTTTTCCTCTTGGCACTTTTTTAGTTGTATCCCACATCTTTTGATGTTGTCTTATCTGTGTTGTCTTTGCATTTTTACTCAATTCTGTGTTTCTTTTTTAACTTTACTTAGAGACTTGTTCTCTGATGCTTGGGTTGTTTAGAAGTGTGTTGTTTAATTTCCAAGTGTTTTGAGACTTACCAGTTGTTTTTCTCTTACTGATTTCTAGTTAGAGTCCATTATGGTCAGAGAATATACTCTTATGATTTCAATACTTTTAAATTTGTTTTACGGCCCAAATATGGTCTATTTTGGTGAGTGTTCTGTGGATGAAAGTAAAAGTGGGTATTTGGCTGTTTATTGATGAAGTCAGTTAGATCCTTTTGGTTGATTGTATTCTTTAGAACTTTTAAATCTTTGCAGATTTTCTGTTTAGTATTTCTCTGAGTCTCTGAGAAGGGAAGTCTTGAAGTTACCAATCATAACTGAGAATTTGTCTGTTATTCCGTTTAGCTTTATCAGTTCTTCATGTATTTTGCTTTGTGTGTACCGTTTAGGATTGTTAGGTATTCCTGTTGGATCCATCCTTTATCATTATATAATGGTCCTCTTTTCTCTCTAGCAATTGTCTTTGCTCTCTAGCAATTGTCTTTGCTCTAAAGTCTATCCAAAATTGATATAGCCACCCCTGCTCTTGTTTACATGCATCTTTTCTGGTACTTTTTCACCTCTTATTTTAAGTGATTAATTATAAACAGCCTATAGTTGGGTCATTTTTTCCCTGGAATCATAAAATACATGACTGATTTATTTCACTTAGCATAATGTCTACAAGGTTTGTGTTGTAGCATTTATTGAAATTTTACTTTCAAGACCGAATACTCTTCTAGTCTATCCCCACATTTTGATTATGCATTTACCTACTGATGGACCCTTGGTTTACTTCCACGTTTTGGCTTTTGGGAGTGATGCTACTCAAACAGGTTCACAAATGTTTCTTCAAGTCCCTGCTTTCATTTTAAGTATATACCTAGAAATGAAATTGCTGGATCATATGGTAGTTCTGTATTTAAGTGTTTGAGGAATTGTCATACCATCCGTGATAGCGCCTCTACCATTTTACAGTCCCACTGGCAATGCACAAGGATTCTAATTGCTCCACATTTTCACCATTACTTGTGATTTTCTGTTCCTTTCTCTTCCCCCTCTTCTTCTTCGTAATAGCTGGACTCCATATGAACTATCTCATTGTGATTTTGACTTGCATTTCCCTTATGAATGAGCATCTTTTCATGTGATTATTGGCCATTTGTGTATCTTACTTGGAGAAATGTCTGTTGAAGTCTCTTGTTCATTTTTAGGTCGGTTTGTGTTCCTCTTGAATTACTGGAGTTTTTTTTTTTTTTTTTTTTAAAGATTTTATTTATTTATTTGACAGAGAGAGATCACAAGTAGAAAGAGAAGCAGGCAGAGAGAGAGAGGAAGCAGGCTCCCTGCTGAGCAGAGAGCCCGACGCGGGACTCGATCCCAGGACCCCGAGATCATGACCTGAGCCGAAGGCAGCGGCTTAACCCACAGAGCCACCCAGGCGCCCCAAATTACAGGAGTTCTTTATATATTCCTGTATCAATCCTTTTTCAGTTAAGCAGTTTGCAGATATTTTCTTCCATTCTGTGCATTGCCTTTGCACTCTCTTGGTTGCATTTTTCGATGTACAGATGTTTTTAAAACTTCAGTGAACTCTAACTTTTTTTTGGTTGACTGTATAATTTTTATTTCATCCATCAATGATGATTTTAAAACTTCATGCAAAGAAGGGTAGTCTATTGAGTCTATAGTTTTTACCCATATTCTTGCTTTTTCCATTGTTCTTTCTTCTTTCCTAATGTTACAGCATTCCTTCATTTATCATCTGAAAGAACTTCTTAGCTATTTTGAAGGATATATTTGCCAGTGACAGATTTTTAGGTTCCTTTGCCTGCTTAGGTCTTTATTTCCCTTTTGTTCCTGAAAGATAGTTTTGTCAGATATAGAATTCATGGTTGACAGTACTTTTCTTTGAGCTCTTAAAAGATTTTTGTTACTTTTGTCTTTTTACCTTTGTGGTTTCATATGAGAAATCTGTTATTTGAATTCATGTTCCCTTATAGGTAATGCATATTTTCTTTATGGTTGGTTTTAAGGTTTTTTCTTTGTTTTCAGATCTGAAATGATGTGGCAAGGTATAATTTTTGTGGGTTTACCTGTTTGAAGTTCTCACTTGACTCTATAGGTTTTTGTCTTTCTCCAAGTTTGGAAGTTTTCAGCTATTATTTTTATGAATACTCTTTCAATTTCACCCTCCTCTTCTTTAGGGACTCCAGTGATACTGGGTTGAATCTTTTATTATTGCCCCGTAGATCTTTGAGTCTTTGTTAGTTTCTTTTCAGTCCTGTTTCTCTTTTGTTCAGATAGGGTAAATTCTATTGATCTTCCTCAAATTGACTAATTAGTGCCCTTTGTAATTTTGCAATTGAGCCCATCCATTAAGTTTTTCTTCTTACTATAGTTTTCAGTTCTGTAATTTCTAATTGGTTGCTTTTTTTAGAAAAAGCTTTTATTTATTTATTTGAGAGAGAGAGAGAATGAGAGAGAGAGAGCATGAGAAGGGGGAGGGTCAGAGGGAGAAGCAGACTCCCTGACAAGCAGGGAGACCCATGCAGGACTCAATCCTGGGACTCCAGGATCATGACCTGAGCGGAAGGCAGTCGCTTAACCAACTGAGCCACCCAGGTGCCCTAATTGGTTGCTTTTTATAACTTGTTTCTTGGCTTGGATTTCCTGTTTTGTCTTTTTCATAGGAGTTTGTAATTGATGAAGAATTTTTATGGTGGCTGCTTTTACATCTTTGTTAGACAATTGCAATATGTAATTCATTTCAGTGTTGGCATTATTGTCTTTGTACATTCAGGTCATTTTCTTGGTTCTTGGTATGTTGTATTTTATTGTATGTTGGACTTTTTGTCTATTGCATAATTTTTAAAAAATCACTTTTACTCCTAAGATTGAGTATATTTTTATTATAGAAAATTTGGAGACTTGGAAAATATAAAGAAAAAAAGCATTCTTTTATTACCAAAGGTAGCTACTGTTAATTTATTTGTAGATTATATATATATTATTTTTTAATTTTTATTTTTTTACATATTATTTTTGAAAGGAACTGTATATATATTTCCACCCTCTCCAACCCTGTAAGTATAACTAACAGTTTTATATATGAGGAAATTGAAGTAAGAAGAGTTTTAGGTAACTTTCTCAGTTCACAAAGCTTCTAAATAATTCAAACCAAATTTTTGAACCCTAGGTTTGTGCTTTAAATCAGTATGGCGTTCTCTCTCTCTCTCTCTCTCTTTTTTTAAATCACGTAAGATAAATTTTTCAGTAGAAGAATGAAATTCTTTATGGAGGAATCATCAGTAGACAGTAATATTCTTAAAATATTTTGAATAATGTTTTAGTAGTTCACCATATATGTTTATAGATATTTGAGTTTGTTTAGATACATATGTATATGTTTTGGTAGTAGAGAAAGGAGCTTTGACAGCTTTATTTATGCATTCACATGGATATTTAAAGAAATGAATGTCTCCTTACATTTGAATGGAAAGTAAAAATAGGACTTTTTTTTTTCTTTATAGGTTTTTATCTCCTTTCAGGAGCAATAATTTTTTTTAATGTGTTTTTTGTTTGTTTGTTTTTTTTTTTTAATTTTTTTTTTTTTTTTTTTTTTTTTTTTTAGATTTTATTTATTTATTTGACAGAGAGAGAGAGATCACAAGTAGGCAGAGAGGTAGGCAGAGAGAGAGGAGGAAGCAGGCTCCCCGCGGAGCAGAGAGCCCGATGCGGGGCTCGATCCCGGGACCCCGAGACCATGACCCGAGCCGAAGGCAGCGGCCCAATCCACTGAGCCACCCAGGCGCCCTTTTAAAGCAAATCCTTATTAATTTCCTTTTTTATTGAGCAACAGCTGTGTTAATATTCTTCCCCATATTATTTCACTTAAGGGACTATAATGTCATTCATTATATATATATATAGTGAGTGAGCTTATTTGTTTATCCATGTCGGTTGAGTTTCAGTGTGTCTGCTTCAGCATGGATTTAGAGGCAATTCCCAATCACCGGGTTGCAAAGTGACTATATGAAGGTTTAGGAGCATTTTACTGCCTTTTAGCGCTTAGCTGACTAAAGAAACTAATTCAGATATCTAGAGTGGAATTGCTACCATACTCACTTACTTATGGGACATAATAATGCTTATAATTGGTGGTAAGAGAAATAAGATTTAAGTTAGTTTTCACTACTGTGACCCTTGAACAATGTGGAAGTTAGGGGCACCAGTGACCCTCTGCAAGGTCAAATCTGTGTATAACTTTGGACTCCCCTAAAACTTAATTACTGAGAACCTGCTTTTGACTGGAAGCCTGATAACGTTAACAGTACATTAACATGTATTTTGTATGTTACGTATATTTCGTACTGTATTCTACAAGTAAAGTAAGCTGGAGAAAAGAAAATGTTATTAAGAAAATCGCAAGTAAGAGAAAATACACTTATGGTATATTGAAAAGAATTTGTGTATAAATTGACTTGTGTAGTTCAAGCCTGTATTGTTCAAGGGTCGACTGTATTTTTGGAATTCTGTAAGTACTGTCTTAATTTGTCATTGCTGGCAGTTAAAGACAAGTTAACTGTGTGATTTGATGTTTGCTTTTAATCATTACATAAATTTCTCATGAGATTCAGAAGAAAGGAACACAAGTCTCAGACTGACAGGAGACTGCATCTTTCAGTTAATACTAAAATTCCTGAATATCATCCTCAGAATATTTTCATCATGAAACCCTTTTGGATACAATTTTAGGAGTGAATAGAAAATAATACTTTTATTCTGACTTCATTTTAGGGACCTGTTCTATGTGATGTGATAGCATATCACGTTATAGTGTCTGAAATCATACAAAGTCTTACAGTGCTGTGGAATTATTAATACCTCATAAGAAAGTAGTATTAATATTTATGGGAATTGTATAGTTTGTCTAGTAACAAGGCCTGCGAGTGCAATGAAGAAAAGTTGAAATAAAATAACTTGCAGACTTGTCATGCTATGGTTTAAATGCCACAGTGAGGAGTTTATGCATTGTAGTGTAGACTCCAGATGGAAATCCTTTACTACTTCTCAAATAGTTTTTATTTTTTTTAAGATTTCAGTCATGAGGGGGCTCCTGGGTGGCTCAGTGGTTTAGGCCGCTGCCTTCGGCTCAGGTCACAATCTCAGGGTCCTGGGATCAGTCCCTCATCGGACTCTCTGCTCAGCAGGGAGCCTGCTTCCCTCTCACTCTCTCTGCCTGCCTCTCTGCCTGCTTGTGATCTCTCTCTGTCAAATAAATAAATAAAATCTTAAAAAAAAAAGATTTCAGTCATGGGGGCTTTCTTTTTCTCCTTCTCCCACTCCAATCTACAAACATTTACTAAGAATGTTTCCTACCTCCCAAACTACTTCCAAACCTAACATGTGTTTTCTTTTTCTTTCTTTTTTAAAACCTTTGTGGCTTCAGACCCTCATTTTCTCTTTCCTCATTTTGGAGTAGTTTGTTAATTTTCTCCCTGTCCCTGATCTCTTTTTCTGCCAATTAATCACTCTCCTTATCACTGACTTTCAAAAATTTTATTTCATCCATGTAAAAATTAAGAAATTCATTGTGTCTTGTGATACAGAATTTATCTGGATGTGTGTGTGAAACTGCAAAATAATGAAACCAACATGCATGAAATATATCCTTTTTAATTACTACTTACGATTCTATTTTCTTTTTAACACTGTTTTATCCTCCTTAAACATACTGGCAGAGAGTAAATTTAATTCAAGACTCCCATTAGCTTGAAAAGCTGCTTTGTATTAACTGCCAGTGTGATTTTGTAAAGACACATTTTACCATATACTTTCTTGAAACCTTTCTTTCCATGAAGTCTCCATCATCTGGAGAGTAGTTGCTTTCAAATCTCATTTTGACCATGAGTGACCAAAAAGAAATAGATTTTACATCTGTGACCCAGTACACACATATAAACAGACATTTGTAACAGAAACAAAAGTTTAATGAAAAAAATTTTTTTTGATATTTTAATTTATTTTTTTTCAGCGTAACAGTATTCATTGTTTTTGCACAGCACCCAGTGCTCCATGCAATACGTGCCCTCCCTATTACCCACCACCTGGTTTCCCCAACCTCCCACCCCCGCCCCTTCAAAACCCTCAAGTTGTTTTTCAGAGTCCATAGTCTCTTATGGTTTGCCTCCCCTTCCAATTTTTTTTTTTTATAAACATATAATGTATTTTTATCCCCAGGGGTACAGATCTGTGAATCGCCAGGTTTACATACTTCACAGCACTCACCATAGCACATACCCTCCCCAATGTCCTTAATCCCCTCCCATTCTCCCAACCCCACCTCCCCCAAGCAACCCCTAGTTTGTTTTGTGAGATTAAGAGTCATTTATGGTTTGTCTCCCTCCCAATCCCATCTTGTTTCATTTATTCTTCTCCTATCCCCCTAACCCCCCATGTTGCATCTCCATGTCCTCATATCAGGGAGATCATATGATAGTTGTCTTTCTCCGATTGACTTATTTCACTAAGCATGATACCCTCTAGTTCCATCCACGTCATCGCAAATGGCAAGATTTCATTGCCTGTGATGTACTCTATGTGCTGTTCTGTTCTCATCTTCTTCAGTTAATTAAAAAAAAATGCTTAAAAAATGTTGATTATGACCTACTAAATTGATTTCTTGACTCAGTGGCTTGAGACCTTCAGGTTGAGACCAAAAAAAAAAAAAAAAGCTTACTTTAGTATGACATACAACATCATCTTATCATGTTCTCCATTATTATATATTTCATCAATAATATACTATATATAAGGAATATACAAGTTTATTCCTTAAACTTGACATGGTATTTTGTTTCTCCAGTTTACTATTTCTCTTGTCTGGGGTGTTGTATCTATCTTGATTGTGTGACAAACTGTCATTCATTTTTCTAAATAAAGACATTACCCAAAGTAGTTTATCATGATAAAAATGAAGGTTTTTTCCCTTCATTACCCAAAGTAGTTTATCATGATAAAAATGAGGGTTTTTTCCCCTTCATTACCCAAAGTAGTGTATCATGATAAAAATGAAGGTTTTTTCCTTAAAACAGTGATAGCAATCACTTCATCAAACAGACTTGAAAAGAAATTTTTTTTTTTTTTCAGAGAATTAAACCACAGTATCTCAAATTAACACGGGATGAATAAAAGATGTTTCTGGTTATAAAGATCTGGCTGTAATGTGGTTGGTGCTGTTGCTATCTTTAAATAATGGAGACCTTAACAAATGACATACTGATAATGGGTTCATAGAAAATGGAGCCATAATAAGGGTAAGCTTGTCAGTGATCATCTGTGTTCAAAAGTGGACTTTTTTTAAGCCCAAGGATGAAACTACTTATTTCTGGTGCAGTTATTTTTTTTATTATGTAAATACTTACATTAAATATATGAATTATCTGTATTCTAAAATTAAGAGGTCCATGCTACCACTAAGCCAGCCAGCATATCTCTTGAATTATCTTTTTGTCCAGATTTTATGCTCAATGAGCAATCTCTTTTTTTTTTTTTTTAAAGATTTTATTTATTTATTTGACAGAGAGAGATCACAAGTAGGCGGAGAGACAGAGGAGGAAGCAGGCCCCCTGCTGAGCAGAGAGCCCGATGTGGGATTCCATCCCAGGACCCTGAGATCATGACCTGAGCCGAAGGCAGAGGCTTCACCCACTGAGCCACCCAGGCACCCAATGAGCAATCTCTTCTATAAGTTTTTATGTTGAAAAATTTCGTATCTGCAAAAAGTTGTAAGAATAGTGTACCAAGTAACCATATGTCATTTACCTTTACATTTTGCCACATTGTATTTATCCATTTGATTTTATACATATATATTTCCACTCAACTATTTGTGAGTTACTTGTAGAGATCATAACCCTTCACTCTCAAATACTTCATCATGTTTTCTAAGAATAACGACAGTAGCCTACATAGCCAAATATAATGAATTTAACACTAATACTCAGATATCCAGTTTTCTTATTTCCTTTATATCTGCTTATTTTATTTTATTTATGTCTCTGTAGTGTCCTTTAATCTAAAACTTCACCTACCTTTTTTTTTTTTTTTTTTTTTTTTAATAACACTGACATTTTTGAAGAGTCCGGGACCGTTGCTTTACAGAATGTCTTAGTTTGTATCTGTTGCCTCATAATTAGATTCAGGTTAACCATTCTTAGGAGAATTTTTAGGAGAAATACTCCATAGGTCATGAGTTCTTCATACATCATATCCAGGGGCACATTATGTCAGTTGTCCTCTGATGTATAGAAGTTTGAACTTGGTTAAGAGGGTCCCACCATATTTTGCCATTAAAAAAAAGGTTATTGGGGTACCTGGGTGGCTCAGTTGGTTAAGCATCTGTTTTTGGCTCAGGTCATGATCTCAGGTCATGCTTTTGGCTCAGGTCATCTAGCCCTATGTCAGACTCCCTCTCTTTGCCTGCTGCTTCCCTTGCTTGTGGGCTCTCTCTTGCTGTCAAATAAATAAAATCTTTTTTTTAAAAGGTAATTAATAAGTAATGAATACTCATTGGTTTTAGTATTTGTTGATGATTTTCACCTGAACCAAATCAATCAGTTTACTCTGTGGCAGTGGTATTGTAAAATGGTGAGTTTTTTCTTATTTATTATTACTTTGAAATCTCTCAGTTGGCAGTCTTCATTACACAACCTTGTGATAACAGTTTGGCTTCCCACTTAACAGGCTTTCTACAGGTGAGTAAGCTGGGAAGACATACATGCAGATATTTCTGTTATTAATAGAAAAATTGTTGTGGTTCCTATATTAGTCATCTGTGAATTCTGTTAGAATAGATCGACAACCTGAGTCTAGTCAACTCTTGAAACTTAACTAACTTGAATTTTGACTTGGAGACCTTAGAGAAGTCACTTCGCCTATTGTGATCTCTTGGGAGCCAGGAAGTTAATTCTTCCTAGCACCCTTTTATTTCATGTTTTTTACAATGACCATTTCAAAGTAGCAAGAGCCAGAGGGATGCATATCAGAAAAGGGCATTGGATTTTATTGATTAAAGGTGATGAATATTTAATAGAAGTGCCATTTGAGTAAAATGGTGAATGATTATGGATAAGCTTAAAGGAGTTACTCTTTTTTTTTTTTAACTAATCAATTTATGTTTCAGAGAAGTTTAAAGTTTAAGGCAACATTGAATAGAAAGTAAAGATAATTTTCATATCCTTGTCTCCACAAACATATACTATCAACATCCTGCATCAGAGTGGTACATTTGTTATAACCAATGAACCTAAATTGACCTGTCATTATCATCCAAAGTTTGTGGTTTACATTAGAGATCACTCTTGGTGCTGTTGCACTTGAAGGGTTTTAGCAAATGTAAAATGACATGTATCTACCCCTGTAGTATCACACAGAATAGTTCTACTGCCCTAAAAATCCTCTGTGCTCTGCCTTTTCATCCTTTCCTCCCCTCCCCACCCCGCCCCATGCCCCAAATCCTGGCAGTCTTTTTACTGTCTCCATAGTTTTGCCTTTTCCAGAATGTCATAGAGTTGGAATCATACAGTATGTAGTCTTTCAGTTTGGCTTCTTACACTTAGTAATAGGTAGTTAAGGTTCTGCTGTCTTCTCATTTTTTGATAGCTCATATATTTCTAATGCTGAATATTATTCCATTTTCTGGATATATCTCATTTTATTTATCCATTCACATACTAAAGGGCATCTTTGTCACGCCCAGATTTTAGAATGAATAAAGCTGCTGTAAACATCTTTTGCAGAATTTTATGTGGTCATAGTTATCAGTTCATTTGGGAAAATATCAAGGAGTACAGTTGGCTAAATTAAATAGTAAGAGTGTATTTAGTTATTAAGGAACTTCCAAAGTATCTTCTGTGCTATTCTGTGTCCTCTCCAGTGTTTGGTGTCAGCATTTTGGATTTTGGCCATTCTAATAGGTGTCAGTCGTTTGGTTACGTTTGTCTTTTGCAAATACTTTCTCGTTTTTGTCTAGTATTCTCATTTTCTTGACATTGTCTTTCACAGAGCAGAAATTCCAAATTTTAATGAAATCTAGCTTAGGTATTATTTCATTTCTGAATTATGTCTTTGGTGTTGTATTCCAAATTTTAATGAAATCTAGCTTAGGTATTATTTCATTTCTGAATTATGTCTTTGGTGTTGTAGCTAAACAGTCATCACTATACCCAAGGTCAATCTAGGTTTTTTTCCCTACGTTATCTTCTCGGAGTTTTATAGTTCTGCCTTTTACATTTGCATCTGAGATCTAATTTTTGTTAAAGATTTGAGGTCTATTTGTAGGATTTTCTTTTCTTGTTTTTATTTGGATATCCAGTTTTTCCAAAGACTGACTGTTGTTTGTTGAAAAGACCGTCTTTGCTCTTTTTATTGCCTTTCCTCCTTTGTTCAAGAACTGTTCACTGTATTTATATGGGTCTGTTACTGGGCTCTCTGTCCGGTTCAGTTGATTTGTTCATCTGTTTTTTCGCCAGTAGCACTCTGTGTTTATTACTGTGGCTTTACCATGAATCTTGAAGTCAAGTAATATCAGTCTTCCAACCTTCTTCTTCTTTAATATTGAGTTGACTATTCTGGGTCTTTGGCCTTTCCACGTAAACTTTAGAATTAACTTCTTAGTTTTTACAAAGTAATTTGCTGGAGTTGTGATTTCAATTGCCTGGATTGTAGATCAAGTTGGGAAGATAGGACATCTTGACAATATTGAGTCTTCTGTCCATGTTCATGGAGATAGTCTCTCTATATGTTTAGCTCTTTGATTTTGTTATCAGGGTTTCGTAGGTTTTTTCTCATATATATCTTGTACATATTTTGTTTGCTTTATAACTGGGTCTCTCATTTCTTTGGGTGCTAAAAAAAAATGGTGATGTGTTTTAATATTCAAATTCCAAGTGTTCATAGCCGGTAATAGGAAAGCTATTAGCTTTTGTGTATTAACCTTGTATCTTGCAACATTGCTGTATAATCTCTTATTACAGGAGTTTGGTTTTTTCCAGATTCTTTTTTATATTCTCTACAGAAAATCATGTCATCTCTGAACACTGGCAGTTTTATTTCTTCTTTCCTAATTCTGTACCTTTTATTTCCTCTTGTCTAATGTGTTACTTAAGACTTTACAGTGTGATGAAAGGGCATGATGAGAGAAGATATCCTTGCCTTATTCCTAGTCGGAGTGAGAAAAGTTGAAGTTTCTCACCATTTATGATATTACTTGTAGGTTTTAGAAAATTGTTTAAAGTTTTAAGATACTCTCTGTCAAGTTAAGGAAGTTCCCCACTGTTTTTAGATTTTTGAGAGGTTTTATCTTATCATTAAAGTGTGTTGCATTTTGTCAGATTCTTTTTGGCATCTGTATGGATCATGTGATTCTCCATTTTGACATGTTGATGTGATAAATTACATCAATTGATTTTCAAACATTGAACTACATGTGCATATCTGGGATAAATATTACTTAGTGATGATGTATACATATTTTTGTACATTGTTGGATTTGATTTGCTAATATGTTGATGAGGATTTTTGTGTCTGTGTTCATGAGTTCCTGGTCTGCAGTTTTCTTGTAATTCTTTGGTTTTGGTCTCATAGAATCGGTTAGGAATTATTCCCTCTACTTTTGCTTTTTGGAAGAGATTGTGGAGAATTGGTATAATTTCTTCATTAAAAATTTGGTAAAATTCACCAGGGAACCCACCTGGGCCTAGTGCTTTTTGTTATGGAAGGTTATTAACTATTGATTTCTTTAAAAAGTGCATTCTCTTCAGAACATCTATTTCTTCTTGTATGAGTTTGGGCCAGTTGTGTTTTTCAAGTAATTGGTTTTTGTTTCATCTAGGTTTTTTAATTGGTGGGCATAGATTGTTCATAGTGTTACTTTGTAATCCTTTTAATGTCTATAGGATCTGTTTTGGTGCCCCCTTTTTATTTTCTGATATTGGTAATTTGTGTTGTCTTTTTTATCTTAGCCCATTGAGAAGTTTATCAAGTTTTTGATGTTTTCAAAGAATTAGCTTTTGATTTCATTGATTTATTGTTTTCAATTTCAAAATACTTAGTTTAGTCTAATTTTTATTGCTTGTGCTTTCTTTGGGTTTAACTTGCTCTTCTTTTCTAGTTTCTGAAGGTTGATCCTTAGGGTATTGATTTTAGATCTTTCCTAATTCGTGCATTCAGTGCCATAAATTTCTCTTTAAGGATGGTTTTTTTCTGCATCCCCTACACTTGTAATTTATATTTTTATTTTTATTTAGTTAAAATATTTGAAAATTTCTCGAGATTTCTTCTTTGATACGTATATCATTTAGAAATAATATTGTTAATCTCTAAGCATTTTGAAATTTTCAAACTACATTTCTTTTTTTTTTTTAAAGATTTTATTTATTTATTTATTTGACAGTGAGAGAGAGAGATCACAAGTAGGCAGAGAGGCAGGCAGAGAGAGAGAGAGGGAAGCAGGCTCCCCGCCGAGCACAGAGCCCGATGTGGGACTCGATCCCAGGACCCTGAGATCATGACCTGAGCCGAAGGCAGCGGCTTAACCCACTGAGCCACCCAGGATCCCTTAAACTACATTTCTATTACTGATTTCTATGTTCATTCCATGGTTGTCTGAGACCAGAGATTAGTCTCTGTTTTAAATTTGTTACCTTTTTTTTTTTTAATTTTTTTTTTAATATATTTTATTTATTTGACAGAGAGAAATCACAACTAGGCAGAGAGGCAGGCAGAGAGAGAGGAGGAAGCAGGCTCCCCACAGAGCAGAGAGCCCGATGTGGGGCTCGATCCCAGGACCCCGGGATCATGACCTGAGCCGAAGGCAGAGGCTTTAACCCACTGAACCACCCACGTGCCACACCTTTTTTTTTTTAATGGCCCATAATGTGGTTTATCTTGATAAATGTAATATGTGATCTTGAATATAATGTTAACTGCTGTTGTTGGATGAAATAGTTCATAGATGTCAATTATTTCCAGTTGATTGATGGTGCTGAATTTAACTATGTCCTTTCTTTTTCCTTTTTAAGATTTTACTTTTATTATTTATTTGAGAAGGAGAGAGAAAGCACAAGCCGAGGTGAGGTGGCAGAGGGAGGGGAGGGAGAATCTCAGGCAGACTTCCATGCTGAGTGTGGAGCCCTGTGGAGACCAACATGGGGCTTAATCCCATGAACCTAAAATCATGACCTGAGCTGAAACCAAGAGTCAGATGCTTAACCTGCTGTGCCGTGGAGACACCCCTAACTATTTCCTTTCTGATTTTTTGCCTCCTGCATCTGTTCATTTCTTTTTTTTTTTTTTTTTTTTTAAGATTTTATTGATTTGACAGACAGAGATCACAAGTAGGCAGAGAGGCAGGTAGAGAGAGAGGGAAGCAGGCTCCCCACTGAGCGGAGAGCCCGATCCTGCATCTGTTCATTTCTAATAGAGGATTGTTGTAGTTCCTTACTATGATTGTGAGTTCATGTATTTCACTTTGCAGTTCTATCAGTTTTTGCTTCACATATTTTGATACTCTCTTGTTGGCACATACACACTAAGGATTGTCCTATCTTCTTGGAGTACTCACTCATGTATCACCATGTAATGTTCTCTTTAACCGTGATAACTGTGCTCTGAAGCTCTTCTCTTGGAAATTACTATAGTTACTTCAGCTTCTTAAAGCATATTTTATTTTTTATTTTTTAAAGATTTTGCTTATTTGAGAGCAAGAGAGAGCGGGAACACAAGCAGGGCATGGGAAGGGCAGAGAGAGGGGAGGAGACTCCCTGCTGAGCAGGGAGCCTGATTCAGGGCTTGCTCCTAGGACCCAGAGATCATGACCTGAACTGAAGGCAGACACATAACTGACTGAGCTATGCAGGTGCCCCTAAAAATTATTTTTTAAATATTGTTAGCCTGGTGTATCTTTCTACATCTCTTTACTCTTTTTTTTTTTTTAATTGTTGTTGTTGTTAGAGTGTTTTTTTTCCTCCTTGTGGTGAGAACTTGCAAGATCTCCATCTCATTACTTATAATATTTCTATATCTTTCTATTCAAAGTTGGTTTCTTGTGGACAACATTCAGTTGGGTCTTGCTATTTGATCCAGTTTGGCAATCTCTGTCTTTTAATTGGTGCATTAGAACTTTGACCTTTAAAGTGACTACTGATATAGTTGGACGAAGAGCCACTTTATTTTTTTACTGTGTTCCATTTGTTGCCCTTGTTCCTTGTTCCTGTTTTTGTCTAACACACTTGGCCTTTTGTGGTTTTGAGCATTATATGCTTCCATTTTTTATTTGATTAGCATATCAATTATACTTAACATTTTCCTTTTTTGACTTTTTTCCCTGGAGTTTGCAAATGTACATTTGCAACTAATCCAAGTCCATTTTCAAATACTATACTGCTTCACAGATGATGGAAGTACTTTATAATAAAAATATTCCCAGTTCTTCTTTCTTGTCCTTTGTATCATTGCTGCCATTCATTTCACTTATATCTGTATAGATATATAGATATATGACATACAGGTAAGGATATGTAATCAAATATATTGTTGCTATTATTATTTTGAAAAGCCTTATATGTTTAGGTTGGTTAAGATTAAGACATATAAAACTTTATTTTACCTTCAGTTAATCATTCTCAAATGTTCTTTCTCTATGGCGGTTTGATTTTTTGACCTGTATCAATTGTTTTTCCTCCAAAGAACTTCTTTTAACTTTTCATGGAAAGTGCATATACTTTCAACCAATTCCCCTATCTTTTTGAAGGATAGTTTCACAGGGTATAGAATGCTAGGTTGGTGGTTTCTCTCAACACTTCAAATATTTCATTCTACTCTCTTCTTTCTTGCGTGGTTTCCTGGGATAGGTTGGATTTAATTTTTATCTTTGCTTCTCTGTTAGTAAGGTTTTTTTTCTCCTCTGGTTCTTTTAAAATTTTTTCTTTCCAAAAAAAAATTTTTTTAAAAAAAATGTTTGATTTGTGAGGTTTGAACATGATATGATATGCTTAGGTATAGTTCTTTTGGTGTTTGTCTTGCTTGATATTTCTGAGTATCCAGGATATCTGACGTTGACTGGGGGAAATTTGTGGTGATTATTGCTTAAATACTGCTTTTCTTCCTTTCTCTTTTTCTTCTGCTTTGGTATTTCCATTACATATATTACATCTTTTTTAGTTGTCCCACAGTTCTTAGATGTTCTTTTCCATTCTTTTTCAACATTTTTTCTTTTTGCTTTTCAATTATGGAAGTTTCTGTTATTATATCAAGTTCATTAATTGTTTTCTATCATTTCCAGTTTATTAATGAGTCCATCAAAGGGAATCTTCATTTCTGTTACAGTGTTTTTAATCTCTAACATTTCTTTTTGGTTATTTCATAAAATTTACTTTTTTTTTTTTTTACATTGTCCCTTTGTTCTTGTCTGCCCTTTCCATTAAAACTTTTAGCATATTAATAACAGGTTAAAAAGAAAAGATTTCTGGTTTCATAATTCCATCATTCCTGCCACATTGGAGTCTGGGTCTTATGCTTACTCTGTCTTTTCAAGTTGTGTTTTTGCCTTTTAGCGTGTCTTGTAATTTTTTGGTGGAAGGTGGACATGATGTACTGGATAAAGGTAACTGTGGTAGATAGGCCGTTAACAATGTAGTGCTAAAGTGTTGGGAAGAAAGTGTTCTATAGTCTTGTGATTAAGTCTTAGTTCTTTGGCGATCCTGTGCCCCTGGACTGTGAAGTCAGAGTTTATCAGTTTGTTTATTTTTTATCCCTTTAGGTGGGAGAGGATGGCTATAGAGGGCTAGAATATTTCCCGTACCCTACATGGTAGACCAGACCTGGTTTGAGTTGGGTATTTCCCTTCCTTTAGGTAGTTTGGACTCTTGATAAGACCCCCAGTAGGTTAGGCATTGATAAATTAAATTTCTTTTGGGTGCAGGCCTAGTTAAGAATAGATTGCTCTGGAGTATTTCAAAGTGGTTCATTTCCCTCCCCCTCCCAGAAGCATGGATGACTTTTCTCAGATTCTTACTGTGAGGACCTGATAGAGGTCTTGAAAGTATAACTCAAAAGGTGTTGTTTCCTCCCCTCCCTTACTGGGTCCCCCCTGGAGTTTTTAACTCTCAGAGTTGTTCACACCAAACATCCATCCAGTAATTCTGTAATTGCAGTTTAGGTTTTCCTACTGTGGTGCTGTTTCCACAGGGATGTTTCTGCTCAGGTAAGTTAGGATTCTCATTAATCACCTATTTTTCTCTCAATTTTGGGGGCAGTGGTTTGCCCTATGACCTCATTTCTCTGATGGATCCGAGAGGAACTGTTGACTTTTCAGTTTGTTCAGCTTTTTACTTGTTGTTAAGATAGAGTAGCAACTTCTAAATTCCTTATATGCCTGACAAAAAATTGCAAGTGGCTTAAAGGAGTTTTAAGTTAAGTTTTAAGGAGTTTAAAATAAGTTTGGTTTATGGGAATTTTGAGGCTACATCCTTCAAGAGAATGGTAGCAAAGGAGAAGGCATAGCAAAGTAGTGGCTTTTTCAGAATAGCAAAGAGAAGTAATTTGGATGAGGATATTTTTATTCCTAATAGTAAATGTTTAGATCTGTTTTTAAGCAGTCATTTAGCTTGGTATTCTTGTTTTTTATTTCAGTGTATTCAAAAGTAAGTTATGCTTTATTTTAAAATATTAATAATTATTTAATCAAAACCTTAACAAAATTAAGGTAGAGATTTTATCATTAGAAGAAAGCAGTTGGAACAAGAAGAGGGAATTACTAACTAACCAGTGTCCAGTTAAGTGTTTCATTGCATTTCCTAAATTGCGCGCTGCATTGTTCAATTGTAAGAATTAGTGTTCTGTGACTTTTTTGATAGTTAAATAATTTGGGTCCATGTTCTTTGAAATCCAGAATTCACATGGTACAAGATTCCAAAGTTTTTATTGTGATTAAAAAAAAATCATTTAACTCTGCTTTTCCTAAGCTTAATTACCTGTTTAGTGAACATTGTTTTTGAAACATTTTGAAAAACCGTAATTTAAGTAGCTTGGCTTCTATCCGCCTGGTGCTTATAGGGGAAGTAGTACATGGAGGAAGAACCCATAGATTAGAGTTCAGAAAACCTTAGCTTCTGTTTTTAATGATTTTAGTGAATCACTGTATTGGAAAATTTATTTAATTTCCTCTTGGTTCAGTTTTCCTTTTGTAAAATATGGTCGCTTTTCTCCTTTTCTAATTCCTGGGATGTTGGTATTTCATAGTTATAAAAACAGCTTTTGTAAAGCACTTCTTTTTAAAAAATTTTCTTAATTATTTTAATTTTTTATTATCTTTTCATTTATTTATATTTTTATTATGTTAGTCAGCATACGTCATTAGTTTTTGATGTAATGTTCCATGTTTCATTGTTTGTGTATAACACCCAGTGCTCCATGCAATCCGGGCCCTCCTTAATACCCATCACCAGGCTCACTCATCCCCCCACGCTTCTCCCTTCTAAAACCCTCAGTTTGTTTCCTGGAGTGGGTAGTTTCTCATGGTTCTTAAAGCACTTCTATATAAGGTTTGTATGTGGTTCTTAGAAAAGAAAGTGAACATTTGACACCTACCTTAGGGAGGCAGGTGACATTGATGTGAATTGTCACAGAAATAAAAAACCTGTATAAATATTGAAATAGTAAATGAATCAAGTATGTAAGTGAATTGCTTGTTAACTTTATGTATAGGCAGCAATGCTGATAACTGGAGTTTTCGTGGTTTTTGTTGTTGTTGTTGTTGTTGGGTTTTTTTTGAACACAAAGTAACATGTGGCCAGGATGAGATAACAATAAAGCAAGAATAAGTACATACTTTAGTGTTGCTTATTAAGTTTAGATATAAGAGGAAATTTCCTAGCAGAAAGCTTATCCAGCTTATTAATTACAGAAATATGATAGGAACATGACAGAAAATTTTTGGATAAAATCATATGCAGTTGTTTTTGAGATAATATCTGTATTTAGTTTAATTGCTTTAAGGAACTTAAACCTGTATGAGTTTTAGAATAATGCCTGTGGTAATTGGGGATGAAAAGGCTTTTTATATGAAGAGAGACTAAAGTATTCTGATTTTTTTATTATTGAAAAGCTTAAAATGATGTATATGATTAAAAAGTGTAGCATAATAGGAAAAGTAAAAAATGGTGATAAAACCCTGAGATGTATAAAAATACATATACCAAAGAGGCAGAAGCATGAATTCCCAACCTATCTCTTTTTTAAAGATTTATTTTAGAAAGAGAGAGTGTGTGAGGGGAGGGGCAATGGGAGAGAAAGAATCTTCAAGCAGACTCCTGAGCAGAATGGCTGGGTGAGAAGCCAGTTATGGGGTGCGATGACCCTGACATCATGACCTGAGCTGAAACCAAGAGTTGGTCACTTAACAGACTGAGCCACCCAGGCACCCCTTTAAATTTGAGAAGAGAATATTATCAGCATCCTAGAAGTCCTTTTTCCATGCCAGTGTAATACCCATGCCACCTCTCCCAAAAATAAACATGATCCTGCCTTTTTATACCATAGATTATTTTTGAATTTTTGATTATGTAAATTAGATTTTATATAAAATGAGTAATATAGCGTATATTCTTTTGTGTTTATAAACTTTTTACATTTGTGAGATTATCCATGTTGTTGGATGTAGCAGTGTTCACTCATCTCATTGCTTATACTGTTAAATTGTGACTATACCATAGTTTTATTATTTTTTCTGTTGATAGACATGACATTTAGGTTGTTTCCAGTTCTGTTTTAGAAAGAGTACTACTGTGAATTTTCTTGTAATGTCTTTTGGTCAGTATATAGTTATATTAATTCCATACCTACAGTTAGAATTGCAGGATCATAAGGTGTTCATATGGTAAGCTTGGGTGGATACTGTTAAATAGTTTGCAAAGTGCCAGTACCAATTTATATTAGTAGCAGTGTATGAGAATTCCAGTTACTCTACATTCTTGCTAATAGTTGGTATTGTTTATCCTTTTCATTGTGGCTGTTTTTGTGGATGAGTGATGAAATAGCCCTTGTGGTTTTAATTTGTATTTTCCTGATGTGAGGAATAATGATGATGTGTATCTTTTCATATTTATTAACTATTTTGATAACCTCTTAAATTGTCTATTCAAGTCTTGTCCTATTTTTCTGTTGGCTTTTTTCTTTTTCTTAGTGATTTCTAGTTGTTCTTTGTCCTGGCTATGTTGGATGTATAGCTTACAGAAATCAATTTGTATCTTACCTTCTTACTATTGTAATGCCATCTTTAATGAACAGAAGTTCTTAATTTGTATTAATTTATATCAATTTATATGTGTCAGTTTTTTTTTGTCCTTTTTGATTGGTGCTTTTCTTCTTTTTTTTTTTTTTTTTTTTTCTGGACATGTTTAAGGAAGCTTTGCCTGTCCTAGGGGCATAAATACATTTGCTTATCTTTTTCTCCCAAAAGCTTTATTGTTACATCTTTCACTGTTACATGTAACATACATACGGAATTGATTTTGTGTGTGGAGCAAGGAAGAAGTAAACATCCCTCCCCTTTTTAAAAAAATATGCATATCCTGTTGATGCAACAGCATTTTAACCAAAAAACTATCTTTTTCATGTTTTATCATTGTCATAAATTAACAGCAGTCTACGAGTGAGCCTTTTACATCTCAGTTCTTTAACTTTGGTTTACTTTATTATCTTTGCAATAAATCTTCATAAATGATTGCATAAATAACTTTTCTGTAGGACCTATACAATTTCCTCCTTTTTAATTATTGAAATTTTGACAGTTTGTGACTTTTTTCTTCCAACTTGTCCTGTAGAATCCTGTTTACTGAGGATTACTTTCCAAAAATCAACTTTACTAATCTTTCCAAAAGTCATCTTTTGATTCTTCTTCTGAAGTTTTATGTTACACCTTTGCTTGTGATTTCATTAATTCTGTTCTTTTTTTATTTTTTGCCTTTTTTCATATTTAACTTTTTGTTTTTTTTGCTAGTTTTTTGAGATAGATACTTAATTATTGTCCCTCTTCTTAACATAAGCCTTTAAGGTCACATAACTCCAAGTATAGCTTCAGCTGCATGTCATTTACAAGTTTTATATGTCTTTTCTTCATTATCATTCTTTCAAATACTTTGTTTTCCACTGTAATTTCTACTTGAATTCAAGAGTTAATGTCCTTATAGTTGCTTAATTTCCTCATAGTTGTTAATAGGTTTGGTTTAGTGATTACTTAGTTAATTCCACTGAGGCCAGAGAACATAGGCTGAATGATTTCAGTCCTTTGAAATTAGGATTTTTTTTTTAAAATTCAGCATATAGTAGTTTTGGTAAATGTGCCATGTTCAGTTGAAATGAACACACACACACACACACACACACACACACACACACACATACTCTTTTGTTATTGGATGCAGTTCTCTCTTTTATTTAAGATTTTTATTCAAGAGGGGGAGAGATATGGGAGGGTGAGAGAGAGAATGAGAGAGGGCACAAGCGGTGGGGAGGGGTAGAGGGAGAAGCAGGGAACCCTCTCCAGTATTGATCCCAGGACTCAGAGATCATGACCTGTTTTGAAGGCAGATACTTAACTGACTGAGCCACCCAGGTGCCCTGGATGCAGTTTCTATGTAGGTCATTATACTACAATTTATGCATCTTGGTCATATCTTTTTAATTTTGCTAATTTTCCCTTTGTTCACTTTTTGAATCAATTATTAAAATAGAGAAGTATGTACAAATTTACCAACCTGCATGGTTTATATTTTGATGTTATGTTATTGGGTGTATGCATTGTTAGCCTAAATTCCTGGTGAATTGGTCCCTTTATTATTATGAAATGCCCTGACTGTGTCTAATAAATACTTCTTGTCTAAAAATGTAATTTGACTGACATCATTTCTCTTTTGATTAATGCTAGCATGGTGCAATCTTTTTCTATCCTTTTACTTTTGACCTTTCTGTGTTTTTTAATTTAAGATGTGTTTCTCATAAGTGTGTTTATTTTTTTATTCATTCTGACAATCTTGATCTTTTAGTGGTTGCCTTAGAGATTACAACACATATTGACTTACTGCAGTCTACTGAAAATATTTTCTTTTACCACTTCCCTAAGGATGCTAAGGACTCAGAACACTTGAACTCTACTTACACTTCTCCCGCTTTTTAACTCTTGTCCTGAATTTTCATTGTACATAGGCTTTAATGCTCAGTAGATATTATTATTGGTTTATATGGTCAGTATTTCCTTAGATTTACCCATATATTTACCTGCTTTACTTATACTGCATTTTCATTTTTTCCTGTGAGAACCCCCCCCCCCCCTTTTTTTTTTTGGCCTGTAGAACTTCTAGTATTTCTTTTGGTAAACAGCTGTCAACAGCTTTACTGTCTGCTTATCTGAAAACATGCTTGTTTTTCATTCTGAAGGATATTACTTTTGAGCATAAAATTCTAGGATTGCTGTTTTTTTCCCATGTGAAGATAATTTTATCCTCTCGGATTTCCAGTATTTCTGTTGCAAAGTCAGCAAAGATTTTATTGTGACTTCTTTGAAGATAATGCATTTTTGTTCTGACAAAAATATCTTTCTTGTCTGTTTTTTTGTATCTTTATTATGGTGGACCTAGATGTGGCTTTTTCTTTCTTTTTTCTTACTGGGTTGGGGGTATAGTGAGCTTCTGGAGTCTTTGGATCGGTATCTTTCCTTGGGTTTTTAAAATTCTTGGTTATCTTCTCTTTAGATTTTGCTTTTGTTACATTCTTTTTTTTTCCTCCGAGACTCCAAATATATAGTAATCACTTTAAAAAAAAACTGCCTTTTTCATTTCTGTGCTCTTTTCTGTATTTCTATTCCTGTATTCTTTCTGTGTTTCTATAAGGAGATTTTCTGTGAGATTTACTTATTAGCTTCTTAACAATATGCCTAATCGATACTAATCTCATATTTAGTTCTTAGTTTTGTAAATTTGCTTTTTAATCATACCAATTCCATGGTTAAATTCCACCTTTTTATTTATTTTATCCTTTCCTATATTTTCTTGAATCACCACAGTTTCTGTTGATTTCAGATTTATTCCCCTGTGGGTCTGAAATTGGTAATTTGTGGCCTTTTTTTTTTTTTTTTCTTTTGAACAGTTTTGCTAGAGTCTGTTGACCTTACTAGTCTAAGAAACAACTTTGTTTTTCTTCCTGCAGCTTTATATTATACCTTTGTTTTGTTGTTGTTGTTTTTTGCTTGTTTTTTGTGTTCTTAACTGAGTTTTGTCTCGTGATGTGCTCTTAATTTTTAATTCAATGCCAGACATTGTTTTTAACAGTTTATAGGGGATCTGAATGATAATTTGCTACAGAGGATAGCATATCCTTTCCTCTGTAAGCAGATAGAATGCAGTCAAATCACTTTATTTTTAAAAATTTTTAAAAAGATTTTATTATTCATTTATTAGAGAGCACATGTGGCGGGGGTGAGGAGGAGCAGAGGGAGAGGGACAAGCAGATTCCACACTGAGTGTGGAGCCTTGGGCTCCATTCATGACCTTGAATTCATGACTGACCGGAAATCAAGAATCTGATGCTCGGCTCACTGAGCCACCCAGATGCCTTGCAGTCAAATCACTTTAGTCATAAAATTTTCAAATACTGCATTTTGCTATGCAGAGTCTTTGCTAAGTTTCATATCCCTATAGCTTCAGAATTTAGTAGGTCTCTTGAGAGGGGAATCTCTTGAGAGGTTCAACTTACATTCACTTCCTCTGTCTCTCCTTTATGACTGGAATCCTCTTCTCATCCATGTTTTACCAGCTTTGTGAGACTATCAAAAGCTTCACTGGACTCTTTTCCTCCAAGTAGGAGCCAGGCAGAAGACCTGGGTCTTTGCTTGTTTTCTCAGTTTCTTTGTGATCCCAATTGGGAAATAACTCTGAGCGGAAACAGGGCAGTGTGGCTGCTGGTGGCGCACTCTATTTCCTTTGAAATTTGGGTCCTCAGATCATGAATGCCTCAGTAACTATGGGATGACATCAGATGGGCATATTCCTTTTTTTTTTCTTTGTATTTTGTTTGCTTTTTAAAGTTAATTCTTGGTGGAAGGATTATTCCACTGTAAACAGTGTTATAAGTAACACTTTACTTCTTGTAAAATAAGCAAAAACCAAACAGTAAACAGTTTCCACTCCTTTATACCTCCTTAATCTCATTATCTTACTGGTAGCCATTGCTATTATTTATAGATAGGTTTGTTCATAAATATATATGTGTAGCACATACATAAGCATATATATGTTATGAGTGTTAAGATTATTAAATTTTCAAATAGGCAATTTCTGTTTGCATGTGGGGAAAATGCAGTGTGTATAAGAGAACTATGTATAGAAAAAGACATTTGATTTTACTGGTAAGTGGGATCTAAATACCAAAACACATGAACAAACAAATTAATTAAAAAATAGAAGCATACTCATAAATACAGAGAACAAAATGATAGTTGTCAGAGGGGCAGTAAATGGGAATTATGCAAAATGAGTGAAGGGGAGTTTGAAAATATAGGCTTTCAGTTATGGAGTCAATAAGTGACAGAGATGAAAGGCACAGCATAGGGAGCATAGTGGTATTGTAATGACTCTGTATGGTGACAGGTAGTAGGCACATGAGTGGTGAGCAGTGTAATGTATAGGGTTGTCAAATCACTACGCTGTACACCTCAGGTGTGTCAACTATACTTCAGTAAAAACAAATGTAAATAAATCAGGGATGAAGGTACTCTACTACAAGCTTTTGGTTCCCTAATTACGTTTCCTAAGGTCAGCTATTTGCTGCTTTTTTTGGTGTGTTTATATAACTGATAAATTTTTTCAGAACTTGTCTTATACCAAACACTGTTCTAGATGATTTAAGATAAATAAACAGATGAAGATAGCTTCCCTTTGGGGGTTTTAATTTGCTGGAAGTAGAAAGACAATAAATGTAATAAATAAATTGTACAAAATGCTAGAGGTAGTAAGTGCTAAGACAAAAAAAGAGGGAAAAGTTGCTCATGGTAAAGAGGTATTGGTGGTATCAGAAGGGAAGGTGTGATTTTAAATAGGGTGGTCTGAATAGGACTCAATTGAGATTTTTTTGTTCATTCTTTTAATGCACAACATTCTTAAAATTCTTTTAAGTAGCAGTATAGTTTGCTGTTGGATGTACCTAATTTATTTAGTCAGTTCTCTAGTCATTAAATCATTTGGTTTTATCTAATCCTGATATTGTACATATGTACCATGATGATCCTTGTGTGTGATGTGAGCATATATGTACATTTAATACTTTGCTTGACTTTTATTTTGACATACTCATTTTTTGTGATGTAAGATCTCTCAGTTGTATTTGTGTGGATTTTTTTTCTATTTTGGCTTTTAAGCATAGACTGTCATGTATCTAGAATTATATATAAAACTATAGTTTTTATAGTTTCATTTTTTAAATAGTTTATCTGGCATTTATTTTGTTACTTTTGGGAATCTAAGTTGATTATTTCTAAATGTCTGATTGATTATTGTAGAACTATTTATCGAATACTTCTTGTGCTGTGCCTCCCATTATATATTACATTTTATATGTGATAGAGGCCTTCTCTGGAATTGATGTATGCATAGTAGTTGAAAGATGTGTTGCTAGTTGGGTACCTGCAGGGAAAGCTTTGGGGTGGGAGGGAAGAAGAGGAAGCAGGTGTATATAATGGTTTTTGTTTTGTTTTGTTTTTATATTTTATTTATTTGACAGAGAGAAATCACAACTAGGCAGAGAGGCAGGCAGAGCGAGAGGAGGAAGCAGGCTCTCTGCTTAGCAGAGATGTGGGGCTCGATCCCAGGACCCTGGGATCATGACCTGAGCCAAAGGCAGAGGCTTTAACCCACTGAGCTGCCCAGGCGCCCCTGTATATAATGTTTTGACTAGAGGGAAGACTTAATGTTGCTGGCTATGTCAAGTAATGTCAGGGATTTTTTTGATTTTGAAGATGTAGATTTTAGTTGGCTGGCTCGAAGTTTATTTCTCTGTGCATAACGTAGAGTTATCAGTAAGTAAGACTAAATGCTGAAATATATTAAAGGTAAGGAATATAACAAACCATTAAGTAGAGACTGAGGAATTTTAAAAGAATTTTAAGGAATTCCATAAGCTTGTGATTCAACTAAAGAAAAATGAAAGAGAATAGAGTTGATCATCAAAATATTAGTAAACAGAAGAAAGATGTCAGAGCTAGGAAGTTAAAACATTTGAAACTATCAGTGAAATATAAAAATGTTTGAATTAGTAAGTTGTTTGGAAGTAAGGTACTTGATAATGGAGCTTTTCTTGTTTAAAAACCGTGACAATCAAATATATCCAATGGAGACTGGGTGGCCTTGGGATAAAGAAATAGAAAGTAATTAAAATTTTGATTATGCATGTAATGGCCTTGTCTTCTATGCACGCGCTGAGGTTGTTCAGGAAAGAAGTTGGAGTATCTTGGACTAGGTATTGGTTCTGAACCCTGGGGGGTCTGTAAAGTTAAAATGGTTTTCATAATGCTAAGCCCTTGCTTCCCTTCGTACTGATAGTGCACTGGGAGGTAAAGCTTTGGTATTTTAGTGTAAATTAATGCAGTGGCACCAGACTGTGCTAGTAGTCATTGTATTTGTCACTGCTGTACACTGGCAGAAAAAAAGAAAACCTTTTTCAATTAAGAATGGTAATAATGTGGCAGTAAGAATGATTTTAAGTTGCAGTCCTTCAGTGTTTGTTTTTTTAATGTTTAATGTTTAATGAAATGGAAAATGTACATAATACTGTATTCCTGAGTACACACATAATAGTGTATTTCTAAGTACATTGTCTTGAGGAAAAGCAGTTGTGTGATTGACTTGAGAACAAAACTAGGTGTTGCTTTTATGGCACACTATTTTGGTTATAAAGAATGACAGGCAAAGTATGGTAATTCAGAATTCAGTATTTAGCAGACATTTTCTTAAAAAAGAACAAAGTGAGCCTGCCACTTTAAGGAAAAAAAACCCGACAGTATTTGGTGCTTTCAAGTAAAATTTGAGCTTTAAGTAAAAATTGGAATTTTCAGAACCTTGTATCTTTGAATTTGAGAACTTCCCAAATATTTAATGACTTTTCTGATGAGATTGATGGTTGTTGTTTTAGGTCCTGAAAACCCCCCTCAGGTTCAATGATTTTCTAGGACTAACAGAACTCAGCAAAGCTGTTACACTCACAGTAACCATTTATTATACAAAAGGATGTGGGTTAAAATCAGCAAAGGAAGAAAGTGCATACAGCTGACGCAAGATGCAGGCTTCTAGTTTCCTCTCCCACTGGAGTCATACAAACAGCGCTTAATTCTCCAAACAGCAGGGTGTGATAACACCGGTGAAGGATTGCCAATCAAGAAAGTTCACCTGAGTCTTGGTGTCCAGAATTTTTATTAAGGGTTGGTCCTGCGGATCTGGAGCCCCCTGTGACTGACCTTAGTTACTTCATCAGTTTGATTCTAGGGTCCCCACCATAAATCACTTTGTTATTATAAATAATCTGGTGTGGCCCAAGGTTCTTAGTAAATAAATGAAGACACTCTTTTGGGGCAGGGTATTTCAGAGGCTTAGAGGTTATCTCCTAGGAGCCAGGCAAGGGCCAGATGTGCATAGTTTGGACAACCCCCTGGTGTGCTTTATGATGTTTTGATATTATAAAATGTTAAAACTTCAAAGCTTGTCATAGCCCCATGAACCATTGTTGCCAAATGACTGTTGCATGATGCTACAAAATATGCACGAGTAAATGATAGAGCAGTGGATTTTAATGGAGCAGAGTATGGAACATTTAAAGGTGTGGTTAGATACTATATTCATCTAACTTGAAGTAACTGTATTAAGTAACAGTCTGCTTATACCATGAATGAAAACAGTAGCCGCAACTACTTAAATTCAGAAACAAATGAGTATCCAAATGATCTTCCCAGTTTTATTTTTTTAAGATTTTATTTATTTGACAGACAGATATCACAAGTAGTCAGAGAGAAAGAGGGAGAAGCAGACTCCCTGCTGAGCGGAGAGCCTGATGTGAGGCTCAGTCCCAGGACCCTGAGATTATGACTTGAGCTGAAGGCAGAGGCTTTAACCCACTGAGCCACCCAGACACCCCCCAGTTTTATTTCTAATACTGCTAATACTGGTATATATAACCCACATAAACAAATTTCTGTTGGATCCTGTAGTTTTTTAAACATGTGAAAGGACCTAGAGACCAAAAATCTGGCCTAGAGGTAATAAAAGGATGAGATGAACAGCTAAACAAAGGGAAGGGTAGGATTGTTAGTGGGATCTCAGAACTGCAGTCAGGCACTTGAATGCAATCATGAGTCTAGTCTTTTTTTTTTCCCCCCTCTTTTCTTTTTTCCTTTCTTTTCTTCTCTTTTTTAAGAGAGGGGGACAAAGAGAAAATCTTATGCTGCCTCCATGCCCAGCATAGAGCCTAATGTGGGGTTCCATTTCACAACCCTGAGATTATGACCTGAGCCAAAAATCAAGAGTGGGACACTTAACTGATTGAGCCATCTAGATACCCCATGACTCTGCATACCTCTGTATTTGTTTGCCCCTGTCAGCTTCATTCTTTCTTATCATAGACTGGCTCTTCCAAGTGATGGGAAATTTAGTGAACACACAAAACCCTTTTTTTTTTTTTTTTTTTTTTTTTTTTTTGGGACCACTATCCTAAAGTGTGATGCTGTCAGAGAAAGACTGATGTAATTCCATGGTGAACAGGGTATTTGAAAAGACAGTGTGATTCTGCTTGGTTCAGGTACTCACCTTGGAATGATGAATTTTGACTAGGCCAAGTTCTTCAGAGAAAATGAAAGCTTCCTCAGAAACCATGTTGTTGAAATTGGGGACGAAAGACCTCCCAGAGAGGGCATGTGAGTGTTTTCCTTGAGTGGAATGGCTGCTGAACAGGCAACTCCCATATCAGCATCTTTTGAGTTTCAGCAAGTTGTATGGATTGCAGGCATTATGGGAATTCAGAGTAAGGGTGGTTGGGGTGTCCAGGTGAGAGAACACCATGTTCATAAATAAGTACAGAATTATGTTGCAGCTCTTACTAATGGCCAATAAGCAAAAGCTTCCTTTTAGAAATTTAGTGTTTTAAAAGGAGTATGCTTTCTTCTAGGGTTTTCAGAGGACATCTCAATCTGGAGTAAGTATATCTTGACCTTTGAACAACACAGGATTGATCTCCACTAACATGTGGATTCTTTTCAATAAATACGGTACAGTACTGTAAATGTTTTTCTCTTGATTTTCTTTTTTTTTTTAAGATTTTATTTATTTATTTGACAGAGAGATCACGAATAGGCAGAGAGAGAGAGAGAGAGAGAGAGAGAGAGAGAGGAGGAAGCAGGCTCCCTGCTGAGCAGAGAGTCTGACCTGGGGCTCAATCCCAGGACCCTGAGATCATGACTTGAGCCATAGGCAGAGGCTTAACCCACTGAGCCACCCAGGTGCCCATTCCCTATGATTTTCTTAGTAACTTTTTTTTATTGTAAGACTATGATGTATAATACATAAACATACACAGTATTTTTTAATTGGCTGTTTATGTTATCAGTAGGGGTTCCCAGTTAAAAATAGACTATTAGTAGTTAAGTATTGAGGGAATCAAACGTTAATGCAGATTTTCCACTTTGTGCAGTTGGTTCTCCTCTAACCCTTGCATTGCTTGGGGGCCAGCTGTACAGAGTACTGTTGAATATCTCATGTTAAGATGCTTCATATAGGAGAGGATTGAACAATTGCTCCTGACATTTTTGTATTTTGTGTACTAGTAAATAAAAAGCAACTTGAGGGGGTTCCGGGGTGGCTCACTCGATTAAGAGTTTGCTTTCTGCTCAGGTCTTGATGGAACCCTGCATCAGGCCCCCTGCTCAGCGGGAGTCTGCTTCTCCCTCTGCCCTTCACTCCACTCATGCTCTTTCTCTCATTCTCTTTCTCTCTCAAATAAATAAAATCTTTTTTTTTTTTTAAACAAGCAACTGGAGAATAACATTCTTGTTTTCCATAGTTTTTATATATTAGTAATGAAGCAGATTAAATACTTCCTAGCAGTTACGGTTATTTGTTTTGCTTAAGAAACAATGTTGATATTAAATAGAATACACCCTAGGTTAAAAACCCCTCTAATTTTAATAAATCAGTATATGTAGGTTGATCTTTTCTGTTAATGAACGTTTAGAATTTTAATCACAAATTTCTGTGGCTTTTTAGGCAATTTATTTGTAATTCATTAAAATTTAGCAAAAATTGGGATAGTAGGGTGTTCAAGTCTATCAAAGTAATAAATTTTATTTATTTTTTTAAGTTTATTTCTTTTGAAGATCTTTATTTGTCAGAGAGTGAGAGACAGAGTGCACGCAAGCAGGCAAGAGTGCAGAGGGAGAGGGAGAAGCAGGTTCCCCGCTGAGCAAGGAGCTCAATGCGAAACTCCATCCCAGGACCCTGGAATCATGACCTGAGCCAAAGGCAGACAGATGCTCAGCCAACTGAGCCACCCAGGCATCCCCAAAGTAATAAATTTTAAACCGATGTTTTTGTAATAAATTTTAAACCAATGTTTTTGTGGATAGATTTCAGGGAGCCATTAATGTTTAATTTCTTTGTGGTAGAATGCTTCGATACCAGATCTATTTATTTGAAGAGACGAGCTAGAAGGATATAAAGTTAAAGCCAGTATAAGGAATAATTATTAGCTTGTGCCATGGCTCTTCTGCCTTTAACAAATGCTTCTAAGGTATCATTGTTCTGGACATGGTACCTGGAAAACAATCCTTTCTTTAGACAGTGATTACGGTCATGCTACTGAGGACCTTTTTGTTTCATAATGTGCTTGAAGCAATGTAAAATATAGTGGTAGAAAAATTTTTAAAAGTCAATGGATAGTTTATTCTCATTTGTAGATAAGCAGTAGATAAATGTTAAGTTTGATAATGACAAACATACTTCAAAACTTAAACCTTTTTCTTTTTTGTCTTTTTCTTCTCTAAATTCTGTTATTCCCCCTTGCCCCAAAGAGAGACTGGAGGCTTTTGTGGTATCCTTTGAATGGCAGGTTGAATAGTTCATACCTCATTTGGTAACAGCCATTTGTAGACTTTTAAGTTGTTAGAGGGAAATGCTTGAGCCTGTGGTTTAGGAAGAGCCTGTTGGGAAGATGAATCTTTCCACAGTTGTGGGATGTGTGAGAAGTAAAGAGGGCTTGAACTAGAGTAATTGAAGAGGGAATGAACAACTGGAGAATAATTTGTATATTGCAACTCCAGTGATGTTGGAGATGCAGCCTACAAGTTGGCGCTAGTACTATGGCTAGAGAGATAGGAAAGAATCAGAGTTGTGAGTCTGAAGAGTCTAAGCAGGTACGTATTACTTTAGGCCTGATGCTTAGGAGTAAAGTCCGGTTTAGCGAAAAGAATTTGGGGAATCATTCTCATAGAAGTTACTGTTTGAGCTGATACTAAAGTACTGATATTTCCATGAGTAAGAATAAATACGGAATAGAAAATTCTGAGGGGGGAAAAATCTCACAGGAACTGCTTTAATTTTAGGATGATATTTGGCTAAATTGCATTATCTTTCCACCTTTTCTTTTTTTTAAAAGTCGTATTAGAAAAACACTTTGAGAAAGTGCAGAGGGGAGTGCCTAAAACATAGTAGGTGCTTAAAAAATACTTGTTGAATGAATAAATGTAATTAGTCTGGATATAAGAGCTTATAGGGGAATAAATGGGCACATTGTGGAGAATTTTGAGCTATGGTATAATGCCATCCCCCCCCGCGCCCGGCCACAGGGTTATGGCTGGGACCAGATTAGAGAATAGAACTTAGAATATCTTGAACTTTTAAAATGTTCTGTGAGATCTATTTCTGAGGAAGTGAAAGAAGTTCATCAAGTAAGGTTGTAAGTTTCTAGTCTAATTTGAAAGCATATATTCTTTACTTCTTTTCTGCTAAGACATTATGTGTAAGTATTTTGAAAGTTGAAAGTATTCTCATGTTTTTATATCTGTATGTAAACTTTTTTGCCTGTACTTTTTCCTCTGCCTGATGACATCTTTCGCACTTTCTCAGTCCCTTTCTTCCTGTGAATCAGTTGCTACTCATCTTGAAGTTTCCATTTAGCCATCACTTTTTTTTTTAGGAAGTTTATTCTAAAATCCTAAGACTGATGTTTTTCTTTATGCCCCCACATTCTGGTACTTACTGGACTAGATTGCAGTTGTCTGTTTTGTCTGTATTCTCCACTAGATCATAAATTTCTGTGTCCACAATGGTGTTCATTGTTTTCTATCCTGTAGCACGATGCTTGGCCATTGTTTGTTGGAGATAAGTAAATAAAAGGCAATCTTAGACTAAAGTGTGCTTTTTTAACCTACAGATTCATTGTTTTAAACATCTGTCTTAAAATACAGCTTAAGAAATGTTTTAGGTGCAATAGGTAGCCACTGACTAACCATTACCTCCAAAGTTTTAGAATGATCATTGGAAATTAAACAGTGTTTCTTTTTTACATAAAGGATTGCTTCAAGGTGGTTTCGACTATGTTGCAGCAAGATGGCCACCAAGTCATTTCCTCCTGTTGTTTTTCATGAACTCAGTTACGGTTATGACATTGTAATTGTTGAGGTTCTAAGAAAAACTCAACCATAAGAATTAGGAGTTTTTGAGGAATGAAATTAAACAAAAGTGATTGACCATGGAGGTAGGAATTTGTTAGCCTCCTGCTGGTAGGTATTACACCTTTTCTTTTCTTCCTCCTCTCTTTTCCTCATTTTTCCTTCTGCCACTTTTTAAAAAAATTTTTGAACATGTTTGATTAGTGCATAACGTTTTTGGAGAGGGTGTGGCTTTTTCTGCTCTTCCCTCTCTGTTATCTAGGGTAAAGGGAGTTAAGGGTAATAAGAACGAGGCTATCTTAGTTGAGTGCCTTTTAATATAAACTTTTGCCTATGTAAACATTGTGCTTGTTCCCATCTTTCCTATATTAGTCTTTCAGCAGACTGAATTTTTGGTGGGTGGGTCACATAGCAGTGCTTTTCTTTTCTTTTAAAGATTTTATTTATTTATTTGACAGAGAGAGATCACAAGTAGGCAGAGAGGCAGGCAGAGAGAGAGAGAGAGGAGGAAGCAGGCTCCCGGCTGAGCAGAGAGCCTGATGCGGGACTCGATCCCAGGCTTAAACCACTGAGCCACCCAGGCACCCAGCAGTGCTTTTCTTAAGAAATACTTTCAGGGTTAAAACCTCTTGGACTCTGTAAATATGCACTTGGAACAAAAGGAAATAGAATTTCTACGCTTGGTTTGAGTTACTTTGCTCTGAGATACATAACTAAATACATGATATTTTCCTGAACACATGAATATACTCAAGATACCTAACACATACACGTAAGCATTACATACACCTACCATTTACATAAGCAGTTTTTCCTCAGGTTTAAGTGGTTTAGTTGGTCTAGAGTGAGGACATTTGAGGAGTCTTACAGGGGTATATTAAACCTGTTGCGCTTATTAGTCTAGTGGTTGTTCGAATGAATTTACTAGTGACCAAACTTTAATCTCTCTGCATTCACTTTTCTTAACCATCAGCTCAGACTGAATGACTGTAAGAACTCTGTTGAAAGGAAATATGGGGGCTTTAAGGGATGTATGCTAGTTTTAGCAAATCTTTTGTGTCATACGACCTTGAAATAACCAGTTCAATTTCAGAAAGGACAAACATGTATAAGAAAATCTGATTAGCATCTTTGAGAATTACAAAAAACACTTTCAGAGTTTGTAATATGGTCAGACACAGAATCCCAGGTGATTTAGGTGACAGAAGAGATTTCTTGGCAAGTAGGTATCTGCATATACATTTCTGTGTAAGAACTCTGGTGCCTGTCAGTGAAGAGGAAGAGCATTGTGGAAAGTAAAAGTGAACTGGGAACTTCAATTTAGTTTCCTTTTTAAAAGGAAGTATGTTGATGGTGACACTTTTTATTGTTTTTTACTATAGTAGACAGTTTCCATTTAGGAATGTCAGGTTAGTTTTAAGTAATTGTATAGTTTGAATGAAGTATCTGTCTATATTCACTGCCAGGTGGTATCTCATTACATAGATTTCTGCATTATTTTCCTGTCGGGAGAGACAAACTAAAAGCACAAAAGCCTCTATAAGACCCCTCAAAAGTCTTTTACCAATATACAATATGACGTTATAAATATAAACAATTAATGTTATTTCAAGTTTAAAAGTAATATGATTTCTGGGGCGCCTGGGTGGCTCAGTGGGTTAAAGCCTCTGCCTTCAGCTCAGGTCATGATCCCAGGGTCCTGGGATCTAGCCCCACATTGGGCTCTCTGCTCAGCGGGGAGCCTGCTTCTTCCTCCTCTCTCTCTCTGCCTGCCTCTCTGCCTACTTGTGCTGTCAAATAAATAAATAAAATCTTAAAAAAAAAAAGTAATATGATTTCTGCAACTTGTCCAACTTGTCTCTTTTATTTATTGTTGACTTTTTAAAATATATAACATCATCTTGGATGGTATGATATCTTAGATAAACTGATTATGTAGTTTCTATTGAAATCAAGGGACTCTGTATCTGCCTGTAAGTTTTCTCAACTTTAAGAAACAAAACGAAGAACATTGTGGGGGGAAAAGCGAGGAAAACTGAGAAACAAAATGTTAGCTATAGAGAATAAACTGATGATTGCCAGAGGTGTGGTGAGCCAGGGGATGAGTGGGATGGGAGAAATAGGTGATGGGGATTAAGGAGTACCCTAGTGATGAGCACCAGGTGACCTATGAAGTATTGAATCACTATATTGTATACCTGAAACTAATATTGCACTGTATGTAACTAACTAGAATTTAAATGAAAACTAGGGGAAAAATAAAAAAAAAACTGGGGGAAAAATTACGAGGCTAGCTGAGAAAAATACATTATACTTATTAAATTTCCTATTTTCTTTTCCCTACCTCCTTAAAAGAAAAAGTAGGGGTACTTTACTTTCAAATAGGAGAACATTAGATACTTAATAAAGTGCTATATTTGCAACATTTAAGTCACAGTATCTCAAATGAATACTTTCTTCCTCATTCCTCCAAAGAACATATCCACTGGAGAAAGAATGGGGCTCTTAGAGGGTTTTCTTCTGGAGTTGCCAGGAGAAATGAAGAATTTCTAGTGTGTGAACACAATGGCATCGCCAGACCCACTTAATATGTATGATCTGTAATGTTCAAAAGAATTTTGGGAAAAGAAATTTTCTCTTAAAAACAAGGATTTTGGGGCACCTGGTGGCTCAGTGGGTTGAGCCTCTGCCTTCAGCTCAGGTCATGATCTCAGGGTTCCTGGGATGGAGCTCCACATAGGGCTCTCTGCTCAGCAGGGACCCTGCTTCCCCCACCCTCTCTCTGCCTGCCTACTATGTGATCTCTTTCTGTGTGTCTGTAAAAGAAATAAATAAAATCTTTTTTTTTAAAGATTTTATTTTTTTATTTATTTGACAAGTGAGATCACAAGCAGGCAGAGAGAGAGAGAGCGAGAGAGAGGGAGAGAGGTGGAAGCAGGCTCCCTGCTGAGCACAGAGCCTGATGTGGGGCTGGATCCCAGTACCCCAGGATCATGACCTGAGCCGAAGGCAGAGGCTTTAACCTACTGAGCCACCCAGGTGCCCCAGAAATAAATAAAATCTAAAAAAAAAAAAAAAAAAAAAAAAACAAACACAAAGATTTCACAGATACAAAGATTGGTTTCTGTGGTTGTCTTTCCAGATTTTGCTGGAAGGTGAAACAAGACTGGGGAATGGAAGGTAATTGGAGCTTAGGTGATCTACAAATTAATCATCCATTAGGCCACAGTCATAAAATTGGGATTTTCATTGATGAAATTGTATTAATCTGTCCTGTAGTCTTTCATATGTATATATAATTTTATATGTATTATTTAATCTAATAACAATATCAAGCCAGCTTCTATGAGGTAGATACTGTCATTATATGCCTTTAATAGAGGAGAAAACTGAGGCTCAGAAATTAAGTCATTGCCCCCACTTGCAGAGCGAGGTGGCAGAGCTACAATTCAAACAGAAGCAGGGTGCCTCCAGAGTCTTCATCATTATGCAATTATAGCCTATGTAGTAGTATTTTTATATTTTTCTTTGAAGGAGTTTAGGACAATATGTAATTTATTCTGAGGCTGAGATGGAGATTGTTTCCCATATTTCGTAAGTGATGATGATAAGGTAACAAAATGTAGAGGCTTGACAAGAGTCGTGGAGGTTTCTTGTTAAGTCTTCATCTTACCAGTTGGTTTAGCCTCTTCTGAAGATGTTTGGGAGTTGTGGGTGTAGCCATCTTTCTTTGAGCTCTGTCAATCTCAGTTATTTTCATATAATTTTTAGACCTGGCTAGAAGTCCTCAAAGATCAGAACTTGTTTATTACTGACACTGAAGTAGAATTCTTTTTTTTTTTTTTTTAACATTGGTAGGGAGTTCGAACTAGACTTCTAAAGTTTTTTTCCAGCATTATACTTTATGATTTGACACTTCTTCCTTCATTCAACAAATGCTTTTAAGATTAATATTACTATGCGCCAGGTATATCCTGAGAAGTTAAAATTGCCGTAACTGTAATAAGCAGAGTAACAAATTTACTTTGGTTAATGGTGACCATAGATAATTGGTAGTCTCATGTTGCACTCAGAATATCTTCATACCCCAATACAATACCAGTTATTCTGTGTTCCTTAGAGGTATTTTAGATTCAGTTGCATTTCTTGTTGTAGTGGTTGTTGTTTTTTAACTTAGTTGAAAACTGTCACCAGCAAAACTACTCTTAACGAGATATAATAAGACTTTGATTTTAAAGATTGTCAAGAAATAGTGGGAATGATTAGATTTTTTTCATTTCCTTGTTCTGTTGCTACTGTACTATGTGTACAAAGTGTAGCATTTTTATTAAATGAATCTTAAACTGATATCCACTAGGGGCATATCTACTCTAGGGGAGTTCACATCTTTGGTATGAGGGTATGTTTTGAGAAGCCATATTCCACATTATTTTTTTTAATATAAAATGAATTTTATTACAAATTTCAGAAAGTTAAAGTAGTAGTTTTTTTGTTGTTGTTGTTTGTCTGGTTTTTTGGCCCCTGGGGTTAAATAGAATCTGTAATGATTCTCAGTGACAAATTGTCATCTTAAGTATTCTGAATTTCCTTGTAGACGAAATTTTAGGTTTATCAAAAAGTTCATGGGTTAAAAAAGGGTTGAGGGACATTGTTTTAAAGACCCAAGGACTAGTGCTCAGTCGATATAGGGCGTAGATTCTATAAATCTGTGAAGTACTTCAAGCAAATCATAGCACATTGGAATTGTGATCTAAAATACTCATTCTAGCTGTGTATCATGATGCTATGTACATTTATAATAAAATTATTTTGCCAAGCATGTTGCTGATATTTTTTATTTCCAAGTTTTTAAATGGGATAAAGAATTGCATATTGTAACATCTTACTTGAAGTGCTTTTCATGCTTTAATAATACATTTAAAATAGCTGTACAGATACATTAAAAATATTCTTGTAAGTATGATTCACTTTAATTTCAAATTAACAGTAGAGATAATTCAGGAAAGTCTGAGTTTTGATTAAAACAATTCAGTTTTTTTGTTTGTTTTGTTTTGTTTTGTTTTTGGTAGAACAGCCAGTGACTTTTAACAGTGGAATTCTAACATTAGAGGATCTGACTCAACTGTATCTGTGCTCATCCAGCCTATTACTGGATTACTTAAAGTCAGTTTATAATCATAATAAATAATTAACTTTTTTTTTTTACTGTAGTTGACGTACAGTGTTACATTAGTTTTAGGTATACAGCACGGTGATTTGACAGATTTATACAATATGCTGTATTCACCACAAGTGTATCTACCATCTGTCACCATAGATTTCTAGTACAATATCATTGACTGTATTAATTATGCTGTGCCTTTTGTTCCCATGACTTACTCATTTCATAACTGGAAGCTTGTATCTCCCACTCCCCTTCACCTGTTTTGCCTGTCCCTGACCCGCCTCACCCCTTTGGCAGTCTTGGTTCTCTGTATTTACAGGTCTGAGTCTCTGGGTTTTTTTGTTTGTTCGTTTTGTTTTATTTTGTTTTTCATTTTTTTAACTTAAATAATTAAAAAGTAAAAATAAAAAATGATGAATTGACATGTTTGCATCATGTGTTTGAAGCTTAATGAGCTTTTGACATAAAGGGAATTACTAGTATTCAAGAAGCAGAGTTTGTTTAAAATCTGTCTTAGGGGCGCCTGTGTGGCTATCCTCAAGCATCTGCCTTCAGCTCCTGTCATGATCCCAGAGTTCTGGGATCAAACCCGAATCTCATCAGGCTCCCTGCTGAGTGGGAAGCCTGCTTCTCCCTCTCCCACTCTTGTGTTCCCTCTCTTGCTGTGTGTCTCTCTCTGTCAAATAAATAAATAAAATCTTCAAAAAAAAAAAAATAAAGTCTGTCTTAAACTGAATACCTGTGTTAAAGCCAGAATCTTACAGAAAGTACAGAGCTAAAAACTAAAAAATCACAAATACATCTTTTATATATCAGTAAAAGGTTTTAGTCAAGTATTTATTATAAATGAGTGATTGTGTAACACCTCATGGCCTTTTGTATCATCTCATGGTCGGTTCACAAGATGGAGATTAAATGAAATTTTAAAATCTTGACATTTGGGTAAAACAGCAGAAATCTAGCAGATAGAAAGTACATAAAAATAGGAGTTTTGCTTATAATTGTTTTTAATTTCTGTCTCTTCACTGTGTAAATCTGCTCTGTGGCATAGCTTCATTGCTTTAGGCAATAAATAATGTACCAATTTTGTATTCTAAGGACATGTCCCATGTATTTTCACAACTAAGTAAATTTCTAAATAAACTTTTTTTTTTTTTTTTTTTTTTTTTTTTAATTTTATTTATTTGACAGCGAGAGACAGGAGATCACAAGTAGGCAGAGAGGCAGGCAGAGAGAGAGAGAGAGGGAAGCAGGCTCCCCGCGGAGCAGAGAGCCCGACGCGGGACTCGACCCCAGGACCCCGAGATCACGACCCGAGCCGAAGGCAGCGGCCCAACCCACTGAGCCACCCAGGCGTGGTGACTTTTAAAATCTCTATTTTTATTACCTTTTAAAGATTTTATTTATTTGAGAGAGTGGACATGAGTTGGGGGAGATGGACAGAGGGAAAGAGAGAAGCAGATTCTGCACTGAGCAGGGAACACAATAGAGGGCTCCATACCAAGACCCCAGGATCATGACCTGAGCTGAAGGGAGACACTTAACCTACTGAGCCACCTTGGCGCCCCTCTGAGTAAACTTTGTCCTGATCATATATGCTTCAATTTTACCTCATCAAAGAACTTTGAATCATCATAAGTCTAAACTTTTACTTTCACATTTAAGAAAAGAGAAAACAGTTCTTGAAAGTTAAATTTACTTGTTAGTAGCCTTAAATATAATGTTTGAACTGAAATTAGAATTTTAGAAGAATGCAGTGTTGATTGTTCTTTGCCTTCTTCCTCTAATACTAACAGTTTATAATTATGTTTTTCCTATTAAGCTGAAGCTTTGTGATTAAATTTTTCATTATTTCATTTCAGTCTTATGCATAAACTTCAAATAAGTGAAAATTCTTTTGATAACTTATCTTTTTTTAAAAAAATAAACTAATGAGTCAAGAATAGTTAGCTTTCCTTACAGCAAGCTTAAAAAAATAGGAGATTTATAAAAATAGTCACAAGACTATAATAGTTTTGACTATTGACTTATGGCTTGATATTAATATATCAGTGCAATATGAATGGTTTATTGTTTTCTGTGAGTGTTTCAAGAAAGATTACAAGTATCAAGGATGAGTTGGGATGACTAACATATTGAAGGTATAAAAATATTTCATAACAATTACTTTGTAGAACTATTACCATGGCCATGTGAAGGTTCCAGTATGTTTCTAATTATGCTTCTGTTTATATTAATCCATGAGTCTTTTATAGGCATAAATTGGTAGCATGGGTGATGCTAGAATTATAACCAGTCATTTAAGAAGATTATCTGATAATATGGTTGGTAGAACATATTTAAAGTGAGAGTAAGAAAGTTAAAGGGACAAAGATATTACTTATTTCCCACATGTTTGTTAAATAGATTTGAAGAATTAAGATCAGATATGTGGTTATGGAGTAAATAATCTTAAAAACCAAAGGGAATAATCAGCTTCATGTTGAAATAGGAAATTAGAACACTAGGCTTTTGAAAGTGTCATTCTATTTTCCTGTTCTAGGGCACAGATACTGAAATGGAATAATAGTTTTATTTTTTTACAGGTATCATGTACCTTGCTTGTTATGTCAAGTGATATACTTAGGATCTTTAGCATAGAGAGAGGTAGTAATTGTTTCCATATGTCCATCATATTCTTACTTTTCTAAATAAAGATTTGATTGTAATAACTGCTTATATCTTGACCAGATAGACAGTCCTGGAGGTAGAAGATGGACAGAAATGGAAGAGGTTCATATGTGAGATGATTAGCCCTGAGTTTATAGAAAAAATTAAAAACTGAGTAAATGATTTTTTTTTTTTTTGAGAGACTGAGAAGTTAAAAACAATTGAGTTAAAATTGGAATAATCTACCAAGAGTAAAAGGTAAATGTTTAAGTTATACTTAGGTATTTGAAACCTCTAGTAGTAAGTTTTTCAACTACCACTATTAATTTTATAGTTGCTGTTTGTATTTTAATCACAACTCTTTTTTCCCTCAGGTGGTATCATGGAAAACTTGATAGAACTATAGCCGAAGAACGCCTAAGGCAGGCAGGGAAGTCTGGCAGTTACCTTATAAGAGAGAGTGATCGGAGGCCAGGGTCCTTTGTACTTTCATTTCTTAGCCAGACAAATGTTGTCAACCATTTTAGGTAAGTCTTTATTTCTAATATGAGGCTAAATAATATAGTGACTTTGCTGTAGTGTTCTTAAATATACCTGCTTTAATAAGGATGAATGTTTCATTGATATTTAAATGATGGGGAAAGTGATTTGTTTTCAATTATGTGATTTAATCAGAAGATTATAGAGTAGATATTATTGAATGATTGTTTTTTTGTTTAAAAATATTATTGGGCACTACAGTGCTAATCTCTAATTACCTCTTTTAAAGTATAAATAATTATGAAGAAACTTTGAGTGGTAAAGCAGAAATAAAGGAAATGTGTATTTTTAGACTACAGAGTAACAAAATATAGGAAACAAAGAGTCAAGATGTGTGCCCTCTAATTCATTTTGCTTCACTGTTCTGAAATTTCTTTGCAAACATTCATGTCAAAGGTATGTAGATTTTTCAAGTACAGATGCCAAAGTCTGCATGAATATACATATCTATATTATTGTCTTCTATTTCATTTTTATGGGAGACATTGAAAAAAAAATCATATATTGCCTATCATGGTAACTGATAAATGTATATACGCCCTTGACTTTCAGATTTTAAGATAAGTTGTAAGAGTACTTTATACTGCACATAGAATGTGGAATTATTATAATACTCTAAATATTTTTAGATCTGTAAGCTACTTTTAGCCAGAGAAACTTATTAAAATTGATGTTTAGTCTTAAATATGAACAGTGAGCAGAGGTATCTGAAGATGGATTTATCAATATTGCAGTGAATTATGTAATGGGGTTTGTAAGTCAGATATGTATTTCATATCTATCACATGTATGCGTATGTAATTTTAGAAGTAACCTTAGGTAAATTTGCATTGGCAGATATTAGTAAGTGGTATTTTAATATAAGGATATAGTTTAAGGAAGAATTGACAATTAGGGATGTATAATTTCTTTAGAAATTGGTCTCTAAAATTGGCTCTGAAGGTTTTTGTTATACTGTATTTTTTTCCTGTACAAATAGGATTATTGCTATGTGTGGAGATTACTACATTGGTGGAAGACGTTTTTCTTCACTGTCAGACTTAATAGGTTATTACAGTCATGTTTCCTGTTTGCTTAAAGGAGAAAAATTGCTTTATCCAGTTGCACCACCAGAGGCAAGTAAAATTTAAATACAGTATTTTTCAAAAATTTATAATTTCACTTTACTAATGAGGTTAGCTCTTGTTCAGTTTCTTATGGTATTTATTAAAATTTAAGAAATATGTGTTGTTTTAAATTTTAATTCTGGTTGTACTGTCAGCAAAACTGATATCCTTTTCAAAAAAAGAAAAATTTTCAGTAAGTTTGTATTTAAGTTGCTAGATTTTTTTTTAAATTAATACTGTATGATGATAGCTTAACAAATATTTTTAAGTGAATGAGCAGTAATGACTGATAACATAGTACTAATCCTGCAGTTGCTGCAAGATTCTGAAACGCCTTTTAAATCATCAGAGAAAAGTTAATTTATATGTTCCATGTAGTTCATTTAAAATTAAATGGCTACTCATATTACTTGATAAAATCATTGGTTATACAGCTAAAAGAATTTAAAAAAAAATCAGAAATAAGAGTATTTCTAGGCTTTGAGTATTTAGAACCTTACTAAAAACAATTTGAGTGATCCTGTGTTCATAATGTGGATTTTTGTTGTTTTAAACTTTATGTGAATATACCTAATTTGACTTTGACATAAAAAGGTTATTTATCTTCTGTAAATCTTTTTTTTCTTATTACTAGCCAGTAGAAGATAGAAGGCGTGTTCGAGCCATTCTACCATACACAAAGGTTCCAGACACTGATGAAATAAGGTATTTTAGACTGTATTCTCATTTATAGGCATTTGAAATAGGCATTTGACAGACTTTGAAAACTTAACTACTCTTGCGCTGGGAAGGTCTTGGACGTTGAGGAAATAGCATGTAGCAGGCTAGCAGGTACCTGTAGTATTGAGTTCATCATTCCTGTACTTCTGTGTTTGGCTTGTTTGTTCAGCGGGCACCTGGGTGGCTCAGTGGATTAAGCCGCTGCCTTCGGCTCAGGTCATGATCTCAGGGTCCTGGGATCGAGCCCCACATCGGGCTCTCTGCTCCGCAGGGAGCCTGCTTCCTCCTCTCTCTCTGCCTGCCTCTCTGCCTACTTGTGATCTCTCTCTCTGTCAAATAAATAAATAAAATCTTTAAAAAAAAAAAAGTTTTAAGAATATGGATTTGGATCAGAGTGGCTGGCCACAGTGAAGATGACAGGTGAAAAAAATTCAGATTTTATTAGGCTGTCTTTGACAATGTAAGGATAATTGTTATATTCTGTACTCTATATTACTCCATGGCATCTATGTCTCAACTGTAATTTGTACATAAATGATGACTAAACTTCTATTTTACGTGATGAGTGAATGGTTTAAGTGTGGCATAGAACTACAGAACATGATTATTTAAAAATTATTTTTATATAATTTGATTTATATATAACTTATTATTATTATTTTAAAGATTTTATTTATTTATTTGAGAGACAGAGATCACAAGTAGGCAGAGAGGCAGGCAGAGAGAGAGGGGAAAGCAGGCTCCCTGCTGAGCAGAGAGTGCGATGGGGGGGTTCCATCGCAGGACCCTGGGATCATGACCTGAGCCGAAGGCAGAGGCTTTGACCCACTGAGCCACCCAGGGGCCCCAGCTTATTTTTATTATTTTTGTATAACCTGATGTTTGATAATCAGTAAATTATCAGTGTCTTCCTATAAGCTACTTTGCAATAGAAAATTTGTTTATTACTGGTAAATGTTTACTGATTCTGGTATACAGCTTCTCACTGAAGTCAACAGCAGCATTTAAAACAGTAACTTTAGGAGGTACTGCAGTTTCTGGAAATGTGGTATTTTAAAAAATAAAGATTCAAATATCTGGAATCTCAGAATAAGGATTCTGTTTTTATATGATTGTCCACAAAATAACAGCTTCTCATTTAGTTTTTATTGGCATACCTTTATTTGTGATCTAAGCAGGAAAAGCCAGTGAAAGAAAGGGAAGGAATGAATTGTATACAATAAAGAACAACAGTGGTAAACTACCAGTTGAGGAATTTTGAATAACTTGTAAATTCCTAGTATATCCTCTAGGACAGCAGTGCTCAAAGTGTGATCCGTGTAACCTTGGGGATCCTTGAGATCCATTTAGAGAATTCAAGAGAGCAGAGCTGTTTTCTTGATAAGACTAAGATAAAGTTTGCCCTTTTCACTGTGACATTTACACTGATGGTACAAAAGCAACAAGCAGTGAAAGTATTAGTGTCTTAGCACAAATCAAGGCAGTGGTAGCAAAGTGTACTGTTCTTCATGCCACACACTTGGAAGTAAACAGTACAAAAGTTTCCCCTCAAATTTCTTGATGAGATCATAAAAGGTACTTTTCTAAATCTCAATCATTTTAGTATTCTGTATGGTGAATACCTTTTTAATCTTCTGGGAGATGAAGAAAACTGGTGCCTCTTTTTAATATTCTGTGTGATGAAATGGGAAATACGCACAAAATCTTGAGGAGAGCAGTGAGTTGAGAGCCGAGCTAGCTTCTGCTTTTGTGCATACCATTTGTGCTTAAGACTCACAGGCAAACTATCCAACAATGGTTACTCAGGCCAGAGTATTTGACCTTCTTTTTTTCTTTTAAGGAGTGAGTCTGTTACTTCAGGGGAAATGAGTGGCAGTATTTGTTGCCAGTGACAAAATTTGAGCTTGCAAGCAAAAATGAAAATTTTGGAAACTGCTGTCAGGAGTTTCACAGCTTCCCACACAGTCCCTGATTTTTCTGATGAGATTGGTGGTGATATTAAAGAATGTGACATTTTGATTGTGTAAAATGTACTTATATCTGGGTGATCTGCATAGCTCAGTGAACCAGTATCTTCTAAATGATCGAAGCATGCTGTTAAAGAATTATGTCTGGGTAAAGGTCCATTCAAAGTGCAAGCTGGACAAATAGATCATACTGAAATGGGGTACAGAAAGCTCATTGATGCAGTTTTCGATTCCTTAATACAACTAACCTTCAAGTACCAATTGTTGAGTTTTTCATAGCATAGCTATAATTATCTGAGAGGCTATTAAAATACTCACTCCTTTCACAGCTACAAATTTTTGTGAAACCAGATTTTTCTTCATATACTTCAAACAAAAAAAAAATTGAAAAAACAGATTGAATGTAGAAAGAAAAGAATCTGGCTGTTTACAATTAAGCCAGATGTTGAGAGTTGCAAAAATGTAAAACAATATTCTCACAAAACTTGTAAAAAATAATAATTTTTTTTTAAAGATTTTATTTATTTATTTGACAGAGATCACAAGGAGACAGAGAGGCAGGCAGAGAGAGAGAGGAGGAGGAAGCAGGCTCCCTGCTGAGCAGAGAGCCCAATGTGGGGCTCGATCCCAGGACCCTGGGATCATGACCTGAGCTGAAGGCAGAGGCTTTAACCCACTGAGCCACTCAGGTGCCCCCCAAAATAATAATTTTTTATATTCTTTATGTTACTGTGTGATGGGGTATATTTTTTTTAAAAACATTTATATTTTAAATTCCAATATGGTAAATATTAATAGATAAAAATATAAATAAAGGTTTTTTAGGGTATCAATTTTTAAGTATATAAAGGAGTCCTGAGAGACCTTCAGAACTGCCTACTACTGGTTTAGGAAGATGAAAATTTAAACATGTATAGGAATATATAAGTTTTAATTTGATCATATAAATATATGTGAATGTATGAGTCCTTAAAAATTTGTACATATCTGTGAAGTTTTTGTTTTGTTTTGTTTTAGGTAAAAACATCTGAAGATTAATGAGACTTAATAAGGCATTTTAACTTTTATTTGGGAAAAATGCAAAATAAAGAATGTTATGATTATATTGTTATAACCTTTTTAAATATTTTGTTATAACAAATGATTATATTGTTATAACATATTGTTATAACCTTTTTATTTTAAATTTTTTTGTTTGCATCACATATTTAGTGTTCTAGCAACAACATAAGTCAAATTTAAAAAAATTCTCTTCTGGGGCGCCTGGGTGGCTCAGTGGATTAAGCCGCTGCCTTCGGCTCAGGTCATGATCTCAGGGTCCTGGGATCGAGCCCCGCATCGGGCTCTCTGCTCCACGGGGAGCCTGCTTCCTCCTCTCTCTCTGCCTGCCTCTCTGCCTACTTGTGATCTCTCTCTCTGTCAAATAAATAAATAAAATCTTTAAAAAAATAAAAAATAAAAAAATTCTCTTCTGACTTTTTTTTTTTGATCAAGAAATGAAGCTTATCACTTCTCATTTCTGTATTTTTGTCCATATATACTATTCTTTTACTCAAAATTATCTTTTTTATTTTTATTTTTTTTTCATAATTTTTTTTTAATGTAGTTATTTAGGAGAGTGATTCTAGAAAGAAGTAGTTTATTTGGTTAAGTAGTAATGTCTCCTGCCAGTCAGCTAATGAAATATTGGTCACTGTTAACAAGGGTTGTAGAACCAAGATAGAATGCAGTATTACGTACTCATCCAAATAGAAATCATCTGAAGTGTTGTGTATAAGTTTTTAGTCTTGAACCTGTCCAGGAAACAGTGAAGCTTGAGATATTCTGGTGGAAAACAGTTTTCAGAAGTATGAAAAGAGATTACTTAATGGAACTTTGGTTTGTGAAATTTAGAGGAAACTTGTTTAAAAAATATGCGATGTGAATATAGATAGAGGGTTAATAGCAGCAGCCAGTCAATCTTGAAACTTTGAACGCTGGGAGGCATTCATTCAGGCTTAAAATGAAGCGTTCAGCGAATTACTGATGTTGAAAAATGGCATCAGTATAAAACTTACTCCTCCTGCAATTTTGTGGAGGTTGAAAACGTATAGGTTCCAAGGAAAAGAAACTAGTTTGTGTATGCATCTCTCTACTCAGAAATTGTTAACAAAAAAGAGCATGCATGCATTCTCCTATCCTTTGATACCACTTTCAGAGAAAGAGTGCTTGCTATGTTGTATCATGGATGTGTTAAGTGAATTAAATAAACATTAATGATTTTTATGAGAAAAATGTTGATTTTCATAAACATCTGCTGAAAAGTCTAATTGTGCTTACTTAAAAGTTTTTCTAAAGTAGCTGTATCTTGTGTATAGGTAATGAGCGAATTATATTATGATTTTATAACTTACATCTGAAAGAGTAATTACATGGAAGCTTAAATTTTTAAATTCAGTTTTCTTAGAGTTATAGCCTAAAACCTATAATACATATATAATTACTGTTTACACAAATTTTAATTTGAATTTAAGAGTAATCCAATAATGTAGATAGTGCAGATACCATTATTAAATCCATTTTACAACACGAGGGAATAAGATTCAGATTGTTAAGTGTCTTCAGAGCTTTATATTTAGGTGATGCCAAAAAACAGGACAAAAATCCAGGGTATTTGACTTTAATTTCTTGCATTTCCAATATCATATTATCTCTGTAGTATGGTACATGATTACTCAAATTTCCATAAAATTTTAATTCAATTTTAATAACTTCATAATTGCTATTTTCAGTTTCCTAAAAGGAGATATGTTTATTGTTCATAATGAATTAGAAGATGGATGGATGTGGGTTACAAATCTACGAACAGATGAACAGGGTCTTATTGTTGAGGACCTAGTGGAAGAGGTGGTAAGTTTTGTTCTTCTCCTATCACTCTCAATTTTAAATATTCCGTACATTTTTGGAACTTATCTGTAATCAGGAGAAATTAGTAATGAAACTTTTTAAAATTAAAAATGTCAATTCCCTAGAACAAATAATTTTTCATTAAAATGTATTTATTGTGGTCAAGGTTATTTATTTGTAAAGAGGATAACTAAGCCAGCATTTTTGAATCTTTAACTGTTAATTTTCTGAAAGTTTTTTTTTTCCAAAAGTTTTTATGAATTTCTAAGAATTAAAAAAAAAGGTTACCATTTATGCCTATTTGTATCTCCTTTTGTCTTCTTAGTGGTTTTCCTCATAAATGAGGATATGAAAAAATGATTACGGAATCTGAATCAAATAAGGTTGCACATGTTTGCTTTCAGAATCTTTATCTCCCAAATATATGTATAATTTTCTAGTAACCTTAGCAAAACTTAATTTTTACCACGTTTCTACATTTCCAGTATTCCCATTTTTATTGTCGCCACATAATACAACATCAGTAGCCCTGTCACAGTGTCGATAATTGTGTTTTTTTGATAGCAGGTCTGCTTTCATGTAGCATTTGCATTTCAGACATACCAGTATCACTGAATCTTTTTTTTTTTTTTAAGTAGCCCTGAATCTTATCAAATATATCACAGTTTTGGAGTTCATCCTTTTTGGATATGGATTTGTTTAGCGTGATGGAATTGTTTCCTTTATCTTTCACAACCCTCAGAGCTACTGTTTTTAAATTATGTCATGAACTTGATAATATTCTGTGCTTTGATTATTTTCTGGGAAGATTGCAGTGGAGAACATTTTTCTTTGTTATTAATTCTCTTGATTAATAGATCTTGATATGTAGAAGTAAAACATAACTGAGGAAAAGTAGAGGGCAGTTGAGGAAATGGTATGATACATTGCATACAAATAGTTACTTAGTGGAAGACCTGGGATTGGAACTCCTAATTCCTAGGTTAGTATTTGGTAATTTACAGTAGGGAGAGATATTTTTTTTCAATGTAGGCCAGAAGTGTTCAAACAGAAGAATCTTACTGTGTTGATTACTACAGAATTTCTTAGTTAAAACTTTTTTATGTTGGATTTTTTTTCTCCTGCTGTAATACCCTATCCATATTTTTCTGATTATTTAAAGAATTTAGAGTATAGTTTAACTTTCTCCAGCTCTTGGGATTCTGGATCAAATTTAATAAGATAAACCTTAAGAAGAATTAAGTGAAAGTTATCCGATGAGTACAGGGGGAAAAAAAGCCCAATTTAACATAAGGATACATAACATAAATAAAAGGAAAAAAAATAAGAGAACAAATTAATGAGTAAGTATGAATGAACAGTGTGATGTGGCTGCTAAAAAGGAATATAGTCATACTTTGAATTAATAGTAGATAATTCCAAGTTAGAATTAATGAACAATTTTTACTCTAATACTTAAAATAAGTTTTCATAATGGTCTTCATTGGAGCCTAGTGATTCCTTGTAGCTTGAAAAGCCATTTGCAGATTGTCTAGATTTCAGACATTAGGTTGGTGGTTGGATTTAAGGATTTTCCCACTCTGAAATTCTAATTACTGTTCTTCAAGTACATGTCTACTTTTATGCTTTAAATCTAGAATCTAAGCTTTGTGAGGATTTTAGTCTCTGATTCAGTGGAGTATCCCCATAGTATAGAATAGTATGTCTGGCATTAGTATGCATTCAGCAAGTATTTGTTGAATGAATTTCTTTATGCCTGCACTTTTCCTGACACTCCTGCCCTGCTAGACTACTACCACGTAAAATTTGATTCATCTTTTTATCTCATAGGCTTCCTAGTTTTCACAGAGGATTTATGCCTTTCTTAGGCTAAATTGTTTCCTCTTGTGTTTCTATAGCGCCTTGTTAATCTTTATTTTATTACACTGTATAAAATTAATTTATGGTGTCAACCTATTCTGTAGACATTAGCTCCTTTTGGGTAATGATTATACAGTGTGTGTGTGTGTGTGTGTGTGTGTGTGTGTGTGTTTTAAGCATACTGCTTTGTTTTATAATAGACATTCAGTGGGTGTTTTAGTTCACTTAGGTATTTGAAGGGTAAGGAACAAATTGAGAGAGGTGAATGCCTGTATAGATAGACCATTTTTCTTTATTACTCAGTGAAAACCTGGTGTCAGGTACCCAGTTTTGGTGAGTCAGTAAGTATCCAGTGAAAATTATATGCCCAGTTTTGTGCTAGTGGTTATGGTGGTGGTTGGTATTAACAAAGAAGAGTTAAGATCTTAAGGTGTTTACAGCCATTATTAAGGATACACTAGTGTATCTTAAATAATAGGCATGCCAAATAGAGTAAGGTAAAGTTCAAAAGATGATAAAAGAATAATGTCTTTCTATTCAAAGTAGAAGTTTATGTTTCTTAATTTTACTTTCTTAATTTTACTGAGAACTAGTATTTGAAGAAGATACTATCTGGATAGTTTAGGTTAACAAACAGGTAGGAAGCAGTGAGTGGAAAGGACTTTCTAAGTTAAAAAGAACAAGCCAGTGGTGTTAAGAATACAGATAAGCAAATGGGTAGTTATGTGGGTCCATTGTATAGATACCTAAAGAGAATTGGTACTAGGAGATAGGAAATGTAGACTTGAGTGATATGATAAAGGATTTTGGTTTTATCAAAGGAGGAATTTGTAGGGAATAGAGAGAGGTATTAAAGGTCTGGTTTTAAAATTTTGTTTCTTTTTGTTTGGTTTGGTGTTTCTTAGTGCAGGGGAAAGTTGCAGTTGAAACTGATGAGTCCAGATTGGAGTGGTGAGATAATGGGGTTGGACAGGGCACAGAGGTAATTAAACTCTGGGCTGTGGTAGTAGTTTGAGAAAAGGGAGGAAAAAAGGCCTGAATTCCAGTAACCACAGCAAGAGGAGAAGAGTAGTAACAATAAGGGAGAGAATTTTGGAAAGACTTTTCTTGAACTGATAGGTCTTTTCTTGCAAAAGTAAATATGAGGGACAGGGTAGAGATGTGTTTGAAGATATGATTTTTATTAATTTTAATAAAAATAGATTAATAGTTAAAATTATATAAAATACTATCTTAATGTCTTATCCTTTAGGGCCGGGAAGAAGATCCACATGAAGGCAAAATGTGAGTTTGTGTTAATTACTAAAGAAAAAAGAAAATATGTTATAAACCTACAAATTGGTTTGTAAACCTACAAACCAAAATTTATTTTAAAACTGCTACTTTTGGAGCTGTCTTAAAAATTGTTTTTATTTGGCTCAGGAACTGATATGTTAATATTTTCTTTAGGATCTACTGAAAGTCTTATTTTTTAATAATGATGGTGTCTTTTATACCTGCATGTAACTCTTCTGTCGCTAAAGGCTTTTCTATAAACATTAATAACAGTATGAATGTCACGATTCTTCATATTTTTTTTACTTTCTTACTGATAATGCATTTTTTGTTTTTGTAACCACATACTTTACGTATTTTATATTTCAGTTTTTCAGTTTTTTTGTTTGTTTTGTGTCTGTGTATGAGAAAGAGAGTTGTTCTCCAACATCAGGGTTCTTTTTTTTTTTTTTTTTTTTTTTAAGATTTTATATATTCATTTGACAGAAATAGAGCATAAGCAGGAGGAGCTGCAGGGAGAGGGAGAAGCAGACTCCCTGCTGAGCCGGAAGCCTGATACAGGGCTCCATCCCAGAACACTGGGATCATGACATAAGTCGAAGAAAGACACTTAACCAACAGAACCACCCAGGCGCCCCCAACATCAGGGTTCTTTACCATATTTATAAGATTCTGTAAGGCCTTTCTTTCCATAATCTTTTCTGGTTGATTTTAAGTATCTTCTAAGGGCTAATTCAAAGACCAGGTATTACTATATGTATTATTTGCCACAAAATCTTCTCATATTTCATAAGTTACTAGCCGTTAACAATAATTTCCTATGGGAAATTTACTCTAATTTTGTTTTTGTTCTTACAGATCTTTTCTAGTGTCCTGTTCATCCCTCATTTGCTTGCTTATTTATTTATTTATTTATTTTAAAGATTTTATTTATTTATTTGACAGAGAGAGATCACAAGTAGATAGGCAGGCAGAGAGAGAGAGAGAGAGGGAAGCAGGCTCCCCGCTGAGCAGAGAGCCAGATGTGGGACTCGATCCCAGGACCCCGAGATCATGACCTGAGCCGAAGGCAGCGGCTTAACCCACTGAGCCACCCAGGCGCCCTGTTTATTTTTTTAAAATTTATTCATTTGAAAAAAAAATTTTATTCATTTGAGAGAGAGAGAGAGCAAGACCAGTGGGGAGAGGCAGAGAGAAAAAGGGAGAAGCAGATTCTCTGCTGAGCAGGGAGCCTGATGCGGGGCTTGATCCCAGAATCCTGAGATCATAACCTGAGCCAAAGGCAGACACTTAAGCATCTGGGCCACCTTGGCACCCCTCTCATTTATTTGTATATGAATTTTCTTCTGAAGATGTTAACTCTCAATCCCAAGTCTATTTCAGTCATATGATTTTAGTAGAAACTGTTCATCTTCTGATCTCTTTTCACAGGAACATTTTTTTTCTTCCCTTCCTGTCAGAATTTACGAATGGAATTTAAGGCTTTCCTCTCAAGTGGTTGCTTATTCTGTTTTCTAACCATTAGAACACAAAAACATTAAGCTGGATACTCTGCTTGCAGTAAACCTCCTTTAGTTCCCTACCCTTCCTTAGGTGGAACATATGAGATGTTTTCTGAGTCCATTTTCTTTATTGTTCTGTGTAGCTGTTTAACTGTAAAATAGTCTCCATGAGTGAGACTGTACCTTGTTGATTTTAGTAGTGTGAGGTCTTCCTGCTACCTATATTTAGATTACGAATTCTGATGAATGTGTGGAGGAGGTATACCGATAATGTAAGCAAATGAAGTGGGTCAGGTGTAAAGCTGTTTCTCTCAAATTACAATAATCTCGATCTTCCTAATTTTACCTCTTTGAGGGAGATTAAGGTACATGGAACTGTTTTCCTATAGTACAAACAACAATGCAAAGTGTTGGAATAAATGGCAGCTAATATTCTCTCTTTGTATTAGGGAGTAGGACGCCAAAAACGAGAAAGTGTTTGTCTGCAGTGAGGGGACTACTGTAATTGATGTGTGCAAAAATGGGGGTCCGGTGTTGGGAAAGCCTCCAGATTTATAAGATACGCTGCAAATCTGTATTTTTCCCTACTTAAAATAATACCACAGATTTATTTTTAAAAGGAAAGAAAAATAATATAGGTCAAATGCCAGTAATACTTCAAATGCTTAATACTGTTTTTTGCCTTTGCCCAAACTACTTTCTAGGCCAGAATTCATCCTGCATTATGTTTGGTTAATTTCTGTTCTTAAAGACCTAACTCATTTATCACTTCCCAAGAAGTATTCCTTTATCTTTTCCCTCACGTGTTCCACAGAACTGGTACCCTTCTCTTTTATTAAAAAAAAAAAAAAAAAAAAAAAAAAAGCCCTCTGTGTATATCTATCAGTGCACTTTATTATATTTTTGACATTGATTTTGTGGTTATACGTATGTGTGTCCCTTTTTCTTATTGGAGTAGGGACTTCATAAGAGCAGATACTCTCCTTTTTGTCACTGGTATACACCATGTGTTTGAAGAAACACTTTGGCTATTCAGGTGTTATGTGGTTCCATAAAAACTCTAGGATTGTTCTAGCTCTGTGAAAAATGCTAGTGGTATTTTGATATGGGTTGCATTGAATTTGTAGACTACTTTGGGTAGTATGGACATTTTAACATTTGCTCTTCCAATCCGTGAACATGGACTATCTTTCAGTTTGTTTGTCTCACCTTCAGTTTCTTTCATTGTTTTTTAATGCATTTTGGAATACAGGTCTTTTACCTCTTTGGTAAAGTTTATTCATACGTATTTTATTAATTTTGGTACAGTTGTAAGTGGGATTGTTTTCTTAATTTCTCTTTATTCTACTTTTTATTGGTGTATAGACATGCAGTTGATTTCTCTATATTGATTTTGTATTCTGTGATTGTCAGTTTTGTAGTTTTTTTGGTGGAGTCTTCAGGATTTTTCATATAGTAGCATGCCATCTGCAAATATAGTAGTTTTATTTCTTCTTTACCAATTTGGATGCCTTTTATTTATTTTTCTTGTCTGATTGCTACAGTTAGGACATCCGGTACTCTGTTGAATAAAAGTGGTAAGAGTAGACATCCTTGCGTTGTTACTGATCTTAAGGGAAAAAAGCTTTTAGTTTGTCACTATTGAGTATGATATTAGCCGAGGGTTTTCCATGTATGGCCTTTATTATGTTGAGGTGCGTCCCCTCCTACACCTACTTTGTTGAGCGTTTTTATCATGAATGGATGTTGTAGTTTATGAAATGCTTTTTCTGCATTTATTAAGATGACCTTTGGTTTTTATTGTTTCTTTTATTACTCTAATGTATCATGTTGATTGATTTGCAAATATTGAACCATACTGGCATCCCTGGAATAAATCCAACTTAGGGTGAATGATTTTTTGATGTATTGTTGAATTCGGTTTGCTAGTGTTTTGTTGAGGATTTTTACATTTGTCTTTATGAGGGATATTGGCCTGTAGTTTTGGGGGTTTTTTTGTAGTGTTTTTGTCTGGTTTTCTTACCAAGGTAATCCTGGTCTTACAGAGTGAATTTGGAAGTTTTCCTTCCTCTTCAGTTTTTTGGAATAGTTTGAAAAGAATAGGTATTAACATTTTCTTTAAATGTTTGGTAGACAGGGGCACTTGGGTGGCTCAGTCATTTAAGTGTCTGCCTTCAGCTCAGGTCATGATCCCAAGGTCTTGGCATTAGGCTCTACATCATACTCCCTGCTGAGGGGAGTGTCCCCACCCCGGCCATCCCTACCCAGTGTGCACCCGTTCTGTCTCTCTCTCTCTCTCAAATAAATAAATAAAATCTTGAAAAAAATGTTTAGTAGACAGAATTCACCTGTGAAGCCATCTGGTCCTGAACTTTTGTTTGTTGGGAGTTTGTTGCTTACTGATTGTGTCATTTCTTTCTTTTTTTTTTTTTTTTTCAATTTTTTTTATTTGAGAGAGAGAGAGAGAGCATGAAAGGGGAGGTCAGAGGGAGAAGCAGACTCCCCATGGAGCTGGGAGCCCAATGTGGGACTCGATCCCAGGACTTCAGGATCATGACCTGAGCTGAAGGCAGTCGCTTAACCAACTGGCCACCCAGGCACCCTTCAATGTCATTTCTAATAATCAGTCTATTCAGATTTTCTGTGTCTTCCTGATTCAGTTCTGGAAGGTTGCGTATTTCTAGGAGTTCATCCATTTCCTTGGGGTTGTCCAATTTGTTGCCATACAATTTTTCATAGTATTCTCTTAAAATCTTTTATATTTCTGTAATGTTGGTTGTTAACTTCTCATCCTTCATTTCCGAGAGTATTTATTTGAGTCCCGTGTTTGTTTTTTCTTTACAAATCTGTCTAAGAACCAGTTCCTGGTTTCATTGATCTTTTCTATTGTTTTTTCTTTTCTTTTTTTTCAAGTTTCTATTTCATTTACTTCTGCTGTAATCTTACTATTTCTTTCTACTGGTTTTGGGCTTTGTTTATTCTTCCGTTCTAGCTCCTTTGGGTGTTAAGCTTTGGTTGTTATTTGAGATTTTTCTTATTTCTTGAGGTAGGTCTGTATTGCTCTAAACTTCCCTTTAGAGCATCTTTTGCTTCATCCCAAAGATTTGGACTGTTTTCATTTTCATTTGTCTCATGTATTTTTTTATTTCCTCTTTGAATCTTGGTTGACCCATTCACTGTTGAGTAGCATGTTGTTTAGTCTCCATGTATTTGTGTTCTTCCCAGGTGTTTTCTCAGGATTGATTTCTAGTTTCATATGTTGTGGGCAGAAAAGGTGCATGATATGATTTCAGTCTTTTTGAATGTCTTAAGTTTTTTTGTGGGCTAATGCAATTTATCCTGGGAGATGTTCTAGGTGCACTTGAAAAGAATATGTATTCATGGTTCTGGGATGCAGTGTTCTGAATATATATCTATCTGTCCCATCAAGTGTAATGTGTCATTCAAAATCACTTTTTCCTTGTTGATTTTCTGTCTGGATGATCCATCCATTGATGTAAGTGGGATGTTTAAGTCTCCTACTGTTAACTGTATTACTGTCAGTTTCTCCCTTTCTGTCTGTTAATAGCTGCTCTGTGTATGTAGGTGCTCCCATGTCGGATGCATAGATATTTGTAATTATATATCCTCTTCTTGGATTGTTGCTCTCATCATTTTATAATGTCCGTCTTTTCTCTTTTCACAGTCTTTGTTTTAAAGCCTATTTGTCTGATACAAGTACTGCTACCCTAGCTTTCTTTTCACTTCCGTTTGCCTGGTAAATGTTTTCTTGTGCCTTCACTTTCAGTCTGCATGTGTCTTTAGATCTGAAGTGAGTCTCTTGTAGGTGGCATATAGCTGGGTCTTGCTTTTTTTTGTTTTGTTTTAGTCTTGTAGTATTTTTACTTTCTAAGTTGTTTTTTAACCCATGATCAAAACTAAGATCCCACGAATTTGTGGCGAAGTGATAGAGGGATGATCTGGAGTTACCAGCTTGGCATTAAGAGGTGTTAATTCAGCAGGATAGATAATAGTCCTTCACATAAATGAGAGGAGATTTTAAGAAAGTTAATTACTAATAATTTTTTAAGATCAGGTATGTCATTTTATTCTAAGGTAAAATTTAAATACTTTAGTTATTATATGCAGTGGATCTTGAATATAATGCCACTTATAATAATTTCTGAATGCTTATTTTAAGTATATAGAAACTAAAACATATATAGCCATCTAATTTGTTATGGCAGTAGCTCAAATATAATTAGGAGTACTAAGTCATTCTTTTATTTCAGTCCTTGATGCTGGCATCTACTCTCTGTCATCACTCAGTCTCACTTTTTGACTTTAAGGAAAGTATTAATCAGCCATGTCTATCTTCTTTCAAGAGAGAACTTACCTACTATTATAGGGAAAGTTCACTTGGAGGGTAATGTGAGGAAAATTCATTTACTAATTTTTTTTTTTTTTCTGGATTAATTCTGTTACGGGTTCTACCTGTACCATCTCTCCCTCCTAATGCAAAGAAAAGAGAACACTAGCTATGGTGTAAACATGTAACAGTTTCTCATTATCAGAATTAAAATCATTACTGGTACTGTTCATTAATATGAAAATTATAGTTCATATTTGTCCCTTATTTTACTATATTTTGTTGAAATTATGTATGTTTACAAATATAATAACATGTAAAAGGAATGAGATAATTTGATCAGTTGTATTTGTTTTTATTTCATTGTATCAGTGTAAATTAAACTTGTGCTGGCTGTTTAGTTTTGATTGTGTAACAACAAAAAGGACTTCAGATTTACATATTTAATTTGTTCTCTTTTTAAGATGGTTCCATGGGAAAATTTCCAAACAAGAAGCTTATAATTTACTAATGACAGGTACTTGTATATTCACTCTTTGTTTTAAAACTGACCATTTATCATCCATTTTGTCTTTAGCACTCATTTGATATTTAAACATATACAGCGGAAAGACAAAACATTTTGGTGTTAAGAGTCATTGCCAGTTGAAGATACTTAAAAGCCTTCTTTAAAATTAGTCTGAAGATCTTTAATACATGATAACTTGATTCTATATGACTTTTCAGGTTCTTACCTATTAAATGAAAGGTAGTATACATATATTGATTTTGATAAGGTGAACACATATTTCATTTTTTGAATCTACCTTTATAAGAATTGGTGTTATTTTATTACAGTTATTTAATGTTTAATCAGAAGCATTGATTAACTGCAGAGTACTCCTAAAAAAAATTACTTTAACTTTTTTTAGACTCTTCTTATTAAGAGGATTTACAAATAGAATGTACCCATTTAGACAGTGTCCTCTACCTGTGGTTAGGTTATTCTTTTGAAGTCATGACAGGTATAACATTATTAACCAGAAATCACTGCTGCAGACTTATGTTTATGTAATACACACATGCAACGTTTGGGTGGTTGTGACTCATAAACTGGAAAATAAAAAATGTATTAAAATTGTCTTCATTATAAAACAAGTTCCTGGTGAAAATTTACGTATGTTTATAACTTCCAAATGTACTTTATAATTATGTTATTTAATACAATTTTTTTATTTGGTAATTAGGAAATAAAACTAATAGCTTAATTTTTACAGTTGGCCAAGTATGCAGTTTTCTTGTGAGGCCCTCAGATAATACTCCTGGTGACTATTCACTTTACTTTCGGACCAATGAAAATATTCAGCGATTTAAAATTTGTCCAACACCAAACAATCAGTTTATGATGGGAGGCCGATATTATAACAGGTAAGATGTGAGAAATTTTAGTTATCTTTTACTTTAGCAAAAATAATTGAAACTTCAATAACATAGTTTATCAGATTCAAAACTGTATAAAAGTGTCTGACTTTTTAGAATTTAAAATAAGGCCTTTAATGTAATTTAGTAGTAGTCATCTCCAAGGATTCTTCAGTGTCAAAAATGAATATAAGTTAATAACTTATAGTTTGCTTTTCTTCAAGATAATTTATATGTTTGTTGATTATGTATGGGCTGTTTTTATACCAAATTTGCTAAGTCCTTAACTGTAGGGTAGCAAAACATTTGTTCTAAGAAAAAGAATATATTACATTCTTTTATTAGTGAGACATTTTATTTTTTTTAAAGATTTTATTTATTTGACACAGAGAGTACAAAAAGGGGGAGCATCAGGCAGAGGGAGACTGGGAGCCCAACATGGGGCTTTATCCCAGAACCCTTAAGCTGGCATGCTTAACCACCTGAGCCACCCAGGTGCCCCAGGACATTTTAATAGGAAGAAAAAGTTCTTAAAGATTTAACAGAGACTTTATTACAAATGTTACTCATGTAACTGGGTTGTTCTCAAGTTGATATTTCTTGGTTCTAATTATTGGTTCCTACTTCTCATTTTAAAAATTATAGTAAATTCATTGCTTATCCTGAAGCTCAGAATGAACTTTAGTTACCGGAGCAGGAAAATGAGTCAATAGAGAAACCATATGATAGAATATCAGCTTTTTTTTTTTTTTCCCCTGTATGTTAGAAAGAAATCTTACATTTTTGTTTTTCCTAATGTAAAGAATTTCCCATATTAGCTAACTCTAGAGTGGCCTTGTCTTCCTCTTTTGGAGGCTTTCATAAACTAAAATGATGACATTTGCCTAGTTTAATCCCTTAATCCACAGCAGTATTCTCCATCCCATTTAGTAGTTCTCTTAATTCCAGCTTGACTTTTGAGGGTATAGAGATCCAGCAGCTGTTTTATCTTAGAAAACAAACAAAAAAACAAGTTGTAGTTTCTTGCCAGAAGGCCCATGAACAGTTAAGAGACATCAAGTGGCAGATGTGAGTCTCGACATTTGGATCCTTTTGCACATGTATACAGAAAAGCTGCTTGAGTGGTTTCTACATTAATAGTCCAATCTAGACATCTTCACTGAAAATCTAGCTAGCTGCAATTTAAGCTCTTTATGAAGTCAAATTACTTTTTCCCATTTTTCAGTTTTCTAGTGGTTTGGAATATATAAAACTGTAAATTGAAAACACACATTCTTAACTGAATTGATAAATGTCTATCTGGAAACTTTTTAAAATATAAAATAATTTACATAGATTTATTTTCAGTGAAGTTTGTTTGCTGACTTACATTTCCTTATGATATGCATTCTGCAAGATGAAAATTCTTCCTGCATAATGGAAGCAATCTGTAAAATACATAAAGATTGGCTTTTTTATTGATAAAGACCAGAATGAAGCAAGAAGAAAGAAGTATTGGAAATATATTTCTAAATTATTAGTCTGCCTACAAAATGATGACTTAAAAATTTTTAAATACATGTTAATTTAGTGGCTGTGATCAATAACCCTAACCTCCCAATTTTTTCTTTAAAAAAAAAAATTTTTTTTTTACTTTAGGGAGGAAGTGATTGAGAGAGAGAGCATGTGTGAGTGGGGGTAGGAGCGCAGGGAGAGAATCTTTGAAGCAGACTGACTCCCCACCGAGTGTGAGGACCGATGTGGGGCTTCATCTCACAACCCATGAGATCATAACTTGAGCTGAAACCAAGAGTCTGCTGAGCCACCCACGTGGTCCCCCACCTACAAATTTTCTTTATAGATATGTTCATTTGATAAAGTTCAGGAGTATTGTTATTCCTAGCATATAATACTAATTTTTTTTTTCCTTTCAAAGAAAGCTAGAATTACGTAAATCTGATGCCTGGAAAAAGGCAGTTTTACAGTTTGGAAATACATATTTCAGCATGGAAGTATAGTCTGTTACAGCATTAGTGTCAGTAATAAAGTAAATCTTAGAAGATAAACCTTTGTGGGGTGTTTGGCTGACTCAGTTAAGAAGAGCATGCGAGTCTTGATCTCAGGGTTGTGAGTTGAAGCCTCATGTTGAGTGTAGAGATTACTAAGAAAAATAAATGGACTTAAAAAGATACACCTTTGTGATTATCACTTACTGTTTAGATATTTAAATGTTAAGTTGGATTATCCAATAAATGTATGTACAGAGCCATACTCTGCTGTCTTTTCTTCCCATTAATTCTACATTAGTCTTTTGGTAAAGAGAGGTAGCACTCAAGTCTGTTCATTTAGAAACTGCTTTTTTGAGACATAACTTTAACATTCCTATATTAAAACTTCTACAGAAAGCAGAAGCATTTAACAGCAAGTATAATTCAGCAAACATTTATTAACTAATTTACCTTTTGAAATATATTGTACAGACCCCATGCATATACATTTAAGAGAAAGGTCTATGAGGTACAGGTCTATGAGAACAGATGGTTGGCTGACTGTGATGAGTTCAGGACAGTATACGTGGACATGGGAGACTCAGTGCAAAGAGAGCAGTTGAGGTAGTGATGTGAAGGGAGAGGGAGGAATGATTTTGGTCAGACCTTGAAGATTACTGACATTTATCTAGGAGGTTCAAGGAGAGACATGGTTTTATTTATTAAGTAAATTACTAAAATGAAAGTGTAGTGGTGAACATGTTTTAGTTTTCTGAGACGTAAATCTGTCTGATTTCATACCTAAAACTTGCATGGAATATCTAGGAAATTCTGGGTTGTTGTGTCTCCCTTGACTGTTTCTTTAGGTGTATCTGGGTGGAATATGAACTAAAGTCATTAAAAAAAAAAAAAAGGCATCTTGAAAGTACAGCTCATTGGTAAAAATATATTTGATTGGTTGTCACAGACTTTTAAATTTGTTCTTGGGCAGTCTGAACTGTGTATTCTTTCAGCTCATGGACAAGAATTATATTATAATGCTGAGATGCTCCACAAGATCAGTTGCATTTTATAGTTACTGAGTCAGAAACCTTTGATATTTACTGTTTTTTATGGATTTGATGCTTTTTGCTTTGAAACAAGTAGTCATCTCTGTGATGGCATCTGTCTTCAAATGTCTTTTCTGATTTTCTTTTTTCCTTTAACATTTTTGGATTTATATGTGGCATTACCTTATTCCTTTAAACACTTATAACCCTCCTTGTCTTTTTTGATGTGAATACCTTCTTCTTGTCTCATTTTGCCCCCTTGTGTAAAATGCTGCCTCGTATTCAGTTCGTATCCATTCATACTTATTTTTTCATTAATCTTTTCAAGTCTCCTGTTTTGCTATTTTTAATATTATATTTGCTTTAAATTAATTTTGTAGTATGGCAAAGACATTTTATCTTTGGAGACATATATATGCACATATAATGTGTGTATCTTTGGAGGGGGGTGTGCGTATGTATATATACACATATGTATCTCTAGAGATAAAATATGTATTTCAGTTCCATCAGTAGAAGAACTGTGGAAAAAATCAAGTGGAAGATTAAACAAGAACTGTTTTGAGAAATATTTTCTCTCTGACCCTAAAATAGCCATTCCTCTAGTATATTAAAGGAAGTTTAAAAGTATAAGATTTAAATATTCAGGACAATAAAATGGCCTACTGATTATACAGAAACACTTTTATATTGGAAAATTCATTATGCCGTGCTAAAATACATGTTAAATTACATTATATAATGTCATTTTATTTTCTGTTTTACTAGTAAAATTTCCCAGGTAGTAAGAATATTTTATAGCATTGCTTTTCAAAATCATCAATAAGCCTTCCCTGTGGTAGCTATAATCTTACATGTAAAATTAGCTCCTGGTCTGTTTGTTTCTCCTTTTACTTGCTGTTAATGTTTTATGATCTAACTTCATCTGATTGTTACGAAAGCAGAATGTGTGTTTTGATGATAAAAATTCTTAAAATCTACCTGAACGTGCATATAAACGCCATTTTTCTTTCAGTTCTTTCCCATTCCTCAGAAATATTCTTAAAAAAAAAAAGACTTTTATTCTTTTCTTACTTATACTGACTCTTTGAGTATGTGTGTATACAAAATTGTAGTCTCTGACTCAGGTATTCTGATCTGTAAATGAATTCTTGCTTTTCTAAAATAATGAGACTGTTGTAATCATATATACTATTGATGTATTTGGGGTATATGCTTTGGAAAACACTTGCAAATACATAATCCTTGCTAACAGGGTCTTTATGTATTTTCAAGATTTGCATTTTTTATGAGACAAATTATATCAATGTTAGTAATTTTTATTTTAACAGCATTGGGGACATCATAGATCACTATCGAAAAGAACAAATTGTTGAAGGGTATTATCTTAAGGAACCTGTACCAATGCAGGTCAGTGTTGTTTTTCTTTTTGCAGTAATAAGCATTTTATTTTAAAATGCATTTTTGGTGGTATGTTTTATGCACACATTCATGCATTTAAAATTGGATAGAATTTAAAACTGCCATTACTCAGATTCTTTCAGAAAGTAAATTGTAAGAGAAACACTTAGTTTTTATTTATGTTGGTTCTAGCCTTTGTGGCTTTTTGAGAATAGAAGTAGTGGTTGGGCAGAAGCCATGTTACTTTGGGTCAGGGAGTGAGCTTGTTGGAGGCAAAAATGGAGACAGCAAGGATCAATCACAGCTGGGCTTACATAGGTGAGCTTGGTAGATAAAATTAAAATGAAATCCGGAAGAAGATACTGGGCTGAGGGGGGTTTAAACTTTTTATTTCATTGTTTATTTGGCTATAGGTTTATGGTTGAGAGAGTTTTGTACATGTCTGTATATTCTCCATTAAGGCACTAGTAGCGAGCAGAATGACAGTGGTGGGTGAGATGGGGTAGTGGCAGTACTTCATGTACACGCCCCTAGGGAAGGCAAGAGTAGTTAAAATCCCCAATATATGAAGAAGGATGGGTCTTGAGCAAGGGGGCCTCTTGAATCTTAGCTGCTTAATGCATAGTGTGATTGCTTATTCTCTGTATTATACTTTCTGAAGAGTGGTGGGCACCATTTGTAGCAGAGGTTAGGAACAGGTGTTTCAAAAGAGTGATAAAGAATTTTCTATGTGGGAAATGGAGGTATTGATAGTCCAAGGACATAAAGAAGGTTTTGGGTGCCCAGCTACACTTCCATAGTGACTGGTTATGTTTCAGTTTTTCCTCCTCCTAACAAGTTAGTTTCAGATGTTGTACCTGCTATTCATAGCAGTTTCAGATCATTATTCTGATGCTTAATATCAATTCAAGAATCATCATCATCTTGTCACACTTAATAGGCTTCATTTCCTCATACGTGCTAGTAGAATGTGTGGTCCCCGAGAGCAGGGGTGTTGTGTTGTATTCCCAGGGCCTGGAGTGGAGTGGTGTCTGTGTTACGGAATGAACGACTGTCTGCTCTCCAGCGGGAAGCATCTACTTCAACCCCTCTGTATTCTCACTGCCTGTTGCTCTCTCCATGTCCACCCTTTCCTCTAGGCAAGCACTGCTAGTTTAAGATCCATCTCAAGTTTCAGTTTCTCCTTGACACCTTCCTGATAACTATAGTCAGCCCTGAAGTCTCGCTTTTGTTGGCAGACATTGTTCACTATTCTACTTAATGCATATTAGAATGAACTTTTTACTTAAAAAGATTTTATTTTTTTATTTGACAGTGGTGGTGGGGAGCACAAGCAGGGGGAGTGGCAGCCAGAGGGAGTGCTGAGCAGGAAGCCTGATGCAGGGCTTGATCCCAGGATGCTGGGATCATGTATCCACAACCCTTCCCTCATCCCAAGCTTTTTTCTTTTAATTCCATAGTTTGGTACATGTTTTCTAGAAGCACTGCTCAGGGTCTTTTTATTAGGGGTCGGAGGTGCCTTTACCCACTGTGTCCTGCTGCTATCCTGAATTGTAATTCACATTGGCTTTTGGTTTTGTTTCAGAAGTCTACACATTTTATTTGTCTACAAATTAAGTCATACATTTTCCCATCTTGAAATCGTGCTTAGAATTTTTAATTTAAGGTTTTTAAGAAAAACTTACTTTTTAGAATAAAAACTCTTAGCACAGTAAGTGCTATTTGACATTTAAAGTTTCATACTTAAGTTACTTAAGTTATAAGGTTCTTTTAAGAAGTACTTCAAATACATAGTCTGCTGCACTCCCATGTTGCAGTTTCATAATTCAGCAAACCTCAAATTGTTGTCATTTGCAAAAGTGCCAACTAATGCCTTGAATACTTCAGAAATACTGATGCCAATTAGAAAGCAATTTGATTACTACATAAAAACCATTAAATGCTATTTCAAGTCTACTAATTAGGGCCTGGCATAAAAAAGTAGGTTACCATAGGAGTTTGGGAATCCTAATACTTACCTATCCTTCCCAGCAGGATACTAGTACAGAAAAGAAAGTATAATAATAACCTTTTATTAATGGAAAAACTTATTAGCGCATTTCCCCTGGGGTGACTCTGCATACCCCCACTCAGAGTAAGATGCTGGAATGGAAAGAGCAGTCCTAGGTACTTCCTTTGTCCTAGGTGCTTACTTTGTAGAGCTAATACTTCTCAAGACAGACATTAGAAGAGAAGAAGCCTTTTGAGACAATGCAGCCCACAATAAAATAGGCAACATTTTTTAAGCACTCTGTTTTAGACACTGTTCTTACTAGTTTATTTAATTTTCAGCAACTTGATGAGGTTTCTACTGTATGATAGGGAAATTGAGACTAGAGGGGGTAATGACTTAGGGCATGGAGTCATCCTTGACTCTTCTTTCTCTCCTATGCTTTGTATCCATACTGGTTGGGAACATCATACTGCCTCTGCCTTCCAAACAAATGTAGCACATGACCACCGTCAGAATCTGACTTTGGTCTACCTCTTTCTACCCTTGCCCCTTATGCTGCACAATAGCAGTCTGAGGGATCATTTAAAATGTAAGTCAGATCATTTCACTCCTCTCTTTAATACTTGCACCTGTTCTCTATTTCATTCAGAGTGAAAGCCAAAGTCCTTACAGTGGCCTCTCAAACCATAGATGTCGTCTCATTGGTCCTCTGAACTCCTCTTTCTACCATCCTGCTCTCTTATTTGTCTCCACTTATACTGGCTTCTCTGCTGGTTGTTTTTTTTTTTTTTTTTTCTTAATATGCCAGTTTCTCTCATGCTTTAGGATCTTTGCTTTGTCTGTTGACTCTGCCCAAAATGATTTTTTCTCCAATATCCACTTGTCTCATTCTCTTACTTCTTTTGCTCAGAAACTAGCTTCACAATGAGATTAACCCATATACCTTTTTTAATACTGCTACTTGCCCTACCCTCTAAAGCACTTACCATTTCTTAATACACAGTATGATTTATGTATTATGTTTATTATCTTTCCCTCATTAGAATGTAAGTTCTTTGAGGATAAGGATTTTTGATTTGCGCATTGATGTTATCTCCAGAACTAGAACAGATCCTGGCACTCAACATATTGAGTTAAATGGATAGAGAGTAGGCCCTAAAGCCTCCCTTTGTCATCCAGTGATTTAGTGGAGTTTGAAAAGTGAAGTTCTGTCCTTGGCCATAGTTTCTTCTAATATATTGGAATCCTTTAGAAGTTGTAGGTAAGTATATCAGCCCCTACTCTAACATAATTTAGAAAAGAGCTTTGGAGATCATCCTGAAATCAGATATTTAAATCCAGATATTTGTGTAGGTGTATCTTGAAGAACAAACCACAAATATGCCCCATTCTGTAGCCAGTACTAAAGATTATCATCATTATTATTATTTTTAAAGATTTTATTTATTTGAGAGAGTGAGAGAGAGCATGAGCTGGGGGAAGACGGAGGGAGAGGGAGAGGCGGACTCCCTGCTGAGCAGGGAGCCCAGTATGGGATTATGACCTGAGCTGAAGGGAGACGCTTAGCTGGAGCTACCCAGGTGCCCCTAAATATTACCATTATTGAATAAAAGACTGGTAAGTACAAATCTATGTAACCAGGAAAGTAGTCATTACTGTTTATCATCTGGGTCTAGTGTATCCTTTTAAATTTTTTATTCTTCAGCCTTTTTATGAATAATCCTTAGAAGTAGGAATAAAGGTATAGTCCAAAAAAGGTTATTAGAAAATTTAATAAAAATTTAAACATAGCAAACTCAAATGTTTTCCCATATTTCCTTGGTTATAAAGGCTTGAAATAAGCAGTTGTTAATCCACCATCATGCATGAACCTGGAACATATCCTTTTTTAAATCCTAATTCCAGATTTCTGATACATTAATTAATTCTTGCTGTATAATTACTCTGGTTATTCTTCCCACACTTTCATTATCAGAATATAATACTGATTCCAGATGTAAATATCTCTCCACTGGGTTTTAGTTTATGATTCTTGCTTTTTGTTCATGTACTTGAATTATCAAATGGAATAATTTTGAAAACTTGGATGGCTTATTTTTTTTTAGGAGAGTACCATCTTCTTTGCTTCATAAGGGTAAAATATTTTTCTATGTAGATTTTTTTTTTAAAGATTTTATTTATTTATATGACAGATAGAGATCACAAGCAGGCAAAGAAGCAGGCAGAGAGAGGAAGGGAAGCAGGCTCCCTGCCAAGCAGAGAGCCTGATGCAGGGCTCGATTCCAGGACCCTGAGATCATGACCTGAGCCGAAGACAGAGGCTTAACCCACTAAGCCACCCAGGCGCCCCTCTGTGTAGATTTTTAAATGTCAATTACAGTGATAAATGTGGTGAATTTTGAAATTTCTATGTTTCCTTCTACAACCTTTGAATACAAAGTACCTTTTGTCCACTTACAGGTCATATTAAATGAATCTTGGTACACAAACAAAAAAATTTAAAGAACCTTTATTTCTTTTTAGCAAAATAGGACAGCTAGATTCTTATCACAAAATATTGCATGATGACATCCTTGCTATTAAATGACTGACTAGACAGAAACACAATACATATTCCCCCCCCCACCCCTAGAAATACATTGTTTACTCAGTATTTCTTGAGTTTGAGGAAGTCTAAGGATGCTGTCATCTGAAGAATTGCAGTATGAGATTTTTGCTTATCAAAAATCAATTTTACCATCACAGTAGATCACAAAGTGCTGCTGCCTCTTTGTATTCATCTTTTGATTCTTTTAACAATTGTCAAACATCTTCCTATGTCAATTTTTTTCTCTTTGCTATTAGTGGAAAATCAAAGGTTCTGGGCTGTGCTCAGTGAAAGCTAATAAAAAGATAACAGGTGGGCTTTTTACACTGTTTTGAAAGATGCTGCAACACTTGGTAACACAGTTAAAAAAAAAAACACAAACCAAGAAAGTGTGATGCAATGGAGATAGTGTATTTCATTCTTGCATCATCCTGTAAGTTAACAGTTGGCAAACTTTTCATTTAAGGGCAAGATAATAAATGTTTTAGGGTTTGCAGGCCTTCAGTCTCCATCTCAGCTGCTGAGCTCTGCCTTTGTACTGAGAAAGGAACTACAGGCAAAACATAAAGCAATGAGTGTGGGTTTTCAATTAAACTTTATGTCCAACACAGGCAGTAGGCTAGATTTGGCACCTACACCATGGCTCGCCTACCTCTGCTCTTTAGCATACTTGAGAAGTAATTGTTAGAATAATGATGAAAATTGTTCCTAGGATGATGAAATAACAGAATGTTTTAAGATAGAGGAAAAAATACGATTTTTGAAAATCTCATTCTTAGATTTATAAGAGGATCAGAGGGACCTATGAAGTCTCTAAGAAAACGGTCATAAAATATTATTCCTAGCAAATAATAAGAACTGCTCAAAAAAGAAACTAAGAAACTGAAATTGAATCCAGTGGATCCCAGTGGTAATACTGATGACTGATTTATTTTGGAAAGATCATTATTAAGATACTCTTCTCTGTAGATTCTTCCCGACATCAGAATTCTTTTTGTTACTTGGGAGGATTTAGCAGTTAAGAGACACGCGTCCATTCCTAAAAGTCAGAGTTACATAAAACCATGGAATAAAGACCATAATGTTATGGGAAGGCAAAGTTAGGGGTACAACACTCAAGAACCTCATCAGTAACATATAAAGATAAGAACCTAGTAAAATGTAGCCTAGTTTTTATATGTGTTAAATGCTTAAGAAATCTTAACTACTACAATAAATATGGCTGTTGACCTTGAAAAAGACCTGAAGTTTACCTGTCAAAGAGGCTATCAGAAGGGTTGTGATTATTGTAAAGTGGTAGAAGGATTATTTGAAATCAGATGGTGTTGTAACACCCTGTGTGGATGGATGGGTGGGTGTGGCATATAGCACTTAGTGGATGGAGAGGGTTGCGGGGTCCTGGAGATGTGTTTTGTATATTCCTATGCATCTCATATCAGCTGGGTGCAATTTTCTGCATTCACCTAGTGCTTCTCACAGACACAACTGTGCCTAAGCAAATAGGAATTGGTTTTATGTTTGAACTGGTTCCCAGTTTATCAGTTCTCTTGGGACCAATTCATGTTGTCCATGTTATTTGCTGTAACACAACAAGGCAACATAACAAAACTGTATTTTTGAGACTTTCTTTGGAAAGAGAAGGATCTCTTAATATACGTATTTTAGAATTTACTCTTAAAAACTTTATTTAAATGTTCTAGACAGACACACAACCTGGCTTTTAATTGGTTATTTAGATTTTATTTCCATCAAGAATTCATGAAATAATTTTAATATTTTTAAAAATTCAGGATCAAGAACAAGTACTCAATGATACAGTGGATGGCAAGGAAATTTATAATACAATTCGTCGAAAAACAAAGGATGCGTTTTATAAAAATATTGTTAAAAAAGGTTATCTTCTAAAAAAGGGTAAGTATTAACTTTAAAGGTTCAATTTTTGTATTTTCCACTAATATTTAGTAACTGACCCTTGTTTAAAGCTTTTATAACTAAGCATCCTTCAAAATCTAGTCTAGGATAAAGAAGATAATACTGAGTAGTATTCCTGTGTGTGTGTGTGTACACACACACACACACACACACACACAGGAATACTACTCAGTATTATCTTAGTTATAAAAGCTTTAAACAATAATTAAGATAATAAGCTTTAAACAATAAATAAGATAATAAACAAGTTATTATCTTAGTTATAAAAGCTTTAAACAAGGGTCAGTTACACACACAGAGACACACACACACACACACACACACACACACACACAGAGGAATAATACTCAGCCATCAAAAAATGAAATCTTGCCATTTGCAACAATGTGGATTGGATGGAACTAGAGGGTATTAAGCTAAGCAAAACATATCAAAGAAAGATAATTATATATGATCTATTTCATGTGTGGAATTTAAGGAACAAAACAGAGGATCGTAGAAGAAGAGAGGAAAAAACAAAGCAAGAGGAAATCAGAGAGGGAGACAAACCATAAGAGACTCTTACTCATAGGAAACAAACTGAGGGTTGCTGGGAGGGAGAGATGGGGGTGACGGGGTAACTGGATGATGGACATTAAGGAGGGCACGTGATGTAATGAGCACTGGGTATTACATAAGATTAATGAGTCAATAACCTCTGCCTCTGAAACTAATAATACATGTTAATGAATTGAATTTAAATTTAAAAAAATGCAAAGTCTGCGTATATTAAGCCCATGACACAGCTTACATATTTCCAAGTATCTCTTTCATTCTTGAGGTCAGGGTATTTGATTCTTTGCCTACTCTCTCCCTGATACGTCATTATTACTATTTTTTTTTTTTTTAAAGAGAGACTTCTAATGACACTTGTCACATTGTTTAGATGTTTCTGTTTTATAGATTTGCCTCAGATTAACATTAAGAAATGATAGGAAGGTTGGTTGGTAGAGTGTGGGGTAGAAGGGTGTTTTCTTACAATTAAAAAAGAATTACTCCTAAGCAAGAATTTTAAAGATTTTATCTTGATGAAACTTGAAAAGATACAGTTACAGTACCGTTGTCATTTACTCTGTGATTCATTAAAACAAGCAGTGTAACAAAAGGCACTTTTTTACAGATAAATATAATAGGCATTTTCTCATTTTGTGAGGACTGGTATGTTACTGAAGCTTTGGAATAAAAAGGAAATACGATTTTTATTTTTAGTAACAACAGTTTTATGATGTGTGTGTGTGTGTGTGTATACCATGCACACGTGGCTTTATGGTTTATTATTTGGCTAATGGAAAGCACCCTTTTTTTCTTTAACAGGCAAAGGAAAACGGTGGAAAAACTTATATTTTATCTTAGAGGGCAGTGATGCCCAACTTATTTATTTCGAAAGTGAAAAACGAGCTACCAAACCAAAAGGATTAATAGATCTCAGTGTATGTTCTGTCTATGTTGTTCATGATAGTCTCTTTGGCAGGTAAGAAATTGGTTTCCTATTTCTTTTGGAATTGTTTTAATAATAAAATAGTGTAGGATATGTTCAGATCATTTTTCAAAGCATAGCCAATGGATTTTTGAGACTCCTAAAATCATCTGAAAATGTCAGATTTACTTTCTAGGGTAATATCTGTCTTCCTTATTTATTTTACACTAACCGGTGCATGAAATTCCACTTTGGTATTATATAGAAATCTTTGGAATGACATTTCCTGTAGTAAAACATGACCTGTATATTGCTTGTTTCCTCTCTCCCTTACCAGCGATCTTTTGAGTGACTGACTTTGAGTCTTGTCCTCTTTCCCATTTTATCACATTCTCTCTTAATTCATTGCATCTGATAGTACTGAGTTCACTCAGTTGTATTACTAACTTGATAGGCAGGTTCCTCAAAAAATTTGACCTTAAGAATTCTAATGTAAAAATAATTGCTTTGGTAGGAAAAAGGGGAGTGTTTCAGATTTGGAGTTGAAACATTTTTCTTACATTAATTTCAAAGTTTTTCAAAAAATAAAGATAAATATATAAGCTAAAGGGGAATCCTGACCGTCACAAGACACATCCAACTCTTGATTACTTCTAATTTTTTGATCAGAAACAAGGCCTTTCTTTACCTTTCACTATCAGTATTATTAATAAGCCATTCTAAATTGACCATTTTTATTACATATTGGTGTTAATAAAACACAAATTTTTTTTTATAACTTTCTCTGCTGCAGGATGGCATTTCTGCTAAGCAAATCCAGCTTTATCCTGTTTAAGTTCAGGAAACTTTAAAACAAATAGCTGTAGAACATACAACCTTGTCATTTCTTTTCTCTAGACTGTGTTTAGGACATCGCATTAGTGTTACTCGTAATTTTAATAGTCAGTTTTTTAAATGGTTATGGTTTGAGAAATACTGAATTGAACACATAGTTTATCCTTAAAGCAGGACTTTTTGAATTTCTGCCAATGTTTGTGTTCTGAATCACTAAGAGGGAATTATTATATGAAGTATTTCATGAACCTTTGACCTTGATAACTCTCCCCATTGGCCCCCCTTTTTTTCAAACACTTCCTAATATCTCATAAAAACAACTGTTCCAGAAAAACAAGCAAAAATTTTTTGGATAACATAGGATTTCCTAAATTTTGTTTTTCCTTCCTTAACAATATGAGACTCTTGTGGCTCAGTGGGTTAAAGCCTCTGCCTTCGGCTCAGGTCATGATCCCAGGGTCCTGGGATCGAGCCCCACATCGGGCTCTCTACTCCGTGGGGAGCCTGCTTCCTCCTCTCTCTCTGCCTGCCTCTCTGCCTAGTTGTGATTTCTCTCTGTCAAATAAATAAAATATTAAAAAAAAAACAAAACAACATGAGACTCTTGGCCTTCGGGTGTGGTTAGATCAGACCTCTGGCTGCTTTTCATTTCATCTTTCTGCTCTGCCTGCCTTTGTGTTTACTGAATTGTTCCTCACAAAACAGCTTCCTTCGTGGTAGCAAAGTGGCATAAATACCCAGAGAAGGAAAAAGTAAGCATTGCCTCCAGTAATGATTGAAAATCCTGAGAATGCACTATCGAGCCACCTCTCAATCAATGTGTAGTTGTAGTTTCCCTGAAGCAGCAAAGGTGGGGTTCCATTGGAGGCCATTGGGTGCCCAAGCCCTGTTGAAGATGATCCCACTGAAATAATAAGGCTGCTTTGTATTCTCTGTACGAGAGGGAAATGGATGCTGTGGAGACAACCACACTATTTGCCACCAAACATGGTTTATTTGTGCTTTGAATAACTGCAAGGGGAAGAGATTTTTGGGAACAAGCTTATTGAATTAAGTAGTATGAAATAGGTGGTTCTTAAGGTGAATCTTGGAAGATGGGTATAAATTCATTTAGATAACTGCATCAGAGCTTTCCCACCCTGTGCCATGAATAGGTGTCTATGGAGATATTGGTGGTTTTAAAAATGTTAGTGTAATAAAAATACTAAATGTGTGAGATTTCAGCATTTCATATTATAAGATATATAAGGGAATTCTTCAAAAAATGTAACTTCAGATTTTTTTTTAGATATGTAGATTTTTTCTTCCATTGTTACTTCTTTGATTGGCTTTAATGTATAGTTATTTTCCCACCATCAAGGACAGTTTGGTGATTAAAGCTGGAAAGTCACTAAAATGACAAGATAAAAACGTAACCTTAATTTAAAAAATTCAACCTATTAGGCCACTTAAAAAATGTATTGGGATAACTAAATCCAGTAAATCTTCTTTTCCTCAACCTAAATATTTTGCATATAAATGGAACAAATCAGTGATGCCAGGCACATTGTGTTGGCACTGTATCACTGAAGAATAAGTTTTAAATAAAAGCCCCTCCACCCCCATATTCCCTTCCCAGTCCCCTCCTTTCTATAGATCTGTTCCTACAGTATCAGATTCTACTTGGGATGTTTGTTAGGAGATCTTGGAATTAATAGCTAAAGCTAAAGCCAGAATGCTTCACACAGAGTTGGAGAATTTGCTTGTTTAATCAGTCTGCATGGAAATTGCCAATTGTATGTTTGAAGCCAAAAAGCGAAAGAAAGAGAAGAGGTACTATTTTCAAAGAGTATTAGATTGTGTTCAGGTAGTACTATCAGTAAATGCATTGGTGAAACAAATGATAGGCTATACACAGATCCAGAGATTACATTTTCACTGTACACTGATGAATCTGCAAACATCAGAGAAATACTTGGAAGTAAATTGTTGGTCATTCAAAGAAGTACCAAAAGAAATTATTAAAGTATTCAAAGCAGTAAATGAATCCTTTGAAACAAAGAAGATACTGTAGAAATAGTATTTAAGTTTATGATCAATGAAGAAGCTTCATGATAGAAAATTTAAAGGTTTTACATCAGAAATTCATTCTGGAAAATAAAGCAATACAGAGAGACCCTTACATGTAAAAGTCTGTAGACCAGAATTCCACGTGAAATATTATAAAATAGAGTCTAATAAAATGCAAGCTGCTTCAGCTGCATGTTTTCAGTTTTATGGGAGGAAATGGGATCAGAATGCCACTGTACTGTTCTGTGATACCAGAGTCTGTAAGCTGTCCAAAGAAGAGTTTTGCTGGTTTATGATCTAAATGAAAAAATACTGCTTGGCAATTGATTCATGCTTCGCAGATTAAAGAATGGGTGAACTTCTCAGAATTAGAACACAAAAATAGATTAATGTGCTCTGATAGTTTATAGATTCAAAGCAGAAATTCAGCTTTGAAAAATCAGGTTAAAAATGATTCCCTGGTGATATGTAAAATTTGAATAACAAGAATCTTAAAAGCATTATTAGGACTAATAAAAGTACACCTGGGTAAATTTGGGTGGGGGAAAAAGCTATAACATTATTTATGACATACTTCCTATGAACAGGCATGAGTGGACCAAAAATCAGTTTGCAGTATCACAAAGAAAGGTCAGTGTTACCCTAGCCAATGAAAGAAAATGACTGCTAGAGTTAAAGGTTGGGTCTTTTAATGCAGTTTAAAGAGACCGAATTATTCCTGTTATGGTTAACATCAAGAAAGGAGTTTCAGGCAGCAGAAAAGCAGTAAATGCACATTTACCATTTGCTACGGAATCACAGCTTGCTTCTTGGGCAGAGTTTCTTGTTGACGGTGGCTTTTAAGACTCTGATACTGTATTTAATGATACCAAGTCTAAACCTGGTATGAAAAGTTAGGTTCATGGGAACTAAGGTATAAGTCTTTAGTTTTAAAGAACGGAGTTTTCCCCAAAGTATACTAGTTTACCATCATTAGCTGTGTTTTTGAGGGCTTTACTATGAAAGAGTTGGGGAGTACAAAGAAAGAGCGGATCCCAAGAAAAACAGCATCAGCAAAGTATGTTTCAAGGAAATGAACAACACCTGTACCAGATAGGACTGGTGAAAAATAGAGTGGCATTAAATTATGTATCATAGAATGCAAATATCGTAGTACGAATGAGGAAATTGTGGATGAATGCAATTATCTTTTTCTTTGAAATATGTGGCTGGCGCTGAATATTTCTTGCTTTGTGTATGCATAGAACGCAATACACTGACTGACCTGCATTTGAATGAAATGTTATGTGAAACAACTCCTTGCAACAGAGGTGAATAGCATGCTTGCTCTGGCCACTTGAACAAACGTTTGAATACCTTTGCTCATTTGCCTGTGTTCTTGAAGGTTTTAGTTGTGCAGCTATGCAGTTTTTCCAGATTTTCAGTATTGAGGTCGCTAAGCACTTTATTTCTTTATACTAAACTTCTAACTTTTAATATTGCTTTACTTTAAATATAATAATTTCAGAAGCACAGGTTGAAAGACATTTCAGTGATAGAGTTACCATAGTGAGTATTTATGTGGGAATGTTTACATCTTTTCATGGGCTGAATCTTTCATTGTGGCAATATTTATTATCTTCATTTAGGAACAGTGTTTTCACTGGGTATTAAATTTTAGGTTGGCAATTATTTTCTTCCGGTGTTTAAAGATTGATTTAATTATGAGCGAGAGACTGAGAAAATGAGTAGAGGGAGGGGCAGAGGAAGATAGGCTTTCCGTTGAGTAGGGAGCCTGATTCGGGGCTCCATCTCAGGACCTTGGATCATGACCCAAGCCGAAGGCAGATGCTTAACTGGCTGGGCCACCCAGGCACCCTTCTTTCAGCATTTTAAAGAATGTTCTTTGCCTTCCAGTCTTTTTCTTTTGTTCTTGGTTGTTCTCTTTTACAGATAATACATCTTTTTTTTCTCTTTGATGTGTATTGTATTTCATCTTTCTCTGGTTGCTTTGAGATTTTTCTTTAGATTTTCAGCAGTTAAACAAAAATAAGCCTACTATAAATTTTCTTTAAAAACTTTATCCTAATATTTGCAGAGCTGCTTCAGTTTGATACTCGATGTTGTTTGTGAGTTTCAGAGAAGTCTTGGTTACTATCTCTTTAAACAGTAGTTTTGCCACATTTTCTTTCATCTTCTGTGATTCATATTACATGTTGTATCTTTTTTAAAGATTCATTTAGAGAGAGCGTGGGTAGGGGCAGAAGGAGAGCAAGAGAGAATCTCAAGCAGATTCCCGGCTGAGTGCAGAGCACGGCACAGGGCTTGATATCATGACCTGAACCAGGGTCCAGAGTTGGGCGCTTCACCAACTGACCACCCAGGTGCCCCAGCATGTTATGTCTTTTACTAGGTCCCATGTGCCTGTTACATAGTTTTCTATGTTTTTCACATTTTTTTCCCTTTATGTGCTCTAGGCTGGATATTCTGATTTGTCTTCCAATCCATCCAGTTAAATGCATTTCTTGAGGTCTTAATTGTATTAATTACATTTTTCAATTTAGAGTTTCCATTTGGTTCTTCTATAGATGTAGTTAGCTGGAAAAATTCTCTAGTTTACCTATTAAGCCTTTTAATGACAGTTATTTGAAAGTTGTTCCTAATGATACAGCTGTATCTGGATTATATGCAGGTCTTTCCTCTTCCCTCTGTTTTCCTTGATTGGCTTTTCAGTCGTTTATGATTCCTTTTGTATCTACTTAGTTTGACTGAAGGTGGACGTTGTGTATGAAAAACTGTAGAAGCTATGGATAATGTTATTGCCTCTAGAAAGGACTTCTTCTTCTGATAAGTCCCTCAGGGATCAAATGGACATATTGGTGAAAGCTGTTCTATTTATCTGGTTTGCTCTTATTTTGAAGCCATGGGTAGGGGTCTCAGATGAAATCCTTCTCTTTTAAAGGTCCTGAAGTCGTTTGTCTCTCCTATGGGTATGAAACTGCTGAATGTGCTGGTTGGTTTTTGGACCTTTTAGATGCTATTTCCTTCTGCTAAGGTTTCTCAGCTTCCTGCTCTGTGCAGTTTAGGAATTGGCAAGTGCCTTGAAAGGAAAAGCTGTGAAGTTCAGGCTCATTCACTCTGATCTTGACCTCCCAAGTCTTGAGTTGCTCTGGTTGTTTTCTAGTGATTTGAACGATTGTTTTTTGTTCTGTTTATATTTTATGGAGCTGGGAAGTCCAGTCTGATTCAAGCCACTTTCAGAAGCTGAAGTTTCCAATTTGCACTTGTATTCTTTTATAGCATTCTCAAAGCATGAAAGGGTAGTTTTTTAAAATAAGTATTAAGCTTGTACTCTGGGCATTTTGTTGTGGCCTCCTAACACTGAAGTAAAAGAATCTGGTTAATGCCAGAAATAGGAATCCATTATTTGAGTTTTGAGTTTCAAAAACATGAAGGCCCTTATTTATTTATTTATTTATTTATTTATTTATTTATATTATTTTGTGAAGATTTTATTTGTTTGAGAGAGAGCACAAGTAGGGTGAAGGGTGAGCCTGATCTGGGACTTAATTCTGGGACTCCAGGATCATGACCTGAACTGAAGGCATATGCTCAACCGGCTGAGCCGCCGGCCCTTGTTTTTTATTATGTTAGTTAGCCAACACCATTATTTTTGATTAGTAGTATTTAACGACTCATTAGTTGCATGTAACACCCAGTGCTCATAACAACACGTACCCTCCTTAACACATGGCTACCCCATCACCCAGCTACCCATCCCTCCACCTCACCTCCCTTCTGAAACCCTGTTTGTTTCTGGGCATCCAGAGTCTCTGATGGTTTGTCTCACTCTCTGATTTCTTTCCCTTCAGTTTTCCCTCCCTTCCCCTATGGTCCTCTGTGCTATTCTTTATGTTCTACATAAGACATAAACTATATGATAATTGTCTATCTCTGCTTGACTTATTTCACTTAGCATAATCCCCTCCAGTTCCATCCATGTCAGTGCAAATGATGGGTGTTCATCCTTTCTGATGGCTGAGTAATGTTCCATTGTATATAGGTGCCACATCTTCTTTATCCATTCATCTGTTGATGAACAGTTTGGCTGTTGTGGACATTGCTGCTATGAACATTGGGGTAGCATTTATTTAACATTTTATAATCATTTTCAAGTCTAGTTGGAAAGATAACAAACCTGTCTTCAAAAAAAGATAAACTGGGTGGCTCAGTGGGTTGAGCCGCTGCCTTCGGCTCAGGTCATGATCTCGGGGTCCTGGGATCGAGTCCCGCATCGGGCTCTCTGCTCGGCGGGGAGCCTGCTTCCCCCCTCCTCCCGCCTGCCTCTCTGCCTACTTGTGATCTCTCTCTGTCAAATAAATAAATAAATCTTAAAAAAAAAAAAAAGATAAACTACTATCTAATGTACTTCCACATCATATGAATTCTAATATGGTGCATATTATGGGAGGACAAGAACTAATTTGTACTGTATGCCACTGTTCGGTTGTTTAATCATCAGAACAGGAAGATATGTGAGCAGATGTTGTTTCCATTTTAACAGATGAAAAATGGTCAGTTGTAAAAAAAAAAATGAAAATACATAAAAATGCATTTTTAAAAGTCACCCACAATCCACCTGTGAGAGATAACCACTAAGAACATTTTTGGTCTAAGAACATGTCTAAAAAAAAGGAACATGTCTAGTCTTTTTCCAGCACTTATAAATGTATATGGTATTATGAAGTAATGAGTTAAGTAACATTTTGCTTTAGAAAGTGTTTAGCTTAGGTATATGCGATTCTAGGATAAGACATTTTTAAAGTTTGAAGGGTTGATAAAATTTCAATGGTGCTGACAAGAAGTTTTTTAGAATATATGCAGCTGATGTCTTCTGGACAGTGGAATATTGGTTCTCTAAATTAAGAATTATGTCAGTTGATATACTTCATATAATTATATGTTGTGATTTTTTTTAAGTTGGTATGTTTTAATGCTTTCTGTTAAGCTTCCTAATCACTTTTCTGTTTATATTTTAAAGGCCAAACTGTTTTCAGATAGTGGTTCAGCACTTTAGTGAAGAACATTACATTTTTTACTTTGCAGGAGAAACTCCAGAACAAGCAGAGGTAAGTTAATTGTTTTCTCAGCACACCTTTATTTAGCTCATGTTTTCTTTTTAATTAAGAAACTACTGCATGTATGATAAATTAATAAAAAGGAAGACTGAATCTAATTATTTTTTTATTTCAAGAAATGAGAACTCTGTAAAAAAATTTTTTTTAAAGAAATGCAGAAAAAATCTCAGTGAAGGGCTGTTACGAATGAAAACTCCATTTTAAATTGACCTTTAAATGCTCTATGATGTTGAGTCCAACTGAGAATCCTCATTTAAAATCCTTTCTTGCTTAAAGGTTATAGATATTCTCAGTACAATTTAAAGGTAAGCCGGTTAACAAGCATTGTTATTCTTTACTGGTTGAACTTCATATGTAAAAATAGAAGTTCAGTCATCAAAAATAAAATTATTTAAGGAATTTTTTCTTTTTCGCTAAGTCTACATATGATGTCTGATTTCAGCAGTAGGCATTGATCCATGTGCAATGCTCTTATTAAAGCTTTTATTAAATTTTAAGCATTGCTGTGATGAGGGAACGTTTTCCAAAAATTGTTTTTAAAAATACTTTGATTTCTTTGAACCATAAGATTTCAGGGGTGTTTATTGGTATTTTGTACAATATTTCTTCTGCTTATACTCTGTGGGAAGAATCTGAAGGTGGTTAAGAGGTCAAAGAAAACAACTTTGTTGTAAATAGAAGATAATTTGCCAACTCTGGATATGAGGCAGAGAACCTCTTAAAACTGGATCCTGGCATGCATCCCTGATTCATAAATTATGAAAATATCTTAGACTCTAGAATTGATGAATGAGCCACATTAAGTTTTATGGTTCACAATTGAATGTCATGTTTCAAATCTTTACAAAATATTTCAAATATTAACACATGACACACAAAAACCCTTGTTTTGTGGGTTTTATCCCTAATATTTCGATGCAGAAAGTAGAGTTCAAAACATTTATATAACAGATAGACATATATATAATTGTTTATGCCAGAAATTGAGTTAGGAAAGAAATTTAAACTTCAGTTTCCTATCCTCCAAATTACTTCACTATGTTCCCTTTCTAAATAAAGATATATACCTTAATGATATTTCAGTATAAATAAAATATTTTCTTGTTGTATTTATATATAAACTTTACATATTCTTCATTTCCATAACCCTTAAAGTCCAAAAATACCACTGATATTTCCAATTTTTGTTACTTTGGTGGCCTTTTGAATCTGTGGTTACTTTCTTCTATTTCTAAAAGTTATGATAATTGATTAGGTCTTAATGTGTTCTGTAAAGATGTCCTCTGAACATTCAGAGTTCAGACTGAAATAGTCAGCAAGCTAAAGATATAACTGAGTAAAACAGTAGTGCAGAGCTTTGTGGAAATAAGTAAGCCAAAGTGAAATGTTTAGATTTATTTTTGATAAACCTAAGATTGTTCTCTCCTTTCTCCAGACCACTAGGTAAACATTTAAAAATATATCTTCAATTTAATTTGAATATTAGCCTGAAAATTATTTTGAATCTAATGTTGTGTTTTAAAGGCTTATAAATAACCCAGATCCCCTTATAAATTTCTGTCTGTGTCATGGTCTAAGGTAAGATTAGATGCTAGTCATCAAGGTAGTCATCACATGATCAGTTGGTTTTGCGGTCAGCCCTCTTTTCACAAAACATAACAACTGCTTAATAACTTCAGTGGATTTTATTTTTTGGCTAATTAATGGTCACTTATGGCATACTTAACATTAATTTAGGGATTCAACAGAAATACAGTTTTAAAGATGATTATAATTGTTTTGGTCATTGTTTTATTTTATGGGCAGCATACTCTGAGTATAGAAATGGCAGTCTGGAGAAGGAAAGAACTGCTGAATTTTGGGGGGAAAAAACCCTTATGATTGGAAACTGAATAAACTATTGTATATTTCTTTGACATGCTGTTATTTTTTGTAGGACTGGATGAAAGGTCTGCAGGCATTTTGCAATTTACGGAAAAGTAGTCCAGGGACATCTAATAAACGCTTGCGTCAGGTGAAACTTAATTTTCTTTGATGTTGGCACGTTTCGCTTTATAACTTTGCTCTTTATTTCTGTCAGAACTGGTTTGGGCTACATTTCAAACCTTTCTGAGCCCCCCCCCCCAAAAAAATCCATCCATCCATTCATCCATCTATTTATTTATATTATGTTCAGTTGGGCAACATAGAGTACATCATTAGTTTTTGTACATATATTCAGTGGACTATTACTCAGCCATCTGAAAGGTTGAATACCTACCATTTGTATGGACATGGATGGAACTGGAGGGGATTATGCTAAGTGACATAAGTCAAGCAGAGAAAGACAATTATCATATGGTTTCACTCTTATGTGGAACATAAGGAATGACACTTCTGAGTTAAGTTTATCTTTTCAGGCATTTTAAAGCCGTGCTTCCACTTGGTTCACCAGCAGGAGAAATATTTATGAAAAAGAATGTTCTTTATATACTTGCCAGGTAGTTAGTCCATAATGCCATCTTTGGAATTCATACCAAGGATTCTTTTCTTCTACTTAAAATAACAATACCAAACCAACAATAGAAACCATTTTATTAGGCACTTTCATTCATTTTTTTCTTGAAAGAATAATTTTGGCCTATATCAAAAAAGTACAGCTAAAGATAATTATTGAAAAGATCATCTGAATTTAAGTATTAATCCAAATTGCTCTGCAGTCAAGTCTATTATGTATCTGTTAGGTAGCATCTTATTTGAACCATAACATGTCATACATGTTCATTTTACAGAGAGTTAAGTTGGGCTCTTTTTTTTTTCTAGGTATGTAAAGTCACCTCCATACCCTGCTTATCTTTGCTTTTTTTCCCCCTGTATTGTTATCCCTAGATAGCTGGAAAAAGTTAAGTAATTTTCATATTCTTGGAGTATTGAGGAACATTTAGTACAGTATTTATTGACCAAAGTGATTCTTTATTGATGGAAGTTTCCAACAAACTTTGTGAACTTAATGTATTGTTCTATTGCAAGTCAATAAATGGTTAATATTTAAATAAGTTATATTTCCTGTAACCAAAAATCTAAGCCTTTCCCCAAGGACATTTAATTATACACATAGTTGTATTCTTAAATCGTATTTTAACATTTTGTAAGCTATGAAAAATCAGACTGAGTTTTTGCAGATTGTGTCTTGTGTGTAACTTTTGCTATGAAGTTATTTTTAGCTATAAGACAATAGAATAAAAAATGATATAATAAAGTCATAGCTAACATCTCTTGAGCCCTTTTGCAGGTACTCTCCTATGTGCTTTTAAATGTATTATTTCGAATCTTTATAATAACTTGCAGTGTAGACTTTATCCTAATTTTATAGGAGTTGAGGCTCAGAGAGGCTGAATTGTCCTACACCATTCAAGTAGTACGTAGCAAGAGGGAAAGAGAACCTGATATAGACAGTGAATGATCTAAGTTTTGGCACCAAAACTGACAAAAATAAGTTAGCTTCTTTGGATTTGTATCTTTTTCTGTAAAAGGAGAAGGCAGAATCAGTGTTGTAAAAATACTTTCTAGCTGTGGAAGTTTATAGATAAATCTTCCAGATGAGCTTTATATATATAACCTACAGGATTTTGATTTGGGTGGTGACAGTTTTTTACTTATGTTAAAATAAAAAATCCTCTATTTCCATTTTCTCTGAACTGTTTCTTAGTAGAAAGGTACATTTCATTAAATTGCTATGAGAATATAATTGGAGATTTAAGAATTATTTTAAATGCTTGAATGTTGTATTTTATACATCACATAAAAAGGAAAATATAATTATAGGTCATAATGTCTAAGGAAAGGGGAAAAATAAATCAGTTTTGGGTTTTTATTTCTTAAATAGTAATTGCTTTTGAAACTAATCATAATTCTTGAAATCTGGGTAACAATTTCTGTGTTTTCTTTAGGTCAGCAGTCTTGTTTTACACATTGAAGAAGCCCATAAACTCCCTGTAAAACATTTTACTAATCCATATTGTAACATCTACCTGAATAGTGTCCAGGTAGCAAAAACTCATGCAAGGGAAGGGCAAAACCCTGTATGGTCCGAAGAGTTTGTCTTCGAGTAAGTCTTATTTTATCACTACATTAAATCTTTCTTTTACCCTATTGCATTTTCTGTTTTTTTGTTTGTTTGGTTGGTTTTGGTTTTTGGTTTCTGTCTCTGAACTACCAGAACAAGGTGCCAGGTCCAGACATTGTAGTAGTACTTAACATTTTTTTTTCCTGCCCTTTTTTTTTTTTTAATATTTTGTTTATTTATTTGACAGATAGAGATCACAAGTAGGCAGAGAGGTAGGCAGAGAAAGAGGAGGAAGCAGGCTCCCCACGGAGCAGAGAATCCGAGGGGGGGCTCGATCCCAGGACTCTGGGATCATGACCTGAGCAGAAGGCAGAGGCTTTAACCCACTGAGCCACCCAGGTGCCCCTTTTTCCCTGCTTTTATTCGTGAAGTGCTATGTCCTTGGTTTTTCACTTAGTCATTAATAGGAATAAGTGTTACTGACATGTTCAGAAGCATTTACTAAGACACACATACAAAATGTTCACAATGGTTCCCGGGATTTACTTGAGGAGGTTAAAGACGGTGGGAAAAGTATGATTTGCTTGTCTGCATTCCTGTATTCCAAATAATAACACGTTTGAATCCAGCATGCATATTCAGATTGTTTAATAGGAGAAATAAGGGACTTACTTGATACTAGAAATAAAAGAATCAGAATTTGATGCCAGGATATTTTGTTAATACTTCTTCTTTTTGCTCCTCTAGTGATCTTCCTCCTGACATCAATAGATTTGAGATAACTCTTAGTAATAAAACAAAGAAGAGCAAAGATCCTGATATCTGTAAGTTGATACAGAAATTTCTTTCTGGAGTAAAACATGTTTTATATACTTTTTAAAATTCATAAGGAAATCTAGTCTAAAAGTACCAGTAGTATAATTTGACAGTTTTTTTTGTACTTCTAAAAGTTTTGATTAGGAAGAGTTTCTCTAATAAAAAAAAATCAAAATGGCTAAATTGTACATACTGTAAACTTAAGCCCTTGATATTAAATTATCTTTCATCTCCCCTTCCCTCCCCAGTGGACAGGAACAAGAGAGAACAGTAAGAGTGGCCATCTTTCTGTGGTGCTTCCACTATCCCTTCTTTGTACTTTCTAGGTTTTTCCTGTTTTCATACAGTTTTATGTAAGTGGGAAAAAGTACTCTGTTTTTTTTCTTTAAATTAGTCCACTGTTTATTCATTTCTGGTGAACCTTTTCCATTCTTTTTCCACAGTAGCATACTTTCTCCCAGCCTGTTGCTGACTGGTGGCAGTGGGATTTAACAGTTCATATCAGAGTGAATTAGGTTAATACCTTCTTAAAAGTCAGGCTTAGGGAAAGAAGTGATAAGCATTAACAGGAATTCAGAGCCTGAGTTTTCCTCCACAAAATATTTATTCTTTCGTTTCTGTACTATTTAAATGCTTAACATTTTTTTTAGTGGTTCCCCATTACTTTTAAGATAAAATCCAAACCTGTAGTAAACACAGAAGAAAGGCCCTTTCCTGATCCCCTCCTCCTCCACCTTGCGGCTCTCCTAGTGTATCTTTGGTATATCCTCTCTAGATATACCAGCTTTCTTAGACCTTTTAAGTAGTTCATGGATTTTAAAACTGCCCACCATACCTTCTATTGGGATTGTGCTCTTTTTCTTTTTCTCTGCCTTTCTACCTAGCTACACCTCCATATCCTGTTAAATGTCAACTTAAGGGTTACTTGTTTGGAATGGATTTTTCCACCAGCTGAATTACATATTATTTCTCTATACTTGAGTAGTAGTATCCACTGGTAATGGCACTTACCACACCATACCATGATTGATTTCTTGCCTTACTGTGACCTCCATGCAAGTCAGAGACCATGTCTTAATCATGTCTGTATCCTGTGTCCCTGCCTACCATAGTCTAATACAAAATAGGCATTGAGTAAATGAATGAAGTAAGTATTGAGTATGTGTTACTACTGAAAACGCCTTAAAAGTATTTAACACTATGGAGAAGACAAAATGTCAGGAAAATTTACTGGCATGATGAATTACAGTGTCCTCTTTTCAGACAGTAATCATTTGATGTTTTTTCTATCAAAGTATTTATGCGCTGCCAGTTGAGCCGGTTACAGAAAGGGCATGCCACAGATGAATGGTTTTTGCTCAGCTCCCATATACCATTAAAAGGTATTGAACCAGGATCTCTGCGTGTCCGAGCACGATATTCTATGGAAAAAATCATGCCAGAAGAAGAGTACAGTGAATTTAAAGAGGTATTAAGTTATTTATCAATCTAACTATTTTAGATGGAATTAACATTAAACATTTAAACAAAAAGATCCATTAAGTTAAACATTACGTAATGTCATAGCTTAGTGTACCAGTGATGGGCATAAAGGTTGAAAAGCCTTGCAGTAGTATGATGTTGGTCTTAAGAGTCTGTAAATATGTAGGCTATAAACTCGTCCTGTTTTTAATAAATGTATTCAATAGAACATATTTCTAAATAGATGAAAATAAGAGAATTCCTGTTAATCTCATTGAGCATGTTTAATGCTGTGTACTTTCAATAATCTTTCTTGATATCATTTTTAGCTTATACTGCAAAAGGAGCTTCATGTAGTCTATGCTTTATCACATGTGTGTGGACAGGACCGAACACTACTGGCTAGCATCCTACTAAGGATTTTTCTTCATGAAAAGCTTGAATCGTTGTTGTTATGTACACTAAATGACAGAGAAATAAGCATGGAAGGTAAAGTATGGATGTCTTGGTGTAATACTTAAAATCATTTTGCAAAATAAGTTACCCTATTTTTCCTTCATTAAAAATTAAAGTTGGAATGTCAGTTCTGATCCTTGTGCTAACATTTGGCGGTTTCCGTCATGGTAAATTACTCCATTAGAAGCCATAAGAAAACGACCTCTTTATCCTTATTAATGGCTCATGGTGCTTGATTATTAAGAATAGTTTGGTGTACCGACCACATTCTCTCATTTATATTTTACTTACTAATTCACTGCACAAAAGTTAGGTGACAGCCACATTTTATTTCTAGCTTCTATAGATAGGTAGTCCCAGGCAATGGAGTTGGACATACAGTGCTTTGTAACAACTTACAAGTTTGTCACAGTTAACCCCTTTCTGGCTAGTACTTTGGCTTAGTAACAGTGCTTGCTTTTAGGTTCCCCAGTAAACTATAAAAGCTAAAACTATTACCTCCTAATCATAGAAAATATAAAAGACATCGATTTGTCAGGAAAGATAAAGTGATGGTTAAGATGTTACATTGGGATTGTCTTTTTTGGGCAATACTTGTGTTTTTTTAGGTCATTAATAGCCATTTTTTAAGGTAATATAGTGGGATTTTGTGGGTTTTTTCCTTTCATTTTCTGCATTTAAAAAAATTGGAAGTATAAGTGGCATACAATATCCTATTAGTTTCAGGTATATACCATAGTGATTTGGTATTTTTATACATTATAGAATGATCTACAGATAATTCTAATTATTTATACCACTACATTATATTCTTATTTGGAGATAACTCAGAATTTCCAAAGTGTGGGCTCAGTGGATAGCAGAGCTGAATTCTGACCTTATTTTTGTCACTCCTTGGCTCTGTGGTCTTAACAAGTCATATAACCATTTGTTTTTCTTATGAATATGCCAGTGTCAGCACCTCCTGCTGATTTCATGAATAAGGTCCTTCGAAGGGTTAAGTTTATAGAAATATAGGAGTCATTATAATCAGTACTTCAGTGCTGCATGCAAATAAGCATACTTAAATGGCTATAATGGTTGAGGGGAAAAATGAATTCAGTTTATTTCTAATCTGGTTTCACATTAGTGCAATCTTTTATGTGAATAATCTTTTAATATAAATATTTATGTAGATGAAGCCACTACTCTATTTCGAGCCACAACACTTGCAAGCACCTTGATGGAGCAGTATATGAAAGCCACTGCTACACAGTTTGTTCATCATGCTTTGAAAGACTCTATTTTAAAGATAATGGAAAGCAAGCAGTCTTGCGAGGTATGAACTTCATGTTTTAAGTATTTCAGCAAAGAACATTTTAATAGGTGATGCTTTATAGCTAATGACGTTATAAGGAAAATACATTAGCTTTCTAAAATTACTCATCAGGGCATTTACATGTTTTGTAATACTTTAGAAAAATGTTGGAGTAGACTTTAAAAAAAATAGACTTAAAAAAAATGTACTTTGAGATTAAAAAATTCAGATTGCACCAGAAATTACTCTCATTTACCTTGCTGTACTAATGATACAGTGTATGCTGCTTTCAGAAAGCATATGTAACATAAATTGAAGTTTTTGCTAGAGACTTAAGTCGTATAATCTAGGTAAGGTCTATGAAGCAATTCCTAATAACAGCCAGGGGTATCCTTGAAGTTTTTGGTAAAGAAGTACAACATAGTGCATTCAAAAGCAAATAGAAACATCCTTTAGATATTAAGGTTTCAGCATAAATTCATAGTAAACCATTAAGAGAAAGAGAGGAATCTCATATGGCTCTTCTCTCGTTTTGAGGGTAGAACAACTTCAGAAGGAAGATATTGAATACATTTTTTCAATCTGATACAAAATAAAACAAAGAATTGCTTTTGATAATGTACACTGGGAGCTGTTAAATGTTAATTTTGCACTACAGTTGTCCGTTTTTACTAATTAACCTAAAGGAAAGAAATTGAGGATTTAGTGTTGAAAACCGGGGTAATGCAGGTAATATCAGAAATTGAGCAAGTGTGCGGTGAGTCTATGATCACTAGATCAGGCTAGGGTATTAGGACTTATCTGATTCTAGATCAGATTTCTTAAAATTCCAAGGGTTACTGGAAAAATTTCGAGAAAGGTTCATTATTCTGTCTATGGCATTTAGAAAAGCCTTTCTATTTTAATCAGTATTTTTTCAAATAAATACAGTTAGAGATTGATTTTATAATAGATGGTGATCATTATTTTCATTTAAATACTCCTACTATGTTTGTGTATATGTGATCACTAAAGCTGGGTTTTAGTCTTCTCGTTTAGAGAATACTACTTTAAAAATAAAGTCTAATCCGTTTTTGTGGCTGTAAAAATCTATGGTAAAGCGTAGTAAATGAATAAAAGAGAACTTTAACACCCGTATTAATCCCAGAGCTAATAAAATGTGCTGAATAATTACGGCTTATTGTACAGTTGAATAATTGGAAATTAATGGTAAATGAGTTCTATAGAGCAAACTACTTAAAAATTCCCATTTATATCTATCCCCTAAGACTAAAACAGATTGAAAAATGGAAAAACAGAGGACCTTGAAAACAACGGTTTGATTACCTTGATTCATTTGCATTTATCATTGTCAAGATGCATTTATATTAATTTATTCCTTCTCTTAGTTAAGTCCATCAAAGTTAGAAAAAAATGAAGATGTGAACACTAATTTAGCACACCTATTGAACATACTTTCAGAGCTTGTGGAGAAAATATTCATGGCTTCAGAAATACTTCCACCGTAAGTGATGAAATTTTAATTTGACAAGAAACTGTGTACCTGCATTTTGAAAAAATTTGTATTTCTAAAATGCATAAGCTTTCCACTGTCCTAATTAATGGTTTTATATTCTGCAAAAGAGTTTTTCAATCTTCCAAGGTGAATTTTGTTTAAGGCAAAAGAGTGACTTGAGGAAAGAGCAGTGGTGTAATATTTACATTATAATAAAAACAAAAGTATGTTTTTACACAGACTAACATGTCTGGTTTATACGGTAACTTGGGTAATGAATAGAGACTTTTGAGATCATAAGTATCTTGGTCTTTTTTTATGTGTTTTTGTTTTAATTTCAGTATAGTTAACATAGACTGTTACATTAGTTTTAGGTGTACAATATAGTGATTCAGCAACTCCATACGCCACCCAGTGTTCATTACAAGTGCCCTCCTTAATCCCTATCGCCTCTTTCCCCAATCCTCCCACTCACTTCCCCTTTGGTAACCATCGGTTTGTTCTCTGTAGTTTAAGAGGCTGAAAAATATTCCATTGTGTGTATATATTTACCACATTTTCTGTATCCATTCATCTCCTCTTGGACAGTTGGGCTGCTTCCATCATTTGGTTATTGTAAATATGCTGCTATAAACATAGGGGTGTGTATATCCCTTTGAATTTGTGTTTTTGTATTTTGAGGGGTAAATAGTGTAATTATTGGATCATAGGACAGTTTGATTTTTAACTTTTTGAGGAAACTCCATACTGTTTTCTACAGTGGCTGCACTTTAAAGTACAACAGTCAGTTAGTACCTGCTTAACAGCTTTTAGTGTAAGTGAACTCACTTACTCAGGTAGGAGTTATCATAAGTTAAAATCCATCTCTGGGAATCTGAACTTAGTATTTCCTTTGTATCGTCATTCCAGTACTTTTTTCTTTCTTTTCATTAATACAGAAGCATTGTAAAAATGGTAAGATTTCTTCCAAAGTAAGTGTAAAGAACTGACTAAATGAATTGATGATGACTACTATTTGTTTTCCTTATCCCTTTACCACATATGTCCTGCACTACTTGTAGCAGAGTACTGTTTTGGGGGGTAAGGGCCAGTCACATTAAAAAGTGTATTTGGCAAATTAAGCTTTTGGATGCAATGAGATAAGCATTTTTTCCCTTGCTTTATATATTGAGATGACTGTGTTGTTTTGGCAGGACACTGAGATATATTTATGGGTGTTTACAGAAATCTGTCCAGCACAAATGGCCTACAAATACCACCATGAGAACAAGAGTTGTTAGGTAAGGTTCATCAATCCATTTGTTAAGTCATTGTGGATGGTGTGCACTGATAGTCAAGCGGGTAACTGAAAATTGGAAGAATAACAGTATATAAATTCAAGACTTTTTTCTTTTACTTTTATGTCAGAACTCTGTTGAATATTTTCTGAGTTCAGATGGCTACTGAACTTTAACTGTACTGTATTTTTTTTTTTTTGGAAGTTACTGAGAGAGATTTAGCTGCCTTGTGCGTTTTCTAAAAACCTGAGCACTCATGTATACTCAGTTAACTATGGGAATTTTTATCTTATCAAAAGAATGGGGTTAAAAAAGTTATATAACCAGCAACATCTGTAAGTAACTTTATATAGTACTCACATCATATACACAGTACATTACCTACATGCATACTTGCATATACACACGGATAGAGAAAGAAGAGGGAAGGTGGAGAGAGGGGGAGGATTGAAAGTGGGATTGATGTGGTGCTAAGGAGGAAGAGGAATAATGGACTGATGGGTTAGTAGCAGTCTGGGACTCTGGGCTAATCTCCAGCCAGAGCCTCCAGTTCTGAAGCTGTTTCGGTATGCTCGTTGTGCGCTAGTTAGGAGGAATTGCTTTTGCAAGTCACAGAATGTTGTATCCTATATACAGGGGGACTTCATTATCACTACTCTAATTTTTCAATGAGGAAGCAGAGCTGTAGAGGTTGAAATTGTTTGCTTAAGGTTATATAGAAAGGTTGTGCTAAGGCAGAACTAAAGGCCAACCTTCTAAGATCCAGTCAGATCGCTAACACTACTGTAGGCTTCGTTAAGTACACCCTAACCCACTGAAGACAACTGGAAGTTCAGGGCAAAAGCATCAGAGAATATAGCATTCTGCTAATAACATTTTATGTAGAATGCATACTACCAGTCATGTTATATCCCATTAAAACCACCATTGAAGACACTAATATCATACAATTAGTTGTGAAAAATGTGTGTCAGTTGTGCCCACAACCTGAGTTTGGTAAAGAGGCTTCTACTCTTTTTGTAGATAAAATTTCTCCTGGTTAGTAATGATGAGACACAAGTATAAAAGAATTGTAGGTTCTGTATTTCTTCGCCTTAGTTGTGACTGAGAGGACTTAGAATTAGCAGTGTAAGTTTCAGCATAGTTTTGTGTGTGACGTCAATTAAAGCCTCATACACTCTGTTTCAAGAGTTTAACTGTTAAGCAAATACAGCAGGAATTTCTGCTTTGTGAGTTGTCTGAAACTACATGGTTTTTAGGGGGCATTTATGCCCAAAGTGATGATTTCTGTCCCTACTAGTGAGCTTTTAAACATATGTGTAGGTACCTAGTATCCTTTTTAAATTTAAAATCACTTCTACAAATTCACAGAAAGATTTGCACACTGAAATTCTTTCATGATTAAATGTCAGTAGGTTATAGTTCAGATTCAAACATGTAGCAAAATGTTTTCAAGCAAAACTTATGCAAGATTCTTCACAAATTCATTTAAAAATATTTAAAGAGCTGATAATTGTGTATTATAATTGCAATAAATGCTATCTGTGAAGTTACAGTCATTTTCTAAGAGTCCAAAAAGTAGTAACTGTCATTAGGTTAGAAAGTAAATGCTGAGGTCTTTTTCTTTATTGCCATAAAAGCTTTATAGCATTCGATTGTGTACATTTTCATTGATCAAGAAACCACTTTTCTCTAGTAAGATGGATTCTTATTTTTAGGATTCATCAGCAAAATCAGTATAATCAACTAGATTTATAACAGACTTTATTAGGCTAATCAATTTAAATAAGGAAAGAAAGAAATGAGAGAAGGCAAATTTTAGGACCATACAGGCCTGTATCTCTATAAAAAGGTTGTTTAATACTCCTAAAGTGTTTCAGAAATTCTTAGTGTCCTAATGCTACTGCTTCCTCAAAGTAAGTATATTGGAATAAATAAAGAGTTGCCAAGACCATAAATGTTACAGATACAACTTAAATCTTCCCAAGATAAACTGAAAATTCCAAATTTGGGAAAACCAAATAGTGTAAGCAGAATTTGGGCTTGTTTACATCAGTTGAAAGTTCATGGTTCTACAAGTATTGATATTTTTGTTTATTATTTTTATGTAACATATATAGTAGTTTTCTAAAAAAAAAATTTCCCTCCCATTCAGTGGTTTTGTTTTTCTTCGACTTATCTGTCCTGCCATCCTGAATCCACGGATGTTTAATATCATCTCAGGTAATCAGCTTTTGATAAAATTTTGGGATTAAAAAATTAGAGTAAATTTGGTATTTGTTAAGGTTATACATTTTTTTCTTTTATATCTGATTTTTTATTACCCAGTTCTAAGACTTGATATAGAACAGAACACCCTTTTCTTCTTTCCTTTTCCCTACTTTTTTACCTTCTCTATTTTGCTGCTTTTCTTTCCATCTAGTATCTGAAGCCTGATGTGGCATGTTTATAGACAAGTATCACTCTTCCCCAATCCCTACCTGTGTCTCAAACTCTCACTGTGATGACTTCTTCCAATGCACAACCTGGTTTTTTCACTTGGGAAGAGTTTCTGTGTGCTTTTAGCCCACGCTAGACCCTATCACTACCACTACAAGTTGTATTTTAAGAGCAAGTTAAAATGGTAACTACAGTTGCAGTAGTGCTCTGTGAATACTTGACTGTGGCCCTTTAGAGATGGAGAGGTTTGTCACCAGTTGGATAATGTTAATTGGCCAGTTTAAACTCCCAACAAACCAGATTTAGTTTTACTTATTGCCCATATGTCCACTATGCAAGGACTTTCAAATGTCATAGGCATCTTTTAAAGAAAGGAGAACAGTGATATTTGTGACTACAAATGCAGTAATGAGCCATTATTAACAGAAGGAACTGGAACCATTTTTCTTTTAATCATTAGAAGCTTAAAATTGTATTTAAAAATACTTTGGACTGGGGCGCCTGGGTGGCTCAGTGGGTTAAAGCCTCTGCCTTCGGCTCAGGTCATGATCCCAGGGTCCTGGGATCGAGCCCCGCATCGGGCTCTCTGCTCCGCAGGGAGCCTGCTTCCTACTCTCTCTCTGCCTGCCTCTCTGCCTGCTTGTGATTTCTGTCAAATAAATAAAATATTTAAAAAAAAAAATACTTTGGACTAAATCTTAAGTTTTACTTTATTGTATTTATAGTTACCACATCTCTGTCATTATCTTCTAAAGCTACCAAAATGGATAAATCTCTGGTTCTATTAAGAATTAAGGGTTTAGAATTCTGGAGAGATTGGTTTATCTCAATGTTGGCCTCCGAACCACTAGGCAGTACTCATTTACAGTTCAGCAGCTCAGGATACACAGAGTACAGTCTAAAATGAGGCAGTCAGATAGAATTACTTACACATTTTTACTGTTAAATAATTCTGTTTCAAGGCTTATATGTAATAGCTGCATATGGTTTCCATTTACACCCTACTATGCATTTTCTTTCTTTTTTTTTTTTTTTAAAGATTTTATTTATTTATTTGACAGATAGAGATCACAAGTAGGCAGAGAGGCAGGCAGAGAGAGAGGAGGAAGCGGGCCCCCTGCGGAGCAGAGAGCCCCATGCGGGGCTTGATCCCAGGACCCTGAGATCATGACCTGAGCCGAAGGCAGCGGCTTAATCCACTGAGCCACCCAGGCGCCCCTACTATGCATTTTCTATAGGGAAATGTTTCCTGACCAGTCTTTTATTATAGTTTATTGTATAATATTCCAAGTTTATTAAATTGTTTTTCCCTCAATATAAGGGCAGAAGTCCCAGACTTTATCTTTGTTATTGAGCTTTAAAGTAATTTTTCTAGTCATTGGAGGTTAGGAGTAGGAAATTGCTCAGATTGCAAATTGCTAACCTGAGGGGATGAATTAGCTTTGTGAACTGTCATGAAGCAGGTGTGTGGAGTGACAGTCATTTTAGCGATAAAGCTTTAAGGCATTGTGAAATATCAATCAGTTGAGAATTGCTGAGTCTTGCAGCAGCACCCTTTTCACAAACTAGAAGTGTTGGTAAGTGTATTTAACTTTCCCCCCTTTAACTCAAGTTTTCTTGAATTACACAGGTCATACCATTTCCACGAATGTCAGTATTTTTGCAGTAAAGTGCTATCTTTATACGGCTTTACCTGAAAATGCCTTTGGAGTTGGTATCATTACCTCTGCCCAATTCTCTCTTACAGATTCCCCATCTCCTATTGCAGCAAGAACACTGATATTAGTGGCTAAATCTGTGCAGAATTTAGCAAATCTTGTGGAATTTGGAGCTAAGGTAAAAACATTTGGTACTTTAAAATGTCATTTACAAAGGAAACCTTGAGATGATAAAGCCATAGAATATAAAGTTTTCAATAGTAGCTGTTTCATAGTTATATTTTTGTTAGTATGTATGTCTTTTAAAAATATTTTTAGATTTTACATTTTAATAATGAAATTTTTAAAACCACTGTTTTAGCCAGTATAGAAAACTATACTTTCTATTTCCAATATACTCAAACTTTCCTACTCTTAAATAATAAAATGGACTCGAGTACATTTAAAAATATACTAATTTTTATATTTATTTCACCATAAATATTTACTGTAAGTAACTTGGACAAGTTCTTAAAACACCCATATGTGATCCCACTACCTGATGATAAGGATTGTTAATATTCTAGTAGTGATCATACTGTGTTGCCTGATTTTGTCAATATTAAACAAACTTCTTGCCTGGAAAAGTAACTATTTTACTGTTCTTAACAAGTATTATGTCATCATGTAGCTGTTAAGTACTCTTCTCCTCAACATATAGATGGCTGCCAACTTACCACTGTTACAAATACTGCTATAACAAGTATCCATATAGATTTCCTTTCAAAAATGTCCACTTATTTCCTTAAACTAGTTTTGGAGGGAAATTCCTAAGTCAGACTTTTTGCTTCCCAGAGCCTTGCCAAAGCTCAGTGAGTATTTCTCCATGTTTAATTTTTGCCGAACTGCTAGGCATGTTACTTTGATTTTTTGTGTCTGTTTTTTTGGAATCGACTGATGAGGTCTTTATCATCTTTTATTTATTGACTTTAAAAGAACTTGTGTTAATACTAAATATTTTCTGTTTTATAACATACCACATTTTAATTTTTTCATTTTTTAAATTTATATTTATTTTCTAAAAAAAGATTTTATTTATTTATTTGACAGAGATCACAAGTAGGGAGAGAGGCAGGCAGAGAAAGGAAGGGAAGCAGGCTCCCCAGTGAGCAGAGAGCCCGACGCAGGGCTCAACCCCAGGACCCTGGGATCATGACCTGAGCTGAAGGCAGAGGCTTTAACCCACTGAGCTACCCAGGCGCCCCACAACATATCACATTTTTAAATAGGCTTAATATTTTAGTATGAAGAGCAGTTTATAGTAAGGCTTAGCTTTTGAATTCATCTGAATAGCGAGGCAGGTTGTAATAGGTATTCCTGTTGTAGTCTTTAGCACACTGTATTTTAATTACTTACATTCTCTGCTAGATTCTAACCTCTGGGCTGGGCCCATGTTTATCTTGGTAGGTAGCAAGTTAGTTTCTCAGTAATTATTTTTGAATGAATAACAGCTGACCCTTGATGCACAGGTTCAAACTGCACAGGTCCACTTATTCATGGTTTTTACAGTACTGTAAATATATTTTCTCTTACAGTTTTAGTATTTCCTTTTCTCTAGCTTACTCTGTTGTAATAATACAGAATAGAATATATGTAACATACAAAATATGTATCAGTCAGCTGTATATGTTATCAGTCACATTTTGGGAGGGTTAAGTTATTTATGGATTTTCAACCACTTGGGGTTGGTGTTCTTTTTTTTCCCTCCATCCAAAATTTCTTACTCTTTCATGAGAATATTCCAGTTCTTCAGTATAGCTGTTTGCTTTCATTAGAAGGAAAATTTATATGACTAATTCTTGTGAACATTTATTGCTATTGATGGACATAATTAGATTTATAGGAGTCCTTGCTACATATATGGTAGTTATAGATCAGTGTGTTTTTATTCTTTTTAGGAGCCCTATATGGAAGGTGTTAATCCATTTATCAAAAGTAACAAACATCGCATGATCATGTTTCTGGATGAACTTGGGGTATGTATATAATTTTTTAAATACGTTGAGACCTAAATTTAATATAGCTGAGAATTGTTAACTCGTTTGATCAGCAACTTAGATTTTTATCCAGAACTTAAAAAACAAAAACGGGCACTTGGCTGACAGTTGCTTCAGCCTCCTACCCTTGATCTCTCAGGCTGGTGATTTTAAGGCCCTGCATTGGGCTCCACTTACACAAAAAGAGGTTTTTTGTTTTTTTTTTTAAACCATTATAAACATTTATTCTTAAACTAAATGGTTTATATCAAGAACTCATTGTTACGGTTTTCTACTTCTTGTGCTATTTTTTAGTTTCTGTCTTGTTTTTCACTATCCTTTTAGCTGTTCCATCTCCTTATTGTGATATCCTGTTGCTACTTATACTGAGCTGCTAGTGTATGGAACTTGAAACAAGATAACCCAGATCTAACCAGGTTAAATAATGGACTGGAGAGTGTTCTTGGGGCTTTACTAGGAATAAAATACATGGATTTAGAATGCTACTTCATTCGGTGGGACTACTGATGTCTTATTTGGACCTTTATAAATTGTGATTACAAGATTAATAGAAATGGTAACTAAAACAAAACAAAAAACTAAAAAAATTTCTTAAGACCCTGTATTTCTTAGTAAAGTTGAATTTTCTTGTTACAGATTTACAGATAATGGATCAATTAAAAAGTAAAATATGTTAGTAATTCAGTTCATATATAAAAACAAAAGGTTATCAGTTTAGTATGTATGGAATTAGGGAATGCTAGGGTTGGAGACTGAAGTGCCCATGTTTGCCATAATGTATTCAGATCCAGTTTTAAAAACACCACACCAATGTGCAGTGAAACTAACCAGCAGTTCCTGAGGGCCCCTGCTTTGCTACCTGAGGGTAAAAACCAGGGTGAAAGAACACCCTGTAACATAGGTCCATAATTAGCATAAAATTGAGAAATACGGGGCAAATGCTAAATCTGTGTTTCTTATATATGAACTCAAGGAAGTTTAGGAGATAAAAATACTTACTACCAAAAAACACAGTTGGGTCAGTGACTGAAAAATTCTTACTGTAGTATTGTTTAAAGACTGAAAACTGGGGGCGCCTGGGTGGCTCAGTGAGCTAAAGCCTCTGCCTTCGGCTCAGGTCCTGGGATTGAGCCCTGCATCAGGCTCTCTGCTCTGCGGGGAGCCTGTTTCCTCCTCTCTCTCTGCCTGCCTCTCTGCCTACTTATGATCTCTGTCTGTCAAATAAATAAAATTTAAAAAAAAAAAAAAAAAAGACTGAAAACTGTCCAGTATCTAAAGCTAATGAGCTTTAACTTAAGCTGTATTTCTAGGTTTTTAGATTCTTCAGATTCATGGTTAGGATTCTCATTTATTTTCCATAATCACAGCTGTCTATAGTCCAGCTTTCTTATCACTTTCCTAGTTAGGCCTCACAATGTAGTCTTTTTTTTTTTTTTTTTTTTTTTTTAAAGACTTTATTTATTTATTTGACAGAGAGAGAGATCACAAGCAGGCAGAGAGAGGAGGGAGCAGGCTCCCCGCGGAGCAGAGAGTCCAATGCGGGACTCGATCCAAGGACCCTGAGATCATGATCTGAGCTGAAGGCAGAGGCCTTAACCGAGCCACCCAGGCGCCCCCCTCACAATATAGTCTTAAACTGCTTAGAATTCCCAGTATTCTACTTTTCCTGCCTCCTTCATGTTCTTGTATTCCTTTACTACCTGTATAAATCTGAGTCAAATACCTTTTACTCTGCTTCCTAAGTATCTGCATATCTTTCAGATCTGTGTTGCAGTGATTGGTTTATCTCTGTCTCTTAGGGAGGGTACAAGCTCTCTGAAGGCAAATACTATAGTCTTTTAACTCTGTAATCCTTCATTCACTGAATGAATGGATAACTGAGTGCTAATTAACAAGAATGAACTATATTTCAGTTCATGCTACAGAGCACAATGTTTTTGTAGTTTTTAGGAAGGCACAGCAATTGAGTTACCACCATAAGAGGAGTAGATTTTTTCACAATTAACAGCCATCTGAGCCCATGCTGAATTTTATTCTACAGCTCAGAATAATACTGGTCTTTAGTGCTAATAAAGTATGAAGTTTTTGGGCATAGTCCACAGATAATTATCAGCCTGACAGGATCTCCTCACACTTCCATAGTGTAACTCTCAACTTATGTATACTGATAGATTTGGGCAAACTATAACAGCTAAATAATGAAACTGTCAGTGGAGGAATTTATTTTTATTTTTATTTTTTTTTAAGATTTTATTTATTTATTTGACAGAGAGAGATCACAAGTAGGCAGAGAGGCAGGCAGAGAAAGTGAGAGGGAAGCAGGCTCCCTGCCGAGCAGAGAGCCCGACGTGGGACTCGATCCCAGGAACCTGAGATCATGACCTGAGCCGAAGGCAGAGGCTTAAACCACTGAGCCACCCAGGCACCCCGTCAGTGGAGGAATTTAAAGCGTAGCTTGCATTTAATCCAGATTAGCAGTTGCAGTGTTTCTGGTTATTTTTTGGTCTGTGTGCCAAATCAAAAAAAACCCCCAAACTTTTAAGAATTTAGGAAGCCCACTTATTTCAATTAACAGTAACACTGTACAGTATTCTGCCATTCTTTGTAAAGCAAATTGGACCCTGGGTTTGATGTGAATGTTGACGTCATAGAACCTTTATCAGAAATAGCACTGAATGTTACATAGCATCTTAAACTCTTAAAAGAAATTTAAGAGAACATTATGTTAAGAATTGTTTACTGTAAGTAATTAGGATCTTTTTAGAAATGACTAAAAATTTGTATTGCTAAATGCAGTTTTATCATTCTCTTAAAGAATGTACCTGAACTTCCGGACACTACAGAGCACTCTAGAACTGACCTGTCTCGTGATTTAGCGGCACTGCATGAGATCTGTGTGGCCCATTCAGATGAACTGCGAACACTCAGCAATGAACGTGGTGCCCAGCAGGTAGGTTTTTGCCAGCCTTCATTATCAGTGATGTTGGATTAGCACTTAAGCAGAATGTCAGCATGACTCTGAAAGGTAACTAGCTGAATTATGGTCAACTTTTAAAAAAATTTTTATTAACATATAATGTATTATTTGCCCCAGGGGTACAGGTCTGTGAATCATCAGGCTTACAAATCTCACAGCACTCGCCATAGGACATATTCTCCCCCATATCCACGCTGTCCTCCGCGCCCCCCCCCCCCGACCCCTGCACCAACCCTCACTTTGTTTTGTGAGAGTAAGAGTCTCTTATGGTTTGTCTTACCAGTTACATTTTTAAGAACTGGAATCCTCCTCCGCAAAGATCTCGGCAGAGCAATAATGGGACCCAGACTAAAATTATGTATGTTTGACATGGCACCGTGTGAACTATACTGAAAAATAGTGGTGTTACACACTTCAGTGATGTAAAAATGGCAAGTGAATTATAAAGCCAGTAGTGATATGGCTTATCTCCCATACACAGTGCATGGTCAAGTGACTTGCAAGTTCCAGGTCCAGAGATTCTGGAGTGTGGCCTTGAAAACTGTCATTTCTAATAAGCTCTTCCTGAGGACTGTCACTGTACTGGCCAACCATTTGGTAGAAGCCTTGTAGAAGAGATTAAAATTAAAGCATTGTGTTTGTGGATTTGAGGATTCTAAAATCCTCAAGTTTAGATAACCTCCTCTGGCTCACTAAGATTCCAGTCCCTTTAGCAGCTTAGGCAGAGTAGGTGCCACTGGCCTACTTAGTGTCTGTGGTATATATATAATGCCTTCCAGCTACACTGGGGCTAAGTTTGTTATGATATGCCTTCAATAAAAGTAAAATTCTTGGAGAATTTGGCCTAATTAATTTTAGGCCCAGTGTAGTCCTGTTTCTTACATGATACTTGATAGTGTTCACTGGGCCGCAAGCTGATTGCTCCTCCGTGATCTTATGGATATTAGGATGATTTGTCATGATCAGTCTGTCTTCTGGCAAGATGTTCTGTCCTGAGTAGATATGAAAATGGCAAATAAATGAAATTCTATTTACTGTACAAAGATCTTATCTTGACCAAAAATACTGAGTCAAGGACTGAATAATTAATAGAAATGTTCATAATTTTATGCTTTGAGTAGAATGGTTAGTATTATTTTATGCGTTCCTTTGAATTGATGCGGCTTTTTTCAAAATTCAGGTTCCCTGAAACTTCTGACTGAACTTTAATATATTTACTGATTATTTTCATACTGTTTTTCCTTGTTTAGCATGTACTGAAAAAGCTTCTGGCTATAACAGAACTGCTTCAACAAAAACAAAACCAGTATACAAAAACTAATGATGTCAGGTAGCAGACTTCGCTCAAGGTTCTGCTTGGATTCAGCTTGCCCAGCATGGTAATTCACATCAGTATACGTCTCCTTTGCTCTTGCCAAAAAAAATAGCACACCTTTCCACATTCCAGTGATGCGTGAGCTATGCAAACAAAATCCAAGATTCTGCTGGTGAGTAGATGTGCCAGCAGCTTTGTAAGCTATCTGTGCAGGAAATTTGCACTTTTTCCACATATGGAATCAATCTTTACCAACTTCTGAGCCTTGGTGTACAGATCACTTTTCACATAACAAAATGCTGACTGAACTTGAAAAATGTATTTTCAATACATCCAATTGCCAAAGTTTTCTGTGTCTTGGAAAAAGAACTATGAAATCAACTGACAAGAAAAAGGATTTTCTTGACAATTGAGCATAAGTGGACTGCTCACTGTTCTTACTGTAATTTCCTCCTTATTGGAATACGACCGTTTGACTGTTCAATAACTATTTGTATTTACAGTTTCCAGAGTCTGCCACTATAATAGGAACAATCTTTGCTGTATACTTTTTTAAAAATACTGTGCTATTTCTCTTGCTGGAACTGTTAAGAGAAAATATATAGAATGGACCTATTGCTCATCAGCTTTATTTTTTAAACATACCACTTATTTTGTTGGAATTGTCAAAGACTATTTAGAGCTCATGATGCTTTCATTAAATGTTTACAACAGTAAATAGTTTGAATCCAGTAAATATTATTGGTTGTTGTACTGATCAATGCATGTTACCCATTCATCTGTTCTATAGATTACCAGTTTATTTTATGTGTCAAAATATCTGGAATGCTTTTGTTGAAAGTACTCATTTCTAAATTGATTTTTTTACAGAGCTATCCATCTTTGAACTTCTGACTACTTGTTCTATCTGCTGCATATTTAGTTTGTATAGTTTTATTTGCTTCTGTATATGTATTTTTGTGAAGTATTCACAAGGGTTTAAGTTAAAATAAAACCAAGGGATATCTTGAGTAACTGATTACTTCCGTCTAACTACAGGTAAGCATACATTTAATTATTTTCCTCCTCCTTTAGGGGCACTTCAAATTTAGTACCAGAGCAAGGGCCAGGGAGAAAACAAGTAAGAATTCCTTCCCTCCCATAATTGTGCAGGAGAGAGAAGGCATACAAAGAAGTGTGTGGCAGAAAAGCATTTTCAACAAAAAAATTTTTTTCTAAAGGCCTAGAATCTAAGAGCAACACTTAATACTTTAAATTAATACAGGAAAATATAATCAAGGCTTTAAAAGATTGATGCGTAGCACAATTTTAAGCTCTGAGACGTTGTTACTTCTGTAGAGGCAGGTGAGCAGTGATATTCAAAAGCCAGACAATCCAGTCTGCTCTTCTGTGCTCCTTTTCCTTGGTATCAGCTCAATTTCCATTACTTTTCCCTCACTTCTGCTTTACAGCTGGACTACCATGGCAGTAGTATGGGTTACAGGATAAAGCCAAAGTGGTAACAGACCAGTGACATCTCCAAAAACATTTCACCACAGTCCAGGGAGGTCCAAATTCTAGTGCTAGGCAACAGAGTCCTCCCCCCTAATCACCCCTCAGTCTCTAGTTACACTGATCTATCCTCTGCCATTCCCCCAGGTTGAAACGTCTTCTGCCTTTTATATTTTAATGCCATCTTTATCTCTTGAGGTGGAATAGGAAATGGGTCATTTACCTTTGTATTCCTTCCAGTAACTAAGTTGGGTCAAAGATGAAATAAAACCTCAAACTGTTTTAATGGGGCTGGCTAGGAGACTTTTCAGAAATAAATGTGGACCTTGCTCTGATACCAAAGCTTAGGGACTTAAAAGGGAAACAAGGTAAAGTACGGACACGTCACAATGCTGTCTAGAGGCTAGCAGCACTGCTACTTAACTTGGATAGCTCTGGAAGATTGTTAACTCTGGCTTTTCCAGTCCATGTTTGTAAAATCACACTTCATGAATTTCATTCCTCATCCCACAATGAGAAGAAACTAAAACCAAAAACTTCAGACGTAAAGAATTATTAGAAGATGCATACTGTAAATACTGCCCTCACATAGTGAGATGGAATTAAAATGGTACCTACACTCTAATGGCAAGTGCAGCCTGGGATGAACAGACACTGAGGACAGCTGTGTAGCCATCAGATTCAGATTTACAGGGCTACAGAGTTTCACTGAATTCCTGCAACCCAGTTTTCTAGAAAAAACTGAACAATCAATTTGGTTACAACTTAGAAACCGCGTAAGATCACAGTTAAATACCTGGACAGATGCTACAATGTGCAAGACTTAGTATATGCAAGCACTATTCCCATTAGACCTGGGAAAAGTAGGCCTTATTTGCTCCATTTGCACCTTGGGAAATGGGCACAGAGAGCTTTACAACTTGACCAGAATCATGAAGTGAAATAGACAACCAAGACCAAATACCACATTCTGCAGTTTTTTTAATCAACTCACTTCAGTTTGAATTCAGTGTCTTGAACATACTTCATTTGATAAGTTTATATGGATTCACCTGAGGGTATGTGTTAGTTTTGACACCGAATGTACAATTCTCGACTATCTGCAAACCTACAGCAACTTCATCTTTTTATCTAGACCACTACTCAAGACTGTTTGATTTCTTTAGAACTTGGTAGTGTTTTCAGGTAACTGAGGACAACAAATACTGATTATTACCACCCTGGGTAACTAGCTTTTAGTTTCAGTTGAAGCATTTGACAGGTGAGGTGTAGGAGTTACATATAAGAAAGCTATACGATGACATCTGAGAAGGCATTTATAAAGGTCTCTAGAGGGCAAAAAACATTCCCTAGCAGGTTTAAAGGTGATTACTTGGTTTAATTTTTTTTGTGACCTTTTTTTTTTTTTTTTTTAAGAAAAGCACCAAAAGATTTGCTTCTTGTATTTTGTTTAAAACACTAAAGGCAGAGGCGCCTGGGTGGCTCAGTGGTTTAGGCCGCTGCCTTCGGCTCAGGTCATGATCTCAGGGTCCTGGGATCGAGTCCCGCATCAGGCTCTCTGCTCGACAGGGAGCCTGCTTCCCTCTCTCTCTCTGCCTGCCTCTCTGCCTACTTGTGATCTCTCTGTCAAAATAAATAAGTAAAATCTTAAAAAAAAACAAAAAACACTAAAGGCAAATAAATTACAGCTTTGGCTGCTGCAAAAAGACCGATTTGGTATTAGTCATGATGGGGCAAGACTATCTAAACCAGGTGCTATTCTGGCTCTTTTCAGGGTTTTATTTCACATAAAGCTAGCCTGAGAGAAAGGAAAAAAATTTAAATAACAAATAGAAAACTTTAATATATTTGATGCTTTCACATTATTTTTTTTCAACAAAGTTAAATGTCAATATGCTTTATCCTTCTGTTGATTAGTTAGCACTGGAAAGTCAATTTCAAATGGTTAGAGAGAATCTACCAGGTCATCGTCAGTCCATTCTTCCTAAGAAGGAAAGAAAACGTAGTAAGAATAACATTATACTGAAGCGTAACAGCACTATATAGCTCCTTACCTTTCAGGAAAATCTTCTTTTACTGTGATTATAGGAAGGTAATAAGCCAGGAAAATTTGTAGTAGTTCAATCTTACAGTACTATGGTTTGGGTCACGAGACTACACTAATGACAGGAGTAGAGGTTACAACTGTGACCTTCTGCCTCTTGTTATTAATATATATCTGACATGTAAAGTACAATTTTTCTGAAAAAGGTATGAGAAGAATCCTTGGAAGTCAAAAACAGAAATTTAGCATATCTATTTCTGTTGCCATCCATAACCAGAGGAAGGATTCTTCTTCAATTAACCATTATACTGCTTCAGAACAGGGTAAGAAAGAAGTGAGAAAAATCCCATGATAACAAGAAGAATATACATAAAAAAGGACGCCAAAAAAAAAAAAAAATGAAGGCTTCAAAGCCCACGCCTCTGTAATACTTGCATTCTGGAAAAATAAAATCTTAACAGTATGGTCAGAGTAGATTATACAATAAAAATAATTTTTAAAATTTACCTTTGGAGAACATACCTCTTCATGTTTGGGTTTCTTTGAGACATAATCATCATCTTCATAGCCTTTCCTCTTCTTCCTGTAATTAAGCAGTCATCAATAAGTTATCTAAAACTGGCAACAGAAACTATAAACTAGCAAGGATATATATATCCTTATAATTATATATATGTACATATATAATACATATATCTGAAATAATACATATCTATTAAATATATATATTCTAGCAAGGCTATATGAAATACTGTATATATGTATCTACTGAAGAACAAAAGTGTGGAAGATGTAAAGAGATGCACTATGGACAAGAAGACATTATCTTTCTAATTAATCTCTATGTTCAATGCAATTCTAACTAAAATCCTAATAAAATTTCTCATGGAAACTGTCAAGTGTAACTGATGTGCAATACTATGCAAAAAGAGCAAAAGAATCTGAAAGAATGAAGTGTGGAGCCCTTGTCCCAGTTATCATCAAAAACACTGTGTATGAAAGATAAAGTAATTTATGGTGTGGTATTAGCAAGAATTAACTGGATCAATGATCGAGCAGATAGGCAAAAAACAACGTTGCATATATATGAATTTATAAGGAATATGTAATTGGGGAAAATTATGATTTTTTAAAAAACAGGTAACACTTTTTTTTGAAAAAAAATTAGTGTTACGACGTGTACCTCACATCATTCATAAATAATTCTAAATCGTTTTAACAGATGAACACAAAGCAAAATAAAGATTAGCTTTAGGGTTAGAAGTGGTATTCAAATGTAAAAGCATAAAACAGAACATTTACATCTCCTAGATACCACCAAGTTGAAAGACACAATAAAACAGCTGTAGGATATAGGAAAAGACAAATATATAACATATAAAGAACTACAGATCAGGAAAGTAACATCAAAAAACTGCACAAGGGTTGTAAGCAGGCAATATCGAAGAAATACAAATGGCCGTTAAACTAGAAACAGCAATGCCTCATAGTAATAGGGGAAATACAAATTAAAATACCAGTGTGATACTGTTTTCTCACCCAGCCTGGCAGAAGTTAAAAACTGACACTACAAAAGTTGTACAATATGTATGAAAGCATTCATAGAGAAAAAACCACTTCTTTCATACACACGTGCAGAGACAAGACTGGCAGAGGTATAAAGCAACTAGATACCTCTGAGGTCACAACTGGATTTGGGTTTTGGTCAAAGAGAACTTTGGTTTACCTGTACTGACTTTAGTAATGACAATAGAGTTAATTGTTTGTGTCATGAAAAAGAAAGATAAAGGAGTTTTAAAGACCGGGAAAAGAAATTATTTTGTTCTAAAGTAATGCTTTTCACTGTGGTCCACAGACCAGTCATGAACCATTTTCAGTTTGCAATAAGGTGAAGTACAGAAACAGACTCTGTTTAGAAAATTTTACAACTCCATCCATTAATTTTATGACTACTAAAATCTAATAAAATTTCAACTTGTGTTTTGTGTATTTCATTCTAGTAATTTGTTATTTATTGCATTTTATCCTGGATTTTTTTTTTAAAAGTCCTTTTTAAATAGTCTAAAAAGCACCCCCGGCCAAGTACTCACAAAAATGCAGAATTTGCTTGACATAGTAAAAAAAAAAAGCACATAGCAACGTGGAGTAAGAGGTACTCTGGCAGTTAGCAATTTTGGATTATAGACCACTCATAGTTAACCCAGCTAGAAGGATAAATTAATAGTCCAATGGTGTGATCCAGAGGGTGATAAATTTCTTTATATGGTCAATATAAATATTTCACACCTTGTAGGCCATACAGTTCACTTGTGTCACAATTCCCTAACTCCTGCTGCAGTGTGAAAAGAGCCACAGACATTATGCAAACTAATGGGCATGTCTCTGTTCTAGTACAAGTCTTTGTAAAAACAGGTAGTAGTTCACATTTGGTCTCTGGGCCAGTTTGCCAACCGTTGGTCTAGGCCCACTTCAAAATCAGTGTGAAAAGAATACAATCGGTTCTGCAATACTTTCATTTATTCAAGTCGACATTTCTTTACTTCTCTGTAACCACTCTTCATTTCTGTAAGTTACCAGTGAAACCCACAAGTGAGATCTACCAATTTTAAGTTCTATGCTGAGCCATGCCTTGCAGTGACAGCTATGATATAATAAAGTAGTCCCACATCTTGCATGTTTCATAAATCCTTGGATATTCTCCTGTGACTCTGTATAAAGAATTTAAGCCACGTGTACCTGGATCTAAAGGCCACAGAATACTGTCCTGGTTTCTCAGACATTATGCAGTACAGTATATTCACCAATAACAGATCAAAAACATCTCAGATGCAGCTTCACTGTAAGATGGCAGTGCTAACTCCCACTAAATATTAATAAGGTAGAACTTGGGAATCAGAATGTATTCCACAGAAAAAAACAACAGTTTTCTCATTCTTACTACCTTTCCACACCCCCACCTTGTTTAAATTCCTAAAATATGAGGTTTGAGTAGATCCTTCAATTTGCAAAGCATATAAAGAACCTGAATTCTGTGATTCCACATTCAGCCTACAAATCAGTGAGCGACCTTAAAGGTGTTCCTTATGGCTGCCAAGAAAATACCCAACAGCACATTTTCCTACTTAATCTGTCTTCAGTTTAAAGTTCATCCCTGAAAGAAAACAGGCCAACTTTCCCTGCTCTAGCTAACAGAAGTAAATCTGAAACAGTATACTTGTTCTCTCAGACAAGATACCAGACCTGCAAAGAACCCAATTTTTTTTTAAAGATTTTATTTATTTGACAGAGATCACAAGTAGGCAGAGAGAGAGGAGGAAGCAGGCTCCCTGCCGAGCAGAGAGCCCGATGTGGGGCTCGATCCCAGGACCTGGGATCATGACCTGAGCTGAAAGCAGAGGCTTTAACCCGCTGAGCCACCCAGGTGCCCCAAAGAACCCAAATATTAAAAGACAGTAAGAGGTTTGGAGATTCCCTAGGAAGACTCTAGAGGTCCCATGAGAAGTAATGGACAGGGCCTGCAAGCCAAAGAATACAATAGTCAAACGAGGAGAATGGTATTATGAAAGCCAAACTACTGTCTGGTGTTTAATCCCGTTAGAGATGTCCACTCAATTAAAGACAACCCAACTTAATGGGTAATCATTTTTTCCCCACAAAAGCAAACATTCACCAATTAAGTGACTTTAGGATGAGCTAGCCTCAAGAACAATTATATCCATCCTTAAATAACACCCCCACCTACTTACGTAATTACATTAAGGGCAAGCTCAGCAGAGTGACATCTCTCCAACTTCTGTTTCAGAACAGCAACTTCTTCAGATCTGGGTGGCTCATATTTTTTTACCAAGTTTCTCATACCTATGTGGAGATAAAAAAGATTCATACTTGATAATAAAAAGTCCTGTTCCTGTAAGGGAGCTGAGTATTTTCCCAACTTACTATGGGAACAATAACAAAACTCTTGAAATGTGATTATTATCAGCATTTGCAATGTTCTGCATTAAAATCCAGTAAATACTTCAAGTAATTATAGTGGTCTCCTGCTTAGCCCATATAAAAAGAAGCATGTTCTACAATCTAGTCAATACTTTTTCCAAATCCCACCATGGTCACTTTTTCAGATATAAGGCTTTAAAAATCCATGATTCAGTGAACATCCTTTGTTCTCAGCCAGCTGTATTTATAACATTCTGTGCTACAGATGGTGGCCCAATGACTGTATTTACAAAGGAAACCATTATTAGGTGACATGTAATAAAGGGAGGACACTTAGTAAAAATGTGTCAGTGATCCTTTGCTTCAAAAAAATACAGCACTTAGACAATAAAGCATCACCCAAGAAAACAAAATGTCCTCTCCCCTGGTCTGTTTGTATTATTCAACTACAATAAACCAAAGAATGTAAGTCTCAAGAATTTTTAGGGGAATGATGAGAGATCCAGGGCTTATTATTAGCCAGCCACATGTGCCAAACAGGCAGAGCTTGCTGGACTGTAAACAAAGCAGTGTTTTTCAACTGAATTAATACTTGTGGCTTAATTATCTTTGCTCTAAAAACTTACGAATAAGATACCTTAATATTGTTATAGCTCTAAGTGTTTTGTCAAAAGCTATTCTTCATTTAAAACAAGTGGAGTCAAATGAAGGAACTGAGAAGAAATCAGTCAAAAGCTGTTAGTTGTATGATGAGCACAGTGGGTTATTTTTAAGGCTTGTTTTACCTACTAAATCCGTGATCCTAAGATCTCTGGCCGAATCACAGCATTGGAAGTGCACCCTCTAGTGGTGAAACTGAAGACCTACAGTTTTATGATTCATAAATCACAAATCCATCACTCCCAATTGAAGGAAGCCCTCAAGATCATTTCAAGCAGAGAATCAAGAAATGTTATTTACATGCCCTGAAACAGCTTACCTTCTGAAATATAAAACATACATTCACTACCCTCATCCAAGATCATGATTTTTAATCTCGTATTTCATTGGCTTTCCCAGTATTTCAGCTACATAGTTAACAAGGACAAGTAGCACAAACACGAGAGAGACAAACACAGATGACTTTTAACTCTAATGCTTAGTAGCCATGAGCCTTCAGTGATACACAGGCAAGAATGAAGGAAGGAGAGGGGTGGGTAATCTCCACTCACCCATTAAGACAGGGTTTCTCAACACTGGCACTGCCAACAGTTTGGGCTGGAAAATTCTTCACTGTGAGAGGCTATATTTGTTTTCTTAGTCAGCTATTAAAAATTACTCTAAGCTCAGTAAGTCCTGAAACAACAGAAATGGATTCTCCTCTCAACAGTTCTGAAGCCCCGGAGTCTGAAATCAGTTTCACTGGGCCAATATCAAAATGTTAGCAGAGCCCCATTCCCTCTGGAGGCTCTAGGGGGAAATCCATTCCTTCCTGTTCCAGCTTCTGGCTCCCAGCATCCCCTGGCCTGTGGCCGTATCACTCCAATTTTTAAGGTTTGCATCTCAAATCTTTCTCTGTGTTTTGTCTTTTCTGTCAAACCTTCCTCTGCCTTTCCTTAATAAAGATGCCTGTGACCTGGATATCCAGGATATCCATCTCAAGATCTTCAAACTGTAACTTTCTAAGGTAACATTCATGGTTTCTAGGGATTAGGACATGGGTATCTTTGGGGAGTCATTCTTCAGCTTGTCAAGGGGCTACACTGAATGGTAAGATGTTTAGGAACATTCTTCTACCAACTAGATGTGAGTACTAGCCACTCCCCAACCCCCTAAAGTTCTGACAGCCAAAAGTGTCCCAGACATTGCAAAAATCACACCCAGTGGAGAACCACGACTTTTGTAATACCAACATGACTAGCAAATAATGGGAACTAATTAAAGCTGATTACAAAACAACTCCAAATTTAAGTATTATCCTTAATTTGGTTTCCTTTAGATCTTTTCCTGTGCCTGTCATATATCTGTGTATACTTCAAAAGGACTGTTTTAAACCTTAACCCTTTCTGAATCTTCTATTTTCACTTTCCTAATAAGTTCTCTATGTGTACAAACTACTTCCTTTCATGATCGCTCTGCTTGTTCTCCACCGATGAATGTAGCCTTAATGCCTCCATGATCCAGTAAACCAATGAAAGTAAATCTAAACAATCTATATGATTGATCCCTGAAGTTAAATATCAAGATGATATTTAGAAAGTAGCTTCGTAATAGAAGAACATTTTATAAAGTGTCCTGTTTTACTTACTTTTCATTATATCTAGTAACTGTGACAAGCCAGTTCTGTTCTCTTTCAGCATCAGACTTTCTGACAAATAACTGGTAGAAAAAGGAAAAAGCATTTTAATCTACTGAACACACACCGCATCTTGAGAAACATGACATCATAAATTAGTTTCCCCCACATTCATTTCATCAAGGGCAATTTTAAAATTAATTTATATTAAAAGTATTAAAAAACAATACTTCAAACTCCACAAAACTATATACTCTTTTATAGTCTTAAGGATTTAATACAACTTAGTTTAAAAGACGTTTAATGTCCAAATTATTTTGCCTAAATTTTGTAATATATAAACTCTCAGAGGGAAAATGGTTATGAATACAACATTTCAAGTATTGACTGTTACTACTGTTAAATGTTTTAATATATAAACTCTACGAATCTAACTTTATTTTACAATCTGAATAATTTAATTGAGCAGTTTGAGCAATGTGAGTCACAGGCACAGACAAGTCATGATCTTGTCCCTTGCCCAAAGTCATAAAGCTAGGAAGCAGCAGAGCTAGAATATGGTACTAGTAAGGATTCTCTCTTCCCTTAATAGCAAGTTAACTATAGGTGCTCTTCTTGGGACTAATAGGTATTCAAACCAGTTAAGAATATCCTCATGCTTTGGGGTGCCTGGTTGGCTCAGTCATTAAGCGTCTCCCTTTGGCTTGGGTCATGATCCCAGAGTCCTGGGACTGACTCCCGCATCAGGCGTTCTGCTCAGCCGGGAGCCTGTTTCTCCCCCTACTTGGGTTCCCTCTCTGGTTGTCTCTGTCAAATAAATATATCTTTTGGGGGAAAAAAAAAAAAAAAAGAATATCCTCATGTTTTGCAAATCTATTACATCTATTAAATCAAAGTATCAATACTTTTCCATAAATGGATATAAAGCCTCATTATCGTTTTTCTGGCAACCAATGGTAGCAGCATGAAAATAATTTCTGTATTTAAATATTTAGCTATTCTGAACTTGATATATAATTGATAAAAGCCCAAGTGAACAGACTGTGAAGGCATAAGTAATCTTTCAAACAAGTAGAAAGAAATTATTAATTTCTCTGAAAAACAGCAAAATGAATAAATGGTGAAATACAGTTAAAACAGACAATTTTAAAGGAAATTTTGTTGCCTTCTTTTAAACCATCCAGATTATTTAAATGATACTGCATAAGTTTTGGTAGCTAAGTTTGATGTTAACAATTCATCATCTATGATGGGAATTAATTTTAGATACAAGAATCAACATCTCCTTTAACAATTAATACATTTCTGGTTATCAGTAATTCAAAATAACTATTAGTCTTTTCCTTTCCTTTTTCTCCCAAACCCTCACACTTAAGGCATTTTGTCTCCTTTTACTCTTTTTCATTTCTTAAACATAAGAGCAAAACATTTAGTTCTAAGAGTTAGCTGACTAGACTCTGCCTCAACAAACCTTTAAGTTAGCAACTCAATCTCAATACTGAATTAGAATTTTAATATTTTGATTAAAAAAATCCATAAGCAAGCAGGAATATTTAGAAGTCAAGCTAGGAGATGAAAAATAAATCTTGAAATCTAGTAAAAGACAACTCAGAACTAACAAAAGAACATCCTATGAGTATTAATCTAAAGCGTCACCCAGAATATAATAGGACAAGGGCCTTCCCTTTCTGAAACCAGCAATACATGTAAAGGCAATGCCAATGTGTCCCCAGAGTTTGCAAAGTAAATCAGAAGTTAAGAATGATTTACAAATACTTACTCAGAGGAAAAAAAATGCCCAACTCTTCATAGTCCCTGGGAAATTCAAAAGTGTATTTAATTTGTCATGAGCCCAAGTTACCACAATTTCAGTTTCAGCTATCTGAAATTATAACTACACTTCCAAGATGACATAAACTTCATCCCTCTCTGTAAGAATCTTACCACTGGAGAATCTGCATACACACGGCATTGGATATGATGCTTCTAATCAGACATATGGCTATCTGACTCGTAGAAAAGAGGCTTTCTTAGAGAATGGAAGCTTCACATCTATACTCCATAGATATCAATAATCTGCCATCTTTCCTAACTAGAACAAGGACTGATAGCTTTATTCATTCTAACAGTACAGTGCATGGTACAGAGAAGGCACCTGACAAAGTTTTGCTTAGTTAAATAAATGGAGATATAGATCACTTACGGATTAAAAGTATATATTTATGTACATTTGGTGAGCTGTGTTTGTGGAGAAGAGGCATACCATGAATTGAATTAAAAACAAGCCCACAGGGGCGCCTGGGTGGCTCAGTGGTTTGGGCCACTGCCTTCGGCTTGGGTCATGATCTCGGGGTCCTGGGATCGAGTCCCGCATCGGGCTCTCTGCTCGGCGGGGAGCCTGCTTCCCTCTCACTCTCTCTGCCTGCCTCTCTGCCTACTTGTGATCTCTCTCTGTCAAATAAATAAATGGAATCTTTAAAAAAAAAAAAAAAAACAAAAACAAGCCCACAATCCCTTATCTTGCATTTGTTTTGAAATTCATAAACTGTTCAAGTTTTGGAAAGGGAACCTAGGGAAAGTACCAAGAAATGTGCAACAATGCAGTGATGTCAGGGGATGTAGCCTGTTACCAGCATATTCGTATTTCTATAAAGAAACACATAAACACTCCCATTAAGCTGAATAAAGACTAAATCACATCTGTTCATGTTTGCTACCACCATTATCAATGGATTTTGAAATTCTGGATGAGGGGATTACAGACATGGAGAACAATATAAGTTTAGAAAATCTTATCTTTCTCAGATTTTTCTAGGACTAAGATCAGGCCTTTAAATGTCACAAAGAAATTATAAAAATTTACAAAATCTAATTTGCTACTAGCCTGTGCTTCAGTTACAAATCAGTATGAAAACAGTGTTTAATTAATCTGTGCACAAGACACTGCAGAGAGTCAAGTAAGGTTAATTCAGGTAAAGGGCTTGTCTCAAAGCCCGGTTCTCACTGTGCATTTATGCATCAGCTATAGGTGTCTACAGCTCAGGTGCAATTCATATGGACATCCCCTGAAGCATTACTCATTCAACAGATCTTTACTGAAAGCCACATGCCACACAGGCTCCACAGCAGGAGAATAACAATAAATCAGGCAAACATATTTGCCGTGCACGTGTTGCTTAAAGTTCACAAAACTTCTCCGTTCACTCTTTACAGACAGCTCTATCAGTCTTTCCAGGATCACCTGATTTCCTTCTACATTGGTCATAAAATGGATCCTCTCAGCTCAAAGACACTCAATTTTTAAAGATTTCTTTTAAAAGCTGACGGGGCACCTGGGTGGCTCAGTCCCTTAAGCATCTGCCTTTGGCTCAGCTCATGATTGCAGGGTCCTGGGATCAAGCCCCACATTGGCTCTCCCTCTGCCCTTTTCCCCCTACTTATGCACTCTTGCTCTCTTTCTCAAATAAATCAATCTTAAAAAATAAACATTTAAAAAAATAATCTTAAAAAATATATAAAAGGTCATTTCATTTCTTCTGTCACCCTCACCAACCCTCTGAAACACAGTACGTATAAAGGACAAAGTCACAAACTGAATAGCACTTAAAAATTCACTCTCCAGAAAGGGATAAACTGAGTCTGATCAAAGTCAAAACACAGATTAATACCTTTCCATAGTAATTCCTGCTCGAGATGCACTAGATAAAATGGCAGTCAGGGCAATTTGGGAAGGTGTGTATAAAAGGTAAGCATCCGTCAATGCAATTCTATTAAGAAAGTCATCAGCCGTTTTTCTTAACATCTCTGGATTCTCCATCATGGGATAGCGAGTCTAGAAAGAAAGTTTGCAAATGTTATCACTTCTGAGAGTTAATGCAATAATAATAGTTCAAAAATATTTATATTAACAAGAAAATGCTTAATACAGGATTCTTTTATTTATAAAAGTAACACCCCAGGGGTGCCTGGCTGTCTGCATTGGTTAAACACCTACTCTTGATTTCGGCTCAGGTCACGATCTCAGGGTCCTGGGACTGAGTCCCCTGTGGAGCACAATGCTTGCTCAGCAGAGAGTCTGCCCGAGATTATTTCCCTCTGGCCCTCCCCTCTCCCCACTCCCCCTACTCATGTACGCTCTAACACATAAATCTTCTTTTTTTTTTAAGATTTTATTTATTTATTGACAGACACAGATCACAAGTAGGTAGAAAGGCAGGCAGAGAGAGAGGGGAGGAGGCTCCCCACTGAACAGAGAGCCCAATGCGGGGCTTGATCCCAGGACCCTGGATCATGACCTGAGCTGAAGGTAAATGCTCAACGACTGAGCCACCCAGGCACCCCAACTAATAAATAAATCTTAAAAAAAAAAAAAAAAGTAATACCTCAGCTTAATCTTTCCATCTAAGATTGTTTTGTATTCAGCATCAGAATGTATCAAAAGTGTAATCATTAAATTCTGCATGTTTAAAGAATCTGCTTTTCCTTAGTGACTTTCAAACTTTTTTTTTTAAAGATTTTATTTATTTATTTGGCAGACAGAGAGATCACAAGCAGGCAGAGAGGCAGGCGGGGGCGGGGGGAAGCAGGCTCCCCGCTGAGCAGAGAGCCCAATGTGGGGCTTGATCCCAGGACCCTGAGATCAAGACCTGAGCCGAAGGCAGAGGCTTAACCCACTGAGCCACCCAGGTGCCCCTAAACTTTTTAAATCACAACTCATAATAAGAAATATATGCTTTAAGATAATTTATCTAAAGCTCCCAGTATAGGACTTGGCACTGTTCTAATTTACGTTAATCCCTCTCTTTGTCCTTTTCAACCTGAGGAGGAAGGGGAAGAGATATTTGAAGCTGACCTAAGAAAGGCACATCCCAAGGTAAAGGCTTCCCTGGCAATCCACGTTGGATTCAGCTGGAATTCAGCCATTTAGGAATCAAAGCACCACCTCATCTACATTTGAAATTTCTGCTACTTAAAATTTACTTTTGGGAAGTAAATGGAAATGGAGTTGGCTCGATTACAGAATTACTTTTAGAATATGCCCAAGAAATAGATGAGCCCATATTCTCTGAAAACTCTTCCTACACTGAGCTCTAAATCCTAAACCCTTAGATGTATTTCAGATATCCACATTCAAGTCCCAAGGCACTAAAAAAATCTCTTCTACACTCAAAAAGATACCCTGAGTCAACTGTATAGTCACACCCATGTCGTATTATCCAGAAACGCCTGACCTCTGTTTTGAGAAATTCAGGCAATCCACTATGACCACGATACTCCTTTCCCCCAATATATTTGCTCAGTTACTTCACAGCTATTCCCCAACTTCCTCCTCAGATCCTTTGGTCCTTTATCCCTTTATCTGTCTACTTGCTCCCACTCACCAGTGTCTGCTCATCCTCACTTCCCTCCAGAATTCCCTGACCCAATATGCTGCCAACATATTTCAGACAAAACTTTAACAATGGCTGAATTCAAGCAATCTTCCGCTTTGTAACTATATCCACAATTCTGGGTGTTGGAACAGAAAACAATACCACCAAGGGGTCTAGTACTATTACTATGAATTCAAGTTCACAGACTTTAGGAGGGCTCTCAACACTGCCTAACTATGATAATATTCATAGAAAATTTGTTCTCCCACTTGTCACTGACTGTGTACAACATTTTCCACCTGTCTCAATGTCTCTGGTAATTTTCAGAAACTCCATCACTCTCTGTAAATGATCTCTGCCTTTAACAAAGAAAGACACTCCATTTCCTGTCAGCACCAGTCCCCAGGCATAATACGGTCCTCAACCCATGCTTTCCTCTATCCCTCTGTTCAGAGAGCTATTATTCTCTCAAGGCCAATTATACTTTGCTTTGAATCCCATGCCAGTCCCTTCCACTTTACTCCAGAGACAAACTTGAGCTACTTATTTTTCACTTCTTCCTTTAAGCTTTCTCTCATTACTAGCTCTCCACATCAGTTTCTTCCACAAAACAAAACACGAAAACCATCTCTCATCTATTTCTAGGAGTTCCCCCAACTTCTCAATCAATCATGTTTTCCCACTTCAAAAATCAAACTGTTTAATCCAGGTTATAAATACGTGTTTTCTCACCTGCTATCTATTCCCCAACTGGCTCCAATCCGCTTTCTTCTTCCACATTCAATGGAGATTAATTTCACAAAAATCACAATGACCCTTCTGGCACTAAATCCAGCAAACATTATCCTTTTGCTTCTATTTTGCCTGAATTCTGAACAGGATTGGAGAGTGACGTGTACTTGTAAAAGTATTCTACCTCACTTTTCCAGAAGTCCTACCTCTCTGGATATTCTTCCGTCTCCTTAATAGCTTCTTATATTTCTCTTAACTACCATTTACTTATTGAAAATAATTTATTTTTTGGCGTGAGTGTGAGAATAGGGGTGGGGCAGAAGTGGAGGGAGAGAATCTTGAGCAGACTCCATGCTCGCAGAGCAACAGTGCCGCTTGATCTCATGATGCTGAAATCATCACCTGATCTGAAACCAAGAGGTGGATGCTTACCTGACTGAGCCACCCAGGTACCCTTCTCTACCCTTTAAATGGTCCTCTGGGCCAGTCCACTTTAAATTTTCCAGGAGCAACAACACCCAAATCTATACCTAAAGCTTTGCCATCTTCTCCCACCTCCAGACACACTTGATGCTTGCAGGAATCGGAAATTATGTCTCAAACCAGATTCATCAACCCTGAACCCTCCACTATCAACAAATCTATTCTCTGCCAGTGTTTTCTGTATCAGGGAGTGAACCACCATTACCTATATGCTTAGGCCAGAAACCTGGGGGTTCTTCCTCTGTTCTCAATCTCTTTATGAAATCAATCCTCAGGCTCTAGTGATTCTGACTAGTATCTCTTAAGTCCAGGAAGCTCTCTCTGTACACACAGCCACTGTAAGTCAAACCAACCACCGTCTTTTGCCTGGACTACTATTTTTTTTTTTTAATTTTATTTTTTCAGTGTTCCAAGATTTATTGTTTACGCACCACACCCAGTGCTCCCTGTGATACATGCTCTCCTTAATACCCACTGCCAGGCTCACCCCCCGCCCCCACTTCTCCCCTCCAAAACCCTCAGTTTGTTTCTCAGAGTTCACAGTCTCTCATGGTTCATCTCCCACTCCGATTTCCCCCAACTACTTCTCTCCTTCACCCAATGTCCTCCATGTTATTTGTTATGCTCCATAAGTAAGTGAAACCATATGATACTTGACTCTCTCTGCTTGACTTATCTCACTCAGCATAATCTCTTCCAGTCCCGTCCATGTTGCTACAAAAGTTGGGTATTCATCCTTTTTGATGGAGGCATAATACTCCATTGTATATATGAACCATATCTTCTTTATCCATTTGTGCCTGGACTACTCTTAACAGCATCTTACTGGTATCTGTTCACTGATTCTAATCCATTCTCCATATTACGCCTGACACATACATATGTGCAATAAATAGCTGCCACAGACTGATGCAAGAGCTTGCCAACAGGATTTTTTTAAACTGCAAACTACACCGCTGCCCAGACTTAAGCCTTATGCTGGTCCTGTTGCTCTATTTGAAATCCTTAATATCACCTCCACAGTCCAGGACTCTACCTTCCACTCAGGCGGCACTCCGTGGCAGTCTTCCTCCTCTATCTCTAAGCTCCATTTAGGTTCTTTAGTGCACCACAGTTTCTTCAATCTGGACCTTTGACCAAAGAAGTCTCTCTAATTGGGATGTTCTTCTACTACCGAATTCTTCCTCTTGCTCTGATTTTCACTCTAAATGACCCTTTCTCACAACTATCTTTTCCTCTCAATCTGCCATCCCGTTCTAAAGTATCCTGTATCTTTCCTTCTATGGCACTTAGCACACTGGATATATGATTACCATTCCCATTAGACTATAAGACCTATGAAAGTTGAGGCTGTTCTAAATCCTTAAGCACAATGTTTTGGCATATGGTACATACCCAAATCTGGCCGCTCAACTGATATGAATGAACCAGGTTTTGACTTCCATTTTGACTTCAGTCACACTATCCAAGTCCCCTTTCAGGGTCCAAACAAAACAACTTGAGTTGCTTTTGTCAATGCTTATTTTGTTATATTTTTGATACCTCCCTATTGATTCAAGTTCACAATGCACTAAATATGGTAATCACTTTGCAATATTCTAGTTAAAATTAATGTGGTTCTTTAAATGAGACCCATGGCAGTATACTTCAGAGTTAGAAGAATTAACTTAAGTCTTCAAAAGCATTACTCTAAACTGACAGTGGTCCTCATTAGAGTTCTTAGACAAGTATCTGCAGATCGACTAAATGAGCAGCTCTGGAACTGCAGCCCAACAATCTGAGTTAACAAACCTTCCAGATGGCACTGAAATTTGAGAACTATAGCACCAGAGGTCCAAGCTGAACTCACATTTCAGATGAGTTTATGTTATAACAACTAGGATGATTACAAGTAATAATGAAATTTTGATTTTTCTGGTTAACGAACTGGCAAAGGTGTATATTCTAATAGTTTATTTTTTCTATCAACAAGATTACCTTTAAATCAATGAGAAAGCCCTCAAACGGTCTATATGGATTGTGGACAATAAGGTGGAAATTAAGTTGCTGTATAAGTAGTAGTTCATATTCCAAAATCTGTTCAAGTGCCTTTTCTTGTCCAAGAGGACTCTCCCGCAGATTTCCAACGAACTGTGGACTAGATACATTGAATTCATCTACTTTGCAGGCCAAAAATGCGCAAATGAGCCTAGAGGAGAAAAAATAAAGGGATGGGAATGGGATCTCTACATACTTTAAGAAGTATCTGAATATTTTATTAATCAAAATAAGTTCTAAAAATGCCTAATATTAACAAGTGACTATGCTAGACATTGCAGGAAATTTATTAAAAAAAAAAAAAAAAGATTTCTGTTCAAGCTTTTATCCATTAGAAGACTGTAATAGGATGAACTGTATAATCTTGTCACAGCATTCAACCATTATTGACTTATGGCAGTTTCATATAGTTCAACATAAACATCTGGAAAAATAACTGCAGAATAAGATCACTTTTAATCATGAAATGTAGATGGAAGAAGAGAACGGTATACACAGATGGAAGAAAGCAGGGGAAGCCAGGGAAGACAGGTGGGTTAAAGGAAGACTGTGGAAGGCCATCAGTAAAATCTCTGAAGGCATTTCAATAGAGATTATTACCTCGGCAACCTATGAAACTCTCACGGCTACTACCATAAATTTCAGAGTGAGCATCTAGTAATAAAATTACCACAAAAATCAAGATTGGAAGTAACGAGGACCTGACCTAGACTGGTAGAAAAGAAAATGAAGAAGGGAGAAAATAAACAGGGACAATGTGATTGAGAGCAAGCTCTTTGATGAATCTCATACTAGCTTCATCTTTATTTTCAATGGACCTTTGTTCAACTGAAATGAATCTGGAGCTATAAAAATTGTAAACCGATTGATACAGAAAGAGAGGAGGTACCACAAATGATTCTTGGAGCAACAAAGAGAAGAAAGGTACCACTAACAGAAAGAGATATTAGGAAAGTTAGTTTGAGAAAAGCAGAATTTGAATATGGACAAGTTGAAGTTCAGATGCCATCAGTATTACAGGGAGGGTAGTATTACAGATATATAAGGAGTATAAGGATAGTTATAAGTTCAGAACAGAATGCAACTCTATTTACCCTTTATTAAGAAGTCATTTTATCCACCCAAATAAAGGTTTTCTTAAATGAAAATCAGTAAATTAGAATTATACTCACATTATTATCCGGGGATGATATTCCATTACTGAGTTATTAAGATAGAAACGCTTGAAATACATACAAGCTGTACCCTAAGATTAAAAATAATATATTATCAGAATCTAGTGACACATACATGTTAAATTTTATTTAAAACATTTTTTTAAACTAATTCATGCAAAGGTTTCTTTGAAAAAGTTACCCATACAAAATACCAAAAACTTCTTAGTTCTTTTTTAATAAAATAAATTGTGATGAATTACCATGGAAATGTTACAGCCAAAAGACCCTTTGTTGTCTTTCCTCACTCACCCTGGTTACCCTTCCTATGGTCACTGACTTACTTTTAAAAAGTTTGTGTGTGTGTTTGTACACCAGCTAGATTAGAAAAAAAATCAAGGAGAAACATACAAATATTCACAGCTTAACCAGTCAATCTTGTGGAAAAAATTGACAGAATTAACACAGTTGGGGCAGTAAGCTTTCTCTCTAAATCCACTTTGGATCTGTGCAATAGAACTATGATCATTTAAACAGTAGAAACAGCACCTACCATTTTACTGACTGAATCCCATGGGCCAGACTCTGTGCCAAGCATCAAGCTATCATCTTGTTTTAATCCTTGCAACAGCTTGGTGAGGTATGGCTATCTCCACTTTACAGAGAAGGAAACTGACCATCAGTAAGTTAACTGTCTTGTTTTGGGTCACACATATAATAAGGAATAGGGATGGATTCAACTAAGACCGGCCTGTACTTTTAACCATGTCATTTGGCTAGAACCAATGAACAGATGTTTATCTATTTTAAGTTAAAAAAAGTTTCCTTTTAAATATTTTAAATGTTTAGCTTTGTCATTTTATGTGCAACAAAACAACAAAACTTCATTAGTTTTTCATAAGCATGTTATAAAAGACATATTCCACAAAGACGTTCATGCAAGAATTCAGTTTCTTCGTCTGAAAAAATTCAGTAATAAATTATTATTATGTTATAGTTCTTTTATCAGAAAAACATGGAACCAAATCTAGAGATAACTAGTTAAGTCCACCTAAAATTCTTTATAAATCTTTCATCTCTCAGAAGAAGGTCAGGTAAACTAAAAAACCCAAAACAAAACAAAAAAAAACCACTATGAATATTTTTGAACTTGGTATTTTCAATACACCTCAATTTTTTTCAACTTTAAAAATGGAGATTACTTCCTGGGGTGTTATTCTCTATTGAATCATAAGTTATTCACTCCATATAACTTTAAAAGTTAAGATAGACTTTCACTTCAGACCTTCATATTTGATATTCACAGCAAACCTGTAAGATAATTATGAAAAAATGTTTTATAATCCTCCTCTTTTATCTTTCAGCTTTTCAACCTCAGTTTATGTTCAATAAATAAGAATACACACTAAAGGAACAATTTCAAGGATAGTGCATTAAGTCCCAATAGCCACAAAACTCTAACTACCTGTTTCTCCTCACCATTGCCACAACACAGTAACCACACCCACACAAATGCAATCCTCAGAACCATACATCTGAAACAAACATAAGACAATTTTTTACCCAAAGATAAATCTCCAGGTTTATCTCCTAATCAAGGTTTAAAAACTTCTATGGCATGAATTTTAGCTGGGGCAGCTGACTGCAAAAGATGAATGAATGACTTATTTCAAATGTGTTTGTCAGATTTGAAAAGGCACTAGTTTATGTTCTACTCCCAGTTCTATTGGTCATTAGTTGGGAACCTAGAGAGAAAGTTGTATTTTCTTTCTCTGTAAAATGAGGATGTTATGACCTGTCTAGCAGATCTCAAAATTCCTTTGACAATGAAATGAGAATAAAAATACTTTGTAAGAAATGATACAGGAATTCCTAAGTTAAGGAATTGATCAAAAAAATACATAAAGTGACAAAAACGTGAATACATAAATTTGCCTAAAGTGGGCAGAGAACTGAGTTACATGTTTGTAAGAGTTCTGATTTCAGAGGTCAACTAAGGGCATTATACTTTATCACTATTGTAACTTACCACAACAGACCTTGGCATTGCTGGCTTAAACACCGAACAGAATTCTAATAATCTCTTCTCATAGTATTTACAAAGCATCATTTCTTCATGAGGCTCAAGAAAGACTGGATCATTTGGAAGAACCTTTAGACCAAAAGTTACAACAAAAGTTCAATGAAATGCTCTTAAAATACTTTTCTCTGTCCAGATTAAGTTTAGTTTGTATCTCCAACCAAAGGGAAATTTGCCATATGTCATTTCCTCTTTATAGAGCTGCTAATTATTACACAAAATAGTTTTAGTGAAATATTTGCTAAACTAAAACTATACCATCATTTCACAATTTCTTAGAATGTCAGCTGGACATCTGCTTCATTAGGGTAAAAATAATCATGACAGAGGGTATGCACGCTCACTAGTTTGATGTCAGTTATAAATAAAGAAGATACATACTGTCATTGACGGGAAAGCTTTCAACATCCCTTTCTCAGTCACTAAGTCACACAGGTTGAGGTAAAAATCAACAAGTGTCTCAAGGATGATTATGACACTTAAAATATTCCCATTTGTCTTTATAAACTCTCCACAGAATACATTAGATGATTAATAATACAACAATTTTACAACAAATATCTACTAGGCAGTGTTTTTTTTTTTTTTTTAAAGATTTTGTTTATTTATTTGAGAGAGAGAGTGAACATGAGAGGGGGAAGGTCAGAGGGAGAAGCAGACTGCCCACTGAGCAGGGAGCCCAACACAGGACCTGATCCCAGGACTCCAGGATCATGACTCGGGCGGAAGGCAGTTGCTTAACCAAATGAGCCACCCAGGCGCCCCTTAGGCAGTGTTATTGTTGGATTAATTATGACTACCAAAAAAAAAAGGTACACCGAAGTCCTAACCCCCAGTACCTCAGAATGTGACCTTATCTGGAAATAAGAATTTCTACAAATGTAATTAGTTAAGTTGAGGTCACACAGGAGTACAATGGGCTCCTAATCCAATATGACTGGAATCCTTATAACAAGAACATGGGAAGATAAAAACACAGAGAGAGGGAGAAGCAAAGGAATACCCAGCGTTACCAGAAGCTGAAAGAGGAAAAGATTCTCCTCTAAAAGCTGCACAATATTCTGACAACGACTTTATTCTAGACTTCCGTCTCCAGAACTGTGAAACAACAAATTTCTGATGTTTTAAACCAACCAATTTATGCTGTTGTTTTTAATGTTAGGCCAAAGAAAGTAATACTAAATCAAACTAATTTTATAGAGACAGCACGGGATTATGATTCAGAAAAGAAATGGGTTCAAAATCCTGGGTCTGCTGCTTACCAGCAATGTAGTCCTGAAAAGTTATTCAACCACTCTATACCTCAGTTTCCTCAGCTGTAAAGCAAGGACAATAACAGCATCTACCTCATGGGATAGTTGTGAGGATTAAACGAGCCAGCACTTACTAAATGCTTAGAATACTGCCTGGTACACAGTACAGTCCTTACTACTTCCTGCAGCACAAGAATCAGGGGGTATGAAACAGACATGAGTTAAATGTAAAAAGTAGCTCAGTACCAACAGGTCTGAAACATGGAATCCTTGCTAGAGGGAAGCTTGTACTACAATGGATGGTGGAACTTGTGAAAGAAGAGTAAAACGGGGGGGGGGGGGGGGGCGCCTGGGTGGCTCAGTTGCTAAATGTCTGCCTTTGGCTCAGGTCATGATCCCATGGTCCAGTGATCAAGTCTCACATCACGCTCCATGCTCAGCGGAAAGCCTGCCTCTCCCTCTCTCCCACTCCCCCTGCTTGTGTTCCCTCTCTCTCTCTCTCTGTCAAGTAAATAAATTTAGAAGAAAAAAAAAAGTGAAATTTTTATTTATTTATTTTGTGCGAGCTATAACAGAAAGGACTTGGCTGGCAGAACCAAAGTCTAAACCATCTTCAGTCAATAGGTACTGACGGTCTCCTGCCCCCTCCAATCCATTCACCACCAGGTTTCCTGAGATCTCTTTCTAAAACAGCATCTGAAAGGTTAATTCCCACTTAAAATCTTTCAAAGATTCCCCATCTCCTCATCATAAGCTCAAACTCCTTACTTCCGCTTACAAGCTCCTGGTCTATACCTTCTCCAGCCTCTCAGGCTCCTCTATTTGAGCTTCTGCCACACGATCCGGAACATTCCACCGAGCCGCCCTCAGCCCTGCAAGTTCCGACCTCCCACTTTGCACCTGTGGCTCTGTCTGCCGGGAACGTCCTCTCACCCCCTCTCCATCAACTCCCGGGAAAAGCCTTCCCCTACGTATCCTCTTAACTAATAAAAAGCTCTAGTCCCGCACTACGGTATCAAGTCTTTTCTTCGCCACGTTACTGATTACTCCTCTGCCATTTGACTACGTTAATGGCGTTGTCGGTCTCTGTATCCACAACACCTGGCAAAGTACTCGCCTGTTTGTTAAATAAAACGCCCCGCACTCCGCAGAGGAACGGGCAGCGGAGATGGAGTGTGGAAGTCCCAGAGAAGGCAGGATAGAGAACGGGGTGGGCAGCAGCTGCTCAAGAGTTCAGAGGCCGCCAGACTCCTCACCTTCCCGTTGGCCACCGCTTTGCATTTGAATTTGCGGTTGGCGTCGGCCCGCAGTCGTGCCAGCTGCTCCTCACTGGCGAAAGTCCAGTGCCGCTTCTGGCTACTGTTGTGGTACATCGCGAAAGCCGATAGCAGGCCCCGGGAGTCTGGAAAAAAAGACCCCACACGCCACAACGCCGTGAGGGGAAAAAGGCACCTAAGGCATAAACGCGAGCCCACGGAAACCGAGGGCGTCCGTTCGGCGGGCGCGGGCGCGTTGACGTTAAGATCATGTGATATTTCCGTCTGCTTTCGCGTTTCCGGAGCGGACTAAGAGGAGAACAACCCGTGGGTCCTTCCAGCAGGCAAGTGGGCGGAGCCTACGGTACACTCCTCCTTTCCGTGAGGCTAGGCCCTAGCTCCGCCCCTTCCCGACAAAATTTAAAGGAGAAGCGACAGTCAGGGATGTCCAAAAGAGGAGGAAGGTGTGGTTATATGGACGCAGACATGAACAATTTACATGGAGTTACCAGAAGTGGGCAAAGGACCTGGGAAATTGTCAGCTTTCAAGTAGGGTGTTCAGAGTACGCCTCACTGAAAAGGTGACTTTGGAGCGAAGGCTTTAAAGGCATGAGGGAGTAAGTAGGCCCATCAAGTAAAGGTTGGGGGGGGGTAGGGAGGAGATTTGGGGGCAGATAGACCACTTAAGGTCCTAAGACAGAAGCATTCCTGGAACTTTTACGGAAGAATGTGCTTGGAACATTACAAAAAACTTATTTCAAAACACCCTGTCCTTTTCCCCCGGTTGATTACTAGCCAATCTTACTCCATTTCCATATCTGAAGCACTGCATATGGTAGCTTTAGGATTTTCTTGAATTCCCATTTTCGTTATTGCTCCAAGGGAGACTTGCAATAACCCATTGTTAATACCGAAGAGATTCACAATTTTTATTACTAGTATTTTCAAAACTGCATTTGTGATACAAAATTTATATTGATTCCAAAAAGCTTTACTGGTTTTGTTATTTGTCCCATTTGGGCAGACCTTATTCTGTGCATCATACATGGGGTTATAAAGATGGACTGACCTACAGCAAATTGTTTTTCTCAAAACAAAAAGCAGATAAAAACGAGATGAAGAGAGTTTAGGTATTTACATAGGTAAAATTTATGTAGGTAAAAAGAGGTGGCAGGGTATCTCTGTGTTCTATGAAAATGTTTTTAGAGGTTTAAGGGAGAGTTGTTTTTTTGTTTGTTTCATTTTGGTAGGTACAGCTGAGGGTAGAGTTTGCCAGAGTTATTTGAATACCTCAAACTTGTATATTTGTAGTTTATAACTTTGGAAATCCAGACACTCCTAGAACATATGTTGGTAATCTGGACTAGTAAATTGGCTAAAAAAAGAGAGAAAGGAGAAGATGTGATGATGTTGAGGAAGGACATGGCAAGTTATGAGTCCAGTGGATTGTAAGCACCCTAAAATATTGTGTAATGGGGAAGAATAATTTTGAGGGCAAAACAAAGTTTTCAGAAGATAGGCAGAAAATGAGGTGATTTAGATAAATTAGTATGTACATGAGATCTTGACCCATGACAGTTATGTACACTGAGTCAGTTCTTTTTATTTTGTTTTTCTGAAAGGCACTGGACAACTCTAGTTTCGTGTAAAGGGGAATCAAAAGGTAGGCATTTGGGAGAGATGGCTGAATAGGATTTCCACAGGGGTAACAGTAAAACTACTCAGTGTCAGAGTTCATTTAGAAAGACAAATTTGAAAAAGGTGGTGTTGATGATGTAACTGTTTTTAAAACCTGTAACAAGGCTTAGCCTATAAAAATAAACATTGACAAAAAAATGAACATTGACCATATTTTGAGGATGTATAAAGAATTGTATTTAAATTAACCAGGTACAGAATAAAGTTGTTACTGCTGCCCTAACATTAAGGCTCACATATGACTTCTTTGAAATGAAGGTGAGTAGGCTGGATCCTACATTAGTCACTATGTCTGAGTGATATTTCCCTGTTGGGCTTATTGAGCACAAGTTTATTCCTCGTGCTATTTCTAAAGTGGAAGGCAGACTGTGGATTTAGAACTGGGTGCCTTAGTTCCATTTCCAATTCCAACTAAAAAGTAGCAAGTGCTTCTCTCCATGCTTTTTATTTTATGTATGTAAAAGTTCAAAGAGTAGGAGAACTGAATTTCAAAATTATCAATGCATGGACAATTCCCCTCTACTTCCCACTCCAGTTAAATCACAATTTCCCTGATACTAGATGGAGATGTTTCAAATAAACAGACAGAATTTATACTTTCTAGAAAATAGAAAGATTCAAAACTTGAAAATAAAGATTATTTCATTAGACACTAACCAGAAAGTGAATGTTAACAGGAAGGATTACAGTGAGTTTTCAAGTAAACACAATCCTTTACTGTGCTGCTGTTGTTAAATTGTGTTACAGTATGTAATTGTAGACGAACTCTAAATATTTTGACTGCATGCATTACCTCAAAACCAAGGACTATGAATCTGAGATCAGGCAATGCATAACAGTTGTCATCTGCCAGTCATGGTGCAGTCTCTGTACTTATCCATGTGTTGATGCCCAGGTTTCTCTTGACAACACCTGGAATTTCTCCCCTCTCACTTGCTCTAAGGTAATTTTCCCTCTTGTTTAGGCTCCGCCCTAGGGATCATAATGTTTTGAGAAAAATAAAGACTATCAGACTGCTGAATAAAAGGAGAAAAAGGAAATTAGACAGGCGAGGGAGTGACCAATAAATATATTTGGAACTTGGAATAATTTTGTAGTCCAGTACATTTTACTGAGTGGCCTGTGTAATTTATAGTTATTCCCTAAACATAAGAGTATACTCATATCCACAAAGTTTCTGATTTGGGGGCCATAAAGGCAAAAAAAACCCCACAAAAAGTGGGAGGGAAAATAAAGTACATCTCACAACATGCTCACAAAAACACACAATATCCTTGTTGCTTTAAAATCTGATGTGCAGTTGTACCACTTCAGCTACTGACATGAGTATGTGACATTCTAAATATAGCTGGCAATGATATTCAAAAATAAGCTCTTTGCAAATCTTTTTGATATATGCAATTAGCATTGGCTCCAAAACCCTTTCTTACTCCCCCCCATCCCGCAGTTTTCATGTTATGACTAAAAGAAAGGCAGCTGCATGTAGCAAATACCTAGTTTCTCCAAAAACTGAGTAATACTAAAGGAAAAGAAAAAGAAGAAAGAGCACCTAAAAAATATGCTTGATCTAAGTGTAACCCCCCCCCAAACTGAAACATTTTTTCTTTCCTTTTAGGACTATTTAAAATTTAAGTGTAAAGAGGCTTGACAACACATTGAGGAACAAGTTCTATAAATCCATAGCTAATTCTGCATCTTATTAAATCACCACTATACTCAAAGCCTAGTGCTAATTGTTAGGTGGTGGTAATGTTGGTGATGGAGACATAAAAATGAACTATTTTATAGTCCCTATGTGAGGGACTATAGAAGAATGACTATGACATGCACAAATACAGTCCCCCCTCAATGACAGTAATCTTGAGGAGGACCCAAGAGGGAGTGGGGTAATAAGATTTCTTTTCTTCTTCTTTTTTAAAAATTGTGTTACATTAGTCACCACACAGTAGTACATCATTAATTTTGGATGTAGTGTTCCAAGATTCATTGTTTGTGTCTAACACCCAGTGCTCCATGCAATCCGTGCCCTCCTTAATACCCCCCACCAGGCTCACCCATGACCCCACCACCCTCCCCTCTAAAACCCTCAGTTTGTTTCCTGGAGTCCTAGTCTCTCATGGTTCTTTTCCCCCTCTGATTCCCTCCACCCCATCACTTTTCCTAAGTGCTGATTCCTGGTATTAATGTAGACAAGACCTTTTTGTGGTTTGAAAACTGTGGAAAACCCAGAGCCTAGTTCGTTCAATTCCTACTAGCTATGGTTCAATCCAAAGTCTTATTGTCTGTCTCTTCAGATAGAGTTAGGTGGTCAACATGAAGGTAATTTCTATGTGGTGGTGGTAGTGTTGTTTTAATCACTGTTAACTGCCACCCCTGCAAAAAGAAAAAGCTTTGAGCTTAGTTCTCTTGCAACTATGATTGGAAGTGATCTGTTTATCACCTTATTCTCCTAATCCAACTAATCAATTGTGAATGTATCTCTTGTATAGAATACCACATAACCATTTCCAACACAATTTTATAGCAATTTAACAGGGTGGAAAGATTTCATTTGTGACTCAGTAAATCTAGTATTTCAGCTTAGGATATGAAATCAGAATCACAGCTTTACTATTTGCTACTGAGTATTCACCGGAAAATCACTTCAGTCTATGTACCCTGGGTTTCCTTTTTGGAACAGCGAAGGAAATAGTTTTAGCTACCTAATAAAGTAATCACAAAAATTAACTTAGTTAATGCATGTGAGGACATAGCAGAGGGACTGGCTTCTACAAATTATTCAATAAATGTTAGTTATTATTTAATGGACACCTAGAACAGGCTAACTGGAGGATATAACACTAATGTGAATTTGGTATTATTGATATTGAGGCAGACAGCACTCCAGGTGCATGGGATCTGCTTGGGAAAAGTAGAGGGGCACAAAGTAAATGTGTATCTACAGGCAGAAAAGAACATAGGTTGGTTGGAGAATAAGGTGAGTTAAGGGAGATATGAATGAGTTAGAAGATTAGCAGAGGGTGTTGAATGTGAAGCCGAGTCATTTGTATGTAATAATGTCAAAAATTGTGAGTGGAAGAAAAAAATTTTCAGAATTGCCGTACTTTAATCTGAAAATTGTGATTGTTTTAAAAATGATGACTTTATGAGGTCCACATTAACATAGAACAAGGAGGTCAATTCTAATGGTGAGGCCCAAATGTTTACTCTTGGTGTAGCTATGTCAGGTTGAGGAATATAAAGATGAACTCCTCACTATGCTCCCAGACAGATAGATGTTTCATACATATCATATAACGTAAGATATATGCCATATGAAATGTAATACATTTATATACTATGATTTTGTGTGTAATTCTGGAGCAGGGCCCAAGAGTCTGGTTTTTTTGTGTATGTTTTTTGTGTTTGTTTTTAAATCTTAGGTTTTTCTAAAGACTAGCATTAGGTTTGGAAGCTTTTTTGCAAATATAAAACATATTGAACTTGGCAAAGTCCTACAAGTTGGATGGGGGTGGTGGGATGAAAGAAAAGCAGCCAACTTTGAAATATGAAAGAATCCGACGGTCGTCGGGTAGCTTGTTCAATACAATTCAGAGGTTTCCATTCAGTACACCTGGAGTGGAGCCCCAGGAATCTGGACTCTGAAGTTGAGTTCTCTCAGATTCATTGGTATTCAAATTTCAATGTTCAACAGCTGGAGAGCTTGTTAAAAGTATAAATTTTGGGGCCCCACTCCCCAGTCCTAGGCAGGCCCAAGCACGAGCATTTCTAACTAGCTCCCAGGTGATGCTGGGAACTTGAATTACAATTTGAGAACTACTATTCCAGTTGCATCAATGCAGTTGGTTTTTAAAGCCCAGGTAATGAGGAGGATTACAGTGTACCTTGTAATGGAGAGTCTCCACCTTTTCTGCTGGGTTGAGTGAAGAAAACCATAGTTTTATTCCAGATTACCTTTAGAATGAAGCTTATTCATTTGTTGGCCTTATGTGTATACACATGCAATATGACCATGGTGAAATTTAATACCCGTTTGAAAAAAAATTATTAATAACCACATTCCCACTGGCTAAAAAAGGTGAGGAAAAAATTAATTCTCTCACAAATGGATTAAGGTATCCTTTGGTTATAGAGTAATAAAAATTATCAACCTCTTTAGTTATTATTCTTCTATTGCTGTAGAATTTAGAATTCAGATGATAAAAATAACTGAAGGGCAATATGTTTTCAGGATCTGTGCTGGCTGCTCAGTGTTCTAAGACAGGAGTTGGGAAACTTACAGCTCACAGAAAAAATCTAGCCAATGTCTATTTTTTATGACCTGAAAACTAAGAATAGTTTTTAAATTTTTAAATGGTTAAAAGAAATCAAAAGAAGAATAGTACTTCATGACACATGAAAATTTTATGAAATTCAGATTCTAATGTCCATAACTGCATAACTGTATTAGGACTCTCTAGAGAAGCAGAACCAATAGGAAGAGGACCGATGGACACTATAAACACATATATTTATTTATATTTATTTATATATTTTTATCTTATAATTTATTATAAGGGATTGGCTTATGCAATTATGGGCGCTGAGAAGGTCCATGATTCAGTTTATATAAAACTGGAGACCCAGTAGAACCAATGGTGTAAGTTCCAGTCCAAGTGCAGGAGAACATCAAATGCCACAATTAGAAAAAACTCAGGCAGAGAGAGCAAATTCACCTTTAACCCTCCTTTCATTCCACTCAGGCCTCCAACAGATTGGATAAGGCCCACCCACACTAACGAGGGCAATTTGCTTCACTCAGTCTGCCAATCCAAGAGTTATCTTATCCAGAAACATTGTCAAACTCACCCAGAACAATTTCAGCCAACAAAATTCTAGGCCCCCCTGCCCTAGTCAAATTGACATAAAAAAACTTCATCACAGTAATAAAGTTTACTGGAACTCAATCATGCTTGTTCATTTACATATTGTCATCTCTGGTTGCTTTCATACTAAGTAGCAGAGCTGAGGTGCTGCCTTATAAAGCTGAAAATATTTGTTACCTGACCCTTTACAGAAAAAAGTCTGCTGACTTTTTCTACAAGTGCTTTAAAAATTTTAATGTAAGTGAAATCATCTAGGATTCTTGGTAAAATGCAGAATCTGATTAATAGGCCAAGACCAAGGTTCTCCATTTCTACCAGGCTCCTGTAAGACCAGTGCTGCTAGGCTACAAACTGTGATCCATTCCTTACTTAATGCTCTTATCACTGTCCCTGCCTACACTGCCCCAAACTCCTTCTGTTTATACAAATTTCTTTTAAGTCCATCTAGCTTAACCCTGTTACTTCTGTTACTGCCTAAGTATTTCAGTTTACTGTGATCCCTTCTTACTGTGTGTAGTTTGCTTCACTCTTTTGGGAACACAATAAAATAAATAAATAAATAATTAAATGTTTGGCTGAAAATCATAGATTTAAAAAAGCAATAACGGATACTGAATTATTTTTAGATAAAGTTGTTTTCATGGTTAAAAAAAATGTAATCCATATTAACTTATTGTTTGACTTTTAACTGCGCCCAAAGACCTAAACTCCTTTGAAGAAAGGACCCTGTTTTTAGACATCACCTATGATGTTCATATAGTGCTTCACATCCAGCAGTTATTCTAAAAATATTTATGACGTTAACTACTGTCTTCTGTGTAGAAAAGACCTTTTGGTCAACAGGGTATCATTACAGTAAGTGAGACAATAGTCTTAGCCATTTACATTTTTATACCTATTTTTTTGTCTTCAATAGATTTTGAAACATTTCAGTTGGTAAGCATTGTTTCTTCCAGAACAAAGATAGTTTTGAGGCAAAATGTAAACCTTTGGATTGATATATTAAATGAGATTATGGAATTGAAATTTAAACTTGGCTTAAACCTGAAGAAGAAAAGTACAACTTAATTATGAACTGAAAAAGTGCTTATTGAGCACCCTGTCTGGAGACTGGAGAATTAGAAATGCAATGTTAATTTCACTAGTTTAATATAATCTCATTTTCAGAATTTCCTTGAAGAGATATTGATAAATTACAATAGCCAATCATGTATGAAAGTTTACAGACTATGAAGATGTTTTATTTTGCCATTAAGAATCACACATTCCAAGCTTTTAAAGAGAATTATGTGAGTAGTTAAATAAGATGAGAAACTTCTATAGTCATAAAAATTAATCAACTTATTTTGATTTTCTTCTAATCAATTTAAAATTTCTACCTGAATTATTTCAGTATAGCCCAAGAATAAGAGTGCTATGATTATGAAGCTACTTCCAAGGAATTCTAGAGAGATTAAAAAGCAATTATAAATGTTTGGCATTTCAAGTCCTCAAAGCAACACTCTTAATATCTTTTGCCCCAAACAGATGTGTTAATTTCACTACTTAATAGACTATAGACTTAATGTAAATAAAATACCTTTTTCATAAAAGTTGTACCCAAGGAAAAATTTTAAAGAAATTTCCTGTGTAAACCATTTTATCAGTTTTGAATAAAGTATTTGAGTTCTAAATCTTTTCAAGTATAAATACATATTTTTCTTCTAATCAACACACAAAATTTGGCTTTCTATGTCTACTAATACTCTCATGTTAATAACCAGGATCAGAAGGAAAAAAGCTATCAGCTGACTTGATATATCACTGTTTATCCACATGGTGGAGCCATGTGGCTAGATCCCCGAGACACCAGTTTTATTGTATTCGTTCGAACTCGCTTATGGTAAATCCAACCAAACAAATTTCTTGTTCCTGTATGCTGTTAGTTCCTGCGTGTTCCTCTGGTGCTCTTAGTTTAGTTCTTTATTATCTCTCTCAGCATAGAGAAGTCTTGTTCCATCCCAGTCTCCCAGAGCAGTGGGTCTCCAACCTTTGCTGCACATTACAATTACCTAGGAAGTTTTTAAAAACCCTTATGGTTGGAGCCCTACATGAGGCTAAGTGAGTGGATATCTTTGGTGGGCAGGGTCTGAGCACTGGCAAGGTTCAAGGCTCTACAGGTGATTCTATCCTGAAACCCATGCTCCTTACTATGACTATAAACATGTTTCTAAATTATAATCATGCCATTCCTCAGTTAAAATCATTCATTAGCTCCTCACAATTTTAGGATAAAATAAATCCTTCAACATAGCAAACTATCCCTATCACATTGCCTTTTTAGTATCACCATCACTATCTTGCACCCTGCCCCCTCCACAACACATCAGGCGTTTTCAACCCTAGGCTTGGGCTCAGATTCCTGGCATCTAATACCAGCAGGCACTAATTAATATTTATTGAATGATTAAATGAATAATGTGAAATGGCTTCATCTTATTTAGGACAGAGATATTTATTTCTGCCAAACAACTCCCAAGTGTCTGCTTACCTTTCTGGGGCTTAGAGTGCAGAATGTGGCATGATATTAACCAACAAATGTTAAATGTATTATTCTAAAGCTGACACTGTGTTCTACCGACTTACTTCATTCAAAGGGAACATTTGAAAGCTTCCTTAAGAACAGCTGCTTCAGCACTGTATTTCTTTTTGATCTAAAATTTTCAACTCTAACATTTGTGTTTGAGTCAACAGAGAATGAACTGTTTGCCTGTGCGTGATGATGCTCGTTAGTTACTCTTTTTGGACGAGTGGATCCTTAGACTCACTGGCTACCCGTCTAGCATCTTTGATCTTAAAACTGTTCTCACCTAGAAGTGTCAAGAACCTACCTGAACTCGATTTCCTAGATTGGATATTCCTGAGGAGTAAGAGGTGCGGTTTCAGACGGGACCACGGGATTTACTGGGCACAGTAGGCACAGTGCCTGGTGACCACAGCGCTTTCAGAGGTCCACGAACATGTTGTAATATCCTTTACATCAGAATTAAAAGTGGAGTTTTAGGTCAAAATAAGTGTTATAAAAGGGAAATATATTTCTCTTTATGCCAATGCAATGATAAATACAATTTGTAATTGTGTTTTTGGAGGAAGGGGTCTATGAAGACAAAAGTGTCTTAGGCACAGGAATGTCACGTGGCTGTGATTTCAGGAAAACTAGCCAAGAAGCCTACCGCCCTAAAGAATTCTTTTTTACCCCTCCATGCCTGCCACAGGATATAAATGCTGTTAGTGTCCACCATGTTATCCTCGTCTTTATTTTCAGGCCATCAATATCTATCGCAGTACCACCTCAGGAGAGGAGGTAATTTTTGGCACTCCTATGTCACTAACAGAAACCTGTCCCTCTAATCATCCCCGTAACCTGCTTTTTTCACTATGGCATGCACCTACTAAGTCTTTTGGCATGTAAAAGCCACTTTTTTTTTTAACAGACACATCTTGATGTTGTTCTAATAAAAAGGTGCCAATACTAGAAATGAGTGTGAACAGTCATAAAAATAATTCAGTTCTATCATGTACACTCAGTTTTCAGACGCAGTCCTCTAAAATGCCCTCTAGTGAAGGAGGTTGCCGGAGTTTGCAAGTTTATGAAAATAAATGTTTCAGCAAGCGTTAATCATTGCAAAGAGCTCACATTTAGCTGAGCACCTTTGACGTCAAAATCCATGATTAGAATATAGATGGTATTTTTGTGCAATACTAAACAAGTGGTTTTGCTTTTCTAATGTAAATTCAAACATGCTGCTGAATCAATTAACTAGTGTTTCTGTGACACTGGATAGTCTTAATCTAGTTCTTTATTAAAGATAAATAATAAACTCCACTGCCTCTATTGGCCGTACTAGGCAATCCCTTTTTGGTGACAAGAGTATTTCAAGGTTGATGATCTTTGATAACTATAATGTGTTTAGAATATATTTCTTGGCTATATAGAGCATTATTATTATTACTTTAACCTGAGTGCCAGGCTTATGTATAGTAGGAAGCTCTTGGCTTTGTGGATTCTGGCTCCTTAGGAGGCATTTAAGTTGCATACTTGAATAACAATTAATTTTCTTTTTTTGCAAAAAATAAACCAATGACATTGATAAGGCTAGTTCATAATCTTAAAGTAAAGGTAGATCCATAATTGTCTAATGTATGCTTATAGATAGTTCTTTGCTTAGTTTGCTTGGCATCTTTCCCTTCTGGGATTTAAACTTGATACTTAGTAAAGGTTACTAATCATAGTGCATTGTGCTCACAGCGATTAATCCCAGGAGTGAGCACAGGCTGTGTATTGTACCCATCAAACTCCTTCCTAGGAACTTAAACTTAAGTTAGAGGGATGAGTCCTTTTCTCTCAAGTGGTAAAGATTTAAGGATATGCATCCAGGAATTGCCAGGGGTGGGTGGTGATTCCGCCTTGCACTGTGAGTTCTTAACAGCTGGAAAAAATAGAAAGAAAGAAAGAAATAGAGTCCGAGGAGGACATTCACATCCTTAGTTACAATTCCTGAGGTCCTTGAAAATCTTAGTTTTCATAGTTTTTAATGTCCGTTGTTCCTATCAAATCTGTAAGCTAATCTGGTGTGTCTTCTGAATATATTTGGTGAAATACTCACCCTGTCCTTAACACTCTGCTTAGCCTAAACTTCTCTCTATCCATTCCTTTAAGTAGAGTATTTTAAAATATTAACTAGGGATGAAATTTCAGACATGTTAGTTGGTTGAAAAAAATTGAGGATTGTAGGATTTTAGGATTACATGAGATAGTTTATACCAAATATTTGATCAGGGTTTGGCATATGATATTTCAATAAAAATGTTCTTTTTAAATATCATCTTTCTTGGTTACTCACAGAACACATACTTTGAGGACTATAATAATTAGTACATACAATTACGGGTTTTCCCGTACCATCCAAAAGTACATGAAGCTTTTCTAAGCTGAAATGGCATAGAGCTAAGGAGCGATTGCCATTAAATTTATATGGAAAGTTTCTTGAGCATCCCCAGAACCCCAAAATAATCTCTTAGGCTTTTCAGATACCTTAGAGCATATGTTGCTAACAGTTTCATAAAATAAATTGAGAAAAGGCACAGTTGCTCATGGACACAGCTGAATGCTATGGTGGTCAGATGCTGAGTGTAGTTCCCAGGGTAGGAGCTTGGCCGCGCTGCCCATATAATGACTCACCACAAAACAAACCCTGAGTGCTATTTTTTTTTTTTAAGATTTTATTTATTTATTTGACAGAGAGAGATACAAGTAGGCAGAGAGGCAGGCAGAGAGAGTGAGAGGGAAGCAGGCTCCCTGCCGAGCAGAGAGCCCGATGCGGGGCTCGATCCCAGGACCCTGAGATCATGACCTGAGCCGAAGGCAGCGGCTTAAACCACTGAGCCACCCAGGCGCCCCTGAGTGCTATTTTTACTGTAAGCCTTTTATCATAGAAGTGAAACTTTTATGGATACCTGGATGGTGTCTGACTCTTAATTTAGTCTCAGGTCATGATCTCAGGATGGTGAGATTGAGCCCAGTGGTGGTCACTGTGCTGAGAGTGGAACCTACTTAAGATTCTCTCCTTCTTCAATAAGTGGAGCTGAGAAAATTGGACAGCTGTGTATGAAAGAATGAAACTTGGCCATTCTCTTACACCATACACAAAGATAAACTCGAAATGGACAAAACACCTCAACGTGAGGCATGAATCTATCAAAATCCTAGAGGAGAACAAAGGCAGTAACCTCTTCGACATCAGCCACAGCAACTTCTTTCAAGACATGTCTCCAAAGGCAAAGGAAACAAAAGTGAAAATGAACTTTTGGGACTTCAGCAAGATCAGAAATTTCTGCACAGTAAAAGAAACAGTCAACAAAACAAAGAGGCAACCCACGGAATGGGAGAAGATATTCGCAAATGACACTACAGACAAAGGGCTCATATCTAAGATTTATAAAGAACCCCTCAAACTCAACACACACAAAACAGATAATCATGTCAAAAAAATGGGCAGAAGATATGAACAGACACTTCTCCAATGAAGATATACAAATGGCTAACAGACACATGAAAAAATGTTCATCATCACTAGCCATCAGGGAGATTCAAATCAAAACCACATTGAGATACCACCCTACACCAGTCAGAATGACCAAAATCAACAAGACAGTAAACAACAAATGTTGGAGAGGATATGGAGAAAAGGGAACCCTCTCTGGCTGTTGGTGGGAATGCAAGTTGGTGCAGCCACTTTGGAAAACAGTGTGGAGATTCCTTAAGAAATTAAAAATAGAGCTACCCTATGACCCTGCAATGGTACTGCTGGGTATTTACCCCAAAGATACAGACGTAGTAAAAAGAAGGGCCATCCATACTCCAATGTTCATAGCAGCAATGGCCACAGTCGCCAAAATGTGGAAAGAGCCAAGATGACCTTCAACCGATATGGATAAAGAAGATGTGGTCCATATATAGAATGGAGTATTATGGAGTATTATGCCTCTATCAGAAAGGATGACTACCCAACTTTTGTATTAACATGGACAGGACTGGAGGAGATTATGCTAAGTGAAATAAGTCAAGCAGAGAGAGTCAATTATTGTATGGTTTCACTTACTAGTGGAGCATAAGGAATAACATGGAGGACATTGGGAGATGGAGAGGAGGAGTTGGTGGAAATTGGAGGGGGAGACAAACCATGAGAGACTGTGGACTCTGAGAAACAAACTGAGGGTTTTGGAGGAGAAGGTGGTGGGGGTTGGGTGAGCCTGGTGGTGGGTATTAAAGAGGGCACGTATTACATGGAGCACTGGGTGTGGTGCATAAACTTGAATTTTGGAACACTAAAAAAAAAAATAAAAAAAAAAAAGATTCTCTCCCTTGCCCTCTGCCCCTCCCCCCATTTCTTTTTCTCTCCATCTCTTAAAAAAGAAAATGAAACTTCTCTTTAGATTTTTTTTTGGTTTGTAAAGACAGGTACCAGTGTAGGTCTCTTTGTAAACGTGAAGTGTCATAATGTGAACTTTCAAAAAGCAGAGGGTATCTGTGTACTATTTTAGAACTTTCAGTTTCATGAGACAAAAAGCCAACTTGGGTACACTTGCTGCTTAACAGCCTAGGCAGCCATTCAGATCATGGAAACCTACCTAGTGCCATCCCTACCTAGAGCGTTTTACTGTACAGAGTCCAGGGCAATTATTTTTTTGTCTGGTTCCTGTGTATGTGACTTATTTAATTTTAAAATGTATTACCAAATTCACAGGCCCATGTGAGTTATAGTGCTATACTGATGAAAATTTAGAATGGCCAGAAATTTTTACGTATTTGTTTGCTGTCCAATCAGTGCACCTGAAAGTTCTGTGTAGTATCTGCCCAGAAGGGTGAAGGCTGTGAGTGTTTATTACTTGCAGTCTAACAAGTAAGCTTGTTTCCATGCTAGCTCAAGACAGTAGAAAAAGAGAAAAAGGACTTACTTGTTCACAGGATAGAAAACAGCAGGATCATCAGCATATTTGCTGACGGTGATGCCGTGGGCCCAGATGATACTTGCTCATGCAGTTAGGTTGTCTTACAGGAAATGACCCATAGGCCAAGAGGGCAGAACTTTGAAGAAGTTGTAAAACATCGTAGCAAACTAAAAACCACTCTCCTCTACTCCTCTCCCCTCCTGCTATAGTCACCTTGACCTACTAAGTATTTTTGTGGCCAGTTCTAGAAACTGATCAGTATCAAGAGCTAGAGTAACCTTGTAATCTGGCATACAAAGCAACAACCCAGGACGGCTCATGGTCCATGGCAGACAGCCTTTCCCAGTGGTATCCATGCACAATCTCTTCCAGTTCAGGAACCATCTCTTCATGTCCTGTTTTGTCAAATACATCATTCCTGGCTAACTGCATATGTCTTGTTTGAAAAGGGGGCATTGACATTGTTGTTACAAGGTTAAAGTTCTTTGGAGCCTGTGAACATTGAAAAATATGGATCCTGCTTCTGCAATTCCCCAATACCATTTAGTCAATCCTGTTCACATGATTATTCACTCATAAATGCATCATCCGTAGTTACTCCCATGATTGCTGTCTTCCAAGGATTTTCTCAGATATTCTCACTGAGCTTCTTTGCTGATGACCACAAATATAAGCCTTACTCAGACTATGCAGGAAAATGTGACCAACTTATTTGCCGCTCATATGAAATTTTATACCATCTAGAATTTTATACCATAAACGTGCAACATATCTTCCAACCATGTCCTCTCTTGAACCATTTAGGCCACAATCACTGGATTTCTAGCATGTGATCTCATTTACTGGTAACTACCTGTCTTTTTTCCAAACACTGCCATCAGTAGAGACTAGGATAGGTGAGGGGTTTGAAGGGAGCGGAAACCAAAAATAGTACAATGTGTGCAAGGAAATTATTTCAGAAGAACGTTGACATTACCACAATGATCAAAGGTGAGAGCCAGTATCAATCAAAGCCCTTGGATAAATACGTATAGCCACACCCAGAGAGCTGGTAGACATGTGGCATAGAGTTTGCAGAGGTCACAGGTGACTGTGCAGGAGCTAGTAGCCATGGGTGCATAGAGTAAAGCACACCCTTTGATGCTAGACCAGAGATGGCACTGTGGTCAGAAGAGAACTAAGAGCTCACTCACAAGCCCACACACATAGCTCAAGCCCAGGTTTAGCAATGAATTCTCAGTAGCCCAGTCCTAAACTTACATGTAATAATAGAGTCAACTGACACCTGCTGCTTGTAGGTGCCTTTATGGCAACCCCCAATCTCATAAGATCCTGCAAAATGAAATGCTGTCCTGACCATCGGGAGTTAGCCGCCCAACAGCCTGCCCTCCCAGAACAGAGACCAACTCCAGAGTGCAGGATAACTCCATCGGCATGAATCCCATAGCTTCTCAGAGCATTTGGTCGACTGAAGCGCTGTTGTTCAAGATTTGGACTCAGAGAACACTGGATGGCACGGCCAACCTTGGCCAGCACCACAGACCAAAAGAGACTTTAGGGAAAAAGTGTGGGGCCCTTCTGGAAGTGGAAATATGTAAATCTATGCATATCCTACAGCCCACTATTTTAATGCATCTAATATGTCAATTCTAAGTTTCTAAACCTTTAGACTTGAAAATCAATTTATATTTGTTTCTTCTTTGCAACAGTTCTTCTTTAAAAACATTGTGCTACTAAGAATTTAATGTTCATTGAAATATTTCTTTTAAATAGTAATTTTCATGGAGTTTGATATGATTTTTCTGTGAAAATAATAGATATTCTATATCAAGGGGATGAAAAATGATTTAGGGCCTGAAGCTACTTTTAATACTGTTTCAATGTTTCTCCCACTTCTATTCAAATATTCATATTAATATTTAGGTTATCTAACTTTGTATGGATGGCTTGGCTGATCTGTAGGTGCTAATTAAAATAATTCTGTGGTTAATGGGTGCGGTTTGCCTATACTAGATGCATTATCTCACTAAACCATTAGACTAACTTGTGTATTTATAAAATTTTGCCCATTATCTTATTTATTCCTCACACTATCTGCATATGATTACCTGCCTTGGACAGATAAAGAAACTAAGGAGAGTGACTTATGGTTATTGTCCAAGTTTATATATTTGGTATCACAGCCATGAATAGAAGTAGGCTTTCTGGACTCTTCATCTGATGCTGTAGTGCTTGTGGTAACTATCATGTGCTTTCCCCAGGCACGCCTGTCATGATTAAGTTAGTATTTATTCTGAGTCTTCTTCCAATGTTCACTATGTCAAAAGAGATAACATGTCATTTTTCTTTCTTGATGCCTCTCTTGCTTCAAGGGAATATAGTTTTAATATTCAATGGTGAATATTAAATACATCTATTAAACATGATATATGACAAGAAATCTATATCCCGCACTCGGAATTTTACTGTTCCCTAACATTCTGATATGTGTGTCAATGTAGCGAACACAATGGATCCTCCTGCCAGTCACCTTTTAACTACCTAAATATCGCAGCTTCTCAGGGCTGCAGGCAGGAGGATCTTGGTGCATGTCAGATTTGAAGCCCCCATGTCCTTTTCTTGATTTGGAATAAAGAACAGAAGATATTAGTATCCTTACACGGTTAGTAACCGATGAGAACTCTGCTCTACATTTTCAAAGAAATGATGCTGTCACAACCTGCCCTCAGGGATCCAGCAGAATTTTTGTCACTCCACAAGATCCCGGGAACTTATAGGTTCATTATGATCTCTCAGGTGTGCAGGCCAATTTATACAGTTGGGGCGGGGTACAACCAAGTGAGGTACAGTGAGAATTCTGGACTTGACAAAACTGAGTCGGTTCATTTATTGATTGTGGGTTTTGGTCAATCTATGTGCTTAACATCCATTTATACTCACATTGACATATATTTTTTCCTAAATGAACTTCACAAGTGAAAACCATTTCATATTCCTCTCAAAATGACTTGAAACCTTGCCTTCTTTGACATTATACTTTTACTATCAAAATGTCAAAGGTCTGAACAGTGATTTTATCCTATGTTCATCTGTAGAGGTTGTGGGGTAAGTTTAGTAAAATTCTGGGAACAGAAGCTCAACATTCTACACTATTGCTTTCCAATTCTTTTTTCCCTTTCGTTTTTGATGAAAAAGGTTCAATTTTAAAAGCTATTTCCCCCCCAATATCGAATGTATATAGAAAGAAGAGATATGGCAGGATGGTCGACAATGGCATACATTAGGAAAAACAGATGCAAAACTTTACTTTTTTTTTTTAATCCTGTTCATGCGCATCAGGTCCCTTCAGGAAAATAGTGCTACTTGCCAAAATCCTCCACAGAAGATATGCTTAATAAAAGTGGTGCAGCCCCAATACGCCTTATTGGCTCTGTTCCTTACTTCTACCTCACAACCACTACAAACAGGTTATACGTGAATTTATTAAAGGACTGGAGAAAACTAGAAGTAATGTGGAAAGAATTGTAAATGAGTGTGTTAGATTTGGCTTTTTCATTGTCCAACAGGAAAGCACTCAAAGATTTTCACATTTTAGTTCCAAACCTCATTTAATCCCCAGATTTCTAAGAGTTTCTCCTTGGCAATCTCATCAACTAGTGTTAGAAACTCTATACCTTAACCACAGAAGTTAATTTCACTCCAGAATCTATTCGTTACCCCCACAGAAGTATATTCTTCCAAGTGTGACATAGAATAATCCCACATAGGTTCAAGAAGGACATGTTCTTATCTATCACGCACATTCCAAACCTCATAGAAAGGTCTAGAGTGAGTGTAGCCTTTCCAAGCTTAGCCTCTAAAAGTCTCCCAAATAGTGTGAGTTGTAGGTGGGAGTCTACTCTTAATGTTCATTGAGTAACTGTGAATCACACACACACACACACACACACACACACACACACACAACACGGCAAAAATTAATGTTCAGGAACAGGAAAGACTAAACCCACAAGGAAGAAATTTCTTTCCCTATGATTTTCAAAGCCATCATTATCCAAAACTTTGCCTAGTATTCATTCTTTTCATTTCCTCCATTTCCAAATTTCGTCTCCTAAAGCTGCTAGGTGTAAGTAAATAACTAATTCATATATCAAATTCATATGGCAGCTTCCTTAGCTATATATGACCAAACAAAGACATGGAACAAAGACATGGACATTATTGTTCTTAAATAATGCATCATTCTTCTCTCTGGTTGTGGGAAGCAAATGGTAGTAAAGAAGCAAGGAGCAGGATAAGAATTTCATTTTTTTAGTTAAGAATGATAGAGCTGAATTGCTTTGGCTAATGTACATTTGGGGATAATATCTGAAGTAATAGTTAAATAAAATTTGTTTTTTAGGAATATGGGGCACCTGGGTGGCTCAGTGGGTTAAAGCCTCTGCCTTTGGCTCAGGTCATGATCTCGGGGTCCTGGGATCGGGCCCCACATTGGGCTCTCTGCTCGGCAGGGAGCCTGCTTCCTCCTCTCTCTCTCTCTCTGCCTACCTCTCTGCCTACTTGTGATCTCTGTCTGTCAAATAAATAAATAAATAAATCTTTAAAAAAAGGAATATTAAAAGATAAAAAAATTCATTCCATGCTCATCAGTACAATTGACCCTTGAACAACATGGGTGTTAGGGATTGTAACCTTCTGTGTAGTTGAAAATCCCTGTAGAGGGGCGCCTGGGTGGCTCAGTGGATTAAAGCCTCTGCCCACAGCTCAGGTCATGATCCCAGAGTCCTGGGATCGAGCCCCATATCGGGCTCTCTGCTCAGCAAGAAGCCTCCTTCCCCCCCTCTCTCTGCCTGCCTCTCTGCCTACTTGTGATCTCTGTTCTGTCAAAATAAATAAAACTTTAAAAAAAAAAAGAAAAAAATCCCTGTAGAACTTTTAACTCCTCAGAAACTTAACTACTGGTAGTCTACTGTGGACTGAAAGCCTTACCAATTACATAAACAGTCAATTATCACATATTTGGTATGTTATATGTATGTATTCTATACATATCCTTATCACAAAAAAGCTAGAAATAAACACAGTTATTAGGAAAAATCATCAGGAATAAAAAATACATTTACAGTACTGTACTCACAGAAAAAAAATTTCAAGTGTAATTGGACTTGTGTCACTCAAACCCATGTCATTCAAGGGTCAACTGTGTAAGATAAGCTCTAAACTTGTTGCTGAATTTAAGTTGTGTAACAAGAACTCTTAACACATGTAGTAAAGGGGTAGAACCAATTATTTACATTTCATTAAAGGATAATATTTTATTTAATGATAAATGTAATTATTGTAGTAACAATAAAGAAGTAATGTATTCTTTGAGACAATGACTCAGAGTTTGTAAATCTGTTATATTGAAGAATATTTTATATTTTTTGTAGAAATAATACTGTTTATTTAATTTTTGCCATATAAAAACATGGGAAGACCAAGAATTGACTAGGTAAATACACATTGTCCAGTTAGGGCCAAAAAAAAAGAGATATAATTATAGCTCCAGATGGTGTCTGTTTTTTTCCCTTTCAAGTAACATGAAATCAGGGCCAAACAAACCCTTAATTGTATATTTGGCCAGAGATATATAAAATTCCTTTGATATCAGCTCACCAATTAAACCTTTTATTAAAATGTAACATAAAATAATAACTGACTTGAAATCTTCACTTTAACTCTCTTATTCTGGGTGAAAGTCAGATAAAAAGTTTGATTTTTTACTAAGTTATTGATTTTCAAAATTTATATTTCTGTCACTATCTCAGGGTTTGGGTTAACTGTGTACATATTTTATCATTTATTTTCTTGCATTAATACATTTTTGTATGGAAAAAATCATGCCCTTTCACTGATATATATCATAACCACATATTATTTTGAGTGTTTTCCACATAAACTCTCAAATTTTAACTCTTTGGCCTGGTAGTTTACATATTCCAAGCAGATGCGCTTTTAAATGGTTTAGTTTTATTTATGAGATGAAATGGTTTGAGTTTCTGGTGAAAAGTAAATCACTCACAGATATATCTTGTAAAAATAAATTACAGACTAAAATAAAATATCTATCCAGGCCTATTTCCTGTGCTACATATCAATGTAGTCAATTAATACACCTTAAGTACTTACAAAGGTGCAGTGCATATAGTCAAAGCTTAAAAACTGCTAGACTCAAGGACTTGTGATATTTACCAGCCCCCGCCTCTGTAATTGTGAAATAATAATTCTGAACAACTACAGTGCTTTTCCACTTAAGCATTATCTGGGAGCTTCAAAAAGTCCATGGTTAGGCTTCTGACCAATTAAATCAGAAATTTTAGGGGTGGGATCAGGCATCAATTCTTCTCTAACATTTTATTTGGAAAAACTATCAAGCCTACAGAATATCCACTAGAATAGTAAATCAACATCCATATATCTGGGCAACATTTGTTTTAGCTATTTATACAAGTTTAACATTTTTTTATTCTTAAAACATTTGAGTTACTTACTCTGAAATTATGAAATTTTACTTCCAAACATTTCTGCATATAACCTGAAGAGTAAGGACATTTTTCTATATGACTACAACATAAAGATCACACTCAGGATATTTAGTAATTATATATCATTATCTAACACATGGTCCATATTCAAAATTCTCCACTTATCCCAGTTAGGTCCTTTAAATAGCTTTTTTTTTTCTTTTTAAATCAAGATCCAGTCAAAGATTTCACATTATATCAATTTTCCTTGCTTCTTTTTTTTTCTTAAAGATTTTATTTATTTATTTGACAGATAGAGATCACAATTAGGCAAAAAGAGAGGGGGAGAAGCAGGTTCCCTGCTGAGCAGAGAGCCCTATGCGGGGCTCAATCCCAGGGCCCCGAGATCATGACCTGAACGGAAGGCAGAGGCTTAACTCACTGAGCCACCCAGGTGCCCCTGCCTTGCTTCTTATTTCTCCCTTAATCTAGAATGGCTTTCCAGTCTGTCACTGACCTTCACGAAACTTGGTTTGTCCTTAGCTTTGACTTGTATGATACTTCATGATTAGATTAGGCTAAACATTTTTGGCTGGAAGCCTATCTGAGGGCACACAATGTTATTTGCCCAATAACTGGTGATACTAGTTCTGATCACTTGGTTGACAATGTTTTTAATAAAAATGCACCCTTGTTACTTTGTGACTGCTAATGCTATGATACTTCAGGAAATGCCAAAGTGAAAGGAAAATAGTAAATGACTGGGTAGGGCTGGAGCTTCTTTTCTTAAGAAACAGGGAAGATCCTCAGGACTGGAGATGGAAGTCATGAAGGAGGATGATGTTTTCCCCCCTAACGGTGTGAGTTTTTTCTCATCTCACATCAGTTTTTGTCTCTTCTTCAAATCTTAATTTTGGGTGTCTGGAAAAAATTTGTTCTTGGAGAATCTATACTAGAAAGAGTACTTTTCAAATTTCTTGCATTAAAATTAAAAGAATAAAAAATTCCCCTGACATTATTATTATTTTTAAAAACAGAAACCTGATCATGTGCCTATATGATATATTGGTCCTCTATCACCTTGAAGGTATAGGAATAATTCTTTGACACATGGTAATAGGCCTACTTGTCTCTTTTGCTTTAGTTTCCAGCCCCTACTATCTTGCACCCCATGCTCTAGCCATTTGGGATTACTTCCTGTTGTAGATGCCACTCTGGCTTGAAATGATGGGTTGCCTTCACCTGAAATAATGTCACCTCACTTGTTTGCCTGGTGAACTTCAACGTGGATTCCCAAGTGGAATACCAGTATTAACCCCTTTTTCTCATCTGATACCCTCTTCACCCAGCTGAGCTGATCATTCTTACCTTCCTCCTCTACAATGGACCCTTTAATAAATGTCCTTCTGTTAAGGCATTCACACTGGGTGTATTTTTTTTTCCCAATAGTGCTGTCTCCTTGGGGTTTTGAGCTCCTTGAGGGAAGATCTGTTCTTAATAATTCTACTCCTCTAGTTTTGAGCTCAGTGTTTTAACACAATGCTCCATAAATATCTGATGAATGGAAGCTATTAAACTGAATTACTGATTCAATAGTGGTAAGAACCTAGGTTTCATTAATGAGTTAGACTAACATTTCAGTTCTCTAAAATAATGTTTCTCAAGGTTCAGTTATGGTTTTGGGTGTATCTCATCGCACATATTATTTTAACATTTTTATTTAAAATTACTTTGACCTCATCTGTAGCAACTTCTTACTAGACACATCTCCTGAAGTAAGGGAAATAAAGGAAAAATGAATTATTGGGACTTCATCAAGTTAAAAAGCTTCTGCATAGTGAAAGACACAATCGACAAAACTAAAAGTCAACCAAAGGAGTAGGAGAAGATATTTGCAAAAGATGTATCTTAAAAAGCATTAGTATTCAAAATCTATAAAGATTTTAACAAAATCAATGCTCAAATAACAAATAATCCCATCAAGAAATGGGCAGAAGATATAGACAGACATTTCTCCAAAGAAGACATATAAATGGCCGACAGACACCTGAAGAAAATGGTCAAAAATCACTTGACACCAGGGAAATATAAATCAAAACCACAAAGAGATACCACCTCGCACTCGTCATAACAGCTAAAATTTACAACTCAGGAAACAACAGATACTGGTAAGGATGCAGAGAAAGAGGAACACTTTTTCCCTGGTGGAGGGAATGCAAACTGGTGAAGCCATTCTGGAAAACAGTATGGAGGTTCCTCAGAAAGTTAAAAATAGAGCTACCCTGTGATCTAGCAATTGCATTACTAGGTATTTATCCAAAGGATACAAAATAGTGATTCAAAAGGGCACATCTGCCCCAATGTTTATAGCAGCAATGTCCACAACAGTCAAACTATGGAAAAGCTCCAGATGTCCATTGGCAGATGAATAGATAAAGAAGAGGTGGAACATTTATAAAGTGGAATATTACCCAGCTATCAAAAAGAATGAAACCTTGCCATTTGCAATGATGTAGATGGAACTAGACAGCATTATGGTAAGTGAAATAAGTCAGTCAGAGAAAGACAAATACCATATTATTTCACTCATATGTTGGATTTAAGAAACAAAACAGATGAACACAGGAAGGGAAGGAAAAATAAAGTAAGATAAATGCAGAGAGGGAGGCAAACCATAAGACTCTTAACTGGGGAGAACAAACTGAGGGTTGCTGGAGGGGAGGTGAGAGGGGGAATGGACTAAATGGGTGATGGGTATTAGGAAGGCACTTGTGATGAGCATTGTGTGTCATATGTAAGTGATGAATCACTAAATTCTACTCCTGAAACCAATAGAAAATATAAAGTTTTCTCATCAATCTTAATAAAAAATAAAATTACGTTTAACATTTAAGTGTCTGTTTCTTAATCCCATCCAAAGCAGTATTAGCTATGATATTCATGGTTTTGATGTGGGAGTTTATTTTTTCTAATGTACATCAATATATACTCAAATCAATTAAAGATTTTTAAACACCCTGCCTCTATAGCATCTAAGATCAACTCTTCGGTCTTTGACAGTACCCACAGTTCTTTTGGAAAATCTCTCTATTATCAAGCTTGGGCAATTCTCGCAAACACACAACCACTGCACATTTTGTAGCTATGAAGTAGATTTTATGACATTTGAGTTTAGAAAACCAACAAAAATTTATAGGCCAAATGACTCTCCTATTCTTGATACTTAAAGTTAGGTTCAAGAGATATATTGCCTAAGCAACATTTTTACTGGGTCATCACATTTTTATTAGCCTCATCCACTCTTTCTAATATCACCACAGTTGCTCTTGTGGCAGGCAAAATCACCCAGATGTTGCTATATCAGTCAACCAAATCATTCAATCAAGTAAAGCACATACACTTATACACATATGTGCATGTCAGGTGACACGCAGAACACTTAAATGCATAAATTCAACACGAGTCTTTGATGAATGAGGAGTTTAATTGGATATGTTACTTATATTAATGATATTTAATCAAATAATTAGGTATAGTACATAAGAATATAGGATTTTATAATAGAGTACGTAACTACTTTCAACTAGTAAGTCAAGGAAGCCTTCTTAATGGAGTTGATATTTAGGCTAAAAGTTAAATGATGGATAAGACTGAGATAGGCATCCCTGAGATTAAATACCACCAAAAACAAAAAAAGCACACACACAAAATGTGTCCAGTGGATTGAGAATAGACTCAGTCAGCTGGTTCCTTTATTTACCCAATCATTTAATTATGTATTAAACAACTATACATTGAACACCTGGTGTCTGCCAGGTGTTCAAGCAGATTCTGAGATAAGATGGTAAATAAAATGGGCACAGTTCTTGCCATCAAGGAGTTGGAATATGGCAGGGTAAGGGGAAAGGGAAATGAGGCTGAACCTTGAACACAGGAACTTGCTATCCTAAAGACTTTTGTGTTTTATCATAAGAGCAATAGGAAACAACAGGAGGATTTTAAACTGGATGGTGACATGATCAGATTTGTGTCTGGAAAAATAATCCTGACTGTAGTATGGAGAATGGTAGATTGGCTGGTGATTATAGTGAATGCATGTCTTTGTAGACTAGTATAAAATAAATCAAGAGATGATGGTATTCTAGACCAGGACTGTTGGTGTTGGAGCTAGAGAGACATAGAAAAAGGAGCATATTTAGGACATAAGACCAGCATGACTGCTGATGACTCGGGTATGCAGGATAGGCAAGAATGAATGCCAAGGATGGCTCCCAGTTTCCTGAATTGCACAGCCAAAGGGATGCTAAGACTATCCAGTAAAGCAGAATAGAAAAAAATTTAGGAGAAGATTATGAGTTCAGTTTGGTCCAGTTCCACGTAAGTTCCTTTGAGACATCCAGGAGCCAGGAGATGTCTTTATATATATATATATATATATACACACACACACACACATATATTTATATATATATATATATATATATATATATATATATATATATATTATAAGTGTGAAACTTCAAGGAGATAGAAATGTGTGAGTTACCTAATATGTCATTTGGGGTTCTCTGAGAGATGCTGATTTGAGTTAGAAGTACAAGAGGTTTACTGATCAGAAATGTAGAGGTTGATAATGCCTATGAAAGATAAAGAAACAACACCAGCAACAACAACAAAAAGATCGGTCATGGGAATGGTTTGATTCTAACACCTGGTAGGAAAGGTAGAACTGGGCAGTGAGATTCTTAGACCAGGATGCAGGTACGACAAAGCCCTGGCCACCTCAAGGGTGAGCCCCTGATCAAAGACAGCCTGTTGTGAGAGTCCCTCACATTACAGAATTGGGCAGACCCTAGGACACCCACTGTGCTCAGTGACTGGCTGGGTCCTTCCTAGGAAAAGCATAGCCTTGGCTCAAATACTGTGATGAGGATGGAAAGAACTATAGCTGGCAGCTATCACCTAACACCCCTCTCCACTGCTGAGTGACAAATTCTTTTTCAAAGGGAGAGATCCGAGAGGCACACCTCTTTGGTTGTCACATCTAGCGTAGGTGCTAGCCAAAGACATACATGTGGATGAGATACCCTAGCAAGCAAATTAACATAGAAGACTGAAAAGGATTTATTAAAGAATGATATAGGTAAAAAGCAGAAAACTTAGGTAAAAATCATGTTCTAATGTGTCACAATTACCAATAAGAGGTTTGACTGGTAAATAAATACATATATTTATGTATTTTCTAAATTGTTCAAGAGTAATTAAGTCTGTTTATACAAATATGTTTTGTATAACAAAATTCAAAGCGTAATGAATAAAATGGGGCAAAGAATGATGTAGCAGGGTTACGTTGTTTAAAAAACCGTGTCATAAAGCCACATACACTGAGTAGAAGGACATGCAGACATGGCTCTGAACTATCTAGGTGCCACTGAAAGAGGAAAAGATAATCATTTATATTGATTCGCCATGTCCATAGGCCAAAAATAAATCCATCTTTGCAATAAGTACGGGGAGGAGTTATGCAACTCTGATACATAAATTTCCATCTAGGATGATTAATATGATTTTATGTGGGGAGCTAATGGTTAATTTGGTAAGAGAGCGAAGAGAATTTAGAAGAAAAAAAATAGACTGAATGTCCTATCTACAGCCCAAAATGGATTAGGATTGAAATCATCTCACAAAATCTGAGGACCCTGATCAGAAGTATAAGACACCCTAAGTCCCAAAGAACTGGACTGAGGAGCTATCAGTGAACCAAACCAAGAATCTACTCAAGAAATAGATTTTGTTTCTTAGAGTACACAAACAAGAGCTTCTTGCCCTAAATATTCCATACCTTTGACTGTGACTGCAGAAATTTCAACACTGAAAACAATTTAAAACAGACAGTAAACTGAATATTTATGGCTTAAAATATTTAAAAAGAAAATAGTGAATATAATAATCTTTGTAGGACATTTAACCTATGGTATTTTTAGCTTTACCTCATGAAATCCTCAAATAAAATCTATATTGAAGATTTTCTGTGGAGTGTTTTTTTTTTTGTTTGTTTTGCATGGTGTTTTTAAATTATGTCAACAAATTCTTTGATTCTCCCCTCATCAGGTGGAGCTTAATTCTCTCCTTAAGTAGTTCATCCTTCTAATGAATACAATAAAGCCCACATGATGGTTTGTTTTAGGGAATTTTCTGCTTAAATATATTTTGTAAATATGAATATATTCTTCAAATTTTAGTCAGTGGATATAACTTTTGGCAGTATTTTTAAAAACATTCAAACTTGTGAAAGCAAGTTTGATCTCCTGATTTTTTAAGTGTTTCAACTTTTTACTGAAATTTTAGTTAACTTGTGGGGTGCCTGGGTGGCTCAGTGGGTTAAAGCCTCTGCCTTCAGCTCGGGTCATGATCCCAGGATCCTGGAATCAAGCCCGGAATTGGGCTTTCTGCTCTGCGGGGAGCCTGCTTCCTCCTCTCTCTCTCTGCCTGCCTCTCTGCCTACTTGTGACCTCTATCTGTCAAATAAATAAATAAAATATTTTTTAAAATTCTAGTTAACATATAATGTAATATTAGTTTCAGGAGTACAGTTTAGTGAGTCATCACTTACACATAACACCCAGGGCTCATCACAATTGCCCTCCTTAATGCCCATCAACCACTCAGCCCATCCCACTGCCTACCTCCCCTCCAGCAACCTTTAGTATGTTCTCTATAGTTAAGAGTCTCCTTTGTGGTTTGCCTCCCTTTTTTAAAAATTTCCCCTATGTTCATCAGTTTTGTTTCTCAAATTCCACATATGAGTGAGACCTTATATCACAAAGTATACAATATACACAATACACAACATGTGTATTTTGCTGCTTTAAGATAAAATATTCTGCATATACTTGTCGAAGCCATCTGGTCCAGTGTGTCATTCAAAGCCATTGTTGCCTAGTTGATTTCTGCTTAGATGATCTGCCCATTAATATAAATGGGGTGCTAATGTCTCCTGCTATTATTATATTATCGATGAGTTCCTTTAGGTTTGTTATTGTTTTATATATTTGGTACTTCCAAGGTGGGAGCATAAATATTTACAATTTTTATAGCTTTTTGTTGAATAATCTCTTTATTATGACATTGCCTTGCTTCATCATTTGTTACCTCCTTTGGTTTAAAATCCACTTTGTCTAATAGAATTATGGTTCCTCTAGCTTTCTTTTGACATCCATTGCATGGCAAATATTTCTTTATTCACTCATTTTCAAGCTTCACATGTCTTTAGGTCTAAAGTAAGTGGCTTATAAGCAGCATAAAGATGGATTTTTTTTAATCCATTCTGATACCCTACATCTTTTGATTGGAGTACAGTGCATTTCCATTCAGAGTGATTACTGATAGATATGAATTTATTGCCACTGTGTTACCTCTAAAGCTGGTGTTTCTGGTGATGTTCTCTGGTCCTTTTTATTTTGAATGACAGCCTTGCTGGACAGAGTATTCTTGGCTACAGATTTTCCCTTTCGGCATGTTGAATGTATCATGCCTCTCTCTTCTGGCCTGTCTAGTTTCTGTGGATAAATCTGCTTTCAATTTGTCTTTGTTAAGACCTTATTTGTCTTTGTAAGTTAGGAAAGTGGTAAGTGGTTGGTGACTGTGGTAAGTGACTTAATGGTATATTCTATGCTTTTCTCAAGTCCAGCTGGTATCCTTATGAATGTTGCTTTAAATTCTGGATCAGGCATATTACTTATATCTGTTTTGATTAGATCTCTGTCAGATCTGTTTTGATTAGATGACCTTTTCCTCTTCTCTCTTTAGGATGAATTCCCCCATCTTGGCATTTTGTCTTGGTCTCTGTCTTCTTCTGTGTGTTGGGAAAGCCTGTTATGTTTCTTGTTCCCAAGAGTAATGACTTTATTAAGAAGAGTTCATATACTGCCCAGTTCCTAGTGCTTCAGGAAGTATTTCTGGTATGTGCTGTGTACTTTCTGCTGCTTTGTTTTGGCTTCTCTATCCCTCAGGTCAGTCCTCTGCAGAGCTCTCCTCATGTGTAGTGGGGAGTGTTTGTACCTTGTTAAGAGTGTGGGAAATTTTAGGTAGGAGTGCTCTGGTCTGTTTGTTAGGACAGATCTGATTCTATTTCCACTAAGCTGAAGTTTTGCAATACTCTATGGTCAGTAAACTCAGTGCATGCAGGGAGTTTGTGCTGGTCTTCTTGGGGAGGGGCCCACTGCTCTGGTTCTCAGGCACATTTCCCTAGTAAGGAAGTGCAGGGGGGTGGGGCTTGGTGAAAGTGGCTCAGGTCTCCACTGCTGGCACTGTGCTGCTCATTGAAGTCCTTCTGTGCTGATGATAGAGGGGAGAAAAAAGGTGCCAGCCCTCTCCCTAATCCCCGAAGAGGGGAGTTCATGCCGGCCACTGTCCAGGAAGCGCTCAAAGAAGAGTGAACAATCTCCCTTTGTATGTCCTAGTCATCCCTCAGATATCTGCCTTCACCTTGTCTGTGTCCAAGCCATCTGCCTGCCCACGAGTGCAGTGTAATGTTTTATCTCAGGCATGCTGGCTGAGTTTCAAAACTCCAAACTCTAGTGACCTGGAGCAGTGTGGACTGCGCTGGTCCTCCGGGAGAGGGTCTTGCTGTGCTGGAGCTGGTGCTGGTTTGTCCCAGAAGGGAGGTTGTACCAACACACAGGAGTGTGAAGTTTAGAGTAAAGCACAGCAAAAAGCCCGAGTCCAGGTTAGCCACCCTCAATAGCTGTTTCTTCCCCTATGCTTAAAGGGTCGGGGAGTGCCATAGTGCCCACCAGCTCTTTTGTCCCCAGAGAGGCAATGCCATGTCTCCCAAATGCACTACAGGAGGGGGGAACCTTCTCTCCCAGTGCGTCCTGGGGATCCTCAGATTGTGCCTTCTACTCCTGGGCCTCTGCTCTCCTTCCCCACAGGAGCCCTTCAGCACCTGCCAGGCTTAACACAAACCACAGCGAGGATTTCCAAAACTCCAGTCTTTGAGCTCTGCTGGTTGTAAAAACAATAATTAATCCCTCTCATTTTCCCAGTCAGTGGCTTTGGGGAAGGTAAAGGACCTGTACTCGAGGAACTACAGAACACTCATGAAAGAAATTGAAGAAGACACAAAAAGATGGAAGACCGTTCCATGCTCTTGGATTGGAAGAATAAACATTGTTAAAATGTCTATACTACCTAGAGCAATCTATACTTTTAATGCCATTCCGATCAAAATTCCACTGGTATTTTTCAAAGAGCTGGAGCAAATAATCCTAAAATTTGTATGGAATCAGAAGAGACCCCGAATTGCTAAGGAAATGTTGACAAATAAAAACAAAACTGGCGGCATCACGTTACCCGATTTCAAGCTTTACTACAAAGCTGTGATCACCAAGACAGCGTGGTACTGGCATAAAAACAGACACATTGACCAGTGGAACAGAGTGGAGAGCCCAGATATGGACCCTCAACTCTATGGTCAAATAATCTTCGACAAAACAGGAAAAAATATACAATGGAAAAAAGTCTCTTCAATAAATGGTCCTAGGAAAACTGGACAGCGATATGTAGAAGAATGAAACTCGACCATTCTCTTACACCGTACACAAAGATAAACTCGAAATGGATAAAAGACCTCAACGTGAGACAGGAATCCATCAGAATCCTAGAGGAGAACATAGGCAGTAACCTCTTCGATATCAGCCACAGCAACTTCTTTCAAGATATGTCTCCAAAGGCCAAGGAAACAAAAGTGAAAATGAACTTTTGGGACTTCATCAAGATCAAAAGCTTCTGCACAGCAAAGGAAACAGTCAACAAAACAAAAAGGCAACTTTCTCTCTTTTTATCTCTCTCTCCCCTTTCTCCACAATCAGAGCTCTCTCCCCTCCATAGCACCTGTGATCCTTTTCTCCCCAAATCACCTCTCTGCACTTCCTACCTTCCATGATATGCCCTCTTCTCTTCCTTCAGTTGTGCAGTTTGTACGATCAGTCTTCAGATCAATTTCTTCGGTGTTCAGAATGATTTGATATTTATCTTTCTTTCTGTTTGGGGGCTGAAGCAAGCATAGGGTCCTCCTCCTCCTACTCCCCCATTGTAACTCCTCACCCCGACCTCCTTACTTTTTGAAATACTCAATACCTTCTTAAACTCGTATTTTCTGTGAATGTCATTTCATGAGGCAGTATGGCATAGTGAGCCAAACTCTGCAGCTTATTGTCTGTGTGACCTCGAGCAGGTCACCCAGCACGACGATGCCTCTGTTTTCTTCTCTATAAACGTGAAATAATAATATACCTCATAGGATTATTGTGAAAAGTAAATTAATTTATGTAAAGTACTTAAAATAATGCCTGATATATTTTAAGTCTCCATAAATGTTAGGAGAAACAAGATTAGAATCAGTACACTTAAAAACTCATTTTCACTAGGTATATTCTAAAAGATATACCTTAAAATAAATTGTTGGTAAATTTGATCAATTGAACAGTCAATTTTGCCATTCAGAAACTGGTTATTAACCAAACTGATTTTAGTAGATTAATTTTCTTTTAATTTCTATGTTCTCTATTAATGATGATTCCCTACTTGTATATTTATTGCAATTGTGCTTTAAATTTTTATTTCTTCAAAAATCATGCTCTAGATGCCACACATGATTAAATATGCAATTACTATTTTGATAAGCAGTGATTAGTATAAAAAGGTGTTGAAAATTTCAAAAAATGCTATTCAGTGCACATGATTAGAAATCTGATTCACTGACCAACCAAAAATATTGGATATTTTATATCTCCAACTGAGGAATGAAATATTAAGAGCATGTTGCTATACCATTTTCAAAATTTTTGATAAAGTTTTCAGAAATCAGGTATGAGGAAGGTATGAGTTATAACAAAGTGCAATAATTCAATGGAGGATAAACACATACCCTGAGTCTGCTATGTGACAATTAATCCAGAGTTGTGAAAAATATCTTTGGCTTTTTAGTACTGTATAATATTTTCCAATTGTGTTTAATGGAAATTTTTTTTTTATCAGATCATTATTTAGGGTAGGGGACTGAGAGTCCTCTGCCTTGTTTGATTTTGTTGTTAGCCCAGCGAAGACTGGACATTAATTAATAGTTAAGAGCTGAACAATTCAAGCAGCCTGTTTTGGATTCAAAAATATTCTTAAAGATGGGAGAGCCATATTAACTGCAGTAAGCTGTAATATCCAGCTGGTTCTGCTGATCCCAAATCACAGGATTTTTGCTTTGCAAGGGACTCTGTAAATCATCTAGCCTGAACCTTCAATTGAGGCTATTTAAGGGAAGTTTTTAGAGACTTCAAAGGGTTCATAAGACCGTATATTTGCTAGGACTACTTATTACAGCTAAATCCTCCAAGGCTTTTGAATGTACCCAGGTACTGAAGAAATTATTCAGCTTGTTGAAGGTCACTTATTAAAATGTGGCTCTGGGCTAGCTGGTGAGAAAGAAAAGTGTAAAAGGCGAGGAGAGGCTGGAGGAAGCTGCCCTGTTAGGGAGACTTGGCTGCTGCCCAGGCTCTGGCTTGGGTGTGCAAGGACAATTTTATATACATTAAGCAAGGGGCCAACCATCAGGAGATAAGGCACATTTGACTGTTGCACATGAACATGATGCTACTGTTTTCTTCCAAGTTACGGATTTGATCATATGGACTTTGTGATTTTCTGCACCTTTTTTTCCCCCCAGAGGAAACATTAGGTTTAAGAATTTCATCATACAACAAATTTATGACCTGAATATTATAAGTATTTACTATTACATGCAATGCTTACAAAACTGAGACCCAAAGGGGCTAGTTTTGCACTGGTGTAGCATTTCAAGAATACCCCAACAGGGGTTCTAGTCCTCTCACATATTCTCTTTTTCCTCTAGCCTCTAGTTCTCCCTAAATCCATGCTCCATCCTGCCATGCTTTCGCAAGTGGAGCCGGGCAGACACTTCACCACCTCCCCTACATGCAGCCTCCTGTGTGAAAGGGAGTTTGTCTCTGACTTTTCCTGTCTTCCTTAAGACTTGCCTGAGTGGATTTTGACCCCTCTCTATCTCAGAAGCTAAATGGGACATGCCTAGATGCACTTTCACTGGTGGGTTGGGGTGCAGCATGAGATGGAGAAGGAGAGGGTACAAATTTCCCAAAAATTCTCGTTCCATTGGAGATTATGAAAATATCAGAAATTACTTCACTATATATATGCAAGTCTCCTCAATTAGCTCTTTTGTTTCTATAAATCAGTGACTAAGATGTGAACTAATCATACAGACTGTAATCCAAGTTAGCCATTTTCAGCTTGTAAATGGCCCAGTTGGTCAAACACAGACTGGATAGTTCACGATGACTAATGAGAACTATTACTAAATTGTATTTGTGGCTCATGTCTAACAATGAAGTGTTAATATTTTATTTAAATTAGAAACATTATAAGTAGAAGGAAGACACCATCACAAAGGGCTATACGCTTGCATCAGATTATGGAGTAAAATAAAAGCAGACAACTTCAGGAGAATGTAACTTGTATTTGACTTTGTCCTTTGTGCTGTGATGTTACAATTACATTCTGGAGAGAAGAAACAGGTCACACTTAGGCAGTTCTGAATGTGACCTACCTCTTTCCTCTCTCCACTGGCATGAATAAGTAGCTCCTATACTACATGGATATTAAGGATTCATAACATCTTCAACTAATTTCCCAAATTGTCAAGAAAGGAATCCTGTATTGGGTGTTTATGGGATGATAGTCTTTATCTAGGGAAAAAACGGGAATCACAATTAATGTGATCAATAGCATATTATCATTTTTGTCTTCGTAGCTCTCTAAAAATGGATTTGAATTTCTCTCTTACAGATCTCGATATGGGTAAGATTTTCAAAGCTGGTGATATCAATGTGTAAAAAGGGAGTTCCAGAAGACAATTTGGATATGTCTACAAGGGGAAAATTTGAAGGCATCTGTCTGTAAGACTGGCTATAGAAGCCGTCAAGAAACTGATGGATGAACTCTGATTGGACAAAGATTTTGAGACAATTTGCTTCTGTTTTCAAATATTCAATAGGTTCCTATTACATTTTTAGTGGTGTTTTGGTAATTGTATTGTGGAATTGCACAGAATGTCACTCTTGGGAGCCTAGAAAAACAAGCCTTAAACTAGCATGGTTATCTGAGGATGTCTTCAAAGATGCTCTGTAAGTAGCAATGTTAGGGAACCAGCTATCATTTGAAAGGACACACAAAAAAATATATATATGTCAATATATATATGTCAATAAATATATATATATATATATTTATATAGTAGTGAATTCAGTATAAGGTGAAGTGCCAGGTTTATAAAAGAATAAAGGAAAGAGGCTGACTGAATAGTCTTTTAACACAGTCTTATACTAAGCTGTGCCCACGAGTACATCTGGTTCATGATTAGTAACTATAAATATAGCTTATAGGTAATATATAAATAAATATAGTTATTTCAGATTAGTTTAAATTTTTTGGCAGTTTTTCCTATCTGAATTAGTTACATAATTATCTACTATGGCTGCAGCTTTTTATATCACCAACTGACTTCAGATTTTGATGGACACTGCTCACCCTTTGTCATACATGTGCACTCAATTTAACAATGTCTATAGAACACATGCAGTCAATATTAGAAAAACCAAAGTTTAACAAATAAAACAGTAGAAGAACTGATTATTTGATGTCTTATAGAGGCACAGATGATAGAACTGTGCTTTTGACTGTATTCATTAAAATCAGTTGCCGTGTATTATCACTTTGGAGTTTGGGGGGTTTATTTTGTTTGTTTGTTTGAGAGTCAGTTTGGGTCTTCCAGTGGGTTGCTAAGATGTCCAGGAGAAAGCCAATATTGGGTTGGTAACAACAGTTACCTTTGTGGCCTATGGTTCTTTTACCAGCACATGTCAGCTTTCTTTTTATTTACTCATGATTTTATTTGGCTCACTCTCTGTTTCATACCTCAGCCTCGCTCTAGGACCTACGGGGTCTTGGTCTCTGTACTGGTTGTGAGGATCTATTCCTACTAAGTCACTTCACTGATCACGCTGGTTGCCAGTGACTCTGCCTCTCAGAAGCATCAGAGGGCTCCATACTGACCCAGCAAGCCCTGAGACTGTGAGGTGCCAAGCCCTGTCCTGTCCAGGCCTGACATATTATATTCTCTTCTGCAATCACAAGTATGACTTGAAAATTGGTGTTTTTGCATACTTGTATGTGTGAATGTGGTACCTTGTGGCCACTAGCACGTGAGCATAGAGCAGTTTTAGGGGGCTGGTTCTGCTATTCGTTTCCCAGAAGCCACTACCATGCTGATTTTCTGAGAAATGTTTGTGTGTAGCAGGATAATGTTCTGGGTTTTGTCCCTTTTGTTTCCTGTTCTTATTCCATGCTGTGATGTTGCCCTTCTGGAGAGGCAATGATGCCAGAGAGTAGGATGGACAGGCTGAACACAAGGATTAGAAGGAAGTGGTTTCCCTAGCAACAAAAACCTTGCAAGGAAAGCCACACTACTTATCCACTATTCATGTCTTTTTTCCTCTGGTTTAAATAATACTGAGGATCTGAATGCTAAGTATATAACTGATTCTGAATCATTTCTAGTAGATGGAATTATAGCTAACTGACACTGTTCTAAAAAAAACTTTGGAAATTTAATGGGTGTGCAATATACTTTTATATGTGAATAGACACCTCCAAAATTGTCTCTCTCCTCTTAGTATACCATGGATTTTGTATCTTTCATGATATGGAGCCACAAAATAGTTTGCTCTCTCAAAAATGAAACAGGGAAAAAATCTGCAAAAGCCACATTTTAAAAATTGTAAGAAAACTCCCATTATACCTTTAATTTGTGAATTATTGTTTCTATCCCAGCGGCCAAAAAAACAAAAACAAAAACCCAAAACAACTCATAGATTAAGTGATATGATAAGAAATTCATTCTAATTTAATAACTTCTTTTTAGTTCTTGGTAGTGCATTATTTTAAGATCTTTAAACTATTCTTAATTCTGCACTTATTTTATTAGTATCTTGACATTGATGTGATTATTAGTCATTAAATGGGAACTGGCACGCTGAACGTAGCTCTCTCCTATTTGCTGACCAGTACTTTAATATGTATCTCATACCACATAACCACATATTTAGTATCCAAGTATTGTGTCAGCCTTACTAAAAAAACCGGCATTATATCTGAGAACAACTACTGTTGGAAGATCACTTGCCCAACTATTACTTCTCAAACACCGATCCATCTTTGAAACACAAGTTATTACTCATCATTTTCTTAAATTTTCAGACTTATTAGTAATTGGTATAATCTACAGTAATGAAGATAGTCATGTATTCCTGAAAAAATATTTCTACTTTGAGCAATACTGGTGAAGAGTATAGAACAATGCTATCCAATACAGACATAATGTGAATTAAAAAAACAAGCCATGTATGTAGGTTAAAATTTTCTAAAAACTGTTTTTATAAAAAGGAAAACAAAGTGAATTACTATTTTTTAATCAAATACCTAAAATATTATTTTTACATATAACCACTATAAGATTATTAATGAGATTTTTACATTTTTCATACTCAGTCTTCAACACCTGACTTTTACTTTCCATTTACTCTCTCAGTTTGGACTAGCTGTATTTCTAGTGCTCAACAGCCACGTGTGGTTCATGGTTACCATATTGGACAGCACAAGTCTAGAACATAAAATAGCACCAGAGGCACTTGAGTCTTAGCTCCTTAAAAGGGTGCCGACACTGTAGAAATACTATTTTTCTTAGTAAGATTAAAAAAACCCATCTGTTGAGAGGTGCCTGGGGGCTCAGTGGGTTAAGCTGCTGCCTTCAGTTCAGGTCATGATCTCAGGTTCCCCGAACTGGGCTCTTTGCTCAGTGGGAAGCATGCTTCTCTCTCTCTCTCTGCCTGCCTCTCTGCCTACTTGTGATCTTTCTCTGTCAAATAAAAAATCTTTTAAAAAAATCCATCTGTTGAGGTGTTTGGAAAGGTTAACAAATTGGCAATGTTTTCTGAATTTAATATTAGGTGCTCCTGAAAAGTGTTTCAATGCTCTTAAAGACTTTCCCAACATTCTTCCCGGAGACTGTAATTAAGTTGATGGTAATGTATTTAGAGAGATTAAGAAGCCAGTGGCAAATTTAGTTAATTCTGTTTGTCCATGAAATATTCTTGGAAAAAAGTTCTTTGTAGATTTAGTATCTTGGGTTGTTATATTAGCATAATAAAATTGGGGCTATCTTACAGAAACCAGCTCTTTGCTGAATTTCTTTATAACCACTATTTTTAGAATGTGAATGTATACTGTGTGGATCCAGAATGACTGAACAGAGGAAATCATAAGTCTTCTAAAGGAGGTTGCATTCCTGCCTCCTTGATTACAGAGAGATACTTGCCTTCTCAGAACGATATTCCAGAGAAGAAAAAGGGAAAGGAAGGGTAGGAGTAGGTTTGTCTCTGCCAACTGGCCGAGTCAAACAAATTTCTTTTTCTCCCAATTTCCTGTGATAGAAACCATTTTCAGAAAAACTAGCTAGCAAGGACACACCTACATTTTGAATAATTTCCATGGGTGAAGATATCATAAAACTATTTAGAATAAAGAAGGAATGATTATGTGAGCTCACAAACTAATTTAAAAGCTTTCTATTTTCAAAGAAATTACAGGCAAGTGTTTCATTTGGAGATCCTGCCCCTTATCATTTATTAATATTGTCAAAGGCCCAACTATATTTCTCAGAGTATACTGTCACTAGACAACATGAACAAGCCCAAATTGTCAATAATTAACAACCACTGATTTACGAAGTAAAGTGAAAAATTATCTATTGCAAAATGGATCAGATTAATGGAGGACTAGACTTCTACATATAAGGATCAAAGTGGCTTTTAGGATACAGAAGCAAGCAGCAACAACTAATTTATGGTATGTTACCAGTGTACAATCTTTCAACTTACTGAGCCAATAAATATCTCTAGAACTACTATATGCAAATTTCTTATCTTAGACACAATAGGAACTCAAAGATGAATCAGATGTGAATTCCACATTTAAGGATTTATAATTGTGGATGAGAAAACATCATAAATAGCTCTAATGGAGGCTTAGGATTCTGGAGATTCAAAGAAGACAGACAGGATTCAAGAGTAGGGGCTGGTATTGTCAGGAAAGGAGTTAGAGCAGCTTCCTATAGGAAGCAGACTTGAGCTGGCTCCAAATGGATGGGAAGGATTTAGTCTCACAAAGAAGCAGAGGGCACTGAGGGAAAGAGAATATCAGCAAAGGGGAGGCTCTTGAGGGAACACAAGAAAAATTGGATTCAGAAGTGATAATACATGTTTATGCATTTCTCAAGGATTACGTTCTGCATGGAAAGAAATTTTACCATATTAATGATAGTGATTCCATGCACTTTTTCAGCATCAGTTCAGACTTTTTAACTAAGAAGTCACTTTTGATCATAGCTCCCAGTAAAAGAAATTCTATGTGTAAATCACAAGCATGTGCCCGTTTCTCAAGTTTGGCACTATGTCAGGGACTCAGATTCATTAATTAATTCACTGCCTTTGTCCATATTGATTGATGTTAGTGGCATTAAGGTTTACCCAGCATAAAGTAAAATTATTTGCATCAAACGGGAAAGAGAGATTAGTTAAAATAATATGTATTATAATTGGATGCTATCAGTAAAAAATATAAGCAATTTCTTAGCCAGTAAATTTTGGTTTTATATATTTTTTTCTGATATTTTATTAATTGGTGTGTATGGCAGATCTATAGACACTTTTCTTAGTAATTTCTTATACTACATAAAAATTTAGCCTAAACTCCTGTTTGCTCAAATTTGATAAGTATTCAGTTGCTTTTATTCTAATTATTCTATGGCTTGATTTTATCTATTGATAACACAAACTTTTCGTACCTTTACTGCATCAAGGCTAGAGAGCTAGCAGGTAGGTATTGATTTCTTTTTAATTTATCTTCCTTGCTGATATCATGGTTCTAATATTCAGGCTCCTTTTTTATTCCCTCAGTAATGTAATTTTCCCTGTAATAAGCCAACTTCTTCAATAAGACAACTTCTTGCCACTGTGGACAGCATGGACACTGTTTTTAGAATGGCGAAATACATATGGGTAGCAGATGCCTTTTGTGCCCCACGTCACATCTCCTCTGCCTGCCTCTGACTTGAACAACAAGCAAAGTGAATGGTTTCTATATAGGACAACAACCCCACCACAAGTGCCTACCAGGCGTCTCTGCTTTTATACTCTAGGATTTTTGCAAATTAGGATCATTCAGAGAGGAGCAGGGCAGTGTCAAATTGTAGGACTGTTAACTTCTCTGGGAGCAAACCTCAACTAGTAGAGGCCTGGAGTTGATGGAGATGCCCTAGCCTCCTACATATTGAGGGATAGTTCTAAGATTATGATTTCTCTGAGTCCCCAGCTGGATGGGGACTCTGGCCACAACACTAACAAGTTCCCTAATAACCCCCTTGTTTCCTTCCTCTTTTTCCCTGGCTCTCTATTCTCTTACTCCCAAATAAACCACCTGTACTCAAGTCAGCATCTGCTTTGTGAAGGAACCAAGTATCACCATTCTTAAAAATAATTAGACACTTAAAGAAAACTGTCAAGATTGAGTAACCCAGTGATTAAAGAATTTACATCAGGGTCCCCTGATATAAAGCTGAGAAAATCTGTGCCCTGTATGTAAATGGATTATAATAAAAATATTAACTTATATGTCATTGGTTTTTAAAACTAGAATATATTTCCTAACAAAAACTCATCACAATGATGGCTAAGTTCTCAGTTAACAGAAAGGAATTAAGCTCCCAGATAAGGAAAAAATAAAATTAAGTAATAAATGCAGTATATCCTCTTTTATGAAGTTACATAGCATTAATTTGCAGGGACTGTCATAATGAAAGCTAGACTGGATGGCTTCAACAAGAGAAATGTATTTTCTTACAGTTTTGGATGCCAGAACTCAGAGACCAAGGGGTGGGCATGGTTTGGTGTCTTCTGAGGCTTCTGTCCTTGGCTTTTAAATGATTATCTTCTCCCTGTGTCTTCACAGGTTCTTTCCTCTGTACACATCTGAGTCCTAATCTCTTCCTGTAAGAACACAAGTCAGATTGGGTTAGGTTCCACCCCAATGATTTTATTTTAACTTACTTTCCTCTTTTAAGACTGTATCTCCAAATATACACACATATTCTGAAGGAGTTAGGACTTTAACATGAATTTGGAGAGAAGGACACAATTCAGTCCATACACAACTTTATCTTTCAATTTTTAATTTTGAACTCTTTGACACAGATAAATAAGTAACAAAATAAATACCAGTGAAATCACAATTCAGCTTAGGAATTAGAATGCTATAAATAAATTTGAAACCACTTGAGATCTCCCCCACTCTTATCCCTAATTCCATCCAAGAAGTAGATACAGTGCCGAATTTTATTAATTACTTGCTTTTTTATAATCACATATGAACATATCTTAAGCAATGCATTGTTTTTGAACTTTATAAAAATAGCACCACTTTTATATAGTTTTATGTGACTTGCTTTTCCCTGTCAGTGTCTAAGATTCTTCCACACTGAAGTAGTGGTTCATTCATTTCACAATTGTATAAGATTCCATTAGGTGATTACACACATACATATGTATTCATTCTCCTGTTGGTAGAATCTAGCTTTCCAAGCTTTCAGTTAATTATACTGCTGTTGTTGTACATATCTCTCACATATGTAAGAGAGATGCTCTATACCCAGGAGAGCAATTGCCAAATTGTAGGTAATGTGATTATTCACTTTTTCAGGATAGTACTTAATTGTTTTTCAAAGTGATAGTGCCAATTTACATTCCCAACTATCATCTCAGATTCTTCAGTGATGTGTATTGTGGCCAGTACAGGATATTGTCAGATTTGTAAATTTATGCCAATGTAGATGTCAAATGATAGCAAACTGTTTCTAATTTACATTTTTCTGACAACTAATAATTACTATGAATCTCTTATGTTTATAAACTATTCATATTTTCTCTTCTATGAAATGCTTGTTTTCTTTTTCTTTTTTGCACCATTTTTCTACTGAACCTTTTTCTTGGACCTTTTTGCATATCATTTTTTGGTATACCTAGATACATGCCCTTTTCTGTCTATATTTGTTGCAACTTTCTTGCATTTGCCGTATATTTTTTACTTTCTGTATGTGTATTTTGAACAGAAATTCTTAATTTTAATGTAGATGAACTTAGCAGTTTGTTTTTTTTTTTAAAGATTTATTTCTTTGACAGATAGAGATTACAAGTAGGCAGAGAGGCAGGCAGAGAGAGAGAGAGGAGGAAGCAGGCTCCCAGCCAAGCAGAGAGCCCGATGCGGGGCTCGATCCCAGGACCCTGGGATCATGACCTGAGCCGAAGGCAGAGGCTTTAACCCGCTGAGCCACCCAGGCACCCCAGCAGTTTTTTCTTTTGTAATTATTTTTGTATTGTTCAAAAATTTCTTCCCTATTCTGAGTTTGTATTTTTCTCCTAAACTTCTATTTCATGTATATTGCTTTTTATATCTTATTTTCTGATCTTGATGTTAAAAATGTATTTCCTTTAAAATGTTTATGGTTTATCCTAGACATTTATAGTTTTGTTTCTTAGGTAGTGGACTTTCGGATATGGTATAAGGTAGGAAGCAAATTCCATTTTCCTTCTACATAAATAATCTACTGTTCTTTCAATGTTCTTTCAAAGTCACCACTTTGTTGTTATACTTATTGCTAAATATTCCAAATGAACCTAAAACTTTATAAAGAGGAGGAAATAGATAAGCTGTCATAAGAATGTAAGTATACAAACAATCAGTAGCCAGTCAGTCATTTTGCGAGCTGAACAGACAGCAGAGGCTATAAAGGAAAAGGAAGAGTGATTTCTACTGTAAATAGAAATTTACAGCGTAAATAGAAATTTATAATAGAAATTTAAATTAAATTTAAATTTAAATTAAATTTAAATTAGATAATAAAAATTTAAATAGAAATTTACAAATCCTTCAATGCTGTACTGAAAGAAAGATGGTAGAAGAAAAGAAAAGTAAAGGTGTGTCTAGTTAGGGTGAAGACAGTGAGATGTATCCTGTACTGGAATCATTTCTAATAGACAGGATATTCACAAGCATGAATATGGAATCAGAAACCAACTGACCTTAAAAACCTATGGGTTTTTAAAAAAAACTTTATCTACTGTATAACTTGATTCTTTTACTTCATCAGACATACACGTTTTCATACAGAGAGAAACTGAGTGATTTTCCAAAAGACATGTGGGGGCAAAGCTGTGAGAATAGTTCAGGTCAGACTTGTAAGAGTAGTAGATCTACAACAACAACAACAAAATACAAGAACACACTTTTAAAAAAACTCATAAAAAAAAATTCATCAACACAGTTTGAAGATTTTTTGGACTATTCTTTACTTGCTCATTGTGTAGAAATGTAAACTGCTAGCTCTTATTTTGAAAATTTTATTCTTTATGCCTACCCCAAGAAAGGAGGTTAACCCTAAAGATAATTTCTTCTATCATATTCCTTGCACGATTGGCGGTCCTTTTCTTTTTTTTTTTTTGTTAAGATTGAAGCACTACATCTTTAATGGAAAACAATGTCTCACTCTTTCTGGTACTTGGAAAACTATGCCACTATTTTAAAGTAAAGCAGCTATTTTATTTTATTTTATTTTTTCAGTGTTCCAAGAGGATTTCCTCTTTTAAAGCTTATCAGTTTGCTCCACTGTGGAAAACATAAGCAACAAAATATTCCTTTCTTGATAAACAAGTTGAACTTTCTCATTCTAGTTAGCATGAATAGTCTTGTTTGACTGCTAATAGTTAATAGTTTGAGGATAGCATAAATGAATAACCAAAACACATACAGGTTTAGCCTCACTAGACTTCTTTTACAGTTGATAACAGTTAAAAAAAAAAAAAAAACCTCACAAGTTATGTTCCATGTATTTATGACTTGAGGTTCTTTAATTTTATTTTCCCTTGCAGAAGAAAAGAAGACAAAAGCTATAATAATTTATATTACAGATAGAATTTTCATTCATTTACAACAATATTCTGTCTGGTATATGGATTATAGCACTTGTCTTCCAAGAAATTATTTCTCAGAATACCTGAAAAAACAACTTTGCATCAGGATCTTGGAACTCTGAAGGAAGATTCTCCTTTTCTTTGAAAGAAAATTGTGGTGCAAATAGCTAGTGAGTCATTAACTTAAATTTTTGAAGTTGTGTTCAAACAATTTCTTAATTTTTTACATCCTCAAAACTTGATTCTATCTTAATATTGATGCTGTATTAGATAATAGACTAAACCACAGAGTGAGGACAGATATTTTTATGGAGAAGAACAAGGTGGAGCAAAAGGGAATGTTACTGGTAAGAATTTATCTTTAAATAAAAATCATAATAAGAGCAATAAATAAAAAATTATATAGCCTTATAATCCCACTTGAAGAATTTCTCTCATTCTCATTGATAAAGAAGTCCCCAAATTTACTGAAGTGCAATTTATATACAATAAACATATTAATTTAAAATAAACAATTCAAGGAGTTTTCAAAAATGTATACATCCGGATAACCACCATAATCAAGATACAGAACATTTCAGAATCCCGAAAGATTCCCTTGTATTTATCCTTAACTAGACCCTCCCCTGCTCTCTGACCCCAGGCAACCAGTGTTCTTCCTACCACTATAGATTAAATTTACCTTTTTTAGAGTCTCATATGAATGAAACAAAAGGTACATACTTTTTCGGTATGTAAAGTCTTCACTCCGACTATTATTTTTATATTTATTCAGGTTGTTAAACATTATCAGAAGTTTATTCCTTTTTATTGCTAAGTAGTATTCTATTGTGTGGATATCATACGTTATTTACCCTCTGATGGACAGCAATCTGCTCTGACTTAGGGCTATTATGAATAAATCTTTAAAATTTCATAAGCAACTCTTTCTGAGGACCTGTTTTCACTGCTTCTGGGTAAATACCCAAGAGTAAAATTGCTGGGTCAGTATGTAAGTAGATGTAAAGTAACTTTATAAGAAACTGCCCAACTGTTTCCCACAGGGATTGTGCCACTCTACATCTCTACTAATACTGTATGAGAATCCTTACTCCATATTCTTGCTTACACCTCGTGTTATCAGTTTTTAAATATTTTACCTATTCTAATGGGTTTGTGGCTATATTTCATTGTGGTTTTAATTTGCATTTCACTAATGACTGAGAGCATCCTTTCAATTCTTTATTTATAATCTATTTTCTTTTGTGAAAATTCTGTTAAAATCTTTGCTTAATTTTAACTAGATTGTTTCTATTCTTATTACTGAATTTTGAGATTTCAGTAGTCCTTAAATATTTTCTAGTCCTTAAATATTTTCTCTCCATGTGTGCTATTTTATTTTCTTAGTGCTGTTGCTGAGTAGAAATTTTAAATTTTGATAATATCCAATACACATTTTTTGCTCTTTTATGGTTTATATTTTTTTTCATCCTAAGAAATTTTCACCAACCTTAAGGTTCCCAAGATTTTCTTCTGTTTTCTTCCAGAAGTTTTATGGAGTTTGTATTTAGGTCTATGGTCCATTTCAAATTAATTGTTGTGTATCACATGGGACAAGGATCAAGATTCATTTTTCTATCTAGCTGTTCCAACACCATTTGTTGAAAATAGTATCCTTTTTTCATTGGATTACTTTCACACTTTGTTGAAAAGTAATTGAGGACATATGATGAGGATCAATTTTTGCATTTCAATATAAATTTTATAAACAATTTGTCAACTTTTAGCAAACACTTGTGTGGGTTCTGACTGAAATTGCATTAAGCCTATAGATCAATGCTGACCCATGGAATATAACGTGTCTTAGCCCGTTCGGACTGTGATAACAAAATACTACAGACTGAATGGCTTATAAAGCACAGAAATATCTATCTCATAGTTCTGGAGCCTGGAATCCTGAGATCCGGGTGCCTGCATAGTCATATTCTGTGTTTGGTGAGGGCTTACATCCAGTTGATAAGCCGCAATATTCCAGCTCTAACTTCACATGGCAGAAGGTGCAAGAGAGCTTTCGCATGCTGCTTTTATAAGGGCACTAATCCCATTCACGAGGGCTCTGCCTCAATCATCTCCCAAAGGCCCCACTTTCTAACGCCATCACCTTGGGGGGTTAGGTTTCAATATATCTATCTGGGGTTGGGGCCGGTGGAGAGGCACAAATATTCAGGCTATAGAACAGTTCAAGCCAAAATATATGAAGAAAAGGTAAAAAGGTAAAAAATGAAACCTGTGAAATCATTGTTAATATATTTTATTTAGCTCAACATATAAAAATATTTTCATTTCAAAACATCCTCAATATGAAACTACTGATGCGATCATTAATAGAAAACAGCCACATCTATGTGACTAACACTGAAAATGATCTGAAGACTAGCAGAACAGACTGCCCACATTTAATCATAGAGGCTGCATTGAAAAGGGAAGACATGGAGTCAAGATGGCGGGGAAGTAGGAGGAGGCGCCGTTTCAACCTGTACCCTAAAGTGAGCTGATTACCTACCAAAGAACTCTGACCACCCATGAAATCATCCTGAGATCAGAATTATACACGTCTGGATCTCTACAGGAGCAGAAGACCCCAGTGGCAGGTAAAGCAGAGTGGGAACATTGGACTGATATCGGAAGATAAGCAAAAGGGGGAGGGAGCCACCAGAGGTGACCAATTGGAAAGTAATACCCCAATACGAGAGTGCCCTGCATCTGGGGACCAGCATTAACTTGGAGTCTGGTTGAAAGCACTCAAAAAACAAAAAGAGCAAAGGATCGCAGGGGGAAATAGTGGGAATCGGGGCGGTTAGGGACAGGGACCTAAGTCCCCGGACCCAGGACAGCCTCCCCTGGCGCTGAGCCAGAGAGAGTGTGGCGGAGAAATCAGGTCTCGGTCCCTGAGCCGCCAGCATGCCTGAGAACGAGTGGGGTCCACCTCCTGTGAGGGGCTGGGAGCCTGGCCAGACGGCAATCCTGAAACGCACACCTCCCACACCCTTCCCTGGGAGAGGTGCTCATAGGTGCTAGCCTAGAGTTCTGGCATCCGGAAAAACCAGACATTCCCAGCCTGGGACAGCTGGAAAATCTCAGTGTGCGATCTCTGCTTGGAACCTCTCTGGCGGTCTGGAGCTGCCCAGACAGCCACCGCTGCCGTGGTTTTGGGTACAAGGAGGAGATCCTGCATCCCCAGGGACCGTGACTCAGAACCGATTCTACCAGCAGCTCTGCAGAGCATTCTGAGGCTTCTCTCTGAGAGGGAGGTCGGCGTACAGTTTGCTCTCCTCTAAAACTCCAAAAACCATCAAAAGCTGTCAAGGCAAGAGAAAACAGATGAAAGAACATAAAAACCCCCAGAGAACAAAAGCCTGAAAAAAACAGTTTCCTCAAAGCCCACCCCCTTGAGGGGAGCGGGAGGACCTAACTCAGGGAACATCATTGTCTGAAAACCCACGTGGCAGGCCCCTCCCCCAGAAAACCAACCAGGAAGGAAGAAAAAAAAAAAAAAGAAGAAGATTACAAGAGAACAACCACCACTACTTCATAAATACAACTTTTATTTTTAACTCTTTACCAATATTCTGGTTCTTTTTTTTTTTTTAATACATACAGATAATTTTTTAACCTATTTACCATCACACTGAGATGTCCAGTACATCAGACTCCTTAATAACCTTCTAACCTGAACTTTTTGATACATACACCCGTGTTTATCTTTTGCTTTTCTATTTTTTTAAATTTTTTTTAAATTTTAACTTAGTTTAGTCTAGTTTATTCTTTTTTAATTTTTATTTTCTAATATACATATAGAGTTAAACTTCAAGGTAATCCCCTTTCCCCAATCAATGCTACCCCTATAGGCAAACCAGTTCCTAATTCCCCTGTAACTTAGCAAAGTTGAGTCCCTTAACAAAAACATCAAGATACATCTAGGAAGAATCAAAATAACCTTCCTCACCCACACTGAGAATTTATAACCACTCTCCCAATTTTTCCTTCTGCCAGTGTTTCTGTGAATTTGTGTTTGTCCTGATAGTATATAAATCTTATACTTGGGGTTCTTTCTGATGAGGTTCTTCCCTTTTTTTGCTTATACATATATTTTTTTTTCTGTCATATACTTTTATCAGTCTTTTTGTTTGTCTGTTTTTGTTTGTATACTTCATAAATCTTACCTTGGGGCCCATTTGGGCCGAGGCTTCTCTTTTATCTTCCCCTTTTTTCCTGTCTCTCTCTCTCTCTTTTTTTTCCTTTTTTCTTTTCTTTCTTCTTCTCTATTTCTTTTTCGTTTCTTTTTTCTCTCATTTGGGTGGGGAACCCTGATTGCACAGAAGCGTTCCAGGGTGCACCTTGACTTCACCACAATCGATAAATCCAGCTGCATCTGTTCAGTCATCTCTTACCAAAATGACTAGGAGTAGGAATACCCAACAGAAGAAAAATACAGAGGATGGACCTTCTGCAACAGAGCTAATGGCTATCGACATAGACAATATGTCGGAAAAGGAATTCAGACTAACAATTATCCAGGCAATAGCTAGGTTGGAGAAAGCCATGGATGACCAAACAGAATTGATTAGGGCAGAACTGAAAGCCACCAGGGATGATGTTCACAATGCTAGGGCAGAACTGAAAGCCATCAGGGATGATGTTCAAAATGCTCTCAATGAGTTCCAATCTAATCTAAATTCTCTAAAAGCTAGGGTAACTGAGACAGAAGATAGAATTAGTGATCTGGAGGACAAACAGAGAGAAAGGATCAGGAGGAAGCCTGGAACAAACAGCTCAGAAGCCACGAAAACAGAATCAGGGAAATAAATGATGCCATGAAACGTTCCAACGTCAGAATTATTGGAATCCCTGAAGGGGAGGAAAAGGAAAGAAGTCTAGAAGATATAGTGGAAGAAGTTGTCTATGAAAATTTTCCCAGTCTCATGAATGGAAACAACGTTCATGTACTAGAGGCAGAGAGATTTCCTCCCAAGATTTTAGATTCTCGAAAGTCCTCGTGACACCTTATAGTTAAAATGAGGAATTATGTTTCAAGACAGACCCTCTTAAAAGCAGCTAGGACAAAAAAGCTCCTTACATACAGAGGAAAGCCCATTAGAGTAACGTCAGACCTGTCCACAGAGACCTGGCAAGCCAGGAAGGGCTGGCAAAATATATGGAGAGTACTAAATGAGAAGAACATGCAGCCAAGAATACTCTATCCAGCAAGACTGACATTTAAAATGGATGGAGAGATAAAGAGTCTCCAAGACCGGCAAGGCTTAAAAGACTATGCGACCACCAAGCCGACATTGCAGGAAATATTAAGGGGGGTCCTATAAAAGAGAAAAAGTCCTAAGAATATCATTGAACAGAAATATAGAAACAATCTACAGACAGAAAGACTCCAAAGGTAACACGATGTCAATAAAAACCTATCTCTCAATAATCACTCTCAATGTGAATGGCCTAAATGCGCCCATAAAACGACACAGGGTTGCAGATTGGATAAAACGACAGGACCCATCCATATGTTTTCTACAAGAGACCTATTTTGAACCTAAGGATACACCCAGACTGAAAGTGAAGGGATGGAGAAGCATCTTTCATGCCAATGGGCCTCAAAAGAAGGCCGGAGTAGCGATTCTCATATCAGATAAATTAGATTTTAAACTAAAGACTGTAGTCAGAGATACAGAAGGACACTACATAATGCTTAAAGGGACTACCCGCCAAGATGATCTAACAATTGTGAATATCTATGCCCCCAATATGGGAGCACCCAATTACATAAGAAAACTATTAATCAAGATAAAGAGTCATATTGATATGAATACAATAATAGTAGGAGATCTTAATACGCCCCTCTCAGAAATAGACAGATCATCGAAGCAGAAAATTAATAAAGAAATAAGAGCATTGAATGAAACATTGGACCAGATGGACCTCATAGACATATACAGAACATTCCACCCTAAAACAACAGAATACTCATTCTTCTCAAGTGCACATGGAACCTTCTCCAGAATAGACCACATACTGGGTCACAAAGCAGGACTCAGCCGATACCAAAAGTCTGACATTATTCCCTGCATATTCTCAGATCACAATGCTTTGAAACTGGAACTCAATCACAAGGAAAAGTTCAGAAGGAACTCAAACACCTGGAAGCTAAAGACCACCTTGCTTAAGAATGCTTGGATCAACCAGGAGATCAAAGATGAACTTAAACAATTCATGGAAACCAATGAGAATGAAGACACTTCGGTCCAAAACCTATGGGATACAGCAAAGGCGGGAAATACATAGGGAAATAAAAGGGGGAAATACATAGCCATCCAAGCCTCCCTCAAAAAAATTGAAAAATCCAGAATACACCAGCTGTCTCTACACCTTAAAGAACTGGAGAATCAACAACAAATCAAACCAACTCCACATGCAGGAAGGGAAATAATCAAGATTAGAGCAGAGATCAATGAGGTAGACACCAGAGATACAGTAGAACATATCAATGAAACTAGAAGCTAGTTTTTTGAAAGAATCAATAAGATCGATAAACCACTGGCCACACTAATCCAAAAGAAAAGAGAGAAAGTCCAAATTAATAAAATTATGAATGAAAAGGGAGAAATCACAACTAACACCAAGGAAATAGAAACAATCATCAGAAATTATTACCAACAGTTATATGCCAATAAGCTAAGCAACCTAGATGAAATGGATGCATTCCTGGAAAACTATAAACTCCCAAAATTGAACCAGGAAGAAATTGACAACCTGAATAGACCAATATCTAGTAATGAGATTGAAGCAGTGATCAAAAACCTCCCAAAAAACAAGAGCTCAGGACCTGACGGATTCCCTGGGGAATTCTACCAAACTTTCAAAGAAGAAATAACACCAATTCTCCTGAAGCTGTTCCAAAAAATTGAAGCAGAAGGAAAACGTCCAGACTCTTTTTATGAAGCCAGCATTACCCTGATCCCCAAACCAGGCAAAGACCCTACCAAAAAGGAGTATTTCAGACCAATATCACTGATGAATATGGATGCTAAGATTCTCAACAAGATCCTAGCAAACAGGATCCAGCAGCACATTAAAAAGATTATCCACCATGACCAGGTGGGCTTCATCCCTGGGTTACAAGGTTGGTTCAACATTCGCAAATCAATCAATGTGATAGAACAAATCAATAAAAGAAGAGAGAAGAACCACATGATCCTCTCAATTGATGCAGAAAAAGCATTGGACAAAATCCAACATCTGTTCCTGATGAAAACACTTCAAAGTATAGGGATAGAGGGGACATTCCTGAACTTCATAAAATCTATCTATGAAAGACCCACAGCAAATATCATCCTCAACGGGAAAAAGCTTGCAGCCTTCCCACTGAGATCAGGAAAACGACAAGGATGCCCACTCTCACCACTCTTGTTCAACATAGTATTAGAAATCCTAGCAATGGCAATCAGACAACAAAGAGAAATAAAAGGTATTCAAATTGGCAAGGAAGAAGTCAAACTCTCTCTCTTCGGAGATGACATGATTCTTTATATGGAAAACCCCACAGACTCTACCCCCAAACTACTAGAACTCATACAGCAATTCAGTAACGTGGCAGGATACAAAGTCAATGTACAGAAATCAGTGGCTTTCTTATACACTAACAATGAAAATACAGAAAGGGAAATTAGAGAATCGATTCCATTTACTATAGCACCAAGAACCATAAGATACCTGGGAATAAACCTAACTACAGAGGTAAAGGACCTGTACTCGAGGAACTACAGAACACTCATGAAAGAAACTGAAGAAGACACAAAAAGATGGAAGACTGTTCCATGCTCTTGGATTGGAAGAATAAACATTGTTAAAATGTCTATACTGCCTAGAGCAATCTATACTTTTAATGCCATTCCGATCAAAATTCCACCGATATTTTTCAAAGAGCTGGAGCAAATAATCCTAAAATTTGTATGGAGCCAGAAGAGACCCCGAATTGCTAAGGAAATGTTGAAAAACAAAAACAAAACTGGCGGCATCACGTTACCCGATTTCAAGCTTTACTACAAAGCTGTGATCACCAAGACAGCGTGGTACTGGCATAAAAACAGACACATAGACCAGTGGAACAGAGTGGAGAGCCCAGATATGGACCCTCAACTCTATGGTGAAATAATCTTCAACAAAACAGGAAAAAATATTCAATGGAAAAAAGACAGTCTCTTCAATAAATGGTGCTGGGAAAACTGGACAGCGATATGTAGAAGAATGAAACTCAACCATTCTCTTACACCGTACACAAAGATAAACTCGAAATGGTTAAAAGACCTCAACATGAGACAGGAATCTATCAGAATCCTAGAGGAGAACATAGGCAGTAACCTCTTCGATATCAGCCACAGCAACTTCTTTCAAGATATGTCTCCAAAGGCAAAGGAAACAAAAGCGAAAATGAACTTTTGGGACTTCATCAAGATCAAAAGCTTCTGCACAGCAAAGGAAACAGTCAACAAAACAAAAAGGCAACCCACGGAATGGGAGAAGATATTTGCAAATGACAGTACAGACAAAAGGTTGATATCCAGGATCTATAAAGAACTCCTCAAACTCAACACACACAAAACAGATAATCATATGAAAAAAATGGGCAGAAGATATGAAAAGATACTTCTCCAATGAAGACATACAAATGGCTATCAGACACATGAAAAAATGTTCATCATTACTAGCCATCAGGGAGATTCAAATTAAAACCACATTGAGATAGCACCTGACACCAGTTAGAATGGCCAAAATTAGCAAGACAGGAAACAACGTGTGTTGGAGAGGATGTGGAGAAAGGGGAACCCTCTTACACTGTTGGTGGGGATGCAAGTTAGTGCAGCCACTTTGGAGAACAGTGTGGAGATTCCTCAAGAAATTAAGAATAGAGCTTCCCTATGACCCTGCAATTGCACTGCTGGGTATTTACCCCAAAGATACAGATGTAGTGAAAAGAAGAGCCATCCGTACCCCAATGTTTATTGCAGCAATGGCCACGGTCGCCAAACTGTGGAAAGAACCAAGATGCCCTTCAACGAATGAATGGATAAGGAAGATGTGGTCCATATACACAATGGAGTATTATGCCTCCATCAGAAAGGATGAATACCCAACTTTTGTAGCAACATGGACGGGACTGGAAGAGATTATGCTGAGCGAAATAAGTCAAGCAGAGAGAGTCAAGTATCATATGGTCTCACTTATTTGTGGAGCATAACAAAGAACACGGAGGACATGGGGAGATGGAGAGGAGAGGGAGTTGAGGGAAACTGGAAGGGGAGATAACCCATGAGAGACTATGGACTCTGGAAAAACAACCAGAGGGTTTTGAAGGGGCGGGAGGTGGGGTGGGAGGTTGAGGAACCAGGTGGTGGGTAATAGGGAGGGCACGTACTGCATGGAGCACTGGGTGTGGTGCAAAACAATGAACACTGTTACGCTGAAAATAAACAAATTAAAAAATAATAATAGGGGGAGGAGTCAAGATGGCGGAGAAGTAGCAGCCTGAGACTACATCAGGTAGCAGATCAGCTCGATAGCTTATCTAAACATTGCAAACACCTACAAATCCAATGGGAGAGCAAAGAGAAGAAGAACAGCAACTCTAGAAACAGAAAATCAACCACTTTCTGAAAGGTAGGACTGGCGGAGAAGTGAATCTAAAACGACGGGAAGATAGACCACGGGGGGAGGGGCCGGCTCCCGGCAAGCGGCGGAGGAACGGAGCACAAAATCAGGACTTTTAAAAGTCTGTTCCACTGACGGACACTGCTCCAGGGGCTAAACCGGGGTGAAGCCCACGCGGGGCCAGCGTGGCCCCAGGCCCCGCAGGGTCACAGAAGGATCGGGGGTGTCGGAGTGTCGGAGAGCTCGCAGGTATTAGAACAGAGAAGCCGGCTGGAGAGACAGAGCCGAGGACTAAACGCTCAGCTCGGGGTTACCTTGAACTGGTCGCGGGCTGGGTGAGCTCGGAGCGCGGCTAGAGGCTGGGGATACGGGAGTGATTGGGTGCTGTCCTCTGGGGGCGCACTGAGGAGTGGGGCCCCAGGCTCTCGGCTCCTCCGGGCTGGAGACTGGGAGGCCGCCATTTTCATTCCCGTCCTCCGGAACTCTACGGAAAGCGTTCAGGGAACAGAAGCTCCCAAAAGCGAACCCGAGCCGATTACTTAGTCCGGCCGCCGGTAAGGGCGGTGCAATCCCGCCTCGGGCAAAGACACTTGAGAGTCACTACAACAGGACCCTCCCCCAGAAGATCAACAAAATATCCAGCCAGGACTAAGTTCATCTATCAAGGAGAAAGCAGATTCAATTCCTAAGACAGCAGAGCAATTCCAGAGGAGGAGAAAGCAAAGCACGGAACTCATGGCTTTCTCCCCATGATTCTTTAGTCTTGCGGCTACTTCAATTTTTTTTTTCTTTTTTCAATTTTTTTTTCTTTTTTCTTTTTTCTTCTTCTGCTAAATTTTTTTTTAAACTTTTACCCTTTTCTTTTTTAACATTTTTTGACTAGTTCATCTAAATATATATTTTTTTCTTTCTTTTTTATATTTTTTATTTGTTTTATTTTTTAAATTTTTTCCTTTCTTTTTTTTTTTCTTTTTTTTTCAGAAGCTGTTTTTATCCCCTTTCTCCCCCCCACAATTTGGGGTCTCTTCTGATTTGGTTACAGTGCATTTTTCCGGGGTCTTTGCCACCCTTTTAGTAGTTTATTTGCTCCTTCATATTCTCTTATCTGGACAAAATGACAAGGCGGAAAAAATCACCACAAAGAAAAGAACGAGAGACAGTACCGAAGGCTAGGGACCTAATCAACACAGACATGGGTAATATGTCAGATCAAGAGTTCAGAATGACGATTCTGAACATTCTAGCCGGGCTCGAAAAAGGCATGGAAGATATTAGAGAAACCCTCTCTGGAGATATTAAAGCCCTTTCTGGAGAAATTAAAGAACTAAAATCTAACCAAGTTGAAATCAAAAAAGCTATTAATGAGGTGCAATCAAAAATGGAGGCTCTCACTGCTAGGATAAATGAGGCAGAAGAAAGAATTAGTGATATAGAAGACCAAATGACAGAGAATAAGGAAGCCGAGCAAAAGAGGGACAAACAGCTACTGGACCATGAGGGGAGAATTTGAGAGATAAGTGACACCATAAGACGAAACAACATTAGAATAATTGGGATTCCAGAAGAAGAAGAAACAGAGAGGGGAGCAGAAGGTCTATTGGAGAGAATCATTGGAGAGAATTTCCCTAATATGGCAAAGGGAACAAGCATCAAAATCCAGGAGATGCAGAGAACCCCCCTCAAAGTCAACAAGAATAGGTCCACACCCCGTCACCTAATAGTAAAATTGACAAGTCTTAGTGACAAAGAGAAAATCCTGAAAGCAGCCCCAGAAAAGAAGTCTGTAACATACAATGGTAAAAATATTAGATTGGCGGCAGACTTATCCACAGAGACCTGGCAGGCCAGAAAGAGCTGGCATGATATATTCAGAGCACTCAACGAGAAAAACATGCAGCCAAGAATACTCTATCCAGCTAGGCTATCATTGAAAATAGAAGGAGAGATCAAAAGCTTCCAGGACAAACAAAAACTGAAAGAATTTGCAAACACCAAACCAGCTCTACAGGAAATATTGAAAGGGGTCCTCTAAGCAAAGAGAGAGCCTAAAAGTAGTAGATCAGAAAGGTACAGAGACAATATACAGTAACAGTCACCTTACAGGCTAATAATGGCACTAAATTCATATCTCTCAATAGTTACCCTGAATGTTAATGGGCTAAATGCCCCAATCAAAAGACACAGGGTATCAGAATGGATAAAAAAACAAAACCCATCAGTATGTTGCCTACAAGAAACTCATTTTAGACGCGAAGAAACCTCCAGATTTAAAGTGAGGGGGTGGAAAACAATTTACCATGCTAATGGGCATCAGAAGAAAGCTGGGGTAGCAATCCTTATATCAGATCAATTAGATTTTAAGCCAAAGACTATAATAAGAGATGAGGAAGGACACTATATCCTACTCAAAGGGTCTGTCCAACAAGAAGATCTAACAATTTTAAATATCTATGCCCCTAACATGGGAGCAGCCAACTATATCAACCAATTAATAACAAAATCAAAGAAACACATCAATAATAATACAATAATAGTAGGGGACTAGAACACTCCCCTCACTGAAATGGACAGATCATCCAAGCAAAAGATCAACAAGGAAATAAAGGCCTTAAATGACACACTGGACCAGATGGACATCACAGATATATTCAGAACATTTCATCCCAAAGCAACAGAATACACATTCTTCTCTAGTGCACATGGAACCTTCTCCAGAATAGATCACATCCTGGGTCACAAATCAGGTCTCAACCGGTATCAAAAGATTAGGATTATTCCCTGCATATTTTCAGACCACAATGCTCTGAAGCTAGAACTCAATCACAAGAGGAAAGCTGGAAAGAACCCAAATACATGGAGACTAAACAGCATCCTTCTAAAGAATGAATGGGTTAACCAGGAAATTAAAGAAGAATTGAAAAAATTCATGGAAACAAATGATAATGAAAACACAACAGTTCAAAATCTGTGGGACACAGCAAAGGCAGTCCTGAGATGAAAATATATAGCAGTACAAGCCTTTCTCAAGAAACAAGAAAGGTCTCAAGTACACAACCTAACCCTACACGTAAAGGAGCTGGAGAAAGAACAAGAAAGAAACCCTAAACCCAGCAGGAGAAGAGAAATCATAAAGATCAGAGCAGAAATCAATGAAATAGAAACCAAAAAAACAATAGAAAAAATCAATGAAACTAGGAGCTGGTTCTTTGAAAGAATCAATAAGATTGATAAACCCCTGGCCAGACTCATCAAAAAGAAAAGAGAAAGGACCCAAATCAATAAAATCATGAATGAAAGAGGAGAGATCACAACTAACACCAAAGAAATACAGACAATTATAAGAACATACTATGAGCAACTCTACGCCAACAAATTGGACAATCTGGAAGAAATGGATGCATTCCTAGAGACATATAAACTACCACAACTGAACCAGGAAGAAATCGAAAACCTGAACAGGCCCATAACCAGTAAGGAGATTGAAACAGTCATCAAAAATCTCCAAACAAACAAAAGCCCAGGGCCAGACGGCTTCCCAGGGGAATTCTACCAAAGAAGAACTAATTCCTATTCTCTTGAAACTGTTCCAAAAAATAGAAACGGAAGGAAAACTTCCAAACTCATTTTATGAGGCCAGCATCACCTTGATCCCAAAACCAGACAAGGATCCCACCAAAAAAGAGAACTACAGACCAATATCCTTGATGAACACAGATGCAAAAATTCTCGCCAAAATACTAGCCAATAGGATTCAACAGTACATTAAAAGGATTATTCACCACGATCAAGTGGGATTTATTCCAGGGCTGCAGGATTGGTTCAACATCCGCAAATCAATCAATGTGATAGAACACATTAATAAAAGAAAGAACAAGAACCATATGATACTCTCAATAGATGCTGAAAAAGCATTTGACAAAGTACAGCATCCCTTCCTGATCAAAACTCTTCAAAGTGTGGGGATAGAGGGCACATACCTCAATATTATCAAAGCCATCTATGAAAAACCCACCGCAAATATCATTCTCAATGGAGAAAAACTGAAAGCTTTTCCGTTAAGGTCAGGAACACGGCAGGGATGTCCATTATCACCACTGCTATTCAACATAGTACTAGAAGTCCTAGCCTCAGCAATCAGACAACAAAAAGAAATTAAAGGCATCCAAATTGGTAAAGAAGAAGTCAAACTATCACTCTTCGCAGATGATATGATACTATATGTGGAAAACCCAAAAGACTCCACTCCAAAACTGCTAGAACTTGTACAGGAATTCAGTAAAGTGTCAGGATATAAAATCAATGCACAGAAATCAGTTGCATTTCTGTACACCAACAACAAGACTGAAGAAAGAGAAATTAAGGAGTCAATCCCATTTACAATTGTACCCAAAACTATAAGATACCTAGGAATAAACCTAACCAAAGAGACTAAGAATCTATACACAGAAAATTATAAAGTACTCATGAAAGAAATTGAGGAAGACACAAAAAAATGGAAAAATGTTCCATGCTCCTGGATTGGAAGAATAAATATTGTGAAAATGTCTATGCTACCTAAAGCAATCTACACATTTAATGCAATCCCTATCAAAATACCATCCATTTTTTTCAAAGAAATGGAACAAATAATCCTAAAATTTATATGGAACCAGAAAAGACCTCGAATAGCCAAAGGAATATTGAAGAACAAAGCCAAAGTTGGTGGCATCACAATTCTGGACTTCAAGCTCTATTACAAAGCTGTCATCATCAAGACAGCATGGTACTGGCACAAAAACAGACACATAGATCAGTGGAACAGAAGAGAGAGCCCAGAAATCGACCCTCAACTCTATGGTCAACTAATCTTCGACAAAGCAGGAAAGAATGTCCAATGGAAAAAAGACAGCCTCTTCAATAAATGGTGCTGGGAAAATTGGACAGCCACATGCAGAAAAATGAAATTGGACCACTTCCTTACACCACACACGAAAATAGACTCCAAATGGATGAAGGACCTCAATGTGAGAAAGGAATCCATCAAAATCCTTGAGGAGAATGCAGGCAGCAACCTCTTCGACCTCAGCCGTAGCAACATCTTCCTAGGAACAACGGCAAAGGCAAGGGAAGCAAGGGCAAAAATGAACTATTGGGATTTCATCAAGATCAAAAGCTTTTGCACAGCAAAGGAAACAGTTAACAAAACCAAAAGACAACTGACAGAATGGGAGAAGATATTTGCAAACGACATATCAGATAAAGGGCTAGTATCCAAAATCTATAAGGAACTTAGCAAACTCAACACCCAAAGAACAAACAATCCAATCAAGAAATGGGCAGAGGACATGAACAGACATTTCTGCAAAGAAGACATCCAGATGGCCAACAGACACATGAAAAAGTGCTCCACGTCACTTGGCATCAGGGAAATACAAATCAAAACCACAATGAGATATCACCTCACACCAGTCAGAATGGCTAAAATTAACAAGTCAGGAAATGACAGATGCTGGCGAGGATGTGGAGAAAGGGGAACCCTCCTCCACTGTTGGTGGGAATGCAAGCTGGTGCAACCACTCTGGAAAACAGCATGGAGGTTCCTCAAAATGTTGAAAATAGAACTACCCTATGACCCAGCAATTGCACTACTGGGTATTTACCCTAAAGATACAAACATAGTGATCCGAAGGGGCACGTGTACCCGAATGTTTATAGCAGCAATGTCTACAATAGCCAGACTATGGAAAGAACCTAGATGTCCATCAACAGATGAATGGATAAAGAAGATGTGGTATATATACACAATGGAATACTATGCAGCCATCAAAAGAAATGAAATCATGCCATTTGCGACGACGTGGATGGAACTAGAGCGTATCATGCTTAGTGAAATAAGTCAATCGGAGAAAGACAACTATCATATGATCTCCCTGATATGAGGACATGGAGAAGCAACATGGGGGGGTAGGGGGATAGGAGAAGAATAAATGAAACAAGATGGGATTGGGAGGGAGACAAACCATAAATGACTCTTAATCTCACAAAACAAACTGGGGGTTGCTGGGGGGAGGTGGGATTGGGAGAGGGGGAGCGGGCTATGGACATTGGGGAGGGGAGGCGAACCATAAGAGACTATGGACTCTGAAAAACAACCTGAGGGTTTTGAAGGGTCAGGGGTGGGAGGTTGGGGCAACCTGAGGGTTTTGAAGGGTCAGGGGTGGGAGGTTGGGGGAACAGGTGGTGGGTAATGGGGAGGGCACGTTTTGCATGGAGCACTGGGTGTTGTGCAAAAAGAATGAATACTGTTACACTGAAAAAATAAATAAAATGAAAAAAAAAAAGAAATATACACTTTTTCAAGCAAAAAAAAAATAATAATAATAATAAAATTTAAAAAAAAAGGGAAGACATGCTTGGAAACCAAACCCCTGGCATGACTAGGCATAAACAACATGGACACCATAAGCACAGAGAAGCAAGAGTATCAGATGCCATACCAGGCACTCCTGACACGGAGGACCCAATGGGAAGACCAGTCCCCTTTATGTCTGGCTTTGAAAACTAGCAAGGCCTAACTTTGGAAGCTTTAAAGATCAGTGAGTTTAACGCTGGGAGAGCCAGAGAGCTATAGGAAACTAAATCCATGCTGGTAAAGAACCAGCACCCTAAACTCGGCCTGAGAAATGTCACAGAAGCAGCAGGTTGAAAAGAGCCTAGGATATATGTGAAGGAGGTATATTCACTAATCTTTATCTCAGAACATGCTTTGGAGGGACAGGCATCAGCAGCAGGTTCCCTGGGGACAAAAGTACTAGTGGGTGCCATTTCTTTTCCTCTCCCCCAAGCTAGACAGACAGACACTTAAAATAGTCAGCACTAAACACTGTATGTCCCACCCTGGCATTTCCCCTGTGGACCTGCCCCATTCAACCCCACAGCCTAGACAGGCATCCCTTCAAAGTGCCTCCTGCTCTGGGGAGCATACCATACCAGCATTCCTGGAGTTGGAGATAGCTGTGCAGGCAACAAGGCTTGCCCTTTGATGTGTCTGCAGTTGTGGCAGAGAAGCTAATTGCAGACAGCTAGGCTGACTTCCAGCCTCACCCAGCAACAAGCACACAGCTTCTGTAGGCAGGTCTTTCAACAGTGTGGAAAGGAAACCCTGACCAGTGCACCCACAGCAGGCAAAGCCGGTACTTGATGGACTGTATCTGGACTTGAGGAAAGAGTAGACAGAACATATTTAAAAACAGTGTTGAAGAATTTGATAACTGAAAGAAAAAATTAACTAGAGGAAATCAATAGCAGACTAGAGTATGCAGAAGAGTGGATCAGCAATTTGTTAAGACAAAGTAATTGAAAGCAACCAAACTGAGCAGCAAAAAGAAAAAAGAATAAAAAATGAGGACAGGTTAGGGAACTTTGTAACATTATCAAGCATAATAACATTTATATTGTAGGGATCCCAGAAGAAAAAGAGAAGACGAAGGCAGAAAAGTTACTTGAAGAAGTAATACCTGAAAACTTCCTTAATTTGGGGAAGGAAACAAACATTAGGGTCTAGGAAGCAGATATAACCCCTAAGAAGATGAACGTGAGGAGGTCTTCACCAAGACACATAATAATAAAAATTACAAAAAGCAATGACCAAGATAGAAATTTAAAAGAAACCAGAAAATAAATAGTTGCAAATAAGGCAAATCCCATAAGGCTATCAGCTGAATTTTCAGCAGAAACGTTACACCACAAGAGAGTGTCATGATATATTCAAAGTGCTAAAAGTAAAAGCCTTCAACCAAGAATACTTTAACCTGGAAGGCTGTCATTCAGAATAGATGGACAGATAAAGAATTTCTTAGACAAACTAAAGGTAAAGGAGTTTATCACCACTAAACCAGCCTTATGAGAAATGTTAAAGGGTATTCTTTAAATGGAAAGAAAAGGGCAGAATTGGCAATAAGAAAATGACGGAAGAAAAACTTTTCACAGGTAAAAGCAAATAAATAGAGGTAGTAGATTAATCACTTTTAAAGCCAGTACAGAGGTTAAAACACAAAAGTGGTAAAATTAATTATATCTACAAAGATTAGGCAAGGGATATATTAAAAAAAAGATGTACAATATGACATCATATAGAATGTGAGAGGAGAGTAAAAAATCAGTGCTTTTAAAATGTGTTTGGACTTGTGACCATCAACTTAATACAGACAACTATACACATAAAATGTTATATACGAACCCAGTGGTAACCACAAATCAAAAAACCCATAATAGATACATAAAAATAAAGAAAAAGGAATCTAAGCATAATACTAAAGAGAGCCCATCAAACCCCAAGGGAAGAAAGCAAGGGGAAAAGAAAGGACTAGAACTACAAAAACAACCAGAAGAAAATTGAGAAAATGGCAGTAAGTACACAACTATCAATAATTACTTCAAATGTAAATGCACTAAATGCTGCAATCAAAAAGATAAAGTGTGATTGAATGGATTAAAAAGAAGAAGACCCATCTACAAGCTGCCTAAAAAAGACTCACTGCTGACCTAAAGACATACACAGACTGCAAGTGACGGGATTAAATATTTACCATGCAAATGGAAGTGGAAAAAAAAGTCCAGGTACCAATACTTATATCAGACAAACTAGACTTAAAAAAAACCAAAACTATAGCAAAAGACAAAGAAGGACAATACATAATGATAAAGGGATCAGTACAACAAGAAAATACAATTTTATGTATGCACACAACACAGGAGCAACTAAATACATGAAGCAAATATTAACAGACATAAAGGGAGAAACTGACAGTAATAACAATAGTAGGAGAGGAATTTAACACCCCACTTAGATCAATGGATAGATCATCCAGACAGAAAACCAACCAGAAAACACTGGCTTTGAATGACACATAGACTAGATGGATCTAACAGATACATAGAGGACATTCCAAGCAAAACACAGTAGAATACACAATTTCAAGTACACATGGAACATTCTTTAGGATAGATCACATATTAGCCACAAAGCCAATCTCAATAAATTTAGTAACACTGAAATCATATCAAACATCTTTTCCTACCAACATGGTATGAAACTAGAAATCAATTACAAGAAAAAAACTGGAAAAATACAGATGCATGGGGGCCAAACAATGTGCTATCAAACAATCAATGAGCCAGTGAAGAAGTCAAAAAAGAAACCAGTAATGCATGGATACAAATGAAAATGAAGACAATGGTCCAAAATCCATGGGATAAAGCAAAAGCAGTTCTAAGAAGGAATTTTAGAGTGATACAGGCCTACCTCAACAAGAAAAACTTCAAATAAAACCTAAACATAAAGGCGATAGAAAAAATGAATAAAGCCTGAGAGGAACAGAAGGACAGAAATAAGAATTAGGGTGGAAATAAATGAAAGAGAAACTTAAAAAAATAGATAAGATCAATGAAATCAAGGAGCTGGTCCTTTGAAAAAATAAATAGAATCAATAAACCTTTAGCCAGACCTACCAAGAAAAAAAAAAAGAGAGAGAGAGAGAGAACTCAAAATAAAAAATGAAGAAATAACAGCCAACACCACAAAAATACAAAGAATTAGAATATTTTGAAAAATTATATGCCAACAAAAAATTCTAATAAACATTAAAGAACAGTTAATACCTATTTTCTCAAACTATTCTTAAAAAATAGAAGAGGGAGGAAAACTTTCAAATTAATTCTACAAGCCTGGCATTACCTTGATGTCAAAACCAGGCAGATATTACAAGAAAGGAAAACTAAAGGTGAAAATCCCTGAAAGGATAGAAGCAAAAATCCTCAACAAAATATTAGCAAACCAAATTCAATAATATATTAAAAATACCATTCAGCATGACCAAGTAGGATTTATTCCAGGAATGCTAGGGTGCTTCGATATTCTTAACTCAATCAATGTTGTATATCATGTCAGTAAGAGAAAGGATAAAAACTGTATGATCTCAATAGATGCAGAAAAAGCATTTGACAAAATACGACACCCATTTATGATAAAAATACTCAACATAGTGGTTTTAGAGGGAACATACCTCAATATAATAAACCCACAGCTAACATCATACTCAATGGTGAAAAACTGAAAGCTCTTCCTCTAAGATCAGGAGTAAGAAAAGGATATCCACTCTCACCACTTTTACTCAATATAATACTGCAAGTCCTAGCTGCAGCAATCAGACAAGAAAAAAAGGTAAGGAAGAAGTAAAACTATCAGATGACATGATACTATATTAAGAAAACCCTAAAGACATCATCAGAAAACTTTTAGAACTGATGAATGAATTCAGTAGATCTGCAGGATACAAATTAATATACAGAAATCTGTTGCGGTGTTTTTGTTGTTGTTGTTGGTTTCTTTTTTTAAAGTAGGCTGCATGTCCAGTGTGGAGCCCAATGCGGGGTTAGAACTCATGATCCTGAGATCAAGACCTGACCTGAGAGCGAGAGTTGGATGCTCTGAGACACCTGGGCACCCCAGTACGTCTATACACTAATAACAAAGTAGCAGAAAGAGAAATCAATAAAATAATCCCATTTACAATTGCACCAAAAATAAAATGCCTCATAATAAATTTAGCCTAGGGGGTGAAAAACTTATACTCTGAAAACTAGAAAACACTGATGATAGAAACTGAAGACAACACAAATAAATTAAAAGATGTTCCATGTTCATGAGTTGGTTTAATACTGTTAAAATGTCCATACTACCCTAAGCAATCTACAGATTCAATATAATCTCTATCAAAATACCAATAGCATTTTTCACAGAACTAGAACAAATAATCCAAATGTTGTCTGGATCCAAAAAAGACCCCAATAACAAAAGCAATATTGAAGAAGAAAAACAAAGCTGGAGGTATCGCAATCCTAGATTTTAAGAAATACTACAAAGTTGTAGTAATCAAAACAGTATAGGACAGGACAAAAAATAGGCACAAAGATTAGTGGAGCAGGATAGACTCCAGAAAAAAACCCGTATCTATATAGTCAACTCATCTATGACAAAGAAGAATATACAATGGAGAAAAGACAGTCTCTTCGATAAATGGTGTTGGGGAAAGTGGACAGCTAGGTAAAAGAAGGAAAATGGACTACTTTCTAACTACATACACAAAAATTAATTTAGAATGGACTAAAGACCTGAATGTGAGGCCTGAAACTATAAAACTCCTAAAAAGAAAACAAAGGCAGTAATCACTTGAACATCAACCTTAACAACATATTTGTGAATATGTCTCCTCAATGAAAAGAACAGCCAAAATAAACTAATGGGACTACACCAAAATAAGCTTTTGAAAGCAAAGGAAACCATGAACAAAATGAAAAGGAAACCTACCACACGAGGATGATATTTGAATTGATATACCCAATAAGGATACATACACACACTCATACACACACAGAGAGAGATAAAATGTATGTATGTATACATAAAGAATGTATTCCTTCTTGGAAAACCAGTTAATCCAATTAAAAAATGGACAGAGGACTTGAAAAGACATTCTTCCAAAAAACACCTACAAACACATGGGCAACAAACGCATGGAAGGATGCTCGGCATTACTTATCACGGAAATGCAAATCAAAGGCTCAAAATCAATGGGAGATGTCACTTCACACCAGTCAGAATAGCAAGCATTAAAAAGATCCAAAATAACAAGCATTGGTGAGAATGTCGTTAAAGGAAACTCTTGCGCACTGTTGGCAGGAATGTAAATTGGTGTAGCCACTATGAAAACAGGATTCCTCAAAAAATTAAAAATAGAAATACTACATAATCCAGTAATTCTTAGTATTGACTCAAAGAAAACAAAAATGCTAATTCAAAATAGATGGGTCCCTATGCTGATTGCAGTATTATTTACAAGAGCCAAAACTGGAAACAAGTTTTGTCCATTAGTAGATAAATGGAGAAAGATGATGAGGTACATATAGACAATGGAATATTACTCAGCCATAAAAAATAAGATCTTGACAACTGTGACAACCTGGATGGATCCAGAGAGTATAATGTTAACTGAAATAAGTCAGATGGATAAAGACAAATACCACATGATTTCACTTATATGTGAAGTCTAAAAAGTAAAAGAAATAAAAAAAATAGATTCTTAAATAAAAAGAATTGGTAGCTTCCAGAGGGGAAATAGGTTGGGGGTTGGGTTAAATAAAGGGGATTAAGAGGTACGAACTTGCAGATTTAAAATAAATGTCATGTTACTATTAGTATGCTTATTTAAATCTACCTTTTTTCTATTTGCTCCATTTGCTCTTGGTTTATTTCCCCCCTTTTCTGTCTTTTTCAATTAAATACTTGTTAATATTTTATTTTGTCTCTATTATTGCCTTATTACCTATATGACTTTCAGCATTCACACTAGAAGTTTATTATATCCAACTTACATTTATCACCATCCTTCTTCAAATCATATCATGTCACTTACTTGTAACAGATAAACCTTAAAACAGTATACTTCTTTTTTCCCCTTCTGCCCTTAGGGCTATTTTTATAACATGTTTTACTACTAAGCATGTGAAAAACCCCATGATATACTTTGAACAGTTACTCATCCTTTAAGGAAACAAAATAAGAAAAAAGTCTTTTTTATTTACTCACATGTTTACTATTTATGGTGCTATTTTTATGTTTAGGTCCAAGTTTCCATCTGGTGTCATATTCCCTCTGCCTGAAGAACTTTAACGTTTCATACCATCCCAGTCTTTTAATGACCAATTTTTATTTCTTATCTGTTTGTTTTCACTCAAGAGATAATTATAGATTTGACCATTTTTTGCCCCTCTGTACTTTAAAGACATAATTGTTTTGTCTTCTAGCTTTTATAGTTTCTGGTGACCAATTTCTGTTATAAACTCAGTCCAAAAAGAATTCAAATGCTCTGACAAGGTGAATTTCCAGACACAGTATTGCTTTATTGTGTGTTTCTTCCCCATACACCAATAACTTTTCTACTCTATAGAATTTCACAAGATGTGTGTGTTTACACTATCATATACGACTGTAATCACAATGAGGGGAGGCTCTGGACCTTATTTAATTTTATAGAAAGTAAATCCCCAGTAAATGTTTTACATTAGTAAGTTTCTTTATGCTCATTATGCTGTATAAAATATTTGGTTAGAGGGGCGCCTGGGTGGCTCAGTGGATTAAGCCGCTGCCTTAGGCTCGGGTCATGATCTCAGGGTCCTGGGATCGAGCCCCGCATCAGGCTCTCTGCTCCGCGGGGAGCCTGCTTCCTCCTCTCTCTCTGCCTGCCTTTCTGCCTACTTGTGATCTCTCTCTCTGTCAAATAAATGAATAAAATCTTTTAAAAAAAATTAAAAAAAATTTGGTTAGACATCTTAGTTCTCTCTGCTGTACATGCCTAAAATAAGGTAGTTGAGTATAAAGTCATTGATTCCAAGGTATAACAACAATAATAGATATTATTTCTTAGTACTTTGTAATGTGCCAGACACAATGAATCCTATGAGGTATGCATAATTATTTCTATTTTACATATGAGAAAACTAAGACTCTAGATTTTCTGTAAATTGCCTGAAGTCACTCATACGGCTGGTATGTGGAAGAGCCAGGATTTAGATTATGTGAGTAAAGCTCATGATCTTAATATCTTCATATATGCCACTTCCTCTTTGAGACAGAGAGATTATTAGGAATAGTTAGTATAACACTATGTATCCTGTATATATTGTGTATCCTATGTACTTAGATGAAAGTCTGTGTTTCCTCTGAAAATTTCTAAGGCTTATAAATGTCTGCTAGGTTTCCTGAAGGTTTTTATTAAGACTTCCATGTATTCCAGGTTCTAAATAACTTATTTAGTTATTTAGAACCCTTACAGTTTCAAGTGATGAAACTCAACTAAAGCAAGTATAAAAAATTTATTGTCTATGTAACCAATCTACAGCAAATACAAGTATTATATTGGAATTGGACTTTAAGATGATAGAATTTGGGGACTTAACCCAATCAGGTTTATTTTTCTCACGATCTCTTGTCTATGATTCTTTCTGCTCATCAGACCCTATTTTTCTTATTTCAGATGAATTTTCTTCATGATTGAAAACATGGTTCTAAACAACTTCAGACTACAAATCTTCCTTTGGTATAACTCAAAAATAAAGCAATCCTGACAATCTCCAATTAGATATTACTAAGTCCTTTGGTTCAGCTTGAATCACCCATCTGGTGTGGCAACAATTTCTATAGCCTCAAAGATGGAGCAGTTCATTGAGCTCAGTATGAATCAGGAATTCATCCCACTTTTAGCTAGGGAAGTGGTATACTAATGGCAGTCCCCACTAGAAACACATGGATAGAGTGGGACAGGAAAAATTCCACAAAAGAACAGGATATTGCTATTAGGATAATGTAGTGTGAGGCAAGATGCTAGTTTAAGAAAACAGCTGCTGTATACTATTACAGACAAGCACTTTTAGACACTAGGATTTTGTTGGGTGTCTTTGAAGGTTTACAGGCAAGGGGTAGTATATTGAATGGAATCCACTTTCCCTTTGGAATTAGAGACGTGGCTTCATCAGCTATGCAAGATGTGGAAATAGAAGCATTTTGAATTCTATAGCTAAACTCTACCATTCCCACAGAGGTAGAAGATATGACCAGTTCATCAAGAAATACTCAAGACAAAGCCATAGCAACATATTTCAGATAAACTACACAAACCATTATATAATCATGAGCTACTCCTTTCTAGAAATACTTCTCAATTTAATGTCAATAATTTGCACTTAAAAAAAGTGTCACCAGACCTTATAATGTTACAACAGGGTTTACTTTTTCACAGAAACTCGTATCGCCCAAGGAATGCCAAGCTACAGGTCAAATGATATGTGACTTTGAAGACTGAAACTCTCAATTTTAAATTCCTCTTTAATTCATGTTAGGTTACACCATAATACAAGAAGAGAGAAAGGCTGCCTATGTTGTCAAACTTAATGGCAAAAGTTACATAGATTGGCTAATTAAATAATAAGTGGATTCTAACTTATACCGAGGTGAATGTCAGAATTCATCAGTGTGAGTGTTATTTGACAGAGGTGATAAATCTTGTTCTCTAGGGTTGATATTTTTCAGTACCCTTGTGTATCCTAGGGCATTTCAAATATGCCGGGAGGGCTGGATTAGCAGCAGCCTGATTTACTGATACCTTTGGGGGGCACTCTAATTAGCACATATCTGCGATCTTTAAATAGCTTAATCTGGATTCATGCAAAGTAAAAAGAGATAAGGAAGATAATAGTATGTGATTATATTCATAAAGAAACTACATATACAAGGAGAGGTTGATGGAGGCTTGAGTGGGTAAGAAAACAAAACTGTTATATTAAGAGCGTTTCCAAGAGTGAACTGGGGACAAATGGGGACAAACTATTTTCAGGGTTTGCAATCCATTGTCAAAACTATAATGAAGTCAACTTCAAGTAGTCAATGTAAACATTTTAGAGTAAATGATTGATTTGGATCTTATATGGTGCAAAGAAGTGGATGTATGGAGGTATTTTATATTCATGGGGTTCTTCTGATCACTCTTCTAGTTCTTTTCCTCCATATTTGCCTTCTATCATCCCCTCTACTTTCTCCCAGGTCCTACTGTCTCACTATGTGTAGAGGTGACAAACCTCACACTAGTCTGCAGGAAACATTATAAGCTCATTTATTCTCAGTACAAAAACACTGCAATTTAAGAGAAGAATAAATTTGTGTTACTATTATTGGGACACCTCTACCCATAAGGCTGTGGTTTCTATGAAGTCACAGGGATAATCTAATAAATACTAAGTAGTATGACTTACAGAACTGAAGAAAACTTAGTATCTCACAATGGTGGTAAAGATGATGCAACTTTATATATAATATATATTATATATATTAATATATAAAAGTATTATGTATTATATTATATATATAAATTTATTATATAAATAAATATATAAATATATTTAATATATATTTATATATATATAATATATATATATTATATAAATATATATATAAAGTTAAGCTTTCAGTTCTATAAAACTGTACGTATGCTAGCTCTTTCCCCACTAAATCACTTTTTACCTTGCTGCCCAATTTAGCTTTTTTCTCATCAGCAAGGATGGAGGAAGAAGCCTGCAAATGAGAACTTCACTTCCAGTTTGGAGGTGATTGTCCTTAATAGTGTCATCCTCTGAAGACTTGCAGGTTGTGACCTCTGATAGTTCCAGCCAACCCATACTTAAAGATACCGTTCTGGTCATATATGTTTTTCCTAACATCTGGCACCAATACATAAGCTGAACACCAAGGATAGACTGATAGTAGATATGTTGACTCATCAACAACATAGGCTGCTAATGAGAATGCGGCGTGTTTAAGGATCAGTAGTAACTGTCATATAAGACATTATCTGTAGATTGAAGAGCAAAGGCTGAGAGCATTATTTTAGAATCTAAGAATGGAAAGAAATTCAGGCCAGAGTGAAAAGAGAGATGTGGGTTATATCCATTGCAACATCTTTGCCTGTAGCCTGGGCACGCAAGATTGCTTGCCCCAATTCAATTTGTATAGACCCAGCTTTAAAGTCTTTTCAGTAACCATCAAGGGCTAAGGCTTAAGTTTTTTTGGCTTGTTATTCAGTATTTGTTGAACTCTTTTTTAGAGATGACTAAAATATACATTAACTTTCCCAAGTTATTGAAGAGCAATAAAGTGAAACAGAAAGGAGATTTTCTTATCAATTTTATCAATAAAAGCAGAAACAGCAGAGGCACCAGCAAATTTTGTGTATTAGGAACTGAAGATGAAGAAAATCTTCCAAGCCAACCTCTTAATGGACTTACGGTTAATTTCTAAATACCTCTTATAAAAAGAAATATTTGAATAAATTAGAGACAAAATAAAATATTACTATCTACTTATGAATGGTACGTTTTCACTTTTATGTTACTGAGGTAACATAAAATTAATTAAAATTAAAAGTAAAAGTAAAATTAATTAAATACTTTGAATCATTGAGAAATACCTCTGTGTTCCTTTGAAAAATAAAACAAAACAATGTTCTGGGGCACCTGGGTGGCTCAGTGGGTTAAAGCCTCTGCCTTCGGCTCAGGTCATGATCCCAGCGTCCTGGGATCGAGCCCCGCATCGGGCTCTCTGCTGGGTGGAGAGACTGCTTCCCTTCCTCTATCTCTCTGCCTGCCTCTCTGCCTACGTGTGATCTCTGTCTGTCAAATAAATAAATAAAATCTTAAAAAACAAAACAAAACAATGTTCTATATATAGCTCAACCCAGCTGGTTCATGGTCTCTTAACTTTCTTAAAATTGGAGCCTATTTTAACATGTTAGTTTTTCTTCCTATTATTAATATCATAGAGTATAAATTGTATGGCTGCTAGAAAAAAAAAGTTTTAAAGATACCTGAACTTCTTCATTACTTCCTCCCCATTTCTGATGTTTCCTTGTATATGGCGAGAATAAATTTATATAACCTTTAAAAAAAAATTGGAGCCTATTAATTAAAAACAATTAAAAAGTCTCTCACTTTGAAGGCTGTGTCTGAGTTTAAGTCATTAGCATACTAATTTCTTACAAATACTTAAAAGAAATATATACTTAAAAATACCTTAACAAAATTCAAGGAGCAATGTGGATATCTGTAAGAAATGAATTTATTATTCTGGGCATGAAATGAATTTATTATTCTGGGCATGGAATGCTAGTATAATTACTATTATACCTATGTGGAAGTTCAATTTGAAGTTATAAGAAGCACGAGTATCTTAAAAAATTCTGTAAGTTATATGTGGTATAGAAAATAGCCTTCAAAAAAAGACATGTAATTTCATCTCAATTGTGGTGGGCTCTATGTGTATATTTATGAAGAGATATAGACAAATACAAAGTTAGTGATAGGCTTATGAACATTATAAACTATTTATAATTTTTTGTTTTCTGAAATTTCCAGTGAAAATAAATACTAAGTTTATGTTATTAAAAATAAAGTTGCTGTATTACAAGTCCATGTGAACTGATTAGCTGATATGTGCCTTAGGGAAACTATGGATAAAATCTGAACTCTATGCGGTAGGCTACCCTATGTTCACCATGAAATGTGGTACCCACAGTAAACTGAAATTTTCAGCCAAAGTTGCATTTCCAAGTGCAACTGGAATATATTACCTAATTGTGTCATTAATGAAGAAAAAGAACAAGTAGATTCATAGAGTAATATCATTATAAGTATCAGCAAGCAATTCACTAGGAATTAAAATCAATTTTTCAAAGACTGTTAAGTACATGTAGAGGATAACATAGTTGGTTATAACTTAGAGTGTATTTTAAAATTTAGAATCAGAATTTAAACATTATAAAACTCTACAAGCAAAATTTCCTACTTATTTCTTATCATGGGTTACTAGTGTAATTACAGAATAGTTTTATTTTTCCAAGATCTTTGTCAAAAGGTGAACATCCTAGGGGCACCTGGGTAGTTCAGTCAGTTAAGCATCTGTTTTCAGCTCAGGCCATACTCCCAGGGTCCCTGAGTCCTGGAATGGAGCCCCATAATGGGCTCCCTGCTTGGTGGGGAGTCTGTTTCTCCCTCAGCCCCCGCCCCTGCCCAGGCTCTCTCTCACTCTCTCATTTGCACTCTTTCTCTCTCTCATAAATAAAATCTTTAAAAAAAGATGAACACCCTAGAAAAATAAAAACAAGTATTTGAAAACTCTAACACAGTTCCACAAAGTACAAATAAAAAAAAATATACTACTATCTATAGCAAATTCCTAAATTGTTACTTACCAACTATCTTTAGATGGTGAAATATTTTATTAGATGATTATAAATGTGTGACTTTTTTAAAAAAGATCTTATTTATTTATTTGAGAGAGAGCACAAGTGGAGGGGTAGAGGGAGAGAGAGAAACAGTCTCTTCTCTGAGCAGGGATCCCAATGCTGGGCTTGATCCCAGGACCCTGACATCATGACCTGAGTGGAAGGCAGGCACTTAACTGACTGAGCCCCCAGGTGCCCCAAATGTGTGGCTTCTGAGTTCTTGAAGCAAAAGGGTAAAACTATTATGGGTTTAAAACATCTTTGCAAGCATGATTTGAGATAATTCCAAAAGTATTGGTCTCATGAAGTATAATGAATTATGAGGAATGTCTTTTACATTTTGATGTGGTTGATCAATAAAATGTAGGCTACAGCAGGGAGAGTTGGGACATTAACTTGTTTATAATTAAAGATTAGAAAGCTAAAGACAAATATTTTTAGTGAAAAATGTCCTTTGCAATAAATTTTTTTGGAAGTGTGTTCAGTATCTTTTCTAGCTGCTTTAAAAATAGCTTGGGGAGTGGGGCTTTTAACAAACCATTTTTTGTTACTTACTGAAAAATAAATGCCATTTGAGAATCATTTGACTTATTACAAAGGTTATTAAGATCATAAGACAACATATCTTTAAGTTACAGTAACTAGTTCTGATAACTTTGGGTAAATTTTTCTGACTAATGTTTATTCTGAAGTTTCACTTGAATTATTTTTTTGTGGCTTTTTTTATTTTCAGAAGATAAAGAGGTGAAGCCTAGCATCCTGCATGGAGAAAATATTCTGGGGATATTCTGTACTTTCTAATTCTGTTTTTGGAATTGGTCTTCCAAAATGTAGTTTGCTTGTTTGTTAATGGGTTGAAAGAAATAATTTGGCTATAGCTAAAAAACTCAAATCATTGTTTTTTCTGGAGCAAAGGGTACTAATACTCATTTATTTTATGAAGTGTGATGATTACATTATCTATATAAGGTGAGATGAATACTTGAAAAGTTATCTCCATACGAAATTTCTGTATGTTGATTATATTTCCCATCTAAAATTCTAAGATGCATTCCAATAAAAAAGAATGGCTACATGACATAACAAAACCATCCTTCAGAGATAAGAAAAATATTACCAAAATATATACATTTTTTTAGATGCTGGGAAAATGGTAGCTAAGACACATGACTACTGCCCTATATTCTTAACTCCGGTTCAGGTAACCTCCTTTTCTGACTCAGCAGCCACTAGGTTGGCAGAGGTGTGGAGAGATGGGGCCCTAGAAGCTTCAAGCTCTTTCAGGTCCGGATGAAGAGTGTTGCACTAAATTTTTCCTGCCTGGAATGGACGGCAGCTTGTAGCTCATTTGAAAAGAACCCTGAAGCAATGATCAGATAAAATATTTAGACTAATTTTCACATATGGAGATCCATGTGACTATCTCCAGAATGTATACTGACTTACTTAGTCAAGGGGAATGGCAGGCAGAGGGAGAAGCAGATGGCCCACTGAGCAGGGAGCCTCATGTGGGGCTTGATTCCTGAGCCAAAGGCAGATGTTTAACCAACTGAGCCACCCAGGTGCCCCAAGAAGCTACACAGAAATCTGTATCAGGTGGGTTGGCTGAGTTCTCTCTGCTTTGTAAACAGAATGGCTGGAAGATTCGTCTTTGCATTTGAGGGGTCTAGGAGCAAAGAGACTTTCTTCCACTGTCAGATAGGGCCCTGGTGACTTGTTGGCAGCTCTGCAGCTAGCCCACAACACCACTTTTGGTACTGCCACTTCCTAAGGTACCCCAGTGGCTGTCTGAACTCCGTGAGTAGTCAAACAAAAGTATTAACTTAATTGGAGGATTCAGAAACCACTGAAAGAACTTAAGAAAGAAGAAAGACTGCTGTTGGGAGAAACAAATGAAAGCTTAAATTTAAAATATAAACAAAGATCAATAACCGCACTTTACACCTTAAGGAAGTAGAAAAAGAAGAGTAAACTAAACCAAAACCAAAAAATCAGGACTTCCTCAACATAATAAAAAGCATTTATGGAAAACCCACGGCTCACACCATACTTAGTAGTGAAAGAAGGAAAGCTTTTTCTCCAAGAACAGGAACAAGACACGGATGCCTACTTTTACCATTGTTATTAAACATTGTCCTAGAACTTCGAACCAGATCCATTAGGCAAAAACAAGAAACAAAGGCAGCCAAAGTGGAAAGAAATAATTAACACTATCTCTACTTCCAGTTGATCTGATCATATATATAGAAAAATACCAAAAATCCGCATGCAAAAAAGGCTTCTAGAGATAATAAACTTAGCAATATTTCTGCTAAGTAAACACTTACAGTAGTATCCAGTCCAATGGAATAAAATACCTTGGAAAAAGGTGGTAAAAGATTTATACACTGAAAACTGCAAAACATGGCTGAAAGAAATTTAAGTAGAACTAAATACATGGAAAGATATCTGTGTTCATGAGTTGGAAGACCTAATACTGTTATACTGTCATTACTATACAAAGCAATCTACATTTTCAATGCACTTTGTATCAAAATTCCAATGATCCTTCTTGAAGAAATGGAAAAGGGAATTCTCAAATTCATATGGAATCACAAGGTGTCCCTAAAAAGTCAAAACAAGTTTGAAAAGGAGAACAAAGTTGGAAGACTCACACTTCCTGATTTCAAAACTTGCAATAAAGCTACAGTAAAAACATTGTTTTGTGCTGTAGTGAAATAATAAATATATGTCTATGGAATAGAGTTAAGAGTCCAGAAATAAACTCATACACCTGTGACCAAATGATTTTCAACAATTGTGCCAAGACCATTGAATGGGTAAAAAAAATCTCAATACATTTTGATGGGACTGGCTTGGTAGGAAGCCTGGAAGCTGATGGACATCCCTGTGGACCAGATCACAGCCCAGTTCTTGGTTGCCTGTGAGGGTCTGCATTTGGCTATAAGTATTGCCATGCCCCAGAGAGGAGGTCCTTAAATAGTAAATTAAAAATTCTATGACAGGTTGAGAAAGAGCCTGTGGGGAAAAAGGAAAATGTTTTATATTTTCATAACTTTCATGGCACATTTTCCCCTTCTGGAATGCAGGACCATCCATTTTCATTTTACACTTGGCCACACAAATTATGTAGCTGATCTTGGTCACACTAAAGGATCTATAATTTTTATTGTGTACATAGCATAGACAAATTTCATCTTATTTAGGACCTTTGACTTAGCCTGATAAGTCAGGTAATGATTTATTTTCAAATTTATGGACTTGTAAATATTTTCTATCTTCCTTTTCAGGAATGAGAAAGAGAAACACTGCTTATAGCAACCTTTTGAATAAACACAAGTATTTTTAGGTTCATTTGATTGTTTCTTCCTTATAGAAGACTCCTGGTCCGTATCAAGTTGTGATTTGTAGTTTCCTATTTACTAAGACTGCACAGAAATATCAAAGGAGATTTTTGAATCAGATAAAGGAATAATGTTAAATCAGATAAAGATTATTTGTGCAACAGAGAGCCCCGGGACACCCTGGATAACACCCACTTTAGCTTCAGCTATCCTGTCAAATTGCCCTCTATATGTATAATCTCAGGACACTCTGGCTTACACCTGCTCTGTGGAGAGGCCAGGGACAACACTAATCTGTGCTCACTTTAGCTTTAGTTGTTCTTGAATGGCCCCCACTATGTGGAGAGCCGTCAGACCCCCAAGGCCATGTCAATCAGCTCAAGTCAAGTCAGTGAAAATCTCTAAGCACACCATCCACATAGGGGATGACCATACACAAGACCATTTTTTCAAATTTATGTGAAGTAACTGTTTCATTTAACCCATAGAAGCAAACAGAAAGTCAAGCAAACTGTGGAGACAAAGGAATATGCTCCAAAAGAAAATACAGGACAAAACTTTAAAAAAGGAATTAAATGAAACAAAGACAAGCAATTTACCTGATAAAGAATTTAAAGTAGTGATTGTAAAGTGCTCACTGTGCTAGAAAGAGTTGAGGAAAGCACTGAGAACTTCAATAGAGAGAGAGAAGATATAAAAAAGAGAGTTTAATATATAACTGGAATTAAAAAAAACACTAGAAGGAATCAACAGTAGATTAACAGATACAGAAGCATGTATAAGTGATCTGGCAGACAGGATAATGGAAAGCACTAAAAGTGAACAACGAAAAGAGAAAAGAAATTTTAAAAATTAATAAGGGTTAAGGGATCATGGAAACAAACAATCACATTATAGGGATCCCAGAAGAAAAAAGAGAGAGGAAGGGGCAGAAAATTTACCTGAAGAAATAGTAGCTGAACCTAGGGAAGGAAATAGACATCCAGGTTCAAGAAGCACAGTGAGTGCCAAACAAGATGAATTCAAAGAAATTTGCAGCATGACACATAATAATTAAAATGTCAAAGGCTAAAAATAAAGAGAAAATTTAAAATCAGCAAGAAAGTAACAAAATTTACCTACAAGGGAAACCCTATAAAGCTATCAGTTAACATTGCAGCAGAAACTTTGCTGACCCGGAGAGAGTGCCACAATGTATTCAAAGAGCTGGAAGGAAAAGCCTATGACCAAGAATACTCTACCCAGTAAGGTTATCATTTAAATTTGAGGCAAGATAAAGAGTTTCTCAGGCAAACAAAATTTAAGGAGTTTACCACCACTAAACCAGTCTTGCAAGAAAAGTTAAAAGGATTTTTTAAATTAGAAAAGAAATGGCTATAATTAGATATAAGTAAATTATAAATAAAAATATGTAAAATATGATAGCATATACAAAGTATGGGAGGAGCAAGCAAAAAAAAGTTTTTTAAAGAATGTGTATCTTTACAGTATCCATCAATATCAATATGTATATTACCCTAAGAAATTTATAGATTCAATATCAATATCAATAGCAATTTTTTCACAGAACTAGAACTAATAATGCTAAAATGTGTTTGGAATGACGTAAGACCAAAACAATCTTGAGAAAGGACAAAGCTGGAGGTATCATAATCCCAGATTTCAAGATATCTTGAAAACAAGTCTAGAGTAATCAAAACAATATGTCACTGGCACAGAGACAGACATATAGATCAATGAAACAGAATACAGAGCCCAGAAATAAACCCATGATTATATGATCAATTAATTTATGGCAAGGAAGGCAAGAATACACAACAGGAAAAGAAAACCTCTTCCAATAAACAGTACGGAAAGACTGGACAGCCACATATAAATGAATGAAACTGGACTACTTGCTAACATCAACACAAAAATAAACTACAAATAGATTTAAAGACCTACATGTGATAAATGAAATCATAATAATTCTAGAGGGGGACACAGGCAGTCATTTCTCTGATTTCAGCTATAATATCATTTTTCTAGGTGTGCTCCCAATAAACTATTAACTATTGGGAGGACATCAAACTAAAAAGCTTTTGCACAGTGAAGGATACCATCACAAAACAAAAAAGAAAACTACTAAAGAGAAAAATATATTTGTAAATGATATATCTGATAAGGGGCTAGTATCTAAAAACTATAAAGAATATATATAGCTCAACACCAAAAACCATAAACAATCTAATAAAAAATGGGCAGAGGACATGAATAGATATTTTTCTAAGAAGACACACAGATGTTCAATATACATATGAAAAGATGCTCAACATCACGAATAAATAAGGAAATGCAAATCAAAACCACAATGAGTTACCTCCTCATACTTGTCAGAATAGTTAAAATAAAAAACACAAGAAACAAGTATTGGCCTGGATGCAGAAAAAAAAAATAATTTTTGTGCACTACAAGTGGGAATGCAAATTTGTGCAACCACTGTGGGAAATAGTAAAAATGTTTAAAAAATTAAAAACAGAAATACTATTATGATCCAATAATCCCACTACTGGGTATTGACACAAAGAAACCAAAACCACTATTTCAAAAAGATATATGCACCCCTATGTTCAAGGTAGCATTACTTATAACAGCCAATATTTAAAAACAACCTAAGCATCTAATAAATTCATGGATACAAAAAAATGGGGAATACCCCCATAGGAATATTATACAGCCACAAAAAAGGTTGTGATCGTGCCCTTTGTGACAACACAGATGAACCTAGAAAGTATTATGTTAAGTGAAATAAGTCAGACTGAGAAAGGCAAATACCATATGATTTTAGTCATGTATGGAATTGAGAAAACAAGTGAATAAACAAACAAAAAGCAGAAACAGCCCTATAATTACAGAGAAGAAACTGATGGTTGTTAGAGGTGAGAGGAATCGGGGGATTTGAGGCAAAATGGGTAAAGAGAAATGGGAGATACAGGCTTCCAGTTATGGAATGAATAAGTTACAAGAATAAAAGGTACAGCATAGAAAATGCAGATCAATGTTACTGTAATAGTGTTGTATGATGACACACGGTAGCTACACTTGTGGGTGAATGTAGGATAATATATGGAGAAATTGAATCATTATGTTGTACATTTGAAACCAACATTGTGTGTCAACTATACTTGAAAATTTTTTTAAATTTTATTTATTTATTTGACAGAGAGAGAGATCACAAGCAGGCAGAGAGGCAGGCAAAGAGAGACGGGAAAGCATGCTCCCTGCTGCACAGAGAGCCTGATGTGGGGGCTCAGTCCCTGAGATCATGACCTGAGCTGAAAGCAGAGGTTTAACCCCCTGAGCCACCCAGGCACCCCTATACTCGAAAATTTTTTAATAAATACAACCAATTCAGTTAGCAAAAATATTACTTGTGCAAAATCAATAGCAAATATTTTAAGTGGTGAAAAGCTAAAAATAAAAGTCAGTAAAAATGTACCTAATTATTGGGGCACCTGGGTGGCTCAGTGGGTTAAAGCCTCTGCCTTCGGCTCAGGTCATGATCCCAGGGTCCTGGGATCGAGCCCCGCATCGGGCTCTCTGCTCTGCAGGGAGCCTGCTTCCTCCTCTCTCTCTGCCTAGTTATGATTTCTCTCTGTCAAATAAATTTAAAAAAATTAAAAAAATGTACCTAATTATTATAATTCAATTTCTTTTAGGGGTCCTGGTGAATGTAAAACATCAGAAAAAGGGAGTCAGAATAGAGATCCCAGTACACATGGGATCAGCACCTATGGGATCAGTCCATATGTACTTTAATATATGAAAGATGGTTTAACAATTATTTGGGAGAAGGGCACATTTTTAATAAGTGGTAGAAGAGGCTATCCATTTGGAAGAAAAGAGAACTTATCCCTCACCTTTTGTAAACTACAAAACTTGATTGTAACTGGAGTAGAAATTTGAATGTAAAAAAAGTAATTCTTGCAAAATAATTTGTATTCTTTTAGAGAGAGAGACAGAGTGAGTGGCAGAGCAGTGAGGAGGGGCAGAGGGAGAAGGAGAGAGAGACTTAAGCAAACTCCCTGCTGATTGTGGAGCCCGATGCGGGCTTTGATCTTACCACCCTGAGCTCAGGACCCTGAGGTCCAACCTGAGTTGAAACCAAGAGTTGTGCTTAATCAACTATGCCACCCAGGTAAGAGAGAAACCAGGCAGAGTCTTTGTTATTTAGAATCTTAATCTAAGCTTTTTATCTTTGCCTTTGGATTCAGGTCAGCAAGCCACTAAAACATATAAATAAAAGCAAAGCCTCATTTTTTCACATTTTTGCCTTTTTTTTCTACAAAATGGGTAAGAAAATATTTTGTTATAAACTTTGAGAAATACAACATTCTATTTGAAACAGAGCCCTTGTTTGCCATTTTTTCTGAGGAAACAAACCTACTGCTTATACAGCAGTCTTGCAGTTAGTGGTTTTTTTTTTTATTTTTTTAAAGTTTTTTTTTTTTTATTTATTTGACAGATAGAGAGCACAAGTAGGCAGAGAGGCAGGCAGAGAGAGAGGGAAGCAGAGAGAGAGGGAAGCAGGCTCCCTGCTGAGCAGAGAGTCCAATGCGGGGCTCAATCCCAGGACCCTGAGATCATGACCTGAGCCGAAGGCAGAGGTTTAACCCACTGAGCCACCCAGGTGCCCCCAGTTAGTGGTTTCTTATTACCTTCATGTTTTAACTGATGCTGTCTTGCTTGATACTTGATAGAGACCAAGCAAGAGGAAAGAGTTGTCTGTGGCACAACAAAGAATGAGCAAAGAGAATACGAGACTTGTCCTGTAGGGCAGCATAGAGAGGGATCACAGGCTCATTAAATAGCCCATAAATGTAAATGTAGCTGAATTAATTCCTACTGAATACATTCTTTAGTAGAGAAATTGAACATATTGACTTGCACTGTATAAAGGATACCTGAATTCCCTCCTCATTTGACAGTCTATCAAGAGGAAGAAAAAAGAAAGTATTTTATTAAATATGGTCCTGATGCTGTCTTGTCTCTTGAAAAATGCCATTCTCTATAGGGGTAAGGAGACATTTGTTTACTTAAGAGCATCCTAACCATAATTTTAACACTGAAGCAGGGATTATTTGCTTAATTCTTTCATGTGCCAAAAACTTTTCTTAAAAAAAAAAAACACCATAAAACTAACAGTCCTATCACTGCAGTTATAGCTAAACAATCACTATAGTGAAGGGCTTTTGGCTGTTCACAAATCAATTTGTTCCAATCTTAATTATCACTTGTCTCCTCTTCTTTTCACCTAGTCCTTTCTTTTATCTCTGTAATGTTAGCAAAGACCTCAAAAATGAAGGTGGGTTGAGGACTAAGCTTGTTTAATTTAAAATGCATTTCTAACATAACACTAACCAATTCTTAAAGGCCTGTGTTACTCTGACCTTAACCTATTCCTTTTAGAAAACCTGGGTCATGGATGTCTTCTTTCTTTATTCAGGCCCTAATTAATTGTATTAGTTATTTTCACAATCAGCGGCTCTAAAATTCAGAATTTTAAGAAGCAAAACAAGTTAAACATTTTTTTCTTTTATTTTTTAAAATGTTTTTTTTCATTTGAGAGGGAGAGTGAGTAAGAGCATGGCGGCATGGGGCTTAGGGGCAGAGGGAGAGAGAAAAGCAGCCTTTCCTCTGAACAGGGAGCTGACAGAGGGCTTGATCCCAGGACGCTGGGATCATGGCCTGAGCAGTAGTAGGTAGACACCTAACCAACTGAGCCAACCAGGTTGCCCCGACTTTTTTTTTTTTAAACTAAGCCTTATTTATTTTTAACTTGAGTTATTTTCTTATGGTACATAACAAAACTTACCATTTAATCTATTTAAGCATACAATTTGGTGGCATTAAGTTAACTTTAGTTATTTTAGGTAATAATTAGGTATGTATATATTGGGTTTGGGCTCTTTGTTGTTTTTTTTTTTTTGGTTATCTCAAAATTCTAATAAAATAATATTCATTAATAGAGCTATGAGGGGCTACCAAAAAGAACCTTTCCTTCATAGCCCACACTCAGAGGAAATGATCTTTGCACTATTTTCAAAGAAGATGAACGATTTCCTCTTTTAGGAATGATTGAAATAAAACTGTTCTTATTTAGGACACTGAGAAGTGGTTTTCTCTAATATCTTTTTTCTCTCTTTTCTTTTTTCTTTTCAGTAGTCTCCACACTAGGCAAGCCCTCCAGCTCAGGGCTTGAACTCATGACTCTGAGACTAAACCTGAGCTGAGATCAAGAGTCAGATGTTGAACCAACTGAGCCACCCAGATGCCCCAAGTGTTTTCTAATATCTAAGAGAAATACAGTAAAGTAGAAGGTAGACATAATTTCCCCCAAACAAAACATGACTTGCAGGATATTCCATGTATCTGTTTCCTTCCAATGTTACATTATCAATGTGCAAATTATCTTGAGAGAGGAAAGGGCAGGGCTTCCTGGTCCTGATTCTAAACTGGTGAAAGTTGTTTCAATCAAGTATAGAGAAGATTTTTCATAAGAAGCTGTCTCAAAGCCAGATTTTCTAAGTGTTTGGCACAGCATTTAACCAATTTCTCATTAATTTCAACATACTGCTTCTACTTTGGACTCATGACAATTTCTCTGATTCACATGTACTTATACACTTAAAAACTTCACTTTTTTCCCCTAGATTTTTTTTTTAGTAGAAAAGCAAAACAAGAGAGCTGTAACATATAATAGTTAAAGGGAATTGGTAGTTAGAGTGAATGCCTGGGGCTGGAACCAATGCTGGGAGAGCAAACCCAGTCTTTTAGGCTTATGTCAAACCACTTCTTTGCCCTGCATTTGTACATTCTACTCTCCACTTTATGCACTGGAGTTCTTTACTTTAAAAGGCCATTGCTCTCTCACAACCTTGCATGCATGGCCCTTAGCCTAATTCATGGCATGTTTTCAGGGCCTATATGCTGCCAAGTAGTTCAGTTTTTAATTTCACCTTCCCAAGTATGAGTTGTTACTTAGATTTACTTTTTCACTGGCCCAAGGATCTGAAAAAATTATAGTGCAAAACCACAAGCTTACATTTATCTCTAAGCATATTTATATGCTCTGAGCGACTCAGAGATCATTTCTTCTTGGGATGAGACCACAATGGGAGATAAATTTATACTTCAATTTTTGTACTTGAAATTCTTCATGAGGCTTGTTTGGCATTAGTACTAACTTTAGAGCTCCTTCCATTGATTGAGGTGCTTTCTGCAATCCTAACAGATGGCAGAAAACTGGTACAACACCAGAGGCTCTCCTCCCCACTGACGTGTTCCAGAATGTCTGTGAATCTCAGCATTGAACGTTATTAAGAGTTACTAAGCAGTTGGGGTGCCTGGGTGGTTCTGTGGTTGGGGCCTCTGCCTTTGGCTCGGGTCGTGGTCCCGGGGTCCTGGGATGGAGCCCAGCGCCCAGCTCTCGGCTCAGCAGGGGACCTGCTTCCCTTCCTCTCTCTCTGCCTGCCTCTCTGCCTACTTGTGATCTCTGTCTGTCAAATAAATAAATAAAAATCTTTAAAAAAAAGACTTACTAAGCAGTGAATGCTATTTGAAAAGGGTTAAAAATTGTGTTCAACAATCATCAGAGCAAGATATTTTTTCTTTATATGTAAAAGGAATCAAAAGAAATTGGCTTTACTAAATAAGTGGAGGAAGACTTTAAATGGTGTGGTCTGACAGTAATTTGTATTAGAGTCTAGAGGAGCACATTTGTAATGTCTTGTGGTAGTACATTTATCTCTTGGTGACAGAAGGAATAATTGCTTTAGAGAGCATATCAGTGGCTGTTTAAAAATTTAACTCTTTATTTCCTCATACCGAAAGTTACAAAATTGAGAGGAGGAAAAACATTATGAAAAATACAACCTGGGCAGAACAGCTACAAAGTATTAGTTACCAGAAAAACATATACATTGCCTATTTTCAAGGAATCCTGGAAAGGCTGGAAAGGTAATAAAAATATTTTTCATTATATATGGTTATTCATTATTTACTTATGTGTATTGCTAGCATATACTATTACCATTTTTGCCCGTTTTGTCTCTGGAGCTTGTTTTTCAAATTGAATGCCACCTATCTAAAGTGGTTTTTGCTCAAAGATGAACTGTGTCTGGTAAGTTGTTAATTAGGCTTTGATGTCCAATGTTCTCAAATTTGACAGCTTTAATGGGTTCTTGAGTATTAGCTCCCTTCTATGTATACCTTTGTGTGAAGTCTGTTCATCCTTGAGGTCCTTGCTTTCCCCTGAAAGCATCTGTTGATATTTATGTCTCCCTTGGTGTCCAGCCAACTTCTTTAAGGAATTGCGTTTTATTTCACCCCATCAAAAGATGCAGTGCGTGGGTACAAGTGAAGAGACACTTCAAACTAGGAGGAATCACATAATTTATCATTTAAACTGATCACTTCTAGAGTAAAAGGCATTAATAATTCTGTTGGCACAGCATGTGTAAACTGTCCCAATCAAACCAGGATGCATGATTACTTTTCTCCAAGGCAGCCAGGGTGGAAACAAGGGTAGGACACTACTGCAATCACATTTTTAAAAGTGAATTGAGCATTCCTGATTTGAGCAAAGACTGAATCAGTAAAATACCTTTGTAATATAAGCTTAAGATAATCCAAAATTAAACACTAAGTATGATTTATTTTGACTCCTTAAAGTGACTCACTTTTGAAAAGATTACCCAAAGTAAGTTACATTAAATGCCATCCCTATCAAAATAGCAATAGTTTTTTTCACAGAACTAGAACAAATAATCCTAAAATATGTATGGAACCACAAAAGACCTTGAATAGCAAAAGCAATCTTGAGAAAGAAGAACAAAGCTGGAGGTATCACAATACCAAATTTCAAGATATAATACCGAACTATAAGAATCAAAACAGTGTGATACTGGCATAAAAAAATTACAAAGATCAATAAGACAGGATAGAGAGTTTGGAAATAAAACCATGCTTATATGGTCAGTTAATGTATAACAAAATATTCAATATACAATGTGGAAAAGATAGTCTCCTCCCTAAACGGGGTTGGAAAAACTGGACAGCTACAGGTAAAGGAATGAAACTGGACTACTTCCTAACACCATACATAAAAATGAACTCAAAATAGATTTGAAACCTAAAACCCATAAAAGTTATAGAAGAAAACACAGGGAGTAATCTTTTGGGCATCAGCCTTAGCAACATATTTATGGATCTGTCTCTTTAGCCAAGGGAAACAAAAGCAAAAATAAATTACTGGGACAACATACAACAAAAAAGCTTTTGCACAGCAAAGAAAACCACTGACAAAATGAAAAGGCTTACGAATGCACTTATCATGAGGAGCACTGAATAATGTATAGAATTGTTGAATCACCATATTATATACCTGAGAATAATATTACACTGTACATTGATCATACTGGAATTCAATAATTTAAAAAATAAAAAATAATAAAAAGGCAACCTACTGAATAGAAAAAGATACTTGCAAATGATATATCCTTTGATGGGTTGATATGTAAAAAACATAAAGAACTTACACAACTCAACACCATAAAACTAAAATAATTCAATTTTAAAATATGCTGAGGACCAGAGTGGGCATTTTTCCAAAGAAGACTTACGTATGGCTAGCAGAAACATGAAAAGATGCTCATTATCACTAATCATCAGGGAAACAAATCAAAGCCACAATGACATACTATCTCACACCAGTCAGAATGGTTGGTTTTTAACGTTTTTTTTTAAATATTTTATTTATTTATTGGACAGAGAGAGATCACAAGCAGACAGAGAGGCAGGCAGAGAGAGAGAGAGAGGGAAGCAGGCTCCCCGCTGAGCAGAGAGCCCGACGCGGGACTCGATCCCAGGACCCTGAGATCATGACCCGAGCCGAAGGCAGCGGCTCAACCCACTGAGCCACCCAGGTGCCCCAGAATGGTTGGTTTTAAAAAGAACAGAAACAGTAAGCATTGGTGAAGATGTGGAGAAAAGGGACAGCTCATACAGTGTTGGCAGGGATGTAAATTGGTGCAACCACTGGAGAGTAGCATGGAAGCTCCTCAAAAAATGAAAAATAGGAATACCACATGAAATAGTAATTCCACTACTGGGCATTGACCAAAGAAAATGAAAACACTAATGTGATCTGTACATTCATTGTAGCATTATTTATAATAGCCAAGATATGGAAACAGTTTAAGTGTCCATGGATAGATAAATGGATAAAGAAGATCTGGTATTTATATATACAGTGGAATATACAAATATAAATGTACATTTAGATACAAAATGGAACTATAGAGAAAACTGAGATCTTGCCATTTGCAATAACATGGTTGATCTAGAGAGTATTACACTAAATGAAATAGAGAAAGACAAATACTGTATGATTCTAGTTATAGTGAATCTAAAACAAACACACATAAAAACCAAAAAGCTAGAAACAGATCTATAAATACAGAGAACAAATGGGTGGAGAGGGGATAGGGCAAAAATGGATGAAGGGAAGTGGGAGGTATAGGCTTTCAGTTCTGGAATGAATAAGCCAGGAGGATGAAAGGTACAGCATAGGGAATATAAGTCAATGGCATTGTAATTGTCACTGCATGGTGACAGATGGCAACACTTGTGAGCACAGCATAAGAGATACAGTTGTTGAACTATGATGTTGCACACCTGAAGCTGATATAATATTGTATGGCAACTATACTTTAATCAGTTAATCAGTACGCTTGTAAACAAAGGCATGCCCTGGTTTTGTAGTATATAAATGAAGGAGAAAAATAATCAAAACCGTTGTTGTGTTCTTGTGACTCTTGACCATAGTCCAGATACAAATACTTTGGAGATAAAGAAAAAAAAATGAAGTCACTGAAGTAGTCTTCTAGTTAACACAGAAATGGACACAATAAAATCAATGTATTATAAACTAAAAAAAAAGCCTATATATATATGTGTACACACATATACATACACACACATATATATATACACACGCATATACATACACACACAACTACACTCAGTTTTTAAAAAAAGAACACACACACATATCCCAGTATGATGCTGGTATTTCTTGAGGTGCTTCTATTTTTCTTTCTAAATCTACTGGTTTTGCACAATGTAAGGACATGCAATTTTGAAAGGGATTGATTTCCTAAAGGGGCAAAACTAAGAATACATTTGTGTTAAATGATATTCAGCTTGTGGCTGGCACATAGTAGGCATTTAATAAATATCTGATGAATGAATAAATAAATGAGTGATGAATTCTAGCTTAGACTTTTCCCCCCTGTAGGACCCGAGGCTAGCTAGTATTTCATCTGGTTCACGCTGTTTCTTCAATTTATCAAGGTCACTTTGAATTCTGATCTTCTCTTCTGAAGTGTTAGCAACCCCTTCTAACTTAGTGTCATCTGAAAAATACTACCTGTGTAAAATGTGTGACTGAGTTAAGCTAGGAATGTCATGTTGGACATTTTCTTAAACTAGAACACAGCTGGAAAATTATTACACAACGAAAAGCATACTTCATTTCAGTCTTATCAGGCCAGCCTTGTCCACATTTGACTGATTTTTTCTGTTATCATCCATAACCGATCACTCAACTTCTTCACTAAATAGAAAATAAGATGCACAACAGAGTCTCATGAAAATTAGAGGACAAGAAAGGTAATAGGCAATAGGTGAAGACATTACAGAAATATCTTGTAAGCATACTTTATAAATTATACTCCAGGGCATACCTATTGTATATGCCTCAGTAGGCAAGTCTCGACATAAGATGTATAGAAACGATCTACTATAGATAGTCCCATAGGCAGATGTGATTTCTGTAATATATTCACATGCCCTCTTTCGAAAATTTGGTAGAAAAGTATCTTACTGCCGAGAGCTTAATTCTCTTCAAGTTTCATAACCAATTCACTGCTTTGTTGTCAAGAAAGCCTTTATGTGTGTCAAGTAATAAAAATAATCTCTCATTTTCTTAAACTGAAAGTAGTCTTCTAAAAAGCACAGAGGAAAATTTTTATTCTTTTAAAATAAAGATGAATAGTAGAAGATAAGCCACTCCATATATGCGACATGAAAGCAATAACTGAGATAATTACCCAGGTAACTTAAAATTCTCTTTTGCTTATTTATTTGATAAATTAGGTAAATTTACCTCTCCTGAGTTTTTATTTGTGGACTCATGTCACCATAGAAACTACTAAGCCATTGTTCAAAAATTGATAGATTGTATCTTCATTTTTATCTTTCCCTTACTGTTAAATTTTCTTCCTGTAATAGAAAAATATAAAGTGCTGTTTACTAATATATCAAATTATTAAAAAAAATTTTTGTACTCTGTAATTTTTCACTTGGGGAAAATAGGACATAGGGAAAAGATAAATACTTCCATGGGATAAGTTTTTAAGATAATTCCTTTTGTTTACATAACAAAGGGGGAAAATCCTTCTAATGATAAATATCCCACTTCTAAAACATGCTTCAAATTCTGGTAGCGTGATGTGTTTCAATAGCTCAGGACGGCAGTCGCAACACTCTCTTTGATCCATAAGTGGCAGTATGTATTTGTATGAGGAGGTACAGTTGGCAGTGTGAATTCCCAATGTTGATGATGATCTGTATGTCACAGGCTTCATTTCCAACAATGCTATATGCAAATTAGTTATAGCTTCATGCCAGGGTAGAACACCATTCACAGAGTAATTGCTAGCATTTTTCCTGGTCATTCTATACATGGGATGAAAATAATAACCATTTAGGGACCTATTTCTATAAATTAGTAGAATAAAAGCATTATGTTGTACATATTCCTCACATTATTTTTATCACAATTAGAGATGTTTGTTTTTGTTACATATTTAACATATAAAAATGGAATTTTAATATACCTTCAATATTTAATCTACTCTCTGCAATTTTTAAACACCTAGTGATTTTTACATAGTTTAGGGTTGAGAACTATTTAAAATAAAATACATTCTGTTGCAAATTATTTGAAAGTCTTTAAATGCTATGAAGAAAATGCATGGTGATTAGACGTGGCAGAAATTAGTTACTGTGGTAGAACATGGAGCACAAACATTTAAATTAATTTTTGCTTCAGCTAGAAGTGTTTGCTGTCTTCTGAGCATTTCTTTTGATTTCTAAGAGTACAGTACACGTGGACATAAGCATGAATAATGGAAGGGATAATTGTTTCTAATGACAAGAGCTTAAAATTCTTAGCAAGTGGAATTCAGCACCGGATTTTGCAAGTCTATATGAAAAAGGTACTAATAGGTAAATTAGAAACACAAGAATTTTCTATTATAGCATCTGTGGGTTTTCCTCATTCCCTTTAAATTTATTATCATTTTAGAAATGTAGTGATATGCACTCCTCCTTTTCTGTGTCACATGCAAAACTGAAGCAACGGCTTTCCTCCATACACAAAATGATTTGTAAATGCATTCTGTGAATAAAACACATTAAACGCCATTTGCATATAGTATGTTAACACATGTGAAAAATGGTTCACACAGTACATTAGGAAGGGAATAAACAGAAACGACTCTAAAATGCCTGCTATATTTATAACAATTTAAAAGATAACAGAGCAATGAATTTCAGGTGCATTGGACTTAATTCAGTGACAATGTTTTGTTTGGAAGCCCTTATTTATTAATTTTTTTTTTTTTTTTTGAGACCCTGCTTTGCCAATTGCAGTGCTAAGCTGCCAAGATTTTCAGAGCTGACCAGGAGGTGGAGAGCTCATGCAAATGAGCTCTTCTCCTCTGCTGGCAGCCCGAAATGACTGATTCAAAGGAACACTTTAAGCCCGAAGATGAGTCTGAGCTGAATACCACCAACCAGAAACCTCCAGTACTCCATGTTAGATGGGAGCTTGTCTTCCAAATACTATTTTACCTTCCAAAATTCACTGACTATTTTCAGTGATGGAAGAGTTCATTTCCTTTTTCGTCTTTTTTTAACCGAAAATTCCCATACATTAAAAACCCTCTTATCTTTAAATTAAATTTCTAGGCACTTTCTATTTGTCTCAACTTACATAACACCCATTAACAGGAATATATATGTACATCTTTATTCCCAGGCTATTTGAATTATATATAGCTAAGTGTCAGTGTTTAATATTATATTGAATCTGAAAGGAATGTTGAAAAATATACAATGTGTGCAAGCCAAAGTTTTATTAGATTTCTTAGTGTGAACTGGCACATGATGTAATTTTCAGGAATAGTATAACGGGGGTATGTTGAATTGGCGAGATGCAAGTCCAGCAGTATATTATAACATCGTCATTTTACCTCAGATTCTGTTTCGTATATACTTCCGCCTTTGGTAATTTACATAAACATGCATAGTCTATGAATTATACATAAACCTTATTTTAAATGCAGAGCTTTCAACTCTCACAGTGCACTAGTATACACACCCATTTGATTGGCTCTGCCCTGTTTTCATTACTCGCAATTTCTTGGAACACAAAAGAGGTTGAAAAGGCTGACAGAAATGGACAGTATTTTTTCTTCTGTGTGTGGGAAATATTTGTTTCCTTTTCAAGGCAATTGGTGTTGCAAAGTTTTGCCTGTGATTATTGTTCCTAGTTGTTATTTTTTCCAAGGAAGAATACATTAAAATGTCTGAACCTACAACACAACAATCACAATCAGATACTTTTATTTATTTTTAAAGGATGCTGCAAAATTGCTCTCTATTTGAATAAATCTGAGCACATGGCTGTAATAAAGAAGAAATATAGATTTTAGGGGATATCCCAATTATACTTGAAATAAGTAGGTAATCCTAAAGCATTGATGGAATAGTTAGGCATCCCAGAAATTTAAAAATTTTAGCACTATAATTGTTTATTCAAGTAGAATTGAGTATTCTGATTAATATATACACATAATGGGTCCTCTGCATATGAGACTTTGTGTGATTACTCTTTTCATCTGAACTTATTTATATGAAATAATCCATTCAATGATTAAAAAGAGAAAAGAGGTATTGACATTTTTACTTCAATGGCAGTACACTAAATAAAAACCAGTACAGTGGCATGTAGAAAGAATTTTAATCAGAAAATATTTTATCTTTGTTTACTAATCACCCTGTGATTTAGTATTTTAATATTATGAAAATAATAATGCTATGCTTCAAAAGAAAATTTCTATTCTCTCTTTATTAAATTTGCTCCTCATTGTCTTCTTTCATTCATTCCTTCATTTTCTCTTTATACCCCTCTAGGACTTTGTTCCTTTTTTTCTCTTTTTTTTTCCTCCATAACTTTTCTTTTAATTCCTAGTTTAACTTATTGGTGGATATTATTCATCAAATTATGCCTGATGTTATCTTCCCTTTTATTAATTCTTTCTTTTAGCTTATTTTTCCCAACATTTAATTAAGCTTTTATGAGAATTCTTTCTTTTGATAAATTCTCTACTAATGGTACAGGAAAATGGGTATTTGGTTTAAGTGAAAAAGGAGAAGTTCATGATGCTAGAATTACTTCCAGGAGTACTACTTTGAGAACCATAAAATTTTGATTTCATTCTGTTGCAGGGAGTTACCAAGTTCTTCTTTTGTGGGTTATACACCAGAGAGGGCCATTTGGAGATTAATGACCAAAAGAAGACTTTGAGGTCATTTTGTCATGATTTTATGCATAGCTTTAACACAGTGAGCATCCATTCCACAGCCAGACAGATTCAAATTAGGAAAAGAGGGGTCAAGCTGAAAATTTAGGTTCACACTTAAGTGACTGGAACTTAAAGGGATCAGTAGCAAACTCAAAGTAGTGCACATCACGTAAGAGAATGTGAAGCCATTTGCTTCAGCTTTGACTCTGAGAAAGAAAATTACACCTGGCCAAACTTGCTCTGCTGATTTAGAAAATAAAGACACAGAAAAGTTGGAGACGCATAAGCAGAACTAGTTAACTATGGTACCTTGCTGAAAGAAAGATATTTAACTAAAGTTTAAAATTAAAACTAAAGTCATCTAGCTGGTTAGCTATTATCTGTTTTCCATCTCTTATCTATGTATAATCTTTATGATTATATTTGATAGTAAGCAATACATTTCTATTTAAGTAATATATTTTTACTTCTTTATATCTTATTTTCTTTAGTTTTACTAAATGAATGTGAATGCTTTTAACTCAGACTACTTAACAGGATAAAAACACTCAGATAGCATTTTATAGTCTGATCACAGCAAAAACTTCTTTCATGATGTCTGGACTCCCTAGAACTATGTAAGTTTGAGTAAAATGCTCATATCCTTTCTGAAATAAGCCTAATGAAAGGAGGGTTCTGTAAGCTTGAGGCAGCTTCCCTATATTAGGGTCTTCAAACTTGCTCATAGCGGCCAGTTGTCATAAACTAGTGCAGATATCTCTAACAAAAAACACCTGGAAGAGTGTTTTTTTAATTTGGGATTTTATAATAACAGCAAAAAAAAAAAAAAGTTAAATGAGAATGATGAACTCTATGTCACAAAATGCAACTATCTATAGCCTAAAACACTTTAAACAAAGATATCAACTTTTAAATAAGTTCATTATAATTACATTTTGTTGCATTATGTTCCACATTAAAAAATCTTAAGCACCCATATCCCATTCTATAACAACACCTGGGCATCTACAAACTCAAACTCAGTCCCTAAATTTGCTCTTTAAGCTCTTAGATGCATCACATTTCTTTACACTTATGTTTCCTCATTATTTATCTTTCTTTTGGGTTTATTTACTTTTCCCTATCTGGAACCATGTGGTTGTATACCTTATCCACTTTCTCTCATCCATATCTCAGTTATTTGATGTTTCTATTGTTTATTGCACCTGCTCAACAGAACCACGACTCTGAGTCAATTCTTCAACCAGTCTTCTCTGCAATCCTGGCAGAGTAGTACTACTTAATGTATCAAACAACCATATGTCAGTCCAAATTTAGGTCTGTCCAAATTGATGGTTAGTGTCTAAGCTTATCTGGGTCCTTAATGAAGCTCAACAGTCTTTACTCTTTACCCCTGTTTTTTTTTTCCCATACTTTTCTGACAAGTTTTTTCTTGGATTCCTTAAGTTCATACATCTCTTTTCTTCCCTTGTGTATTAGTACCCAGCAGGCTTCCATCATCACCCCTAATTTATTGTTCTTCTCACATGCTTTCTTTGGAAGTTTCCATGAGCCTTCATGGTTTTAACTTCTCCATCTGTACTAAAAACTTCCATTTCTACATCTTCTACCCTATGTTGACCTGAACAGAGTTTTAGATTCGTTTACTCTCAACCCAAAGCATGAATGCAAATCAGATCATGACACAACTGTCTATATCTCCAAGACCTCTCATCTTTAAAGCCCAGAATCATTATCTGCCTCTGGGAATTTGCTGTTCCCTTTTCCCTTCTGCTTTGAATACTTATGACAACAACTCACTGCTTTACTTTAGAGTGTTCAAACGACAGTTTTCAGTGATAATTTTCCTGAACATTCTATTTAAAACTACACTCTTTCCCCCAAACTTCACAGACTCTCTGCCCATTCCTGCTTTGCTTTTCTCGATAGCATGTAGTATCATCTCCATATTTTATTTTTATTTTATTATTTAGCTTCTCTCCCATTTCTTCCCTCACCCAATAGAATATAAGCTCTATAAGATATCTCTAAACTTACTTAACCTGCTGGAAGCCTTTATTAGATCAGGAATTTTTGTCTATTTTGTTGAAATATCTCCAGAGAATATTATTGTGCCTGGGAGAAATATATTGTTTACTAAATAATAGAAAGAATGGAAGGATCATGGACTTGGAATTATAGAGAGTTCACAAATGACATTCAGTAGGTAGGACAAACAAAAAGGGACAAGTGACTTTCTTCAACTTTGGAGAGGAGGAGGTCAAAGATAACAGTGTAGGGGGGCGCCTGGGTGGCTCAGTGGATTAAAGCCTCTGCCTTCCACTCAGGTCATGATCCCAGGGTCCTGGGATCGAGCCCCGCATCGGGCTCTCTGCTCCCCAGGGAGCCTGCTTCCTCCTCTCTCTCTGCCTGCTTCTCTGCCTAGTTGTGATTTCTCTTTGTCAAATAAAAAAAAAAAAAGATAACAGTGTAGGAAAACCCAGAACACCCCTCCTACCATGGAGACACAAAATCTATACAGCTATATGTGGATCATTTCCTTCTGCAAGATATCTGAAAACTGCTCTCCACAACAAAGGATTAAAGGACAAGATGAAGATGGTTAGGAAAGGCAGAGAGAGGATCTCATAAAAATCCCCACTCCCAGTACTAAAACACACAATAGCAAGGAGTATCTCACCTTCTGGCACTTCTGGAGAAGCAAAGTTTGGTGTACCACATTGGGACAAAGTCTGGTTTGGAAAACCAACAAGATTGATGTCTGGGGACCCTGAAGTGCTATGAAAAACTGAAATTCCCCTCTTGGAAGGCTTACATATGGTCTCACTCACCCCAAGACCAGAAGAAAAAGAAAAACAGTGTGAACATGCCTAGAATACATGTGAGGGACATTTATTTGCTGATCTGAATCCATCAGCAGGAAAGACAGGGACAGTTCAGACATTCCCAGGGAATGATGGAGCTCCTGGCTGACACCATCATTGTGCTCTCCATATACCCTGCTAACACAGATGCACAAGCTCTGATGAGACACCCTCCTGTCATACTGCTGGAATAGGTGGCAGTAAGTGGTCATGGCACTTGCTGAGGCTGGCAGTGGCAGCACTCTCCTGCTCCCTGGCTAAAACAGATAAGCATAAATGGTTGTAAAGTTCTCCCACTCCCTAGCTAAAGTTGTGAGCACTGGCAGTTGTGACACTTTTACCTCCTGTCTGGGGCTGCTGAGTGAAAGCTGTCTCATCATTCTCCCACTCCCATTCTCCCACTCCTAAATCTGGCATGATAGCACAGACAAAGCACCCTCCTGCTTCACTGCTGAAGAGTGTGGGTTTATGCAGTCAAGGCATTTCCTTCATAGAATTTCTGAAGCTGGTGAGCTTGCCCTATCCCCAACACTATCCAGTTATCTTGAAAAGCCAACGGGCACAGGCAAACCATGCACAGGACATCCCTTGATTGCCTGGTCCTGATGGCCAAGAGGGCTGGCATTCCTTAACACCACGAGCCTGCAACAATCAGAAAGAGTTTTTGGTGGGCACATAGACAAGAGACTGAGACACAACCCAGTCTCCTTTTGAAAAATGCCTGTTTCCTAGACTGGAGTTTAGCCTGACAGACAGGCTTAAGGTTTCCCATACATCTAGAAGGTAAGAAGTTGTTCCCAGGCAATATAAGCAAGGAGACACCATCCTTGCATCCCTTTGGCCTCACTACAGCGTGATACGACCTTTCACAGAAAGTATGGAGCCCTGATTTTTGCAACTGCTGCCTAGAGGACAGCTCCAGATATCCTGGTCTGGAGGCCATCAGGGACTACAACTGTGGCTCCAGAGGGTTATAAATATTTGTATCCTTTAAAGGCTGCTGCCTGAAGTTGTGGCTTCCGATAAGCCCACAACTAAATGCTAAGTGAGATTCTTCCACTGATTGATCTTGGCATATCTTCAACAATTGAGGACCAATCAATAGTAAGTCAGGCAGTTTAAACAATCACAAAGGCCAGAGTGTCAACCAAGAGCTAGGGCAAGATAAATGAGTAGGTTTATCACCTACAGAAGGATACTCCTCCAAGATTGAGAGTGGTGGCTATTTTACCTAATACATAGAATCAAACAGAGTCAAGCAAAATGAGGAAATAAAGAAATATATTCAAAAAAAAAAGAAGATGATAACACCTCAGAAACAGACCTTAGTGATATGGAGAATAGTAATCTACCAAATAAAGAATTAAAATAATGGTCACAAAGATGCTAATTAACTTGGGAGGAAAATGGAGGAACACAGCAAGAACTCCAACAAGAACACAGTAATTGGACTGAAAATTACACTAGCAGGATTTAATAGTAGACTGGATGAAGCAGTAGAACAGACTATCAAGCTGTAAGATAAAGTAATAGAACTCACACAGACAGAGCGGCAAAAAGAAAAAAAAAATTAAAAGATAAACTCAGAGACCTCTGGGAAAACATCGTGAGGTATAACTTCTGCATTATAGGCATCCAAGACAGAGTAGAGAGACAGAAAAAGGAGCAGAAGACTTACTTGAAGAAATAATGGCTGAAAACTTTCCTAACCTAGTGAGGTAAAAAGACATCCAGATCCAAGAAACACAGGCAGTTCCAAATTTGTTCCAAATGGACACAAAGAGATCCACATTAGGACACATTATAGTTAAAATGTCAAAAGTTAAAGAAACAAAAAGAAAATCTTAAGCAGCAAGAGAAAAACAAATTGTTATTTGCAAAGTAAACCCCACAAAGCTATGAGCAAATTTCTAAGCAGAAAATGTATAAGCCACAAAGGAGTGGCATGACTATCCAAAGTGCTTAAAGGGAAAAATGCCCAATAATGAATATTCTAACTGGCAATGTTATCATTCAGATTTGAAGAAAAGATAAAGAATTTTTCAAACAAAAGCTAAAAGAGTTGATTACTACTAAACTGGCTTACAAGAAATATTAAAGGGACTTTTTTTTTAAAGGGACTTCCTTAAGCTAAAAGAAATGGCACTAATTAATAAGAGGAAACATACATAAGTAAAGATCTCACTGGAAAAGGTAATACATAAAAACGGTAGTAGATTAAAAACTTATAAAGTTAATTTGAAGTTTAAAGGAATAAAAGTGGTAAAATTACGATCAGGAAAAAGGCAAGGATTTCCACTCTTACCACTTTTATTCAACATAGTATAGCCACAGTATATATACTGTGGCTATTGCCACAGTATAGCCATAGTATAGCCATAGTATATAGCCACAGAAATTGGTCCAGAAGAAATAAGGAAGAAAGGAGGCATACAAATAGAAAAGTAGTAAAATTGTCACTATTTGCAGATAACATGATACTATATACCAAAAAACCTTAAATCACCACCCAAAGAAGGCATTAGAATGAATTTACTAAATTGACAAGACACAAAATACACAAAATTCTGTTGTATTTCTATACACTTACAAACCTTCAGAAAGAGAAATCGAGAAAATAATCCCACCATCATATCAAAGAATGAAATACTTATGCATAAATTTAACCAAGGAAGTGATGACCTATACACTGAAAACTCTAAGACATTGACCAAAAAATTGATGATGACATAAATAAATAGATTTGGAAGAAATCTCCATGCTCATAGATTTGGAAGAAATAATATTGTGGAAATGTCCACATTACCCAAAGCAATCTATAGTTTCAATGCAATTTACTGGAACTATTCATGGAACTACAACAAATAATTCTAAGATTTGTATGGAGCCACAAAAGCCTCTGAATAGCCAAAACAATTCTGAGAAAGAACAAAGCTAAAGATATCATGCACTGTGATTTCAAACTATAACAAAAAGTTATAGTAATCTAAACAATAGGTATTGTCATTAATACAGATGCACAGACCAGTGGAAGAGAATAAGAGCCCACACATAAACCCACACATAGGTGATCAGTTAATTTATGATAAAGGAGTCAAGAATATACAATAGGAAAAGTTCAGCCTATTCAATAAATTGTGTTGGGAAAATTTGAAAGCTACATGTAAAAGAATGAAATTGGACTGCTATCTTACACCATATACAAAAATTAACTCAAAATGGATTAAAGGCTTGAATGTGTGACCTGACATCATAAAAGTCCTAGAACAAAAGCAAAACGTAGACATCAGTCTTAATGTTTTGTTTGTTTATTTGTTTGAGGTGACTTCGAAGGTACAGGAGCAAAAAAAAAAAAAAAAAAGTATAGGACTACATCAAACTAAAAATCTTCTGCACAGCAAACGAAACCATCAATAAAAGAAAGACAAACTACTGAATGGGAGAACATGTAAATCAAATACAGGCCTACCACCTTATATTATGCTTTGCTTTATTTTGTTTAACAGATACTGCTTTTTTAAAAACACAAATTCATGGTTTGTGGCAACATTGCATCAAGTAATTCTATGGTGCCATTTTTCCTTTTTCTTTCTTTTTTTTTTTCAATATTTATTTATTTGAGAGAGAGGGTGTGGGGGGGGGTTGGGGGGGGAGGACAGAGGGAGAGGGAGAGACAGAATCCTCAAGCAGACTCTCTGCTGAATGTAGACCTTGATCTGAGTCTTGTCGCAGGACCCTGAGATCATGAGCTGAGCCAAAATCAAGAGCCAGACACTTAATTGATTGAGCCACCCCAGGCGTCCCTATAGTGCCCTTTTTTCAATAGCCTTTTCTCACTTTGTGTTTGTGTGACATTTTGTTAATTCCTGCAAAATTTCAAGCTTTTCACTATTATATTTTAACTGCTACAATTTCATGACGAAGAGTTGTTTTACAGATGAGCAAAGAATGTATCTTTTTGAGATAGAATCTACTCCTACTCCTGTTGTTAAGATTTTTGAAATGACAATGAAAAATTTAAAATTTTGCACAAGTAGCTGATAAAACAGCAGCAGGGTTTTAGAGGATTGACTCCAGTTTTGAAAAAAAGTTCTACTGTGACTAAAATGCTATTAATCAGTGGCATCACATGCTGCAGAGAAATTTTCTCAGTGGAAGACATTCAACAGCAAACTTCCTTCTTGTCTTATTTTAAGAAATTGCCACAACTACACCAACTTTCAGCAACTGCTATCAACATGGAGTCAAGACCCTCCACCAGCAAAGAGGTGACAATTCACTGAAAGTTCAGATGACAGTTTTCATCTTTTAGCAATAAAGTATTTTTTAATTAAGGTATGTACATTGTTTTTTTTAGATGCATGCACTGGAAAACAAAAAAATTCATTTGACTCATTTTATTATGATGTTCACTTCATCATAGTGGTGTAGAACTGAACCAGTATCTTTGAGGAATGCCTGTAGCCAATAAGTGGTTAATATCTAAAATATATAAAGAACTCATACACTGAAAAATAAACAAAAACAACAGTATGATGAAAATGGTCAAGGACCTGAACAGACATTTTTCCAAAGACATATAGATGGCCAACAGGCACATGAATAAATGTTCAACATTGCTAATCATCAGAGAAATGCAAAACAAAACCACAATGTGCTGGGGGGTTGCAGTTCAAGATGGTGAGGTAGGAAGACTCTGTACTCACATTCTTTATGGACACAATGATTCTACACCTACACCTGCACTTAGAGCAGTTCCTCCTGAAGAAGAACTGCACACTGATTGAACAGCTTCTGCACATAGAGGGACCACACAATAAATGGCACAAGACACAGTAATCAAGGGAATCCTACCCTGATACTGTGAACTAAAGTAGGGAAGGATACCTTCCCTACTGGTACCTACCTACTGGTACCGAGAGACCAGGAGCAGTTTTATCCACTCCGGAGCACAGACAAAACTCTGTAGTTGTGAAGAATAACTAGACTTCAAAGGAACCAGATCTTGAATGTCTGTCAAATGGTATGAAACTTGCAGAGTGTTCTTCAGTGTCAAGGGGGCAGGTGAACATTATTATTTATGTTTCCTCTCCACCTTGATAGTTCAGATAGGAGCAGGATTGGGACACTCTAGTTGGCTGGAATCCACCAACCCCAGTCACCCTGGAGGCACAGAAATAAAGCAATGATTTAAATGAACAACTAAAATATAAAGGACACAGCCCCGAGTTGCTGCATAAATTCTCTTTGAAGTCAGAGAGACTGGTAAGCACCACTCTTCGTGCTCCCCCTTCACCCTGGTAGAAAACAAAGGACCAAGGTATGGCATCTGGCCAGTTGGTTCCCTTAGTGAGCCCTAAGCCAGTAGTTCACACCAGCCCAAGCCATTACTCCAGGGTGACACCCTCTCACCTGCCTGAGCTACAGACATCCTATAACAATGGCCCCAGCGTGTCACACACTAGGATACTTCCAGATGGTGCCCATGATAATTTTACACATCTCATCAAGATGACAATTGTGCAAAGCATCAATGGGACATGCCAGGTCCAAGCCCACTTCAGATCCAGACAACTTGCCAAGGAGCTCCTTGTACAAAGCACCCCATGGAAACCCGTAGCCTGGACAACTTTAGTTCCAGCTGCTCACCAGGGTGACTCTGCAAAGAATGCTCCCAGTTCCTGATTCAGCTTTATCTGTCCCACCAGGGTGCCCACTGTGTGGAATGCCCCAGTACCCCCAGCCTACACGCATGTCAGCTCTAGCTATCCTACCAGGGTGGCTCTGGTGCAGATTGCTCTGGGATTTTCAGTCCATTCCTGCTACAACTCCAGCCAGATCTTCCAGGCACTTGCAGTCCACACTGGGAATGTTCCTATATGAGATCAGTTATTTAAGACTAGGAAAAGTAGTTGTTAGCATAGCTACTTGTTTCATAGACACAAACATGGGAAGTCAACAAAATGAAGAGACAGAGGAATATGCTGCAAATGAAAGGACAAGAAAAACTTCAAAAACAAAAACAAAAAAAGAATAAATGAATAAAGATAAACAATGTACCTGATAAAGACTTCAAAAGATACCATAAAGGGAGTGCCTGGGGGGCAATCAGTTAAATGCCCAACTTTTGGTTTTGGCTCAGGTCGTGATCTCAGGGTGAGATTGAGACCTGCATTACACTTTGTGCTCAGTGTGGAGTCCACTGAAGATTTTTTTCTCCCCAACTCCCATCTTCAAGCCATCTGGGAGACAGGTTAGTGTAAAGCACTCAAGGTGAACAGCAAAAAGAAAAAAGAAAAATTGAGAATAGGTAAAAAGGGATCTCCAGGACAAATCATACTCACTTTCACATTATAGGAGTTCCAGAATGAGAAAAGAAAGATAATGGGGCAGAAAATATATTTGAAGGAATAATATCTAAAATCTTCCCTAACTTGGGGAAAGATATGCACATTCAGATGCAGGAATCACAGAGAACCCCAAACAAGATGAGATCCACACCAATATACCTAATAATTAAAAAGTCAAAAAAGCTCGGGGTGCCTGGGTGGCTCAGTGGGTTAAAGCCTCTGCCTTCGGCTCAGGTCATGATCCCAGGGTCCTGGGATCGAGCCCCATGTCCAGCTTTCTGCTCCACAGGGAGCCTGCTTCCTCCTCTTTCTCTGCCTGCCTCTCTGCCTAGTTGTGATTTCTCTCTGTCAAATAAATAAAATATTTTTTAAAAAAAGTCAACAAAGCTCAAGAGAAAAAATTTGAACAAAGCTCAAGAGAAAAGCAATTAGTTACTTCCAAAGAAAACCCCAAAAGGCTATGAACTTATTTTCAACAGAAACTTTGCAGGCTATAGGAGAGTAACATAATACATTCAAAGTATTGGAAGGAAAAAAATAACAACCAAGAACACTCTACCCAGCAAGGACATCAATCAGAATTGAAGGAGAGATAAAATCTCCCAGCCAAAAAATTAAAATAATATGTCAACACCAAACCAACTTTATGAGAAATATTAATAGAGTTCTTTAAGTAAAATTAAGAAATATTAATAGAGTTCTTTAAGTTAAAAAGGAAAACCCTAACTAGAAAAAAAGAAAAAATATGAAAGGAAAAAAATTCATGAATAAAAGAAAACATACAATAAAGGTAGTAGATCAATCACTTTAAAAGCTTCTTTGGAGGTTTAATGACAATGGTAGTAAAAAAAATCAATGATAACTACAAAAATTAGTTCAGATATATACAAAATAAGATGCAAATATGACATATACATAAAACATGAAGGAGCAAAGTGAAAAAGTAGAACTTGTATAATATTTCAACTTAAGGAAACATCAACTTGATATAGACTGCTATACACTTAGGATGTTATATATGAACCTTATGGTAATCACACACTGAAAGTTTATAATAGGTGCACAAAAAATAAAGAGAAAGGAATCCAAATGTAACAGTAGGAAACTTACCGATCACAAGGGATGAGAGGGAGGGAAAGAGAAAGGAACAGAGAAGTACTACAAAAACAATCGGAAAAGAATTAAAGGTGGCAGTAACTACATACCTATCAATAATTACTTTAAATGTAAATAGTCTAACTCCTCCAATCAAGACAAGTCTGCTTCTTTCTCTCTGACCCTCCCCTATGATCATTCTCTCTCTTGCTCTCTCTCAAACATGTAAATAAAATCTTTGAAAAAAATGAAGTAACAATCATAAGGACACTAGCTGGGCTTGAGAAAAGCATAAAAGACACAGGAAGCCACTTACCACAGAGATAAAAGCTAAAAACTAATCAGGCTGAAATGAAAAATGTTATAACTGAGATTTGAAACAGACTAGATGTAATGACTTCAAGGATGGAAAAAACAGAGGAATTAACAAGTGATATAGGAGATAAAATTAGGAAAATAATGATGCCAAAAGAAGAGGGAAAGAAAATTCTTGGATCATGAAAGTAGACTTATGGAACTCAGTGACTCCATAAAGTATAATAAAGTTTATATCATAGGAGTCCCAGAAGAAGAAGAGAGAGAAAAGAGGGCAGAAGATTTACTCAAGGAAATTATAGCTGAAAACTTTCCTAATCTGGGGAAGGAAACAGACATCCAAATTCAGGAGGCATAGAGACCACCTGTCAAAATCAACAAAAGCCAGCCAACACCAAGATACATTGTAGTTAGATTTGCAAAATATAGAAATAAGGGGGGAAACATCATAAAAGCAGAAAGAGAAAAGAAATTCTAACTTGGGACATCTGGGTGGCTCGGTGAGTTAAGCCTCTGCCTTCGGCTCAGGTCATGATCTCAGGGTCCTGGGATCGAGCCCTGCATTGGGTTCTCTGCTCAGCAGAAAGCCTGCTTCTCCCTCTTTCTCTCTGCCTGCTTCTCTGCCTACTTGTGATTTCTCTCTCTCTCAAATAAATAAATAAATAAATAAATGGATGAAAGACCTAAATGTGAGACAGGAAACATCAAAATCCTGGAGGAGAACACAGCAGCCTCTTTGACATTAGCTGTAGCAAATTCTTACTAGATGTTTCCTGAGGCAAGGGAAACAACAGCAAAAATGAACTAATGGGATTTCATTAAGATAAAAAGCTTCTGCACAGTGAAGGAAACAATCAACAAAACTAAAAGGCAACCCTCAGGATGGGAAAAGTTATTTACAAATGACATATCTGATAAAGGGTTAGTGTCTAAAATCTATAAAGATCTCATCAAACTTAAAACCCCAAAACAAGGATCCAGTTAAGAAACAGGCAGAAGACATGAATAATTATCCAGAGAAGACAGCCAGATGGCTAATAGACACATGAAAGGACTCTCAACATGACTCAACATCAGGGAAATACAAATCAAAACTACAATGATATATCACTTCATACCTGTCATAATGGCTAAAATCAACAATTCAGGAAACAACAGGTGTTGATGAGGGTGCAGAGAAAGAGGAACCCTCTTACACTGTTGGCAGGAATGCAAACAGTTACAGCCACTCTGGAAAACTATGGAGATTCCTCAAAAAAGTGAAAAGTAGAACTACCCTGTGATCCAGCAACTGCACTACTAGGTATTTACCCAAAGGATACAAAAATACTGATTTGAAGGGTTACATGCACCCAATGTTTACAGCAGCATTATCAACAATAGCCAAATTATGGAAAGACCCCAAATGCCCATCAACTGATGAATGGATAAGGATAAGTTGGTGGGTGTGTGTGTGTGTGTTTATGTTTATACACAAAGCAATATTACTCGGCCATCAAAAATGAAATCTTGCCATTTACAATGATGTGATGGAGATAGAGAGTATTAGGTTAAGTGAAATACGTCAGTCAGAGAGGGACTAATACTATATGATTTCACTCATACATGGAATGTAGGAAACAAATCAAATGAACATTGGAGGGAGAAAGTCAAACCATAAAACAGACTCTTAATTATAGAGGATAAACGAGGGTTGCTGGAGGGGTGATGGGCAGCGGAATGGGTTAAATGGGTGATAGGTATCAAGGAAGGCACTTATCATGATGAGCACTGAATGATGTATGTAACTGATGAATCACTAAATTCTACTCCTGAAACTAAGATTATCCTGTATGTTAACTGGAATTTAAATAAAAGCTTAAACCACATTAAATAAATAAATAAATAAACAAATGTAACAAGAGACAAGGGGATTACATAATCATAAAAAGATCAAACCAATAAGAGGACATAACAATTTAAAATATCTATGCACTTAACGTAGGACTACCTAAATACATGAGGCAAACATTAACAGAGATAAAGGGAAAAATTGCCAGTAATACTAATAGTAGGGGACTTTACCACCATACTACATCACTGGATAGATCATCTAGACAGAATATAAATCAGAAAACAGTAGTTATCTAAAGAGTTATCAGTTTTATTTTTTTTTCAAATCACAAGTTCTTAGTTTCATTGATCTTTTCTCTATTTCATGTATTTCTTCCGATTTTTGTTATTTCCTTTGTTCTACTAATTTTAAGCTTTGTTTGTTCCTCTTTTTATAGTTCCGTTAGATATAAAGTTAGATTATTTACGTGAGGTTTTTCCTGTTTTCTTGATGGAGGCCTATAGAGCTATAAACTGCCTGTTTAGAACTGTCTTTGTTGTGTCTTAAATATTTTGGACTATTGTGTTTTCATTTTCATTTGTTTCCATGTATTTTTTATTTCTTCTTTGATTTCTTTGTTGACTTACTGACTTTTTAGTAGCATATTACTTAGCCTCCATGTTTGTGGGTTTTTTTTTTTAATTTTATTCTTGCCATTGTTTCATTGTACCAGAAATCCTAGCCAGAACATTCATAGAAGAAGAAGAAATAAAAGGCATCCAAATTAGTAAGGATGAAGTAAAACTTTGAGTATTCATAGATGACAAGATACTATATGTAAAACCTCAAAGACTCCACCAACAAACTGTTAGAATAATGAATTCAGTAAAGTTGCAGGATACAAAATATACAGAAATATGTTGTGTTTTATACACTAATAATGAGGTTGCAGAGAGAAATTTTAAAAACAATCCAATTTTCAACCACCCCAAAAGAAATAAAATACCTAGGAATAAATTGAACCAAGGAGGCAAAAGATCCACACTCCACAGACTGTAAGACATTGATGAAAGAAACTGAAGGTAACATTAAAAAATGGAAAAATATTCCATGCTCAAAGACTGGAAAAACCAGTATTGTTAAAATGTCCATAATACCTAAAGCAAACTGCAGATCCAATGCAATCCCTATTAGTATGCTACTGGAATTTTTCAGAGAACAAGAACAAATAATTCTAATATTTGTATAGAATCATAAAAGACTTTGAATAGCCAAAGCAATCTTGAGAAAGAAGAACAAAACAGGAAGCTCCACAATACCAAGATACCAAGAGACACTACAAAGCCATAGTAACCAAAACAGTATGATGCTACACAAAAATAGACACATGAATGTATCAGGATAGAGTCAAGAAGTAAACTCTTGCTTATATGATCTATTAATCTATGACAAAGGGGACAAGAACATACAATGGGGAGAGATGGCATTTTGGTAAGCGGTGTTGGGAAAATTGGACAGCTACATGCAAAAGAAATAAAACTAGACCATTTTCCTACAGCATACACAAAATAAACTCCGAATGAATGAAAGATCTAAATGTGAGGCCTGAAATCATAAAAACTTCTAAAAGAAAATAGGCAGTAATCTCTTGGACATCAGCTTTGGAAATCTATTTATGAACTTCTTTCCTCTGTCAAGGCAAACAAAAGCAAAATTACTGCAATCACACCAAAATAGAAAGCCTTTGCCCAGCAAAGGAAACAAAATGAAAAGGCAATCTTCTGAATAAAGAAAATATTTGCAAATGATATATTCAATAAGGGGTTAATACTAAGTATATAAAAAATGTACAGAACTCAATAACAACAAAGGAATCCAATTAAAAAATGGGCAGGAGACCTGAACAGACATTTTCCCAAAGAAAACACACAGATGACCAAAAGATGCTCATGCAAAGATGGTCAAAATCACTAATCATCAGGAAACACAAATCAAAATGATGGTTAGATGTCATATCATACAAGTCAGAATATTTGGTATTAAAAATAAACAAGTCTCGGGATGCCTGGATGGCTCAGTGGGTTAAAGCCTCTGCCTTCGGCTCAGGTTATGATCCCAGGGTCCTGGGATCGAGCCCCGCATCGGGCTGTCTGCTTGTCAGGGAGCCTGCTTCCCTCTCTCTCTTTCTCTCTCTCTCTCTCTCTCTGCCTTCTTGTGATCTCTCTCTGTGTCAAATAAATAAATAAAATATTAAAAAAAAATAAAATAAACAAGTCTCAGTGAGGATGTGGAGGAAAATAACACTTATGCACTGTTGGCAGGAAGGAATATTGGTGCAACCACTGTGGAAAAACAGTATGGAGTTTCGTGAAAATATTAAAAAGAGAAATACCATGTGATCCAATAATTTCGCTTCTAGGTATTTATCCATGGAAAATAAAAACATTAATTCAAAAAGATATATGTTCATTGCAGCTTTACGTACAATAGCTAGATATGAATGCAACTTAAGTGTCCATCTATAGATGAATGGATAAAAAGATAAGTGGTATATATACATAATGAAATATAACTCAACCATTAAAAAAAACATGACACTTTACCACTGGTGACAAGATGGATGGAAGTAGAGGGTATTACGTTAAGTGAAAAAAGCAGAAAAAGAAAGACAAATATCATCTGATTTCACTTGTAAGTGGAGTATTAAAAACAAACCAAATGGATAAACAAACAAATGAAAATAGACATATAGACACACAGAGAACTGGTGGTTGTCAGGTGGTGGGGTGGAGGATGGGAATAAAAGGTGAAGAAGATTGAGATACAAACTTCCAGTTATAAAATAATTCATGGAGATGAAAAGTACAGCACAAGGAATATCGTCGGTAATACTGTAAAACAGTGGGGACGATGGTGACTGCACTTGTCATGGTGACATTGCATATTGTGTAGAATTGTTGAATTGTTACATTATACACTTGAAACTAATTAACACTGCATGTCAACTCTAATAAAATAAATAAAAACACAATGAGCTATCACCTTACCTCTGCCAGAATGGCTAATAAGTAAGTAAGTATTGGTGAGGATGTGGAGAAAAGGGAACTCTCGTGCAGCCACTATGGAAAACAGTATTGAGGTTCCTCAAAAAATTAAAAATAGAACTACCATATAATCCAGCAATTCTGCTACTAGATATTTATGTAAAGAAAATGAAGATACTAATTCAAAAAGGTTCATGCATATACACACAAATGGGATACTATGCAATCATAAAACAGAACACAATTTTGCCATTTGCAGCAATATGGATGGACCTTGAGAGTATTACAGTAAGTGAAAGAAGTTGGAAGAAAGACAAATACTACAAGACTTCACTTATGTGTGGACCTAAAAAACAAAACAAAACAACAAAAAAAAAAACAAGCCAGAACCCAGACTCATAGATATGGAGAACAGATTGGTGGTTGCCAGAGAAGAAAGGAATGGAAGGCAGGAAAATGGGTGAAGGAGATCAAGAAGCACAACCTTCCAGTTATAAAATAAGTCATGTGTGTGTGTAATATAGAGCATAGGAAAGATAGTCAATTTTACTGTACTAACTTTTTAAGGTAGCAGATAACTCGATTTATTGTGGTAATCACTTTGCAATGTTTACAAATGTTGAATCATTATGTTTTACATCTAAAATGAATACAACATTATATGTCAATTATAACTTAATAAAATAAGAAAAAACCTTAGACCCGTGAAAAGGTATGTGGATAAAGGGGAGCTTACTTGAGTCTCTGGTAATTGTTGGAATGGGAAGATGAGTAAAAAATGAAACACTGGCGTGCACGTTACATGGAAGATTATGAGTTAGGAAACATTTCTAACAATGAGAAAAAAATGAAGGCTTTTGCTATTTCATCAGCAAAGCCTGGTATCTTATCTCTGTTTTGTCTCTGAACCACCCTGTTGCTCTTGCCATGCTATTACCTCTAGGCCTTTTTTTCTTCTCTTTCTTTCTATCCTCCAGTTCTCATTCACTCTTTCTTTTCTCTTTGTCATTTTTCTCTTCTTTTCCTTCTCTCCCACTAATGTTCTTATACAAATTTATTTGTATTACCATAAAAATTAGAGTTTCTACATTTCATCCAGCCTGTCGGAAATTGATTTGATGATTATACCGCTGAGCTACTGGTCTAATCAATTCAAAGACATCCAAGAATACATTCTGGCCATATCTATAATCTCCATGCCATATGAAATAAACCCATCAGTCACATAAAAAATTAAAGAAATGAAGATTCCGCATATAAAGATATATTTACTTTAGTACATTCCCTAATAATCAAGGAATTTTTACTATTCTCAAAAGTTGACTGGAGTCTCTCTCAACTCAAAAACAAAGCATGTAAATTGATAGTTCATGTAGCCTCATAGCCACAAATATTGTTTTCCCATGCTATGAATGTGTAATTCTTTCTTGAAATTTGCTGAGGTATTTGCCTCACTAAAATCCTGTGGAAATGAGTGCTGTAGATTTATTAGGCACTCCATAGAAATGTATTTCCTTTGTGTTTTAAATTAGTTGCATTTTCATGTCATTGAGCATGCCCTTGTTCTTGCTTCCATTTGTGGTCTTGCATCCAGTGGGAATTTATAGGGCTCAGATTTATTTAAATTATGCTGATGTATTTGATCTTTCAACATACAGTGCATGGTAAAATGGGTGTCTGTCCATATTCATAAATGAAATATGAGGGAAAAGGCAGGCTGATAAATTCTCTACTAAATCAGGTTTAATTAGATATCAAAAAGGGATAAAGCCTGGCAAAGTTTCCACTCTAAGTGTTACAGAGATCTAAGATCAGAAAAACGAAAATAGATATTCAAATGTGTATTATAAAACATTTTCTCAAATTTTATAGGTGACAAAGCAAGAACATACGTCTAATTCAGCCAGTCCACTTGTTGAGCAGAAGCTTCCTCTTCATTAATTCTTCCAATTTCACCTTGTAAGTAGCTTAGGAAAACCTCTCTACCTGCCCCAAAGATTATTAGGCTTCTAAAATATCATCATGCTTGCCTACATTAGACCCTAAGAATTGTAGAAATGTTATTAGTGACTCACCCTTGACATCGCTATGTTTCTGCTTTTGGAATTTGGGCACAATTCGATACATTTCTAAAGCATTGTGTGTATGTAAGTCAAGTTTAATGTTTAGTATAATGGGGTAGCTTGGTAATTAAAAAAAAAATCTCAAGAGAATACACTCATGAAATGGAATGGTCTTTTTAAAATAAATAATAGGGATGCCGGGGTGGCTCAGTCAGTTAAGCATCAGCTTTTGGCCCAGGTCATAATCCCAGGGTCAGCGGGTAGCCTGCTTCTCCCTCTGCCTGCCACTTCCTCTGCTATGCACCCTCTCTCGTTCTCTCTCTGACAAATAGATAAATAAAATCTTTTAAAAAATAAATTACCTTTTAATTTGTGTTTTGCACAAATTACGATTTTTATATACTGAGTTGTGATGGTATGATTTTTATATACCGAATTTACTTCAAGTGAGATACAGTCTTACAAGTTTCAAGGATCCACGCACAAGGATCATGAAGACTTACATTGGCCCTTTCGCTTTATCCATGTGTCTGTCCATTCTTTTCATCTGTCTTCTTCCAAAACACACGAGTGAGAAGAGAGAAGTCAAAATGCCGTTAGCATACTTGTAGGTGTGGGAAAGACATGTCGAAAGGTGTGGTGGAAAAAATGGTGTGCGTACTTCCTATTCCATTTGTTCCCTTGTTCATCCTTCACTCTAGTCTTCCCCCTAGAGTCTCCCTTACGCATCATCTCTTGCCATGGGATTGAGGACATAGTATACATGAGTAGAGTTAGTTATAACTAAAGCTGCTGAAATTATGCTTGTAGATCTCCATGTCTCTTCACTAATTATAAACACAGACTGAAATTTAGGGGTCAACAAATATGTCAAATGTCCTAACTTCATTTAAAAACATAGCAAATTCAGTGTGTTATGATTGAATGTACTTTAATACAAATTAAACACCTGGTATTTAAAATGCTACCAAAATGATAAAATAATTGATCACACCAAAAATATAACATCTACAGCCTTTAGAGATTTACGTAGGTAGCTCATTTACCAATTCCATTCTTTTCTGTGCTGGAGAAATGCTTAAAAAAAATCTCACTAAAATTTCCAAGTTTCTCATTACTAATTGATTTAGTACATTTTCTTAAGCTTCTGCACCTATATTTAATTTTCCTTCACATCTCCACAATTCTTTTGGACTTTCATCAATAGTTCTAAAGCTCTGCAATTTCCTCCTGTCCTTCTAGTGCCCTAATTTGTCATTCAAATGATTATAGCCATCCACATCTCTTAAGCCACCATGGCAACTGCTCCTTTCGTCTACGCCAACTATGTAAGCATTCTCCGTACAGAGCAGATTTCAAACTCCAGAATTATAATTCTGTGTTAGTTTTACTTTTTAGAATGCTGAATCCATGCTTCATGTTGGATTGGGAAATAACAATTCCCTAACACCTTGTTTGGCGCTACTGATTCCATCCCCTCCTGTCCCCTCTGGGATGATTTTCCATCTATCATTCTCACCTCCCAATACCCCTTCACAGTTATTTGTTCACAGTTTCCTTTCTTCTATTGCTACAGTCATAATGAACACTTTTATTCTAAAAACGAGTCCTTCAAGCCTCTCCCCACAAATTAATCCACATTATCATTACTGTTTTCTTTTCCTGTATAGTGTTTGAAGTTATCAGTATTTTTGTTGCTTCCATTTTTCATTTCTTATTAAATTAGGATCAATTATTATTTTGTTTCTTCCTCTCTAATGTAAAAATAACATCTCATTTGTTTTCCTTTGTTTCTTATCCATAACCAGTTTGAGAAGAGCAAGCATTTCTTCTTGGAAAATGCTCCTCCCCTGACTTTAGTACAAATAGCTAACATTATTTTTATACGTATTTTGCGTGTTTTGTAAATGCTAGACACTGCACTAAAGGATTTTACACATTTTTGCTTGCATAATATCCCATTAACTGTCCATATTTCACAGATGAAGAAACTGAGACAAAGAAGTTGATTACCTTCCCAAGACCACACAGTGGCAGAAGGGCAGGCTGGTTCCAGAGACCACTCTATAATTACCCTGTCTTTCATATTAGCTTCTGGGCTATCTTCCACTGACCGTTCTTAGGCTAATCTTTATTCATGTATTTTAATGGTTATGTATTGCACAATTATAAAATATTCATCATTGCATTCTTTCAAGAATTACAGATAATAAAGAAATACATGGAATGAAAAATAGAAGTTCTATACTCCTCCCTAGCCCAATTCCAATGCCACCCCAAGAAGAAAAGGTTTGTTGTGTGTTCTTCCAGACTGCTTTCTATATATTTACTATTCCATGCATTAACTTAAAAAAAATTTACTTCCAAAAATGGTATTATAAGATATATTATGGTGTATATATATATAAATACACCATATGCCATATATCAATATATAACATATTATGGTATATTTTTCCATGGGTTAGTCTCTCTTCACTTAATAATGTACTTGGGAATTAGGGAATTGAGTTCTTTTATTTCAGTACATACAGATCTGAATCATTTTATTTAATGACAGCATAACAGTCCATAAATGGAAATACTGTGCTGATTGGCTTTTAAACTGTTTTCTAGTTTTTGTTATTATAAAAATAATGCTATGCATATTCTTGTACAAATATCCTTGTGAACAAGTAAGCAAGTCTTTCTGCAAGACATGTTCCTATAGACTGAATTGTCAGGTCAAGAGGGTATGGTCACTTGTCATATAACTGACAAATTCCTTCCAAAAAGGCTGCATCAATTCAAATTCCATCAACAGTGTACCAGAGACCTCTTTGTTTTACAGCTTTTTGATTACTTGATGTAACCAGTAAAAAATCAGCCCATCTGATGGGAAAATTGTTGTATTTTAGTTTGCAATCCTTGAGTGTAAATAAGTTTTAGCATATATTATGTTTCTTATCTTTTCATAGTATTAGTCCATTTAAATAATTATTTCTTTTGTCATTTCCTTTAAACATTAGTTAAAATTATCATTAATTCTTAGTGTATTTTTTATATTTGTTATAACTATTTTATACTGTTTTATTCAAATATGCTTTTTAAATTTAATTTTATTTTTTCAGTGTTCCAGGATTCATTGTTCATGCACCACACCCAGTGCTCCATGCAATACGTGCCCTCCTTAATATCCATTAGCTCCTTGAATTAAAAGTTTATTTTGTTATTAACATGCTTTGTTTTCTATTAAAGATATTAAAGCTTCTGAATTTCCCTTTTACTTCTATCTTGCGCACATTTCACCTATTTGATATGTAGTCCCTTCTCATTGCTACTCACTTCTGCATGTTACATATTTTCAGTCTTAATTTCCATTTTCACTTGCTTAGCAGAATGTTTAAATTCTTTCCAAGAAGATACATAAAATACTTTGTATATAAACATATACACATGTCTGTGTTTTTATAAATGAACCTATGTTTACTTATTTATAGCCTATTAATGATTTGGTTTTCTTTTCAGGATGCATTCTAAAATTATTCTTGTGTTACTGACATGTTACTTAGATGCTTTGTTTCAGTAACTATAATTAGATTCTGAATATGTTCTCCTCAAGATATCTGCTAGCCAAAGTCTGTGTTATATCACCCACATGGATTGAAAGAGGCTTAGCAAGGAAGAAGGCTAGTAATGGGCAGTGGTGTGCTTAGTTATCTGACTACAAAGCAGATCAGTTTAAAATACCCTTCCTCTTTTAAGAAAATTACTTTCAGTAATAATCATAAAAAGAATGTATTTTACATGCATTCACATTCATGTATGTTTTTCACATCTATAATATTTATATTTCTTCAACCAAAATTGTATACCTCTTTGTTTGCACTGTTTTATTTTTAAACATTTTAACCACAAATTAAAATTCCATGTCATCACATAGAATGACAGAATCAAGGTAACAAGTTGTTTGTCTTTACAGTCATTGCATTATCATTGTCTACTTCAAGTTTACTCTTTGAAGGCAGGAGTATGTGGTACCTCAGGAGATGAAGATACCACCAAAGTTGGAAATAAGTCAAAGATCTGTAGCCTTAGGAAAACTCCTACAGCAAATGCACGTAGCTGAATTGACATCTATATGGGATGTATAATTGGGAGTTCCCTGAATTAATGTCTAAGGAGTATACAGTATTGGTTAAGAGGATAAGTAGCAAATTTGTGTTAATATGAAGCTTGCATAGAAATTATTAAAACTCAGCCATAACTGCAACAGTTTTTAGAACATATTTTGGGGGAAATAAATTCTGTCACTAATACTGTTTAAAATGGCTGGGGCATAGTGATGACAAAAAACAAATCCACTCTGAATAGGTTTTATTGCTGTTTGAATTCTCTACAGACACACACCCCTTAAAGGCATACCTCATTTTATAGCACTTCACTTTATTTTGCTTTGCAGATATTGCAGTCTGGTTTTTCTAAAAATTGAAGATTTGTGGCAACCCCTCAGTATGCAAGTCTATTGGTAACATTTTCCTAACAGCATCTGTTTACTTTGTCTATCATATTTTGGTGATACTCAATATTTCAAAGTTTTTAATCATTATTATATTTATTATGCTGATCTGTGATCAGTAATCTCTGATGTAATCTATTGTAATTATTTTGGGGCACCATAAATCAAGCCCATATCAGATGGAAAACCTAATTGATAAATGCTGTGTGTTCTGATTGCTCCACCAAACAGCTGTTTTCTCCCCCTCTCTCCCTCTCCTAAGGCCTCCCTATTCCCAGGGACACAAAAATATTGAAATTAGATCAACAAATAACGACATAATGCCTTCTAAGTATTCAAGGAAATGGAAGAGTCACACATCTCTCACGTTCACACAAAAGCTAGAAATGATTAAGGCTAGTGAGGAAGCCACATTGAAAGCCATATGGGCTGATAGTTATGCCTCTTAGGATATGAAGAAAGTTTTAGTCATTGGATAGAAGACTAAACCAGCCACAATATTCTCTTAAGCCAAAGCCTAACACAGAGGAAGGCTCCAACTCTCTTCAATTCTGCAAAGGCAGAGAGAGGTGAGGAAGCTGTAGAAGAAAAGTTTGAAGCTAGTAGAAGTTGGTTCAAGAAATTTAAGGAAAGAAGTTGTCCCCATAACACAAGTTCAAGGTAAAGCATCAAGTGCTGATGTAGAAGCTGCAGCAGTTATGAAGATCTAGCTAAGACAGTTCATGAAGATGACTACATTCAACAATAGATTTTCAATGTAGACAAAACAGCATTCCTTACATTGAAAGAAGATGCCATTTAGGTCTTTCATAGCTACCTCCCAATCCCATCTTGTTTCATTTATTCTTCTCCTATCCCCCTACCCCCCCATGTTGCATCTCCACTTCCTCATATCAGGGAGATCATATGATAGTTGTCTTTCCCGATTGACTTATTTCACTAAGCATGATACGCTCTAGTTCCATCCATGTCGTCGCAAATGGCATGATTTCATTTCTTTTGATGGCTGCATAGTATTCCATTGTGTATATATACCACATCTTCTTTATCCATTCATCTGAGAGGAGAAGTCAACACCTGACTTCAAAGCTTAAAGTGACAAGCTGACTCTTTTGTTAGGGGCTAATGCAGCTAATGCAGAGCCAATACTCATTTACCACTCTGAAAATCCTAGAGACCCAAAGAGTTATGCTAAGTCTACTCTGCCCATGCTCTATAAATGGAACAACAAAGCCTGGATGACAGCACATCTGTTTACAACATGATTTACTGAATATTTTAAGCCCATTGTTGAGACCTACTGCTGAGAAAAAAAAAAAAAGATTTCATTCAAAATATTACTGCTCACTGACAATGTACTTCATCACCCAAGAGCTCTGATTAAGATATACAATGAGATTAATGTTGTTTTCATGCCTGCTAACACAACATCCATTCTACAGCCCATGGATCATAGAGTCATTTCAACATTTAAGTCTCATTATTTAGGAAATACATCTCATAAGGTTATAGCTGCCCTAAATAGTGATTCCTCTCATGGGTATGAGCAAAGTAAATTGAAAACCTCCTGAAAAGGACTCACCATTTTAGATGCCATTCAGAACATTTATGATTCATGGGAAGGGAAAAAAAATATCCACATTAACAAGAGTTTGAAAGAATGGATGACTCATTCTGTGGGCTGTCTTTTCACTTTCTGAGTAGTGTTTTTTGAAGTACATTTTTTTTCTTTTTAGTTCTGATGAAGTCCAGTTTATCCAGTTTGTCTCTGGTAATTTGTGGTTTACAAGTCATATATAAGAAACCATTGCCTAATCCAAGATTACTAACATGTACATTTATGTTTTCTTCTAAGAGTTCTATTGTTTTAGCTCTTACGAACAGATGTTTGACCCATTTTAAATAAAATTTTGTATATGGTGTGAAGTAGGGGTCAAATTCATTCTTTTGCATGTATATACCCAATTTTCAAGCAAACTTATTGAGAAGATTCTTCTTTCTCCCCATTGAATTTTCTTAGTATCCTCGTCTAAAATCAGTTGACCATAGATACATGATTTTATTTCTGGAAACTGAGTTCTAATCCATTGATCTGCCTGTTGATTATTATGCCAGTATGACACAGTATCATTTTAGCTTTGTGGTGAGTTTTGAAATTAGAACATTTGAGTCCTCCAACAGTGTTCTTTTTTTAAAGATTTCTTTGGCTATTCTGGGTCCCCTGCATTTTCATATAAATTTTACAATTGGGCTGTCAGTTTCTACCAAAAAGGCTACTGGAATTTTGATGGAAATTACACTGAATCTGCAGATAAATTTAGAAATGACTGACATCTTAATATTGTTTTCTAATACATGAACATGGGAAGTTTTTCCATTTAGGCCTTTAATTTCTTTCTACAATATTTTGTAGTTTTCAGTGTACAAGATTTGAATTTCTTTTCAAATTTCTAATTATTTTATTATTTTTGATGTTATTACAAATGAACTGTTTTCTTAATTTAATTTTCAGATTGTTCCTTGCAAATATATAGAATAAGTAACACAGTGGCAAACACCTCTGGGGAAAAATTAGTTTTTAAATTTGACTTTAAGATAAATAACTAGAATTGGCAATTACTGAGTCAGTGGGATGCATCTCCTCCAGTACTTCTTGAAATCTATGTATGCTAGCCAACACATACTATGATACTTGGTAATGTGGTAATTGGCTAAAAAATGTTATCTCAGTTTCCTTTAAACTATTTTGCAAGCAAAATTAAACTTCTCATGTATTTTAGCTTTTAAAAATTGTCTGTCTCTTGCTTACTTACCTAAAGTAATCTTATTGCTTTCTAATTCTATATGTTGGTTTTAATTTGCAATAGCTTTTTAACTGATCTTCTTTCTATCCTTGCAATCTACTAGGCTATTCTCAACTCAGTAACTGAAAGAGATCCTATTAAAATGTAGCTAAGTTCATGTCACTCCTTTACTTAAAACCCTCCATTGGTTTGTCATTTCACTCAGAACAAAACCCTAAAAGTAGCCATTTGATCCCATTTGCTTTCTGATCTCATTCCTACTACTTTCCTGTTCTGAATTTATTTCTCATTCTTTCCCTTCCAACTGCCATTTTTTAAAAATATTTTATTTATTTGACAGAGAAATCACAACTAGGCAGAGAGGCAGACAGAGAGAGAGGAGGAAGCAGGCTCCCTGCGGAGCAGAGAGCGGGACATGGGGCTTGATCCCAGGACCCTGGGATCATGACCTGAGCCGAAGGCAGAGGCTTTAACCCAGTGAGCCACCCAGGCGCCCCTGTTTGCTTTTTTTTTTAAGACACTATTTGACACACACACAGAGAGAGAGATCACAAGTAGGCAGAAAGGCAGGCAGAGAGACAGAGAGAGAGAGAGGGAAGCAGGCTCCCCGCTGAGCAGAGAGCCCAATGCAGGGCTCGATCCCAGGACCCTGAGATCATGACCTGAGCCGAAGGCAGAGGCTTAACCCACTGAGCCACGCAGGCACCCCCCCATGATTTTGTTTTTACAACCCTCTCAGGGCGCACCTTCAATTTTTATTAAAATTGCATTACACCTATAAAATAATTATCCAAAAATGGAATTTTAAAAACAATATTTAGTATTTCTATCTAGGGAAGAGGTAATGCTTCTTCATTTCCTCATATCTAATATTATTTGTAAAGTTTCCTTCACAAAGATCTTATTTACTTTATTTTTAGATATTTATTTCTTGCTGTAGGAGTTGTTGCTATTGGGGCACCTGGGTGGCTCAGTCCTTAAGCGTCTGCCTTCAGCTCAGGTCATGATCCCAGGGTCCTGGGATGGAGCCTCATATCAGGCTCCCTGGGGAGCCTGCTTCTTCCTCTCCCACTTCGCCTGCTTGTGTTCCCTCTCTTGCTGTCTCTCTTTGTCGAATAAATAAATAAAATATTTAGAAAAAGAATTTGTTGCTATTGATAAGCTTTTGCTCTCTTTCATTCTCTTTCATTTTATGTGTATTATATGGAAAAAATTTATGCATTTATCTTGTCTTTAGACTAGCTTTTAATTCAATTAATCCAATTATAAATGATTTTAAATTTTCTAATATATGTCCAAATGATATGCAAATATTTTGTTTCATCCTTTCCACTACTGTATTTCTTACTTTTGTTTTTTTCTTAGTGTATTGTAAAGACTGAAAATAAAGCTGGAAATAACTGGAGTGGGGCTGGACATTCTATCTCTTATTAGAAAGTAGGCAATTTTTCCTTCTGCTGTAACAAGACAAGAGCAGATAAACCTAATATACATATATACATATATATATACATATACATATATACATACCTAATATACATATCTTCTTTAAAATCATTATAAATACAGAAAACACTGAAATGACAAAACGCCAGTGAGAAGAACTCTTCCTAGGTGATGAAGTGATCGATGATGCTTTATGCTTGAAATCAGAGGCTGAGGTTGGGGTAAGATAGGTGGAGAAGTGACTGCTGTGAGAAATCAGTCTTTGCTGAGGTGAGGGGAAATTAGTCAAATTTCTGACAAAACTATAGGCTGACATGCTGCATTTAAATCTAATGGAACCCCACGGGCAAACATAATTTTGCAGTGATCTTTTGTTGACAAAGCAGGGCTAAGGAACAGGATGAGAAAGCGAAGAGATCTGGTGGTCTTGTAGTTGCTGCCTTACAACCCTGAAGGTTCCAAGTTTTAATCTTCACTCTCATTGCTCCAGGTCTCCAATACCAGGCAGTAGAACTACAACAACAGAGTCAATTCTCTCCCTCCAATCAGTCTCTCACTCTAAAGACCAATAGAAAAGACTTCCATAATTTTGCAATTTCTCCTCCAATAGTAGTAGCTGATCATGTTAATCAGGCTTGTGAACCAGAGATTGACTATCCCTGAGGCCTGATTTTAAATTAATCGGCATGCTTTTCTGAGGGAATTCATGAGGCTTATGTTGGATTTCAAAGAATAAAGTAAATAAAGCAGGAGTGCTCAGCAATAAAAGTAACCCATAACCAGGGCTCAGGGCTCAGAATTTAGGTTTTATTTTAACTTTCATTTTAATTTCCTAATAGACAATAAATTCACCAGTGTTTGAGACCTGGTTCACTGGAAGCAGATCCTCAGATGGGCATTTCTGTTTGTATAATTTATTAGGAAGTGCTTTCAGGGAAAGGACAGTGACAGAAGTGGGACAGGGTGGTCTGGAGTCTGGCTTCAGTCTGATCCCACAGAAACCAGAGCACACACACACACACACACACACACACACACACAAAAAGAAACCAGAGCACAAAACATACTGAGTTTATCCCACCATGAGGCAAGGAGGTAGCTTCCTGGATCTCTGTCAGCTTTCCACTATAGATGGCCTTATCCATTCTGAGATTATCAAGAATAGTACAGGTTCTAGTACTTTAATAATTTCATTTTTTCTTACAATTAAACTTGTGATCCAACTGGTATTTATTTCGACATGGGGTATGGAATCTTCCTAACATTTTCCCTAAATTGTTTATTTAATTACCAGTCTTTTCCATACTGATTTGTAATTCAGCTTTCATCATATATTAAATTTGTATATATATGAGTCTATTTCTGGACTTTTAAAATGTTGTCTTTTATTCATAAACCAATAATACAGTGTTTCTACTTACATAGTTTTATAATTTCATACTTAGTACGCCTAGTGCCCCCTCATTAGTGTTTTTTTCCTCAAAATTTCCCATCCTAGTCATCCTTATTTTTCCATATGAAAAAACTTAAGATTAGTCTAACATAGAAAAAATGGTTGTTTTTATTTTCATTAGGATTTTGATGTGCTTATAATTTTACCTATAAGAGGTTGAAACATTGTGATATTGAATCTTACTACATACAATCATGTAATGTACTATTTGTCCACATGTTATTTTCTTGACTGTAGCAGGCTTCTACAGTTTTTTATATAGTTCTTGCTCATTTCATACTGTAGCCTCAACCTATATAGTATGGTTTGTTGCATAAAGCCAAGAACTTCTGTCTATTAATTATACATCTATCCATCTCCCTGAAATCTCTTGTAATAGTACAAGCAGTTCTAGTACATTTCCCAAGATGCAAGTCTATTATCTACAAACACTAGCATTTCTGATTTTTACACTGATAATTTTTTTCCTTTTTTATAAGTATGTTGACTAGTTTCTGCAGAAAAATGTTGAGTACTTGTTATCCTAGTGGCCATCCTTACCTTGATCCTGACTTTTACAGCCACGCTTTAGTGTTTTTCATCAAGCATGATGTACTCAGACATTTAATTATCTCCCCATTTAAATTCTTTATATAGAGCCAGGGGACTTTCTAGCTGGGTTTGTCCAAGAAGACCAGCCTTAACTATCTTTCTTTGACTTATTCACTTTATCAAACACAGGGCTCACTGGCTCCCATGGATTCCCCCTTCTTAAAAGAAAAAGGATGCCTTTCGTTTTTTTCTAAAGATGCAGCATTATTACTGTTGAAGCTGAACAGTAATATACCCCAGGAATCCTACTTCCTCATTCTTGGCTTCTATGATGCAGCCACAGAGAGGGGGTCTAGATTCTCCTGCCACTGCCACACTTGGTGAAAGGGACCAAGATTGAGACCTGAACAATAAAGTCTATTTGTTAAACTCTGATCACTGGGAATCAGGAGAAGGGTGAAGCTGGCAGGTACATTTTCCTCCATCTTTTCTCCCACAGAGGGCTTCAAAGTATGGTTTGTCGTGGCAGCCCCTCTAGAGAAACCCTGAATATTCAGCTAATGCATCTGCCATATGACTTGGTAGTTTCCTTGTCACTCCTGTGAAGCATTATTCAACACTGCCATGCTTGCCTTTACAATGTTTCTCATCTTTCCTTGCTGTGCTTCTCTTTTTTCTCATCCTTGCAGCTCTGCAAGGACTTCCCAAATAATATATTAGTACTTTTCTCCTTGTCTCAGGCTTTCTTTCTTTCTCAGGAACCCAGGATAAAATACTTCTCTTAACACATATTTACTCCTAAGCCATACTTAAAGATATAAAGGTTTGCCTATTATTGTCTCTTTTACCAAGGGAGATGATTTAGTAATTCTAGAAATCAAAATATTTTTTTTCTTTCCAGGTCATAAGTGGCAAAATTATCTCTTCTGTCAGCCAGGGTTCTATCAGAGAAGCAGAACCACTGGGAATACTGTAGAGTAAAGGATTTATTATAGGGATTTGAATTTAAGAAATTGCAGGAACTGGTAAAAACAGCCTGAATTTGGCTGTTTCTTCTGTATGCGGTACTAAACCTGAGCACATGTGGCAGGCTAGTGGGAAGAAAATGAAAAGTGAGGGGGCAGCATGAACAATTGTAAACCATGAGGAATAAGCTGAAACCTGCATCCATCATTCATAGAACTCCCTGACCTCCCTCCATCTCAAAGACTTTGATTTTGTTTCCATGGGTACCTGCTGGGGAAGCTGTTGTTTTTGCCAAATCTGGCCCAGACTTGGAGAAACAGAGAAATGATTTAGCAGCAGGTGGAGAAACTGTGGGCTTTGTGAAAACTTCTGTGGGCTCCCAACAGAGCCTGAAGTGCATTGACCTTCCGACAGCAAACCATTGCTATTTCTTCACTTCTGCCTTCTTGATATCAAGCAAGTTTCAGGGAATTGATTCCTGGCAAAGGTAGTTTAGCTTAGCCAAGTTTACATATCATAATGCCAACTAACATGATGAAGCACCTATCTGGTGTATAAAATGAAACATGTTAACCTTCTCTACAGAAAGGATGCCATGTCCCATTATTCAGCTCTGGGTAATATTCATTCTGTACCCAGGTGAATCATATACCCCCTTTGATAAACATTAACTTAAATATGGACATATAAAATTAACTACTATGAACTTATGTTAATAATTAGATGATAAGAAAAGGAAAGAACACATGGGTAATCTCCTAACAAATATATTAAAATCACAACAGGAAAGGAATATCCATAACTATTATAGTCCTCATTATTGCAACTGGTTACTTCATTGTAGTTATTTATAACATCCTTCACTTACTACCTATTTCATATTCCCTTTACCCTTAGTAAGCATATCAGCTGATTATGGTTTCTTACCTGGGGGGGTGGGTGACAAAAATTTTCATTCCTGAAGGTCTGGATCACTATTGTTCCTTCCTATTGGTTTAGTTTCCCATTGAGTAATTACAGGTCAGCAGAGTATTTGTTTTAAGATTTATTTGTTTGGGAAAGAGAGAGAGTTGGAGGGAAGGGGCAGTGAGAGAATATCCAAGCAGATTTCCACTAAGCATGGAGCTCAACATGGGGCTCCATCCCATAAGCCATGAAATCAGGACCTACACTGAATCCAAGAATCAGATGCTTAATGAACTGAACCACCCAGTTCAGTTCAGGAGAGTATTAAGAGGTATCTGGGAGATCTCAAATATTCCAGGCATACTCCCTCTTCCCTCCATTGAATAACAGCAACACTTTACCCCAAGGATACAAATGTATTGATCCAAAGGGGCACATGCAACTCAATGTTCATAGCAGCAATGTCCACAATAACCAAACTGTGGAAAGAGCCAAGAGATCCATTGACAGATGAATGGATAAAAATATGATACACACATACATATACGCATGCACACAAACACACACACACACACACACACACACACACACTGGAATATTAGTCAGCCATCAGAAGAATGAAATCGTATCATTTATATCAATGTGGATGGAAGTGGAAGGTATTATGCTGAGCAAAATAAGTCAATCAGAGAAAGACAATTATCATATGTAGAATTTAAGAAACAAAACAGAGGTTCATATGGGAAGGGAGGGAAAACTGAATAGAAGGTTATCAGAGAGAGAAAAGCCATGATAGACTCTTAACTATAGGAAAAAAACTGAGGGTTACTGGAGGGGAGGGGAGTGAGGGGATGGGGTAAGTGGGTGATGAGCATTAAAGAGGGCATGTGATGTGATGAGCACTGGGTGTTATACACAATGAACTCTACACCTTAAACTAATGTTAGTACTATATCTTGGCTAATTGAATTTAAATAATGAAAAAAAAATAACAGCAATCCAATTTCCCCTTGGTTATTAAGATAGAATAAATTTAACCAACTTGATGAAAGACCTGTACTCTGAAAACTGTATGACAATGATTAAAGAAACTGATGATGATAAAATTAAATGGAAAGATATACTATACTCATGGATTGGAAGAACTAGCACTATTACAATGTCTTTACTACCCAAAGAAATCTACAGATGCAATGCAATTCCTATCAAAATACCAACAGCATTTTTTCACAAAACTAGAACAATCCTAAAATTCATTTGGAACCAGAAAAGACCTCAAAGAACCAAAACAATATTGAGAAAAAAGAAGTTGGAGATATCATAATAGCAAATTTTAAGGTATAGCACAATCTATAGTAATCAAAACAGTATTGTGTTGGCCAAAAATAGACACTAGATCAAAAGAACAGAATAGAGGACTCAGAAATAAGCCCATACTTATACTATCAATCAATCTGTGACAAATAAGGCAAGGATATATAATGGGGGAAAGAAAACTGGACAGTTACATTTAAAAGAATGAAACTGGACCATGTTCAAAGATCATACACAAAAATAAACTCAAAATGGATTAAAGACCTAAATGCGAAAACTGAAACTATGATACTCCTAGAAGGAAACATAGGCAATAATCTCTTGGATATAGGTCTTAGTAATTTTAATTTTTGTTGTGTTTTGTTTTATTGTTTTTATCTGTTTCCTCAGGCAAGGACAGAATAAGCAAAAATAAACAATTGGGACAACATCAAACTAAAAAGCTTTTGTATAGGAAAGAAAACAATCAACAGAACAGAAAGGCAACCTACTGAATGGGAGAAGATATTAGCAAATGATATATCTTATAAGGTGTTAACATCCAATATCTACAAAGAACTCATATAACTCAACATCAAAATACTAAGAATCTGATTTTAAAATGGGCAGAGGACCTGAACATCTTTCCAAAGAAGATCTACAGATGGCCAACATCATATGAAAATATACTCAACATTACTAATCATCAGGGAAATGCAAAGCCAAACCACAATGAGATAGCATCTTATACCTGTCAGACTAGCTAGTCTGAAAAAGACAAGAAAAAAATGTTGGCTTGTGAAGAGAAGAGAACACTTATGCACTGTTGGTGAGAATGTAAATTGGTGTGACCATTATGGAAAACAGTATAGAGTCTCCTCAAAAAGTTAAAAATAGAAGTACCATATAATCTAGCAATTCTACTTCTGGCTTACTTAACTGAAGAAAACAAAAACACCAATCCAAAGATATATGTACCCCTATGTTTACTGCGGTGTTTACAATAGCCGAGATATGGAAGCAACTTGGGTGGCCCTTGAGAGATAAATGGATAAAAAGATGTTGTGCATATATGTACAATGATATATTACTGATCTGTTAAGAAGAATGAAATCTTGTCATTTGTGACAACATGGATGGATCCAGAGGGCATTATGCCAAGTAAAATAAGTAAGGAAGTGAGAGACAAATACTTTATGATTTCACATGATTTTACTTGTATGTGAAATCTAGAAAACAAAACAAATGAACAAAACAAAACAAAACAGAAGCAGACTCAGACACAGAGAACTGGTAGTTCCTGTAGGATAAGGGAGTAGGACACAGATGAAATAGGCAAAGGGGATTGATTAAGAGTCACAAACTTCCGTTATAAAATAAATAAATTGTGGGGATGTAATATACAGCATGGGGACTGTAGTCAGTAGCATTATAGTAACTTTGTATGGTGACAGATGGTGACGATACTTATAATGAGCATTTCATAATGTATATAAATGTCTAATCACTATTTTGTACACATAAAACTAAAACAATATTTCATCTCAACTATACTTCAATAAAAAAGAAAGATAAATCACCAGAGCCAATGCTGAAGTTCTCTACTTTGCCTGTTAATTTATTAGCACAAACAAAGTAGCCATGAGGCACTCTCAGCTCACAGTTAAACATTGCTCTGTACCCCACTGGAAGCATTCCTCCTTTGAGAGCCAAGATTGCAAGACTAGCAGAGCCTTAATTTGTGGAAGAGATAAAGAAATGTTGCTAATTTATTACTAAAAGTGAAGTGATATAAATTAAGCCCATTTTCTTCTTCTGGTTTCTGGAAACATGGATCCAGTCTCTTGGAGAGACAGAATCATATACCTAACATAGATGTATGGTATATGCTGTATCCTGAGGACACTGCCCCAGTACTGCAAGTTGTTGCCACCCAACTAGTCCTTCACTGTTTTCAATATGTCATTTCACTGTTCCATCACATCAGCTGCTTTAGATGCGTGGTAAAACCAGAGAATACCATGAGCAGGGACAACTTCCCACACTTCATTTGATATACCATGAATTTCTAGGTTAGAAATGATGCTGTAAAAAATTCTATGATGGATGAGACATTTGAAAATTCAGAGATGGTTTTGACAGGAGCATTGCAGTCAGAGAAGGCAAATATATTGTCAATGTCTATTGCTCCTTTCATAATGCAAGCAATCCAATTTAATCAACCTGCTACTGAGTAGCTGACAGTTTCTTTTGCAGAATCATGCCATATTAGGGGCTCAGTGTTGGTCTGTAATTTTGAAGGATCAGGTATACTCGGTACTTTTTGTTGCCAGAAGGGCCATAGTGAGTGAAAGTCATGCTGCTTCTCCCATGTAATCCCCCTACCTGCTGCCAAGGCCACTTTCTTCATAGGGTCATTGAGTGATTAAGTAAGTGGCTGGAGAGGGATGTTGACTGAAGTCTTCCTAGGGTAATCTTCCACCAGATAATAAAATATTCCTCTGAGACGGTCATTATCTGGTGAACACTCATATGGGATAGAAGGATCTTCATACTTTGAGCCCATTCAGAGAGATTTCCCTATAGTTTTCTTACCAAGTCTCTAACCACCTACTTAAACTGTTAGTCACAGCTCATGTATTGGTTTAGATATGGGTATCTGGCCATCCTCTTTTCAGGGAAAGCAAACTCCTAGGTGCACTATTTGTAGTCAGCCTCCCGAAAGGAGATCCCTTCATCAGTGTGCTTTAAAGGAACCCTGGGATGGGGTTATAATGCTGCAGTTGTAGTCTTTCAGGTGATACCTGCATAGGATGAAGAACCATCTACAAACAAGGACAGAGATTTTTCTCCCTCAGTTTGAATATCATTGTACATATTTATTGGCAATTCAGGTTTTCTCCTTTAAGTTCGCTGTTCATATCCAGTGTCCATTTTTATTTGGGATCCACCTTTCTTTTTCTGCTTATGATTTTTAAGATGTTGACTCTCTTGCTGTCAGATTTTTTTTTTTTTTTTTTTTTTTTTTTTTTTTTTTTTTTTTTTTTTCCCCCTTTTATTAATTTTTTCAGCGTAACAGTATTCATTCTTTTTGCACAACACCCAGTGCTCCATGCAAAACGTGCCCTCCCCATCACCCACCACCTGTTCCCCCAACCTCCCACCCCTGACCCTTCAAAACCCTCAGGTTGTTTTTCAGAGTCCATAGTCTCTTATGGTTCGCCTCCCCTCCCCAATGTCCATAGCCCGCTCCCCCTCTCCCAATCCCACCTCCCCCCAGCAACCCCCAGTTTGTTTTGTGAGATTAAGAGTCATTTATGGTTTGTCTCCCTCCCAATCCCATCTTGTTTCATTTATTCTTCTCCTATCCCCCTCCCCCCCCATGTTGCTTCTCCATGTCCTCATATCAGGGAGATCATATGATAGTTGTCTTTCTCCGATTGACTTATTTCACTAAGCATGATACGCTCTAGTTCCATCCACGTCGTCGCAAATGGCAAGATTTCATTTCTTTTGATGGCTGCATAGTATTCCATTGTGTATATATACCACATCTTCTTGATCCATTCATCTGTTGATGGACATCTAGGTTCTACTGTCAGATTTTTTAATGAATAAAAGATTAATGTAAGTTTCTTTGCATTTAAGTAAGTTTTTTTCTTCAACAGCCATTACATTTTAGGGGTGGGTAGAAGGAGGGCTAATTATGTTTTATGTGGACAGGGAAGATTTCCTGTGAACATGTGCAGACCAAGCAGATTAGCAGTCTTCCAAACTGCAGAAGTAAATGGGACTTTATGCTGGGTGTGAATAGCTTTAGAGTATCTGACATCTGAGTGGATCTGACTTTTTTCTTTTTTCTTCAGTGTCATTGAAGGTGTAAGTTTTTTTGTTGTTGCTGTCCCCAGTACCATTTGTACATCCTTCCCCATAAAGACTGTCCACTGTTTTGAGAGAATAGTTGTTAGGTTTTATCCTATATTTAAGCTCTACCCTTGCAGCCAATTGTTATCACACTCTACACATGGTAAGTAGAAATGGGAAAAGGGACTCTACTGATTTAGCTGTGCTGAAACCAGATCTCCAATTAATTATGCTATGATTGCTCTTACTGTTCACATTTGTTGACTTTGAATGGGGAGCTTTTCTGTGACTCCCTTTGGAAGGGCCCATCTTAACCCTGGACAAACATCCTATATCTGAAGCTTGATATAATAGTTTGTAAGGACCTAAAAAGTTTTATTTGAATAAAGGTAGAACTAAAGCAAATCTAGGGAAAATTTACTCTGGATCAATTACATTTCTATATAGTTAAATAAGATATAAATATTTTATATGAACATAATAGCTTAGTCACTTACTTTTTGTATAACATTGGGCAAGTTAGGTAACCTTTAAGTTCCTCGGTTTGCCTTTTATAATGCTTATAGTGCTGTGAAATTAGTTGACATATGTAAAAAAAAAAAAAAACAATTAAAATCATCCCTAGCAGAGGCATGCTCTAAATTATTTTCTAATATTCTTCATTTCATACAAATATCTTCTGTTTTCACTATTTATATGGATGCAGTATCAACATTTAAAAAATAAGGTTTTGAGACTGAAGCTGGGAAGAAGGCTGACTGGGAGGATTCTGAGCTCACATCATCCCATGGACACACTGAGGCAATAACTTTATCTGCGCAACTAACTCCAAATACAACATGAAGACTGACAAAACAGATCTTCCACAGCTAACTATGGATAGGGAGCCACATCAAAAAGGGGAGGAGGGAAAGAGACATGGTCAGGAACAAATCCTCCAGTGCAACTAACCATAAATGGGAGGGACATCATAACCAGAGAGGAGTGAGGGATCAGATCCCAAACGAGGCACTCCTAGCCCCAAGGACCTACACTGGAAAGACAGTTCCCATGAAATTTTGCTTTGAAAATCAATGGGACTTAACTCCAGGAGTTCCAAAAATAAGCAGGACTTAAGTCTGATAACCTTAAAAACCAGCAGGCTTAACTCAAGAGAAGCTGAAGAGAGATAGGTAACTGAGTCCCTAGCCTTAGAGAACCAGCATACTAACTAACTTGGATTGAGACAGAACAGAAGCAGCAGTTTGAAAAGTGTTCAGTGAATATGTGTGGATATACTTAAACTGTGTACTGGAGAGGGAGAGATATGCAGATTTCTCTGAGAACAAAAGGAATGGTGGGTGCCATTTCTCTTCCCCTCCGCTGGCCCTGACAGCTGGAAGTTTGCAGGAGTCAACAATAACACTCTGAATCTACTTGGCTAGCACTGCATGCCCTATTCTGGCATTCCTGTGTGGACCCACCCAATCCAACTTGCCCATCTTGGCAGGCATTCCCTCAAGCAGTACCTGCCTTGCCACATTCAGCAGGCAGCCCTGGCTGAAACTACTACTACTACTCCAAAGTGACTCCCACCCTGGGGATGAGGTGGGGGAGATAACCCCACCCCACACATTAGGACATCTACAGTTCCTTTAGCCAGGTGTCTTAGCTGGTTGTGTAGGGAGAATGCCCTTCCCTTCAATGAACCTGCAGCTGTGGCAAGGGACTAACTGCAGGTACCCAGGCTGACTGCCAATCCACCCACCAATAAGCCCAGGGCTACTGTAGACAGGAATCTCAACAGTGTGGATAGAAAAGCGTGCCCAGTGTACCCACAGCAGGTAAAACAGGTCTTTAGAGCCAGCTGGGCTGAAAACAATCATGCCTGAGACACAAGAGAAGGGCACATGCAGCCCTGGGCACAGGAGGGAAATTGCTCTATAGGGCACCACAGGTCCCCTTCTACAAAAAGCCAATACTTTCAAGACCAGATATAGCTGAACTCCCTAAATGTATAGAGACAAAGAGGGAGAGTTAGACAAAATGAGGAGACAAAGGAATTTGTCAGAAATTAAAGTACAAGATAAAAATTGCAGTAAAAGAGCTAAATGAAATTCAGAGAGGTAAAATAACTGATAAAGAACTCAAAGTGATGGTCGTAAGGATACTCCCTCGACTTGAGAAAAGTGGATGCATTTAGTGAGAACTTCAAAAAGAGAAAATATAAAAAAGAACTAGTTAGAGATGAAGACTTCAATAACTAAAATAAAACTTACAGTAGAGGTGACCAATAGATTAAGGATGCAGAAGAATGGATAAGTAATCTGGAAGACAGAGTAATGGAAAACAACCAAGTTGAACAGCAAAAAGAAAAAAAGAATGAAAAATGAGAATAGGTGAAAGGAACTCTGTGATACCATCAAATGTAATAACATTTGCATGTATAAGGATCCCAGAAAGAGAAGAAAGGGAGAAGGGGAGAGAAAATTATTTGAAAAAGTAATTGTAGAAAGATTCCCTAATCTGAAGAAGGAGACAGACATCCAGTTTCAATAAGCTTAGAGAGCTCCTAACAAGATAAACAGAAGGAGATATATACCAAAACACATAATTGGTAAAAAGGATAAAGAGGTAATTTTAAAATTAGCAATAGAAAACAGTTATGTACAAAAAAATTGTAAGGATTTCAGCTTATTTTTCAGCAAAAAAATTTGCAGGCCAGAAGGGAGTGTCATGATATATTAAAGTGTCCAGTGAAGGGGGGGAAATTGGAGGGGGAGAGAAAATATGGGAGACTGTGGGATCTGAGAAACAAACAGAGGATTTTAGAAGGGGGAGGGTGGAGGGATGGGTGAGACTGGTGGTGGGTATTAAGGAGGGCACATATTGCTTGCAGCACTGAGTGTTACATGTAAACAATGAGTCTTGGAACACTACATCAAAAACTAATGATGTATTGTATGGTGACTAACATAACACAATTTAAAAAATGGAAAAAAAAATAAAGTGTCATGATATATTTAAAGTTGAGAGAAAAAAAATCTACAATCAAGAACACCCTATGCATCAAGAGTCATTCAGAATGAAAGAGACAGAGTTTCTTAGACAAAGTTGAAAGTGTTCATCACAGTCAACAGGCTTAGAAGAATCATTAGAGAGAATTCTACAGAGGAAACAAAGAGCCATAACTAGGAGAAAATTATGAAAGAAAAATACTTTATGGGTATGTAAAGCAAATGTGTAGTAAAGCTAGTAGATTAATCACTCAGAAAGCCAGCATGGAGGTTAAAACAGTAAAGTAGTAAAATCAGTTATAGCTACAAAAACTAGCCAAGGGATGCACAAAATGAAAAGATGTAAAATATGACACCATATAAATAACACATGGAGAGGGGAGTAAAAATTTAGTGCTTTTGGGGCACCTGGATGGCTCAGTGGGTTAAGCCTCTGCCTTCAGCTCAGGTCATGATCTTAGGGTCCTGGGATCGAGCCCTGCATCAGGCTCTCTGCTCGGCAGGGAGCCTGCTTCCTTCCCCCACCCTTCCTGCCTTTCTGCCTACTTGTGATCTCTGTCTGTCAAATAAATAAAATCTTTAAAGAAAAAAAATTAGTGCTTTTAAAATGTATATGAATTTAAGCAACTTAATATAGACTGCTACACATTTAAGATGCTATATATGAACCCAATGGTAACCACAAATCAAAAACATGCAATATAAGCACAATAAATGAAAAGAGAGGAATCCAAACATAACACTGAAGAAACCCATCATACCACAAGGAAAGAGAGCAAGAGAAGAAGGAACAGAGAAGAACTAAAAATAACCAGAAAACAATGTCAATATGTATATACCGATCCATAAGTACTTTAACTATAAATGGACTAAATATTCCATTCAAAAAACAAAGGGTGATTGAACAGATTTTTTTTAAAAAAAGAAAAACAAGACCATCTATATGTTGCCGACAAGAGACTCACTTCAGATCTAAAGACAACAACAGACTAAATGTGAAGAGATAGAAAAATATATCCCATGTCAATGGAAGTGGGAAGAATTAAGCCAGGGTAGCCATACTTATATCAGACAAAATAGACTTGAAAACAAAGACTGCCATGAGAGGCAAAGAAGGGCACTGCATAATGATAAAGGGATTAATCCAACAAGATAATATAACAACTCTAAGTACCTAGGACTCAAATAGGAGCACCTAAATATATAAAGCAAATATTAACATGCCCAAAGAGAGAAATTGACAATAATACAATAGCAGTAATCGACTTCAACATCAGTGGATAGTCATCCAGACAGAAAATCTAGTAAGGAAACAATAGCTTTGAATGACACACTAGACCAGAAGGACCTAACAAATATGTAGAGAACATTCCATTCTCAAACAGCAGGATACACATTCTTTTCCAATGCACATGGAAAATTCTCTAGAAGAGGTCACATGTTAGGCACACCACAGGTCTCAATAAATTTAAGAAGACTGAAGTCATACCATGCATCTTTTCTGACCACAACAATATTAAACTGGAAATTACTAGAAAAAAACAGGAAAGAATACAAACACATGGAGGCTAAACAATATGCTACTAAACAAGCAATAAGCCAAAGAAGAAATCAAAGAAGAAATTTAAAAATACACAGAAACAAGTGATACAAACACTACAAAATCTTTGGGACACAGCAAAAGCAGTTCTACAAGAGAGTATTATAGTGATAAAGACCTACTTCAAAAAAACAAGAAAAATCTCCCAATCCCCAAAAAATCTAACTGCACATAAAAATCTAACTGTACACATATCTGTACATATAAAGGAATTAGAAAAATAGCAAACCCTGAAGTTACTAGAAGGAAATAATAAAGATCAGAGCAGAAGTAAATGAAAAGGAGATTAGTAAAATGATAGAAAAGATCAATGAAGCTAAGAACTGGGTCTTTGAAAAAATAAACAAAATTGATAAACTTTTAGCCAGACTCATCAAGAAAAAAGACGGGATTAAAATAAATAAAATCAGAAATGAGGAGGGAGAAATTAACAATTGACATCACAGAAATATAAAGGATTATAATAATACAAAAATTATATGCCAACAAATTAACCTAGAAGTGGATAAATTTCTATAAATATACTACTATATATTCTATATATATACTATATATATATAGATACCATATACATATATATAGTATATATATAAATTTGCTGGTAAATGTTACCTTTCAAATTTTCTTTTTCCTCCTGATTCAGTTTTGGAATATATAGTATATTTATTTATATATAGTATCTATATATACTATATACACATATATAGTATATCTATATATAGTATATAGTATATCTATATCTATACTATATACATATATAGTATATATACATATATATACTATATATACATATATATACTATATATACACATATATATAAATTTGAAAGGTAACATTTACCAGCAAATTTATTAGCTACTAGTAACAATTTGAATTGGCAATCAAAAATCTCTAATTAAAAAAAGTCCAGAACCAGATAGCTTCAGAGATGAATTCTATCAAATAGTCAAAGAAGAGTTACTTATTTTTAAAAACTATTCCAAAAAAATAGAAAAGGGAGGAAAACCTCCAAATTCATTTTATAACACCAGCTTTACCCTGATACCAATACCAAAGACACTACAAAAAGGAGGAGGGGGGGTGGGAAAGGGGGAGGAGGAGGAGAAGGAAGAAGAAGAAGAAAAAAAAGAAGGAGGAGGAGGAGGAGGAGGAGGGGAAGGAGAAGGAGAAGAAGAAGGGGAGTGGGATGGGGAGGGGGAGGGGGAAGAAGGAGGCAGCGACAACGACAACTAGAGGCCAATTTCCCTGATGAATAAAGAAGCAAAAATCCTTGGTAAAATATTAGTAAACTGAATGCATCATTCATAAGAAGAGTCATCCACCACAATCAAGTGGGATTTATTTCAGGGTCGCCAGGGTGTTTCAATATTCCCCAATCAATGTGATACATCACATTAACAAGAGGAAGAATAAAAACTATATGACTATCTCAACAGATGCAGAAAAAGCATTCCACAAAATACAACATCCATTCCTGATAAAAACTCTCAACAAAATTAGTTTCGAGAGAACATACCTCAACATCATATGGGCTTACGTGAAAAACCCACAGCTAATATAATAATCAAAAGTGGAAAAACTGAAAGCCTTTCCCTTTCAGATAAAAAATGAGACAAGGTACCCAGTCTCACCACTTTTAGTACTGGAAGTCCTAGCCACCGAAATCAGACAATAAAAGGAAATAAAAACAATCCAAATTAGTAAAAAAAAGAAGTAAAACTGTCACAATGCAAATGACATGATTCTATATGTAGAACCCTAAAAATTCCACCAAATTTTATTAAAATATTAATATAAATTATTAAAATATTCACTATTATTCACCTATTAAAATTAAATTTTATTAAAATTAAATTAAAATTAAAATAAGTGAATAAATATGTAATATATAAAATTATATATAAATATATAATATCTAAAATTATTATGAATATAATTGTGTTATTAATGAACAAATCCAGTAAACTTGTAAGATACAAAATTAATATACAGAAATCTGTTGCATTTCTACACAATAATAGAAACAGAATAATTAAGAAAACAATCCCATTTACAATTATACCAAAAGGAATAAAATACCTAGGAATAAATTTAAGCAAGGAGTTGATCTTGATGACAAAAATTGAAGACAATACAAACAAATGAAAATATAGTCCATGCTCATGTACCAGAACAATTAATAGTATTAAAATATCTCTACTACTCAAAGCAATCTATAGATTCAATGCAATCCCTATTGCAACACCAATAGCATTTTTCACAGCTCTAGAACAAAAATCCTAAAATATGTATAGAACTCTAAGACCTCAACAGCCAAAGCTATCTTGAGAAAGAAAAACCAAGCTACAGGTATCATGGTCCTGAGTTTCAAGATATACTACAAAAGTACAGTAATCAAAACAGATTGGTACTGGCAGAAAAAGAGACACATAGATAAATAGAACAAGACAGCCCAGAAATAAACCCACGCTTATATGGGTGGGTTTATTTATATATAATAATCTATAATAATATATAATCTATGACAAAGAAGGCAAGAGTATATACAATGGGAAAATACAGTCTCCAATAAGGGATGTTGAAAAAACTGGACAACTATATGAAATGGAATGAAATTGGACCTCTTTCTTACAGTATACACAAAATTTAAAATGGATTAAAGACCTAATGTGAGACCTGAAATCATAAAACTCCTAGAAGAAAAGATAAGCAGTAATCTCTTGGACATCAGCCTTGCCAACATATTTATGTATTATGTCTCCTCAGGCAAAGGAAACAAAAGCAAAAATAAACTATTGGGAATACACTGTAAAAAAAAGGTTTTACAAAGCAAAGGAATCCAATAGGATGAAATAATCATCTACTGAATGGAAGGAGATATTTACAAGTGATTTATTTGATCAGGGATTAATATCCAAAATACATAAAGAAGTATACGACTCAATAATGAAAAACCAAAGAATCCAATTCAAAAATGGGCAGAGGACTGGAATAGATGTTCTTCCAAAGAAGACCTTATACAGATGGCCAACAGGTACATAAAAAGATGCTCAACATCACTAATCATCAGGGAAATGTAAATCAAAACCACTGTGAGATAGCACCTCACCAATCAGAATGGCTAGTAACAAAAAGGCCAGAAATAACAGGAATTGGCAAGGGTATGGAGAAAAGGGGCCATTTGTACACTGACGGTGGGAAACAAATTGCATCAACCCCAGTGGAAAACAGTGTAGAGGGTCATCAAAAAAATTAAAAATAGACTTATGACTATGGACTCTGAAAAACAACCTGAGGGTTTTGAAGGGTCAGGGGTGGGAGGTTGGGGGAACAGGTGGTGGGTAATGGGGAGGGCACGTTTTGCATGGAGCACTGGGTGTTGTGCAAAAAGAATGAATACTGTTACGCTGAAAAAATAAATAAAATGGAAAAAAAAAATTAAAAATAGAAATATAATATCATCCAGGAATTCCATTAATGAGTATTTACTCAAAGAAAATGAAAACAGTAATTCAAATAGATATATGTACCCTTATCTTTACTATAGCATTATTTACAATAACTCAAAACTGGAAGCAATCCAAATGTCCATCAAAAGACAAATGGATGGGGGATCGGCATTAAGGAAGACAATTGTTTTTTATAACACCCAGTACTCGTCATAAATGATGATCACCAGATTCTACTCCTGAAACTAAGACTACACAATATGTTAACTAACTTGAATTTAAATAAAATCTTGGAGAAAAAAACTAAAGTCTCAGAAAGTCTTCAGTTTTTAGTTTTACTTGAAGCATCAGTATTTTTTTCAAAGGGTGGTTTAACTTCAGGATACCTAAGGCTCTACATTGTTTGAGGACAGCCTACTTAGTTATTCATTACTTAAAGAAAAAAAAAGAAACAAAAAAACGCCACGATAAATGAATAAAGGTGTGTAATATATATAAAATAGAATATTACTCAGCCATAAGAAATAATGATATACTGCAAATTGCAACAACATGGATTGACCTAGAGGGTATTACACTAAGTGAAATAAGTCACACAGGGAATAAAATACCATAAAATTTCACTTATATGTGGAATCTAAAACAACAAGTGAACAAACAAACAGAACAGCCTCTTAAATACAGAGAACAAACTGGTAGATGCTAGAGGAGAGGTGTGAGGATGGGACGGATGAAATAGGTGAAGGGGATTCAGAGTTACAAACTTCTAGTTATAAAATAGATCATAGAGATGAAAAGTAGAGCATAAAGAATATAGTTGGTAATATTGTAATGACATGGTATGGAGACAGTGACTGTTTAGCATGGAAAACACTGAATAATGTATAGAATTATCAAATCACTATGTTTTATACCTGAAACTAAAATAACATTGCATGTCAAATATACCTCAATAAAAGTAAAACATGTTCTTTACTTTGAAATAACCTTGACCTTACAGAAAAACTACAAATACAGTAAAGACCATTTTTCCTCTGAAGCATTTTAGAATTATTTGCCACCCTGTGTCCCCAATACTTTAGCATGCATTCACTGCTAACAAGTACATTCTCTGGTGTAACCACAGTACTATGACCAATATTAAAGCATTAACCTTGACACTTTCCTTATAATCCTCAGCCTCTAATCATGTTTCACCAATTATTGTCTCAGTAATTTTATTTAAAGTATAAGGGTGTGATTCAAGATTATGCATTGCCTTTAGCGATATTGTGTCCTTCAGACTGGACCATTTCCTCAGCCATTCCTTGGCTTTGATGACCTTAACACTTTTAGAGATTACAGAAACATTATATTGTCAAATGTCACTCAGTTTGATTTTATCTAATGTTTCTTCATGATTAGATTCAGGTTATACATCATTGACAAAAAAGCACAAAAGCAACACTCTGTGCTCACTACATCTTATAATGCAATGCACAAATTTTTGTTTGTCCCTTTACTGCTAATGTTCCTTTTGATCCCTTGATTAAAATAGCTGCCAGGATCTCCATTTTCAAGTTACTTTTTAAAACTTTGTATTAAGGATTTGCCTCATAAAGCTAGATAATTATGTTTCCTCAAATGTTTTAATTTATTCATTCATCATAAGAGACTATGGTTTCCTATTTTATTCAATAGCTATGATCCACGCTGTCATTTTTATTTAGTGTTCATATTGTCCAAGATTTGCCTACTGGGAGCTCCCTGAAGCTTGCTCCTGTGTGTTTTTTGGCATGATCTCACTACTCTTTGAACACTTCATTGCTTTCCAGCACAACAAAATGTTTCAGACATGTCTATACATTTCCGGCCTTAGCCCTAGAATCAGACATTTCTTTTAGGAACCCTGGTTCCATTAACTGGATAATGATATTTAAAACCAGTATCTGTTACTACTTATGCTCAATACCTTGGGGAATTTTCACTGGCACCAGGCCTAAGTGGAGAGAGCAAAGGAATAGATCTGTATTTCTTTATATATTTTTGTATATTAAAACCCAATAGTTCAAGGTGGAAGCAAGATGGTGGAGGAGTAGCACACTGAAATGACATCAGTCCCAGGAGTTCAGCTAGATAGTTATCAAACCATTCTGAGCACCTACAAACTCAAAAGAAGATAGAAAAGAACAACAACAATTCTAGGAACAGAAAATTGAGCACTTTCTGGAAGGTAGGATGTGCGGAGAAGTGAATCCAAAGCAACAGGAAGATAGACTGCAGGGGGAGGGGCTGGCTTCTGGCAAGTTGTGGAGCAGCAGAGCACAAAATCAGAACTTTCTGCTCCACTGAGGGAACATCACTCCAGAGGCTAAGCAGGAGTGGTGCCCTCATGGTGACAGTGTAGTCTCAGGACCCACAGGGGTCACAGAAAGACCGGGGTATCTGAGTTGGCAGCACTGCCAGGTATTGGAGCAGGGAAGCTGGCTGCAGAGATGGAGCCGAAGAGTGAGCTCCTAGCTCAGGATTTCCTTAAACAGTGATCCAAGGCACAGTTGGACCACTGCTTTTTGAGCAGGGACCACACAAGTGGCAGATCCAGAGAGAGACCCCCTCCTTCCTCCTCCAAGAGGAGTGACTCTGGAGCATGCAGCAGGAATCTCCTGGGTTTGGAGACTCCAAACAGGACTGTGCACCAGAGATAGAAATTCTTGATCAAAGGCTGGGTGAGCATGGAGTGCAGCCAGAGACAAGGGAGACAGTGGGGATTGACTGTTTTTCTCTGAGGGCGCACTGAGGAGTGGGGACTGAGCTCTTGGCTCCTACGGAGCTGGAGATTGGGAGGCCAAGATTTTCATTCCCATCCTACAAAGCTCTACAGAAAGCATTCAGGGAACAAAACCAACCAAGAGCGAACAGAGCAGATTACTTAGCTTGGCCCCTGGCAAGGGCGGTGTAATTCCACCTCAGGCAAAGACATTTGAGAATCACTACAACAGGCCCCTCCCCCAGAAGGTTGGCAAGAACATCCAGCCAAGACCAAGTTCACCAATCAACAGAACTATGGAACTCCAGAGAAAGGGGAAAGCAACATACAGAATTCATGGCTTTTTCCCATGATCCTTTAGTCTTACAAGGTTAAATTTTTAAAATTTTATTATTTTTCTTATTCTATTTTTTTAACTTTTCCTCTTTCCTCTTTTAATACTTTTAATTATTTTATATCAACAATACATTTTTTTAAAAAATATTTTTAAAATATTTTTATTTTAAATATTTAATTATTATTATTTTATTATTTAATTATTATTTTATTTAAAATATTATTTTAAATATTTAAAAATTTTTTTAAATATTTAACCCACTGGGTGGCTCAGTGGGTTAAGCCTCTGCCTTTGGCTCAGGTCATGATCTCATGATCTCTGGGATCGAGCCCCGCATCAGGCTCTCTGCTCTGCAGGGAGCCTGCTTCCCCTCTCTATCTGCCTGCTTCTCTGCCTGCTTGTGATCTCTCTCTGTGTGTCAAATAAATAAAATCTTTAAAAAATATATTTTAGAATTTTCCTTGTTATAGTCATATTTTATCACTTCATTGTACTTAACCTTATTTTTTGTACACATAGGTTTTTTTTCTTTAAAATTTTGGGATACAATTTCTTCTAATAGATCAAAATATACCCTAAATCTAGCACATGGCTTTGTTCTAGTCTCCATTCTGATCACATTCTCTCTCTCTCTCTGTTTCTTTCCAACCAATTTATCTTATCAATTCCTTTTTTAGAAACTTTTAAAAATTTTCACCTTTACAGTCTTATTCCATCCCTTCATCATGTTTACCCTTATTTGTGTATATATGTTTTTCTTTTTTTTTAATTTTGGAAGGTGGTTTTTTTCTATGAGACTGGAATACAGCCAAAGTTAAGTGGGTGGCTCTGTTCTATTCATCAGTCTAATATACACATTTTTAAATTTTTTGATTTTTTAATTTTTATTTACCACCCTCTCCTCTCTCCCCCTGGTTTTGGGTCTCTTCTGATTTGGTTAACGTATATTTTTCTGGGCTCTATGCCACTCTTTTAGTATTTTATCCTCTCTCTCTTTTTTTTAAAGATTTTATTTATTTATTTGACAGACAGAGATCACAAGTAGGCAGAGAGGCAGGCAGAGAGAGAGGGGGAAGCAGGTTCCCCACTAAGCAGAGAGCCTGATGCGGGGCTCAATTCCAGAAACCTGAGACCATGACCCAAGCTGAAGGCAGAGGCTTCAACCCACTGAGCCACCCAGGCACCTCAGTATTTTATTCTCTCAGTCATATATTCTTATTTGGATAAAATTGCAAGGCGGAAAAACTCACGACAAAGAAAAGAACAAGAGGCAGTACCAATGGCTAAGGACCTAATCAATACGAACATTGGTAATATGTCAGAACTAGAGCTCAGAATGATGATTATCAAGGTGCTAGATGGGCTCAAGAAAAAAAAAAGCATGGAAAACTGAGGTCGAAGAGGTTGCTGCCTGCATTCTCCTCAAGGATTTTGATGGATTCCTTTCTCACATTGAGGTCCTTCATCCATTTGGAGTCTATTTTCGTGTGTGGTGTAAGGAAGTGGTCCAATTTCATTTTTCTGCATGTGGCTGTCCAATTTTCCCAGCACCATTTATTGAAGAGGCTGTCTTTTTTCCATTGGACATTCTTTCCTGTTTTGTCGAAGATTAGTTGACCATAGAGTTGAGGGTCGATTTCTGGGCTCTCTATTCTGTTCCACTGATCTATGTGTCCGTTTTTGTATATGTTTTGAATATGTATGAAGAAAACTATTGAGTATTCATGAAAGAAATTGAGGAAGACACAAAGAAATGGAAAAGTGTCCCAACTCATGGATTGGAAGAACTAATGTTAAAATGTCTATGCTATCTAGAGCAACATACACATATAAGGCAATCCCTATCAAAATACCATCAACTTTTTTCAAAGAAATGGTACAAATAATCCTAAAATTTATATAGAACCTGAAAAGACCCTGACTACCCAGAGAAATGTTGAAAAAGATACCTGAAGTTGGTGGCATCACAATTCCAGACTTCAAGCTCTATTACAAAGCTGTCATCATCAAGACAGTATGGTACTGGCACAAAAACAGACACATGGATCAATGAAACAGAATAGAGAGCCCAGAAATAGACCCTCAACTCTATGGTCAACTAATCATTGACAAAGCAGAAAAGAATGTCCAATGGAAAAAAGACAGTCTCTTCAACAAATGGTGCTGGGAAAATTGGGCAGCCTCATGCAGAAGAATGAAATGGGACCATTTCCTTATACCACACACAAAAATAGACTCAAAATGGATAAAAGACTGCAATGTGAGACAAGAATCCATCCAAATCCTTGAGGAGAACACAGGCCTTCTTCGTCCTCAGCCATAGCAAATCTCCCTAGGAACATCACCAAAGGTAAGGGAACCAAGGGCAAAAATGAACTATTGGGACTTCATCAAGATCAAAAGCTTTTGCACAACAAAGGAAACAGTTAACAAAACCAAAAGACAGCTGACAGAATGGAAGAAGATATTTGCAAATGACATATCGATAAAAGGCTAGTATCCAAAATCTAGAAAGAATTTATAAAACTCAACACCCAAAGAACAAATAATCCAACCAAGAAATGGGCAGAAGACATGAACAGACATTTCTGCAAAGAAGACATCCAGATGGCCAACAGACACATGAAAAAGTGCTCCACATCACTCAGCATCAGGGAAATACAAATCAAAACCACAATGAGATATCACCTCACACCAGTCAGAATGGCTAAAATTAACAAGTCAGGAAATGATAGATGCTTGCAAGAATTCGGAGAAAGGGGAACCCTCCTACACTGTTGGTGGGAATGCAAGCTGCTGCAGCCACTCTGGAAAACAGCATGGAGCTTCCTCAAAAAGTTGAAAAGAGAGCTAACTTACAACCTAGCACTGGCACTCCTGGGTATTTACCCTAACGATACAGATGTAGTGATCTGAAGGAGCATGTGTACCCAAATATTTAAAGCAGCAATGTCCACAAAACCAAACTACGAAGGAGCCTGTATGTCCATCAACAGAGGAATAGATAAAGAGATGTGATATATATGCACAATGGAATACTATGCAGCCATCAAAAAAAGAAATCTTGCCATTTGCAATGAAGTGGATGAAACTAGAGGGTATTATGCTAAGCGAAATAAGTCAGAGAAAGACAATTATCATATGATCTCTCTGATATGAGGAATTTGAGAGGCAGGGCAGGGTATCGCCATGGTAAGGGAGGGAATAATGAAACAGGCTGGGATAAGGGAGAGAGACAAACCATAAGAGTCTCTTAAACTCAGGAAGCAAACTGAGGGTTGTTGGGGAGTGGTGGGATCAAGTGGCTGGGTTATAGACTTCGGGGACTGTATGTGCTATGGTGAGTGCTCTGAATTATATAAGACTGATGATTCATAAACCTCTACCCCTGAAACAAATAATACATTATATGTTAACTTAAAAAAAAGAAAAAAGAAAAGTTTTCTATGAAGTCATCTTTTCTGTAAAAATGGAAATATAGACACTGGTAAGCTTCAATACTGCCAGAAAGAATATTATTTCTCTCACTTTAATGGAAATCAACTATTTTATAACATAGTATATCCTAATGATTGGGCTCTTAATTTTCATTTTTATTTTACCTTAAATTTAATTATTTGATTTTGTAATTTATACGAAATGAGGTTTTTTGCTATTATTGTGAAATAAATAATATACCTCTCTAAAACATCTTTACTGAGCAAGAAATACTTTTTTTTTTTAAACATTCACATGGAGAGACTGTATGTATTAGCCCAAGACAACCAGTTGGTTGAAGTTAGGAAAAGAAAATTCCCTGATATAACCAAGGCAAGACTAGAGGGACTGAACTTCTATTTCTGTCTGGCTGAAATGGTTCTTATACTAATCCCCACTGAAGAGCATTGATGTCATTCACTAGTTTACTCTATGATTACTACATATCTTACTTCTTTGAAACTATTAATACAACAGTTTCTAAGACAGTCATTTTGTTTCTCTATAGTGTCTTTATTTCTATGATTATTCTCACTTAAAAAATTAGTTTTTCTGGAATCAATTACATAAAACAACATTCTAATTAACTTCTGCCACTGCTTAAATACTTTTAACAGAGGGAGGCTCTGTGTTGTATGTGTTATGTGTTTCCTTTTTTTTTTTTAAGTTATATTTTAACAACTTGTTTCCTGAGGTATTAGGCCATTTTTTCTTCAGGTGCTTTTGAAAATCATGTTGGACATTTTAATGTCAGCCTTCACAGAAAGAAAGAAAGAAAGAAAGAAAGAAAGAAAGAAAGAAAGAAAGAAAGAAAGAAAGAAAGAAGAAAACATAATTGTGTATAGCCTTTCTTAAGCTCACTAAGAAAAATGTAGAAAATGAGAAAGAGCTTTAAAAAAAAACCTTAATAAGTGGAATACAGATTTATCACATGGAGAACCTGCTTCTCTGGAATACAGCGATATATGTCCATTGGTCAGTCTCACTCACATGAGGCAAACTCCATTACTTGCTGTGAGCAAGAAAAAGGTTACCTAACCCAAGTGGAAAGTATTAGCTTTTTTGTTCAGCGATGAAAAAATTGCTTTGGCACTTAGGTCAGCATCATGATGTAAATCTTAATGAAAGTTTCTGAGATGTGAGAGTAAATCAAGCTGTTTGGCCACCTTGATGCTCTCTTAATCTGCCTTTTTCTTGCTTTACTTCCTTCAGTCAGGTTTAAAGAGCACTGATCTCAATGCAGACCCATTTGCAAAGTAATTGTCACTCCACCCAGCCATCTTGGCCCTTTTGGAATCCAAGGCTGAGGATACTGGAGACTTATGCACCAGTTCTCTTTCTTTGTGGAATAAAAGTAAAAAATTAAACTTTCCTTCCATTTCATTAGAGTTTTTTTGTTGTTGTTGTTGTTTTGTTTGTTTGTTTTTTTACAAACTATCTTTTATTTGGGATCCTATGTCTCTAGTTGACAATGAATAACTGAATGAGATTTTTATTATGAAATAAAAATTATCTGGATTATGTTAATGGATTAGTAAGGGGCACAAAACTAACAGATTGACCAATTCCTATGATCTTTATAGGCATGGTGATTGAAATAGACTTTACTTTTTATTAGAAAAAATGAATTATTCATTAACATAATAAAACATTCAGATCATCCAGATGAAATTCAAGTAAGCTTGGGAAAAGAATCAATGCAATTATTTGGAGTCATTTATTCATTCATACAACCAATCATATGGTCAATAGCTACTTACTAAATGCCCATTAAGTTAGTATAAATATGTTAAGTCCTCTTCTTGGTATGGGACACTGTGATGAAGAACACATACAAGGTCTTTACTCTCATGGAAATTTTGTGACAGTGGGGAGTGAGAAATAGATCATCTTAGATAGTGGCAAATATGAAAACCATAAAACAGTTTATATGAAGGGATGGCTTATAAGGAGAAATTCAAAAATTTAATTGGATGGTCTGGGAAAACCTTGCTTAGGATGTGACATTTGTGTTTAAGGCATATATGATAAGAAAAATAACATATCTCAGGGCAGAGAATTTGAGGCAGGGAGTACAGCAAGTACAAACATTTTATATCAAGTATGAACTTGGTGGAAGGCCAATGGGACTGGAGCCCAACAGACAAAAGGGAAAGTTCTAGGAAATAAAGTTGGATAGGTGGGTGTTATTTAGGGCTATCTAGGCTCTATGAATAAGGGTGTGATTTTTTTCCCCAAGAACAATGAGAAGCTAATGCATGAATTTAAGCAGGGATGTGATATGGCCTGCTTCATATTTTAAAGATAATTTTGGGTGATTCTAAGAGTAAAAGAACATGAAACCAGAAAGCAAGAGGCAAATGGGGTAACCTAAGCAATAGATAATAATGGCTATCTAACAGTGAAGATGAAGAAGCTGAACTGTTTGGAATCTACTGTGAATTGAGTCAACAGGAGATGGTGAAAGATTGGATATGAAAGATGAAAAAAAAGGGAAATAAAACTTGATGACTTGAGTAACTGGGTAGATTTGACATCATGAGTTGATTTGGGAGAGTCTGAGAAAGACGATTTTTCTGAAGAAATTCTAGAATTTTGTTAAATGTGAGAAGTCAATTGTGTTTCAGATGAAGGAATTAAGCAGGTAAATGGATATACAAATTCAGAGATTGGGGGAAAGTTAGAACCAGAGATACTGGCATCATCTACATACTTCTCATGTCTTGATTCTTACTTGTGAACAATTTATTGGCAATATCAGGAAAGCTGGAGAGGAAAGGGGAGGGAGAACAAATACAGGGAGATGTCTTACAGAGCCAACAAGCTGTTTGTTTGATCACATGAGATGTCTACTGTGGGGATGCCTGAAACCACCATATCTGTTAATATTCTTTCCAGAGGAGAGGAAAGGAGAAAAATTCTCTACTGGTTCATTTTCATTCCATGTTTCTCTTGGTCAAGGTCCACTCCATGAGGCATTAACTTCCTTCCACAAGGTGTTAACTCACATGCCAAGTGGCCACTAAGGAAGCCAAAACCCCAATAGTCTCATTAAACCAGTGATCGGAAGTAGGTGAGCCCCATGTGAAGCTACTTCGCCTGTAGTGAAAGAAGCAGCACTGGCAGTGACCTGACTTTATAATCAAGGTATCAGTGCAAACTATTCCTGAGGCTGTTCTAGCCAGAAAGCAAAGTAAGTGGCCAAGTGGGAGTATATAGTGCTGCATAGACCAATTCAGGTGCAGATGGTACTGGACTGGCAATGGACCAGGTAGGATCTTAAGTAGGGAGAAGGTTGTATACACAGAGGAAAGAAGGCATTTAAGTCCTAGAGTAATCAACATTAAGAGCCACGAAGAGAATTTAGAGACAAAACAAATTTGTGGAGGATCAGTTAATGGGGTAGAAGAAAACATGGAGAATGTGATGGTATGAAAGTCAGAGAGTTATATATATGTAGGAAAGAGGAGTTGACTATGTAGAAGGTAGCTAAAGAACTCCAAAGCAGTTTATGTTGTCACTGTGGTACGATCAACAAAACAATGGTAACAGATGCTCAAATGGAGTGGGTTAATAAAAGAACAATGTATTATGAAGAGTAGCAACAACTATTGACAATTCTTTTAGAACTCTTGTGAAGGCAAGCAGAAAATAATAAGGTATCAAAAGAGGGATGGGAGGGAAAAGAAGAATATTTTTGTTAAAGATGAAGAAACTAAAAAAATGTTTATATGCAGATGGTAGAAGTTGATGATCATGAAAAGGATCACATAGCTAGTGAGTGAGAGAGGAGAGGGAGTCCAGAGCACAAAGGAAAGTCCACACCCTGAGTAGGATATGGCTCACCACTTCTATCAATTTCATTAGGAAGGAAGGTAGATAATACTGGTCCAGATACTAAGAAGTTGGTAGAAATGGTGGTGGGAAGATAAACTAGTTCCCATACGATGCATCCTATTTTCTTAGTGCAATGTGAAGAAAATACACTCAGAGATAAAAAGCAGAGTAAAGGGTTTGGATATCTGAAGGGAGAAGAAAGGCATGCAAGTTGTTTTAGAGAATAGGGGAGTAAATATACAATAGATCTTTAATGCCTATTTGAAGTATGTGGTCATAAATTTATAGTAAGGCCAATCACTATTTTTTTTGTGCTAATTAACTATGCTGATACTTGTGAGAAGCAGACATATAGTAGAGTTAATATGGAGTTCCATTTTACCTTGTAAGTACAACAGAGAGTTTGGCAAGAGAATTAAAGATGTTCTAAATGAGTGGTAGATTATAAACCTGAAATGGATAAGGAAGGAAATTCAGATATCAGGAAATGGAAGTTGTAGGGTAAATGGATTGAAAAATCTTAAGTAACATCTGGGAAAACATTTCTGACATATTAATGCATCAGAATTTGGCTAGAAAAATAGTAAGTACTGGTGTTTAATGTAAGCATTTTAAAAGCAGGAAATCTTATCTTGAATCTTAATTGTATGCCACACCTATAGAATTAAGGAGAGGAATTAGATTACTGTCTAATTTTTAAATTTTAGAAAATCATCACATGTGAATTTTTTTAGCAATACACATTAATTTTTAAGATACCAGCTAAATTCTCATTTAAATCCTCATTTAATTTTTTTAAAAGATTTTACTTATTTATTGGGAGAGAGAGACCACAAGCTGGGAGGAGGGACAGAAGGAGAGAGAGAGAAGCAGACTTCCTGCTGAGCAGGGAGCCCAACAAAAGGCTTGATCCCAGAAACCCAAGATCATGACCTGAGCCAAAGGCAGATGTTTGACTGAGCCACCCAGGTACCCCTAAATCTTCACTTTAAAGTTATTACTCTTTTCAAAAATACATCTACCAAAATGTGACTAGAACAGCATAAAAGCATATACTCCATAATAAAATATGTTTCTGAAAAGTGAAACAAAACAAATGAAAAAATCATGCTATGCAATAATATAGTTTCTTGTGGCTTTCAAGTCAATAATATTGATCCCTTCTTAGTAGACCCCTTACACTACAGATCTGATTAGCCCTTTCGAAGACTTTCCTCCAGTTATTCTTCAAATTTCTCTGATTAATCAGGGTTTTAACTGAAGATTTGTTGGGCTGTAGGTGAGGTGGTGGTTCTGGGAGTAGGAGAAGCATTTTTGAACCATGTAGAGAGTTTCAGTGCAGAAATGTCAGTGTTTATGCTCTATGGCTCCCACACCTCTAACATCTTTCCCTGCAACCCTTATCTCTGATCAGCCGTCCCACACAATCAACATGTCTGTAGATTAAAAAAAAAACATGCTTTACTCTTGTCTAGAAAATCCTAGTGACTGATAATTTGGTTTTGACAGGATGACAAATTAAGTATGTATGCAGAAGATAAAGGAATCTTAGACATTGAGAAAAAGAATGTTTCAGGTTGAAAGATGGAAGAAATGGCAAGATGGAAGAAAACAGGAACAAGTAAGCATTGCTAACTTCTAACAGATGTAGGCATCATTTGACAATCTATTTATTCAGGAATAAAGTCACATTGTATTCTTGATATAACAGGCCCTACAGCTACGGAGGTAATCATAGATTCTGGGGACAGCATTCCAAATTCTCTACCTTAACTCATAACATCAAACATTTCTTTCCTTCTCTTTCCAAACAAAATGTGCTTATTCTTTCAAAATGAATTTCAGAGTTAGCAAGGTATATTAGTTTGCTAGGACTGCCATAACAAAATACCACAGACTGGGTGACTTAAAAAATAGAAATTAATTTTCTAACAATACTGGAGTCTACAAGTCTAAGATCAAGGTGTTGGCAAATTTAGTTTCTTCTGAGGCCTCTCCTTAACTTAATGGATGGTTTTCTGTGATGGTCACTGAATGGATTAAAAGGTAAAACTTTAAAAAATAAAGACTAATTACTAAGAGCACAGAAGTACATGAAGAGAAGAGATATGCCACTCATCCAAATGAACTAGTGGAGCCACAGGTCTAAGAGAAAGGCATAGGAAGATCCTAAACTCATCTCCTCCCATGGACACATCAAATCTACACCTACATATAAAGTTCATCAAGAGGAACTGAGGTGAAGCCAAGAAGGTCCACACCACAACATGTAATAATTTTAATGTCAAGATTAAAGATAAAGAATCACAAAAATAGAAAGAAAAAAAAAAACAAATGAATAAGGCAAACACCTTAAGAAATGTTGAAGGGACTACTTTAAGTGGAAAAGAAAAGGCTTTAACTAGAAGAAAATTAGGAAAGGAAAAATGTCATGGGTAAAATCAAATATATAATAAAGGTAGTAGATCAATCATTTATAAAGCTACCACGGATGTTAAAAGACAGAAGTAGTAAAATAAATATTATCTAAAAATTAGTAAAAGGATTAGAGGGTTCACAAAATTTTTAAAAATGTAAAACATAAACTATGCCATCATATACATAAAAGGTAGAGGAGGAGGAGTTAAAATGCAGTGCTTCTAGAACATGTTCAAACTAAAATGACCATTGGGGCTCCTGGGTGGCTCAGTGGGTTTAAAGTCTCTGCCTTCAGCTCAGGTCATGATCCCAGGGTACTGGGGTCGAGCCCCACATCGGGCTCTCTGCTTGGCGGGGAGTCTGCCTCCCCCCTCTCTCTGCCTGCCTCTCTGCCTACTTGTGATTTCTGTCTGTCAAATAAATAAATAAAATCTTAAAAAAAAAAAACCTAAAATGACCATTAACTTAATATAGACTGATACATATTTACGATGTTATATATGAACCTCCTAATAATCACAAGCCAAAAACCTATATATGTACAGAAAAAAGAAAGAGAAAGGAACCCAAGGACAGCACTAAAGAAAGTCATCACTCACAAGAGATGAGAGCAGGAAGAAAGGAAAAAGAACTACACACATGCACACCCCAAAACAGAAAGCAATGAACAAAATGGTAATAAATACATCCCTATGAATATTTATTTTAAGTGTAAATAGTCTAACTTCTGAATGAAAAAACACAGGGTGACTGAGTGGATAAAAAAATAAGGTCTAAAAAAAAAAGAAATAAGGTCTATAAAGGTCTACAAGAGACTCACTTTAGATGTAAAGGCACATGTAGACTGAAATAAAGGAATGAAAAAAGCTCTTTCATGCAAATCTAAAAAAAAAAAAAGCCAGGGCAACAATATTTATATCATACAAAATAGGCTTTAAAACAAAGACTATAACAGACAAAGAAGGGCACTACCTAATGATAAATGAATCAATTCAACAAGAGGATAAAACAACTGTAATATCTATACATTTAATGTAGGAGAACCTACATACATGAAGTAAATATTAACAGGCTAAAGGGAGAAATAGTAATACAATAATAGTAGGGGAATTTTAACACTGCACTTACAATCATGGATAGATCCACAAGGAAACAAGTGGCTTTAAATGACACATTGGATCAGATGAACCTAAAAGATATATAGAGATATAGTCTCCCAAACTGCAGAATACACATTCTTTTTCCTTTTTTAAAAGATTTTATTTATTTACTGATTGGAAACAGAGAGAGAGAGAGAGAATACAAACAAGGAGGAGGGTAGGAAGGAGAGGGAGAAGCAGACTCACCACTGAGCAGGGAGCCCAATGTGGGGCTCAATTCCAGGACCCTGAATTCACGACTTGAGCCAAAGGCAGATGCTTAGCCAAGTGAGTCACCCAGCTACCCCAAAATACACATTCTTTTCAAGTGTACATGTAACATTCTCCAGGACAGACCTCAAGTTAGGACACACACACACGAGTCACTAAATTTAAAAGTAATGAAATCATACTATGCATCATTTCTGACCACAATAGTATGAAAGGATAAATCATTTACAAGGGGAAAAAAAAAACAAACAAAAAAAAAGGGAACCCTCTCCCAACACCAAACATGTGGATGCTAAACAAGAAAATAATCCCATTGCACCAAAAAGACAAAAATACCTGGGAATAAATGTAAGGAGATAAAAGACCTGTATTCTGAAAACTTAAAGAAAATTATGAAAAAAAATTGAAGATGACACAAATAAATGGAAAGATACACCATGTTCATGGATTCAAAGAATCCATGAATTCTTAAAATGTTCATACTACCCAAAACAAACTATAGATTCAGTGCAATCCCTATCAGGCACCAATTGTATTTTTCACAGAAATAGAGCAAATAACTGTTAAATTTGTATGGAACTACAAAAGACCTCAAACAGCTAAAGCAATTTTGGGAAAGAAGTACAAAAGCTGGAGGTATCACAATACCAGATTTCAACATATACTTAAAAGCTATAGTAATCAAAATGGCACTGGTACAAAAATAGATGCACACATAAATGGAACAGAATACAGAGCCCAGAAATAAACCCACATTTATATAGTCAATTAATCTATTACAAAGGAGGCAAGAATATAAAATGGGAAAAGAAGTCTTTTCAATAAATGGTCTGGGAAAAACCACATGATTATATGCAAAAGAGTGAAATTGGAGCACTTTCTTACCTCACACACAAAAATAAATTCAAACTAGATTAAAGACTAAAATTTAAGACTTGAAACCAAAAAATTGGCAAAAGAAACATAGGAATTACTCTTCTGGACACTGGCATTAACAATATTTTTCTGGATCTCTTCCTTCAGACAATAGCAACAAAAGAAAAAAAAAAGCAAACCACAGGGAGTACATCCAACTAAAAATCTTTTGCACAGAGAAATAAATAATAAAAAAAAGAAATGACAACCCAATAAATGGAAGAAGATATTTGCAAATGATACATGTGATATGGAGTTGATATTTAAAATAGATGAAGAACTCATACAACTCAATACAAAAAAAAAAAAAAACCCAAAAAACATAATCTAAGAATGAGCAGAGGGCCTGAATGTCACTTTTGCAAAGAAGACATACAGATGGCCAACAGACACATGATAAGATGCTCAGTATCACTATTCATGAAGGAAATGCAAATCAATACCATAATGAGATATCATCTCACACTACTCAAACTGGCCAGTATCAAAAAGACCAGAAAAAATATTAAGTGTAGCAAGGATGTGAAGAAAAGATGCACTCTTGATGGGAATACAAATTGTTGCAGCCAGTCTGGAGATTCCTCAGAATTTTTTAAAATGTTTGGCATCTGGGTAGCATAGTCAGTTGAGTATCTGACTCTTGGTTTCAGCTTAGGTCATGAGTCCCACATCAGTCTCTCCACTTAGCAAGGAGTCTGCTTAAAACTCTTTCTGTCTCCCTCTCTAAATAAATAAATAAATCTAATTTTTTTAAATTAAAAATACAAATAGCACATGATTCAGGAATTCTATTTACCCAAAGAAAACATAAGCACTAGTTTGGAAAGTTGTATGTACCCATATGTTTATTACAACATTATTTTTAATAGCCAGATATAGAAGCTACCCAAGTATTCCATTGACAGATGAATAAAGATGTGGTAAAATAGACAATGGAATATTACTCAGTTATTTAAAAAAATTGCCATTCTTCACTTGATCTTAGCCAAAAGGCCTTGATAACACAGATGCACCTCAAATGTATTCTGCTAAATGGTAAGTCAGGTAGAAAAAATGAATACCATATGAATTCACTTATATGTGGAATCTTAAAAACAACAACAACGAAAACAAAAGAGAAATGGACTCCTAAATAAAGAGAATGAACTTGTGATTGCCCAGTGGGAGGTGGGGGGTGATAAGCAAATTAGGTAAAAGCAGTACAAACTTTCAGTTATAAAATAAATAAGTCACAGGGATAAAAAGTACAGCATAGAAAATATAGTAAATAATATTATAATAACTTTGCATGGTGACAGGTAACTACATTTACCAAATTGACCATTTTGTAATGTATATATTTGTCAAATCACTATGTTGGACACCTGAAATATAACATGTATATCAATTACACTTCAAAAAAGGATTATAGGAAAAAATGATAAATCATGCAAAGGAGACCCAAAAAATGCTTAACTGGAGCCCCAGAAAAAGAAGACTAAAACAATAGAGAAGAACTACTTAAAACTATAACTAAATACTTTGAGACAGAGTGCCTGGGTGGCTCAGTTGGTTAAAGCAGCTGCCTTTGACTCAGGTCATGATCCCAGGGTCCTGGGTTCGAGCCCTACATCAGGCTCTCTGGTCAGCAGGAAGCCTGCTTCTCCCTCTGCCTGCCCCTCCCCCTGCTTGAGTTCTCTCTCTGTGTCAAATAAATAAAATCTTTATGCATACATACATACATACTTTGAGACAAACAATACCACTTGAAATCTCAAATTGAAAAGGCACACTTTTATCAGACAAATCCTGTCCCAGAATGATTCACACAGATCCATTTCTTAGAACTACTTGACTTAAAAGATAAATCTTTTCTAGTAAAACCTGTTATTTAAAGAAACAATATGTATAGCCCATGATTTTATATCAAGTTTACTTCAAGTATAATGGCTATAGAGAAAATGTGAATATGCAAGAGGTCAAAACATATTGTCCAAATAAATTGTTCTTGAGCCAAGTACTAGAGAGCAAACTTCAAGAAATCAAGAAATGACTGATGATACTTGGGCAAAAGGACTAGTTTTGGAATTTTATTATTTTTTTAAGATTTTATTTATTTATTTGACAGAGAGATCACAAGTAGGCAGAGAGAGAGAGAGGGGGAAGCAACCTCCCTGCTGAGCAGAGAGCCCAATGCGGAGCTCAATCCCAGGACTCTGATATCATGACCGGAGCTGAAGGCAGAGGCCTAACCCACTGAGCCACCCAGGAGCCCCTGGAATTTTCTTAAGATTTATACAGATAGAGTCAATGGTTTCATGTACAAACATACTTAAAACTTCTCTTTAAAATTTCTGTGTAGAAGCAGAATATGGAGACTAATAAACGGTAACTACAGTTGTACACTGAAAACTCTGCTACTATCTATAAAAACATTCTGCTACTTATCTACAAGAATTTTGCCAGTATACTTAGTTAAGCACTTCTTGGATATAGAATATACTAGACAACCAGAGACTTTAGAATTTAGTATTTGATATTACATAAACTTTTCAGATCAACTGCCTTTCTTTCTGCCTAAGTAGGCAATATTGCATAGGGAAAGCTTATGCCACAGGAGCCACGAGGCTCAAGATCTTGCTTGTGATCTTATACACAGTAAAATTTTAGAAGCCATTAAGAATTGGGAATCTTGATTTTCACTGTAAGTGAGCCATCAACTTGATAGTATGCAACTCTGATATAAATAATTTAAATACTTAAGAATACAGTAGGAAAGACTAAAAAATATGACATTGGAAAGAGTTCCACTGATTAGGCAAATAGATGATTTGACAGACTTATGAACTTTTTGACTTAAGAACATTTTGGTGTAAATTGTTACATCTATAAAACTATAGTATATTCTTTTCTCCATTTTATTACTAAATGACAAAATAAACTATACTTTAAAAAACACTCTAAAACGATACCCTACAGAAATACTCAAAGCAGGAATTTCTATAGCTATTTAATCAATGTCAAAATTTTAATCTTTTTTAATTTAGAAAGAAATCAGTTAAACTATGTTTAATGTTTTTAAAACAAATATAATTCCACATAATGCTTTTGGGCCAATGTCATATCAATATGTCCAAATACCTAAAGTCAAAAATTTGAGTTAGATTAAGGAGCTCTTTGAAATATTAACATAATATTTATGTTATCATACACAGTTAAATTTATCTGCTTCACTTAATGTGGCTAGGATTAAAACTAACTTTTTGTGGACAGTCGGTTCATAACAATTCAAGAATCAATTTGTATCTTATATTATGAAAGATAACTATGAGGAAGGATTTGGGGAAAGTTTTTTCTCAGGAACCTAAACTGGGAATTATTTGTTTTTAATCCACATGATTGTGTGATTTTCTTTTATTCAATTATTCAACCTAATTCACACAGGCTGTTTCTGACTCTCCCCGTCTAATATGTCCCATATATGTCTATATGTTCCCTAATGTGTCCCATATATGTCTATATGTTCCCTAATATGTCCCATATATGTCTATATGTCTCTGTCACTGGGTAATATGGGCTCTGTGTGCCCGTATTTTATGTCCTTACTGTCTTTCTTTTAAGCCTCCTCTTAGTCTGACCAGCGGGCTGTATATTCGTGTGGTAAAGAGAAGGGAATTGGCATTATTTAGACTTCATGCTTAGAGACCATGAATAGATTCGGATTCCAGTGAATTAAGTATTAGAAAGACAAAATTGTAAAATTAGTATTTTTTTTAAAAGCCAACCAACATATTCTATAGAAAAAGTAAAAGGAGTTTAGAAAGACATTTTATTCTATCTGTTCTGTGATATAACAAGCTGTGGATGATACTGAAAGTCCAGTCAAGGGCTCAATGAGGGCGAATGGGGAATCCTATATGGAAGGTCTGTGATGTGCCAAGGCACCTCAGGTCATGTTCAACAAAACACTAAAACTTGAAAGTAGGAATGCACATCAGATTATGTTTTTTTGTTTTTTGTTTAAAGTCTAAACTAAAGCACACTTCACACTATCAGAGAGCCCCTGTTCTGGGTAAAGATTGAAGAATGAATGGTTCAGTTCTCCAAAAGCCACCGGAAAATGTCAGCACCATCTAGTTAATGAATTCCTGATTTGTTTGGCATTTGCACTTTCTTAAGAAATTGCTGATGTGTTTAGACTTCCTCTTCTCAGCAGCAGTGAAATTTGTTGATTATGATGGCCTTATATAACATCATCCAGGCAGAAAGCTAAAAGATTACACATTAAAAAGAAACAGGCCTGTTTATTACCAGGCATTGTGCTTCCTCATATGCATATCTCTGTTCTTCAGTCTTTGACCAGGTTGCTTTGTGGGAGATGCTTTGTTAAAAGTATTTCCATGGCAGGCCTCCACTCTTGAAAATGTCATTTTCTCTGCCTGGTTGTGATAGGAAGTCTTTTTCACCTATTGAAACCTGTTAAATTTCCTTCAAATATTTTTGTTTAACACTTAAAAAAAAAAGTTAGTGGAGGACCATGTAAAAAAATGTAGATTTAATGAGGAATTGATGTTTATACTTAAAAACCTTTTTCAAAAAAACTGCTTCTGTACTGCTGAATAAAAGCCCACAGTCTTTGCAGATTTCATTCAACCAGGTCATACAACCCAGACTGTTTGTATTCCACATCATTTTCCTTTAACTATTTTTAACTGCATGTTTGTTTTTGAAGTTATTCCACCACATCTAAGAATCCTGCCAGTTTAGCTTAGTTTGTTATACAGATCCACCTTTAAAGCTATGAGGTTCAAATTACTCAATTAAAAACATTTGGTATGGCTCTAAAGGAGAAATAGAACAGGTTTAATATTCTCTACCTAAATAGTATTGCCTTGACCAGACTAGTTTTGCGAGTTGTATCCCATATTATTTAGCTCTTTGAATAGTAAGCAAACTTAATTACTGTGCTTATATTCTTTTTTATTCTAAAGGGACACAATTCTTCCAATAGACAGAATTCTGCATTTTGATAACATGTTTGCACTCCCATGGAGCTCCTGTTTGTGTTTGATATTATTTTTGTATGAGAATTTTCTACTCTGGCTCTCACTTGTCTTTGACCTCCACAGCTGTTCTTTTCAACCCTCTCTTACCCATAACCTAAGCACCTAACTCTTCTCCACTCCTCTTGGTGAGTATGAATTACCCAACCAACACCTATTAACCTGCAAAAACAATTCTTCCCTATTCAGAGAACCATTTTTGACCAATTTGACCAAATTAACTGAACTTTGACCGTTTCTGCTAATGCTTTAAAAATTTTGCCCTTTTTCCCCAACAGATCTTTCCTTCAGAGCTTTCTGATGTCTGGCATTTTTAGCATGAAGAATTATGCCAGGATTTTTCCATTTCTGCACTATTGGCATTTTGGACTGCATAGTTCTTTGTTGTGGGAGTTTGACCTGCCCAAGAGGTTTAGTGGCATCCCTGTATTCTACCTACTAGAAACTAGTGGTAGCACACTGACCTCCCAAGTTGTGACAGCCAAGAATGTCTTCAGAATTAGCACATGTCCCTTCTGTCATCACTGTCTTCCTCGTCTCCTCCCTCTGGTCCATTTTGAGAATGACTGGTTTACAGTAACAATTGCTCCAATTAATTTCCTTCCACACTCTTGTACTATGATTTGGATCAGGAGTGGGCTCTCATCCTCAGGATGCTGCCCATCCTGAGCCATGTCCATGAGGACAGAGTGCTGGAGATCCCCTGACATTTCCTTTCTTAGAGCCTTAGTGACAAGACAGCTGAGCAAGTCATTTTATCAGTTGCTAGTATTTTGGCAGTGATTCTTAACCAGTTTAGGTGAAGGTAGTGGCCAATCTGCCTGCTTTTCCTGATTTAACCTTCGCTGAAGATCAGATTTGCATAATGTAATTAAGAAATTTCAAACCCTCCTCCTGAAGGACAAAAATCCACTGAGGAATTTTGGTCTGTCCTTGGGGTATTTAGTCTGGGACTCTGGTATCTAGCAACTAGCTCACTTCGTGAGACTCAAAAATAATAAAACATGGTTTGAAAAATCAAAAAGGATTGATGATCAGACTGATATAGGATATATGCGTTACAATTTGACTACAGATGGATTTTAAAAGGGTGTAAAATAGAGTAAGACCTCACAGCTACCTTATCTACTTTCTACTTATCTACTTTCTTTTTGGATGTAGAGTCTTTTTGGATGTCAGAGTCTTAAATCTGAGGTGGCAGATTTAGCCTGAAAACACAGAGCATGGCAGACTCTCTTTCTGAGTTACATGAGTTTATGGAGTACTCTGGATATTTTCACCTAAAATAAGAAAATTTCTAGACCAAATTAATAGTTCTTTAAAAACATCAAAATACTAAGGACTATGTCCAGCTTAGAGAAAAATGTTGGCTGAAATAATGACAAAGAATATTGGAGGAAAAATTGTCCTACCTTGCAGCAAGACATAGTATCTTTAAAAAATAAACAAAAACTACAAAAGAAAAATACTATTCCTTAAAATAGCTGCTCCAGTCTGTCAATAAATGCCTCAACAAAAAAGAAAAATCTCCACATAACTGCAAGCCCAGAATGCTCCATTTCTTACTTAACACCAGGACTACACCATCTAATATAAACTGAACCACTTTTTCATCATTTCTTTCTCTGGAGTAACAAAAATGTTTCATAAGATTTTCTCTCTTTGTGTGTATCAATTTTATCTCAATAAAACGGTTTAAAAACAAATGTTTCACTGATAGTCCACATATCCTTCAGACTCTGCCTTTCTTTTAGCCACTCCTGTCTCACCAGTTAATATGCCTTTCTGCTTAGCGATTTTACTTCAGTGATTCTACAAAAGACCTTATTTATTAATGGGGCACCTCTATTAAATGTGAGCTTGAGAGTCTTTCTGGAATTCCCAGAAGGAGAAGCAGCTTTGGCCTCGAATTTGAAGATGGAACAGGTTGGTTATGTATTTTCTGATGTTCCCCCTACCAACATCTCAGACCTTGAATCTGTCACCAGTTAAATCTGGGCCAGGACCAGCTCAGGAAAGCAGGAACTACACTTAAATGTCTCAATCAATCCTTCAATCCCTTTACTGAAATGAACCTAAAAATACCCTTAAAAAAAAGGCTTTCGAGTGACTACAGCCCAAAAAAGGAAAAATTCATTATCCTGTGTTAGTCTTTATAAAAACCTCCACTTCATCCCTCAAAAAGACAGAGGAGGCTACTGCTTTTAACAAGATTTGAGAACTACTACAAGGATAGTTCTCTCACTTTTTTATAGTCCTCAGTTCTCATACCACTTCACTCGCACTCACAGAAACAGTGACTCACTTTATAGTGACATATCCATGCTCAACATTTAGAATGGACTTGCATTAGGACTCACTGTATCTATTTTGATCACTTGGGAAAATCAATGAAACACGTAGTTCTTTTCCAAAGGTTTACAGAAGCACCCTCTTCTTGCAATTACATAATCCTAAACTTAGAGACTACCAGCTTAGAGGTGTCCAGTTTCCTCAAGACTCATATACTCTTAAAAATACATATTTTATCTCCACGTCCTCATATCAGGGAGATCTTATGATAGTTGTCTTTCTCCGATTGACTTATTTCACTAAGCATGATACCCTCTAGTTCCATCCATGTCGTCGCAAATGGCAAGAGTTCATTTCTTTTGATGGCTGCATAGTATTCCATTATGTATATATACCTCATCTTCTTTATCCATTCATCTGTTGATGGACATCTAGGTTCTTTCCATAGTTTGGCTATTGTAGACATTGCTGCTATAAACATTCGGGTACACGTGCCCCTTCGGATCACTATGTTTGTATCTTTAGGGTAAATACCCAGTAGTGCAATTGCTGGGTCATAGGGTAGTTCTATTTTCAACATTTTGAGGAACCTCCATGCTGTTTTCCAGAGTGGTTGCACCAGCTTGCATTCCCACCATTGGGAGATGGAGAGGAGAAGGAAGTTGAGGGAAATTGGAAGGGGAGGTGAACCATAAGAGACTATGGACTCTGAAAAACAACCTGAGGGTTTTGAAGGGGCGGGGGTGGGAGGTTGGGGGGACCAGGTGGTGGGTAATAGGGAGGGCACGTATTACATGGAGCACTGGGTGTTGTGCAAAAACAATGAATATTGTTACGCTGAAAAAATAAATTAATTAAAAAAATACATATTTTATACATATCTACACATATAAAATGTGGATGGTCTTCTGTTTTTATAGGTTGGAATTCTTGCAGAATTTATTCTCTTTGTTGACAATTTATAAGGTACACAAAGTCTATAAAGATCAATTTGAGTTTTTTAGTCCCAAGTCCATTATCTAGGCCAGGATATCACATAAAATGGGAAGACTGTTTGTCCTAAAAGATTAAAAACTGTTGTAATGTTCCATAGATAATTACCAATGTGAAGAATTTCTTGGTTTCATGGGATACCTTACTTTTCTGAACTGGCCACCCCTATATACAATCTACTAAAACTGGCAAGCCTGAGCTGTTGACCTGGACAGACTCACTAAATACTGTCTTCTATAACTAGAAAAATTCTATTCTCTCATCACTATAAACATTTCTTCTACTTGCACATCAACCTTGAGGATTCTAACTCAATAGCACGACAGACTTTAGTTATCCTACCTATGTACCTATGAATATTTTATTATGGTCTATTAGCTAAACGCCCTTTCTAGTTACAAAAAAACTGCCCAAATAGAAGTAAAGAAATTTTAGACCTGGGTAATATCAGGTAACATCAATGATATCAATATCATTGCTATCAGATATCAATGCTGACTGCCACATTCCTTTGGCCACCTTCTTGCGGTGGCTTTTTTTTTTTTTTTTTTTTGTGCTTGTCTCTCTATTTAAGTTTTTTTAATTGTTAAAATAAGATCTTAAAGTTGTTTCCCTGGTTACTCTGGGTAAATCAGGAGAATAAAAGTATTAAGTAAACCTGTTGATATCAAATTTCTGTCTGCACAGATTCAAAGTAGAGGGAAGATCTGTTCTTCCTGATGGTCCTGGGTGGGACAGGATCATGGCTAAGTAGCATTATACAAAGTCTTCTAGTAATCCATGTTACTTGCCCTCACAATGTTGGCAGTGTTCTCTCCCACACAGCCATTCACTCAACAGATGATTGAAATTTAACAGCAAAGAGAAAATTCTTCAGAAGACCTGAGGGCAGTCATATGACTAAATTGTCTGAGACTATAATTGCCATGAGTGGAGTAAAGCTGGAGAACTCATCAAACCAAGATCTCATAAAAAATGAGATTCAACTTCTCTGTTGACTAATAGGAGGAGCTATGAGAGATTCCAGAAGTCTCAAAATCTTCCACTGAATCCTTCAAATGTTCTTGTCCTACACAAATTGTTCCTTTCTCCCCCCTGTTACATACAGTCTTGGATACTGATTGTTTCTCCTCATCCTACCTAATAAACCTAAGTTGCCCAACCAATGGTTACTGCTCTACAGAATAATTCCTTCTCCGCCCCAAACCATTTTGACCTGCTATTCCCAGAACTGGCTGAACTTTAGCTAACAATAAAGCTCCATAACAGCACTGTCCAACAGAATGTTCTGTAATGATGGAAATGGGTCTGCGCTATCCAATATGGTAACCTCTAAGCACATGTGACTTTTGAGCATTTAAATGTGGCTAGTAAACCTGGGGAACAGAATTGTAAATTTTATTTTATTTCAATTAATTTAATCTTACATTTAAATAGCATATATAACTGGTAGCTACTATATTCGACACCAGAGCTAAAAATCTGACTCTTGTTCCTCAAGGAAGAATGCCCTTTTAGAGACTTCTCTTGCCTGACATTTAGATTAACAGGTTGCCCTTAATGGAGTCAATTTCCTTCAGAAACAGCCCATTCTTGACCTTCCTTCAGTGTCATCCTTTCCTTAATATTTCCTTTCCTCATTCCCTTTTTCTTCCTTCTGGTCTCTTATGCTCATTTTCTTCTATCTTTTCTTTCCCCAACTGCTTCTTTTCTCTCTTTTTGTCAGTCATTGCAGATGCATCTGTCAGCTCAGCTATCCAATACAAGTTATGGTGGAAAATAAAGCAGTGGTGTAGAGAGGCAGCAGCTCAAAGACAAAGGCTCATCTTCTTCACCTATGACATTTAGTAAGGACCTTCTGCTCCAAGTCTAGCTCCATCTCATTTCGAATCAACCTTGATCATCTTTCTATAGACCTTGCTGCCATGTTCATACCACTCACTAGTTTGCTTGGCCTTTTGTTACTTAATCTGAAACCTAGCCACTTATGACACTGATTATACATTTATATAAATTGTATCTCCCTGAAACCAAAATAAATGTGTTAGTTTTGATTCAAAAAATGTATTTGTAGGAAAAGATAGGCAAACTAGCCATTGGGTGGAATGTGTTCTGTGACAGATTCAAAGTTTGTTAGTTCCAACTTCTCCAAATTCACAAAATACATTAAAGAGGAAAATAATAAGGAAGAATAAAAAATAATCACATTCAAAAACTTTTTAAAAATAATTTTTAGAACATATAATTAAAATGTTGGACTGAGCTCATGTATTTGATTTTTCTACCAGAACTTCATTAAAATAACAGTAAAGAAAAAAAAGACATTATAACTAGTTTATTAAAGGGGATGGCATTGGTGAAAATACAAGAAAGGAAACAAGCTCTAATTTTTTTCAACCTCTGCTTTTTTTTTTTCAACCTCTGCTTTTAAATGTGCAATGTCAAATTTCTCTTTCCTATCCTGGAGATGTCCAGATACATTTGATAGATTTTTGTTATTTTAAGTACTAAAATAATCTTACTTGTCTAACCCCAACCAAAAATTCTATTTCATATTTGTTTCAAAGGTTACATTCCCATTCCTTGGCCTACTTGAAGCTTGACCAGGGATGGGAGACTTACAGCAAGGTAAGGAAACATGTTCTGTATTTTACAGATTCCTCTCAGCTGATGCTCTTCTCTCCTTCCATTTAGTACTGTTTTTGACTCTTCTGAGATCAAAGTGGGAAAGAGTGATGAGTAATAAAGGAAGATAAAACGTTTACTTATTGAGCTAATACTATTTATAACTTTCTTGGCTGCTAGATTCACTTTCTGGCTAGCTATCTAAATGTTGTCTCATATGAGGTTTTACATGCCTTTGGTTGTACCCATTTCTCCCCACCACCCCTGCTACCCCAGAGGAGCTGGGGAGCCTTCTCCTTACAGATTCACTGTAAGGGGTCACTCGTGTGTGACCCCCCATGACTCCTCCTCAGCTGCTGCCCTGACAGCAGACTGCATTTCCTTTCTGATGTTGTGACTCTGCACCAGACATAAACGCTTTGGACAGCGATCTTTCAAGTCATCCCTAGTCAAGCTGCTTTCTTTGCAAGAGGAAAAATCAGTGACAACATACTGACAGCCACCATCTTGTTTTTGCCCCACCCAAATCTGAGTGATTGAAGTTGCAGCCTCGACACTTCTCTGCTTGCTCAACTGTTTTCCAACTGAGACTAAGTACCAGACTTTGGAACTCCCAACTTCATAGAAAACAAGTCAGGGAGATGAACCATGAGAGACTATGGACTCTGAGAAACAAACTGAGGGTCTTGGAGGGGTCTGGGGTGGGGGATGGGTGAGCTGGTGGTGGGTAATAGGGAGGGCACATATTGCATGGAGCAGTGGGTGTGGTACATAAACAATGAATTTTGGAACACTGGAAAAATAAAACTTAAAACAAAAAAAGTCAGATTTCCTGAGTCTTCTCATCATACAATGCTCTGGCTCTATAACAGAACAAAGCAACTATAAAGAAAAGAGAAGCCCACTGGCATTAGATATTTCATCAGTAGTACTGAATGCCAGAAGGCTGCAATTAACCCTTAAAATTCAAGAAAAAACAATTTCAACCTAGAATTGTATCCTAATCATACTACTTACCAGGAATGAATAAAGTAATTTCAGGCATGCAAAGATTCAGAAAATTTACTTCCCAAGTATAACTAATTAGTAAGTTATTGGAGGATGTACACACAGAAAAGAAGAAAGTAAATGAAAAAAAGAGGACCTGGGGAGGGGGCGCTAACTGGAAACAGCAACTCCAACTTAAACAAGTAGAGAAGAGCAAAGCTGTTTGGCCATCTGACAAGCAAGTTAGTCTACAGCAGAATGATTCAAGCTTTTTCTCAAAGGTCTCAAGACTAAAAGGGATGCAATAGAATATTATGATTGAGATTTTAAAAAACAAAACAAAACCTTGATGATATGCAAAATATAAGCAACCACAACAGCCAATGTTTATTGTTCCAGGCTATGAGCTATCCTCTCACCAAAGCAGAGGAAGCAGGTACTAGTAATCACTGTACCTGAAGTCCCAGTCTTCCTTTCTGGCACTTGGGAGCATGACAGACTTACTTTTAATAACTCAGTAGTGTTTGTCCATAAGTAGAAGTTTTAGTGTTTTAATTCTCTGCAACCCTCTCACTTTCATTACAGGATTATTATGCTGATATTTAAGTATAAAAGTACTAGTAACACTTCATAAATGGCTCTCAGGCTACAGAGAACATCTAGGAACCAATTAAAAGGCAAATTCCCTGAAATTCAGATGATTACTTCTGGGATGGAGTCCAGAGATCTGAATTATTGATAATCATTTCAGGTGGTAAAGATGGAAGTGGTCTGTAGCCCCCATCATTAGAAACTCTGATTCATAGATTTTATCGATTTATTCACAAGGAATCCGGAATTAACTCTAGACTGGATATTGTTTTCATTGTTTCCTAATGTGAACGACATATTTTTTTTTACTAAGTTTATCACCCATTTTCCATTTTAACAACTTATATGAAAATGGAACTACAGTGTGAATAGATATTTTGTTTTAAAGGACTAGGCAACTTTATCCCCTAGGGAGGGAAAAAAAAATCAGAATTCTTTTTTTCATTTATTTATTCTGCCTCAGTTATATGCCGTGGTAGTAAATTAGTTTCTCTATACATTTTTCTCTTAAAGTTGCTACTTTTCAGCTGTCTGGATTTATGACTCCTTAAGAAATATAAGCACGAAAGAATAAAAGTACTTTTGATTGCTGTGCTAACATGCCTCTATCGTGTTAAAATTGTATTGTTTCAACATTATTTCAGAAACCTATTAGATTATTGGCTTCCCAGGTTTGAATTCTTTCCTGTGTTCCTAAGTTTTCCTTTTCCAAATATTTCTACAGAGTATTATATTATGCAGCACATGTATCTTTATTCATTCCTTTAAAGGTGCATTTCCTTAAGAAGTGGTGTATTAGTGATCTCCACTATATACAATGAGATAGAAACTATGCATTATTTTTCTTTCGAAGAAAACGAAATTGATGCACAGAATGATTGCTAGTAGCTGATATTGCAGCAGAGGGGTGCACTCGCCTTATTAAGATGAAATTTCTGCTTTTATTTACTCTGGAAAAAAGCTCTATCCCCAAATAAAGGATTAGTCTAGGGACCTGGTACATCAGTGCTGCCATATCGAATAGAGAAGTGAGTGGGATGAATATTATAGCACATTCTTTATACTGGTTTATTTGTAGGTAGGAAAAAATGAGAAATTGGAGAAAGTATTAGTTCTCATTAAAAGGTAAAACACGAAGAGGCCACTGTCAATTCAGGCTGTGCTTGTTGATTTCCAAATAACAACCCCGTCTCTGGAGTCATTAAAAGTATTGCTCTCCAGAGAAGAGGCCGAGGTTCTCTACCTTCCAAGTTGAATAAACCTGGTGTATCATTTTGTCATTCTTTATGAGAACAGTGGTCCCAAGGATCTTATATTAAAAAAAAAAGCTATCAAAGATTATCTATGCCACCTCCTTTACGAAAGAATGGAGGCACATTCATTTAGTGGCATTTAGTAAAATTTGTTATAAATGCAGTAAATATTTCAATTCTTTAGATTTAACTTTTCTCCAGATTAGGTCTTAGTGTGATCAGTTAATGTTTATTTGCATTTTTTATATGAAAGATCTTTCTATTCCTTCCAGACACAGCATGTTTAAAAATCAAAAAATATATATTCATAATCTAGAAAAGACATGAGTATTAAACTGCCCAATATAATAACACATGGAAGATGATATAGAAATTTAAAGTATTTTAATATTTCCTTGGGAGAAACCAATACTATGCCACCAGTAAGTATATAATTGGTTTTATAGACAGGTAGATAGATTCGGCCCTACCAGTGCTCTGCCTGGACAGGATAAAAATTCCTTTTCTCGAGAAGGGGACATCTGATACAGAGGATGCCCAGAGATGTGTTTCCTAAAGAAGTGTGTGTTAGTGATCACCATTGTATACACTACATATCATTCACAGAGAGCTCTCTGAATGACAGAGCCAGTGTTTAGGGAACATTTTAGAACTAGCAAGTGTTCTCTCAAATCATGAGATTTCAAAGACTATACTTTCAGGGATCATTTCTATAGGTTTTTACTAGAGAAGTTTCTCTGAATTTGTAGTGTACCCAGAACCACGAGGAGGAGGCATAACATTCCTTCCTGAGCGTGAAGCTGACTTTGGGTGTTGTGCTCAAATCATGAGATTTCATTGTTATGAGCTGGTAAGGGAACTAAGGAGCAAAAGAACTGTTCATTTGACTGTTTAAGACATGGGCTTTGGGTAGACTATCCGAGGTACCCATCTTAGAAACAGTTCTCAAGAACCCTCTCAAGATGTCACAGACCCTTTTGGCACTTCTGAACTTTATTTAATAAATTATGAAAATGTTGGGGCACCTGGGTGGCTCAGTGGGTTAAGCCTCTGCCTTCGGCTTAGGTCATGATCTCAGGGTCCTGGGATTGAGCCCCGTATCGGGCTCTCTGCTCGGCGGGGAACCTGCTTCCTCCCACCTCTCTGCCTGCCTCTCTGCTTACTTGTGATCTCTGTCTGTCAAATAAATAAATAAACTCTTTAAAAAAAACTTTATAAATTATGAAAATGTAAACAATGTTGTATTGAGATATTTACTGGCAGTTAAAAGTAATTTTACTTATATTTAGTGGCTGCCAATATTGTTTTGGTTGATAATGCAAAGATAATTGATGCATTTTTAAAATATGTATTATTTCTATTAAATCTGAAGGGTTATGATTTACCTTCAATGTAAAAAAAAAGCGTCCATTTAAATAAATTATACATCTTTTGGGTGATGTTAAGAAGTAATCAGTGAACTTATAAAATGGGACATGAGGAAAAAACAGTTAACTTGGGAAGTGAAAAAGGAATATATAAGATTAATTAAATTTAGGATATCAGTAAGGTCTCATTTCACCACCCTTCCTCTGCTACTGGTGCAAGCGTTTTCTGCAATAGGCAAGTTTTATTTAGACATTAATGGTGAGCTCTTAAGAAGATAAACACTTTTGGAAGTTTTCTTTAGGGCTTGTACTTAACAGAGCTAAGTATTTGAGCTCTCACTAATAAGTTACATTTTTAAAAGGTATTTTATCTTTGGTTCCATACTGTTCATGCGACTAAAAGTACACTTGAAAATAGAAGAAAGGGGTATCTGGGTGGCTCAGTTGGTTAAGCATCGGACTCTTGGTTTTGGTGCAGGTCATCATCTCAGGGTCATGAGATGGAGCCCTGCCTTGGGCTGTGCACTGAGCATGGAGCTTGCTTAAGATTCTCTCTCTCCCTCCCTCTCTCTATCCCTTCACCTCCCAACTCGCATATGCTCCCTCTAAAAAAAATTATTTAAAAAGTGATGAATAAAAAATAAAAATAGAAGTTACAAGTTCAGAATTTTTTAGATTACTTGCATTTTAAAACTTACAATATTGCATTGCATTTTATTATATTCTATTGTATTGTCTGTAATATTTCTGGTAAATTTTAATACATCCATTTTGATTCCCATCCAGTAATTTTTCAGTTTATCCCATTTTATGTAACTGTAAATTGAAATAAAAAGAATTGAAGGAATTTTAGGACATTTTCATCTTCTAGGATACTTAAAAAAAAAAGTAAATAGGGCGCCTGGGTGGCTCAGTGGTTTAAGCTGCTGCCTTCGGCTCAGGTCATGATCTCAGGGTCCTGGGATCAAGTCCCGCATCGGGCTCTCTGCTCAGCAGGGAGCCTGCTTCCCTCTCATTCTCTCTGTCTGCCTCTCTGTCTACTTGTGATCTCTCTCTGTCAAATAAATAAATAAAAAGTCTTTAAAAAAAAAGTAAATAAAAGACAGGGAAATCTTGACACCACAATTTCAAGTGAATAAAACTTAGAGACACACATAAAAAAAAGTAAGTAATCTAGGATTGAATAAAAAAATGTAAATCCTAATTTATATTTGTAGCCATACTTGAAAACACTAATATCTTTAGGAAACAAATCTACTATATTCTTTTCCATGACATCATTGTGTTTAAATTTAAACCAGTTTCGGGGTGCCTGGGTGGCTCAATGGGTTAAAGCCTCTGCCTTCAGCTCAGGTCACGATCTCAGGGTCCTAGAATCGAGCCTCTCAGGATCCTAGAATTGAGCCTCACATCGGGCTCTCTGCTCAGCAGGGAGCCTGCTTCCTCCTCTCTGCCTGCCTGCCTCTCTGCCTACTTGTGATCTCTGTCTGTCAAATAAATAAATAAAATCTTTAAAAAATAATAATAAATAAATAAATTTAAGCCAGTTTCTAGAGAATATTTTCTTTATATAACAAACATCCTAGTTACTTTAAAATACTCAATCTGATACAATTGAAAATTCACTAAATTTCTCACTCAAGTGACAGAAGACTGGAAAAATTATACTAATTTTGTGTACACTCACACAAAAAGGCTCACTCTAGTAAACAGATAATCTATAATATTTCTACTGCTGAAAATGTAACATCCATATATGAGATTAAAATGTAACATACTTAAGATACCAATTCCTGTTTTTTCGAGTATGTATTTTAATCTGTTTTGAAACATTTTTATAGTATTTTTAATTCTTCTAAATAAAACCTCGTGTTTCAGATGAACTTTGTGAGGGAAGTGAAACCCAATAAAGCCAAACTACTTGCTGCAGATTATAAAGGCAATCCAAATCGGCATCAGAAACCACAATCCTTTCTTAGACCATTCCTTAGTGCTCGGGGTCCAACACAAACTTCTTGAATATAAATGTTTTCATCCTATTAACTCATTAATGCTGCCAGAGAACTTCTTTGACTTTACTCCACTCTGACCTAACCCAATTACTGTTTGTTGCCGGCAGGTTACATTGACCTCTCTCTCTCTTTTTATCCCCCTCTCAGCTCCCCATTCCCTTTATTTACTATGTAATGTTTATGACTGACCTGAAGATGATTGTGTGTCTATATAATGTCAAGAAAGCTGGCAAGATTTCAAATATCACCAGAGAGATAGAGAAAGTACACTCACTTATATGTTCATTTAAAAAGCAGACACACATATATCAACTGGCAAATACACAATCTTTTTTTTTTAAGATTTTTAAAATTTATTTATTTGATAGACAGAGATCACAGAGAGAGAGAGAGGAGGAAGCAGGCTCCCTGCTGAGCAGAGAGCCCGATGTGGAGCTCAATCCCAGGACCCTGAGATCATAACCCAAGCCGAAGGCAGAGGCTTAACCCACTGAGCCACCCAGACGCCTCCATACACAATCTTTAAGTACAAAATAATGGAAGTTTCTTCCTTAAGTAAGAGTGCTTAATTACAGATACATTAAATAGTTTATTAAACATAGCGTTCACTTTGATGCGCAAAACTCAAGAGCTTAATAAACTCTTAAGTTTATTAGCACAAAGAAAGACAAAGAAATAGGCAAGCATAAGAATGCCTTAAAAAGGGCGCCTGGGTGGCTCAGTGGGTTAAGCCGCTGCCTTTGACTCAGGTCATGATCTCAGGGTCCTGGGATCGAGTCCCGCATCGGGTTCTCTGCTCAGCAGGGAGCCTGCTTCCCTCTCTCTCTCTCTGCCTGCCTCTCTGTCTACTTGTGATCTCTCTCTGTCAAATAAATAAATAAAATCTTAAAAAAAAAAAGAATGCCTTAAAAAGGAGCTAACTTAAAATACACACATGGGAGCTGAGCTTTTGAAGCATGATTAAATTGAAAGTTTCATAGATGTCACATTGTATTCCTAAGATTTTATTTCCCTAACATATGGTCTTTTGGAATATCAGAACACTTCACATTGATATCAGCATTCAAAAATACATTGACATATAAACTTTAAAAATGGTAATTAGATTGGGATGGCTTTTGTCTTAACTACATGGGCTAGTATTATAATAGTTACCCAAAATGCCAGTGTATTTTTGAGTATGCACTTTGAAGTTAAGACACAGTCTATTTTTAGATAATGGTATTACAGACCTCCACATCTGCTCAACCTAACCTCATGTGCTTATTCTACACCCACACTGAAATTAATGGGTGGTGGGGCATGAGGATTACGTATTAATTCCTTTTGATTATGTAGTTTAGAAAAACCAGGTGACTGCAATTCAAAGAAGACATATCCAACTTGTTGTATCTCCTTTAATTGGACTCTTTGGTTTCCTTAAATAATAACTTTGTTTCTGGGAAGGTCTGGACAACTATAATCAATTAATTGGTACTGTGCTAGTATAGTGAAGACCCTAGTAGAGGGAAGGCTCTTTGACATGACAATGATGAGCTGGGGGATATGGGAATAGGCATTTTACAATATGTATTTATTCAGAAATGCATTGCAAGATTAGCCTGTTGAGGACGAACAGCTACTGCGCTGAACAGCCTACAAAATTGTATATAAGTTTTCAGTAGTATGGTAGGTATAGAAGGTAACTAACAGTATAAGAAATATTCAGAACCTAATAGACTTGCAAAACACTTGTAGGTATAATATAAATTTCAGACACAACTTTCCTACCTTGAATTCAACTCAGTTGGAATGCAGGCCATTTTTCTAGCTGTTAAATAGAGCACACTTTGATTCTTTGTAGAGGACAGTATAACAAGAACCCTTTTTGCAAGCAAATTTCAAGCGGCTTATTGTTTATTTTCGGTGCCTCTCCCACTCTCTTTCACATTCTCTTATTCACTCCACAAAGAATACTAAACACAGTAGCGCAGAGAGGACTTTTTAATAAATGTGTACTATGTCCAGTTTTCATATCAATATCAACCATCATCCCCAAACAGCTTTCCCTGTTGCAAAGGACAGACCAGAGCAATCAAAGACCCATCCATTACTGCCTATTGTGTCTTATTCCTGAGTCAGCATGATGAGCTGTTCTGGAATCTAGACTTGCTCCTCCAGAGCAAATTGGTGCTCTGGAGATCAATTTCCTTACCCACATACCTCAGTTTTGAAACCCTGACATATTTTCATGTTTCATCTGTGTTTAAAAACTCAAGTTAGAGTTGAGAATTCTGTTCAATTGAATGGAGTCATTCAATGAGATCAAATCTTTGTATGTAAAGAAGAGCATCCCCCCCCCCCCCAAAAAAAAGGAAGGAAGAGCATTTACCACACACTCACAAAGAAATACTCACAAGCTACAGTGGCTTGACTGGACCTGGACCTGGGAGGCATTTGAAGATCTGCAGAATATTTTTAGTGATGACAAAGGGAAAAGGCACTATGGAAAGAGGTTAGGTTTTTTTGTTTTTTCTTTTTTTTTAAGATTTTTATTTATTTATTTGACAGACAGAGATCACAAGTAGGCAGCGAGGCAGGCAAAGAGATAGAGAGGAGGAAGCAGGCTCTCCGCTGAGCAGAAGCCCGATGCGGGGCTCGATCCCAGGACCCTGAGACCATGACCTGAGCTGAAGGCAGAGGCTTAACCCACTGAGCCACCCAAGCACCCCAAAAAGAGGTTAGTTTTCAAGGATACGGAACTTCTTTTTACCCTCCTTTGAACTCCTGGCACTAATTCTGCCTTTCTTCCTTGTCTTTGGTAGAAGCAACAACCACTATTTTCCCCTATCAATATGTAAAGTATGTGGGACAAGACATTTCTTTGCTGCAGATGTTTTTTTAGAAGAGATACATTCTAACAGAATGAAAGTGATTGTTTTTTTCTACTTGCTCAATTCCCTTATAAATATGCTACATATAGGAAGTATGATTATAATAAAGGTGACTACATTTATCATTGAGAAAATTGTAGTTCCTAAGGAAATCTTTCTAAGTGGCAGGAAGCTAGCTTGACCCAACCTTGGTTTTGTAAGTTATAATCTGACAGATGTATATGAAACTGACTTCTGAAGCTTTCACATGTTAGATGTGCCGCAATGAATGGAGAACCACATTTCCTATGTTTTTATTTTTTGTTCTTTACGGGTCCTCTGCAGTGCCGCTGTCAGCTTGTGGACGGCACTGTAGAATCTTAATAGTCCCAATTTCAGGCACAATTTGTTTTTCTGAAGTCTCAGACCTATTTTAATGGGGGCTAACACCATGCAACCAGTCAGGTGCAAAACAGCTTAGGGGAAATATCAGACAATGTAGGAGAAAGTAGATTGCAAGAACCGACTATTATTTATAGCCTCATTTACATATCCAGATGCCAATATTCTTTTAAAAATAACAATGAAATAAACCTAATAATCAAGTGCATAAATGTAGTTCCTTATGTGATTCATTTGCATGTGGATAAGAAGGTATCCGAAGTAGGACATGATCACCTTAGCAGATTAATAACCAAGCCAGTGCTATAATAGCATCAAAGAGGAAAAGAGCCCTCCTCAGGAATTATTTCTTTCATAAAAGGAACAACCTTGTCCAGTGTTGGCCAAGGTACACCTTGGGATGAATAAATTATGGTTGTGACTGAGTGTAGGAAAAAATGCCTGCAACATGTAGTCACACACTTGTGATAGTAAGAGGACAATGTCATTTGCTGTACAAATGCAGAGGGAAAGAATGACATTAGTAAGTCAAAGTTTCAAATCTTAAGTAGAGATATATAAAGCAAAAAATTTGGAAATGCAGGTGATTATCTTTGTCTAGGTAATAATGTGGCATTTAACCTAAGGTCAATAAAGAGATTTCTAATTATGACCACTTGTTCCTTTTTTCCCCCTCTAACCAGCAAATTGATATATTTCAGCTGAAATCATCTCTGGATTTTATATTTTATTCTAGTCAATCCTGTACATTTATGTTTACTTATATCAAAAGGCTTTTCAGTTCCCTGCTTATCCAGAATTTAAAGAGATAGCTCAAATACAAAGACTAGATTACAAATTTTACTAAATAGGTCATATAAATGATGAAACGAGGCAATGTGAGAAACCGAAGTGCTTTCTAAAAACAGAATAAAAATCATAATCCATAAAATTTTCTAAGTGTATTTTATCCCATGGGAAAGCCCAGACTTAATAAAATTTAAATTGTGCCATTCTGCATTTATCATCTTTCTTATTGTAATTAAAATAGCCATAGTAACAACTGTAGAAATACACCTCCAAGAAATCTACAATGTGATTTTATATTACACTATTTCCCCACACACACTTAATATGTATATATCAAAGGTATTTGTGTTTTATTTTAATTTACTTTCAGGAATAACTTCAATATATTATGGCACTAAATGTTTTTTCAGAAGGAAACTCTAAATTTATAACATCAAGGGATAGACTTACAAGGGCTTTGCTTGTACTAGAAACCGATTATGTTGGTAAGACAGGAATTACCTGAATTTTAACTTTGATAAAATTGATAAGCTTTGCAAAGGGCTATTTCCCATTTTTTAAAAAAATGCGTTGTATGGGCCAACACACAACTATTATGGATATTTATCATCAGCCAATTCTACGTTAATAATAATTGCTATATATTCTAATTCCTTAATAATAATTGCTTGTATATATACCTTCTTTAACAGTAAGCTCTTGAGAACATGAATGGGTCTTTTTATTTATTTTTTTAAGATTTTTTTATTTATTTGACAGACAGAAATCGCAAGTAGGCAGAGAGGCAGGCACAGAGAGAGGGAAAGGCAGGCTCCCTGCCGAGCAGAGAGCCCGATGCGGGGCTCGATCCCAGGACTCTGGGATCATGACGTGAGCCGAAGGCAGAGGCTTTAACCCACTGAGCCACCCAGGTGCCCCAGTCTTTTTATTTTTTAATACCTTATGGTGTTTTTAGTACATTCTACTAAAATGGTTGTCAGCAGATGATTGTTTATCAAATGAGCAGACAGATAAACAAGAATCTACACTTTACATGCATGTAGTTTGCTAGGAGGAGCATAGGTTAGACAGACAATATTGCATAGATGAACACAAAGAAAACACCTTCCTGAAACAATTTTAAATATTTCTATATTCCAAGGAATCTAATTTTTTCATGTCAAATTCTTTATTATATTTGTTTCTGAAATGATGCTATGTCATTGTCTCAATTTTTTTCTATTATCACCATTAGATTCTACCTCTTTCATGAAGCCTTTTCCATTTGCTGAATTCCTTCCTTTGAACTTCCACCTGAGTTTTGCCTGTGCTTTGACTAGAACACTGTCCCCTTTTCAATTTGTCTTATTATTTTGTATATCTTGTAGATCTTATATATTTGGTGTATCTCATTTATCCTCCTAGATAGATAGTTCCTTGAAAATAGGCTGTACATTTGTTTCATCTTAGTACCCTTGCAGCAATTCACAGTACATAATAGCAATTCAATAAACCGAATGGATGGAAAAATCAACAACAATTTATGAAGTGTCTTCTCTGTGTACAGAGGTGTGTTAGACCCTGAGGATACGATGAAATGTTAAGAGATAGCTCTTATTCCAGGGAGTTTGTGGTATTTAGGGGAAGTATTCCTATACATAAAAATAAAACAATCGGTATTCATGAATTCACAGTTTCTAACTCTTTTACTCATCCTTTATGGAAATGGTTTTATTTTTGCATTTTGACATAAATTAAATTCAAATGGTAACTTTATCAAAACCAAATGGGCTCTAAGACTACACAAGACTCGGCATGACCTATCTCCCAGCATTCCACACTGTCATTGTCACGTGTGTTCCCTCTCAGACATAAGATTGTAGGTTTACACGGAACCAAAGCCAAATGTAAAAGACTACAGAGACTATCAAGATAAATTACGCAAATTGTTCATTATTCCTTGGGATTTACAGGGTAAATTATTTATATACAAGACACTGTGAAGCACATTGAGTAAGCGGACTGTGTTCCCAGTCTACTCGCACATCCCTATCCCCAAGCTTTGAAAGTGCTAGCAGTCTATTTTTGGGAAGGAAAATCTGTACAGTTCTCTTAGCTAATGGAGCTAATGGAGGGCTGTCAAAACTTAAATCTAGCCTATATGATTTTCATTTTAAGTCTTCCCATCCTTTTTTTCCTGCCTCGGTACTAGATAATTAAATATTTTTAAAGGATGCTAAAGCATCCAGAACACAAAACAGAAAGGAGCTTAGTAACTACTGTGAAAAGTTAAAAGGCAGCATAGGGAGGGAATCAAATCTTCAAAGCTGACCCTTCTCCTCTCCAACAGATCTTGCCCAGAGCACATACATATCTATTTCCCTTAAAATGTACTAGAGTTGGTAACTTTCTTCCTTTTTGTCATTATATAACAGATTTTCAACTGTATTTAGAATTTTTAAAGAACTATGTTTTAGATGATAGGTGTTTTAAACTACTAAATCAAGTATTGATGCGTAGGTGGGAGTTTGCCTCTTTGTACACTTTGTAGCTGAATGCTCGAGGCATCTGCAACTGAACAGTGGAAGAGATTTCAAGAAGCAGGTAAGTCTGTGTGCACCCATGCCAGCTAGCCATCCATCTTCCTTACTCCTGCCTTCTCCTCTGTAAGCGTGATTATAGGCATAAACACATGCAAATATGCACATTATATAGGGAAAATGTTCCTATGTGTGCATAAACTAATGTCTCAATCCCATCAGTCACATTTTAATATATCTGATATTTGGATAGGTCAAGGAATAAATGCACACATTTAACATTTATTCCATCTTGTTTGTCAAAAAGCTGTCATAATTGAAGCTAAATATTCTTGCAATTAATGGCACTTTAGAATTGAGCAAAGATTTTCCATTTTCGTGTCTCAAAGTTTATTGACTCCAAAGTAGCAACTTTGATTATTTTCTTCTGTTTCCATTACTTATGCAAACATAAACATTCTACCACCTTTCTTAAAAAAATGGAAAACAATGGTCTGCCCCAGCTTGCATAAAAGATTCTTCTTGAAAAACATTTGTGAATGATGTTGCAAAAAGAAGGAGGTTTCTATTTAGAGCAATAATGTTTTTACTTTTTTCTTAAAGTAAGGGTCTTGTAGGTAAAATAAAGAAAATTCAGTTTATGTTGGCTTTTTAAATATTTCAAGCTACAAAGATTGGCTTTTTAAAATTCTACTGTTCTCTGTCAGGAGTGTATCTTGATGGATTTAGGTAATTATACAGACAAACTGAGAACTAAGAGCCAAACACATAGTGGGATCACTAATTATTCTTGGACCGAAATGTATTTAATTTTTTTTAATTTTATTTATTTGACAGACAGAGATCTCAAGTAGTTGGAGAGGCAGGCAGAGAGAGAGAGAGGAGGAAGCAGGCTTCCCGCTGAGCAGAGAGCCCGATGTGGGGCTCGATCCCAGGACCCTGGGACCATGACCCGAGCTGAAGGCAGAGGCTTAACCCACTCAGTCACCCAGGTGCCCCCCGAAATGTATTTAAATGGTAAAGTGATTACTAAATTTTTAGTGTATATGCTTCTATGACCAGATAAAAATGTCATCATTTCACTAATGACTCTGTTACCTTGTTTTAGATATTTATTATGAAAGACCTAAGTCAATTCCCATGGTAATAAAAGGTTGATTCCTTTAGGGAGGGGATTTTTAAAAATTTATACTTAACTAAAGTATACTTCATACAGATCAACAAATTTACTTCTTAGAAAATTGGACTACTGTGTGTGTGAGAGACAGGCAGGCAGAAAAAGACAGAACAAACAAGAGATATGTGGGTTATTAGTATATTGCACACCAGTAGAGTCTGGGAAAAGCAAAATATAAGATAAATTCCAACTTGAACTTCATGAATTGAATTAAAATTTTGCAATAGGGGGCGTTCAGCCACATGAAATCAGTATAAAGTTTTCAACATACAAGAAAGAAAATTGGTTTAAATATAATATCTCAAAATAGCACAACTTGCAGCAAGTATATAATTTGTGAAGTAATTGGGTAATTAATTGAAAAAAAAGTCGAACAGTGCACGAAGCTTGTCCATCTTTCAAAAAATGCAGCTCAGATGGCATATGGCAGAATATAAATGCATCTTTTCTCTGTGGTTTTGAATGTTAATTTTACGAACTATTCTAGTTCATCCAATTTGTAAAGCTAAATATAAATTGCAATTCACAGGAGAATTTTTGGCTTAATGCCATGTTTTTACCACTTGGTTTTTCAAAATTAATATGAAGTCTTATGGAATATTTCCTAGAACTTTAGAATATCTTCACCTTTGAAAAACATCTTCTTATCAATCTTTATCCCACCTTGATATTTTCCTAATGTACATCGTACCTTGGGAAACATGGTAGTTAACATTCACAGTCACTGTGTATTTTACTTCTAATTCACATTTATTGTCTCAATATTAATTATTTTCTTTCCCACACACTTCAAATCTCAATCTCACAGAATTTCACCCCAAATATGTCAATCCCCTTGGTGCTACTACACTCAAAGCCTCCCTATTCCACCCAAATATACCCTACACCAAAACACTATCTCCTTCTGACCTCAGCTGAATCCACTGCCCTCTCTGAGATCTCCTTGCCTTTGTTCCACTAGGTTAGAGATCTTCATATATGAAGTTGTCTCCTCCTCTAGATTACTCACTGCTCAAAGGAGGAGGCCAAGAGTAATTCATATTTGCACCCTCAAAACACTAAATTATGGGGCACAGTGCCTGAAACATATTCAGTGCTGATTTTGAAAAATTTGCTCAGAAAAAAATTACAGTTGTTCTCAAAGAGTAAGGGACATTAAAAATATATGGAAATACTAAGAATAATACACAATAAATAAAACATAAAAATATGTCTTTGTCTTGCGAGCTAGGTAGGTTTTGTTTTTTCTTTCAATTTTAAAACATAGTATATGGCCTCATTATCTCAGTGACTTATAAGTATAAATCTTCAACCTAAGAATAGGAACTGTGAGGCAGGGTTCTAGCCAGGATTCTGAGTTTACTCAGGGTGACCTTGGGAAAACTTACATTGACTTTTCTTCTTTGTAAAGTAGGAAGAACAAAAACAACAGTCCCACAGGTTGCTTGTGAAGATCACATGGTATAATATACGTAAAGCACACAGGACAGTGCTATCACTCCATAGCATTGCAATTATTATTAATCACTGCTTTTGCTGCTTTGATATTTGTATTCTTTACCATGTCGGTTCCTGAGCTCTGCTTTGCAATAAATAATGTTAACAATTAAATGACCTGCCTCTGGCCAGTGAGATGCCAGTCACCTACCCAGTTTCTCTATTTTTAACACAAATTAGTATAGAGAAATCTTTCAACTTCATCTAAGATTTCTTCTAGATAAATCCAGCTGGTATTTCAGTGAAACATAATCCAACAGGCTTAATCTGAACACACTCAGGCTTAATCTGAATACTGTTAGGTCCCCCAATAATAGGTCCGTGATCAAATGAGCGAGACTGATACAAAGCGAAAGTCAAGCAAAGCTTTATTTCGCGCCAAGCATCAAGAATCAAACAGACTGGTTAGGGCCATCTCTTACAAAGAGGCGACCCCTCCCTGCCTTCCAACTAACTTCTAAAGGGCAAGGGCCATGTGGTTGGGCCTGGCCACACACAGGTGGCCAATGAGATTGCAACACACACACAGAGAAAGCTGCATAGTCATGCTAGGTCACACACAAGTGACCAACTGAATCACAATTTACCTTATAGTAGACACTTGAACTAGCCTATCACCTTGGTCAGAATTGGCACCCAAAAGGCGGGACCCACACTCCTTGGTAGCTAGGGAGACAGTATGTGCACCACTGATTGGATGTCTCCACCCGGCCTGACCTGCCCTTGTATTTGTGCTTTGTTAGCTGGGATAGTTTCCTGGACTTGCTTTTAAGTAAGTCCCCTGGGTGGGGGCAGGGGGCAGGGTCAGTTTAAGTTTTAAACAACAAAATCACTGTTTAACCAGATGGAATCGCTCTGGCTAAATATGCCCTTACAAACACATTGAGCTCCCTGGGAATAAAGCCACATTTTTGCTCTCACTGTCAAAAGCAAATTAATGCTTAAGAAGTTGAAGCATTCTATCTTTTCCTTTTCAGGGGCTTCTTTATTATACTTCCTATGTTTATCAGACAAAGTAGGGTACTATAAGCCAGTATCACTTCTACAAATTGATGCTGCTTTCTGTTGCACACATTAGCACTATCAATAAAAACTTTAGGTCAGAGATCATCTGTTAGATGATTTCTCATCTCTTGATCAGGCCTCAGCTCAGGACAACCCAGTGTGCTTTTTCCTACTCATGGCATCACAGCTTCTGTGTTCCTGACACCGATAAAGAACAGGTACCACTGAAGGAGCTAAAATTGTTAAGTCTGGAGACATACAGAGGATAAAGAGGTGACATTTTCACCAATTTCATTTTAACTCTCACTATATATTTTGAAATTTTGTGTTCTTTGTATTTCCTTCTTCAAATCACCCCTGGAACCCTTCTGAGCCTACACATCACTGTCTTTGGGCTGAGAACTGTATTATTATGTCATATTTGAGGCCCTTCACTGAAAGGGAACAATACTCACAGGGATTGTGACCAAGGTGACATGCACTGGGAACCAAGGTACAAAGCGTGCCAAGGGAAAGGGAAGAATGGAGCTGAAAATGTTCATTCCCTCCAAGCAAGGAATTTACTGTCTCCCTAGGACTTACACTCTGTCCTACTATTAGAACAAATGATTTCAGACTTTGAACCAGATGACCACATTATCGCAACATTGTTAGAGAGGTTATTTAGAGAACAAAAGACAGCATTGTTGTCTGCCCAACCCAGAAAAAGTTGTTATCTGAAAGCATGGTCCCTTTCATTTTTTTTTAAAAACACCATGTAATGAGTGACAGTTACCCATTACCAATCGTACGCAGTATAAATTAGGTGCCTTAGATTCTGAATTCATTTCTCCAGTTCTGTTTTGGTTGATCATTGAAACCCGAAAGGGTATAACTTCCAGATATATTTATCTTCTGGCCAAAGAACACCTTAACCTTTTAGGAGATTCTAACTTAGAATCAGAATTAATTAGTAATTAAATTTAACCATTTGTTAATAATTTAATTTTAATAAGTGCAAGCAAATTAATTGAATTTAAATGAAAGCATACTTTTGATAAAAACCTGAATGGAATAATTAAGAAAAAGGAACAATAAAGAGTACTAATATCACAAGAGTAAAGAAAAAGTGATACTGGAAGAAATTATATTACAAATTTTAGCATTGAGAATTTGTGTCATTAGAGCAAAGTGAAAAAGTAATTGCTATATACAAAAAAAAATGTTAAGCATAATGAAACTTGCAATATAGTAAGAGGTACTTTAGAAAAACAATGAATTTGTTGGTAAATTTCCTCTCAATAGTAGAGAATTGATGAAACTGGTCATCAAAAATCAGAATTAAATGTCCATAAAATATTTTTAAAATAGTTGTTAACAAGATCTAATCTTATAACTTCAGCCAGCTATAAATTGGCTGAGACTCCTGCACATAAAAGAAAACTTAAAAAAAATTATTTATTTATTTATTTATTTGACAAAGAGGGACAGAGCGAGAGAGAAACACAAGCTAGGGGAGTGAGAGAGGAAGAAGCAGGCTTCCTGGCAAGCACGGAGCCTGATGCAGGACTCAATCCCAGGACCCTGGGATCATGACCCAAGAGGAAGTCAGATGCCCAATGACTAAGTCACGCAGATGCCCCAAAGAAAAAACTATTTTTAAATGGAGATATGAAGGGATGTCCTTAATTGGTACCCCACCCCATCCTCAAAAAAATCTCATAGCATAACTTTTTGTAAATATTGTACCTTTCAAAGAATAATTTGAGCTAGATATAAAAAATGAATTTATATCATGATGGACAGTATTACAATTATATTAAATAAAAATTTAGATTTATCAGATAATTTCTATTTTGGAATTCTAAATTCTAAAACATTATTATTTCTCTTGTTTCATTCTACTTATGCTGAAAATATTTATTCTCAGATTTTTGAAACAGAGTCTGTCTATAGAAGTATCATTGAAAGGACTGTCAAAATTCATCAGTATAGGGGCGCCTGGGTGGCTCAGTGGGTTAAGCCACTGCCTTCGGCTCAGGTCATGATCTCGGGGTCCTGAGATCGAGTCCCGCATCAGGCTCTCTGCTCGGCAGGGAGCCTGCTTCCCTCTCTCTCTCTCTGCCTGCCTCTCTGTCTGCTTGTGATCTCTGTCAAATAAATAAATAAAATCTTAAAAAAAAATTCATCAGTATATATGTATAATGGTACAGTATCAGCTGTTTATAAAACTGTTGAAAAAAAATACACAATGAATCTAGTGATCCCGTGTTCCTTGTCAGTGCATATTGGTTAAGTCCTAGAAAAATTTTACAAAGATCAACTGTTTTGAATAGATTTGTAGTTAATTCAAAATAAAAATTTCCTTAGAAATTTAAAGTCCCAAGTTTATCTATGACCTAATTAGGCAGATTTTAAAAAGTTGAAATGGAAATTTTACATAAATACAAATCAGTAATAATATTTACACATCTAAAAAGTATTGATATAAAGAGTTTTTTCATTGTAATTTATAGCATTATGTAAATTGGCTGCAAAAAAAACTACAAGAAAAAATTCTGAAAAACTTTTTGTGGATATAGCTATACTTAGAGTTGCTTCTCATCTTCAAGACCTCTTCCAATGTAATGGTAATATTTAGTTGACATAAGATATGGTGAATTAAGTTATTTGAACACATACAGTTCTGCAACTGAGATTGTTTTTTATCAAAGATTCATAAATTTGTTTATAAATTTTTAAGTTTATATTTATAAATTTTGGTTAATGTAGATACAAATATTAGAAGTGATTTCATTGTTTGAAATTTTAAGTATCTTTAAAACAACTTTCACATGTGAATCTATGATTTTAACTTTTTATTTTATAAAATCTCAATTAAGTGTTTCCAGTGAAAATCTGAAATGGATATGGTGCAAGAATAAAATGCACAATGGACTTTGAAAACAACACAAAAGAGAACATAAAATCTCATTAATACTTTTATGTTTATTACATGTTAAAATGATTATTTAAGATCTATTGGATAATAAAATATATTGCTAAAATTAGTATGTTTCTTTTTACTTTTAAAATGTGACTACTAGGAAACTTAGAATTACATATGTGGCTTGCATTATATTTCTATTTGTTTTTCCTGAATTATGCAATTTTTCACTATTAATATTTTGCCAACATTTTCTATTTCCCTTGTATTTTTTCCTGTGTGTATGATTGGTAATAAATACTACAAATATTAAGCCATAAAACTTAACTTAGTATTTGTATTACATTCCGTGCCTTTTTGTTAAATCATTATTTACTCAAATTATTAGGAGAGTAAATGTGGAAATTGTGTTTTATTATATAAAATAATTATATATCATATAATATATAATTTTTCTTAGTCATTTTGAGAATTTAATGTTAAAATGCTTTAAAATTAATCAACATTGTATTTTTTTTCCTTGTGGGCAATGCCATGCAGAACGCTAGATCTTAGATGGGACCCCTGGGTAGCTCACTCAGTTAAGTGCCAACTCCTGGTTTCAGCTGAGGTCATGATTTTAGGGTTGTGGGATTAAGCCCCATGTGGGTCTCTGAGCTCAGGGGAGAGTCTGCTGGAGATTCTCTCCCTCTCTTTCTGCTCCTCTCCTTGCTTGTGTGCTTGTGCTCGCTCTCTCTTTCTCACTCTCTAAAATAAAGTCTTTAAAAAAAAAAAAAGATAGCTAGGTCTTAGATATTAACACATCCTGTGCTTCCTTTTCTTTTAGATTATTTGTTCTTCTTTAAAACTGAGACTTTGAAATCTTCCTTTGACAAGGAAGCTTAAAGTGAGAAAAAAAAGTTTATAAATTTCAGTATTTTTCCATTGTAACTGGGTTAAAATCATCAGAGGAAAAATATTCTAAAAATAAGACTTTCAAGTGTGTGGGAGGCTCAGTGGATTAGGCCTCTGCCTTAGGCTCTGGTCATGATCTCAGGGTCCTGGGATAAAGCCCTACATCGGGCTCTCTGCTCAGCAGGGAGCCTGCTTCCCCTTCTCCCTCTGCTTGCCTCTCTGCCTACTTGCAATCTCTCTCTCTCTCTCTCTCTCTGTCAAATAAATAAATACAATCTTTAAAAAAAAAACACTTCTTAGCATATTTGATAAGGATAGGTTGGCACATATGTGAGACTACTGGGTGTCATACTTCAGGGTTGATATATGGTAAAATCCTCTCCACTCCATCAAAGAGGAAGTGAATTAGAAATTAGATCAACATAACTATCTCCAAACAAACAAAAGCCCAGGGCCAGACGGCTTCCCAGGGGAATTCTACCAAACATTTAAAGAAGAACTAATTCCTTGAAGGGTCAGGGGTGGGAGGTTGGGGGAACAGGTGGTGGGTAATGGGGAGGGCACGTTTTGCATGGAGCACTGGGTGTTGTGCAAAAAGAATGAATACTGTTACACTGAAAAAATAAATAAAATGGGAAAAAAAAAGAAGAACTAATTCCTATTCTCCTGAAACTGTTCCAAAAAAGAGAAATGGAAGGAAAACTTCCAAACTCATTTTATGAGGCCAGCATCACCTTGATCCCAAAACCAGACAAGGATCCCACCAAAAAAGAGAACTACAGACCAATATCCTTGATGAACACAGATGCAAAAATTCTCACCAAAATACTAGCCAATAGGATTCAACAGTACATTAAAAGGATTATTCACCACGATCAAGTGGGATTTATTCCAGGGCTGCAGGGTTGGTTCAACATCCACAAATCAATCAATGTGATACAACACATTAATAAAAGAAAGAACAAGAACCATATGATACTCTCAATAGATGCTGAAAAAGCATTTGACAAAGTACAGCATCCCTTCCTGATCAAAACGCTTCAAAGTGTAGGGATAGAGGGCACATACCTCAATATTATCAAAGCCATCTATGAAAAACCCACCGCAAATATCATTCTCAATGGAGAAAAACTGAAAGCTTTTCCATTAAGGTCAGGAACACGGCAGGGATATCCATTATTACCACTGCTATTCAACATAGTACTAGAAGTTCTAGCCTCAGCAATCAGACAACAAAAAGAAATTAAAGGCATTCAAATCGGCAAAGAAGAAGTCAAACTATCACTCTTCGCAGATGCTATGATACTTTATGTGGAAAACCCAAAATACTCCACTCCAAAACTACTAGAACTTGTGCAGGAATTCAGTAAAGTGTCAGGATATAAAATCAATGCACAGAAATCAGTTGCATTTCTGTACACCAACAACAAGACAGAAGAAAGAGAAATTAAGGAGTCAATCCCATTTACAATTGCACCCAAAACTATAAGATACCTAGGAATATACCTAACCAAAGAGGCTAAGAATCTATATGCAGAAAACTATAAAGTACTCATGAAAGAAACTGAGGAAGACACAAAGAAATGGAAAAATGTTCCATGCTCCTGGATTGGAAGAATAAATATTGTGAAAATGTCCATGCTACCTAAAGCAATCTACACATTTAATACAATCCCTATCAAAATACCCTCCATTTTTTTCAAAGAAATGGAACAAATAATCCTAAAATTTATATGGAACCAGAAAAGACCTCGAATAGCCAAAGGAATATTGAAAAAGAAAGCCAAAGTTGGTGGCATCACCATTCCAGACTTCAAGCTCTATTACAAAGCTGTCATCATCAAGACAGAATGGTACTGGCACAAAAACAGACACATAGATCAATGGAACAGAATAGAGAGCCCAGAAATAGACCCTCAACTCTATGGTCAACTCATCTTCGACAAAGCAGGAAAGAATGTCCAATGGAAAAAAGACAGCCTCTTCAATAAATGGTGCTGGGAACATTGGACAGCCACATGCAGAAAAATGAAATTGGACCACTTCCTTACACCACACACAAAAATAGACTCCAAATGGATGAAGGACCTCAATGTGAGAAAGGAATCCATCAAAATCCTTGAGGAGAACACAAGTAGCAACCTCTTCGACCTCAGCCGCAGCAACATCTTCCTAGGAACATCGGCAAAGGCAAGGGAAGCAAGGGCAAAAATGAACTATTGGGATTTCATCAAGATCAAAAGCTTTTGCACAGCAAAGGAAACAGTTAACAAAACCAAAAGACAAATGACAGAATGGGAGAAGATATTTGCAAATGACATATCAGATAAAGGGCTAGTATCCAAAATCTATAAGGAACTTAGCAAACTCAACACCCAAAGAACAAACAATCCAATCAAGAAATGGGCAGAGGACATGAACAGACATTTCTGCAAAGAAGACATCCAGATGGCCAACAGACACATGAAAAAGTGTTCCACGTCACTCGGCATCAGGGAAATACAAATCAAAACCACAATGAGATATCACCTCACACCAGTCAGAATGGCTAAAATTAACAAGTCAGGAAATGAGAGATGCTGGTGAGGATGCGGAGAAAGGGGAACCCTCCTCCACTGTTGGTGGGAATGCAAGCTGGTCCAACCACTCTGGAAAACAGCATGGAGGTTCCTCAAAATGTTGAAAATAGAACTACCCTATGACCCAGCAATTGCACTACTGGGTATTTACCCTAAAGATACAAACATAGTGATCCGGAGGGGCACGTGCACCCGAATGTTTATAGCAGCAATGTCTACAATAGCCAAACTATGGAAAGAAGCTAGATGTCCATCAACAGATGAATGGATAAAGAAGATGTGGTATATATACACAATGGAATACCATGCAGCCATCAAAAGAAATGAACTCTTGCCATTTGCGACAACGTGGATGGAACTAGAGGGTATCATGCTTAGTGAAATAAGTCAGTTGGAGAAAGACAACTATCATATGATCTCCCTGATATGAGGACATGGAGATGCAACATGGGGGGTTAGGGGGGTTAGGAGAAGAATAAATGAAACAAGATGGGATTGGGAGGGAGACAAACCATAAATGACTCTTAATCTCACAAAACAAACTGGGGGTTGCTGGGGGGAGGTGGGGTTGGGAGAGGGGGAGGGGGTTATGGACATTGGGGAGGGTATGTGCTATGATGAGTGCTGTGAAGTATGTAAACCTAGTGATTCATAGACTTGTACCCCTGGGGATAAAAATACATTATATGTTTATAAAAAAAAAAAAAAAGAATGAATACCCAGCTTTTTTAGCAACATGACGGGACTGGAAATGATTATGCTGAGTGAAATAAGTCAAGCAGAGAGAGTCAAGTATCATATGGTTTCACTTATTTGTGGAGCATAACAAATGACATGGAGGACATTGGGAGATGAAGCGGAGAAGGAAGTTGAGGGAAATTGGAAGGGGAGGCAAACCATAAGAGACTATGGACTCTGAAAAACAACCTGAGGGTTTTGAAGGGGCAGGGGTGGGAGGTTGGGGGAACCAGGTGGTGGGTAATAGGGAGGGCACGTATTGCATGGAGCACTGGGTGTTGTGCAAAAACAATGAATACTGTTACGCTGAAAAAATAAATAAATTTAAGAAAAAAAAAGAAATTAGATCAACATAACAATAGGATCACTAGACCTAGACTACATAACTGTTCTCAGAGTCCCAGAAGTAGCTCAAATGATAGCCTCAGGGTAACTGGCACAGAGAGACACTGAAATTGCATGTTGGGACCACAATCTCTGCAACTAATTTAATTATGCTCAGGACTACTAAGATCTGGTGCAGAATGGGATATTAAGTTTGACTTTGCAATGGGAATAATGCTGATTTGTCACAGATTGAGCTCAAAGTGTATTAATGTTTTAGGCTGTGGTATAGACGTGATAGTCCTTTCCTAGACTTTTTTTTTTACCTCCATGTTTAGAGTTCTGAATCTCAAAATATAAACAAAACCAGAATAAGAGATTGAGGAAAACTTGATAAAAGAAAGGGAAGTAGAGAGAAAAGGAAGAAAAAAAACAGAAAAAGCAATAAAAAAAATTAGCAATAATTCTAAAAAACATTAGGAAGTATTCCTGTATTCCTCGCATAGAGTGAGTTCTACAATCTCACATTTCTTCCTTTTTTTGAAGAGAATGGAGTAGAAATTATAAACATTTTTCAATTTAACAGAGATTTTCCAACCCCTGTTTCTTACTTTCATTCTCTTATGAACTTGGGCACTTTCCTCAATCCCGGCAGGTTCCTGTTTAAAAGAACCAGAGTCTAAGACCTAAACTGGGTTCAGCCAAAACTCAAATGGACACACTCCCTGATTTCAAACTATACTACAAAGTTTTTGATAGTAATCAAAACATGGTAGTACTGGCATGAAAACAGACATATAAATTATTGGAACCAGACAGAGAGCCCAGAAAAATCCCTGATGATACTGTAAATTAATCTATGATAAAGGAGGCAAGAATACACAATGGGAAAAATATAGTCTCTTTAATACATAGTGCTGAGAAAACTGAAAAGCTACATGCAAAAAAAAAAAAAAAAAGAAAGAAAGAAAAGAAACCAGATCACTATCTTATACCACATACAGAAATAAATTCAAAATGGATTAAAGACTTGAAGGTAAGATGTGAAATAATAAAACTCCTTGAAGAAATCAAAGGCAGTAAGTGCTTTCACACTAGTCTTAGTAATATATTTTTTAGACTATTCTCTCCAGGCAAGGGCAACAAAGTCTAAAATAAAGGTAACTATGTTAAACTAAACAGCTTTTGCAGAATGAAGGAAATCATCAACAAAGTGAAAAGGCAACCTACAGAAAGGGGAAAGATACTCATAAAGCATACATCAGATAAGGGGTTAATATTCAAAATATTTAAAGCACTTATACAACTTAGTATTGGAAAAAAAAATCCAAATAACCTGGCTGAAAAGTGGGCAGAGAACCTGAATAAACATTTTTTTTCCCAAAGAAGACATACTTGTGAAAAGATGTTCAGCATCACTAATCATCAGGGATATGCAAATCAAAACTACAATGAGCTATCCATCTCATTCTGGCAGGTTGGTTGTTATCAAAAAGATGAAAAAATAACAAGTGTCGGCAAGGATGTGGGGAAAAGGAAACCCTCATACACTCTGGTAGGAATGTAAATTGGTGTGGCCACTGTGGAAAACAGTACAGAAGTTCCTCAAATAATGAAAAACATAGTTACTGTATGATTCAGCATGTCTACGTCTGAGTGCTTCTCCAAAGTGATACATGCACTCTTACATGCAGCTTTATTTACAATAGCCAAGATCTGGAAGTAACTTAAGTGTCCACTGATAAATTAATTTTAAAAAGGGGGGGGGGGTGGAGTACACACACACACACAATGGACTATTGTCCAAACAGAAAAGAATAAAGGGGTGCCTGGGTGGCTCAGTGGGTTAAAGCCTCTGCCTTTGGCTCAGGTCATGATCCCCGGGTCCTGGGATCGAGCCCCACATCAGGCTCTCTGCTCTGCGGGGAGCCTGCTTCCTCCTCTCTCTCTGCCTGCCTCTCTGCCTAGTTGTGATTTCTCTCTGTCAAATAAATAAAATATTTAAAAAAAAAAGAAGAAAAGAATAAAATCTTACCATTTGTGACAACATGGATAACTTAGAGGAAATTATGTTAAGTGAAATAACTCTTACAGAGAAAGACAAATAATGTATGATTTCAGTTATACATTGCTTCTAAAACAAAACAAAACAACAAATGAAATAGAAACATTGACAGATATAGGAAATAAACTGTTGGTTATGAGAGGAGGGAGGGATTGGAGGCAGATAAAATAGGTGAAGAGGATTATGAGGTACAAACTTCCAGTTATAAAATAAGTAATTCATGGGGATATAATGTACAGCATAGAGAATAGAGTCAATAATATTTTCATAACTTTGTATGGTGACATGGTAACCAGACTTATGGGGATCATTCCATAATATATAAAAATATCAAATCACTATGATGTACACCTGAAACTAACAGGATATTATATGTCACTTACACTTCAATCTAAAAATGTAAAAACTCAAATGCCATTAAACGAATGGGCATAGGCACCTGTACAGGTGCAAATACGTGTACCCACACACACCAGAATTCTACTATAATGAGTGTTTTAAAGCTTAGAGTATGCAGTTTATCCACCATTAGAGCAGCTGGCAGAGCAGATAGATCAAGAGTGCTTTAGAGGTCTCATAATACACTCAATTACACTATTTGTAAATGAGTTGCCTGACAATGATACTGTCATGTGCCTTTCAGACCCAGAGAAGGTCAAGGGGAATTACTATTCTGCCAGAACAACTTTGTCTTTTAGTAGGGGACATTAACAAACCAATGGTTTATAAAAAGAGACCCCTGAACTAATATTAACTATTCAGGTAATCCATTTACAATATCTGACCTAGGCACAGGGTAGAAAATGTGGTCTAGTTTCTTGATGCATATAAAGTCTTTCTTTGATATAAATGAATCAGAGGGGAAGATGCAAGGATACTCAGAGGACATGTAGAAGGTCATTTGCCAAAGAGGCTTTACATGAAGTTCAAGTACATGGAAGATGAGAGAAGTATGTAAAATTACAAATATAGCATTAGTTCTACTTTATACTTTCTATGTGTCATCATTGGTGTGAATCCTTAGGGAATGTGTATGTGAGTCACCCAACTTCTTATTCTCTAAGAAGGGTTAAAATGATTCAAGATAATTGTTGGTGCCTTTTTATTTACTCCCTTCAACACTTCCACTGGATTTTTCATTATAGCTCTACTCTACAACCAACTGGACTTTCCATTTAAATGTGGCAAAGCTGAGAATATGAAGACCTCAGACCAAGCTTGTGTGTAGTAAACAGGCATTCTCATTAAGAGAGAATAAACATTAGGAACACTCCACCACTACAATTATTCTATCTTTTTTGCTGTGACGTATTTCAGCACTTCATCAAGTGTGTCCAGTAGCATTTGCGGGAGACAGAGAACAAGGTTAAGATTTTCTCTCCCCTTATGGTGAGTGCTGTGAAGTGTATAAACCTGGCAATTCACAGGCCTGTACCCCTGGGGCTAATAACACACTATATGTTTATTTTAAAAATTTTTTAATTATTAAAAAAAAAAGATTTTCTCTCCCCATGCACCTTAGTTCATAATGATTTCTGAGCATCTACAGAGCCTTGAACCAGCTTTGCCCTTTGTGATAGTTGACAGAGTTTCCTGGAATATAATTTGCACACACATGCCATGTACCTTAATCATAGTTTTCATACAATCATTGTCTTCCCATGATCCTTTTGTACTCCAGTTTGTCTTATTCACATCGGCCTTATGCATATCTCCCAATCAGTCCAATGAGAAGTAGTCTTTTTCCTACCAAGGCCCTTTACTAGCACTATTAAATTAAAAAGCAGGGACAGTCTCTCTAAGCAGAATTTAAACAGTTAAGCCAAAAATTTGTCTTATACTGCTGCAGGAGTCTGCTAAAAATTCGTGATTTTTATTCCCTATTTACCTAAGCACTTTATATTATGTAGTGTTTTCTACATTTAAATAATCTTTAACCTGCCAATTTATGTTAATTGTAGTGCCAGCTGAAAATAATGTGTCATGTTACCACATTCAAATGCATGTATATGGAAATGTCATGTATTTTTCATGAAACTTAAAATTTTTTCCAGTAAGTGTGAGCACACTGCAAAAAATTATAGATGCATCTTGTATGTGCATAATCGAAAAAAAAAAAAAACTAGGTAATTTCAAAAGCAAAGTATTAAGGCCATGTTGTTGTAAAGTTCCATGCATTTTTCCTTCCAACTAGAATTCCATTCTGTAACTCTACAGATCTTATGCTATTTGAGGAATATTCACTACTTACCTATTTTAGCCAAAGTAACCTAAGTATAAATATCACACAGTAATTTCTATGTTAAGTGTTTAGAAATTCAGAGAGACAATGCATATTTCTAAGCTACAAAATAATGCATTGTTCATAATTTCCTATCATATTTGGTCTTTAAAATCCATTCAAATACCAAAACGTCAGAAACCAAACTCACCTTTTAATCTATATTTTAGCTGTTATAACAAGGCATGAGCTTTAAGAGATACTCGCAGTATTACACACTTAGAAAGTTGTAGGTATAATGGATTCTGAATTTTTCCCAAAGTCTGTAGATTTGCTTTATCAAATTCAGACCCAATCAAGTTTCCTGAGATTCTTCACACTAGTACAAGTTTACATTGTGACCTTCTGGTCATTTGGGTATTGCTCTGGTTTTGATCTTCATCATGGGGTTGACATTATTAACTACATGAAAATTTGTTTTCTGTAAGTAGACTATAGAGGCTCATGAAACTTCAGCACACAGTTGAGCAATGGCACATATACTAGTAAGATATATAATCAAATTTCTATCATTATGGATATTATTAGAATAGGTTTCATACATTGGTAATACGATTCAAATTAACTCCTTGAATACCTGAAATTTTTATGTTTTATCAGGTATTAAATAAAGTACTTAACCTAATGGTAATATTCTTCTAAACAAAATCCCTGAAACCAGACTAGGAAAATCGTATTTTTTTCCTGGAAATTAGTAATAAGACTCTTCACTTGGGTTTGATTTACATAGGTGAAATCTAGCTCTTATTAAGATCTTGATGGAAAAAGATGTTTAAAATCAGTGACACTCTTTCCAAAACTTAGTGTCTATAAGAATCATCCTTTAGAAATACTAGAATTTCACTTTGAATTGTTGTCTGAGAGAAGAGGAAGAAGCCTGGAACAAACAGATTAAAATCCATGGAAACAGAATTAAAGAATGAATGATGCCATGAAACATTCTGATGTCAGTATTAGGATGTTGTGAAGAGACAGAGAGGACTAGAAGATATATTTGAGCAAATCATAGCTGAGAATGTCCCTAACCTGGGGGAATGAAATAAGCATTCATGTCCTAGAGGCAGAAAGGACCCCTCCCATGATCAAGGAGAAAAGACCAGTGCCCTAGTGTGTAATAGTAAAACTCCCAAACTTAGAACCAAGGAAACCACTTTAAGGGAAGTTGAGGGAAGAGGAACATCAGAATAATGTCAGACCTGTCCACAGAGACCTGGCAAGCCATAAATGGCTAGCAAGACATATTCAGGATGCTAAATGAGCAGAACAAGCACCCAGGAATTCTTTATCTGGCATGGCTGTCATTCAGAATGGATGGAGTGATAAGGAGCTTCCAGGACCAGCAGAGACCAAAAGAATATGTAACTACTAAGCCAGCCCTACAAGAAATATTAAGGGGAGGGGGGCTTCTATACAAGGAGAAAGGCCCCAAGAGCAATACAGAACAAAAATATACAGAGATAATCTATAGAAATAAGGACTTCACAGGCAACACTATGACAATAAAATATTTTTCAATAATCACTCTCAATGTGAATGCCCTAAATGCTCCCATGAAATGGCACAGGGTTGCAGTCTGGATAAAAAGAACCCATCCACATGTTGTCTACAAGAGACTCATTTTGAACCTAAAGATACATCCATACTGAAAGTGAAGGGATGAAGAAGCATCTTTCATGCCAATGGACCTCAAAAGAAAGGTGGGGTAGCAATTCTCATATCAGACAAATTAGATTTTAAGCTAAGGACTGCAGTTAGAGATACAAAAGAACACAATATCATCCTTAAAGGGTCTATCCAACAAGAAGATTTAACAATTGTAAATATCTATGCCCCCAACTTAGGAGCAGCCAACTACAAAAACCAACTGTTAATCAAAATAACAAGACATATTAATGATACACTGATAGTAGGAGACCTCAACATTCCACTCTCAGCAATAGACAGATCATCTAAGCAGAAATTCAACAAAGTAACAAGAGCTTTGAATGACATACTAGACAGCTAGACCTCATAGATATATACAGAACATTCTACCCTAAACAACAGAGTACTCATTCTTCTTGAACACACATGGAACTTTTACAGCAATGTCCACAATTAGCTAAACTGTGGAAGGAGCTGAGATGCCCTTCAACAGATGAATGAATAAAGAAGGTGTGATCCATATACACAATGGAATATTACTCATCCATCAGAAAGGATGAATACCCAACATTTGCATCAACATGGATGGGACTGGAGGAGATTATGCTAAGTGAAATAAGTCAAGCAGAGAAAGTCAATTATCATATCGTTTCACTTATTTGTGGAACATAAGGAATAGCATGGAGGACATTAGGAGAAGGAAGAGAAAAATAAAGGGGAACAAATAAGAGGGGGAGATGAACCACAAGAGATTATGGAGTCCAGGAAACAAACTGAGGGTTTTAGAAGGGGAGGGAGTGGGGGAATGGGTAGCCTGGTAATGAGTATTAAGGAGGGCATGGATTGCATGGAGCATTGGGTATTAAATACAAACAATGTATCATGGAACACTACATCAAAAACTAATGATGTACTGTATGGTGACTAACATAATAAAAAATGAATAAATTTTAAAAATAAAGGAAGAAAACATTAAAATAAAAATAAAAGAAAAAAATAAAGTGTTGCCTGAAAGACAAAAATCTACAAAAATATGTTGGCCACTTTAAACAAAAATTCTAAAAGACATATCACTCCAGCATTTTAAGTCATTCTCCACCAGTTATTTATGGACACAAATGGTATGTAACAACCACAGAACCTACAACAATATTCACTTATCGCCACATATGTGAACCAGTTGGTTAGAAGACTCTGATGATGATAGCTGTCACTCAAGTATCTACAGTTTTCCTGACTTGACTGATATGTGACAGCCACAACTGGTACAACTAAGATGACCAGATCTGTTTCTCATGTCTCATTCTTCAACAGACTAACCAGTTATGGTCTCATGGCAAAGGCAGACAAACCTCTGCTTGTGTCTCATCTGCTAACATCCAACTGGTCAAAGAAAGTCATATGGCTAAACTCAGTATCAAGGAGTGGTAGAAGGAACTTCAGACTTACAGGGGAGAGGGTGCTGAGTTAGGGAAGTATAGAAAGTTTGATGAATAATGTAATCACTCTCCTAATATACTCTTCGGCTTACTTCATTTCCCTTGAGAAATAACTCTTGATATATTGATAGCTGTTAAATAGAACAAAAACCCACAAAAAAACTCCCAAAAGGACAGAGAAAATTTAATTTCTGCTATAATAGCACAACTTGAATGCTCTTACATTTCAGTGAGAGTTCACATATTACATATATGACAGATAAGATTAAATTATATATTGCATACTGTATGTATGCAATAATCCCAACTTCATAGAACATATATTCTAGTGAAAAAAAATGAGGTAGAAAGTTTTTCAGAAGGATGAAGTTGTAATTTTAGATAGTTGGCCAAGGGAAACTGCATTAAGAAGTGTACAGTGGAATAAATATCTGAAGAAAATGAGAGTGTGCCACGTGAATGGCTGGAGAAGAAAAGTTCAAGTAAAGAGAGCAGCAAATGCAAAAGCCTTGATAAAAGCATGTCTTATGCATTCCAGGAAAGCAAGGGGGCAAGTATAACTCAAGTACTAAAAACAGAGAGAAGGAATTGAGGTTAGAGAGGTACTGGGGTTAGAGAATGTAGAATTATGATTATTGCAATGCCTTTGACTTTTATGCTGAATGGGGTGAAGAATCTTTGAAAATTTTTGAGCAAAAAATTAGATTAAAAAACTTAGATTTTATTGGGTCACTCTGCTATGTAAAGAAAAGGCTGTATAGAGGCAAGGGAAAAACCAATAGACTAGTTAGGAGATTATAACAATAAACCAGGTTGCAAATAAAAGAATTTAGATACAAAATAGTAGCAGAGGAGATTATGAGAAGTGAATAATAAATGCAGTTATTTATTTTTTAAATTTCTTTTCAGCGTAACAGTATTCATTGTTTTTGCACCACACCCAGTGCTCCATGCAGTACGTGCCCTCCCTAATACCCACCACCTTGTTCCCCCAACCTCCCACCCCCCCCGCCCCTTCAAGACCCTCAGGTTGTTTTTCAGAGTCCATAGTCTCTCATGGTTCACCTCCCCTTCCAATTTCCCTCAACTCCCTTCTCCTCTCCATCTCCCCATGTCCTCCATGCTATTTGTTATGCTCCACAAATAAGTGAAACCGTATGATAATTGACTCTCTGCTTGACTTTTTTCACTCAGCATAATCTCTTCCAGTCCTGTCCATGTTGCTACAAAAGTTGGGTATTCATCCTTTCTGACAGAGCAATGGCCACGGTTGCCAAACTGTGGAAAGAACCAAGATGCCCTTCAACGGATGAATGGATAAGGAAGATGTGGTCCATATACACTATGGAGTATTATGCCTCCATCAGAAAGGATGAATAAATGCATTTTTAAATTAGAACCAACAAGATGGTTTGATCAAGAACTGTGGGGTATGAGAAAAAGACACAAGTCAAAATTACTCCTAGATTTCTGCCTAAGCAATTGGAAAATGGAGTTTCTACTTACTGAGATAAAAAGACAGTGGTAAGGCAGGTTTGGGGAGGATATCAGGAGCTAAGTTTCCAACATGTTAAATTTAAAATGACTGTTAAATGCACAGCGCAGACGTTAAGGAGCCCAGTGTGTGTTTTAAGTATGGAGACCAGAGTTTTAAGTATGGATGATAAATGGAGGTATTTATTTGGGACTAACCCTGGTACAAATAACATTTAAAACCATAAAACTGATGGGGCAACCAAGGCGGTTTGGGAAAGAGAGAGAAGAAGAGGTACAAGGAGCATATTAATGTCAAGAGTTGGAGGGATAAGAACAAAGGATACAAAGAAAAAGCAGCCAGTGAGGTAAGAGGAAAACCAGGAAAGTGCATCTGGGAGTAAAGTGAAGTAACTATAAAGGAAAAAAGAGTGTGTGATACGTGCTTTTGCACAAGAAAAGCTAGGAACTCATAATGCATTTAGTAATAGGAATGCCACTGATGATGGACAGAGAGGAGGAAGTAAAAGGTGGATTGGAGTGCTGTATGGAGGAAAAGGAACCATTACTACTGATCTTACATTAGAGACATTACTACTGATCTTACAGCCTTTAAAAGGTAAAAAGAATTATTTTGAATAACTTTATGCTAAGACATTTTAAAATTTAACTTAAATGAGTCAGTTTTTACAATTTATCAAAACTGACAGAAGATCTAAATAGCCCAACACATATTAAATTCAATCTGTGATTTAGAATGTACCCATAAAAATTCTAGTCCCAGATGGCTTCCCCTGTGAATTCTCAAAAGATTTTAAAAAGATATAACACTGACCTTATTCAAATTGAATAAAGTAGAACTGACCAGAAGGAACAGAAACAATATACAGTAACAGTCACTTTACAGGCAATACAATGGCACTGAATTTGTATCTTTCAATAATTACTCTGAATGTAAATGGACTAAATGCTCTCATCAAAAGACACAGGATACTAGATTGGATTAAAAAACAAGACCCACTGATATGCAGTCTACAAGAGAATCATTTTAGACCCAAAGACACCTACAGATTGAGATTAGGGGATGGAGAACCATTTATCATACTAATGGACATCAAAAGAAAGCTGGAGTAGTAATCCTTAGACAAATTAGATTTTAAAGCAAATACTATAATAAGAGACAAAGAAGGACATTATACCATAATAAAAGGATCTACCCAAGAAGACCCAACAATTTTAACTATTTTTGCCCCTAACTTGGTAGCAGCTAATAATATAAACCAATGTATAACAAAATTAAAGGAATAGTTTGATAATAATACAATAATAATAGGGGACTTTAACACCCCACTCACAGCAATGGACAGATCATCTAATCAGAAGATCAACAAAGAAACAAAGGCTTTGAATGACACACTGGACCAGATGGACTTCAGATATATTCAGAGCATTTCATCCTAAAGCAACAGAATATACATTCTTCCCAAGTGCACATGAAACATTCCCCAGAATAAATCACATACTGGTTCACAAATCAGGCCTCAACTGGTACAAAAAGATTGAGATTATACCATGCATTTTTTCAGACCATAATGCTTTAAAACTTGAACTCAATCACAAGTAAAAATTTGGAAGGAACAAAAACATGTGGAGTTTAAAGAGCATCCTAACTAAAGAATGAATGGGTCAACCAGGAAATTAAAGAAGAATTTAAAAAAAAAAAACATGGAAACAAATGAAAATGAATATACAACAGTTCAGAACCTTTGGGATGCAGCAAAGGTGGTACTAAGAGGGAAGTACATAGCAGTACAAGCCTTTCTCAAGAAACTAGAAAAGTCTCGGGGCATCTGGGTGCCTCAGTTGTTAAGCATCTGCCTTCAGCTCAGGTCATGATCCCAGGGTCCTGGGATCAAGCCCTGCATCAGGCTCCCTGCTCAGCAGGAAGCCTGCTTCTCCCTCTCCCACTCCCCCTGCTTGTGTTCCCTCTCTCACTGTCTCTATCAAATAAATAAATAAAATCTTAAAAAAAAAATCTAGCAAAGTCTCAAATATACATCCAACCTTACACTTAAAGGAGCAAGAAAAAGAACAATAAATGAAGCCCAAGTCCAGCAGGAGAAGAGAAATAATATGGAAGGGAAATCAATGACATAGTAAAACAAACAAGACAAACAAACAAACAAAAAACAGTAGAACAAATCAATGAAACCAGGAGCTGGTTATTTGAAAGAATTAATGAGATCAATAAACCCCTAGCCAGACTTATCAATAAAGAGAAAGGACCCAAATAAATAAAATCATAAATGAAAGAGCAGAGATCACAATGCCAAAGAAATACAAATAATTAGAAATAATATTATGAGCAATGATATGCCAATAAATTAGGCAATCTGGAAAAAATGGATGCATTTTACTGATCAGTAATCAAAAATCACTCCCCCCCCCAAAAAGAGTCCAGGGCCACATGGCCTCCCAGGGGAATTCTACCAAACATTTAAAGAAGAATTAATACCTATTCTTCTAAGGCTGCTCAAAAAACAGATATGGAATGAAAATTTTGAAATTCCTTCTATGAAACCAGCATTACCTTGGTCTCAAAACCAAAAACCACACCAAAAAGGAATATTACAGACAAATATCCTTAACGAACATGGATGCAAAAATTTTCAACAAGATATTCGCTAATAGGATCCAAAAGTACATTAAAAGGATTATTTATCAAGACGAGATGGGATTTATTCCTGGGCTGCAAGGGTAGTTCTGCATCTGCACATCAATCAATGTGATACACCACATTAATAAAAGAAAGGATAAGAGCCATATGATCCTCTCAATAGCTGCAGAAATAGCATTTGACAAAATACAGCATCCTTTCTTGATAACAACATTCTTCAGTGTAGGATAAAGGGAACATATCTCAGTATCACGGAAGCCAATTATGAAACAGCCAGAGTTAATATCATCCTCAATGGGGAGAAACTGAGAGCTTTTCCCTTAGGGTCAGGAACATGACAGGGATGTCTATTCTCACCACTGTTGTTCAACATAATCCTGGAAGTCCAAGCCTCAGAAATCAGACAATAAAAAGAAATAAAAGGGATCCAGAGGTGCCTAGATGGCTCAGTCAGTTAAGTGTCTGCCTTCAGCTCAGGTCATGATGCTGGGGTCCTAGGATGGAGGCCCAGTTGGGCTCCTCGCTCAGCAGGGAGTCTGCTTGGCCCTCTCCCTCTGCCTCTACCCCACACGTTCATGCCCTTGCTCACTCTCTCTCAAATAAATAAATAAAATCTCTAAAATAAAAAATAAATAAACGGAATCCAAACTGGCAAACAAGAAGCCAAATTTTCATTCTTTACCATTGAGTGATACTCTATGGAAAAAACCCAAAAGACCTCACCCCAAAATTGCTAGACCTGATAGAGGAATTCAGCAAAATTGGAGGAGATAAAATCAATGGTCAGGGACATTTCTAGACACTTTAAAATGAGGCAGAAGAAAGAGAAATCAAGGAAACAATCCCATTTACCATTGCACCAAAACCGTAAGATACTTGGGAATAAACCTAAACAAAGAGGTAAAGCACCTGCTCTGAAAACTACAGAAAACTCAGGAAAGAGGGGAGCCTGGGGGCTCAGTTGGTTAAGCATCTGCCTTTGGCTCAGGTCATGATGCCAGTGTCCTAGGATAGAGCTCCACATCAGGCTCCCTCCTCAGCTGGGGAGTCTGATTCACCCTCTCTCGCCTTCCATGCTCCCTGTTCATATGCTCTCTCTCTCTCTCACTTTCTCTCTCAAATAAATAAAATCTTTAAAAAATATAACACTCATAAAAGAAATCAAAGAAGACACAAAGAAATGGAAAAATATTCCATGCTTATGGCTTAGAACAAATATTGTTAAAATGTGTATGGCACCCAAAGCAATCTATCTGTGCAACACAATCCCTATCAAAATATTATCAACAATTTTCACAGAGCTGGAACAAACAATCCTAAAACTGGTAACCAGAAAAGATCCCAAATAGCCAGATTTATGTTGAAAAAGAAAACCAAAGCTGGAGGCCTCACAATTCCAGACTTCAAGCTGTATTACACAGCTGTAATCATCAAGGCAGTGTCGTACTGCCACAGAAACAAATAAAAAGATCAATGGAACAGAATAGAGACCCCAGAGGGGAGCCTGCATGGCTCGGTTGTTAAGCATCTGCCTTCATTCGGCTCAGGTCATGATCCTGAGGTCCTGGTATTGAGATCCACATCCTGCTCCCTGCTCAGTGTGGAGGCTGCTTCTGCTCTCCCTCTGCCTCTCTCTCTGTGTGTCAAATAAATAAAATCTTAAAAAAAAAAAAAAAAGGATAGTGATCCCAGAAATGGACTCTTAATTCTATGGTCAACTATTCTTTGACAAAGCAGGAAAGAATATCCAGTGGATAAAAGACATTCTCTTCACAAGATAGGATTGGGAGGGAGACAAACCATAAGAGACTCTTAATCTCAACGAAAGAAACTGAGGATTGCTGGGAGGTTGGGGGGGTTGGGAGAGGGTGGTTGGGTTATGGACATTGGGGAGGGTATGTGCTAAGGTGAATGCTGTGAAATGAGTAAGCCTGATGATTCACAGACCTGTACCCCAGGGTCAATAATACACTATATGTTAATAATAAAAGAAAAACGGTATCATTGAATAAACAACAGAGTATTTCCTCTTGGGGAAAAAAATAAAAGACATTCTCTTCAATAAATGGTGTTGGGAATATTGGATAGCCACATGCAGAAGAATGAAACTGGGCCATTTTCTTACACCATACACAAAGATAAAGTCAAAATGGATGAAAGACCTAAATGTGAGAGAGGAATCCATCAAAATCCCAAAGCAGAACACAGGCAGCAACCTCTTCCACCTTGGTGGCAGCAACTTCTTGCTATACATGTTTCCACAGACAAGAGAAACAAAAGCAAAAATGAACTATCGAGACTTCATCAAAATAAAATGCTTTTGCACAACAAAGGAAACAGTCAACAAAACTAAAAGGCAGCCTACCCAAGGGGAGAAGATATTTGCAAATGCCTTATTAGATAAAGGGCTAGTATCCAAAAATCTATAAATACTCCAATCAAGAGATGGGCAGAAGACATGAACAGATACTTCTCCAAAGAAGCCATACAGGTGGCCAATGGATACATGAAAAGATGCTCAACACCACTTATCAGGGAAATGCAAATCAAAACCACAAGATATCTCCTCACACCTGTCAGGATGGCTAAAATAAAAAACCTAAGAAAAAACAGGTGTCGGTGACAATGTGGAGAAAACGAACTCTCATGCACTGTGGGTGGGAATGCAAACTGGTCCAACCACTGGGGAAGAGAGTAGGGAGGTTCCTCAAAAATTAAAAATAGAACTACTTTATGATCCAGTATTTTCACTACAGTTATTTACTTAAAGAATACAAAAACACTAACTTAAAAGATATATGCACCCCTCTGCTTATTGCAGTGTTATTTACAATAGTCAAATTATGGAAGGAGCCCAAATGTCCATTGATCCATTGATAGATGAATGGATATGTGTGTGTGTGTGTGTGTATATATATATATATATATCCATATGACAATATGTATGTGTGTACATACACACACACACACGGCGAGATATTACTCAGCCATAAAAAAAGAATGAAATCTTGCCATTTGCAACAACACGGATGGAGCTAGAGAGTATTATGCTAAGCAAAATATGTCAGAAGACAAATACCATGTGATTTCACTCATGTAGAATTTAAGAAAGAAAACAACTGAACAAAGAAAAAGGAGACAAATCTAAAAGCAGACTTAATTATAGAGAACAAATAGATGGTTACCAGAGGGAAGGTGCGTTGGGGGATGAGTGAATTAGATGAAGGGGATTAAGAGTACATTTACTGTGATAAGCACTGACTAATGTGGAGAATTATTGAGACACTATATTACACCTGAAACTAATTAAACACTACATGAATTACACTGCATTTAAAAAAATATTTTTTTAAAGTGAAAATGTAATGCTTGAAGGGGGAGAATATATTCAGCACATACAATAGTCAAAGAGCCTGTATCTCAAACATGTAAAAACTTTTTCAAGCCATTAACAAAAAGATAGATAATCCAATAGAAAAACAGAAAATATATTTGAGCAGGAGCTTTGTAATATAGGATATGTAAGTGACAAATAACACATGAAAAATGCTCAATATCATCACAAAGAAAAATGCAAGTTAAAACTACAATATTGCACACCTCATACCACCAAAATGGCTAGACTTAAGGGAAAAGACTGATGTTACTAAATACTGGTGAGTCACTAAGTAAATGGAGCAAGAGAAACTCTCACCCAGATGGAAGAGTGCAAACTGCTTTAAACACATTGGGCTATCATTTAGATTTACCTCTGAAGTTAAATCTACAATATAATCTTGCAATTTCACTCTTGGATATATGAAAATGCATGTACATTTGCACCCCCCAAAAAAGGTGCACATCAATCGTAGTGGCAACTTATTCCTAACATCTAAGAATTGGAAACAATCCAGACAGCGCAGTAAGGTAGACTGCACAAATAAGTTGTGGGCATCTATAGAACCAACCACCAAAAAGGCAACAAAAGTTACGGAATTATATCTGTATTCACCCATGAACAAAGTTCACAAACATAGCGTGGGATAAAAGAAACCAGAAATAAGATATATTCTAAGATTTTATCTGTATAAAACTTTCAAAAATATGCAATACTAAACTTACAGTGTTTGGAGACAGGTGTCATCATTTTAAAGGGGCATGAAGATATTCCTGAGTGCTAACTGTCTCCTCTCCCTGGATCTAGTTCAGTGTTCTAAACTGCATGTTCACTTTGTGTTATTTCACTGAGCAGTACACATATACTTGCTGTATGTGTTAGATAGTACTACAGAATACTTTTTCAATATACACGTTACTTTTTTTTTTCTAAATCAGGAATTTGCAACACTGGAAATCATCTTGTGTGTTCCTACCAGGGAGATACACTAGGACTAACTGCTGGTGAACTTTGAGAATGAATTATCTTTAGAAGGAGGACAATATTATTTTTTCCCTGGTTTAACTTCCTCTAAATAGAGTAGAGGGGCTTTTGGCTTTTTCCCCGTAGAAGTAGGCTACAATGTCAAGACATGCAATATATTTGAATCTATGCAAAACCTTTCTTACTGCTGTGCTTAATTTCTGAATGCAATGCTGTCACAAAAACAGATGCAGTGTGATGCCGCAAGTAAAGAAGAAGTAAGGTTTTCATCAGCACTACATGGCCCCTCCTGTAAATTGGTCTTGCATACTCTGCCCAGGCAGATGGACTACATGCTTTTAAAGGGTTTTATTTTAAAGATAGGATAATAAAAAACAAAGTTCCTTTTAAAATCAAGAGAAGAGGGGCGCCTGGGTGGCTCAGTTGGGTTAAGTCTCCGCCTCTGGCTCAGGTCATAATCTCAGGGTCCTGGGATCGAGCCCTGCATCAGGCTCTCTGTTCAGCAGGAAGCCTGCTTCCCTCTCCCCCTCTCTGCCTGCCTTTCTGCCTACTTGTTATCTCTGTCTGTCAAGTAAATAAATAAAATCTTAAAAAAAAGAAAATAAAATAAAATCAAGAGAAGGATATTTCCCCCGCAAAAACAAAGAGGGTGAGTGGGTTTCTTATTTATTTCAATTATTTATCTCTATTATTTCTATTTATTCCCATTATTTATCAGAAAAAATATTTATGGAATTATTGGAAACTATTTACTAACTTTGGCCATGTTACAAGCTCATCTTATGTCTATTAACCTATTTTTAGTCTGATTTGAAACTAACTTGACAACTGGATCCATGATTTAATGGAAAATACCAAATTAAATAAAAAAAATTTCTAGTAATTATAAATGAATGAAAACGAGCATCCCTTCTGTGTCTAAAAATGCTAATTTAAATACAGACAAGATAAATATCCTTCCCCTTTTCATCTATCATGCAATCATCTCAACTCTTAATTCAGACCCATCTCTACAACAAGCAAAGATCACAGAAGGAATTATTAAGTAGACAGGATTAGTCAAGTGGTCATTTTTAAACATGGGAATTAAATTGGCCTTTGCCTTATAAAACCTGCCGTTATAGTACCAAGTGACTGTTTAGGCCGTGAGATTACCAGACAAAAGTTTCATATTCCTGGGTTGCCTGGGTGGCACAGTCAGTGAAGCCCAATCCTTGGTTTCAGCTCAGGTCAGGATCTCAGGGTTGTGAGATCGAGTGCCCCACCCCTCAGGACTTGCACTCAGAGCTGAGACTGCTCAAGACTCTCCCTCCTTCTCTTTTTGTCCCTCAGAAGTGCCTACATTCTCTCTAAAATAAATAAATAAATCTTTATAAAATATATTTTTAAAAAGCTTCATATTCCTATATATACATTTCTAGCCTACTCACATTTCATGTTATTGAAGGAGAAAATAATATTTTTCATTTACATTATGACTTGGATACACCTGTGCTAAATATAAAAAAGACTTCTTTCTCCATTTCACCAGTTTTAGGATTAGAAAATAAACTCTTGTCAGGCGATTATTCAAATTAAATGCCTCAAATGCCATTTGGCATTTCCAAGCTTATTTTCCTTTTCTATCATGGTTCCCTCTCTACCTCCATTTTGACCAATATCATCCACTACCTTATTCCTGTTACAAATGGCTTTGTGAAGAGGAGATGCGAACTCAGATTTCTTCCCTGGTGACTGGTGATCCCCCTGATGGTACCTTTTTCTCATGAAGAATCAGTGTGAAGACACTTGTAATGGTGCCAATTCTTACCCACCGTGTTACTGGTTAACAGGGAGAGAGAAAGGGCAGGGCCCGAGACCCACTCTCTTCAGCACTATCCTCTAACTCCTACTAAAATGTCTTGTAGTGTTAGGGCCAATTTAATGTTAAAACCTGTTTAACTATTAGCGCCTGCTTAGCCAGAGCGACTCCATATTGCCTAGGTAGCCATTTTGTTGGTTACATCCATGGACTTCATTCTGGGAATAAATGCCCCAGTAGTTCCTGGTATTGGTTCCGGGTATTGATTTTGGGACTAAATGTCTTAACAATAGAAGCCACGTACCCTGGGTCTGTGGTTATGCCCTATAAAACCGGCCTGTGAGATCGGGAGGGGGTTGCTCTCTTCAGAGGCAGCCCTGGCCGGTCAGTCTGACTTCTAATGCTTGGCATAGAATAAAGCTCTATATAACTTTCACTTTGTCTCAGTCTCGTTCCTTTGATAATGGACCCCAACAGTAGTTAAGCAGAATCACCTCCCAAACATGCAAACCCAGCAGGCTGTTGTGATGTCTGCAGAGTTCCTGGAGCCAAGTTACTTAACACTAGGACTTCCCCTATCAATTGCAGACCCTACTGAGACTCTGGCTGGCACCTACTGAAGACCTAAAGTAACAATATTCCTAGGTCAACCTGCATTTACGTCTACCAACCAGCCCTAAAGAGTCTATTTCAGGCATACATTTTTTAAGACCACCCCTTCCTCCTCTCATCCTCTACACCTTTTTCTCTCAGCACAGCGATTCTCACTGGGCTTTGTTTCTCTTTACAAAAGCCTACTCAATTTTCAGTTCCTATGACGAATAACACCCTTTTCAGAGGGGGGAAATGGCAGCAGTCTGTTCTTTTTGATGACTGAGTAATAAACCCATGTGGTGTGCATTCTTTATCCATTCATTGCTCCGTGGACATTTGGGCTTTTTCCATAACTTAGTTGTTGTTGACAATGCTGCTATAAACATTGGTGCATGTGTCCCTTTGAATCAATATTTTTGTATCCTTTGGGTAAATACCTAGTAGTTCAGTTGCTGAGCTTATAGGGTAGTTCTATTTTTAATTTGTGTGATAAGGGGTCTTACTGAAACTAGGAGGATCTAATCGGTGGAAAGATACCATATGTTAAGCAGTGTGGTCTTTGAAGTCTGCTAAACATAGCCTAGGGGACAATGCACACAGCGCTTAGATCACAGGGTGCCTGTTTGGGCTAAGAAAGCTTTGGGGAAGCCAACTCACCATGACATTCCTAGGGCAGAGCCACCTGGGCATTCCAAAACCTAGCCCTTCTCTGAAACCTTCCCTGAGGGTTGTTGACCTACACCCTGCTCTGAAACCTTTTCTCACCTGCAGCAGCCTCTGTGTTACATTTTAGCAAGCCAAGTATTTATGATTTCATGCTCTACATTAACCCCAACACAGTGTAATATTAGTTTCAGGTGTACAGTACAGTGATTCCACACTTTCACAAAACACTCAATGCTCATCACGAGTGCCCTCCTTAGTCCCCCCACCTACTGCCCCTCTCTTAGCCATCCATTTCCCTATAATTAAGAGTCTGTTTATGGCGCCTGGGTGGCTCAGTTGTTCAGCCTCTGCCTTTGGCTCAGGTCATGCTTCCAGGGTCCTGGGATCAACCCCTACATCGGGCTCCCAGCTCAGTGGGAAGCCTGCTTCTCCCTCTCCCACTCCCTCTGCTTGTGTTCCCTCTCTCGCTGTATATCTCTCTGTCAAATAATTGACTAAATAATCTTTAAAAAGTTTAAGAAGTGTTTCTTGGGTGCCTCCCTCTTTTTTTCCCCTTGCTCATTTTGTTTCCTAAATTTCCTATATGAGTGAAATCATACGTTTGCGTTTCTTTGACTGACTTATTTCATCTAGCATAATACTTTTTAGTTCTATCCATGTCATTGCAAATGGCAAGAGTTCATTCTTTTTCATGGCTGAGTATGATGCGTGGGCATGTGTGCACACACGCCTGTGTGTGTGTGTGTGTGTACATCTTTTTCATGCACTCACCAGGCAATGGACACTTGGGCTCCTTTCATAACTTGGCTATTATAGGTAATGCTGCTGTCAACATCAAGGTGCATGTATCCCTTTGAATTAGAATTTTTGTATTATTTGGTTAATAACTAGTAGCATTTGATATTTACAAGTTGCTGGGTCAGGATAGTTCTATTTTTAATTTTTGAGGAACCTCCATACTGTGCTCAAGTGGCTGCACCAGTTTGCATTCCCACCAACAGTGCACAAAGCTTCCTGTCCCCACATCCTCACCAGCATCTGTTGTTTCTTATACTGCTGACTTTAGCCATTCAGACAGGTGGGAGGTGTTATCTCATTGTAGTTTTGATTTGTATTTCCCTGATGATTGTTGGGTGGGCGACTCCAGGAATGCAGGAAAAATAATAGAAATGGCCGACGGGCCGCCATCTTCCAGCCCCGCCCCCACCCCTTTCCTAACCCTTGACTCTCCCGCCATAAGGATGTATGCCCAGGTCACGTCTCCACAAGGAACCCAATACCTATGCAAGAAACCGGAACAGCAGGACTCCCCCAATCCTCCAACTCCCGAATACCATACCGTATATGGCTGTGAACCTATTCCCTCTCTTAACCCAGATAAAAGACCCACTCGACCCCTCCTGGCGCGACTTCCCTGGCACCTCTCCAGAGTCACGGAGGGCGCCTTGAATAAACCTTGCCTTGTGCCTACCTCGCCTGGTGTCGTGTTTATCTTGCCTGTAAAACCTTACAATGATCAGTTATGTTGAACATCTTCTCATGTGTCTGCTGGCCATCTGTGTGTATGCCTTCTTTAGAAAAATGTCTATTTATGTCTTTTGCCCATTTTTCAATTATATTATTTGGGGTTTTTTGGGTGTTGAGCCATACTACCCTGAACACACCTGATCTCATCTCTCCACTTTAAAATCACCCCCTTCGATCCATTCTCTATGCAGAGTGGTCTTCGATCCCATCCTGTTAAAACTTCCCATTTATCCTAGCATACATCCAAAATAACTCAATGTGGCCTGCAGTCCCTGCATGATCTGAGCTAGTTTCTGCTTCCACTTCTAGTCACCTCTGATTTGTCTTTTCCCTAAAATCTATAACCAGTCATATTCACTTTATCCAGAATACCCTTGTTCCACGGTCCTGGGCCTTCTCACAAGCCAGTCCTCTGAGTAGAAACCCTCTGTTTTTATCACACTCTCTTTGAATGACTCTTTCATTCAAATTTTTTAGTCTGACCTCAGGTATCACCTCCTGGGTGAAGTTCTCTTATCTCCTCTCCTTTTCTAGATCCTTCTCACATCCTTCTGGGCTAGGGCCTTCTTGAATCCTTCTTCAGAACCTTCAGTGTTCCCTATCATAAGAATACCATGCTGTACTATATAGATTTACCTGTCCCTATTCTCAATTAGTTGGTACACTGCAAAATAATGTTTATTTTCCAGCCAACAGTCTGAAATGGTACCATCTCTCATTACATCTCATCCTAAGCCCCTTTTGAATCTCAAGATTAAATTTCTTTTTTAAAAAAGATTTTATTTATTTATTTGACAGAGAGAGAGAGAGGTCACAAGTAGGCAGAGAAGAAAGCAGAGTGGGGGGGGGGAAGCAGGCACCCTACGGAGCAGAGAGCTGGATGCAGGGCTCGATCCCAGGACCCTGAGATCATGGCCTGAGACAAAGGCAGAGGCTTAACCCACTGAGCCACCCAAGCGCCCCTCAGGATTTAATTTCTTGATCCTAGGGCTTACACTCTTATTTTATAATCTTTGGTTCCAACAGCTTCCCAAAAAGAATGTGTGATAAATATTTCAATTTATTGTTTGCCCCTGAATTGTCTTTATTCACCACCCACAATTGTGTTGCTGGATATAGAGATCTAGTTTAAAAACCATTTTATTTCAGGGGGCGCCTGGGTGGCTCAGTGGATTAAACCGCTGCCTTCGGCTCAGGACATGATCTCAGGGTCCTGGGATTGAGCCCCGCATCGGGCTCTCTGCTCCGCAGGGAGCCTGCTTCCTCCTCTCTCTCTGCCTGCCTCTCTGCCTACTTGTGATCTCTCTCTCTGTCAAATAAATAAATAAAATCTTTAAAAAAAAAAACATTTTATTTCAGAATTTTGAAGGTATTACTCCATTTTTAAACACAAAATTTATTTAAGCACATTACTGTTATAACTAAAGCAAATTCAGTCTTATATGTGGGGGGAAACAGAGTTTTAGGTAACTCTATTTGCTAGATTTTTATGCAAAAATCTTAACAGTTCATAATGTGAGAGTGACATTAAACAGCAACAACCAAAATACAATTCTCACATTACCTGGAAATAAAATACTTACTAATAAAATCTACTTTAGTTCTAACAAGATTTTTATTTCAATGGTAATTGTGTTTTTCAGTTTTTCAGCTTGTAAATAAACTCCAGGTCTTTAGGTAATTTAAAATCTTGGGTTAATGGTAAAATAATGACCTCTGTGTGTGCATGCATGTGTCTCATCATTCTAAAAATCTCCCTCATGTTATTTCTATGTGGCCAAACCCTCCAAAACTCCTAAAGCCTGGCAACTACTGATCTGTTCTCTACCCCGATATGCTCAGTTTTCCCAGAATGTCATATAAAGGGAGTTATACAATACATATATAACTGGATGTCTTTCACTTAGCATAATGCCTTTCAGATTCATCCATGCTCTGTGCCTACCAAGAGTTCATTCCTTTTTTCCAATAGTATTCATTTGTGGAGTTTTACCAGTATTCATTTACTCATTCACCCATTGGTAGACATTTGAGTTGGTTCTAGATTTAGGCAATTAAGGGTAGACCTGCTATAAAGTACGTGTGTGTGTGTGTGCACGTGTACAACAATTTTTATTTCTCTAGAGTAAATCCTCGAAGTACGGGTATGCAACTTGTGACAAGCATACGTTTAACTTTGTAAGAAACATTTAAATTCTTCTTAAGAGTATATAAAAAAAAAAAGAGTAGCTATACGATTCTGCACTCTCACAGCAATTTGTGAGGGCTCCACTGGTTCTACATCCTTGTCAACACTTGGTATTGTTAGTTTTTAATTTTAACCATTTAAATTTGTGTCATATGGTTTCTAAACGTGGTTTTAATTTGCATTTCCCTAACAGCAAATCTAAAACACCTTTTCTTGTGATAATCTGCCTTCCAGAGACAGTCTTTTGTGAAATATATGTTCAAATATTTTGTCCTTTTTATTGGGTTTAAGAATGGAGTTTTAAGAATTCTTTGGATACAAGTTCTTTATAATGCTTTCATAATGTTTTCTCAGTTTCCAGTTTTTCTTTCTATTCTCTTAAAGTCTTTCACAAAACAAAGGTTTTTTTTTTTTAATGAAAAAGTTCAATTTATCTTTTCTTTCTTTTATGAATTGGGCTTTTAAGGTCAGATCTGCGATTTATTTCCTAATGCTAGATCATTAAGATTTTATTCCACATTCTAATGTTTTGGAGTTTATATCTTTCATTTAGATCAATGATCTATTTACTTTGTACAAGATGACAAGTTTAGGATAAGATTTTATGTTATTTTTTTGGCTAATGGATGTCTAATTGTTCACACCATTTGAAGACACTATCTTTTATCCATTGAATTACCTTTGCACATTTATCAAAAATCACCTTGGTCATATTGGTATGGGTTTATTTCTAGATTAAGCTGTTTCATTGATTGATGCATCTACCCTCTTCACCAAAACCAGTGTCTTAATTACTGTGGAGTCATACTAAGTCTTAAAATTAAGTTCTCTCTTTTTTTTTAAGATTTTATTTATTTATTTGACAGAGATCACAAGTAGGCAGAGAGGCAGGCAGAGAAAAAGAGAGAGAGAGAGAGAAAAAAAAAGCAGGCTCCCTGCTGAGCAGAGAACCTGATGCAGGACTCGATCCCAGGACCCTAGGATCACGACCTGGGCTGAAAGCAGAGGCTTTAACCACTGAGCCACCCAGGCGCCCCTCTCTGACTCTTTTAAATTTATTTTTCAAAATTGTTTCAGTTATCCTAACTCTCTTTTTCATTTTTTATTTTAGAAATAGCTTATCTATATCTACAAAAATGTCTACTGAGGTTCCATTTAAACTGAATTATATCCATAGATGAATTTGGGAAGAATGTACACCTTCACTACATTATGCCTTTCAATTTATGAACTTTTTAAAAAGGATTTCTTACAGTTTTTCATCAGCATTTAAACTTTTTCAACATACAGATTCTCTCCTGGTTTTGTTAGATTTATACTCATTTGTTTTCTATTACTGCTCCAAGAAATTATTATAAACTTAGTGGCATAAAACAACACAAATTTATTACCTTATAATTCTGTAGATTAGAAATCTAACAGGTCTTACTGGGTTAAAAAATCAAGCAGTTTACAAGGCTACATTCTTTTCTGGAGGCACTGAAGGAGAACCTGTTTCTTTGCCTTTTCCATTCAATGGAAACTGCTTATATTTCTTGGCTTTTGGTACTGTTGTTATCCATCTCTCTGAATCTCTTCTGCCTTCTTCTTCCACTTTAATTACATTAGGCCTGAACAAACCATCTAGGGTAATTTTTTTTAAAACTAGGATCCACACCCAGTGCACAGCCCAGCATGAGGCCCAAACTCACAACCCTGAGATCAAGACCCAAGCCAAGATCAAGAGTCAGATACCCAACCAAGTGAGACACCCAGGTGCTCCCAGAATAATCTATTTTAAGATCCATTCATTACAACCTTAATTCCCCTTTGCATTGTAACATAATATATTCACAGTTTCTGGGGATTACAATGTGGTGGACAACTTTAGGTGGCCATTATTTTGCCTATCACACTGAGCATTTTTTTTTAATTGAAATGGAATTGATTTTTTTAGTTTCCAATATTCATTGTTAACATGTAGAAACAGGATTAGATTTTTCCATGTTGACTCATGATCCAGTTATCTTGCTAAACTCATTTACTTTCTAGTTTTTTCTGGTAGATTCCTTAAGATTTTCATAATAGACATTCATGTCAGTGATGAGGAAGAGTTATTTCTTCTTTGCCAATATGTACACCTTTTATTTTTTTATTATTGCCATTGATAATACTTATTAAATGCTGAAGAGTGAGGACAGTGGATATCATTGTTTTGGTCCTAATCTCAGGAGGATGTGTTCAGTCTTTTACCACTATGATATTCGCTGTTAATTTATTTTTAGAGTCTCTTGTCAGACTAGGGAATTTACCCTCTGTTCCTAGGTTTCTGTGTCTTATGAATAGATTTTGAATTTTTATCAAATGCATTATGCATCAATTAAATGTGATCATGTAATTTTTGTTCTTAGTCTGTTAGTATGATAGACAATCAACTTTTAAATATCAAACCAACTTTGCATTACCAGGATAAATCTTATGTAGTCATGCTGTATCTTTTTGCATATTACTGAATTCCATTTACAAATATTTTGAGAAATTTTGTGTGTCTCTATTTGTGAGGATTATTAGTCTGTAGTTAGGCTGTCTTGTACTATTTTTGTCTGGTTTTGGCATCAGAGTAGTGCTGACTTCTTCAAATAAGTTGGGAAATTCTCATACTTCTTTTATTTTTGGAAAGTGATTATATAGAATTTGTGTTATTTTGTGTTTTCTTCTTTAAGTACAACTGGGGATGGGAGAGATTTTTCTGCCCCTGAAATTTCTCTAAATAGGACAAAACTGGCAATTTATTTCTTTATGCACAAGTGTTTATTGTTGGTTGTTTTTGAGGAACTGGTTCATGTCATTTAAGTTGTCAAATTTGTGTGCACAGAAGTATTCATAATATTCCCCTAATATTCTTTCAATGTTTTTATAGTATGTATTGATATCCCTCTTTCTTTCCTGATTTCAGTAATTTGTGTTCCCTCTGCCTTTATTAGTCTAGGTAGAGGCTTACCAATTTTATTAATCTCAAAGAATCAGTTATTGTTTTTATTACTTTTAAGTTTTTTCTCAATTTCACTAATTTCTGCTTGAATCCATATGATTTCCTTCTTTTCGTTATTCTTTTTAGTTTAGTTTCTTAAAATGAGAACTTAGACTGTAACTTGAGTCCTTCTTCTAAAAGAAAACATAAGGCTATAAATTTCATCTCATTACTGATTTAGTTGCATTCCACTAACTTTAATGTATTGTACCTTCATATTTTTATAAAATTTTAGTATGTTTCCTAGTTTTTCTGAACACTTCTTTGACCTTTGAAATAAATTAAAATGTGTTTAAGTTTTAAGTATTTTCTTTTTTTCCCCATTTTATTTTATTTCCTTACAGTGTTCCAAATTCATTGTTCATGCACCACATCCAGTGCTCAGTTCTTTTGGATTCTTTGTCCTTGCAACAAGTTCTCTAAGGGCTTTGAGGGGTTTTGTTTTTGTTTTTGTTTTAAATCTCGGAATGTATTCATTTGACTTTCATTCCTGAATGGTATTTTCACTGGGTATAGAATTCAGAGTTTGGACTTCTCTTTTGGCACTTTGAAATATTAGTTTCTGGTGTCCATGGTTATGATTGAAAATGTGTAATCTTAGTAATTGGTCATTTTTATATGGCTGCTTTCAAGTTTATTTGTCCTTAGTTTTCATTAGTTTATGATGTATATTCAACACATCACTTTGGCAGTATCATCTTTGGTATTTGCTGAGCATTTTGAAACCCTAAGTTTACATTTTCCACCAAATTTGGGAAGTTTTCACTGATTATGTTTTTGTTGTTACATAAATTTACCCATTTATTATAGACTAACAATGTTTCAAATGATGGCCCTTCAGCTGGTCTTTCATTTCCTTCAATCTTCTTTCCTTCACTTTACTGTGATGGTAGAAGTGGTGTTGTACGTCCAGGCACCACCTGCTACCATTCTCACGCAGGAACCACAATGCCAGATCCCCACAGCTCATCTGTTCATCTTGGTTTTGCCACAGAAGGAGCAAGCATACTTGGTGTGTGGTTTCCTTCAATCTTCTTCACCCTTTTCCTGAGGAAAGCATAATAGGTCCATATTTACCAATGATTCTGACCTTCGTGTTTAGCCATGTGACTGCAAACTAGGTCTGAATCCAGAGCGGATCAGCCATCTTATGTTTAAATATTTTCAACGCACTCTTTCTCTACATCTGGAAATATAATATTACATGTTTTTAAAATGTTGCACCAGTGATTCTTAAGTCTATTTTTTAATCTTTTTCTCTGTCATCAGATTGGATCATTTCTATTGATCTATATTCAAGTTCACTGATGTTTCTCCTTTCTTCATTGTGCTATTGAGTCCATCTAAGGAAATTATCTTGGCTATGTTATTTTCAGTCCTATAATTTCCATTTTTTTATTTACTCTTTCTGTTAACACTATCTCTCCATGGGTTGCATGAGTGTTTATGCTTACTTTCAGCAACATGGTTTTAATAACTGCTTTCATGTTTTTGATTCCAATATCGGAGTCATCTTGGTTTACTCAAATATCTTTTTTTCTTATAATATTGAAATGTTTCTGGTACTTTGTATATGAAATAATTTTATATGATATCCCAGCTCTTCTGAATATGTTATGAGGCCCTGGGTCTTGTTTAAATTGTGTAGAAAATGTTGTTTGTTTCAGCAGACAATTAGCCCAATTAGGTTTCATCTACAAGTTTCTTCCCACATTTTTTATGTTGTGTCTTCATCATCAGTTTTCAAAACCTCTACAGTGTCATTCCCTGTGTGTCCACTATCCAGCAGCCAGTCTAGGACTGGCAGCATGTCTAAACTACTGTCTGTTCTCAAAGCTTTTCCTATGTTATTAAGGTTAATGTCCATGCATATACAGCTCAGCAGTGAACCCAGGGGTTCATACACAGTTTTGTGATTGTAAAGAGGAGGAAGGTGAGGGAAACAATCTCTCCCACACTTTACAGTTCCTAGAAGCCCTCTTTTTCTGACTACTTGGTTGTAAAGCTGGGGTTCTTGTTCCATGGCTCTGCTATGTTCTTCCCATTACTGTGCATTCCTACGTGCAGGGCAAAGTAGTAAACAGAATGGGGAGAAGGAGAAAGTAGAGAGGACTCTCCCTATGCTATTGCAACCACAGGAACGCTGATCAGAGATGTAATCTGTCCCCTCAACTTTTACATACCTACTCAGCTACCACCGATGTTTCCACTACTGCCACTGTAGGGCCGGCTGGGAGCTAGAACAGAAGAGAACAGGGGGTGGGGGGAGAATTAAGCTTAAAATTTTTCCTACTCTTTTGATACATTGGGTTCGCTTTCCAGTCCTCATAATAGAAATAGAAAAACTGTCTTGAAGCTCTTTCTGTCTGTATCTGATGTGCTATACTGGGTTTCAGGTTACACATGCACTCTGGCCAGGAAATACGAAAAGGGAAATACCATTTATTTTTCAGTCCTCAGCCACCTCATGCCTTCTGCCCAGAAATTTTAATTGTGTTCATTTGGTAAAACAGGATAGAGTATCCTTACTCTATCTTGACTAGAACAGCATCCTCCCCCTTTTTTTAAGAGAGGGAGAGAGAGTGGGGAAGAGGGTCAGAGGGAGAGGGGGAGAAAGAATCTATAGCAACCTTCATGCCCAGTGTGGGGGTCAATCTCGCAACCCTGAGATCATGACCTGAGCTGAAATCAAGAGTCAGGTGTTTAACGGACTAAGCCACCCAGGCACCCCCAGCATTTCTATTTTTTAAAAGTTAAAAAAATTTTAATTGTGGTTTTAAAAAAACCCACAAGTTACCATCTTAACCATTTTTAAGGGTACCATTTGGGAGTGTTAAGTATATTCACTTTGTTAATAGACCTCCACATCTTTTTCATCTTGCAAAACAGAGTCTATGTCCATTGAATAACAACTCATTTCCCCCCTCCCTCCAGCCACCATTCTATTTTTGTTTCTCCATTTGACTACTTAGGATACTTCATCTAAGTGGAACCACAGAGCATAGGTCTTTTGTGACTGGTTTACTTCGCTTAATATATTCTCTTCAAAGTTTATCTGTATTGTAGCACATGACAGAAATTCCTTCTTTAAAGGCTGAATAATATTCCAATCTATGTGTACATCACATTTTCGTTCAATTCATCCACAATAGAAGTTGCATTGTTTCCACCTCTTGGCTATTGTAAACGAGGCTTTTAAGAACGTTATGAACATGGGTATGCTAATAAGTCTTTGAGACGCTGCTTTCAATTTTTTTGGTTACACATACCCACAAGTAGGATTACTGTATCATATGGTAATTCTTATTTTTTGAAAAACCTCAATGCTATTATTCATACCAGCTATACTATTTAATGGTATTGCCCATCTTTTCATATGTTTGTTGGTCATTTATATACCACCTTCACAAGAAATGTCTACTCTATCTTCTGCCCAATTTTTTAATTGGGTTATTTATTTTTGTTGAGTTGTGGTTCTTTATTCTGCTTACCAGTTTCTTCTAAGATATTTAATTTGAAGTATTTTCTCCCATTCCTTATGCAGACCTCCATTTTCTTTTAGCTTCTAGTATCACCATTGAGAAGTCTGTGCTTTTTTTTTTTTAAGATTTTATTTATTTTTGTGAAAGAGAAAGCATGCACAGGAGTCTGGGGCAGGGGAGAGGTGGGCAGAGGGAGAAGCAGACTGCCACTCAGCAGGAAGTCCAATAAGGGACTCGAACCAGGGCTCCAGGGCCCCAGGATCATAACCTGAGCCAAAGGCAAATGTTTAAGCAAGTGAACCACCCAGGCACCCTGGTCTGCCTTCTTCTTGATCCTCTGTATGAAAGCTTTATTCCCCCTACCTCTGAGAACTCTTATGATGCTCTGTTTCCCCCCCATCACTTCAAAATTTCAGGACTATGCTAATTGGCATGTATGTATTTTGCTCCATTTGTATCAGGCCTTTTCTTCTGAAAAGTTCTCTCCTTCAGTTCTGAGAAAAATACTGCTCTTTGAACTTATTTTTAGTTGTACAATTACTATATTCCGTATTTGCTTCTCTCATCTGTTCTATTTAGATCACTGAGTTATTAGAATTTTCTCATTCTCTTGTTCTTGTTATTCCTCTGGAATTTGTACAGTTCTGTAGCCTTCATGGTGACTTAGCCTTACAGCCTATTTTCTACGTCCCTGTGGAGGTTGAAGCTCCAGATCTACCCTCTTTAACCTATTTTCACTACCTAACACTCTGTGGGCTACATAACACTTACTGCTAACCTTTGTATTTGGTCCATTTGTGGCCAAAAGGACATTTGTGATGGTCTGTTTATTTATATTTAATCCAACATTTCTGTTTCTAATAGGAAGGGTTACAATGCAGAGCGTCACGCTGCTTCACAGAGCAGTCGTCCCTTAGCAACTGTCAAATACAAGCCTATGTAGAAGCACATACATGTAGGTAGGTCAATGCATCAGGTGAAGTAAAATAGGCACATGATTTCAGATGACTCCACATAATACAGTTTTGTTAGCCTTAATCTTATGAAGAGAGCTAGGTTATTTTATATAAACCAAAAAATCCTTGACAACTGACACCTTTCAAAGCCTTTGCAGTTTTAGAGAAGTTGCCCCATAACCATCTCAGCTGAGTTTGATAATGAATATCACAGACAGCAGTGCACTGTGATCCCCAGCAAGAAAAACTTGTAGTTGTTGCAAGAAGTGAAATTTGGAAGTATTCATCAGACCTTCTGAACTTTGAACAAAGTTAGAAAGCCTGGCAGCATTTTCTCTCCCTGAACAATGTGTTGGTTGACTTAGAAAACAACTTTTCTATTTGAACCGTGGCTTGTATCCCTCTGTGTTAGCCAGACCAAATATTCATCATTATTTTAAAAGCTAGAGAGAGTAGGAGGGGGAGTAAAATATCTGCCTTGAGCATTTTTTTTTCTCCAAAAATAAAAATAAAAAGAGAAGAGAGGGAAGACGCTTAAAACAATATTACGCTGCATTCTCCACTTTTTCGTTCAATGCTTTACAATTGCCTAATTGTTCATCAGCGTCACAAAAGAAATGCCTTTTATTTTCTCCAGGCACTTAGAGATGACTAAGTGTCACTTAGTCAATTGGCAGAACAAAGAAGTCAATTTATGGATCACATTTTCTCTGTTTTCTTGTTCTTGAAAATAATTCACTTTATTGGTTTAGTGTTCTGGAAAGGTGAGCGATTGACAGGCCTGAAGTACAGAAATATCCTCCCTAAGATACAGGTTGCACACACACATTTCTGTTCAAAACTAGAGGTGAAAAGGTAACAGTTTCTCAATCTCTTCGTGTAGCAAACCACTCTAAAAATTCAACAATACTAAGAACTCCTGACTTCCTCTATGCATTTTTCACCTGAAAGTAGTCACCTGCTGGCATTATTCTTCCCACACCAAGCCTATTGATTAATTAAGCTAGCCCTCATCTCTTTGATACATAATAGAAAGTAGTTATTTAGCATTACAACATAAAAAGCTTAATGTATCATTTTTATAGTTTCATCTACTTTAAAGTAACATTTTAACTGCCAAGTTTGGAAAAGGCATACAATGTAAGGAAGAAAAAAAGAATTACCAATAATTTCCTACCGGAGAAACCCACCATTAACATTTTTATATAATCTTGACATAATTTTTCCGGCATTCATATTAACAAATCATTATCATGTGAACTTACTTTAACTTAGTTTTATATTTTGTGAGCATTTACAAGAGATCAAATATTCCCCCAGAATGATTGCTAAACTGTCCATATATGAACATACATAATTTACTAAACCATTCCCTTTCTATTGGACAGCCAAATTATGTATACTTGGAGGGATCATAAGTAACACTGAAGTAAGTTATCATTGAACCTGTCTTTGTATAGATCTCTATTTTCTTAGATTAACTTGTTTCCTTTTTTTTTTTTTTAAGATTTTATTTATGTATTTGACTGAGAGACACACAGATCACAAGTAGCAGAGAGGCAGAGAGGAGGGGGAAGCAGGCTCCCTGCTGAGCAGAGAGCCCGATGTGGGGCTCGATCCCAGGACCCTGGGATCATGACCGGAGCGGAAGGCAGACGCTTAACTGACTGAGCCACTCAGGTGCCCCTAGATTAACTTGTTTCTAATGGATTTACTATACTAAATTATACAGAAATTTTTTTAAGGCTTATACAATATGTGAGTAAATCACCTTCCCCAAGTTTACTAATTTACTACCCTTCAAGTGTAGTCAGCTTTATTTTATGTTCATAATACATTTTGGAAGGGTGAAAATAATGTCTTAACAATCAACAGGCCATGGACTGCCTTGACTCAGTTGAGCTACTGGGTTTTTCTATTAGCTTATATAGAAAATTAAGTTTACTATGGAAGAATGTGTGCTCCTTTATTATTACATTTGTATTTTTCCCAGTATCATCTCAGAAAGAAAACAATCTTAATTTTATACTTTTAATTATCCTTTAATCTCATCTACTGGTAAGCCTGTGAAGTAACTCATTGCTAGTTCAATAACTCTAAATTCATTCTTCAGAAATATGAAACATATTCACATAGCAACATGTTTCCTTATCTTTTAAGAAAGGTGTCTAATTACAGAATGTCATTATGCTCTTTAAGAAAATGTACTACTCCTTTTTAAATTAAACTAAAAACTTTTCAGAGTCTGGTTAGAGAAAAATTTAGAGAAAAAAATTTGGAAGAAAGATGCACAGATGTTTGCTATTCCCTTTTAATCACTTTCCCCCAGAAATTGTTTCATTTCACCGGAATTCACTAAATATGGGAATAAAACTGCTGCCGAGTACAATCTATATCCACAAATGAAATTATCTAGTATATTCAATCTATTCTGTATTTTTGAACAGCAAGTGCATTTTCTATATGCATAGTGAGCATTGAAATGCACTACAGCCACAAATTGTGATTAGAAAACTGCTTGTTTAGCAGTTTCAAAGGAAACCAACATGACAATCAAACATGGAAAGCAGATGGAAAATTTATTTTAGGACATGTAGCAATAATAGAGAAATTAGGGAGCAATTAAAACATGAAAAAAATCAGTTTAGCTGAGAAAGTGAATCCAAAGTTCTTTCAGTTCAGTTCTCAATTATGCTTGTTCTTAAATGAAGATTTGAATTAGGAAGAATGAAATCTGAATGTTCTTTCAGCAAATAAGGTACAACTTAGAATGGCATGTAGTGATTGTTTAAAACAATCTTAGCAACCAGCGCAATTACTCAATACGAGCATTATTTTTAGATGGTAAATTCCCATATTTAGACTGTTGGCTAGATATCAGCAGCATCAGAAATTCATTGTATTCAGCCTTGTACACTCTTAATTGTTTTTAAAAATTACATTTTCCATCGTAAGTAGATCAAATAATAGTAAGGACCCATGTGCGAATTTCTTATACCTCTTGTGCCGAATACATCAAAAGAAATCAATGTGACCCTTGAAAATAAAGCCTTCTATAAATCACTATTACTGGACTTGGTGGGAACACGCCAAGGCACAAGGATACCTTTGTAGGAATATTTGCAGTTCTATACGTAATGAATTATAGTATCAGGTAGAAGTAATTCCAGACACTCACCCAGAATTCTTGTATCACACGTGCTGGAGACGGACACAGAAGGCAGCAGACATATCCTGAGGAGAAGGGGTTGGTGGAAAAGGAATGGGTTTACCGGTTTATTTATAGTGTCTTAGGCTGGATTCACAGGAAGCAGATCCTAACCGAGAGACTCATGTGCAAGAGGTTTAATAAGAAAGTGCTTCCAGGAGAAACCAATAGAGGAGTAGAGACCCCAAGACAAGGAAGAGGTTGGAGCTAATTAGGCGCTGTTTTAAGCAGAGGCCCTGGAGGGCGGTTTCAGCCTGATCCAAAGAGAATTTTGAAGTGTTAGTTATGCCTTAGTTTTATCCCAACACATAAATGTACTTCCGAGAAGACAAGATTTGATTAAATTAAGTTGCCGGTAGATGACCGGTCTCTTCAAGAGCTGATAATATATGGAGCAAATACTATGAGAGTCTACGTCTGACACATTAGATATTCAACATCCTTGAGAAGCCCGCATTATTGGTCCCTGCATAGTTGCCAACCTAACACCACAGCTACTCAGTTTGTGGGCCTAAAGGGAAAAAGATGGTAGTTGTTATAAAACACAATTTACGTTTGTTGAAAAAAATTATACAGGTATATAAGGTACTGATGAATATCTTTTATTTCCCCACCTCCACCACAGGTATAATCACTATTAATTATTCAGTACATGCCTCTCTCAGACCTTTCCTCAAAGTTTTCTCTGTAACTGTTTATTGAAAAACCCTGTGGGGAAAAATCATTCCCGAGTCTATGATCACTTTAAAAAAGTGCAAGAATAAAGGGTAAGTCTCCCCTTCTGTCCTCCTTCCTCTCAAGAAACAACTACTAGAAATAATCAGTATTATATTTGCTATTTATTCTTCCCTATTTTCCAAGTTCATACAGATATATCTGCTAATGTATTTATATAGGTGTGGTTTTAGAAAAATATAACATGCTATGCTTATAACTCAGTGCATTGCTTTTCCCAGTTAAGAATATAATATGCACAGATTTCCAAATTAATATATATATATAAATGATCACATTCTATTTAACTCTTGTATAATATCCACCTTATAGAACACATTATAATTTATCATAAATTACACATTATAATTATAATTTATACATTATAAGTTACACATTATAATTTACCCATTCTGTTTTACGGGACATTAGATTGTTTCTAGGTTGGTGCTTCAGAAATAATACTGAAATAAATACCTTCTTACTTATATTACACTATTGCTTTTCGGGGACAGATTCCCTGAAAAGAGACTTGTGTCAAATGTGTTTATCTTTTCATTTAATATATATCACATTTACAGCAGTTTTTAAAAATAATGAAAAGTCTCCAAAACACAGGTTTTTAAAAAAATCAATTCTATTGCTGCAGATATGTAACTTAGTGGGAGGGAACATTACATATTTTATAAAACAATTCTGAACAGTATATCTTAAAGATGAAAGAAATCTTTGGATTGTCTTGGCAATTTTTAATTTTTGAATTTTTAAAAAAGATTTTATTTGTTTATTTGACAGACAGAGATCACAAGTAGGCAGAGAGGCAGGCAAGAGAGGGGGGAAGCAGGCTCCCTGCTGAGCAGAGAGCCCAATGTGGGGCTCCATCCCAGGACGCTGAGATCATGACCTGAGCCAGAGGCAGAGGCTTAACCCACCGAGCCACCCAGGCGCCCCAGTTTTCGGAATGTTTTTAAAAGGATTTTATTTATTCATTTGAGACAGAGAAATACAGAGAGAAAGCTTGAGCAGGAGGAGAGGCAGAGGGAGAAGCAGACTTCCTGCTGAGCCAGGAATCTAACACAGGGCTCCCTCCCAGGACCTGGAGATCACGATGGCCCTACCTAGAGACAGACATTTAACCATCTGAGGCACTTAGGTGCCCGTTTTAGCGATTTTTCACAAAATCCCCGAACTATTTGTTTATATGATAAAGCCAAGGCATGACATGCATGGCCTAGTCTCAGATAAAAGAAAAGAATTCTTCAGCCAAAGGAACTTCTAAAATTATTTCTTTGTCTATTGTTATACCTCATGCAGGAATACGTGTTCACAATGGCAATAATTTAAATTCTTTTTCTCCCTTTTTTTTCTTCACATATTCAAGATGCTTCCGTGTTTCATCCTTAATGACTATCAAAAACCTCTACCTTAGTTTTAATCTGCATTCCACCTGTCCCCCTTCCCCATTCTTTTTGAGTTTTCATTTCAAATAAAAACATAGGCAAAGTATAATAACCCTCGAAAAACAAGGAGAAGAAACGAAGTTGGAAAGCTAGAACTCTCTTTAAAAGGGAGGCAATAGAAAGCAGGTAGACCTTCCTACCTATCTTTTTGTTTATGAGCCAACAATTTCATAAAGGACTTGAGGTTATTTTTAAAAATATATGCACTACAATAAAAAAATAGATAAAAATGAGGCCAAACATAAAAGTAAAACCTATATTGCATAACAGAGATTTCTACAGGATGATTACACTCCAGCCTAGAACCTGACTGTGACCTGGGAGGTAGTCAGAACAGAAGAGTGTACTTCGGGTTCTGCTGAGGATATAGAAAGCTGGAAATTACATCACTCCCATCCATACAACAATAAAAACATTCAGATACTCTGCAAAATCATAACTACTTTTGAACCCAATGGGAAGTTAAGGTTTCAGGGTAACTAACTTGAAATCTAAAGACAGGAACCTCCAAGGAGAGACAAGATATGAGCACTTACTAGCTTAACACCACACAATCTGGTAGGAAGAATTCAGGTGAAAATTTTAACCCATTGGTGAGGCCAAATGTGGGCTAAATGTGAGAATATAGAATATCTGGAAGACAAAGACATAGGGAGGATTCATATCCACTCACCAAGTCTTCTTCACAGCTCTCATCGGGTATGTATAACAACTGGGGCAAACTTTTTAGAATTAATAATTATTGTTTCATGAAAGCTGTTTCTAAGGATAGAAAAAAACCCATTTTATTAAATGAATACAGCTTAATATCAAAACAGAATTGTAACAGTCAAAGAGAAGAAATTATATGCAAATTCACTTGAAAAAAGATGTAAAACCCCAAATTAAAATGTTATCTAACCTAATTCTACAGCACATTTTTAAAACAAGACAATCATAATTGATTAAGATTTATCTCAGAATAGGTGGGTGGGGTATGGAATTAGGGAGGGTGAATGATGGGGACAAAAAGTAAAACAAAGGAAGTGAAATCAAATCAGGGTCATAAATGGACTGGATGATAGTAAGCTTCACATTTATTCTACATACCTGAGTTTTAATTAAAAAGAAAGTAGACTGGAGCAAGAAGCTGTGGGAAATAACATGAAATGTTCATTTTTTGGAGTCGGTCAGATATCACCCTGGGAGAGCCAATATATTTTTCTCCCTGTTAATCTGAATCCTTTCCCCCACCCCACCAATAGTGGGAAGTGTCATCTGGTTGGTCTGGTCTCTGTGAACAAAAATTTATAAGGCATTTTATAATGTCAATACCTTCCAAGAATCCTGTGACCTTGAGATTATGTACACTCTGAGAAAGCAAGACTCACGTGGTCAAAAACCAAAAATGTATCCATGGTGGAGAATGAAAATTAGAAAGTAAAAAAAATATATATTACCTATAAATAGAAGAAATATTAGGCAAATACCATTATAGACATCTCTCTAGCCACATTTCTAGATACAGGACAGAAGAGTGTAGATAACAGAAATTAATAGATATATTTTCATAAATAGAAACATACTGTGCATGTTATTTTAAAATAAATTATTAAATTAGTTTTATTGAAATGTAACAAAAGAACAAGGAAATGAAGTGAAACAAATAACTGCTAACTTCACGTACATATTTCTTCACCACAAGATATGTTATTTTCTAAAATATACCTATAATGTTGAGGGTGAGAAAGGCTACAAATTCTTTAGGCATTAAAATACAATCTTAACTACACTATAAATTTCGAGGTGTCAATTAACTCCCTGATAGTAAATAAAAGTAATTAATAATTAGGCATTTATTTCCACCAGAAGTTTTTAAATATGTCCACAAACACTTGGATATTCCTTTTGACAAGATATAAAACTAACTCAACTGGTTCTCCCTTTGAGAATAGGAACAAGTAACCTCTGAGACGAGGACATGACGGGCAAATGTTTTTACTTTTTTCTCTTCCTTGGACCAGTTATTCTGGGGGAAGCCACATACTATGTCATGAGGACATTCAAGCAGCCCTAGAGAAACATCCACTTCGAGAAGAACTGGGCTCCCTGGGAACAATACCAAAGGACGAAGTCCTTTGCCAACGGACATCAGTGATCCCCCAGCTGCCCCTCCAGCCTCAGTCAAGCCTTCTCATGACTCAGACCTAGCAGACAGCCTGACTCATGAGAAACAATGAGTCAGAACCACTCAGCTACAACACCCCCAAATTCCTAACCCACAGAAATTGTGACTTAATGCAAGTTTTGGGGTGATTTTTATGCAGCAGTAGATACCTAACACAGTTTTTATTCTTTTTTTTTTTAATTTTTTATTCTTGAATTTAAAAATTTTGATTCACTCTTAAACACTGGATTTTGGTTTTTCATTTTTCTTTTCCAGAAGAGTCAAGGGCTTGTTTGACCTTTAAATCAAATGATAATTTAGCTGAGCATAAAATTCTTGGATCATATGTCCTTTACTTTATAAATTTGTGGAGACACAGAGAGGACTTGATAGCCCATGTTCTGGTACTGACTGGTTAACTGTCCCTTTAGCACAGTTTTCCCATTTACCCACAGAATAATTTGGTTTTCAAGTACTTTAAAAAAGTTTTAAAAAAATTTTTAGATTTATAGAATCTGCGAAGATCATAGACAATTCCCATATACCCTGTATTCATTTTCCTCTGTTATCAATACCTCACATTACACTGAGCTGGAGGACTTAAATGTTTCCAAAATGAGAAGAGCAATTCTGACTAGAGATTAAATATGGGTTTATTGCAATAGATAATTTTGGAAGTTCTCACCATGGATGAGACTGCCTAGGCAGTGAGTTTACAAAGAGAGTCTAGGGCAAAACCTTAAGGAAACCCAATGTTTATTAAAACAAACAAACAAAAACAAAACAAAATAAAACCCCCAAAAAAACCCAATGTTTAATGGCTAGATAGAGGAGAGTGAGGCTAAGAAGTAACTATAGAAAGAATAATGGCCAAAAATATAGGGAAAATCATGAAAGTGCAACGTTACAGAAGCCAGTGTAAGAGTGTTTTTAAAAAAGAGTAGTTAGGTTTAACAAGTGCTATAGAAAGATCAAGAAAAATAAGTGTCCCTTACATATATGATATAGAGGTCCCTCTTTCAATAAGAAAACAGAAAACTCTCCAACAATGTCCATATTACAGCTTTTTGAAAGAAGGGTAACATGCTGGGGAATGCTAATAAAGGTAGGGAAATATCTTTTAAAATTTCTAATTATAATTTTCAGTGAAATGTAAGGCAAAATTGCATCCACAGAAAGGAGTCAATACCCAAAGTGGTGACTTCGGGTTCCGCACTCACAATTATAGTATACATGCCTTAATCTGTATTTGGGGGATATTTCAAAATGCACACTTCTCCTAGTCATAGTTGATTAGACCAAGGGTGCATTCTTGATATTACATGGCCCAGTCAGAGTCCTTTCCCAAGCCCAAATTAGAATTGGAAGTAAGATACAAAGACTCAACTTCTCTATGAGACTCTAACCATAACAGAAGGACTTGAAGACCATTTTGTCCCCATTAAGGTTTGTATAGCCATCTGCTCTACAAGAGACAGCTTGTTCTGATCTCTCTCTCTTGTTTCTTTAATTCTCTCCCTGTGTATGTTTTCTTTCCCATTGTAATACCCAGGGATTTCCCGTTTTTCTTTAGCTCTAGAATTTCTAGTTTTTTTAAATAGACGGTATCATTATTCAAATTTCCAGTTCTTAACTGACACTTGAAAATTATGTTTTTAATTCTAAGAGCATTGTAAATAAAGTTATTTTACAATCTGTGACCAGTAATTTCATTGACTAGTGTGCCTGTGGATCTATTTCATTGTCTATTGTGCTGCTTGTTGCTTATGTTATCTTTTTTGCCTCATCTTTGGCTGTGTGCTGGATTTTTTTTTAATGTACATATATTTTTTAAGATTTTATTTATTTATTTGACAGAGAGAGATCACAACGAGGCAGAAAGGCAGACAGAGGGAGAGGGGGAAGCAGGCTCACCCCTGAGCAGAGAGCCCAATGCGGGGCTCGATCCCAGGACCCTGAGATCATGACCTGAGCTGGAGGCCGAGGCTTAACTCACTGAGCCACCCAGGCGCCCTGTGCTGGATGTTTTATTTGAAAAAGAATTTGTAGAAATAATTTGAAGCCTGAAATGAAGTTATTCCCTTCAGAGAGAATTTCCATTTACTTTTGTCAGGCATCTTGGGGCGCAAGCAAAACAGGTGACCCTAAGTCAATTTTAAGATTTGAGGTTTTCTGTGGAAATGCAAAGGTTGCATTACTTTGTCCTTACTCCTAAGGTGTGGGTGGTCCTTAGGGGTTGTTTACCAGGGTGCGAAGACTTGGACTCATCTTTTGTTACTCTAGATCAAATAAGTTGTCAAAGATACTGCTCAGCTTCACAAGTTCTTTCTAGAACTGTACATGTCCCCTGCACAGAAGGAGACCCAAAGATCAGCTGTATTTAGATTTCTGTATTCTCCTAGATACGGACACAGTAACTTCTCACTATCATTTTGAACTCTAATACTACTTTTGGTTGACTATAATGCTTTGTGCACTCCAAAATTTTATACAATTTTGGGTCCATCTTTAGGAAAAGGACACAAAATCAGACACAGGGTCTTGAGAGGAAGCATGCAAGTGAAAGGCCCTGGAACCTAAGCATCATTAGCTTCTTGGTAAATCCTCGTCTGGTAGACTTCACTTGGTGATTTGGTCCAAATTACCTGGCCATTCATTACCAAAATTGGAAGGCATGTTAATGTGTCTTTAAAGATCTGTACCCTAATCACTACGATGTGATATTCATATGACATGTAGAGCATGTAGAGCAGCAGAGCCGATAAAACATCTCTTTTTTACATGAGTCTCCTCTTTGAATGGGAATGACAGTCAGAATCAACCCCATTATTTATATAGCTATTTATACTCACTCTCACACTCTTTCTCTCACATAAGTAAGCATATTTGAATCTGAATCTGCAGAAGTTAAATTTGTATGAGATGCAACTCCATTATTATCTGTAATTTTTCTTTTGAGGGCTTCTTCAACACAAGAGCTATTTCATAGTGCATATTCTAATATCAGATGAATATATATTTTAATCTATTTTTTATTGTTAATCACAAACTTTATCACATTGTTCCTAGTATTATAGTTAGTATGGTTTATGCTTTTTGAAATTCTCGAGATTATTTTGAGGCCAAATGGTTAACTTTTTAACATTTTGTGTATGTCTTAAAATCATGTATATTTTCTTTAGTTGGTAGGAAATTCTCTGTAAATGAATTGGATTAAAGCAATTGAATGTGTTGTTAAAATTCTCCACAGCCAGAAAGAGGAACACTCCTACACTGTTGGTGGGAATGCAAGCTGGTGCAACCACTCTGGAAAACGGCATGGAGGTTCCTCAAAAAGCTGAAAGTAGAGCTACCTTATGATCCAGCAATTGCACTACTGGGTATTTACCCTAAAGATAAAAACATAGTGATCCGAAGGGGCACGTGCACCTGAATGTTTATAGCAGCAATGTCTACAATAGCCAAACTATGGAAAGAACCTAGATGTCCATCAACAGATGAATGGATCAAGAAGATGTGGTATATATACACAATGGAATACTATGCAGCCATCAAAAGAAATGAAATCTTGCCATTTGCGACGACGTGGATGGAACTAGAGGATATTGTACTTAGCGAAATAAGTCAATTGGAGAAAGACAACTATCATATGATTTCCCTGATACGAGGAAGTGGAGATGCAACATGGGGGGTTTGGGGGGCAGGAAAAAGAATAAATAAAACAAGATGGGATAGGGAAGGAGACAAACCATAAGAGACTCTTAATCTCACAAAACAACTGAGGGTTTCTGGGGGGAGGAGGGGAGGGAGAGGGTGGTGGGGTTATGGACATTGGGGAGAGTATGTGCTATGGTGAGCGCTGTGAAGTGTGTGAACCTGGCGATTCACAGAACTGTAACCCTGGGGCTAATAATACATTATATGTTATTAAAAAAAATTCTTAATTAAAAAAATTTTAAAAATTCTCCACAGGGGGAGGAGTCAAGATGGCAGAGAAGTAGCAGGCTGAGACTACATCTGGTAGCAGGAGATCAGCTTGATAGCTTATCTAAACATTGCAAACACCTATAAATCCAACGGGAGATTGAAGAGAAAAAGAACAGCAATTCTGGAAACAGAAAATCAACCACTTTCTGAAAGGTAGGACTGGTGGAGAAGTGAATCCAAAGCGACAGGAAGATAGACCACGGTGGGGAGGGGCCGGCTCCCGGCAAGCAGTGGAACAAGAGAGCACAAAATCAGGACTTTTAAAAGTCTGTTCCACTGAGGGACAATGCTCCAGAGGCTAAACCGGGGGGAAGCCCACGCGGGGTCAGCATGGCCCCAGGTCCCACAGGGTCACAGAAGGATCAGGGGTGTCTGAGTGTTGCAGAGCTCACAGGTATTAAAATGGAGAAGCCAGCTACAGAGACAGAGCCGCGGACTGAACTCTCAGCTCAGGTTTACCTTGAACAGGGCACAGGCTCGGTGAGCTCGGAGCGCGGCTGGAGGCTGGGGATACGGGAGTGATTGGGTGCTGTCCTCTGGGGGTGCACTGAGGAGTGGGGCCCCGGGCTCTCGGCTCCTCCAGGCCTGAGACTGAGAGGCCGCCATTTTCATTCCCGTCCTCCGGAACTCTATGGAAAGTGTTCAGGGAACAAAAGCTCCCAAAAGCGAACCTGAGCAGATTACTTAGTCCAGCCCCGGTAAGGGCGGTGATATTCCGCCTCGGGCAAAGACACTTGAGAGTCACTACAACAGGCCCCACCCCCAGAAGATCAACAAAATATCCAGCCAGGACTTTATCAAGGAAAGCAGGTTCAATACCTAGGACAGCAGCAGAATTCCAGAGGAAGAGAAAGCAAAGCACGGAACTCATGGCTTTCTCCCCATGATTCTTTAGCCTTGCGGTTAATTCAATTTTTTTTTCAATTTTTTTTCTTTTTTTTTCTTCTACTAAATTTTTTAAAACTTTTACCCTTTTCTTTTTTAACGTTTTTTGACTAGTTTATCTAAAATATATATTTTTTCTTTCTTTTTTATATTTTTTCTTTATTTGTTTTCTTTTTTAATTTTTTTTCTTTTTTTTTTTCCTGAACCTCTTTTTATCCCCTTTCTCCCCCCCACAATTTGGGGTCTCTTCTGATTTGGTTACAGCGCATTTTTCTGGGGTCTTTGCCACCCTTTTAGTATTTTATTTGCTCCTTCATATCCTCTTATCTGGACAAAATGACAAGGTGGAAAAAATCACCACAAACAAAAGAACAAGAGGCAGTACCGAAGGCTGGGGACCTAATCAACATGGACATTGGTAATATGTCAGATCTAGAGTTCAGAATGACGATTCTCAAGGTTCTAGCCGGGCTCAAAAAAGGCATGGAAGATATTAGAGAAACCCTCTCTGGAGATATAAAAGCCCTTTCTGGAGAAATAAAAGAACTAAAATCTAACCAAGTTGAAATCAAAAAAGCTATTAATGAGGTGCAATCAAAAATGGAGGCTCTCACTGCTAGGATAAATGAGGCAGAAGAAAGAATTAGTGATATAGAAGACCAAATGACAGAGAATAAAGAAGCTGAGCAAAAGAGGGACAAACAGCTATTGGACCACGAGGGGAGAATTCGAGAGATAAGTGACACCATAAGACGAAACAACATTAGAATAATTGGGATTCCAGAAGAAGAAGAAAGAGAGGGGAGCAGAAGGTCTACTGGAGAGAATTATTGGAGAGAATTTCCCTAATATGGCAAAGGGAACAAGCATCAAAATCCAGGAGGTGCAGAGAGCCCCCCTCAAAATCAACAAGAATAGGTCCACACCCTGTCACCTAATAGTAAAATTTACAAGTCTTAGTGACAAAGAGAAAATCCTGAAAGCAGCCCGGGAAAAGAAGTCTGTAACATACAATGGCAAAAATATTAGATTGGCAGCAGACTTATCCACAGAGACCTGGCAGGCCAGAAAGAGCTGGCATGATATATTCAGAGCACTAAACGAGAAAAACATGCAGCCAAGAATACTCTATCCGGCTAGGCTATCATTGAAAATAGAAGGAGAGATCAAAAGCTTCCAGGACAAACAAAACCTGAAAGAATTGGCAAACACCAAACCAGCTCTACAGGAAATATTGAAAGGGGTCCTCTAAGCAAAAAGAGAGCCTAAAAGTAGTAGATTAGAAAGGTACAGAGACAATATACAGTAACAATCACCTTACAGGCAATAGAATGGCACTAAATTCATATCTCTCAATAGTTACCCTGAATGTTAATGGGCTAAATGCCCGCAATCAAAAGACACAGGGTATCAGAATGGATAAAAAAACAAAACCCATCTATATGTTGCCTACAAGAAACTCATTTTAGACGCGAAGACACCTCCAGATTTAAAGTGAGGGAGAGATGAGGAAGGACACTATATCCTACTCAAAGGGTCTGTCCAACAAGAAGATCTAACAATTTTAAATATCTATGCCCCTAACATGGGAGCAGCCAACTATATAAACCAATTAATAACAAAATCAAAGAAACACATCAATAATAATACAATAATAGTAGGGGACTTGAACACTCCCCTCACTGAAATGGACAGATCATCCAAGCAAAAGATCAATAAGGAAATAAAGGCCTTAAATGACACACTGGACCTGATGGACATCACAGATATATTCAGAACATTTCATCCCAAAGCAACAGAATACACATTCTTCTCTAGTGCACACGGAACATTCTCCAGAATAGATCACATCCTGGGTCACAAATCAGGTCTCAACTGGTATCAAAAGATTAGGATCATGCCCTGCATATTTTCAAACCACAATGCTCTGAAGCTAGAAGTCAATCACAAGAGGAAATTTGGAAAGAACCCAAATACATGGAGACTAAACAGCATCCTTCTAAAGAATGAATGGGTCAACCAGGAAATTAAAGAAGAATTGAAAAAATTCATGGAAACAAATGATAATGAAAACACAATGGTTCAAAATCTGTGGGACACAGCAAAGGCAGTCCTGGGAGGAAACTATATAGTGGTACAAGCTTTTCTCAAGAAACAAGAAAGGTCTCAAGTACACAACCTAACCCTATACCTAAAGGAGCTGGAGAAAGAACAAGAAAGTAACCCTAAACCCAGCAGGAGAAGAGAAATCATAAAGATCAGAGCAGAAATCAATGGAATAGAAACAACAACAAACAAAAAAAAAACCAATAGAACAAATCAACGAAACTAGGAGCTGGTTCTTTGAAAGAATCAATAAGAATGATAAACCCCTGGCCACACTTATCAAAAAGAAAAGAGAGGGGCGCCTGGGTGGCTAAGTGGGTTAAGCCGCTGCCTTCGGCTCGGGTCATGATCTCGGGGTCCTGGGATCGAGTCCCACGTCGGGCTCTCTGCTCAGCGGAGAGCCTGCTTCCCTTCCTCTCTCTCTGCCTGCCTCTCTTGTGATTTCTCTCTGTCAAATAAATGAATCTTTAAAAAAAAAAAAAAGAGAAAGGACCCAAATCAATAAAATCATGAATGAAAGAGGAGAGATCATAACTAACACCAAAGAAATACAGACAATTATAAGAACATACTATGAGCAACTCTACGCCAACAAATTGGACAATCTGGAAGAAATGGATGCATTCCTAGAGACATATAAACTACCACAACGGAACCAGGAAGAAATAGAAAACCTGAACAGACCCATAACCAGTAAGGAGATTGAAACAGTCATCAAAAATCTCCAAACAAACAAAAGCCCAGGGCCTGACGGCTTCCCAGGGGAATTCTACCAAACATTCAAAGAAGAACTCATTCCTATTCTCCTGAAACTGTTCCAAAAAATAGAAATGGAAGGAAAACTTCCAAACTCATTTTATGAGGCCAGCATCACCTTGATCCCAAAACCAGACAAGGATCCCACCAAAAAAAGAGAACTACAGACCAATATCCTTGATGAACACAGATGCAAAAATTCTCACCAAAATACTAGCCAATAGGATTCAACAGTACATTAAAAGGATTATTCACCACGATCAAGTGGGATTTATTCCAGGGCTGCAGGGTTGGTTCAACATCCACAAATCAATCAATGTGATACAACACATTAATAAAAGAAAGAACAAGAACCATATGATACTCTCAATAGATGCTGAAAAAGCATTTGACAAAGTACAGCATCCCTTCCTGATCAAAACGCTTCAAAGTGTAGGGATAGAGGGCACATACCTCAATATTATCAAGCCATCTATGAAAAACCCACCGCAAATATCATTCTCAATGGAGAAAAACTGAAAGCTTTTCCATTAAGGTCAGGAACACAGCAGGGATATCCATTATCACCACTGCTATTCAACATAGTACTAGAAGTTCTAGCCTCAGCAATCAGACAACAAAAAGAAATTAAAGGCATTCAAATCGGCAAAGAAGAAGTCAAACTATCACTCTTCGCAGATGATATGATACTATATGTGGAAAACCCAAAAGACTCCACTCCAAAACTACTAGAACTTGTACAGGAATTCAGTAAAGTCTCAGGATATAAAATCAATGCACAGAAATCAGTTGCATTTCTGTACACCAACAACAAGACAGAAGAAAGAGAAATTAAGGAGTCCATCCCATTTACAATTGCACCCAAAACTATAAGATACTTAGGAATAAACCTATCCAAAGAGGCTAAGAATCTATATGCAGAAAACTATAAACTACTCATGAAAGAAATTGAGGAAGACACAAAGAAATGGAAAAATGTTCGATGCTCCTGGATTGGAAGAATAAATATTGTGAAAATGTCCATGCTACCTAAAGCAATCTACACATTTAATGCAATCCCTATCAAAATACCATTCATTTTTTTCAAAGAAATGGAACAAATAATCCTAAAATTTATATGGAACCAGAAAAGACCTCGAATAGCCAAAGGAATATTGAAAAAGAAAACCAAAGTTGGTGACATCACCATTCTGGACTTCAAGCTCTATTACAAAGCTGTCATCATCAAGACAGCATGGTACTGGTACTAAAACAGACACATAGATCAATGGAACAGAATAGAGAGCCCAGAAATAGACCCTCAACTCTATGGTCAACTCATCTTCGACAAAGCAGGAAAGAATGTCCAATGGAAAAAAGACAGCCTCTTCAATAAATGGTGCTGGGAAAATTGGACAGCCACATGCAGAAAAATGCAATTGGACCACTTCCTTACACCACACATGAAAATAGACTCAAAATGGATGAAGGACCTCAATGTGAGAAAGGAATCCATCAAAATCCTTGAGGAGAACACAGGCAGCAACCTCTTCGACCTCAGCCGCAGCAACATCTTCCTAGGAACATCGGCAAAGGCAAGGGAAGCAAGGGCAAAAATGAACTATTGGGATTTCATCAAGATCAAAAGCTTTTGCACAGCAAAGGAAACAGTTAACAAAACCAAAAGACAACTGACAGAATAGGAGAAGATATTTGCAAACGACATATCAGATAAAGGCCTAGTATCCAAAATCTATAAGGAACTTAGCAAACTCAACACCCAAAGAACAAACAATCCAATCAAGAAATGGGCAGAGGACATGAACAGACATTTCTGCAAAGAAGACATCCAGATGGCCAACAGACACATGAAAAAGTGCTCCACATCACTCGGCATCAGGGAAATACAAACCAAAACCACAATGAGATATCACCTCACACCAGTCAGAATGGCTAAAATGAACAAGTCAGGAAATGAGAGATTCTGGCGAGGATGCGGAGAAAGGGGAACCCTCCTCCACTGTTGGTGGGAATGCAAGCTGGTGCAACCACTCTGGAAAACAGCATGGAGGTTCCTCAAAATGTTGAAAATAGAACTACCCTATGACCCAGCAATTGCACTATTGGGTATTTACCCTAAAGATACAAACATAGTGATCCGGAGGGGCACATGCACCCGAATGTTTATAGCAGCAATGTCTACAATAGCCAAACTATGGAAAGAACCTAGATGTCCATCAACAGATGAATGGATAAAGAACAATTGGTATATATACACAATGGAATACTATGCAGCCATCAAAAGAAATGAAATCTTGCCATTTGCGACGACGTGGATGGAACTAGAGGGTATCATGCTTAGTGAAATAAGTCAATCGGAGAAAGACAACTATCATATGATCTCCCTGATATGAGGATATGGAGATGCAACATGGAAGGTTAGGGGGATAGGAGAAGAATAAATGAAACAAGATGGGATTGGGAGGGAGACAAACCATAAGTGACTCTTAATCGCACAAAACAAATTGGGGGTTGCTGGGGGAAGGTGGGGTTGGGAGAGGGGGAGGGGGTTATGGACATTGGGGAGGGTATGTGCTATGGTGAGTGCTGTGAAGAGTGTAAACCTGGTGATTCACAGACCTGTATCCCTGGGGATAAAAATACATTATAGGTTTATAAAAAATAAGAAATAAAAAAAGGTATACATTGTTAAAAATAAAATTCTCCACAGCCTTATTTATTTTTCTGTTTTACTTGTTGATATCTGAAAGAAATGCCTATTGGCTGTGTCATCATCAATTCTTAATATGGTTTTGGTTTGTCAATGATGTTAGCACACAGAAAATGGTTTCTGGTCGACCAGAAATTCCAAGTAATCTGTGAAAAAAGGAAAGAGAATGGGATCTAACTGGAGAATTTATCAAGTCTCAAATACAAGCAGAGGTGTCCATCTCTTGCCAAGATGTCGTAACAGGGACTGGAGTCACATTTTCATAAGAAACAATTAGAAAACTGGATTAAATATCTTTAAAAAAAAAAAACCTGTTTTTAAGACTTTGGACAACAGGCAGCTTAGGACCATTAAGGTAAACAAAATGGGTAAAGTCTATGATGGCCTGGCTTTCTGCCTGGAGGCAATTGCAAGCTGTGAAACATGGAGAGCAGAATGTTGCTCTTGCTGAATCGACAGAGACTGGAGTTCAGGGAGACTGAGGCAGCCAGGAGTTGCAGGATAGAGTTATGGAGAAGGGGAGGTAAGCAGAGGAGGATCTTCCCAATTCCACAGAAGAGTTTGCTTAAGTCTTTGCTGAATATGAGGACGTGTATGTACAGGGCAAACAGGCAGCAGGGGCTTTCAGCTGAACACTTTCCAGAGCACACAGAGAGATGTTCTTGAAATTCACTCAGGGAATTCAGTAGAAACCCCAGAAGAACCATGTAGGATTAAACTATCCCCAGAGTAAAGGTTATTTTCAGCTCATCCAAACCACTGTTGAAAATGCCAGGGAAGCCACAAGTAAAATCTAAAGCCAGCATGACAGCAGAATACAAGGTCAGTGTGCAAAAATAATTTTCATGTGTATATACTAGCAAGTAAACTATTATAAATTAAAAGTTTTAAATACCACTTAAACTAGTGTTAAAAACATGGATTATTTATGTATAAACTTAACATAATATATTCAGGTGCCAGACCTAGATACTGAAAACTACAAAGGTTGTTGTGAGAAATTAAAGGGGGTTTAAATAAATGGAGTGATATACCATGTTCATTCATCAATATACTCAACATTAAGATGTAAATTTTTCCTAAATTCCTCTGTAGATTCAATGCCATTCTAATCAAATCCAAGCAAGCTTTTTTTGGTTAAAATGCAAAACACTGGGATGCCTGAGTGGCTCAGTGGATTAAGCATCTGCCTTCGACTCAGAAGCCTGCTTCTCCCTCTGCCTGCTTCTCCCCCTACCTGTTCTCTCTCCCTCTCTCTCTCTCTCTCTTTTTCAACATAAAAGTAAATAAAATATTTTGAAAAATAAATAAAACAAAAAGCAAAAGATTGATAATACCACATCAAGAATGTGGAGCAACTGGAATGCACATCGTTGGTGGAAATACAAAGTGATACACCTAACACATTATTCTTGTATTTCTGTGTAACAAATTGTCATAAGCAGTGGCTTAACACACACACACAATTATTATTAACTAATGGTTTCTACAGGTCAGAAGCCTGGGCATGGCTTAGGGAGGTCCTCGGCTTAAGGTTTCACAAGATTGCCATAAAGGTGTGGCCAGGGGGGCGCCTGGGTGGCTCAGTGGGTTAAAACCTCTGCCTTTGGCTCAGGTCATGATCCCGGGGTCCTAGGATCGAGCCCCGCATCGGGCTCTCTGCTCCGCAGGGAGCCTGCTTCCTCCTCTCTCTCTGCCTGCCTCTCAGCCTAGTTGTGATTTCCCTCTGTCAAATAAATAAAATATATTTTTAAAGATTTTATTTATTTATTTGACAGAGAGAGAGATCACAGGTAGGCAGAGAGGCAGAGAGGAGGAAGCAGGCTCCCTGCTAAGCAGAGAGCCCGACGCGGGGCTCCATTCCAGGACCCTGAGATCATGACCTGAGCCGAAGGCGGAGGCTTAACCCACTGAGCCACCCAGGTGCCCCTAAATAAAATATTAAAAAAAAAAAAAAAAAAGGTGTGGCCACGGCTAGGTTCTAATTTGAGGCTTAAGATTCTTTTCCAACTTCCTCAGGTTTTTGGCAGAATTTATTTTTTGGCTGTAGAATTCATGGAAGCTGGCTTTTTCAAAGACAGCAAGCTACAGAGTGACTCTAGAGTGAGTCTACCAGCCAGCAGAGATTTGTATATAAGATAATGTGTTGATGGGAATGACATACACTCATATTTGCCACATTCTGTTGGTTAGAAGCCAGTCACAGATCTTGCCCACATTCAAGGCATGGAGTTATAAAAGAGCATGAACACCAGGAAGCAGAAATCATGGGGCTACCTTAAAGTCTGTCTTCCACAGATAGACTGAAAAAGTCTGGAAGTTTCTTGGGGGTAAATCTGCACCATCACACCACTACCCACTTCTAATCCTAAGTATTTACCTGAGAAAAATTAATGCATACGTCCAGATAAAAATTTATATGCAAATGTTCATGTAAAACTCATGTATAATAACCTCAAACTGGAAACAATTCAAATGTCTAGTTCCTGGCAGATGGAAAAACAAACTGTGGTATATATACAATGGGACGTCTTTCAGTATTAACAGGGGATAAGCCACTGACACATGCAACAACATGAATGAATCTCAAACATCTGTGCTAAGTAAATGAAGCCATACACAAAAGACTACATTTTACTTATATGAAATGGTAAAGAATTTTATATAGAAAAAAGGAAGATATAGTATTTCACAGTGACAGAAAGCAGATTTATACTTGCCTGGTGCCAGGCATGAGGGATGGAGACTGACCAGAAAGAAGCACAAAGGAACATTTTGGGTAATAATGATATCCTGTATCTGCGTTGTAGTGGTAGATTTCTGCAGGTGCATAATGTCAAATATCTATGACCAGGACTTTGGATACCCTTTTCAACATCATATCCCACTCCTCCTGGGAGGAATTAGAGCATATAAAGGAATGAGATGTCCATCTCATTGTAGAGATTGAGGGTGATAATATGAGCTCAGATTGCACTCAATAAAAAAAAGCAAAAAAAACCAACCTCAACATTCGTATGTCTGACTGTATGGGAATGGGAGTAAAGAAAATGAATGTGGGGTTCATTTCTGGATAGGAAAGCCCTGAAGGTAGATAGTTGAGGGGATTATAGTACATTTACTATGGCTGCTGTTAGAATTCAGATTGGTACAAGAAAAAAATAAAAACAGAGATATACTAGATCTAATGAAAGTTAAAAGAAGGTTAAGTGGAAAAGAAGTAGGTGAGCTGTAGGTACAGGAGAGAGAATGCTGTAGATGTACCATGGGTGATGACAATGTTCAAAGTTTGTAGAAATGCAATTGAGATATTTAGAGTAAGAATGTTAAATGCAGAATTTTGGAAGATACATGAAGGGGAAGTTGAAGCTGCCAACCTTTAAGTCAAGTAATTAAGTATGTGAAAAAAGATTAAATGATAGACAGGAAAACTGTATGCTATGGCAATGAAGTTATGACAATGAAGATGGGGTGATCATGATGCAAATAGCTACAGTGGACTTCAACAGACATAGCACAGGATTGACATGGGACAACAACCTGAGGACAGGAGCTATTTAGTCTTCTGGAAATATTCTTACCAAAACACCAATCTGTGTTCCAAAATATCAAAGTTCAGAAATTATCTTAGGAAATGAGACTCTGGGCTGCAACAAAAGTATCTACACTAGGATTGAACCAGAGGTTAAATCAAGCCATCAGCTAGAATTTCTGCTTCCTGGGGTGCCTGGGTGGCTCAGTGGATTAAAGCCTCTGCCTTCGGCTCAGGTCATGATCCCAGGGTCCTGGGATTGAGCCCCGTATTGGCCTCTCTGCCCAGTGGGGGGGAGCCAGCTTCCCCATCTCTCTCTGCCTGACTCTCTGCCTACTTGTGATCTCTGTCTGTCAAATAAAATCTTAAAAAAAAAAAAAAAAAGAATCCTCGCTTCCTCACTAAAATGAGATCTATAGCATCTTTGTAAAGGTTTTTGCAATGAAATTTACCAAGATTACCTTCTTATTTTACTTTTTATGTGTTTTTTAAAAATATTTTATTTATTTATTTGACAGAAAGAAAGACAGGAAGAGAGGGAACACAAGCAGGGGGAGTGTGAGAGGGAAGAGCAGGCTTCCCGCTGAGCAGGGACCCCCCACCCAGGGCTCCATCTCACAACCCTGGGATGATGACCTGAGCGGAAGGCAGATGCTTAACGACTGAGTCACGCAGGTGCCCCACTTTTAAAGTTTAAATTAGGGGCCACTACAGCCAATATCATTTTGGCTGATTCTTGTATATAAGTAGTGATTTGAAAGATTCATTTGAACTGAATTTTCTCTGTCACTGGCCCTTCTATTAAACTGTTAATCGAATTAATTTATCAAGTTAATTTCAGTGAACCAGATATCATCCAAAGCCCTTAAAAAGAGGAAGCAGTAAAAGGAATTTTGAAATGTCAGGAAAAAGCAAAATCAAGAGCTGAATGTATTGAGGATCTCTATAATCATGATGCTGGGTTCATGCAATCCAAGCAGCTGTCTACTTTTTAATTTGAGGTAGAGAAGACCTAGCTGTCTATGTGTAAGCTTCCCATCTTATGTATAACAAGACCATAATTCTCAATAAGCAGTTAAGCTCCCTGAGTTGATTAAAAATAGTTTTCCCCTGTGGAGACAGAACACTTTCTAGAAAAGAACAGTCTACCAAATGATCTGACTAAAGAATGGCATTTATCTAATTTTGGTGGACTTGCTTATATGGTAGGCAATGCTTGCTAAGGAGTCAAACAGGAAAGAAATGCTGCTGTAGGTAAACTGCAACCCAAACGTAAAGGTTATTAGTTATTGTAGGTGAGATCACAGAGCAGGTAGATTGTTTCTCCACTACAAATAGAGATCTATAAGATATGCTGTTTTATTTTACTTTCCTATTATAGATGTTTTTGTTGATGTTGTTATAAAAAGGATAGCATGATAATATCTAACGTAAGCTGAATTGTCAAAATGTACACATGGAAACAGCCTGGCTACAAGGCTGTTGTAATCTACCCTTTGTGCAGATTATTTTTCTTCTGAATGACTCTTTGGACAACAAATGTATAAACGTACAACTATTAAATAAAAATATAAAAATCAGACATGTATAGATTGAAAACAGTGCTACTTCATGTTCACAACTCAATTCAAATGCCTCAGGTCAAAAATTCATGCCTCAAGGGACAGCATAAAGAAGCAAAGTATCCTGGTGAGAACTCCTGGCAGTTGGAAAACCAGGGGACCTTCTTAGAAGAAGCAAACTTACCGGCTCCGGGGTTGTTAGTTCATGGGAATGCCAGCCTAGTAAGACACACTTTCTGATTTTCTTGGAAAGTCAAACCTGGTTTTTATGTAAAATCTTATAATTTTTCAGCTTGGTAACTTATTTTAATTTTAAAACATTTACAGAACAAATGTTAGGTGTTTATTTTGGGGGGGGAGAAGCTAGTGCTTGGCCCAATTTTTATAGTTGGGCCAATGAACTACCGATTGCACCAGATGCATTTACTGATTGAGGTTTAGTTGCATCTGTATGTTCATTCACTCTGTCTGGATTGATTACCTGCAGCCCAATGGGTAAGCTTCAAAAGAGAGACTCAGACTTCCAATGTAATCAGCGAATTTAAGAAACTTTATAAGAACTTACAGTTTTTAGCACTTGTGATCACAGAGCAAACAACTGAATGAATTATGAGCCTGGAAATTGTGAATCCATCATTTAAACCAGTTAAGTTAGTTCCAGAAGCATAGGATTATGTCATGTGGGATATCCTACTTTGGTTTTCCATGGAACCTAGTTCACTGAATAAGCTACTCTTGCTCAAATGCATACAAGACAAAGGTCTAAAGTGACCATTGCCTAGGGCAGTTCAGATTTGGTTTATAAATATTTTAAAATTGTCAGAAATACCCCAGAGTTGTACAAGGGCCAGAGATTGAGATTCAACCCAAGAAAAGGAAAGAAAAACCCCACTCATGATATGACGAATTGGACAAAGGATGACATTAATGATACCCACTTATTTTTGCTCTGACAGTTCATTTGAGGGATGTGTGTGTGTGTGTGTGTGTGTGATGTGTTTCTTTGAAACTAGAAATATCTTTCTGAAGGAAGACTTGGTTTTTTGCAACCAAAGCACAGCTAATGTAGCTTAAACAAGCAATAACTGTTATTGGTAAAAATGCATTTGAATTTTAATTAGAAAGTTGGAAAATTTTGAGGTTTAAAAGAAAAATCTGAATTTACCAACATGAAAATGCATTGTCATATTATTGATTGGTTTTGTAATCTTAGTGTTTCTTCCAGGGACTTTTTTTAAAGATTTTATTTATTTATTTGAGAGAATGAGAGAGAGAGAGAGCATGGGAAGGAGGGAGAAGGAGAAGCAGACTCCACTCTGAGCAGGGAGCTTGACACGTGGCTTAGTCCAGGACCCTGAGATCATGGCTTAGGTTGAAGTGAGATGTAACCAACTGAACCACCTGTCTTTGGGGCATTTCAATAAAGATTCTTATATTAAAAACAAAATCAAACAATAATTATTATCATCATTATCATTAGTAGCCACTGAAGTATTTTATCTGAAATATGTTTCTATTGGGATTAAGATACATGAAGAAATGCTTTTTAGAGAAAGATCTGGAACCAGATAATTAACTATGTGCTCTGATTTTTAAGAAATAATCTTTATATAGATAGAGAAGCTTAATAAAAGGCAACTGTTGCTGTTTAACCTAAATGTTGTTTCTTAGAAGTTTTAAATTTAGGATTCTTTAATTAGAAACTAAGAAACTACCAGTCCACCTTCTGAATAATATGTTCTTAAGTCAATAGAAGAAAAAGAATTGCATGATTACTAAGTAGATGTCCTATTGGTTATCCATTAATTTTTATTCTGTATTTTGGAACAGATGTAAATATAATAATTAATAAATTAAATGAAAGAAGTTGCTAATAAATAAATAATAGAAATTCATGGCTTCTAAAATTTTACCAACTTTTTTCTAGGGGTTCAATATGCCAATCACATTGTTTCCCAAGTCAATTCTGAAGCTTAAGGGAATTTTAAAGATACATTAATTAGAATTAATATACACACATAATAGCCGTTATAGAAAATACACGTGGATATTGATAAATGTACATTTATGAGGATTACTCTCATGGAAAGCCAATAAGCAACTATGAGAGAAAGGAAATTATTTGAAATCATGAAAGCTGAAATTAGGCAACAAGAAATCACCACAAAGAAATCTCTTTCTTTCTAAATGCCTCCTAGGAAAACAATGTCCAGTAATTAGATCCAGTCTTCTTCCCCACTCTGGCCTTCTTGAGGTCTGATATACAAAATACTGCCCATATTTCATATATAGAATTTTATGTGTTCAGACATATATGTACACTTGTGATACCATCACCACAATCAAGGAAATAAACATTGGATCTAGTCTTTGTAGCACTTATGATAAATGTAGCCAGCTTTGTAGAAATGCTTAAGTTTGCTTTAAATATTTTTATTTCTTAAAAGTATTGGAAAATGTATTACATTATGTGAAGAGGACCAGAGTGACCATGGAATGAAGATGTGAGAACTAATAGGAAAATACTGGAAGTGATAAGTACTTTCTAGTCAGTGGTAACTGCAATGAGGATCATTGCCCTTATATTTTTGAAGTTTACAAAGTATGTTCCAGAAAACAAAGAGAAAAACAAAAAGCAAACAAAAATACCTATCAGATGCATTCCAGCATTTTTAGCCATCTCCATTCTTATTAAAAAAATAAAAAGTGGAGAATATCCTTGACAATGTAAAGTATTTCATGCCAGACATGCTTTGTATCACTTAAATATTATGAATCCTGTCAATGTCTGTAATCGGTTCTCATATACATACGTGAGGATTCACATCTTTTCATGATTAGGACAGTAACATATTAGCACGCATTTCAGAAAACATTACTGCATTTGGGCTCCAAAAGTGAAAATCCTTGGAATTTAAAACTGCATATGCCAGAATCATCTTGGCCAAAAGATTCACAATACCTATTTCTAATAAAAAATAATCTCCAATTCAAATAAAGCAGATACATATCAGTATTAAGAAAGCAATGAGCTCTACCTAATGTTGGAGATCTTCCATTGAACTTCACTTCCTAGTAAGATATTACCACCAAAGGATCCCTACATGAAAGACTTAATAAAGGGCCACATATGGCCCTGGGTTTGGTTATTAGTGTACTGAATTCTGTTTTTATTATAACTGTTTCTCCTTTACTCTTCTATGCTTAAGGGATCTGCTCATATAAATGACTGCAGGATAAATAAAGCTGACAAACACAAGTGACTGTATCTTTTGGCATTAGGATAATTATAGATCATTACACGGTAGGAATAGTCAATAGCCCTAAAGTAATATGATTAAATAAAGCACTTTAAAACTGTAATTCACCTAGCCTTTTTAATATTTTACTATTTCTTCTTTGTTGCTTCAAAGCTATGAATTTTAAGATTTATTTGTCACTACTCTCTATATTTTCTGCTGTACACAGTATTTGTGGGCTATGGCAACCAATCCCCTTGGGCTTTCTTTTGCTTTAATTTGCATAAACACAGACATCATATGAATATTCAGTGAGTGGCTTTGCATTAAGTAAGTGCCCTTAATCAGCTTTTCAGTTCAGTTTTATTGGTTGCACGCACAGTCAGTTATTTCATCCGAAAATCTGAAGGCCCTACAAACTAACCAGGTAAGGATTGTAATTCCTTGATGCATTTAATGAAAGAATATTATCATTTGATTACATAGGTTCTGGAGAATGCTAAAAGCATGGTGGGTTTGTTTTTTTTTTTTCCCTGTGTTTTTTTCTTCCCTTGGTGGTCAGGTGGGTGCATGATTCTCTAATTTGCATAAACATCAGATCTATGAATAATTCATCAGGGTTATTTTAAACACTAGGCTTCTACTTTGGATGGCACCAGGGTACCGTCATTTGATTGGCTGAATGCTGTTTTCATCACCAGCAGAATTCCTATAACATGAAAGCACCTAAAGGAGCTGAATTGAATATACAGTATTTGTTTTTTGAAAAATGTCTGTTATCTTTTCAAAGCAAATTGTGCTGCTTTTCCCCCTCCCTAACATTAGAACTTCTAGCTTTTCATGATAAATACATTACAAGCTCAAATGTGGCTACCGTTTGTAGACTTGACCGGTGTCTATGATTTCTGCAGAATGGGGTAGCAGCTGTATTCTTCTGAACATGCATAAACATGAGCGACATCTAAATAAGAAACTGTCACACGCATATGGAGCCCCGAACAGCTCCATTGCTGGGATCCATCTATTTCTCTTTATCAGAATTTCTCTCAATAGATAACTTTGAGCCTGTTTCATCTATTTTAAAATGCCATGGACAATTATGGTACTATACACGCACATAATAAGCATATATGATCTGACAAATTATTTCTTGTGCAATATGTAATTTATAGTTTCTTCTCAGCCCACCTACAGATTTTTAAATCTGGTAGTTCTTTGCAGTACAATAGTGACAGGAAAAGTGTTCATCAAGAATGACCAGCTAATTAATTTAGATATTAGGGTGTAATTCACTCCCACAATTTACTAAAAATAGATTAAACCTTTCTTTATGCTTGTGGAGATGAGGAATATGGAGGTTTACACCATCCTTTGTTAGTCACTTGAACATTAGCCATTTGCATTTCTGGTCTCAGAGTCCTCACTGACAAGATTCTCATTGTAAACATTTGTGATCTTGAAACATTACGGAAACATGAGATTGGAGAATGGTATAAACTGAATTTAGTCTTTGGCACATTCCATTTTTGTTTTCCTACTCCACAGAGGAGTATATCACAAATAAGATGCTGAACAATTACTGTTATGAAAGGTATACTGAATGATATGTATAATCAGCCTGTGTAATCAACTATAAAATACTCCACGTTCAGTGTACTTGCTATACATTATCTGGATAAAAATACCAAAGGCATATTTAACAGTGAATAAAAAGGCTGAAAATTTCTCAGTATTTCATAGGTTATCCATACAAAATTTTTAAAGTTTACTCTATTATGCTGTAATATTTTTCAGACTTTTTGTAAAAAAACATTCATATGTGAGCTTCATATGATGTTGAAATTAAAGAAAAATAAAATCCTTTTTATTTTATTTTCTAGGTTTCTATATACCTAATGATAGTGTTGGGCTAGTTTCCATTTTCCTTTATTTGAATTATTTATAATTAGGTGAGGGTCTATTTCTATTTTTCTTTCTTTCTTTCATTTGCTGTATCTTTGGAATCAATATAGTAAAGAAATATTTTTGAAACAATATTTCTTCACTCAGAACCAACTATCATAAACACATTTGACATGTTTATTATTTTATCTGTTGACAAAAACACTTTATAAAAAATATGGAAAAAGGAATTCAAAACAAAAATTGTTTAAAATGAGATAAAATTGCAAATTTCTCTCAGAATTCCATGTACTCATATCAGCAATTGTGTTTTACATTTAATTATAGATAGTAATATAAATCTCACATCTGCAGTATGCTATGTTTAATTAAGTCTTGCAGGATTCGGTATGGATGCTGTTTATTTAATTATCAGCCATTAAATGTTTACAGCTGTAATAAACTCCAAGCAATCTTTACCATACCATATAGAGATTACAGATTTGGAACTATTTAACTGAAGGCTCTTACTCGCGTGATGCTCATCTTATTGAATACTTATTCGTATGAAATCAGCTAAACTTATATTTCTTCAATATATAGTCCTTTCATTTGTTTCAAAATAATGCAAATTATTTTCTAAACAAAAATGAATTGTTATAATTTCAGAAGAGATCTTGTCCTTTTTTAGATCTATGATAGCATATTTATGATTCTATTTTTAGGTACACATAATTCTGAAAATGAAAAATTCTCATTTAACTCTTTTTGATTAAGCTATTATGAAACCACTTTAATGTGATAAACGAGCTCCTTTGTGCTTTTGCCATCTGTATTATTTGAAGGAATCATTGAAGCTCTTTTAAAGAAAACATATTTTAAATGAAGTTGGAAACAACAAAGATAGTAAATGACCACAGAATTTACCTTTCATTTTAGTAAGAGATTCTTCCTAGAAGGGCAGGACTCATCTTGTATTGCCTTGTGTAAAGAAAACAAAACATTTGTTTAGATTTTGGAAAGAAATCATCACATAAATAGAATTAAAATTATAATGCATTACATTCCTAAGGAATAAAAATAATTTGCATCTTGCAAATAGTTTTATTTCATGTAGTGCTTATTTTATTTTTAGGCATTTAAGAAGAAAAGCAGTTGAGCATAATATATAAGTTTATGCTGTCATTTTAAAAGACATTTTTCTTTAAAAAAAGATTTTTTTAACATCTAATCACCCTGTGTTTGGTGAACAAAAAATATATATTCAGATACTATGATCTGTAATATTTACATTCTCATTTTAATCTTGTCGTTAAAATGGTTGAAAAGTTGTCCAAAAATTGTTGGTGAGTGATTTAAATAATTAAAGCTGTATATTTATCATTGCTGAATCAATGGATAGTTAAGGTAAATTGTAACCAATAAGTGCTTTGACCTATACAAAATGAAACGTGGATTCATCTATATGAGATGAAGCCTTAAACTTGAGGAACACTTGTCTATACAGAAGTTTGGGAACTGAATATCACCTTAAGGCAAGAGATATCGATTACCTTATTTGGATCCCTGAGCAAGATCATGCATCCTTAAAAAAGACTGAATGTCCTCAATGAAGCTAGGACATCCTTTAGGAATTCTTTATCTAATTGATGGTGCAAGTACATGATATGACCCATATACAAATCTCTCCACCCAGTGCTACTCATCTCTCAGGAACTCAATCATTCCAATTTGCAAATATACCTGAAATTTTCATTGTCCTGAACTAATACTGTTGAAATCTAGATAGACAATGTCTTGTTTATTAACACTGTGTGTGAGTTAGCCAACTAAGTTTCTCAGTATAGTGGAGGACAAGGAGGAGGAGAGGAGATGGAGGCTTGGCTTACTTTTAAGTTCTCTTCTTCCGATTGGAGTTCCCCTCAGCTACTCTGGTTGCTTGATTCTCTTAATTAGATTTATACAATCGGTAATTTAATGGGTGGGTTTTGTAAAGTTATTGGGTAATGAATTTGTACAGTCATTCTTACATTATGATCCTTACCATATTTAGGCTGCCGGCCAATATCAGCAAAGATTCTATAGGCCTAGGTAGTATATATTTTATTACATTTTAAGTTCAAAACTTGTTTGCAATTTTCTAAGGACCGCCAACCCAGTAGCATTCTGAACTCAGTGATAAGGAGAGCAAAAATTATTTGTAATTAAAATTTTATTTTAAAGATTAATTATTTTGGAGGGAATTAAAACATTTTCAGCTTTCTATCATATGATTTATGGAGGACATATATGATATCCAGAGAATCTACCTGGGATGAGTACTTAAAATAGAAAGATCTTTAAGAAGAAATTTTAACAAGGGAGCCCCTCTTAGGATTACCATTGTTCTCTTTATTTGTTAGCATAGTGCATTACATGTATAAATTTCTTATGGTGACTCTTGAAAAAAATTATAAATACTAGTTAGTATCATATGCAGTGTTCTTCCACTTCTAATTTTAAGTGAGAGTAGTTAAAAAATTGGGTGTTATATTTTTTGTCAAGTTTTAGTATCAAAATTATGTTAACCTTATAAAATGTGTTGAGCAGATTTCCTCTTTTCTCTGACACAGGTTGTATATGAATTATCTATTTCTTTGGGTTTTGTATAAATTGCCTATAAATCTATTTGGGCCACACATATTTTGAGGGGAATATTTTTCTTTCTGATTCAGTTTCTGAAGTGGTAGTGACCAATTGGGTTATTTCTTATTGTATATATTTTAATCATTTATATTTTTTCTAGGAAAAGGTTCTTCTCATCTAAGTTTCAACTTCATTAACACGAACTTTTCCATTGTATTTTCTTATGATTTATAAAATGTCTACTATATGTATAATATGCCCCTTTTTTCATTTTGTATTTTATCTATTTGTGATATTCTATTTTTTCCCTTGGTAGTTCTTGCAAGAGGTTGGTCTATTATCAATAACTTTCAAGAACCAGTTTTGGGTCATCTATATTGTTTCCTTGTTCTTTATTTTTATTCATTTCTGTTTTTTTTAAAGCTTTGTGGTCTCAAGTTCCTTAGAGATGATCTCAGAGCTTTGTTCTAGCTGTAAAATTCTGTCATTCTATAAAAAGTTATCCTGTTTTCAGAAGCCAATGGAATACTCCCATAAGCATGAAATGAAGTAGGACGTTAGTTATTAATTGGTGAACTTATTTTTTATGCAGAAACCTTTTGTTCTGAGTAATCACAACCAGACCACTTCACAAGGTTATGAGTAGACTTTAGTCTTGGAGGAAATCTACTTGGAAAGACTCCTATTCTGCTATCCTGATGATAACATGATTTTTTTAGTGACTTTTTAAAAAGTGTGTCATTTTGACAGAGCTCAAATAGTCTATGGAGTAGTACTTGAAATACATTGTGCTCATGATTAAATACAATTGCATTAATTGCTTAGAATATGTTTGTGAAAAGTTCAGGTCACAACACATGATTGCTTTAGACTCATATAGAAGGTTGCTAATTTACTTGGGATTTTTTTTACTTTCTCCATTTTGCAAGTGGACCACTAATATAAAATTGTCTCAAAATCAGGCAAAATTAATGAAAAAGTGCATCAGTATTCTAGTCTATCTGCTTGGATAGGATTTTCTTAGGAAAATCCGATTCATGCCTTTGGTATTTCAACATTAAGTCAAGTTAAATTCTCAAATTAATAGATAGACACACAAAAATCACAGACTGAATTCTTATCTGTATGAAGAGTTGGTTTTTGTGTGCTTGTGTGATTGTTTAGTTGCCTGTTTATAAATTCTCCTAGAATGAACTGAATATGCTATCAGCTGTCATTCTTCCCTCTGAGCATGGTAACATGATGAATCATTTGGCCTAAACAAACACCAACTGAAGCTACCCATTGGAAATGTTTGAAATTCTATACAAATACACTTAAACAAAATCCAAAAAGAAAACAAGAACTTTCTGGAGAAAATATTTTAGCAAAATGATCAACTGTCTTATGGAATATAGTAACCTCTATTGGCAGCTGTAACATTAGAATTTGGTCATCAGTTAGAGCCTCTTGTACTTTTTTGATTCATAGTGTATGGATTTGACCTACTTTAGTTAATAAAGCCTCTGATTAATTTACCTGCTTTAAAAATATAAGTAAATTTGAGAGGAAAACAGTTATTTAAATGTTAGTGTTATATACAAGTGATCAAACATGTAGAAAATAATTTTCTTTGAAATACAAATCATACATTACCTAGTTACATTTTAGTCATGATTATTTTTATTCCAATGTGGTCAATTTTACATTTGCTTCTTAACATGATTTCAAGAGCAATATTCTACTTATTTCAAGGTCTGTAAATTGTTTAATTCAATATCTAGTTCCCAGATACTTGTATCAAAATATGTCTGAGCTTGCACCTATATTTTCACATTAAATTAGACCAATAAACCTAACTTCAAATACCCCACTCAGTGATTCTTTTTCTATGAGACTATCCAAATTCCTTTGCCACCAATTTTGAAGTCTTCTGGTCACAGTGAGAAGAATTTTGCCTACCAACAGACTATTTTAATAAGTCACATAAAGTACCCTGGAGAGAATTTGATTTCACATAGAACAGAGAATAAAGTTTCAATAGTGGTTGTTTCTTTATATCTCTGAGACAATAAATGTTTTAAAAGTAGTAATATCAAGATTTTGAGGGTTTTTAATTCTAATTAACTTACAATACCTTTGTGCAGCCTGATAGGATTTTTACCTGATGGTAGATTTGTATGACATAACAGAACAAGCTGGGAATAGATTCAAATCCCCTAACAGATCTTGCAATTATATTAGGACTCTCCTGCAAAAGAGTTATCATTCTCTCACATGTACAATGCAGTATTATATTACCAGTATTTATATTTTATAAATCAAACATAGAACATCTCCTCTTCTTCTGCTCCTTCTTTGAGAAATAAATGGTAACTTTCTCTAAGTGCTGAGCCTCACATGAGGCAATCTGTTAAAAGACAGTGCAATAAAAACAACATTGGTCAGGAACACTTTCCTCTTTATGTCAAAAGTTGTAGCCTTTTCTCTTTATATCATCAGAAACAGCGAAGAATCTCCTTCTTCTGTTATTGTCCATCCACTATGCTAGTCTTTGATTACTGTATTATAATAAAGTTCATTGAAGCTGATGGTAATATGTCAAGCAATAGATGCAAGCATGAGAAGAGAAATATGAAGTCATGCAAGCGATGATTTTTTAAAAAATCAAAATATACTTTTCATGTAAATGCCTGGGGATGGAGGTGGAGAGAGAGAAAGAAAATTGCAGTATCTACATGCAAAGAATGAAGTGGACCCCTATCTTACAAAACGTAACTCAAATGGATTAAAAACCTACATTTAAGACCAAAACCATAAAACTCCTAGAAGAAAACAAGGGGATAAGGTTTCAGGACGTTGGATTTGGCAAAGATTTCTTGGCTGTGACACCAAAAGCACAGGTGACAAAGAAAAAAATAAACAACACTACATCAAAGTTAAAAACTCCTGCACATCAAAAGACACAATCAGTCAAATTGAAAAAGCAACCTACGGAAACTGAGATAATATTTGCAATCATATACCTTATAAGGATATACAACTCAACAAATATGAAAGCTGTAGTTTGCTATATACTACATCTAGAACCCAGGGGAGGTGAATTAGACAGAAGAAGTAGTCATTCTAATTAATATGGTAATAGGTACTATGACACATTGGTTTGGATTGTCAAGACTATCCACTTAAGTTTCCTTTTCCCCTTAATGATCAGCGGTCCCAAGTTGTCTCCCGTCTCTTCATTGTGTTTTGTGTGAAACCCATCACAGAATGAGAAATTTTTGGACCTCCAACAACAGCAGTACACACCTTTCCAAGTCCTCCATGTCAAAAGCTGGTACTATCTTGGGGCTGTCTTTCCAGATGTGAAGGTTTTTACCATAGATTTGTCCTGATGATCTTTAACATAAAATCTTTCGTAGGCTACATAACGAATCGTAGCTATCTCAGCAGCACTGGTAACTGTCACAATGTATTCAACTCGTACCTGGAAGTCAGACTCAAGGCACCATTGCTTACAAGGCATGTGTGCAGGACACTAAGCACAAACAGGCTTTCAAGGAGGGCCTAAGTAAAGATGAGAGAAACATCATACATGCCCAACTCCAGACCACTAAGGTGCAGGGACCGAGGTGGATACTGAGCACGTGTGTGTGCTTCTGATATTTTTAATATCTAGTTATCAATCTGTCTTTATCCACACACCCATCCATCCAACCCTCCATTCATTCATCTACATATATATAATTTACCTCCTTCCTTTCCTTCCTTCTACCCCACAAACCGGTAGGTGATTACCATAGCCATATGTTCCCAAATATTTTAATTCTCTAAGAACTTAAAGAATACTGAAAGAAGAGTCTTTTTTTTAATTTATTAATTTTTTCAGCGTAACAGTATTCATTGTTTTTGCACGACACCCAGTGCTCCATGCAATACGTGCCCTCCCTATTACCCACCACCTGTTCCCCCAAACTCCCACCCCTGACCCTTCAAAACCCTCAGGTTGTTTTTCAGAGTCCATAGTCTCTTATGGTTCGCCTCCCCTTCCAATTTTTTTTTTATAAACATATAATGTATTTTTATCCCCAGGGGTACAGGTCTGTGAATCGCCAGGTTTACACACTTCACAGCACTCACCATAGCACATACCCTCCCCAATGTCCATAACCCCCTCCCCCTCTCCCAACCCCCCTCCCCCAGCAACCCCCAGTTTGTTTTGTGAGATTAAGAGTCATTTATGGTTTGTCTCCCTCCCAATCCCATCTTGTTTCATTTATTCTTCCCACTGAAAGAAGAGTCTTTAAGAATTTTTAGGAATTACCATAATATCGACAAGACTGTAGATATACCTTGTGCTTTTATTACCTATGTATAAAATCCCCCAAATGAAAAGCAACAGCAAATGTGACTCAACTTTTCTTAAACTAAATGACAAAAGGAAGCTGCACTGTGATTCACTTACTCCCTTACTATTAACAACTATTGTGTTTGCTGTTCTTCACACTAGTTGCTGTGTCAGGACAACTGCATACTTTGCAGTGTTCTCTAGCAAATGTTTTGAAATTTACCCTCCAGAGACCATCTGCTATAAATGGGCTTCAGTGGAGTTAATGAATATTTTATTACTCTCTCGCCTTTTTTTTTTTTTTTGGTTTAAAATGGGAAACATGGGTTCAGTGTGAAGTGTCAAATTAACAATAATGTTTCATTGAACCACTCATTTTCTGAGAAAGTTTTGTTCAGTATACGTGCGTATTTCATGTAATCAGTTTATCAATGTGAATATATACCAGGGAAAACATAAGTGACTCAGTATGAAATGTCGAATACTTTCTAGGCATAATTTCTGGCACTATAAACACATCACTTTTGATTGACTTGAAATAAGGCAGTCATTGAGTGGTTCAATGAATCTGATAAGTCATATGTTCTCTTGAAAATCAAATGGCTTGAGAAAATTTTCTGCAGTAAGATTATTCACCTCACACCATTTTTTCTATTGTCACTGTTTGATCATCTTTTGCTTTGTAGCCATGTAAAACAGTGCTGAACTTCTCAAGTCATTCATTATGTGCCTATCAGAGAATTACTATGAGTTCTGGGTCAAATTTGGGGCTTTAGCCTTCAAAATCCTTCTTTCTAAAACAAAGAACCATTAATTAAACAATGCTACATGACATCACATTTTTGTATTCCAGCAACTGCACATATGTTTTCTGTGGTTTTAAAAACAGATGAGCTGAAATATTATGTGAGAGTTAATGACTTCATGTCACAAGATACAATTAAAAATATCTACTAAAGATCTACTGTGTGCCTGATACAATGTTGTGATTTTCAGATGTATCATCTCATTTTATCCCCACACTGATTTGTGAGAATGGATATCATCTACATTTTATAGCGAGGAAGTTCAAATTCAGAAGGACCAAGCAGTTTATCCAAGGTCACCCACTTTTAAGTTGAAGTTTCTATTAGTCGAATGCAAAAACCTAGGTTTTCTGTTTTATCATGCAGATTCCAGGCTAATATTGATAGCTCTTCCTAACATGAATAGAGTTAATTTTATATTAAAAATTTTTAAAACTCACTTTGTTTCTTCAAAAGAAAAGTAAAAAGGAAGAGAAACTTAAGTGCTCTTATTATGTGATAAACATTATGCAAGATACTGTCAAATACTTTCAATTGAATCTTTAAAATAAAAATTAGATTATTTCTATAGTAAATATGATAGGTATGGTTGGAATTCTTAATTCCAGACTCCATTTCTAGTTAACATAATCCATACTTTTCTTAATTAGGTGGATAATTTATTTTTTAACCTTAGATAAACATTATAGATAATGCACGTTTTGCTTTTAGGTATCAAGGATTGAGCCACTTTTTTGCTGATTTTATTTATTCACTTACCAAACAAATATTCACTTACCAAATATTCACCAAGTGTATATAATAGGCCAGGTAGCCTTCTAGGTGTTCAAGTTGTAGATAAAAATATCTATTACTGTAGAACTTACATCCTACTGAATTTTATCTCTAGAACTCACTCATATACTACATGGAAAAATATTGGTTATAGACAATATGCCTATTTGATAATGTTCATCTACCATTGGTTTAATTTAAGAGGTCAGAATCATCAAAACATCAAACTTAAGTTGTATCTTAATTTGCCAGTTGGTAAAACCATTTCTTCCTTTTTTTCTAACTAAAAGAGAATGAGTAGAAAAAGTGCTCACATATTTACCTGAACGAAACTATCTTTCCATCAACAAATAACATCAATAGCAAATTCTGAGATCAAGTATGTAGCAATATACTGAGCTTCTTTTATTTTTTTTTCTCCACAGTCATCTCTCTTGCATTCCTTTGCTTTCTTATCCCGTGCCTAAGGCCAAAGACACCTACTTTATATCTCACACCTTCTTACATTCATTCTTTATTACCACTCCTATAATTTTCTCCATCATTTCTTCCATCATTTTTTTCCATATGAATTCATGCATAAAAAGTTTCAAAGTTGTTACGTGTGTGAAGAAATCTAGTTTCTGTGGTTACAATGCTCTCATATAATAAGGTGATATTGAGCATATATGTTGAGCCATTACAAATTTCATTCAGTCCTTAAAACTTATCATTACATGTATACAACAGTTGTCTTCATTCTCTGATTACTTGAACAGTTTAAAAAGATAGAAAGGATGTTGAGTTTGAGAAGTTCTTTCTAGATCTTAGATATTAGCCCTTCATCTGTAGTGTTATTTACAAATATCTTCTCCCATTCCTATGGGTTGCCTCTTTGTTTTGTTGACTGTTTCCTTTGCTGTACAGAAGCTTTTTATCTTGATAAAGTCCCAAAAGATCATTTTCTCTTTTGTTTCCCTTGCCTTTGGAGATGTATCTTGAGAGAAGTTGCTGTGGCCGATGTCGAAGAGGTTACTGCCATGTTCTCCTCTTGGATTTTGATGGATTCCTGTCTCACATTGAGGTCTTTCATCCATTTTGAGTTTATCTTTGTGTATGGTGTAAGAGAGTGGTCAGGTTTCATTCTTCTGTACATAGCTGTCCAATTTTCCCAGCACCATTTATTGAAATGACGGTCTTTTTTCCACTAGAAATTTTTTCCTGCTTTGTCAAAGATTATTTGACCATAGAGTTAAGGGCTCATTAATTAGTTAATGGGCTCTCTATTCTGTTCCATCGGCCTGTGTGTCTGTTTTTGTGCCAGTACCATGCTGTTTTGATGATCACAGCTTTGTAATATAGCTTGAAATCAGGCAACGTGATGCCCCCAGCTTTGTTTTTCTTTTCCAACATTTCCTTGGAGATTCCGGGTCTTTTCTGTTTCCATGCAAATTTTAGGATTGTTTGTTCCAGCACTTCAAAAAATGCTGATGGTATTTTGATTGGGAGGGTGTTGAAAATATAGATTGGTCGGGGCAACATAGACATTTTAACAATGTTTATTCTTCCCATCCATGAGTATGGGAAGTTTTTCCATCTTCTTTGTGTCTTCTTCAATTTTTTTCATGAGTGTTCTGTAGTTCCTTGCATATAGATCCTTTACCTCTTTGGTTAGGTTTATTCCAAGGTATCTTACGGTTTCTGGTGCTATTGTAAATGGAATTGATTCTCAAATTTCCCTTCCTACAGTTTCATTGTTAATGTATAAGAAAGCAACTGACTTCTGTGCATTGACTTTGTATCCTGCCACATTAGTAAATTGCTATATGAGTTCTAGTAATTTACAGGTGGAGACTTTTGAGTTTTCCATCTAAAGTATCATGTCATCTGCAAAGAGAGAGAGTTTGACTTCTTCTCTGCCAGTCTAAATATTTTTTATTTCTTTTTGTTGATAATATGGGTAGAGGACAAGAATAGACATGTATCCAATGAAGACACACAAATGGCTAGCAGACACATGAAAAAATATTCATCATTAGACATCAGGGAAATTCAAATCAAAACACATTGATATACCACCTTATACCTGTTAGAATGGCAAAAATTAACAAGGCAAGAAACAGTAAATGTTGGAAAAGATGTGGAGAAAGGGGAACCCTCTTACACTGTTGGTGGGAATGCAAGTTGGTATAGCCACTTTGGAAAACAGTGTGGAGATTCCTCAAAAAATTAAAAATACAGCTACCCTATGACCTGGCAATTATACTACTGGGTATTTACTCCAAAGATACAGATGTAGTGAAAAGAAGGGCCGTATGTACCCCAATGTTCATACCAGCTAACATCCACAATAGCCAAACTGTGGAAAGAGCCAAGATGCCCTTCAAAAAATGAATGGATAAAGAAGATGTGGTCCATATATACAATGGAATATTACTCAGCCATCAGAAAGGATGAATACCCAATTTTTGCATCAACATAGATGGGATTGGAGGAGATTATGCTGAGTGAAATAAGTCAAGCAGAAATAGTCAATTATCATATATTTTCACTTGTGGAACATAATAAATAACATGGAGGACGTCAGGAGAAGGAAAGAAAAAGTGAAGAGGGGGGAATCAGAGTGGGAGATGAACCACGAGAAACTGTGGACTCTGAGAAACAAACTGAGGGTTTTAGAGGAGAGGGGGATGGGGGCATGGATGAGGCTGGTGGTAGGTATTAAGGAGGACACGTACTGCATGGAGCACTGGTTGTTACATGTAAACAATGAATCTTGGAACACATCAAAAACTAATGATGTATTGTATGGTGACTAACATAACACACACACACACACACACACACACACACACAAAGATAGAAAGACATAGAAAATTAGGGGTCATTTCTCCACAAAGTACAAATACTATACCCATCCTAGTCAAAAGCAGACAGTTCAGAAACAACAACAACAAAATGATAATTTCCAAGAAAGCTATTTACATGATATTTCCTTAACCTAAACACAGATTAGCATGAAAATAGGAAAACCACTATTAGGTAGAAACCCAACTACATTTAACCTTTGCTGCTAATAGGTAATTGACATGGAAAGGAAACTTTGATCCCAAGACTTCTGGGCATAAGAGATAGAGTTGTCCTCTTCTTGCCAAAGCCACTGTAGCAAATGAAGACCTTTAAAAAATGTCCTTAGTAGTAGACTTACTTACAGAATTGGAAAGCTAAGTCTAAAATTGCAGGATTTGTATATCCCTTTGCATTAGGAAATAGAAATAGAAAGAGCTTATTATATAGAATTATAATTGGTGAGTACTCTAAACTTTTAAAATCAAAACTTGGAACAAAATGCTGTTAGCTGGGGCGCCTGGGTGGCTCAGTGGATTAAGCCGCTGCCTTTGGCTCAGGTCATGATCTCAGGGTCCTGGGATCGAGCCCCGCATCGGGCTCTCTGCTCTGCAGGGAGCCTGCTTCCTCCTCTCTCTCTGCCTGCCTCTCTGCCTACTTGTGATCTCTCTCTCTGTCAAATAAATAAATTTTAAAAAATCTTTTAAAAAAATTTTTAAAAATGCTGTTAGCTTATCAAATTTCACATGGGTAAGGAGTTGACGTGAATTGGGCTGGATCAGCCTGAAAAGGGATATGGACGATGCTCATGGAAGGACATGGAGCCATACAACTCAAAAGGAAATGGTTACACCAGAACAACTCCAGAGACATTCTACCTAGTTACAGCTTAACTAAAGACGACTATTACACCAGAAATTCCCTCCTTCCTTCATTCATTTATTCATTGGGATTGAATAACTCATTAAGATCTAGGCAGTAACAATCAGAGAAAGACAATTATCATTGATCTCTCTGGTATGAGGAGTTTGAGAGGCAGGGCAGGTAGCTGTGAGGGGAAGGGAAGGAAAAAATGAAACAAGATGGGATGGGGAGGGAGACAAACCATAAGAGACAAACTGGGGGTTGTTGGGGTGTGGGAGGGTAGGGATAGGGTGGCTGGGTTATGGACATTGGGGAGGATATGTGCTGTGGTGAGTGCTGTGAAGTGTGTAAGCCTGATGATTCACAGACCTGTACCCCTGGGGCTAATAATATAGTATATGTTAATAAAAAAAATGATACCACCTAAAAAACAAAAACAAACAAACAAAAGATGTAGACACTAAGATAGGTGTTAGAGATACATCAGTGAACGAAAAACATAGAATCTCCTCCTCAGAACTCACACTTCAGTTATTTATGTATAGTTTTCGTAGTTTGGTATTATTTGTATAGTAGTAGATACTCTTCGCTGCCGGTCCCATATCCATTCACCTCTTTTCCTTTTAAAGAAATCTCTGTATTATCGAACGTGCCACTGTACTCAGAAAAAGCAGCATTTCCCACCTTCCCTTTAAAAGAGAAATGTGGATGGAACTAGAGCGTATCATGCTTAGTGAAATAAGTCAATCGGAGAAAGACAACTATCATATGATCTCCCTGATATGAGGACATGGAGAAGCAACATGGGGGGGTAGGGGGATAGGAGAAGAATAAATGAAACAAGATGGGATTGGGAGGGAGACAAACCATAAATGACTCTTAATCTCACAAAACAAACTGGGGGTTGCTGGGGGGAGGTGGGATTGGGAGAGGGGGTGCGGGCTATGGACATTGGGGAGGGGAGGCGAACCATAAGAGACTATGGACTCTGAAAAACAACCTGAGGGTTTTGAAGGGTCAGGGGTGGGAGGTTGGGGGAACAGGTGGTGGGTGATGGGGAGGGCACGTTTTGCATGGAGCACTGGGTGTTGTGCAAAAAGAATGAATACTGTTACGCTGAAAAAAAAATAAATAAATAAAAAGGGAAAAAAAAAAAAAAAAAAAAAAAAAAGAGAAATGCTGGGGCGCCTGGGTGGCTCAGTGGGTTAAGCCGCTGCCTTCGGCTCAGGTCATGATCTCAGGATCCTGGGATCGAGCCCCAGGTCAGACTCTCTGCTCAGCAGGGAGCCTGCTTCCCTCTCTCTCTCTCTCTGCCTGCCTATCTACTTGTGATCTCTCTCTGTCAAATAAATAAAATCTAAAAAAAAAATAAATAAAAGAGAAATGCTGGGGCATCTGGGTGGCTCGGTGGGTTAAGCCTCTGCCTTCAGCTCAGGTCATGATCTCAGGGTCCTGGGATCAAGTCCAGCATCAGGCTCTCTGCTCAGTGGAGAGCCTGCTTCCCCCCTCTCTGCCTGCCTCTGCCTACTTGTGATCTCTGCCTGTCAAACAAATAAATAAATAAAATCTTTGAAAAAATACATAAATAAAAGAGAGATGTCTAATCAAATGTCAGCAAAGTCAATGGATGAGGTTTCCAGCAAATCTCTTCAACTCTGAGAGCTCTAACTGAGCTCTTTATCCCTGCGCACTTTTTCCTTCTTCTTTCCTCCTGTACGGAACATGAATATGATGGCTGGAGCTGAACAGTTATTTTGAAACTATGAGACAATCTGAACATGGAAACAATATTTAAAAATGTAGAGGAGAAAAATCAAAGGAGTCTAATTTTTAGTGAAATCTCAGAGTGACCACAGAAGTTCCGGAAAGCCTGCCTCTGAATTTCTTCCACATGAAAAATAAAGTCATGTATTCATCTCAAATTATTATTTGAGTTTTTAAAAATATGCCTTTTTTTCTAATCTTGATATATACTAAATATATATATATAATATGTTATATATATAGAATAAATTCTAACAAAAACATGAATTTATACGTATACCAAAATGTTATTCCAAATGTGGACTTGGTTATTTTCAATTAAAACTTCCACACACCCCTACCATTCCAGCTTTATAAAGCTTTCTGTTGAAAGTCAGCTTTGAGATGTTTTTAAGGAAAGAGACCTAACTCGAGAAACTGGACGGCTATTCTAAGCAGTTTTTTGGTATTCAGGAGAAACTAGCCAAGAAGAGCCCCTTCCCCAGTGAAGTTCAAGGTAAGCTGCTCCTATTTGATATCTTTTACATGTGCATTTATTTCAGTTTTATCATTTTGTAAATTCTTGTAACATATCTTCTAGGTCACAGAATTCATTGTTTAATTAACCACCTTTAGTTTAGTAACCACCTTTAGTACCTTTATGAGCATCTTCTGCTCTTCTGTACAATGACCCTGCATATAAGAACACTACCTCTTCATGTTACTTCAGTCACCCGACTCAGCTTAGGACAGGATATGCAATTATTAATGAGATGACTGCACCACCCAGGAGTCCACATTTAGGGAATGAAACACGCTATTTTGATTTTATTGGAACAGTTAAAATTTGTTTTTTAAAAAGATGTTTATATGAGCACTTCTTATAAGGTACATGTTTTCTAATAATACATAAAATGTCGTCTTTTTTGCGATCTACAAGAGCATTTTTAGAAGAATGTCTTTAGAGAAGATCTCAGTGACAAGTTCTGTGATACTAGTCAACATGGGGTTCTGCAGATCTTTCTTGAGGACCCTCTACCTAGCAAGTGTTAATTTAAGCTGGAGGGGAAGGGCAAGATGGGTGGGATGCAGTTAAGGCAAAAACTGCACCACAAAGAACTATCTTCACTGGGAAAGTAGACTACAGACAAGCATGCAATTATGTAATATAATTATAATTCTATAATATAATATAATATAATATAATATAATATAATATATCTATAATTCTAGATAATGAGAGTAAAAAGCTCTAGAATGAAATTAAAGCATAATGGAAGGAGAGAGAATGATGGGGATGAAGACTACTTTTCCACATGGAGGTAGCAAAGTCTGCAAAACCAAGCTCCAGAAAACCAGATTCCAGAGCCTGAGGTAGATATGCACTGGGTTTACTCCAGAAAGGCTAATGTGTCTGGATGACTATAAGTGAGGCATAGTGCTAGGAGCAGAGCTCCCAAAGGGAGGCACAGAACAGATTGTTCAGGATTTAGGGGGCAAAAGTAAGAGTTTGCATTGTACTCCAAGGGTAATGGGAAGTAACTAGAAAGTTTTAACTAGGGCAATGTGTCATCAGATTTACATAGTAAATTGTTCTTCTGGATACAAGGTAAAGGATAGAGTGTTTGGAGAGCCTGAGACGAAACCGAGAGACCAGGTGAGAAAGAAAGTGGAGTAGACTAGGAGAGTAGGAAGTCAAAAGGGGCCACACTTAGAAAATATTCAGCAGGTAGGATTGAGAGGACTTTCTGATACAGGTGATGTGATGGCAATGTTTTGTTTAGAGTCAACATGTAGAGCAGATGAAATCCAGAGTGACCACATTAACACACTGAGGTACTGAAAAAAATGTTCTCATTTCATCCAGAGAAAAACACAGCTTTGTTTATAAGAGTTTGCCTTTCAAATGAATGACCTGTAGTGGATAAAGGGAGTCATAGAATACTTTATAAAGAATTCTTATTGGTGGCTAATAATTCTTAAAGTGGCTAATCAAGAGTAAAAGGGAGAAAAATAAAGAACGTTAACTTTTATGATAATCATTATTTTGTGAACAATTTAAATCATCTGGCTTTTAAATTACAAATGTTGTAAGTTGCTGCTTTTATTTTGGCCAAAATGTTCGCCCTGTCCTCTGGCAACTGGGCAATTTTAATTATAGTAAGAAAAAATTTAAAAATTGACAACTTAAAAATTTATGAAACCAGATCAGTTAAGTTGCAAGCACTCAGTAGGAAGCTCTATTTCATTTCTGAATTATTGGGTACCATCAGAAATGCAGACATTCAGAGGAAGGAGCACATATCAGGAAATTGACAGCTTTGTGGATGGCTTAAAAGGTAGGAGTAAGATATATTTTTAAAAAAAAATACCAGAGATCCATGCAAAACGTGCCCTCAAAAAAAAAAAAAAAATACCAGAGAAAAGGAGTGAAGCTTCCCAAATGTAGAGAACTCAGTGATTAAGTGCGTTTTCAATAGATTCCGACAGTAGGTATGCGGCGAGACTTCGGGCATTTCTCACGCTGGCACTATTGCATCAGACAGGTAAACAAATATCCACTCATTTGCTCCCTGAATTTGATGACTTTACTCCAGTTCCCATACAGTCAACACTACTAGGATTTAGTGCTATTTATTGTCAATTCCACGGGGAATATCTGTCTGGAATATGGCTCATTTGTGACCAAGCACGATGAGAAGTGAATCCACTGGTGGTAAGTAGGTAGGCGGGTAGGTAAGCTGACAAATGGTGAAGCAATTATGGCTGGACCACTGTACCCACGAGAGGGTGGAAACATTTAATATGCCCTCATGTAAAACTCCTGGGTTGGTTGGTTGGTTGGTTTGTTATTTCACGCAATAGCTCTTACTTAGATATTCTTTGCAATTTTAGAAATCAAAAAGAAACCGACGAACAGAGTAACTTCACGGAGATCATTTTGGAAGCACTGAAATTTTAACATTCAGTTCTCATTAAAAGTCTCAATGTGGGAAACTTCTAAAAATGACTGACGATCCAATGATATCAGCACTAACAATTTTTGCCAAGATAAAGCCCAACCTTTCTAACTTAAGCTAGGTTATCAGGTTGGCTGGGGAGAATAATGGCACTTAGAGTTGGAACCAGTAGTTTAGCAAATAGGGGCTGTGCATTATAATAATTTCATTTCGCATTCAAACAACTTTAAGATGTGATTTTTATCTCCATTTCATAAGATACGGAAACAGAGGTTCAAAAAGATAAGTATTATCTAGGATTTGCAAAGAAAAGTAAAGTAACCAGTGGAACTGATTCAAACTTGCTCTTTTCCTGGTATTCTCACACCCTTCTTTCAGTAAGTCTCCTCTTCAGCAGTAGGGAATCTTCATTAGATCGAAAGAAATGGTTAGAAGGTAGTTCCGCTCATAAAAAGGAAGCACCTTCCATCCATTAACTACTCTTCGAGCAAAACAGACTTTCTCAGGAGGTATTGAGATCTCTGCCAACTGTCACATCACAGGAGTCTATTACTATATTCTATAATCGTGATGAAATAAATCAGGAATGGGATTTTATCATGCAATTCAATTTATTACAAAAAGGGAGCCAGGGAGGTATGGATCGCCTAGGAACTGCTAACAGCACCCAGCGAAGCTAAAGAAAGATGGCCCTATAGCCCCTTCACCACTGTGCAGACACCAGACTGACACTGCTCAGCTTTCGTTGCCTTGCAGAGTAGCAGTAAGGGATGAGACCAGAGTTAGACTGTGAATATCACCCACACGGAGCTACGCATGAGTTGACTGATAATGTTGTTCAGAACAACTAGCAAAGAAAATGCACCAGACGGTTTCTGATTCCACAAGGGCTACTCTTATCTTTTGCAAGTTTTGAAATGAGATATTTACTTTATATCTTCACCAAAGCACACTCTATCTTCTGATAGAAACTGAACCAAAATTATTGGTCTGCCTAGTGACTCAAACTACTCTCAATTATTTTGAGTCCAATACAAATACATTTAAGAGAAAAAAATGCTGCCCTAATCTAAAGACAAATGTCCTTAACAAATAGATACTTCTCATCCAGCTGGTGCACTAGAACCACCCCAGTTATTTCCTCTTTTGTGAGAAAAGGAAATTTTGAGGAGCAAGGGATATGTTCACGACGTTGGCTTTGTTGCTATTTGAATGGATGAACACATATTTCAAAACGTATATTCTACACTTCTGATATGGGCAGTTTATTACATGTCAATTATATCTTCATAAAGTCACACAAGAGACTACATATATAATAGAGTTGCTTGTTTTGGAGAAAAAATTTTATAGTTAAGCCAAGGCTCATCGTGCTACTCAAGAAGTCTTCTGAGCATTTAGTTAATACGTTCAGAAGACCACTTTTTTAAAATGATGCAAAATGGGGTGCCTGGGTGGCTCAGTGGTTTAAGCCTCTGGCTTCAGCTCAGGTCATGATCTCAGGGTCCTGGAATCAAGTCCCGCATCAGGCTGTCTGCTCAGCGGGGAGCCTGCTTCCTCCTCTCTCTCTCTCTGCCTGCCTCTCTGCCTACTTGTGATCACTCTCTGTCAAATAAATAAATAAAATCTTTTAAAAAAATAAAAAAATAAAATGATACAAAATGCCGAACAACAGTGAACATGTGTTACTCTGAAAATATCCTCTTGTCTATCCCCAGTGCCTGTTTTTAATTATAGAATTCACCTAATTGTTTCAAGGAGCTGATGTTAGAAACCTACAACTGGAAAAAACTCATATGCAAAATTTTTATCTCTGGGGCGCCTGGGTGGCTCAGTAGGTTAAAGCCTCTGCCTTCGGCTCAGGTCATGATCTCAGGGTCCTGGGATCGAGCCCCGCATCGGGCTCTCTGCTCCGCAGGGAGCCTGCTTCCTCCTCTCTCTCTGCCTGCCTCTCTGCCTACTTGTGATTTCTGTCTGTCAAATCAATAAAATATTAAAAAAAAATTTTATCTCTGTTCACATTGGGTATTATATTTGGTCCACGGTCAGCTTCATTTTAGCTCCATCTCTGTTAAAAAGCAAAATGGACTTTTACAATGAAAACTAACCTCCTTTCTAACACAACTGGAATCTGTTACTCTCTGTCATCACTGTTTACATGGAAATGTTACCTAAGCCCCAGTCGTGCATCATGCACTGATAATAATAGTCACTTGGGACAGTATTCACCTCCAGGAAAAATGGAATTGTAGTCTAGAAAACCTCTTCATTTAATGCTCCTCGGCCATGCTGTGTGTCAAAGTAAAGACACTTTTTTATTCAGTATTAATATACCCCTTTCCTGATAGTAGCCTCAGTTCCCTCCTATATCTTTCTCTATAATGATGAAAAAAAAATTTATTAGTTTGTATTGCTAATGTTCTTAGCTTTCTAAGTATTGCACTCTGCCATCCAAGTTCATTCTCATCTGATGCAGTAAGACTTACTGTTAGAATATGTTGTGAAGGAAGCCACAGTACATAGGCCAGTATTTAGCTGTAGTTCCCCTTTGTGTGTAAGAACCTCCTTTGTTCCCAGCATTTACTATTCTCAGACAGAAACTCAGTAGGGAGTTTCAAGTCTTCTAATACTTTGACATCCCACTGAGAAGCTGTGTGATACAGGAAGGATTAAATATCCAAAGCCTGTCTGTGAGAAAGTTTCTTTTTTCCAGGCATTAAAAAAAGGTCAATTGATAACCACTTAAGAACTCTGACTACCCCCAGGGACCTCCCCTTTTACTAACTTATTCAGGAGAGGTGGAATGTAGCCTACCTAAAGGTACATTGAAAGCACGAATTTAAGGGCAAGGCCAGTTTCATGGGCACTGATGATGACCTGTGCAGTCACACTGCTTAGAGAGGCCTATGTTTGGTTTAATATTCTTCTTTTGCCTCTTGAAGGGCAATAATTTTTGAACAAGGGGCCCCACATTTTCATCTTACATTGGGTTCTCACAGATTGGGTAGCCATTCCTACTAAGAGCTCAGACAGACCATTTATAAGTTGTACGCCCTTCTAAGAACCTGTTTCCTCATCCATAAAATGAAGGCAATTATCGCACCTACCTCCCAGGATTGTTCTTAGGAGGATATGAGAAATTCTTAAGCTTCATGTCTGGCACATAATAAATACTGAATAAATGTTGACTATTGTCTTTGTTGCTCTAAAGTCATTGGGTTCACTATGGTCTTCTGTTTGAAGTTGTGTATTATGTTGTTCAGTATGGATAGATTGGTGTGTTAACTTTTAAAACATACATATATATAATTTAAAATGGATTATGTGTATGAATGCCTTACATGACGTTCTCTTGGATTTCCTCAGGAGAATGAGGACTAACACACTGAATTTTACTGCATCCCATGCTTCCGAACAACTGATGATAAAGAAGAGGATAATGTTCCCCTCAGCTTGGCTAAACTTGAGACAGGCTTCTTCTTGACTCTAGGCTCTTGACCTCCCTTCTCTTAGAGCATTTAGTTTAGCAAAGTTGAAATTCTAAGTTCTTTCTTTGCCCCTTTGAGATATAATTCTCCTCCCAGACTTTGGCCAGTTTTCCAACCCAGTAACTGTCCTTTCAGTACCTCTCTATCCCAGTCTTGGTGAGAAAGTGGGAGCCTAACTTAAATAAGCAGCAATTAACAAACACAGATTACCTAATCACTTTGACCAACCTTCCCCCTAACATCCCTCAGCAATTAAAAATTGCTTACCCTACTGGCTTACCCCAGCACTTAAAAATCCTCTATTTTTTTCAGTGGAGATAAGGTATTTCTCTCGTAATGAGATAGTCTTAAAGGAATCGTCCATGCCTGTTTAAGTCTATCTAGCGTAATTTTTCTGACACTGAGGACCCTTTCAAGGGTTTATGACTACCTCAAAGTGTGTCCAAGAAAGCAAGCTGTGTGGATTCAGATCCTAGTCACACAATTTATTATCTACACTGTACTTGGGTATGTATCTTAACCCCTCTGAATCCTGGTTTCCTCAATTACATATTCATAATATTATCTTACAGATATTTTGGTGTGAAATAAATGAGATGGCCATTTATAATTCTTAGCCAATCTAAGGTTGGCTAATACTATCTATTAACAAATATTTCAATAAATGCTAGCTATTAATATTAGTTATGGCATAAAAGTGACAGATATTATTTGGTCTCAGGTGATAAACCAAGCCTTTGTCATCTTTTGTTGTGACTACTGGATGTTTCTGATTTCCTTTTTAAATCTACTTCTTGTCCACCCCCCCACCCCTCAACACAGAAGTATCCTAAAATGCAACTTCTATTAGTTTTCCCATTTGTATTACCCCTGGATGCTTTCCTGTTACTCTGAGGATAAAGTTCAGATTCCTGAGGATGGCATTCAAAGGACACCCAGATCCAGCCCTGGCCAACTCTCCAGTCTCCTGTCTTGGGACTACACACCTGCATTTCTGTTTTCAGGCATCCCCTACCCTGTGTGCTGGGAAACCTTTCCCTATCTTCCACATAAGGTGCAGGTAGTCTTTAAGACTCGCTCAAATGGGGGCGCCTGGGTGGCTCAGTGGTTTAAGCCTCTGCCTTCGGCTCAGGTCATGATCCCAGGGTCCTGGGATCGAGTCCCGCATCAGGCTCTCTGCTTGGCCGGGAGCCTGCTTCCTCCTCTCTCTCTCTCTGCTTGCCTCTCTGTCTACTTGTGATCTCTCTCTGTCAAATAAATAAATAAAATCTTTAAAAAAAAAAAAAAAGACTCGCTCAAATGTCAACTCCCCTGTGAAGTCTTTATGTTTGTTCATTTTTGTACTGATTTCATTTATATTATAATTAAAATTTAATCTAAATTTATTGTAGAATATTCACAAAATTCAATGACAGAATGTGGAGATCATTTCCTTAACATGTCTCCCCTTTTTCATATCCTTTCTGAAATGTAACCATTGTTTATTTAGAGTTTGGTTTTCTTCTTTTCACTGCATTTATAAACTAATACACAAAAACATGCTTGATATATGTTTTTTTTTAAACAAAAAGTATGATCATACTGAACATACAATTCTGAAACTTGCTCCTTTTTTAAAACACTATTTCATGAGTGATCTCATTTTCTTCCACAAGGACCTATGAAATAGGAGGCAATATTACCTCCCGTTTTCCAGCAAAGAAAAAAAGTTCAGAGAACTTTACCCCATGGCTTAAGTTCATATGGATAGTAACAGGCAGAGATGGATGACTGACCCCAAGGAGAAATGGAGGTAGCCATCACAGAAAGGCCCAAATTTGACATCTTTTTTTTTTAAAGATTTTATTTATTTGACAGACAGAGATCACAAGTAGGCAGAGAGGCAGGCAGAGAGAGAGAGAGAGGAGGAAGCAGGCTCCCTGCTGAGCAGAGAGCCCGATGCGGGGCTCGATCCCAGGACTCTGGGATCATGATCTGAGCCGAAGGCAGAGGCTTTAACCCACTGAGCCACCCAGGCGCCCCCCCAATTTGACATCTTAGCAGTGGAAGAGTTTGAAGCCCATGTAAGCTTCAACAGAAGTCTTGCTGGAGGCAACAGAGAAGGACAAGGAACTTGGAAATCTTAAATCCCCCTTATCAGAGAAAGTGGTAGAGCCAGGAAAGGCTGAATTCAGTTTCCTAAACCCGACACCTATGGGACTCAGTTTATGGGACTATGTGTTTGCTTCTTGGTTTAGGAAACTGGGAGGAGTGGTAGGGAAAGTATGGCTACCACTTCTCCCTTTGTAGGCGAACAACTGTCCTGATTTGTCCTTTTCCCATGACATGGGACTTTCAGCACTAGAAGCAGAAAACCCAAAACCCCCAGGATGAACTAGTTACTCTGCTTGAAAATAAGCTTCTGGAAAAACTCCTTCCAAATTTCCACCTGCATCTCTTAGACCTATTTTAATCCCACTCAGCCTTGAAGGTCCCCCTTAGATGTCACATTGTCCCTGTCATTCCTATAATTTCTACTATTGGTAATAATTTCACTTAATAATTATGCCAATATTAATGATCTCAATACCACATATTCAATAACCCATGTTTTCCCATTGACCTAATCTCTCATATGTTTAGTTTCCATATGTGCTAGGTCCTGTTTCTAGGTTCTCTCTTAGAATTCAAACAGCTTAGAAAGAAGCCATTATCCTAATCCTTTTGAGTCACCACCACCACCCTCCCTCAATGCCAAACTCTACCCATCCTATTTGGTAGGTGCTTAACAAATATTTACTGAACTTAATTAAAACAAACCTATTATTGCTATAAGCCCTTTTTGACTTTTACTGCCTTAGATCAAAGGGAAGATTCATGGAAATTTTAAATGTGCTAGAGCTGAAAGGACATCTTTGGAGGATTTGCATTACAAAGCTTCAAAAACCTGTTCAACATATTTCTGACTATTTACTTGGATTGGACTTCAAATATGACATCAGATTAGATCAGATTTTTTTCTAAAGCAGAAAAAAAAATTTACCATTTCAATTTGAAACAGCCAAAGTATTCACTTGAAAACTAATATGAAGATTAGAAGTGGTTTTCAAAATTTGAAAACATGGAGACACTGTTTATGAAACAAAATACGGAGGCCTCGGTGGTCCAGTCAGTTAAGCAGCTGCCTTCGACTCTGGTCATAATCCCAGGAATTGGGATTGTGTCTCGCATGGGACTCCCCAGTCAGTGGGGAGTCTACGTCTCCCTCCCTCTCTGCGTCTGTCCCAACCCCTACTCGTGCTTTCTTTCTCTCAAATAAATACATGAATAAAATATTTAAAATAAATAAATAAAACAAAATATGAAACTAAAATCATGGGATGGCAAGGGAATGGGATATTGGAGAAAATAATATACAAGATTATTGTCCAGTTTCTACCTTTTGTTTTGGGTGGTGGGTTAATAAGTGTTCATTTTACTATTTAAAATAATTAATAAATAATAATTAAAACTTAGGACATACATAGACTGCTAATGAGAGAACATAATGGATTATAGGTTACATTTACTCTAATTCTGTGCAACTGAAGTACAATTTTTAAAAAATGGGGAAGTGTCAATAATGTAGATACATGAAAATATATATTGCCTATATTAGCCATTGATATTAAATATCGGCTCACTTTAACACATATATATTGAACATATATTGGAGACTTATAATTTGGCTTTTGAGTAAGTAATTATTTTCAGGTCATTGGAAACTACTTTTTTAAAGAAATTATTATCTTAAAAATTAGGACCAATAATATAAATTAGTTAATTTTAAAAACTGCTTCCCTGACTTTTGATCATGTACCTCATTAATGAAAATTTTTTTTGAAGATTTTATTTATTTATTTGACAGAGAGAGAGAGCACAAGCAGGCAGAGTGGCAGGCAGAGGGAGAGAGAGAAGCAGGCTCCCCACTAAGCAAGGAGCCTGATACAGGATTTGATCCCAGGACTCTGGGATCATGACCCGAGCTGAAGGCAGCTGCTTAATGGACTGAGCCACCCAGGAGACCATTAATGAAAATTTTTTAAAAAATACAAGCTCAATGTAAATATATTCATTTATTTAAATCCATATATATCTTTCACTTTCACTGGCTATTTTAAGGAAAAATATACATTTAGGGAAAGGTTAACTGTTTGTTTTTTTTTAAGATTTTATTTATTTATTTGACAGAGAGAGAGGGCCCAAGTAGGCAGAGAGGCAGGCAGAGAGAGAGAGCACAAGGGGAAGCAGGCTCCCTGCTGAGCAGAGAGCCCAATGTGGGCCTTAATCCCAGGACCCTGAGAGCATGACCTGAGCATAAAGCTTAACCCACTGAGCCGTCCAGGTGCCCAGGAAAGGCTAACTGTTAATGATGGATAAAAATCTTCTATTCTTAACATCGTCTTATTCTATGTTATTATGGTGTCTTTGAATTACCTTATAATATGGCTGAAAACTCCTACCAGAAGTAGAAGAAATTTCAGCTCTGTCACTTTCCTTTGATTCCCTTATGTACAAATTAGAAGTATTTTTGATTCAATCGGTAATTCTGTCACTGTTTACCAAGGCATATTTTAATTAACATAAAATAAACATTAAACCCATTTAATCAATCAATTGGAGGTGAATAAAGGCAGGGGGACACTCTCAAGGCCTCCAAATGACGGGACACTCATACACACCTGGTACCAATACTTTTGCAATATTTCTGAAGCACATATTAAAAAGTTCCTGACAGTAACAACAACAAAATTCTCAGAAGTCTTACTTTGAAGAATTTATGTTCAGAAAACTGTCAGTGAAACAGACAAAGATTTATAGACTTAGGTGTTCCCAGAGCATTATTTCTATTATCGAAAAATCTAACGAGTTTAAAATTTTCAACTGAAGAATGTTTAAACAATTTGTACTCATCCACATGCTGGAATAACAGGTAGCCATTAACATGGTATTTCCAAAATATTTGATAACAATGAGAAATGCCGATAATAGTAAGTAAAAACAGCAGGATACAAAATAGTGTATACAATTTAAAAATGTAAATGTAGGGAAAATTGTAAGGGAGCACATTTTACATTTTCCTTTGTTCTGTTCTTCAAATTGCAAATTATCCACAATAAGCAAGAATTACATTTATAATAACAAAATCTCCTTATAAAGTTATTTTTAAAATTAACCCTCATAATCCTGCCACCCAGAGATAACCATTATTAAAATTTTGGTCTCTTCCTGTATTCTTTCCAGGGATATTAGTATAGTGGATAGCATACATACATATACAATTTTAATATCTTACTTTTAAAAGTTAACATTAGCGAATAAACACATAATCAGTATTTACTAGTACTTAAAAGATCTTAGGGTCTGATAGATCTGAGCTTAAGTCTTGATTTTTACACTGACCCACTGCATCAAATAGAATTGTCTTCGGCTGTACTTAGCTAACAAGGTAAGTTGTGTGACTTAATCAAACACCGTTCAGGGACTTACGTAAACATGGGCTTGTGCAGTCCTCAAGAATTTCCTCAGGTCCTGGCTTCGCCTAGCCTCCTGTCCTGCCATTCTTAGCTTGTGGTTTTCAGCCATGGTTATAAGATGACCACTACCCACACAGGCTTCACCTGCTCGTTTGGGAGAAGAAAAGAGCAAAGATGAGGGTCAAAAGGCTGAAAAGTCCTGTTCTGTTGAGTCTTCCTTTAGCATAGCAATCTCTGCTTCAACTGAATTGGCCATAACTGGTCATGTGGACAGCCTCAATTGTGTTAGTCTAGCGGCTCAGTATTTTCAGCTGAGCTCATTGCAAACTCAAACAAAATTGGAGACCTGTTAGTAAGCAAGAAAAGGGAATGGATTTTAGATGTAAAATCTTCAGCAAAACACTGAGCCTTGCTGAGGTTCAGTTTTTCCACCTTTAAAATGAGATCAAGAAAGTATCTCACCAGGTGACTGGGAAGACTTAAAGGGTATAAAATGATTAGCAAAATGCCTAAAATCTATAAGGATTCAAGAAGTTTCAGCTATTATTTATTAGAACTCAAAAGTATAATAGTCTATGATATGATGATGTACCTCAATTTCATTGACAATGCTAATTTATTTTGGCTATTGTAAACATATCTGTTCTAATTGATAATAAATATTTTATTGTTTAATGCTGTTATGAAAAATTTGTGCATAATTTTTCTCTTAGTTTTTATTCTTGAGAAATATTTATAGAAACTGAATTAGTGGATCCAAAAGTTTGAACAATTTTCAAACACTCTATCCATATTGGCAGTTTGCTCTCCAAAATGTTTCTTTTCATAATTTATTTCCACAACAGTTCTCACCTCCTCACTCTAAACTTTACCTCACTGGGTATAGTCATCAAAAATCTAATTGCTAACTTGATTTAGCAAAGACTACTATCTACTCATCAAAGCCCACATTTTCCTCTTCTTCCTGCCTGCACAGCTTTTCCAGCTGTTATATTTTGTTACTTAATGTTTTAACAAAGAAGCAGCTTTATTATTATTTACATGTTCCTGTAATATTTTATTGTTATGTTTCAATTTAATTGGCTTCTTTTGAAATCTTTTAAATTCTATTTTATGTATTTAAAAGCATTTTCTGATGGGGTGCCTGGATAGCTCAGTTGCTCAGTTAGCATCTACCTTCAGTTCAGGTCATGTTGTCCAGGTCCTGGGATGGAGCCCCGCTTTGGGCTCCCTGCTCAGTGGGGAGTCCGCGTCACCCTCTCCTTTTACCCCTCCCCCTGCTCATGCTCTCTCTCTCTCTTTCAAGTAAATAAATAAAATTTTAAAATGTTATTCACAAAAGAGGTCCTAAGCTTCACCAGACTGCTAAGATGCCCCTAGTACCAAAAAACCTTAAGAATGTTTGCTTATATTATGTTTGAGCCATTCTACATTGTTGAGTCTTTTTGTTACATCTTTTAGCACTGCCCTAACTTATGTAAGTAATGAACAGTGTCTGTCGGGTTTGGGCATTGTAAAGCTAAATTTAATGTCATTACATACATACGTGTATTTCATACATCAGTCTTATGAGATTATTGCATTTGTGGCAAATGTTCTTATCATTTTTTGTTTGTCTTTTAATTTTATGGTATTTGATGTATAGCATTCAAATGTGTTTATGTGGTCAAATCTATCATTCGCTTCTTACGTGATTTTTATTTATCTTTCTCTTTAAAAAAATTCTTCCCCAACCAAAAGCCAGTCACGGGTACTAACATTCCTCACCCAGGAGGGTGTACCAGTCCATGTGAGTATAACTCCTGGGTTGTGTAGCCTCCAACATGGGCAACTATAGTCAGCAACATCAATTTGTTAAATTCTTACCTATATATTTTAAGTCTTTAATCCATCTGGAATGTATTTCTCTGTTGTGAGATGGATAAAGAAGATGGATAATTTTTAAAATACCAATTTTCCAATGATTTGACTTTTCCACTGCTATTTCCTTTGGAATATGTTAAATTTTTAAAGTAAATATGGGTCTATTTTTGAATGGTTCCATGCTAATCTTGTGCCAGTACTATATCTTAAAAATTATTGTTAATTTTTATTTCATTGTTTCATAGCTGATTGGGCTAGTTTACCTTTGTTACTCATAATTTTTAAGTTTTTGATACTCTGAAAAAATCTCCTAGAAAAAATTGCAGAATGTACTCTTAGCAGAATGAAATTTGACAGTTGCAGGCAAAATCTATATTGCCAAGCAAAGAATGACTCCAAGATTTCTTGGTATATTTTGTCCCAAAGAAAATATTGTACTTATATTTTATCCACAAATTTATGAGTGACCTCACTTCAACTTTTTCACATAGACTTAATGGTGTGGTGAGAAGAGTTCTGGAATAAGAGTCAGAAAAACTCAACTTGAAACCATCTTTAATTCTTTCCAGGTGTCTAACTTTAGACAAGTGGCTTATTGTCTTAGAGTCTTAGTTTCTTCATGGGTAAAATGTGAGTATAACTTCAATTCTACCTATTATTCAGGACTGCCATGAAGAATGAGATCATATATTTGAAATCTTTCTAAAAACTATAAAGTATTATAGGCAACAAATTAATATTTAATTAAAGTTACTGTTTTACTGGACCTGGAGGTGTATTTACTGTGGTCCACATTTGTATTACCACATTCTCTAGAGCAGAATTTGATATAAGACAGATATGTCTTGGATGTTATCCAAGAAGATTCAGTTTTGCTGGAGAAGCCAAAAAAGATCTCATTACAAGTTAGTCCCATGACATGGACTCTCAGGACACTATTAGACACAGGTAACAATTTATGTGCCTTCCAGTGTTTGAATGGGATAATTGAGGGGAAAAATTAACGATGACTTGACTTGACACAAAGGTAAAATATGGGGATAGAAGCTGAAAATAATTTATCCCCCCCCAAAAAAGATGAAAGCATGGTTTTAGTAGTACAAAAGAAAAATATTTTTGAATAGGGGTCAAGATTCTGGTTAGTTCAGAGTTGTAAAGTGTATACCTGTCAAAGCCGAGTTTTGCAAGGAGTTTGAGTGCAAGGTAGAACGCAGTGGTGCTACATTCAGTAACATTTATTGTAGAGCAGCATTTAATTTCCTTGCAGAACAAACACATTCCTTGGAGACACTGTATAGCACACTATGTCTTCCAAAATTATATGTACAAATTGTGATTGATATGTTTCCACTCTAAAATTACCATTATGTGTGTACAGTCCACACTGTTACTGTAGAGAATTACCATAAGCATCAACAGGAGGAGTGCATTTCCCTATGAAATGATGCCCAATACTGTAAAACTGTTTATAAAAAAGGAAGTACATTCTTTAAACAGACTCCACGTGCCGTCCTCTATTGCTCTTTTTAAAATAAGAAATGTTTTTAACCAATTATGAGGGGAAATGGTGAGGGAACTAGCATTTTATGGACTCCTACTATGTGTCACCCACATACAAGCAGTATGTTATAATCATAGCATTAAATGTTTCCATGCATAACAGCTTTGCAAGTTGATTTCTAAGTTTGCTAATGTTAACTTTATAAAGCAGAGGCAGTTTACCACAGTGTGTAGACTCTAGGGTCAGCAAAACTAGGTTTGGGAACTAATTCTGGCTCTTCTGCACTATAAAAATTACTTGACCTCCCTAAATTTAAGCTTGATTTTTCATTTCTACTAATAATAACTGATACTACTACTAATAGGTGATATTAATACATCCCAATAATATTAGGATATATAATAGTAGTTGTGTGACCAAGATAATAAACATAAAGAGTTTATTCAATATCTAAACTTAGTAAGCAATAAATAATTGTTCATAAGTATTATGAAGACTCCCAAACTTTTACAGGAATAGAAAACCTTCATATTAAATTATGTTTTCCAAGATATTTTTTATCTCTTTTCTGGAATTTATGTAGTTCCTGCTGTAACTTAGAAATTTTTCACTGAGCCAGATTACTAATTGTATCTCCTTAACGTGCATAGCATCTCAACTAGATAGCACTCTGGCCCTGCTTCATTTTACGTTTCTGAATAGTTTGCGAAATGCTGTGGGCTCAGTAAAATTGGCTAATTCAACTTCCTGCTTTCACAAACAAAAATAATTATTTTAGCCTGACAGATTTAACATAAAGGGATCTATTTTAAAATTTACACATCATACTACATAAAGTGAGCAGGTAGGAGGTTTTAATCTACTTATGAAATGACTGAATTATAGTTCCTTAATATCTCCAATTTAAAAATCCTCAGAGCATTATACTTGTTAAAGAGAAGACTGAAATTCCCTCAGATTCTATTCCAGTGGCTTCCTGCTCACTTGAAAAAAGACTGATGTCCTCAGAATAGCCAACAAAGTACTAAACAATCTGCCTCCCCCAAATTCTACACCCCAACATTCACACCTTTCCCTCTAAGACCTTGATTCCTCCTCCAAGCTCTAAGTTCTAGCCACACTGATTCTACCACCAAACATCAGGCTCCCATGGGTATCTTCTTTTTCCTGTGCCTGAAACACTCTTCCCAAGATATCCTGATGGTTCCCTGACTCACCTCATTTGGAAATTTACTCAGATGTGTTCTTTGTGGCAAGACCTACACAAACTCTCCTCAGAACCAAACCCCACTTTGTCCAGTGACCACCATCTCCCCTCCCTGTTTAATTTTTCTCTATAACTTCTATCAACTATCTTTAGTACTTCTTATTTGACTTTACTTTCTTTATTTTTCATCTTCTTATTTGACTTGACTTTCTTTACTTTTCGTCTTCTTATTTGACTTTACTTTATTTTTCATCTTCTTATTTGACTTGACTTTATTTTTCATCTTCTTTGCAACAAAATGTAAGTGGTATGATAGCAGAGATTTCAATTTGGTTCACAGGTCTATCTCCAGTGCCTGTTATATACATCATTCCAGGCATATAATAGACACTTACTAAATTTTGATTAAATGAACACTTTCTTCCTTCAAAAGTAAAAATTTTAATTGGTGACTTCCAACATGAAAAAAAAATGCACATGTACTTCTATGAGACACTAATGGCTAAATATTTAATGTCTACTCTCAATCCAAGAACAAGGAACAACTCCAGGAACACAATTTATTTAAGAGGACATCCCTACATTATTCTATACAACCAGAAGGAATGAAAATTCTGAGGAAGTAAATGCTGGATAGGGGAGAAAGAGCCTCGGGGTACTGGAGGATATCTTCAAATGCAATGGGACAGCTCCCTAATTCATCCTATGAGAAATGACTGAAAGAAGTACATAATTGAGAACTTCTATACCAAAATGAAATAATGTTAAACTAAAAGACAAGACATATTCTAAACTACAAATAAAACATATACTGATGCTATGTTCCTCTTGGTTGTTAAACTGAATTATTCAGAATGAATTTCCAAATGAAATTTTATGTCTCTAGACTATTATTTCAATGTTTCTAGTTGTATATCCAACAAAACTGCCACTATTACAGTTTTGCAATTCAACTAGCAATATTTTTATTTGTCTTCCATCTGCCCAACTTTTCTAAACTCTACTCCAAGGTCATACTGTACCCTTTAATTGTGACCAGATTGACAAGGTCAAGCCCTTTTTTACTTTGAGAATGACACCCAGACATCATTTTTCAACCCTGATAATTGATGCAGACAGCACTGTGGGTAGAGGAAAGGTGGAATGGAATTCACTCCATTTGTTGTTAGGGATGCCACACGTCTTACGAATGCAATAAAAGCCTAATGACAAGACAGACTCTGTTCCCTTAGTTGGGCTTAATGAGCACTTGAAAATTTCTTCCATAAAACAGGGGAGATGGCTTATCTTTAGAAATCAATGAAGACATTTGGAAAGGATCATGTTAAAATTATTGATAAAGTCTTCATCTTTCCTCTATTAATTTCAGGGATTATGGAGCCATTGCATGTGGAAAGCAAGTGAGGAGTTCTCTGTGCAAGGGCAGGGCAGCGCTTCTGACATCTCTAAGAAAGCAAAGCTTTTTGCTCCCAACACAGGACTCTGAACACAGAGACACAGTTTGTTGCTTTTGTTATTGTTTTCATGTCAATTTTTTTTTCATGGAGGTGATCGCTAAAAATATCTAGCTACTCATTCTAAGTTTCCTCATTTAGGTTCTTATGAAATGCCAAGTGTTTTTCAGAAATGTTTAAATCATTAACTACAACAAACACTGGCTTTGTAGCCATATCTAAGAACTACAATTTCAGTATTTCCAAATGTTGTTTTTAATAACATGGATTATCTGAAGGTCATCAAGTCTGAACAGTTGTCTGCCGTTCACATGTCTCATTTACCTCATTCCACCACAGCAGAAGAGGAATTCATTTCCTTTATTTGAAATTCCTCCCTCTTCCAAGCCATTGCTTCTATTAAATTATCCTCATAATGTGAGACTCATGGTTTTTTGTTGAAGTTCAAAACACATGAGTTTAGCTGTTTAAAAGTTAGCATATATCACAATTTTTGCTGCATTTAAAGAAAACACACGCACACAATACCTCATGGATATTTTGACCAAGCTGCTTCAATTCTTTTATCTTCCCTTCCCTTTTATGCAGAGGACTGGAAACAGGTAGCTGAAATCAAGAGAAAAAAACAAACAAGAGCCAATGGGCTCTCCCTAAGTACATCTGTCCTCTGAACATGCCGATCAGGAAACCGCTGTCTCGTTTTTCTCAGGTAGCCTAAAATACCCTTGCTTGTAAAGTTATTCTAGAACACATGTATAATCTTATGTGAAACTTTCTACTTTCCAATCAGTCTCCAGAAATCTATTTACATTACATATTTACTGTCATTTTTTACAGGTTTATAGTGTTTAGAATTTACCATATAGAAAAGCTCCTAGCTTCCTAATTTAACACTTTATGACAATACATTACCTCCAGCTTCTCAAAAATGCTTTTCAACTTTTCAAAATGCTTTCACAAAAAAGTGAAAAGAAATTGTTTCCCTGGGAGAGTAACATCACCATTTGTATCCAGTTTAGGCACTAAGGAAGTTAAAGTAGAAATAATTTTCAAGTGTTCAAAACCTATTTAACAGTTTAAGGCAAACATGACATAATTATTGGATCATCTTTTCAGTCTTTAATATATGAAGTGTGTTCACTTAGTATTTGCTGTCTAGTCTTACTTGAAATCTTCCAAAGACTTGATTTTCTGGGTTAGTGAGGACCTGCAGTAGAACGATTGGCTTCCCTTTATCCATCACTCTCAACAACACTACTCGGGTGCTTTGAGTAATATACCTAACTTTTCTCTTGAAAGGTTTAATGTTAATAGGAACAAGTTGTGTGTTTTATTTAAGCAGATTTCCTGTTTTCTAAAAAGGGTTATTTAAGCCAGTGAAATATCTGAAAGATAATGATAAGAGTAAATAATAATTTATTAATCGTTTCTTATTTTTCAATCTCTTTCACGGCCTCTAACATACCTTATGTCATTTCACTCTCATAGCAGCCTGTGGGTAGGTTCTACTCTTGCGTCCATTTTATGGATGAGGAAGGGGTGTGTGGGAGGTGCAGTCCGTTAAGTTTCTGACCCTTGGTTTCAGCTCAGGTCATGATCTCTGGGTCATGAGATGGAGCCTCATGTCAGGCTCCATGCTGAGCAACAGAGTCTACTCGAAATACTCTTCCTCTGTGCCTCCCACTCATACTCTCACTCACTTTCTCAAATAAATAAATAATTCTTTATAGATGAGGAAAATGGGGCACAGTGTCCTCCACAGCCATAATGCAACTTGCCCAGGGTCAAATGGCAAAACACAGCACTTGTTTTGACTACAACTTATTTAATACATGGAACTTTCATCTTTGCAAATGATAAACGTCTTCAAATATTTCAAGTGGTGAGATGCCTAAAAGAACATGTGAGCAATGTAGGATTGTTCTATGCATACGACAGATTTGGAGCACTGTTTCCTGCAATCAGCAGGACTTAGTATATGATTTTAAACAAATTTGTTTGATTTCTTAGACCCTCAGTTTCTTTGTCTGCCATACTGTCAATATCAATATGACCTGTGAGAATTAAAATGAAGTAATAAATATGTAAGGACCTAGGAGCACTAGGCTTATTTTAGGTTCTTAATAAATATTAGGTGAATTTTCTCCTTCCTGAAGACTCAATGTCCAAATTTATGATAATTTGATTCTCACACTGCATTGAAAACTCATATTTAACTTACTACAACTTTTTATTTAAGAATCCTTGCTCTTACATTTGTCATCCTTAAATAACCCATTTTATAATTGAACCCCATTTTATAATTTAGCTTCATATTTCTATCTTGTATGCCAAATCTCTCCCTTTTTTCTTATGATGTATAGTTGACGTAAATCTCTCTTTAATATCATAGCTCCTATGAGATTCCATAGGAGTTGAAATTTCTAACAACTAATTTAGGAGAAAAATTACTTTTGTTCCTATTAAATATCTTTCGTACTCATTTATGGTAGAAGTGATTGTCTCACGAAAGTCTATGATTGTGTTCCAGGTGTTAGTGAGACTTTGATTTGTTACTAAAACTTGGTTTTTCTCTTAAATATGAGGCTCAGCCACCTAGAGCATAAGCATCATTGTCTATGACGATGCCATGGAGGCTTTTCAACCACTTAATAGGAAACAGAAAACTTATCAATTATACAGATTCTAAAGGAAAATGTGTTTCTAAGTTTAAATGATTTTCCATATTGATTTATCTCTTCTGCTTCTTTGTAATATGATTATTCTTAAGAATTGCTTAGCAACAAATTAGGTCTCTTTTTCTCTTTAAATCTCTAAAATCTTGATTTTAATTAGTAGACAATCATCTACCTACTGGAGAATATTACAGGTAGAACAATGTAGCAAATTCTCATAAATAATTGTCTTGCTTATCTTAGCAGTGTACAAAATGTTTTCTAAAGTCATGTGTGCAAGGTAAACCTGAACTGAGAGGAAATATCAGAAGACTTCATGACATAATATACCAATGTATTTATATATTCCAAGGATAAAAAAAGGAAATTTTTACCAATGATATCATAGTAGGTACTTCTAATATTTTTGGATATACTATATATTTTCATTTAACAATTAAATAAATTTAAAGCTAACTCCGTACAAGAAAGACCATATACTCTAATACTGTATTTGGACTAAAACAATCAGGTGGTCGATATATATTTTAGGTTCTGCCGGGTCTCAGTCACTGTATACTCTCTCTTCGTCTCCCAACATAACCATAACTCTCAACCCTATCTTCTCCCCATCATGGTCAAGGGCTGTGGCTTATTTTCATCAGAAATAATGACTTACTGTGGTAGGAAATTTCTGTGAGGTGGTAGGAAAGAGGAAAGTCAAATCCAAAAGGGTGTTAATCCAAGTCAAAATGAAAGAGTATGAATGGTTTAGAAATCCCTACCACCAACATGATGCAATGGTTGAGGATGTCTTCTTTCTATCATATTCTCCAGGCTAAATCCTGACCAGACACAAGAAGGTGTTTAAAGGGGTCTTGGTCAATACTCAGATACTCGGTGCCAGCTCACCCATGAAGCTACCCTGGAAGGAGTTTCAAAAGCATGCCAAAAGCATGGTCTTTGAGCATGGCCTCTATCTCGGTTCCAAGTCCCACTCTCCATCTTGGGTTCTGCTTTTCACTGGGTTCTGGCTGGTACCCAGTCACTTTCTTCTTGGGTCTTCATTTTCCATATATAGGTCTCTGCCAGGTTCCTGCTTGACCCCTCCCTACAACTGTATTTTGTATGCATGCTGGCAGCACAAAATAACATATTGAAGCTGAGAAGGCCTTGAGAAATCATTGAATCTAATATCCTCCTTTCAGAGATGTGGAAGCCAGGAATTAAAGCAGATTTTCCCACTTAAATGCTAAAGACATGGCTTGAGTATGACTCCTCATTCTTCACTATGACTACGCGGGGTGCTACTTCTACAAATCAAGATATTCCTTACCCAGACCTAACCTGCCATATGTTTCCTCCCTCCTCATTGACACTTTCTTTCTGTGTGTTATCTTGGGTCTTGTGCCACCTGCAGAGAGACTGCTCTCTTGCACACAATGCAGGTCTACATGCGTAATGAAGGAATGAGGGATGGTCCATATTCAGATTCCCACTTGCCAGAGAGTAACTGCTCCTTCTTTTTCAACTCAGGGAACCTGAGGACTGTCTGACATCCTTTATGCAGATAGAAAAATGACATCCATCCTATAGAAATGCAGAATTAAGATACTGGTTTTGAAACCTGCTTGCATCTCTAGCTTTTTTGTCATGTGGCCTGTCCCTTATGCATCTCCCGCTACCAACAGAATCAGTCACATCTGCTTTTGAAGGGGTCCTGGTGTGAAAGTCTGGAGCTGGAAAGGTTTTCTCCCACTGAAACAAGTGAGGTGTAGTTGAAATAATACTATTATTACCATCGTGTTAAGTCTATTTTGCATTAAATAGGGTTTTTTTTTCATTTTTCGCCAAGAACATAATCAGCAGATACACATAATTTCAATGGGAAGGCGTGTCTTAAGATCCAACCAATATCAAAATGAACTTTCATCTCATATAATTCATTCAAAAGTTCACAGCTACCAGAACGTAGCAGTTTAAAGTGGTCTGCATTTCTTGTTGTGTGGTGTTTGAGTTTGGTATTTCAATATAACTGAATTTCTTCCCTTGGTATTTTCTTGCTTAGCATTGACAGTCAAGGGTTTATATATCAAGATGAGTAAGAGGTAACAATTCATTCTCAAATGTCTGTCAAAGCTTTTTCTTTTTTTTTTTTCTGGTTGAGTGAAAAAAAATCAATCCTACATAATGTTAAAGCAAAAGACAGAGTTAAAAGGTCAAGGTTCTGAACAAACTTGTCCAGGGACTGCCTGTTTAGGCTCAAGTTTGTTATGTCAGCTTTCCATGAATCAGGTTCCACATCAACCAAATACCCTCAGTTCTTGTTTGCAAAATACAGAGAAGTCCTTGAGAAAATGCATTTTGTGTTATAATGCAGAATAGGCTTACCATTGAGAAGAGTGTGTTAAAGGGCTCACCATCCACTTTTTGTGCACATAAAATCAGCCCATGTTCTGGGAAATGCATAGACTCTCTTGGGCTGCAAAGAAAAGATGTATTTAATACAGCAAAGGGTTTAACTAAATGTTGTGCGCTTAGTTAGGTTACTGAGGAAGAGAGGCTGAGAATCTTTTATGTGATAAATGTGTGAAATTCATCTTCTATAGTTCTATAGTCAAAGAAATTGCTCTATCAGAAGAAGGGGAAAAAAGAGAACACGTTCTATATGGGCATACTCCTTTTTTAATAAAACCTTAGGGAAAGCTATGTGTTCCAGGTTGAGGTTAGGAGAAATATGACAGACGTGAAAATATGAATTTGCTTTACAAACTTGCCCAGTATTTGGACACACAATGAATGACCCACCCAGGGGTCTATTTTTGCACGGGGCCACAAGGATTGGCGATTGTTTATGAGAGTGGGCAAAATGAACTGAGGAGAGTAATCATCAGGCAATTCAGATGCAGATTGCCAGCATGGAGGAAAAGGGTGGGAACTTGCAGTTATGATGAGTAAAATCGCTGACTTTAGTCATCAAGACCAAGTGTTAAATATGTGTTTGCTTTGTTAGGGATGAATCAGGCTGAACGACAATTGTCTGTGGTTGTGGTTAGTGAGAAAAGAGTGGCAATGTGTTATATGAGTGCCTGGCAAGTGTTCTCATCCTGTGTGAGCCTGGGGGGCGGGGGGGGGGGAAGAAAAGGTTCCTATCACTATTTCCATTGGCCAAGTCCTGTGATCATTCCTAGGGCATAAAAATTGTGGCAGAAATTTATATAAATTATACAAGCACTGAAATACCCATTATGCCACAATGTCATGCAAACTGTAGTTAGTATTAATATTATTGAACATAGAGAATGTTAAAAAAGAGTGTAATGAAAATGAGATATCAAAACTATGTAATTAATAATTCTTTGATTTAGAAGAAAGACAGGGAAGTTTCTCCAATGTAGAAAGACTGTAACTTCTGACAGTTCAGCTCTGTAAGTCTGGATTAACAAACTATGCTAGGCGTAGCACAGTTCAACCTATTATGAGGGATAAATTCTTGGGAGAGGAATCAGCAAAGAAAGTGTTCTTCATCAAAAAGGGCAACAACAATAATAGGAGCATATTCAAGTAGTACATGGCGAGGCCAGGATTATAAATCCTACAGGAATGTGGAAAAGAGATCATTCAAAATGAAAATGAAATGAAAGTTTTGATGGTCTATTTTATATTTGATCAGTTGGAAAGAAATATAGTGTGACAGAAAATGAGCTATCTAAGTGGTAGGAAAGTCTGTCCTTTTCTTTGAGCTTCAGCTTCATCATTTCCAAGTTGGGACACTTTAGTAAGAATGAATAATGCTCACTGACAATATATTGCATGCAAATTTTGAAACTAGACTTTCAACCCAGGCTATAAGCCATTATTTCATTCTTAATGTCTTACCTTTGTTATGTCTTACCTTAACACCTTTCCTCTTCAAATGGAAAATTATCAGGTCAGAAGATAAGGTTCCAAATCTTAAGTTCTATAATATGTCAACATTGATTGATTGAAGTCAGTGAAGCCTAAAAACAAAACATAACTATCTCTTAAATTCACAACCAAAGGGGCGCCTGGGTGGCTCAGCGGGTTAAAGCCTCTGCCTTCAGCTCAGGTCATGATCCCAGGGTCCTGGGATCGAGCCCCGCATCGGGCTCTCTGCTTAGCGGGGAGCCTGCTTCCTCCTCTCTCTCTCTCTCTCTCTCTCTCTCTCTCTCTCTCTGCCTGCCTCTCTGCCTACTTGTAATCTCTATCTGTCAAATAAATAAATCTTTAAAAAAAAAAATTCACAACCAAAAATAGATAAGTTAGTTCTTATGGCAACCCAATAATTGTACAATTGCTAGAGTTATTCTTCAGAATGCAAATTAGAAATCTCTATTATGTTCATATCTTTCAACTTAATAATTCCATTTCTAGTTATCTAAAGTATAATATTCAGTATAGAAAAACTATTTGTAAGAAGGTGCTTACTTCAACCTTGATCAATGCAATCAACTAAAAAAAATAGAGAATTGATTGGGAAAATTGATGGAATACCATGCAACTACTAAAACTGATAATTATTAAGACTATAACAATGGCATCCCAATTGCCCATCCAAGTGAGAATAGATGAAAAAAGTGTGATAGAGTCACAGTATTCCATAATGAATGACATAGAATGATAGACAGCATTATGAGTAAGTCTTAGTAGTGAGATTACTAAATGAAAGAAGTAGATTCCAAAAGATTATTTGCAGTATATTAAACCTTTTACAAAGTCAGAAATAAAATATGTATTTTTAGGATCACATGTAAGTATAATTTATACATGTGTATACACACAATAATGTATATACTTATAACATATATAATATATATATTTCATATATATGAAATAAGGGGACAGTAACAACAGAATTCTGAATGCCACTTCTGTGGGGGAAGGCCTAGAGGGATAGGAGATACAGTATGTGTTATAGTAAGTTATTGTCAAGCTCAAAGCTTTTGGGGGAATGGTGGTGAATTTCTGAGGGATTTTATAGTATTACAAAGAAGTACATGCTTGAACCACTAATTAGAATGTTATCATGAAGCAAGGACTACGATTCCTGCAATTATGTATATCTACAAGTCAGAGGGGGAAAAAGAAAAAGCACCTTTTTAAAAATATATACTTTTTACAGATTCATTAATTAAAAAAAGACTAGAAGATAATAAACACAAATAATGGTTATGTTAATGTGATAACTGTGTGATTTTTTTTTCTTTTTCAAATTTTCTAAAATGTATTATTTTAATGAGAACAACTGTTTATAACTCATTAAAAAACAGTATGCAGACCCATGGATCTCTATGCCAGTGAACTTTTGTTAAACATGAAGAAGACAAATGAAATAATATAAAACTGATCAGCATTTCAGCAGGCTGTTGACCAATCCCCATAGCTGGAGGACTTGAAGGAGGCACTATTGACCTTGCATGGATAACTAATTTAAGAATCAATCACGAAAAAAGAAATGTGACTATTTGCAAGAGCACATACCAGATCCAATTTGTAATGAAAAGTTACATTACCTACTAGAAAATATCTCCATTTGGTACTGACCCGGAGAGTACAACTCTTGGGTCTCACAAACACGAAAGTAGTATGACCGATACCCTCTCCTTTTCAGTTATTTCCGCAGAGGTTGTCTACAGAGAAATTTTGGATTAACACACATAGCATGGACTTTGAGACCACTAGCTGAATGCTGATGTGCAGAAAACCAATAGGAATAGGGGATGATTCAGAATACAAACAAATTGATTGGACACTTTGACAACGATGCTCCTAGAGCATGACATCGTTGTTGGTTGGATGTTAATGCACTAGAAGGCTCATTCAGCATGAGAAAAATATTACACCAAATTATGATTTTACAAAGAGTTAGCTGAAAACCTTTGATTTACAAATATTTTCCTTACTGTTAGCTTTTAAGATATAAGCCACATTATTGTTTTAAAAATATAAGGATAATTTTCATTGTATTTGAAGAATACAAGATGAATTAGGTGAGTGGCATACTTTGCCGCATTTTATTGTATACATTTTCCTTGAATTTAGTGTTTTCTTTCTAGTACACCATCTGTAACACATATAAATCAGTAGATTTCACAGTGTGTTTATTCCAGTTTTATTTCCAAATAATTAAAAGAAAAAAAAAATCTTGGGCAAGAAGTAGCTTTCAGAAAACAGTCTGTTTAGGGAATTTTTTTTTTTAAATGTTTGTCTACTGGTGTTTTTTTTTTTATATTTTATTTATTTGACAGGGAGAAATCACAACTAGGCAGAGAAGCAGGCAGAGAGAGAGGAGGAAGCAGGATCCCCGCGGAGCAGAGAGCCCGATGTGGGACTCGATCCCAGGACCCTGAGATCATGACCTGAGCCGAAGGCAGAGGCTTTAACCCACTGAGCCACCCAGGCACCCTGTTTAGGGAATTTAAAAAATATTTTCCCTTTCTCTTCTCTTTTGTGCTGTTTTTAATTGTAAAATAAAAACTAAAGTTGGGAAGTACTTTATGAAGTAATTATTTATCATTTCTTATCAATCGTATTTTACAATCAAAAGTGTTTGGGTTTTCTCTTCTTGCTAGTTAGTTAAAGTCTATGGCTTTCAATGACAGGTGTAGAAGGCTATGTGATAAAATTAAATGGATCTTCAGATTTGAAAGAAAATAGCTGAGTTTGAATTCTCATGCTGCCACCTTGAAAAAAAATCACATAAAATCTCTGAATCTTATCTTTCTAATATGTGAGAAGTTGAAAGCAGCCCAACATAGCTTACAACATAGCTTACAAGGCTCCTTGAAAAATAAATGGGAGTTTTTATTCAAATAAGCAAAACTCTGATGTTTTTTAATAATTGTTTGAGAATGTCTAAAAATAGACAAAACAATTGTTTTAGAATAAAGAACTCGAAACCAAACTCTCCTCTGGGTGAGGGGCAAGGAGGACCAGGCTATAACAAGAGCACATGGAAATCCCAGTGAACCCTTTTGTAACGGATTAAGGGCAGTGTTTTTGGAGCTCAGTCACCCAATTTGAGACAATGCCAATACTGCCATGTTTCCCTGAGAAGGAGCATGGCAGCGCCCGCTCTCTGCAGTTGAAATGAATTCAGTCCGTGGGCTCCGATGTAAGCACCTACACAGTTGTGCTGTGGAGATTCTGGACAAGAGGTGTCACTGTCAGAAAGTAGAGAAGAAGTGTGGCACAAGTGAGCTCTTGCCATGTAAACACAGCATCTGGTCTAAGCTTCTAGAATTGCTATGAATCATGACATTTCGATATACATATTTGTTGCATTTTTTTTTCCATTTTATTTTTTCAGCGTAACAGTATTCATTGTTTTTGCACAACACCCAGTGCTCCATGCAATACGTGCCCTCCCTATTACCCACCACCTGTTCCCCCAACCTCCCACCCCTGACCCTTCAAAACCCTCAGGTTGTTTTTCAGAGTCCATAGTCTCGTATGGTTCACCTCCCCCTCCAATTTTTTTTTTTTTATAAACATATAATGTATTTTTATCCCCCAGTACCAGGGGTACAGGTCTGTGAATCGCCAGGTTTACACACTTCACAGCACTCATGATAGCACATACCCTCCCCAATGTCCATAGCCCCCTCCCCCTCTCCCAATCCCACCTCCCCCCAGCAACCCCCAGTTTGTTTTGTGAGATTAAGAGTCAAATTATTTAAATTATTCATGTTTATGCAGAAAGCTAGATGCCAAAAATAAAAACAAGCAGAAAAAAATTACCCATAATCCTACCACCATAACTGCTATTAAGTATATTTCCACCAATAGCATAGAACCACTAGAGCATTTCAGACAATATTTTTATGTTATTTTCAATATGTATGGCTGAAATAATATGTATCTTTAAAGTGGGATCAAAGTGGGACATATTTGTTGGAAAACTACCTTTAGTGTTTAGCAGCATATCATCAACATGCTACATATTGATCGATGTAGATTGACACAATTATTTGTAATAATTGAGACGAATTCCATTTTATGGTTGTATGAGTTACTCAAGCAATAACCTATAGCTGTACATTTATTTTCAGCTTTTCCACATTATAAATAATGTTTTTGATACATATCTTAACATTTCTATCTTTATGAATCTGATTATTGAAAAAATTCTTAGAAGTGGAATTTCTGAATTCCATAAGTTACTTCCAGTTACACTGTAGAAAGTTTCTACTAATTTTACTCCTGCCAACAATCTGTGAGAGCCCAGAAAGACACTGGGCATTTTCGTTCTTTAACTCTTTGATAGTCTGATGATTGATGAGAAGAGAGAGGATCCCTAATTTTTTGTTCATAGTTATGATTACTAGTAAGATGAAATGTTTTTCATCATATATTATCATTTATATTTCTGATTTTTTTGTACTTTGCCTGTTATATGTTATTTTTGTTACGAGTTTGTAAGATTTCTAAATCTTAGACATTAACTTTTGTCACACATAGTTATATTTTTTCTTGTCTGTCATTTGCTTTCTCACTTAGATTGTGGTACTTTTCCCCACAGAGATATCTTAAAGTATTTATCTTTCAATTTTTGCCTTGAGTCTTCACTGAAAGGGCTTTCTTCTCCTGTACATACGCATTTGTATTTTCTTCTAGTAGTTTTAAATTTTATTATGCACTTATATTCAACCCATTTGGAGAATTAATTTTATTTTAGGGTTTGGGTTAGGGTTTTAAATTTATCCTTGCCAAGTGGTTAACTGGTCGCCACAATAATTTTTATCAAATTGTACATATTTATCTTACCAAATCGCCTCTATTATACAGTCATCCCCCTTATCCAAAGTTTCACTTCCAGTTTGTTACCCATAGCCAACTGCAGTCCAGAAGTAGATGATCCTCCTTCTGACCTATCATCAGAAGGTCAATAGTAGCCTAATGCTATGTTCCAGTGCCTATGTCACTCACCTCACTTCATTTTATCACGTAGGCATTCCATCATCTCACACCATCTTAAGAAGTGTGACTACCGTACAAAAAGATATTTTGAAACAGAGAGAGATCACATTCACATAACTCTTATTATAGCATATTATTATAATTGTTCTATTTTATTATTAGCTATTGTTGTTAATCTCCTACTAAACCTAATTTCTAAATTAAACTTTATCATAGGCATATATAGGAAAAAAACATAATTGGGTATTACACAGTATATACAATATACTTAGATATGTTACACAGAGGGTTACACATAGCATCTACGGTGTTCAGTAGGATTACCCATAATCCTATCACCATTAGCACTATTAGCGACATTTTCATTCTTAGCTATGGAACCACGATTAGCATACAACCACTAGCAGATTTAACTACTACAATGAACCGTGCAGGACTAGAAAATTCTACATCAGGACTTGGACAATAATTAAAGCTTTTCTAGTGTGTGCACCTGGACCAAGTAGAGTTAACTATATACAGATGGATATAAAAAGATGGCTTATAACAAATACAAAGAAAGAACTGGGAATTAAGAAATGTCAAGGAGGGGCGCCTGGGTGGCTCTGTGGGTTAAAGCCTCTGCCTTCCGCTCAGGTCATGATCCCAGCATCCTGGGATTGAGCCCCGCATCAGACTCTCTGCTTAGCAGGGAGCCTCCTTCCCCCTCTCTCTCTGCCTGCCTCTCTGCCTACTTGTGATCTCTGTCAAATAAATAAATAATATATTAAAAAAAAAAAAAGAAATGCCAAGGAAGGGGAGTCAGCAAAAAAGACTAACAAAGAATGGCTTAAGAAGTAGGACAAAACAGGAGAACATCCAAGATATGGAAGACCAAAACAAACAACAACAACAACAAGAAAAACGAGTTTTGAGAAGGACTGTTGTTTCTAAGTTAGAGATTTTTCCTAACTTATCAAGTTGTGTCTTCAAGGAAAAGTTGGATAACACCAAAAACACTGGCGCTAAAGAAATAATGATCAATAATTGTTTTAAATTGAGTATCTAACAAATTCAAAGTCTAAGAAGAACTTTAACTGTTTTATAATTTAACTAATTTCAAATATTTAGTCTTTACCTAGAGTTTTTTTAGTTAAGCATAAAACTTCCTATTTCATCTTGTAATAGAACAGAGTTATTCTTTACACCTTGATTTTTCCACATTCCATGTCTAGTATATTATAAAATCTTGTAATCTTGAAATCTCTCCTCACAAGTCATCTCCTGCCATCCTGATCCAAGCCACCATCACCTACTGCTTGGGATGATATAACAGCCTCTGGAACTGGGCTCCAGGATTTCACCCAACCCTCCAGTCCATATTTCTCTGAGTCGGTGTGATCCTTTTACAAAATAAGTCAGTTCTTAATCACTCCTCCGCTGAAAACCCTTGGATGGCTTCCCGTCTCTCTCGGAGTAAAAGGAAGAGTATGTAAAATTCTCCTGCAAGTCTCCATGATCTGACCATCTGCTGCCTCACAGATGGTATCTCCTACAGCAATTTCTCCCATACCCCATCGGCCATCCTAATAATCCTTGAACCTAGCAAGCCAGTTTTGAAAGTCTGGGCTCCCCCTTCACTTCATTCAAATTTCTGGTCAAATATCACTGTACCAAGAAAAACTTTTCTGGCCTGTTTAAAGGAGCAGCCTCCTTTTCCTTGTTCTATATACCCTTATTCTGTTTCATTTTTTTCTCCATAGCACCTCTCACCATCTGTCATCTATTGTATTATATTGCATTGTATTGTATTGTATTGTATTGTATTGTATTCTATTCTATTCTATTCTATTCTATTCTATTCTATTCTATTTATTCTCTAATCTCTCCTCTCACAAGAAAGTGAGTCCCATGAAGGCACAATCTTTCTTCGGTTTCCTGCTGGATCCTGAGAGCCAAGAACAGTGCCAGCATTTAGTAACTATCTGCCTGAATAAATGAACATATATCCAGATATTTTTAAAAATCACCATAAGTCTTCTAAATCATTGCTGGCATTAAAAGTAATGTTTCCAATTTTGAAGTCTTTCAGAAAGGGTTTCTTCTCCCCAAGAGAAGATTCAATTTCATGCTTTGAAATATTAAATGAAAGGGAATTTGAGTTATGATGACAGAATTTTGGAATATTATAATTTCAAGAGACTTTTTTACTGATACAACTTTATTGTGATAATTGAGAATAAAAATATTTCTTAAAAGGTCATATGGCATAAAAATGAAAAACTTAACACTTTGGGACTTTACAGCAAGATGAATCTGGTCTTGGGAGATCTATTTCCCAGCTGTATAACTTTGGTACCTCTCTATGCCTCAGTTTTCTTCTTTGTAAAACAAGGTCAATATTGTAATGCTGTCATGAGGATTAAATGATTTAGATTATGTAAAGGGATTAAAAAGTGCTTTGAACACAGTGCTTCATACTAATTTGCTGTTATTATTTATTTGATAATAGTATTATCATTTCACAAGTAAATGGCTGTTCTTAGTTAGCAGACTTTTTGGATTTTGTTTATTTTTCTCCATAATGATTCCATGAAAAAAATCTCTTTTATAGGAAAAATCTAGATAGTGTTTATTGTGTAGGTACAAAAAGCAGGTAAGAGAATTAAGGCAATTTCTAGTCGTTTCATAAACTCTCCTTTTTTTCACTGGTGGGATTCAAACAAACTTTTCTGGCCCTTACATTTTGCAAATGAATTTCTGCCTTACTTGGGTAAAGTCAAGGAGGAAATAAGGTGGATTCAGCAAGGGATTCCCTAACAGAATGAAACTCTAAAAGCACGTTTTCTTGCTCCGAGAAAAGGCTATTTAGAAGGGTATGGAGCTCCAACATTGAGACTGAGTGGGGAATGTCCAAAATCACACACACCCTAGGTTTTAAAAAATTGGCTCTATAAAAAATTTGGGTCCTTAAATATTTGTCCTCCTTAGGCAAATTTGACTTAACTAATCATTCATACTTTTACTTCCAGAATCTAACTTCAATGATCATTTTTTTTAGCCTTCCAAAATACCTAGAAATTTCATATATTACATTTGGTAAATCTACTGGAATGATGATATTAACAGTCATAACTGATATTGAACCATGGTTTTTAAATTTTGCATCACTTGTGTTTATATGTATCTATCATCTTATTTGGCTGTATTATTTGTCTTTATTAAATTAGGTCTTTTGTTTCCTTAGTAAATTCCCTGAAGAGGCAAGATCAGTGCTCAGGAAATAATATTATTGGTGGAAATCTAACAATCAAACAGAATTTTGAAGGACATCATGTCCTCTCTTTCAAATATTATTGCTTTTGAAAAATATAATGTTATTTAAAAGTAAATTTTAACAAGGAAAAGATCACTGTTGCATATGTAAAACATTTGACATGATTTTTTGAATAATAGTGAACACACCTACAAGTTGATTTTTCTTCTGCCATGACCCAAGGCATGTTTATTAGTTGTTCACTGCCTAAATGTCCCAGCCTAAAATCCAGGAACAACCCAGACTTGATATTCAATTTAACTGAGCAAAATATTCACTTTAAGGATTGAAAACATAAAAGAATTATATGAAATTATTTTCCTCCAACTCTGCCCCAGGGTTTACAATCCTGGCAGACACAAGTCATACCAGTGGGAAATGACATCTAATGAAATCCTGAACCAACAGCACTCATAGAGCCAAGAGATCAGAGAAGGAAGTCATCACTTTGTGATCTTCTTAGTCAGGGAGAAAGTGGGGCCCCAGCTAAAATCTAAATGGTATGTAGAGTTTGGAGAAGGAGATGGGAGAAAAGATGGTTACAGTTCTGACTTTGGAACCTTCATAATTTTTTTATCATTGGCCAGGACACATTTACAGATGATCTATTGAATTGTAAAAAAGAACTTGTCCACCTTTATAACCTTTGTATCTCCCGAATCTGCTCATAGGTGACTCAGTCTACATAAACAAAGTTTATAGTCTGAGACAAAAATCTCGTAAAATTGTATAAAATTTTTCCTGTTTTTTTTTCCTTTTTTTAAATACTGAAGGATTTGTTTTGCAAGAGAGGGAGGCATTAAGGAGGGAGAGAAGTAAAATATATCCCCAACATTTATCATAATAGAATCCTAGTATCCTTTATTTTGTCACTTACACCCTGGGGAAATACACTACAAACTCCATTTTTACATCTCCAGTCCTTCTTTTTTGCAGAAAAATTAGCATTAAAAATATCCTTAGTTAAGTCATCATATCAATGTAAGTTGTAACTAAAAATGAATGAAATATAAAGCAACTGGTCATTTTTATTATTTGCAAAATGTTTAATTGTAATTCTTCTGAAGAAGAAACTAACCACTACCACAACAAAATTATTTACAGGATCTAATAATGTGGGGGGCAAGAGATTAAAGGAGATGGAAAAAGAGAAAAGGCAATGCTGTTAAGAGTCCCAGCTTTACTTTCATTTTATTCTATTTATTCTAATTTTCATATGTGTCATACTATAAAAATCCTGCCTCTTAACTCTAAAAGAAAGGTATTGATCCAATATATTTCGAGGGGGTTTCAGGGAAAGAGAAAGGGGAAGATACAGGGGATTGGGGGAAATTTATCGCTGGAGCTGATACTGAGTGAAAATGTAGAGTACATACCTAGCATGTTTTCTGCTTCCTTTCTTCCAGAGAGGAAATGACACTTTAGATTCCCTGGGATGCTGGAACCACATGCAAAAAAGGATGGGCAAATTTGTCATTCAGAATTTATGAAGGATATTTTTTCTTCTCACTGACTAAAAAGAACAAATCAAACACTAGGTTTCCAATTCTGAAAATTAGTAGACTCTGGAGAGCCAATTAAACATTATTCCCCTATCTCGACTCTGTTTTAACATCCTTCTTTATTGCACACTGTTTCTTTCGCTCACAAGGCAGGTAGATGGTGTTATCAGGCTAATTTGGGGACAGTTATCATTATAATGTAATTTTTTGCAATTATGTGGTAGACCAGGTGGCATGGCTTTGCATTGCCAAGGTGCAAAACAAATTCAGTGTTCAATCAACCTGAGAGAGAAAGGACAATTCTCATTTGCATAAACATGTAGCCACGGAAACGAGATGCACAGAGGTATAAGGGGAAAGAGACCTATTTTACATGATGTGCATAGAATATTTGACAGTTTAGATTGGAGGCGTCATTGATGTGGGTTGGAATGGTACGGTTGGTTGCCATGGATATGGTTTTCCCTACTGGCAGTGCAGAGATTGGCAGGGATGGATGCTGGAAAAAAAAAAAAAAAAAGCCCAAACCACTGCAACACTCTGGCAGCCTCATTCTTTTCTTTTGTTGAAAAGCTATGTATCCTTTCTGCACTAATGACAGCTCATCAAGTATGCAGTGTAATCTAGAAACACTGATATTTCTGTAATAAATCATTCATGTATAATATATATGCATTTATACATTCTATGCACATATATATGTGGCAATCTACATGTATATATTTGGAATAACATGTATGCAGATTAATAAAAGATTAGCTTCAGGAGGAAAATATTTACCTCTTTGCTACTCTTTTCTATTTAGCATTAATTTAGGTAATTTTTAGATATAAAGATTTATTAAATAAAACAAACAATGTATAAATATACTGAATTATCTGAATTATCATCTAACTTAGGAAAGGAGAATTACACAGTTTGTTTTTGTGGATAAGGCAAACAATGAAAGGAAGGAGGAGCGTCTCATCGCAATGGCCTAGTCTCTGATTATTTGACCCCTACAGTCACCACATTGCTGTAATATAACTACACAAATGATATTTGTCCATGAAAAACAACATAGTTTCTATTTTCTTTACAGGTTCTAGCAAATCACTGAGCATCATACAAACCCAAACAAGCTATTTATGCTTCTTTTTTTTTTTTTAGAACAGTTAGGCATTTGCTTTTTATTTCTAAAGGCTCACCCATCTTGTTTCTATGCAGTTAGTCCAGAACCTTGTTTTTATTGAAAGGATTACAGGAATGCCTTTTGTCTTTCAGAATTTATCCACTAACAGTCCATGTGATAAGAAGGCCTGAAGGAGTAAAGTCTCTTATCCTGCAGGGTAAGAACTTCTGCCTCCATGAATTTAACTTTGCACTCAGCCATACTCCTGAGATCTGAATGCTGGTGGACAAGATCTTATGGACTCGTGGGTTTTCTCAATCCTCCTCCCAGGCTGGGGAGTAATGTCGAGTGACACAGCGTCTTCTAAAACGTCTGTCCACCCAAACATTGGAAACTGAGAAAAGAGATCGTAATGGGATTTATTGTACAATCAAAATATTAGGATCACTCTTGAAACATGACCAGATCATTTGCCTTTAATAATTGACTCAATATTATAATAATTGATCCTTACAGCCAAAACTTGATGGAAAATTACCAGTGAACCGATCTGCATTTAGATTAATATTTAAGAGAATGTATAATTGAGAGAGCAATTAAAATGTTTTTCTCTCACCTTATAAAAAAGGTCTTTTAAAATGGGCCAATAAAGAACATCTGCATTGATACTACATAATTTTGTCTTCACTTAACATTCTGGTGAAGATCTGTTATTTATTGATACAGAGTGTGAAAGGCATTGATTATTTTTGCTCTTTTATTTTTTTAAATGATGCCTACTAGTGGGTCAGTTCCTATAAGAACCCTCACTCCACGCCAGCCATCCTTGTTCTCAGTTTTCCCTAGAAATCACTCAACAATTGCTAGTATCCCTTCTATGATAAACTAGTCAGTGACCCCTTTCTCAAGGTGAAAATCAGCTGTAATCTTACTGTATTTAGTTTCATTATCTTTATTCGTTGATTTTTACCTGTGCTTCTTAGAATGATGAGCTCTTATTTATTCCCCAAATCTATTTGCTTCTAGTGCATGTGGACATGAATAAATCTTTGTTGCGCACGAAATAAAAGTTAGTAATTGCTTTAATCTCTGCATTTTATTGTTCCCTGAGTTTTAAAGAAATGAAATAGGACCTCAAAATTCTATCCAGATAATAAGTTTATCATATAAGAATGAGGTTCAAATGACTAAAAAGTGAATGAGTACCCCCTTTTAATACAGTGTATTAACATAGTGCACAGGGTCAGCATGGCTATATACCATATCATCACATGTGGGACGCCTGGGTGGCTCAGTTGGTTAAACCATGTCATCACATGTAACACTTCCATGCAGGCACTCCTCTTACCTATACTTTACTGTCTCATGTGTTTTGCTTTATTTTCTATAACACCCTGTGTTCTTTTCTGTTTTTCTTTCCTACTCCTTAGCCTCACATCTGTGCACTAGTCCTCCATTTGTAACTGATAGGAAAGGTACTATACTGAAGAAAAGTCAAGTGATGCTGGGGCATGTTCACCACTGCCCCCGTATTGTGGAGACACTTGCGAGATCCTAGCATGTTTCTTTATTTGTATAAAATATTTAGATGCTACAGCACGGAGCCCCTCACACGTCACTGTAGAGGTGAACGAGTCAGCTGATATGTATCATGCACCAAAATAAAAGTTTTTAAAACCCTGTTTCTATTTCAAAGACACGAAATTGCTTGCTCATCATTAAAAATCAATTTTTAGTCTTGCAGGAATAAAGAAATACGAATGTGGTTATTTTATGAGCGAAGACCTGATTATCTCACGCTGTGCGTGTGATTCCTCAATGGTCAGAAGGGGAGTTCTGGAGAGGTCTACTTTTCTTGGGCAAGTTTACACATGCCTCAATCTCACTCATAAACCAGGAAACAGTCACATGCACTGGGGCTTAACTGTGTTCATTTCAAACCAGGCAGGAGGCCTGACACACATACTAAATTTTCAATATTAGCATCCCCAAATCTTTATCCTTGTATATGTAGATTGATTCATTTTCAGACTTTGGTATCTGGTTTAATGTTAAATCATTTCAAAGCTTTTGTTGAATACTTTATTTTCTGACTTTTCTGTTGTTACAACATTCAGCTATACTTAGTTTTAGTCACTTCCATATGAGAAAAATGTAAGTTTTACATTTTGTATCATAGATTCACTTTTCCCTCCCCCTGAAAATAAACAATTCCCTTGTTTCTCAGACTCATTCAAAATAGAGGCAGTATTTCTTCCAGGAAAGAAAAAAAGGCAGCAAATTGATTACTTATTGTGATCAAGCTTATTAAAACAGAGACAGAAAACCAGAATTCACTTCCTAGATCTGTCATTTGGTGATTAAAAGGGGGAGGATTTCTTTTTCTTGTCTTACTTTCCTCATTTAAAGTGATGCCCTCTGATCTTCATAACCACATTTGACACAGTAAAATGAGTAAGTCATGATTTCTAAATTCAGTTTGATGAGGAGCAGTGACTGATTTCTTTGTGTTCTTTTAACTGCAGCCTCCGGCGGGCATGTGCTCAGTTGGCCATGATGGACCTAGTTTCTGACACAGGTGAGGAGAGGATAGGTTGGTGGCCAGATCTGATGACACAAGTTGCTGACTTGGACTAATTGTTAATTTAGTTTAACTAAATTGGTTAATTTAACTAAATTTAGTTAATTAGCTTTTGACAGCTAATGATGCATTATGATCAATCTTCAGAATAACTGATTGATTATTGATGTCTTAGACGTTCTTGGAGAAAGTGTTACCTATACTGACACGTGCTTTATATCTCGTCGTCTTCATCTCTCAATGAAATTAAAGATCCTTTTATCTTCTATTTAAATCCATCCCCTTCCTTGAGATGGCATGAGCGTTGGTAGAATAAAGTGTAGAAAGTATATTTGTTATGTGAAATGTACTAAAATTCCTGATGTGGTATGCATCTCATTATGATGACATTTCCTTCATTCTGATAAAATTCTACAGATACTAAATTTTCACTCACAAATTTGTCTATCTGCCACCTACACGTAACATGACCCCACAAACCTGCTATCAATCTTGTTATCCTTTTAGACTTCTAAAGAGTTAATAGGGGAAAAAAGAAACATTTTGGATCTCAGAATTACTAGATAGTATTTCTTTATCTGGAAAAGAAAAAGCACTTTCATTCAGGGCTAACCTCAAATTTTTATTTTTCTGGTCTTCAAAATGCCACATGTCATTTTCTCACTGTACCACTATTTCGTGTCACCCATGATGACATCAAACCATGTGCCAATATGAACTTACCCTTATCCAGTCAGCTCAATAGGATGATGCCCTTCACCATTCAAATTAAATCTGAACCCTGTGTCACTGCTCCTAAGCTGCTATTCATCAATTTTTTCATGTTCTCATGTAGCCATGCTGTGGCTTTTTCTAACGTCCTTATCTCCATCATTAATTTTACCTTCTGATGTAGTAGTACGGAATGATATGATTTACAACTTAACAAAATGAGTTTTTAAAACATTAGATAAACTAGTAAATCAATTTTTATAAGAGTCAGCAGTCTAGGGTTTTGAAGGTAGACTTAATTTACCTCCTTTGCCTGATTTCATCTCAGGTGAACTGAATGGCATAAAACAATACAGTAAACAATGCAGTCATGCATAATACATAGCCGTTGAATTCAATTTTAGTGGTTCCCCTAATGGTGTCCAGATGAGAACAGGGTGGGAGTGGAAGTGTTGATAGGTGTTCTGAGGCATCTCCTTGACTTTGAAATCTTACTTTCTTACTTTTTTAACCTTTATGCCCTGAGAATAAAATTTATCTCTGTGTACACAATCTTTAAGGGGAGGGCAGTTGTTTTTCACTGTTTGGAATACCAACTTAAAAAAAAAATGTACTCAGTTGAAGGATAAATAAACCGACATAAGAGAGAATATTGATAAATAGTTTGGCACAGTTTTCTGCCTTTAGGCAGGTAATTAGCCAAACCACCTAAGACAGATAGTTTAAAAAATCAGATACTTATCTTCTAAGTGCAGAAAGAAGCAATTTATTCTCCCTACTCACCGAGATGCCAATTTAAAGGACTAAGGCAATTCCAAATATTACCCAAATGTGTGTCTGGTAAGGTAATCTGAATTCTGTAACTGGATGGTAGTCAATTCCAGGATAACAAATATAATGTAGCCTATTAAAAACCAACATACTTTTGAATAGTTATCGGTGTGAATGGTTGTTATTCATTCATTCATGAAACTCAATACAAGCTCTCGATATCATCCCAAAGACCTGTGTGAGTATTTGTAGGATCTACTGCCAAAAATAAAAAGGAACTGACCATCAAGAGCATTTTTCAATGGCCTGAAATGGTGGGAGTAAGAATATCTAAACGCTTCATTACTCACCACCATACCATCACACCCCACGCCCAGGGAATGGAGTGCTCAGTGGAATTTCCAAGCTTTAAAAAGTACTTTTCTTCCCTTAATATTGAAATGTCCACAGAAAATGATTAAATTCAAGACGGAGATCCCAGTGTGGGTGAAGATGGAGAAAAGCAAGAAACAGACTTCGTAGTAAACAAGGATATGATACTGTTATTCTGTTAGTGACAAATAATGGCAGCCATACTTCTAAGAATGATGTGTCAACAAGACGAAATACAGGTAGCTTTGCAAATATCCCTAAAGGACATTGGCCTCTATTCCCTGGGCCTCAGTGCCGTATACACGAATAAAGGTTTGTGTAGCTCTTAGACTTCAATTTCGATATTATCCGGCAGTGTCAAATTTGAACAATTGTTGGGTCTCCTTAAGACCTCATTGGTGATGGAAAAGTAAGAACACAGATTCAAATTGATGGTGCATCTGCACTGGAATTTTCCTGGCATGTCTGCTTCCTACAATTGAAGAAAGTATAGCTGCACATACAACACAGGTGGAATCTATTTTAAAGATTTAATCTGGAAAAAGATCCAGATCCTGGTAGAACTCTGATACTCATACGTAAGAAACATTTATATTTATCAGCTCAGAAAGACAAAGGCTTATTGGATGTATGATCAAAGTTTACAAAATTGAAAGTAAGTTCTTTTTAAAGTAAATAGATTATCCCAGCAAATCGTGAAATGCTAGAGCAAATAGATACCCATGGAAACTCAAAAACTAATTTCAGCACAGGTCAGTATAGCAGTAATTATTTTGTTACTTACATGTCCAGCACATACTAAATTCTGCAGTGGATATGGAAGTGTAAGGCGTAATTCATGTGCCCAAGTAGGTACAATCTAGTTGGGAGCTCCAAGAGTTTATGTGCATGTGCCAAATTTCCTAATACAGACCACAAATGTACTGGTTTATTGTTTTTACTGTAAGTGGTATAATATGGTCCTCTAAGTATGAAAATCCAAACAGGATTAGGAATTAGATTAAGGTGTCCCAAAGTGTGTAACTGAAGACACTAATCACAGGGAATACTCTTTAATACTGGCTTTTGAGGTCAAAAACATTGTATATTATATCCCCGCTTTGGGTGTTAATAAGGTATCTTAGCATAAGAAAGGCTCTAAGAAGTCATGCAGAAAAGTTATCCTTATAGTTCCATTTAATCCAATATTTTCCAAATTTAATTAACCATGGGACCCTTAAGATCTCTTAACACTTATATTTCCCCAAACACACTTTAGAAAATAAATCCATAAATCACAAAAGTGTGATACAGCAGTAACGGAACATAAGAAAACCAGGAATATGTCTATTTTTGTAAAGATGCATTTCAGGATGAGAGTCAGGATCCTGATAGACATAAAATTTGGCTGATGGACCATGATCCATCTAACATGACTCTTCGTGGCATTTATTATGCTCTTGGGAATCAGTCTAATATCCAAGCTGATGTTTCTATTGTATTTGTTTATAGACTCATACAAAGACCCCCATACAAGAAAAAAAAATTATTATAAAAATAGAACCATAGATGATAGCCATAGAGTTTACTGAAGGACATCTCAACAGCATTCCATTTGACTCCTCCATGCACGTGCTGGCACAGGGATAGGTGATGACAGGTTTGCCATTGACAATAGGAATTTAGTTCTGATTGTAAGAAGTTTTGATTCGAAATTACTACTATAAACTGACTAAGCAAAGAGGTCTGGTCTAAGCTCCTCTATATCATTTTCAGGATAGTTATTTATTTCAAGATTTAATCTTAGAAAACAAATACTTTATTTATAGCACTTTCTCCACCTCAGTATAAAAGTTAGTAATAGTGCTATCAATATTTTAACTAAAATAATTGGCCCACATCATTTTATGTGGGACCCAACCAACTACAGGGTCTCAAACTGTTGGTGCTCTGTAGTAACATAATTCTGAAGGCTCTTGTGTCATTAGGCTACATGAAAACACACTGACAGAAAAGAGGTTTAAAAATAAGTTGTCCTGGTAGAATGGCATCAATAAGGATTCCTATTACTATCCACTGATATTTTCCATTGTGAACCCTTGACTTGGAGCAGTGCCAACCAAATTTGCATGTACAAAAAGATGATTCTGTGGATTTTGTTAAAATGCATATTCTGATTCAGAAGGCTTCGGATCTGCCTCAAATTCCGCATTTCTTTCTTTCTTTTCTTTTTTCTTTTTCTTTTTTGTTTGTTTATTTGAAAGAGAGAGAAAGAATGTGGAAGGAGGGGCAGAGGAAGGAGAGAGAGAGAAAAAAAATCCTTCAAGCAGACTCCCTGCTGAGTATCGTCGAGTCTAACCCAGGACTCGATCTCAGGACCCTGAGATCATGACCAGAATGGAAATTAAGAGTCAGTCACTAAGGGACTGAGCCACCCAAGTGCCCCAAATTCTGCATTTCTAATGAGCTCTCAGGTGATATGTCCCCCAAACCACTCTCTAAAGAGCAAGATCACAGAGAACTAACACATAACAAGAAGGCTGACTCCTCTCCTGTCCTGGGAGCTTACTGGTTTTTCATTCCCAAAAGCACCTGGCAGAGAGATAAAAGGTAGCAGAGCTTTGTTTCGAGAATGTCCTTCTCTCTATGTGTTGTCCTTACCTAAAAATTCCAATCATTGTTACTTCCAGAGCAGTGTTTGGTTCATTAGTTCTGGATAAATATAAGTTCTTGATAATTCATTTGTTTTTCAAATATTTGAAGGAAAGCAAAAAGTTTTTTGTAGACTATCTTCCATCAGTCTCCTCTTTTAAAAGTGAGCCTGGACAGATAACCTGCGCTTGCCTGGGCTACGTTGCCTAAAGCCAACAGATACTTGCCCAGCCGTAGTTGAGAAAAGACTTGTGGCCATTTAGGCTGAAAATCACTGACTGTAACCAGGATACCCCGGGGATTGGTCAGGATATAGCAGGGGCAGTCTTCAGGGAATGACCACTTCATTTTACTCCTAATGAAGCGGCAATGCCACGCTGCTGTGGATTTTACCCAAGGTGTTGTGTAGGCATTTTTTAATGAAGTCTCAGACATATTTTGCATGCTTTTACCCAGCAGCCTAACCATGCTTCAAAGTTTCAATCTTTTGATTGATCTCACTCATCTTGTTTGGGGATGAGGGGAGAGGGGAAATCTTCTGTAGCTGGTTGGAGGCAGATCCCACAAGAAAGCAATAAACTTCAGAATTGAAGAAAAATCTAATTTGTGTATGCTGACTCTTTTTGGTAATGTTAATTTTTTTTTTTCATTCTAAGTGTACACTTCCATGGCCATAACTTCCTTTCGTTGGACTACTCATTAACTAATAGCCCACAGCAGTTAATTTCCTGCCTTTCCCTCCCACTACTTCACTTTATTTGTTTAGCTGACAGGCTTTTGAAGCAAGCCTGCTAAAGCCTGCAAGAATTCCTGGCTTTTTTTCTCCTTTATTCTTGTGATTATTAGGAATATGGACAAGGTGCTAGTATGTGTATTCCATCTGAAAATCATGCTGGAGTTTCTATCTCTTGGGAAAGAACCAAATTGCTTCAAAATCGTCATGGACCCAATTCTGTAACTACCCACAGACAAAATTCTTGTTAGTGCCAAGGGGAGTTTCGCCCTTGTTTAAGGTTACAAGATCAAGTGGTAAAGGTATTTATAGCCACCTCACTTTCCCTAAGAAAATAAGTTAAACCAGATATGGGGAAAAATTACTAAATGTGCTATAGATGCTTTTTTTTTCCACTCGAGCAATTTCTCCTAAGATGAATCAATGAAAAGACTTAAAAAGAGAAAAGAAAAGAAAATTAATACTAATTGGTGACTAGTGTTTCAACTAACAATCACCTTCTTTTTCACTTTTCATGATAAAATATACTTTTCACCGGAGGACACGTGAAATATAAAAATTAGTGACTCTCTTTTCTTAGCCACACGTGGAATGAATATTCTGATCATCTGTCCCTCATAAGGTTCGTAGAAAAGCTCAAAATGTACGCGGGTCTTTGAAGGTCAGTCATTCAAACAGCACTGTCTTTCCAAAAAATGGACTAGCGTTGGTTTGTCCGCACCAGCTCACGCGGTGCCGGCACTAATGCGTCCTCTCAGCCCCTCCCCCTTGTCTCTCCTCCCCACACTTCACCTACAAAAATGTGATGGTGGAATGGTGGTTGAGTCAGAAACTTCAAGCCAGAACTTTTGCTCTAGTCTAGTTTTACAACTATCCCTCTGGTGGAAAGTGCTTGACCTTTCTGGTCTTAATTACCTCATTTATAAATGAGTGGGGTGGATTAGCTATTCTCAGGTTTCTCTGGATCAAAAATCCCATCATGAGTACAGGTTATAAATTTTACATAAATATTTAACTTTATCTACATAATGGGGAAGCTGAAGAGAGAAAAGCCAATCAGTATATTGTACTTTCCATTTCCTATACAACTCTACAGATCTGTTTGTGATTTTTTTTTTTTAATTAAATAGTTCTGCAGCGAGAAGGGAGGCTGAATTCAGACAGACTTTTATTAGGTTGCCGGCACTGTAAGGTGACTTTGGGCAAGTTAGTTAATCTCAAAAGAGAAATTTGTAATTGATTTATCAGTAAAATTGGGATATTAAAACCTAGCTTAGAGGATTGTTAAGAGAATAAAGACTTTCCATGCCAGACACATAACAGCCCAACAAATGGTAGCTATTCTGATTACATATTATTCACATATTAAATATATTATTTCACATATTAAATATGTGGGAAAAAATTGGTTTAGGCATTAGAACATATGGATTCTAGTTCCAGTTCTCCCATGCCTAGCCAAATCATAGTTTTCTCATTTGTTAAATGAACTATTCCATAGAAGAATTTTTAGGTCTCCTTCTAGCCTTAACTCTTCACAGTTTTAATGTGTGAAGACTGCACTGGGGCTTTTTGTCACTCAGAATACAGATATTCTTTTCTACAAATATTTAAATAATCCTGATTGTTTTTAACAGTTTATTTCAATAGTTGCTACTCAAGTCTGACTTTCCTTGTAAATATTCAACCTGTTTTCTCTGGTGTCTGCATTAGTGCCATTTAGAATTAATGCTGATTTTTTTCAAGGACAAACAAATGGATCCACATTTAGAATCTAGGTCCTTGAATTTTATAACAAAATGCATTTAAAATATTAAAATATAAGAATTTTGTTTTTTAGTATTTGAATCAACTCCTTCATAATTTGACTTAGGAAAACAGAAAGAAAAGAACATAAAAAGACTTCAGCAGTAATAATTATTTAAAGAAGCAAGCATTTCCCTTGGGTTGGTAATACAGTATGTTCCTTTTCTTTTCAAAACGAACCTATAATAAAATATGATTAAAAAATAACTGGCATTTTTTCTGTATTGCAAGTGAGTTGCAATTTATATTTTTAAATCCAATCTATTTTACATTCTTAGGTATCCACTGGGGTCAGATTGTCATTTGGTGGTCAGATAGTTTCCATAAAATGAGAACCCAACTTACAACTTGTTGTGTATTAGTCATTGATCATTAAGTTCCCTGGTTTGAACAAAACAAATCTCCTTAAAAACTTTTATACTGTGTATGTATCTCCTAAATACTGACAGTTATTCAGAAATAGCTAGATTGCCATAGCTGGATTTTACAGTCACAAAAAGTATCTTGGCTTAAAAAATATTTGGAAGGTTGCAGTTACTTCTGTACTTGAAACCACCAAACTATCAATGGCAGATAAAGGTCCAAATATATTTGCTAATACAAATTTCTCTTCCAAAAATGACTCTGTGAAATTCATATCCATTTTATATAAAAAAGAAATGCTGCTAAGATGACAATGAATTTTTCAAATGATATGGTTAAGAATGTTGTTGGTGCAGAACCTGATCATAAAGACATAAAATGTGAAATGAAATATATTGTGTGATGAACCTATATACATATTCTTAAAGACATCTTGAACCATCATTAAATCATATTACTGTTGATTTTCATTTAAGTAAGGGTTGCAAACTGAAATGCCCTCAGGGCCCAAGCAAGTATCATAAATGTAGGACAAAGTCAGAAACTAAACAATTGAGAGGTGTTAAGACTGTGATTTATAGGCGGCACATGCCTCATCCCAAAGCATTCAAATTACATTAAAAGCAAAATAAAAATCGGGATAACTGAATTAAACACAGCTAGGGGCGGGATTCTTTTAAACCAATGAGAAAATCAAATTCATGTAAGGGCCTTGGAGCTGCATTTCTGTTTTAAACAATGGATACTGAGAAGTTGAGAATGGACTAAGATTAAGTGAAAATTAATTAAATTCAGGCACTTAGAAGTCATGAAAAGTATACTTTATAGTCTGAAGAATCGAGCCAAGACAATTCCTCAGTTTTCCAGAAAATAAAATAAAATTGGAGCACTGATAGAGATATCATTCTAATCTTTGATTCTAATAATGAAAATTCCATAATCATAGCAGAAAATTTAGAAACCAATGACCCCGAGACAGCATTATCAACTTCAGTGTCTTTAAACTTCTTTGTAGTAGGGATTTCTAAGTAAAAAAGAAAAAGAAGGAGAAGGTGGAAAATAAAGAGAAGAGGAAGGAGAAGAAAGACCAGAATTTTTTTTTCCTCTGGCACATGAGTTCATGAAGTTTGAGACAAACACACCAGATCAAATTTGCTCAGCATTCTGTACATTGAGACACCCCAGGAAGCATGTGTCCAAAATTTTCTCCTGCCTGAATGGCCACATCCAATTTATCAGTTAATTTTAACTTCAGATTGAATTATTTTCTTATACATCTGGTTGATCCTTAATCACTCAGATGATGACTGATAAGAAGTGTGTCTCCATGGCCTCTCAGTCTGACCCCTATGGCGATGTCTTGATTGGCTAGGCCTTTTACTTACTGGTGCTTTACAGGCATAGTTTTCAAATGTGAGGCTGTCTGATCAGTCATTTCCCAATCTCTCCGGGTTTTGTGTGGCTACACTTTAGGTGTATGCAGCACTGAAAAACGTTAATCAGTGCGTTCTAAAGAGGTGGTTTCAAATCCTGGCTCTGCCTCATTCCTCGAGTAGCCCCTAAGAAAGTTCCCCAATCTCCCTGAGTCTCCCCATCTTCACCTATGAAAAGGCCCTGAGCATAGTTTTCCCTTAGAGCAATGGCAAGGCTAACTGCCCTAAATAATGTGTGTGAAGTGTCCAAAACAGCTGTGACACACAGGAGGTGAGCCCTCAGTAAACATGCTCCTTTTCACACTCAACAAGAACTGATAATTACAGCAAATCAACTTCAAGACTTTCAAAACAACCTCACTGATTACTAGGATCAATTCAGCTGCTCTCTCTGGTCAGAAATAAAAACCCTTAAACAAAGAAAATTTAGGTCAATGCCTGGGTAGAATTTGAGAATTCAATAGCTGGCTAGGAACAAGGGTAACAGCTCTTAAAAACATGAAGATCCTAAGGGCCAGAAGCTTCTTTTTTTTTTTTTTAAGATTTTATTTATTTATTTGACAGAGAGAGATCACAAGTCGGCAGAGAGGCAGGCAGAGAAAGAGGGAGGAAGCAGGCTCCCTGCCAAGCAGAGAGCCCGATGCGGGACTCGATCCCAGGACCCTGAGATCATGACCTGAGCTGAAGGCAGAGGCTTAAACCACTGAGCCACCCAGGCACCCGGCCAGAAGCTTCTTAAGGAGCTGTAATGCTTTCTGCAAGGAAGCCAATGGTAAGGTTGTGATCACAGCTCAGAGAAACAAGAAACACCCAGTGAAAGAATTTCTATTCAGCTGGGATTGCTTCTGGTCACCAATCATAAAGCTGTGCCTAAAATATGCTTAATGTATTCAAGAGCAATCAGCAAGAGTCTTATTATTTAAATTTCATGATCAGAAGTACCAAAGGACCCTTGCTCCCCTAGTCAAGTGAGTAAGTGCTGACAAATTACCAAAATCTAAATTTAATAAAATTGTATTAGTCACCTTCCAAGGTGTCATCTCAGAGTAATGCTGAGATCAAAACCCTGATTTGAACATGTCAAACCAATTGCAGGATGCCAGGTGGCTTGGGAGTTGGAGAGAAACGAGTGACATGAGGGTCCGTGCAGCTCTGCTGGTAAAGGAAAATCCCTCTGCCTTTTAGGAGTTGTGACCAAGTCACATCCCTCTTGCCCCCAAAGCATTGTTTGCCAGAACCTGGGCGATATTTTGTGTTTGTACATAATCAGCAGCCACTGGGCAGTCAGCACCATTGTTCTATGCCATGAATCAAGTACAACCAACTCTAAAGAACAATGCCCTGGTAACCAGAATTAAATTGCAAAAAACAATAAATTTAGGATTGGGAAATTTGTCTCTGACCTCAGCTTTCTAATTTGACCCATGGAAATAATGATAACTGCACAGCCAACAGCAAGAGATAAACGGTATAATTTTGTAACGTATGACAGCATGCCTTACAGTGCAAAATACTATACAAACCTAGCATTTATTTATCAAATATTTATTGTCCACATACTACGTACAGGCACATTTCCAAATTCCTGGGACAAATCAGAGAACAAAAAAGAACTGAGTGTGTGTTCTTACGGAACTCATAATCTAGTACCAGAGAGAGAAAACAAGCAATAGATGTTAATGAAATAAAAAGTAAATGTCATCAAATGTTAAAATGGCTAAGTATAATGGAAAAAAGAAAAAAAAATAAAGCAAGGAAAGGGTCTTAGGAGTGTGGGGCTGGGAAGGGGGTTGCAGAATGAACTAAGGATATTAGGTTGGGGTTGGTCTGTTTGTAAAAGTGTTACTTGAGCAAAGACGAGGGATTGTGAGAGAGTTGGGCTTTCAGATATCTGTGGGATGGTTCTGCAGCTCAAGCGAACAGACCTAAGGTAGGAGCACATAAAGTGTATGGGTCAAGCAGAGAAAGTGAGAAGAAGAGTGGCCCCAGGTAGAGTCAGAGAGGTACCTGGTCCACATTTTGTAAGGCCCTGTAGGTTTTTATAAAGACTTTAGCTTTTGCTCTTAGTTGAAAAAGAAGTTGTTGCAGAATTTGAACAAAGGAGTGACATGCTCTGTTATTTTTTAGAATCTCTGTTTTTGCCTGCCTACCAAAAATAGACTGTGGGTTGCCAGGAGTACAAGATTACCACAATACCTCCAATTGGAGGTGCCGAGTAGGCAGTTAACTATGTGGATCTAGAGATCAGAAGAGAAGTCCAGAGATACAAATTTAGAAGCTATCAACATATAAGTGGTAAGCAAAGCCATGAGACTGAACAAAATCACTGAGGCCATGAAACAGAGAAATGAAGAGACCTAAGGACAGTCATGGTAAACTCAGGTATTCACTTTGTTGAAGATGTGAGAAGTCAGCAGAGGGGACTGGGAAGTGATAGCTAGTGCAACAGAAGAAAACTCAGAAGAACGTGGTAAACTGAAAGCCAAATGAAGAAAAATTTCAAGGGGAGGAACCAACTCTGTCAAATGCTAATGAAAGGTGAGATCAGAAGCAATAGTGCCCATTGGATTTACCAGTATGGTTGTCTCTAGAAAACAAGGATGGTTTGAAGAGGCAATGAAGAAATAAGAAGGACATGCATCTGATCTCCAGGTCCATATATATGAGGATTGTGGAAGAAAAACAAAGAACAGCCACCAAAAACAAACAAAACCCCCTGCCTGTACCTGAGAGACCTTGTAAGGAAAGCAGCCTTCCTACAGAAGAGCCAGGCTTCCGCTAGAATGAAAAAGATAAAGGGAGTGTTCAAGAAGTTAAGAGTCTATGGGATTTTGTTGACTGCAGACCATGAATTCCAGAGAGCACAGTGGAGGGATTTCAAGAACTGGGGAGTGTTGGGAGAATGGAACAGGACAGAAGCTATTGCAGAGCCCTGCAAAAGTTAGAGACAGATATGAGGGGTGATGGGATCCTGGGCTTCTTTGAATGACTGGCATAGACAGGGAGAATGGGAGCAATATGTCCTGGTAGAGTCAAGCCAAACATGGCAGCGAAGCAGTTAAGTGTGAGGAGATGGACAAGTTTGGGTGTCTAGGCCTTCCGCTAGACCCCTATTGGGAGAAGCCACGAGGTCTGGGAAAGCTGTGGAGAGCTGAAGTCCAAAGCCTTGGGTTTAGCCTTGACACTTGTGGATGGAGCTGAGACTCCTAAGGAAAGGGGGTTTTGCTCTAACTTACAATTCAATCCCCTTCTTTAACCCTGAGGAGAGTTAGAAGGCCTAGAAGAGGCACAGACATTGCCCTTGCCTGGGGGTTCCCATTTGACCTCTCTTGAGAGAGGAAAGGATTTACCACAAATATTCTCTGAGTCTCTTTTGTTCCTTGTTGATGGAATTGAGAACTTCCGAGGAAGCAGGTATGATTTCTACCAATTTTATGGTGATCTGAAACTTGAAAGAAGTATGGTCTCAGGAAGATACAATTAGTTGAAACCATCTAACTCAATGAATAGGACAGGAAAGTATGGGATGGGAGAACAGAACTGACATTCATTGGGTGCTTATTATGTGCCCAGTTGCTATACATACATGTTTACATTTCATTTAGTCTATAATGTCACAGTTAAGTAGTTAACCATTTCACTCTAAACAAATGACATGCTTGAGCTGCTGACCCTAGGATATGCTATCAATGTGATTACATTATGGAGATTTTTGTTGGTATCAACTTCCAAATATATTTCCATTTTTGTGCTGATATATACTATTGATAGTATATCTAGTTCCAAATGTCTTATAAGTGTTGTTATGCCTTTTCATGAATTATTCTAAAGTAGCTAGTATAAAGCTCATTTTCAGTATGTTTGCTCATTGACTAAATGGTTCATTAATTCAGTGTTTTTTATTATTATTCAACAAACATGGGTGTTTCCTGTGTATAAAGAAGCATAAAGTCTTTCCATTACACTTTACATACACTGTCCAACTAGTTGACTGAATCTCCCCTTATTTTCATCTTTAATGTAAATTTTTTTAACAGGTCAATTCTAAGTGCCATAAAGTCTTTAAATATTATAGAGCCAGAGAAAAAGACCCTTCTTGATATTTAAAAATATTGGGTCTATAGGGGCTCCTGAGTGGCTCAGTCTGTTAAGCTTCCGACTCTTGATTTTGGCTCAGGTCATGATCTCAGTGTCCCGAGATTGAGCCCCGTGGTAGTCTCTGTGCTCGGCAGGGAGTCTGCTTGAGATTCTCTCTCCCTCTCTGCCTACTCCTGCTGGTGTTTGCTCACTCTCTTTCTTTCTCTCTCTTAAATAAATAAATCTTTTAAAAATAGGTCTATAATGTATTTACTTGAAACATTGAATACAGTTCTCATTTTAACAATTTATTCTCCTTTAATTCTATAAATGGGTTTATTTGTCCAACCCCTTCACTAAAAACACTGGTGCTATGATTAAGAGTTCTCATTCTGGGATAAGGAAGATGTGGTCCATATACACAATGGAGTATTATGCCTCCATCAGAAAGGACGAATACCCAACTTTTGTAGCAACGTGGACGGGACTGGAAGAAATTATGCTGAGCGAAATAAGTCAAGCAGAGAGAGTCAAGTATCATATGGTCTCACTTATTTGTGGAGCATAACAAATAACATGGAGGACATGGGGAGATGGAGAGGAGAGGGAGTTGAGGGAAACTGGAAGGGGAGATGAACCATGAGAGACTACGGACTCTGAAAAACAACCTGAGGGTTATGAAGGGGCGGCGGGGGGGTGTGGGGGGGTGGGAGGTTGAGGAACCAGGTGGTGGGTAATAGGGAGGGCACGTACTGCATGGAGCACTGGGTGTGATGCCAAAACAATGAACACTGTTATGCTGTAAATAAACAAATAAAATAAATTTAAAAAAATAAAAATAATTAAAAAAAAAAAGAGTTCTCATTCTGAAGTTAAGCAGACCTGATTTGAAATCGAGGCTTCACACAACCTAGCTGTGTAAATTTGGGCAAGCTTCTAAAATTCTCTAAACTTTAGTGTCTTCCTTCATTAAATGTTAATAATGATAATGCCTTACCCACAGTATTCCTGTAAGAATTAAAAGAGATAATGAGTGAAAACCTTGTAGCACAGTGCCTGAAACAAATTAGAGGTTCACTAAATGCTATCTAACACTATTCCCATCATTATTATTAACTCAAAGCACTATATATACAAGTGAGTAAGACCTGGTTCCTAACACCATGTAGTTAATGATTCAGCAGAGAAAACTAGAGGTATACAAATAATCACTATAGCAGGCCACACAAATGCCATCAAACGGTCTAAATCAAGTTCAGGGGAGTAATAAATCACTTCTTGCCTAAAAAAGCAGCAAGGTTTTGGTTGAGGCTGACCACTAGTTCGTAGTCCTTGAATCAAACATTAGTCACAGGCTGAGGGAAAAAATAAAGTGTATCTAGAGATTTGAAGGATGACCCTAAACTGACAGCAGCCAGACACCAAAGCCAGTCCAGGGAAGAATTGTGACTTCCAGGGACAGAACCAAAAGCCAATATTTTCTTATGAGGATGGGCGGTTATTAAAACTAAATGGAATGAATTTTGGAATCAGAGGTTTGACAAAAGCCAGGTCAAGAGCATGCAGAGCAAATAAAGCATTGAGATTTGCTATGGACTTAAAGACTCAGATGCCGGAACCTATTTTCAACACTAAATCTCCTTGCATAGATTGCTTTTTAAAAGAGGAAGAGCACGCCTTTGCAGCCCTCTTGTCCCTCCTCTTAAAAGAAATCCTCGGCCAGAGTTTACAGAGTTTGGTAAAGGAGAGGTCTATGGTAAGGGAGGCTTCCAAACGCGAGCGATGGCATGAACCGTGGAGCAGAGGCGGGAGAGCCTAATGACAGAATGGTCATCCTGCTTTGCAGAACTCTAGGATACACTCCAGGAATAAATCCTCTGTGGAAACAATGACTTGGGGCGACAAAGCGAGATTTAAAAAATCAATTCACAGTTTGCCTTTGCCTTACTTTGTATTTCAGAGTCGCACTCTGTAAAGACTGTTTTGTGTCATTCTCTCAGCTTCCCTGCCCATTAGATGCTGTTATTTTTGTCTCGGGCTCATTAAACAAAGTGCTGGCAGGGTATAGGCCCCTGCTTCCCTTGAAAGTGACTTCATCTATTGTAAGCATGTTGTGCGATAATGTAACAGTAAGCTCTCTGTCAGAGCTCTGAGTCCTAAAATAGAGCGGCAGGACCTCACTTACTTAGCCCGAGCACGTCACCATTGTACTGTGGTTCTGACAACACTGGCAAGGAAACCCAGAGGTGGGGCTCAATCTGTTTGTTCTCATCTCAAAGAACTTATAACATAGTAATAGTAGCTAGAGGCACTCCCAAAGGAAGCAGATGCGCATATAGAACCTACGCTTTATTTCAAAGTGCTGAGGCACCAAGACGAGCTGATTAAAAAGGAGAGAGAGACCCACTTAAGATTAGAGACCTGGTTGCCTACTGCATAAAAGAGCAGGGCCTGGAGTCAGACCGACCTGAAAAAAAGTGCTGAGTCTACCAACAGAGATCTCAGGTGAACCAGTTATCCTTGCAGATCCTTAGCTCCTCACCTGTAAAATGGAAAATTTTAGGTCTATAATGTATTTACGTGTCTCACAGGGTTACTGCTGAAAAGTTGTGTAACGTCATATATATTTGTTATATATATGATGTCATATATATTTAGCTCCTGCTGGGCACATGGCAAATACTCAACAGACTATTGCTGTTATTCAATAATAGATCCAAGAATCCTACACAAACAGAATCAAAGGTATATATCTGTTTTCTAAGACTAGAGTTCAGTTCGTTTTGAACCCCGGTTGATGTAAACATGAATTAAGAGTTAATGAGACTGGACGCCTGAGTGGCTCAGTTGGTTAAGCCGCTGCCTTTGGCTCAGGTCATGATCCCAGAGTCCTGGGATCGAGTCCCGCATCAGGGTCCTTGCTCAGCGGGGAGCCTCTTTCTCTCTCTGCCTCTGCCTGCCGCTCTGCCTGCTTGTGTTCACTTTCTCTCTCTCTCTCTCTCTCTCTCTCTCTCTCTGACAAATAAATAAATAAATAAAATCTTAAAAAAAAAAAGAGTTAATGAGACTAACAATGTTACAAAAAGAGGTTTCCCACAGGTTGGAGGGCCCATTGAAGGTCTCTTCCTTTCTGTCATTATGTCTACTCTGATCTTCTACTTTACTGTCCCCGAAACCTGGTAGTACTTTTCCCCTGGCAAAGAGGGCCAACAATACTGGCACTTTGAGGTTAAGGTCATTGTGGTTGTTGGGTTCCAACCTCCTCAAGCCAGAAGGAAAACAGACCTGGCTATCTAGAGCAAAGTTCATGACACCATGCTCTAAGGGATAGTCATTGTCCAGTGAAATCACACATTGCCGCAAAAAGAAGAGCTGGTGAATTTTTCAAAGATCACTGAACAAAAGAAGAGCATATAAAGTAGTTTAAATGATCAGAATCACTTGGGTACTTATTAAAAATGAAGTTTCCTGGGCTTCTATGCTACTGAATCAGGGCCTCTGGAAGCATAGATTTCCAGAATGTATATTTTATTTATTTTTTTAAAAGATTTTATTTATTTATTTGACAGACAGAGATCACAAGTAGGCAGAAGGGCAGGCGGGGTGGGGGGGGGGAGCAGGCTCTCCGCTGAGCAGAGAGCCCGATGTGGGGCTCCATCCCAGGACCCTGGGATCATGACCTGAGCGGAAGGCAGAGGCTTTAACCCACTGAGCACCCACGTGCCCCCAGAGCGTATATTTTAACAAGCATCCCCATGTGATTCTGCTTTAGGTGGCCTCTGTGTCCCACTTTGAAAATCACTTGTTTAAATCAAGCTTAAATATACTGGGGGAAATGTGGAGGGAGTTTTATATGCAAGGAAGCCCAAAGGACTAAAGTCTTCAAGGAAAAAATAAAAATAAAAGAGACTTCAGCCTATTTCAGCTAGAGCAGCGTAGATTTAGGAAAAAGGTAGGTTCTTTAGTAAGCCGCTGCTAAACTTTATTACTTAGAATGGTGAAAGACAATTAATCGATTTGACTGTAATATCTTTCTGGACTCTACTGCAACAGCCTCTTAGATATGTCAATTTTATTCATAAGGAACAATAATATAAGGCAATTTATTTTCCTAGGCCACTCAAGCTTTAAGACATCCAATATTTATCAGCTTTTTACGGTGCAAGTAGTAAAAAGCAAATTAAAACAAATAAGAAATAAGAGCTGAGTGATTAGTCGATCTTTTCTTCTCCATGGCTAAAATTAAAAGTCTAACAGGACCTAAGATTTCTGTAACTTTAAGCCTAAGGAATTTGCATCTTCCAGGCCTTTTCCCTATTTAATTCACCTCTGTTGCCAGGATGGCATTATGCATTTAAATTTTTCAAGATTGCCATGTGTTTGTTATGAGGATTTCCTTTTAATTGCTTGAATACAATCTTCTGCTTCAGCCAGAGCATAAGATGGCAGATAACAGTATTCATTATCATCATTTGTGGGTGAAAATTGGACACTGATTTGGATAGGGTAATGGGAGCAATGTTATTTTTCCTTAAAAACAATGACATTTCTGTGATTTTTTTTTTTTACTTACTTGGGTTGGGGATTTTTTTTTTTTTTTACATGTAATGATAAAATATTGTGATAGATGGCAGTTCTTCTCTCTTAATTGCACTAAAAGCAAAACACTCACTCCTAAGGCATAGTTGTGGCTTATACAAATACAAATCTTTTTCTTTTCAATATAGAGTAAGCCACTCTCCATTTAAAGGATCAGCCCGTGTACAATCACCGTCCCTGGTAGTCTGCCAAACACAATAGGGCATTAATTAACATGTGCTGGGGGATTCATCAACATGCACAGTGGTAGCGTGCAATTGGAACCTTTTTCTTCCCTCCCCTTTCCTCTCTACGTTGGCAGAATTCATGAAAGATCTACTCTAGTATGTAAATCACTTCTTGCTAAACGCCTCGTAATGGAGTTCCTTTATTTTTCAAAGCTGTTGTCAGAGCTACTCACATATCCTAGAACGACACTTACTCTGTCTCTTTCTTATGTTTAAAATCCAACCACAGTGGGCAAAAATAACATATTTGTTTACTTGTCACGCAGATTGCGCTGTAAATAAATCATCTGATAAATTACTCCCCAAAAAAGAACAGAATGAGATTCATTTCCCTTAATGTGGCATTGGTGGAAATGGCAGAGTTGCTCCCCCTGTTAGCCCAGAGTGACAGTATGTTGGCCTGCTAACCTACGTGAATGTTGAGAGATGCACGCAAGTCCTACTGTATCTAGCTTCTACCGCCTGGCCTGAAGAGGTAAAAACAAACAAACAAACAAACAAATAAGACAAGTAAAATTGACTTTAGTTAGCTCTAAGTTGGGTCTTGCATCTAAGTCTTTCTTACCTTGCTATGTCCTTGAGGATTCCATTTCCTTTTGCATGTTCTTTGGGGCCACCGTATAGATTTAAGCATTCAGACTTGTAGGAACCGGCCTTGGGACAATAAAAAATCTGTCTACTTGAAGTGAAAGTAGAATCAGGGAAATGGAAAATTGTGTTTATATTTTCCACTTCTGAAAAAATATATGCATGTTTCAATTTAGTTTGAGATTTAGATTGTAAAATTTGTGGCTAGTTCTTTTTTTTTTTAATGAAATAATATATGTTAAGTGCTTAGCAAAATACCTCAAGTAAATGCTAAGTAAATGGCAATGGAAATTATTCTTGAAGGTAGTGATAGAGTTGTGATTATTATCATTTATTGTCTTTTATAGCCCAGAAATCACTGGAATTATAAAAAGCACAATGCCATTTTCCTATTTTAATCATTTTCAATATATGTCAATAAAATGCTTAGTTTAGGGATGGAGTGGAGAAACAGAACTTGAAGGTTCAATTTGATCTTCTTGCCCTTCCATAAATGTGTGCCCTTTATATGATCTATGTTAAAGAGAAGCAGCTTAGTGATTCCGGTGTCTTTGGAGTTGTGCAGACCTGGTTTCTATCCCAGTTCTACCATGTATGATCTTGAGCAAATTATTTAACTGCACAGAGGTTCAGCTTCTTTTCTTAAAAAATGGGAATAATGGTTAGAGGGATTCACTGAGATGTTGTGTATCACACACTTAGCAGTATCCTGGCACAAGGAAATGACTAAACAAAAGGTAGAGACACATTCTTAGTATAACCCAAATCTCCCATCTCCTATGTTGAAAGACACAGGAAGCATTGTCCCACTTAAGAGGGAGATTGCTTCTTTTTCCTCTACCAAAGAGCAAGGGCTCCTGCCCACTGATACTCAGAGAAGCTGAGAAAGTAAGCCAGACGGTAAGTATTCTGTGTTGTTGCTTCTCCTTCTTGATTTTTCCCCAAGATTTACGCTATATAATTAGTAGTCAGCGAGAGCCAGATAGTTAAACTGTTTTCATAAAAAAAAATAATAAAGCAAAACAACCACTTTTAATAAATAGGAAGTTTTGAAATATTAAAATTTACAACTTAACTGAAATATTATCTTTATAAATACACATTTTTCTCCTAGAAACTTCTAGGAAAATACTTCTGTTTTATGAGCTTTCATTCCATCATGAATTCCAGCATGATTTTGTTTTTAATTTTCTCTTTGAAATGATGGAATATATGGGGCAACGTTCTTACTATATAGTTCCTTAAAGTGTGAAAAATTAGTTATAATATCCTATAAATTGTTTTTCATTGAGAATATGTTTTTAGCAATTAGTACAATTGTGTTGATATGTTTCCATGGATCCATTTTTCCCTGCAGCCCTATTTATATCATATTTGACTTGTAAGATATTAAATAATTCACATCTCACATTTACTCTTATCCATAACAAGAAATTACAAGGTAATTTTTCTATATTGAATTTAAACAGACTAAAAAATACCATTGAACTTGGATTTTATGTGGAAAAGGGGTCATCATCATAAAAGTGTCGATCTCTCCCTCAGCTACTGTCCAGAGTATGGGGAAGTAAAGTTAATTCCATGGGAAAAAACTTTCAGAGGAAGACAATTATTCTTTCATGAAGAAAAGAGTATATTGTGCTTCAAATTTGCTGCTTCACTTCAAAGGAATAGATAACTGCTCAATTCTTTGTTAAAACAGGACAGACATACATAGGACATATTTAATATTAGAGGATATGGAAATTTGGGCATGTGTGGGTTTTTTTTATTGAGACTGTATAAGAAATCTGTCTACAAACATCATCTGAAACTGCAATTTCAGTGTTAATTGAAGCGATATTCTAAGAACAACAACAGAAAAAGGACTAGAGGTTTCCCCTTCCTGTTCATAACTGAGTCTCAAGGAATTTGAACTGAAGTAAGATGGGAATGGAGATGGAGAGCGCCAGAACAGCAGAGCCTGGACTTCCCCTCTCTGATGGCTGCTGTTCCTTTATGAAAACATGGGCATGGTCATTTAAAATAATCATAATTCCCCAACCACGTCATGTTTGCTGAGAACATTTATTATGAATACTAACATGGAGTTTCTTCCTATGTGCCCGACACCCCTCTGATCACCTTGTAAACGACAGCTCATCTCACCTTCACAACAACCCAATGAATCACGGGCTTTTATCATCATCCCCAGTTTACAGACGAATAAACTGACGCACTGACCAATTAAGTAACTTGCCTCTGGTCTTCCAGCTAGGAAGTGGTTGCCCCGTGACCGCAGTCCCTCACAGTTTGGCTCCAACGTCCATGTTTTTAACTACCATGCCAAGCAGCTTCGCCAGCGAGCTGTGTTAGTTTTCTTCTCCGTGGAAAAAATGGAATTGAGTAGTAGGGAAAGATCGGTGACAGAAAAAGAGAATCTACAACAGCCTGTCACCCGTTCGAGGCCACCACAGTGCATATCTGGCATCCTTTCAAACCCAAAGGTGAGGCTAGGACTGATTATGGCAAACTCTTATTTTTTTTTTTTAAAGATTTTATTTATTTATTTGACAGATAGAGATCACAAGTAGAGAGGCAGGCAGAGAGAGAGAGAGGAGGAAGCAGGCTCCCCACCAAGGAGCCCGATGCGGGGCTCGATCCCGGACCCTGGGATCATGACCTGAGCGAAAGGCAGAGGCTTTAACCCACTGAGCCACCCAGGCGCCCCTGGCAAACTCTTATTAATTCAACAAGCAACAAGACAGAATTCAACAACATTAATTAAGTGACTTGAGGTTAAATTCTTCTAAATTATTCAGCATTCTGTAAAGAATGCCTAACATTTAATCAGCTAAGGACTACCAGTGACTTTGAATTACATCTTATTTTGAATAAATCAGCACTAGCTTAACAAACCTTTATTAATTACCAATGGTTATATTCTTTGTTGGTATAAAAAAATCATTATTAATATCAGTTCATTTATGGCTGCAATTTGAAGCAATTGCTAACATCTCCCACTGGTTCTGTAAAGGCCCAACAAATGATTTGGCAGCCAGGTCTACCATCTTTGTGCTACCATCTTTGTTTCTCACTGGATTAATCAGTCAGGTTTAAGGATTATAAAGAAATGAGAGAGAGTTGAGAGAGAAGGAAAGAAAGAACCCAAAGGAAAAAAAATAATTTTAGGAGAATTTTCCCCATTTTTTTTAAATATTTTATTTATTTGGCAGAGAGAAATCACAACTAGGCTGAGAGGCAGGCAGAGAGAGAGGAGGAAGCAGAGAGCCCAATGCGGGGCTCGATCCCAGGACCCTGAGATCATGACCTGAGCCGAAGGCAGAGGCCTTAACCCACTGAGCCACCCAGGTGCCCCTCCCCATGTTTTTTGAGAACCCTTGTTCTCAAAGTATTTCTCACTGCCAAAATACAATATGATGGCATAGGCTCAATAATTTTCCATGCATATATGCAGCTCTGCATGTGTGGGGGTGTGCTGTGGTGTGTGTGTGTGTGTGTGTGTGTGTGAGCGCATGTGGGTGACGTGTAAAAGATAATCTTGCCAACTATCAATGACATAACACAAACAGAAATGCCATATTTCAAACTAAAACATTATGATCCAAAACAATCTAACATTTTTGGACATCTAACTGTTGTTTTCTAAGCAAAGATCACTAATGCAAGGTTAGGACTATGAACCTCAGGAAAACCAAAGTCCCATATGTCATTATCACAGGATTGCCTCATGGTGAGGACACTTTTTGCCTCCCTGCCTCCTCTCCCACCATATTCACACAAGCAAATGTGTGCACACGGCAGCCACACACACTCACATACTGATGCTGCATTTATAAACTCCAACAGTCTGTTGGAAAATGAAGAACTGGCGTCAGTTACCTGAATATTTTTGTCTACTCTGACATCTAACAATTTGTCTCATTATTCTCCCCGCCACCAGAGAGGCCAAACCCATCAGCAGTTAAATTGACTGATTTGTGTTTTTTTTTTCTTTTTAATCAAATTGTCTGCTCCTCACAAAAGTCACCTGCTTGGCAATGGTTCAACCCTGCCTTTGACCATTTCAGAGGTTTCTTTTTCTTTGCTCACTCCTTTCCAGAATTCCCTCACGCATGCCCTGCATTCCCTCATGGATCCATTATTTTTGGAGTGGGCCTTTCAGCCTCCTCTCTGTGGGATTTAAGTTCACATTTCTTATTAACCCATTGCCTCTCTGACACATTTTGGTGGAAGACCTCTTTATAATTCCTATTAAGTATAAATTACTGTATAGCTCACAGGGGACACAAACTAATTTGCAAAATTCTGCAATCCTCGGCGGCCCTTCCTATCAATAGGGTCAATGAGCTCTTATGCTTGATGAGCGAGTGGGTGGGTGAGGGGTGAGTAAGTGGGAGAGCAAAAGGCTCTGCCCTTCCTCTTAATGTATTTAATATTTGCCTTATCTATACTGAAATGGGCATAGTATTGAGACTTCTAAGAGGCCCAGTGCAGCACTTTCCAGGCAGAATGAGTCCAATAATGATGCAAAGTGCAGGGCAGTGTGGTTGGCTTCAGACACACAGTGACGATGGGCTGGTAAACTCAGTTTTAGCACTATACTCAGATCAGGGGCAAGTGACGACTGTTGGCACAGATGACTCATTTCTCTTTGGAAATTTACCTTAACGCTTCTCAACTGGGAGACGCAGTTTCAGTGTCTTATTTACCAAAAAGTGTTTTTAAAGGTGTCTGTAGCAATCATCTTTGCCAATTTTTGTGAATCATTTATTGGTCCCATTCAGAGTTTTAAGATACTTTTGCATAAATCTTTGATGATAATCACTTTATTGTCATTCTTTGATTAAATGAATAATATCAAAGAAAACAGAAGAAACTCTTTGGAGCCTCCCACTGACATTCAAGGGCTTTTTACATGTGAGGTCCATCAAGGTTAATGAAAGTTACCCCTGCTATTCCTTAGGCACTGGTGGGAGAACAGATCATTTAATTTCTACTCAGAGGGCATTCCCACACGGAGTAGCTGATCTGTTGGAGAAGTGAGAGATGCAAGTTGGATGAACTAGAAGCTGACACACACAGCAGGTCGTATAGAACTGAAATTAATTTTTCTATTTGTCATCTTCCTAATTAATATTATGGGACCAAACTATCAGAATGGAATTTTATTTAAATCTTTTTCACCCTATTGGAAAATTTACTCTGTCCTCATAAAATATAGTAGATTGAGGCAGAGACAAAACGGAGGGTAATTGTTTGGCAGAAAACAAGTAACCAAGTAAGATTTATTGTTGGAACTCACAAGATTACCACATTTCAAATGGAAAGGCAAAGCTACATGTTCCTGGTTTTATTTTATTTAAAGTCACATTTCACTATGTCTGATATTTATCCTGGAATATTTGTGCTTAGTTACCATGAGTGAAAAGTGTGCTCCTACAAGGTATGCCCCTCCCAAAGAATGAACACTGGATGGGAGGGGTTATTAATCCGATCTTATAAGGTGACCGAATAATCATTGCAAGTGATCCTACCTGACTCTTGAATGGAACATTTGACTCACCAACGATGCCTACATAGTAAGCATAGAATGCATCAAGACCTTTGTACCAAGTTCATAAGAACCCAAAATTGGTTAAGAGCATTAGAAACTACTTTTACCAAGTCAAGTCAGAGGAGACGGTTTCTGAGTTTATCTATATGTCTATCCTTATGTTTATCTATGTTGATCTGTAGAGTCTGTGAGTCCCCATCTGATATGGCCTGCCACCCAACTCCACCTTGTCATCCCCCCTCTATGTTTCTCTGCCTCCCCCTGTAGTGATTCTGGATCCTTCCTGTTCCTCAACACCAAACCCCCCCCCCCCGCCGTGTGTTGTCAGGGCCACTGTATTTGTTACTTTCTTTGCCCAGAAAGTTTCTCCCTCTTGATCTTCATGGTTCACTCCATCAGGGACTTCACATTTTTGCTTAAATGTCATTTGATCAAAGATATCTTCTCTGATCATCACTTATAAAACGGCACCCTGGCACCCTCAATCCCGCTTCCGCTGCTTTATTTTTCTTCCTATCACTTATTACCATCTGACATATTATGTATTTGTCTTGTTTAATGTCTCCTCTCAACTCCCACCACCAAAATGTGAGATCCATGAGGGGCCAGTTTTGTTGTCTGCTGTTTCCTTAGCCCCCAGAATAGTACTTGGCTCATAGGAGACCCTTGCTAAGTATTAGATGAATGAATGAAGGAAGGAAGGAATGACTTCTCTTTTGACCCACTCCTAACATCAGCTATGTCATTCTCTGAAAACAATACTTGAGGAAAGCAGCATAGTTCAGGGCAGGAACTTGACTTTGCAACTTAAGATCTGAGTTTATATCATAATTTTATCATTTATGAGTTATGAAAACTGGAGCAAGATAAATATCTCTGAGTTTCATTCTCTTCATCTATAACGTCATTATTCTCATACCTATCTTTCTGAGACATTTAAAAATATAAATCCGTGTCTACTACACAGTCATTGTTACCATGTACATACTTAAAAATATTGAAACCCTTCATGACACAGAAGGTATGAATTCTCTTCCATAACTCGTGGAGTTTAACAATTGTCACTTTTTACTTTTTCTAAAGCAGATTAAAAAGTCCTTTCCTAATTAGATGGAAGGAAAGGCAATGTTAGTGATAATCTGGGAAGTTCCTACACCTTAAGTCATGTAAGGATTCTAGTGTTCTACCCACTGCAGACTCTCTCATGAAGTACCCTCTGGTCTTCAGTTCACATTGGGCCCTTGAAAGGCTTAATGCTTGAGCAATGTCCCTTGAAGACTGATGGTTTAAGTGCTCTAAATTAGAGACTCAGAGCCTAGCCTCCATTCTTTCCAGGTATTGCCATAACTGCTTCTATCTGAGGTCTTGCTACCTCTTTGTGACATTGCATGGGGCCAAAACTCTGATTCTGTCGCCTGCAGAATAAGCAAGACTCCAGCTCCTTCCCTACCCTAACTCCCAAAAAACTCTCCAAACCTCTCTTGCTCCTCCCACTGGCTCATTTTAGACTCTTAATCCTTGAAGGTCTTTTTCCCATTGGCATGTACAGTCCGTTATTTAAAAGAGGCGGGGCTTTTCCAAGCCAAAGTATTGGGTGAGGATTACCTTTGATTCCTGGAAATTTAACAACTCCTAGGTCACAGAAAGACAATGGCTTGGTCATTTTTTTTAAGGTGTGAGGAGGGGAAATCTATATATCAGAAGAGAACACAAATTATCCTACCAAAATTTAATCTAATCAAAATTCTGGAAAATAGGGACAATAGGCTAGCAGGCTCTTTCAACCCAGTCATATTAAAATTCCATAAAGGAAGTTCTATCACAACTCAGAGTTCTTACATGTTTAAGTATCAGGTACTTTCCAGGCTTTGCAGCTAGAGGGTCAAATCAAGGAATAGGAATCAGAGCAGCAATAATAAAATAAGACTTAAGGTTCTGAGGCCTCACTGGAGTAACTGCTGGAATTCTTCCCTAGGTTCTTTCTCTTTATTTCCAGTTACTTGTGGTTTTTTGGTTTGTTTTTGTTTTGTTTTTGTTTTTTTTTTTTTTTTCAGTAATGCTTTTGTGTCTTTAGTCAGCCTAAAGTAGTATGCTTTCCTATATTATTACCCTTGCATGGAGCCATAGAGGGACGCTGTTAAAATGAAGCTGGACTAATGGCATTGCTACTTCTGTTTGTTTGTTTTTTTTTAAGATTTTATTTATTTATTTGACAGACAGAGATCACAAGTAGGCAGAGAGGCAGGCAGAGAGAGAGGGGGAAGCAGGCTCCCTGCTGAGCAGAGAGCCCAATGCAGGGCTCGATCCCAGGACCCTGGGATCATGACCTGAGCCGAAGGCAGAGGCTTAACCCACTGAGCCACCCAGGCACCTGCTACTTCTGTTTTTGATAACAGTCTTGAGATTCTGCTTTGCTAGCTCCCAAGCCTAGGACTTATACCTTCTTTTACTAGGAGCCGACATCTTTCTCAAGCTCCTTCTCTTATTTCTTGCCACTAAATCAGGAAGCCATGGGAACTTCCTGGTACTCTTAAAGGAAACTAGTATTTTTCTTGTCTTCCTTATTATATAGGGACTGGGACTTCCCCAGGACAAATCCTTGTCCCCACCCAGTTCATCCCCAAATTTAGGCCATCCTCTCAAAGGCTCCCTACTACACTTTCTCATACTTGTTTAATAGTTTACTATTAATAAAGAACTTGCGGGCACCTGGGTGACTCAGTGGTTTAAGCTGCTGCCTTCGGCTCAGGTCATGATCTCAGGGTCCTGGGATCAAGTCCCACATCGGGCTCTCTGCTCGGCAGGGAGCCTGCTTCCCTCTCACTCTCTCTGCCTGCCTCTCTGCCTACTTATGATCTCTCTCTGTCAAATAAATAAATAAAATCTTTTTAAAAAATTAAAAAAAAATAAAGAACTCGCTTACATACATTATTTTCTTTAACTCTTTCAAGAATCTTGTGCTACAGAGAATATTATTTTCTTTATTTTCTAGAATAAGGAAATGGGATGTAAAGTGGTTAAATGTTTTGCCCTATGTTAGAGCTACCAAGTGTTAACTGGATCTCAAACGATGGTCATGTGACTACAAATGTTTCGCCTCTCACCCCATATGACAGCTGAAGGTTCTGATTTGTATTTCACACATTGTCAAATATAGCATGTTGTTCATTATATCTATCCAATAAATACTTGTTGACTTATTTATAACATTTGCATGTGCCAGACCATGTTTTGGAACTGGTTTGGAAGGACAGGAAGGCAATGCCCTGAACATAGAGGTTACATACAAACTTCTGCCAGGATAATCTATATCTAATCAAATATTTCCAGAGATCAGAGAGGTCTCTGAATTATTTTGTTATTGGTGATGCTGTGATTGTCCAGGGGGCAGAGGGAAAATATACCATAAGCCAGGAAGGGGTGGAAAGTGACAATCTTACAAAAATAATTTGGAACAAGGTATCTACCACTCCTGAGAAGACTGTGCCTGGCAGGAATAAGATGTGCTGATAATATCTAACAAGAGAATATGATGTGGATGAAATAGTTCTTCTGGGTGAGAGATTCCAGGAGCTTAGGGGTAGCAAGGAATAGAAAAAATCATGGTGTTCTTTAGAGCAATGACCTTGGACTAGGTATTGCCATTCTCATCAAATGTTTAACTGGAGATCTAAGTAGAGATAGAAACTCATAGTTGAACTATATTTCTTTGGAGGCAAACTAAGTTTAGAACTGAACATGAGTGTCTGAATTTAAGAATGTTAAATTAAGGCTATGAAACTAGAAAATATGAGCTATCCAGCCTTGTTGCTGGTTGCAGTGTCTGTTAATATATTAATTTCAGAGGCATCACAATTCTTTTCCCTTTCTACATTGTAATTTTGAGTTGTAGCAATTTCCAGTGTAAAGAGAAATTAGATTTTACACACTAAGGTCAACAACTCCAGCCAAGATAGAATATCTAAATTAATGCCATTATTCTCAGATTTTTTAAGAAAGGTTTCTAGTTTTGAAATTGCAAAAGACCAATGCCATATTTTAAATCTTGTATAGACAAATAGAAATATTTGTATACATAAATGAAAGAATAACATTTCTTTTTTCATCAGATTGCCTTACAAGATTTGCCTTCCTACTTTTCCATTGTGTCTGCCCACTCCAAATACTGAATATGAAGTGAGGCCACTAAATCAACTATTTCAGTGTCCAGTTGTTTGCTTCGACTGTCATAATGGCTAAATATTTAGCAATTGATTGGATTAAAAAAAATGACACCAAAATGAAGAGAATGTGTCTCATCTGTTATTCACCCATGTACACTACAAATAACTGATCTGCTGGCCATTAGACCAGCTCTAGCACACCTTCCAATTTTATTAATCTCATACCAATAACCTGTTCTGCCTGAAAACTATCTTAAGCTGATATCTGCCCTTGTTGACATTTCTTCTCTCCTATTTCAGTGGTCTCATTTCTTTCAAAATAGAATTTGCTTTATTTTCCATATCTACGAGTAATAAAAAATGTGTAAATGAATCATTTATTTTTGCCTTTACTAATCAGAGCCTGAATTTGTAAATTGTAGGTAGCTTTTTAGTTAAGTACAAAAAAATGTTAGAATTGCGTGGCAGTAGGTAAAGTTTACTGAGCCCTGCATTTGAATAATATGATGATGTTGTATACAGACTGATCAATGTATTTTACTCCTTATATCTGTTCCAAAAGTCAACATTTAGAAGTCAAATTGTCCACACTTGAGGTAGGCTTGAAAGTTCATTTTTTAAAAGTCTAAGAAACATCTTCTCATCCAGTATTGTTATAGAAAATGAACAAGATGTCCTTGTTCTGCTTTCAAAGGAATTTAAAATTGTTTCTGATTCCATATAACTCAGAAGTAATTCTGAGTATTTTTATAAAATAACAATATGCAATTTCCACTAGACTTGGAGTCACAAAATCATTATTGTTACTATGGAGTTTCTTAACAATTTCGTTTGGTTCCCAAATGGACATGAATACTTGTGTGTGCCGTAGATTGTCTGATACCTCAATATTCCTCTGATTTAGTTCCAACAGGAGAGGAGAGAAAAGATAATTAAAGTTCAAGAAAAAATTTTAGTAGTATAGGTAAAAACAGATAAATTATACATAAGAAGAAAGAAGCAATATTTTGTGAGCTATACAAATCATGTTCTGATAGACACTCTCCTGCTCAAAACCTCCCTCTTGCCTATGGAATCACAGCCAACTCCAAACTCCTTAGCAAAGTCATTGGGCATAAACAGAGTTGTTCACTCTTGACTTCCATCACTCCTCCTCAAGCAGTTTACGTTATATCCAGTCCAGGTACTACCTGTCACACACAAATGCTCTGCATTTGCTCACCTTGATGCCTTTTCTCTTGCCATTTTCCTATGTGGGATGTATCAGTCCTGTCAAACCATTCCTGTCCCTCTTATACCATCACTCCAGTTGAATGCATCTTTCAAGGCTGTGTTGAAGTGGTTTCTCCTCTGTGAAGTCTTCCTAACTCAGCTGGAAGAAATCTCATTGATTTGTTCTGATGGAATTTTGTGGCTTTCTGTTCTTATTCATCATAGTCTACCTTTTATTATGGTTGTGCACTTGACTTTTTTGCTATATTGTAGAATTCCTAAGGCTAGAGAAGATACCTTATTCATTTTTATATCTCCCCATGATCCAAGTGAAATACCTTACTGACAGTAGATCAAGAAAATTTGTTGCATTCAACCAAACTGAAAAACATGAACTCCATTGAGAATCCAACGATCAGAATTAAATGTCTTAGTGTTTTTATTAAATAGAATTCTAACTCTCTTCCTCCTCTCTTTGGAAGTGAAGTTCGGATATTTCAAACCACTAAGAAAAATTAAAGGCTTTAAAAATTAGTGATGAGACTATTTTTCATAATATTCTGATCAAATATTGAAGTAGAAAGATGAAATAAACGGGAATCAGCATTGTATGTTCCTCAAAATATACATTGGGTGTGATTAAGAAAAATTACCAGGTAGATGGCTTTGGGCCTAATGATGTCACAAGTTATTTAAATTGTCTATCATTTAGATGTGGCATACCTTGGTGTTCCACCTTGACTGAACTTGAGGCTCTTGTCAAAGGGAGCCCTCCAATCTAAAGAGGCAAAGTTGTATAACCTTCTTAATAACCACCTAGTACTTTTCAGTGAACTGTGTTCTTCCACTGGGACAAATGCCTTCTAATATTTTATATATTCCTGGTCAGTGACTTAAAAAAAAAAAAAAAAACCTACCCAATTGCAGTCTGCCATTCAAAAGGAATATTTCTGCAAAGAAAAAGATGTGAAAATGTAGGCATTCAAGTGAAAATTCAATCCTTCACAGTACAGAGCCTCTGCGAAGTCTTTTAAATGACCCTTTTTATCATGGTGCCATGTCTGTACCTTTCTGAATAGTGAGACCTGGTAAGAAAAATAGATGTATGTATACAAGTGGTTGAGTAATGTATTACTCATATGCACTTTGTTCTTTTTGGCAAACTGACCTTATCAAAGGAAAGAAAGCTATACATTGTGACAAGCTGAGCCTTACCAGAAAGTCTGAATTAGAAGTGCAAGTCCTCTGTTATCTGGATTAAAATGTGATCAGAACAAAAAAAAAAAATTGTCATTTAACCTCTTGAGAAGTGGAGATGCTACAGAATTGAGTTCTTTTTAAATCAAGACCTAGCTTTCTTGTTACATTTAGATTAAGCCATCAGAGATGATTTACATGAAAAACAATAACAAAAATAAATACTTTTTCCTCTGAACACTTACCAAGTGTTTTTTGTAAAGTTCAAATAGAGTGTTAGATTTTTTTGATTGCCTATACTTCTATAGAGAATTATTTTAAGAAGGTGGTGATCAAATAACCTTCATCATTTTATCCAGGGCAAATCCTGTCCCTTATTTCCTACCTCCATAGATCACTTTTAAATGAAAAATTAAACTTTTGCCGTAATATTACACAGTTAGCAGAAGGCGTTGGTAGTTATCTGAGAAGCCTCTTGGAACATAAAAGACTTACGCCAATTTAACCCATTTAGTGCAAATAGCAAAACTATTTTTCAAATTAGTTAGTGCAGGAATAGTGAATCAAATTCATTCCTTTCAAAATAAACAGACATACACAAGTCAGCTCATCTGTGGTCTTATTTCCTTTATAACAAACAACCCCTTTTCAAGCAAGTCCGTAAAGATGGACAAAATAAACTGCAATGGATAAAGCCAAGAGGGAAAAAATGGCATCTGACATAGCACACAGGCACACAAAACTATTGCAATTTTATTCACATTACAAGAGTATGTATGTTGCTGCTGCCCAGTTATTGTGCATGTGAATTTGCCAGATCTAGATGTATTTGCCTAATTAATTACTATGCTGTTCAACAATGATGGGTAATGGTCCAAGCAGCCTGCTCCCCTTCAGATCACCGATGGAATTCATGCACGCATAATGTCCTCTCTTCAGAAAATGATCCCAACAAGCTCTATAATTATTTTTTTCTTTTGAAATAAAAGCATCAATTCAATTATATGTTAAAACAGTTTATAGGAGAAGGAAAGGAAATGAAGCAGGATCTCTCTCTCTCTCTTTTTACCTTTCTGGGTAGAAAGCTGGTAGGCGAGCTTCCCCCACTCTACTCTTTCCAATAGCAAACTTCGATATTAAAAAATAATTGCTGATCAAAATTGTTCATCATTACCCATAATTAGTCTGTTGGTTTTCAATAGTTTTCTTCGTTAAAACAGATGAAGGTGTGTTCTTCCACGTTCAATTATACATGCTATCCCTCCGTGCTGGTAAGCAGATGACTAAGCTTATGATGTAGCAGATCAAACAAAGAACTCTCGTGTACAAATGCTTGGCAGTCCCCATAAACTGGGCTAATTAGCATTGTAATTAACTCACGTGACGACTACAACAAAATCAGAGTACCCTAAGAATCACTTAGAAAGGATACTAAATGGTGCCCCCCCCACTCTCTCTCTCACACACACACACACACACACACACACACACACACACTTTGTTTCTAGTGCTGGGAGAACCCGAGTCACATGCTCCCGCCAGCTGCGCAGCTCTGCACCTCCTGGGGGCTCAAACCAAGTTCTCTGCAGAGGCTTGGACAGCAAAGGTTGTAAGGGGCTCTCGTATGTCTGCTCTACTGATGTTGTGAAGATTTTAGTGTAGTGCAGGAGGTTGCCTGCAGTTAAAGTAGTTTATTAAAAAGGATTTCTTTCCTCCTTTGCCTTTGCTGAAGTGGACAGATACAGTTCTCTTTGTTAGCTTGAGAAACGGAAGCAAGAGTGGACATTTGGACTTCTTTCAATGCAGACCTATGTGCTCAGGTAGAAGCAAATGTTAAGTACACACATGGAGTTCTCCTTACATGATTCCACACCAACATCGCCTGTAAGAGTGGGGTCTGCAAGCCTAAATGATTTTCTTTGGAATTTCTCATGTAATGATGAAGGCATCTTGCTAAATGATACAGATTCTCTTACTAATTTTATACAATTATGAAAAATAGTTCCAAAGTTCTATCAGAGAGAGGAAGGTCAGAGACCATAAATAAAAATCAAAGGGAAAAAAAAAGACGAGTGCAGAAAAACAAGTTAATATTTGGAATAGCAGAATTCCTTCTTTACATAACTTTGTGTCACCTAAGATTAATTATCCTTTGTTCAAGCGTTCTCACTTTTTATTTCATTTGATCCTCACAATTACCTTGCAAAAGAGCTATGGAAGGTATTTTAATTCCCACTTTACACAACAGGAAATGGCCTCAGAGGTGTTAAGTGACAGAGAACATAATCAACACAGAACATAATCCCTCAGACTTCTAGTTCAGTGAGCCTTCCTCTTTGGCAAGCAGACCACGCTGAGACTAGCTCCCTGAGACTAGGAAGGTTTCTTTTTAGTTTTGTTTTTTTTAAATTAGTCTTTTTTTTTTTATTATGAAATATTTTTTTTATTTTTTTCCATTTTATTTATTTTTTCAGCGTAACAGTATTCATTCTTTTTGCACAACACCCAGTGCTCCATGCAAAACGTGCCCTCCCCATTACCCACCACCTGTTCCCCCAACCTCCCACCCTTGACCCTTCAAAACCCTCAGGTTGCCCCAACCTCCCACCCCTGACCCTTCAAAACCCTCAGGTTGTTTTTCAGAGTCCATAGTCTCTTATGGTTCGCCTCCCCTCCCCAATGTCCATAGCCCGCTCCCCCTCTAACTTCAACTCAATTGTTACTTTAAATTCTCTGACTTAAACTTGCTAAATTGTTCTTAGTTTGTTGTTATCTTTAGACCTACATAAATATATAAAATAGCAACCATTATTCAAAAAAATTGGAGACTAATTCTATTATAACACATTTTAGCATTATCTAAAATTAATTCCTCCAGGGGCGCCTGGGTGGCTCAATCAGCTAAGTGTCTGCCTTCAGCTCAGGTCATGGTCTCAGGGTCCTGGGATGGAGCCCCACAAGGAGTCTGCTTCTGCCTCTCCCCCTGCCCTCCCCCCTGCTCATGCTTCCTCTCTTAAATAAATAAAATCTTTAAAAATAATAATAATAAAATAAAATTATCTCCTCAAAAGCTACGCTCATCCACCCTTTCTTTAGAGACTAGAGTAGATTAACTGAAGATCTCGGACTCTGCACTCCCTTTTTTCAAGGCCAATGTCCATTTATTTGGGAAAGAATTACATTTGTTCTCCTTTAAAGAAAAGTTCATGTAATTAACAGCCACGAAAATATAAAAATTTTGACCTAACTAATGAGTTAGTTGGCCATTTGATGTATTACCTACCTCAGTTTACTCTATTTGATAGAATTTGACCGACTAGTTTTCAAAACAGCAGATCCAGTCTTGTGTTAGATACAGCCTAAATGGCAGCATAAGATTGTTGATTCTCAGGATTGATGGCAAAAGCTCAGTAAATATTCATAAAATGTTATTTGAGATTTCCTAAAGAATCGATGCAACAGAAATGAAATGGATACATTATTACCAAAAACTTGTGTTTACATTCTGTGTGCTACAGGAATACTCGTAATTAAGACACAGTTTGTTCTTGGTATGTCACAAAATTATGTTGGATGAGCTGGCTCTTAACAAAAAAGAAATAACAACAGACCTAGACTGGCACTTAGGGTGACTGCTGGGAATCAGACAGCTAATCCAAAGAAAACATGTACCCTCTGCTTCTACTTTCTTGTCTCCTTTTACAGAAGAATGCGGGAAAGTGCAATTAGGGGTGCAGTGGCTATGATTTAGCCAGCTTAATTATAATAGGGGCATAGACTAAATTGACAGAAGGGTAATCAGTAGTAAGTGAGGGTAAGACTGATACAGCAGACCCTTCATTCTCTTCTCAGTCTTCAGGTTTAATTGGTGTTAGAAATGGAGAAAGGAAGATTCCAATACAGATTTCTTCTTAATTTGCAAACTACAAAAATAATTTGGGGCTCTGTCCACTACCTGGTTTTGAAATTTAAATAGAAAAGATACAAGACAAATAAGCCAAAGACAGATAAGCCAAAGAAATCTGGCAGTAGGATATCCTGTACTCCACCACTGAAGCATAAATTAGCATCTGATGGATCACTTAAATGAAATGCGATTTTTCAGGAGAAAAGAATTAAGGAAAACAAGAAATAAGATTATTACTAATCGAGACCCAAAAGTATGTCAATGCTCTATGGAGGAAACTGAAATTGCAAAATAGTCTACAAATTAATAAGTGCAAAGTAATATAAAATATATTAAAAATATATAAAATATGCATTATGATCTATTATGTTTACTTTATCATTATGCTGTTTTTGTTATTGCATTTCTTCATGATAGTGCCTTCTCCTCTTCCTCTTCTTTCATCCCCTACCTCTGGAATCCAAGGGAAGGCTTTCAGACACCCATGCCCACCTGAAATTGCATGGTGATTTTTTTTTTTATGCAACTGTATTTGTATACTTGTGAGGGGATGATCCATAACTTTTGTCAGATACATTAAGAAGCCCACATCCCCAAATGGTTAACTCAGAGTCCTATAGCTAATCAACATGCACTTCCCAATGATTTTTCCTCTTTAAAATTTTCCCATCTAGACCTTCAATGCTCACACCCTGACTGTGTTTACCACACGCATTCTTTACCTCCTGTCTCCCTTCTCTAACTCATCATCTATAGCAAATACCGTCAAACCGATCTTATTAAAAACATCATCTGTATCAGGTATCAAATCCATTAAAAAAATAAATAAATAAAGACACAAATAATTTTCACTTTACTTACAGGGTTTAGACCTCTCATTTTGGCATTCAAATCCATCTAATACTGGGTTCTTTCTCACCACTACTAAGGGTAGCGAACATTTATGGAGTGGCATTAATGTGCCAGGAACAGTGCTAAGTGCTTTGCATAAATGGACTCACATAATCTCTCAAATGTCTCCATAAGATCAGTTCTGTTCTAATCATAACACTTACAGATGCTTTATTGAGGCTTAAGAGGTGAAGTCATCTGCCAAGTTTACACAATAAGAGATAGATCATGAATTCAAACCCAAGCTGCTTTTCCCTGCATGAGTTTTTAGCCATGAAGCTCCTTCCTGCCTACCTAATTTGCTTCTTGCCAATGTGAACCTTCCTTTCTAGACAAAGGAGGTTTTTACTATCAACTGAACAAAGCATACTTCTGACCTCCAGCCTTTTTCAAACTCCATCTTCCCTGTTCTCCAAAGTCTCACCTCTCCTATAATAAGCTCTTTGTAGCTCTTCTTAGAACCATAATGTTCCCTGTCCGTTTCCACTGTGTTGGTCATAAACAATTTTGCTTTGTGACTTTTCTCTAATTGGAGAGTAAGCCACTGGAGGGCAGGGCTTTGATCTGGTATTTTGTTCTGTCATCTTCGGCACATCAACCAGGTCTTTCATCAAGTTTGCACTAAAAAAAATACACATTGAGGGAATAAATTAACCTGAACTTCTAGAGAGTGTCACGTTTGAAAAATGATACTATAATTAGTTCGCTAACATTCCATTATATCTTGATAAAAGCTCCTGAATATGGTGGCAGATGGGCTTATCAGCTATTGCTACCATGCTGAAACTGGCTTTCTATATTTTCTCAGTTTGCCTGAGGTAAATTTGATAGGCAATACAAAGAAATAGCCCAAGGTGAGTGCCTGTGTGTGTGATTTGGGGAGAAGAATTCGTTTTCATCTAAGAAATGCTCTGTTAGAAATGAATAATAAAAGAAATCACGTCGCCAATTTTTTTTTTCTTTAAATGAATTCAGTGCTACTGGTTTATCTTCTTTTCAAGAAAAGGATCTATTTAGAGAAGAATCTCTCCCTGATCCAGAGTCAGAATTTCTGCTCAATAAGAGCAAGAAAATTCCAAGGATTCAAATTTATACACAGTTCTTGGGAACAGTAAGAGCCTTCAGTTCTTTTAATCCCTCTTGGGGATACGTGAAACAGGACAAGTCTCTAGTTCATGGGCCATTGTCAGATTGCCCCATCAACGCATCTCTTGAGGGCCGGATCCTGTCTCACCATCAGACATTCTAGCACCAACTGATAGAAAGATAACAGGGAAGGAAGAGCTCTACTCATATGCTTAAGAACTCAATTCTCTCACGCAAAACTATCTACATTCAAATTCTTCTGTTTTCTTCTCTTATATACATAGAACACCTTGTGTCTTTCATATCTAATGAAAACACATATTACCCACTTTATTGTCCAATCTTTAGAAATATGTATTATGGAAGATACTTTGTATCTTCATGTTACAGCTAATCTGGGTAATTATATTATGTACATATGTATTGCAAATTGATAATAGAATGCTTTTACTATTTAAAAAATCCTTTTGAAATTTCTAAAAGTAGCTCATTCCTGAAGCATCTAATCTCTCAGTGGATAACACCCAAGGGCTTAGATGCATCACTATAAATGACTCAGCTTTCCTTTTAATAGTTTAAAATGCAGGGCTTAGACTAAATCGGGAATCACTTAAATGCTTACAGATGGAAGGCAGATAATGAATGCTTGAAGTGGAGTTGGTGGAAATCTCTCTGAGAAGTACTGAGGACTGGGGCAAATTGAAGAAAGTATGCCCCGTCCAAAGAGCATAGCTAATGTTCAGTCCCAGATGATTTCACCCTCTAAGACACAGTGTTATAAAACCTTCCAGTTCTTCATGAGAAGCAAGGGTTTTGGTTTTTGGTTTTTAAAGTGAAATGTCCTGGGTTTGGGGTTTTCTTTAAGATTTTTATTTGAGAGAGAGAAAAGGCACTAGCAGGTGATGGGACAGAGGGAGAAGAGAAGGAGCATCCCCCCTGAGCAGGGAGCCCGATGCAGGGCTCAATTCCAGGACCCTGCTACAATGACCTGAGCCAAAGGCAGAGGCCTAACCCACTGAGCCACCCAGGTACTCCGGAAATGCCCTGGTTTTTTTATTTAAAAAATCATGAAGACTGGATAGTTCAAACAAAGCGTATATGAGAATGGGATGTAGTCCAGAAGTTACTAGTTTGTTACTGAATGGTGGACTGAATGATTCATACCTACTTATTTGACCCATGTAATGTGTACATATGTATGCAGCTATTTTCAATATATAGTTGCAAAAACCTTTTAAAGATCAAAGATATTCAACCATAATCAGTGTGGCTGAATTAAAAACAATTCCTCTCAGATACTCTATTAAAAATATTTGGTAAACGGAGGAATACATTGCTATAATGTATGGTAACTTCAACAAAATTTTTCATTCTGATCTTCATGACGTGCTCACCCATAAACTATAGTTAAGATTCAGTAAAAATTTTCAGATGGATCTAAATCTGTACCCAAAGAAAGATTATTAAACTCTGGATCATCCCAGAAAATATTTAACAAATAATATGCTATAGGAATGAATCCAAGGGCACGTGGGTGGCTCAGTCAGTTAGGCATCCAACTCTTGGTTTCCACTCAGATCATAATCTCAAGGTCCTGAGATGAAGCCCCACATCAGGCTTCAAGCTCAGTGGGGAATCTGCTTGAGATTCTCTCCCTCTCACTCTCACTCCCTCTGCCTCTCCCCCTGCTCACTCTCTCTCTCCCTTTCTCTAAAATAAATAAATAAATATTCAGGGGGGAAAAAAAAGAAAGAAAAGAATTAGCCTCATCTTATTTAATGTCTTCTTAATGTGTAAAATGAGTGTTATCGCTTACCCTAAGACTGGGGAAATGATTTGATGACCTGCCATCCATCTGACTTGGTCTTAATTCTTAAAAAGGGTAGCTCTTTTTTGGAGCATTCCACTGAGGACATGGGATGGATATTATGGAAAGGTAAGAAATGAAAACTGCTTCCCCTGTGAAAGCTTTGAAAATGATTTAAAATATCAAACACATATATGAAATGAAATAACAAGTTTATTTTACAAATGGATATGGTAGAAATTGATGCCAAGCAGTGCCAAGACAAAAAGGAATCTGATCAAGTGAGTCAATCACCACAGTCTCCTGGAGGTGAATCTCATACTGGACTTTGAAGAAAGTTATGAGGCCAGGCAAGGCAGAGATTAACCAGTCCTGCTAGGTCTACTGTGTTTTATGTTTGAAGTGGTAAGACGAATAAGTCAAGTGCAAGACTCTACAGACAAATGAGATAAAAGGCAGCAGTTACGAACAAAGGAAAAACGGTGCCATTTCATAAAATGGAGTACCGATGCAGGATATGTGAAAAATAATAATTACCACATTCATCCATTAGAGTTCATTTGAATATTGTATTAAATCCACTTTGTTAGCATTATTACCCTACATTTTGACCAAAGAATAGTGCTTTGATAACTGACATACCTTATTAGAGTTCTGTGTCTGCTTTTGCTGAAAAGTGAATATTGTAAATATATTGCTATTTACAAATTCACATTCAGTTCAATTTAAGAAGTGTTTAGGAAATGTCACAGTCTCTATAATCAAATAATGATATATATGAAAAACATGGCACAATTTCTGACTCATATTAGTAATCAGCATGGCATGGAGGAATGAAGTGTGGTGGAATAAAGCAGACATGGATTTGAATTTATTTTGTCACTTGATAGCCTGGTGATCATGGGCAAGTCAACCAAATTCTCTGACTTTCAGTTTCCTCATGTGTAAAATAAATAGTTCCTATTTTGTAAGATTGTTCTAAAGATGAGCAAAAATAAAATGTGAATCATGGCAGATGGCATTAAGTAATAGCTATTATTATGAAAATTATCATTATTAGTCATATAAGAATTGTAAGTTCCCTTATAAAATTCATAAACACTCTGGTAATGAATCGATTACTAAATTGCTATTATAATGAAGGTAGGACATCTTTCTTAAGTTACAATTTTAGAATCTTTTAAGCAGAAATATATTATTTAAATTTCTTTACCTGTAGTCCTTAATTTAAATATTAACTAGCTCAGAATCTTAGCTAAAACATATGCACACTCATTTTTCCACAAAATATAATAAGATGTTTGTGATAGATTATATTACTGTGCTTCACAAGAAGAAAGAAAAGAAGGAAGGGCTGGTGGAAAGGGGAAGGAGGGAAGGGGAAAGAAAAAAGAAGGAAAGGAGGGAGGGAGGAAAGAAGGGAGGGGGGAGGGAGGGAGGGGTGGAGGGAAGGAAGAAAGGAAGGAAGAAAGGGGAGAAAGAGGGAAATTTCCCCTGGGATTCTTGTGGAAAATTAATCTGCTAATTTCTAAACCTCACTGTGATTCAAAATGCCTTGTTGAGTCTTGAACACATGTATTGTTTTAAATATAACAGATGCTTCTGTGTGGGGCATGGTTTTCCACCCTCTGCTTCACATATAAGACAGATAGAATGGGGTAGTGCTGCAGCCTAGCTGTGTAACCCAAAAGAAAAATACAGCCCAGAAAAAGTGCAAGAAGGATCACTATTCAGAATATCTGCTTCCAAGTGCGGCATTAGGTAAAGAACACCTGAGCAAGGACATTCATTAGATTTCTGTACACCAGATACACTCCTACACGTGAAAGGGAGGAAAGAGCCCCCTTGATTTGTGTTTATGAGATTACAAATCATTCCTCCAGAAAATATAGAAAGACTCTCCCTCGGGTATATAACATAAATGCCAAAGTCAATTAATTCCATTAAAGCATCTGAACAAAAAACTAAAATTTCAGACATCTGTATTGATCTAAATCTGAATTTACCTGGAGATACATATATCAGGTAAATTCATCCTAAGATAAAAATAGGCTAAAAGAAAGAGATGCAAAATGCACATTCATCAGGATTCAAGTGTAACACCTAAAGAATGAGCCAATTATTTTACCCTTGGGGAGACCAAGGTTAAATTATGAAGATCTTTTCTGGTACTTTCTGTATCAAAAACATTTTAATCATAATTCAAATTCTCTCTCTGGTTTTATAGATGGAGCTTCTTTGTTTATTTCACTTTATTTATGCAGAAATGATACCAAAAAAAGAAAATTACCTACATAAGTTTAGCAAGATTAAAACATGGACATTTTAATTTATCATAAACAGTTGATTTTTTAAATACTTATGGACTTCTTGCTTTTCAGTAATTCTAAATATCAAATCCATCTTTTAGGATGAGCCAAGTTGAGCAGCCTGTGGCCTAAAAACTTATCAACTACACAAATTTGAAAGCACCATTTTTCTTATCATAAAGCTACAAACATCTGCACTGATTACAATTAAAAACAGTGTAAAAGATTATCACTCCAATTATAGCGTCTTGTTCTCATCAAAATTCAGAACTGTCCTTAGACAGCAACGTGTGTGATGCCCATATGCCTTTTTCTTTGAAATGAAACCTCCCTGAGAAATTTTCCACTTCTTTAAAACAATGAATATGTGTAGTTGCACTGAATTTATCTTTATCAGAAAACTGGCCTTTTATTGAGACACATGTTCAAAATTCTTCGAAAGCCTATTTTTCCTTTCTGATTATGTGAATCTACATAAAAGAAATGAAGAAAAGCACCAGTATGCTACTCAACAAAAAAGTTTCCAGTTTTCCAGTTTCAGAGAGTTTTTCTGAATGTTGTTTTAAGGGACACTACTCTCTATGGTTCACAATATTACTGAAATTAAAAAGTGTAGATAAGCTGCTGGATTTGAAATATGTATGCATTAAATTATTACAGAATATTACATTAAAAACAGAACCAACACTTCTCAGAACTCTGTGTTTCTTTGAAGACCATATGCAATAATTATTTTAAAAAATATAAAAACTGAATATAATTTTTAAAGTATCAGATCAGGTGAGAAATTATATAATAAAATCACTTTTGAAAAATCACTAACAGCTAGATGGTTATATATGGGTCTACATCTACATACAGATATAAAAAATATCACTAAATGTTTGTTTAGGATCTAGTATTGCTACTTAAGGCAAAAAAAAAAAAATGGGGGGGAATATTCGGTATTTTGTGCGACTTAAATTTTCCACCACAGATGTTTAAAAATCTATAAATGAGGAGAAAAGTGAAAATGCAAATCTGACCTTCTTAAGCAAACTTATACTAAAATTTAGTACAAAGTTGAGAAATTAAAGAACATTCTGTTTGAGGCAACACTTAAAAAGAACATCCTTACTTTAAAATATCTGTTCATCATCTAAATTAAATGGTGAAGGGGCACCTAGGTGGCTCAGTGGGTTAAGCCTCTGTCTTTGGCTCAGGTCATGATCTTTAGCGTCCTGGGATCAAGTCCTGCATCGGGCTCTCTGCCCAGCGAGGAGCCTGCATCTCCCTTTCCCTCTGCCTATCACTGTGCCTACTTGTGATCTCTCTCTCTGTGTCAAACAAATAAATACAATTTTTTTAAAAATTAATTAAATGTTGAAAACACAAACATTCAAAAAGAATAAAACTAGGCAAATCCATCATATCAATCAGAAAATGTTAAATTTATATTTTATGAATTTCTATGTTCATAAATTGAATCTTTGAAACTAAATGTTTAATAAACATGCCAAAAATAAGGCAAAAATAAAATTATTTTCCCACTATGATATTATGTAAAATGTATGAAAGTTAAATTTCCACACCTCTTCAACAAGAAATCGATTTAGTAAATTCTTTCAAGCAGGGATATTTTATAGAAAATATTTATCAGCCATTGATCACTATGTATATAAAGTTCCAACTTGTATTTCTTATTGCTCTCCAACCACAATAAAACAATACAATTCTTGGGCCGCAGTCTTCAAAATTCCTGTTTTGCAGATATAATGCCACAGCTTTTTTCACTAAAAGCCCCCCTTTTAAATTATTTACAAACCTTAATCCTTGAGCCATGTCTAAAGCTATGCAGGTGCTTGTTACATAAATATGGAAATCTGCTTCTTTGCGTCATTAAAAGGCATCTATACCTCATCTATACCTCATCAGTGACAATATTATAAAGCTAACCTTTTCACATTATACCAAAAGGCACCTATATTCCCAGAGTGGAATGGTTTCTGTCTGCAGGTACACTAAATGTAATATTAAATGTATGTATTAAAATGTATGATTTAGTGGAATCAAAAGGGAGAATCCCAGTGCCAATGGAATAAATCTCAAACAGGAAAGATAGAAATGTGTGATTCTGGTTAAGTGCACTTGATACCAGTTGAAGATTGACTTGTTAAAGAAAGTTCAAGGGGGCGCCTGGGTGGCTCAGTGGGTTAAGCCTCTGCCTTCAGCTCAGGTCATGATCTCAGGGTCTCTGGGATCGAGCCCCGTATCGGGCTCGATACGGCAGGGAGCCTGCTTCCTCCCCTCTCTGGCTGCTGCTCTGCCTACTTGTAATCTCTCTCTCTCTCTCTCTCTCTCAATCTGTAAAAAAGGAAAAAAAAAAATTAAAGAAAGTTCAAGGACACTCACTATACATAGAAATAGTGTGGATAAGGACATTTTAATGACATTTTGCAAGGATAACAATGGAAAGTCATGTTTCTGTGAGTGACAAAAATATCTTAGGTGGTAAACTTACACCTTTACAGTTTGATGTTCCAAGCACTCCTTGCGGGGAAGCCACATCAGAAGGGAGGTAAGAGAAGAGTGTCCGAGAATATAACTATTTTAGGTGTTTCCAAGAAAGTGGTTCTTCGACTTTATCATCTCCATAGTAGAGCGCTGAAGAGGAGATTTTAGGGCTGGGGGCGCTGATAGCAGTGGGAGGCGCACATGTGCACACGCACACACAGAATCTTCAAGTCTTTGAAAAACTGGAAGCCAAAACAAGAATTTTAAAGTGAAGATGTGGAGAAGGAATGGAGTGGAATAGAATGGAAAGGAAAAGGAAAGGAAAAAGAACCTAATTCTTGGACTAGATCCACCCAAGCCAAAACGGCACCCAGAATTGAAAGCCAGGTTACTTCAACGGCTGGTTTTCTTTAACCCAAAACCCTTGTATTTTTCAGGCACACTAACTCCTTTTCGCCCGAATTCTCTGAATAATTATGATAATTCCTCTCTCTCATTTGCCTTGTAGACCCAATCTAAATACAGACAGGAATTGGTTCCCTGAGAGCAGAAGGTCTTGAGGAGACTTCTCCTTGGCCACTAGATGGCATGAAAGCACCACATTGGGCCCATGCGGCCAAGCGGCCGCTTTCCACATCGAGGCGTTTATTCTCCTGCTGAGAGCTCAGTGTTCAGTCAAGTAAGATGCATTTTCTTTCCGAGAAATCCTTCTGTGTCGCATGACACTTTTCAGGACACAAAGCGGGTATTCTACCCTCCCCCCCCCCACACACACACACACTCAGAAAATGTCGAATTAAATTTGGAATAGTAAAAATCATTTCAGTATTTACTGGGGCTTCCTGAGAACTTTACCTTTCAGTTCTTTAGGGGATAGTCTGCTATTTGTTATGCAGTCTTCCTTAGTAGGTGGTTAGAGGGGAAGAGAAGTCCCCTCAGCATTATGCCTGAGCTCAAACAACTGCAGACAAAGTTTGCATATTCTCAGTCATCTCTCTCTTTCCCCTGATTTTTTTTTTTTTCATCAAAAATTCTCTTTGTCTTTCTTCATCTGATATTGTGGGGTCTCTCATTAAGGACAGTAATATGAAAAGCTGGATTTAAAACTGCTGTCAGAATGGCGGTTGTCCTCTTTTAATATGCTTTACCAGCAAAGCAAAAGGAAATGTCTTTGTTCTTGCTTTTCAAATGCAATGTTTTTGCTTCATTTAATGTTTCTGCCTGATCACTAGGCATCTTCTAACCCACCCTCCAAACTTTGAGATATACTTTCATACTGGGTGTATTTCCAGCTTCCCAGTATATATAGAAGGCATATACCTCCGTGTGCCTCCAAGACAGGAACAATTACCATACTCCTCTGGATATTATCACCATCTCTCTTCACAAATGTCCATTGTAAAAGCTGTTTTGATCTTCTGGATAAGTGCTTTAATTTCAAACAATAGCAAAAAGGTAAAATTAGGCCTCTATGCTCAGCAGTGCATGAATGACAAATCTGTTGTAGTTGGGGCATATTTTAAAAGATTCTTTCTAAAACCTCTTATAGCAAATTTACATGTGATCAAAAATTATTTTACACATTGGCAAACTGAACCGCATAATTTATTTCATATGCTACTGATATAGCTATGTTTATACATATAGTGGCTTTTATAGTTCTTACATATTACATAAATTCAAAGTCAAAGATTTCTATAAGTGTTGGGGTTTGGTTTTGTTTTCCACCCTCAGAAAGTTTTTTTTTTTTCCCTTTGTATCATGTCTCAGAGCAAGATTATCATTTTTCAAGTATCTTCTTAGCCCTGATTTAAATGAATTTACAAAAAAAAATACAAACAGATTTTATAAGGACATTCAATTGAAATGTTTAGAAAAATAAGAAGTCATTAAAATGCAATCATACCTCTTTAAAACACAAATATTGGAGACCAAATGGACAACTTGGCAAACTTGCTTCATAGGCAATGTTACATCTTGTTTTTACCCTGTGTAGTTCTGGTTTATGGAAACATAAGTTAACTTGTCATATTAATAGATCCATGAAATAAGTCCTGTGAGTCATGTTTTAATTGGCTCTAATCTTTAGTATCATTTAAAATCTTTATTATTATACAACGAATTGCTATAAAACAGATAATAGATGATAGATAGATAGATGATAGATATATCTTGAAATAGGAACTGTGTTTGCACAACTGATTTGCTATCCTTAGACATTCTGTGGAATTCACAGTTGGTCATAAGGGATATACTACGGACTAATGGGTTAATACTTTTAAAGTGTCTGATTTTACATAACAATCTAAAACAATTTCTAGTATTGTGATTTCAACTGACTGTGAATGACCACTAAGTTTTCTTGTGGCATCTGACTATTTAACACCAGTGAAGCATTAAGTTACTTTATACTTGAAAATCCACCTGGGAGTATATACATGTGCTGTAGAAACTGCCTGCTCAGTTCTGTTTGAGTACTTGCTGAAAAATAATAGCTTTTCATTGGTTTTGAGAGGGATGTTGCCTCCATAATTATTGCAATTAATTATTTCAAGGAAAGCCTTTTTTAAAAATCTTTTTAAAAATGTGGACTCCTTTTGGATAAATGAGTAAACTATCTCCATAAAACGGAAAACATAGACACTTCCAAGTTTGGTAGAGGGGTGGCAGGTGGAGGCAATACAGATTAATGTTTTGTTCTTTTTGCTTTCATATATTCAAAGAGTTTGATAAAACTTGCGATATCATTTTCTGCAAAAACAACTTATGAAAACAAAGTTTTTTAAATGATTTTGTAGATGTGCTAGGTCAAGCAGAAAAACCCACATTCAGAGTGTATTTGGAGTTACACCAAGCAGACTTAACCAGTATTTGAAATGATTAGTAATGCATTCTATTCTCAATTGTCAATTGATTTTCAGTAATCTTTATATTTATAGAATATAGAAGAAAATGTATTGATCAGAAGCTTACTTAAAAAACAAAACTTTTTTTTTTTTTCATTTCTTGGTAGGTTTTGTCTTGTTTTATTTGAAGACAGGCTTTTTCCCTTTAGTATTGCTTGGCTTATTTGGCCAACCAAATAATTAAATATACATTCATTTTTTGACAATAAATAGCACATATTAATAACAGATTAGTGATTACACAGAAATAAGCTCTTAAGCCTCTCTACTTTAGTATTTCTGTATTTCATCTTCTGGTCAAGATTCTACAAAGTCCTTGTATATCTTTAAGAAAAATAAACAGGGACCCACTAATAATTTGGAAACTGTTAATAAAATAAATATCCTTCTTTAGGGGAAAACATACAAAAATTACACTTTTGTTGCTTTGAAATATCTTAAATTTGAATTGCATTTTTTAAATAAAATCTTAAGTTAGAACAAATTAGGAAAAAAAATTTCAAGAAGGCCATAGAATGCATATAGGCCATAGAAAACACAGAAAAAACAAAACAGTATTTTGAAGTGACTAAAATTCTAATCTCTTTAATATGCAAAATACTGAAGAAATATTTAAGAATTCACCATGAAGTTGGAAAAAGAATGCTATTTTTTTTTTTAAGAATTTTGTTTATTTGTCAGAGAGAAAGAGCACAAGCAGGGGAAGTGGCAGAGGGAGAGGGAGAAGCAGACTCCCTGCTGAGCAAGGAGCCTAATGTGGGGCTGGATCCCAGGACCCTGGGATCAAGACCTGAGCCAAAGGCAGAGGATTAACCAACAGAGTCACCCAGGCATCCCAAGAATGTTATTTATTTGCTGGCTATTTCATTTACTTCCTTCACAGAAACTCAAGTGATTAAGTCAGCTATCCTAAAAATCAAGACAACTATTTTGTCAATATATTAATTCTAGTTTCCCACGTGTTTTCACACAGTGTCTTCCCACAATGCACTGCTCTACGCACTTAATCTGTGACTGAGATCCAGTAGTCCAAGCCCAAAGTAAGAGCACAGCCTCCATCAGCATGAGAACTTTGTCTTTCATCAGTGTTCAACTGCATTTCTACTCCTATTGAGTACAGTACTCAACAAATAAAATACAGTGAAACAACACAAAATGAAACCACAGACATTTGAATGAAATTAATATTGGACCCCTATTATTTGATTACACCAAGACTAGTATGTCACTTTGCTCCTTCTCTGATTTGCTGCTTGAATGAATTGTTTACAAAACACATAACATTCTTCGGAAATGAACTGGGGAGGAACAGAATGAGAAAGAGAAAGGAGGGGTGTGGTAAAGGGGAGAAGGAGGAAGGAAGAAAGCATTCAGTTCAACTGGAATGGAGAAATCTGAGCTGGAAATACAATATGAAGGCCTATCGTTCTTTCAAAGGTTCGCTTGAGTTAAGAATGTACAACTTTATAAAATACTTTTTCTGCCTTGGCTCTCTTTCTCTCTCGCATGTGGACACGCGTCCACACATACACTCAAACAGGCCTCTACCCCAAACTGAAATAAAGGGTGAATGAGCGTCGCTAATCTTTATCAACGACCGCTTGCACCTGGCATTGGCAATAGCAACAAAAGCCAACTGCTTTTCCAAAATTATTTTCCACGTCAAAATGCTACTGAGAAAGGGCTCACACAGAATAAGAATGCCTCCTGTTCTGGAAGGAGCATGCAGGTAACCAGACCCACACAAGTCTTTGCCCCAGTTTGACTGAAACCCCAAATATATAAATGTGAAGTTGTGGCTAGATGGGCTGTATGTGAGAGGGAAAAACAGCCTGAAGCATAGAGCATCATGTGAAAAAGAATATGAGCGATGAATCTGATAGAAATTTGAGATATCATACATTTTTAAGTCATCAAGATGTTGTCCAATTTAGTTCTCCAAATTCCCGTTGTTTATTGAATGATCATATGGGAGGCCAAATATATAATATGCGGATATATTGTTGCAATCACTTTCACTCTTTCCAGAAAGAGAGAGTGGGAAATGAAAATACTTGATAACAACTTCATCAGGCATCCAGTGGCTTAGGTAGAATTAGAATTCAAGACATCAAAAACCTCAATACCCAATTTAATCCTTTAACCACGAGTCCACACTCTCTTTCAAAATTGTTAATAGAAACAACATTGCCCTTTTTGTACAGCTGTAGATGCCCTATTGATCTGTATCACATACCATTTAACACTGGATGATTTGGCTAGGAAAAGCAATGTTCACTGTTCCATGGCAAATCAGACAACAATGCTAAGATAGGCTATAGAACCAGGAAAAGAGTATAGGAGATGGGGAAACAAACAACCACTTTACAACCACAAAGAACAAACCTTATCTGCATGTTTCTCACAGCTATTTTTTACTCCGCAAGAAAGCAAAGTGGTAGAGGGCAACTGTATTAAAACTATTTTTGCCTAACACAGATGTGGATCATGGGAATGGAAACCTAATAAACCAACAGCTGAAGGCCACATTATTGCTCCATCCTCCTCCCCTAGCTCATTTAGAAAATGACATGTTTTTCTTCACAATGTTTTCCCCTCCTCTCTCTTTAGTGGCAGTAATGCTGAATGCTCTTGACATAATTCTTCGTTCACCCCTGACAGTCATTTTTTTGAATACTATCCCAGTAATAAAACACCTGACCTCAAGTCTTTCAAATGGCCATGGGCTTGGGTTACCCCAATTAGCTAGGCTCATTTGGAAGTATCCAGAGGAGTCAGGTGTCTCACTCTTGGCTAAACTCAGCATTACAAGAGAATACATTGTTTTATTTAGGTCAATTTCTACTTCTAGTGCATTTCTTTATTCTTCTATGATCTAAACATAGCAAAATAACAGGTTTAAAAAATAATGTGCAAGTATATAGAATTCTGACAGTAAATATTTCCGCCTTGGAAGTCATACAGGACATTTCTAGTTCTCTGAGAGTTGTTTTTCAATGTTCAAAGCTAATTGAAAGAATTGTGTGTAAAACCATCAATGAAGAGCTATTTTATTTGCTTATAAGCAATTCTGCACAACTCAGTGAAAATACATAGGCACTTGTGTGCCAAGCACACATCTGAATATCTGGGTCAATATATTTGGGGTATATAACTCCCAAATCAATAGCTCTTTATTAAAAAAAACAACAACAACAAAAAAAACCTCCTTAGATGTAGAAGAAAGAAGAAAATGTGTATTCTAGGGATAAAAGTATGTTTATTGCATGTTTGTGTATCAACTAAAGGTAGCATTTATCTTAAGAACCAAATAGGGAGTTCCTGTAAATAAGAACACAGAGATTTCTCCAGGAATTTGACAAAGGAATATGGGCATTTCCAACATAAATGAAATGTAAGAGAAATCAAAAGAGCCTATTTAAGATATACGTTAAAGGAAGGGACCTTTAATTCCGAAATTATCGTGAACTAAAATGCAACTTTATGTATCTGATATAATAATCCCTTTGCTCTCTTTATTTCATATTTAATATTCACCCATAAGTGCAAGACTTCTCAACAAAAGTATAATTTTTCTTCACAAATCCTAAAAGATTTGTGTGTGCTATAACTTTTACCACTGATCACATTTTTATTCCTTCTTAAAAAGAGTAAACTGTAATATTTCTTGACAGACAATACTTGAAATAGAATATGAAGTCCACACAACTAAGTTAGACGAATGAGTGCCTATGTCTCCCAAAGACTACAAGCCTCTTTTTGACATACATGCAACTCGGTAAGGAGGGAAAAAGAAATGGACTTTAGCTGATGCAAATGAAATTAAAACTAAATTGGTTGTCACATCAGACTGATGTTAACTATGTAAGTGTTTTCTGTTTATGAAACTACAGTTTAGAGAGTATAATGGGGCAAAAATAAGAACGGTTTCAGGTTAGTGTAAAATAAAAATGAAAAGGAGAGTGTGAAATTGTTTACAGTCTTTCCCACTTAGCCATGTACTACTGAAGGGACCATGAACCATGAAAGCTGTGTTCATAGAGTCCTGAGATAAACGTGCACGTACGTACACACGGCAACACACATGCATACTTTCTGGCCAGGCGGTATCCCATTACATCATTGCTTCAAATGCATTCATTCTCTTCAATATTGTTGGCTGTTTCAGGTTAACTACCAAAATCATTTGCCTGAGAAGCGAGATTTAATTGTCTTACAACTACCTCTGTGAGGTACAATAGGGATTACAAGTACCCATTGATTATACTATTGGGTAGAATAAGGGACTCTTATTCTAGCATTTCTCATTCATTTTGTCATTGCATTCTCTTTGAAAGAGACCAAATGGGTCCCAGCAGGTGAAAGCAAAGAAACCTGAAAGGCCCCCTTTGATGAATGACAATACCACAACCACCCTCCCCCACCATTTTTGGAGATTATAAAACCTTATTAAATCATGCCCTGTTAGATATTGATTGAGAGGGAGCTAAACTAAAACCAACAATAGCAGCATGGATCAGAGAACACTGCTTTCATCAATGGGCACTAAACACAGCTAAGCTTTCCAATCCTTTGGGGGGGGGGGGGAGGAGGGGGCTTTTTTTTTTTTTTTACTATTTACTTTTGTTTAAACCATTATCCCAGAAAGTCATACAATTATAGCAGCTTTGTCAGTCAAGAATAGACCGTAGTTGTCTAGCCCTTCATCTTTTTTAATGTAGCAGTATATTGCACAAACAATATTATACTTGGTTAAGATTCAGGATTATTATTATGATTATTGGGGGGGTGCAATTCTGGGTAATTATCATAATTATTCTTGACTCTGGGACCCCTTTGATGACAAGGCTGCTTTAAAGTAAACCACTTGGACATAACAACCCAAGATATTTGAAAAGAGCCTGCTGCCAGAATCAGAGTTGAAAACTCACCCATATTTTAAGGCTATCTTGATTATCAGGCTGTTTGCGTTCCTGGGCTGTCTTTTCTGCCATCTGTGAGCACCACAGCAAGCAACCCCTTTATGACAATCACCTCAGTATAAGTTGAATATGTCTGCTTTAGAGGAGACTTCTGTAATAAGACTCTGTGCTAATTAACTGTCAGCTTTTTTTTTTTTTTTTAATCAGCAGAGTGCATTTCAGAAAGTAAAGGAAAGACATTTCACCAAAAACTCCTAAACAAGAATTCAGTTTATGGGCTGGACTACGACTTCTCCTTGTTCTCGGGCCTTCCTCTAAGTAAATCTGTTTGCTTTAATTACTTCTCATGTGATAAAGATTTTCATTTTTCTTGCCAGTTGACTATGGGTAATAACATTTGCTCCTCCCTCTAGACATCTACTTGATTCAATAACTTCACCAAAAGGAAAAAAGAAAAGAAGAAGAGAGGAGAGGAGGGGAAAGCAGAGGAGAGGAGAAGTGTGAGGGGAATGAAAGAAGAAGAAAAAGAAAATATGTAGGTGTAAAGGCAACTTTTTTGTCCTAGAAATAGTAGTTACATGGTTTAAAAAAAGGCAGCTAGTATTGCTCTTGAAAATCATAGTTAAAAGGGCTAGATACTGAAATTAGTAGTTTGCTATCAAAGATGAATAATTTCCTATTCAAGAGAAATAATTATTTGCAGAAACAGCATTATATGCCATGAAAATGACATTGAAAAAAAAATTTCTAGCAACTATCATTGTCTTGGAAGACTAAAGAAATCAAGGCTTGTGCAAAATAAAAACAAATTCATTTTGGTGAATTCTTTTCTAGGTGGTAGGTAAAAACAATAGTAACTATTTGAATTAAAGCATTAATAATATTTCCTTAAAAAATAAAACTTAGGAATTAATGTAAACGTTTTTATTTTGTTAGAATCACCTCTGAATTATGGATCTCCAAAATAAACACAGGAAATGCAAATTTTAAGTTGGATACAATAAACATAAAAAATGAGAACAGCATGAAATTACTTCATGTTGGGGGAAATTTTTATTTCTTTTCTCACAATTTTCACTCAATTTTCCAAGTTTTAAATTGCATTTATAAATTAAATTTTATTATTGGATGATATAAAATTTACTCAAAACTTTATCATATTACTAATCAATATTTTCCATTTCTGGAGTCTCCTAGATTAGTTAGCTTCAACTTTAAAATTAGACGTTATATTCTTTTAACATTCTTCAACACTTGACTTCAAATACTATAATTCATCAATTTTATTTCTCTATTTTTATTTGTACACCTTCCTAATACTATACTTCAAATAAAATTTTTAAAGCATTAAGTATGCATAACACTTTTAAATCAATATATCTAATTAGTATTTAAAAGCATTTTTTTTAAAAGGACAGTTAACAAACAAAAAAGTTGTCAAACTGTATTGGATGACAGTATCTTTTAAGGATAATGGTGTCTATACATTTTTATAAATGCTGCAAGCCATTTTAAAAGCTTTAAGTTTTCATACAGTATGTATGTATGTCATTTAGATAACTAAATGACAAAATCTGTTGCTAATATTGTTTTCCTTAGATTTGATTTTTTTCAAGTGAGTGTTATCTGTTAGTTTCATACTGATTAGTCAGTTCCTTTGCTGATCTGTATTTCCTAAAAGGAACCTGAGAATTATTCTCTTAACGTATAATAAATTTTTAACTCAGTCATCAACTGGCAATTTTAGATTGCCCTCTATCTAAGGAAAGTAGCCAGAATGTAAAATAACTGGCCACCTAAGTTTCAATAATAGTATTTTTTAAATGTCCTTAAAGTACCTTTTTCTGTTTCCTGTTTTTTTATATGCTGTAGTTTTAACTCTTCTTTAATCTATCTGGGAAAATTATACAGAAATAATTCTACTTAATAGTAAATCATTACAGTGAGAAAATTATCCAAATTGTGTTCAGTACTCTCCATATGTGATAATAATCAGTAATATTTAGAGTGCAAAAAATTCATATTATAACATATTTAGAGGTGCCTTTCCTGAGTTTTTTCTATTCCATCACATTTAAAGATTGCAAGCGAGTAAGAAATTACTTTGGTTTCAATATTAAAACATAATAATCCCAATGCTTATAATTTTCCTTGAAATTTAATTCTGTTTTGTTATTTTATTATGTGGCCTTTTGTGGTCAAACAACACAGGTGATCTTTTAGTAAGTTCTGTGATCCCTGTCTAGAATTTTGTATGTTTAGCATATTCATAAATACTGTGCCCAAATTATTACTTATTTCAGTTTTAATAATACTATAAAATGAGTTTAATCTGTCTTAGGACAGTAGTGAAAAAAGAAAAGTGCTACGTATTCTGCTTAATTTTTTTAACTGCTGAGAACACAGAAAGACGCCTATCTCTGGAATTGTACTCCTTACGCATGAACACATATACTTTTTTTCTTCAATGACTCATTTATCAAAGTGTTAAAGAAAAATAAAGATATTTTTATTCTAAAGATTCTCCTAAAGCCAATCTGCAGGATTATATTGAAGTATATATAAAGTATTACCCCCTTCTACCTTAGAAAAACATTCCCTCAAACAGTCCCATGTATGTGACATAAAGTAAAAATTGAGTAAAGTGTTTAAATGAATAACCATGCTGAAAAATATGCTAAATGCTGTTAGCATCTACTCCACAAAATGGATTAAATTTGTTGGATTAAATTTGATTTATTTTTCCTAGTGATACCTGTCATACTCACTTTGTTACTGGGGGGAGGGGAGCAGAACTAATTTTCACTAAGTTGAAATACATTATTATGAGAAATAATAATTCAGTGACATAGAAATTGGATTTTTAAAATTGAGTTGATAGGAACATCTTAATTATTTCTTTTCACACACATCTAACTCATGGTAATGTTTATTTGTGGTAGATTTATTTGTGGAATGAATTTTGACAAAATGTTTCAGCTGTCATTTCTGAAGATGGTAAGTATCCGATACAGTGCTTTCTACACATGAAGATTCTTCTTTCTCAGAATCTTACATTTTCTCTATACTCAATTATTGAAAATTTTAAGAAAATTTAATTTCCCAGAACAGGAGACAGTTATAGTATTTTTCACATAGAACTTTGTAAAACTGTAAGACTGCTTGACTTTTTTCCTGGAGCTTTCACATACAGATATTTGAATGGACTCTGCTATAGTTTCCCGATGATTTATTAGGGTAAAATACTAACAGTAGCACTCTCTTCAGTTTCCAAGAGATGTTTCCATATTGAAGTTAAAGGCTTTCTTTTGACCTGACCGAGGCCTTCCAGTCCAAGCTCAGTGCATATTCATAAAGTACATGCGTTAATTTTCTCATTCAGCATAGGGAAATTGGAAACATCTATTAAGGTAATTCTTAGAAGCCACACTCCTTCTTAGAGGGAAAATCTGAGAAGAAAAGTCAAATCTCCTTACTTTCGGGCTAAATGGCAAAGTCCCAGGGCCCATTGGGAGATTTCATTGGAAAGTCAGTCAGCAACACTCCTCTTTTGTCTCTTCTTACAAAGTATGACCACTATGATGCCATGAGACATTTGGATGCCCTTCTTTACAGCAGCGACCCTGACAGTCTATACACAAGTCTCCCTGAAGCCAGTAGCCTCTCCACTCCCCATTGCTCAAACCATTTAACAAGCTCTTCTTTTGGAATTACCTTCAAAGTGTGAAAATGAGCTACTAGAAAAATGTTCTGACTTTACAGTCAGACTTCATGTTGAAACCCAAAGCACAAATATCCACGTTCACCACACTTAACTCCACATAAGTTTCCCGAAGTCAGTCTTCTTTTATTGGACAAAGATTTTCCATTATAAAAAATGTTCAAAAGAGTGGGCAGTAGCATATGAAGGCAATTATCAAGAGGACATCCAATACTGGCTTGAACAATGGTAGCATCACTGAAATGAGTATTTAATACCTACAAGATGACCACTTTGAAGAATCTGTTGATGAACGTTTGGTTATATTAATTAAAATCATCAGTCACTCTGCCCTCGAATATCTGCCTGTCAGTCCTTTACAGGATCACAGTCTCTTACAGCTCTGCATGAAGCATGACTTGAAAACATACACTTCATAGTCACAGTCCCTTTGGATGTAGGCCTTGTGAGTGACAAGGCTTCTTTGTTTATTTGCACAGTGGGTAAAAATTGAAGACAGATTTTAACATAGAGACTAATATTTAATGTATTTTCAGGAAACACTGAATCACCGCACATGTAAATTTGTTAAGTTAGGTAAATTGAAATTAAAGAAAAATATTGGGTCCAAAATGACAGAAATTTTAGAATGTAGTAATATGAGCATTTAGTTAATGCATCAAATGTATGCACCCAAATCTAAAATATTGTTTTAAAATAAAGCATATATACCTGTGTTTAAATGTTTTCAAAGGGTTTAATAGAAACCACCCAATACTTTTAATAATCATTGTTTTACATATGTATTTTTAAATTTAAGAACATGTCCAATGATATAGAATTATATATACACCAAATTTTGAATTTCTAATTTTCTTTTATAGTTAATTTCTCTATTTTCAACAAAGACCATATATGTTTGATATACATTTTTCCCTTCTGAAAGGGAAATTAACAGATTGCTTTGTGAATGCAATTTACCACAAAGAAGTAACTACGTGTTACACTTGGTACGTGAGAGTTCCTAGTCATGCCTAGCAGTGTAGGTGGCCTCCAGTATCTTTGCATAACTTGGTGTGTCTTGCCATTATGAACTAATTATTCCGGTTAAAAAGAGGAAAGTGAGTTCAGGTTTCTCTGCCTTAATTCAGCAATGGAGTCTTCTCAGTGCCTTCACGTGGAGGCAACTTCTTAAATTTCAGAACCATTTGCCACCTCCACCTCTAGAAGATGCCGAAAGAGAAATCATAAACATCGCAACCAAAAGATCCTGTATTAAACACCGGGTGGGAACGTCACTGCTCTCTGACTGATGAATGTGTTGTCTTTTTTGTGGCCCATTCATTTTTTTCTTGTATGACATAGTATGTTATTAAGGATTTTTAAGATTGGCTACAGGTTTTCACTCACTCACTGATTTTCTCTATTAGAAGACATTATTTTATTATTTATGTGGCTATAAAATTACTCCTAGAGATTATTCTTTCACCATCTAGTTGGTACATTGTATTTCGTTTGTCGATTATGTCATGGTTTAGAACTTAGACATCAGTCCTTCCTAGCTTTACTACCTAAACAATGGGCTTTCATGGGCTCCTCCTCTAGCAGGACTATAAGAAATCATGCCATCCTCTGAAGTTATTTTATTTCTCTTTTGACTTAGATAAGAATCTAAGGCTGAATCTTTTTAATAGCTATGAAAAAATCATAGAACTCCATTTTTTATTACTGCAATTTATAGGTTTCTGTGACTCATTCAGTTTAGAAAAAGAAAGCTGGATCATTTGAGAAAATGTTCAAAATCACGATAAGATAGATCTAGGTGACTGCCTTCCTAAAATATTGAAATAACAGGCACACTTACTTAGTGATTAAAATAAAACATGAGAACAAGGAGCAGGAACTTGGAAACAGATTTCTCTTAACATACTGGAATTACCCCGAGGGCAAGTATCCTGAAGCTGATGGTCTCACCCCATCCTCTCTTGTTCCTTCTGCAGGCTCTATAGAGATTAACTTCCTATGCTTCTGAAAGGTCTGATCTTAACAGTTTCTCTACCTCCCCACTTTTGGCTTCCTTTACTTTTGCCTTCTTATTCATTGGTTTGTTGCTGTTTTTACAATGGTTCAGAAGCTGCTGAGCACCTCTTTATTGAAGTATACCTTGTTGTATTGTATGTTTGGGGTTGGTTCTTAGAGCCATGGGCTGGATAATCTTTCTGATACTATGGCTCTGAAGTTATTATTTCCAGTAAAGTAAGAGATTTTCAGCTCCAGCATCTAACATCTGTTATTTGCTCTTAGCCTCTACCATGTGGTAGAAGGGGAGGGAACTCAATACTGCTTTCTTCATACATACTAGATTTTAAATCCTCTGGAGGGCAAAGATGCTTTCATTTGCTTTTCCTCTTACTTATCCCTTCCTTGTGAAGTTTGGTTTTGCATATAGTAGGTGCTAAGAACCCTGTTGAAGGACTTGTCTGCCATTAATACTTTCTCTGAAGTGAAACTTGTATGGTCTATGAGAAAATCAATAAATAAAAGGTATCAAATGGATACAAGAAAGTTGCTTGCAGAGTCAGCTTGGTGAAAATCTTTTCTTTTTCACCCTTAGGGTGCTTCTGAGCACATTTCTCAGATTTCCAGACTCTTTCCGGAGATAGAGTCATTTGATTATACCTGTAATTTTCTGGTTTAGATGAGTCCAGCGTAGACTAGGAGGCAGAAAAAGGAATGGATTGAAGAAGCTTCAGCTTGCTCCCTCGGCAAGTTCTACTTGCCGTATCAAGCTCTGACCTTCAACCTCAGTTTGGTGAAGTGGTTTCTGCCTTATTTCTTTTGTCTGGGCAACTATCTTTGTCATTGCCCATAGCACTCTTTTTTTTCTAGAGACAGACTTTTCCTTATTCTTATTAATGCCCCTTGAGGCTAGAGTCAGTTGTCAGAATTTACCTCATGCAAATGGACTGTATACCCTTCCCGGACAAATGCCAAGATACAGAATTCCCTGGTAGACTTATCCTGCTTGCTTTTTAAAACCATGCTCATCTTTTGCTGTATTCCCTGTGCAGAGCTCCTGTCATTAATAGAGGTCCATTGCCACTTCACAGCAGATCCCCTGGTCTGTGCCATATCCCAGAGGAGAAAGAAGCTTCCAGGTATGTTGCGTCATTGCCCACCCATGACTACGCTGGGCCAGGTAAAGATCTAGTGTGAAGCCCTAGCCCTGCAAGTCTGCCCTTTTCCACCATGGCTATTGCTAGCCTGGCCCTGGATGCCTGTATCTACAGAGAAGTTGGGCCATTAGCTCCTCATGCTTCTATTAGAACCGTGATCAAGAGGGTAGTGAACAGAGTGTAAAAGAGTAGGAAATTCTAATTGAACTTGCAGCCCAATGGAGTAATAGGCAGAGGGATAGCAAGAACCTAAATGAATAAAAGCCAACTGGCTTCCTTAAAATAATGTTCCCAGTATCATAATTGCACAGGTAGATTTGAAACTATTCCATATCTTGATGTTACATCTAAGCATATTGAAGCAGTACAGAGCAACACAAATATTGGCTTTTTGTGTCTTTATGCCTCCACGCCTTAATGTATAAAATCACCATTTCAAAAAAGTATTTTTTTAAACAAATGAGACACAAAACACATCTTTATACGCCACTCATTGATTATGTTACCAATAATAACTTTAAACACCTGGACATTTGAGAGCAATTTACATCAAACTAGTGCTTTTCTGGAGAAACATTTACCATCTGCATAATGTAGGACGGTATTTCCAGTTAATACCTAGTTCATATCTGGGGTATATACCAGGAATGAAAAAAGATGCTGCTTATGAAAGGCTTGCTTCTTGACAGTGCATGAATAGTATAACTATTAGTTTGTGTCCTATTGAAATGATCGATAGAGAGCGAACTTTTTTCTCCTTATAATTGCCAATGACAGAAATGATGAACATTATTGTATCTGTCTGAAAATAAAACCTATTTCTGCAGTTCTGTGACACTGGTTTCTTCATGCTATGTAGTAAATGCTTCCAATTAGAACACATAAAAAGGACCATTTTATATCTTATGTTTTCCCAAATAAAGTTTGCATTTAAGCCAACCTGGACCTTATCAAGAAAATACAGATGTCAGGGTTTTTTCCAATGGGACAATATTTGATCACAAGCTTCAAAGCAATTTTATACGATATAGGAAATTATTATACAAAATGGCAAGAGACTGAGGTATTAATGGCTCAAACATTAATTTTTGTTGGCTAAATACTAGTCACACCTGATTCTCTATACCCATGACTGCCACGTGAACCTAAGTTTTCATCTGTAACTCTTTATCCTTGACAAATTTGGAGCATATTATGTAAGTCAGTCCCACATTAGCTTAGTGAGTATTTTCCAAGATGGTAAACTAACAATAGTGTTTGTTTTGTGACCAGGAGAGTCATGCTCACTCACTTCATCATTACATTTCTCCAGATGGTTTGAAACAGAAATCCTCCAGTGAAGAAAGAGGCAAGCTACCAACATCCATGTGCTTTGGTTCCCAACTCATTTCTTTGTATTGATTTTACATTTTGGCCAATTAATGTGTTTGGTTTATAATGTTCTTTTTTATTCAGGAGGATGTCTCTACCCATTGTAGCTTCTCTGGCACACACACACTCCTATGACAGCAGCTGGCGGGAGGTCACCACAGCAACTTGCTAATTCCAATTATCATGATGCAACCGTTGAGTTCATCTTAGAGTTTCAAGCCAATTCACCCTTTCTTCTGGAGTAGAAAGAAAGGCAGGACTGACTTACCCACATAAAAGGAAAATAAAAGAGAAGAGGAGAGAAGAAGAGAGGAGAGGAGAGGAGAAGGGAGGAGAGGAGAGAAGAGAAGAGAAGAGCAGAGAAGAGAAGAGAAAGGAAAAGAAAAGAAAAGAAAAGAAAGGAAAAGAAAGGAAAAGGAGGGAAGGAGAGAGGGAAGGAGGGAGCAGAAGGGAAGAGAGAGAGAAAGAAAGAAAAAAGAAAGACCCACAGAATTCCTTTTCCTTGAACTGCTGATATGCCGAAATAGGAAGTGAAGAACAAGAGAGGCTTCTGGGTTCAAGCTGTGATTTAAGAAAGGAAATAGTTCCCACAGGAAAATCACATACTATTGTGTTTTGGCATTGCATGTTAGGAAACAAAGAGGCTAGATTTTTTTTCCTTTTCAAAGAGGCAAATGGGACAGTAAAGTGATACAGCTATAGTTTCTATTCCCTAGTCTCTTCACAGAGAAAAGGACTGTGTGTGGTTTTGTGAACAATCACATATATTTATATCTTATTCTCAGTGGTACTGACAAGCATACTTCTAGTTTTTGGATATAATTTCTGTATTTGCGTCCAAAAATCTTTTTTGAAGGCCGGTTAGTTGCTAAATAAACCTTAGAATAATTTACTAGTTTGTTGTGAAGGCTGTGTAGTATAATTTTCAAGTTTGGGCATTTGACCTGGTTTTAGAAAAATTGTAGAAAATAGAGTTACCAAGTGTAGTTATTTGATCTAGTTGTTTTAAAGGGTTAACTTGTACCAAAAAAATTCTTTTGCTTTATTTTTTTATCAGTCATTAACATAGCTGCCATGCTGTGATTTTTCTCCTTTATGACTTTCTTTAAATAGACGTACCAAAAGAAATGTTATGTGAGTCAGTCTAAAGCTTTCTTGCTTTTTCCATAATTAAATAATGCCATTCTTAAAGAGAGAAAGATATCTATTTTAGGCATTTGCTCTTAAGAAAAAAAAAAAAAAAACCTTTTATTTGAACAAAATGCAATCAATGCAAAAATGGCAGTTCAAGGTTGTATTATTTAGATGATTGTCTCAATTCTTTTTTAATTTTTGTAGTGTAAAAGTGGCTTTTTTATTGATTTGCTTCAAAATTCTGAATAAAACGTAAACTGTTTTATTTTTCTAATCTCTAAATAAAGATAATACTTAGCATATGGATTATTTTGAGGAACCAAATGTTAATGATATTAAATTATTTTAATTAAAATAAAGCAGCTCTCTGAAATAAGGATATTCAAATATCAAGTGTTCTGTACTCCAAATCATCTTCTGTCTTGCTTTTCAATTATTTAGTCTGTTTTTGATAAAAATTAAGAGTTCATGGTGACTTACTGGGTGTAAAGAGCAAATTATTATTCAGGTATTTAATGTAAGAGAAATGCCTGATAATATTGAACTTTTAGGTAAGTGACTTGACATTTTTTTTCATTCTATTTAGATTTTAAAAGTTTAAAAATAAATATTTACAGCTGTTTCTAAGCCAGAGAAAAACACAAGAAAAAAAAAAAAGAAAAACAGAGGGTAATACTTCAATAGGAAAAGCTGGGCAAGCCTTGTTCATGTGGCAGTAACAGATTTGTCCTGATCTTTTCTGTTCTTTATTCAAGCCTGTCTTTTCAAACTCACCCTCACCTAACCTGACCTGCCTGTCTTAGATCACACACAAGAACAATTATTCAGCAGTGGTTCTGTGTTGATACCTTCACCATTTAGTGAAGGATTAAGGTGGGATAGAAAAAGAGCTGTAATAATCCCCATAATTAAAAAATCAGACTCCATCTCCTTCTAACCACCCCTGACTGTGTCATCTAAATAACACGAGCACCTCCCCACTCCCACTCCCCCATCTAGGCTCCCTTTCTTGACTCTTCTGGAAAGTTATAAGAAAAGAATTACAAAGGAGGGTATTGAAAAGAAAAAAAATGAGAAAATGAAGTGGAGCAGAGAATTAAGGCAAAAGATGGGAGGATGTCTCTTGAGTAGTTCTTACCCACTTGAAGTGTGGGCAGCGGAATTAGGACACCCAAAAGAATTCAAAGATGGCTTTTTCACTGGAACTACAGAGATCATCAGGGCTTGGTGTCAGACCGCCTGGTTTCTAATCCTGGATTTACCACTCTAGCTCTCTGCAGCCTCCAGCAAATTATCTAACCTCATCTGTAAAATAGGGACAATGAGTCCTACCTCAGAGAGCTATGAGGATGAAATGATATACAAAGCACCTACCAGAGCACAATCAGTAAATGCTACTACTCTTACCCTATCTTTGGTCAACAAACATTGCACTAGTCACAAAATTATGAATCTGAAATTATTGATGATTTCCCTCAAAAACCTAAGCTACCAAAGGAGAGCATGACTCCAAAAGTAAAAGCCTGTCATTGCATGTTTCCATGTGACTCCATCTCAAAAGGCCACAATAAACCAACCCAGACGTATTGCTAGGGACAAGGTAACCTAAGGTTAACAGTGGTAGTCATCTAGAGGCAAGGATTCTTATTCTGAGAATCAGGGACATTCCAACACTCAGGCCTTCAGAAACTTTATGATTTTCTTGGAGAGAAGAGCTTTAGCGTTTAACCAATTTCCAATGATATTGAGAATGTTAATAAATTGGCTTGTCATCTTTACTTCAAATTCATTTAAGAAGGAAATTATCTATGTTACCATATCCTATAGGCAGGCATGGATACCAGTTGGTACAAGTCACAGGGCTTCTCTGGCCATAGGCCAGGTTCCCAAATTGACTCTGAAGACCCTAGGCTTCAGCTAAGGAGGGAAGAACGGGTGATCTGCTCTGGTTTGAGTAAGTTTGATGGGTAATATTCATTTTTCCCTCAAATAACCTTTTTCATCTAAAGGATTTATATGGTTCTCTCTGGCACTAGATGTTCAAATCTACCCTTGAGTTTCCACTGATAGGACAGCATCTCCAGGATTAATAGGGCTTTTTATAGGTTCCTTTAGTAAAGGATTTTTGGCCTCTGCATTATGGGTATTCACATAATGTAGGTCTATGGGCCTCAGGCAAAGTCCAGATGCTCCAACCATGAGATGTGCCGTGAGACTTATCCATTCCACCACAAGTACAAAAAAGTATAAGGCCAGCTACCCAAATGGCTGATTTGACCATTTCAAGAAATGGCTAGTATAACTGAATCCGTAATTATCACCTAGGATTCAGAGAAAGGTTTCTCCATTTGCCACCCACTTTTTGGTCCTGAAACAAATTGTCATATAGTTTTCCAAGCAGTTCATCCTGAAGTAAATGCCAGTCATGTCTAAATTTAAATATTTTGGACTACTTGCAAATAGCACCTCAAAAAATCCTATTTTATATGCTATTTGATATATAAGAATCCCTAGAATCTTTGGTATAATCTCTTCAATGTCAATTTTCCCCTCTTAAAATAAGGATGTTTTCTTTTTCTTTTATTTTCTTTAAAAAAAAATACCTGAATAGAAATTAAACTCACTCATACTGAATCGAGTACTATAATCCACGAGACTTAAATTCTAAATTTGACAAAATTCATTTTTATTATTATTAGTGATCATCATGTAAAATGTAACAGTGAGCATAGTGCTTAGACCAATTAAAACATCTTCTTAAATAAGTTTTTGTGATAATTTGCACATTTTTTCTGGTAGCAAACAATAAAGTTTTTGATTAAAAAGTATTTCCATTCTTTAATATCACATGTACGTTATTAGTATTACATATTTGTGGATATTTCCCATAATTAACATATATGGACATAAGAGCATTATATTGAATATGTGTATTTTTAAAATACAAGATAATTCCATTAAAAGGTGAGAGAAATATGTAATATCTGAGACACAACAACACATGTGACATGTGCAAACTATTTCTGGAGCTCCCGTTTATATATTAGAAATATAAAGTGAGATCTAGAGTTGGGATACATCAATCTCAGTTTCATTAACTACCTCCAGAATCACAACCTCATCACTATTTTTCAATTTGGCTTCACCAACCTGAGCTCAGATATACTGTCTGAAACTTGGGCGTTTTTATACTGAGGGAGTTGTTTGTGGGGTGTATTACAACCATGTGAATTAGGAAATTTGGATTCTTTAAAAAAAAATGAAACAGTTCGGGGGCGCCTGGGTGGCTCAGTGGGTTAAAGCCTCTGCCTTCGGCTCAGGTCATGATCCCAGTGTTCTGGGATCGAGCCCCACATAGAGCCCCACACTGGGCTCTCTGCTCAGCAGCGAGCCTGCTTCCTCCTCTCTCTGCCTGCCTCTCTGCCTACTTGTGATCTCTGTCTGTCAAATAAATAATAAATAAAATCTTTTTAAAAAAATGAAACAGTTCAATTATTTCTCGTTCTGCTTTTTGGTTATTTTACTTTTTGTTAATAGCGGCTGGCACAATAAGATCTACACGGCACTTTCACATTATTTTCTCTTGCAAGTCTTCAGCCCCTACCATCTCTTCTGTTCTGTCAGCTAATTAAACACGTAAACCTGCGAGGAAGCGACTATTAAGTCTACCCTGCTTACAGAGATGATTTCTCAATAGGCTGATGTCGAATGTGTTTGCGGTGCACAGCATAACATCCTCAGGAAGACAAATACATCTCCTCGCAAGCTGCCAACTGATATTCATGATTGCTTCAAACTGGACACCGGTATGAATCACTTATCGCAAACATTTGTGGGGAAAAACGCTTGGACTTCCCAGAATAGGGGAGATAATCCACTAAAATAATCTACCTCTGAAAGATGTGTGCATAAGTTTTTCAAAGTGGGCATAGAATTATTAAAAAGAATGGAAAAAGTTATTATGTAAAACTGAAACAAAATATATATTCAAATCATTTCTTTAACATAAAAATACTTGTTTTTCATGTCTTTCCAAAAAGCAGATGTGGTTACTTCCATGTCCTAACTTTATTAAAAATGTCCTTTGTGGCTATGCCATTTAAATTAATTTATCTGTTTTCATGTGTAATAGTTAAGTACAATTAATACATATATAAATATTTACTATCTGCTACAAATATAATTAATTAGATCTAGTACCCAGAAATTTTTTTTGCACACTATAAATCACATTTGATTTCAACAAACGGTACTACACAAACCTTGGTAAACTAAATACTATTTGACTTATCATTGCTAAATAATTGAATAAAGAGAAGAGCTAGGTAAATGGTGTGGAAAAAATATCTAACATCACTCTTATCAAAATGAAAGTTGCTTTGAAAATGAAACACAATTTCAGCTTTTGTAGCTAGTGCAATCATTTTCTTACCTTTATTTCAGTAAAACACTTTTTCCCTACAATTTACACATATACACAATCTGCAGTGCAACTGTCCTTGTGCTGCTTCAATTTCAACAAATGATATTTTTCTTCTAATTCTCTAGCTTTATTTTTGGACATAGAACAATTGATTCTACATGTCATTAACCAAGCTCAACACACATTTGCTTGTATTATTATTACATAATATGAATTTGGAAGGTGACTGGGGAGTTAATTACTAGTAGGTAAAACTACTCTTGTTGATATTAATCACAAATCTATCACTGAAAATTATAAGTATATAGTATTGTGTTTTGGATCTTGGGGCATCAGACCTATGGGTTTTTTAATAATAACTTATTTTACTAAACAATATATCCTGAATGTGCTTAAATATAGATCAAAAAGCTTTCAGATCTGGGGCACAGAGTGAATCTTTCATTTGTTTGTATTGGATACAGTTAAAGATACTATTAAGGGATTACAAGTTTTAAGTTTTCTTTTTCAGTGTCTTGGACATTTGGGAGGTGTATTATCCTCTTTCTGCTGGAATTCCCATCATGTCTCATGCAGAGTGGTGAACTACACCCTGTAAGATCTCACTCAATACATTCTAGAGGAGTGGTTATTAATGAAAGCAATCACTCCCCAAAAATACATATTATAAGACAAACATAGAGAAATAAGGGGACTTTCCTTGTTTGTAATGCATTTCACAGTGAATACTTCCACTGTTAAACACTCTTACCTTCTGACTTGATTGATTTTTAGGTGATCATGGGATTTTCCCACTTCTATTACTGACCTATATTACCTGCTACATTACGAAAATAAAGTGTGACTTGACTAGAGTCTGTTAATAGAAGCCTAATATCCCAGATGAGCTTTTAGAGACTTATACCTTAAGTTCACCTGAGGCATTTTTGCAGAATTATAACTTAATACAGCTAGCAAAGACCTGGATTCCTAGGTAAATAGAGGAAAACTAGCTCTTTCCTAATGTTAATGTTTCCACATCTATCTGCTATTATGCAAGTCTTGGCTCCATCCAAGGAAATGAAAGGAAGTAAGACGAGTTAAGCACACCTAGGTGCCTAGAGAAAAGATTCACTTGAGTTCTCACAATATTATGAAGAAATCTTCTAAACTGAACACCCCCAGTGACTCACTTTCTTAAAGAAAATACTTTGTATGACTCCTGTAGTTAAACTCAGCCCACTTTCTAGTTATTCTCACTTGCCTATTTTCTATTGTGGTTCTAACACCCAATTACTTACATTTACATCTGTTAACAGAAAACTTCTAATTTCCTAAATTCTCAGTAATTTAACAGTCATTAGAGACTACTCTGGGTTAAGGTAACAGGAAATTCCGAAGATTAGGTATAAATTATCACTGTCTAAAGGCAAGTAAAAAATTATCTATTGTGTATATATATCTATCTTTCTTCCAGAAAATATATTTTACATAACATTTATAATATTTAAGCATTCTCTATATGCAACCACTGAATTACATGCTTAGAATGCATTATTTCATTGAGTCTCATAACAACCCAGTGAGTTAAGAATAACCATTTTTCCCATTTTGCAGAAGAGGAAACTGATACCCTAAATTTACGTATGGATTAATCCCAGTAGAATCATCTGGAGAGCTTTGATGAAATTGGAATCTCTTAGGTATAAGCTAGTTCCCCAGATGATTTTGATACATACTGGGTTAAGAATCACCCATTTAATGGATTTTAAATTTAATTGCTTATTATATATCTATAAATATCTTCATACTAATTTAAATATGTCTTTATAGGGACCTGCATTAATACCACTGAAAGCTGAGTAAATAGCGCTCATCTGGTGATCTTTTAAACACAATGCATCATTGCAGATTATCTGAATTTCTCTTTGAGAAAAGCAATGATACAAAGGCCAATATTTGGTTTATAAGGCACTCTATGAAGCTAGGGAGGGCACAGATATTCCATGAATAAGTCACTCAAGTGAAAAGCCTCTAATCTATGGCAAGGGCAGAAATTTTTTAACTAAAAAAAATAATAAAAAATAAAAAAAAATTTGTTTGATCTAATTTCCATGAAACCTCTTATACTTCAGGCACTATACTGACCTCAGGAATAAATGTTGATAAGAACAATTCCTAGGAGAAGCAGGTTGAGTTCAGTGGCTTCCTTGAGTTGAGGATGACAGTATGGAAAACCAAAGAGGCTAAATTATGAAGGGCAGAATACCAGAGAGGAAGAGTTTCACATAGAAATTACTCAAAAGATCTACAGAGAGTCCCCCCTTGAGTATTAAGGAAAGTACTAATCCCCACTTGCAGGTAAAGAAACTGCCCAAGGTTAAGGGAAGAGCTACCTGACAGGATTAGAGGAAGTAATATTCAGCCCTCACATGGGGCCAAAAATAGTGCCTGTTCCTACCAGTCACACTGGAAAGCTTCATAACTCATGAAGCATTGAGTGGAGGTCCTATCTCAGTAGTACAGAATAAAGAGCACTAAGTTTTCTTTAATTATAATATTTTTTCTCTTTTCTTTCTTTCTTTTTTTTTAGAGAGAGAGAGGGAGTGAGCATGAGCAGGGGGAGAGGGGGAGGGGCCAGGGGAGAGGGAGAGAGAGAATCATAAGCAAGCTCCATGTTCAGTTCAGAACCCAACTCAGGTCTCAATCTCATGACCCTGAGATCATGACCTGAGCCAAAATCAGGAATCCACACTCAACCGAGCTACCCAGGTGCCCCTTTAATTATAAGTCTTAAGCAAGACCATGAAGGACCAAACTGGTCCCAAGTAACAAAAGTGCATGCAATAACAAATCTCAATAAAATTTATAGGAATATGAAAACATTCAGCATTCAGCAAGGTCAAATACACAATGTCTAGATCTGATTAAAAATTTCTAGGTATGAAAAGATACAAAAATACAGATTTGATGGGGTACATGCACCCCAATGCTTATAGCAGCATTATCAACAATAGCCAAACTATGGAGAAAGCCCAAATGTCCATCAACGAATGAAGGATAAGGAAGATGAGGTATATACCCACAACAGAATATTACTCAGCCATCAAAAAGAATGAAATCTCACCATTTGCAATGACATGGTTGGAGCCAGAGTGTATTATGCTAAGCGATAAGTTAGTCAGAGAAAGATGAATACCATATGATCTCACTCATATATGGAATTTAAGAAGGAAAAGAGATGAACATTTGGGAAGGTGGGATAAAAGGAGAGAGAGAAATAAACCATAAGAGACTCATAACGATAGGGAACAAACCAAGGGTTGATAGAGGTGGGGGGTGGGAGATGGGCTAGATGGGTGATGGGTGCTGAAGAGGACACTTGATATGATGAGCACTGGGTGTTGTATGTAAGTGATGAATCACTAAACTCTACTCCTGAAACCAATATTGCACTCTATGTTAACTAAGTGAAATTTAATAAAAATTTTAAATAAAAAAAAAATTTAATCAAAAATCTTGCAAGTATACAAAGAAGTAGGCAAATATCCAAAATAAGCAGAAAAATGAATCAACCCAAACTGAAAAAGAATTGACACAGATGTTAGAATTACCAGACAAAGACATTGAACATTTACCATAACTATATTCCATGCATTCAAAAGCTAGAGGAAAATTAAACAAGTCAGTACAGACATGGAAGATAGAAAAGAAGACCCAAATTGAGCTATAGAGATGAAAGCTGCAATGTGTACAGTGAAAAACACACTGAATAGAGTAACAACAGATTATATACCATGGAAGGAAAAACTATTATGCTTAAAGACACAGGAATAGAAACTGTTCACACTGAAAAAGAGAGAGAGGAAAAAAAGACTAAGAAAATTTAACAGATCATGGGTAGCCTGAGGAAAAAAAATAGAGCACCCTAATAAACATCCAACTGGAGTTCTCAAAGGAGGAGAGGGAAAAGGTAAATAATATTAAAAGAAATCATAGCTGAAAATGTTCTGAATTTTCTGAATGAAATTTTCTGAAATTTCTGAATGAAAATTATAAGTTAGCAGATTTAAGAAGCTCAATGAACTCCAAGCACAAGAAACATGAAGACAATGACATAAAGACACAAACAGCTCAAGATCAGTGATAAAGAACTAGAGAGAGGAACAAACATAAAGATGACAGATTTCTTGTCAGAAACAATGCAAGCAAGAAGAGAATGAAGCTATATCTTTAAAGCACTGAGAAAAATACTTTTCATGTCAATCTAGAATTCTACATCCAATGAAACTATTCTTTCAAAAAAGAAGGAGAATAAAGATTGTTTCCAGACACACAAAAGCTGAAAAAGTCCGTCAGTAGCAGATATGTACTATAAGAAATGTTAAAGGAAGTCTTTCAAACAGAAGGAAGAGTTTTGAGATACAGGAAGTAGAGAACTAATAGAACTACAAGCAATAGACTCACCCATAGTGATAGTCAGAAATTTAAACATCCCTCTGTGAAATCCCTCAGGAAATCAATAAAGATTTAGAAGACTTGAAAAATACTCTCATTGAACTTAACCTAATGGATATTGATAAAACACTCCACTCAACAACAGCAGAATACATCTTATTTTCAAATGAACACAAAACATTTACTAAGATAGATCATTTTATAGACCATGAAACAAGTCTCAATACATTTTAAAGAATTCAAATCAAAGTATATCCCTGACCCCAATGGAACTGATTTAGATAACAACAGCTAAAAGATATCTTTAAAATCTCCAAACATTTGAAAACTAAATAACACACTTAACAAAACTATGGATGGGCCAGAGAAAACATCAAAAGTAAAATTAGCATTTCTAACTACAAATAGAAACACACCATATCAAAATTTGTGGGATGCAGCTAAAGTAGTTCATAAATTATGGTCCTTGGGCCAAATCCTGCCCAACAGCTATTTTTGTGAATAAAGTTATATTGGAACATAGCTACTATAACTTTTTACATACTGTCTATAGCCACTTAAGCTAATAGAGGTGAATAATTGAGGTTGAGACCTAGGGCATGCAATGGCTAAAATATTTATTATCTGGCTTTTGTATCAAAAAAAAGTCACTGAATCCTGACTTAGAGGAATTTATAGCATTAAATGTATATATTAGGATAGTCTTGTTGTAGTCCAGAAGTGACCTTTGTCAACATTTTCATCTATGCTCTATTGGCCATTGGTCATTTTGTTATAAATATTAAGTTATTTTTACAAAATTAGAAATACACAATATATGCATATGTATATACACATATATTTTTGAAATATACATCTTTGAGAGCTATAGAGAACTCCATTATATAGATGTATCAAATTTTATTTTTTATTTTCATATTCTTAATTATAGCCTCCATTGAGGACAACAGTGGACCTCTGATGATAGAATTGTGATAAAACTTAATGTCGTTTAGAGTCAAAACTGGCCACGTAGAATAAAAGAAAAAATCTAAGTAAGCCACTGGGACAAAAATGTATGATTTTTTTTCACACAATTTATAAACTGACTTTGAAGAGAATTCTATTTTAGATTGTAATGGATTCGAACCGACATTGCCACAGGTTGCCTAGAACTAAGAAATATATCATGAATTCTTTTGTATGTGCAACAGTGTGGTGTATCTGAAAGAGCCTAGACTAAGAAAAGGTAAATCCAGATTTTATTTCTAATTCTGACAGCATCTACCTGCATGAACCTGCAGAGAGTCATTTTCCCTAACTGAAAATAGTTCAACTCACCACTTCCCAGGATGTCTGCTCATCAGAATTCCTTTTGTCAGAGATACCTGGACCACACCTTACAGATTCTGATTCAATCACTCCAAGGCAGGGGAGTCTCAGGAGTTTCCGTTTTGTTTTTTTTTTTTTGTTTTGTTTTGTTTTTTTAAGATTTTATTTATTTACTTGACAGACAGAGATTACAAGTAGGCAGAGAGGCAGGCAGAGAGAGAGAGGGAAGCAGGCCCCCGCTGAGCAGAGAGCCCGATGAGGGACTCGATCCCAGGACCTGAGATCATGACCCGAGCCGAAGGCAGCGCCACCCAGGCACCCCCAGGAGTTTCCGTTTTGAATGTATTTTCGTGTTTTTGATGTTTTGCGGCAATAAGTCTGTGAGGCAGGCACTGGGGACAACTGGAATAAATAAGCTTTAGAATTCTTTCTAATTCTAAAGTCCTAGGATTCTGTAAAGGTAACGAAGAAAAATGAAGATTCCACATCACTTCTAATCAGTTTCTAATGATTACAGTTGCAGCTGATTAGACTAAAAGGATTCATTTCAATTTAAGAAATAATTGAAATAATGAAAATAAGAGTCCTTAATATCAAGTAGTTCGCAAACGCAGCAATAAATAAAAGAGCATTCCATTGTCCCCTGCTCTCAAATTCTTTAGAATATTAACGATGTTCTATTCCTTCCTTCAGGAAAGAAGAAAAAGAAAAAGATGAACTTATTCGGAATTCTGTGTACTCTGCCCTTTAGAACTAGAAGGTGTTACTGAAAGTAATAGGGATCCCAGCACATTACAATATATAAATATCAGAACCTGAATATAAATGTGCAGTGTATCCTTGGCCTTTGGGATATTAAAATGCTTGATGAGCCATGGACACACATTAATTTTTTTAAAAAGGTGGCCTCTCTAAGTTATGTTATGAAACCACCAAGAAGGAACAATGTCTTATTTGATGTTCTCTATAGCACTTAGTGTGTGCTGAAGTTCAATAACCACCCAATAATAAAAAATGTTCATTTATGATGATGAATTAAATTATGCTGAAAGCTAGCACTTCAGTGATAGGTAATAATCGGGAAATAGACATAACTTTGATACCACACAATATTCCATAGAGAAACATTCATAAGTCTTTCTGTATCTCTTTTTTATTTATTGTTTATGTTATATAATAAACTCATTTAATCTGTAAAGTGATTTTTTATCTATATTTTTAACTTGTTGAAGTGATATATTCAGTTCACGCATAAGCTCATTTGTTCATACATTTGACATTCATTTAGTACTCACTGTGTGCAAAGCACTTCCTGACACACTAAGAACAAACAAACAAAAACAACAACAACAAACAAGCCTACCCTTTTCTTACAGATTGCCCTTATTTCCTTTTTCTCTTTTCCTCAGTCATTCCAAATGTTTTTACCAAGAATGCGTCCCACTCCTTGTCCCACTGGTCATTCTTTTACATACGCTAAGAAACCTCTATGTCCCCAGCTCACACTGCATCCTGTTCAATATCTTGACAGTGACTATCACACTTCCATCTCCTTCCCCAAAATAGTTTTATTATCTCCTGCTGCAGACCTGTCTGTTTTGATCTCCAAGCTAGTCCCCATGGACCTTTACCCTTTCCCTGGTGATGGACTTCTCATGAACTAACATTCTATCATGGGCAGCCTTATTTTCCAAGCATCTTTATTCCTTGTATTCAAGACTCACCTCCCTCAAGGAAACGTCCCCAAATTGGAGATACAAATGCAGTCACACCCATTCTGGGTCTTTCTCCACTCTCACAGTCTGGTGTGTCATATAGCCCTCAGTTAGCGCAATAATGACATGATAGAACCAGACTTAATATTATATTGAGAGACTATTTTTTATAGGACATTGTCAGAATCTGAGGATATCAAGAGGTAAAACACAGTCATTGGCAAAAAAGTTTAAAATCTGTCTGGGGGGTAAGGATAGATAACGATACTATAGAGTTTGAGCTAAGTCCAAAGAAGCAGAAGAGAAGGAAATGAAGAGCAGAGTCAAAATGGACTCGGATATACTGCCCTGCACGTCCATGTGCATACACACCTGCACACACCTGCATTAGCTGACTGCATCATGTTCTCGTACCTCTGTTTTCACTCAGTACCAAAAATATTTTTTTTTAATTAACTTGCCAGGGGTGCCTGGGTGGCTCGGTGGGTTAAGCCTCTGCCTTCGGCTCAGGTCATGAACTCAGGGTCCTGGGATCGAGTCCCGCATTGGGCTCTCTACTCAGCAGGGATCCTGCTTCCTCCTCTCTCTCTGCCTGCCTCTCTCCTACTTGTGATCTCTGTCTGTCAAATAAATAAACAAAATCCTTAAAAAAAAAAAAAAACAACTAACTTGTCAGTTTAGTATAACTCTGTCTTTTCTGACTGCACACTAGCTAAATGCTGTTTGGGGAGAATTACTACTCAGATGCATCTGTATTCTCTTCTTTTCATGACTTCCCCAGTGATCATAGAAGGTGGTCATAGAAGAAGGTTTTGCACTTTCACAGCAGCAGGAGAGGGGCTCGTGTTTTCCACATCAATGTGTTAATATCACCACTGGCTCAGCTTCCGGTTTAGAGGACTTGGCCTCTGTCCTGCTGCAGTCACCAAGAGCAACACGGCCCTGGAGTGGGCAATGCTAACCACTAGTTCTGCAGGGCTGAACCATCTCCCTCACTGGCTGGACTCCCACCCTGACTCGTGATGACACACTGCTGACACACACACTCATCAAAGGCTTCCTTCTGCCCCCCCACTTTTATGCAGTTCCCTTAAGATGTCTTGAGGTCCTTTCACCCAAGGGACACTGATTCAGTATTAGATTCCTTTTGCTCATCCTATAGTGTCACAAATGAACTCCTGGGAAGCAAGTCCATCTCGTATGGGTCATGGACAGCCAAGAGAGGGATAAAGTGGGGAAGGGAGGGGAAGAAAAGAGCAGGGGGCTCACTGGGAAGAACTTCAAGGAGTTAAGTTTGATTATTGTGGGCTTGGAAGAAGGAAACTACAAGATTTAAGTTGGGACCACAGCGTCAGTAGCCCTGCATTCTTTGCTAAGGAATTTAAAATGTATCCTAAATACCATGATTTCCCACAAGAGAGTATACTGGCCCACGAGTGAAAGGGGAAATTGAAGCTCTGGGTGAAAATTACAGATTGTTAGTGGTGAGATCAGAGATCAGAGGCTGAAATGACCGAGACAGGGAGATCCCTCACTCTGGGATAGGACTAAGGCTGCTTTGCTCAGCACTGCATCATCACTACTTGAAACGCATAGATTTTTTTTTTTTTTAGATTTTCTTGGATTAGTGGAATAAATGATGGAAGTCACAAAACTCTATCAAAAGTCCTAAAGAGATTGCTCTTTCAGGCTTTCCCTGGGAAGTTGGGCTCTAGGTCAGTGAAACAGTGAACTTTCTGGATTTAGGAACAACTCCAGATTCATGTTAAAGAATTACATCATTTCTAGTGTAAAAAAAGTCACATCCTGTAATACTTCAAGTTCTTTGATTAAGAAACTGAGTGGTTGCAGCACTCAGGACAGAAGGCTTTATTCTGCTGGTAGTTTTATTTGGGAGACCCTTTGAATTGTTAGCACATGTAACCCACTAAAGTCACTTCAGAACACAGCTGTTTTGCTCAAGGATGGCAGCAACACTCTCTCCTCCTAAAGTGTGACTTTAATTGTGCAGTGGGGCTTTCCAAAATGAGGGCGCAGACAAGTCCCTCTACTGCCCATTAAGTCATGATATTCTTAGTATCATCAGTTTGCATGCTGAGGGATTACAGGTCGAAACAACCTTATGAAACACTTTGGTTATTTCAGTAACAATACACGGGGCCATCTAATTTCACTTAAATCTCTTTTGGGGTTTAATCATTAAATTTTAAATATAAAAAACATCTAGGGAAAGATGTATGCTGAATCTCAATGTCATCATTTAATCACTGAGGTATCTCAGTCATGGTAGTGAAGCTTATGTCATAAATCCTCCCCAAAATATGCAGAACTCCCTTTCCTTCAGCAACCTAGTGCCTGGTATTTGATATATGTCATTTTGTTTCATTGTTGCAACAGGCTACATAGTAGCTATTGTTAATTCCATTTTACCAGCAAGGAAGAGAGGAACCAGCCTCATAAAGCTTCCATAATCTATTCAAAGTCATTGTTTTAAAAAGCTGGGAAGGCTGACCTCACTCGGGTCTTCAGTCCACCTGTAGCAGCCTCTAAGAAAACCCCCTGGGTCACTGTTTTGGCAGTTCCATTATCTCGTAGACATCTTTAATTGTCACTTTATCCCTTACTTATTGTTATGAGTACTGCTGTTTTTCTGCTCTGAGCATCTACGCCCACTGTTCTATTCTGTTTCGCAGATGTAAATATGAAAACGCTTCAAGAAAAATAGGAGATGTGCAGAGGAACAGAATTGGAATGTGCCTTCTTTGTCTTGGGCAGGAGACTGAGAATTGTGGGGTGAAATATTGCTTTGGAGTATTTTTCCCTCAGCAGACCTCTGGTGTTTCCCTCAGACATGAAAGTCTTGGTCCAAGTGTAAAGTGTTGAGATTTTAGTTGTCTCTGTCTTACTGGATCAAAGCGATTCACAAATACAGGACAATCTTTTCTAAGCCCTTTCAAGTTGTTGCTTTGTGAAAAAAAAAATCCAGTAATTTGCAGAGGGTAGAAATAAATAAGCAAAATAGGATTGAAGAAAGGGAATCAGGCTAATAAAGCACACACAAAAAAATCACTTTTTTCAGAGCTGCCTTACAAACTTCACTGAATGTTCTCTGTTGGGCTGAACTCCCTACAAAAGCCATTAGATGTATGGAGGCCTATGGCCCTCCAAATAAAATACACTGAGGGTCCTCTACTCTTACAAAGTCTTCTAAGTACAATTATTTTGGGACATTATCTTTGTTAGAGACCATATGTTTGTCCAGGAAGAAACAGGGGAAAAAACCATACACACACTTAAGCTGGATGGATAATTTATTGGAGAGAACTGGAATAGACCATAAAGCCTGCTATGGCTCTGACTGCGACAGAAACAGATCATCCATCCAGAACCAGTGTTCTCTCTCCCTTTTTTTTTTGTTGCTTTCTCACATGGGTCTAATAGTCATCACAGGCCCGGCTTTCAGTCACTTTAGAGTTCAGGAATCCATCAGGCTCACCAGAGTCCCCCCCAAATCTTTTCCAAATGTCACAGAGAAGGAATCTGATTGGTCTAGTCCTGGTCCAATCAGCTGCGGGACGCTGGGCAGGGCCAGAACCAGCCACTCTGAGGAGGATAACTCTCCCATTCCACTGGGATGTCAGAGCCCTTGCCCTGAACCTGACAGGCCCTTCCTCCTCCCAGCAGTCCGAGTACATCAAGCACTTTTCCTTAGTTAGTGCATTCCGATTACAATATCCTATAATTAATTTCCAATTTACCATGCTGTTTATCCAAATCCCTCACAACCACTGCACAGCAAAGGACTGATTTTGTCTTAGTTCTTCAAAAGCTGCACAGAACTCTTGAATCCACTCCTAGCACCACCACTCATACACCATCTCTCCATCCTCCCTTCCCATCTGTCACCTCCCCTGCAGCACACATCAGAGGTAACTGTAAACACGAAGAACATATTACTGGCCTGAGAGAAAGAGGATAGTAACCTCCCCCTAGCTTTCTTCAAAAGGATGTTGTTGACAGTGAATATACTATTCTTTGTTGAGTACTTTGAGCTTCTCAGAAGACAGTCATTGTATAAACACAAGGTATTATTACTATTATTACCACGTTTAACATTTGGTGAGTAGTAAGAAAGTTCTTTTCCAGTCCTAGTTGTAAACTATGGCTATAAATTCTTTCCTTCTGGTTTAAAACTCTTCCAGACGCTCTGAACAATGATACTAAAGTAACAATTCAAGTACATCACTGTGCCTAATGAATAAAAGCCCTCTTGATTAACAGCACTTGTTCAACATCACACTGACAGAAGTATGAAGTGTTAAAAAAATGGAGTTTCTGCCTACTGTGATTTTTTTTGCTATTAAAAAAAAAAACAGGCATCATCAGAGCTGCTTTTTTCTTTTTTTAGAGCTCTTTTTTTTTCTATTACCTTTTCATCTATTCAACTGCTGTTGTATTTTTCATTCGACAAGTACTGTGCTTTGTCTCATGCTGGTGCTTGCTATCAGAGTGTTATCACTCAAGAGCCTTGCTGCGGGATCTCCTGAGCAACTCTGCAATCAGCAAACCTACTGCTTCCCTAGCACCAGACCTCTGCCCAGGGCGGGCAAGGAGGGAGGAGGAGAGGAGGAGGGCGGGCAATGCTGAAAGGCACACACTGGTCACAGCTGACAAGGAACAGCCAGGTGCTGGGAATATCTATCATGAAGTCGTTGGTGAATTGCAGGTGACTAGAGGCATACGTCACGGTGCTGTATCAGAGTTTATGTATTTTACTAACCTTATTTCATAGGGTTGAAGCTATACAGTTTTATGAGCCCCCCAACCCTCTACTAGTTGGAAATAAATTCCTCCTCAGTTATATATCAGAGGATGACATTGGCTGTTGGCCCATCCCTCTGGGCAAATGCTCTGCCTGTATTTCTTCCTTTTCTTTCAGCCTGGGGATACAGTGCAGGGGTGCGGAGGTGGGAGTGTGTCTGCATGATGTGCCAGGAAGGAAAAAGCTTGCAGCTCAAGGTGAGGGAGGTGGTACAACCTGAATGCCAGCTTTAGCCTCTTGTTACATCCCTCGTGTTACATCCTGGTCCTGCAAATTGTTCAGTCCGCTGGCGATTTGAATGGTTAGCACGATTGTCAGCTATCTCTGCACTCCAGCTTTTCTCTCTCCTGGCAGGAACATCTGGGACACAGACTTTACAAACAGTAATAATAACCCTACTTTAGCTTTCACATTTTTGCAGTTGTTATTATGTCATCAGTAAATGACCATAATTGACCCCACAATGAAATGTTGCCAACATTCATATGAATAGCAACTGCAATCGCACAGGCTAGCAGGCATGTGCTTTGCAAATAAAAATTTTGCTGAATAGCCCAAATCTCAGGTTCATTTAGGGACCTGGGTATTTCTAGATTATAACAGAAAACTATTTGTTTCTGAAACACAAGGGTGCTACATACAGTAACCTAAATAGGAGGTCAGGGGTAAGTATTAAAGAAAGATTTCCCAGATTTGCAGGAACCCTCCTGACTTTGGGGCTGATGTGGATAGAGAGTGATGAGTCACGAGACTCCACCTGAGCACAGAGATCGTGTAATTCTATTTTTCATCTACAGGGCACACGCATGTGCACACGTGCTCATGCAAAATTCCATCATCTCTAGCACTGCAAGGTTAACACTGACCTTTCCTGACTTTCTCCAGAACTGGAATGCAATAGGATATAATAAAATAGTGAAGAAAGAAACGACAGTGCAAAACACATCAGTTCCCTGACTATAATTGTGTGTGTTTGTGTTTAAAGATTTTATTTATTTATTTGTCAGAGACAGAGAGAGTTAGAGATTACAAGCAGGGGGAGTGGTAGGCAGAGGGAGAAGCAGGCTCCTCACTGAGCAAGGAACCTGATGCGGGACTCGATCCCAGGAATCTGGGTTCATGTCCTGAGCAGAAGGCAGACGCTTAATCACCTGAGTCACCCAGGCATCTCTGTGTGTTTTACTATTGTGCTCAAAAGGTAATTTTAGCCAAATTAGTCTTGACAATTTTCAGCTGATTTGGCTTAGAAATTAAGATCATTTCAAAGTGATTGTTTCAATAATGAGTAAAATCTATATGCTCCTATTTCCTAAGGAAACTTTTTTTTCCCTCAGACTGTCTTTCTGAATTTTTTCTCAAATTGGGCATGCTGCCCTTAAAATGAAATACAACCCAACACAAGAAGCAAGGACCTTGAAATTTAACTGAGTCCAGTTAAAGTGACTCACAGGATTTTGAAACCTGATGCATAGTCTTCTCTTAATTCTTACTCATGTCCAGAAACAAGTCTCTCTTCAGTTCTGCTCCTCTGCTTAATAAGAACGCCTCTGGGAAGAATAACCAGCACTCTCACATCAATGTCAGATGGAAATTAAGGAGATCATGAACTTCACCTTATTAACAGAATATAATGGAAATTATTCAACTATTCCTATGATTTCCATATTATAGGAAAATTGAGAAAGAACTTTGCCTGGGCAATTTCTAGCATTTTAGATAAACTAGTTACAAGAGCATGTTTCCTGTGGCTTCCTGTGACATGAAGAGATATCCTCCTGAGGATGGCCTAGGACAACCCCAGAATATAACACAGTTGCCTTTGGACCATTTCAATCTAAAAAAATTCTCTAATTTTTTTTTTAATTTAAAATTTCAAATCTCTAGATTTAGAGATTTAAAAATTTTAAAATCTTTAGAGATTTTTTTAAAATCTCTGAAAATTCTCCTGTCTCCTAGTTCCCCCATTGACCAATGGCTCCATGTAGTCAGTGAACCCTCAGAGAAGGACAAAGAGCCCCATATTATTCACCACTCCTCCCTACTCCCGACCACAACAGATATGCTCCTTTAATCCCATCTTTTACCATAGTCAAAATTCCCCCATTATAACTAGTGTGGCAATGCTAAATATTACCAGAAAATGTGTTAGTCTCATGCTCATTTTTCACTGGGCAGTGAAAATATGTAATTCTCCTAATAAATATTGTCTATTTTTAAAAGAAGCTTAGTGACACAAATGAATCTCTTATTTGTTAAATGGACAGATGTTAAATGGACAGATTTTGTTCAGGGAGAATTTTTCTACAGTACTCCCCTGATTTCTGCTTTAGCGTGCTGAAAGTCAGCAACTTGATACCCTATTTCTGAAAACTTTCCTGATTTAGATTTGAATTTCAAAGCCTGGGTTAAAGTATCTTAACTTTCTCAGTTTTACTCTAAGGGAAATTAAAAATGAACAGAACATAGGCGGAGGCACATAAATTTTTCTAAATTGTGTTCCTTATTTCTTTCTTTCGCTTCTTACTTTTACCAGAAGGTGAAAAGTATAAGACATTAAGACATAATGCTGCAATATGAACGAAACTGAAGAAGATGCAAATAACTGAAAAGATATGCCAATGCTCATGGGTGGGGAGAATTAATATTGTTAAGTACCCCAAGTGATCTATAAATTCAATACAATCCCTATCAAAATACCAATAGCATTTTTCACAAAACTAGAATAAATAATCCTAAAATTTGTATTGAATCACAAAAGACTTAAATTGTCAAAGCAATCTTGACAAAGGACAAAGCTGAAGGTATCACAGTCCCAGATTTCAAGATATACTCTAAAGCTATACTAATCAAAACACGACAACAGTGGCACAAAAATAGACACAAAGATCAATAGAACAGGATAAAGAGCCCAGAAATAAACCCATGCTTATATGGTGAATTAATTACAACAAAGGAGGCAAGAATATACAACGGGGAAAAGACAGTCTCTTCAATCAATAGCTAGGAAAACTGTACAGCTACCTGCAAAAGAAAGACACTGGACCATTTTCTTACACCACACAGAAAAATAACCTCAAAATAGATTAAAGACCTAAATGCGATACCTGAAACTATAAAGCTGCTAAAGGAAAACATAGACAGTAACCTTTGGACACTGGCCTCAGCAACATACTTATGGATGTGTTACTCAGGCAAGAGAAATAAAGCAAAAATAAACCGTTGGCACTACACCAAAATAAAAAGCTTCTGCAAGGCCAAGGAAACCATCAACAAAATTAAAAGGCAACATAGTGAATGGGAGAAGATATTGCAAATAATATATCTGATAAGGAGTTACTATCCGAAATACATAAGGAACTAACAACTCAACATCAAAACAAAGCAATCTGATTTTTAAAAATGGACCCAGGACCTGAATAGACATGTTCCCAAAGGAGACCTACAGATGACCAATAGTCACATGAAAAGATGCTCGTCATCCCTAATCATCAAAGAAATGCAAATTAAAACCACAATGAGATATCACCTCATACCAGCTGGAATTGCTAGTATTAAAACAACCAGAAATAATGGGTGTTGGCAAGTATGTGGAGCAAAATCAACCCTCGTGCACTGTTGGGAGGAATGTAAGTTAGTACAACCATTGTGGAAAACAGCATGGAGTTCTCAAAAATTTAAAAATACAAATGCCGTAAGATCCAGTAATTCCACTACTGGGTATTTACCCAAAGAATACAAAAACATTAATTAAAACTGATATATGCACTTTTGTGTTTATTGCAACATTGTGTATGATAGCCAAGATATAGAAGCAACCTAAGTGTCCACTGATGGATGATGAATGGATAAAGAAGTTGTGGATTTTTATATATAAAATTTATATATAATTTATTTATACATAAAAAATATATTTATTATATTATTTATATATTTTATTTTCTTTATATAAATTTTATATATAAATAAACATCTAATAAATATAAATACTATGTATTATATATCATGTATACAGGTATATATAATAAATATAACTTATTTATAAATTTTAATTTTTATATAAATATATAATATTTATATGATATATATATAAATATTTTTATAGTCATTGTATATATAACATTATTCAGCCATAAAAAAAAAATGAAATCTTGGCACTTGTGACAACATAGATGGACCTGGAGGGCAAAATGCTAAGCAAAGTCAGTCAGGCAGAAAAAGGCAAATACCATATGATTTCATTTACATGTGGAATCTAAAAAAATAAAACAAGTGAAGACACAAAAAAAACCAAGCAAGCTGAATCAAAAATACAAACAAACTGGTGGCTGCCAGAAGGGAGGTAGGTTGGGGGATGGACAAAATAGGTGAAGGAGATGAAGAGGTGAAACTTCCAGTTATACAGTAAATACATCAAAGAGATGAAAAGTACAACACGTGGAATATAGCCAGTAATATTGTAATATTGTATGGTGATGTACTTACCATGGTAAGCAGTGGGTAATATAGAGAGTTGTCAAATCAATGTATATGAATATAGCATTGTATGTCAATTATATTTCAATAATAAATAAAAAAATAAAAATTTAAGAAAATAGATAAGAAGGGAGCTAGGAAGAGAAGCAGAAGGGCAGACAACCACTTGCTGGTTTGGGGTTGACTTACTGTTGACCATGCACAGCCTGAATCATCTCCAACTGGATTGGTTGGCCTCTGTGAGCAACAGAGTTTGCTCCTCATGCATGGAATCTGCAAGTGGAAAGAAGCGTGTGACACTATTGTTTATACTGAAATTTTGAAGTTTGCAGATTCCATTATTAACTCAGTTGGGTGTGGGTTTTTTTTTAAAAAGCATATTACGTATCTATGTATGTGGTTTCAACACTTCCTTTCACATAAATGAAGTCACACCACATATGTTGTTTTGTAGCTTGCTTTTTCTGCTTAATATACTGCACATATTTTTACATACCAATATATACAATTGGGTGTAGTTTTGACCCAGAACATATTAGTCACAAGCATGGACCATCAGTCTCTGTGGTCAGTGCTCATTCCAAGTGGGAAGGAAGTTTCCCTCTCTTCCTCTTGGTCATGGGCTACCCTGTCTTCCTTTTCTGTGTTCTGTCTCCTTCCTTGACTAGTGGTTCTTACTTAATAGATAGGTCACTACATTATTCAAATGTGTAAGGAAAATTAAGCTTTTTCATTTTATACGTTTAAAAGATGCTCATTAACCCAAATGACTAATGTATTTTTTGAAATGTGTAGTCATTTCCCATAATTGAGTTGATCTTACTTTTGAACACCCACCCTGTAAGTTATGTATGTGAGAAATAGTATCTCTTACTATCTTCCAGTTTAACATCATCTTTCATTTCAAAATGGTCTATCTGGGGAAACATGCTCAGTCTTCCAGAGGTCTTCTTTTAGGCCTGAATTATCCCAGGGTATAGAAGGTAAATTATGTTCCTTTGTGGGGATTGGGGAAGAGGGGAAAAGTAACAGATCTATAGTTATGGTCCCTTGTGCTGTACCCTGGATCTTGAAAGGACTCAGTTAAGGAGAGGCTTATCTAAGATAATCTGGTTGAGTCTATAAAGCCCTTTGCCATATCTCCTGAGGCACATGAAACATGTTCCCATGGATGATATTCATGGTCCTATCCACTTGCTTCGGGTCTCCAATACTCTATACTTTGTTGCCTCTTCTTTCAAGCCCAACACTCTCCTTAGGAAGGCCAATGGATACTTCCGAATGATCTGCATGCTATGTGCAACTATGAGAAACCTGGAGTGTGTCTAATGTTTATTTAAATAAACCTGCCTTCTATAAGACCTGTGGTTGAAAATGGTTCTGAAAAAATGTCTGGCTTCTCCTAAAACTTTGTCCCCCCCACCCCCGCCAGTTCTAAGAAAATCTCCACTAGCACAGATCTATTAAGATTTCTTCATTTCTCTCTGGGGGTCTCCCCCTCCCCATCTTCACTCACTACTACCCGCCCCCCACCCCCCCGGTTTGGCCTGCAGTGGAAAGCCTGGATGCATGTGTCCCACTGCAGCTTTAATTTCTCTCTCTTGTAGTCTCTCCAATTCCGAGTTGCATTTTCACTAAGTAGCAGTATCTTCCCTTACCTCATATTCATGGCACATAGTAAAGCTGAGAGTTCAACAAACTGGAAAATCCCCACCTCCATTCCCACCCTGCCAGTGCCCACCAAGGCTCTTCTGGCCTTTAAGATTGTTTTGTAAGTAGGTGCTCAAAAGTTCTACTCTGGTAGAGAAAGAGCTGAAAGTTGGCTATTTCTCTTCACATTCTGCCTATTTCATGCCTAATATTTCCAAATAAAAATCAATGTTTCTGGATGAATGGAAGAAAAGTTTTGTATATGAAAATGCAAAAGAAAAAAAGTGCAGTGATATTTTAAAACAAAACTATCCCTGTTATATATGCTTAACATTTCTAGCTAATGTGTTTTCTGCCATAATTTACCTTGCTTTTAGTGGTGATATCCTTACAAAATATGATAAATGAGAATTTCCCCCCAAACCTCTCTCAGCCATAGTTCCTGACCTAAGTTTTAGAATACAGTTAATGAATTAGAAAAAAACATAATACCTTTGTCTTGTCATTAGACTGAAAGTTCCCAAAATACTGGGACATATCTTGACCATATTGAATCCTCAGGGTCAAGCATAAACATTAGTCATGTGTTGAAATTAGTCCAAATTTTATTTAGTACTTCTGAAAATTGAAGTGAGTATTCTCTCTAGCCTGATAGTGTTAGATAACTACGATTTCTATAGTATTTTTAAAAATGCATTTTTTATTTCTCTATGTGTACTGGACCATCTTATTTAGACTCACGATTTAATACATTTGATACACCAATGATGCATAAATTATATCTGCAGCTCAAATATCTTCCTTGAACTTAGATTATATATCCAATTGGTTACCTCACCTCCCCACTTGCTTGTCTAAGATTGGACAACTGAACCTCCCTTTCACTTCTGCTCCTCCCGCAGTCTGTCCTCCTCTCTTTCCAGCTTAGAAACCATGTAGTCGGGGCACCTGGGTGGCTCAGTAGGTTAAAGCCTCTGCCTTCGGTTCAGGTCATGATCCCAGGGTTCTGGGTTCAAGCCCCGCATTGGGCTCTCCGCTCAGCAGGGAGCCTGCTTTCCTTCCTCTCTCTGCCTGCCTCTCTGTCTACTTGTAATCTGTCTGTTAAATAAATAAATAAAATCTTTAAAAAAAAAAAAGAAGAAGAAACCATGTAGTCATCCTCGATTCCTCTTTGTTATACCCCAAATCCAATCCATCAGAAAATTCTGTCTCTTTATCTTCAAATGACATTCAAAACACACTCATCAGAATCTAATTACATCTCCACCACTGTCATCTTGGTCCAAGGCACCATCATCTCTGAGGCAGATGACTGCCATTGCCTCCTAACCAGTCTTCCTGTTCTCAGACATGTAGTCTATTCTTAACAGAGCAATTCGAGCACGTCCCTCACTCAGAGAAAAGCCTCTATCAAGGTGCGTCTAAGATTCTCAGTGAGCATCTTGTTACTTCTCTGACTTCACCTCCTATTGTTCTGCCCCTGCTTATTGTCTTCCAGTCACATTGGCCCCTTGATACATAACCAGAAAGCATGGTGCCACCTCAGGAACTTTGTACTGACTGTTCTCTTTGCCTGGGATGGCCTTCCTCCAGATATCTGAATGGCAACTCCTTTTCCTCCCTCAGATCTCTGCTTAAATACCTATCAGTGAGGTCTTGCCTGACCACTCTAAAAATTACACACTGTCCCTGGCATTCCCCATTTCCCCCTCCTGCTTTTTTTCCCATAGCACTTACAATCATCAAAATATTTTACTTATTCATAATTACTTATTAGGTGTTTCTCCTCCCTAGAAAAGAATATATGCTAGGGCAAAAATATTTTCATCTTTTTATTCATAGTTATTTCTCTAACACCTAGAACAGTACTTGGCACATAGTCAGTGCTCAATGAGGATTTGTTGGGTCAATGGGAGTGTGGAAGAATGGATGGAGAGAGAGAGAGAGATCCAAATCTAAATTGCCTCTGACTTGAAGACAAGCTGCTTCTCCTGGACTTTGGTTCTTATTTCCACAGACAGGACTGTTTATGAGCCAGCAACTCAAACTTCAAGTTTGTAAATGATGGTGGAGACCAAGATAAAAGGAATCTGAGTCCCTAGTAGTTTGTGGAGCACAGCTACCCCATTGTTCTAAACTGGTCTTTTACATTAGAGATGAATAAACTTCTATTTATTTAAGATTGTTGGATAGGAATATAACATTTACTCTAATTAATATGTGTAGTTTTCTGAGGTAAAATGATAGTAGCATTAACCAGGCACATGTAGAATTTTTGGACTGTTTCTTACAATTACAAAAGAGCAAATTCTCTAATTGCATGTGGACAGCTCTTTGCCAATCAGACCCTTGTTCTAACCTCCTTCCTCAACTTCCAACCACGCTAGAAGAAAAGGGACAGTCAAGGTGATATGATCCATTGTAGGTACAGCAGACGACATATGACACATTTAGTACATTCCAATAATTACCACTCTCACTGTTTCACCACTCACTTCCTAGAGCAAAGCTGCATATTCCAATGTTCCCATTAGTTTTCATTGTAACTACAAAAAGTGGACTATAGTTTGCCACTCAGCTCTTACAGCACTCACTAATAAAGGATATTTTTGCTTCATTAGCTTTCTCTCTTTGTTCCTCTTGTGCTATGTTGCAAAGAACAACCTGTAATAAGTTGCTCCCACTTCGCTACCAAAAATAAAATTGTCTTTTAAAATTAAATACTTTCATTTCAACTCTGATAATGCCAAGTTTGGCACAAAACTATGATAATTTAACAATTTCAACCTCAAAGTCCCCCCAAAACATTGGATTCCAAAGAATGTTTAAAATTCAGGCAACATTTTCCTTACAAAGCCCCAGTCTTTAAACAAATAAGGAAAACGTTCTAGTAATTTTGAAAAATACATGTGTAAAATCAGCAGTTAACATGTTAAAGTATTCTATGATGCCTAAGCACCTCAGTATATTACCACCTTTTTCTTCCCCATAATAAAATGCTGAGGCGGTGATGGCAACTTCCTTCGTCCCAGTCTGGTGAAAGAATCTGATGTAGCTCGAGCTTCTAGTACTTGCCACTGCTTGAACAAACTGCCCTCAGTAAATATAGGCTGGTAATGAGGCCATGAATACTGGTCTCCTCCTGGAGACTAACCAGTGTTTTTCCAGGAGGCAGGGGTGGGAAGGGAAACTTGAAAGAAAAGGGGAAACCTTTTTCCATTAAACATACATACACGAACTACACACACACACATAAATACATTATTTAGTGATTAATAAAGTTAAGAAGGCCCACAATAGTTTGTTTTTTTCTGATGAACCAGTGGTTAAATTGATGCTTCTCCCCTTGAGATATCTCTTGAATTGTTGTTCTCAATTTAACAAGCAATACTTGGATAAAATGATCTCAAGAGGATCAATATCCAATGTCTAACAAGGTACAAGGAATATTTTATGAGTATTAGTATAATGAAAGTTCTCATACCTACCTATGCTCAGGCAGGAAATATTTTAATATTTTCCCATGTACTCTGCTAGTAATTAATTGTCAGGTTTACTACTGTTCATTAATTTTATTTTTTGGTTTACTTTGCCAAAATCTATTTTATGGTATTCATCTCTGTGAAAAATATGGCAAAGGATAATATCACAACATATCTCAAATAATTTGGAAAGGGCATCCATCAGCATGACATTCTTAACATATGTCAATTTTAGGTAAATATCGTTTTAGAGGCAGAAGCCCAGATCATTCAAAAAAACAAACAAAAAAGAAGTCTGCAATTAAAAACTCAGCTGAGGGGCATTTGTCCATTTTAGTGCAGTGGTTTAGGCAATCACTTTAAAGTTCTCAGAAAGGCAACATGGCAAATGGGTTAAAGAAATAAATTAGGGGACCAGACTGCCTGGGTTTGAATCCCAGGTCTGCCACTTCTTAGGTGTTAAAACTAGAGCCTATCATTTCTCTGTGTTTCTATTCTTCCAACTGGGAAAAAGTAGAGGAGAATAGCATCTATCTCACTGGGAAGTTCTGAGGATTGAATAAATGAACACATATAAAACAGGAAGCACATGGCCTGATGCATGTTAAGTATTCAAAGGATATTAGCTCTTATTTGGGCATAGCAAGTATTCTAAATACAAGTGCTGAAAATCTTCATTTGACTTTTCATTTTCTCTCTTTTTTTTCAAGATTTTTAAAATTGATTCTTTAGACAGAGAGAGAGTGTGTGTGCATGCAAGAGTACAAGCAGTGGGAAGTGGCAGGCAAAGGGAGAGGGAGAAGCAGACTTCCCGCTGAGCAGGGAGCCCAACGTGGGGCTCGATCCCAGGACCCTGGGATCATGACCTGAGCCGAAGGCATATGCTTAACCAAATGAGCCACCCAGCCACCCCTTGACTTTTCATTTTCTGATGAGAGGATGTAAACCAACATTTTGCTCATATTTAATTTCTCTTGTCATCTCCAAGTAAGAGGAAAATAACCTCAATAAATAAAAATGCACTGAAAGAAAAAACTTCAGTAATTCTTCGTCTTTTTTTTTAAAGATTTTATTTATTTGACAGACAGAGATCACAGGTAGGCAGAGAGGCAGGCAGAGAGAGAGGAGGAAGCAGGCTCCCCACCGAGCAGAGAGCTCGATGTGAGACTTGATCCCAGAACCCTGGGATCATGACCTGAGCCGAAGGCAGAGGCTTTATCCCACTGAGCCACCCAGGCACCCCAGTAATTCTTCTTTTTATAAAAGTATTAACTCATGGTTTAAAAAATATATATCTATACCTAATATTGCATTGGATTGCCTATACCTTCATAGTCTTTAAGTAGACTAAATCCAGGAATAATCCTAGGGTTAACTGTAAAACAGGAAAAACAGTCCTATCTCCTATTGTGACATCATCTCCCCCTTTCTAGGTGTCTATCCTGGGTCCCATTTCCATTGTCTCAGAGTGAAAGATGTGCACTAAAGCTTGAAGAATATGCACTAAAATGTTAATTCAGTATTACCCCTTTAAGTATGGTCTTAAAGTACCCCTTTAAGTATGGGTTTAATAGAAAACCCATAAAAGGAAAAATGCTGCATTGATTTACTGGGAGCGTACTGCTTCATCCACCTATCACAGACCACCTCTCTTTCTTGTGGCAAGTGCCTTCCCTGCCCCACCACCCACATTTCCCATGTCCCCTATGATCCTGCCTTCTAATCCAGGAATTGGCATTTATCCTTGGTTAGGCCAATGTCCCATCCTTGAGATGTATAAACTTGGGACAGAGAGACACAGAATATTTTCTCCTGGATTAAAGAAGTGAGATATTAAACTTAGGAAGTGTTGGTGGTTGCACTGACATTACAGGGAGAAAGCAAGCCTACCAGGAGGAGGAAGACACTGATGCACAGAGACTAGAGACATCAAGAGTTTGGGAAACATTAGAGATGCCGATTCTACAAGACTTATTGGAAGGGCCGGTGAAGAAGGGTGGCCAAACCAAAGTTTTCCTGCCCTTCCCACAGCTATTTTTAGTTAGTCTTGAGAATTCAGAAGACACGTCTTATGCTGCCCTTCAGAACTCTCCTGACCTAAGCTCTGTGGCCATTTTGTGGTCACTGGTTTGATGCAGACTTCCATCCCATCTCTGACGGAACACTGAGACAGCATCTCACAGAAGGCCTAAACTCTGTCCTTATCGCTCCTACCTAGGAGCTTCTGGGATGCCACAGTGTGGGAAGCGGTTGCATACTTCTGTATGCACAGTAGAGATCTCCAAGAGACTTCATGCTCATGGAACCACTATTGACCAGTAGAAGCCAACGGATAAAGGCTTTCTTCTTTTGTCCCTGTGTGTATTTCATAAGGGTTTCAGGGAGGTTGAGCAACAGGCACCTGAGCCCCTGGTGCAAGTTAGGGTGGTCAAGTTCTTCCTCGAACTGGGTTTTCCTCTTTCTTTGTTCCACTCCCTCTACCCCATACCCCAGTTCCCTGGCATCATATTCCCAGATAAACGTCAGGAATCCTTTGTTCAGGTTCTGCTTTTGGCGGAACCCAGGCTAAGATACTCAGGATTTTCTGCGCCAATTTCCTTTGGGTTAGATTTCAATTGTAACTAATTGTAATGTCTTAAAAAAGAATTCATTTCTAGTCCCAGATAATAACACACTAATTGTAACTTTGAACAAATTGGTTATTCTATACTTCAGTTTATTCAGCTATAAGACAGTGGAATTGGTCTTATTTCTAAGATTCCTTTCATCTCTAATGTTTCAGGATTGGAAGAAAAGGTCTCATGTCTCAGAGAAATAAATCTCTAGTGATGGCTGTACAGACAGTGGGATAGTCATTTGCTCCTGTATTTCTGGTCCCTCAGTGCTCATGTCCCTGGCAACACCATGGAAGAATTAGCCATTGATTCTCATTAGGGAAAACCAGAGAGGAATTGGTGATACTGACTATATGTGGGAATGGAGGTTATAAATTATTTCTCAAGCATATCTGAATCTCTCAAGCTGCTCCAAAAGAATCTTTGGATTACTCTTGGTCTAAAATTAATTGTATCTTCATGAATAAAAGGTCAATTCATGAAAAAGAAATTCTCTGAGAAGTTCTTGGAAATCTTTTTATCTGCGAAAATTTTGAGTTTCATAGGATTCTGGAAGGTTCCTGCAACTTCTCTTGTTCCAAGATTATCAAACTTGGGCTTCTCACTTCAGGCATTTCCCTGTCTTCCTTTTATATCACACATCAGATTCTTTCCTCAGGACCTTCAGTTGTTAAAGTGCGCACAGTTGTTAAAGTGACTACTACCTAAGTACTCAAGGCACTTCTGTCATCTTTAAACCTCTGTACCATGAATTAATATCTGACTTCTCATCTTTGGTGAGGACTGATTGCTCCTCCAATTCTTCTTTCCACTTTGATCTCTCTCCAGAGATATGACCAGGGAAAGTAGAGAACGCAGAAAATTAGACAGTTAAAACAAAAACAGGACTATCCTTAAAATTTTTACATATTTGGTATTGAAGAAAAAATACGGATTAATGGTCTTTAAAAAAATCAAAATCACTAGAAATGTCACTAAGTGCAAATTCCTAATATCCCAAGACATTTTGAAGAGTGAAAGTATTTGGCACGCAGTAAGAACTGACATGGCAAAATCATACCAAAGAACTAAGGTCAAGCAGTAAAGAATATATTTCGCTTCCCCTAGTGCATCTGGGCAAAGGAAAGGGGAGAGAGTGGAATATTTAATAGTAGGGCAGAGAAAAATGACTTTAGACTAGAGGATATAGATGATCAAGGTTTTTGGACAACAATAAATCCCAAATTTTTTGTTTGATTCACGTAAAACCAGAGAGGCTTACAAAATTCTTTCCACTTAGTGGCATTGAGAAGGCAGTGATTTACGGCAAACATTGCTGTGGAACCCATTTTATTAAAGGAATATTGCATTGCCAAGTTTTGTATGAATTTGTACAATAGAAAATAAAAGCAGAAATGACCAGAAAAATTAAAATGCAGGTCACAAATGCGTTTGCTTTAGAAACCAAATGGATAACCACAAAGAGAGACAAAGAAATTTTTGCAAAGCATACGTCAGCTCTGACTTTTTTAAATGGCTTTGGAATCTAGAAGATCAAAGGAAAATGCAATAGAAGCTGCTGTGCATAAGGCCCACGTGGCTTTCCCAACGGGCACACTGGTCACAAGTCTCAACAAAGCAAGGAGGTATGCAATGAAATCAAAAGGAGGCTAGTTCCTCTTTGATGAATGCATCCAGAATTTTGCAAACTATTTTCATTTCCACGTCACTTTTAGTAGTGTCCTTCTGAAAACAAAACTTTTCTTTTGAATTACATATAAGGGTGGGGGTAGGAGCCAATCTCTTCATGAATAGCTTTTGCAAAGTCCTTCCCAGGGCCAGCGTGGACTACCAATGGACCTGGTGAAAACTCTGAACTAGAGAGAAGATGGAATCAAAATGGCTCCAACACAACACTGTACCCAGTTCTGCCAAGCTAGCATTGCCTCTAAAAATAAGTGAAGCTTCATTTTCTAGAACATTACTTTTGTTGTTGTTGCTATTGATTTCCCTCCCTCTGTCCCTGCCTTCTTTCTTTCCTTCCTTCCTTCTTTCCTTTCTCCCTCCCTCTCTGTCTCTTTCCCTTCCTTCTTCCCTCCCTCCTCTCTCCCTTCCATCCACCTTTCCTTCCTAAGTGTGGTAAGAACATGTAACATGATATCCACCCTCTAAAATTTTAAGTGTATAATATAGCATCGTTAACTATAGGTGCAATGTTGTACAGAAGATCTCTAGAACTTATTTATCTTGTATAACAAACTTTGGGCCCACTGAATAGCAACTCCCCATTACATTTTAATAGCTGATGAAAATGGAGAGGCATTTCCCATTGAAATATTTCCTGAAATTATGGGGGGGGAGGGGTGAGAATTTCTATACCTAAAAACAACTGAGGATTTAACCATTCCTTGTCCTAATATGCATAGCCATAAAAACTAGAGATTAGCCAATTATGGGGACTTGATGACTCAGTACATTTCTGTTCTTTCCATTTGCATCTCCATGTTCCCACCCAAAACTTTTTCAAATAATCTTTTCCCTTTAAGGAAACAACTGGTGGAATATATCCTGAGATATATCCTGAGGCCTTCCTATTTTCTTACAAAACACTAGACATTTCCCCTCATGAGAAAGAATGGTGGGACTGGTGCATCCAACTTAGTGTGACTAATCCTGTGTTCTTTTACTGCTGAGTTTAGTTCCCAAGAAATCCTTTTATGTGTTAGTCTGGAGAAACGGACTATCTCATTCCTCTTGGTGACTGCTCTCTCACTTCTTTGAGTTACACATCAGCTATAAATTGTCCCTCAACAGAAAGGTGATCTTTTAAAACAGGAATTTTCCTTAGAGTTACTGAAATAATTATAGGAAATGTTTAAAAGGTATTAATAACATTGCAGGGGAGTTTCCATCACGTACTCTACAAAACAAATGGTCATTCTAAGGGCCAAAATATCGAGTACTAAAATCACAATGACATTCTGGTGCTGAACTAAATCCTCTGAGAAACAAGGGAACTGGCTTAGTCTACAGCGCACAAAATTTATCACACTCCAGGGTGTAAAGCAAGGCAAAGAACTTTATTTTCTGTGTTATGTATTTCAGTAAATACGTCTATGTCCCTAAAAGGATATTACTTTTAAAGGCCCTCAAGACGCTGAGTTCCCTAAGACTTTGACATTTGGGGATGACTGCAAGGTGCCTACACAAGCAGAACAAAGCCTACATTTTCCACAGAATTTAAAATCTATTACTTCATCAGTTTCCCAAATTCACATTAACAGCTTTTGTAATGACATGAATCAAGTGAAAATATAGATGGGAAGAGAGAGGGGATTTTATAAAATAAGAAATGACATTCCTCTTGAACAAAATTTGATTAAAATGAGTTTGGGGATTCTATTTATCTTAGAGACCCCCTACCCCTGCTTTAGTGTCAATTCAGAAACCGAGCTGTGAGAAGGAGATTGTTAAATATACAAGAACCCATCCTAATTTTTCTGAAGCCCCTGCTGTCATCGTTCAGCCACTCGATTTGAATCTTGTCCGATGTGGTTCCTGAGAAGCAAGGTGAGAGCTGGTTGGGAAAAAAATGACCAAGTATTTCAGCCTTTCCCAGCTCTGCTGGGCAACATGTGACAAGAGCAGTAAGATTCCTTTCTTGCCATTCAGAATCGAGGTGGGACCACCTGGGGTTTCCAGTTTTAGAATATAACTCTTTGGGCAATTAGAAAATCTCTGAGCATCTGTCTCCCCTGGCATTTAGGTAAATTAATAATATTAAGCATTTCTAAAATAAGAAGTGGGTTATAAGATATGCCAATGTACCACGAGCATAATTTGCTCAGTTACCTTTTCCCCAAAGGAGACTTATCAAGGTACAGTCCTACAGCATTAATGCTTATGAGCTCATAGCCCTGGAATATCTATTTCCCACAGATTCAAGACAATGAAACTTCATTATCATGCCCCTTTATTTAACTCCAATGCCCAGGACAACGATTTGTTTTAATGTCCCAGTCTAAACCTCCTACAGCAATATTTTGTCAGGTAATAGCTTCCATTCATAATGCTAACAGCTCTTGAATTCTCCAGTCAATTTGGCTGTTAGGATCCTCTCTTTTCTTTGATTTCCTAAGCTTTACACCTTGTCATATTCAGTTTAGGTTAAAAAAAAAAAAAGCACAAATGTTACATATAGCATTTGGGATATTAGATAATTTCAAAATCAACAGGAGCTTTGCTCTCAAGGTACATGTATTTCTTCTGAGTTTTCCATAAACAAGAATGAAAGAACCTTTTTAAAGTTTTCAAAAACTCAGGTAAAACTCTTCTTATTTATGATTGATAAGATTTTTTGTTTCTGGGAGAGAAAGTTATTTTTCATATCTAGACTTTTAAGCTTCCCAACAGGTTCTTCTACAACCCGAAAGTTAGGGCAGACAAAACTTAAAATCCTTCCCTGGTATAGATTAGATAACCTTTATAGGTTTAATTTGTGCTACATAAGTGGGACTGTAAAATAGAATGACTTTGAGGTACAAAGTTAGAATGACCTGGATTTCATTCTCAAATCACCACTTACAAGCTGTTGTCCTTGGGAAATTTTTCTCATCTGAAAAATGGGGTAATAATATAACCTAATTCACAAGGTTGCTATGAAGATTAAAGATTTTAAACAGGCATTTTTCCACCTCTGCAGTTCATTAATCATTTCCCCCTTGCCAATGCAATGATTGCAGAACCTATATGGTTTCAGGGAAGATGACCATAGCCTCTGGAATGTGATCTAAACTAAGCAATCAATGGATGGATCTACCCCATGGCCAGAGAGAGTTTCATGGGTAGTTTGAACCAGGGTGAATCTTAGGATTTGAATCTTTCAACTTGCTTTTGCTGAATATATCAGGACCAAAACAAACAAACAAACAAAAAAAAAAAAACCAAAAAACCCCAAAAAACAAAAACAAACAAAAAAACAACAACAAACAAACAAACTTCTCTTTCCAGCTAGACAAGAAACAGAAAGTATGCAGCTTAGGGTACTTTTGGCACACATCTTAGGACCACAAAGGAAACAACAGAAGAGTAGAATGATCACGCCTTACCTGATGTCAACCCAACCTCTGGATCACATCACCCAAGTTTTGTTTAAATCTGTCTGAGGAAGGTTTTCCTTTAATTACCTTCTAAGCTATATGTTCAACACACATGGTATATGATTAAATGTGATTTTATGTTGCTTTCAATAATCCCTGGACACATTATTTAGTGGGTGGAAATGTACAATGTAAAAATTCCAGAAGCCCCAATACCTCTGCTCACACTCAGGCAACAGAAAATCCTATAGTCATTGTAAGTAGTTTTACTACAGATATGTAAAGTGTCAAAAGTTCAAAATATTAAGCAATTCTTCAATTTTTCTTCAAAGGGAAGCCTTTTCCCTCTCTTCAGCCTATAATCGGCAAGCCATCTGCCTTCTCCACTCATCTCCTCCTCACCTCATTATCTGCTCTCATTTATCTCATCAGGGTCACAGGTAATGGGAGGAGAAAGAGTAGGAAATGAATGGAATGGATCTTATTTGGCTGTTGGGTGGTAAAATAGGATTCCAGCTTCCCACTTTCTGGACCAGACATATGTTGACTCTTTCTTTTGTGGCCACAACCATGAGGTCTTCAGAAACCCCCATTGGCCCTCTCTGACTGCGACTTCCTTGACTCATGAAAGGCGCATTTTCTTTGGTCACTTTTCTCCATTCCTCATCAGCTTCTATTTCATCAATGTATACCACAGAGATTATACCACAGAGATTTCTTGGTTGGGATTCCCTTAATCTGTGGTCGGAGCTTTATTGACCCTATTTAAGAAAAAAAAAAAAACAACTTTCTAATGTTGTAAGATCATCATAGGTGTGCAAAAGTTGTAAGAATATACACTCACATATGGAAATATTCATTTGCCACTAATTCTTAATTTCTTTCAGAATTCACAAAGACAGTCAAACAGCAGAGCAAGTCTTAATGGCCTGAAAATTAACTAGGAAAAAATAACCTGAAAACCATGACTGAGAAAACAGGTAACTAAAACTAAAAACAGGCCAAACTGCTTAACCATTCATGAAACGTGGTAAATCTGCTTTCATTGTTCACCCAAACTAGCAAAGCAAAAAAACAAAGACTAATAGCTGGGAATATGCCTTTTTTCTTTTTAACTAGATTATAGTTTCAATTTGTTTTTGATGAAATCCCCTAGCACCATCCATGAACTGAAGATGGCTATGGACCTCTGGATATGCTCTTTCTGACTTCACAAAGCTCCTGTTGGACCTGAGCTTTGATTTCTTCTGTAGCTTTACCCTCTCTAGAGACAAGACTTCCTCTGAACTACTACTTGTATACGTAGTTACGGAATCCCAAGTTATTTCCCCTGAACTTAAACTGTTGTGTACTGAAAACTCAGCAAAGTACCGTTATCATTCCATCTCAAATTTCTCCAGTCCAACGGCTACAATTTCCAACTAGCAACGTCAATATTTCCTTGCTTCTACTTGGTTATCGGGTTTTCCCTAAAATGTATTTTTAGCATTGTCTTTGGGTACCATGACCCTCTTTTAGACACCAAGACTGCGGCATCCTGATTTACATCAATTTTTATCACGTCAGTTAATGAGTTTTAGCATGGCACGCAGAAGCTAAAATATTCTTAGAAGCAGGCACACATAAGGTGACAGATCCCTTGTTTTGCCAGTCCTATTGTGGTACAGAAGCAGAAGTAAGCCAAGTATGGTTGGTGTTTCTGTCATATGAATAAATAACCAATCCCAAGTGAAATATTCATTACTCTACCACTCAACTTGGCTAATTTAAAGTCAGGGTAGGGTACAAGGTGTGTATTCAGATTTTCCATGGGTGATTTCTTTCCAATCACAAATCAGTATAATGTTCCTAGGATTGGGGAGGAAAGGAAACTAACTGCTAGCTTTCCCCAGGGACTTTATATTCTTAGAAATACCTTTGCTGAAGTCTTATTATCACCTTGCACTTTGTAGACAACCTGGTACCTCTATCCCATGGCTCCCATCTGATCAGGAGAAACCTTCTCAGAGAAATACCCATAAAATGCCTGGGCCTTCTGAAGCCATCCTTCCCCTCTCCCCTACTCGCCATGCGTCAGCATCTACACTCTCGTGGCAGATTTCACAAAGGACTGCACACCAGGAGAGGGAAAGGTAATGATGTGTGTTTGTCTTACGGGTGCACTCACATTTCAAACTTGTCTACAATTCCGATAAATGAAAGGAGTTGTTAAACCATAACAAAAGTTAAATAAAAAGAAACATTAAACTGTAAAATGAATAAAAACTGTCATTAGGTGTAACCCAAACAGTCTGTGTGTGGTTTCTCAGAATGACAAGTAAACAATAAACATTAAATGTGGTCAAGTAGCTTCAACAAAAAGTGTTTCCATGCATGTGCAAATAGGGAGATGTGCTGCAGCCAGCGCCAGATCACAGAAGCTTTGTGGGCAATCACATGGGCATTGAGTAGAAAGCCCTCGACCTGCCAGATTTGCCTTTTTTCCCCCTCCTTAGGCAGGTTGACAGGAATTCTCTCTCTCTGAATATCCAGTGTCCCTTTAGTTTCTCTTTGGCTGCTTCCCTAACAGAACGCTTGAAGCAATTATTGGAAAAACTAGACCCTGTTTAGATTATTATAGTGGCAGAACTTTTTTAAAACCCAAGAACGCAGTACCAGTATTCACAGTGTGTATTCACAATAAAAATGGAACTCTCTTTCCATGCTGCAGTGATAGCACAGAAACAAATACCTGGATTATTTCTTATTTCCTCCTTTCCGTGAATCAGAAGCCCCCAAACACCAATACCCACAGGGCCAGGCGATTTACATAAACGAGTGAGGCAGCTGGGTGTAGGATGGGTGTTAAGTGTGTGGAGAGGTGGAGGCTTAATTAGGATGTGGAGAATGTACACCTATCGAAAAGGTACATCCATTCTCTAACCTATAAAATCTGTGCTTCCTAAACAAAACACATCTCCAGCTAAAATTCAGCCTACAGACTAGATGTAGCAGGACCCTTTTTTATATGGATACAGTTAAATTAAAATTAATCAGAAGAGCTTAAGAAAGCCAATATTAAACCAACCAGAGTTTCGGTTAAAAGTCCAAGTCAGGTATACCTTAAATGAGATAAAGATCTCCCTACTTTCCACTTCCCACAAAATAAAGCAAACAGTAATGGATCATAAAATGACTGAGTGTTTAAAAAATAAATACAAGATAAAAAATTAATAAAATCACTGGATGTTTTAACTGCCCAAACCATGTATTTGAATAATTATGCTCTCATCTAGTTGTGATCTTTATAGTAACTTCAATTATATATTGTTTCCATGTACTAGTCATTTTCATTAAAACAAAAAAGCAAGGGGCGCCTGGGTGGCTGAGTCACTAAGTGGCTGCCTTTGGCTCAGGTCGTGATCCCAGCGTCTTGGGATCTAGACCCGCATCAGGCTCTTTGCTTGGTGGGAAGCCTGCTTCTCCCTCTACCACCCCGCTGCTGGTGTTCCCTCTCTTACTGTGTCTCTCTTTGTCAAATAAATAAATAAAGTCTTCAAAAAAATCAAACAAAACCCACACCAGGTCTTTGCAGAGGAAAAAGAAAATATTAATAATCTACATACATGTATTTGGAACGTCTGGGTTAGTAATAAACTTCCAATTTCCTCTTCTAGTGAATGCGATACCCATTTGCTCCACAAGGAATCAAATATGAAATAACGTCTTTGTTGCAAGTTAAGCATCCTGTGCTGACTTACAGCTGTTTCCACTAATCTTAGCACCAGGTACCCGGCAAATAGAACTTCAGTGCTTCGGTCTAAGGACCTATGTTTTCCAAACGAAGTAGAGTTATAACGAGCTAGTTTCTAAAGCAGGTCAAAGGTTATTCATATCTATTATTGATTCTCATTTTAATGATTTGGTTATTATGATGATTCTCTGAAGATGGTTCTTTTTGCATTGACAAGGAGAATGAGACTCAGGGGATTCGAATAACGGGTGATAGAGAAAGCTCTAAATCTTGGTCTAGCCATTTTTATTTTCCTCAAACTATACCGATTTCTCAAGTCTGAGGGGAAAATATTGTGCTTATGACAGTTCCTCAAGGTAGGGGTTCCCATTTTCTATTAATATTATTTATAAATAAAAATTAGAGTCACTGTCACTGCAGCAAGTCTAGACTCATATAGAAACACTTGGATGTTATTTCCTCGCACTCCTTTATTAAATGTAAGTATAACACAACTAGTGAGTCAAGAGACATATTGCTTTCAGTTTCCTTATGCCCCTTTGGCAGATTTTAATCAGTGGTTGTGGAGGAGAGGGTAGTACACCGAGGAGAAAGGGAAACGGGGGCTGGTGCCCAGCTGGTGAAGTTGGCACAGAAGGATCTGTGTGGACTGACAGGGAAGAGAAGCTGCCAGGCCCCACCTCCCCAGGGGTTCAGGTGGATAGTACTAAGAGTAACTACACCAGGTTCTGGACTCTTGCTTGTAAAGTCCATGCACTTCAGCTGTCAGCCTGGAAAAAAAGGGAAAAAAAGGCAGCCATCCTCATGAGGAACCCAAATAACACCTTCCTTTAATTCAGGAGAAACTTTTGCCACTTCAGAGACAACAAAAATTAGCAACGACACCTCCTCAGTGACTTTTTACTTTTGCCTCATTTTCCTTCATATTTCTGCCTTTCCCTCCTTCTTTCAGTACTCTGCACAAATACCCTATTTGGTTTCTTTTTTCTTCCCCCCCCTTTTTTTTTGCAATGTGAATTTTAGTTTCATCTATTTCATTATGCTTAAAATTTTAATCTTGCATAGATTAAACTCTCCATTAATATCCTTAGGAGAAATTTTTTTCATAGAGTCTCTTGAATGAAAAGCACTCCAAATGTCATAAATAGATGCTATTTCTGAGTAGATAAAACACAGGTTTTGGAGCAACATCAAGTTTGATTCCTTGCCTATTTCTGACACTTCCTCTAAGTCCAAACTCTTGCCACTTAGTAGCCATGTGGCCTTAGGTACGAAAACTCCCTGGGCCGCCTCTCTAACATGGTGATAATAATAAATGGTTTTCTGAGCAACTGAAACTTAGAATATAAACCATTTAGAGCAATGCCTGCCAACACATAGTAAATTGCTATAAAACGTTCATTATTACTACTCCTAATATCTGTGTGACCTTGTGCAAGTTACTCAAACTTTCCAAGATTCTAATTTTCATCTGAATATTGGAATACAATAACTTCCGTCATAGGTGTATTGTAAATTCTAACCAATGTGGTCTATGCAAAGCAGAGTTGCCGACAAATGCGTTCATCTAGACACTGTAACCGGTTCAGTGATACACTGTCTGTGCAAACCCCAAATCTAGATCTCTTCATCTTTCAGGCCTTCACCTCCACCTCATCTCCCCAGCTTTCCTTTACACTCATGTCTGGATCTTGTCAATATTTGGAAGAGAGAGGAGTCTCCAAAGTTTCAGGTTCTAATATCCCCACTCTCTGATCATAGCTTTCTTTGCCCTGTGATTGCTCTCTTGGGTAAAACTCTAACTTCAGATCTAGTTGTTAGCCCTCCTGCCCTCATACCAAGGCAGCCATGTGCTCATGCACAGAGCCACACAATGGCAAAGACTGAAGCCACTAGAAAGTCATAATTTTCAACTAACTGGGAACTTGATAGTGGCTGGCAGTCTTTTTATTCTCCAGGTCAGTGTTCTCTCTTATGCCTTTTGGTGATTTTTCGAATCATCTCGATTTTCCTCAAACATTATTTATTGCTCTTAGATTACAACGTACTTAACCAAGACAGTACAAGTTTCCAAGCAAGAATTCTACCAGTCTGAGCTCAAGTAATTGAACAGGCACTCACAAAACTTTCTAGGGAAGGTATAGATCCAATTCCTCCTTCTATACTTGCCAATCCCTTGCCCAGAGCCTAGAGTCTGGAGTCTGGGCTCCTGATAGCTCTCAGATATGAACTCTATCCCTTCTTGAAATGAGGAGATGCTATCCCTCATCTAAGAATAAAGAAAGCTAACCTCTTCATCTGGATTCTTACCCCATTTTCCTTTTTTTTCTCTCAAGGACTTTGCTCTACTTGTCTCTTCTTACTACTGATTCTTTCTCTACAGAGTTGAAATAGGTTCAGTTTTCTTTAATATTAACAGAAAAAAAGTCCTTCTTTTGTACATTAAGGATGGCCACAAATTCTTTTCCTCTTCATTCACCAAGTCCTGCTAACTCTACATCATTAGTGTATCTTGATTTCAATCTAACCCGCCCATCTTCATTGTAACCGTATCTTATCATCATCTCTTTCTCAGTTATAGACTTGCCTCCAAACTGGTCTTCCCACTGCCAGATATGCTTCTCTCAAATACATGCTTTGCCTTCCGATGAAAATAATACTTCCAATAAAATATGGTAATATCACTCCCTGTTTTGAATCCCACTAACGATTTCCCATTGCCCAAGAACAAAGACCAAATGTCATAGCATGTCATAGTGTGTCATTTCCTTCTATGTCCTCTGCTTATTTTATTAGACCTGAAAATTGGCAGAACAAAACTATCCATAGCTAAATGTAAACAAGAGGCTGCACTCAAGAGGATAGGAAAGATGAAGATGTGGGCGGAAGCTAAATGGGCCCACAGAACTGTCCGTGGGAGTGAGGGATGTTGTGGGCATAGGAGGGGAAAGAAACAAACTCATACCAGGGAGCCTGCACAGGGAAGAGGAATTCCCATAACACGTGGCTTTGAAAACAAGAAGAGCCAAATTCCATGAGTTCGTATAATCAGCAAGGGTTAAAACATGGAATTTTAAAAATCAGTAGACTCCTGGGAGAGCTGAGAGGGCAAGAGGAAACAGAGTCCCTCCTCTAAAAAAGACAGCACAACAGAGGGGTCCAGCTTCAGTGCAGCTCTGGGGAAGTGGGTGAGAGGGAGCTAGTTTATTACTGAAAGACAGGACAGACTGTCGATGTACCAGGTGACCGTCCCTTCCCAGATAAGTGTGCCTCTTTGGTTCATAGATGGAGAATTCAGGGCTCAGAGGCATTTACCTGGATTGGGAGGAGAGAAGATGGTAATTCAAGGGAACAACTAGGTGTGGAGAAAGGCTCTTACATATCAGACTTACTCCTTACATGTTGATATCAGTAATCTGATGAAAAAAATTAATAAACTGACACTAAAATTCTTATGGAAAAACAAAGAATCCAGAATAACTGAAATAATCTAGGAAAAGGAAAACAAAGTTGGAAAATTCAAACTATCCAACTTGAAAAATTAAGCTACAGTAATCAAGACAGTGTGATACTGGTTTAAGAACAGATCAATAGGTAAATGGCATAGAACTGAGAGACCAGAAATAAACCTTCACATATACGGCCAATTTATTTTCCTGAAAAACATTGCCAAAATAATTCCATGGGGAAAGAACAGTATTTTCCGACAAATGGTGCTGGCACATGAAAGACAAGGAAGTTGGGTTCTTACATAATGCCATATTCAAAATATAATTCAAAGTAGATTAAAAGGTCTAAATATAAGTGCTAAAACAAAACTCTAAGAAGAAAACATAGGCATATCTTTATCACTTTGGATTAGACAATGGTTTTTTACTTATAATACCAAAAACACAAGCAGCAAAAGAAAAGATAAGTAAATTGGACTTCATCGAAATTAAAAACATTAGTACATCAAAGGAGACCATCAAGAAAATGAAAAGAAAACCTAGAGAATGGGAGGAATATTAACAAATCATATGCCTGATAAGGTATTTGAATACAGAATATATAAAGAACTCTTACAACTCAGCAATAAAAAAGGATAATCTAATTTAAAATGAGCAAAAGACTTAAATAGACATTTCTTCACATAAGATATATAAATAGCTAATAAGCACATGAAAAGATTTCAATATCATTAGTCATCAGAGAAATGCAAACCAAAACAACAAAGCAATACCACTTTGTACCCACTGGGATGGCTATTAAAAATATATATATACAGAAGATAAGTGTTGGTAAGGGTGTGAAGAAACTGAAACCCTCATACTCATAGGAATATGAAATGCTACAACATGGATGGACCTTGAAAATTATATGCTAAGTGAAAAAAGCCAGACACAAAAGGCCACATATTGTATAATCCCATTTATATGAAATATCCAGAACAGGCAAATCCATAGAGACAGAAAGTAGATTAGTGGTTGCCTAGGGCTGGGAGGAAGGGGGAGTGGAATACCAGGTTTCTTTTTAGGGTGATGCAAATGTTCTAAAATTAGACTGAGGTGATAGTTGCAAAACTCTGTGAATGTACTAAGAACTACTGAATTGCACATTTTAAAGGGGTGAATTTACTGTTGATTGCAACTTCATCAAATAAAGAAAGAGCAGTATAAAAGGAAAAAAAGATACAGCACAACAAATAGCCCTGAGGAAATATAGCATAGTGGCAGCAGTTTGAGGACGCCTGGGTGGCTCAGTCGGTTAAGCATCTGCCTTTGACTCAGGTCATGATCCCAGGGTTTTGGGATCTAGTTCTGCATTGGGCCCCCTGCTCTGCAGGGTGTGTGTTTCTCCTTCTGCCCCTTCTCCCACTCATTCTCTCAATATCTATCTCTCAAATAAATAAATAAAATCTTTTAAAAAAAGAAGAAGAAGCAGTTTGAAAAATGCCTGGGGTATATGGGAGGGAGATGTGTCTACTAATCTCAGAGCGTGTGCTAGAGGGGCAGGGATTGTTGGGAGACTTCTCTAGGAACAAAGGACTTAGTGGGCACCATTTTATTCCCATGTCCCTGAGCATACACATAGAGGACAACTACCAGAACCAGTGTGGCACCAACACTTGGTACTAAACTTTCCAACAGCAAGCCCTGCCCCTGTGTTCTCCTATAGACATGCCCCACTCCAACCAGGCCTCAACTTGAGGTCCTCTCCCAGAATAGACCTGCAAATCTTGCTAAAACCACGTGTCCCAACCCCACACACTTCAGAGAATGCACCCCCTCTCCCAACACAATCTGCCTCGGTCCCCAGCAGCTTTGGGTCCCCTCCTCTCTGTGAGGGCTTTGCAGGCAATCGTGAGCCCTGCCCCCATATTCTTCTGCAGTATGGTGCTACTGCATCTCTGGCAAATGTCTGGTCTGATTCAACTTAAGCTCAAGTGGCTTCAGACTGGCCTACTAATACCATAGGGATCAAACACTGCGAAGAGCCACTGCAGACAACTGGATTGAAGGCAAATATAGCTCAGCCAACAGCAGTATGCACCCTGCTAGTATGCACCCACATAGGGTCTCCTCTGAAAAGCCAGGTTCTGGTGAACAGGAAACATTGACCTGCAGGGCACTACTGGACTCCTTCTTCATAAGATCACTACTTTTAAGAGCAGAAGACACAGCTGAATTTCCTTACACATAGACACAGAGAGTGAGACAAATGAGGAGACAGAGGAATATGTCCCAAATGAAAGAACAGACCAAAATCACAGCAAGAAATCTAAACAAAACAGAGGTGAGTAGTATGCCTGATAAAGAAATCAAAATAATGATGATAAAGATCCTTACTGGACTGGAGAAAGGACTTCAGTGAGACCCTCAACAAAGAGATAGAAAACATAAAAAATAACCCATCAGAGATGAGGAACTCAGTAAAAGAATTAATTTATTTCCACCAGATAGAATTAATAGTAGATAGCAGAAGCAAAACACATCAGTGAGCTGCATGACAGAGTAATGGAAAGCAATCAAGTTCAACAGGAAAGAAAAAAAATAATAAAAAATTAAAATAGGCTTAGAGAACTCAGTGGTACCATGAAATACATCATTTGCATTATAGGGATCCTGGAAGGAGGAGGGAAAGGGTAAGAAAGCAGAAAATTACATGAAGAAATAATAGCTGGAAACTTCTGAAATCTGGGGAAAGAAACACAAATTCAGATCCAGGAGGCACAGAGACCCCCAAAAAATCAACCCAAGGAGGTCCACATAGTAATTAAAATGGCAAATAGAACTGATAAAGAGAGAATTTTAAAAGCACCAATAGAAAACAAAAAATAATAAAATATTAAAAAATAAAGCAGTTAGATACAAGGGAAATCCCATAAGGTTATCAGCTCATTTTTTGAGCAAAAAAACTTGCAGGCCAGAAAGAAATGTCATGATATATTCAAAGTGCTAAAAGAAAAATCTTACAGCCAAAATATTCTATCCAGCAAGGCTATCATTCAGAATAGAAGGAGAAATAGTTTCCCAGACAAACAAAAGTTAAAGGAATGCATCACCACTAAGCAAGCCCCACAAGAACTGTTAAAGAGGACTCCTTGAGTAGAAAGGAAAGAACATGAGTAGGAGTAAGAAAAGTAGAAAATACAAAAGCATTAAAAAAAGCATATCTACAAAAATCAGTCAAGGATTCACTAAATAAAAGGATGTAAAGTATGACGCCATATACCTAACAGGGGTTTGGGGGAGAAGAGTAAAGAATGAGAAAGAGAAAGAGAGAGATTGAAAGAAGGAGTGGGGAGAGGGCCAGAGGGAGAAGCAGGGATCCTGACACAGAACTCCATCCCAGGATCCTGGGATCATGACCTGAGCCAAAGGCAAATGCTTAACCAACTGAGCCACCCAGGCACCCAAGATGATAACAAGTTTTAATGAAGATGGTGGAAAAATTGGAAACGTTCTAAATTACTAGTACTAATGCAAATCAGTGCAGTCATGTTGGAAAACAGTTTGACAATTCCTCAAAACATTAAACATAGGGGCGCCTGGGTGGCTCAGCGGGTTAAAGCCTCTGCCTTCAGCTCGGGTCATGATCCCAGGGTCCTGGGATCGAGCCCCGCATCGGGCTCTCTGCTTGGCTGGGAGCCTGCTTCCTCCTCTCTCTCTCTCTGCCTGCCTCTCTGCCTACTTGTAATCTCTATCTGTCAAATAAATAAATCTTAAAAAAAAAAAAAAAAAAAAAAACATTAAACAGAGTTATAATATGACCCAGCAATTCTACTCCTATGCATATACCCAAGAGAAATGAAAACATATGTTTATACAAAAACTTGTACACAAATGTTCATAGTGGCATTGTTCATAGTAACTGAAAAGTAGAAGCAACCCAAATTTCCAGGAATCGTTGAATGAACGAACAAAATGCAGTATAGCCATATAATGGAATATTATTAAGCAATAAAAAGAATGAAATACTGATATATGCTACAATATAATTGAACCTTGAAAGCCATTATGTTAAGTCAAAGAAGCCAGATACAAAAGGCCAAATATGGCAGGATTCCATTTATGTGCATTGTCCAGAATAGGCAAATTTGTAGATATAGAGTAGATTAGTAATTGTTTAGGGCTGGGGTGGGATGATGGGGATTTATGTGATTACATTTCCCCCCGACATAATCCAGGGTAATCTACCTATCTCTAGGTCCTTAATTTTAATCACATTTTGCCATGTAATAGAACAGTTTCACAGGTTATAAAGATTAGGACATGGACATCTTTGTTGGGGGGGGACCATTATTCTGCCTACCCTCTTGCCAACTGACGCTTGTATTTTGAAAATTCTTGGACTGGATCTCTAAAATTTAGAATAACCACATAAATATAATTGACTACCCCAAGACTTTAGATGTGTTATGGAAGGTGAGAGATTCAAAGAATCTTCTGGAATCACACGGTTGTCTGAGTACCCCCCACTCAACACAGTTCATTAAATATTCTTTTAGGAGTTAATTGAAAACTCCACTCCAGGTTGGTATAAAATGTCATAAAATCACCTTATCCTCTTAATGGGCCTCTGAATCTGCAGAAATGCTCTGGATGCAAATATAGCCTGAACCAGGTTTCTGTTTCTGAGACTAAGGGTGGTGTAATTCAGTAGCCCAAAGTTTCCTCTTACTTAAGTATGGGAATTATGGCTCAGGTAGCCATGAGTCTAACTGACAGGGATTAGCCATCCCTACATCAATACCTGTTATGCATCTCATGTAAAACCTTCTATGGATGAGACATATATCAGATAAAATTTTATTGGTTCCTAAATCATATCCTTTACATTTCAACATTTTTCTTGTAGATTCTGGATATGAGAAGTGGCCAAGGACACTACAAATGCCTTGGAAAGAAAGAGCTCCATGGAGTAGGAATAATAGAACTACTTTCCATTGTTCTTGGAGATTATTCTTTTTTCAACCCACTTCAGTCATTTTTTTTTTCTGGCCAATATGCCTTCATATTATGTAGAAGAAGGAAATATTACTTCATGAAAGGCAAGTCAAAATTAGTAAAATAACTGCTTTTAAGTTCAGGAGTATAGTGTTTAATAGACATATATGGTTATGCTCTTTTTTTTAGCACTTATTTCTTCTACAGACAAGGCTTGAAAAGTCCATTTTGGCTCCTTTTTTACCCCACTATTATAAGTTTTCATGGTTCACTGGAATTTAGTGTCATTACTGGTAAGCAAAGATAGATGCCCTAAAAATTTTATGAACACCGTAAATTATTATGTGATCAGTTAAGAGTGTTAATGTTCTACATTATGTTTATTCTATTCTCCATTAATTGCCTTATTTAAATGAAGTAAGGCAAAGTTGTACTGTATCATAGTCAACACACTCTGTAAGTAAAAGGAAGGAAATGTCAATGTACAAGAAGTCATATTTAGGGCACATGAGCAAATGATTAAAATAGATTTTTTTTTTAGATAAAAGATAGAGGCATTAGGGATTCCTGGGTGGCTCAGTAGGTTAAGCTTCTGACTCTTGATTTCACCTCAGGTCATGATCTCAGGGTTGTGAGAACAAGCTCCATCATCAGGCTCCACACTCACTGGGAAGTCTGTGGAGATTCTTTCTCCCTCTCCCTCTCCTGCTGCCCATCCCCCTACATTATCTCTCTGTCTTTCAAATAAATTAATGAATTTTTTAAAAAAAAGAGAGCCAGTAATATTCCAAAAGGAGATTCGGTCATATTATGAAGAGCCTTGATTACTGGGGTCAGGAATCTAGAGTTTATTTTGTAAATCAGTGATTCCTTAGAATGATTTATTTGAGATCTTAAAAAGTATGGACACTGGCAGAGCTGATAATTAGCTGGTATCTAGGGCCGTTCTGTCCTTTTTTTTTTTTTTCCTTTAAATATTTTGTTTATTTGACAGAGAGAAATCACAACTAGGCAGAGAGGCAGGCAGAGAGAGAGGAGGAAGCAGGCTCCCTGTGGAGCAGAGAGCCCGATGCGGGGCTCGATCCCAGGACCCTGGGATCATGACCCGAGCTGAAGGCAGAGGCTTTAACCCACTGAGCCACTCAGGCGCCCCCCGTTCTGTCCTTTTGCAGTCAGTGTCCATGCTAGTTAGTCAGCAAAGTTCTGATTTGTTGGTGTTCTGTCACTTAATCAAGTTCTTGGAATATCAGCCCTCAATGTTTGGTTCCTCCCCCAGCCCCAAAAGTCTGTTTCAGTTGGTCTGAGAGAGGCTGGGCATAGGACACTCTAAAGACTCCCCATGTGATTTTAATGTGAATACAGGATGAGGAAACCTCTTGTAAGTTTTCCAATATGAGAGTGACATGATGAATACATGGTTTTAAAAGAACAATTAATCTTGAATATATTGAAAGGGTGAAGAAATTGAGACAGGAAGTTATCCATTTACTAATTTGACAAGTAATCATTATGTGTAAATCTGGGGCATTGAGCTACAGTGTTCATCCAGATGAATAAATGGAAAATGTTGTGCCAAAAGGAAGGAATGGGCTTTGTAGATATCAAGATCAAACAGGCAGTACTATATGGGGTTGGGAAAGGAGAGGACTGAAAAGAGATTCTAAAGTTTTTTTCCTAATAAATGGGAGGACGAATGGAAGAAAATTAAGAGGCAGAGATAATTTCAGGGACATCATGGATTCCATTGAAAATACATTAGATTTCAGGGAAATGGGGATAATCCAGGATCATCTAGGAGGAAGGAGCACTAGTGGGAATTTTGAACTAATTTTGAAGGTAGAAGTATAAATTTCAGAATCATCCATGTAGAGACAGTAATTAAAACCATTCATGTGGGGGCGCCTGGGTGGCTCAGTGGGTTAAAGCCTCTGCTTTCGGCTCGGATCATGATCCCAGGGTCCTAGGATTGAGCCCCACATCGGGCTCTCTGCTCAGCGGGAAGCCTGCTTCCCCCTCTCTCTCTGCCTGCCTCTCTGCCTATTTGTGATCTCTCTCTGTCAAATAAATAAATAAAATCTTAAAAAAAAAACACTCATGTGACTGAGATGAAATATGATGAGTTATAAAGAAAATAGATTGGAGGACCAAGTTTTGGAAAAGGAGTAAGGGAAGATACAAGCAGAGAACCTAGATAAGGTAGAGTCAAGGAAATTAAGAGAAGGGATATTTTTACATGTTGAGAGAAGTAAAAAAAAATTCAACTGAGGAGGCCATTGAACATTTCTACAAAGAGCCTCAGATTTATTTCAAAATTCATAAAATTGCATCAGATGTCTAGCAACCAAAGGCTAGTTTCTATTATTTAGCTTTACTGGCATCAAAATGATACTGCCTATAATTCAGTTCTTCTTGGTTAAATATACACTAAAATGTTGACAAGACAGCCAAGGATGACTAGTGGATGACAAGTGAAATTTGGACAAATTTAATATAAATATAATTGGCATAAACTGTGAATATCCAAGAAATAAGAACACTAAGAATATGACAACTAGTCTGGCATCAAAATTCAAGATTGAAATCGCTGTTTTTCATCAACGGCTAAAAGCCCAACAATGTATCTAAAATACTGAGTTCCAGGGGCACCTGGGTGGTTCAGTGGGTTAAGCCTCTGCCTTCAGCTCGGGTCACGATCTCAGGGTCCTGGGATGGAGCCCCACATCGGGCTCTCTGCTCAGCAGGGAGCCTCCTTCCCCCTTCTCTCTTCCCTGCCTCTCTGCCTACTTGTGATCTTGTTCTCTGTCTCTGTCTCTCTCTCTGGTAAATAAATAAATAAAATCTTAAAAAAAAATACCAAGTTCCAAATGGTCATAGGCTTTTCTAATGGCACTTACTCACAGAAATTGGGGAACAATTTAATTATCTATATAATTTCTAACTCCACCTAGACTAACAAGTCTCTAGACTGAGCCACTTCAGACGATCCTTTTCTCAACTTAATCCGTGGTGTGGTAGATCTAAGTTTCTCTGGAAGGAGCACCAAAAGACAGAGGTTCTGGCACTATTTCTGTTTAAAATCATTTTGGGATTCTTTGTGTCCAGTTTCCTTTGCATATTTTGAATATGTGAAGCAAACTGGAAAATAACTCAGAGAAATGGCCATCTTTTTCATTTTAGCTCATGAAAAACTATCTTGACTTTGGTGGTTATAGTTTTTGATCTTTATCTCTGAAATTTTTCAGTATTATATTCCTCTTAATCTTTTTTTTTTTTAAGTTACTTTTACTAGTTCTGCAGAGGGGACTGAAAGGGAAGACGTTAAGTGACTATATTAAATCCCATTCAGTAGAATTTATTGAGCACTTACTTTAGGCTTAGCTGCATAGGAGACATAAAACAAATAACTGTCCCTGGCCTTGATAAGCTATCCATATATTTGAAGGAGATGAGATGAATATGTAAGCAGGTATTAACTTACAAAATTAACCAGTGAATGATTAAGGACCCCAAAATAGCAAATATAAGAGATACCGTTCATAAACAAACACATAAACAAACAAAACCAGTAAGCCTTTAAAGCATTCTCAAAAGGCATCAGGGAGAATTTGGTCCTGACTCTGAATGAGTACGTTTTGAGTAAACAGGACAGGGAAAGGCACACCAGAGAAGGAGAACCAAATAAGCAAACGTATAGAGGCTGAAAAGGGCTGGGGGAGTTCAGAGCAGACCATTCCAGAAGGACAAACTAATTTCTGCCCCAGAGATTTCCATGCTAGTTAGCTTTCTGGGTCTTGACTACTTCCATTTCTGACCTTATAAAGATTTTTAAATGGGAAGAAGACCATGAGTTGAGAGTGCGAGAAGGAAAGGAGCGTAACTTGCGCTGCACTTTAGCGGGACATCCATTATTTACTTTAGCGTTTCTACGGGACTGTTCTCCCCAGACACCAGGCGTGATTCTAGGCTTGTTCACCTATGAACTCATTTAATCTTCATAACAACCACATAATATAGGCACTATTTTAATTCCAATTTTACAGAGGGGGAAATAGAGGCAAACAGAGATTAAGTAATTTGTGGGAGGTGACAGAACTCAGTAACAGAGGGGGCTAGAATTTGAACTTGATATTCTGGTTTCAGAACCCTTTCTCTCATGTAGAACTGGAATGTGTAGGGTGGGGTCATATTTGGGAGGACTTTGGAACACAAATATAGGGGTTCATATTTTACTCTAAGAGCAGAGGGAAATCCATGAAGGTTTTGACATTTGAATAACATGACAAAATTCATCTGGCACTGAGGCAGACTTCCCCGTAGAGGGGAACCTGCTGCCATATTATTTTTCTCTCTTTTTTCCTAATGTGCAGTCTCAAATGTGCTGTGTCGTTGACAGACGTGAATCTGGCCCACAGTGATGGCTTAGCGGAGGTACTCTAGCTTTTGAGTGACACTTGTCTCCATGTTCCAATGTTTTAAGTTAAACCATGGAAACATAACGCAAGTGCAAGGTACTGATTAGTCAATTCTACTTTTTCAGTACGACTTAAAGCACCCATGCTGGAGCGACTTTGAAAGGAATCTCGCCGCTTGCCTGTCTGCCTGCCCTCTTCTCGGCTTCCACGAAGTGTTATATTTTCCCCAGCTGCCAATGCCTTTTCAAGAGGCGCCTGCAAGCTACACTTCCATGAGGCCATGTGGGCAACTGATCAGGAAAGGTCTTGGTGCATCCAATTAAAAACCGTCCAACAAACACAAAAATTCAAGCACTCTGAGACTAAAATGAAATCCCTGGTGGGTTGTTGATAGACTTGTTATTAAAGGTTTGCCAAGCTTTAATAAGACTGATAACAAGAAACCGCAAATCTCTTCAAACTATCCTGTAAACATTTGGATCGGACTGAAATTAAGAATACGGAGTACATGCATTTCACGGATCTGTTCTTTTTAGCCGGCTTTCATGTTACAAAATCATCAACATGTGTCGGCAGATCGAATTGACCTTCAAGCCAGAGTTTGAATATCTTAGGTGAATGTCACCTCATCTCTGGCTTTGATCTGCTGTAAGAAAGAGAAATATAATTATTAGCACATTGTTCTGCGCAGCTGACAGAGCATCTGGTATTTTAGAAATGCTTTTGAGATGCCTAAATTGATTGGAAAGTCAGTTATCAGGAAGCTTGGGAAAAGAGGCAGCATCTTTACAGCATTAGTAATTAAGAGGAATCAGAAGCAAGTTTGATCAGCACAAAGTTAGAGCTGAAAATAAAATACCTAAGTATGATTAAGGAAAGAATTAATTTAAAAAATGGTAGCACATCAGGCTGCCGAAGAATGATTAGTCAACTATCTTCCTGATATAGAGAAGTCAATTACCTTTCCTTCCTGCAGCACCTCCAGCCACCTGACTGTGGTGGCTGAATTTCTAACATGGACTATTACGCCTGAGTTTCCATTATAAACAGTCATTGCTGAGGTTTAAAATCTCACTCATTTCAAATTGCTTCAGATTTTGACTTGGCATATGGGCTGTTAGTCCAGCTGCCATTATGTAAAAGAAAAAAAAGTATTTGAAGCCTTTCAAGACAGTTCTGAATAAAAAATAAAAGTATACAATTTTCATGCTTCTTTCCTCAATCTCTAGCCTAAAAGAAATGTGCACAGAGTTAGTCTAAAAATGTTTCAATACTGGTTTTGATCCAAACGAATGAGAAATATCTCTATTCATTTGAGTGGGGATTACTGTCATAACAAATATTTGAAAGGGGAGAAGAAGTGCAATGTTCTTTCAAAAGAGAAGACAAAACTACCTGTAAAATGTCTAGTTAGAAATGCTGGTTTTCATCCAGTCCTCAGCATTGGAATAGTTTCTAGTTTATTTCTAATAGTATTAATCATTTCCTTTGGCAATTTTGCATTCATTTTCTGAAATTTTAGTAGTAAATTTAAAATTCTGCATTACATTGACAATGCTGGAATCTTATATATGTTTCATTCCTTATGGAATCTTTTCACTGATAATATACTTATTGACAAACTGAGGCACCCTTTTGATTTGGCGGTTCTTAAAGACCACTTGTTTTTTCTTAAGAAAATAATGCCAAGTGCCAATATCACAGTACTATTCACCTTGCTTAGTAAAGTACTTCCATATCGGTGGTTGAGAAAGAATTGTAATTTTTTGGTCAACTGTTGGTTGTGTATTTGTATATCATCTACATTATGACATATACAAGGTAAACACTTAATTCACTTATGGCCATTATTTGTCTTCCTTTCCCCAAGTATAACTGATGTGTTTATAGGAAATGGAAAGTAATACTGAAACTGATTCTCATCTTTCAAGAAAACTTCCGCATGTAAACTTGTAAAGATTTCTAAAACTGGATGATCTCTGATGTTGACTGAGGTCCTCACATTCTATACTGTGAGTACATATATCATTTAAAATATAACACTTGAACCTGGAGGATATTACTCATGCTGTGAGGCAAACATGCAGTGGCAGCCTTTGAACTGTTAAATTAAGAAGTGCCAAAACTTGAAAAAATTATGCAAAACTAAGGAGTTAATGGTGGTTCCACATCTAGCCTTTAGGATATGTGAAGTGTGGCTTTTGTGAACTCATAAGAGACAATACTAAGTTAATCTCAGAGCTTTCCTTGCATTCTATAATATCAAATGAATTGATGCACAGTCATCAACAAAATTTCCAACCTCAATCAGTCTTTGGAGGGAATGGTTCCTCACCTGATTACCTACCTACCCACCACATTCCTGCCCCCTACAGACCCATATTTACACATGGGAGTAACACATAAGTGGAGTAACAGAGGATCAGATAAAAATTTTGTGAAGAAGTCCATACAGAATCAGTGATGCTCTGAAACTCAAAATTTGTGGGGTAGATGTTTGAGATGGTAAGAAGAGGTGTGAGTTGTGGCCTCCACTCTTTAAAAGTTATGATTTAAAAACCAAGAATATATAGACCAGACAAATGTATGGACTGGTCTATATTACAGATGCTCTTGGGCACCTTGGATCCTATTTGACAATACAACTGTCAAATTATTTAGCCATGTTTTCATAGAGCATGACTATCTCCTGTGTTCAACCACATTTACTGAATATTTACAATTTTTCAAAGACCAGATACACATACACAGATGTATAAAATAGGATCCTTACCCTCACGCCATTAGCAAGTCAAAAATTGGACAGGGTAGATGTTGGGAGTGAGGTGTTCCAAGGGATTAAATTTCCCTGACGTCACTTGGGGGGGATTGAGAGGGTTAAACTGCATGCTGTATCATTCACAATTTATTGTAGGGGGCAAAAATAAACAGCAAATACAAAGAGCAACTTTTGGAAATCTGGTGGCACTTTTATCGTTATTAAACATGTGATCATTCTTGATTTGACACAGAGGTGGAAATTAAGCTTGCTGACATTTGTCTAAGAGAACTGTCCAAAAAGGGAAGTAGGCTGGAAGAAAAAGATAAATCTGGTAGAAAAATAGTAGACTCTATTTTCTAAACAAATACAAATCATTTGTCTGCCACACACTATTTTCACATAAACCTCTCAATGAGCATAGATACTCAGAAACAAGATTTGTATATTTTATTTCAAAGTACAAATTGTAATTTACAATCTTAATACCCCAATAAAGTATACCCAATCTAATTTTTTAAATATTGTAAAGCCTTCTATAATAAAATCATTTATTATGGTCAGATCCTCAAAGCTAACCTAAAGCAACTATCTAGTGAATTAGAAGATATTTGGTAAGTGGGGAGGGATAGGGTGGCTGGGTGATGGACATTGGGGAGGGTATGTGACTTGTGTAAGACTGATGATTCAAAGACCTATACCTCTGAAGCAAATAATACATTATATGTTAATAAAAATAATTATAAATAAAAAAGAAGATATTTGGAGAAGTCTATTGGGCTGTTTAAATAACCCCAATTTGACATAAACATGCTAAGACTGTTAGACCCACAAAACAACAACAACAACAAAATAACCGAGATCATTCTTATCTGACAATTATTTGCCAGGTTTACACAGAGGACTTCTTCAAGCTCCTTTTGACACCACTTTTTCATAAATATGGTGATCGTCTCTCTAACTCCAGTTATCCGCATGAATTGTTCTCTTTGCACACATCACAATTTCAATATGGAAATTCAACTGTTTATTAAAAGAAAGAGCAACCAAATTTCAGAAAGCCATTTTAAAATAAATGATTGACCCCACACTGCATTAATATTTAGTGTATTTTGTATTGCTTGAAAGGAGGTTTTACAATATTTTTCATTTTCCTTCCATTTTAATGAGTTTCTTTGAGGTCTGAGCTTTACGGAAGAGAAATATCCAAGCTCTTTTCCCACCAAAGGAACCTAAATGATGAGTACTGGTACCAAGAATTGATGAAATCAAGTTGCCAAAGTGATGAGTTGAATGAAAGGAAGGAAAAGAAAGGGAACGTTTTAGCCTCCACCTCTGTTTCCACATCACGCCAGTGCGCTCACGTGCCAGCACATCCTACTTAATTCAGACCTTTGAGATGAGGTATGATTCCTTTCAGGAGTCCCAGATGAGGAAGCTGAGACCCAGGTCAAAATCTACCCGAGGTTACACAGCTAAAACAAAACAAAACACCGAGGATCCAAATCCTGGATAGATCTTCGTTGGAATCCACGTAAGCACAACCTGAAGCGAGGGGATTCTGAATCTGAGAGCTTAGAAACTAAAGTGATGGTTATACATCATAAAGGGAGACAATTTTGGTTTGAACAAGGACATCTGGCCAAAGACAGCAAACAACAAAGAGGCTGCTGGAGGGTCCTCACAATTATTTTCTAGGGAACAAAAACAGTCTATACCTATTTTGCCATTTGCAGTCTTCACATGCCGTACTTTCACCAGCTGCGGATTTGGGATGGTCAAAGCAGTCTTAAAAATAGATGTATCTGATTGGCTCCTTGAAGTATTTATAGTGTTCTACTGTTATCTCATGATGTCAGGTTCACTAGAGTTTTGTGGGATTTGCTTCCATAGAGACAATCTCTACAAGCCCTCAATTCTAAAAATGAACTTCTCTTTTTAAAAATGTGGATCATTTACCCACCGTTTCCCCACCCCGAATCCAAAGGTTTCTTTGGTTCACTCCCCATTTTGCATACTAAGTATACCTGAACCCCAAGCTCCTACCAATTCTTTCTCTGAGGAGGAGATTTCTACTAAATTGTCTAGAAAATTCTGTAGAAACAAAGGGCCAGAGAAAGGAACTGACCAGTTCTTTATCATCCAATAATGCAACAAGATTGACAATAACAGACTAGAAGTGACAGTCATATCATTGGGATCAAGGATAGAGTTACCTGGCTAGCTTGAAATCTCTGACTTTTAATGAAGGAAAATGTCAACATTTCACAAGAGATGAGACTTTAAGCATCCTTTGGGTATATTTGTAAAATTCCTCTTTCTATGGTGCAATGATGGTGCCTAACTTTAATGACCAGGCATTTAATCCAAAAACAAATTACTAGCTTTCTAAGTTTGTGTGGCCCCTTCATAGGTGAGGAGATTGCTAAGTTGCAAATAATATTATCATGTATCTGTTGGGCTCATGTGAGTTCTTCTTAAACTAGAAAAGATCCCAATCATTAACCTAAGATTAATCCCATTCTTTCTACCCAGTGCTTGTTGTAATGCCCGTGGGTGCGTGTCATAGCTGCCATCTTAGATAAAATGCTCCTTCTGAACAACACCCAAATATGCCTAAAACTGCAGACGACAGTTGTGAGCTTTTTTGCCTGCTTATCTGTCTGCCTTCGATGTGACCCTAAATTAGGCCTCAGAAGGTATAGTGTTTAATACAGATTCCGGGCACAATATACCTTCTCACAATTAGTTGAAAGTGCTGTTTTGTAGTTAAAGGGTGAAGTGGGGCATGATGAACATATGGAAAAGGAGACCCTTAATAAGTGATGGAGCCTTCAAAAGAAATTGCTAATTAGTATGCATTTGATGTGCACTATACCAATTTTAAGACTTTGCCTTGAATAAATTGCTATGTTGGGTGTTCGAAGGAGTGGTGAGATTAGCATTTACAAAGGGGGCAATTTTCTGTCTTCTTGACTCTGTTAAATGGAGGAAATAACTTCCAAGACTGGAGCAGTAGTTAGCCCATCAATCATTCTCACAGCTGGAAACTGGGGATCCCAAATGCGGAGATCAGTTAATCCGTCAGCTAATAAGTTCATCGTGGCACCATATGGCGCAGGGCCACTCCACACTGGGACAAGGACAGAACTGTTTACATAGGCATGCTGCTTTCTCAGGTAGCTCCCTGCTGACAGAACCCTTTGTTCTGAAGGATCAATTTACTTTGCACAGTAAATTGACTGAATTGGTCAGTTCAGAGCATATAATTGTTGGCTAATCCTGTGGAATCATGTCCCATCCTTGTGAGGGGGACAAAGAGGTGCTGCCCATGGCCTGGTCTAGGGCATCATCCTGGGGCTATTCTCACCAGACAGGCTGGACACTGATTAAAGGACCCGTGGATGGTAGATATGTAGTGAGCATTGACTTCAAGTGCCAAAAGAAAGAGAAACCCTGCCATGCTCAGAAGGACTTTTCTGACTGTCTTTACTCAACTGATAATCACAACTTAACTTGGAAGAAAAACAGTCAGTCCAAGCAATTCAGGGGCAGACCCTTTTTCCAATACTCACCTGGAATAATGAAAGGTGCTCCTTCATCTCCAAATATAATAAGTGACTGTGCTCATGTTCATTTCTAAACTTACCTTCTGTTTTTTTTTAAAAGGAAAGAAACTAAGAAAGAAAAAGAAGCTCAACAGAGATGTGCAAAACAGCTTGGAAACTGCAAGTGAAGTGAGAAATACATTTCTTAGGCATTGTGCAAAAGTGGCAGAGGCGTCCACTGTTATGCCTGTGTATGGGAAAATGCATCAGGGCTTTTCAGAGCAAACGAGAGCAGAATCTTCCCATCCCGTACATTGGTGTGAACCCTGTCGCTTTGTTCTGTAGATGTGTTTGATCTGACTTTGTTTTATCCTTCTCACGTAAAAAAAAATAAATAAATAAATAAAAGAAGAATAAATAAAATGAAAAAATTCCACCAATAGAGATAAATGTTGGACATGGTTCTCTCCAACTAAAGGTTTTCTTCAATAGCTAGTGTCAATAGAATCATTTCACATCAATGGTTTGAAAAGAGAACTGTGTTCAATAGGAACTGAAGCCATTTGGAGTTGCTGAGAGGACATTTGCTTATTAAATGTCTGAACAGTAATGAACTTTATACAACCACGCCAAGAGTTTCCACCAATTAGGGAACTATTGATTTCTTTAGTTATTTTATTTGAGAATTCTGAGATAAGTGTAACCGGGAAAATTCCAGCAAGTTTTTGGTTAGATATGTGTGATCTTAAGGGTTATCTCAGTTTTTCTTTTCTTTAAAACAATTTATAGAAAGCAGCATATAATTTAATAGTAGTTGACATATTTTACCATAAAAAAATCTAAAATTAACAATTCACAAATATCACCAGGGTATCTTCTGAAATTCCTATGTATCTGCAATGTTTCTCCTCTCACGGAATTTTTCATCTATTACTACCTCCACAGTATTCAGCATTTTGCAGTATAAAAAAAAAATGCAAAACCAAGAAGAATTTGTATATTTTATTTTAGGAACTGCCATGATGAGAGTAAGATAAGATATAAATAATGCTGTAGAAGTGCTTTTCAGTTAAACTTGTGAAATGGGGGAGGGGAGAAAAAGAAGAAAATGTAAATTGTATAAAGAAAACATCTAAGCAGGAGTCTTATGTGAAAGCAGGCACTTTGCCAGAAGAACTCCTTTTAGAGAGCAAAAGGCCCTTTGTGATTTTTGGGTTAAAATTTTCTCTCTTGAATGTTGTTATCAAATTGGATTCTCCCTCTCCACAGACTGCATATGAGGCAAGCTTAAACCCTAAGTCATTAACGTGCCGGTTTTTCACTTATTTAAATAAAGTTTGCCCAAGTGTATACTCTGAAGTCGACTTGAATTCCCAGGCCCTGAATTACCAAGATCAAATCCATCCCCTCTGCCCTGTCCTGATCCAGACAAGCTCCGCCCAACCCCCATCTTAGCTTTTACCAGCCTGCAGAGGTAATACCAAAGCTCTTGCATTCAAAACTAAAAGATAGGACTTGGTCCTTGCAATATATGTTTTGTTTTGCCTATCCATGGCATACCGTGTAATTAGAATTAAGTAAACTTTATAAATTCAATAACTTTTAATCTTCAATGATCTTTGAGTTTAGGAGTGGGTTTAAAAGGGTTAGAATAATTATATTTCACCAAAATATTGTCGGCGTTTCCACCCATTTCTTTATTTGCTGTGTACTCGTGCCGTCCTTCTGCTGTTTAGACTCTCTATTGTACTTATACTGGAAATCTCTGAAGTGTTTTATAAATGGAGGATGCCCTTCACACTTAGTGACAATATGTCTTAACTTTTAAGAGTGACTTAGAATTCATTATCTCTGAAATCTGACACAAAATATTCCATGTTTAACCTTTTTATTTTTTAAATTAGCAAAAAATAAGAAACCAAGGGGGAAATATAGCCCCTTTCCTCCCCTTTGTTACTGCTGACCTTCTCCTCCCTGGGCCTTTCTCAGTGAAGACAAAGAATACTTCTCTCCTGTCTCATTATAGTTTGTCCCATTACAGGATCTATCTCTTAAATGCATCATTAGATGTGTTTTCTTTCTTCTATAGTTTCAGATTAAAGAAATGCCTGCTCAAGGGCTTTAGAAATTTGCTGTTTTTCAGAACTAGCTTTGAGTACATGGGTTGCTCGGCAGAGTTCTTCATAGATTAAGACAAGGTAATGGTCAAGACCTTAGGCAATTTCTCCTTACAGCGGCAGCAATTTCTCTATATACCCATTTTCAACTTTAATCTTAAATTAATAGTATTTCCCTTCCTTACGTTTGCTCCTTAGCAATGATCCCTATTTTTCACATTGTGTTTTTTGCTTCCTGATGTTTTGTATTGTTCCCTCCCCTTAATGTAAGCCACATGAGGGTAAAGATTTTTGTCTGTTCTGTCCACTCCTGTGTCCTAGTATCCTGAACAGCACCTAGCACATAGCAGGCACTCAAAGAATACTGTCAAATGAATGGATGAAATTAACCTATAATATTATTTGAAATCTTGGAACAAATTATATTATGCACAAATGGAATCAAATATACTCATTTTCCCCAATGAAAAAAATTATTTTTTAAAAATTATTTCAAGTCTTTTTGCAGATATGCCTTAGTATCAATCCTATACTATAGTAGTATAGTATATATATACTATATATATAGTATATAATAAACTATAAATGTTTATTTTTCAAATTGTGGATTATCTGTAACTTTTAGGCACTGCTATCTATAGGCAAGGATGGAAACAGGAAAAGTAGGAAAAGGTGCTATCTTTTCTTTTGCTATTTGTTTGATGTTCTAAGTAAAGATTTGAAATAATGCAAAAATAACTAAAGCCTAATATCCTAAGGGTTTGGATATATCCACACATTTAATTTCTTCCATATAACAGTCTCTGTTTCTGTGACTATAAATTGCTAGAAATTGATACTTTGTTTGGTAGAGAATCTTAAAGGATTTAAATACCCAACTTTTAATAAGGACCATGTAGCAAATGTATTAGTTACATATAATAGGTTACACAAAATCCCTTTCTTCTATAAATCTGTATTCTATCCACTGGTGTGCTAAAGCCAGCTCTTACAAGCTCAGGAGAAGGGACTTTATGCATCTTTTTTTACTAAACAAATATGATGTTTAGTAACATCGTATCTTGAACATCAACATCAACATCTTGAAGTTGAGCGTGGGGGAAGTACCTGAACAAAAGGTGAACACAAGTAGATGTTGTTAACATCTGTCAATCCACCTCCACCACTAGTCCTATCCGAGTCTGAGGAAACCAAAAGCTGGCTAGTACACTACTCAGCAAAAGAGACATATAAGTTCCCAATACAAAATGCTTTGATTCACACTAACCTGGAAAACAACATTAGAGAGATTTCCCAACTCCATTCCCACTTCCATATTCATCTGTTTCCTCTTTTCCTATCAAGCCATTAAAAATGTTTTCAAGTATTATTCTTCAAATAAAGAGACTTGCCATACCAACTATTTTTCCAGGTGTCCAACTGATACTTATTATATGATGAATGGTGATGGTATACAGGTAATAAATCTTAATGGAAGAAAAAAAGCTTTTTTTATTACACCCTTTGAAATGCAGGATATCAGACTGTAATGGGGTACTTCGTGCCACACCCTTCTTCCTGGTACTTCTGTACAGAATTATGCAGAAACAGGAAGTTGATTCTGATTCATTTGCAACAGTGGTCTGAGTAATACATCTGTGTAAAATGTGCTAGAGGAAACCATGAGAGTCTGACGAATAAAGGGGGAAAAATCTTTAGTAGGACAAAGAAGGCTGGCATATTTTAAAATGACAAAAGAAGCCACAAAGGTCCAAGTTTTGGTGGTTCACTTGTAAGATGTACTTGAGGGAACTGCATTTTCCCTTGAACAAAAGACAGATTGTAGGTTTGAATTACTTGGCTCTTATTTATGGATGTTCATATCTTAATGTTTTTGTTTCTTGAGATGTCTTTATGTGTTGGTAGGTTGTGTTTGGAAAAAGATCTGAGCACAGTAATATTTGTAAAGATAAAGACACTATATATTAAAGTCACAGAAAGAGTTCTCTTTTTTAATTAAAAATCAAGAATATTTCATTGATTTTTTAAATGAATCAAAGATCTAAAAGATATATACTTACATACTAAGATATCATGGAACTTTAATGCTATAAAAGAAATTATTTGACCCTTGTGAGGAAATGCAAGACATGCTTGTTAACACTCACCACCTCATACCCTCTTAGAGATAAGACAGATTGACCAGAGCATTTGTCACTGTTCCAAACTTGGTTTCACATCACTGGTAGCCCAATGCTCTAGATGACCACTACCAATTATCAGTTACAGTGTACAACATGAAACCGATTTGCCAATCCTAATATTGGTGAACTCTTTCATTTTACAGTTTTCCTGGACATACCGAGCCAATGAAAACTACTGTCTCATCCATCTATAAACACACAATTGCTGGGGGAAATGTTTTAAAAGAATTTTAAAATATATGACTTTGCTCTAAAGAAAGAAGATAAGTTCTCAGACACTGGGAATGAATGAAGAAGAAACTTAAAGACAGACATGTACTTGTTAGTCAGCACCACGCTAGGCCAGGGAGATATTCATTATAAACCCACTGTTAAGTACTCTGGCCTTAATACTTGGACAGTTTCAAGACATGCAGTCTTGGACTCATTGGAAATGTGATGCTGAAACTGACAGAGCTGCATAAACCTGGTGTCCTGAAACAACTCCATTCTACAGAAACGAAGTTGTAAAATTCTACCTATTGACATAGGAAAGAGAAAAAAAAAAAAAAAGTGCCATAAGAAATAGTATCTCAGGGTGCCCGGGTGATGCAGTTGATTAAGCATGCTACTCTTGGTTTCAGCCCAGGTCATAATCTCAGGGTTGTGAGATCAAGCCCCACATCAGGCTCTGGGCTCAGCACAGAGTCTGCTTGAGATTCTCTCTCCCTTTCCCTCTGCCCCTCCTTCTGCGTGTACTCTCTCTCTCTCTCAAATAAATAAATAAATCTTTATTATTAAAAAAAAAAAGAATAGTATCTCTAATTCTTCCACACACATGGGTTTATGATCCAAATTATGCTTCTTGAGTTATTGTGAAATCCCATGAAAAGATTAGGGTAACATCTAGTTTAAGATCAGTAAAAACTCTGAGGTACCTAGGAGAAGCTAACACAAATATACTGAATTTGGACATTTCTAAGATCAAGAGCACAGAAACTTGCCCTTAAAAAACAACCAATCTAAAACAAACAAACAAACAAACAAACAATTTGGGGGTGCTTGGGTGTTCAGTCAGTTAAATGTCTGCCTTCAGCTCAGGTCATGATCTCACAATCCTGGAATCAAGCCCCATGTCAGGCTCCCTGCTCACTGGGGGGCTTGCTACTCCTTCCTTCTGCCTAACCCTGCCACTCCCCTCCCGCAGTCATGTTTTCTCTTTCTCTCTCAAATAAAAACTAAACAAAACAAAAAAAAAAAACCCAGTTGAAGATAAGTGCACAATCAAAAACTACAAATCATATAGCATATGATTTACTGTGAGAGAAAGTGGGCAGAGTCAAGATAGGAAGAATAGCCCTTTAAGACCTTGAGATAATAAAATAATCTTGAAGAGGCCACAAAACAAGTAGGTTTAAAACAATACATTTTTTAAAAATAGAAATTAAATAAAAGAACACACATGAAAAAAGAATGGTTGAAACTTCAAAGTAAACTTCCAGAAATGAAAAATAGTCACTTACATTAAATAACTCACTTGATGGGTTGAAAGCTGATAACTAAAGGGAGATTATGTGAAACAAAGTATACTAATATGAGGAAATTACTCAAAATATAGCACAGAGCAAAAAAGACTGAAAAAAGATTAAGAGGCACGGAGCATGGACTGAGGAAGCCCAAGTTCATATATCTCATAGAAATTGTAGAAGGAGAGAATAAAGAAAACAAAACCAAAAAAAAGGTAATATTCAAAGATTATGGCTAAGGATTTCAAAAATATATGAAAGCCTTATTCCATGAATTGGAATAAGGAAGTGCAATTAACCCCATTATAAAAAAAAAACATGCACACACACAAATACATACACATACATACATACACACTTAAAACATGAAAGAGAAAGGGAAATTTTTGAAAGCTCTTAGAGTAAAAAAGATTAGGCACATATGAATGACATTTAGACTGAGAGTGGATTTATCAGTTATGACACATGCTAGAAAACAATGGAATAATATCTTTTAAGTGCAAGAGAAAATGGTTGCTAATCTAGAATTATCACTCAAGAGGGCAAAATGGAAATTTCTTATTTTAAAAAACTGACAGAATTTACTATTCTTGGATTCTAAATACTATAAACTATTTTTAAGTGGGCAATCAAAACCAGAAGGAAGCAGTATGAGCAAAATATAGGGAAACATGAACACATGTCTGAAAAGGCATTGTGTGTAAAATAATATCACATGTATTTTATAGATTTAGGGACAACAATGGACAATAACAACATGGAGGCTAGGAAAAATAAGTAATCAGAGTTAAAGCATGCGAAGGTCCTATTAGTAAAAGTGGAAAAATATTAACTACAGACTTTGTTAAATCTAGCACATTTGTAAATTATTTTACAGCTATCCAATTTAAAAAAAAAAAAAAGAATCAGAATGCAAACATCCAACCTACTAGAAGAGAAAAGAAGAGAAAAGGGAGAAACAAATTTTGAAAGAGTACAGTGAAAAGAAAATATATAGCTATAATATAAATAAGTGTAAATCAAATATTCTCAGAACGGATAAAAAAAAGAATCTAAGGGCACCTGGGTGGCTCAATCGGTTAAGCTTCTACCTTCAGCTCAGGTTATGGTCCCAGATCAAGCCCCCACATCAGGCTCCCTGCTCAGCGGGGGAGTCTGCTTCTCCTTCTCCCTCTGTCCCTCCCCAACCCTACTTGTGCTCTCTCTCTTTTTCTCTCTCAAGTAAATAAATAAAATCTTAAAAAAAGAAAAAAGAATCTAATCATAAGCAGTTAGCATGAGCCATCCTAAAGCGAAAAGGTGACCTTTTTTTATATTCCACACTAGGCAATCTTTAAGCTCTTTACATTTAATACTTCATTTGTCATCATAACCCAACCCCTGAGGGTTATTAATATTAGGAAGAGGTGGAAAGGGACTCAAATTCAAACCATCTGTCACCCAAATTTGTGTTTACCCTTCTCCTATCATTAGGGTAAGAATAAAACAACTAGCACTTGTTGAGTACTTACTAGGACAAAGTTCCAAGTGATTTTCTATACTAACATATTTAATATTCACAATAAACCTATGAAGCATTCCTATTTTGCAGATAAAGAATATGAAGCACAGAAAGGTTGTGTAAATAGCCCAAGACACACAGCTATAAGTAACTGTGTGTTCTGGAGACCATGTTCTTATCCCCAGTGCTATCCTACCTTACATCCTTGCTGGCATGGGAGGTCAGAAAGTGAAGGGTAGAAAAAGGGTTGGAAAAGAGTATACTCCAAAGAAAATACTAGACTAAGAAAGCTGGTATCACAATATACATTAGACAAAGTAGACCTTAAGTAAAAAGCAGGATTAAAAATTGAACTCCAAGAGATGAAGTTAAATAGTTTAGGGTCCCACTCCCAGGTAGTGATGATCCAGTTAAGAATCCAGTAACAGAATAACAATTCTCCCTATCTGGGAATTTGATTTCTTTTGTCTAAAAAAGGATTTTTTAAAATGATTTCACATATAACACTCATTTTTCTTAACCTCTCTACAACCGAGTTTCCTCAACACCACTGAGGAAACAGGCTCTAAGAACTTAAAGAACCTGTGTTGAGGGCACAAGGGAGTTTTCTTCACATGTTTGTTGGCAGAATGGAAATGAAAATTAGAAAAGTAGGTGATAACGACTAATACCTGCTCTTATACCAGAGCCATCCCCGCCAACTAAGTAGGCTCACAAACACTGACTAAAGACAACTTTAGTCTAAACCTCCAGACAACAAGTTTTACCCGAACAACGTACTGGAAAAAGCTTTCTTTTGCTTGATTAATCAGAAAATTCTTTGATACACTGACCACAGGGATTTTCTTACATGGCATGGAGTCTGGCTCCTCTAGATGCAATTAAGTTACCACAAGTAACGAAAGGAATGACACACAACCTGTTCTCAAGGAGGCCGGACAAACAAGGTCATTCCAGGTTTGTATCAGCTCTAGGGATCATGACAGTCAGATTCTATGGAATTCTACCTTAGTGCTGACCATTAAATATTATGGTTCTGCCTCAGTCTCTGGTTACTTTTCTGTGTTCTCCTCTCCCCTTCTTACCATCTGGATTTACACTGCATCTTCTCTCCACCTCCTAGCTTCTTCATTATACCTCCAGACTGTCCACTTTGACATCATGGTCATTATGATTAGCTGCCAACTGTGTGATACTCTCCATATTTCCCAAACACCTCTAAAAGTGAGCAGATCCGTCTAGGTATTTTCCATCCCAGGCTACATCATAGGTAGCTGTTTGGCCTGTTAATTATTACATTTGTGTCAGGCACCTGTGTAGTCAGCTGTGGCCAAGGAAGACATAGTCGAGAACTAAAACATGTCTAAAACATAGTCTAAAACATGTCTGATTAATATGGGGTATTCCTTTTTCTGTGAAGAAACTATGGGTTTAGCACGAATGTGACTTTCAACTAAACATTTTAGATATACAAGTTCATCTGAATTTTTAAATAATTTAAATAAAATAGAAAACTAACTTTTTTACATTCAGAAATCTTATGTTACTATTACTATACTATAATTCTTCTTTTAGTCCATAATTCTTTCTCAGGCAATACGTGCATTACCATATTATCTTTATATAGAACTATTAGAAGTAGATTGCTGCCTACCTTGAAAATGAAGATTCCCAAATTTCAAAGCAGAGAGAGTGATTCAAAAGTTCTACGATTTTTCTATTTCCACTACACTTACAGAAACAATTAGAAAATACTCAGGATTACACAATGGTAATACTTGCCATATGTCTAGAATTCGAGTGATTCAGGTTGATTTTTTTAACAAATTTTACTCAGATCACAAAATGTTAAATACAAGTTTACAAGAGTAAAAACTGAGATTAAATTTGAGTAGGTGAAGGAAAGAAAAGCCAAGGGCATAATAATTCAAGCCAAATGGCTACACTGGATGTTTCTTTTCATGCTGGAGTCCCTAGAGGGCAACAGATACACAGAAAATGGGTTTGACTGAATGACACAATGTATCACCATCTTGAAACAGAGTCCAGATGGGTGATGGTGTGGATGAGCCATGAGTTCAATAGACTCCAAACTACCTAGGAACATTTCCAAAATTTTATCTACAGCATTTTGTGAGAATATAAAAACATGAATTCTTAAAAATATAAACTAGCATGAAGTCAAACAGAATGGAAATCAGTTCTACACCTTTTAGAAACCTAACTAGGTATGCATGCTCTGCAAAACTCCCTCAAACCCACCATTGATGGCTGGAAGGAAAAAAGCTTCTGTTTCATATATTCTTTTCTGGATTTTCTGTTTTCCTGTTTTACCAAGCCCATTCTTCAAACAGCTCCTTCCTTAAACAAAGAAGGCCCTTGGCTGGTGCAGCATAGCTAAACTGTCAGACTCTGACAGATTGAAAAGCTACAAATCTGCAATGAACCAACAATAGGGCTACATGACCTTTAGCACCTCCCTGAGTTGTCTGACCCCATTCTTTTGTCTGCCTCACTTTTAGTTTTGGATGCATTACCTATAGCTCTTTCAAAGATCAGATATCATCTTAACATGTTTCTGTGTAAGTAAATGTCTCAATTACAGGTCCTTTCAGTAAAAGTTAATTTTTCACATATTATTTCACCCTTATGAAAACTTACACATATATACACACTTAAAGTATACTATTTGATCTCTCAGAATTTGTCACCAATGGATATTCTCAATTTCTTATTGAAATAGGAAATATATATATATTTCCTATATTCCTATATTGAAATAGGAAATATATATATGTATATATACATATATATATATATATATATATATATATATATATATATCTCACAGAATGGCAGGCTCACTAAAATAAAAATATTTTAGTTTGCGTAGTACATAGCAACAAGTGACCTGTTAAATGATGACAAATCCTTTAGATTATGGCTTTAGACCTTTAACCTTTTGACTTTAGGTTGTATCCAGGGAGCAGGCTGAGAGGAAGAATGCAATAAACTGCTTGTAATCTAGTGGTCTCAAAAGAAATTACATCAAAACCAGCTGTTACACCACTAGTCATTAAAGACTGACAACATGTTAACTAAAATACGGCCATTACATTGAAAAAGACTCTTCTCCCCTCCCTGCTGCTGAACTGCTAGAGGTCTCCTGCCTCACTTAACAGTATCAGAAAATGAAACAAAGCAAATTCAACACTTACACTTAAACTAGCATGAAGTAACTTGCATTTGATTGAGACATGACCTCTTTATTTTAAATGTGTTTGAGGGGTCTTGTCAGTTTCAAACAGTGTGGTCTCACAGACTACTGGCAGATACTTGGGATTTTACATGTCTTGACAGCTACCATAACTTTTCTTCGGATTGTTTAAAAAACAAATAAATAAAAGTGTGTTTGTGTAAGACTGCACCTGTCTTTTGCCCCCTTCCTCTTTTGATAGGAAGAAAGTTTGTGCAAGGATTTTAATCATAAAGTACAATTCCCCAGGTACTATTTTCCACCTTCCTTCCACTTGAAACATTGAAAGACTTTGAGTTGAAGTCACACCAGTCTATGTCTGACATCCAATGGCATGTCAAAGCTGTAGCATAAAAGCTTGAAATGTAGTGCACATCTTTCTGGGGATTGTCATCCAGCCACACCAGCATTTAAAATCCAGCAAACAGTATGGGTAGGCTTCAAAGATGAAAGTCAGAATCAGTGTGGGAAGCACATAGCAGTGGTTGAAACACAGGGGGTAGAAAACATGTTGCTAAGTGCCTGCTACAAACAGAACCTGTACAAAAGAGAGAGTGCCAAGGACTTCCAAAGAAGAGAAGATGCCTTTCCCTGCCTGGGAAACCAAGCATTTGAGCAAGAGGGAAACGCCAGCCCACAGCCAGAGTACAAATTCAGCAAGTGGCACCATTTTGTGGGCACCTTATGACCTTTTCCTCTCTCGTGCAGGGTTCAGTAAGTAATCCTCTCATTAGAAAAGGCTCCTTGTTGAATTGTATTCAATAATTTCAAGTTCTTTCTACATTCCCATTCTGCATTCTGTACCAATGTCAACTTTGATTTCTTTTTAGTAAAAATAAAATAAAATAATTAAATATTTATTGTGTATAAATAAAAAATACGTGATCTTATAGGCTATTTTTTTTAATCCACAGATGCAGGGCCAAGTCTTAACCCACTGAGAGAATCTTGTTTTCCTTCTACTTCGGCATCTAGAATAAAATTCCAGCATGCTCCTACCTGTTCATCCGTGGGTTGCATAACTGCCAGTCAGCCCCCACCTCAGCACCATGGTGCAATCAAACACAAGGTCAGGATCTAAACTCTTGCTTGTTGTGTTTACATATTGTGGGGATGGAACAAAGGGCAGTGGAGTCAGGACACCCACATTTGAATCACAGCTCAACTACCTGCTCTGTATTCTTGCAACAACTTCTCCAAGCTTCAGTTTTCACATCTGTAAAATGGAGTTGATACAGCCATGGCTCTCAGATTTCACCAACTGGGTTTTCTGAGTAAAAAATCCCCTAAAATAATATGCATTAAAGGGTTCCATATAAAGGGCTATCCATATAAACATGAATACTTTTGTTACTTCCTGCTGTCACCTAATTCTCCAGTAGTGTGAATGATGATTCTATTTCTTGGGACCATCTGCCTTCACCATGCACAAGGTCAATCCCACATAAACTCTCCAACTGCTGACATCCCTGATGCTGATCCCTCTAAGGGATACAAAAGAATTCACTATTAAGTAAAACGTCAGTGATGCCCCCATGCCTGGTCATCCTAATAGCTATAATAATAATAATACATGTACCACTGTAAAGTTTATAAAATTCATTGTCTCACCAGTAGTAAGTAGGGAAAAAGCAAAGTAAAATTGACTGGGCTTCTAACGTTACCTCCCATTATTAATCCACATACATATTCTGAAAGGGGTTCTAATAGCCTATTTACATGGCTCTTTTATACTCCTTTACCTTTGTTAAGGAAAATCAATTTTCCATATTTTGAATGTACTTATGTCTTCTTTTTCCAGTGAAAATTCTCACCCTGGCACACTTCCTTTCATTCATATTTTGGGGACGATTCCATACTGAACATGACCTATGAATGAATATATTATACCTCTTTTTAAAAAATTATCTGCCCAATTCACAAGGACTCCTGATTTATCATTAAAAAAGCTCTCTACAATTCACAGAAATAAACCCTATGCCAGCCATGCTTATATTCCATGACCATGGGTGATTGGGTCAAGGGTAGACACCTGACCTTGGTTCAACCAATCAGATCCTCTTAAACTAATTACAGAATTAGGATTTAGAGATTATTAGATTATTTCTACATGTTGCAAAGACCACAAGCTATAAATTAAAAGACTGTGAAAGATATGTTTGGAGAAGTAAGAAAAGCTGGACACACTCTTACAAAGAAGCCAAAATGAGAGGGTCCTAACACAGTCTGGATCAAAATGTATCATGATGCATCAGTGTAATGCTGCTCTTTGGTTTCACAAGACATTCCTATATCTTTATAATAAGTTGCATCCTTATTTTTAGTTATTGTTATCCTACATTAAACGGATTTATGTTTTATGCAAATTTCTAAAAGAAATATATTGAGATTTTGTACTCACTAAGCTGTTTAAGCTATCTTAACAGTGTGAGGAAGGTGGGGAAAAGTGAATGCATAAGTGGAGCTATCAATATGCAATCTTTGTACATTTATCATAAGAACCAAAATAAAAATGAAAATTTCCTGCAAGATTTGGTGACATATTTTTTTAAGATTTTGTTTATTTATTTATTTGTCAGAGAGAGCAAACAAGCAGGAAGAGCAGCAGACAGAAGGAGAAGCAGGCTCCCCCACTGAGCAGGGAGCCCAAAGTAGGACTCAATCCCAGGACCTGGAATCATGACCTGAGCTGAGCCACCCAGGTGTCCCACGATTTAGTGATATTAAGTCCATTATATTAGAGGTTCATTATCTCTGTGGACAGATTCTTGTATCAGCTAAGAGTTAGATTAGATAACCATTAAATTTTTATTATCCCATTGCCAGATTTTTAGTTTAGACTTGACCAAAAAAATTGCCCACCCATTGACACCTCTATCTATCTATCCAATATCATGATGTTTGGATAGTAAAAAGGTCCTTTCACAGAGAGAAAAAACAACATCCAAAATGCAATAAGCACATATAGGCTCTCAAATACCAGAACTCCTCAGAGAAGTAGCTTATTCCAGGGTTGGGGTCGAGAACATACAAGATGAGCTTGAAATATTTTGTTACGCCAGAAAGTGTCAAGAAAATGATGGGTTTTGTCACAAGAATAGAGAGTCTATTTGAAGGGAATCCCCCTCACCAGATCTGGGATAATGTGTTGACTAAAATAATTAAGAACAATAATGAATTTTAGGGGCTCCTGGGAGGTTCAGCTGGTTACATGCTTGACTTTTTATTTCAGCTCAGTTCATGATCTCAGGGTTACGCCCCTCCCCCTACTCATGCTCACTTGTGCTCTCTTTCAAATAAATCAATATTTTAAACATTTTAAAATAATACTGAATTTTAAAGCTATTGAAAAAATAGGAATCCATGAGTCCGTATCAATAGTTAAACAATAAATAGGTAAATAAAAAGGAAAGGCTCTTGGTTTAAGGTTGAATGCCAATAAATGTGAAAAGAGTGCTGAAGTTGGAAAATCAGCATTTTGCAACTGCTACAGAAAAGATTGGATCAAACAAAAATTATCAATAGATGCTAAATCTAGAGGGGAATTTTGACAAGGAGCAAGATGTTTGCATGGTCTTAAATTATGTCCCCATAGACTGCTTATTAATGGTAAGGAAGAAAAAATAGCAACTATAGGCGGGGAAATCAATAACACTTTGAACATACAAACAAAAATGCTATTGCCAAAGAGGAATAAATGAGCATCATGCATCCCTGACGCGATACCCTCAGAAGGACACGTTACCTATGCAGTGTTCTGGCCAAGACTTGAATAAACTGAACCTGAAGTTTCATGAAGAAACAATCAGACAAGCCCAAATTGAGAAATTCTCTATTTTAAAAAGAAGGGAATTATCAGTATCATTAAATGCAGAGAAAGGCTGTGAAAGTGTTACCGATTGAAGGAGGCTAAAAGAGACTTGGTAATTAAACGCATTATCTGACCTAGCTCCTAAACTGAAGGGAAACGTGCTATAAAGGACATTGTGGGATCAACTCTAAAATTGGAAAATGGACAACAGTTAAAGTACTGTATCAATGTTAAATTCTCTGAAGTTTATCACTGCACCATGGGTATGTGAGAGAATATTCCTGTTCAGAAACACACAAATTTATTTAGGGATAAAGAGTCATGTGACAGAGAGAGAGAGAGAGTGAGAAGGAGCAAATGCTACAACAAATGAGGCAAAATGTCCACATAGGTGAATTCTGGGCAGAAAATTTATGAGTCTCCTGTGAATTAATTTCATTCTTGCTTTTTTCCCCCTGTAAGCTTGAATTATTTCCAAAATAAAAAGTGTAATTTTTAAAAAATATCCTCTCATAGACCAGAATGAGACTATAGAAAATGGCTAATCAAGTGTATCTACAAGTGTTCCAAGAGATTTAATAGGTGTTTTGAAAAAGAGAAGTATTTAATGTTTAAACACACTCTAAAATGATAGATTTTTAAAAAATTAAAAGTTCCTTGTTTCATTAGATGGGATTGGGAGGGAGACAAACCATAAATGACTCTTAATCTCACAAAACAAACTGGGGGTTGCTGCGGAGAGGTGGGATTGGGGGAGGAGGAGCGGGCTATGGACATTGGGGAGGGGAAGCGAACCATAAGAGACTATGGACTCTGAAAAACAACCTGAGGGTTTTGAAGGGTCAGGGGTGGGAGGTTGGGGCAACCTGAGGGTTTTGAAGGGTCAGGGGTGGGAGGTTGGGGGAACAGGTGGTGGGTAATGGAGAGGGCACGTTTTGCATGGAGCACTGGGTGTTGTGCAAAAAGAATGAATACTGTTACGCTGAAAAAATAAATAAAATGAGAAAAAAAAAAAAAATTAAAAGTTCCTTACTGAAGGGCTTCTCTGAGCCTTCCCTATGTTGTGGACAGAGGCTGTGAAACCTCCAGAAAAGGGCTTTAGCTTGAAGTGCTTAAAGAACAGATTTGGAAATTGAACATTTTTGTCAACATCCATTTATTACTTTCTATATTCGTACCTAGTCTCCATCCTTCATAGATAAAGAAGTGGACCTTATAAATGAAAACTGATACTAGTTTTGCCTGAAGGGATGTAGCTTGTAAGTAAGAATAAAAGTTTCTAATAACTTCAGAGCACTTAATTATGTGCCACTGCTTTAAAAATATTTTTCTTCATTGCAACCCCATTGGGTAGAAATTACCATCACCTCCACGTAACAGACAGCTCAGAGAGGTCATACGACTTGCCCAAGGGCATACATCCAACAAGTCAGGGAAAGAGAGCTTCGAGTTTGATCGCCACGCTACCCTGTCACAGCAAGTTAGGGCCAAAACCTGGAGCCTTCACTCCCAATCCAGACTTCTCCCTCTGTGGGAATCACTAAATAAACTGACCTAATTGATTTTCCGTTTATATTTTAAGAGTCAGTTAAAGACCTGAACAATTATTGATAGTTGCTAATTTCTGCATTCTTCTGTTTAGGTATCCTTCATTTTTATGGTTTAAAATGAAAAACAGGGGCACCTGGGTGGCTCAGTTAGTGGAGTGACTGACTTGATTTCAGCTCAAGTCATGATCTCAGGGTCATGGGATCAAGACCCGTATGGGCTCCTGCTCAGCATGGAATCTGCTTGAGATTCTCTCTTCCTCTCCCTCTGCCCCTCCCCATGCTCATGCTCTCCCTCTTTTTCTCTCTCAAATAAATAATCTTTTATTTTTAAAAGAATGACTAAAATGAAAAATAAATTTCTTATATTTCCTGATATAGACATACATAACAATTATCTCAATGAATATTAAAACACAATTTACACTAAATATTTGCAATTGCTGAATTGGTTGTGTATTGTTTCAAATTTTTAATATATGATATTGGCCTCCTACTTCAAGGGGCTCCAGAATATTATGATTAGGTTGCTTTTACATTGCACTTTGTGTTGCCGAGTGTTCTGCAATCAGTTCTAGCACTTGTACCTCCCAGCACCCTCTTACTATGGGACAGCAGTTTGTAAAATCTTCCGAACAGACCATAGACAAAAGTGACTTCAAAATGTCAGGTGTAAGTCTAGTGGAACTTTGTCTGAGTTCCAGGATCACTCCTCCAGGTGGTACAATTAGCTGCCCCCATCAAGGACCTGGTATAAGAAACATGGCCAATGAAATCACAATCAATTCAAAGACGTTGATGGGCTGAGAGAAGAAAGCTGCTGAATGATGTCTATGTGCAGAGAGAAATTGTCTAAAAGCGTTTTTACTACTGATTAGTTTCTGAACTTAGTTGCACATCAGCCTAATTTTCTTTCCACTTGTAATTTTCAAGTATCTTCACTAAAGGCCAACCTTCTAATTCCCACTTCAGTGGAAGTTCTGAGCAGCTCCTTATGTGCTTTGTGTTGCAATAACATTGTATGAAAAGAAGAACAAGGATCTGTGACTCAATAATGAAGAATTATGGTACAAACGGCAGTTCTTGTCTTAGTGACCACTGATGTAGAAACCGACAGCCTTCACGCTGCAGTCTCCTCGGCCCGACCGGGCTGATGACTGCTCCAGCTAACTGACAGCTTGCCAGCATGCTAAGCCACTAGACATGCACAGCTAACTGAGTGTCTGCAGGAACAATGTTGTAGATCTTAGTTACTGTTTATTTTACTAGCAGAAGTTTATCAGTCAAAATCTACCAGGAGTAAAGCCAGTGGAAAAGCCAGGTAAACAGATGAATTCATATATGAATTGTTCGTGAAGAATAAAACTGAGTGTGGACACTCCTGTAAAGCCATAAAGTCTAAATTATAAAACCCTAACACAATGGGCCAACATTACAACTGTCCAGTAACCAGATCAGCTTCTAAAGGGGATTAGAGCTGACATCCAATCCTGGGAAACATTTTCTATGTTACTCTCCAGCCTGCATGTCCAGCCTCATCTTCAACTACAGTAGTCCTGCCTACCCTGTCCCACCACCAATCTGCAGTCTCATTTACTATGGTTTCGGTTACCTGTGGTCAACCGTGGTCCTGAAACACATGATTCTCCTTCTGACAAACTTTCAGGAGGTCAGTAGTAGCCTAATACAATGTCCCAATGCCTACATCATTCACCTCAATTCATCTCCTCATGTAGGCATCTTACCATATCATATCCTCACAAGAACCAGGGTAAGGACAGGACAGTTAGGTATTTTGAGAGAGACTACATCACATAACTTTTATGACAGTATATTTTTATAATTGTTCTATTTTACTGTTTGTTATTATTAATACCTTACTGTGATTAATAAATCAAACTCTATCCTAAGTATGTATGTATGAGAAAAATCATAGTATGTAGTACTCTCTGCGGTTTCAGGCATCCACTGGGGGTCTTGCACCACGGCCCCCCATGGATAGGTACACTGAGCGTTGTAAGTTCTCACCACTATGTCTTTGCCAAACCTAATGCTCTCCCATGCTCTCCTCTCCTTCTTCTCCCTCACACTACGTGCCTCCCCACCTTCCTGACAATCTCCTACCCTTTCCTTTTAACCCTTGCCCATGCTTCAATTCTTCTGCTCAGGTTCTCCCTGACTTCCAGCTCCCACACCACAGGCAGGTGATTATTCTTCCTCCCATATCCTTTCTGTCCTTTTCATTTTTATATCATCATATGCCTTCGTATTGTATGAATTTATAATGATCTGTTTACAGGTATATTTCAGTTACTAAAGCATAAACAGCTGGAAAGTGGGGACAAATTGTGTTTTTAGTCTTTCTTTTATATAAAGGCCTAACAGAGTATTGAGGCATATAGGCCATTGTAAGTACAAAAATAATTTGCTGAACTTTAGGTCCATCTAGGAGTTTTAAGGGCTAGCTCGCTTTTAAAAAAGCATGTCAAGCCTGGCTGCTGTGGGTATTAAGGAGGGCACATGTTGCATTGAGCACGGGTTTTATACGCAAACAATGAATCATGGAACACCACATTGAAAACTAATGATGTACTGTATGGTGACTAACATAACACAATAAAAAAAAAGAAGAGAAGTAACATGATGAATTTTTTAAAAAGCATGTTAAGATATTCACAAACGGCATGCATTATTTTTATAGCATTTTTTAGTAAAATGATCTAGAGTAATTTAAAATTTTTGAGTAGTATAGAAAAAGTCAAGAAGTAACCAATCACCAGGCTAACCAGTTATCCAGAGATACATCAAACCTATACACATTTACAGACATTTGTAGACACAGGCACACGCTTTTCCAGAAATGGTATCATTTTACACAAGTTTCTGTGTAAACCGACTTTTTAACTCAATTATGTGCCATAGTTTTGTGGGTCAATAAACAAATTTAAATCTTATTCCAGCAACAGCCGAGTACTTCTTAAAATGGATATAATGTGCTTTAACATATTGATGGACATTGAGACTGTATTCAGTTTTTCATTGTTGTACATATTGGCTCAATGATTTTTACTAGAAATGTGTATGTTACAATTATTAGTAAAGCAGAGCATCTTTTCATAGATTCATCGGTCATGTGCATTTTCTCTTTTATAATTTACTATTACAGCCTGTTTTTCTAGTGTTCTGACAAACATTTCACAAATGATTGTCAGTGCCTTTAACATAACAACGTAACTAATGTTGGAATTTCAGGTAAGGGGTCAAGGAAAGGAGGAAGACTTTTTTTTTGATGAGTCTGTCTCTGTGTCCATCAGATACAAGACATTTACGGGCCTCTGCCAGGAATAAGAACAACACTGTATACAAAGTCCACATTGTAGAGGTGGGAGCCCCGTCTTGGGTTGTATTTCATTGTGAGATAAGAACTTTAGAAAATCAGGATATTTGTCTATTAAATTTTTTGCCTTTTCTTCAAAGTAATCTCTCACAATATTCACCGAAAATACACATGACTAATTCGCTGATCTCAGACATTTTATTTATGATTTACATGTCACCCTGTCATCTGGTTTTCCCACAACAATTTTAAATACACACGACAAAATAGAATTGATATATCTGAAATTATAATTTAAAAACCAGTTTACTTTCTGAAGATTTATATGGCCTTTATTTAACTGGAATATTTGACACAATGTATTTATCAAACTATGCTCTATCTTCCTGAAATATTTAATCCTACACCACAAAAATAAGACACTCTTAGGCAAGGATTTAAATATACACCTGTATATCCCTTTTATGCCACAATTCACAGTGGCTTTGTTGATCTCAAAGGTACTAAAATAAATTTGATTATCATGCTATAAACACCATTATTCTAAGCTATTGAAAGATTAGTAGGTGAGAGTCTGGATAATGTTGTTTCTAAGCAAAAATGGAAAAGCAAAGTTTCAGGATCGATTTTTGTCAGATACGTGAACACCCGTTCTATAGAATTCGGCTCCTGTTTTGACAGCTTATTGAATACTCTCCCAACTTTTCCTGCCTGGTAATGTCTCCCATTAATTAATACCCATTCTCTGTTCACAGTTTTGATAGGACAGCAGTAGTTGTTAACACAACACTCATAATCACAATTGTTCAGGTATGTTTTTTGTCTGTGTCATGTACGAGCTTCAGATATTAAATGCTGCCCAAAGAGAAATGTAAGGTGGAGTTTTTAAGAATAAAATTAAGTTTTGTAATAGGAATAACAATTCTGTATTTGCATTTCACTTTTTTTTCCCTTTGCTTATGGTGGTATCAAATTCTGCAAAACATCTTCTCCCTGTCTTTTATTTTTGTATGAATCAGTCTACAAGAACTGGATTTTTAAAATTCTTTAAATATATTTAGAACATGGTGTTTTTACTTGGAGGAAGTGAGAAGCAACTTTTTACTGCAACAATGTAAAATAATGGTCATCAAGAGAGGTCATATGTTCAAATACAATTTTTCCCTTAGAGTGCAAAGTAATTTAGTGATACTACCTCTCAACGTTTTTAAAGTTTGCAAGAATTTGATGCAATGTCCCTCCAAATCATTAGCCCAAAAGAGAGCATTAAGACTCTTAAAAATAACTACATACAATGAAGGTTTCCTGGAGGGACTGAAGATGGTTACTCTTATAGATCTTTACATGCATTTGAAAAGGTTATACATGAACATTAATAAAAATTTGGCAACATAAAAATTTATGAAAAACCATTCTTATATGAATTTTTGTGTGTGTGTTTTTCCTTCAAGGCTTTTTTTCCTATGCATAAACCGTATCATCGTAACATCATATCATAAATAATTTACCTGTGTTATTACTTCTTTTTCAAAACTGTCATTTTAATGCCTGAACAAAATGCTTTTGAGTAGATTAAGTAAATAATAAAGTTTTATTTAATCATTTATCTATAATCAAGCATTGATTGGCTTCTTTTTAAGAACATACAAATAATATTCTGAAAAACATCACAGTACCTATACCCCTGCCCCTAAACTTGGAATTGTCACTTTAAGACACATTAGCAAAAGTGGAATTATTGGATGAAAGGATATAAATATATCTATATGTAATGTGTGTGTGTATGAAATGTGTATAGAAAGAGAGAGAGCACTTCGTGATCTTGCTCTATGTCTATCGATTACAATAAAGACTTAAATATAATTTGTCATATGTTAGACCAACAAGAAAAAATATGAAAATTAAAATAATACAAGATTTATTTATGAAGTCTGATTGAAATGGTATAAGTAAAAGTTCTGAAACCTCTAGTCTTGTCCATAAAGTAAATCAAACACTATCCCTATCCATGAATCAGTTTGAAGAAAAATTTTTTAAAAATCATCTTCAAAAGAACTGGTGAGAAACAAGTTTCTCCTGGTTTTGGAGGCAACTTGGGCTGTTTTACTGCTAAAATTCACTTTGTTTCTATATTAAGATTAAAAAAATTTTTCCTTTTCTATCAACAGTTACTAAGAGAAAGAAAGAAATGGAGATTTCATACACAAAAACGATGACTTAAAAGAAGTTAGTGTTTTTTAAGACTACAAGATAAAACACTGTTTTTACTGATTATACATTACTAAAGAAGAGAAAATATGAGCCTTCTGTGGAGATTTACAGCAATTCTTTAAATATAATCTTTTGTTCAATGTCATGATCAGTTAAGGGAAACAGATAAAAGTTGAGGGGAAATAGAGGAAAGACTGAAAAGAAAGAAGAAAAAAATCATATGGAAAAAAGGAGAAATAGGTAGGCAAGAGAAATAGAGGGAAAGCCACAGAAAAGAGAAACACAAATAAACAAAGAGCCACAGAGCAAGGAAAGAAGAAATATGTTAAATGCTTTTAAAGACCCAGAGGGGAGGGTCTTTTCAAACAAAAGCAAGCGACTTTGGTCACACTGTGGAGTGTGCTGGGACAGGGACCCCCTGATTATTAGCTTTTGTGATCATGTCTTTCAAATAGTGACCGAGGGGCAGAACACTGACGAACCAACGAACATTCTAAACATGAGATCCCAACTGAGTCTCCATCACTGACCTTGAATAGCTGGGAAGAGGAGAGTGACCCCTGCAATTGCGTCAAATTCAACTTGGGTTTACCAGGGAAGATCCGACACGAACCATTTCTCAAACGGCTGTGGTCGGCCCAAACAACATAGTTATCTGCACAAGCAGCTCTGGGGCAAGTCAAGTTTTTTGTTATTTCACTAACAAAAGGAGACATTCTCTTTCGCCCAGCTGGAAATAAGAGCAAAGCTCAGCATCACTTGTTCATTTTTATTTTTGATTATTTTTCATAAAGTAGGTTTTTACATTATATTTTTCTTCTTTCCCAAGGAAACCACCAGGGAGGCCTCATTTTCACTGCATTAATAGGGTGTGCCATTCTTGGCAGGGAACTGTAGGTGTTGCTGAAGCTACATAGCTAAAAAGGCTAAACCAGGCCTCCCATTCTTGGGCTTCTTACAGTTCTATTTTAGCCCTGTCCTCTTCCTCCCACTCAAATTCTGTACCCTACCATGTGTTTGGATATGCTGCATCCTCCAGCTCTTCACACTAAATATACTCTTAGAAGCCTGAGCAAAACTTGAAGATGAATCATTCTCTCTGGAAGCCTCATCTTCATGGTGGACAGCTCGTAAACTGGAAGAGAGTCAGCTGGATGGAAGAAACAGGGACAACAGTAGTTGGTTCATCGTGTTCTGCAAAGGGAGCCAAGGGGGTGGGTGGGTGGGAGTTTCAGAGTAAACTGTAGCAAATGCTCATATTACACTTTAAAGAAAAGTTGGTTAAAGAGATAGTACTCTAAAGATATGCTCTAGAGCTTAGAGTTTTGTGTTCATCCCTTGTGTTTTGGGTCAGCCAATTTTGTCTTTTTTTTTTTTTTTCTTTTCTTCTTCTCTTTTTTATTGTCATCCTTTGACTGGTTCTCAGAGCATAATTTGTTTCCCGTCTTTTTTGTTCTACAAGTGAAAAGGTCAATGCCCTTTGACATTGCATGAGCTGCTCAGTGCACCAGGGGAAACATCATCAGCGCGGCTGGGCTTAAAACAACTTCGGGGCAACCAGAGTCAAACACAGGAAGTGTTGTTCAAACCCCCAGAGAATACTGGCTTTGTTTATTAGCTAACTTACATCTTGTTGAATTGCTAAGTGCTGCTATCTTGAATGAGCAGATATATCAGAGACTCCAAACCCAGATGAGGTATTTGTAAGCATGATATAACAACATCAGTCTCCTAAAGTGTCCCCTACAGGAATCTAAATACAGAGTGGCTATTTTCTTAAATGGGAAAAGTTCCATCTCAGGTCCCCATAGTCCAATACATGCTAAATGATTCTACAAATGAACAAACACTGCTTTGATGAGACAGTAAATTTAGTGGGAGAAATAATCAACAAGAAATGCAGGAAAAAATGTGTATTTCTTTTATAAACAGTCTAATCAGGAAATGAATTACACATTCAATCTTGTACTCACAAGACTTTTTTTTTAATTTAGCCCAAGAAACACTGACCTGCTCAAAATAGCATCAGAAACACTTTTATTTACATAGCATGTGTAAATCTCTCAGTGTTCAATGAATTATTAACTGTTACTTTACTGGTATAAGATAATATTTTGACTCCATTTCACAGATTAATTGAGAAAGAAAGGTTAAATGTTTTGCCTAAGGTAACTCAGCAAATCTAAACCAGAGACACCTTTAGTTTCTTGAACTACTGATTCCTATCTTGTGTTTTAAATCAGTGAATTGAGGAGATTCAAGGCACTGTGGAAAAATCACATTATGTATCAGTCCATTTGGAAATAGAAGAAATCTGGATAAAATGCACGCCGAACTTATTCTGTAGTATCAAGGGCAGCATCAAAGAGGAAAAAAATGCAGCCCGAAGAAGGAAAAGTCCCAAGTAGATAGTAAATGGTTTGGCCATGCAAAGAGCCATCTCTTTGCTTTCAGACCAAGAGTCAAGATACTTGGGCACTGGTCCAAGCTCTGTCACATACTTAGCTGGATGTTTCTTAACCTCACCGAGTCGGATTTTCCTCATCTATAAAATGGATATAATAAGACCTGCCCTCCCTTATGGAAAGTCATGAGTTTCAAATGGAAGTATGGACACAAAAGAATATTTTAAAGAATATTGTAGCTTGCAAAGTGCTGTATACATTTCATTAATGATTATAGTAGTGGTACTATTGTTCTTTTACAAAGGGAATGACAGGAAGCCAATGAATAAAACTGTCATAAATTAATGGTTCTTAACTATTTTATGTCACCAACCTCACTGAAAAGCCAATGAAAATCATGGCTATCTTCAGGAAAATTCACATTCAGAGACACATCCAAAATTTTAATTATAATTTCAGAGATTAAAAGATCACCTGCATTGTATGTGTTCCTAGAACTCACATTAAGAACACTTGTTGTAGAGGAAGAACAGAAATGGCAGATTATCTGGAAAACAAGGAGGCATGGGAATCAAATAGCAAAATGGGCATATTAGTGAGCCTAATCAGTCTTGTGGTATAAAGCTGTAAGGAGGTGGGTTAGAGTCATTCAGAGGTCAGATGTGGACAGAGAAGGCTAATTGGGGAAGAGGGTTAACATTTTCTCGTCCAGGAGAGAAGAAAAGTCCTATCCATTTCCATGAAAATTCTAGAAGCATTCTTCTAAAGATATAGTGAGAAATCCAGGAAAATGTGATTGAGAGGTGAGAGCGCAGTACCAGGAGAGAGGGGACACAGCTAGAGATTCTGAGTGGGGCAGATGCAGAAAGTCAGACGTGGGGTGACACTCTTGCCTGGCAATCAGTCCAGGTGGGACCACCTCAGAAACTAGCAGTAACTAAGAGAGCCGGCCTCTGCATTCCTGTGGTTCTCCCACCTATGGGTTCAGCAGGAGGCCACCCGGGGACTAATTCTGGCTAGGCTTGGGAGGAAAAAGGGACCCCAGCTGTCAAGATGAATCTCCGTGAAGCCATCCTGTGGCTGATCTAGTTCTAAGTTTGGCTCCAGTCCCTCTCTGAATGAGTTTTATGACTTGCTGCTGCCTACAGCCTCTTTCTCTACCTGGGTTGACAACCTGAATCTTGGACATGATTCCAGACTTGCTCAAAGGGACTTCTATGTGTTCCACATGTCTGCCTAATGCTGTCTCTGATCTACCTTCTAGGTTCATATATCTTGTGACATATGATATGTCCATATTCCCTCGTCCTGATTGGGGAACAGATCTCCATCCCCTCATGACTTTTGATTCAGGACAGAGTCAGGTTTTAATCCCTCCTTGGTCTGGCTTAATATTCTTCAGTGGTATAGGGGAAAGGAGTTAGAGATTCACAGTGATATTGCTTGTTATGTAAAATTGCTAATTTGTATAATTCCAGCAAGTATCTGTGAATCTTTCTCCTCCCATAGATACTTCCCCAGTCATGGGGTCACCCGAAACCACAGTGGTTTCTCCAATTTGCCATACTAAGATGACTGACTTTACCTAAAGTATCTGAAAATAAAATCATCAGTAAGACATAGAAACTGGGTACTTAACTGTTGGGCCATTTTTTACAGTGAAGTTGCCCATTGGGACTCTTGCTTAGCATCACGTGGGTGTGTGAGCACATGTTCCTCCATTTTATGAAGACAGGTCACCTTGGAATATACTGCTCATGCTAGTGTTAAGTTTTTGTGCTCAGATTTACTATTTTTTTTGTAGTCCACATAAAATTTCTAACGGTGTGTTCTATTACATAACGCAAGACTTGGTTATATTCTTTTCAGTGCTCACCTCTGAAAAATTCTCAACTGGAAAAAAAAGGTATGAATCTCAAAGTTGGAGAGGTGGAATTAATAAGTAAAGCCAGACAGCTCTGACTCCACTACACTTCCTTGAATGTTAGAAATGGCAGTCAAATTTAGGAATCATAAATTTATTTATACGCAGTTCCAAACGGAGAATTTTCTTTTGAGTACAAGCTATGAGAACCTCAGCAAAATCTCTTGGTGATCTAAACAGTAGTCCCCCCCTTACCCATGTCTTTGCTTTCCATCGTTTCAACTACCCGCAAGCAATGATGGTCTAGAAGCAGATGATCCTCCTTCTGACTATCCTCAGAAGGTTATTAGTACCCTGTCACTAAGGTCACAACACCTACATCATTCACCTCACCTCGTCTTATTATGTAGGTATTTTATCATCTCATATCATCAACATAAAGGGTGAGTTCAGCACAGTTAGATATTTCGAGAGAGAGACCACATTCATATAACTGTTATTAGAGTAGATCATAATAATTATTTTATTTTTGTTGTTGTTAATCTCTTACTGTGCTAACTTATAAATTAACCTTTATCATGTGTATGTATTACAGGAAAAAACATAAGGAGTTTGAGACTACCCACAGTTTCAGACATCTGCTAGGTGTCTTAGAATGTACCCTATTCTAAGTTAAGGCAGGACTACTGTTTAGATGTTTTCTGTGATGTTTTCTCTGATGCTTAGAACTGTACAAAGAATCTCAATTTTGACAAACATGTTATTTTATTAATCTGGAAAGACCAAAGATAATTTGGCATTACTATAAAATATTTTATGGAAATCAAATATATTATACAACTTTATGGCATCTAGCTAATAATCTGTAGGACTACATTATCTGATATTTAACATATGCTCTCAGAATTTATTTCATTATTATTTTACTCTATCACATAAGGCTTTCAATATAAAATTTAAAATGTAGTGATAATAAATCACTTTATTTTCTTATAACATGTAGTATTTGAATGTCTTTAAAATGTTTCTTTGAATGAAGCAAGTCTTGCTTTTTTATTAACAAATATTGCAGGGACTGTTAGTTAGCAACTTCAAATTCTGGGAGGCATGGTTGGCACAGTCAGAAGAGCATGTGACTCTTGATCGTGGGGTCATGAGTTTAAGTCCTGTGTTGGGTATAGAGATTACTTAAAATAAATTAATCTTTAAAAAATGTTTTTAAATTTTAATTAGTAATTTCTGGAAACATTAGTAAATACTTTGTTAAACTTTAACACTAAAAAAATCCAAATTCACTTTAAGCCACATTGTTTGAAAGCATAATTATAAATTTATGTGGTTACAGTATTTATATGGAATAGGAGTGGAATAATAGGTCTTTTGTGAAGGCTATTGATTTGCATTGATTGCTCCTGGAAGGCAAGTAACACAATCAATATCATGATGTTGATATTAATTTGTACTTATATTGTCAAATCTGAAAACAAGAAGATCATTGTTTTGGCAACAATCTCATTTATCACTATTGGTTTGCAGCAATCTGAGGAAAGGATGTGCTCGTCTAAAAATTTCCACTATGCAACCCATAGTGCAGGGCAAGTAATGGGGACATTTGTGTTATATCTGTACAAGTATGGTATAAGATCTAATCACATGCTATTTAGTGAATTACTTATTCATCTACCTAGTCATTCATTCTCTTAGCCCACAACGCATTGTGCAAAACTCTGAAAATATGGAGATAAGTAAGACATGGCTCCTTCTCCCAAAGAACTAGGAGAGGAAGATAACTAAAAGTTTATGATCAATTGAACAATAACCCATAATAATAAGTGCTATATTTAGGAAGGCTATTTATTGATCAAGTCTACCTAGTAAAAGGAAAAGAGAAATTCTTGGAAAAAAGAGAGTATGGAACACAACCTTGAAGGTAATGTATGTATTCTTTGTATGAGATTATTAATATTTTTATTTTTAAGCCATTTTAGTTGGATACTCTGTTACTGGTAGCCCCAAATCTTCTGATACAGGTTTTAAGCAGTTACATCATGAAGCTGCTTTTTTGGTGGGTCAAAACCAGTTCAATATCAGCAATTTCCCATACTCAACCTTAAAGCTAACATGAAGAGACCAGAGTTTTAAGCAAGGGATTAACACAGTCATAATCGGCCCCTCAGAATGATCATACTGACAGCAGAATATAAGGTGGGTTTATGGGGATCTATGACATAAGCAAGGAAAGCAGTTGGAAAACCATTCCAGTAACTGAACTGAGAATTAATCGGTAGTAAACTAAGGCAAGAGCAGCAAGGATGGCAGGTGTAGGGGTACAGACGGGAGAGATGTTAGAGAGGTAGAACTGACAGATTTGGTAACTTACTGGAATTAGGAAGTGAGAGAAAGGAATACTTCTAGAAAGATTTTTCTGGCTCAAGTGGGTAATTTTACTATTCAGTGTGACTGATTCTAAGTCTGTTCTCACTTCCGCATCTTGATTCTGAAGGCTCGCTGGTCTTGGCAAACTCCAGCCCTTCCACCTTAACAAAAACCCATCAGTTTGCTCTTAGTCTTCTAAATGTAGCATCTTGTGACTCGTCCTTTGGGACAATCTATTGTCTCTATGATACATTTTGATGCTCAAAAGCACACAACTTTGTTCTATTGTTATTTGGCGGCAAGAGACATACACAACAGCTGGTCTCCCCGATGGAAGTATAAGCTCTTTACAAAAGGGACAGGACCCTGCCTTCTACTGCATGATTGCCTTCACAACACCTGACAGACATAGCCACAAAGAAAACAAAATTGACTTCAATTATGGCAGATCAGATGCTTCCCTATGACAAAGTGCAGGGAAATTTAAAGAAATGTTGGTTAATTATAAGAGGTGACAGCTGTAACAGCCTCGCCTTAGCTGTGCAGTCCCTTCTGATCCCAAGTTATAAAACAATGTTCTATGCCTCATGGAGTATCAGACATCTGCCTCACCTCTTCCACAATCCTTGTGCCTAGTCTAGTTGGAAGATAAATAAGGAAATTTAAAGGATCTGATATGTCCTGTAATTTTAATTGGTATTAATAAATCTAAGATGGAAAAGGTTGTTAGATCATTTAAATTTTAAAGATTCTTACAAGACATATTAGTTTGCTTCTAAAGAATTCTAGAGGGGCACCGGGTGGCTCAGTCATTAAGTGTCTGCCTTTGGCTCAGGTCACGATCCCAGGGTCCTGCGATCAAGCCCTATGTGGGGCTTAGTCTTCCTCTCCCACTCCCCCTTCCTGTATTCCCTCTCTCGCTGTCTCTCTCTCTCCCTCTGTCAAATAAATAAATAAATAAATAAAATCTTTAGGAAAAAAATAAAGAACTCTAGAAATGAGAATAGCATCAAAATTCATCTGACTTTGAATAGGATTTTTACAGTTATCTAGAATCGACCATATATACTTTATCAAGACAGGATTTTCTTTTCACATTCACTACATTAAAAAACTTTTTAGGGGCACCTGGGTGGCTCAGTGGTTTAAGCCTCTGCCTTCGGCTCAGGTCATGATCTCAGGGTCCTGGGATCGAGCCCGCATCGGGCTCTCTGCTCAGCAGGGAGCCTGCATTCTCCTCTCTCTCTGCCTGCCTCTCTGCCTACTTGTGATCTCTGTCAAATAAATAAATAAAATCTTTAAAAAAAAAACTTTTTAGAGAAGTAAAAAAATGTATTTGTATTATTCAACACAATTTAATATATAGTCTATTTTTTAGTTGTAGATGGTTTGCCACAATTACACAAGATATAACAGATACTTAAAAAAATTTTAGAAATATAATGTAGATTCTTCTCTGTGTTTTTCAGCAAAAAGACAAATCTATGATCCTAAAGATCTTTCTCCAGTTCTCTTTATGTCTATTCACATAATTTCGTCATTTTGATAGTCTATCTATATTGCACATGAAACTGCAAAAACTGAAAGATGAAAATGATCTATTCAAATTATCTGCTATTACACAAACAGGTTAATAACAGTAATTAAAAGAATAATTATGCAACTACATGCCACTCAAAGGAGTCATTTAAATTATGCAAATCAAGCATAAGGTCATGTAATGCTAGGAGAAAAGAGCTCAAATATGCAAAATAGTGTACTCTCCGTTGGTGGCTCCAGTATTAGAAATATTCATATCACAAGCATTTAGTGTGCATCTCATTTTTGAACCTTTCTACCATAAAATCAAATTAATTTTTCTTACCTTATTAGGCGCTCTGAAATTTGAGTAGTATAAAATTTTATAGTAGGGCTGATTTGATCCAGGAGAAGAATGTTTATTTTTTATTTGAGGACTTTATTTTTAAAACATTGATTATTTTTCTACTTACAGAAACATACTGAATTGTAAAAAAAAAAAAAGATTTGGAAAACACACAAAAGTATAAAATATAAAATTAAAAACACCTATAATTTACCATTTTGAAATAAGTATGATCTCATTATCGATGTTATTTCTTGCCTTCTTTTTTAAATGCATTTTTGGGGGAGGTCATAACAGGTACTAGACTGTATTTCTCTGTGTTATTTTTGCTTTTGTATTTTATTTAATATTATCTCGTGAACATTTCCCCAGATGATTCTTGAAATCCGAGTTTTCAATGGTGGTACAAAATTTTTTACATAACAGTGTTTAATGGTGGCATAATATTTAACTATTTCATTATTTTTATATTCTTTTCATCACCCACTTTTCTCTTATAAACCGTACTATAACAAACACACAGTAAACTGAAAGAGAATTCTGATTATTTTATTTGAATAGTAGATTTGAATGTTATAGTGATGGCTATGGATAGAATTAGATTTAGATGTAGGATTAGGATCAGGGAAGTTATAGATGTGAATTTTTAAGTTTTTTAATGCATATTAACAAACTTCCTTATAGAACATTTGTATCAGTTTATATACCTATCAGAAATCCAGATCTCCTTAAAATTTCTAGTAATAATGAAGGTAATCTCACTTTATTAGTATCTGATTGATTACTAGTAAATTTGAATTTTTGTCCATGCTACTAGGCCCTTTGCTTTTCTTTCTCTATTACACAGCTGTACATGAACTTTGTTCATTTATCCACTGGGTGGTGATTTTTCAATCATTTGCAATAATTCTACTTTTTTCATGTTTATTGTAAATGTTTTCTCAGTTCATTATTGGCTTTTTATTTATATTTTGACATATACAAGTATCATGTTTTTATGGGATCAAAGTACTAAATATGTACCCTTAAGGTTTTTTCTATTGTCTTTATGCTTAAAAAAAAATACCTGGCTGTTACAAGAGTTTCCTTTTCTAGATCCAAATGAAAATTATGTTAGTAAATGATACAATGATTTTCCACCAAGGAGTCAATTCTTCTAACATTTGTTTAATTAAATCTCTTTCTTATCTGTTTCATTTTATAAATTAGTTTACATACTAGCATTTTGTTTTATGATCTAATCCACTCCAGTAATCTATTGATTCTTAAATGCATATTATACTCTTTTGATTATTTTTATTCTGTACTATGTTTTAATATTTGGGAAGGCAAGCAACCCCCCACCACTTTTATTTTCCAAGTCATACATTAATCTTTTAGATGAATTTACCTGAAGAATTCCATAACTTATTCTATAAAGAAAAGCATTTGTTCTTTTAAAATCAGCTCTTACTATTTTGAGCACTTCAAAAAACACCTCTTATATTTGTACCTCATAAAAAGGAAAGGAAATATGATAAAGTACCTCCTATATTTCTTTTTTTTTAAGATTTTATTTATTTATTTGACACAAAGAGAGAGAGAGAGAGGTCATAAGTAGGCAGAGAGGCAGGTAGAAAGAGAGGAGGAAGCAAGCTCCCTGCTAAGCAGAAAGCCCAATGCGGGGCTCAATCCCAGGATCCTGAGATCATCACCTGGGCTGAAGGCAGAGGCTTAACCCACTGAGCCACCCAGAACCCCCAAGTACCTCCTATATTTCTTCCAAGTACTTGCTAAACAGATTCACAAAGAGTATAGTCACTCAGTGAAGCCACTCAGTCACTCTGTGAAGATAGGATAAATTATCCTTTTTTACACATAAGAAATCTAAGATTAAGAAAATTTATATCTTACCCCGGGTTCCAGTAAGAATGCTGGTAAAATTAGACCAAGCTAAATATCCTTTCATAATGCCACATATATCTTGTCCCATTCTTAAAAATGAAACCCTTCAGTTTAAAGGTTATCATTTTGGGGTACCTGGATGGCTCAGTCAGTTAAGCAATGGACTCTTGGTTTGGGTCCAGGTGTTGACCTTGGGGTCATGAAATCGAGCCCTGCATAGGGCTCTGCACTCAGCACGGGGTCTGCTTGGGATTCTTTCCCTCCTGTTCCTCCCTGTCTGCCACTTGTCCTGCTCAGTTGCTCACACACTCTCTCTCTCTCAAATAAATAAATTTTTAAAATCTTTAAAGACTATCCTTTTACTTAAAATGCATATACCAAAACATTCTGTTATTGTACATAATTAATGTGCATTTTTATTTTATTATTTTTTAGCCTGGTGATACACTTTCAAGTGAAATATGCTGAAGAAGACACAGAGTCTGTAAAGGCAATCCCAGAAGCTATGGTTTACCCCCAGGACTCAGTGGAGCTTCAAGTAAGACCTGACTTGAATTTGCCTATGGGTAAATTCCTTGTCTTCTCAAAGTTAGTAATAATTAAAGACTACATGGTTTTTTTTTCACTCCTTGAATATGTATATAGAATACACAGGAACAAGGGGTTGTTTGGGGTTTTGTTTGGTTTGGTTTGGTATTCATGAATTAAGACTATGCAAAAAAATTCAATCTAAGGGGAAGATCCCATTCTTTAAATTCTTTGCAAGTCAAATCCAGAACTATTCCAGAAGTCCATTTTCAGTCTAATCTTTCATGTAATCCCATTCCCACATCTTACATTTTCAGATAAAGTCAACTATTTTATGGTTCTCATGTAACAAGATTAATCAGGATTCTTTGGTTGCTAGTGGCAGGAAATTAAGAAAGCTTAAGCAAGAAAGGAAATGATTTGGCTCATGTAACTAAAAAGTATAGCAACATCTGGACTCAGGCTCAATTTAATCTCCAGACCTTTAAAAAAAAAATGTGTGACAAACCTCTCTCTCTATATATATATCTTTCTAAAAATCTCTATGTTGGTTTACTAATCCGGAAAACATCAGAAAATAAGGGTCTGAAATTTTATCCTGCCTAAAAGCTAACAAGTTAACCTGTCTCAGTTACCCTACACAGACAGAAGACATGAGACTCTTGAACCAAACACAAGGGACTTGAGTAATCATGACAAAACCATCAGCATAAACATCAGTATATTGCTGTGAATCCGCCTTGCCCCCAAATCCCACAGCGCTGACACAGACAAGCTCAAGAAAATGCCTGGAGAGGAACCTTGAGCTTAAGGAACTTGCATATTTTATAATGGGCAGTAAACATTTTTCCCCTTTGCTCAGAATCCATTTCTCTCTCTCTTCCCACAGCTGTTTACTAAGCAAACATATTTGAAAATATAGTCTGGAACATAATCCTGAACCACTTTAACTCTAACTGACCAAGCCTAAGTACTGTGGTCCTCATGATCCTCCATGATTCTCTCTCAAAACACATAAATAATTATTAGGGTGGTGGTAATAGAAAATGCTATTGAGGTGAAGCAAGCAAAATGCAGATAAGTTCTATATCCTATATCCTTCTTCTCTTTATCTTTGCTCTCAATCTTCCCTTTGCTTTTGCCTACTCTCATCCTCTTTTATCTCCATGTACCTTTATCTTAGACATCCTACAGAGCCGTGCCTAGGTACACATCCTAGCATGAAGACTATAACATTCCCTTCTAAGTTACAGAATTTTCTAGATTCATTCAGCACTTTCTCTTCCTCAGCTGAGGCACTTTCAACTTCCTACTTTACATCACAGTAATCTGTTTGGATGCCTTAACCTGCTCATCCAGAAAAGCCTTTCCTTCTGAGCAAAGTCATGCCTGTACCTGTTTGTAACTCCCATGGATCAAAACATATTACAGGTACTTAATATATGTGTACTGAGTAAAGGGGAGGCTATGAGATTGAATTTCAATAGCTTGTATCTTTTCACTCATAACGATGGAACAATTACCTGTCTAAGAAACCAAAGACTTTGCTTCTCTTCCTATTTTTACCATACAATAGTTGGCCACCTTGAGCAAATCTATTAACGTTTCAAAGCCTTCAATTCTCTCATTTGTACAAAGGTGAAAATATGTGTTCTTCTTCATATGGTTATTGAGATAATCACATGAGAAAATGCATATGAAACTACGTTGGAATGTAAACCACTCTAATAATTAATGAATTCCATTTTCAAATAACAAGTGAACCATTTCTGTTATATGAATTCAATGTGTTTAATATTAGAGAATAGTCATCATACAACAGTAAGAAGATGTAATTTGAAAGATGCTTACAAAAATTCTGTCAGGAAAAAAATGCATAGTCCATGGTACTTCTAATTCTGCCACCATCTTTTAATTTCTCTGAATTAATTTTTAGAATGCTTATCCCTAGAAGTCCTCAGAAAGTGTAAAGTTATCAATAGAGTTATTACATTAAGCCATTATCTGCTGATAAAACCTTATATTATTTTTAATGACTGAGAAGCAAAGAGATATATACAGGTAAATTTTGAAGGAAGAGAGACAAATTAGAAACAAAGTAAAACCGTAGCATGAATTTGTCTAGAAGATAATCAGAAAAGTAACATTGCCAAGAAGGAAAAAGCATACAAGGACAGATAGCGATATTGCCAAATAAAATAAAAATTTCTGATTCATAGCTTTGTCTTACACTGGCTTGTCAAACAGTTCAATTTTCTGTACATTTGTTTTTTTTTTTTTAATCCACAAAATTTACTTTCAAATTTGAACAGGAAAACAGACCAGAGTCAAATAATTCATTTGTTCAGATCATTTTCTCTCTTTACAGGTAGAATCCCATGACTTTTTCAAGTTCCTTTCTGCTATATTAATAATTAGTTGGTTGGAAAAGCATATTTTTTCCTAGAATTTTTTTTCCTAGAATTTTATTCCTAGAATTTTTTTCCTAGAATTTTTTTTTCCTAGAAGTTTTGGTTAAAATTTTGAATAGAATCTGCAAATATTCAAGTGTTGAACGTTACCTGTACCAGGCTATGTGTTTCTTCTATCTGTCAGAGAAAGGAGTATATTTCCATAAAATGCTTTCCTAATTAATAATAAGCAAATGATTATGAATAAAATCATGACAGTGTAAAACAGAAATGTTTCAGTTCATTGAAAAAAGGCCAGAACACAGTTACAAAAATACAAAGACATGGACTCTTACACAGAAACCTCAAAGCAACTACATTTTCCCCCACAGAGTTGGGAACCACATAAAAACAGTTCTAAACTATTTCCTCAGAAATAAGCAAAAATGAAAATTCGAGGCAGGACTGTACTTCTAAGGTTCACAATGAATTCCAGGCATTCGATAGGGCACCATGATTCCCAGGATCAAATGCTATCATAGGAATCAAGAAAAATTAAAATTCTGGGCACCTGGATGGCAAGTTAAGTGGCTGCCTTCGCCTCAGGTCATGATCCCAGGGTCCTAGGATCAAGCCCTACATCACATTTCCTCTCCCTCTACCTGCCGCTCTGCCTACTTGCGCACTTGCTCTCTCTCACTTTCTGTCAAATAAAATCTCAAAAAAAAAAAAAAAAGAAAAATTAAAATTCTTTGTCAAAAAGAATCCACCTGCAACATAAAGTCGGTATACCGCTTGCTCCCTTATTCCAGTGATCTCCTAGGCCTGATGTCAGGGTCTGGGCTGGGTCGGAAATGCTTTTAACTAATGCATTATCAGGAAGATGAATGAGACTATGGTTACTACACTGTAGATCTGGGAGAGACTAAAGGGACCAAGAAACACTGTAGGTTTGAGACCCTTTGCCACAGTGACTAGAGTTCAGATGTCAGAGAACATAATGACCATATCACAAGAATCAAAAGGAAAAAGTACCTTCCTTGCCTTCAACAGATGAGGCACAACTCTGTATTAACTGCACTGCAAGTTGTGGCTCCCTTCCCTACTTGTCAGGATCCAAAGGAAAACCTGGATGGATTCTTTATTTAAAGGTTTTAACTTTTTTTACTTTTCAAAATTCTCATCTAAATATTCCTTAGTAAAATGCTGTAGTGTGGGGGAAAAAAAAAACCGTACTATGGATACTTTTTAAAAGCTCTCAAATGTGGTTCATATCTTTGCAAACTTTTAGATATTTTTATAGTAATCCTCCAAGGAAAAGTAACTACTTAATGCCGTGCACATGTGAATGAAATGTAGGGGTTTAAGTTATTCATTAAAAATTATTATGCTTATATTTAAAAGCTGAACACTTTGTTTCAGCTGAGGTTTCTGGAAGAAGCAGTTTAGAGTTGTTCTATTAGCTCCTTCCCGTCCCTGCAAGCAGAAAAAATACATACCTCTCACACTATCATATTATGTGACTCTTGCTGGCTCCTGTCTTTCAACGTGAAGAAGTATCAGCAGTTAAAATTCTACTTTAAACATACATTTAAACATATCTATGTATATACATCCATAAATTCTAAACAATGTTGTTTTAATGGATACATGGGAAGTGTCAAAATAACAAATACAAACAAAAAAGTCCAGCCTAGATAAAATGCATCCCTATCTGATCTTCTGCGGAGGAATTTTCCCAGCATCAGCAAGTTCTTATGATATATTCTATATTGGGAATTTGTGCCAAGAAGACAAACTTATCCAGAGCCTGAATCATAACAATTCTTAAATTGAATTAGGATAAAAATTCAACAGTTCACCTGAAGACAGTATCTTTTTTTAAAATTTATTTATTTTTAAAGATTTATTTTTATTCAGGTGAGGAGAGGGAGGGGAGAGGGACAGAACCTTAAGCAGACCCCCCACTGAGCACAGAGCCTGACTTGGGCCTCAATCTCAGGACCATGAGATCATGATCCAAGCCAAAACCAAGAGTCGGAGGCTCAACCAACTGAGCCACCCACGCATTACTATTTATTTATTTGAGAGAGAGAGAGAGAGAGAGAGACAGAGACAGAGAGCATATGAAAGGGGGAGCAATGAGAGAGGTAGAGAGAGAATCTCCTGGTGGCCTCTGGGTGTAAACCACAGTGGTCTATCATCTGGCTAACATTTTCTTAATATGTCAACACTTCAGCATTAAATCTCATATGAATTTTGGATCTACCTTACTGTACACATATTTGTTTTAAAATAAAAGTAATGGGTTCTCCAATCTGGAGTAAAATTGGCACTTAAGAATAGATTCAAGAAACATGTTTGTTATTTTGAGTATCCTCTATCCATCCCATTCTACTCTGGCATGTTCACAAATGTCTTTGTATTTGTCTCATAATGAGAAGAATGAGCATGTTGTTTTTTTACAAAACTGATAACATAGACAAAAACAGGTGTACCTAGGTGGCTTAGTCAGTTAAGCATCCACCTTTGGCACAGGTCATGATCCCACAGCCCCACAATGGGCTTCCTATTCAGTGGGGAGTGTGCTTGCTCCTCTCCCTCTGCCCCTCACCCCCCAGTCATGCTCTCTCTCTCTAATGAATATATAAAATCTGTAAAAAGATGTACAACCTTTAAAACTGTGTTTTATACATATAACATACATATATATATATATACTGTATATATATACATATATACACACACACACATACATACATACACACAGAGACATATTATCAATATGAATCAGTCAGCACCATAATAGAACAAAGAGGTACGATATATAGAAACCACTTCTTATGTATTATTTAAATGAACTGTAGCCATTACATTTTCTGACATATCCAGTAAAGGGCCAGTACCCAAAATATATAAAGAATTTATGAAACACAACACCCCAAAAAACAAATATCTATTTAAAATGGGCAGAAGACATGAATAGACGTTTCTCCAAAAAAGACCTACAGGTGGCCACAGATACATGAAAAGATGCTCAACATCACTCATCATAAGGGAAATGCAAATCAAAACCACCAAGAGATATCACTGCACACCTGTCAGAATGGCTAAAGTAAAAAACACAAGAAACAACAGGTATTGGAGGATGTGGGGAAAAGGGAATCCTTATGCACTATTGGTAGAAATACAAACTGGTTCGTCACGTGGAAAACAGTATGGAGATGCCTCAAAAGTTAGAAATAGAACTACCTTATGATCCAGCAATTGCATTAGTGGGTATTTACCCAAAAACACAGAAACAGTAATTCAAAGGGATATATGCACCCCTACGTTTATAACAGCATTATTTATAATAGCCAAGAAATGGAAGCAGCCCACGTGTGCATCAACTGATGAATGGATTAAAAAAGATGTGGAATATTATTCAGCCATAAAAAAGAATGAGATCTTAGCATTGGCAATGACACAGAAATAGCTACAGAATACGATGCTAAGCAAAATTGCTAACTTAGGATTTCATTCATCTGTGTAATTTAAGAAAAAAATAAGCAAAGGAAAAAAAGGAAAGAGAGAGTGTCAAAGCAAAAATTAGACTTTTCATTATAGGGAACAAACTGATAGTTACCAGAGGGGAGGTGGGTGGGAGGATGGGTTAGACAGGCAATGGAGATTAAGAAGTAGACTTAGGATGAGCACCAGTGATGTAGTGTTGAATCACTACATTTGTACACCCGAAACTAATGTAACACTGTATGTTAACTAACTGGAATTAAAAGAAAAACTTCTAAAAAAAAAAAAAGAGAAAAGAAAATATATATTACACTACACTTCCAAGAGAAAGCAAAAACTAAAAATGAATGCATACTACTTGTCAGACACAATCACATATGCCATGTATGTCCATTATTATAAACCTGTCCTATAATAACATATAACCAGACAGAGGACAATTCATTGTTTATGAGAAAAGAATTTTTTTTAAGTGTGAGTTCCTTAGGATACACTAAAGAAATAAAATCAGAAGCTTTTGTGATATGTCAGGTAATTTTGCTAGGTATATTATAATGAGAACTAAAAATATTAAATACATTCTGAGCATTGTAGAATCTAATTTTTTTTATTATACCTGGATGGAAGTGTTAGGACAAAAACCTAAGAACTCTGCCACAAGCCAGAGTGGCACATCTCAAATCATCCTCTACCTCAAGAACCTTCAGAGGGATGGGTGGCTTCAAAAAAAGATCTCAACATGGCCCCCAGTGCTGCTTAAGTTACCACATTTCCTGTCTCACACGGGCCCTTTAGAATTGTTATGTAAAGGAATGGTGACAGGTAATATAAAATGTGCAGAAAGAGGAAAGGATCTAGGTCCTAGTCTTGGCCCTTATTCTGCCAGGTAAAAACTGTGTTTCTCTTCACAAATCACTGAATTTGTTAAGACCTTGGTAATAAGAAATATATGTGGAACTACTTAAAGAATATAATCTGATTTCTCTAACTCTAAATGATCTAGGAAGACTATGTTAATCAAATAAACACCTTTGAGAAAAGATACATAAGAAAACCAGAAGGGAAATTATTTTTCTTAAGTAGAAAAGAACTTTAGGGGTACCTGGGTGGCTCAGTGGGTTAAAGCCTCTGCCTTCTGCTCGGGTCGTGATCCCAGGGTCCTGGGATCCAGCCCTGCACCGGGCTCTCTGCTCAGCAGGGAGCCTGCTTCCTCCTATCTCTCTGCCTACTTGTGATCTCTGTCAAATTAAAAAAAAAAAGACCTTTAAAGATATATGTAAAAAATAAATATTGAGTAATATAAACACAGCACAGTGTTTAATGAAAGGACTTCCAAAATGCACTGCTAAGGACATAATATGTAAGTAATACACATTCCTTATTTTCTTACACATTATCAAATATAATACTATCAGTAAAGATACAGTCATCTGCTATTGTATTTTGAATAGTCTTATTTATTCATTTAAACTCTATTCCCAAAAGACTTGAATAGGTTAAGTTGGTTGCATTTTTTAAATCTTGATTGAAAGACAATTGAACAATAATTATAAATGCAAATTAAGAAAATAGGAAATGTGTGTCATTTCTGGAATATCTTAAAGGACAAAAATAGAGTCTAGAAACAATTCTAAAATTTCCACTTCTTAAAATAGCTAAGTGCCAAAATATATGCCCTGGCACCAGTTGAGATTTTTGTATTCACATATGCAGTATCTCACAAGCCAACCTTTCCTCCACCTGAGAGAGAAATAAGGGGTGGTCTAAAGCAGGCTTCTAGCATCTTAATAAAGATCAATACCTGATGGAGGTGGGAACTGTCTAAGCCCTTTAGATGCATTATCTTATTTCATCTCAATAATTTTATTTTTTATCAATTTTTTTATTAACATACAATGTACTATTTGCCCCGAGGTTACAGGTCTGTGAATTGTCAGGCTTACACACTTCACAGCATTCACCAGAGCACATACCTTCCACAGTGTCCATAACCCAGCCACCCTATCCATACGCCTCTCCCCCTGGCAACTCTCAGTTTGTTTTGTGAGATTAAGAGTCTCTTATGGTTTGTCTCCCTCTGGATCCCATCTTGTTTAATTTTTTCCTTCCCTACCCCCCCACCCCCCGACTCTGCCTCTCAAATTCCTCATATCAGAGAGATCATATGATAACTATCTTTCTCTGATTGACTTATTTCTCTCAGCATGATACCCTCTAGTTCCATCCATGTCATTGCAAATGACAAGATTTCATTTCTTTTGATGGCTCCATAGTATTCCATTGTGTATATATACCACTTCTTTATCCATTCATCTGTTGATGGACATCTAGGTTCTTTCCATAGTTTGGCTATTGTGGACATTGCTGCTATAAACATTCAGGTGCATGTGCCCCTTCAGATCACAACATTTGTATCTTTAGGTTAAATACCCAGTAGTGTGATTGTGGGGTCGTAGGGTAGCTCTGTTTTCAACTTTTTGAGAAATCTCCACGCTGTTTTCCATAGTGGTTGCACCAGCTTGCATTCCCACCAACAGTGTAGGAGGGGTCCCCTTTCTCCACATCCTCACCAACATCTGTCATTTCTTGACTTGTTAATTTTAGCCATTCTGACTGGTGTGAGGTGGTATCTCATCGTGGTTTTGATTTGTATTTCCCTGATGCTGAGTGACGTGGAGCATTTTTTTTAATGTGTCTGTTGGCCATCTGGATGTCTTCTTCGCAGAAATGTGTTTTCATGTCTCTGCCAACCTTGATTGGATTATTTGTTCTTTGGGTGTTGAGTATGATAAGTTCTTTATAGATTTTGGATACTAGCCCTTTATCTGATATGTCATTTGCAATATCTTCTCCCAATCTGTCAGTTGTCCTTTGGTTTTGTTGACTGTTTCCTTTGCTGTGCAAAAGCTTTTGATCTTGATGAAGTCCCAATAGTTTATTCTTGCCCTTGTTTCCCTTGCCTTTGGCAATGTTTCTAGGAAGAAGTTGCTGTGGCTGTGGTTGAAGAGGTTGCTGCCTATGTTCTCCTCTAGGATTTTAATGGATTCCTGTCTCACACTGAGGTATTTCACCAATTTTGAGTCTATTTTTGTGTGTGGTGTAAGGAAATGGTCCAGTTTCATTCTTCTGCAATTTTCCCAACACCATTTGTTGAAGAGACTGTCTTTTTTCCACTGAACATTCTTCCCTGCTTTGTCGAAGATTAGTTGACCATAGGGTTCAGGGTCTAATTCTGAGCTCCATTCTGAGCTTTCTATTCTTTCCATTGATCTATGTGTCTGTTTTTGTGCCAGTACCATGCTGTCTTGATGATGAAAGCTTTGTAATAGAGCTTGAAGTCTGGAATTGCGATGCCAATAACTTTGGCTTTCTTTTTCAATATTCCTCTGGCTATTTGGGGTCTTTTCTGGTTCCATATAAATTTTAGGATTATTTGTTCCATTTCTGTGAATAAAAAACAAACAAACCTGATATTTTGAGAGATTCCATTAAATGTCTAGCTTGCTTTGAGTAGCATAGACATTTTCACAATCCATTTTCTTCCAATCCATGAGCATGGAATGTTTTTTCATTTTTGTGTGTGTCTTTCTCAATATTGTTCATGAGTACTTTAAAGTTTTCTGAGTATAGATTCTTTGTCTCTTTGGTTAGATTTATTCCTAGGTATCTTATGGTTTGGGGTGCAATTGCAAATGAAATCGACTCCTTAATTTCTCTTTCCTCTGTCTTGCTTTTGGTTTATAGACATGCAACTGATTTCTGCGCATTGATTTTATATCCTGACACTTTTCTGAATTCCTGTATGAGTTCTAGCAGTTTTGGAGTGGAGTCTTTTGGGTTTTCCACATAAAGTATCATTTCACCTGCAAAGAGAGTTTGACTTCTTCTTTCCATTTTGGATGCCTTTTATTTCTTTTTGTTGTCTGATTGCTGAGACTAGGACTTCTAGTACTATGTTGAATAGCAGTGGTGATAGTGGACAACCCATGTTCCTAACCTTAGGGGAAAAGCTCTCAATTTTTCCCCATTGAGAATGATATTCACTGTGGGATTTTCATAGATGGCTTTGATGATATTGAGGATGTACCCTCTATCCCTAATTGTTAAGAGTTTTGATCAACAAAGGATGCTTACTTTGTCAAATGCTTTTTCAGCTTCTATTGAGAGTATTATATGGTTCTTGCTCTATCTTTTATTAATGTGTTGTATCACATCGATGGATTTGCAGATGTGGAACAAACCTTGCAGCCCAGGAATAAATCCCACTTGGTCGTGGTAAATAATCCTTTTAATGTACTGTTGGATCCTACTAGCTAGTATTTTGGTTAGAATTTTTGCATCCATGTTCATCAAGGATATTGGTCTGTAATTCTCCTTTTTGATAGGGTCTTTGTCTGGTTTTGGGATCAAGGTAATGCTGGCCTCATAAAATGAGTTTGGAGGTTTTCCTTCCACTTCTATTTTTTGGAAAAATTTCAGGAGAATAGGTATTAAATCTTCTTTAAATGTTTAGTAGAATTCCCCTGGGAAGCCATCTGGCCCTGGGCTTTTGATTTTTTTTTTTTTTTGGTTTTTGTTTGTTTGTTTATTTTTATTTATTTGACAGACAGATCGCCAAGTAGGCAGAGAGGCAGGCAGAGAGAGAGGGGGAAGCAGGCTCCCCACTGAGCAGAGAGCCCGACACGGGGCTCAATCCCAGGACCTGAGATCATGACCTGAGCCGAAGGCAGAGGCTTTAACCCACTGAGCCACCCAGGTGCCCCTGGGCTCTTGTTTTTTAGGAGATGTTTGATGACTGCTTCAATCTCCTTACTGGTTATGAGTCTGTTCAGGTTTTCTATTTCTTCCTGGTTCAGATTTGGTAGTTTATATGTCTCTAGGAATGCATCCATTTCTTCCAGATTGTCAAACTTGCTGGCATATAGTTGCTCATAATATGTTCTTATAATTTTATTTCTTTGGTGTTGGTTGTGATCTCTCCTCTTTCATTCATGATTTTATTTATTTGGGTCCTTTCTCTTTTCTTTTTGATAAGTCTGGACAGGGATTTAACAATCTTATTAATTCTTTCAAAGAACCAGCTCCTTATTTCATAGATTTGTTCTACTGTTCTTTTGGTTTCTATTTCATTGATTTCTGCTCTGATCTTTATGATTTCTCTTCTCCTGCTGGGTTTAGGCTTTCTTTGCTGTTCTTTCTCCAGCTATTTTAGGTGTAGGGTTAGGTTGTATATTTGAGACCTTTTTTGTTTCTTAAGAAAGGCTTGTATCACTATATATTTTCCTCTCAGGACCGCCTTTGCTGTGTCCCACAGATTTTGAAAAGTTGTGTTTTGATTTTCATTTGTTTCTATGAATTTTTTCAATTCTTCTTTAATTTTCTGGTTGACCCATTCATTCTTTAGTAGGATGCTCTTTAGTCTCCATGTATTTGAGTTCTTTCCCACTTTCCTCTTGTGATTGAGTTCTAGCTTCAGAGTGTTGTGGTCTGAAAATATGCACAGAATGATCCCAATCTTTTAGTACTGGTTGAGACCTGATTTGTGACCCAGGATGTGATCTATTCTTGAGAATGTTCCATGTGCACTAGAGAAGAATGTGTATTCTGTTGCTTTGGGATGGAATGTTCTGAATATATCTGTGATGTCCATCTGATCCAGTGTGTCATTTAAGGCCTTTATTTCCTTGTTGATCTTCTGCTTGGATGATCTGTCCATTTCAGTGAGGGGGGTGTTAACGTCCCTTACTATTATTGTATTATTGTCGATGTGTTTCCTTGATTGTGTTATTAATTAGTTTATATAGTTGGCTGCTCCCATGTTAGGGGCATAGATATTTAAAATAGTTAGATCTTCTTGTTGGACAGATCCTTTGAGTATGGTATAGTGTCCTTCCTCATCCCTTATAGTCTGTGGCTTAAAATCTAATTTATATGAGAAAAGAATTGCCACCCCAGCTTTCTTTTGATGTCCATTAGCATGGTAAATTGTTTTCCACCCCTCACTTCAAATCTGGAGGTTTCTTTGAGTCTAAAATGAGTTTCTTGCAGACAGCATATTGATGGGTCTTGTTTTTTTAATCCATTCTGATACCCTGTGTCTTTTGATTGGGGCATTTAGCCCATTCACATTCAGGGTAATTATTGAATGATATGAATTTAGTGCCATTGTATTGCCTATAAGGTGACTGTTACTGTATGTATATTGTCTCTGTTCCTTTCTGATCTACTACTTTTAGGCTCTCTCTTAGCTTAGAGGACCCCTTTCAATACTTCCTGTAGAGCTGGTTTGGTGTTTACAAATTCTTTTAGTGTTTGTTTGTACTGGAAGCTTTTTAACTCTCCTTCTATTCTCTGTGATAGTCTAGCTGGATATAGTATTTTTGGCTGCATGTTTTTCTCATTTAGTGCTCTGAATATATCATGCCAGTTCTTTCTGGCCTGCCAGGTCTCTGTGGATAGGTCTGCTGCCAATCTAATATTTCTACCACTATATGTTACAGACTCCTTGTCCTGAGCTGCTTTCAAGATTTTCTCTCTGTCACTAAGACTTGTAAGTTTTACTATTAGATCATGGGGTGTGGACCTATTTTTATTGATTTTGAGGGGGGTTCTCTGTGCCTCCTGGATTTTGATGCTTGTTCCCTTTGCCATATTAGGGAAACTCTCTACTGTATTTTGCTCCAATATACTTTCTGCTCCTCTCTCTCTCTCTCTCTCTTCTTCTTCTGGAATCCCAATTATTCTAATATTGTTTCATCTCATGGTGTCATTTATCTCTCGAATTCTCCCTTCATGGTCCAGTAGTTGTTTGTCTCTCTTTTGCTCAGCTTCTTTATTCCCCATCATTTGGTCTTCTATATCACTAATTCTCTCTTCTGCCTCATTTATCCTAGCAGTAAGAGCTTCTTTTTTTTTTTTTTTACTGTACCTCATTAATAGCTTTTTTGATTTCAACTTGGTTAGATTTTAGTTCTTTTATTTCTCCAGAAAGGGATGTTATTTCTTCAGAAATGGTTTCTCTAATATCTTCCATGCCATTTTTGAGCCCAGCTAGCATCTTGAGAATTGTCATTCTGAACTCTAGTTCTGACATATTACCAATGTCTGTATTGATTAGGTCCCTAGCCATCAGTACTGCCTCTTGTTCTTTTTTTTGTGGTGAGTTTTCCCGCTTTGTCATTCTACCCAGATAGGAACATATGAACAAGAGAGTAAAATATTGCAAGGGTCGCAAAGACCTCAGAAAAATGTATGCTAACCAAATCAGAAGGGACCCAAAGCTGGGGGGAGAAGAAAGAGGAAAAAAGAAGAAAAAAAAAAAATATATATATATATATTAGACTGGTGAATAGAATAGAGCCACCCACTTGATTTGGGGTGTGTTCTTGTCTCTTAGAAGAAAGTACCTCCCCAAATTTTAAAGATAGAAAAACTTATATATATATACAACAATAAGGATAAACATGATGAAGGGATGGAATATGACTGTAAAGATGAAAATTTTTTAAAATGTTTCTAAAAAAGGAATTGATAAGTTTGTTGGAAAAAGAAAAATAAAAGAGGAGAAAATGTGCTCAGGCCGGAGGCTAGAACAAAGCCATGTGCTAGATTTAGGGTTTATTTTGATCTGTTAAAAGAAATTGTATCCCAAAGAAAAAAAATAAGCCTATATGTATACAATAAAAAAGGTTAAATACAATGCAGGGATAAAATATGACTATAACAATGAAGGTTTAAAAAAATTTTTTTAGAAAGTTATTGTTAAGATAAACTAGTTTAAAAAATGTTAAAAGAGGAAAGTTTAAAAATAGAATAAGAAAAAAAATAAATTAAAAAAAATTGGGGGAGCCTGGGTGGCTCAGTGGGTTAAAGCCTCTGCATTCGGCTCAGGTCATGATCCCAGGGTCCTGGGATCGAGCCCCGCATTGGGCTCTCTGCTCAGCAGGGAGCCTGCTTCCCTTCCTCTCTCTCTGTCTGCCTCTGCCGACTTGTGATCTCTGTCAAATAAATAAATAAAACCTTAAAAAAAAATTTAACTTTGCACGACTAAAGCATCATGGGAAAAAGCCATGAATTCTATGCGTTGCTTTCCCCTAGCTCTGGAGATCCACTGTTCTTGATTGGTGAACTGGGTCTTGGCTGGATGTTCCTGCTGATCTTCTGGGGGAGGGGCCTTTCAGAAAGTGGTTGATTTTCTGTTCCTAGAATTGCTGCTCTTCTCTTCTATCTCTTGTTGAGTTTGTAGGTGTGGGGAATGTTTTGATAATTAGCTAGCTGAACTCCTGGGACCTGATGTCATTTCAGTCTGCTACTCCTCTGCCATCTTGCCTGGGTTGTTTTTTTTTTTTTTTTTTCATCTTCTCAATAATTTTTAAAAGCAAGTACCATATTATCTCCATTTGCAGACAAAGAATCTAAGAATAAGGGAGGTAAGTACCTTGCTAAAGGCAGACAAATATGAAATGAAAAAGCTTTAAAATAGAGTTTAATCTGTAATTACCATCCCTATCACCTCATTTTCCTCCCTTCACCTGATGTTTTGAGAGTGTATTACTTCTTGCCTACACATAGCTACAATCCCCAAATATAGCCACTCTGACCAGGTATTTTGTTTTTCATAGTGCTTCAACAAATGAAGAAATTCTACCACAAGCCTTTCTGGCTTCTTATATCCCTGCCCCTTATCCCCACCCTACTCACCAAGATAATCTCAGGAGGCATGAAGAACTTGCATATAATGTGGAATTTCTTAGACCTGTCACAGTTAAGATGTATGTAGAACGATGGCTCCAGGATTCCCACACTGGAGACAAAGTTGTGGAGAGAGAGATTACTATGGTTCTCCCCCAAATATGAAAAGGGGAAGAGTAACCATTGTGTTGATTGTTCCCTGAGAACAGTATTGCCATCAATGAAAAAAAAAATATTTTCTCTAGGAAACCAAGTACATTACACACAAATCATTAATGTGCTCTTTGAAAGATCTGCATGTTGATGAGCCCAAGATTTCTCACTTTGCATCCATTTTTGCATGGTCAATGCAAAATTGAGGTGTGGCCACCCCTGTGTCCACTGGACTTCCATTAGCAATGACTCCCAAAGTATTCCATATTGCTTTCATCATTTCTATTTTTCTTGTTTTAATTTTTCAAACAGGAACTCTTACATAATCTGGTTCTTTCACATAAAATTTTTGAAGAGAAAAAACAAATCATGTTAACCTTTACAGCATCAAAAAAAGTGATAAATCAAAAGCAAAATTAATTTTGTTCTTTTAACATAGTTGCTTTGATATATCCCAGCTTACCAGCATTTCCTTTGGCCACTTTCCTTCTCAGTATGCAAAGATGAATGAAGAAATTAAACAATTTTTGTGACCTACAATAATGTGAGATTTTAATTATTAGGCTAACATCATGCCCAGATTTATATTCAACAGATTTACTACTTTCCTACCCGTTAAAAAGAACTTATTTTTATAAAAATTTTTCTAGTCTTATGGTTTCCACATCTTGTCTTTTGTAAATAATGGTTCTATGAACATAGGAGTGCACCTTTTCAAGTCAGTGTTTTTGTTACCTTTGGAAATATTTCCAGAAGTGCAATTGCTGTATTTTATGATAGTTCTACTTTTTATTTTCTGAGGATTCTCCATACTGTTTTCCATAGTAACTGTGCCAATTTACAATCCCACCAAGTGTGCACAAAAGTTCCCTTTTCTCCACATCCAAGCCAGCATTTGTTATCTCTTGTCTTTTTGATGATGCCATTTTAAAGGCAAGAGGTGAGATCTCATTGTGGTTTTAATGTGCATTTCCCTAATGACTGGTGATGTTGAACATATTTTCATGTACCTGCTGACTTTTCTTACATCCTTTTTGGATAAATTCTACTCATGGCTTTTGCCCATTTTTTAATTGGGTTATCTAGGGTTTTTTTCCCCTGAGGTGTACAAGTTCTTTATGTTTTGGACATTAACTTCTTATCAGATATATGGTTGGCAAATATTTTTCCCATCCCATAAGTTGTCTTTTCACTTTTTTGATGGTTTCCTTTTCTCTGAAGAAGCTTTCTAGTTTGATATAGTCCCACTCGTTTATTTTTTATTTTACTGCTGAGTTTTAGGTATCATATCCAAAAATTGTTTCCTAGACCCCTGTCAAGGAGCTTTGTTTCTACGTTTTCTCCTAGGAATTTCCTGGTTTCAAATCTTACATTTAAGTGTTTAATCCACTTCAAGTTAATTTTTGTGAGTGATATAAGATATGTGTCCAGTTTCATTCTTTTACGTGTGAATATCTAATTATCCCAGTGCCACTTATTGAAGAGACTGTCTTTTCTCCATTTGAGTATTCTTGGCTCCCTTGTCAATTAGTTGACCAGATATGTTTGGGTTTATTTCTGGACTCCTGATTTTTTTCCCATTGTTCTATATGTCTGTTATACTCTTAACATAATTTTGATGACTATAACTTTATAGTATAGCATGAAATGAAATGAGATACCTCCTGCTTTGTTCTCTCTCAGGATTCCTTTGGCTATTTAGGGTGTTTTGTGATTCCATATACATTTTAGGACTGCTTTTTATACTTCTATAAAACTACCATTGGAATCTTGATAAGGATTGCACTGACACTGTAGCTGGTTTTCAGTAGTATTAACATTTAAACAGTATGAATTCTTCTAATACACAGACACAGGGTATCTTTCCATTTATTTGTGTCTTCAATTTCTTTCATCAGTGTCTTATAGTTTTCAATATAGAGATCCTTGACCTCTTTTGTTAAATTTATTCCTAAGTATTTTATTGTCCTTGGATGATAATATAAATGAAATCATTTATTTTTTTTTTCAGAAATTCCACTGTTAGTGTACAGAAATGTTCCAGATTTTTGTATGTTAGTTTTGTATCTTGCAACTTTACAGAATTCATTGATTAAATCTAACAGGTTTTTGGTTGAGTCTTTAAGATTTTCTATGAATAAAATCATGTCATCTGCAAATAGAATGTTACTTCTTTCTTTCTAATTATGACATCTTTTATTATTTCTTTTTCTTGCCTTATTACTCTACCTAGGATGTTCAATAGTATGTTGAACAGAAGTGGTAAGAGTGAGAACTCTTGTGTTATTCCTGAACTTAGAGGAAAAACCTTTCATCCTGTCACAATTGAGTATAATGTTGGCTGTGGGCTTGTTAGCTACAGTTATGGTAAAGCTATGGCCTTGTTATCTATGGCCTTTATTGTATTAAAATATGTCTTTTCTATGTCTAATTTATTGATTTTTTTTTTTACCATGAATGGATGTTGAACTTGGTTAAATGCTTTTTTTTCCTGCATCTAATGAGATCATATGATTCTTTTCTTTAAGTCTATTAATATGATGTATCACAGTATTTGATTTGCATATGTTGAACCATCCTTGCATTTCAGAAACAAATCCCACTTGATCACAGTGAATTGTCATTTTAGTGTGCTGCTGAATTTGGTTTGCTAGTATTTTATTGACAATTTTTGCATCCATATGTATCAGGGATATTGGCCTGTAGTTTCATTTTGTTTTTTTTTTTTTTTTTTTAAGTAGCATCTTTTTTTCTGGTTTTAGTATCAGGATAATGCTGGCCTTGTAAAATGAATTTGGAAGTGCTTCTCCCTTTTTGATTTTTTGACAGAGTTTGAAAGAATTTAAAGAATTCTTCTTTATCTTGTTCTTTCTTTTATTAATGTGTTCTATCACATTGATTGATTTGCGGATGTTGAACCAACCCTGCAGCCCTGGAATAAATCCCACTTGATCGTGGTGAATAATCCTTTTAATGTACTGTTGAATCCTATTGGCTAGTATTTTGGCGAGAATTTTTGCGTCTGTGTTCATCAAGGATATTGGTCTGTAGTTCTCTTTTTTGGTGGGATCCTTGTCTGGTTTTGGGATCAAGGTGATGCTGGCCTCATAAAATGAGTTTGGAAGTTTTTCTTCCATTTCTATTTTTTGGAACAGTTTCAGGAGAATAGGAATGAGTTCTTCTTTAAATGTTTGGTAGAATTCCCCTGGGAAGCCATCTGGCCCTGGGCTTTTGTTTGTTTGGAGATTTTTGATGACTGTTTCAATCTCCTTACTGGTTATGGGCCTGTTCAGGTTTTCTATTTCTTCCTGGTTCAGTTGTGGTAGTTTATATGTCTCTAGGAATGCATCCATTTCTTCCAGATTGTCCAATTTGTTGGCGTAGAGTTGCTCATAGTATGTTCTTATAATTCTCTGTATTTCTTTGGTGTTAGTTGTGATCTCTCCTCTTTCATTCATGATTTTATTTATTTGGGTCCTTTCTCTTTTCTTTTTGATGAGTCTGGCCAGGGGTTTATCAATCCTATTGATTCTTTCAAAGAACCAGCTCCTAGTTTCATTGATTTTTTCTATTGTTTTTTTGGTTTCTATTTCATTGATTTCTGCTCTGATCTTTATGATTTCTCTTCTCCTGCTGGGTTTAGGGTTTCTTTCTTGTTCTTTCTCCAGCTCCTTTACGCGTAGGGTTAGGTTGTGTACTTGAGACCTTTCTTGTTTCTTGAGAAAGGCTTGTACCGCTATATATTTTCCTCTCAGGACTGCCTTTGCTGTGTCCCACAGATTTTGAACTATTGTGTTTTCATTATCATTTGTTTCCATGAATTTTTTCAATTCTTCTTTAATTTCCTGGTTAGCCCATTCATTCTTTAGAAGGATGCTGTTTAGTCTCCATGTATTTGGGTTCTTTCCAGCTTTCGTCTTGTGATTGAGTTCTAGCATCAGAGCATTGTGGTCTGAAAATATGCAGGGAATGATCCTAATCTTTTGATACCGGTTGAGACCTGATTTGTGACCCAGGATGTGATCTATTCTGGAGAAGGTTCCATGTGCACTAGAGAAGAATGTGTATTCTGTTGCTTTGGGATGAAATGTTCTGAATATATCTGTGATGTCCATCTGGTCCAGTGTGTCATTTAAGGCCTTTATTTCCTTGTTGATCTTTTGCTTGGATGATCTGTCCATTTCAGTGAGGGGAGTGTTAAAGTCCCCTACTATTATTGTATTATTATTGATGTGTTTCTTTGATTTTGTTATTAATTGGTTGATATAGTTGGCTGCTCCCACGTTAGGGGCATAGATATTTAAAATTGTTAGATCTTCTTGTTGGACAGACCCTTTGAGTAGGATATAGTGTCCTTCCTCATCTCTTATTATAGTCTTTGGCTTAAAATCTAATTGATCTGATATAAGGATTGCCACCCCAGCTTTCTTCTGATGCCCATTAGCATGGTAAATTGTTTTCCACCCCCTCACTTTCAATCTGGAGGTGTCTTCGCAAGAACCATATGATACTCTCAATAGATGCTGAAAAAGCATTTGACAAAGTACAGCATCCCTTCCTGATCAAAACTCTTCAAAGTGTAGGGATAGAGGGCACATACCTCAATATTATCAAAGCCATCTATGAAAAACCAACCGCAAATATCATTCTCAATGGAGAAAAACTGAAAGCTTTTCCATTAAGGTCAGGAACACGGCAGGGATGTCCATTATCACCACTGCTATTCAACATAGTACTAGAAGTCCTAGCCTCAGCAATCAGACAACAAAAAGAAATTAAAGGCATCCAAATTGGTAAAGAAGAAGTCAAACTATCACTCTTCGCAGATGATATGATACTATATGTGGAAAACCCAAAAGACTCCACTCCAAAACTACTAGAACTTGTACAGGAATTCAGTAAAGTGCCAGGATATAAAATCAATGCACAGAAATCAGTTGCATTTCTGTACACCAACAACAAGACTGAAGAAAGAGAAATTAAGGAGTCAATCCCATTTACAATTGTACCCAAAACTATAAGATACCTAGGAATAAACCTAACCAAAGAGACTAAGAATCTATACACAGAAAATTATAAAGTACTCATGAAAGAAATTGAGGAAGACACAAAAAAATGGAAAAATGTTCCATGCTCCTGGATTGGAAGAATAAATATTGTGAAAATGTCTATGCTACCTAAAGCAATCTACACATTTAATGCAATCCCTATCAAAATACCATCCATTTTTTTCAAAGAAATGGAACAAATAATCCTAAAATTTATATGGAACCAGAAAGGCCCTCGAATAGCCAAAGGAATATTGAAGTTGGCAAAGCCAAAGTTGGTGGCATCACAATTCCGGACTTCAAGCTCTATTACAAAGCTGTCATCATCAAGACAGCATGGTACTGGCACAAAACAGACACACAGTGGAACAGAATAGAGAGCCCAGAAATCGACCCTCAACTCTATGGCCAACTCATCTTCGACAAAGCAGGAAAGAATGTCCAATGGAAAAAAGACAGCCTCTTCAATAAATGGTGCTGGGAAAATTGGACAGCCACATGCAGAAAAATGAAATTGGACCACTTCCTTACACCACACACGAAAATAGACTCCAAATGGATGAAGGACCTCAATGTGAGAAAGGAATCCATCAAAATCCTTGAGGAGAATGCAGGCAGCAACCTCTTCGACCTCAGCCGCAGCAACATCTTCCTAGGAACAACGGCAAAGGCAAGGGAAGCAAGGGCAAAAATGAACTATTGGGATTTCATCAAGATCAAAAGCTTTTGCACAGCAAAGGAAACAGTTAACAAAACCAAAAGACAGCTGACAGAATGGGAGAAGATATTTGCAAACGACATATCAGATAAAGGGCTAGTATCCAAAATCTATAAGGAACTTAGCAAACTCAACACCCAAAGAACAAACAATCCAATCAAGAAATGGGCAGAGGACATGAACAGACATTTCTGCAAAGAAGACATCCAGATGGCCAACAGACACATGAAAAAGTGCTCCACGTCACTCGGCATCAGGGAAATACAAATCAAAACCACAATGAGATATCATCTCACACCAGTCAGAATGGCTAAAATTAACAAGTCAGGAAATGACAGATGCTGGAGAGGATGTGGAGAAAGGGGAACCCTCCTCCACTGTTGGTGGGAATGCAAGCTGGTGCAACCACTCTGGAAAACAGCATGGAGGTTCCTCAAAATGTTGAAAATAGAACTACCCTATGACCCAGCAATTGCACTACTGGGTATTTACCCTAAAGATACAAACATAGTGATCCGAAGGGGCACGTGTACCCGAATGTTTATAGCAGCAATGTCTACAATAGCCAGACTATGGAAAGAACCTAGATGTCCATCAACAGATGAATGGATAAAGAAGATGTGGTATATATACACAATGGAATACTATGCAGCCATCAAAAGAAATGAAATCTTGCCATTTGCGACGACGTGGATGGAACTAGAGCGTATCATGCTTAGTGAAATAAGTCAATCGGAGAAAGACAACTATCATATGATCTCCCTGATATGAGGACATGGAGAAGCAACATGGGGGGGTAGGGGGATAGGAGAAGAATAAATGAAACAAGATGGGATTGGGAGGGAGACAAACCATAAATGACTCTTAATCTCACAAAACAAACTGGGGGTTGCTGGGGGGAGGTGGGATTGGGAGAGGGGGAGCGGGCTATGGACATTGGGGAGGGGAGGCGAACCATAAGAGACTATGGACTCTGAAAAACAACCTGAGGGTTTTGAAGGGTCAGGGGTGGGAGGTTGGGGGAACAGGTGGTGGGTAATGGGGAGGGCACGTTTTGCATGGAGCACTGGGTGTTGTGCAAAAAGAATGAATACTGTTACGCTGAAAAAATAAATAAAATGGAAAAAAAAAAAAGAATTCTTCTTTAAATGTTTGGTCTCGAATCAAGCCATCTCATCCTGGGCTTCTCTTCACTGTGAGATTTTTGATTACTAATTCAATCTCCTTACTAGTAATTGGTCTATTCAGATTTTCTATTTCTTACTGACTTAGTCTTAGTAAGTTGTATGTTTTTAAGTAACTTTGGGCTCATTGTTTTTGGCTTTGTTTTGTTTTGTCTTGTTTTGCTTTAGTTCTTTAAGACATAAATTAGGTTGTTTATTTGGGAGCTTTCTTGTTTCTTACTGTGGGCACTTATTGCAATGAACTTCCCTTTTAGAACTGTTTTTGCTGCATCCCACGAATTCTGGTATACTGTTTCCATTTTTGTTGTCTCAAGAAACTTATTTAATTTTAAAAAGGGAAGGAGGCACCTGGGTGGTTGAGTTGGTTAAGCAGCTGCTTTTGGCTTGGGTCATGATCTCAGGGGCCTGGGATCAAGTCCCACATGTGCTCCCACTCAGCAGGGAGTATGCTTCTCCCTCTGTCCCTCCCTCCTGCTTGTGCACTCTCTCTCTCAAATAAATAAATATTTTTTTAAAAAGAAAATTTTGTAAGTCAATCAGAGAAAGACAACTATCATATGATCTCCCTGATGGACACTGGGGAGGGTATGTGCTATGGTGAGTGCTGTGAAGTGTGTAAACCTGGCGATTCACAGACCTGTACCCCTGGGGATAAAAATACATTATATGTTTATAAAAAAAAATAAAAAAATTTTAAAAATGGGGAAAAAAAGAAAGTATTATACCCCTTTAATTTCTTCTTTGATCTACTGGTTGTTCAAAAGAGTGTGGTTTAATCTCCATGTGTTCATGAATTTTCCAGTTTTTCTCTTGTTACTTATTTCTAGTTTCATGGCATTGTAGGCAGAAAAAATACTTGGTATGATTTAAATCTTCTTGAATTATATAAAGTATTATGGCCTAATATGTGGTCTATCCTAGAAGATGTTCCATGTGTGCTTGAAAAGAACGTGTACTCCGCGGTAGTTGAATAGAGTGTCTGTTAGGTCAGGGCACCTGGATGGCTCAGTCAGTTAAGTGTCTGACTCTTGGTTTCAGCTTGGGTCATAATTTCATGGGTCGTGAGATCAAGCCCTCTGCTGGGTTCTGAACTCAGCAAGAAGTCTGCTCAAAGATTCTCTCCCTCTGCCCCTCCCCATCCACTCTCCTCTCTGAAGTAAATAAATAATTCTATTTGTTTTTTTTTTTTAAGTGGGCACCTGAATTGTGTTTTCAGGGGTTTTCACCAGCCCTTCTGGTCAGAGAGGGTTGGAAGACACTCCCCACAATGAGTGAGGCTATGTCTCAGCCCCCTTGCCTGGGCAGGAAAGAGAGGGGTCACTCCAGGCTACTCCCAGTTTCCCAAACAGTCTGTCCCTTGGAAAGGGCCAGGAGCTACCTCTTCCTTGTCTGTGGATTACTCCCTCTGCCTGTGTGTAGCACAAGAAGCCACCATACCCGGTACTGGCTTTGCTCTGAGGACAATCTGTTCTGCTCACTTTTTTATCAGTGGGCTACACCACTTCCAGGAATGGTCACAAGCCCTTCTGGTAAGATAGGGCTGGAAGACACTCTTCACAGTAGATGGGGCTCTGACTCAGCACCTTGCCTGAGAATGGCCAAACCAGTCTCTAGGGCCAGCAAATCTCCTCATTTGAGGATCTGAATCAGGAGATGTGCACCCCACCAAGTTCCCTGGCCAGAGCGTGCTTCTGACTTGGCTCTGCAGATAAGCCAAACCACTGGTTAGGATTATACTACAGGTATAAACTCAGTCTGCCAAGATCCACATGCTGGTTAGTGCTAGCTCCTCCCCTCTACTCTGTCACAGTCAGATTGTCAGGTGCTGAGCCCCAAAGATTCTCCTGCATTTTCCATGGTGCAAGATTAGAGTAGAGTTTTCCACAAAGCAACCCACAATGCTAAGGGAGGCTTGCAGAGGAAACTGAGGCTCAAAGGAGACCTCTCCACATGGGCTGCATACTCCTGGGGGCAAAGTGGTCAATGTGTAGCCACTTCTCTTACTCTGCTAATGCAGTTTCCCTTGACCTCTGAGGTGCAGGGGTTGATTCAGCCTTACCTCAAATCTCACAGTGGTGTCTTGTTCATGAATAGTTAATAGTTGTTCTTCCTGTGAGGGGACATGAAGTCAAGAACAACGTATGTCACCGTGTTGGTGACATTGCTCCTGCTTTAGTTTTAGCTTTTAAGTCAACTGTACGTGAGTCTACCAGGATTAAGACGGTTGAATGGTTTCTTTGTTTATTAAGTATTTCCTGATTGACTTTTTCATGGTAGGTACGAAACTAGGTGCTGAGAACATAACAGTGAATAAGATAAAGCTAGTCTTGTGCTCTGCTCATGCAAGCTATATTATAAGGGAAGACAGAAAATTGGCCAAGTAATTATAATGGAGACAATTATAGACATACTTAACTTCCCCATTGTCATCTATATTTATTCTGACCAAAAAAGGGGGGGGGGATAAGAGGAAGGGTTGGCAGACAGGGGAAGAGAAACATAAAAAATCTAAACTCTGCCCACCATTCTTCTCACTGATAACATGCCCTGACATAAACATGATCCAGAAAATATGAAATCTCAGTTACTACCTGCCACGCATAATGTGAACATCCCACCATGGAATGATCTAAGTGTTTTTAAGGTTTGACCACTAAATACAAGTCACTGCCTTCATCTTATCTTCAACTGAATTAATAGCAGTCTAGAAGACAAATAGGTTGTGCTGGATTTATTAAAGACAGGATAAATAAATATATCCTCCAATGTGGCAACTTCCTATAGGATTTTTCAAAGGTAATTTTGACCCTGTGTGAATCCTGTTTACTGAGATATATAAGCTATGTCTCTACTCCATTATAGTGTGGTATATGGCAGGAAAGAAAAGCTCCAGGCACTTAGGTGACCAAAATTTTTCCTGTTTGACTTTGTAGATCACCATATATATAAGTGAGGTGAAATGGGTGATGAGAGAGTCATATTTCTTGCCAAACACCATAGAGTTCCTTCTCTTTTATTTTAGCTATGCCTGGTGAATGCTGTTGATAACTTTAGTACACAAAGCATATTTGAAAAGATCAAAGCATTTTACCATTAGGACAAGGTATTTCCTCACCTGAGAAGATGCCATATTTAATCCCAGTGGATCAAAAAAGGGGAGGGGTGAAAAGTGGAGTGTCTTCACTCTTCATTTCTATTGGTAGACCCTCAGGATGAGACATTTGGCTATTTCCTTCCAGTTTACTTTTTCAATGGGCATTGCTAGCAACCCTGCTCAAATGGACCTGGTTTAAGGAAAGACTCTGGATGAATGTGCTCCATGTAAGGAAAGAGAATCAGAGTAAAAAATGAAAGCAACCACCTGCAAAATTCAAGGCAAACGCTTATTTTTATTTCTATCATCTGGATACTTGGAGTGGGGGAGAGGCAGTAAATTATCTAGATAATTGCATTATTTCTTTAACTCTTTGCAACTCCATACTCAACTACAAAGTTTTTTATTTTCTCTCTATAAATAGTTCAATTCCTAAACTTAATTGAAATAAATAGCAAACCCAAATGTAAACATTATCATTCAAAGACTTGATGACCAAGAGAAGTATATCGGTCTTATAGCACTTAACTTTTGCATTACTGTTTCATTACAGTATCACTTAATTGATATTCAAAAACATGCAAGCCCATGTAACTTCGCCATAAACCGAAGCAGAAAAGGTTGAAATGGAGAAGAACAACAAGAATGCATAAATAAAATATGAAGAGTTTTGTCATGTTCTATTAGGGTTTTTCATGTTAGCATCCTATTATATTAGTATTTGTTTTCACTTATATGGTATGAAAATTGCTGAAATGATTGCATGGTCATATCTTGTTAGGCAATTCAAATTCTAAAATTATATGATTCTAATATAATATGAAAGAAAATTGTTAATATTATAAAAAGTTTCTAATATGATGTGAAGGTCCATCTGGAAAAAAAAAAGTTTAAGTTACTTTGGTGTGATTTCTTGGAAATATTATCTTCAAAGGAACCAGGTGGTGACAAAGATGCAGAAATTGGGCATAAGGACAACACTGGTAGAAACGGAAAATATTTCTCTGCCAATACGTTGCGTGAATTTTTTTATTCATTCTAAAAATGAGTTTGTTTTTAAATGCAGGTGGTAGCTACAGTGATTCAGTTTTGGGGGCTTTTTGTGCATTTGTGTTTAAGAAAAGCCACTGTTAGTACTATTTCTCTCCATAATGTGCTTTCATGTGGAGGTTACTATTAATTACTAAACAATAAACAAATTGCTAAATGACACAGCTTGATATCTACTCTGTGGTAATAAATGTAGGGTTTGCTTCAGTTCAGGTAACACTTTCAGTTTTTTAGTGCTTACTGAAAGACCTGTTTAATTTATCATACATCTTAAACGTGATATTCTGTCACTTAGTAATCTGACTTATTAAATAATTTGGAGTTAAACCTAAAGTTCACTTTCGATCTAGGCATAAGTGTATTACTTTGGAGTATTAGAAATAGTAGTGGGCCTAATGTAACTTTGAAGTCAAAGTAGACTTCTTCATCAAAACTTGTGTTTTATGTTACAGAAACCTGGCATAAGAATCAAGAGCTGAAGGAAACCTTGGAAGAATAAAATAACTGGTTGTAAAAGACGCTATTTACTCTTTGAAAAATACCGACTTCAAAATTCTGTAAGATTCCCTAAAATATTATATTTGAATGAAGACTGCCACATTTTAATATTTATCTTAATGTAACATTTTATACACCGAAGAAAACTTTTTTTCTCAAAGATGACATTATCAACAGTTTATAAAATGCTTGTGATTGCTTGAAGGGCTAGGCTTAGGAAATCTAGTCCTGACATATATTACTTTTATGGAAAAATAAATTTATCTCAATCGGCTCTTAATGTCAGTTGAAAAGGGAACCCATTTAAAATTAGCTGCCAGACACAAAAATCATTTTAACTGAAATTAGAAATTTTTTATAAAGAAGACAAAGTGACAAAACTGACTTTAGGATAGGGCAACTTTCTTAATACAGCATATTTTATCTTAAATATGGTGTAGATTGCATTTGTCAGAACCAGACTAGTCCCATCTCTCATTTTCTCCAACTCAAAGGGTTCAACCCCATGTCCAATTCTTCACAAATGATTTGGGATAAGAAGCATTCTGATAAAAACTCCTACACGGCCATTTGGAGTTCCGTGGTAGATCAATAAAACAAACTGACTAAAATAACAGCTGACCTAATCAGAGACTGTTTAAAATGATCAGACTTGAATTACAGCTTTTCCAAATTCCAGTGAACTTTCCTCATTACCATATCTGTCCTAGTTTGAGTATCTAGGTCTTGTTACCAAGTCGTCTCTTGTCTGAGGCAAAGGAAATCAGGTGACAGAAGTTTGTGAGGGCAGTAGTAAGAATTGAAACATCCATATCACTTCACGATCCACTTCTAATAAACTATACGATCAAAAGATCAGATTCATCTTGGAACAGGAAACTGTTTCCCATAAAAAAAAAAAAAAAAGACAATAACAAGAACTACAGCTTCACTGTATATCTTCCCTGAAGAATAGATTTTCCTCTTCCTGTTTTGCTAGGGATTTTTCCATACTGGAAACTTTATACTTATCTATGTTCTAATCAATCAAGATAACATGATTTATCCTTAAAGTCAGACTTTCTGCAACTTTTCTAATGTTTTCACTGACTTTCTTTAAATCGCCAGCATGGTGAAGATGTAATGTGTCACCAAGGCCCTCTTCTTTATTTCTGTCTCGTAGTGCTGGAAGCCGCGAAACTTACACACTGTATTATCTATTGCAGTGAGAATACTGCCAGCCCCAAATCAAATGCCTTTCTTCCCTCAAAGCCCCAACAATGCTTCCCTCTCCGCCATAAATTAGCAGTGTTTAGAAGGAGACTCGCCAACATTCTATAGGTTACTTTAAGGAAAAGCTCCGTCATCCATAATACATTTGGGCTTCTTTCTAGTTGAAGATTTATATTTTTTTTTATTGATGGGTTATGAATATTGACACAGGAGATATTCATTGTTTATTGAAGGCTTGTTTACATAAAAGATCTTCACAGGCTACCCCCTAAGTCTAGAGGTCCTAAACCAGTGTCAGGGAGCTGTCTGGGTATTTTTTCCCACGTATTGCACTGCCATTCCGCCAACAATAGAGGCCCATTAACGTTTGGCCCTTCAAGTTACTGCAGCCCAAGCCTCAGTGGCAGGACGTCTGCCCAATATGTAAAATAACGGAATGAATGGATTCCTTGGAAACAATGATAACAAGACCTGGCTGAGCTAACTGTGACAGCATGTGGTAATTTTCCAGCCCGCTGGCCCTGTAAAGGAAACTGGAACACAAAGCGGAGACTGCAGGGCGGGCCGGCCTGAATAGCTGCAAACAAGTGCAGACTATCTGATGATGTCATACGCGCAGTTTGACAGATGGGGCTGGACCATTTTCCCCCCTTCAAACGTGTTCTTAACTATTTGTATCCCATCAGCTTCTCACTTGGGAAGTTCAATCCTGTGATCACCTGCTGGAAAGACGAAACAAACCTTAACTGTCATGGGCTGGCTTCGAGTACCCCTAGTTTTAGGAAGAAAAATGATATCCAGTAGCAGTGGCTGCGTGCTGCGGGGGGCCGAGGCGGGGTCAGGGGGCAGGGTGTTGCCGTGGATTAATGCATCATCTCTGCTTTCAGCTGTGGGCCAGGTTTTGAGTGTAGCTCTGACTCAATCCTGCCATACACTCTGAAGAGCATAATGAAGTATTGTTACTGCCTCAGTCTAGTCATTACATCAGGGAAACAGACATCCAAAGTTATCAAAACTGATTACTAGCTGAGCTTTTGTGTCTAGAAAATAAATGCCTTTAAAGAGGCTTTTTTTCGGTCTTACGGGTGTTCTCTCAAGTTTGCCTGTTTTAGTGTTTATGGTTCTGTGTGTCACTATATGTAAGGTGGTGCTAGGGGGTATCTACAGACAGCGCACTCCCAAAATACACTGCTCTGTAGATCCGCATTTGTGTGTGTGTTTAAGTTGGTGCATGGGAGACAGAGAAAATGAAGATTGACAACATTTATAAAAATGAGACACAACTCAATTAAAATTCACCGAAAATAGTAAATGAACCGGCGTACTCGCTTTAATTGTAACAACACAGGACTGTCTTTTTCCTTCCTTCAAATAAGTCGCCGCTTTGGATCTCGCATGTCTTCCCCATTTTATTCATGTACTCCTCTTTATTTACTTTTCAAGGAATTTATGTAAATATATGTGGGCTACAGAATGGGTCTCAGATACAGCTTTATTCTTTAATCTTTTCATCAAATAGCTAAGCAAAGTGGGATAGCCAAAGGATTCTGTTTATGGAGAAGTGATATCTGTCCCACAGAAAAGCCTGGCACGCTGCCTAGCCTGCACAAACAAGAATAGTGGCGATAGCACGATAATTATTATAAGATAAAATTAATGATAAGATTTACAAAGTACCTTTTCAACTAGGAAAGTGCCACACACTAAAACTACTTGCTTCAGAGTCTCCTAGATTATAGAAGCTGTACAGAAGCTACACTCAACTTAACTTGCCCTGTCTTCCTAACATAGCTGTTGGGGGGGGGGGTGATAAATGCAAGCAAGGGGAATTCTCCCTCTCATCCCTGAAGACTGGGTGTGCCCAATTCACTTCTGCCCTCAACTTCCACGCTCACCTTCTAGATGTGAAGGGAAAATAAATATCCCTGATATCCTCTACGACTACAAGCTCACCTAAATACAATCAGACTACGCTTTGGTCACCATTTGTGCATTCACACCATGACTGTCTATGATTTCCTTATTACCGGGCCACAGCTTTATTCTATGCAAATTCTCCAACTGGGATTGAGTTACTAATTTAAAGTCCATGTAAAAGAATTATTTGCACAATGTCCATTGGCACCGGTAGCTACATTTGAACAGCAGAGCTGTGGTTCATAAGCAGTCACAATCTAGTCCTACGTCACGCTCAAGTTCAAGGGCCTGAGTGACTGCCACAGCCTATACTGAATGAGAAGCTCATCAAAGGGCTCATGGTTTATGAAGTAGAGTTTGTCTCTGCTTCCCACATTTCCCATTAACTATCACCAAGGGCATCCCTCTACATGTTTATACCAGATGGAGCACCCCATCTGTTACAAAAAGCCAAATTGTTTTATTAGTAGCTGTGGTGCTTCCATCCCTACAGGATACTGAGAAGGTGAGAGCAAAGGAAAAAAAAATGGCACTCACAGTAAGAGCTTTCCACTATCACAAGTCATAATCTGAAGCTATCCACAAGCTGTTCTCAGAGACCTGTCTCTGAGCCATCTATGTCAGCAGCCTGGGCAACCTCTCTTAGAAGTCCTGGAAATCATAGCTGAGAGGTTCCGTTGAGAAACAGAGTGATACATGGGTAGGAAGGAAAAACAGAATCTTCCATTCCCACTATTAATACAGCGGTAAAAGTTTGTTAATACATTGGCTTCCTAAAAGTACTCATCTGACCAAAAGCCACTTTACTGAGGTTAATCAAAGTAACATCAGCTAGAAAGACAATTAGGATAGTATTTCATAATAACTATGACCTGCAGGATGCTGGAGGGAAATTAATACACGAAGTTTCCATACTCATTTAGTACAACTTGTAAAAACATCAGTAAAGATAATGTCACATGAAGTCAGACCAAGGATCATCCAGTCTAATATGCCAAGACGCATTCATTTGATGACAAGACATATTGTCATTCAGGTTCACACCTCTAAAACTAATTTATTTCTGCACATATGACTAATTCCTTAACAATAAATTATAGGTATGCCAGTATTTAACCTACCTAAAGATTTCCTGAATCGGGGATGCTTGGGTGGTTCAGTCCGTTAAGCGTCTACCTTTGGCTCAGGCCATGATCCCAAGGTCCTGGGATGGAGCCCCATATCAGGGTGGTTGTCCAGTGAGGAGACTGCTTCCCCCTCTGCCTGCAGCTCTCCCTGCTTGTGCCTGCTTGCTCTCTCTCCCTCCCTCTCTGACAAATAAAGAAATAAAATCTTTAAATTTTTTTTTAAAGATTTTTTTATTTATTTATTTGACAGACAGAGATCACAGGTAGGCAGAGAGGCAGGCAGAGAGAGAGGAGGAAGCAGACTCCCCGCTGAGCAGAGAGCCCGATGCGGGGCTCGATCCCAGGACCCTGAGATCATGACCTGAGCCGAAGGCAGCGGCTTAATCCACTGAGCCACCCAGGCGCCCCAAGAAATAAAATCTTAAAAAAAAAAAAAAAAGAATACCTGAATCTCCTGAGAATTTAAGCTTATCACCACTTCTTAGAGTAACAAGATCCATAAATACATTAGTCACCTCATAAAATTATGTTCCATGTTTACTGAAACTTACAGTTTTAGTTCTATTAAATGATATTTTTAAGGATATACCTAGTGAATGGTTCTCTGCAAGAGCAACCAGGAATACAAAGGTAGGCAAGGAGGCTTCGGTAAGTTTATAATCATTTTAGAGGAAAGAGAAAAAGACACACCTGTCTCCAAAAATCATAGAGTAAAGGATATGCTATGGAAAAGTACCTATAAGTTATAGATAAGGTCTAAAAGAAATGTCCACCAGGAAGAGTGCTGGGGTTTGGGGGACACATTCATGTTTACTTAGAAATATTACCTAACAATTTTTTTAACTTTGTTCAAGGTGTTGTGCATGCTTAGAGCCCTCCACTTTCAAGACTGAAGGTGAACCTTGCCTTCTAGTTTATCTGCCTTCAGAGAGTACCCATTTGTACTTTTATCTCTTCTCTGGACATCTTCCAGTTACATTACTAGTTTTTTACTTTCCGTTAAGCATGTTTAAGTGTCAATGGACTTTTGAACTTGGAATGTGAAAATAAGAAGGAAAACTCAGTCAGATCTAAGTCCCAAGTAATGTAGCCGAGCTCTCAATTAAAATTTTTTTTTTGTAATTAAAACCAATTCTTTATGTCCATTGAACACATACAGCAGTTCAAAAAAGGTTCAGTTTGAAAAAGGGATTTGAAGATGCGGCAAGGAACTTCATGCAGGTCTTTTTTTTTTTTTTTTTAAAGATTTTATTTATTTGACAAACAGAGATCACAAGTAGGCAGAGAGGCAGCGGCAGGGGGTGGGGAAGCAGGCTCCCGCCTGAGCAGAGAGCCCAATGTGGGGCTCCATCCCAGGACCCTGAGATCATGACCTGGACTGAAGGCAGAGGCTTTAACCCACTGAGCCACCCAGGCGCCCCTCTTCATGCAGTTCTTATTAATTATTTATTAAAAGCATTGGCGGATTGCTATAATCCATCACAAGGCCTAACTTTGCTGTTAACTGTTCATGTAACTCCAGTTACTGCCTGTCACAGCACAGGTTCAAATTGCTGTACTTGGTTTGGGAATAGCCAACCTATTTTTGTCATTTTCCAAGTGTAATGTTTGGAAAATTACTGGTCTTTTCTGCACACTGTTTCTTTATTGATAGAATAGAAATAATATCTATGTCACAGAGCTGTTAGCTCAGCAACCAGAATATAATGAGTTTAATAAATTCTATAACCTGCTGTTTTAACAACAAGAAAAGAAATAAAATAAAGGCTCTCTCGTTCTTAATTTTAAAATGAAAAATTTCAAATCAGAAGTTTTGCAGTTTTTCTTTATGCTAACATTCTGTGCTTCTGTAAAGCAGAAGTCTATAACTACATAAGATGATTTACAGCATCTTTTGCTTATTTATTTTTAAGAAGAGACATAATTTGTTAGACAAAAACGAGGCAGCAGGCCTAACTCAAGAGTGGTGGCTCTCAGAGTCCAAGTCTCATGCTCAGCTCCGGCTCTGTTCTTTACTCACTGACACCAAGAAAGTCAGGGAACCTTTCTGAAGTTATCCTTAGAAAGGGATCATTAATCCTTGCCTCAATATGAAAACCCTTTGTAAACTTTGAAGCACTATGACATCAGTTTTTATTGCCTTATAACATTTTGCAACCTTCATTTTCACCATCATTATCATGCTCAGAACCCCCAGTTTCTCCAGAGATGTTTCAGCATTTTCATTACAAGAACAATTAAAGCCTAAAGTCCATAAGAATTTCCCTTAAAAGTATGCTATTCAGACAAGATCGGGTGTGTTCAGGAGGGTATGGCCAAAGACTTCAAATGTGTTTTTCAAAACATTGACTTAATTTTTTTTTTACTCCAAAATCTCCTGAAATTTCTTCTTTGGATTTATTCATAATTGTTATTTATTCATCATATTAAACTTTACATCTAAGGCAGAGTCTGTTTCCTGAGGACACACAATGTCATTGAGTATTCAGACCTGTTTCTCAAACTAATTAGAATATGTTGGGAGAGATTCTATTTCAATTTAGGATGTTTTGTTAAAATCGTTCTTGAAATCAATTCACCAATATTCATTAAGTCCCTTCTAAAAGAAAGGCATTGAGATGGGGGCTGCAGTAAATACAAAATGAATAAGATCAAGTTACCAACCTCAAGAAACGGACAAAACCGGTAAAGTACAAAAATAGGTATACACATGATTATAAGTGAGGGTAAGATAAACACTCTGAGAGAAATAAAAACAAAGTTTTACAAGAGAATCAAAAAAGGAAAAGATCCTCTTCACCTGGAGAATAATTCCATTTGCAATTAGAAAAGTTCTTTTCAGGACGGGTCTGCCAATAACTTGCAAATTAAATATCTGAAAAGACTATAATTATAATGCAGGGTGGCCCATTTAAAGAAGTCCCACTTAACATAATGTGATTTCAACAGTAATAAGATAAAAAATACATAGTTCAAGCGCATATAGACCCTCTTTTTTGAAGGACACAAAGGATTTTTACTGTCAAGGTTTTTCTTAAATGGGTCATCCTATCTAATAGGATCACAATATTTTTTTAAATAAGATAAATGTGAAGAGCTGATACCTTCCTGGATGAAAATGACCCTTTTTCTTTGGGTGGGGGGCCACTCTGTGAAGCTCCAGGCAGGCGCGCAGTGCCCTCTGGCATTTCTGTGGGCGCGTTAACTCTCAGCCCTCAGGGCACCACAGGGTCATGCAGACCTCCGGGGAAGGAGGCGGCTCCCAAAGAGGCCCCTTTCCAGGATATCTTTCTTCAGAGTCTAGTGGCCCTCTCTAAAGGATAGGGTCCCTCACCCTTACCCCTCTGCCCTCCCCCAGTCTGGGTCTGGGTACCATTAGCGCACTGGAGCAGTAATTTCACTAAATTGTACCTTAGCGGCCTCCGATTACGAAAGGAAGTATGAATACTGCCAAAGCCCTTTCCTAACTGGCAATGGAATCACAGGTCAGAAAACATCTTTAGCAAGCATAAATTATTAGGCTCACTATAAAAGAGAGCTGACAGATGAAACAGGCATTTCCATGAGTGAACAATACAGCTTCAATTCAAAGACTGCTGATTGGGTGTTCAGCCTTCCAGCATAAACAGCTATTCAAATTTTAAACTGTAACCAAATGAATAAAGGGAAGGAATGCCACGGCCACCTCGGGTTCTTCAGAACAATTCAACAAGGGATGTGATATAAATAAAATGTCAAACTATAGGTTGAGTATTTCTTCTTCTTCCCAAGGGTGCTTCACAGCTCATGAAACAGAAGGCCAGTGTTTCAGACCAGAGTCGGCTCTGGAAACCTGGAGAGCCGACTTCCCCCACTGGCTATCCCAGAGCCTCGCCAGGGGATGGTCATTGAGCACATCAGCCTCCCACTCCTCCTCCCCTGTCTGTCTGAGTCGTTCCCAGCCTCCCCTTTTGTAAGATGTTATCTGTATTCATGGGGCGAGGCTGTTGAGGATGAAGTCACAAACATGTAATTATGAACCTCGGAGCAATGCAAAGCATTCTACCCATAGGAAAAGTAGACACTGTCAGTTTCTTGCTGAGATGCCACAAAGGAAGAGCGCCTCCCTAAGATAAAACTATATGTAGTTAACAAAATGAAAAGTATTTATCTCTATGGTTTGCCAAAAGATGCAAATTCCAGATGTTTAAATCTTCCCAGCATTTCTCAAGACATGGTAAGAACCTAAGACCATCTGCAATCTTTGGTTGCATGTTAAGTCTCTGGTTAAAACAGAGGTATCGAGCTGTGTATGTATTTCTACTAATATGAGACATGAGTGCTTAGCGCTGGCTAAAAGCTTAGTGCCAGCAGAGTGCATGTTTAAGAACGCCCAAGTATTAGGGGCACTTGGGTGGCTCAGTCATTAAGTGTCTGCCTTAGGCTCAGGTCATGATCCCAGGGTCCTGGGATCGAGCCCCGCATCAGGCTCCCTGCCCAGCAGGGGATCTGCCTCTCCCTCTCCCACTCCCCCTGCTTGTGTTCCTTCTCTCACTGTGTCTCTCTAGGTCAAATAAATAAATAAAAATCTTAAAAAAAAAAAAAAAGGAATGCCGAGGTATTGGGCACTTCCATGTCAGGCTTACACTGGGTCCCCTTGCGTTTCAGAAGGTCCGCAGAAGTAACTCTAGGCAGCAGTGACAAAGGATGTGAATTGGAGTTTCTTCCCTGGGGGACCGTGGTTCTGTGTCTCCTAAAAGACCTACACACTGAGCACCCTGCCCCCAACCCTTGCCCCTGTGGCATCGGTTTAGGTCATTTTTCCTAAATACGGCACCTGTTACCACAGAAACACTTGCTCATTTTTTAGTAGTTTCCAGTGTAAGCTGGGAAGTCTTCCAATACTGATGATCTCCATCCAGAGAGCTCTCAGGTCAGTAGAGAGCTCTGATTGTTTTTAATGTGTTTTAATCAGAGCGCACAAATAGCTCCATTTACGTTAAAGATGTAGCCAGAATAAGTTAAATTTTGTAATTTATATGTGCTTTTTTCTATTTTGATATATTTGCATCAGATCATAATTACTAGAGGCCCAGAAGTCACTATTAAAAAATCTGTTTGGGGATGATGTTCCCTTACATTGGTTGAAGTTACGAAAACAAATGGGCCTTTCTGCTCTGAAGTATATTTTCCAACTTCCTTGCCTCCTGGAATATGCTGGTAGCATTGTTTTTAGATGCTGAGGATAAAGTAAATTATTTAAAAATAAAGAAGGAATTCTACTGCTGAGAAAAACTACTCTAAAATGTGCCATGAAGTGAGATAGTAATTTTAAGAAATTGTACATGTGTGCAATTAAGTATGCCTTTGATAACCCAGGTAGAGGTCTCATTCATTTGGTCTCCTACCCACAACTACTAGTTTAAATAAGGGTACTGTGTGACCTATGTGATTTTAGGAAAGAGTCTTTCCATGACCACCATCTAGGATGACTATAGAGAAACCAGGTGTAAGAATCTTTTGTTACTAAAAATAACTCTGCCAAAGAAGTCAAACTCTCTCTTTTCACAGATGACATGATACTTTATGTGCAAAACCTGAAAGACTCCATCTCAAAATTGCTAAAACTCATATAGCAATTCAGCAATATGGCAGGATATAAAATCAATGCACAGAAATCAGTTGCATTCTATACACTAAAAATGAGACAGAAGAAAGAGAAATTAAGCAATCGATCCCATTTACAAATGCACCAAAAACCATAAGATGTGGTATAAATACACAATGGAATATTACTCAGCCATCAGAAAAGATGAATACCCACCATTTGCATTGACATGGATAGAACTGGAAGGGATTATGCTGAGCAAAATATGCCAATCAGAAAAAGACAATTATCACATGGTTTCACTCATATGTGTTATATAAGAAACAGCACAGAAGATTACAGGAGAAGGGAGGGAAAACTGAATGGGAAGTCATCAGAGAGAAGAAAAACCATGAGACTCTTAACTATAGGAAACAAATAGCATTAGTGGAAGGGAGGTTGGTAGGAGGATGGGGTAATTGGGTGACAGGCATCAAGGAGGGCATGTGATGTGATGAGCACTGGAAGTTATACACAACCGATGGATTATTGAACACTACATCTGAAACTAATGATGTACTCTATGTTGGCTAATGGAATTTAAATAAAAAATAAATAAATAAATAAAAAATAAAAAATAACTCTGCCAAGATGGACTTCAGGCATGGCTGTGTCATAGTGTTGTCTAGAAACTGGACAGCTCCTACAACCTGCCACCAACTGGAATATGCTAAGTCTCCACCCAGTTATTGGGTTGTTGGCACATGTATTTCAATGACCACTGATTATCAATTTCCACAGCAACCTTCCAAAGGATTCTAGTTGGTTTAGTTTTCCATAGTCCAACTCAGTGATTTTGCTTTTACATTACAGCTTATGGAAAGAAATGTTCTTCCCTCACCTTCATGAGTGAGGAGTGTGCTTTATCAAATATTTTTCTGTTCTAATACATCTGAATGAAGCAGGTTCATATATATCCTGATTCAAGATGTTCTGGGAGAAAACCTATATGTTATCACCCACTAATTATCTTATCAATGATCTTTATAGGCAAGGCAATTATGAGCTGAATTGTATAACTAGATGTAACCCCAATGATAAAAACCTTAATAAAAGGGATAATCTTCAAATCTGCATTTTTAATCTATAAATCCTAAAACATTGGCATCTAGTCTACATAGTTCTTTGCCCATGATATTACAGACTTTCAGTGAACCACCTGCATTCCTTTATCTTAACAATCACTATCTTGTGATTACATGTAGTTAACATTTATCTTTTCTCCTAATCAGTGGTTTTGAATTTGGGGTGCACATTTTAAAATTCTGGGAGCTTTTAAAGAATACTTAGAGTCCAATAAGAACAGAATCTCCATGTGTTTGTGCACGTTGAGCTGGGGGGAGGGAGGACTCATATTGTCCTTTTTTATAATTTCCACACTTAGGTAGAGACAAAAACCACTGCCCCAAGTTATTAGCTCCATGAAGAAAAGGATGGTTTCTGTATCTTGATGCTTGGAAAATAAGGCTACTCAAAAATCATGTTGAATAAACAAATGAATATCACACTAATGTCATGTACAACACACTTCTTTGTCAACAAAGTACATACAGGAATTTCAAGAACCTCTCATATTTAAAGCTAACCTTGGACAACTGGCCTCTGAGTGTTATTTCTGATGAAGCAGTTGATGAAATTATATATGATGAATTATGATGTTAGTTCAGGTCTTCCTTTTTAAGCTTAAATTGCCACCCTGCAGTGGCCTCAGCTGCAGAATGCCATCCAGCACCATTAAATCAGCACCTTCTTGCCCCTGGAGGGCACAGGCAGAAGGCGAGCACTAGAGGGTAAACTGCTACACTCTTTCCCTATCTCCCCTACTTTTTCAGGTCCATGAGCACAGAGCTGTGCATGAATATGACTTGTTGCATTTTAGCAAGAAGAGTGTTGACTTTTTCATTCCTTCGTATCAAAAGGTGGTGAGACATAAAATAATGGATTTCCTACTTAGAATATGAAGACATATGGACATCTACACTTAATGATATTCCCAATCCATCCAGACAGATTATGGGCCTGGGTCTGGTAGAAGCAGCAAGGGAGATGTTGAAGGGCATTATCTGCCAACCTTAGTATGAAAGTAAAAAATCCACACCTGAAGTGATTTGTGTAAGTCAGGATACTGACTACTTCTGGGGGGAAGGAGGAGGTGAGGTAAGATAAGGCACATACAGTGAGGGTGACTGAAAAACTTCTAATTCTTGACCTGGGTAGGGAGCGGTTACCAGATTTTCACTTGAAGTAAGTCATTAAGCTACAGATTTATTTGGTGTGGTCTTCTGGCTCTGTGTTTTATTTTATAATAAAAAGCTCAAATTAAAATTAAACTGTATTATAGCAAACCAATCGTTTATAGCAATTTTAATTTAAAATAATTCACCTCCTGTAAAAGTAAAAGATAAGTATATGAAGCATTAAAAACTACATCTGAACTCAATTTATTTTTTTAATCTATTTACATATTCATTATTACCACCTGCTGGATTATTGAGCTCTCTGAGTGTGTTCTTCCCTCCTCTCTCCGGCTTCAAGGGGAGTTCCCATCACATCAACTGTGGACTCCGAGTGTAAGTTTGTACTTTCTCAACAGAAACAATCTGGGCCATTGGTGACGTTTACTGTGTGCCTGTTCCACCTCCCCCTTTCCAGACAGAGGAGTCCAAGCTTTTCGGTTTGTCATCCCAGGACAGAACCTCAAGGCCCTTGAACACCTTAGTAGCTCTTCTCTAGACACGTAGGTTTCATTGGGGATAAAGAATTCAAGAACAGTTTAAGTGGTTTCTCCCAGCTTTATACTTCTTCCACCATCTTTTTCCTCCTCAGTAAAACTGTAGTTACAATTATGGAGCAATTCAGGTGGCTCTTTTTAATTTCCCCCCAACTCCTGGATTTCTCCTTGAATCTCCTTTGTGTCTGTCAGTCAGTTGACATTTCCTGAATATCCAAGTCTGTGCTTTGTGAAGTTTGCCATTTCTCAGAGTGATTCTGATTTCTTAGGGCTTTCTTCTTATTTTATCCTTTTATAGTTCCTCTCTCTCCTCTCTTGGTAAATATGTCCTCCAACCTCTCCTTTTCCTCCCACTGTTTCCTGAAGGAATTAATGAATATCTATATACTTTCTTTGTTAGTGTTCCATTCTCATACCTACTTCTCACCCCTGCCACTGCTAACATATTTCCTGAAGTAAATTGGATTACTCACGGCATCCAGTTGTCATTGACAGACATTCAAGTTCATATCCCCTCAAGCTTGTTTTAATTTATTAGCTTGATTTCTACCTTTTAGGATTCTATTTGACAAAGAATATATTTAAATCCTTATTGATGATAATAATCCTAATAATTCCTACTCAAAGCACATTTCACTCAGAAGTATGTGTATTTTCTAAATAAAACAATGCATTAATCCTTCTAATCCTCCAGTGAACCAAAGAGAAAGTATAATTATTCCCATTTTGCATATGAATTCACTGAGGTAAAACAACGCATATTTCCCCAGTGGCTAAACAGGAAGCAGGAAGGAAATAAATGTCTGAATCCCGGTTATCTGCCAGGCCACAAAGAAGTAATTTCTTGAAAGTCAAGAAAATCCAGATGAAGTCTCTATGCCAATGATTTACCATTGCCTCCCTTGAAATGATTATAGTGAATATTTATTCAGAAAATTCTGAGATAGCTCATGTATGTCACGCTACCCTGAGGAAGAAATGTCAAAAGACGGGGAATAAGAGAAATGCCAGGAAGAACATGACCTACAGAGATGATTAATATGGAGTTTGTCCATTGAGATACAAAATTTAAATGAAAATCTTTGACTTAATGCAACCTGAGGATGAAGAATCCATGGAGATGCTTCTAAGACCAGAAATAGTGCCTTTCTACAGTTCAGAGACCTGACTGAACTTTTTCTCACCCACTTTCTCCTTATACAATGCGGCCCCTGCTTCAGAAAGTTGTATCACATGAGGAGAAATGAAAGATCACTTTTAACTTGATTCAAACAGGAGAACTAGGGGGAAATAGAAGGATCCCTGAAACAAGTCTGTGACCTCACAGGTACAGTAAGTGTAGAATTGGTGGGGCGAAGAAAAAACAAAAATCACAAACTGAAATTGCAGTCTTCAACAGCTTTGGATATAGTCTCTGGCTATATTACAACATTTAGCATATAGGCAGGAAGCCTATAGAAAATAAAATCTCTTGGTGAGGGCCAAACTGATGTTAGATTTCTATCTCTTGCGTGCTAGATCAATTCAATAACATTAAGTGCTGGGGCACCTGGGTGGCTCAGTGGCTTAAAGCCTCTGCCTTCAGCTCAGGTCATGATCCTAAGGTCCTGGGATCGAGTCCCATATTGGGCTCTCTGCTCAGCGGGGAACCTGCTTCCTCCTCTCTCTCTGCCTGCCTCTCTGCCTACTTGTGATCTCTCTCTCTGTCAAATAAATAAATAAATAAAATCTTTAAAAAAAAAACTAAGTGCTTTTTTTGAATATATCAGTGAGCTCTTCCCTAGTTAAAGCAGCTGATCTTATTCAAATAGAATTTCCTCATATCTGGACCAATTCATTAGCACCAAATCTGCTCATTGTTCCCAGCTGATGAACAAGTCATGACAGTAATAGGTTATCCCAGTTGTAAGGCTTATTTCCCATATTTCTTATTAGGATATTATTATTATTATTATACACTCTTATATATCAGTAGAGTTCTTAAAATCATATTTCTTTCTTACTTTTAGCAGGAATTCACCCCACCTTTAACCTTCTTCCTCTTGCTACCCTTGAAATCATATCCATGGGCAATCTTTGCCAAGGAATGAAGGGAATTTTGAGAGGGCTTCCTCCCATGTTGCAAATGCTTCTTGCACAAATTAAGACGTTACTCTCCTGAGTTTCTGAGACCCCTAATAAAATCCAGATAAACAGGAAAACATTGCTTTACTGGACCATTTCAGAAAACTATGTTCTGAGTTTCTGAGACCCCTAATAAAATCCAGATAAACAGGAAAACATTGCTTTACTGGACCATTTCAGAAAACTATGTTCTACTTTGATAAATTCAAAAACCTACGTGAGGAGGCAGAACTTTTATGCAAAAGGATAAATGTCCAGGAGGTTTATTATAGCTATAAAAAAGATTCCTCTGAGGAAAGGTTCAAGGCAAAAGCTGCAAATGCCCAATAAGGGTATGGAATAGATCAAATGGATTCAGAGTCACTGCTATGTTCCATTTCCTAATCCCTAATCCTATTCTCAGAACTGTAAAACAAAACAAAACAAAACAAACAAAACAAGGCAAAACAATCTTTTGGTCCTAATAACCTACACCCGGTGCCATAATACCCATCAGGGATGTTAAGACTCCTCTTTGAGACTGGATTGGTTGGGAGGAAAGAGAGCCAGGCTCGTTGTGCCTATGTATATTATGTGAACATGTAAATCTATGATGAGAAAAGAAAGGAAAAAGAATTGCAGAATTTTTTTTTACGCCTGACATTGTACTATTTCATTATTTTTTTAAAAGATTTTTATTTATTTATTTGACAGAGAAAGAGAGATCACAAGTAGGCAGAGAGGCAGGCAGAGAGAGAGGGGGGAAGCAGGCTCCCTGCTGAGCAGAGAGCCCAATGTGGGGCTCGATCCCAGGACCCTGAGATCATGACCCAAGCTGAAGGCAGAGGCTTAACCCACTGAGCCACCCAGGTGCCCTACTATTTCATTATTTTTTTTAAGAATTTTTTTTAAAAGATTTTATTTATTTATTTGACAGAGAGAAATCACAAGAGAGGCAGGCAGAGAGAGAGGAAGGGAAGCAGGCTCTCCGCTGAGCAGAGAGCCCGATGTGGGACTCAATCCCAGGATCCTGAGATCATGACCTAGCTGAAGGCAGCGGCTTAACCCACTGAACCACCCAGGCACCCTATTTCATTATTTTTATATTGAGATATCATCTAACCTCCATCCCAAATATAGGTGCTCATAGCTTTTTGCTATGAACATGGAAAACCATTAGTACTGACAGGCTGATCATATTCTCGAAAGGTCAGGATCTGCTGTAAATGTGCTTTTTCTTCACTCATTTGTCATTTTTGTGGGGTCTTTTCAACTTTTGTGTCAACATATATGTTCCTCATGTCTGGGTTGACACCTCACTTCAAAAGTGTGTGTTATCCCTGTTGCTTCAAATGCATGAAGTAAGAAAACCAATTTTTTAAAAGTAAAAATAATTTTAAGAAGAGAACTATCTATAGTATTAAAAATGTATCAACACATTGATAACTGTTTTCTCTTGATGTATACCTAGAATTTCTCTCAAATTGAGTGTGGTAACAATAGGCAGATATCATTAATCTTTGGCGAGGTGACAACTCCTTTACTAGGTGGGGCAACACAGAAGACCCTTCCGAAAGAATCATCTGAGGATCAAATTTAACTCTTCTCATTCTCAGTTAATGCTATTTTACTTTGAATCCCAGCCTGAGGAGTATAATGTTGGAGCGTAGCTTAATAGAGGTTCCAGTTGTGATACAAGCTCTCCCCCCTCCAGTTTAGGTTCAGGAAAATGGATGGAAAGGAAAGGGGACTTGATGTCTGATTGACCTGGTAAGCAAGGAGGAAGAAGGAGGAATCAATTACCTCTCCTCTCCCCTTGCTGTTCTTGGCTTTCATAACCTTCCATCCCAAACCATTTGTTCTTCCCACCTCCCAAAAATGCCTTCCTTATTCCATTTCTAAACTTCAATTTGCCAATCTAGATCACAGCAAATATCAATAATATAATTCAAAACCCACCTTACAGACTTCCAGGCTGGTTATTCCTTCTTTGAAAACAGAAGCACTCAACTATTTTCCGAAGGCTTTCATATATTACCAAGAGCGCCCTGAAGCTGGAAGGGATCTTTGAGTCCAGTCCAGGTCTGGATTTTTAAAAAGAAGACGCAGAGGTTCGGAGAGATGAAATGATTCCCCAAACTCATATAAAGCAAGTCCTTTGACCCCATCTTAAGTGATTTGTTCTACTGTGTTTATTTGTTTGTCTGACAGAAATGGGTTTTTCTACTAGGGCTTTAGTTATTATTGTTGTTTTCCTTTTCTATGGCAATGAGAAGAATTGCCTCCCTTTCTACGCCAGAGGGTAGTAAGCGATCCCATTCAAGAACAAGGGTGGAAATGGCAAGATTTCATTTCTTTTGATGGCTGCATAGTATTCCATTGTGTATATATACCACATCTTCTTTATCCATTCATCTGTTGATGGACATCTAGGTTCTTTCCACAGTCTGGCTATTGTAGACATTGCTGCTATAAACATTCGGGTACACGTGGCAACCTGAGGGTTTTGAAGGGTCAGGGGTGGGAGGTTGGGGGAACAGGTGGTGGGTAATGGGGAGGGCACGTTTTGCATGGAGCACTGGGTGTTGTGCAAAAAGAATGAATACTGTTACGCTGAAAAAATAAATAAAATGGGAAAAAAAAAAAAAAAAGAACAAGGGTGGAGGGGCGCCTGGGTGGCTCAGTGGTTTGGGCCACTGCCTTCGGCTCAGGTCATGATCCCAGGGTCCTGGGATCGAGCCCCGCATCAGGCTCTCTGCTCAGCAGGGAGCCTGCTTCCCTTCCTCTCTCTCTCTCTGCCTGCCTCTCTGCCTACTTGTGATCTCCGTCTGTCAAATAAATAGATAAAATCTTTAAAAAAAAAAAAAAGAACAAGGGTGGAATAGAGGCCATCGATCTTGAAGCCCCTTGGCTGGCCCAAGTTTCATACAGATTGAAGAGTGACCAGAGCCCCCTCTGGAGGAAGACATGGGGTGTTGATGACAGGGAACCACAGGGTTCTATGTTTTTAAAATATTTTTATCTTGAACCCTCCTACACTGTAGGTGGGAACGCAAGTTGGTGCAGCCACTCTGGAAAACAGTATGGAGGTTCCTCAAAAAGTTGAAAATAGAGCTACCCTATGACCCAGCAACGGCACTACTGGGTATTGACGCCAAAGTTACAGTGTAGTGATCCGAAGGGGCACATGCACCTCGATGTTCATAGCAGCAATGTCCACAATACCCAAACTATGGAAAGAGCCCAGATGTCCCCTAATGGATGAATGATAAAGATGACGTGGTATATATATACAATGGAATATTACACAGCCATCAAAAATGAAATCTTGGGGAGCCGGGTGGCTCAGTGGGTTAAAGCCTCTGCCTTCAGCTCAGGTCATGATCCCAGGGTCCTGGGATCGAGCCCTGCATCGGGCTCTCTGCTCAGTGGGGAGCCTGCTTCCCTCTCTCTCTCTGCTTGCCTCTCTGCCTACTTGTGATCTCTGTCAAATAAATAAGTAAAATCTTAAAAAAAAAAATGAAATCTTGCCATTTGCAACAATGGATAAAACTAGAATGTATTATGCTAAGCAAAATAAGTCAATCAGAGAAACATAATTATCATATGATCTCACTAATATGTGGAACTTAAGAAACAAGCCAGAGGATCATAGTGGAAGAGAGTAAAAAATGAAACAAAATGAAACCAGAGAGTGAGACAAACCGTAAGAGACTCTTAATCACAGGAAACAAGCTGAGGCTGCTGGAGGGGAGGGGGGTGGGAGGGATGGGGTGGCTGCGTGATGGACACTGGGGAGGGTATGTGTTGTAATGGGCACTGAGTATTATATAAGACTGATGAATCACAGACTTGTACCCCTGAAACAAATAAGACATTATATATTAATTAATTGAATTTAAATTTAATAAAAGGAAAAAATAAATAAAATTTAAAAATTAAAAATTCCCTATCTCAATAAAATCAAGGATAGAAAAATACCATTCCCATACTGAACTATTTCAGTATACAAAAGCTTCATTGTCCCAAAATTTTACTACAGAGAAACAAAAATTATATTGTCATTGCTCTTGAAATAAAAGCAAGAGAGATTTTTGAACTGTATTCCAAGATCATTTTATCCAATGGTTCCTAAAACAATAGCTGCTTTTTCCAATTCTGCTTAAGCTTGCTATTTTAACAAACTGATAATTGCTAAATGTCTAAAATGTATTCTTTTAATGGCTTCAGCCATAAAATCTCATGTCCAGCTTCCTAAGTCACAACCCAGAAAATCAAGACACATTCCTCACAAATTCCACTTCCCGGCTCAAAACAGGAATGTTATGGGGCACCTGGGTGGCTCAATAGGTTAAAGCTTCTGCCTTCGGCTCAGGGCATGATCCCAGGGTCCTGGGATGGAGCCCCACATTGGGCTCTCTGCTCAGCAGGGAGCCTGCTTCCTCCTATCTCTCTGCCTGCCTCTCTGCCTACTTGTGATCTCTGTCTGTCAAATAAATAAATAAAATCTTAAAAAAAAAAACAAAAAACAGGAATGTCATAACCAAATTCAACAGTGCTCTCGTTCCCCTTGGAGGTCCTCAAACAAAGCTATTTCTCCCAAATGAAAGAGTGCTTTGACGACTCTACAACCTCCAGGCCAGACGGGAAGGTCTAACCTAGATCTTTTTAAATGAAATACTACTGTTATCTTTGTAAAAACTCAAGCCATGAGTTCCACATTGATAAAAAGCTTGTATGAATAGAAAACTAGAGTTCTAGACTACACCTTCTATTTGGTTATTCTGTCAGCCCTCAATTTAATTATTGGTCTGCATACTATTCCTGTTATCACATGTTCCCCAAATAGCAATTAACAATATTTGCCATGTATTGTGCTTCAGGCTATTATGGCCTGCATATTTGTATTCCCTCAAAATTCATATGTTGAAATCATAACTTCTAATGGTATTTGGAAGTGGGGTCTTTGCAAGGTAATTGGGTTTGGAGCAGGTAGAATCAGTGCCCTTAAAAGAAGAGGAAAACAGAAAGATCTCTCTCTCTCTCCCCAAACGCACAGACTAAGGAAAGGTCATGGAGCACACAACAAGAAGGTAGCTTGTCTACAAATCAGGGAGAGCTGTCACTAGGAACCAAATCTGCTGATCTTGGACTTCGCAGCCTTCAGAACTGTGAAAATAAATTTCTGTTGTTTAAGCCACCTCGCCTCTGATATTTTGTTACAGCAACCTGAGCTAAGACACAGACTCCATCCTAAATATTTTACATCCAGTATCTCATTTAAAATGTACACAAATCCCTCTAGGAGACACCATTTTCCCCATTTTACAAACAAGAAAACTCTTAGATTAAATAGCTCTTCAACATGAAGAATGTGCCATGGCAGAGCTGGATTTCAAATATGACTCTGAACCCTGAATCATGCTGCATAGTGCACAGTAGACACCAAATAACTGATCTGAATGCCTCCTACTTCTTCTACGTCAGTGCTTTAAAGTTGTCCATTTATACGTGAGTCTTCATCACACAGCTCGAAGTTCCTTGAGGGCCAAGATTATTCTATTCTCCATGCCTAACACACAGCAGGTGCAGAAAGAAGGAAGGAAGGAAGGAAAGGGAAGGGAAGCAAGACAAAGCAAGGCAAGAAAGAAAAAAGAAGGAAGGAAGGAAGGAAGGAAGGAAGGAAGGAAGGAAGGAAGGAAGGAAATAAAGAAAACGGAGTATGTGAATCCGTAATTAGTAGGTACAAAGGATTGTACAAATTATACAAAGGAGTACAATCTAGATGGCTCAAACAACAGAAATTGATTGGCTTATAGTTCTTGAGGCTCAAAGTCTGAAATCAAGGGCCAGCAGGTTGGTTCTGAGGACTGTGAGAAAAAGATCTATTCCAAACCTCTCACCTGGTCTTGTAGCTGGCCATCATCTCCCCATGCTTCTTCACATTGTCTTCCTGCCGTGTAGATCTCTTTGCCTAAATTTCCCCTTTTATAAGGACACTGGTCATCCTGGATTAGGGCCCACCCGAATGGCCTCACTTTAAATTGATTACCTCTGTAAAGACCCTATCATCTTCAAATAAGTTCACATTACGAGGTATCAGGATTTGGAGGGAAACAATTCGTCTTCTACTGTGGTAAGAGGGTTGCTCTCCACATAAGGCGCAGCAGGCCACAACACAACCCAGCTGTCTGAGGGACATGGGAGGCACATGCAGGGGTCTGTTTGAATCAGCAACAGCCTAATCTCACAACAGTAGAGCTAACAACTGGATCTGTTGAATGATGGCCCCACTTATTTATGGGAGACTCCAACCCTTTGGAAGCAAACCTATAAACTAGACTATAAATAATTTTAAGACATCATTTTTATAATCAGTCCCATATCACCACTTCTGCATTTAAGTTTGCTCCTAAGCTCTCTTAGAAATGGTCATAGGTACTCTCTGTTCTCAATTATTCTATCCAAGTCTTTATTTGCCTTGAAAAGATAAACTCCACTCACAGGACATCATTCTCTCCAGCGACTTCTGAGCCGAGCAGGAAAAACTGCCTATCCCATGTGTTCAATCATGATCTCTTCTAGGCTTTTATGTGCCTGATCCATAGTATATCTCTATGCACCATTTACTGACCCCATGTTTCCAGGAAAGAGTAGCTTTTATCCCCTTAAAACTGTGCTTCCTAGTGGAAAAGAGAAAATCTGCCTCAATGTTCCCTAAATTCCCACAGAAATGAAAGAGAGAAAGATATACAGGATTCCTGGGCTCAGCTCCCAGGCTCAGCCACAGAAGGCCATCGCACACGAGTGGAGTCACTGTCCCTACTTGCCATGCAGGGATGCCCACAGCCTCCAGGTCCTCTCATTTCACACTGGAGAAGAAAGAAAACCACACAGGACCAGGGTTTTACTGCTCACTGTTCTCACTTGCTTTCTTCACTTGTGTCTTTAGAGAATGTTCAGTGCACGGTGCATCCTTCTTCTAGAGGTGTTTGACAAGCCTCAGCCTTAAGGTTTCATGTGATTTTGATCCGATCACCTCTTCCAGAAATTGGTTTCATTCCCAAGTTGATCTTACCATTAAATTTTTCTCCACTCTTTCAAAGACTTCTTGTTCAAATTTAAATTCATTATTTCTATTCTTATCTTTGCTAACGACTGAGAGTGGTCTCTTCTCCTTTGGGAAACTGCCAAGGTGTGTGTACCTGCATTCACATTTCCATGCATGTTTTCTCTCGTACTTTAGAGGTTATCAAAAATTCGGAAGAAGAAAACCTTGCTTTAATTAAAGAATATACACAATTTCATTCTTTCCCAGGACCTGCTTGCATGTTTACTTTCCATAATATTTGTGTCCTTAGAGGAATGCAGAAGTAATAGGAAAGATGTTTCTCAGGTATTGTTTAAAACATGCAGTCTATTATCAAAACTACTATCAGAAGTCCACTGCTGGGTAACTCAATTGTGCAAATTGAAGCAACTTACCCTACATGGAGATTATTTGACTACCTTACAATTTCCCAGAATAACACTCTCCCTGAATTCTGATTTCTTCAATAAATTACTCTAATTTGATCTACCATTTATGTGATATCTGAGGAACAGAGAAGAATCCCTCTTCTGAACTGTCAGTGATTTTGACAGAAACTTTAATCACATTGCTTATGAACTAATCAATTAACAAGTGTTTTTCAAAAATTTACTAGGTATACACACAAGACACAAAGAACGATATAACAAAATATGTTTTCCTTTCCCATTTTCTTAAATCAGGACAATCTCCCATGAGAGAAATATCTCTGTCATCCTCTTCCCATTCCTCAAATTTCTTACGCTATTCCCCCCGCCCAAATCCATCATTATATCCAAAGACCACACACTAACCCCTATGAGCCTCCTTCCAGCAAAAGAGAAACACCTTGTTTCTTTCCCCATACACTAAATCTACTGCTTTCTACTATCACCGGGAAAACACGATGTTACTCAATATTATCATTGCTCCCCAAGTCCCATTCACTCCTGACCTAAAACAGGCCTCCTTCGTTCCTTTCTAAATGCACTTACCTCCAGAACCAGTCAACTCCATGAGCTGCTTGAGTCACCTTCACCACTGCACTCTGAACTCTGTTGACACGTAGACCTCCTAGACCTCCTCACTGGTAATTCTGCGGCAGCATTCTTCAAGAAAAGAAAAACCCTTGAGAGCTAAGAACAATTTTCCAAAGGCTACACAACCTAGTACAGTTTCAATGGGGTCATGTTCCAGATCCTCATCTTCCACGCATGTTCTTTCACCAAACTGATCTCAGAAGGGTTTTAGATGGAGGGAATTCTAAAAGTCTCCTTTCTCATTTCATTCTTCTCAATCCCTCACTCGTCCTTTTCCCCCATAAATAGAGACGTAATTACATACACAGGTAGACAGGTAAATAAAACCTCCCTCATGCCACGCTTTACTATACTGCAATGCCTTGAGATATTTAAAAACGTCCGAGGTCCCAAAGGAAAAAAAAAAAAAATTAGAAGTGTTGGTACTCAAGTCTCTTTTAATCTAGACATCATAAAACTTTGCTAGGCTTCGTATTTTTCTTTGTCTTATACATTTTTTTTAATTTATTTATTTGACAGAGAGATCACAAGCAGGCAGAGAAGCAGGCAGAGAGAAAGGAGGAAGCAGGCTCCCTGCTGAGGACCCTGAGACCATGACCCGAGCAGAAAGCAGAGGCTTAACCCACTGAGCAACCCAATGTCTTATACATATTTTTTTTTCCATTTTATTTATTTTTTCAGAGTAACAGTATTCATTCTTTTTGCACAACACCCAGTGCTCCATGCAAAACGTGCCCTCCCCATTACCCACCACCTGTTCCCCCAACCTCCCACCCCTGACCCTTCAAAACCCTCAGGTTGTTTTTCAGAGTCCATAGTCTCTTATGGTTCGCCTCCCCTCCCCAATGTCCACAGCCCGCTCCCCCTCTCCCAATCCCACCTCCCTCCAGCAACCCCCAGTTTGTTTTGTGAGATTAAGAGTCATTTATGGTTTGTCTCCCACCCAATCCCATCTTGTTTCATTTATTCTTCTCCTATCCCCCTACCCCCCCCCATGTTGCTTCTCCATGTCCTCATATCAGGGAGATCATATGATAGTTGTCTTTCTCCGATTGACTTATTTCACTAAGCATGATACGCTCTAGTTCCATCCACGTCGTCGCAAATGGCAAGATTTCATTTCTTTTGATGGCTGCATAGAATTCCATTGTGTATATATACCACATCTTCTTTATCCATTCATCTGTTGATGGACATCTAGGTTCTTTCCATAGTCTGGCTATTGTAGACATTGCTGCTATAAACATTCGGGTACACGTGCCCCTTCGGATCACTATGTTTGTATCTTTAGGGTAAATACCCAGTAGTGCAATTGCTGGGTCATAGGGTAGTTCTATTTTCAACATTTTGAGGAACCTCCATGCTGTTTTCCAGAGTGGTTGCACCAGCTTGCATTCCCACCAACAGTGGAGGAGGGTTCCCCTTTCTCCACATCCTCGCCAGCATCTGTCATTTCCTGACTTGTTAATTTTAGCCATTCTGACTGGTGTGAGGTGATATCTCATTGTGGTTTTGATTTGTATTTCCCTGATGCCGAGTGACGTGGAGCACTTTTTCATGTGTCTGTTGGCCATCTGGATGTCTTCTTTGCAGAAATGTCCGTTCATGTCCTCTGCCCATTTCTTGATTGGATTGTTTGTTCTTTGGGTGTTGAGTTTGCTAAGTTCCTTATAGATTTTGGATACTAGCCCTTTATCTGATATGTCGTTTGCAAATATCTTCTCCCATTCTGTCAGTTGTCTTTTGGTTTTGTTAACTGTTTCCTTTGCTGTGCAAAAGCTTTTGATCTTGATGAAATCCCAATAGTTCATTTTTGCCCTTGCTTCCCTTGCCTTTGCCGTTGTTCCTAGGAAGATGTTGCTACGGCTGAGGTCGAAGAGGTTGCTGCCTGCATTCTCCTCAAGGATTTTGATGGATTCCTTTCTCACATTGAGGTCCTTCATCCATTTGGAATCTATTTTCGTGTGTGGTGTAAGGAAGTGGTCCAATTTCATTTTTCTGCATGTGGCTGTCCAATTTTCCCAGCACCATTTATTGAAGAGGCTGTCTTTTTTCCATTGGACATTCTTTCCTGCTTTGTCGAAGATTAGTTGACCATAGAGTTGAGGGTCGATTTCTGGGCTCTCTATTCTGTTCCACTGATCTATGTGTCTGTTTTTGTGCCAGTACCATGCTGTCTTGATGATGACAGCTTTGTAATAGAGCTTGAAGTCCGGAATTGTGATGCCACCAACTTTGGCTTTGCCAACTTCAATATTCCTTTGGCTATTCGAGGGCCTTTCTGGTTCCATATAAATTTTAGGATTATTTGTTCCATTTCTTTGAAAAAAATGGATGGTATTTTGATAGGGATTGCATTAAATGTGTAGATTGCTTTAGGTAGCATAGACATTTTCACAATATTTATTCTTCCAATCCAGGAGCATGGAACATTTTTCCATTTTTTTGTGTCTTCCTCAATTTCTTTCATGAGTACTTTATAATTTTCTGTGTATAGATTCTTAGTCTCTTTGGTTAGGTTTATTCCTAGGTATCTTATAGTTTTGGGTACAATTGTAAATGGGATTGACTCCTTAATTTCTCTTTCTTCAGTCTTGTTGTTGGTGTACAGAAATGCAACTGATTTCTGTGCATTGATTTTATATCCTGACACTTTACTGAATTCCTGTACAAGTTCTAGCAGTTTTGGAGTGGAGTCTTTTGGGTTTTCCACATATAGTATCATATCATCTGCGAAGAGTGATAGTTTGACTTCTTCTTTACCAATTTGGATGCCTTTAATTTCTTTTTGTTGTCTGATTGCTGAGGCTAGGACTTCTAGTACTATGTTGAATAGCAGTGGTGATAATGGACATCCCTGCCGTGTTCCTGACCTTAACGGAAAAGCTTTCAGTTTTTCTCCATTGAGAATGATATTTGCGGTGGGTTTTTCATAGATGGCTTTGATAATATTGAGGTATGTGCCCTCTATCCCCACACTTTGAAGAGTTTTGATCAGGAAGGGATGCTGTACTTTGTCAAATGCTTTTTCAGCATCTATTGAGAGTATCATATGGTTCTTGTTCTTTCTTTTATTAATGTGTTCTATCACATTGATTGATTTGCGGATGTTGAACCAACCCTGCAGCCCTGGAATAAATCCCACTTGATCGTGGTGAATAATCCTTTTAATGTACTGTTGAATCCTATTGGCTAGTATTTTGGCGAGAATTTTTGCGTCTGTGTTCATCAAGGATATTGGTCTGTAGTTCTCTTTTTTGGTGGGATCCTTGTCTGGTTTTGGGATCAAGGTGATGCTGGCCTCATAAAATGAGTTTGGAAGTTTTCCTTCCATTTCTATTTTTTGGAACAGTTTCAGGAGAATAGGAATGAGTTCTTCTTTAAATGTTTGGTAGAATTCCCCTGGGAAGCCGTCTGGCCCTGGGCTTTTGTTTGTTTGGAGATTTTTGATGACTGTTTCAATCTCCTTACTGGTTATGGGCCTGTTCAGGTTTTCTATTTCTTCCTGGTTCAGTTGTGGTAGTTTATATGTCTCTAGGAATGCATCCATTTCTTCCAGATTGTCCAATTTGTTGGCGTAGAGTTGCTCATAGTATGTTCTTATAATTCTCTGTATTTCTTTGGTGTTAGTTGTGATCTCTCCTCTTTCATTCATGATTTTATTGATTTGGGTCCTTTCTCTTTTCTTTTTGATGAGTCTGGCCAGGGGTTTATCAATCTTATTGATTCTTTCAAAGAACCAGCTCCTAGTTTCATTGATTTTTTCTATTGTTTTTTTGGTTTCTATTTCATTGATTTCTGCTCTGATCTTTATGATTTCTCTTCTCCTGCTGGGTTTAGGGTTTCTTTCTTGTTCTTTCTCCAGCTCCTTTATGTGTAGGGTTAGGTTGTGTACTTGAGACCTTTCTTGTTTCTTGAGAAAGGCTTGTACCGCTATATATTTTCCTCTCAGGACTGCCTTTGCTGTGTCCCACAGATTTTGAACTGTTGTGTTTTCATTATCATTTGTTTCCATGAATTTTTTCAATTCTTCTTTAATTTCCTGGTTAACCCATTCATTCTTTAGAAGGATGCTGTTTAGTCTCCATGTATTTGGGTTCTTTCCAGCTTTCCTCTTGTGATTGAGTTCTAGCTTCAGAGCATTGTGGTCTGAAAATATGCAGGGAATAATCCTAATCTTTTGATACCGGTTGAGACCTGATTTGTGACCCAGGATGTGATCTATTCTGGAGAAGGTTCCATGTGCACTAGAGAAGAATGTGTATTCTGTTGCTTTGGGATGAAATGTTCTGAATATATCTGTGATGTCCATCTGGTCCAGTGTGTCATTTAAGGCCTTTATTTCCTGTTGATCTTTTGCTTGGATGATCTGTCCATTTCAGTGAGGGGAGTGGTAAAGTCCCCTACTATTATTGTATTATTATTGATGTGTTTCTTTGATTTTGTTATTAATTGGTTGATATAGTTGGCTGCTCCCACGTTAGGGGCATAGATATTTAAAATTGTTAGATCTTCTTGTTGGACAGATCCTTTGAGTATGATATAATGTCCTTCCTCATCTCTTATTATAATCTTTGGCTTAAAATCTAATTGATCTGATATAAGGATTGCCACCGCAGCTTTCCTCTGATGCCCATTAGCATGGTAAATTGTTTTCCACCCCCTCACTTTAAATCTGGAGGTGTCTTCGCGTCTAAAATGAGTTTCTTGTAGGCAACATACTGATGGGTTTTGTTTTTTTATCCATTCTGATACCCTGTGTCTTTTGACTGGGGCATTTAGCCCATTAACATTCAGGGTAACTATTGAGAGATATGAATTTAGTGCCATTCTATTGCCTGTAAGGTGACTGTTACTGTATATTGTCTCTGTACCTTTCTGATCTATTACTTTTAGGCTCTCTCTTTGCTTAGAGGACCCCTTTCAATATTTCCTGTAGAGCTGGTTTGGTGTTTGCAAATTCTTTCAGTTTTTGTTTGTCCTGGAAGCTTTTGATCTCTCCTTCTATTTTCAATGATAGCCTAGCTGGATAGAGTATTCTTGGCTGCATGTTTTTCTCGTTGAGTGCTCTGAATATATCATGCCAGCTCTTTCTGGCCTGCCAGGTCTCTGTGGATAAGTCTGCCGCCAATCTAATATTTTTACCATTGTATGTTACAGACTTCTTTTCTCGGGCTGCTTTCAGGATTTTCTCTTTGTCACTAAGACTTGTAAATTTTACTATTAGGTGACGGGGTGTGGACCTATTCTTGTTGACTTTGAGGGGGGTTCTCTGCATCTCCTGGATTTTGATGCTTGTTCCCTTTGCCATATTAGGGAAATTCCCTCCAATGATTCTCTCCAATAGACCTTCTGCTCCCCTCTCTGTTTCTTCTTCTTCTGGAATCCCAATTATTCTAATGTTGTTTCGTCTTATGGTGTCACTTATCTCTCGAATTCTCCCCTCATGGTCCAGTAGCTGTTTGTCCCTCTTTTACTCGGCTTCCTTATTCTCTGTCATTTGGTCTTCTATATCACTAATTCTTTCTTCTGCCTCATTTATCCTAGCAGTGAGAGCCTCCATTTTTGATTGCACCTCATTAATAGCTTTTTTGATTTCAACTTGGTTAGATTTTAGTTCTTTAATTTCTCCAGAAAGGGCTTTAATATCTCCAGAGAGAGTTTCTCTAATATCTTCCATGCCTTTTTCGAGCCCGGCTAGAATGTTCAGAATCGTCATTCTGAACTCTTGATCTGACATATTACCCATGTCTGTGTTGATTAGGTCCCTAGCCTTCGGTACTGTCTCTTGTTCTTTTGTTTGTGGTGATTTTTTCCGCCTTGTCATTTTGTCCAGATAAGAGGATATGAAGGAGCAAATAAACTACTAAAAGGGTGGCAAAGACCCCGGAAAAATGCGCTGTAACCAAATCAGAAGAGACCCCAAATTGTTGGGGGGGAGAAAGGGGATAAAAACAGGTTCTGAAAAAAAAAAAAGAAAAAAAAAAAAGAAAAAAAAATTTTAAAAATAAAACAAATACAAAAATATAAAAAAGAAAGAAAAAATATATATATTTAGATGAACTAGTCAAAAAATGTTAAAAAAGAAAAGGGTAAAAGTTTTAAAAAATTTAGCAGAAGAAGAAAAAAAAAAGAAAAAAAATTGAAAAAAGAAAAAAAAATTGAAAAAAGAAAAAAAAATTGAAGTAGCCGCAAGACTAAAGAATCATGGGGAGAAAGCCATGAGTTCCGTGCTTTGCTTTCTCCTCCTCTGGAATTGCTCTGCTGTCTTAGGAATTGAATCTGCTTTCTCCTTGATAGATTAACTTCGTCCTGGCTGGATATTTTGTTGATCTTCTGGGGGAGGGGCCTGTTGTAGTGACTCTCAAGTGTCTTTGCCCGAGGCGGGATTGCACCGCCCTTACCGGCGGCCGGACTAAGTAATCGGCTCGGGTTCGCTTTTGGGAGCTTCTGTTCCCTGAACGCTTTCCGTAGAGTTCTGGAGGACGGGAATGAAAATGGCAGCCTCCCAGTCTCCGGCCCGGACGAGCCGAGAGCCTGGGGCCCCACTCCTCAGTGCGCCCCCAGAGGACAGCACCCAATCACTCCCGTATCCCCAGCCTCTAGCCGCGCTCCGAGCTCACCCAGCCCGCGACCAGTTCAAGGTAACCCCGAGCTGAGAGTTCAGTCCTCGGCTCTGTCTCTGCAGCCGGCTTCTCCGTTCTGATACCTGCGAGCTCTCCGACACTCCGACTCCCCCGATCCTTCTGTGACCCTGCGGGGCCTGGGGCCATGCTGGCCCCGCGTGGGCTTCACCCCGGTTTAGCCCCTGGAGCAATGTCCCTCAGTGGAACAGACTTTTAAAAGTCCTGATTTTGTGCTCCATTCCTCCGCCGCTTGCCGGGAGCCGGCCCCTCCCCCCGTGGTCTATCTTCCCGTCGTTTTAGATTCACTTCTCCGCCAGTCCTACCTTTCAGAAAGTGGTTGATTTTCTGTTTCTAGAGTTGCTGTTCTTCTTCTCTTCGCTCTCCCGTTGGATTTGTAGGTGTTTGCAATGTTTAGATAAGCTATCGAGCTGATCTCCTGCTACCTGATGTAGTCTCAGGCTGCTACTTCTCCGCCATCTTGACTCCTCCCCCGTCTTATACATATTTTTGATAAGAGCCAAGTGTAGCATAAAAAGAGGAGGGTTTGGCCTCAGTATGGATGTAATGGATTTAAATGTTTTTTACACAGTGTAGTAGAGGAAGTGATACTAAGTTTAAGGACTTCACCTCTTGTATCACCCAAATACTTAACAAAAAAAAAAAAAAAAAAGAAAGAAAGAAAGAAAAAGAAAACAAAAACAAAACACATCCGTCTTAGAGAAGAGCCTAAGAGAATAAAGCTAGCCTGTACGGGTAAGAAAAACTGAAAGCAGTAGTACCATTCTTCATTTAGGCAACAAACTCCTAGTAAGGCTCTGTGACTTTCCTGACCTAAAATCAGCATTAAGAAGTGAGATGTCAGGCAGCGTACACTAACACATTTATTTGAATTGATAAATGCAGTCAGATTTATCTGAGAGAAAATAAATCTTAATTTACCTAATTTGCTTGATAATGAAAACTGGTCTGCCTATTTCATTATATCACAGATGTGTCCCCTAATTTGAATAAGTTAAACATGTAGTTTCAAAGTTTTGGTGAAAAAATATTGAAAGCATGTGATACAATAAATGTAATTTATCAAAAACTCTTGTATTGGCAGAGGGATACTGAAAGTAACATTGTTTCAATGTTCCTAGCAATTTCTGAATATATCAGATTTTTTTTTAAAGTGCCTCTAAATGAAAGAGAAACAAGTACATTTAACAGTTACTTGATAAATCTCCCTGAAACGCTTTTGTTATGCTCCCTAGAAATTCAGAAACTAAGTAAATAAAGGTGATTTTATAAATTCTTTCACAATTCTCTGCTCTCAAGAAAATTAAAAAAGAACCTATCATGATTTCAGATGACTAAATGTAATTTTAGTAATATATTGCTGTGGCTTTTGGTATCCAATTCAGAATAAATACAAATAATTGTGAGAGATTGTTATTAAAAATGAACAAATTCCTTTCATTCCTGCTAAGGCCTTCCAATCATTCCATGTTTACCTCATAGTGGGAATAGAACTGATATTGACCCATCTTTCATTCCAATTGTTCACATCCAAGAACAGACTATCCACCTAATTTTGAAATGCACTTCTAATAAAGTTTATTTCTAATGTTTAATAATTTAATATCAAATTTTATAATATTTTGATATATTGCCAATTGTGTACTAATAAAAATCTGGAGGATAATTCAACCCTAAAGAAAACATTTTTTAAGACTTAGAGCATCATGGTTATAAAATAATTAAAATTTTTAAGTCAACTAAGTTAAAATTCTATGAGGAAAACAGAATAGAAAGGCTCAAGGAATAAAAGAAACTATATAAAAATAAAATTAAGGAGGAGCTTATTCATGAATTTTTTATTTACTTACTTTTAATCTAAAAATAGCATCTATTCAGCCTATCCTAGGAAAAGCATAAAAATCTTAAGTGTAGCTCAATAAATTTTCAACAAATGAACATGTAAATCAGCACCCAGCAGATAAAGAATAAGAACATTACCAGTACCCCAGAAACATGTGGTGTGCCCCCAGTCACGACCCTCCCAAAGTTAACCCCTATCCTTGCTCCCACCATTCTAGCTAAGATGTGCTTGTTTTTGAACTTCATAAATGGAATCACACACTATGTGCTTTTTTTTCCCTGCTGTCTTTTACTCAGCCACCATGCTTGTGAGGTTCATTTACATTCATATATTACATAAATGCATTATAATGGCTTCCAACTATTTATTTAAACTACCCATTTTTGCAATATGAGAAACTAAATATTTCAATCTATTTAAACGTGTGAAGAAAAATTTAGATCTCAAGTCAAAATTATGCAAGCTTAGTTATTTAAAGTCTGGGGGCCTCGATTTTATCATATGTAAAATGGGGTTAAAATAATGATTCCTCAGAGAGTTGTTGTGAGATTGTACATGGAAAGCACAGTTTCTGACACAATCGCTGGGATTGCGGTTGTTGTCACTGCCTCCCAACTGGTCATCCCAACTTTAATAATGCACCCTCCAGATTCCCGCCCCTAAGTGACAGAACTAAGACACACAAATGAACATGTCCTTCCCATGTTTACATCAACTTTGTTCTAGCTTTTTATCACTTAAAGTATATGGTCCAACACTGGGAGATGGAGAGGAGAAGGAAGTTGAGGGAAATTGGAAGGGGAGGCGAACCATAGGAGACTATGGACTCTGAAAGACAACCTGAGGGTTTTGAAGGGGCGGGGGTGGGAGGTTGGGGAACCAGTTGGTGGGTAATAGGAAGGGCACATACTGCATGGAGCACTGGGTGTGGTGCAAAAACAATGAATACTGTTACGCTGAAAAAATAAATAAATTAATTTAAAAAAAAAAAAAGTATATGGTCCAAGCGCTCCCGCATAACCAGCAGTGGTGAACTGGACCAGATATCTGCTTAATTCCTCTGTAACTCAAGGCTACCAATACCTCTTTCACTGGACCACTGGAAAAAAAAAATAACTGGAAGTAAAAGAAAAGAGGAAATAAAGAAAAGCTTAGTTGATATATGTAAAGCATTTGATATGAAGCATAAGAAATGGTAGTTACTTATCTGGCGGAGTGAGCATCCAATAAAAGATAGTTTTTTTCATTAAATGACAAGCTAACATACCTAATAAAGAGATGTTTAGAACTATAAAAAAAAAAAGAAAGAAATGGTAGTTACTTAGGAAGAAAGAAGAAAAGGAGGAGAAATAGAGAAAGATTATTGCATAACCTGGTTTTGTTGGTGACAGAAGGGTGCCTATGAGGTGACAGGTCTGTAAATCAGCTGTTCTTTATGTCCACTCCCTAGTCAAGGTGGGTAGAAGTCGTGTAAGTAAAATAAGCAGGAAATGTGATTTTTATCCCACTTTGTAGATGAGAAAACTGCAATCCTGAGAGGCTAAGTGATTTACCCAAGGATTTATAAGAAATTAGTGGCAGAGCCAGGATTCTCATTCTCATGTGAATTTGATTCCAGAGCTTTTATTTTCTTTCTATTTTTTTTTTCTCTATTCCATTGCCTCCCTGAAATATTCTAATTTTACTGTGGTATCTCAAATATGCTCCACTTCAAGGAAGAGGTAGTCTTGGCCTTTCTGACCCTCAGGGTCTAGTCTATAAAATTGAACTAATAATAGTAATTGCCTTCTAAATAAGTTAATACATGTAAAGTGCCTAGAATAGCACTCAGTAAGTGTTACCTTTGTTGTTGTTTTGATTTTAAACTACCAGTTCACTGAATTTCTAATTTAAGCAGAAAATCACTGTATGTGGTTTTGGCCAATATAAGTGAGCTATCTCAGGGAAGAATTATCCCTTTCACTTAAAGTAAACACCAACATTCAGATACACCCTTGACTATTCTTAATTCTTTTTTTTTTAAATATTTTATTTATTTATTTGATAGACAGGGATCACAAATAGGCAAAGAGGCAGGCAGAGAGCCCGACGCGGGGCTCGATCCCAGGACTCTTCTTAATTCTTAGGTACTAAATAAATACTAATTCAAAAATTAGTTAATATCACTGCTCTTGAGGCACCTATATGGCTCAGTGGGTTAAAAAGCCTCTGTCTTCGGCTCAGGTCATGATCTCAAGGTCCTGAGATCAAGCCCCGCATTGGGCTCTCTGCTCAGCAGGGAGCCTGCTTCCTCCTCTCTCTCTGCCTGCCTCTCTGCCTATTTGTGATCCCTCCCCCCCCCCCACCCCGTCAAATAAATAAATAAATAAACCTTTAAAAAAAATCTCTGCTCTTAAAAACTTGCAACAAACCTGAAGAATTAGGACATATCTCAAGGAAGGAAGGAAGGGAGGAAAAGTAACCATGCTTTTTCTAGTACAGCTCTGCTCTCAACAAATAAACCTGAAATAATGTTCTATTTTTGAAAACTCAACTTTGCCCCATAGTTCTTAAAAATACTCTGATTATCGGGGCACCTGGGTGACTCAGTGGGTTAAAGCCTTTGCCTTCGGCTCAGGTCGTGGTCTCGGGGTCCTGGGATCGAGCCCCGCATTGGGCTCTCTGCTCAGCGGGGAGCCTGCTTCCTCCTCCCTTTCTCTCTCTCTCTCTTCCTACTTGTGATCTCTGTCTGTCAAATAAATGAATAAAATCTTTAAAAAAATACTCTGATTATCAGCTAAAATATGAATATTTATTACTGTTTATTATCATTATTTTCTATTACTTATTACATTTATTATTATCTTTAATTTTTCTCATAAATATGTGTTTGACCAGGCATACTGTAAATATGAGTGTTGTCATTTATATTCATGGCAAGGTGAAAAATGAATGGTTCATTTCAAAGGACAATTTAAATCATCCTTTACACATATAATAAGAAAAGAAAAGGATTTGCCTGGATAGAGTCAGTACTATTCAGTAGAAACTGAGTATTTATCATGGCCACAGTGGATTTGGCAGAGGACACAAAGACTTGAACACCATCCCTACCCTTTGGGAGGACCCAACCCATGGGGGAAGATTTTTGAAAAACAAGCAACATACATGCACAAATACACACATAAAACATGTAAACAAAGCCTACGTAGTACAAATTTATGAGGCAGCTGAGCAACATCCATGTCGTGAGCTGAATGAAATATTCAGATTCTCAGGATATATAGTCCGTATAACGAAGCAAGGAGGGAGGATTTCAAATCAGCTGATAATTTAGAAAACTTAGTATCTTCATGAGACAATTGGGGATCGATGCTATGTAGCCTTACTTCTCAGTACGTAATCCACAGGACATCAGCATCACCAAGAGCTTCATAGAACCACAGAGTCTCAGGCCTTTACCTGACTTTCTGAGTTAAAATGTGAACTTCAGCAAGATTTCATGTAATTTGTAAATGAAAACTGGAAAAGCCCTGGTATAGGGTGATTCTCCAGGCTGCCTGTATATTAGAAATACCAGCAGAGTTGCTTTTTTTTTTTCAGAGTTTTCTTTAAAATGTCCATACCTGGGCCCTACTCCAGGCCTAAGAATTAGGAATCACACAATTTTATCATATCTCAGCTCAAACATGGCTTTCTTTGGGACATCTTCTGTGACCCACCTCAGACCAAAGTAAATTCTTAAATTATGTATTCTCAAAGAACCCTTGTCTCTTACCAGTCCTTGCAACTAAATACTTTTTTATGTTTTCATGTGACAACTCTAAAATTGGCAAACGGTCTGTGAGAGTAGAATCTATTTTTGGTTTTGCCCAACGTTACACCCCCATTGCCCAACAGAAGTCTTGTCACATGTTAGACATTCAACAAATTCATTCGTTCATTTATTCCACAAATATTGACTAGCACCTACAATGTTCTAAGTTCTTGAGATGTATCAGTGAATGAAAGAAGAATCCCTGAAGGAAGTGACAGATAACAAGTGTGTAATGTTTTTCAGAAAATTAATAAGAAGAATCAAAAATAAAGGCAAAATACAGTATGTTAGAGGGTAGAAGTGTTACATAAAAAATAAGAATGAAACCAACGTAAAGGGAAGTAGGAGCACTAATGGGGGTGGCCCAAGGTACCATTTTTAATAGGATGGTGAGGGTCAGCATCACGAAAAAGGGACATCTAAAAGAGACTTGGAAGGAGTGAGTTAGCCCCCGTCTCAAGATGGAGCATGCCAGACTATTGGAACAACACTAGTGGAAAGGAGCATGCTGGTATGTTCCAGGAACTGCAAGAGAGCCAGTGTGGGTACTGCAGAGTTGTGGAGAGACAGGTAAGCTGGCAGGGAGTGGAGAATCAGACCATGTAGGTTCTTGTAGGAAAACGTAAGGACTTTGGCTTTTCCCCTCTATGGAACATGGCACGGCTGCAGGATTCTGAGCAACACAGTGATATAATTTGACTTAATTTTAAAGGGAACCTCCTGGTTACTGTATCAAGAACATATTAAAAGGGGTCAAGAATAAAAGCAGAGAGAAAAATCAAGAAAAAACTACAGCCAGTAATGGGAGAAATGATGATAATGTTGTGGCTTGGACCAAGGGGTTAGCAGTGGCTCTCGAGAGAACTGGTTCAGATTGGAGATAACATACATACATACATACATACATACATACATACATACATACATATGAATCCATGTATTATCCCAAAGTGAACACACCCATGTAGTGTTCACTCCCCAAAGACAACCACTATCCAGACTTTGAACACCATTAGTTTACCTATTTTCAATCTTTACATATGTGGAATCAACAATATATATTCTTTTGTGTCTTTCTTCTTTCGAAATCGACCCATCTTGTTGCATGTAACTGAAGTTCATTTATGTTTATTGCAGTATAGTGCTTAAATGCATAAATCTGCATGGTCTATTTATCCATCTTACTCTTGTCAAGCATTTCTAGCTTGCGGCTATTACAAATAATGGTAGCAGGAACATTCTTACACATGTATTTCTGTGTCAGTATCTATTGATCCTATTCATAAAAATTAGGATTATTAGGTCATAAGTTATGAGTATGCACAATTTTAGTAAATAATGTTAAATAATTTCTCAGAGTGGGTTTTATCAACAGAAATCCCTACCAGCAGGGAAGAAAACATTCCTATTTCTCTGCCTCAGTGTGTATAAATTTTAGCTATTTTATGGACCATATAATGGTATCTCAGAGTAAATTTAGTTTGCATTTTCCTAATGACTTATAAAGTTGAACACCTTGCCATATGTTTATTGACACTGTGGAGAATATCTTTTGTGACATTCCTCTTCAAGAGATTATCCATGTTCGGGGTGCCTGGGTGGCTCAGTGGGTTAAAGCCTCTGCCTTCAGCTCAGGTCATGATCCCAGGGTCCTGGGATCGAGCCCCGCATCGGGCTCTCTGCTCAGCGGGAAGCCTGTTTCCTCCTCTCTCTCTGCCTGCCTCTTGCCTACTTGTGATCTCTCTCTGTCAAATAAATAAATAAAATCTTTAAAAAAAAAAAGAGAGAGATTATCCATGTTCAAAAGACCCAAATGTGAGACAAGAAACCATAAAACTTCTGAAAGAAAACATAGGTAATAAACTCTTGGACATCAGCCCTAACAATATTTTATGGATACTTCCATAGGCAAGGGAAACAAAAGCAAAAATTAATTATTGGGGTTACCCCAAAATAAGTTATTGCACAGCAAAGGAAATAATCAACAAAGTAAAAAGGCAACCTACTGACTAGAAGAAATTTGAAAATGATATATCCAATAAGGGGTTACTATCCAAAATATATTAAGAACTTATACAATTTAACACCAAAAAAATACATAACACAATTAAAAATGGACAGACGACTCAAATCGACATCTTTTTCCAAAGAAGACATACAGATGGCCAACAAACACATGAAAAGATGTTCAACATCACTAATCATCAAGAAATGCAAACCCAAACCATGAGATATTGCCTCACACTGTCAGAATAGCTAGCATGAGAAAGACAGGAAATACCAAGTATTGGTAAGGGTGTTTAAAAAAAAAAAAAGTAACACTTGTGCACTGTTGGTGCAACCACTGTGGAAAACAGTATAGAGATTCCTCAAAAAATTAAAAATAGAAATTTACCATATAATCTAGTAATTCCACTCATTGGGTATTTACCCAAAGAAAATGAAAACACTAATTTGAAAAGATTTAGGCACCCCCATGTCCTTTGCAGCATTACTTCCAATAGCCAAGATATGGAAGCAACCTAAGTGTCCATAGACTGAAAAATTGACGAAGAAAATGTGGGAGATATATATATAATGGCATATTAGCCAAAAAAAAAGAATGAGATCATGCCATTTGCAACATGGATGGACATAGAGGGTATTATTCTAAGTGAAATAAGTCAGAGAGAGAAAAATACCATGTGATTTTACTTATATGTGGAATCTAAAAAAACAAACAAAAAATGCACAAACAAAAAACAGAAACAGACTCGTAAATACAGAGAACAAACTGATGGCTGCCAGAGAAGAGAGTGGTAAGAAGAAGGGCAAAATAGGTGAAAGGGATTAGGAGATACAAATTTCCAGTTGTAAAACAAGTAACATGGATGAAAAGTGCAACAGAAAATATAGTCAATAATATTGTGGTAACCAACAAAATTGTATGGTGACACATGGTGACTACATTTATTGTGGTGAGCACTACATACTGTATAGAGTTTTCAAATCACTATGTTGTATACCTGAAGCTAATATGACATTCTACATCAACTCTACTTCAATAATAAAAATTTTAAGAAACAAAAATAAAATTAAAGTTTTTTGAAAAGAGTCATTTGGGGGAACCTGGGTGGCTCAGTGGGTTAAAGCCTCTGCCTTCGGCTCAGGTCATGATCTCAGGGTCCTGGGATCGAGTCCCGCATCGGGCTCTCTGCTCAGCAGGGAGCCTGCTTCTCCCTCTCTCTCTCTCTGCCTGCCTCTCTGCCTACTTGTGATCTCTCTGTCAAATAAATAAATAAAATCTTTTTAAAAAATAAAAATAAAAAGAGTCATTTGTTGTAAGGATTATCTATGTCTTCTTACAGATTTGTAGAAACTCTTTCTGTGTTTGGGGATGAGACCTTTGTCAATTGCTTATATTGCAAATATCTTCTACCATGTGGTTTGCCTTCTCACTTCCTGCTCAATGTCTTCTGATGATTAAAATGTCTTTATTTTAATGTAGTCTAATTTATTAATATTTTCACTTATGGTTAATGCCTTTTTCTCCTTACTGAGAAATCTTTCTCCATGACAAGATCCTGGATATCTTCTTTTAGGATATCTTCTAGAAATTTTATTAGTTTACTATTTACATTTAGCTCTACTCTTCATCCAGACTTAATGGAGTAAAATAGAGGTTGAATTTTATTTTTTCCCATATGAATATCCAATTGAGCCAACACCATCTACTGAAAAGACCATCTTTTCACTACTCTTCTATACTGTAACCTTTATTATAAATTAAGAGTTCATGTTTGCATGCATTTAGTTCTGATTATCTCTTCTGTTCTATTGGTCTATTGCCAGTTACTGTGGCTTTTAGGCCAGATAGTCAATAGTATGAGTTGTCTACATTTTTCTGCTGCTTTAAAAGTATTTTGGAGGGGCACTTGGGTGGCTCAGTGGGTTAAAGCCTCTGCCTTCGGCTCAGGTCATGATCTCAGGGTCCTGGGATCGAGCCCCTCATCGGGCTCTCTGCTCAGTGGAGAGCCTGCTTCCTCCTCTCTCTCTCTCTCTCTGCCTGTTTCCCTGCCTACTTGCTAGCTCTGTCTGTCAAATAAATAAATAAAATCTTTTAAAAAAAAGTATTTTGGATATTCTTAGCCCCTTGCATTTCCACATAAATTTTACAATCAGCCTGTTAACTTTAATAACAACAACAACAACAAAACTCACTCAGATTTTGGTTGTGATTTAAATCTAAAAATCTTTAAAAAATTTGTTGACATCTGTACAACATTACATCCTCTAACATGGTACATACATCCATTGATTTGTCTTTAATTTCTATTACTAAGTTTTACAGATTTGTGTGTAGATGCCTCACATATCCTTCATTAGATTTATATCCAGGGATTTTATGGGTTTTTTTCTTTTGTTTTCAAGATTTTATTTATTTAATTGAGAGAGACAGTGAGCAAGTGAGAGAGAAAGAGAGAGAGAGAGAGAGAGCAGGAGCAAGGGGAGGAGGAGAATCAGACTCCCCACTGAGCAGGGAGCCCAAATTTGGACTCAATCCCAGGACCTTGGGATCATGACCTGAGCTAAAGGCAGATGCTTAACTGACAGAGACACCCAGGTGTTCCGGATTCTATGCTTTTAATGCTACTAAAAATAGTCATTTTTACTACTGATTTACATTTTTTAATTTTATTGTTATATAGAAATATATAAAAATGTGTATGCTGACCTTATACACAAAAAACTTGCTAAACTTACTTTTTAATTATATAACTTCTTTTACACTGCTTTGGATTTTCAATGCAAGCAATCATATTATCTAAGAAAACAACATTTTCATTTCTTTGTTCTAAATCCTTATAGTCTTTAATTTTTCTTGCTACAAACAATGTTCAATAGAAGTAAGGCCTTCCTTTCTCATTCCTAGCTCAGAGGAAAGTTTTCAACAGTTCTCCTTTAACTATGATGGTTTGTAGATGTCCCTAACCATATTAAGGAACTTACCCTCTATTCCTAGTTTGTTAAAGGTTTTTGTCATGAATGGATTTTGAATTGCATCCAATTACTTTTCTGTGTCTCGTTTTTCTCTTTTATTACTGTTAATGTGATCAATTACACAAATTAATTTATAAATGCTAAACCAATCTTGCATTTATGAGTTAAAATATATTTGATTATGATAAAATACCCTTTTTATATATTGCCAATTTCAGTTTGCTGATACTGTTTTAGAATCGTGGTACCTATGCTCATGAATGAAATTGGCCTGATATATGCCTTATATTAACCTTCTCAGGTTTTGATGTTAAGGTTAGGCTAGCCTCATAAAGACACTGGAATACAGTCTTTCTTTTTTTATTGCCTGGAAGATTCTGTGTAAGATGGGCACTATTTTTCTTTTTATATTTGATGGAATTTGCCAATAAGACCATTTGAATTTGAAGTTTCCTTTTTGGTAAGGTTTAAGATGCTGATTAAATCTAAAAGTTAGAGGATGGGAAGAAAGAGCAGCAGGCTGGCAGTTCGTTCTGGGAGATGCCTCCACAGAGAGAAAGATAACCTGGTCAGGTAAACTCAACAAGACCAAACTCAGTCCTACTGCATGCTTCAGTGGGTTCCCAGTATATCCTTCCTGATAGGCTCACCTATGGCAAGGAGAAGTCCATCATTTTCTTAACTGTTTTTCCTTTACTGTATTAATAAACAAATTTTGCTAGGGCACCTGGGTGGCTCGGTTGGTTAAGCATCTGCCTTTGGCTCAGGTCATGATCCCAGAGTCCTTGGATCGAGGGATCCTGCATTGGGCTCCTGTTCAATGGGGAGTCTGCTTCTCTTCTCCCCTTACCGCTTCCCATGCCTGTGCTCTCTCACCCTCCCTTGCTCAAATAAATAAATAAAATCTTTTTAAAAAATAAAATAATTAAATTTTGCTATTTTAATTGTCCCTACTCCCCTTAGCTTCATTATAAACACCTCCACATCAGGTATTTTCTTTTAGCACCATGCTCTGACCAGCTGTGCTTACTGGACATTCTAATGTTCCCTCTTAATCACTCCTACATATCCAACATAACATAACAGGCTCTACTGACTGGGAAAGGAATCAGAAGAAAATACTAACACCCAAAATGATATTCCTACAATACTCATATATTCATCAGAAAGAGAAGGAACTATAGATGCAAAAGTTGAGAGCATTAGACTAAGTGAAATAAGTCAGACAAATAGTAAATTACCTAGTTTATGTGCAGAATCTAAAACAAACAAACTTCTAGAAACAGAGAATAGATTTGTGGTTGTCTGGGGGCAGAGTTGAGAGTAGGGGTTTGGGGAGTGAAAATGGCTGAAAGATACAAACTTTTAGTTGTAAGATGAATAAGTTCTGGGGATGTAATAAATAATGGTGTATAGTTCTGGGGATGTAATATGCTGCGGTGAGTATAGTTAACAATACTGTACTGTGTATTTGAAAGTTGCTAAGAGAGTAAATCTTAAAGATTCTCATTGCACAAAACAATGTAGCTATGTGAGGTGTAGATGTGTTAACTAACATCGTGGTAACCTTTTCACAATATACATACATAGCAAATCATTACACTGTACACCTTAAACTTAAATAATGTTATATATCCTGTATATCTAAATAAAGGTGAGGGGAAAAAGGGAGAAATAGTTATTTGAAACTGTCTTGTAATTAGCAGAAAAAGAAACGCTGCTTAATCTTGTGGGTAAGAACAGTCCAAGTCTTATCGAACATCACACTGGAATTCACCCATATTCGGCCTCCCAAAGGAAGAACCAAGAGATAAATAAGATGTTTGAATTGACAGTTTGATATGGGAAACATAATCTTTTGATGGTTTATCTCAGTCAGAACTCAGATGGTTATTTCCCATCATAGTCTAATAACACAAAAGGCAAGCAATCATGTCACTGGTGTCATGCCCTTAGAAATGTGATTCAAGACAGTCATAGTGCTCTTCAACATGTTTTCCTCTGTCTTTGATCATTTTTAAACTGGGTAATTTACATTTGAAGTGTCACTGAGAATGATTTTTTTTTTCTCTCTTCACACAATAAAGGAGGAGGGAAACCTTTCAAACCTTGTGCTACGAAATTCTTTTGGAACTAACTCGGGGTTTCTCAAGTATGTATTAATCAATATTGCTGTCAAACAAATTATTTTTCCAATGAAGAAATAAAGACTATCATTGTATTTCTTAAAAACAAACAAACAAAAAGCACCATAATGACCCGCCTGGGTTATGACATGGGAAAAATTATCAATAAAACCATAGTCTTTATACAAACCTCCAAGACCTCCTAAACTGAACAATTCTGACCCTCCATGGGCACAGCTTGCTACCACTGAGTTGAATCTCTTTAAGCTGACAGTATTATTCCAATCTGCTAGTGTTTTATATGGTCCACAAATAGAATTTTCTTTATTTTGTGGTAGAATTGTATGTAACTAAGCAGTTTGGTTAGTTGGATTTAGTTCAGCTGAACTTCACACCATAAGATTAAAGTATAAAGAGATATAATGGTTCTAACACTCTTAGAACTAGCTTAAACTGCTAGAACAATGTATACTGTCCTAGTATATATACCGTCCAATTCTATCTTTGTCGTATACCTAAAGCCACTGTTTCCATTTTCTAAAAATAGTCTTAGGATATGGAAAAATAATGTACTTTCTAAAAGGTAATTTAGGAGGGAGAGAAACCATAAGAGACTCTTAATCTCGGGAAACAAACTGAGGGTTACTGGGGGTAACAGTGGTGGGGGAGGGATACGGTGGCTGGTTATGGACACTGGGGAGAGTATGTGCTATGGTGAGTGCTGTGAATTGTGTAAGACTGAGGATTCACAGACCTGTACCCCTGAAGCAAATAATACATTATATGTTAATAAAAATTAAAAAATAAATAAATAGAAAAATTTTTTAAAAAGACATAATTTATAGTAGGGTATATCAAGCACTGAGAAACTATGTATGTTTATTTCATTGGCCCATCTTTCTACCAATAGCAAATTATAGGCTTGATAAGTATTTGAGGATGGAAAGATGGAAAGGACTATAGAAGGAGTTTGCTAAAGATAAAATATTATCATGCTTAAATGGGGTTTACTTGGATAAGCTGAACACATTACGAACATGCCTTTAAATATTAAGGTGACACAATTTAGAATTATTGTCAACCAGGGCGCCTGGGTGGCTCAGTGGGTTAAAGCCTCTGCCTTCAGCTCAGGTCCTGGGATCGAGCCCCACATCGGGCTCTCTGCTCAGTGGGGAGCCTGTTTCCCCCGCTCTCTCTGCCTGCCTCTCTGTCTACTTGTGATCTCTGTCAAATAAACAAATAAAATATTTAAAAAAAGAATTATTGTCAATCCCCCATTTACTAACTCAGAATGCATTTCGTCATAGAAAATTAAGTTATATTTAAGTAGGCTCTCTATAGATGGAGGTTGAAAAAACATGCAATCATGGTGAAAATCAACCACTGTGATACTACTAATTTAAGATACATAAAGACTTTAAGGAAAAGAAAAAAGATAAAATGCATAAAGACATAATAAAAAGTAACAAGGCTAATATGATTTTTTTGTTTACTTGTTTCAAGAATTTCTTGTTTCATGAAAAACAGGATTAGTTTTGTAAGGGGGTAGGCAGAAAACTTTCAGGAGATTCTGAATCACATTTTTAAATGATTTAGAGGTTGAGATACTGTTCTCTCGAGGTACTTCTCTTTTAAAATATTTCTAAGGAAATCTGGAAAAATATGTATCACTCTCAAGGAAAAAAAATGTTGTTCTAGGATGCTAAGAGAAGCAAAAAAAGATTGATATGATCACCAAGAGATGAATAAAGAATCAAAAAGAATAGCTAGATCAGATGATCCCCTGTTAGCCATCAGGTGCTACTGTCTTTTGGGGGTTCTTAACTACCAGCCTGACTTCAGCAAATCCCATGGGAGAGCCATGTGTGCCCTACTGATGGTGGACCAAATCTAGAAGTTGAATTTAATTGCTTCATACTGCCTACATATTTTTAGAAGGAAAAATTTGATGGTGCAAACTGAGTAAAAAAAAAAATTGCCAAAACCTAATCTCTGCTAATAGGGATTCATTAAGTAAATCATATATCTACTTTAAGTATGAAGATAACAATAAATTTTATCAAGCTAGAAAAACTTGGGGAAAGCAAAGAGATATTATTAAAATTATCTTAGGAAAAGTCATATAAATCAGACTGTTCTGAGCATATCAGGACTTGTAATTAGAAAATATTATAAAGTGTATATATAAAATTGATGGGTTATAAAAGTTATGAAGGGTGTATGAAGTATATCAGCTTCAATGGATCATGCTAAGACATTTCCTAAAATGATTATGTAGGTTATTACATCTTCAACAAATTCTGGCATTACAATACTTTAAGTTTTACCAATATAATAGGTGTAAAATGTATCTCACCATGGTTTACCTTGGCACATCCCTGATTACTAATAAAGTTGAACAAGTTTTTGTAAGTTTATTGGTTATTTCTTTTCCCTCTCCTGTGAAATGTCTGTTAACATCTTCTACCTTCTTTTCCAGTAGATTGTTTACCTCTTCTTACTGGTTTGCAGGTTTTTTTTGAAGTTCTAGACACTATTCTTTATTGATTATATATGTTGTACATATTTTCTCCCAGTTTGTGACTAGACATTTCCTCTGTTTGGGGGAATCTTTTGATAAATTAATGTTATCATATTTATCACTTTTTCTTCATGTTTTATGATTTTGATGTATGTAGAATCCATTCCTACACAGAAATTACATATTTACTTCTAAAAGTACTGGAAGACTTGTCTTTCACACTGACACCCTTTAGCTGACTGGAATTGATTTTTGTATATGGTGAAGCTCCTAGGGGGAACAGTAGGAGGCACCTGCTCCTCACTTGCTGACCATTTAGAAATCTAGTACATGTTCCCTGAGTGTGGCAGGCACACTGGACTTGTGTCACAGTCATGTCTAAGCAATCAAGGGAGAAAAGGTTGCTCTCGTGGCCTCTGACAGCTGTAGCAACTTTGTGATCTTGCCACCTAGGAAAGCCTCAAGCTTTGTTGCCTTTTCCACGTGCATTATAAACAAATTCAGGTAGGCTATCTGGACAATGTAAATACTCTTCCCTTCCCATCTCTCCCCTCCGAGCAAATGCACAATACTGGACTTGCTTGTTTATCTAGATTTATGCTTTCTCATTTTGATTTCTGAAGATTTTCCATTCAGCTCACAAATTAGCCACGCGTTTAAAAATACGGGTCTTTTAAAATATTTTATCCAGTATTTTAAATGTCCTTCCCTAAAAAGTGTTCTCTGAACATCCACTCAGCTATGTTGCCTGCTGCAGAAGTCTATAGTATAGCTTCAAAATGCTTTTAAGAGGAGTCTAGGCTGAATGAACATTAAACCAAAGTTTACACTAAAAGTGTCAGCATTGTCCCTGTTTTACAAAAGGGACAAGTGATGCTCAGAGACATTAAATTTCTTTGCCAAGGTGACTCTAATTTTGTTCCTGAGAATTTTTTTTTTAATTTGCCTTGTTTCTTAGGGTTGGCAATAACATAGTTCCCTCAAAATCTTGAAATGTCTTTTCCCCACTCTTTCTGACAAAACTCATTTTATGGAAAGACCTTTCCCGGAGTTATTATCTGAAACCATATGTGAGAGAAAAAGAAGAGTAATTGAAATTTTCTGATTATAACTAACAAACTACTAATTGCAATTGGATAGCAGGCACTAAAAATTTAGTCAGAATAATCAGTTTAAATACATTTTCATGTTGATATGCTTAATAGGAAATGTGACTCCTGCCTTTGAAAATTAGATTTTAGAACACAATACATTATGTATCTACTTTGTTTTAGCATTATTATTTGGAGGAATGATTTCCTTTTCTCTCATAATCAAGTGACAAAAAGGGTGCTTTCTCAGGTTGGGTTTTCTAGAAAGAGATTTGAGATGGATATTTGCCTGTGGGAAATTTATCAGAAAATGCTTTCAGGTACGATACACATAAAGGAAAAGGGAAGGCAGAACTGGATGAGGAAAGGCTTGAACTATGAGGCAATTGCAAGAGAGCTTAGCATCTCCTATGGTGAACTCTAGCTGCAATGGTCCTCCCAAATTGTCCTAAACTGAGGCAAGGGGACCAAGCTCTTGCATCCCAAGTGCCCCAATCAAGGGATGAGGGGAGTCATGGAATTGGGGCTGGGGCATAACCATTTGTAAAGTGGCTTCCTTCGGCCAAGGGCAATTCCTATAGAGGGAACTACAGAGGGAATATGTGAGCTACAGCAACCAACACTCTCAGCAGCTGGAACGAAGCATGCCTTGATCCAGATTGTGGGGAGGTGGTGGGAAGAATCTTCCTGGAGAGGAATATGGTAGCAAACCACAGCATTTTTAAACAGGAAGCATGATAGGCTCTAAGCAACCAGTATTTTCTGATATGGAATTTTTGCTAACTTACTTTTATTAAGATACTCCAAAACCATATCAATTTCTCTAATTACCAGAAATTTTAAGAAAATTCAATTTAGAAGTCAGAAGAAAAAAAGATTAGAAATTTAGAAATTGAAAGTTTGAAGGCTTTGGTTTTTTGGATGAGATCACTTTTTTCATAAATGAGAACACTCATTTTTAAGAATACTACTAAAACACAATGACACAGGGGCACCTGGCTGGCCCAGTCAGTAGAATATGTGACTCTTGATATCCAGGTCATGAGTTGTAGCCCCATGTTGGGGGCAGAGGTTACTTAAAATAAATTTTAAAAATAATAAAAATACCCAACGTTTATACCAGAGTTATCTACAATAGCCAAATTATGGAAAGAGCCCAAATGTCCATTAACTAATGAATGGATAACAAAGATGTGGCATAGGAATACAAGAAAATATTACTCAGCCATAAAAAAGAATGAAATCTTGTCATTTGCAACAACATGGGTGAAGTTAGAGAATAAAATGCTAAGTGAAATAAGTTAATCAAAGAGAGACAAATACCACATGATTTCACTCATATGTGAAATTTAAGAAACCAAACAGACAAAGGAAAAAAAAAAAAAAGGAGAGACAAGCCAAGAAACAGACTTAACTATAGTAAACAAACAGATGGTTATCAGAGGGAAGGTGGGTGAAATGGTAGATGGGGATTAAGGAGGGCACTTGTGATGAGCACCTGGAGTTGAATCACTAAACTGTATACCTGAAACTAATATTATACTGTACTAAACTAATATTACTGGAATTTAAATAAAAACTTAAAAATGACATAGATCAGAGACAAACTTAAAGAATGCTAAAACACCATTTCCTACGACATCTGTAGCCAATACTGTCGTGTGCTGCCAAGATCCCCATGCAGGACCAAGATATTTATTTCTCTATCTGCCAAATGTTGGCTACTGACTGCTTACAATCAAGTTTCCTTCTTTGGCCTTTGAAAGAAGAAAGCTATCTGTCCCAAGTTCACTCCATCTTTGAGGGTAACTCTCATTTAGTGACTGCTTTCTGTAAGGATTCCAATTTTGCTCCACCTGCCTCAAATTGAGGCAGTCCTTAGAGGCCATCCCAGCTCTAGAATCCCTCATATGATCCCCTGAGGCTTTCCTTGTAACTGCATCACCATTCAATCTCTCCATTTGCTCAATCCTGCTTTCTTGACTTCTTTACCTATCTCATGCCCAGTAAACCTCCTGAATATACAAGTCTGTCTCAGGGTATCTTCCAGGGAATTTGACCTAAGAGACTGTTCCAAGAGTAATCCTAGGAAGTAGAATCTAGAATGAAATGTTGGACCTGGCTCACCTATTGGCCAGCTGGTAGTGTGGACCTATCACTTGGGCTAGGTAGATTACTGACAGCCCCTGGCATACTATAACAGTTCCATTGTTATAACTCCCACCAATAGCAAACTGGTGGAAGGGAATGCATTCGAATAAGCAATATCTCAGGTATTTCCGTAATCTGGAAGATTTAGCAATGCTGATTATAATGAAAGGGTAAAGATAACTAACCATCCATTAGTTTAAAGCAAAATGTGAAAGCCATAGGGCTTCTTTAGCAGCATACGATGGGGCTCGACTCTTGAAGCCAAAGGGCAGGAAAAACTAAGTATCAGACCCAGTATTTAATTATGACATAGCACATTTCCAGAAAATTTCTGAATTCTCAGCCTCAACAGGCCTGTTATTCTAAGGTCAGAGCCCTGATGAGGAAGAAATAGGACCATGAAATATGGGATGGGGACATTTGGGTTGATGCATTTAAAAATTTAGAAACCTTAAGTTTCACTGAAACTTCTGGACCTGCGCAAGTGTTGAAGGCTAGTGCTCCCTCCTTCCCTGCAGTTAATGTAGAGCCTCCTCTTTGAAAGATACCAGGTATCCTGCTTAGGATCCACCTCCACGTCCTTCTCTAGCTACCAAACCAATTGTTAGGATCAAGTCATGACATAACCTGACCAGGAAAGTTCTGGGCCTATTGAGGGAGAAAAGGCAAAATATACTAAAGAAGTTACAGGGCCTAGAAAATACATGCCAGTGGGAGCCAAGGAAGTAGGACTAGACCCCGATGGTATTGGATCAAGGACATATAAAACACAAATTGCATTAAGGAAAGTTTGTTGATATGGAAGCATTCTCCCATGACACATGATTTAATATCCTGGCAGGGACCTGGTAACAATGCAAACATGCCCACAATAGCTCTTGGAAGTCTAAAAAAGGCTACGATCCACACCAAAGTGAAGCAGAAGTGCCAGATGTGGAAGAAAGGATCGACAGGTTCAGGGAACTGGTCATTCTACAGTAGATGTGCTACAAATGGCTAGAAGCCCTTCAGTAGACTATATTCCATGAGAGGGCTTAGAGAACATACTAAGAAATGTACTAGTTAGAGGGCACCAGAATCACTGGTGGCTGTTCTCTGTTGACCAGAACTAATGGTGGGAAATACTATTACAGAAAGCAAGAGACATGATAGAGTCGACTAGGGATAACAGAAATAGTAATAGAGGTCAAGGACTGATGACGCTAAACCGTCAGAAGCAAGGTGGAGGCTATTATCATTATGAGTGGGTAATGCTCCCAAGGAGCTATGGAGATGATTCAATGAACACAGAATTCCTAAGGGAAACAGATGGGCACCCAACAAGTATTTCTTTATTCATGCAACAACAACAACAACAACAAATCAAGGATGAATAATCAAGAGGTTTAGGGCAGCTGCCTCAGTAAAAAACCCACTTTGCAAATCTGATCCAGTTCTTAGACCTACAATCCAGTGACTGAAAGAGATGATGGGTCCCTAGGAGCAAAACCTTGCAACAGCACAGCAAGCATATGTGGTAGCCCTTGCTTAAAATGGCCTACAGCCACTTACTCAGATAATCATTAACCTGGAAAAGAGGAACACTGACACTTTTTAAATTTAAAATTAACAATGATAAAAAGAGCTAATATCTATTCTTCTCAAACTTTCCAAAAAAAAAAAAAAAAAAGAAGAAGAAGAAGAGGAGGAGGAGGAGGGAAAAAAAACCTTCCAAATTCATTCTGTGAGGCCAGCATTACCCAATAGCAATACCAGAAAAAGACATTACATAAAAGAGAACTACAGGCCACCATCTCTGATGAACATAGACACAAAAATCTTCAACAAAGTATTAGCAAATTGAATCCAATAATACATTTAACAAATTATTCACCAGGACCAAGTGAGATTTATTTCCTGGATGCAAGGATGGTTAAATATAATCAACAGGATACATCGCATCAATAGCAGAAAGGGTAAAAATCATGGTAATTTCAATAAATGCAGAAAAAGCATTTGACAAAGTACAACATCTCTATTCATGATAAAAATTCTCAATGAAATAAGTTTGGAGGGAACATGTCTCAACATAATAAAGGCCATACATGAAAAACCTACAGCTAACATCATATTCAGTGGGTAAAAACAGAAATTTACCCATAAGATCAGGAGTAAGACAAGGATGTATACGCTCACAACTTTTATTCAACACAGTATTGAAAGTCCTAGCCACAGCAATCAGAATGAAAAAAGAATAAGAGGCATCCAAATTGGATGAAGGAAGAAGTAAAACTCTCACTATTTGCAGATGAGGTAACACTATACATAGAAAACCCTAAAGACCCCTCTTAAAAATCTACTAGAACTAATAAATGAACTGAGTAAAGCCACAGGATACAAAATTGATGTACAGAAATTCATTGTATTTATATACACTAATAAGAAGGCACCAGAAAGAGAAATTTAAAAAACAATCCAATTTACAAAAAAGGAAGGAAAGCAGGATGGAAGAGAAGAAGGAAGGACGAAGGGAAGGAGGGAGAGGGAGAGAGAGAGAGAAAGAAAAAGAAAACAATCCCATTTACAATTATACCAAAAATAATACAATAGCTAGGAGTAAACTTAACCAAAAGGGTGAAAGACCTGTACTCTAAAAAATAAAAAAATAATGATGAAGGAAACTGAAGAGAACATCAACAAATGGAAAGATATGCCATGCTTCTGGACTGGAAGAACAAATACTGTTAAAGTGTCCATATCACCCAAAGCAATCTATAAATTTAATATAATTCCTATCAAAACACAACTAGTTTTTCACACAACTAGAACAAACAATCCTAAAATGTGTATGGACCCACAGAAGACCCCATATAGCCAAAACAAACTTGAAAAGCAAAAACCTGGGAGCATCACAATTCCAGATTTCAAGTTCCATTACAAACTGTAGTATCAAAACAGAATGGTACTGCCACAAAAACAGATACATAGATCAAAAGAACAGCATAAAAACCGTAGAAACAAACTCACAATTCTATGTTCAATTAATCTTGAACAAAGTGGCAAGAATATGCAATGGGACTGGTATCTTCAACAAATGATGCTGGGAAAATTAGTCAGCTACATGTAAAAGAATAAAACTGGACAATTTTCTTACATCATACACAAAAACAAACTCAAAATGGATTGAAGACCTAAATGTGAGACCTGAAACCATAAAATCCTACAAGAGAGCACAGGCAGTAATGTCTCTGACATCAGCCATATCATCATTTTTCTAGACATGTCACTTAAGGCAAGGGAAACAAAAGCAAAAATTAAACTATTGGGATTTTATCAAAATAAGCTTCTGCACAGTGAAGGAAACAATCAATACAACTAAAAGACAACTGAATGGGGAAGCTATTTCCAAATGACATATCTAATAAAGGGCTAGTATCCAAAATATATAAAGAACTTATATAACTCATCACACCAAAAAAAAAAAAATAATACAATTTAAAAGGAGCAGAAAACATCAACAAACATTTCTCCTAAGAAGACATCCAGAAGGCCAATAGACACATGAAAAGATGTTCAAATCACTCATCATCAGGGAATTGTAAATCAAAGCTACAATGAGATATGCCAGTCAGAATGGCTAAAATCAAAAACACAAGAAATAAGTGTTAGCAAGGATGTGGAGAAAAAGGAACCCTGGTGCACAACTGGTGGGAACGCAAACTGATGCAGGTGCTATGAAAAACAATATGGAGGATCCACAAAAAAATAAAAATAGAACTACGCTATGATCTAGTAAACACAAGACTGGGTATTTACCCAAAGACTACAAGAACACTAATTGGAAAAGATATATGCACCCTATGTTCATTGCAGCATTATTTACAATAGCCGAATTATGGAAGCAGCCCAAATGTCCATCAAATGATAAATGGGTAAAGAAGATATCACCATATACATATATATACATATATGTATATAGATACAATGAATATTATTTACTATATATATGCACACAATGTGTATATATAAATATGTATATATACTCACAATGAATATTATTTAAGCATAAAAAAAGAATGAAATTTTGTCCTTTGCAACATGGATGGACCTAGAGAGTATAGTGTTTAGCGAAATAAGTCAGAGAAAGACAAATACCATATGATTTTATTCATATATGGAATTTAAGAAACAAAACAGAAACATAGGGGTTAAGAAGAAAAAAGAGGGAGACAAACCATAAAAGAGTCTCTTAACTATAGAGAACAAACTAAGTGTTGCTGGAGGGGAGGTGGGCAGGGCGACGGGCTAAATGGGTAATGGGCATGAAGGAGGGCACCTGTGATGAGCACTGGGTGTTTTATGTAAGTGATGGATCACTAAATTCTATACCTGAAACCAATTTTACCATAACTAACTAGAATTTAAATAAAAACTTGAAATAAAAAAAGAAACAAAGGGGAAAAGAGGGAGAGACAAACCAAGAACACTCTTAACTACAGAGAACAAACAGATGGTTACCAGAGGGCAAGTGGATGGAGGAATGGATGAAATAGGCAACGGAGAATAAAGAGCACACTTACATTGATGAGCACCGAGTAATACATAGAATTGTTCAATCACTATATTGTATGCCTGAAACTAATATAACAATGTATGTTAACTATACTAGAATTAAAATGAAATTAATTAATTAATAAACATTGATAATCAGAGACCCAAAGACTCATAATGGCCCTCTATTAGAGTGGAGATGTAGAGTAGATGTAGAGTGGGACCCAGGTACTAAGTACAGTCCTGGCCCAACTCTGGCTTACAGCAGGTCCATGGTGGTCATTGCCTTGGTCACCAGATCAATAACTGAAATGAACATACTTGGTAGTCTGCAGAACCTCCACAACTGGTCCTTGGCATATAGGGTAAAGCTATCATAGTAGAGAAAGCCTAATGTAAACCTCTGAAATTGCCCTTTCACAACTCAAAATACTATTTCATCTTGGGGGTAGTGGCAGAGGTTAGCGCCATCCTTATAGCTGTAAAGAATGCAGAGGCAGTAGTCACCATAATACCCTATTTAAATACATCATAGTCCTAATGAACCCTACAAACCCAGTTGGATCCTGCACATGACAGGTGACAACCACAAACTTAATCAATTACAACTATGTACCAGATGTGGTATATTTACTACAGCAGATTAATATAGCCTCAGGTAGGGGCACCTTGGTGGCTCAGTGAGTTAAAGCCTCTGCCTTTGGCTCAGGTCATGATCCCAGGGTCCTGGGATCAAGCCCCATGTCAGGCTCTCTGCTCAGGAGGGAACCTGCTTCCCTTTCTCTCTCTTTGCCTGCTTCTCTGCCTACTTGTGATCTCGTCTGTCAAATAAATAAATAAAATCTTTTAAAATACATACATACATATATACATATATATATATATATATATAGCTAGCCTCAGGTACAAGCTACCTGACATATGTGATCTTTTCTACTCCTATCAGAAAAGAGGATCAGAAGTAGTTTATATTCACGTGAGATGGACAACCAGACACATTTTGTTTCACCCCAAAGCTATGTTAACTCTGCAGCCTCTGTCGTAATATAATCCAAATGAATCACCTGGACCATCTGTACATTACACAAAACATCCCAGGGGTCCACCATATTGATGACATTATGTTATTCAGACCAGATGAGTAAGAATTGACAAGTATATGGGAGGTCTTGGTAAGATACATGTGCTCCAGAGAGTCTAGGAAAAACCTTACAAAGATTCAGGGACCTCACGTAACAGTGAAGTGATCTTTGATATGCCAGAACATTCCCTCAAAAGCTAGACACAAATTATTATATCCTGGAATTCCTACAACTAAGAAAGACACCTGGTATACCTCTTCAGGTTCTGGAGGTAGCACATGTCATACTCAGATAACTTTACTAAATGACATGAAAGGCAACCAGCTTTGACTGCAGGGATGGGACAACAGGAATGAACTCTCCATATCATGGCATCAGCCTGCTGGCATGCAGCTCTGCCTGCTAGCCATGTGACCTGGTTGGCATATTCTCAAGATCTGAAACAATTCTAAAAATGACTACGATTTTGTAATAATTCAATATAGGTGGGTCAGACAGACAGCACTGGTTGCTTAGAGCCCGTCATCCTTTATGTTTAAAATTTGGCTATGGGAAAGAAAGATGCCATTTTCCATGTTAGCACTGACATGATTACTAGCCCCCAACTATATGAGGACAATGTCTAGATAATGGATACAAATAGTCATAAGTGAAAGGATTTCTCATAAGCTTTCAGAAGCCAAAATAATCACTGAAAAATGATGGCTTTGATTAACTACATAGTTATTTCCTCTACATAAAACAGGAGTCTTCAACTATTAGACCTCATAAGGACTTTCAAGGTCACCTCGTCCAGTGCTTTAATTTTACAAATGAAGAAACTGAGGCAAAAAAGGAAAAGGTTAAGAAATTTGCCTAATATATTTTCAATTTAATTTTTACCAAAGCCTAATTTATATCCAATTATATTCCCATAAAACTAAGTCTAATCAATTCCGTATTTAACAATTAAAAACCAAAATCAATCAAATCTAAAATGCAATCATGTAAAAGAGATTCATATATTAAATCATAAAAAATAGAACAGGTGATTAAACAAGGATTCATTTGCCCAGCCATCTCCTTATCTGGAAACATAGTTCACATGTCACGTGGTCTTAAGTCTATTTCTTCTAACAAAATCCTTTACACAAACTCATGACACAAAGTTGCTAAAATTTATGTCCCCATTTCCCCTGATTAATTTATAGACTGAACATTATCACTTTTAATCATTTTATGAGACTGATATTTTTATGGCCAGAAAAGGCCTCAAGGTTATCTTTTGTGTTATAGGATTTGGTACCTAAGCTCTACAAATACAAACTTGATGGTCTGATGAGCTAGAGGAAAAAAATAACTTACTCCTCCCAAACCTCTATAAAGCTAATGGCTGCCATAAAATTCAGAAATCATTCAAGCAAGGATTTCTGTTGATCAAATCCTACAGACTCTTTTTAATACGAATTTCTCTTGGACTTTTTACTTAAATTTAGGTGCTCTCATTCCTTAGCTTAATTAATCACTCTCACAATTCCCTTTCTACCCCTTTGGCCACTTCTCCCAGCTTCCTTTACATCCCCTCTACTCAACCCTTAAACACTAGAATGCCTAAGGATTCTATCCTTGCCCTCTTCCCTTCTTTACACTCTGTAACTGGTATTCTTAACAAAGCAGGTGTGAATTTGCATAGGAAAAATTAAATCTTTATTTCCACTAACCTCTAACTCAAATTCAGTATTCTCTTCAATTACAAAGATATACACTAAGCTATGATAATATTACAATAACTGTCACTCTGTAACCATTCCTTAAAAATCAGATTTTTTTTATATCACATTAAAGTTCTTTTAGAGATCTCAAAGTAGACTTTATACTCATTACTTACTTTCAAAAATACTATAGGAGAAACCATCACATAAAACATAATACAAGAAAGTACAAGAATAAAGAAGGAATAAAGTTTCATGGAAGCAGAGAGGAAAACGTGTATAACTCTCATTAGAAGAAATGGGGAGTATTTAATAACTTATAAAAGTATTGTAACTTTTAACAATTCCTCTTTCAACCACCTGTATTTACATTTCATTATTTAGATTTTATTCTTTGTCACATGTATGGCACACCATTTTACTTGATCTATAATTTGTCAATATAGACATATTGTACTAAGTTCATTAAAAAAAAAGAACAAAAGCCTTTTAAATCTGATCACATCCCCATATACAACATAGAATGCCATGGTTTTTTAATTCCTATTTTGCTAATATAAAAATTAACTTCCAAGTCATGAAATTTATTATAGTAAAGTTCCAGATCAATGATGATGATGATGATGATGATGATAGATAGATAGATAGAATAGAATAGGTAGATGATAGAGATCAGCAGAGAGAGAGATATATAGATAGATAGATAGAAGAAAAGAAGGAAAGAAAAGAAAGGAAGAAAGAAAGGAAGAGGTAGTGTTCCAGTACTTGGAAACTTTGCATTCTTCTATTGCTAAGAAATGAATAGCATTTACAAAATTTCCTGTGTGCATTGCTACTGCTAACGTTCAACTGATCTAATTATGTCAAAATGGTATCTTGGAAGACAATGGTTCGATTCACCATGAATTCACAAATAGAATTCACTTAATAGAACTCCACATTAGACCTTTCCTCTCACTTTCTCATGACAGAATCTCTAGTTCATGAATAGGAAGCTAGGTTACAATCAGAAGTAAGTTCAAGGACAACGGTGAGTTTTCTGGATTAATACACCCGATTTGTGAAGTCATTTTTGCGTCAGTTCTCACCCTAAGTCTTCTGAAAGACAGGCATGTCTGAGCAACATTTAAAATGCTGGTGATTTATTCTCAAGTCAAATTCCTCTCCCATTTATGTATGCTTTTTTGTGATGGAGGTTTTGTAATGTTTGTCCTACACAATTATTTCTCTTCTTAGTCTGCCCCACCTCCCTGCCAGCCGGAGAGGACCCCCAAACAGAGATTGTGAATGCACCTCAAGATCCACTTTTTGACCTCCACTCTACACTGTACATGACTGTTTAATTTCCTATTTAACACAAATTAATCGTTGCATGCTCTAATGAGGCTGCAAAGGATCCAGCTCCAGTCCACAAGCTTGGAAGAGGTTACCCAGAGGTTGCCCAGATTGATGGTTCCAGGGTGGATGACCTGAAAGTGAACTTTGACTAAACTTTGCTCTTTGTGCACTTGGCAGTCTGTACTTGGAAAATGGCAATTGTCTGCAGCAGACATTTAAAACTTCAGCCTAAGATTTTGTTTGGAGGTTAGCCTTCAGAGAAAAGGCGGTGGGGGGGGGGGGGCAGTACTCTTTGTCAATCTTTTCAATACTAGTTTTATGAATTGTTTTCTAACTGTTTTTATTCTTCTTTATAACATCCAAGTTACATTTCAGGATAGAAAGTATTAGCCTAACTAAAAATGTCTTTTTTCTTTTCTATTTCCTCTTCTTCCAGACACTATGCAAGTTAAAATTGTTTTTTTTTTAACTTGAACCCAATATATTATAATGCAAGTTCTACAATGCCCTCCACTTAAGTATTTGGATAATATGCTTACAAATATTAGTTGGTTCCCACAACCTGTAGGTCATGTATCAAAACATTTTACTGATTAGATATCATTTATCTTTGGCTTATGTTGGCACTGAAGACAACTGTGTTGAAATCATTAAATTTTGACTCCACAATACAAGACTACAATCTAAGAGATTTCCCTGAAACTAATTGTGCATCAAAATGAATATTAGAGAACTTTTTATCTTAATGTGCCAGTACAAAGCAACAGGATATTCTGAGATAAATTATTTCAGCTTGGCCTGCCTAAGTAGCTGGACTGGATGCCATAAAACCACTTTTGAATAATATATAATCACTCTCCACTTAAAGATACATAAATAAAATAGTGTTGTTTTATGTAATATTTGTCACTGTGTTTCCTCATAAGCAACTGATAAATTTCACAATACTCTTACTAAGAATCATGGATAGGAAGAGGCATCTCTCCTATAAGAGATGGGAAAACTGATCTGGGAAATGGTTTAGATTATACAGCGATAGATTTGAAAAAAGAAGTCAACATTTCTTATCATCTGGTACTTTTTATTTCTCCTCATTTTCTCATCTATTTTCTCTTGAAGTAACCTAGGCAATCCCAGGTGCTAGCCAACCACCTCCTTTAGTTTCATGGTAGTTGTTTTAGGGAGGGAAAAAAAAAACACTTTAATGTACCCCTCTTTGGGTAGGGAGAAAAAGGGTTTGCATATATCTTCTCCCTTGACCAAAGTCCCTAGAAAAGTATAAAGGGCATCTTAAAAGCATGTAATACACTTGAAATCAGACTGATATGCACATGAAAGACTCAGTCTCCCCCTAAAAGCCTATGTAATGTCCCCATCTCATTCGTCCCCTGGAATAATCAGATTATTTCATCTTCTTAGGGGTATTCTTCAGTTGAATTAGGAACTTTTTTTCTGATTCCTTTAGAATATAGCAGAGCCCCCACTGGACTCCAGAGCAAGATCGTCATGGTGTTTTTAAAATATTGTCCTTTCTAGTGCTACTGTACACTCCTAAAGCCAGGCTGTTCAGCCTAGAGACAAAGTGACTGGAAATTGCCAAACCAATTCCCCTGATGCTTCCCTAAGTTTTTTGACTGGAGTTCTCTCACATCAACCTGTACCCCTGACTTCCATAGAGTTGGACAGGGGTCAAGGAAGGCATCTTCCTGGACTCTAGCCAATCAGCACATTATCATGAACAAAATGGTATTCTGTAGATTTTACTGTCTGTTGAAATTATAATACCCTTGAGTAGATAGGATTTAGGAAGGCATGCTGATAGAAACTCACATCAGTAATCTGCCCTCTCTGCTCTTTACTTCCCTTCACTTGTCCATTGTCCAGGATCAGCACTGGAAACAGAACTTATGGGCAGATATACAATAAAAGTCTTAGCAACAGAGCTCCAAGGACAGTGTTTCTGCAATACCCCATACACCTGAAAAACCAAGAGGCCAAATAATCCATGATATATTGTCCATGATAAAACTCCTTTATAAGAACAGAGCTTGACGGTTACATCCCACGGTCAAGGCAAAAGCTGGAATGAATAAAGCAGAAAGAGATCCTCTAATGGGCAAAGATACTCTGAGTTAATGTCAGAAATGAAGGGGGTAAAGTGAACTGAGAAAAATATAATAACCTTTTTGACTTGGAGAGGGATAATACCTGCTAAATAGAATGTCTTTCACAATTTAACATGAGGCATCACCAGTTCTTTTGGGGTCATTTCAAATCACACCAGGTGGTACTAACTTGGCTCAAAGGCTAGAAATTGAGACACAGCTATGATCAGGTACTTATCACAGTTTAGGGTGTTGGATAAAATGGTAGTGTGATTACTTGTTCTCTGTGCTTCCATTCTTCACAGCTTTCATTCACTCTTTTACCGTCCTCTGTGGGGCAATTTGATGTTACTGATATTGTTGGTATAAACTGTCTTTTTCAAGTCATTGACTTATCTTCTGGTAGAAATTTAAGATGTACCTCCACTGCTCTTTTAAGACAAGGTTATAAACTTAGTGAAAAAGATTGATTGACACAGTGCCTTTTGAGAGTGATTTTCAGAGTGCCTTCCAAACTAAATTTCATATCAAGACGTCCAGCCATCTGAATTCCCATGTTATTCTATATAGAGAACTCTGGGTATCCTGCCATTTTCTCCATTGGCTGCATGGCTACTCCTCTTTTATAACAGTTAAGAGAGACATTAACGAAGCTAAGACCACAGTGCAACCAAAAAATACAAGCAAAAGCTAATTCCATTTCCTTCTGTAATCGGTGTCCCTGAAACAGGTCATGAGTAAATGAGAAAGTAGCCTAGCTTGAGGTTAATTTCTTCATCACAAATAATTATGGTGAATTGGTTTGGTACTATCAACACTTACTTTATTTTCTTTTTTTTTTAATTAAAGATTTTATTTATTTATTTGACAGAGAGAGAGTTTAAAAGTAGGCAGAGAGAGAGGCAGAGAGAGAGGAAGGGAAGCAGGCTCCCTGCTGAGCAGAGAGCGCGATGCAGGGCTCGATCCCAGGACCCTGAGATCATGACCTGAGCCGAAGGCAGAGGCTTAACCCACGGAGCCACCTAGGCACCCCAATACTTACTTTATTTTCAATTGATCTGTTGCTAAAATAGAAGAAAGCCTGAAAGACTAAGTCCATACAACCATTACGGGAATGAGAATTATTTACTCTACAAAGCATATATTTAATTGTTAAATCCAATAACTGGTTTTGAGTTAGATGACTGACACTGGAAAAATTTGTAAGGTGAGAATATTGGTTTTCTTAAAACATTATTAGTCTACAAATCATCAAGCAATTTATTTGTATACAAAAACATACTGTTCCACGTTATGCATTTGTACACATTCAAGTGGCTGGCTCAGTTGGTGGAGCATGAGACTCTTGATCTCAGGATTGTGAGTTCAAGCCCCATGTTGAGTGTAGAGACTACTTAAAAATAAAATCTTTAAAAAATGACTAAAATTAAAATTAAATACTAACTTCAAATTTTTCATTAATCTGCATTTATTTATTTATTTATTTGACAGATGGAGATCACAAGTAGGCAGAGAAGCAGGCAGAGAGAGAGGAAGAAGTAGGCTCCCTGCTGAGCAGAGATCCCCATGCGGGGCTCGATCCCAGAACCCTGGGATCATGACCCGAGCTGAAGGCAGAGGCCTTAACCCACTGAGCCACACAGGCACCCCATTTAATCTGCATTTTTATTAAGAAATATATAAGACCTCAGACTGTTCTCCAGAGAAAACTTCTATTTCAAGGGGACTCATGATTTTTAAGGATCAATGAATCTCTGCACTATCATTATATTCATTCTTCTTTTTTTTTTCTACTAACTTGTGTTTTCCTTTGCTCTCCCTCTTAGGGAAGGCAGCTTTCCTTTATATTATTCCCAACAGCATTGAGGCATGAAGCAAACACAAGACAACCAGATACTAGCTATTCATCAGGGTTAGGTAAAAGTCAAAACTATTCAACTAAAATTAATAAGAAGGGACGTAATAAACCCACCTTCTTATAATTCATTTGAAAGTCAGATAATATCAATTAGCATTTATCAAATAAAAATGGGCAGGTGAGGGTGACAATATCTTACCTACCTCTCAGAACATGTGATGATGAATGACGCACTCATGAAGTATTTTAAGTCAGCATTTCCTGAGCACTCACAGACTATGTCTAAACAATTCCAAATATCTAGACCAAAGAGGAAAACTCAGTTGTGAAGCCACCATTGGGTGGACACAAGCCCAGTATGCTGAATACTTCACCCAGTTAGAGTTCTAACCTTGTAGCTGCTAACGTCCTAGGAGATAAGCATTAGGTAAAGTTGACCTGGATTCTATTTATTTCAGGTTCAGTATAAAAATCATTTTTGAGGAAAATATATAGTTCTTTTCTAAAGAGTCCTGGCCTATCCACAGTTAATTCCTACTGATCTCTGCAAGGTGGATACCATTAGGCTTGTGGTTAAGGGAGAAAATGAAAACAAAGAGAGACCTTAGAATGATTTACCCAAGTGAAGAGAGTGAGACTAGAAACCTACATGCTGGAGACTTAGAGCAGAACTTCATCCACTCTGCCAGACTGGTTTTACACCAAACTACTTACATGAATATTCCACATGTGTATATTAGAATCATCACTGTTACCACTTGTCTAGATAGATAAATGCATGTCTCCTTAGTGGGCTCTCACCAATATGTGAAATACTCAGACGTAACCTCATAGAGTTTCAGTTCAGGAAAGCACAGATTCCTTCTCATGCCCCAGAGTACATACTAGTAAGTCAGTCCTCCTACAGTGAAGAAAGGAGATTCTTTGACCTTGCAATTCCTGGCATGTTCAGGTTTACATTCACTAAGAAAGCCGGGATGCTTATATTTTATTTGAACACCGGATGTCAATACTGAGACCAGTATTACAAGCTTGGAATAAAGTGTTGAAAGTCAATTTGACTGGTAAGACATAATTAATTTAGGTTATAACTATAAAATTGAATACATTGGATTTCTTAGGCTTCCAGCAAAATGGATAATAAATGCCAAAAAAGATAATTGTCTACATTAAATGGTTATAAAATCAGAATTTTTTGAGAAAACTATTCAACTCAGCAGCATTTTTTCCCCTTTCATTCATTAAATGTGTAGATCTATGGGGAGCACCTGCTGTTATACACTACAGTTAAGTGCATGGTGACGAAGCACTGTGCTAGGGTTGAAGACACCCACAGGGAGCAAGTGGACTCACAGTTGGGGAAAGGAGAACCACAAAGTGCATTCGAGTACTTCATGAAACAGGAATATCGAGTATTATCAGTGGGATACACCCTGGAGGCAACCACTACACCAGTAAGAGCCAGACAACAACCACAGAAGACTTCCTGTGACAAGGAAGAGAGGCGCATGGATTAGGGAAATATTTAGAAAACTGATTTGATTCTTAAATGTAATATGAGGCTAGTTTTAGCCTTACATTGTGGTGGCTGTGAGGGCTCTGGGGAGTAAAGAAGGAGAAGTTAACAAAAAACTCGGAGACTTCATGAGCATGGCTTTACAATGCCCTCTTTTTGAAAAATAAATGAGTTTAGTAAAAAGGTAATAGATTTACTTTAACAAGATATGTAGGGGCGCGTGGGTGGCTCAGTGGGTTAAGCCTCTGCCTTCCACTAAGGACATGTTCCCAAGGTCCTGGGATCAATCCCCACATCAGGCTCTCTGCTCAGCAGGGAGCCTGCTCCCCCCTTTCTCTCTGCCTGCCTCTCTGCCTACTCATGATCTCTGTCTGTCAAAAAAATAAATAAAATCTTACTTTAAAAAAATGAGATATGTAAATCTTTTTCTGAGGACTGCTGGCCTGCCTTACTTTTTAAAAAAAAGATTTTATTCATTTATTTATTTGGAAGAGAGAGCGATAGCAAGAGTGGGGAGGGCAGACAGAGGGAGAGGGAGAAGCAGACTCCCTGCTGAGCAGGGGGTGAAGGGCTCAATCCCAGGACCCCTGAGATCATGACCTGAGCAGACATTTAACTGACTGAGCCACCCAGGGACATCTTAACTCTGTCAAAAAATATATATAATTTGTTAAATGTCAAGACACAATCTGATTCAAAGTATTCCTTCACAAATATGCCATGAAGCTGCCAAATAGTACACAAGGTTATTTAATTGGGTGAATTAAAGAGAGAATAAAAAGAAAAAGTAAGTAGTGGTAATGGCCCAGAGAACTGACTTGGAATTTGTAGTTTCCCTTTAAACAATAGCATTTTTAGTTGAAATATCACAAATACTGATAAATTTGAGAAATTCTTATCTTAATATGATGCAAATGTACTACTCAGCATTTACCAGGGAGATAATTAGAACTTTAGACACTGAAAGTTCAAAAAATGAAATACTTAGATATAAATCTAACAAAATATGTAAATTGATGTTTGTTTTCCTAGGGGTGCCATAATAAAGTATCACAAACCAAGTGGTTTAAACAACAGAAATGTATTGTCTCACAGTTTTAGAGGCTAGAAATCCAAGATCAGTGTGTGGACAAGGTTGATTCCCTCTGCTCGCTATGAGGGAGAAATCTGTTGCATCCCTCTGTTCTAGCTTCTAGTGGTTTGCAGGCAATCATTGGCATTGATTGGCTCCTGCAAACACTGATCTCTGTTTTCATCTTTCATGGCATTCTCAGTGTGTGCTATCTCCAAATTTCTCCTTTTTTGAGGACACCAGTCATATTAAATTCAGGCCCATCCTAATGATCTTACTTCAACTTCATTATCTCTCTAAAGGCTCTGTCTCCAAATAAGGTTACATTCTGAGGAAATGGGGATCAGGACTTCAATGCTTGAATCTGAAATAGGATACATACCAGTGCCGAAAACTACAAAGCATAGATGAGATCTGTAAATGTAAGCACACTGTGTTCATGGACCAGAAGACTCAACATAGTAAGGATGTCAATTCTCCCCAAATTAAGGTATAGATATAACACAATTCCAATCCAAATACCAGCAGAAATTTTTGTGTTATATAGACAAGTGATTATAAAATTTATATGAAAAAGCAAAAGAACTAGAACAGCCAAAACAATTTCAAAAAGAATAAGGTTGAAGGACTCACACTCCCCAATTTTAAGATTTATCATAAAACTATACTAACTGAGACAGTGTGGTACTGGTGATGGAAAAGTCACACAGATCAATGAAACAGAAGAGAGTACAGAAATACAAATTTTTCCCAGTGATTTTTGATTTAAAAAAAAAAAAGTATAAGGATAATTAAAAGGAGAAGGTAGTCTTTCAACAGTGGTGCTGGAGTAATTCGACATTCATATGTGAAAATACAAATTTCAACCTAAATGACACACCTTATGCAAAACTGAATTCAAGAAGGATCACAAATCTAGATGTCAAATTCAAAACTATAAAGCTTTTAGAAGAAAACATAGAAGAAAATTTTAGTAGGAAAGGGTGTTCTTAGAAAAGACACCAAAAGTCCAAACCATAAAAGAAAAAGTTGATACACTGGACTTCATCAAAATTTTAAAGTTTTGCTCTACAAAAAAACACCGTTATAGAAAAAAAAGAAAAGATAAGCTAGAGATTGTGAGAAAATATTTTTAAACCCCATAACTGAAAAGACTTGTACCAAGAAATGTATAAAGAAATCTGAGAAGTTGAGCACATTTTTAAATAGGCTAAAGATTTGAAGAGACACTGAATAAAAGAGGATATATGAAAAGCAAACAAATGCAGAATTGTTGAATGCTTTAATTTCCATTCTTTCCTCCTTTATGTTAATTATGCAAGCATTTTATTTCCACTTTATTTGAACTAACTTCTCTAAATTATTCAATATTTATCATGTTCATTTATAGTCAATATCTATTTAAATTTAAAGTCAAGTTTACAAAGTTTATTTGTTCAACATTCTTACATCTTAGCCCTTTTCCCTAGGTTTAATTTCATTCTTGCTGTAGTAGATATTTGTTTGTTTGGAAACGTATTTTTCCCTAACTCCTGAAGAGTTAGGAATTTAGTTAGATGTATATTTCTAGGTTAATTGTTCATTTGTTTCACCATTTTGAAGACTCCATTTTCTTCTGGCATCTTATTGTTGTAGAAAAGTTTACAGTTTGATCTAGTTGGAATTCTTTTATAGATAATCCTTTTCTTTATTGTTGCTTTTAAGATTTCTCATTGGGTCTTTGGTGTTTTGCAGTTTTAGTGTATCTTAGGTGTGAGGAAAAATATTTATTTCTTTGATGATCTGGGACACAAAGGCAGAAGAGAAATTATTAAATTTCCTTATTATTTACAGCCCACTGATGAGTCCTTGAAACAGGTAGAGTGACATTCCTCTAGGGACTCAAATGCCTTAATGTTAATACTTTGCTAAGGGCAAAGGCAACCTTAGCCCAACCCCCAGGATCCTGTAAGTCTACTTCAACATATAAAAATCCCTTTAGAAATTTCCTTTATCTCTAAACCGCCCAAGATACGTGTTAGCAATCATCCCCCAAGCATATGGCCCACTAATATACATATGAAGGGTCTCATGACTAAGATTTTATTAGATGGTAAAAAATGACTTTTTCCCAACAATAGCTAGCCCCCTCAAGATCCTGGAAATCTTGCTTCCAAAATTCTTTAGAGACTTATACTATCCCTAGCCCTCTCCCAACTTGAAAGTATATAATGGGCCATTCCTCATGACCCCAGTGCAGCTCTTTCTGCCCACGGCTCTTACCTCCATGCTTTAACGAAACTACCTTTTCACACCAAAGACACTTCAAGAATTCTTTCTTGGCCATTGGCTTCAAACCCTAACATCCTTCTTATATCACTGGGATTCACTGTGGTTCTGAAAAACTTTACTACCTTATTATCATTATTCATTACCTTTATTCATTCCTTCTGGAAGTCCTATTACGCATATATTGAACTTTTTTATTTTACCCTCCATTCCTCTTTTATTTATTTATTTGAGAGAGAGAGCATGAGAGGGGAGAAGGTTAGAGGGAGAAGCAGACTCCCTGTGGAGCAGGGAGCCTGATGCTGGACTCCATCCCCATCCCGGGACGCCAGAATCATGACCTGAGCCGAAGGCAGTCACTCAACCAACTGAGCCACCCAGGCTCCCTCCATTCCTCTTTTATAATTTCCAACCTCTAACTCCCTTTGCTGCATCCTGGATAATTTCCTTAGACCTGTTAATTTCTTGCTTCACCTTTGCATAAAGCACAAACCATGGTTACCCATTCTAAAAGAGCTCTTTTACTCCACCCAAAATTCAGGCCAAAAGAAAATGGCAGATTTTTTTTTTATTCTCACTTTTACTGAAATTGTAACCTTTTGAGAATCTTAACATTATGTGGATATTTCAATTCTCACTGACCTCATTGGATAAGCCCGAATCCTAATCTGCTGTCTTCATTTGAGCAGCAATGAAGTCCTTATATTACAATCTCTACCATTCAGTCTATTTCCCACCCCCATACCTGGTAGCTACAGCAGTGGATATGGGGCTCACCACCAAGCCTTATTCCTAGAACCTAGTGATTACCCTCCAGTGAGATCAGCCATACACTGAAATGTGTGTTAATCGTTTTTCAGTTATTCATAGTAGTAGGATTTTTGTGTTTTGTTTTATTTTGTTTTTGTTCTCTACAGTACTTCTCAACCATTTTTTCATCAGGGCATACATTTTAAAATATTTATTTGACACTCTTATTATTCAATAAATTTATTAATTAATTAGTAAAATATAAAATAAATATAAATATTAAATATTTATAAATATATACATATAAAAATAAATATAAAATAAAATAAAAATTTATTAAATAATAAATATTTATTATTAAAATATTTATTTATTGACTAGAAGAGGCTAAAGCTGGCTTTGCCACTTACCACTCAAATGACCTTGAACAAGCTGCTTAATATGTCCATTCCTCAGTGTCCCTATCTATAAAAATGGGCATAAGACTAACTACCTCATAGTGTTCTTATGAGAATTAAATAAATTAATATCGATCAAGTGCTTACAAAAGTGTCTGGCACTTAGTAAACACAGATTTTTGTTATATAAAAATGTTAAATAAAAATGAAAACAAAGAGGAAAATGTTAGTCTTCTATTACATTAATACGTATATTTAAAATAAAAATATTCCATTTTGCTTGAAAATCTGGTGTCTATTGTGTAGAGGGAGGATTAACAAGAACCCAAAGTATTTTTATTTAAAATCACTAGGTTAACACGCTTGAAGCTGAACAGTAACATTAACTCAATTCTGTTCTCATCATTCAACAACAACACTTCCCTATCCAGGATATTCACCTTGTCACTCACATGTCTCAAATTCCTATAAGCAAAAAATTGTGAATGACAAGTAAAGTGAGTACTGCATCTCTCTATTTCCCACTCAGAGAAGCACTCAGTTTCTAGGAAACACACAAATCCCAAAAGGAGATGACATTAAAGGATTAAAGGGGTTTGCTTTTTATCTTCCTTCTAACTTCCCTGGAGCAACCATTTTGGCGGATCCGCTTCTTGAAGTCTCTATCAGTCAGCCCCGGTCAGGTGGAGTGTAACTTCCAGGGAAACAGGCTGAGATTTCCACTGATGCATACAATTCTGCATCTTTATAGAAAAAGCCAAATTTTCAATTATTCTTATAAAAATGGTAAGCTTAGAGTCAAAACCTCTTCCTTTCATTTGAATGGGCTTCTAATACTTGTATTTCCACTTCTCAGTTTGGCTCACCGTTATTCAATGGCTGATGCTGTGCCTGTCACAGCCTTTCCTAGGTTCTCTACCAAAAGTTTCTCTTTTTCCCCAATAAAGCATTTCAAGGAATGCTTCCCTGTTTATTTAAAGGAATAAAGAAATTATTGGTCTTTAGGCTAAATCTTATCAAATCATGGGTAAGTTTAAAAAGTCAAAACAAAGAAGGGTGCCTGACTGGCTTAGTTGGTGGAGCATGTGATTGTTGATCTAGGGAATGTGGGTTTGAGCTCAAGTTGGGTGTAGAAATTAATTCAAAATAAAATCTTTAAAAAAAAAAACAAAAGTCAAACCAAAAAGGAAATATTGTCACAATTAAGAAAGAAAGAAAGAAAAAAGAAGGAGAGAGAAAGGAAGAAAGAAAGAATAAAAAATCCCACAAATTAACCACGAAGTAGAGTTCAGTGACATGGCAGTAAGTCCAACCCAAGTGCTTCTCCTTCTTGCACTGACTCCAGTGATTGTTTCCTCTGTTAAGGACCATCTGATGGAGGTGGTTTTTGTTCTGGTGTCATTTCACGAGAAAAATGTGTATATTTAAACACTAAAGCCACAATCGGGGCAGTTTAAGAGGCTCACACTATCAGAGTTATGGGAATGGTGTGGCCCACAGAGGGAACAGAAACTCACACCTAGCACTCACTGATTGTGAAACAGCAAGCAGAATCACCTGACCTATTTAAATACCCTTTCTTCCTTGCACGGGGTTAATTTGCTCAGATTTTATGATTCTCTGTATCCATGATGATGAAAAAGCTTGGTCTCACTGGTTACTGACATATCAAAAAAAAAAAAATTAAAAGAGAAAAGAAGAACAGCACTTGGGTAAGTGACAATTCAAAGCCTAACTTAAATTTCACAGAGAAATAATCATAAAGGAGGGTCACAAAATAGAACTTGACATAAATGATAAAATCTCTGATTTACACGCTACTAAATCACTTATTGATACTTAAATTGGCCAAACATTTCATAATAGCATAATATTGTTTCCAGAATATCAGAAATGTTTTTTTCATTTAAAAATCTTTAAGACTTTTGCTAAAAAGCCATTCTTTTAACATGTCAAAAAAAATGAAAACATGTAATTCAATATATCCAATCCATACTAGTTTTCAAATTGTTCTAAGGAGCTCAAGAATTTGGGATTATTCAAGATTCAAAGGAGACATGATAGCTGTCTTCAACTATATGAATGTCTGCCATTTAGCAGAAGACTCAGTTTAATGGAACTAGGATCAATGATTGAAGTTGATAGGAAGGCATGTATTAGTATAAAACATACAGTGTAATTTTTTAACAATTAGAGCTGCCAAAATATGAAACAGTGTCTCTTATGACATAGGAATTGTCTATCACTGGATTTATAAGTGGAATAATGGTACATGAAAGCATCTAGTACACCTGAAACTAATATAATACTGTATGTTAACTATACTAGAATTAAATTAAATATAGAGAGAGCAGAAAAGTAATTCATTAAAAAATGAAATTAAAGAAATGAAAGCACCTGGCATACAGTAGGTTCTCAAATGTTTAAGAACTTAAACCGTACCCAACCTGAGCAATTCCATATCAGGACACTATTACTAGGGATAACTTGATTGAGCTAATTTCTAAGATAGCTCTAGTTCTAAAACTCGGTGAGCTCTAGAAGTTAAGTTTCTGTCCCCCAATGCGCTACAGCAATCCCATAGCTCTCATAATGTGAGCCTTTCGTTGTCCTGACTGTAACTCTGTATTTAACTACACATTTTTCCAACAACATGACTCCTAGATACAAGCCAACTCCAACACATGGTCCTTGAAAGAGGAAACACTTATTGGTGTAAGTGCAAGGAGAAGCCCCTACAGTGGACTTCCTGTGACATCACCAAGCTCTACTTCACAGTTCATGCTGACATGCTTCCAAATTATGCAAGATACAGAGCACCTGGGTGGCTCAGTGGGTTAAGTCTCTGCCTTTGGCTCAGGTCATGATCTCAGGGTCCTGGGATCGAGCCCCACATCAGGCTCTCTGCTCAGCAGGGAGCCTGCTTCCCCCTCCCTCTCTGCCTGCCTCTCTACCTACTTGTGATCTCTTTCTCTCTCTGTCAAATAAATAAATAAAATCTTTTTAAAAAATTATTCAAGATAATTGAATAATAGTTAAATGTTTTTCAAATTATTAAGAACAATCCATTGTAGCATTGTGAGAAAAGATCGATTCTTCTTAGAAGATGTCTAGCAGGATACTTTGGAACAGGTGTGTATGTTATGTGTATGACATGAAAAAGCAATTTTTCCTCTGTGTCAGGGGTCAAAAACTTTTTCTGTAAAGAGCCAGAGAATAAACATTTTAGGTCTCACAGGCCATGTGGATGGAGTCCATCACAACTATCCAACTCTGCTATGATAGCATGAAAGCATCAATGGACACACATAAGTTAATGAGTGTGACTGGGGTCCAGTGAAATTTTACTTACAAAAACAGGAACGGAGCACCTGGGTGGCTCAGTGGGTTAAGCCTCTACCTTCGGCTCAGGTCACGATACCAGGGTCCTGGGATCGAGCCCCACACAGGCTCTCTGCTCAGCAGGGAGCCTGCTTCCCTCCCGCCCCCCGCCTGCCTCTCTGCCCACTTGTGATCTCCGTCTTTCAAATAAATAAATTAATTAATTAAAAAAGCAGGAGCAAGCCACATTTGGCCTGCAGTCTATCATTTACCAATCCCTGCTGCGCATCAGAACCATAAGAGACTATGGACTCTGAAAAACAACCTGAGGGTTTTGAAGGGTCAGGGGTGGGAGGTTGGGGGAACAGGTGGTGGGTGATGGGGAGGGCACGTTTTGCATGGAGCACTGGGTGTTGTGCAAAAAGAATGAATACTGTTACGCTGAAAAAAAAATAAATAAATAAATAAATAAATAAAAAGGGAAAAAAAAAAAGAAAACTACAGATATTATACAAGGTTAGAGGGAAAAAAAGTGATCTTTCATATCACAAGCTTTTAATAGAATCATCTAAGTAGGCCTTTGAAAAATTATGTGTAAACTCAAAGAACAATTGATTCATACTTGTTTGTTTAGCAGAGTAAAAAACATTTAAGAACAAGAAATCAGAAAACACTAAAGTAACCCCAGCTCCTAGATGTAACAAGGTAGTTTGTCAGACTTTCTGCCGATCTTTATCCTGTGTATGTTTTATGTTACATATTAGAGTTACATAATGTATGTACAATTTTGTGTCATTTTTTAAAAGTTAACATTAAACATGTAATTTTCTTACCACTAAAAATTATTCATAAACATCATTTCTACCAGCCATATATATTCTACTGCATAAATACCATAATTTAGTTAACCTTAAACCAATATTTATAAATTTTACATTTTATAAAAGCACTATACACTGTGGAAAATGTAAACATGCAAAAAGTAAACATGATCCCAAAAAACAAATTCTATGAGGAAAAACCGGAGCCTTCCATGAAACATGGACTATGAACACCTTTGCCCTTTTCTATGCTTCCTCTTAAAATGACAGCAAAGGAATGTAGGAGACAAATGCACATGGACAAACAGGAGAGGAAATGACAGCAGACAGGAGATGTCAACAGGTTGGGGAAGAAGGAAAGTTGATAGATGAGAGATATCTGTGGCTTAGCAGGTGGCTTAGGACTTTCAGAGAAAGCAGAAAGGTGAAAAAGCAAGTCACTGTAATAAGCATTTCCATGTTGTTACTGTTTCTTATTGTTTCAATTTAAAGTATATTTTATCACACCTCTTTTAAATTCATAATAATTCTGTGTCAATAATCTGCTTTAGGATCATGTAAGATAGATACATTATCCAATTTGTTTTTATATTAGTTAGGATAAGGCTAAACTGCTCTTACAGAAAGATTCTAAAATACAGTGGCTTATGGAATATAGACACCTATTTTCTTCATTCAACAGATCTCAGGAAAGCAGCTGTCAGTGGGCAGCTGTGCCCCATGTGACCATTCAGAACACCAGATTCCTTCCCTTCTGCTGCGCGTTCATCCCCGGGTCACTGGAACCAACTACATGGTTGAAGATGGGTCATCATCAGTTGAGGGTCCTAGGCAGTGGAGGGAGCAAGAAAGCCTGCAGGAGGCATGCCAAGCACCAGCATATATCATTTTGCTTATATCCCACTTAATCACTTAATCACATGGCCACACCTAGCTGAAAGGGAGACTTGAAAATGTTATCTAGTTTATCAAAGAAAGATTTAATTTTGCAGTGGCCACCATAGTTGTCTTTCTTTTGGTGAGTTGCACTCCTCAGGCATCTAGTTATTTTCCGTTGAGAGCTCATATATCAGTGAGAAGAGTGAGTATTTAAGGGTGGCTGAGAACAAACACCCACTTTCATCTCCTCCTCACCGTAACTCCTCCCATTGTTACCAGTGACCTGACTCTCGCACTAGTAAAGGGGCCACTGCCACTGATTCCTGCCACAGGAAGAAGTGATTCAGTAATTGCCCATAGAGGCGAGAAGCAACAGTAGAGTAGAGAAGGCTTCTTCCCACCTATCCAACATCCTATCAACACAGGCTACAGGCAAGCCTCCTGCACTTGTGTGCGCGTGTGTGTGTGTATGTGTGTGTGTTGTGTGTGTGTTCTTGTGCAAGTTATTTCATCAAGTCTTAGCTTCCCACCATAAAGAGCAGCTAATAGTAACAATCAATAAGGGGTATTTGAGGGGCACCTGGGTGGCTCAGTGGGTTAAGCCTCTGCCTTCGGCTCAGGTCATGATCTCAGGGCCCTGGGATCGAGCCCCGCATCGGGCTCTCTGCTCAGCAGGGAGCCTGCTTCCGCCTCTCTCTCTGCCTGCCTCTCTGCCTACTTGTGATCTCTCTCTGTCAGATAAATAAATAAAATCTTTAAAAAAAAATAAGGGGTATTTGAGGATTAAATGGTACACATATGTAAAAATCTTATTATCCTGCCTGAGACATACAAGGCAGTCAACAAATGTTAACCATTATGTTTCCCTACCCCACAGAGCCTCTAACAGAATGTTAAAAGATCTGAGATCTGGTCCATGACAAGGTCACTTTGTGTTTTTGATGAGATCACCTAACCATAAATATCTTAGTCGAGTCATAGAAAACTAGATATATCTAGGGAGCCAACAATAAATTCTAGAGCTCCTTTCTAGCTATTACCTTCTATGATGCAAAATGAAACCGGTTAATGTGATCTGCATTTCCAGGACGTCTTAAGGCAGCCATGATACATTTTATGTCTGAATAAACTACCTTGTCCAAATGTCTAGGAAAAGATTCTACTGTCTCATCAATAGAAAAGACTACAAACAATTCAGATCCCAAACACCACTGCACCCCGGGAAACTAGAAAGAATACTATTTGAACGAGTCTGAGAAGACATGGGCAGAGAGACAGAAAGACATAGAATGAGATTTCTGGGTTCCCCTTCTTAGAATGCTGGTGTTAAAATATACTTTCTTTTACAAAATGATGATTTCAGTAGATATATTTGGGGGTTTTGTTGTTGAATGTCCTAAAAGAACATAAAGTTAACTATCCTTTGTTATGCTGTTCCTCAAAATTTTTTTAAAATATTACTATCCAGGACACATGGGTGGCTCAGTGGGTTGGGCCTCTGCCTACGGCTCAGGTCGTGATCTCAGGGTCCTGGGATGGAGTCCCTCATCGGGCTCCCTGCTCAGTGGGGAGCCTGCTTCCCCCTCTCTCTCTGCCTGCCTCTCTGCCTGCTTGTGATCTCTTTCTGTGTGTCAAATAAATAAAGTCTTTAAAATAAATAAAATAAAATGTTACTATCCATAAATTTTATGTTCCTGGGAACTACCACCTAATGGCTGAAGATAGACAACTCAAATTGTTCCTGCATGGAAGGACTGATTCACAATTTCCTTATGGTTGCCCAATATTTTTCACAGTCCTATAGTCACAGTATTATATGCACGATGCCTGTTCTCTCTAAACATCCTCAAAACAGTGCTTTAGGATTTTGATTTGCTTTCATTTGAGGGAGTATCAAGGACAGACATTCTGGAAAAACTTCCCAATACAAAACACATATATGGAAGGGAGGGAGGGAGGAAGGAGGGAGAAAGGAAGGAAGAAAAAGGAAGAAAGAAAGAAAGTCTCAAGAGGGTCAAAATAAAGTAGTTGCAAACCAGAAGTTACCACAGTTGAGAGTGTTTCCTGATCTTGGATTACAACAGCTACATACAAGGGATAGGATACATGACCTTGGACTTGCAAAGGTTAAGTATTAGAATTGAGAACCCAATATAAAGTTTGGACATTGGTAGGGCGATCGTATTAATAAAAATGTAGACCAGGAAGAAACACTCTCTATACCAATAAAAAGAGTGAAGGAAATTATCTATTTCAGCTTAGGCTCTGAGTAGGAAAAAGTGTCTCCCAAGAATTTGTAGCTACAGGCCTTCCCTCATACATATTTGAGGTTCAAATTTATACTACCTATATGTGATCCAAGAAATGGCAGACTGAAAATTAATCTAAAGTGGAGTTGTTCTAGGAACCTTGTCAAAGCAACTATAATCATAATCCAGGCCTTACAGGATTCCCAATGGCAATGACTAGCCAAATATAATCTCACAACACAAAATTACTCATAAGAAGTGAGAAACCATGGCACCATGACAGAGAGTCATCAGAAACACCAGCCAGTATGTTAGACTCCTATGAACTTACAGTTATGATGATTGTATGTAGAACTTACAAAGAATATGAAATAAATATGCTTAATAATAAAGAAAAACATGAAATCAAAGATAAAACAGGGAACAAGATCATGTCAAAACAAGATCCAATATACTTTTTAAGGAACCAAATAAATCATGTAGAAGTGAAAAATATGAGCACTGATTTATGGTCACCATTATTTTGAGTTGTGGGACAACTCAAACATGTGAGTAAAAGGTATTATAAACTTATGCACATTCCTATCATGTTCTGGTTTACGTTTGCCTGACACTGTCCTATGTTTCTGGCCTTATCCACCTTTAAAGTAACAGAAGATAAAGGGTATATGTACTCTGACGTCAGTGTCCCTCCTTTTTTTATACTCGGGGATAGTTTTCATTTTTATGTTTTATTTTTTATAAAGATTTTATTAATTTATTTGACAGAGAGAGAGCAGTAGAGGAAGAGGGAGAAGCAGACTCCTGGCTAAGCTGGGAGCCCAAAGCAGGAATCGACCCCATGACCCCATGATCACAACCTGAGCCAGGCAGATGCTTAACCGGCTAAGCCATCCAGGCCCCTCATCTCTCTCTTTTTTAAATTATAGTTGACATATTGTATTAATTTCAAGTATACAACACAGTGATCTGACAGTGATATATACTATAAAACGATCACCATAATAAGTTTAGATATCCAACCTGTCACCACACAAAGTTATTACAATTGTATTGAATATATTTCCTATGCTCCTCTGTTTTGTTTCTTAAATTCCACATATAAGTGAGAGCACATGATAATTATCTTTCTCTTATTGATTTATTTCACTTAGCATAAGACCCACATCACTGCAAATGGGAGGTATTCCCTTTTTTTTTTAATTTTCTTTATTTTTTATTTTTTTATAAACATATAATGTATTTTTATCCCCAGGGGTACAAGTCTGTGAATCGCCAGGTTTACACATTTCACAGCACTCATGATAGCACATACCCTCCCCAATGTCCATAACCCCCTCCCTCTCTCCCAAGCCCCCCTCCCCCCAGCAACCCTCAGTTTGTTTTGTGAGATTAAGAGTCACTTATGGTTTGTCTCCCTCCTGATCCCATCCTGTTTCATTTATTCTTCTCCTACCCCCCTAACCTCCCATGTTGCATCTCCACGTCCTCATATCAGGGAGATCATATGATAGTTGTCTTTCTCTGATTGACTTATTTCACTAAGCATGATACCCTCTAGTTCCATCCACGTCATCACAAATGGCAAGATTTCATTTCTTTTGATGGCTGCATAGTATTCCATTGTGTATATATACCACTTCTTCTTTGTCCATTCATCTGTTGATGGACATCTAGATTCTTTCCATAGTTTGGCTATTGTAGACATTGCTGCTATAAACATTCAGGTGCACGTGCCTCTTCAGATCACTACGTTTGTATCTTTAGGGTAAATACCCAGTATTTAGAACTACATAGGGTAGTTCTATTTTCAACATTTTGAGGAACCTCCATGATGTTTCCCAGAGTGGTTGCACCAGCTTGCATTCCCACCAACAGTGGAGGAGGGTTCCCCTTTCTCCGCATCCTCGCCAGCATCTGTCATTTCCTGACTTGTTAATTTTAGCCATTCTGACTGGTGTGAGGTGATATCTCATTGTAGTTTTGATTTGTATTTCCCTGATGCCGAGTGATGTGGAGCATTTTTTCATGTGTCTGTTGGCCATCTGGATGTCTTCTTTGCAGAAATGTCTGTTCATGTCCTCTGCCCATTTCTTGATTGGATTATTTGTTCTTTGGGTGTTGAGTTTGCTAAGTTCCTTATAGATTTTGGACACTAGCCCTTTATCTGATATGTCATTTGCAAATATCTTCTCCCATTCTGTCAGTTGTCTTTTGGTTTTGTTAACTGTTTCCTTTGCTGTGCAAAAGCTTTTGATCTTGATGAAATCCCAATAGTTCATTTTTGCCCTTGCTTCCCTTGCCTTTGCCGTTGTTCCTAGGAAGATGTTGCTACGGCTGAGGTCGAAGAGGTTGCTGCCTGCATTCTCCTCAAGGATTTTGATGGATTCCTTTCTCACATTGAGGTCCTTCATCCATTTTGAGTCTATTTTCATGTGTGGTGTAAGGAAGTGGTACAATTTCATTTTCTTGCATGTGGCTGTCCAATTTTCCCAGCACCATTTATTGAAGAGGCTGTCTTTTTTCCATTGGACATTCTTTCCTGCTTTGTCGAAGATTAGTTGACCATAGAGTTGAGGGTCGATTTCTGGGCTCTCTACTCTGTTCCATTGATCTATGTGTCTGTTTTTGTACCAGGACCATGCTGTCTTGATGATGACAGCTTTGTAATAGAGCTTGAAGTCTGGAATTGTGATGCCACCAACGTTGGCTTTCTTTTTCAATATTTCCTTGGCTATTCGAGGTCTTTTCTGGTTCCATATAAATTTTAGGATTATTTGTTCCATTTCTTGGAAAAAATGGATGGTATTTTGATAGGGATTGCATTAAATGTGTAGATTGCTTTAGGTAGCATAGACATTTTCACAATATTTATTCTTCCAATCCAGGAGCATGGAACATTTTTCCATTTCTTTGTGTCTTCCTCAATTTCTTTCATGAGTACTTTATAGTTTTCTGCATATAGATTCTTAGCCTCTTTGGTTAGGTTTATTCCTAGGTATCTTATAGTTTCGAGTGCAATTGTAAATGGGATTGACTCCTTAATTTCTTTCTTCTGTCTTGTTGTTGGTGTAGAGAAATGCAACTGATTTCTGTGCATTGATTTTATGTTCTGACACTTTACTGATTCCTGTACAAGTTCTACCAGCTTTGGAGTGAAGTCTTTTGGGTTTTCCACGTATAGTATCATATCATCTGCGAAGAGTGATAGTTTGACTTCTTCTTTGCTGATCTGGATGCCTTTAATTTCCTTTTGTTGTCTGATTGCTGAGGCTAGGACTTCTAGTACTGTGTTGAATAGCAGTGATGATAATGTTGTGATGATAACATCCCTGCTGTGTTCCTGACCTTAATGGAAAAGCTTTCAGTTTTTCTCCATTGAGAATGATATTTGCAGTGGGTTTTTCATAGATGGCTTTGATAATATTGAGGTATGTGCCCTCTATTTCTACACTTTGAAGAGTTTTGATCAGGAAGGGATGCTGTACTTTGTCAAATGCTTTTTCAGCATCTATTGAGAGTATCATATGTTTCTTATTCTTTCTTTTATTAATGTGTTGTATCACATTGATTGATTTCGGGATGTTGAACCAACCTTGCAGCCCTGGAATAAATCCCACTTGGTTGTGGTGAATAATCCTTTTAATGTATTGTTGAATCCCATTAGCTAGTATTTTGGTGAGAATTTTTGCATCTGTGTTCATCAAGGATATTGGTCTGTAGTTCTCTTTTTTGGTGGGATCCTTGTCTGGTTTTGGGATCAAGGTGATGCTTGCCTCATAAAATGAGTTTGGAAGTTTTCTTTCCTATTCTGTTTTTTGGAACAGTTTCAGGAGTATAGGAATTAGTTGTTCTTTAAATGTTTGGTAGAACTCCCCTGGGAAGCCATCTGACCCTGGGCTTTTGTTTGTTTGGATATTTTTGATGACTGTTTCAATTTCCTTACTGGTTATGGGCCTGTTCATGTTTCTATTTCTTCCTGGTTCAGTTGTGGTAGTTTATATGTCTCTAGGAATGCATCCATTTCTTCCAGATTGTCAAATTTGTTGGCGTAGAGTTGCTCATAGAATGTTCTTATAATTGTCTGTATTTCTTTGGTGTTAGTTGTGATCTCTCCTCTTTCGTTCATGATTTTATTTATTTGGGTCCTTTCTCTTTTCTTTTTGATAAGTCTGGCCAGGGATTTATCAATCTTATTAATTCTTTCCAAGAACCAGCTCCTAGTTTCGTTGATTTGTTCTATTGTTTTTTTGGTTTCTATTTCATTGATTTCTGCTCTGATCTTTATGATTTCTCTTCTCCTGCTGGGTTTAGGATTTCTTTCTCATTCTTTCTCCAGCTCCTTTAGGTGTAGGGTTAGGTTATGTACTTGAGACCTTTCTTTTTTCTTGAGACAGGCTTGTACCGCTATATATATTCCTCTCAGGACTGCCTTTGTTGTGTCCCACAGATTTTGAACCGTTGTGTTTTCATTATCATTTGTTTCCATGAATTTTTTCAATTCTTCTTCAATTTCCTGGTTGACCCATTCATTCTTTAGAAGGATGCTGTTTAGTCTCCATGTATTTGGGTTCTTTCCAGCTTTCCTCTTGTGATTGAGTTCTAGCTTCAGAGCATTGTGGTCTGAAAATATGCAGGGAATGATCCCAATCTTTTGATACCAGTTGAGACCTGATTTGTGACCCAGGATGTGATCTATTCTGGAGAATGTTCCATGCGCACTAGAGAAGAATGTGTATTCTGCTGCTTTGGGATGAAATGTTCTGAATATATCTGTGATGTCCATCTGGTCCAGTGTGTCATTTAAGGCCTTTATTTCCTTGTTGATCTTTTGCTTGGATGATCTGTCCATTTCAGTGAGGGGAGTGTTAAAGTCCCCTACTATTATTGTATTATTATTGATATTTCTTTGATTTTGTTATTAATTGGTTTATATAGTTGGCTGTTCCCATGTTAGGGGCATAGATATTTAAAATTATTAGATCTTCTTGTTGGACAGACCCTTTGAGTATGATATAGTGTCCTTCCTCATCTCTTATTATAGTCTTTGGCTTAAAATCTAATTGATCTGATATAAGGATTGCCACCCCAGCGTTCTTCTGATGTCCATTAGCATGGTAAATTGTTTTCCACCCCCTCATGTTAAATCTGGAGGTGTCTTCGCATCTAAAATGAGTTTCTTGTAGGCAACATATTGATGGGTTTTGTTTTTTTATCCATTCTGATACCCTGTGTCTTTTGACTGGGGCATTTAGCCCATTAACATTCAGGGTAACTATTGAGAGATATGAATTTAGTGCCATTCTATTGCCCTTAAGGTGACTGTTACTGTATATTGTCTCTGTTCCTTTCTGATCTACTACTTTTAGGCTCTCTCTTTGCTTAGAGGACCTCTTTCAATATTTCCTGTAGAGCTGGTTTGGTGTTTGCAAATTCTTTCAGTTTTTGTTTGTCCTGGAAGCTTTTTATCTCTCCTTCTATTTTCAATGATAGCCTATCTGATAGAGTATTCTTGGCTGCATGTTTTTCTTGTTTAGTGCTCTGAATATATCATGCCAGCTCTTTCTGGCCTGCCAGGTCTCTGTGAATAAGTCTGCTGCCAATCTAATATTTTTACCATTGTATGTTACAGACTTCTTTTCCCGGGCTGCTTTCAGGATTTTCTCTTTGCCACTAAGACTTGTAAATTTTACTATTAGGTGACGGAGTGTGGGCCTATTCTTATTGATTTTGAGGGGGGTTCTCTGCACCTCCTGGATTTTGATGCTTGTTCCCTTTGCCATATTAGGGAAATTCTCTCCAGTAATTCTCTCCAATATGCCTTCTGCTCCCCTCTCTCTTTCTTCTTCTTCTGGAATCCCAATTATTCTAATGTTGTTTTGTCTTATGGTGTCACTTATCTCTCGAATTCTCCCCTCGTGGTCCAGTAGCTGTTTGTCCCTCTTTTGCTCAGCTTCTTTATTCTCTGTTATTTGGTCTTCTATATCACTAATTCTTTCTTCTGCCTCATTTATCCTAGCAGTGAGCCTCCATTTTTTATTGCACCTCATTAATAGCTTTTTTGATTTCAACTTGGTTAGATTTTAGTTCTTTAATTTCTCCAGAAAGGGCTTTTATATCTCCAGAGAGGGTTTCTCTAATATCTTTCACGCCTTTTTCGAGCCCAGCTAGAACCTTGAGATCGTCATTCTGAACTCTAGATCTGACATATTACCAATGTGTGTGTTGATTAGGTCCCTAGCCTTCGGTATTGCCTCTTGTTCTTTTTTTTGTGGTGAATTTTTCCGCCTTGTCATTTTGTTCAGATAAGAGTATATGAAGTAGCAAATAAAATACTAAAAGGGTGGCAAGGACCCCAGAAAAATGTGCTTTAACCAAATCAGAAGAGACCCCAAATCGTGGGGGGGAGAAAGGGGAGAAAAAGAGGTTCAGAAAAAAAAAGAAAAAAATTTAAAAAAGAAAACAAATAAAGAAAAAATATAAAAAAGAAAGAAAAATATATATTAGATAAACTAGTTAAAAAGTGTTAAAAAAGAAAAGGGTAAAAGTTAAAATACTACAAAGCTGTGATCACCAAGACAGCATGGTACTGGCATAAAAACAGACACATAGACCAGTGGAACAGAGTGGAGAGCCCAGATATGGACCCTCAACTCTATGGTCAAATAATCTTCGACAAAACAGGAAAAAATATCCAATGGAAAAAAGACAATCTCTTCAATAAATGGTGCTGGGAAAACTGGACAGCGATATGTAGAAGAATGAAACTCGACCATTCTCTTACACCGTACACAAAGATAAACTCGAAATGGATAAAAGACCTCAACGTGAGACAGGAATCTATCAGAATCCTAGAGGAGAACATAGGCAGTAACCTCTTCGATATCAGCCACAGCAACTTCTTTCAAGATATGTCTCCAAAGGCCAAGGAAACAAAAGCAAAAATGAACTTTTGGGACTTCATCAAGATCAAAAGCTTCTGCACAGCAAAGGAAACAGTCAACAAAACAAAGAGGCAACCCACGGAATGGGAGAAGATATTTGCAAATGACAGTACAGACAAAAGGTTGATATCCCGGATCTATAAAGAACTTCTCAAACTCAACACACACAAAACAGATAATCATGTCAAAAAATGGGCAGAAGATATGAACAGACACTTCTCCAATGAAGACATACAAATGGCTATCAGACACATGAAAAAATGTTCATTATCACTAGCCATCAGGGAGATTCAAATTAAAACCACATTGAGATAGCACCTGACACCAGTTAGAATGGCCAAAATTAGCAAGACAGGAAACAACGTGTGTTGGAGAGGATTTGGAGAAAGGGGAACCCTCTTACACTGTTGGTGGGAATGCAAGTTAGTGCAGCCACTTTGGAGAACAGTGTGGAGATTCCTTAAGAAATTAAAAATAGAGCTTCCCTATGACCCTGCAATTGCACTGCTGGGTATTTACACCAAAGATACAGATGTAGTGAAAAGAAGGGCCATTTGTACCCCAATGTTTATTGCAGCAATGGCTACGGTCGCCAAACTGTGGAAAGAACCAAGATGCCCTTCAACGGATGAATGGATAAGGAAGATGTGGTCCATATACACAATGGAGTATTATGCCTCCATCAGAAAGGATGAATACCCAACTTTTGTAGCAACATGGACGGGACTGGAAGAGATTATGCTGAGCGAAATAAGCAGAGAGAGTCAAGTATCATATGGTCTCACTTATTTGTGGAGCATAACAAATAACATGGAGGACATGGGGAGATGGAGAGGAGAGGGAGTTGAGGGAAACTGGAAGGGGAGATGAACCATGAGAGACTATGGACTCTGAAAAACAACCAGAGGGTTATGAAGGGGCGGCAGGGGGGTGGGGGGGGTGGGAGGTTGAGGAACCAGGTGGCGGGTAATAGGGAGGGCACGTACTGCATGGAGCACTAGGTGTGATGCCAAAACAATAAACACTGTTATGCTGTAAATAAACAAATAAAAATAAATAAAAAATTTAGCAGAAGAAGAAAAAAAATTAAAAAAAAATTAACCACAAGACTAAAGAATCATGGGGAGAAAGCCATGAGTTCCGTGCTTTGCTTTCTCCTCCTCTGGAATTCTGCTGCTGGCCTTGGTTTTGAACCTGCTTTCCTTGGTAGGTGAACTTCGTCCTGGCTGGATTTTTTGTTCATCTTCTGGGGGTGGGGCCTGTTGTAGTGACTCTCAAGTATCTTTGCCCAAGGCAGAATTGCACCGCCCTTACCGGGGACCAGACTAAGTAATCCGCTTGGTTTCGCTTTGGGGAGCTTTTGTTCCCCGAACGCTTTCCATAGAGTTCCGGAGGACGGGAATGAAAATGGCGGCCTCCCAGTCTCTGGCCTGGAGGAGCCGAGAGCCCAGGGCCCCACTCCTCAGTGTACCTCCAGAGAACAGCGTCCAACCACTCCCGCATCCCCGTCCTCTGGCCGTGCTCCGAGCTCACCCAGCCTGCGACCGGTTCAAGGTAACCCCGAGCTGAGAGCTCACTCCTTGGCTCTGTCTCTGTAGCCAGCTTCCCCGTTCTAATACCTGCAACTCTGCAACACTCCGACACCCCCGATCCTTCTGTGACCCTGCGGGACCTGGGGCCACGCTGACCCCGCATGGGCTTCACCCCGGTTTAGCCTCTGGAGCAATGTCCCTCAGTGGAACAGACTTTTAAAAGTCCTGATTTTGTGCTCCGTTGCTTCGCCGCTTGCCGGGAGCTGGCCCCTCCCCCCGCAGTCTGTCTTCCCGTCGTTTTGGATTCACTTCTCCGCCAGTCCTACCTTTCAGAAAGTGGCTGATTTTCTGTTTCTAGAATTGCTGTTCTTCTTCTCTTCACTCTCCTGTTAGATTTGTAGGTGTTTGCAATGTTTAGATAAGCTATCGAGCTGATCTCCTGCTACCTGATGTAGTCTCAGCCTGCTACTTCTCCGCCATCTTGACTCCTCTACCAGGATTTCCCTTTTTGATGGCTGAGTAATATTTCATTGTATATATATACCACATTTTCTTTGTCCATTCAACTGTCAATGGACATCTCCATTATTTCTATAGTTTGGCTATTGTGGACATTGCTGCTATATACATTGGGGTCCAAGTGCCCCTTCAGATCACTACATTTGTATCTTTAGGGTAAATACCCAGTAGTGTGACTGTTGCGTCATAGGGAAGCTCTATTTTTAACTTTTTGAGGATACTCCATACTGTTGTCCAGAGTGGCTACACCAGCTTGCATTCCCACCAACAGTACAGGAGGGTTCCGCTTTCTCCACATCCTTGCCAATATTTGTCATTTCTTGACTCATTAATTTTAGCCATTCTGACTGCTGTGAGGTGGTATCTCATTGTGGGTTTGCTTTGTATTTCCCTGGTGTCGAGTGATGTTGAGCATTTTTTCATGTGTCTGTGGGCCATTTGGATGTCTTCTTTGGAGAAATGTCTGTTCATGTCTTCTGCCTATTTCTTGACTGAATTATTTGTTCTTTGGGTATTGAGTTTGATAAGTTCTTTATAGATTTTGGATACAACCCCTTTATTTGAAAAAGGTATTTATCAGATATTTCAGATTTATCTGATAAATCTGAAAAGATTTGCAAAAATCTTCTCCCATTCTGTTGGTTGTCTTTTGGTTTTATTAATTGCTTCCTTTGCTGTGCAAAAGTTTTTTTATCTTGATGAAGTCCCAATAGCTCATTTTTGCCTTTGTTTCCCTTGCCTTTGGAGACATGTCTAGCCAGAAGCTGCTGTGGCCAAGGTCAAAGAAGAGGTTGCTGTCTGTATTCTCCTCTAGGATTTTGATGGATTCCTGTCTCACATTTAGGTCTTTCATCTATTTGGAGTTTATTTTTGTGTGCGGTATAAGAAAATGGTCTAGTTAGTTAACATACAGTGTTATATTAGTTTCAGGTGCAGAATACAATGATTCAACAATTCCACACAGCACCCATGCTCATCACAAGTGCACTCCTTAATCCCCATCACTTCTTTAATTCATCCTCTTCTGCCCTCTGATACCATCATTTTGTTCTCTATAATTAAGAATCTGTTTCTTGATGTGTCTGTCTTTTCCCTCTTTGCTGCTTTGTGTCTTAAATTCCACATATGTGTGAAATCTTACGATATTTGTCTTTCTCTGACTAACTTATTTCACCTAGCATTATACTCTTTAGCTCTATCCATATCATTGGAAACGGCAATATTTCATTCTTTTTATCGTTGAATAATATTCCATTGTATTTATGTACTATCTCTTCTTTATCCATTCATCAATCAACAGACACTTGAGCTGCGTCCATAATTTGACTATTGTAAACAATGCTACAATAAACATAAGGGTATATGTATCCCTTTAAATGAGTGTTTTTGTATTCTTTGGGTAAACATCCAATAGTGCAATTGTTGGATCACTTAGGTTGCATCCATATCTTGGCTATTAAAAAAAAAAAATGCTACAGTGAACATAGGGGTACATATATCTTTTTGAATTAGTGTTTATATTTCCTTCAAATAAATACCCAAAAGTAGAATTGCTAGTATTTCTATTTTAAACTTTTGAGAAACCTCCATATTGTTTTCATAGTGGCTATACCAGTTCACTTTTCCACTAACAGTATGTGAGGGTTCCCTTTTCTCCACATCCTCACCAACACTTGTTGTTTCTTATCTTTTTGATACCAACCATTCCGCATGGTGTGAGGGGATATTTCATTGTGGTTTGATTTGCATTTCCCTGATGACTAAGTTATTGAGCAGTTTCTCATATGTCTGTTGGCCATCTGTAGCTCTTCCTGAGAAAAATATCTATTCATTTCCTCTGCCCATTTTTTAAATCATATTGTTTCTTCGATGTTGCTCTTTTTTTAGAACATTTTCAAACAAGCCTAATATGCCAAATAAATGGAATTATAAGTACCATCCTAGATTGAGGATGGTAATGGTGGATAGAAAGGGGAGAATTGTTCACGTATGTCCTTACCAGCATGAGCTCTACATGACAATCCCTGAGACCTAAAATCCTAGGGATTCCTACCACCCAGTCTGAAAAATCCCTGCTCTGGTATGGCTGACTACCATGCAGCCTCAATTGCTTTTCCCCTTCATTTCCTAAAGGTACAATTCCTGGATGGTTTTATCATATGAAAGAATTTTTTTTTTAGCAAATGACTAAAATATTTTAAATGTAAGATATTTTTGTTTTTATTCCCAAATGTTCAGTCATTTTAATATCATTTGCCTCTAAACTAATACTATTAAATATAGTTAAGAGGATTTCTTTCTCATGATAGATGTAGGATTTATTAGAATAATTCATTGTTCCCTAAAGACAGTAATACACATATATTGCAATTGTTGCAAATCACATAGTTATCATCTTTCCTGGGTTGTTTTTTTTTTTTTTTTTTTTTTGTGCTACTGAAGTCTTGTTTTGCACAATCAGAATTTAGCAACTTCATTAAATGCATTGCCTGATGCACCTGTTTGGACTCTGGGTATCATTTTCTTTTCCCCAACACATTTTTATTCAAGATGTGCTGAATTTCCCAGAGGCTGTCTGGGGACTTTGAGACATCTGTACCCAGCAGTTTGCTTAAACCAACAAAAAGTGTTGAAGCAAAAATCAACTTTGGGGCAAATTTAACCATTCCTTTTCAAGTATCCTAGATTGATGAAACATGTCAGTCCTGATACATCCAGCACCACTGTTCAATGCTTAGAATAACTATTAAAGCAAAACAGACTACAATCTAATCAAAGCTGTGAGTGGTATGAAGACAATGAAAAGAAAACAATGCAGGAAATATTGTGAAGAACTTTGATTGGAATGGAGTGACTATGAGAGAAACAGTTCAAATGCCAGAAATAATATCATGCAAGATAATTTAATCTATACAAGTGATTGTGTACAAGAAATTAACCATATTAATAAAGAAGTAGGCAACCAACCGAGGAGGATATAATAAGATCAAGCTTTTCAATTCTCAGCATATAGTTCAGTTCTATGCTCCCAATTTTCTGAAAGTTTCCTTTTATCGTGTGTGAATGTGGCAGTGATCATTTTACTGGCTCCCTTCAATGAGTTTATGAATTTAGATTTGAAGAACTGTGTACAAACAAAAGGGATAGAAATAATGGAGTAAGCAAAAGGAAGAAAGTGTGGCTAACAAATGAAAATTCATTTGCAGATCTTGATGAAACTCTTCTAAGAGCCACTTTATGGTCTCTGAGTCTCACATTAGCTTTTTAGAATCAGATTTTTTTTTTTTTTTTAAAGCATACTGGGGTAGGGAGAAGCAGGTAAGAAAAATTAACACACAAGATTATGACCAGTAGAGGGCAGGATGGCTTTAATATTTATATTAAGAGTATTTTAAAAGCCTCCAGTGTATCTCCATAGATTGATTCTATAATATACTGATTGCAAAAGTGGCTGCAATTCATCACCACTCACTGTCTATGCCCTTGGCAATCTGGTGGTGAAGCTCCTTCCATCAAGAAGTAGAGCTTATGTCTTCTTGATTCTGAGCTTGCTTTGTAACTTATTTTGGCTATCAGCATGCAGAAGCAGTAAAGCTGTCTAGTTCTGAGCCTATGGCTCAAAAGGCCAAGCACATTTCCAGTCACTCACTCTTTTGGAATTCTACCACTACAGATGAAATGAGTTCAGCCTAGCCTGGCCAGATAGATGAGTAAAGCAGACTCCAGCTCTACCAGAGAGACTCCAGCTAACCAACTAGCTGACCACCACATGAATGAGTCCAGCCCACATCAGTCAACCTTGACCCAGTCTCTTATGCTAAACAAATGCTTACTGTTTTAAGACACTGAGTTTTGATCTGGTTTGTCAACAACAATAGTTAGGTGATTGAATCTGCAAACAGAAATGTCATTTCGTGTCACCTTTGTCATATATGTCCATTGACTCACTCTTTATTCATTCACTTAGAATTTTTTTCAGTGTCAGTTCTGTACTAGCTGTTAGGGCACAGACTATTCAGCCAGCATTCACTGAGTATCACCTGAGCACTGTATGTTCTTAGAATACAGAGAATGGGGGCAGATTCTCAAAAGTTAATTCTCTGATAGTAAAAACAGACATTTGAAGATTAATTACAAAGGAGCAGCAAAGGGAATTTGTAGTATGATGAAAATATGTAAACAACTATATTGGTATACACATAATTCTATGCATTGGTCAAAATCCATAGAAGTGTACACCATACAGTGAAGTGTTTTTTTTTTTTAAATCAACTAAGACATGAGAGAACCAAAAGTAAACATATGTTGTAGCAAATTAATCTTTTAACAAATAAATCATATAGTCACACTGAAAGGGGTGGAGAATAAAGGGCTGACCCAAGTAATTCTGGAAAACAGTGTCTTGACTAGATATGGTAAGATAAACACAAAAAGAATTGTCACTCACAGTGTACTTCTGTACTCTGGTTGATAAGCTTTTCCTCACAAGAATATGGGTTAGTCACCCTAAAATTACTGTATATGCATGATAGAATTGAACAAGCAAGTAAATGTACTACAGTGTTAAAAGCTAGGTTTCTTGCTGTCAGAGAAAGAGGTATAAATAAAAGGGAGAGGCTACAGTGAGCTGCTTCTTTCAGTATCAACTCATCAGTATGAACTTATCACATCAGTATGAACCCATGCTTCTTTCTATTTTTAATACATATGCAGACAGAAAGATACAAAACTATATATAGATGTGTGTATGAAAGGGTAACTATACATATGCCCATAGATTTCCTAGCTCTGTCTGCTGACAAAGCCTAGAAACAATGACATCCCAGTAGCAATCAGCACACTTAGTATCCAGATCATGGTTTCTAAGTACCATTTCTAATAAAAAGAACCAATTCTCCATGGGAAAGTGGTTGATTCCAAGTTTGGGGCAGGCAAAATACAAGATGAGCCTAGGGCATCTAATGGTGCTTTTTAAAAAAAGAAGAAGAAGAGGGGAAAAAAGGAGGGGGGCCTACAGAAAAGAAAGAAGAGCCAAACTAAAAGTACCCCAAATGGTCAAATCTGAAACAAGCTGAGCAAAAAAACAATAATGGCTTATAATCCAAAAAATAAAATAAGTGCCTTAGATTTAAAATATTTATTTACCTAAAAATATTTGTTCATAAAAAAATGAAGCAGAAGAGGCAACACTTCTTTATTTCATCCCAGTTAATAAATATACAAGGAGGGCGCCTGCATGGATCAGATGGTTCAGCATCTGCTTTCTGCTCAGGTCATGATCTCAAGGTCCTGGGATGGAGCCTTACATCGGACTCTCTGCTCAGTAGAGAGTCTACTCCCCCCCCCCATCTCCCCCACCTTCATGCATCCCCCCTCTCTCTCTCCCAAATGAATAAAATTTTTAAAATAAATTAACTAAATAAATAAAGAAATATAAATAAATAAATATACAAGGAATAAGAGAAATAGTCAATAGCAATTAGAATGCCACAGTAATAACTAATGCAGGCACAATGCACTGATGGATACTAAAATTCATGGGTAAGAGCTAAGGAAAAAGGAATATTTGAATAATTTTCAAGTTTCTCCCCCAAAATAAATATATGTTAATTACAAAGAGAAAAATAACTTCACAGTACAGAAACAAGACAGACACCTCCTTTAATCTAGTGACCAAGAGTAATATCACCAGTAATAAGATATATCTACATAATATATGCACTAAGAGATATGCAACCATTGTGATATTTTTCTTAATAGTGCATAATCTCAATATAATCATGAAAAAACATCAGACAAACCCAAGTTGAGGGACATTCTCCAAAATACCTGGCCAATACTTTTCAAAACCTCAAGACCATGAGAATCAGAAAGACTGAGGAACTACCACATACTGGAGGAGACTAAGATAACATAACAGCTAAATTTAATCTGGGATTCTGGGTTAGATCCAAGAAGAAAAAGGGCAACTAGTAAAATCCAAACAACGTCTCTTGTTTAATACACAGTATTATACAAATGTTAATTTTTTCATCGTGTCAATTGTGCTCTGATATGTAAGATTTTGATATTAGGGGAAGCTGGGTGAAGAGTATAGAGAAGCTTCCTTTTTTTTTTTTAAGGAATTCCCAGGTTGTGATTTCTTTTTAAGATTTTATTTATTTATTCATTCATTTATTCAGAGAGAGAGAGAGAGAGCCCGCGTCCGCCCACTCCTGCACATGAGTGGGGGAGGGGCAGAAGGAGAGGGAGAGAATCTGAAGCTGCCTCTGAGATGAGCATAGAGCCCACAAGGGGGCTCAATCCTCCAACCCTAAGATCGTGACCAGAACTGAAATCAAGAGTCAGACACTTGGGGCGCCTGAGTAGCTCAGATGATTAAGCATCTGCCTGAGCCTCAGCTCATGATCCTGGGCTCACGTTGTAGGATGTAGGCCTGCCTTGGGCTCATAGCTCAGCAGGCAGTCTGCTTCTCTCTCTCTCTCCTGCTTATTCTATCTCTGCCTGTCTCAAATGAATAAATTTTTAAAAAGGAAAAAATCTTAAAAAAAAAAAAAAAAAGTCAGACACTCAACCAACTGAGCAACCTGGTTACCCCTACACAGTTACCATATTTGCAACTCTCCCACAAGTCTAAAATGATCTCAAAAAGGTTAAAAGTACATATCCATAGGGGCACCTGGGTGGCTCAGCGGGTTAAGCCTCTGCCTTTGGTTCAGGTCATGATCTCAGGGTCCTGGGATCAAGCCTCATACAGGGCTCCCTCCTCAGTGGGGAGTCTGCTTCTCCCTCTCCTTCTGCCCCCTCTCCATCCACCCCCATCTCTCAAATAAATAAAATCTTTTTTAAAAATACATATCCATTATTTTAATTTCTTTTAGTAGTAGACACTACTAAAGTAGTTTAGAATATGTCTTTGGCTTTATATACATCAAATTCAAAGAAGTAGAGTTTTAATATATGTTTATTTATATCTGTTCATACTGCCAAATATATCAATAGAAATTTAGTCTAGTTACCAGGTTAGGTCAACTAAATAATGTTAAATCTCCTTTCAAGTATTACATTATATAGACACTGATCAAACAGATATTAGTTTTACTAGTGTTTAGTGTACTTGGCATTGAATCAGAAGAATATGTTTTAAAATCCCTATTCCAGGGGCACCTGGGTGGCTCAGTCATTTGGGCCTTCAGCTCAGGTCATGATCCCAGGGTCCTGGGACCAATCCCTGTATCTGGCCGCCTGCTCAGCAGGAAGTCAGCTTCTCCCTCTCCCTCCATCCCTCCTCCCTCTCCCCACTCACACTCTCTCTTGCTCTCTCTCTCAAATAAATAAAATTTTTAAAAAATAAAATAAAATCCTTATTCCATTCAAGCACAAGAAACCAAATCAAACTAAAATAAACTGAACTTAACTAAAATTAGGGGCGCCTGGGTAGTTCAGTCAGTTAAGCGTCTACCTTTGGTTCAGGTCATGATCCCAGGGTCCTGGGATCGAGCCCCACCTCACTCTCCCTGCTTAGCAGAGAGCCTGCTTCTCCCTCTCCCTCTGCCTGCTGCTCTTCCTACTTGGGCTCTCTATCTCTCTGTCAAATAAATAAATACAATTTTTTTTAAAAATAAACTAAAATTAAAAGCCATGATCACATAAAGTGTGGCAGGCACTATGCTTGGTACTATGATAAAGTACTAGGCAAAACAGACCTGGTCCTTATCCTAATACAGTTTATATTTTACCACTGAGATTACTCAGTTCCTTTGCTTTCTTTTATATCTTCTAAGATAATTATCAGAAAGTCTATAATTGTAACACATGTCTCAAGGGCAAGAATTCTATCTTCTCATTCCTTTAAACCCGATGCAATATGTTATGTATACAACTTAATCCTCAATAAATTCTCTTGGCTGGCTGACCCAGACTCAGGATGTGCGCATTGCAAAGTCATTTTTGTTCAAGCCTATGAGAAATCATGTATGCAAAGGTAAAAGACAGCTTTTGGAAAACGTTCTCCACATTGCAGATTGTAGCAAATTGCTCAAGTTGGCCATACACCTTGCCTTTCACCGTGTTAACTAGAAGACCAGCTGCAGAATCGTCAGAAACAAATTACCTATTAACATACCAACTTACCAACTTCTACCCAGCAATAATAGAAAATTCTATCTCTTCTTTAGTGATTCCAATTGTCAGATATTAATAAACGTTACTGGGTGAGAAACTACACAAACTGATTCATCTATTAGTACGACTGAGATCTATGATTTAAAAAATAAGAATAAATTTAAAAACCTGCCCTGTTTTGGAAATTATTTCTAAGGCACTTTCCTGCTGTATCCTCACATGGCCATTCCTCTGTGCATGCACGTCCCTGATGTCTCTTCTTCTAAGGACACCAGTCATATTGGATTAGAGACCCATCCTTATGACCTCCTTAATCTTAATTACCTCTTTAACCTTAAAATACAAACAGCAGCAAATACAATTAACTATATTTTGAGTGAATAATACACACTGAAGGGAAATACAACTGACCTAGCTAACTTCTAAGTATAGTTTTTTTTGCCTATACACACTCAGGCTAAAGATGACAAGAACTATAGACTTATTAAACTCTAATTAATAGATTTGTTTCTCTTAGTGGCATGGGTGAGCTATTCCAAATCTTCTTTGTGTGTATCATAGCATTGAACAATAGGTAAATATAATTTGGATCATAAAACTAAGTCATTTTATGAAAGAAAAAAAAAACTATTTAGAGGCCCTATCTTCAAATACAGTCGCATTCTAAATTACTGGGGGCTAGGACTTCGACATACAAATTGAGGGGAGGGAAGAGGGACACAATTCCGTTCATAACACTCCCACCTGCTCTGTGGTCATAAAGTCAATGGACCCTGGAAGAGATAGCAGGAACTAAAAGCAAGATAGAAAAATACCCCCAAATTGCCATCCAAATGTCACGTATAGCTTCTGTTTTTTCTCCTTTATACAGGATCCTATCAAGATGCATTTTAGGTGGCCTGTCAGTAAACTAGCAGGAAGAAGGATCAATCCTTCTCTTGGGAAAAACCATTCCCCAAACTTCCCTTCCTGAAGAATGAGGGGTCCAAAACCACCAGGTGTAAGAAGTTGGAATTTCTTATCACTCCCCTCTATAGCTAGAACTGACACTCAGACTCCTCAGCACCTAAGCCAAAAGAATACCACTACCTGCCAGTTCCCCAAACACGACCCACAGGCCACTCTCATGTTCACCTCAAAGAGTCCCAGCCTCACAAAGTCAAGGTCTATCTCCTGGTACACAAACGGAGCTCTCTATCAACTGTGCCCCAGCCTGCACACATACTCCACAGGACACAAGAGAACTCAAGGAGCTGGGCGCGTGATGACCCAGCAACCAGGAAGGAGCTCCAGCCTGACCAAGTGACCAGGCAGTATTTGCCCAGAGCCTTCTCCAGGAAACATCGACATTTAAAGCAGTTGTGGAGGTTTTTCCCTGTTCATTTTTGTATTGAGCCTAGCACAGTTCCTGAAATACAGTGGGCTTTTGATAGATGTTTGCTGAATGAGCAAATTACAAATGAAAGCACACCCATTTATCATCTTCCAAATGACTCTATAAAGTGTTGTTGCCTGCCAATAACAACAGTGTGCATTCATAGGTATTTATGAATTTGCATCATATTACAAACATGCAGTTTTAACACCAGTGAATTTCCTCCATCCCAGCTTGCAGAGAATAAAATGCCAGTGTGTTTTCACTGCCTCCCTGCATATGTTGGTAGTAAAATATTCACGACTTAGAGAATTATGCAGTGTGTTTTCAACAGCAGCTTTTGAAAGCCACTTTTTCCATTAAAACTGTCAGTTTGGTAATACAGCCATGATTTCAAAGCAAAGGAGCATTATGGCGCAAATCAAAGATAGATTACATATTTTATGTTTACATATTCTAGGACCTTCACGGTGTAAAGTTGTTGGATTTTTTTTTTTTTTTTAGACTTTATGTAAGTCTCATCCATTTTGGAATTGGAATGCATCACCTTTATTATGAACCAAATAAAACCTGTGTATAATATATGTGGTATTGCTAGGTGTTATACCCACTCTATTCACCAGCAACTGCAAAGGAAAAGAGTGGCAGGGAGAACTGAAGAAAGCCATTCCCTGCTGCTTTAATTTTTAGTTAATGAACCCCTGTATATCTTTTATCTTCCTTATACTCTGGCAAGATATGCAGATATCCCCAAAATATCTATGATTAAAACTAACTACTGGTCAGATAACAAAGTTAATAAAATTTATAACCAAGGGACCTTAAAAGTAAGAGAAAGCTCTGATGCTATTTTTTTATTAGGAGAAAATATATTAATATCTCTGACAATTAGCTGCAATAGAAAACTATTACTGGGTTTGTGGTGAAAAGGAAAAATTGCTTGGCAATAAGACAGCATGTATCTTAATTATAGGTTACAATGCATACTTGGACATGCTCAGTTTGTAGGAAAAAAAAATAATAAAAGGAACTAAAGCTCTTAAAATAACAGTATTTGTCCATAAGTGGTAAGATTCTTCAAGAACACATGAAAGTGACAAGATGATAGCCTGTTTAATACAGTTAGATAATATGCTTCAGAGATTTCCATCTTTAGCAATATGGTGGCAAATGAGGGCTGTATAAATTAAACTAATAATTGGAACAGTCCTGCACTCTTAGGTTCAAATTTGATGAGAACTATTTTATATAAGCATGTCTTCTGGTCACCAAGACCCCATAAGGGGGGAAAAAAAAAAAAGCTGAACCTAAGAAAAATAGAAGCAATGTGGCATCTTGATTAAGGGTGTAGGCTCTGAAACAGCCTGAGTTCACATCCTCCCTCTGACATTTACCAGCTCCTTAAAAAGTCACTTAGCCCTCTCTGATCCTTGCTGTCCTGATCTCTAAGTGTGTGGAGCACTTAGTCGGGCTGACCCAATACCATTCCTGACCCCTTTCTGCTATACCCACACAGGTGAAAGAGCTCATGACTTGCTTACCAGACTGACGTCCAGCGAGGGCTGGTCCCCCCGTGCCATTCTAGCCAGTGAGACAGAATCAAACAGTCTGGTAGGAGTCATTAGGGAAACATTTGCTTTCCTATAAAAGAGGCGGCTGGCTTTTCTCAAACTTTTTGCTTTGGACCCAGAGTGCAAGACTTAAATTGTGGCAACCATCTTGGAACCCGAGGGAAAGGCCCAGAGAATCCTAGAGACACAGGTCCTGATATCCTTGAGCCACAGGATAATCAGCCCTAAACCTGGCAGGTGTCTCCTATTACAACTAATTGTCAGGGATATCCATATACTTTTTCCTAATAAAAAATAGCATCACTGCTGGCACACAAGGATAAATAAGTAAACTATAATTAGCTGGTAGTGGAACTAGCAGTGGTATCATCATCATCATTATTACAGTTTAAAACCTGCTAGGAAAAAGAATATATCTCCAACAAGATACCCCTAAGTGTGCTGCCTGTGGGATCAGTCATCAGCCTAGGATAGGAGATACTCAAGGATTCAAGCGTCTCCAGGGTTTAAATGGCTCAGAAGAGAATCTAGAGCCCTAAATGAATGTGCTTGTCAAACGGGCATTACCTATAATCATGGGTTAACCAGGCATTGAGAAATCTGGGCCAGCCCTAAAATCCACTGTAAAAGAAAGAGAGAGAGAGAGAGAGAATAAAAAGGTAAAGCAGAGCATATGCAATTTGGAATTACAAGAAATTTAGTTTATATGAAATATGGAGTTAAAGATCATGACAGTAGGCTATCCGATGCGGTCACATATGAAGCAGAAAACGACATGTAATTTATTATGTTATTTTTTAAAAGTATTTGTATTTTGGAAAATTATTTCTTCCAAGAACTGCTAACTAAATGGAATGCATCTTCCTCTCACCCTAGCCTTAAAAGAAGACAAACACTGGCTTCCCCACAACCAGAAATGTAATTCATACTAATCATCAAAAGCACATGGCCAGTTTCACTTTGGCAAAGACCGAGCAAGATGTAGATCTCTAAGAGTCAGTCACCAAACAACCAAATGGCAAACTCCATTTTAAAGATCTTAAAAGCCACCATGATGTGGTACTTGGTTGGAGAGCAGTGAGCCTGTCTCTGACCACAGAGAACCTGGTGCCCTGACACTTCACTGCAGTGTTTCCGAGACTACGTGGGGGCTCCTGCTCTTACTGCCGGCGGAGGAAAGGGGAGGCAAGGGCAGCTCAGCAGCAGGGTGGGAAGAATAGCTCCTGACGGCCTGCACTGGTTCTGCCCAGTCACAGAGGCCCTGCTTCTGCTTCGAATGCCCTGGGATGTCTTCGCCCCTGGCGGGCAGGAAACTAGACAGAGGTTTATTCCAAATGCTGACAATCACTCAGGTTGATAATAGACAGTGTGAAATAAACATTATGTAATTCCCCAATATCATGTTGGCCTTTTTTAGAGCAGAAGAGATCTACTTCCTGTCTTCTGAGTAAACAGGGCGCAATTCAGAGCTCTGTGCTCCAGCGGCCCATTAGACAGCGCTGTCCCAGTCTGCTGGCAGCACGACTCTAACCAACACAGTGCCCCTTTCTCCTTCCTTCTTATTCATAATGCTGTAAGGATGAATTGTCAGCTTTAACTTTGAGCTTCCTGGCATTGGTCCATTTGTATCACCACCCTGGCATTATTTAAACAGTGTGCTTCATATTTATGAGCTTACAAAATTTCTGGTCTCCTGCTTCTGCCATTCTTAAGAACCATCAAGGGAAAAGGGTGTGACCATAAAAGCTAGTGTGTAACAAACCTCATTCAAATGCAGGCAGTGTATTGGGAATCTTAATTCTATTAGAGCATGGACAATGAATGTATTTGTGTTAGTTACTTTCCCACTTTGAGGTTAAACAAACCAGTGAATGGGACTCCGGGTGGCAGCAGAATGAGATACTGCATTGCATTACACAGGCAGACAAATGCTAGGGAGCATTTTAAAAAACAGCAAGTCTCTTTCCTGCCTTCCCATGACTTTCCAGCAATTTGGATTCTGTAAATGGAAATGAATAGCTCCAGTCCTCCAATATCTTCATTCAGCAGTTCGGTTCCGACGGTCACGTGATGCATTTATCTCTATGGCTGCTTCTAAGAAAATGTACCCCATTCAAAGAGGGTCTGAATTAACTAAAGTAAATGTGTTCTGTCTGCTCTTAAATTGATATCCTTTCCTGAATAAAGTTCTAATTTGCAATAATTGCCAGACTGAATAACTTGTTGCAAACCTCCTACTAATGTCACCACAAGACTTGTTTTCCACCAATGCGATTAACTGAATAGTGTTTAAAATACCACACACACGCGCACACACGTGCCACACCTTTGACGATGGTGTGGCTCCAACACAGGTCCTCCTCCACTGCAGCCCCCATCTGTCCTTAACAGGCATCACTCACTCTGAAGAGGGAAGGGATGCCACAAGTCACCTCTGCCACCTGCCCCAACTTTCGCTTCATGCACATTTACTAACTATGACAGAATCCAGCATAATTTTTTTAGTAAAAGTGGAGGAACATGGACTTACTTGCTTTTCTGAAGATTAATCTATCTTCAGGTAGAGGATCTGGTACAGAATATGGACCCTAAAAATCTGGGCGGTGTCCCCTTACCACACTCTATCGCCAGTGTCCTGCATTGTGGGCCTGAAGCTAGGGTGACCAGAGTAGGCATCATTTAACAAGCATCAGAAAAGCACGAAGAATTAAGCCCTTACAGATCAGGCAGGTGTGGGGCAATCAGACTGAACAGGCAGGACCGTTATGAATAAAGAAGTTAGACATGGATGATATGGTGTCATAAGATCCTCAGTGTGCCAGGATTTTCACAGGCCTTCAGGTCCGGTAGGAATCACTACAGATAAAATAGCCTACCCCTTGCTTACCTTCCCCACAGAAAGAGGGAATCATTCTATTCTTAAAATCTCACTAAAGGAGAATATAATACAAATAGTTCTGACTACCTACTCTGGTTCAAATTTGCAATAAAATTTATCATATTTTTCACTAAGATTCTTGGCCCTCACTGATACTCACTTAATTGGCATTCAATAAATATTGATGATATTGCTGTTTCAAAATGTTAGGCAGCTATTGAAGTCAATAAAGCTTATTTTCTAAGGAAAGAAAAATTAACCATTTGGTGTTATCAGGGTTCAGATCAAATGTTTACTCTTCAGATTTTTTTTTTTAAGATTTTATTTATTTATTTGACAGAGAGAGATCACAAGTAGACGCAGAGAAAGAGAGAGTGAGATGGAAGAAGGCTCCCTGTCGAGCAGAGAGGCCAATGTGGGACTCAATCCCAGGACCTGAGATCACGACCTGAGCCGAAGGCAGAGGCTTAACCCACTGAGCCACCCAGGCGTCCCTATTCCTCAGATTTTCTGATCACAATATCATGATGGCACAGAGAAAAGATCAATTGATATTTATCTACAAATAGTGCTATGGGAATTCTGATACCATTTTTTACCAATAAAGACTTAGAAAAAGCTATCATTTTCTCAATGGTCTAAGAAAAACAAATATAAAAGTAAGACAAGAAAACTGGCCGAAGGTATGAAAATATATCTCTCAAGAAATGAAAAAATATTTGTTTCATATCAGATGTTAGGGTTCCTGGTATTTTATTATGTTTCCAGTTTCTAAGAACTACAGCTATAGAATGTTTGCTATCCGATCCATAAGTAAAAGAAAAATTGAGATGACCTAGCTGGCAATCTGTAATTGCAAAGAGAGATTCAGACTTAAAAATGAGCTAGGAGGTCCGTGATAAGGAGGCTGAGTGAAAGGTTAAAGTTTGTCATTTAGGGTACCTGTCCAGCTCTGTCAGAAGAGTACAGGACTCTTGATCTTGGGGTCATGAGTTCAAGTCCCAGGTGGGGTGTAGTGATTACTTAAATAAAAACTTAAAAAAAAAAAAAGAAAATCAAGGTTTGTCATTCAATCCAGTCCCTATTAATAAGTTAATCTATTTAGCAATAAATTCTACCAGGATAGAAAATAAAATAACCTAAGCTGATACATTCTTTCTTAAGCAAATAGAGACAGGATCTACAGAAGCAAGTGAACAGGAACTGTATGACGCTTATTGGCAACACAACTTTTTCTGAAATATCCAATCAATTTATGTAGGAAGCCATACCACTTACTGGTAGTGGAAACACTCCCAAGAGTTCAGGGTTAAAATATCTGAGTCCTCTGGCTTCTGGCCAGTCACTCTAGGCCACAAACTTTTCCAGAAATACTAATAAGTATAAATCCTATTTTTAAGGATGGTGAAAAATTACAGAAACAAAAGTATTTAAACTAGGTTTAAGCTAAAGCAGCTTATCTCCATTTTATAAATTCCAAGAAGCATTAAAGACTTTTCTATATGCCTTCTTCTATCTCCCACCCCCTAAGAGGACTGTTCTTCTAGTCAAGAAATCCTATAATATTCAGCCACTGGTTATCTTCTACCTGCTAGTTTTGTCAGGATTTGAAGCCTATATCAGGATTTTCCCAGGTCACTAAAGAAAAGTAAGATGCAAATGCTTTCTTGGTATGATATAGCCCTGTTGTAGTTAGAAATAAACATTTAATTTTTAATGTCCCTTGGGTCTAGGAGTGTATTTAAGTATCTCTTTCCATGGTATGCAACAATTAAAAAAAAAACCCACTGGATAATTTTTCATTTTGATAGACATTCTAAAGGGTAAAATCTTCTTACACAGAAAATAGGCAGAGCATGAACAGTGACTCCGGCAGTTTCGTTCTTTCAACCAAGTCAACCAACAAAGGAAGGCCTGTACTCATCAGAATGAGAAAGTATTTCGGCCCCAGTCCCTATTTAGCCCTTGACCTCAAATGTGACTGACAAGTGGAATGGTGATTTGGGAATGCGAGCAGACACCTGTCCACTGAGGAGTGGACTGGAGCCAACAGCTCATTACACAGAAAACTACTAAACAGCCATTGTAGAACAACGACTTTTCATCACCTGGGTCAGATACAAACCAATAACCTAGAGGTGAAAGGCTGTCCATCAAATTCCAGTTCCCACTTCCCAGGTCCATTCAATTCCATCTATTCAATTTTAAGGACTCTCTTCTATAGGTTTGTGCAAAAGAGGCCATGTGATTCAATAGAGTTCAGACTGTTATTATTTATGGGATGAACTGAAAGGATTATAGATTCGATCACAATTAAGTTCTCCCCTAATGAATCTGCAGGCTTTAAATAATCTTCTCAAAGTGCACATCACTTTTCTTTTCTCCTTAGACGCTCTTGAGAGAAGGCACACTGGGTGATTTCAATGGTAGATACTCTCAGCCCTGAAGTGGATTTGACATGTAGACGAGGCTGTTAAGCCCAAGACTGTGAAGTCCACACTAGTTGCAGTGTTCCTGATGTGTGAGCACGTATTCATAAATTAGCAGCCCAAGTGTTTAATTTTCATGCAAGTACTTATGTGTTTACTAAAGATTAGCATTTTAATTAGTCTATATTTTTCTCTCAGACAATTGGCACGAATAGTATTTGTGGATACCTGACTAAGAGGATGCAAAGTAAAAAAAAAAAGGGGGGGGGTGTCACACAGTTTTATTCAAAAATTCTAATTAGCTAGTCATTCCCTTAGCATGAAAGAAACTGACATGGACTATAAGTTAGGTAACCACTGAGACTGTGTGGGGTTGGTTTGGTTTGAAGTTTGGTTTTTTAATTTTATTTTATTTATAAATTGATTATTTGGGGTAGGTTTTTCCTTCTTAATTATAGCTCTATGGAGAGTTCAGCAAAAGTCTTTTCTCTCAGCTCTCTTTGTATTGTGCATTTGGGTCATGCTTGGAATATTAAATTCTCCTCCATTTTAAGTTCTGATAGTGTAAAATTATGAAGTGGCTTTAATTTAGCTAATTTCTAAGGGACATCAAAAGAAAATGATTGAGATACTTCATCTCTGTTGAAAGGCTTTCTGCTATAGTTGGGTAAAATCTTTATCCTGAGACTCTTAATGGAACACCTGAAGAAATGTAAAAGTTGCTAAAAACATGACCCAAGAATCCCCCAAAACCAGAAGGGCTTCACCTGGAAATGCCCACACTGATGGTCAGTGCGACAATTTAATCACTCAGAATTCCTCCTACGGTTGTTTCACAGATCCAAATACAGTATTTCAGAGGCTAGGTATAGTTATCGAGGACCCTAGCAAATCAAATCACACGCAAGTTCACTTTCTCCCCTGTTACCAGTTCATAAAATAGAAAGATTTTTAAAATTCCTCTACTTTTCTGTTTTTTTCCAGGTACAACTTTGCCTTCTATTCTCTACTTCAGAGGTTTCTCTTTTTCTTCATTTTGTTCAGTAATATTTCCTATGTTAATATATAATCTTGTTCTGACATTACTCCCCCAAAAAATAACATTGTGAGATTTATACTTCTTTTGTAAATTTTTCGTGCAAATTTTCTAAAATAGCATGCCTGGAAGGCATTACTATATGTTTACAAATAATTTGTTTCAAATGGTCTAGAATTTATGCAATGACCACCAGTGTTTTAATAGGAAATGTTTGAGATTTTTAAAGACTGTATCTTTAACTGTGCAGAACATAATTTTGTTTGGCATTATCTTTTTTCCACATAATGGTTAATTTGAAGAAAAAGAGAAAAGATGATTTTAAAAATTAGCACCACAGAGATGAGCATGGAAGTAGCCTATGTAAATGTCATATAGACTCTTAAAATGTATAATGGAATCTGATCATCTTCTTTGTGATAGTTATGACTAGATGTCACATACAAATACTTTATGGCATTATATATAACCATGTGGTGTTATTATAACATGTAACATGACATGTGACAGACATTAAATAGCTCTCCCAAGTGAAGAGGGCACAGAGACAAGAGACATCAAAATTTTCATGAAAAATAAAATAAACAAAACAAATGAAAGGGCAAATGATTCTAAAGGGAATAGTTATGATCTCTCTTTCCTTTTACAAGATCACTCAGGAAATAAAGCCTCTCAATTTGGGGGCTTAAAAACTTAAATATCTGGGGGCACCTGGGTGACTCAGTCAGGTAAGCATCTGACTTGGGCTCAGGTCATGATCTTGGGGTCCTGGGATTGAGCCCCGCCTCCAGCTTCAGGCTCAGCTGGGAGTCTGTTCATCACTCGCTCTCTGCCCCTCCCCTGGCTCCTGTGCTAGTCCCCCCCTTTCTCTCTCTGTAAAAAATAAATAAAATTTTAAAAAGAAAGAAAGAAAAGAACTTAAATGTCTAGGAGAAATTTCAACCTGATTATGAAGATCGTAGCAACTTTACAAAGTACAGTGGCCTCTTATTTCTAGCATTGATAGTAGATAAGATTTTCCAAGGAAGTGAAACCTAATATCGAAACATTTTTTGGTCGACTTTAAGCCCTTTTATAAAATTCCTTCTGAAGTGTACTTCATACTTCCTTACCTTCTCTAATTGATTATACTGATATAGTCATGATTTTATTGATGATTTGGAGCCATCATAATAAACTTCAATTATTGTGCAGTCAGACTCTTCTTGGCTATTGAGTTTATTTGCTCTGAAAAGAAGTTTTTCCACATAATTATCTTTTATTTCCTATAGCTGATATTTATGTAGTTATTTATTTATATTTATCTCTTTGGGCTTTCAGCTATCCCTACTTACTACAATCAATACCCCTGTGTCCTGTAATAACTTTAATATTCTAATTTCAAATTCTAATTGGCTGGAAAACCAATAACCTGGCTTTGGAATTAAGTGACCTAATGATGATGCATTCTTCTTATCTCTAACATGTGAAATATAATGCAAAGATATTTTGGCATTTATGTTTGCCTTTCCAAAAATTTCTCTGCCTTCTCTTGCTCTTAGTTGCATCCTCCATTAGCTTAAGTAGATGAATGAGCTCTAAATTTAAAGAAAAAAAAAAGGTGTGTCTCTAATATTCAAACCTCTAACTGGGTCTGTAGGGGTTAAAAAAACTAGGCAAGTTAAATTCAATGCACTGTCTTCTGACCACTTCTGGTCATTTTTAACCTCCATAGAGTCAACCACAGCATGTTCTTTTTTTCCTGTTACACTTACAGGCAATCATTGGTTAACAAAAGATTCCTATTTTAGTATTGGGGGGGAAAAAATCTAGTTCTGATTGAGGTCAATCTTAATCTGCTGTCCCTGCAGTCACTTTCAAGCCACTAAAGGGCCCATTGGTACCTAGGCTAAGAAAACATAAAAGATACAAATAATGACAAAATGTTGTGTGTTCAGGCATTCTACAACTGCTTGTGGCATTAGAATAGTGATAGCTACTTAGCTTAAATATTTTGAACTGTCTCCGCAAATGAATATGAAAGTTCCAGGAACTCAAAACTAAAACTTTTTGTCAGACAACCCTTCTTAAGACGCTAGGCATTATGTGGTCCATAAAGGAAAGCATAAATTATTATTTCTCTAAGCACAAATAATTACTCACATAAGATGACCAAGAGCAATTCACGAGGCTCTCTACAATGAATTACTTAACCAAGAGATGAAGAAACCTGACAAATTTACCTAAGAAACAAAATGAATAAATGTTTAGAAATCCAAAAACAGTTAAGTTTCCTTTATAACACCACTTGGTGGCCAGACTAATTATTGTCATCTTTCTGACTCAGTTTCTTCTTCATCCATGGAGGAGAGGCTGCTTGAAAGGGACAATGCTGGTATTGTCTACTCTACACGGCTGCTTGGGGAGTCAATGACTGATTGAAAATCTTGTGAATTTATCATTTCAAATGAGATAATATATGCAAAAGGGCTCTGAAAACTTCAATCATTATAGTAATGATTGAAATCAGTATAAAAGAAGTTAGTTATCTATAAAATATACTTTGATGCAGACATATCCTGGATGTCTATATTTCACAGCATTATGCCATTTCTATGCATAAAATTTTAATTGTAAATGTTACAAAGTTTATCTCACACAGAAAATATGTACCAAACACACACACACAAAATACTGATAAAAATTTAAAATGAATCCCAGCAGTAATAGCAATAAGATGGTGAGCGCAATAAAATATTTGCAAAAGTAAACTTCTTAAGGATGTCTCCAAAAGCTTCATGAAACTTCAAAACCAGATTCAATAATTTGAATAATTAGAAAGAAATTGCTTCCAATGAAAGGACAAGGAACAGTTTCAAAAAATAAGGTGATCAAGGCTCTGTTTCCTCCAGGAATATATTCATTCTCCCAATGAATATTCCAAGAAAGACTACCACATGCACCTTTCCACTAGCTCCTATTCATTTTTCGTCTCAAAATAGGTATCAATCCCTCAGGAAACCTTCCCTAGAGTGTCTCTCTGAAAACAGTCTGCATTTTTTCCATCAGAGCATTTCTCACATTGTATGGCAACTGCTTCTTTCTCACCCCCAGTAGACTGTAACTCTAAAAAGGCTGAGTTCTCCTCTCTCTTGTTTGCAGTGTCAAAAAAATATTTGCTGAATTAATAAACAATAGGCCCTGTGCTAGAAAATGGGAATGTAAAGAATATAGCACGGCCCCTAACCTCAAGGAGCTCTCAGTCCAAACAAACAACTGTAACACCCATGGTAAGTGGAATGAAAGAGAGTCCCCTGGGGCTGGGGAGAGCAGGATATCAAGGGAGATTTTCTGGACAAATGGAGTAGGAAGAACAGAGAGCCAACCAGCAAGCCACAGAGCCCATCTGGATGATATTCTCCTCATAATAGAGCTCTAGGAAATTTTAAATTGAGATCATAAGTGTCAACATAAATATTTAGAATTGAGTTACACAAAAAGCTGAGTTTCAGGAAACGTGAAAGAGACATTTTAGAACTATATGTCTAAAGTGTGTCTCTCAAAACACAAGCATTCTGGTAGAATGTTAATAGTTTATTCAGTGAAAAAAAAATCAGAGTTCCACAGACAAATATATTTGAGTAATATTACATAGTTTACCCCAGCAGGAGCATACACAGGGCTCATCAGATTATTAGAGGCTCTAAGTAGCCCTACAGGAAGGAAATAATCTTCCTAAACTTTCTTTAAGACAGGGACTCCAAACTTATTCCATCAGGGACCATTTCCTCTGAGACAACCACTGCCATCTCAGTGGATATGATTTGAAAACACGGATCTAGACATGCATAAGTTAGTTCCATGTTACCTTCTTCATCAACAATAACGTGTAAATTAGTGTTTCTATTATACTATAATATTTCAAAAGATGCATGCAGCATTCGTGAGAATCACCTCAGAAACTATAGCTAGTGATAATTAGATCTACTTAGATCTAATGAACTAATTAGATCAGTGGTCATCTTCTCATATACTTCTCATACATACGTATACTTCTCAGATACTATATAACTTTTATGGTATTATATATGTGTGTGTGTGTGTAGTGTATGTGTATATATAGAGAGAGAATTCCCCATATTAAAAAAAAATGAAAAGATTCAGCATTTACCAAAAGGCATGTGGGACACGTGTCCCCAATTCCACTTTCATCTCTAATACTAAGAAAATGGATGCTCGTTATCAGTGACTTCTTGTGAAACCCTGAGCAAGTCCCTCATGGCCTGGTCTCTACAAGAAATGGAAGGGCTAACTTGGATGACCTCTGACTATTCCGGCATCATAATCATCTTACATTGATGCTATATTTTCCCTTTCCATAGCCAATTTTTATAATTAAAAATATGATGATAATTTTTAATAGTTTCTTTTTATTCTAATCAGCCCTTCAAGGTTATCACAAGTCTGTGGTGGATAGAAGTGTTTTAAATGGGCTTTTGATCTCTTAACTGATTGCCTATTCCTGTATAATAGCTATCCAAACGTCAATCCACAATGGGCTGTTATTTTTGCTCAAGTAGGAAAATTCTTTCTATTTCTAAGAGTAGGCCAAACTACTGAACAATTTTAGTTCCACTTCACTTCAGCCCTGTATTTGTTCCATGACAGTCTTTAAGTGTAGATTACATAATGTATTCTTAAATTAAGTTATACATTGAACATTTAATCATGTTTGCACAGAAAATCAGGAACATATCTTCAGCTGATAGGAAAATTTAAAACAGCCCTTTAAGAATAGGTTTCTTACCATCCAAAGACGGCATTTAGTTTCCCAGAGATGATCACTCTTTTTCAGAAGACACCAGGAGATAATATTAAATGACAAAAGATGTGAGGGTTACAGAAATCCCCAAAGCTGAGAATGTAGTGCAGACTTCAGAGAGCCAAGACAAAAATCCAAAGAAGCTGCGCACAGTCTGTGGAGAATAATTAACTGGATGAGAGGAATGGTCCTCATTATCCACTCAACTGACAGCTGGGATGACAAATTCCTGTTTAGGCAAACTGAGGTAACAGTGATTCTTAGATATTTATAGATTATGAGTCTCGAAGCTGAAAAAGTTTGGGTTGATGCATCCAAGACCCATAAAAAAAATTACAGTTTGTTACATCCCTGTGAAAACAAGGCAGGTAAAGCTCCATATGCCAGCTCTCCCCCAACCCTTTTTTTTTTTTTTTTTTTTTAGCATTCCACACTTGGGAGAAGGAATAAAAATTTGATTCTGGACCATAAATCCAAAGTGGTTTTTCAAGGTTTAAAAATCTTACTCTTTTTGAATTACAACTTTGCCCTGCTTTGGCATTGGAAGGCATTCATAACTGCTATCAAGGTAAGATAGAAATTGATGGATTGAAAGACCATGTTTCTTTAGCCTGTGTCATTCGGAGTTTGCTGAAGAGAGCTGGGATTTATTATGTGCTCATTAGTTCTAGGACTATGGGGCCATGGCTGGTGCCTTCTATGTTAATGAATCCCAGTTCACTTTAGGAGGCATTAGAGGTGAGAAAAAAATCTGCATCTTACCAGCACTCTCTTTTAAAAGTAGCATTGTTGAAGAGTCTGATTTCTTTCATGTTTGCCATATTCAGAAATAATGTGGAAATAAAGAACGCTTAGAGTTATCAGTCGAAGAAAAAAAGTAGGGATATTGATACTAATAATTATAAGGAAAATAAATGTTCTAAGAGCAAATGATAGTCTTTGAAAAATATGCCCTATAGAAAGATTAGAGAGGGCGCCTGGGTGGCTCAGTGGGTTAAGCCATGATCTCTGGGTCCTGGGATCAAGTCCCTCATCGGGCTCTCTGCTCAGCAGGGAGCCTGCTTCCCTCTCTCTCTCTCTCTGCCTGCCTCTCTATCTACTTGTGATCTCTCTCTGTCAAAGAAATAAATAAAATATTTAAAAAAAAAAAGATTAGAGAAAAGCTATACCCACTTTTGTGGAAGGAATCATCTGAGAGGTAAAGATCCCAAAAGGAAGAGTCCATTGATGATTGGTCATAACCAAGAGGAGCGGGAAAGGGCTATAGGGCTGAGTGGAAAAGCCAGTAGGAAAGGCAGCTCTAAAAGTCAAGCAGTGGATTCCACAGTCTTAGAAAAGCTAAGCCAAGACTAATCTAGTTATACCCAGAGAGCCTGGCATCTGTTTTTAAATAGCCTGAAACCAGAAGAGTTAGAGACTTTACAGAAAACAAGAGACAGGTCAAATAGCATAGTTTATAACAATGGCTCTTGACCTTCTTTGCCTCTCTTTCAATCACCCGGGGAAGGTCTTAATAACACTCAAGCTCAATCCCCTGAAATTTGGATCTGGGATCCAGGTGGGGGCCCCAGGCACCCCTGCTTTTTAAAGTCTCTAAAGTGATTCTTAAAGAGCTGCCAGGGCTGAAAAGCCCTGCGTGACGCAAGGGATTTTTTAAATTGAAATTTCATTTTCAGAAACAACAAACGGGCAAAAGTGATGGCCCTGAATATTCACAGTCCAAATCCAACTAGCTCTCACTGACGTTTCTCACCTTATTTTGCATGCGTTCCTCTCTCAAATAACTATTCTGCCTACTGTTCCCCAAATATGCAGTGTTTTCATGCCTCTTCTTTCATGATGCCTCTTCTGCTTCTGTTACATTTCACCTGCCCTGTTTCCTCTTCATCAGCTAGTGAATTATACTGTTTCCAAAGATCATTTGATTTCTAATTCACTGATCTCTGCTCTAATCTTAACTATTTCTCTCCTTGTGCGTGGCTTAAGCTTCATTTGTGGTTTTTTCTCCAGTTCTTTGAGGTGTAAAGTTAGCTGGTCAATTTGGGATTTTTCTATTTTTTTTTTTTTTTTTGAGTGAGGCTTGGTTGGCTATGTATTCCCCCCCCCCCCCCCCAGGACCGCCTTTGCCGTATCCCATAGGTTTGGGACCGGTGTGTCTTCGTTCTCATTGGTTTCCATTAATTGTTTAAGTTCTTCTTTGATTTCCTGATTGATCCAAACATTCTTAAGCAGGGTGGTCTTTAGCTTCCAAGTGTCTGAATCTCTTCCAAATTTTTTCTTGTGATTGAGTTCCTGTTTCAAAACATTGTGATCTGAGAACATGCAGGGAATAATCTCAGTTTTCTGGTGTTGGTTGAGACCTGATTTGTGACCCATATGTGATCTATTCTGGAGAAAGTTCCATGAGAAGAGAAGAATGGGTATTCTGTTGTTTTAGGGTGGAATGCTCTGTATATATCTATGAGGTCCATCTGGTACAGTGTGTCACTCAAAGCTCTTATTTCTTTGTTGATTTTCTATTTGGTGATCTGTCTGTTACTGAGAGGGGAGTGATGAGGTCTCTTATTATTACCATATTATTATCAATGTGTCTCTTTATTTTGGTTAACAGTTGGCTTATGGAGTTGGCTCCCTTATTGGGGTCATAGATAATTACAAATGTTAGATCTTCCTGTTGGATAGACCCTTTAAGAATGATATAATGTCCTTCTGTATCTCCAATTGCAGTCCTTAGCTTAAAATCTAATATGTTTGATATGAGAACTGCTACCCCAGCTTTCTTTTGAGGTCCGTTGGGATGAAAGAGTGTTCTCCATCCCTTCACTTTCAGTCTGGATGTATCTTAAGGTTCAAAATGAGTCTCTTGTAGACAGCATACGGATGGGTTCTGTCTTTTTATCCAACATGCAACTCAGTGCCATTTCATGGGAGCATTTAGGCCATTCATGTTGAGAGTGATTACTGAAAGATATGAATTTCTTGTCATCATGTTGCCTGTGAAGTTCTTGTTTCTATAGATTGTCTCTGTAAATTTCTGTTCTATATAATTCCTGGGGTCTTTCTCCTTTTATTGAACCCCCCCCTTAATACTTCTTGCAGAGCCGGCATAATGGTTACATATTCTTTCAGTGTCTGCTGATCCCAGAACATTCTTCTCTCTCCATCTGTTTTGAAAGACAGCCTTGATGGATAAAGTATTTTTGGCTGCATGTTCTTCTCATTTAGTACCCTGAATATGTCTTGCAAGCCCTTTCTGGCTTGCCAGGTGTCTGTGGACAGGTCTGATATTATTCTGATGGTCCTCCCTCTGTACATAAGGAATCTCTTACCCCTAACTGCCATTAAGATGGTTTCCTTGGTTCTAAGATTTGTGAGTTTTACTATTACATGCCGGGGTATTGGTCTGTTCTCTTTGATCTTGGGAGGGGTCCTCTCTGCCTCTAGGACAATGAATAGTTGTTTCACCCCCTTAGGGATCCCAATAATTCTGACGTTGGAACATTACATGGTGTCATTTATTTCTCTAATTCTGTTTTCATGGATTTTAAGGTGTTTGTTCCAGGCCCCCTCCTGTTCCTTCCGTTCTATCAGTTTGTCTTCTGGATCACTAATTCATTCTTCTACTTCATTTACTCTAGCTGTTAGAGTATCTAGTTTTGACTACATCTCATTTATAGCATTTTTAATTTCAGCGTGATTAGCTCTCATTTCTGCCCTTAGAGAATCTACATTGCCATTAATGGTTTTCTCCAGCCTAGCTATTGTCTTCATAATGGTTACCCTGAAGTCTCTTTCTGACATCTTGCTTATACCCATATCTGCTAGGGAGAGGCCCTTGTCTCTAGTTCTTTTCTTTGTTGGGAGTTCCTCCTCCTAGTCATTCTGTTGAGGGGTGGTTGAGGAGATGTACAGAGTAAAAAATATCAAACACAATCCAGGCAAGGTACACCTTGGGAAAGCTCAGAGTGATCAGAAGCCATTACCAAGAAAACTCAGCCAAAAGGAAACCCAAGAATAAGATTTATAAAGTTAAAAAAAAGGGGGGGGCGATGGGGGGCTATAATCTTAATATGGGCGAGGTAGGGTGTTTCAGTTCTTCCTGGGTGTATTTTGTTCTCTTTGTTAGAGAACACTACCTCCTAGAGTTACAGGGAAATTAAAACTGTCATATATATATATATATATATATATATATATATATATATTAATTGAATAGGGGAAAAAGGACTACATTGAGGCATTGAGGCTTATATCTCTATCTATCTATATCTATAGATATATATAGATATAAGAAAAAGTATATGTATGAAACATCATAAGTGAAAAAGTTACTATGGAATATGTTGTAGTAAGCATCTAGTTGAAATGCTAAGTAGGTTAAAAAAAAGAGAGAGAGAGAGAGAGAGAAACATAAGAAAGAATAAACAAGTTGTATCTAGGAAATACACAGGCTGTGAGGCAACACCAGGAGTTCAATATACTATTTTCCCCTGGTGTTAGGCTTTTACAGTTTTATGGGGCCCCTCAGGTTGTCATCCTCTTTTTCTTCCAGCTTGTCTTCTGGGGGAGGGGCCTGCTGTGTTGTTTTTCAGGCACCTCTGCTTGGGTGGAACTTCCCTGCTCCCTATCAAGGGGCTGGGCTCTGTGGAAACCAGTTTTCTGGGCTTTGGTTCTCTGGCGGCTTTTCGTGCCTTTTTGGAGGGTCAGGATAAAGGAAAATGTCTACACCCAGACCTCCACCCCAAAGGAGAGAAGCCACAGTCTGCTCCTCTCCAGAACACAGTTTCTTCCTCTGTAAGCGCCGCTGAAAACCACAGCTTCCCACAGGCACTGCACGCTTCCAATGATCCTCTCAGGGGTTAACCTGGCCTCTGCTTGTCTCTGCACCCCCTGCCACCAAAAACTACCAGCGATCCTAGTCTGGGCGGGTGCCAGCGGTGGCTGCAGCAGTGGGAGTGAGGGCCAGCCTCCCAGGTCCGCACAAGCAGCTGCAGTTGCCAGTGTTTGCCCCTTAAGTTCCTGGATTCTGTTTGAGCACTGTTATTGGGCACTTCCCATCCCCTGACCACTGCTCTGCAAGCTATCACTGGTCTCCAGGTGCAGGACACCTTTGCCCTGCGGTATTGTATTACTTTCCAGTGGGTAGCTTCTGGTGGCCCCCTCCCTCCTTCTGTTTATCCTCCAATATCTGCCCGTGCAATCACAACTCCAAACTTTGTACCTCTTGACTGAAGATCCTCTGCCCCTATAGAGATCCAGACGTATAATCTTATATGTCAGCCTGATTTCATGGATGTTCAGACTAGACTGGCTTAGTAGATATCCAGCCAAATTCTGGCAACCAACTGAAACCAAGTCCCCTCCTCCTCGAAAGATCATTTGAAAGTCACCTTTTCAGTGATACTTTCTCAGGAGTCTTCTAGGCCCCCTCCATGAGTCCATAGCATTTTATTTAATCTAAAAACTTACCACTTCCTGTTGTATTATAGTTTATTGTTCAGTGTGCCATATCCCCAAGACCATTATACTTCTCACAATCTGTGCTGATGACTAGTCCTTAGGCAGCCAGATTTTTAACATATGACACCACTTCCTCTGCCAGAGCTGATTGGATTAGGGCAAGCACCTGATCCTGGACAATCATTCCACAGGATAAATAGTGACCTGTGAGCCGGGTCACTATTCAAACGCAGGTCAACCACATTCCAAACTCTGAGCTCTTTGCACTATATTCCACTGCCAGCTTACTTTGGGTAATAAAATGATCAATAACAAGGGGGGATTGGATCATTAAAAATAACACATGTTTATCATAGAAAAATCTAGAAAATAAAACCAACTAAAATAAAATTTAGATTACCTATAATCCCAAAATTCAGACACAATTAAACTATTAACTTTTGGGACATATAGATATAAAACTGTTATATATATATACATACACACACACACACAAATTATGACATAAAAATGTAAACAATTTCATATCCATATGTCCCCAAAATTAACATATATATATGGGGGAAGTAGTTACATATAATGAGGAAAGGATTTTTTTAAAATCACATGTATAATTAATACCCATTAGGGAATGAAATATTCTTTTATAAAATAATTCAAGGGGTGCCTGGGTGGCTTAGTCAGGTAAGCACCCGACTCTCGATCTCAGCTCAGGTCTTAATCTCTGGGTCGTGAGTTCAAGCTCCTCATTGGGCTCCACACAGGGCATAGAGCGCATAGAGCCTACTTAAAAAAACAAAAAATAAAATAATTCAAAATACTTTATAATAGTCTATATTATAAAGTTACCATGACATATTATTGGACATTTAGACTAGATCTAATTTTCATAAGTAACACTGCAACAAATATTGTGGTTAAATCTTTGTATTTATTCTTAGCTATCTTGAAAGGTATATTAATAAAAACTGAATTCTGGGTAAGAGACTACAAATACTTTCAGGATTTTTCTGTAAATTGATTAGCATCCAAAAGGCCTGCATGCCCATTTACCCACATTTTCTCCAACACTTAATATGCAAACTTTTTTGCCGGGTTTTTTAGGTAGAAATTACATCTCCTTGTTGTAGTTCTAATTTCTTTGATTATTAGTGACTTTGGGCATTTTTTTTTCTTTGGAGGGAGGTCATTCGTATTTCTTCATTTTTAATTTCTTACTCTTTTTTGCTTTTTGTCTTCCTGAATCATTCTACTTACTGATTTGTAAAAGTTCATTATGGCAGCAATGGTATTAACTTTCTGCTGTTATATGTGGAAATATTTTTTCTTATTTCATACTTACCCTTTTATTTAAGATGTTTTCTGATCTGCAGAAGAGTTGGCTATGGAGTTTGGCATCTGATTAGGGATCATGCTTAGACAATTTTCCTTGCCCCCAAATAATACAAATATGCACCTTATATTCTCATATAACTTTAAGTTCTCATTGTTAACCCTTACATTTTTTATCATCTGGAATTGATTTTTATATATATGATGAAAAAGAAATGTAGCTACATTTTTACCCAATTTGTTCAGTTCTCATAAAATAATATCAGTAATTTCAGGGGCACCAGTGGGTTAAAACCTCTGCCTTCAGCTAGGGTCATGATCCCAGAGTCCTGGGATAGAGCCCTGCAATGGGCTCTCCGCTCAACAGGGAGCCTACTTCCCTTCCTCTCTCTCTGCCTGCCTCTCTGCCTACTTGTGATTTCTGTCTGTCAAATAAATAAATTAAATATTTTTTAAAAGAAATTTACTTGAATTATATGCAAACAACGAATCATGGAACACTACATCAAAAACTAATGATGTACTGAATGGTGACTAATGTAACATAATAAAAAAAAGAAAGAAAGAAATTTACTTGAGATACAGCACCCCATTTCTATCTCCATCATCCAGGACTGTGCCTAAAACATAGCAAGTACTAAATGTTGCTTGATTTAAGCAGATCACTGTCCTTGTGTCCCCTACAAGGACATAAAGTTTATATATTTATACTTATTCTTATATCTATAGCAATCAAAGTACTGAACCAAACTGGCATGATTCTTTTGGACTACATAAGATTAAATAAAGTAACATTAAGTTCTTTGATGTTGGTCATCAAGGTAGAGGCCAAGTTCCTCTGTTATTACTGGACTCTTTCTGTAGTTAAAATAATATATAGTTAAATAATAAAATCATGTAGCTAAATTAATCCAACTCAGAACCTAACTAATAACAAAATACAGATCTTCCCTGAGTTATGATGGGGTTACATTCCAGTATACCATCATAAGTTGAAAATTAAGTTAAAAATGCATTTAATGCACCTAACCTACCTAACATCATAGCTCAGCCTAGCCTACCTTAAATGTGCTCACAACACTTGTGTTAGCTTGCCGCTGGGTAAAATCATCTACAGAAAGCCTATTTGATAATAAAGTACTGAATAGCTCATGTAATTTATTGAATACTCTAATGCTAGCACAGTATGGTTGTATGGGTACAGAATGGTTGTAACTGTATGGGCTGTCTACACTCCAGCTGATGTAGCTGATTGGAAGCCGTGGCTCGTTGCTGCTGCCCAGCATCACACAACAGTACTGCAACGCAGATCACTGGCCCGGGAAAAGATCGTAACACAAAATTCAAAGTTCAGTTTCCATTGAAAGGGTATCATTTCCACACCGCTGTACAGTTGAAAAATCACTAGGTCAAACATCACGATTCAAGAATTATCTGTACAATAATTATAACAATACATTGTAATGAAAATTACATAAATGTGGTCTCTCAAAATATCTTTTTTTTAAAGATTTATTTGTTTATTTATTTATTTATTTATTTATTTATTTATTTATTTATTTTAGAGAAAGAGAGGAAGTGGGGGCAGGGGCCAAGGGAGAGAATCCCCAGGCTGACTCCCCACTAAGCAGGGAGCCCAGCATGGGGTTCGATCCCACGAACCCTGAGATCACAACTCGAGCCAAAACCAAGAGTCAGACCCTTAACTGACCAAGCCACCCAAGCGCCCCTTATAATATACCTTATTGTGCTGCAGTCATACTTCTTGTGATGATGGGAGATGATAAAATGCCTATGGGGAGACTGAGTGAGGGGAATGGCATAGGCATTGGGAGGTAGAGTTAGCCTACTACTGACTGTCTGATGATTTGTCAGAAGGATGATCTGCTTCCCCACCACAGTTAACCACAAAAAGCTAAACCCAAAAAGCAAAACCACAGATGGGGGAGGAGAACTACTGTACTCTGAAGGGCTTCTGCAGATATAATTAATTCCCAAATCAGTTGACTCTAGAAAATACTAACCTGAGTGGAGCTGACCCAATTAGGTGAGCTCTTAAAAAGGGATAGAGCTTTTCTTTTAAAGAGAGAATGAGAGATTCAAATGTGAGAGGAATCTGACACAACACAGATTCTCCATTGAGGACAGAGGGAACCACATGGCAAAGAATGTGGGGGACTCGAGGAATCTGAGAGCAGCCTCCAGCTGTTAACCAGCAAGGAAATATCACCTTCAGTCCCATAACCACAAGAACTGAATTCTGCCACAACCATATGAGCTTGGAAGAAGGCAGCACACAAACCCCTCAATCTGAGGCTTGTGAGACCCTGAGCAAAAAACCCAGTCTTGGTGCGACAGACTTCTGAAAAAGTGACAGAACTGTTAGGTAACTGTTCTAACCGTTAGTTTAAAAACAGATGTTATCTTAAGCTACTAGGTTTGTGGTAATTTGTTATACAACTATATTTGAAATGCAACTTGACTCATAAATTCTTGTATCCCAGATCTGAAGGTACTAACATGACTTAAATTCACAAATAACTAACTTACTTGTCTTATTGGTCAGGGAATTGGGTACATCAGGAATCACTATCACAAGCAATACAGAGGGGCATCTGTGTGGCTCAGTCGGTTAAGCATCTGCCTTCAGCTCAGATCATGATCCCGGCATCCTGGGATCAAGTTCCACATTGGGCTCCTTGCCCAGAGGGGAGCCTACTTCTCCCTCTGCCTGCTGCTCCCCCTGCTTGTGCACGCCCATGTTCTATCTCTCTCTAACAAATAAATAAATAAAATCTTTTTTAAAAAAAAGCAATACAGAATATTTGCACTAAGGTAAACTACACTAGGCTAGAAGGGGCTCAGTAATGTATAACGCCATTACAATAACAGTACGTGTCTGTGGTATCCATTATATTTTAATGTCTTTGATAATGAAAGACAACATTTGAGGATTTTAAAAAAAAAAAAAATCTGTGTTCCGTACCCAGGCAAGGCCTTTTTAGGTAAATGTTTTGAGGTTATCTCTTACCTACATTCTGTACTCTACCATGGCCTACCTCATTTTCTAATGCAATCAGAGAACAAACACTGGGGAACTGTAAGTCACACTTTGTGTAAAATGTGTTCCTAGAAGTGTGACATCTCAGTGGGTCCTTAAGCCCCTCCAAACATGTGATTGACAAAAGCCACTATTCAAGAAGGCTCTCATCTTCCTTACACATTAGAAGTGGAAACAGTAGAAGAGTTCCATTTCTGTTTGAAGAATAAAAGTGTTTTTAAGGTTTCACCTTGGTCAAACGATTCGAGTCTTCCTATATGGGAAAGTGCAGAAGCGGATATACTAACACACAAGCTACCGCAGAATCGGCCAGTAAAGTTGACCTAGTCTTCTGAATAGAGAAGTATCTCTTACCTACTCACACACGGCATGTGAGTACACACGTGGTAACTCAACAAAACCAAGATGACAAAGAAAACAACTATGGAAAAGTTGGACATATAAGGACATTATCTCCTTTGCACGAAGCATGTTTCGTTCTTTTAGGACTACTCCAAAAAATAGCTTAGTTGTATTTCAAACAAGGTTATTTTTTCTAGTAGCAAGTTCAAGCTTTCTCCCTTGGCAGAGTAGTTCTGAAAATGAAAGAACTTTCTTTAGCCAACATCCCATCTATCAGTAAAGAACAGTATAGCTTCTAGTCAATGACCTTAACCTCTCTTCGTCGCTTGCTGGCCTTTATGCGGATTAGTGGCTCTCTGAGTTGAGTCTCTACAGTAGCTCATCACCTTCGGCAATGGAAAATCAGGGCTTAGAATCCTCTTTTGAAAGGATGAACACAAATATCGTCTTTATGGTACAAGTACTGGTACACCCTGATGTATATAAGAAATCTGTTGAAGTGTCTGTACCCCTTTGTGAAAACTCCTTGGATAAAATAAATTACTTCATTCTGGCTTTCAACTAAACTGCAACTACCCAATCTAGCCCAATAACCAACATCAGACCAGCCAAAGAAATATCCTGTTGCATGCCAACTACCTTTTTAAGTATTTCAGTAATATAGCTACATAGGTGATGTAGAAAGAAGCAATCCCATCCCTACACTATAAATTTTTTCTTCGGTCAAGGAACAGGATGGGGTCCTGCCCAAATCTTCTTCACATGTCACCTAATCTAGGTTGAATCGTGGCATTCCTGTAAACTTCTGCTATGACTCTAGAGTTAACCTAAATACAACTTTTTTTTAAAAATCATCATACTCTAATATGATAATGCCTTCAACAACATTTTGAGTAAACAACAAAAGGAAGCAAAATTCAACTCAGGTGAGAATTTTTTTCTAAATTTTTTTAAACTAAATTCAATCTAAATTACATAATCACATTGACATGGGTTTTTCAGTCCAAGTAAAAATTTAAAAATATTCTCCATATTACATTTTAGTAGATTTTTTAAAGGAGGAAACTGAAAAAGGTTTGGTCTTTTTCTTTCCAAAAGCTGTGAGGGAAGATGGAGTGATGTGAAGCCATGGTAATGGGAGAGATAACAAAGGGATTACTTGTTGTTGGTTTGAAAATCTACCACTGAGCATTGCAAACCAGAATCTACAGGAGCCACATAGGGCCCTTCCAGAGATCCTAGAGAGTTGTTTGAAATTCAAGTCTTTTTTTTCTTTATTTTTTTTTAATATAATTGAAAAGATGGTTGCTCTATGTTTATCACCATTTCCTTGAAAATCTGGGGGAATCTGTGGTTTTGGCCAAAAACTGACTTTCAGTAATACTGCTTCCTGATAGAACTTGAAAGAATGCCTCCATGTCTTTTGAATATCTTAGAAAGACATTGGGAACAATGGAAAAAAAGAATCAGAAGTAAGTCAGCACCAGGAAGGTAATCCCTGAAAGAACCTGGATATTTGCATTAATAAAATGAAGTATAATTATGTCACTCTTTAGAGATTGTGTCTTTGAAGAATAACCCACTTTTTTTAGATTTTATTTATTTATTTGAGAAAGAAAGAGCACAGGGGGAGGGGCAGAGGGAGAGAGAGAAGCAGACTCCCCACTGAGCAGCTCCGCTTGGGGCTCTGTCGCAGGATCCTGGGATCATGACCTAAGCCAAAGGCAGACATACAATCGACTGAGACATCCAGGTGCCCCGAGAATAACCTATTGTAAATGATTCCATACATACAAAAATATATGACCCCTTTTTCTTGTATGTATCACAATAACCCTTGTATGTATATTGTATGTATCACAATATCCCTGGTAGGATAAACAGTATTATCCCCACTTTATAGAAGAGGAAATTGAGGCTCAGGAAGGCTACCTAACTTGTCTAAAATCATACAGTCTATAAATAGAAAAGATTCTATAGAATCTAAAATTAAACCCTTAATCTCCTAGTCTTGATTTTATACCATGAATAAACATTTTATTCTTTATTCTTATAGAATAAAGATTTCACCCAACTCAGTTCTAATACATATAAGAGAAGGTCATGCATCAGCCCTTACAGGACATCAGATCAGAGAATTAGAGGAATCTGTCTGTTCTTAGGTCAGAATAAGAAAAGGTGCCCAAAGTTACACCAAGCAGTAATGACAATGAATAAAGAATCAAAGATACCAATTGAAAAAAATGAAAAACTATGGCAATAGATGCACAATAAGCAAATAAATAAAGCAATAAAATAAAGTACAAAGAAAATAATTAAAAAAATTTTAAAGCAATAAAAAGAATGCCTTTCTTAAATTTTTCTTTATCTCCTCTGCCCTACCATGTTACTTAGAAATAGGATGACTGTATATTTCATCAAGTTGGGATATTTCTGAAAGTCAAAGGAGGCCCTATCAAAAACTAGCATGATTCAACAAGACCTTTAAACACTGTGACAATGAAGGATGATGATAAGTTTCACTCTATGGCAAATAGTTACTTTTGTAGTAGGGTTGATAATAAGCAAAACACACATTTCTTGTATCTTTAGTACTACAAAACTACCCTTTAATTTCTAGTTTTCCCCCTAAGGTGGGCTTCCTCTGGCTACCAAAATGTATCTTTTAGGGGGAAAGATCTTATGAGGACTTAATGACCTGATATATTACCATCCCAGGATTATTTATATTTTAACATAACATAAAAGTATTTCATAAGCTAAAGGAATGCATTTCTAACTGTGGAGTACCAGTATAAAAAGCCAAGCAGCTCCTGAGCACCTGTTAAAACATCACATCCACGGGAAAGAGCAGCCCTACTTATCAATTCACCTCCAGCCATAAATACAAGTGAAACTAACTCCAGGGATATGTCTTTATGAAAGACCAAGGTTATCTGAAAACAGACACTGAGCCATTCAATTGGAGTTGTAAAATGTAAGCCAGAGGAAACCTTGTAGGTCTCAGCTCTCAATATTTTTTTCTATTCACAACTTGAAAAGTTGTCATAGGAAAAATGGTCATGGTGCATAATTGTCCTTGTTGAAGAAAGCCTGAGTTCCCCCCAAAATGAGTCAATTGATCTAGAAGACGGTTATTTCAAATGAAGAATTCTGAGATCAGGCTAATCATAGGCATAAGTGAATAGGTATTTACCCAGGATCATGGTGGCACAGACTAGACATTGAGAGATATTTAATAAATTCAGTAAGTAATGAATGATTAAGTGATAAAGGGACATGAATGAACCTACGACAAAAGATTAGGCCAGGTCTCTACCGAGATCATCTGACTTCAAATTACGTACTCTTTTTGACTATGTAAGACTCAATCTCAAGCTCTGAAAAGTAATTACATTATACAGAGGGTAATAATTATTTAGACAAAGCAAAATAAAATCTGCAATCAATAAAATCTTCACTTGAACTAAAAGAGGAGAGAATATAAGAAGGGGGGGTAGAGAAAAATTGGGATTTAGAGATGAATGCATCCACGCAACAGAAAGCAAGAATTCTTCTGGGATTAGAAAGATGGGTGAAAAGGTGAAATGCTTTAAAAAATGGGGCAAGGATGCAAAGAAGAATGAGAAGAGAGAAAAAAGGCCAAAAAAGAACATCTTTTGTTTTTACTTTTATTCAGTAACTGTAAAAGGAATGCTTCCATCAAAAAATAAGTGAAACTATACAACAGCCGTAAACAACGGGGTCTAGAAAAAAGAGGGAGGAGCATCGATGATGATGTACAAAGTTATAACCCGTAGGAGGAAGAGAGGAAGAGGTACAGCTTCAAAATATGTGAGGATTGATAAAGGAATGCAGAATCTGCAAAGGAAGTGCGACTTGAAACAACAGATAAGCAACAGAATCTATCAGAGAGAAAATCCAAGCATGACATTTTAAAATTAATCATAATTATATGGAAGACAAACATCAGAAGTGATAAGGCAAACACGGAAGACCATGCGTGGGTGTGCACGTGTGCACGTGCGTGAACACACACACACACACACACAATAATGGTAATAAAAGAACAAAGGGAAGACAGGAGAAAAAATAAGGGGAAAAGAAATATAAAGGAAACAAAGTAATTTTTTTTTTTTTGCTTCAGAAAATTCTACCCTAAAACTTCTCATCTCCATACACACACTCTGTAAAGAACCAGACACACAACTCTTTTCCCAGACATTGAGAATGTCCTTGCCCCCAGACGTCACCCCTCAGCCCCCCTTATGGAAATTCTCCTGGGAAAAGCAACTGTTCAGGCAGCAGTGCCTGGGTTGGTCCTTCATTAGAATAGTTCCCACAGGCATGTGTCCTCGCTAGTAATACACAGGAATCCCATATGGCACAATCTGGATCTCGCAGAGGTGGAATCTGCATAAAGTAGAACAAGGCCAGGACCAGCACAAAAGCGGAGACATGCATGTAGCGACATTGGCTCTGTGCCCTCTGACCCGGCTCCACGCCTGTTCCCACACTTCGTGCAAAGCCAGGCAAGGGTGTCCGAGGGCCTGAAGGTAGCAGCAGTCTGTCACGGGATGAGGGTGCGGCTGAAAGGAAGCCCAGAATTAGTCCCTCGACAGTGAGTGGATCAGTTTTAAGGCAGCGCCCTGTCATCCAAAGAGAAAACCTACGTGTGGCTGCAATTAACCCTGTTGGCATCTTGCATTGTCCTCCTGCCGAGCAAATGCCCCTATGAGGGAGATGACCAGAGCAGACCAGGCCGCTGAGCTCTAACTCGGTTGTCTGCCATTTGGACTAGAACTAACGGACTTCACTGGTAAAGGTGTTATTTATACACACATGGGTACAGGTTTGGGGGAGGATTTCTAGCTTATGCCAGGGTGGTATTCCTTGAATGAAAGAAACTACGAACATTAGAAAGTGTGAACTAATTAATTCCCGGTACCAGCCATCGACCCCATAGCTGGTATTTTTACAAATTCCATTCAAAAACTTGGGGTGTGGGGCGCCTGGGTGGCTCAGTGGTTTAAACCTCTGCCTTCGGCTCAGGTCATGATCTCGGGGTCCTGGGATCGAGTCCCGCATCGGGCTCTCTGCTCGGCAGGGATCCTGCTTCCTCCTCTCTCTCTCTGCCTGCCTCTCTGCCTACTTGTGATCTCTCTCTGTCAAATAAATAAATAAAATCTTTAAAAAAAAAAAAAAAAAAAAAAAAAAAAAAAAAAAAAACTTGGGGTGCCTGGGTGGCTCAGTGGGTTAAGCCTCTGCCTTCAGCTCAGGTCATGATCCCAGGGTCCTGGGATCGAGCCCACATCGGGCTCTCTGCTCAGCAGGAGCCTGCTTCCTCCTCTCTGCCTGCCCCTCTGCCTACTTGTGATCTCTGTCTGTCAAATAAATAAATAAAATCTTAAAAAAAAATACATGGAAGATCATGACTATAGTTCACGTTTCCATTCAGGGATGGGTATTTTATTTTTAAAACAAAAATGCCTTTTCACTTTTTCTTTTTCTTTTTTTTTTTTTTCTACATCCATTTTAAATACTTCAATGCAAAGGGCTGAGGCGAAGCCAAGTGAAACACAATTTCCAGCTTCCTTATTCCACTTTTTTTCTTTTTCTGGTTTGAAATAATATGATTGTCTTGATTGGAAAAGAAATTTTGAACCATCTCCAGCAAGGTTTTTTTGATGCCCACTGCATGTCTGAAAAGAAATCAGGGCCCTGAGGAAGTGCACTGAATTATTCAGGAACAAGGGAAAACATCCAGGTCTCCTTGCTGGGCATCCTAGACTCCTAAGAGCTGGCCTAGTAAGTAGGTCCTCCCAGCTCACATGCACTCTCCCAGTGCTCTGGCCTCTTGTCTGCCAGACCATCTCCTCTATGAAGAGTATGCGGTCTTGATTTCCCATGATTTTCCATTTCACTACATGACACAAAATCCAGGCAAATAGCCTCGCTTGAATTTAGGACAGACCACTCACCATGTCACATAAGAAAGGTGCTGTGTGGAATGCTCAGAGACAACCAAATTTATTTGTTAGGAAGCTGCAAGCATGGAGATCATCCATGCCCACCCTGTGTTCTCCATATTCAGGACAGCTGGAGGGCTGCCAACCACAGCATCCTGCAGCCCCAAAGTCCGGACCTGCTTCTTTGGGAGCAGGAACATCGCAATGACATTCTTGGTTTGTCAGAATGCATCTGACTGATTCCAACAGGGGGCAGATGGTGAGAGAAGAAATTGAGAAAGGACCAGGGAGATGGGTGAAGGAAAATCAGGACCCTGTTTTTTAAACACACTTAGTAATAGTATCTAATTTGGAATCACTGAAGGGGCTTGTTTTGTTGTGGTGTTTGGCTGTTTGTTGGTTGTTGTCTGACGTGCACCATAATCATAGCTGACAGCAAGAATAATGCTTAAACACTGTACTATTTTAATCGTATGTTCAGTATATCGAACTACCCTCTACTACCTTCTGATGCTTCATCTAAGCATATTATAACAGCTTTAATCAGAGTAAAATGACATCGCATATATATCGCCTATCATTGTCTTTTATCTAGAGTTTCCCAGGACACCTGGGTGACTCCGTCAGTTAAGTGTCTGACTCTTGGTTTCAGCTCAGGTCATGATGTCATGGTCGTGAGATCGAGTCCCAGTCCAGATCGTGAGATCAGGCTCCACACTTAGTCTTTCTCCCTTTGCCCTCCCCCCACCTTTACCGATGTGTGCTCTCTCTCTTCTAAAATAAATAAATAAATCTTTAAAAAAAAAAAAAAAAAAGACTTCCCCAAAGAGCTAAAAAGGGTCTCTAAATCTAATGCTATCTCCTTTCAACAAGTCACTTGAACTGAAAATATAAGAAGGCAGCATCAGTAAACAGGCAAATTCTAGGTCTCAAACGGTAGATTTTGACTAAGTTGAATGTTCTGCTAAAAAGTTTGGGGACAACAAATGTATTAGAAGGACTTTGGCACTCAACAAAGAGCGTGCAGTTACACTTGTAGGCCGTTTGCTGGCATGAAATAATTTGAGGGATATCGGGTTTGTCTCCTCCCATCAGAATAAACCTCCCACACGGGCATGTCCAAAATGCCATCACAACATCATATTTCTTTGGGTTAAATGATATCCACTCCAAGTGTCTGCATTTAATATACAGACACCCAGCTGAGAAGGCCAAAATTGACACCTCTAACCCTGTAATGTTAATGAGAGGTCTGAGGGTAGTGCTGAGCTGGACTGGCTGGGAGCTGTGGAAGAAGGACCCAGGAGCGAACCCTGAAAAGCATTAGGGTTCACTGAGGGTAACGACACCCACCTCACCCTTACTGAAAGAGGTCTTCTCGAGGCCTCAGCAGATAACTGGTCTGGGGCCAGGACCAACCTCATCCTGAGCTGCACACATGTGCTCACTCATGGGCACGGGGGCTACTGTTCACTTACTAATAGCACCCTGCCGTGAGCCCGGGAGAATCCTATTTTGGTCTGCCTAGATAGAACTTTGAAGGATTTTTTTGGTAGTATTTGGCATTTTTTGTAATATTGGCAATTTACTATATGAAACTCACAAGGTTCAAATTCTATTTTTAAGCCGCTGTCTTTTACAACGATGTCCATCCGTTCACAGCTATTTCTAGATGAAAACAGGACCACAGTCGCCTCACTGACAGTGACTCTCTCTAGCTACAATACACCAAAACCATGAACATTTCGGTCAGTTGTCTTCATCATCTGTCCCAGGATTTCTCAGCTGCCCTCCTAACATTTTCCCATTATATATCAATGCTCTCTTAACAGAGGCCGTATTAGAATTGGGGAAAAGTTAACTGCTTTTCGAGCAACCCTTAAAGCCGCACCCTCCGCACGATTCCATACCTGAAACAATTAGCAGACTGATTCTAAGGCACTGAGGGATGCACCCTTTCTGGGCCAGTGCCCGGATGGGTTCTTGCAAATTCAGAAGGCAGCCATCTCTGCCAGCCTCCCATCCCATCACCTCAGCAACAGAAACCCTCCAATGCACAGGTCACTCCACTGCAGCTTTGACAAGAACACATTCCCCGTGGGTGGTCTGGCTTTTACAAGTGTCTGGGCACCAATACATTAATGGGACTTTTTTTTTTTTTTTTAAGCGGCTGATCCTTCAGTGCTTGCATGGAAAAAAATCACCACACCAGTTCTCTGCTTTCTAAAATACTTTTCTTAAAACTGAGCAAGTCCAAACACGGCACAATTCCGACTGTTGCTGATTCCCAGATTCTCATCGCCTTTCTCCCATCCAGACAGAAGCTTATGCATTGTATTCGTGTTTTCAGCTCTGCTGTCCTCACAGCATCTCCATGCTTTGCTGCACTGCAATGATATTTAGTGTCCTGTCAGATCCCCGGTGGCAAGGAGTGCAACCAAATGGTTTGCTACTTAATCGGCACAAACTGCGAGCGCTTAGAAACCAGACACGGGAAAGGCTGTTCCTTGATTACAATATCAAAATGCTTTTTAAGTAAGTAAAATTGCTTTGGCCAATATATTGGCAAGCAAAACATGCTCTTAAATTTTTGTTCTAATGAAGGAAAAACAACAGTATTTTCAGAATCAGCTTTTACACCGATATCTGCAAATGAAGTTAATTAAATTTAGATGAGAAACTGGGCATTTTTTTTTTCATATAACAGGTTGTTCAGAGTCTCGGAAAGTATTAAACTATTTTCTTCGTGATTGGAAGGAAACATTCTTTGCAACAGCTGTAACCTGAAGGCGAAAATGCCTAATTCACTCGTAGGTTATTAAAAAGCAGCAGGACGTACTCAAAATGAAAGGCCCTTAGTTCTTCAGATTGAGGTGACTAGTTAAGGAGAGAAACAGCAGGACTTTTCAAGGGTTCTTTTTGAGGTCTGAGTTCTAAGAAAGTTGCAACAGCTTCTCAAAGTTCCGGTGGCTCAGGAAAGAAGCTACCAAATTAAATTGATTGCTTTTCAAGGGAGGGAAAGAAGAGCAAGTGATCAGTGAATTATTCACAAGGCTCCATTAATGAAAACTGGGTGTGTGTGTGGGGGTGTGTGCGTGTATGTGCGCGTCTGTATGTTCAACTAAGTAGCTTATTTTCACAAAATACAAATAGGTGGGTCAACTAGAAAGGAAATCTAAGTGAAGGGCAAGCAGACATAAAAGCTGGGGCTCAATACCTACCCTCCAACGCTTGAACTGCTGGTTTATTACCAAAAAAGAGCCCGCCCACCTCCTGTTTAGTGAGGCTCTGGGTGTTTGATGCTCTACCTCCTTGCTCCCGGACACGTCCTTTTCTCCTCCTTTGTTCTAGCCAAGTTCTGTTTCACTATTTCCTCCCTTACCTGTAACCTCTGCCATTCTCCAGCAGACTCTTGCTCTGTGCCATGACCTCGCCGTGTTCTTTCAGGTCAAAACTCCCTGAACTTCTCCCTGACCCTGATGCTTGTTCCGGCTTCACTCTTGTCCTAGACTGTTTGCCAGAGGGCTTCCTGGCAGCCTCCTCTGAGGATGAGGGGGCAGTGTCAGCTTGGCTAAATGGCCTGATCACCGCGCACAAGCCCTTTATTGACAGCATCTTCCCAGAGGTAGAAAGCGTGAGTCCATTTTGAACTTGAAAATTTTGCGTGGTTTCCAAGTGTCCTGAATGTATTCACCCGTTTCATCTGATTATCACTTTGCAGCATGCTGCTGGCTACCTAAATCCCATGCAAATCACTTGGAAGATGTAGGCTCAGTGAAAAACCCTCTCCCACATGTACAATTAGAGCCAAGCATTCTTCCCCACAACTCTAGCTCTGAGAAATGAAAAAGGGAGCTTATTATTACTTTTAATATTAATAGCAACTATTAACCGTTAATTTAGCCTAAATCATCTGCAAGGGAAATCTGTGCCGCTTGCTTGTTAGCTGAGTGGAGTGCATGATAATATTCTGTTGTATGCTATGTGGCATAGTCAGTTGCTAGGTTACCCAGAGCATCAGGAATTCAGGGAACAATGTACTTATATCTTTTTCAATTTTGAAAAATAAAATAGGTATTGACATAAAATACAGTGTGGCACTGAAGTAATTTTGTAGTGGAGAGATCAGAGGAAGGGGGCCTTTCATCTCGGTGACAGCAGTTTACTCCTCGTTGTGACTTACTGAGGGCAGTGGCAGGACAGCACAACAGGATGTCAGTCTTTGGAAGAATGCTTGTGGTCCCTGTACCCCAGCAACTGTTTCTCGAGTCAGGCTCCCCAAAGCCATCCAGCAGCTGCTGTTCTGAGCTGTGTCAACCGGTCCTACAGAAACCCATGACAGGCCTCGTGATGTATGGGCCTGCAAGGGAACAGCCGAGCCTTTCATGTTCAAAACAAATATGACAGATCCGGCGAAGGTCCTCAGCCGGACGGGGCCATGCCGGGCGCTTTCTTTCTTTCTTTTTTTTTTTTTTTTTAATGATTATTATTATTATCACCTTCCTACTCAGAGATAATGTCATAATTTACAGTCAGGCATTGTGTGACCCAAATGATTGATGCCACTTGGACATGAATTGGTGGGGTTAATAATGGTCTTTCAGCAGGGCCCAGCATGGGAGGAAGCTCTCTCAGAAAGGCCGCCTTCGCTTTGATATTCTGCTCAAGACAGGAAGGTGGACTTCTGGGAGTCAACACTCCATCATGCTCCACTTCTGAAAGCATCCCCCGGGTCCTGGTGAAAACTGGGATGGGGAAACCTCAAAAGCTCCTTTCTGTTCTTTCCAGAAGCACTTTTGATTTTGTTTCACCTTCAGCAAAGGATGTCACCACAGAAGCTCCACTGAGAGGTGCAGCCTAATTCTCTGATAAAACCAGATGTGCCCCAGGAAAGTACATATCAAGACTCCAGATGAGGAATTGGCCTCCATCCCGGCCGCCTTATTCAGTCGGCACCCCAGCCAGAGTGGGCTGCCTCTGTGTTCTTGCTTCTGTTCATCATGGCGTCGCGTCGAATGCCTACAGTCAGCCACTGGGCTGAAGGCTGAGAAGGAGTTAACAACATTGAGATTTGTTTGTTTGTTTGTTTGTTTGTTTTAACAATGATTAAAGATTATCTTTAAAGTGAGTAAAGCCAATTGGCGATACTGTAATAAATGTAAAGAAAGAAAAAGCATAATGAGGAGACTAGTGTTCTTTTTACAACTATGTGGTAGGTACTTCAGTGAAATTTTTTAAAGCTTAAGGAAACTGAAATTGAATCCAAGGGATGTTAAGTATCCTGCCTAAGATCACACAGGAAGCAGAAAATTAGGAGTCAAACCCAGATCTCCCTGTCTGTCTCCTGCTCTGCATGTCGATATATAGCCACGTATAATGAGAATAATTTTCAAAATCTAACACAAAGTACCACAGAACTTAAAGAAAGGGAAGGTGGCTCCTCAATGAAGCCATCAGAAAGGTCTTCAAGGATGGAATGGGGTACATGTGAACCTTGAAAGAAGAGAGAATTTCAATAGGTAGAGAAGGGCATATCTATTGCCATGACAATCCTGTTGTCGGCAGTTCTGTAGGGAGAGTCACTACACCTTTGTTTCCAGTGCTGCCAAAAAGGAGAACTACTCTTTGGAAGGATTAAACTGGGACAGCTTGCGCCATTAAGTAACAACGTTCATTTTTCTTAAACACGGCCGCTCGCCTGTCCCTGTGAAACACACTATTCAGCCATCACCATAAAAGCATCATTCATCTTAAATTTCCTTTTTAACTTTATACCTACATCCAGCAATACCTGTCCTCCAAAAGCCCTAAAGCACTTTAAAAACAGATGATATTATTACTATTTTACTGGCAATGACACTGAACCGTACCTACTGTCTAATACTCTTTTCCCTGGAATTATCGATTTGGACTAGTGACAAAGATTGCTTTCTATGAACAACAACAACAACAAAAACCAACCCACAAATGTAGTGAGTCTTCCTAAGTAATAAAAAAAGGCAGAACTGATTTACAACTACAGAGTAGGTATGCAATAAAGAGCAAATAAAATCAGTTCTAACAACATATCGACATCCTCAAAAGCAACATAGCTGAGGGTCCTATAGCTTCCAGTTTTGAATCTCTTATGAATCTTGTCAGCTTTCCACTGCCCTCCAGAGCCAACACAGGAAAGCCCGAAGTCACCAGCCTGGCATCCAGAGTCCCTCTGTACAACTTGATCCCCATCTGGACCTACATTTCCCAAAGTCTATTCCTTATATGGTTCTGGGTTAGCTGACCACAAGACAAAGTGTCACTGGACTTGGAAACCCAAAACAAAACAGGAACCACTGCGTTCTGAAGGTCAGTCAGTACAGGGTGCCCAGCACCACTGCCACCCACACACCTTGATGCTAAATCTGCTGGATCTCCCTACCATCCTTCTGTAGGGCACGCACCTCCTCAAGGTTGGATGTGGTGCGGGCGCCCAGGTGGCTCAGTTGGTTGGGCATCTGCCTTCCGCTCAGGTCATGATCCCAGTGTCCTGGGATTAAGTCCTGCATACAGCCCCACATCAGGCTCCCTGCTTAGCAGGGAATCTGCTTCTCCCTCACCCTCTGCCTGCTCCCTCTGCTCATGTGTACACGCAGTCTTGTTCTCATTCTCTCTCTCTCTGTCAAATAAATAACTAAAATCTTAAAAAAAAAAAAAAAGAAAGAAAGAAAGAAAGAAAGAAAAATGTTTGGGTCACCTGGGTGGATCAGTGGGTTAAAGCCTCGGCCTTCGGCTCAGGTCATGATCTCAGGGTCCTGGGATCGAGCCCCACATCGGGCTCTCTGCTCAGCAGGGAGCCTGCTTCCCCCTCTTTCTCTCTACCCGCCTCTCTGCCTACTTGTGATGTCTCTCTGTGTGTCAAATAAATAAATAAAATCTTTAAAAAATAAAAAAATAAAAATAAATAAATAAATAAAAATTGCTGTGAGTGCTTTACATGTTAAATTATTGAATCCTCACAGCAACCTTATGAGATAGGTACTACTGCTACCTTAATTTTAAAGATGAGGACAGTGAGGCCCACAAACATTAAAATTAACTTGGTAAAGATCCCACAACTAGTAAGCAGAGGCACTAGGATCTGAACCCAGTTAGTCCCGTCCCAAAATTCCTGCCTTTAGTGATGACTCCATGCTGCCTCTGACCTTCCATAATAGCCCACAAAGCATGATGGGTTAACAAGTGAAGCCCCAGATCTCAGTGGTTTAACACAATAAAGTACATTTCTCCTTCATGCAAAGTCATACGTGGGTCAAGCACTCTCCTCGCCATCTGGAATCTGGGCCCCAAGGCTATGACCACCAAGAAAGAAATATCCATAGGATTTTACAGGACTATTTTAAGGGTCAGGGCCACAAATGACTTACATCTCTTCCACTCACATCTCATTGGCCACAACCTAATCCCATGCGCCCAGTCTACCTGCAAGGGAGTCTGACACACGCAGAGGTGTGTGTGATGATTGCCAAATACCAAATCTCTGCCATGCTCATCGTTCTCCACGAAAACAGCTTTCCAGGCAGAATGAATCTTTTCTTCCTCAATAGCCAAAGCACTGTTTGCAAATCTGAAAGTATATAGCATCTTTTTGTTTTGAAACATTATTGTTTTAACTTTACTTTTTACCCAAGAGAAAAACTGAACAATTTAAAGTCAATTTATCATGCCACCTTAGAATGAAAAACAGTAGTTTCCTGCCCCGGCACTTCTAGAAACTTTCATTCCCCAGCTCCCTCCTAGACGGCTCATCCAGTAGTCCTGCCACTCTGCTGTCATCCCAGTATTCCCTCCTCTTCTTCCTACATGGAATCCCTATTGTCTGGTGCCCATGTTCTGTTTGATCATAATTATGCCCTCAGTTTCTTAGAGTAAGTCCTAAGTGACTTCTGCAAAAGGAGGCACATTTTCTGAGATCTTATGTGCAAAATGTGTATGTGTTACTATACTTTGAATGGATAGAGTTTCCTAAGTTTCCATTGTTGCTACTAGGAAGTTTGATGCCATTATAATTCTTGATCCTTGTATGTGAGCTACTTTAAAGATCTACGAATCTTCTTTCCAGACTTGTCCTGAAATTTCCCAGTGAGGTATGTTGGTGTGGATCTTTTGTTGGCCCTCGTGTTGGGCACTCAGTGAGCTTTTTCAGTGTGGAAATGTATGCCTTTTAGTTCTTGCGAGTATTCTTATACAATTTCTTTGTTCATTTCCTTCCCATTCTCTTTATGGAAATATTATGAGTCAGATATTGGTTTTTCTGGATTGGTCTTCGAATGTTCTTATCTTTTTTTGCCTTTTAAAAAACCATTTCTTTGTCTTTCTCTTATACTTTCTGGAAAATGGTCTTAACTTCCAAACTTTTTACTGTTTTGTTTTGTTTTTTATTTTGGCTATCTTATGTTTAATTTCCAAGAGCTCTTTGTTTGATGTTTCTAAGTGTTCTTTTTAATGCCATCTTGTTCTTGATCCACAGATATAGTACATTCTCTCTAAGATTTTATTAATGACTTTGAAGCAGAGAAAGATGCACTTCTTCTGTTTCCTGTCTTATCTACATTTTCCTCTGAGCTTCTCTTTGTTCTCTCTCCCTCTCCCTCTCACACACATTTTCTTCTGTGTTTCTTATTAAAGGCTATCCTCACATATCTGAAGAGTTGTTGCCCATTCACATTTAAGAGTAAAACACTAAAAAGTTGTTTAGAAACTATGTAAGGGGGCGCCTGGTGGCTCAGGGGTTTAAGCCGCTGCCTTCGGCTCAGGTCATGATCTCAGGATCCTGGGATCGAGTCCCGTGTTGGGCTCTCTGCTTGGCAGGGAGCCTGCTTCCCTCTCACTCTCTCTGCCTGCCTCTCTGTCTACTTGTGATTTCTCTCTGTCAAATAAATAAATAAAATCTTAAAAATTTAAAAAAACAAGAAACTGTGTAAAGTGGAATTTGTCATTGGGTAGGTTTCAGTGCTTGCTAGAGACGTAGCCCTTTGTATGAGTGATTTAGATCAGTCTCTGTAGACAGATACAGACACTCTATGACAGTTCAGAACCTCCAGAGAAGATTTTCCACCCTCCTTCCTGGGAGCTGCTTCTTTCAGCCAAGTAGCTCTTGGGAGGTCAGGGAGGCTTAACCACTCAGCATAAAGACTTTCACTTGGTCATCCACTTTTCCATATAGGATCTTTCTTCTCACCATTCACATGAGACTCCAGTTTGATTTTTTTAAAAAATAAAACCTCTGCTTTCTGTCAATATTGGAGAGGGAAGACAGAATAGGGAGTAATAGTATCTTGTTATAGCAATTTCCAACCAATTCCCCCTGTTTTCAATTCCATGCTTTATTTCCATCTTCAGTGATAGCAAATATCTTTAATTTCTGAGATTTTTCTGGGGTCCTGTGCCATTACCATCTATAGACACTTAGAATCAGTTTCCTACCTCTGCCACTTCTTTCATTCATTCCTATCTTCTAAAAATGGCTGGCTCTATTGTATCCACTCCCATTCTGGTATGCCTCATGTCTCTTTAGGTTTTTTTATTCTCATTGTAGTAGTATTTCAAGACAGTAAAAGATAAACATGTGTATATAATTGGCTAGGCTTAACCTGCCTATATTCTATCCATGTGCACACTTTCTTTACCCCAACAGAGTTATAAACTTCTTGAAGGCAGGCAGTATAACTTATTCTGCCTTCTAACTCCCATGGGATCTTGCATATAACATATTCTCAAAAAATGTCTGTTTTATTGGAGTGTTGGAAAACCACCTGAAATTTCATCCAGAGGCTAACAAAACCGACTTCACTTCAGGGCATTTGAATAACCTTTTTTTTTTTTTTTTTTTTTAAGAACAAAATGGTTAGGTAAAAACCTTCTGTCAACAATCCCTGGAATTGGGTCGATCAGCCTTTATATCCCCTCACCTCATTGTTAAGATTTTTTTTTAGTGGCTAGATAAATGTTTTTGTTCAACATCTACTTTTTAGCCAGAAGCCCCAAACAATATAATTTATAGTGAAAGAAAAGGCAAAAGATCCCTGGTTATTTCTAAGCATTAAAGACAAAGCCAGCCAGAATGCCAGGGTAAGTAGAATTCTTACTTGACTTAAAAAAAGATGTAGTTCTCTCCATAAAGGATTTCAGTCTCAATCTCTAGGTTTCTATTGGCACCCTCCTGTTGTGATTAAAAAGTTCCTGCCATCAAAAATACTTAAAGATAGTGACCGAATCTCTCAGGTTTTTTTTTAACAATGTGATATGAATACTGACTACTCAATTAGGAATGAGACATTGCCCACAAAATAAGAGATGACAATTCAGAAGGGCAAAGTGTAAATCCACATCTGTTTTTTATGATACAAAAAGAGATTATTTTAAAATTATCAACTATATTCTTCCTAGCTGCTTCTGTGTGTGTGTGTGTGTGTGTTTCTTTTTAAATTGTCCTTCCCCATTGTGGCATCATTTTAAGCTAAGATTTTTCAAATATATTATTTTAACTGCTGCTGTTTTGTTTTATGTATTTTAATTGAAGTTTTAAATTTTGTGCTTACACCCCATGGAGTAATAACCACAAAGAGTACAATTTTATTAATTGAAAAAATAAATTTGAAGCAATGCCCTAAATAGGTTAAACAACTAAGTTATAGATGGACTTCCAAGAGATCTATGGATATAAATGTGTTAGTGCTTGTGTGCCTTACGTACACATGAATCATTTTATATAGTAAGGACAAAGAGAATGGTAAAATAAAAGTCTAAACTGCCTGTATAAAAAATACTGCATTCTTGGGGTGCCTGGGTGGCTCAGTGAGTTAAGCCTCTGCCTTCGGCTCGGGTCATGATCTCAGGGTCCTGGGATCGAGCCCCGCATTGGGCTTTCTGCTCAACAGGGAGCCTGCTTCCCCCTCTCTCTCTGCCTGCCTCTCTACCTACTTGTGATCTCTCTCTCTGTGTCAAATAAATAAATAAAAATCTTTTTTAAAAATACTGTATTCTTGAACTACAGTTATAATGTGTCTCTAAAGGGAGAATTTCATGAACATTATAGTAGCCCTGTTTGTTCACAATCACTGAGTAACCACTGTGTGCCAATACTATGCGATGCACTAGGCAAAAGAAAGAAAGAAAGAAATGGTCCTTCCCAAAATAATTTGCCCTCAGAGAGTTTGCCTTCAGAAGACAGACAGACAGACACACACACACACACACACACACACACAATAAATAAATAAATAAATAAATAAATAAATAAATAAAAAGACACACAAAGAGTTGCAGAACAATGTAAAAACGACCAGAGCATGGCTAGATGTGGATTTCTATAGGAAGAGATACAAAGGAGCCCTGGAGCTAAGACTTGCCAAATAGGTAGGCATTATCCAGGAAAGCAAAATTTGTAGTGTCATTCCAGAGTGAGAGTGCCAGCGTGCAGAGTGAAAAGCAAGGCAACATTCGGGTAAAGTAGGGAAAAAATGAGAGGTGGAGGGGGAAGAAGGAGCTGGAAAGGTAGGCAGGGGCCAGTCTGTAAAAGACCCTGTGTGCCATGAAAAGGGGCTTGGAAAGCACGCCATGGGAAACAGACAATTAGAAGATTCTATAAGATGGAGTCATAAACTCAAATCCGCATTTGAGAGAAACCATCGTGATAGGAAGGATGAACTGCAAAGAGACAAGAACAGAGAATGAGGAGTTGCTGCACTACCCAAGAGAGAAATGATACAGGCCGGAATCAAGATACTAGCAGAGGCTGGAGGGCAAATTTAGACTAAATCTAAGAGGTGGAAATGATAGGAATTGGTGAGTGATCAGATGAAAGGCAAGAAGAGAAAAGAGGATGACCATGATGGCTGCTACTTGGGTGCCCACATAGTCATTCCAGTTTGCTTAGATAGGACATACAGAGAGAAGAGAAGTTGGTGGGTAAGAGAGAATCTTAAGAAATTCACTTCAGACCAGTTCTGTTTAATGTGGGAACATCACAGCCAGGTGGAGATTTCAGGAGATTTTTAGCTCTGTGTGTTCAAACCATGGTCTGCCTCTGACGTGTCTCATTTCCTTCCATTTCACCTATACTCCAGTCACATTAACCTTCCATTTTTATCATTGGGACAGTCCATGTTCATTTCTGCTTTAGGGCCATTGGGCTTCCTGTTCCTTACTGGAGACCTTGCATGACTGATTCCCTCACTTCATCCAAGTTTCTATTCAAGAAAGTTGATCAAGAAGACTTGCCTTGCTACCTCATATGAAATAACCTCCAAACCCTACATCACTCTCTAGCCCCAGACTTTGTGTTTTTTTTCTTTATGTGTCACTGCCTAAAATTACATCATGCACTCATTTGCATTTTTGCTTGACTGTTTCACTTAACAAAATGTTTCACATGGCAGCAGTCTTAGCTAACATATTCTTTTCTGTATCCTCGGTGCCTAGAAAAGCTCCTGGCACAGAATCAGGGCTCAACAAGCAGCATCAAGGGCCCACCTACAAATGAGGATCACAAGGTTGTAGTGGCACCAATTTTAGTAGTTCCCTGATACTACTAGCAGTCAGCAGTTTAGACATGAAGAAGGTGAGTTGGACTGACCCAAAGCATGTAAAGTGGCAAAATATCTGTGTAAGAGAAAGGAAAGAGCTAGCAAAGAGAGAGAGAGAGAGAGAAAAGAAATGATATCCAGTCCAGATAAGAAGGGGAAGTATTTAGGACTCAATTTGGCATAGGGGAGAAAAGGAATCGTCTGGCTCATGAAACTGAATATTGAAAGAGTAGATATCCCTTTAGGTATATCTGATTTCTTTTGCTTGAACTGGGACCTAACTCTGTCAGCTCTGCTTTTCTATCTGTGTAGGCTTCATTCTCTGACAGGTCCTCCATGAGCAGTAGCCAAAACGATCAGCGACAGGAACAGGCTTAACTTTTACCAATTTAGAAATTCCAAGAGTAAGTGGATGTCTATGGGCACCTGGTTGGCTCAGCCCCTTAAGCTTTTGCCTCTGGCTCAGGTCATGATCCCAGAGTTCCAGGATTAAGTCCTCCAGTGGGCTCCTTGCTCAGTGGGGAGCCTGCTTCTCCCTCCGCCTGTCAGTCCCCCTGCTTGTGCTCTTACTCTGACAAATAAAGACATTAAATGTTTTTTTTTCCTTGAAATACAGAATTTTATTTAGAAACTGTTTAAAGTAGAAAAAACCCTGGCAAGAAAGACCAGGTGGAAAATGGGTTCCCATAAAATGGAATTTTAGGGCAACAAAAGTCTAAAAGGCCACAAAAGAGAAATAGCACCACTGTTATTTGAACAATGGCTAGTTACTTGCATTTTTTTTGGCATTGTTAATCACTGAATCTGGGTTTTCCTCTGCATTAAATGTTTTTTAAAAAAAAAAGAAAAGAAAAGAAAAAGAAAGTGGGTGCCTCTTCCCCAGTAAAGGCAACCAAATCTGGATTGACATGTCCACCCCTAAATGAAGCATTACAACTAAAGAAACGGAGTATTATGATGGCCAAGCATGGTCACATGTCCACCCCTGGATCCAGGGGATGATAACAGCACCATCCAATCCATAAACTGAAATTACAGTATAAGTGATTCCCTCAAGGGATACCGAGCAAAGAATAGGCGTGCAACGACAGAATAAAAGACACTGAAGAACCAGGGGCGCCTGGGTGGCTCAGTGGGTTAAGCCTCTGCCTTCGGCTAGGGTCATGACCTCAGGGTCATGATCTCAGGGTCCTGGAATCAAGTCCCGGCATCGGGCTCTCTACTCAGCAGGGAGCCTGCTTCCCTTCCTCTCTCTCTGCCTGTCTCTCTGCCTACTTGTGATCTCTGTCTGTCAAATACATAAATAAAATCTTTAAAAAAAAAAAAAAACACTGAAGAACCAATGGGGTAAAAGGAATCAGAAGGAAATTCAAGTGCTTGAAAACTTCAACAAAATCAAAGTGCATTGTTGGGGGAGGGAATAAGGGAATGAAAGAACTGGCAGGATGCCGATTGGACGGCTCAATAAACATGGGAAATGATCTGTGAGTCAATATATGACAGCACAAAAGAAGGAAAAACAATGGTAAAATCGGCAGTATACATCCAAAAGTAGTATAATTAATAAAACAAGGGTTACAGTAAAGTTCAGGCAACAGTAAATTCCGAAAAGTACTTGTCCATTAACTGAGCCATCAAACCAATTCTTTCCCTCAATGTATTGGTTGTTTAACCGCGTTGATCAGTTACTGGAGCCAAAATAAATAATAAACACAATAAATAAAAAGAGAAAGTAAATATATAGTAAAATATAGTAAATAAAAAGAGAGACATTGTCAAGAGTAAAAATAATGTATATGTAGCCGGATTTACTATGGGCCAGAAAATACCTGGATATGCTTTGTCCTAGCTAAATTCCTTCTATTCATATTAATCTCACATCAATAAAATATTCAGTTGTGTGGTGACATTGAAGCCTCCACATAATTATTAATCTAACTATTTAGATTAGGGACTGTTATTCCCATGTGTTTATATGGTTGAGCCTGCTAACATAAAAATGTATGTCAATTTGTTTTATCTAAGAAGTTAATCATTTTTAACCTATTGCACAATAAATATACCATTTGGTTAATGTTAGATCTATCACCCAAAACAGAGATAGAAATGATTAGATTGCTCGTCACTGATGACCATCAAATCGTCCTACAGGTACACACAATATACCATCATGTTGAAGAGCGATAGGAATGTTCTTACCCTATTCTGGTTTCCAGGAGGAAGTATTTTTCCCCAAGTACTAAACCGTTTTGCCCCACCTTGCTCTGTTATCAGACAGAGAAACTTACCCGTATGCAGGTACAGGGAGAAGCCAGAGACATTTAGGTCCTGTCTACTCCAGGAAGCTGGCACAGCCCTGCTCCTCCATGCTGGAAGCTGTACATGGCCAGGATTCCACATGGGAAGACCCGTGCTGACCTGGGGCTGCCCTTGGCTGGATGAGTAGCTCTAACTCTGCAATATGATAATAGGAATCCTACGACTGCTCACGTTCCCCAACATCAGCTTTACCGGTAATAAAGGGGACACCCGGGCATGCCATCTGGCTCTCTTTTGTTTTATCTCTCAAACAATTCCACACCCAGGCAGGGATAAAGTATTACATGCAAATCCCAAAAAGGTTGTATCTACTTTTAAATAAAATGTATTTCAGGAGACTAGAACCTAACTAAAGCAGCTTGCTATAAGATAAAATTCTACACGTGAGCTATTGTCTTCAGTGATTCAGATATTAAAAATAATAACAAAATAAAGAGAAATGAAATACAGATCTCAATTTACCTGCATGGAAAGGAATCACAGAACTCAAGAACATTTCATGAAATATGGCTCTTTCACATAACTCTTTTACTACTCTCCAAACACATCCAACCTATCAATATTAACCTCCAAAACTACCTGTTACATTAAAACATCAATGATTAGAATAGATGAAAAACATCTTTACCTTTAATATTACTTTTACTTCTTTCAAAGAAGGGAGAAAAAACTATGCTCCAGCCAGCTAACTAACAGGTATTTCCCCGGTACATCCACCAAACAAAAACTGAACATCGACCTGCAAATGGCAAGACACTATCTCTAAACACTCCGTACATAAACCATCATGGTTTCTCCTTTCAAGGAACACACAGTGAAACTGGGGAGATGGTACCTGTGTACATGAGGCAGCATTTGCGAAGTACCCATAACAGGTAATAAAAGTCACATGGACTTTTACACCAAATCACCATCCCGGTCACAGGAGAAAAGCCTCTCCACAGAGGAGGAAGTAAATTCGGTGGCATTTTCAGTGGAGATAACAGAGGAAGGTATAAAAGGCAGAGCCAATGTATGGAGTTGGGAAAGCACAAGCCGAAGAGCTTTTGGGGAGAAATGAGAGATGAAACTGAAAAGGTATTTTGGGGCCATATCTGGAGCAGGGCTTGAATCTCAAAGTGAGTTAAAAATGTTTGGAAAAACTGCTGTGTGGGATGTGCAGTGAGTCAGCAAGAGATGAATAAAAGAAGTGCTGAGCAGAAATGACGGTTTGGTTAAAGGGAACGAGCCCGAGCGCGTGGCAGACTCAATCAGCATGGCCTTCTCCAGCAGCACTCAGCAGCCCAGCAAGGAAGCGACTGAAGTTCAAGGTCAGTGGGGAATTTTAAGGAATAAGCAAAGGCACTGCTGAGTTGGTTAGCCCTGGAAAGCAGGATAGGCAGGAGAGAAATGCCGTCAGAAACGAGGGAGGAGAGCTGAGGCAGGGGTGTGATGAAAGTGAAGACAGGGTCGGTCTGAGCAACAAATTAAGAATGAATGACCTTAAAGAGATTTGGTAAGAGGCTGGATACCCATAATTAGAGATTGTACAGATAGATGATGAGACCCAAGGATGATGGAGTGGAAGTGGAGATCATTGGTGTGAAGGAAATGAAAAACTGTGGAGTTACCATTGTGGCCACAAAGAAAGTACTGGGGGCCTGAGTCTCCCACAGCAGATCCAAAGAGGAGGGTGGCATGAGACAGCTGTAAAAAGGACAGATTACTGAATTTCAACAGCCAGCACAATAATCTAGAATCGGAAATGGTGAACAAAGAATGGTGACCTTTTTCTCTGTCCTCTATGCTAGTGATAAAGGAAGGGGAAAAGCAAATGTCTGTGCTGGGAGGAATTTAAAGGAAAATAACAACATTAATGAGAAAGCCAGGTTCACTTACAGAAGAGAGGTAGAAAGAACAGTGGAGAGAAAGAGATAAAAAAATAAACAAAAATTTTCATAAAAATTGGGAAAAAATCATAGAGCATACCCATAGAACTTGGTGCAACAAAAAGACAAAGGCTCCCTGTAGGTCTCATTAGGGTTATTCACAAATATTCTGATTCACAAAGCCAACATGAACATGGACTTTCTCTGGCCAATTAAATGTGATCAAGTGACTTGTGTCACTTCCCGCAGAAGTTTTACGAGCTGGTACACACTTCACCACATTATTATTTTTTTTTACACATATAATATATTGTTTGTTTTAGGGGTACAGGTTTGTGATTCATCAGTCTTACACAACTCACGGCATTCATCATACCACATGCCCTCCCCAATGTCTATCCCCCAGTCACCCCATCCCTCCTACCCCCCTCCACTCCAGCAATCCTCAGTTTGTTTCCTGAGATTAAGAGTCTCTTATGGTTTGTCTTCCTCTCTGGGTTCTTCTTGTTTCATGTTTTCCTCTCTTCTATGATCCTCTGCCTTGTTTCTCAAATTCCACATATCAGTGAGATCATACATAATTATCTTTCTCTGATTGACTTTTTTTGCTTAGCATAATATCCCCTAGTTCCACCCATGTCATTGCAAATGGCAAGATCTCATTTTATTATGGCTGTGTAATATTCCATTGTGTGTATATATGTATGTATGTGTGTATATGTATGTATGTGTGTGTGTATGTATGTGTGTGTGTGTGTGTGTGTGTATATATATATATATATATATATATGTATATATATCTCACATCTTCTTTATCCATTCATCTGTTGATGGACATCTAGGCCCTTTCCATAGTTTGGCTATTGTGGACATTGCTGCTATAAACATTTGGGTGCATGTGCCCCTTCGGATCACTACATTTGCATCTTTGGGGTAAATACCCAGTAGTGTGATTGCTGAGTTATAGGGTAGCTCTATTTTCAATGTTCTGAGGAAACTCCATATTGTTTTCCAGAGTGGCTGCACCAGCTTGCATTCCCACCAAAAATGTAGGAGGATTCCCCTTTCTCCACATCCTCACCAACATCTGTCATTTCCTGACTGGTTAATTTTAGCCATTCTGACTGGTGTGAGGTAGTATCTCATTGTGGTTTTGATTTGTATTTCCCTGATGCCAAATGATGTAGAGCACTTTTTCATGTGTCTGTGGGCCATTTGGATGTCTTCTTTGCAGAAATGTCTGCTCAAGTCTTCTGCCCATTTCTTGATTGGATTATTTGTTCTTTGGGTGTTGAGTTTGATAAGTTCTTTATAGACCTTGGATACCAGCCTTTTATCTGTAGTGTCATTTGTAAGTTTCTTCTCCCATTCTGTCAGTTGTCCTTTGGTTTTGTTAACTGTTTTCTTTGTGCAAAAGATTTTGATCTTGATGAAGTCTCAATCTTTGCCCTTGCTTCCCTTGCCTTTTCCCATGTTTTTAGGAAGAAGTTGTTGTGGCAACTGTATTCCTCTCAAGATTTTGATGGATTCCTGTCTCACACTGAGGTCTTTCAACCATTTTTAGTCTATTTTTGTGTGTGGTATTGGGAAATGGTCCAGTTTCATTCTTCTGCATGTGGCTGTCCAATTTTCCCAACACCATTTGTTGGAGAGGCTGTCTTTTTTCCATTGGACATTCTTTCCTGCTTTGTCAAAGATTAGTTGACTATGGAGTTGAGGGTCGATTGCTGGACTCTCTATTCTGTTCCATTGATCTATGTATCTGTTTTGTGCCAGCACCATACTGTGGTGATGATTCCAGATTTGTAATAGAGCTTGAAGTCCAAAATTGTGATGCCACCAGTTTTGCTTTTCTTTTTCAACATAGCTCCGGTGATTCAGGGTCTTTTCTGGTTCCATACAAATTTTAGGATTATTTGTTCCATTTCTGTGAAGAAAAAAAAAAAAAAACTGGTGATATTTTGAGGGATTCCATTAAATGTGTAGCTTGCTTTAAGTAGCATAGACATTTTCACAATATTTGTTCTTCCAATCCATGAGCATGAAATGTTTTCCCATTTCATTGTGTCTTCCTCAATTTCTTTCATGAGTTCTTTAAAGTTTTCTGAGTACAGATTCTTTGCCCCTTTGGTTAGATTTATTTCTAGATATCTTATGGTTTTGGGTGCAACTGTAAATGGGATCGACTCCTTTAATTGCTCTAACTTCTGTCTAGTTGTTGGTGTACAGAAATGGAACTAATTTCTGTGCACTGATTTTATATCCTGCCACTTTACTGAATTCTGTATGAGTTCTAGCAGATTTGGGGTAGAGACTTTTGGGTTTTCCACATAAAGTATCATATCATCCCCAAAGAGTGAGAGTTTGACTTCTTCTTTGCTGATTTGGATGCCTTTTATTTCTTTTTGTTGTCTGATTGCTGAGCTAGGACTTCTAGTACTCTGTTGAAAAGCAGTGGTGATAGCAGACAACCCTGCCATTTTCCTTACCTTAGGGGAAAAGCTTTCAGTTTTTCAGAGATGATGTTTCATTGAGAAATAATTATTGAGAATGATGTTCACTGTAGGCTTTTCATAGATCGCTTTTATGATATTGAGGTATGCACCCTTTATCCCTACACTGTGAAGAGTTTTGATCAAGAAAGGATGTTGTACTTTGTCAAATGCTTTGTCTGCATCTATTGAGAGTATCATATATGGTTCTTTTTCTTTCTTCTATTAATGTATTGTATCACATTGGTTGATTTGCAGATGTTGAACCAATCTTGCAACCCAGATATAAATCCCACTTGGTCATGGTGGATAATCCTTTTAATGTATTGTTGAATCCTATTGGCTAATATTTCGGTGAGAATTTTTGCATCCATGTTCATCAGGGATATCGGTCTGTAATTATACTTTTCTTTTTTTTCTCTTTTTTAAATATTTTATTTACTTAATTTGACAGAGAGAGAGAGAGAGAGAGAGAGAGATCACAAGTAGGCAGAGAGGCAGGCAGAGAGAGAGGGAGGAAGCAGGCTCCCTGCTGAGCAGAGAGCCCAATGCGGGGCTCGATCCCAGGACCTTGGGATCATGACCTGAGCCAAAGGCAGAGGCTTTAACCCACTGAGCCACCCAGGTGCCCCTGTAATTATACTTTTTGATGGTCTTTGGTTTCGGGATCAAAGTAATGCTGGACTCATAAAAATGAGTTTGGAAGTTTTCCTTCCATTTCTACTTTCTGGAACAGTTTCAGAAGAATAAGTATTAATTCTTCTTTACATGTTTGGTAGAATTCCCCTAGGAAGCCATCTGGTCCTGGGCTCTTATTTATTGGGAGATTTGTTATAACTGCTTCAATTTCCTTGCTGGTTATGTGTCTGTTCAGGTTTTCTATTTCTTCCTGGTTCAGTTTTGGCAGTTTATATGTCTCTAAAAATGCACCCATTTTTTCCAGATTGTCAAATTTGCTGGCGTATAGTTGCTCATAATGTGTTCTTATAATTGTTTGTATTTCTTTGCTGTTGGTTGTGTTCTTTCCTCTTTTATTCATGATTTTGTTTATTTGGGTCCTTTCTCTTTTCTTTTTGATAAGTCTGGCCACGGATTTATCAATCTGATTCTTTCAAAGAACCAGCTCCTAGTTTCATTGATCAGTTCTACTGTTCTTTTGGTTTCTATTTCATTGATTTCTGCTCTGATTTAGGCTTTATTTGCTGTTCTTTCTCCAGCTCCTTTAGGTGTAGGGTTAGGTTGTGTATATGAGACCTTTCTTGTTTCTTGAGAAAGTAGATAGTACTTTCCTCTTAGGATGACCTTAGGTTCATTACAATGATTTTGAACTGCTGTGTTTTAATTTTCATTTGTTTCCATTAATTTTTTTAATTTCTTCTTTAATTTCCTGGTTGACCCATTCATTCTTTAGTAGGATGCTCTTTAGCCTCCATTTACTTGAGTTCTTTCCAACTTTCCTCTTGTGATTGAGTTTGACTTTCAAAGCATTGTGGTTTGAAAAGGAATGATCTCAATCTTTGGTAAAACCTGAGACCTGATTTGTGACCCAGGATGTGATCTATCTGGAGAAAGTTCCATGTGTACTAGAGAAGAATGTGTATTCTGTTGCTTTGGGATGGAATGTTCTGAATATATCTGTGATGTCCATTTGGTCCAGTGTGTCATCTAAAGCCCTTATTTCTTTGTTGGTCTTTTACTTAGATGATCTGTCCATTTCAGTGAGGGGGGGGTATTAAAGTCCCCTACTATTATTGTATTGTTGTTGATGTGTTTCTTTGATTTTGTTATTCATTGGCTTATATAAGTGGCTGCTCCCATGTTAGGAGCATAATAATTTATAATTGTTAGACCTTCTTATTGGATAGACCGTTTAAGTATGATACAGTGTCCTTCCTCATCTCTTATTATAGTCTTTGGTTTAAAATCTAATTTATCTAATAAAAGGACTGTCACCCCAGCTTTCTTTTGATGTCCATTTGCATGGTGAATGGTTTTCCACCCTTTCACTTTACTTCTGGAGGTGTCTTTGGGTCTAAAATAATCTCTTGCAGACAGCATATTGATGGGTCTTGGTTTTTTATTCAATCCGATACCATGTGTCTTTTGATTGGGGCATTTAGCCCATTTACATTCAGGGTAATTATTGAAAGATATGAATTTAGTGCTGCTGTATTGCCTGGAAGGTGACTCTTACTGTATATTGTCCCTGTTCCTTTCTGGTCTATGTTACTTTTAGGCTCTCTTTGCTCAGTGGATCCCTTTCAATATTTCTTGTAATGTTGGTTTGGTGATCGCAAATTCTTAGTTTCTCTTTGTCCTGGAAGCTTTTTATCTCTCCTTCCATTCTGAATGATAGCCTAGCTGGATATAGTGTTCTTCACTGCATATTTTCCTCCTTTAGTGCTCTGAATATATCATGCCAGTTCTTTCTGGCCTGCCAGGTCTCTGTGGATAGGTCTGCTGCAATCTATATTTCTACCATTGTATGTGACAGACTTCTTGTCCCAAGCTGCTTTCAGGATTTTCTCTTTGTCACTAAGACTTGTATGTTTTACTATTAGATAAGGAGGTATTGACCTATTTTTATTGATTTTGAAGGGGGTTCTCTGTACCTCCTGGATTTTGATGCCTGTTTCCTTCCCCAAATTAGGGAAGTTTCCCACTATAATTAGGTCCAATATATCTTCTGCCCTGCTCTCTCTTTCTTCTTCTTCTGAGATCCCAATTATTCTAATATTGTTTCATCTTATGGTATCACTTATCTCTCAAATTCTCCCCTCATGATCCAGTATTTATTTATCTCTTTTTCTCAGCTTCTTTGTTCTCCATCATTTGGTCTTCTATATCATTAATTCTCTCTTCTGCCTCATTTATCTTAGCAGTAAGAGTTTCCATTATTGATTGCACCTCATTAATAGCCTTTTTGATTTTGACTCAGTTAGATTTTATTTCTCCAGAAAAGGATTCTCTAGTATCTTCTACACTTTTTTCAAGTCCAGAATTCACCACATTCTCTTGACCTCACAAAACCTGGAGACATGAGTCATAATGGAGTTCTAGTATGTGGGTCCTTCACAAGCAGAGCACCTTGCCAACCTATGATACACATGTGACTTGAGTGAAAAATAAATATTTATTGATTTGAACCCCTGAGATTTGAGGGACGTTTGTTGCTAACCCTAACCTGTCCCGAGTGATATGCAACTCGAGTCACCAGAACCAAGAAGCTTTTCTAGAAAGTTCTTGAGATTCTAATTGTGATTCTCATAAAGTACAGACTTTTTTTTAATATTTTATTTATTTGACAGAGAGAAATCACAACTAGGCAGAGAGGCAGGCAGAGAGAGAGGAGGAAGCAGGCTCCCCGCAGAGCAGAGAGCCCGATGTGGGGCTCAAACCCAGGACCCTGGGATCATGACTAGAGCCAAAGGCAGAGGCTTTAACCCACTGAGCCACCCAGGTGCCCCAAGTACAGACATTTTTATAAATCACAAAATGTTCATCAAAATAGAAAGAACTCTGAGACATTAGGCAAGAATACTCCAAGATTAGCATACCGTAGTGTTCACTGATAATTCAGGACTAGCAGCAGCCCTTGGGGCCTATAGTCTCTTTCTCCAACCCCAATGCTACCCAATCTACTAGCATCTCTAAGCCAATGCTACAGGCTCAAGGGAGAATGCAGGTGAAAGGGGCCACTCTCAGGGAAAGACCTGGCCTGAGCTGGAGGTGGAGGAGATAGCAGAGGAGAAGAGTTTATGCCTAGATAATGTGCAAGAGAATAGATGCGAAGTTAGCAAGACATTGGTACTAAGGCTCACTAAATATAGAATCTAGGATCTAAGAGTCAGGAAAGCAACCAGGACTCATCTAACCAATATTTAGTAGTGTGGCAATTATCAGGAGGTAGAATTTACTGACTGGAGGTTTTAGGAGCTGATAGGATGGACCAACTCCAGTATTAGATGCACAATCTGCTGTTTATTTTAGTTTTTGTTTCTATCTTTATTTACTTTGCACAGACTGGAAGATAAGGCGAGTAGGATTTGGTGTACTCTGAGATGATTCTAGTTACACCTGCCAATACTTATAGAAAATTCATCAATTCACAACATTTTGATTTTTTAAAATCACCTGGCAGTGATGATACCACATGAAAGATCAGGGGTGTGTGTGTGTGTGTGTGTGTGTGTGTGTGTGTATAATCTTCCTTTGTCCATTTGTAATCAACTTTCTTAGACCTGCTCCTGCTCCAATTTCCAGGCCCACAGTCCCTGGTTCTGATGGTACAGATGTTTGGTAAGGTGCCAGCTCCCACCTGCTATGAGATGATTCCAGCAGAAGTGGCAGACTCCCAAGCAGGACAATCTCACTCAGAGCTGTCATTTATGGCTTATAATATATGGTACACTAATGACTTCATGACACTGTTATGCCTTTTCTTAGCTTCTCAAAGGACACCTGGCTCAACCAAACAACTAGCTTATTTTGTCACACTGTAGGTCACCTCGACCTTTAGAAACAGAATTGAAGAGAGAAGGGAGCACCGTGCAATTGTCACACCATTAGTCCCAGCCCTAGAAACTCGATGCTACTGAAGTTCAGAGATGCAAAAGAGACTGCTGGGAATGTTGGCTCCCTTCTTAGCTCTGACAATGATAATTTCAGAGCCTATGGCTTCTAGTAATAAGGTTTCAAATTGGCACCATTTAGCCATATGTATTTTTTTGGACAAGTTTTCTTTAGGTTACACTAAAGGCTCTCAGGGAGTTAACACTGCAGGCCACAGTCTAGAAGATAAAATGAGATTCATTTGTGCATTTTGTGAGATGTGCATCAGTGAAGAAAAGTGGAGGTAGATAGATAAAATTTTGCATTTGAAGATCCTGAATGAGCATCACATATCTGTTATTGTTACCATTAGATTATTTTCCATTTATTTAGCATTTTCAAAGCCAAGTGCTATGCCACAGGGCTCCTTTTGTTGACTTTACATCTTCTCTTTTATAAATGAGTGGGATCTGTCATCTTAATTATATTGAGTATTTCCACTCCCTTTTCATTTAAATTCTGTTTAAGCTAGGCATAAGGTACTACTTGCATTTAAACAAATTAGATTAATAGAGTTTTGATAACTCAGCCACTTTTATTCAGAATAGGCCTAAATCAGACATATGTGCTGTCAACTCAGGAGTTTTATTTGGAAATTACTGCTTTGAATAGATAAGAATTTTTTTCCAACTCTTACATAATACTTGCTTTCAATATACAATCACTTGTCATATGCATTTTTGTAATTTCAAACCTGTGCTATGGTTAAGTTTTGCCCAAGCAAAAAATTACAGAACTCCGCACACAGTATGGAATCTTTTCTCTTCTTTTATTATTGGTTCAAGGTGCATACCAGGAGGAACTTGGGCATGCAACCAAAGCAGTAATTCCAGCTCTGCCACAAAAATAAGGAAGAAAGGATACCCAGGAGTTCTAGAACATAATTGGGTAGCAGGGCACACATGTTCCACTTGCTTCTGCGTGGAAACACAACCACGTTGTTTGCCTTCCTTCTTGAGCTGCATTAGAACAAGTATTTTCTAAGGAATATTTGAAAATTAAACCCTACGTGAATTTGAGGAAGATGGACAACTCTTGCAGCCGATTCTGATTCTAGGCTTTATGACCCATCAAGGTCTACTGAGAAAGAAAATGAACAAAATCACTCATTTGGAGACGGAAGGACCCCGATCCTAGCCTCGAGGAAGAGGGCCTGGGTGCCCAAGAGGCCAGTGAAGGGAACTGAAGAGCCTCCGCTTACGTGCATGCTAGAATGCCCTGGACTCTAAAGGGAAAAAAGCCTTCACTGTCAACCACCCAGGTTCAAGCCAATCCAGCCAAACCACCAGTATTACTTTCCTCCTGTACAAAAAGTACTGGCTTAAAATAGCACACAAACCGATTCCCTTAGAGTTCTGGAAGTCAGAAGTCCCACTTAAGTCTTAAGGGCTAAAATCAAGGCAGGGTTGGTTTCTTCTGGAGGCAGTAAAGGAGAATCTGGTCCTTGCCTTCCCCAGCCTCTAGGAGCCGTCATTCCTTGTCTCATGACCTCACAACACATTGCCTTTTCCCCTCCTGCTCCCATCACTGCATTACCTTCCACCTTTGACCTTCTACCCTCCCTGGTATAAGGAGCCTGTGATTACATTTAGGACCCATTTGGCTAATCCAACATAACCTCCCCATCAGAAGATCTTTAACCCCATCACATCCACAAAGCCTCTTTTTCCATTTAAGGCAACACACATGCGTTCCAGGGACTACGATGTCCTTATATTTGGGAGGCCATTTTTCAGGCCACCACACGTCCCATGTGGCTGTTCCATCCTCTGGTGCCTGAGGATACTGAACACTCTCTCACCCACTCCCTCTCCCCGTGACAGCCCTACTGAAGTGACATCTGCCTGTGTCAACAGACTGGTCCTTTGGTCAAATAATCCCTGACTGCCACCCCCACGTACACACAGTGCTCTGAGGTACTCATAAACTCAAAGTGCAAGAAACTAGGACATATACAGAGGGGCAGAAGAGAAGCTATTCCACCATATTTGGCCAAGGAGCAGGGAACCCAAAACACAAAAAGCTGAGGATCCCTGAGTCAGGATGACAGTGAATGACCTCACGGATGCTGGTGGGGAAAGTCAGTTTTTTGGTTTTTTTTTTTTTTGACAGAGAGAAATCACAACTAGGCAGAGAGGCAGGCAGAAAGAGAGGAGGAAGCAGGCTCCCTGCTGAGCAGAGAGCCCGATGTGGGGCTCGATCCCAGGACCCTGAGATCATGACCTGAGCCAAAGGCAGAGGCTTTAACCCACTGAGCCACCCAGGCGCCCTGGGGAAAGTCAGTTTGAATCCCCTTGAATCTCAGCAACGCTGTCCCATGACGAGGGTGAGTTTGAATGGTAGTGACATTATTACAAGAGAAACATCCTAGTGTGCATTCTCATATCCAGGATCTCCCGGTTTATTAGTTTGTGACTGATTTAAATACTTGCAAATTACTTAACTAGAATAATGCGCATTCTCCAGAGGGAGGAAAATAGTTCTTTTTCTATAGCTGGTTACAGAAAAACAAAACCATTTAATGCCCGCCAAGACCAGTGCGTGGCATTGTAGCTCTTTACGTTTGCTTGGCGCAGCAACAGGGTAAAGCTAGTCACAGATCTCTTCGGTAGCTAATGCCCTTCTGGCCGGGATAGCAGCACCTTTTTCCCTACCATGGAGAGGTACAAATCGGAAGCATGAATGAGCTACCACTCCAACAAGACCAGATCCTTTAAAAGCACAACACTCAAGAAAGATGTGGAAAAGGTTATGTTTGAAGACAATACACAGCACAGGCATCTTCCCATAAATTTTATTAGGTTTTTAAAGAGAATTATAGATGATAATGGATCTGTGGAATAATGGATAGTCCCAGAGGAACTACAAAGTTGTGATGCACAGGAAAGGCTCCAGTAATGCTATAAACAGTGATGCGTACGCCCAGCAGCGTATGAATAGCCAATGGACTCAACGAACAAATTCAGTTTCATATTAAAGTTGATATAATCTAGCGGTATTTAATTCTCAGTAATGATTTTTATTGATTTCCATATTTTAGTAACACAAGCAAATAAAATGCCTTCGAACCTCAGAGACACTATTACAGAAAGAAAAGTATTTTTATTCCTATAACTTGGCTATTGTGATAGCTTTTCATTCATTCCCTCGTTCATCTATTCATTCAACAAATCCTTCTGTAGTGCCTCATCTCATGACTGATATTGCGGGGACACAAATAATGATAATCACTTAATCATCTATAGGTTTACAATTTACATGGCACTTTTCCTGACGCTATTCCATTTAAGAATTCTAAAATAGATAATTTTTTTTCCCATCACTTTATGGATGGGGAAACAAAAAGCTTACACATTCAACTATATTCCCAAAGGCCACACAGTCTTAGGAAACTGGCAGAGTTATAAGTAAAGCCCAATTCTCCTGCCTCCAGAACCACCAAACTACGTCATCTGATTTGCTCCCTGCCTTCTGAAATCTTACCATCTTCAAGGGGTCTTAGACATAACTGATCAAAATACAAGGTAAGAGGTTGTCTACAGCATAAAATCAAGAATCTGCAAATATTTTCCCAGGCTCCTGGCAAACTCATAAATCACACTGCCTGGAGAATTACCCCTTTCCTATGTCTCTCTTCAAACCAAAAGTTAACTACCTTTTCAACTCTCATCTAAAGTTTTATCTCTCGATTAACAGCCATTTTCCACAATGGGGCACAGCTTTTAATGAGTTCACAAAACTTACTGCCTGCATTACAACCAAGAAAAAAACATGAAGCCTCGCCGAGGTCTAGACACTCAGCCGAGCACGACTCACTTCCCCGTGAGAAAATTCACTACCGCACTCCCACTTGGCAGCATTGAGGGCTTGGACAGCACCTCAGCAATGTTCAAAATGCCTTTGAATTGGACTTCTATGGGCTTTTGTGAGTAATCAAAACTTAAATATGAAGTCCATGCATGCTCAGGTTCTATGGTGGACAGACAGTGCTGCGGAAGTTGAGAGAAAAGAGAAATCCCAGCTAATGGAGAGAAACTGAGACGCTTCGTGCAGGAGACAGCCATAGGGCAGAGCATGGGTGTCTAAGCCGGCCCTCAGTGGGACCACAGCGGAGATTCCAAGAGGAAGAAATGCCATGAGCTAAGGTGTGAACACAGGGATGAGCTGGGTCTGTTCAGGATTCACCTAATAGCCATGGGAGAATAAAGTAGAAGAACAAAGAAGGAGCTGGATTATATACTGTATTTGCTGGTAATAAAGTTACTGAAAGTTTAAGACCAGGGTGAGGACATTTTCTTTAGAAATGTACTTAGGGAAGCACATTTGGCAGAAAAGCAGAATGGATTTAAATACCAACCTGAGAGTTTTCCCAACCTTCTTCTTTCTCCCTAACAAATACAGAGACTAAAAATAGCAGATATTCCCTTACCTGGTTACACTTGATCCAGGGCAGAGGAAAGTGGCATGGTTCTGGTGAATAAGATGTACAGAGAAGTCTTCCAAGAGTCATCTGGGAAAGCATTTCTCCCTTGATAAGGCACGTGGGGAGAAATTCTCCCCATTCCCTTCCTGCCAACTAAATGCCCTTGTGGGAGAACCTGAGGCTTGGTGCTGCTGCATCCATATTATGACCATGGGGAGCATATCAAGGAAGTCACAATACCAAACCAAAGCCCTGACATTGCTGAACTATTAAAGCAACCCTGGAGCCTCCTATTTAGGATATTCTCATTATGGGACGGAGGGGGGAAGTCCCTGTCCTTGAAGCTACTTTTAGTTTGTCTTTCTATTTGTCTTAGCCAAAAGCAGCCTGATACCAGAAGCACAATGATGCTGGTGAAGGGTAATCATTGCCTGGATGATGTCAACGGATCTGAAAGCAATAGGATGTATGCAAGATCAATATGTGAGGTAAAAACAAAAATCTCATGGACTGATTGGCAACACTGTACATAAATTCTCTCATAGTACAACTAGGAATCCTCAACCCACAACAAATGAGAATTTTTTTTTAACTTGACAAGTAAAAGAAGTGTAAATGTGTGGCTAAGGACACCTGGATACAACTAAGTCCAACCCAGATGTTAACCCAGGGGACAACTTGGAATATGATCATTACAAAGAAACTTGTAATCCAATTGGTTGTATCATACCTATATGAATTTAAAAAAAAAATCCCAAATTAGAGTATAAGGCCAGGAGTCTACATCAGAAAGCCAGAGAAGAACGAGTCAGGTTTCACCCAGCACGGAGGAGAGGGTCCTGGACCTGAAGGCTATGGGCAGATCTAGGGCCAGACTTGGAAGATGTAGACCTCACCCAGTAACTGTTATCCTCTAGGCATTGTTTGGGGACAGAGCAAACAGTTGGCCTTCTACTATGATATGCTAAGTCAATTCTCCCAAATTCTAACAAATTAAATGCAGAGAATAAGAAAGAAAGTGAATGACACTTAGCTCAAAGTCTTTGTACTGGTTAGTACATATTGGTGATTTAAATAACAAATAGGGAATACTGGAAGGGGAAAAATGGATTAAAAAATTAAATTTGGTATGGGTCATATAAGTTTTAGGATCAAGTAAAGATATAATGTATATATCTCTGGGAGGTGACCAGAAATGCAGGTCTGAGCTTCTGAGAAAATGCAGATTAACGACAGACCAACTTTCTCAAGGATATGAAATCATTCAAATTGCCAAGAGAACAAGACAGAAAGCCAGGGTAGGTGGTGATGCCCATATTTGTTGAATATCTACCTTGTGTTGGGCGCCTGGGTGGCTCAGTGAGTTAAGGCCTCTGCCTTCGGCTCAGGTCATGATCCCAGGGTCCTGGGATCGAGTCCCGCATCAGGCTCTCTGCTCAGCAGGGAACCTGCTTCTCCGTCCGTCTCTCTCTGCCTGCCTCTTTGCCTACTTGTGATCTCTGTCTGTCAAATAAATAAATAAAATCTTTAAAAAGAAAAAGAATTACACTTGCTATCAAATTTAAGCTCCCAACACCAGTATAAATAAAAAATTACACATTCCATTTATAGGAGAGCATATGTGGGTCCAGAGACCTTACACATCATCCGCAAGATACAAGGTGTAGCAAAACCAGGATTCCAATTCCAAAAAAAAGCGGAAGCCTTTATACCTTGCTCCTTTCAAATGCACATGTTAAAACACTTGGTTGTTAAACTGCCAAAATGCTTATTCTTATTTCAATTTATATCATTTAGAAAGCATTCGTACAAGACTCAAAGCATAAATATAAACTTTGTATGACTAGCATAGAAATGGCAGTATTCTCCCAATTTTACATTTGGGGAAACACACAGAAGGTCATATACAAAACCACTCAGTGAATCATGAACCCAGTACTAACATTTGATAAACGTTATTGACTCCTTACATATGTGGGGAATGGAAGCCGCTAAGAATCCAGGTACTCTCAACAAATTTGCAATATAGTTGGAAAGATTACATAAACAAATAAATATATATATAAAATATATATGTTATCTATCTCATATATGCTAAAATTAAGAATACAATACCAGATAGTATAGGATTAACTTTTAAAGTCACATATTCATATTTTTTAAAATAAACACCTTGCCAACAAATCAGTCTTGCTTTTAAATTTTCCCCATAAATAAATCAGCAAAGACCAAGATGTTTAATGATAAACTTCTCTAAGCAAGTATACTCAAATTTGTATTATTTCTCATGTAGCATATTCACAACAATAGTCGAATATATGGATAAAATCACAAAGTTTTCGGGAAGTGTTTGCTTCTACCCATGCCATATTCAGTAACCTAATCATCCTTATCTACTCTTATTCTATCCTTATCTAATCTTATTCTATCATCACTAGGTCATTGATTCAACATGTCAGGGGACATGCACCTGAAGTATACTAATATTGTGCTAAGCTCTGGACATAGGAAGATGAGTAGAGCATTGTTCTTACTCCCACTGGCTCACCATACCACTTGTCCTTGTAAGAACAGAAGCTAGACAGTTACCAAATTACTCACTGGAAACATATGCCATTAGTTTACAGTAAAACATACATTTAGTTTACAGTAAAACATACATTTACACTAAATAAATTTCAATATGCTAAAAGAAAAAACAAGGAATTTATTTAATCCAAAGAAAATTCAGATTTCTGATTGGAGTAATATTAAGGAGATGCTAAATGAAATTCTCCCCATTGCAGAAAACTGGAATCTTTTGGTATATATTCTACAAGACTAAGATAAAATATTTATACAAAAAAACTTGCCATTTTTTACAATATTTTGAATTAATCCTTAATAAACATAATGGTACATTTTCAGATTGAAATACATCCACTTAACAATTCCTAAGGATCAAACACAAGCATTCAAATGTGTACAAATGTGGAACCAGAAAATCTTAAAAAGAGAGATTAGAAAAGAGTTGAACATATTATTTAGCTATGAGAAAGAAGGAAATCTGCCATTTGCAATAACATGATAGACCTCAAGGGCATAATGCTAAGTCAAAGTAAGTCAGACAGACAAAGAAAAATACTACATGACATCACTTGTATGTAGAATCTAAGAAAAGCAAACTCATAGAAACAAATATAGACTGGTGGTTAATAGGGCCTGAGGGTTGAAAGAAGGGGGGAGAAGTTGGTCAGAGGGTACAAACTTCTAGTTATAAGACATATGTTATGAAGACCTAATGTACAGCATGATCATAGTTAACAATACTGTATTACATACTTGAAAATTGCTAAGAGAGTAGATCTTAAATGTTCTTGCCACAAAAAATAAATGCTAATTATGTGATATGCTGGAGATGCTAGCTAACGTTTCAATATGGTGGTAATCATTTCATAATATATATCAACTCAACATATCGTACAACTTAAATTTAGACTATATTATATGTTAATTAGCTCTCAATAAAGATGTATTAAGATAAAAAGAAAATAGTATAACAAACAAAAAAATTTAGAGGCATCAATAATGTTAACAATAAGGGCAGGATCTTGTGAATATAATCATCACACAAATAATGAAAGATGTAGCTAAGCACTTTCAAGTTACTGATACTCTAGAGATATTTCACACCAAATGTAGTCCCCATCTTTATAATCAAAGAAAAGCTCTCCTTAAGCTCTAGTAAAAGTGTCCATTTGGTAACAGGAAAACAGTGCTCCATTATTAACTCATGCTACACTGGAAAATTGGTTTTAGTGTGATTTTTAAATTTTTTTTTGAAGAGGGAAAACCCAAGAGGCCTCTAATATCGGTGTTTGCAACATTAACACAGTAAAATAACATGATAAATATCCCTTCCTCCTCCCATATGTTCTCTCCTCTCCTTTTTCTTTAGACTGAATGCCTTGAACATCTTTGATATTGATTCGTTTGTTCAAAATATGACTAAAGGAATCTGATAAAATTATTTACACTGAACTGTTAGAGAAGACAACAGCAAAAAAAAAAAAACAGATATATGTTCAACGTATGGAAATCAATTACTTAAGATGGAGTATAAGGAAACAGTAGGAAACATCTCTGTCCAGACACATTCAGGGTACCCCCTAAATAATACCCACATATGGGATGACCTTTTATGACAATAAGCAAGAACTACCCTCCTCCAAAAATATAAAAGGTTGAAAAATGAATAGCTGTTTCTATCCCACCACATTCAGAGAGAACCAGACAGAAAAACTGAATCAACATGATTATGACTGTCATTGTTCTTAGATTTCCTAGAACAGTCCCAATAATAAATATTCTTCCCATTGTTGTAAAAAAAAAAAAAAGGTAATAATGCCAAGGAAATGTCAGTATGTTGGCCAGTTTCCCAGACTACCTCTCCTATCTTGAAGGGACAAAAAAATTATCTGTATCTTAGGTATTCCCCTTGGGGCTTAAGAAAATTTCTAACCATATGTGAGCCACACAGTAGAAATTACAGTTCAGAAAATTAGTGAAAAATTCAGCCAATCTCACCATGGTCTTCCATTTTATTCATAGTCATGCAGCCTGATTATGGGCCAGTAGTCCCAGTATTCCACCTAAAGAGCACTATAAAAAATGTGAATCTCGGATTCTGCCTAGGTCTGTCTTTAATTATTATGGTGAATATATGCTCAATTAGTAAAGCTCAACACTGAATGAAGAGTCATAAACCAAGGACCCAAACAAAAAAGGCTTATATAGCCAGAATACATCCAAGTAAGAAATTTGAAAGAATTTATATCAGAAACAAAAGAGATAGAGGTGGAGAATGCGGAATTCAGGCAACAAAAGAAAACCAGATTCCTCTCAAGAGAAGATTAAGATCAGCCCATCAGCAAGAAAACCATTGTTCACTGAAGGTAATCCAAAGAGATGAAAGGTAGAAAGCAATGCACTAAGTGGTGGAACAGATGAGCTTCGTATGCTAATAAGCCCTATACCGAGTCCTTTTCCTTCTACCACTCATTCAACTATTTATTGACTCCTTGCAGAATGCTCAGTATCATTTCAAGTTGTATTTCTTACCTCTTATTTACTCTACTCTTTTAAAGGTGAAGGATGGAGAAGAGGGATGGGAAAAGAAGAGTGTCAGAGATAAAATTTCATAAGTCAGTCAGAGAAAGATAATTTATCACATGATCTCGCTGATATGAAGACTTTGAGAGGAAGAGCGGGGGTTTGTGGGGGGAAGGGAGGGAAACATGAAACAAGAGGGGACCGGGGAGGGAAGACAAACCATAGGATACTCTTAATTTCAGCAACTGATGGTTGCTTGGGGTGGGGAGAGGGGATGGGGTGGATGGGTGATGGACATAGGGGAGGATATGTGCTGTGGTGAGTGCTGTGAATTGTGTGAGACTGATGATTCACTGACCTGTACCCCTGAAGCAAATAATACATTATATGTTAATAGAATTGTTTAAATGAAAAAGGAAAAAAAGAAATAAAATTTCATTAGATCCCCACTTTATAAAATTCACAAGAAAAGACAAGTGTAAGTTATGTCTCTATGATGCAGAGTAACCACTTAGAAAGTAAAATGTTCAGTCCATCAGTTGTTTTATCTGGGTAGTAAGAAATTCAGGTAAAAAGTGTGGATTTCCTCCATGACATGTAGGTGCAAGAAACAATGTATGCATGTGCATGTGTGAGAGAGAGGGAATGTGTGCACGTGTGTGTGTGTGTGCAAGCACACACAAATTCATCTGGCTCTGCCCATACCTGTCTAGGTGGAGGGAAAATTCAAACTGAATTGTGTTTTAGGAATACTCCCTAGGGTTATATAAGAATGTAGCCCAGAGAATAGAAATCAAAACCACAATGAGATACCACCTCACACCAGTCAGAATGGCTAAAATTAACAAGTCAGGAAATGACAGATGCTGGTGAGGATAGGGGAACCCTCCTCCACTGTTGGTGGGAATGCAAGCTGGTGCAACCACTCTGGAAAACAGCATGGAAGTTCCTCAAAATGTTGAAAATAGAACTACCCTATGACCCAGCAATTGTACTACTGGGTATTTACCCTAAAGATACAAATGTAGTGATCCGAAGGGGCACGTGCACCCGAATGTTTATAGCAGCAATGTCTACAATAGCCAAACTATGGAAAGAACGCAGATGTCCATCAACAGATGAATGGATAAAGAAGATGTGGTATATATATACAATGGAATACTATAAAGCCATCAAAAGAAATGCAATCTTGCCATTTGCAACGACGTGGATGGAACTAGAGGGTATCAAGCTTAGTGAAATAAGTCAGTCGGAGAAAGACAACTATCATATGATCTCCCTGATATGAGGAAGTGGAGATGCAATGTGGGGGGTTTGGGGGTAGGAAGAGAATAAATGAAACAAGATGGGATCAGGAGGGAGATAAACCATAAGAGACTCTTAATCTCACAAAACAAACTGAGGTTTGCGGGGGGGAAGGGGTTAGGGGGAGGGTGGTGGGGTTATGGACATTGGGAAGGATATGGACTATGGTGAGTGCTGTGAAGTATATAAAACTGGTGATTCACAGACCTGCACCCCTGGGGCTAATAATACATTATATGTTAAATAAATAAATAAGAATGTAGCCCAGAAAGTTTGAGGAAAGACCAGCAGTCATCATTGACCAGGCCTATATAATTTATTCCAAAATAGTTTCCACTGCTTGGCCACAGAGACCTTTCTCCATGACCCCTCAAGCTTGCAGAACCTCAGCATCCACTTACCACTGCTTGAGAAGTCCTGTCCCCTCACAGAACACTGCATGGCAGGATGGCCTGGGTTTGCCTCTCGCACATCACCCACACATGACCCTGCTCTCTATTTTATGGAGAATGGAGGCCAACACAGGGTCTGAATTCATGACCCTGAGATCCAGACCTGAGCTAAGATCAAGATCTGATGCTTAACCACACTGAGCCACCCAAGTGCCCCAAAATAAATTTTTTAATTGATCAGTTACTTGAAGGTCAAACTCTACCTAAACATAAAAACATGCTGTGCAAAAGCTTTTGATCTTGATGAAATCCCAATAGTTCATTTTTGCCCTTGCTTCCCTTGCCTTTGCCGTTGTTCCTAGGAAGATGTTGCTGCGGCTGAGGTCGAAGAGGTTGCTGCCTGCGTTCTCCTCAAGGATTTTGATGCTTAGTGAAATAAGTCAATCGGAGAAAGACAACTATCATATGATCTCCCTGATATGAGGACATGGAGAAGCAACATGGGGGGGTAGGGGGATAGGAGAAGAATAAATGAAACAAGATGGGATTGGGAGGGAGACAAACCATAAATGACTCTTAATCTCACAAAACAAACTGGGGGTTGCTGGGGGGAGGTGGGATTGGGAGAGGGGGAGCGGGCTATGGACATTGGGGAGGGGAGGCGAACCATAAGAGACTATGGACTCTGAAAAACAACCTGAGGGTTTTGAAGGGTCAGAGGTGGGAGGTTGGGGGAACAGGTGGTGGGTGATGGGGAGGGCACGTTTTGCATGGAGCACTGGGTGTTGTGCAAAAAGAATGAATACTGTTACGCTGAAAAAATTAATAAAAATGGAAAAAAAAAAGATAAAAAAAAAAAAAACATAAAAACATGCAAGTGACTTACAAACCTTTCCCCAGAAGCCATGATTATCTGGGACAAGCCTTATATATATATATATATTTCAGTGTAACACTGCCTAGTGTGTTGATCCTAACAGTATTTACCAAGTGACTAAGGCTGCCAGCTTACATTGTTACATTGGTTCAGCAGATGTAGGGAATCAGGAAGGAAGGAACAAACGAAGGAAGGAATGAAAGAACGAAGGAAGAAAGGGAAAGGAAAGGAAAGCAACCCAAGTACCTGAATAAACTAGCTCAGTTTTAATCTTTCTCCCAATTCATCTGAATCTCAGAAAGTGATTTTGAAAATATTTTCTAAATGAAAAGGGTTTGGTACATTTCGATTCTCTGTGATAGCATCAGAGTAATCAATGCCATGAGAACAAGAAATAGTGAAAGGAATAAATAAGAAGAGAAGTTAATTTTTCTATTTGTTGCTGATACAAGATGCTTTAGTTTCTCTTGAAAGTTAAATTACTTTTGATAATCTTTTAAATCTTCTATTTACTTCACAGGCTAGGCAGTCCTTTGCTGGTGGTCTGTTAATGGGCATATTGGTATTTATTCAGATTCAAACTGAATTCATTCCAGAACCCTTTCACCAGAATGATATAAACTAGACTCTATTGGATATTTTAGCATTCTTTTACCAAAGGCTCATGGGTTTCCCGAAACAGCAAAGGATCCAGACTTGGACGTCATGAAAGTCTACACTTAAGTACTGACTTTTTGTGGTACCTGAAGAGGCATGGTCTCTCTATTTAGGCCTCTGGAGGAAGTTCCAAGTGGACACTCTCCTTTTTCTTACCTTCTCTCAAGCATCTTCAGGTCCCTCCGGCTGTCTTCTCTTCAGCCCCTCTCAAAAAAGGACACACCACTCTCCCCCTCAGGCAACCTGAGTCCTGGACCTGGTCTCATCTTCTGCTTTTAAAACTCTGCCATCTCAGACTTCATTAGGAATTCAGAGAGGTCTATCTCTGCTTCAGCTTCCTCCAAGTCCGGGGTCTGTGGAAAAGGTGGGTATTTCAAGGTCAGTGAGAACACTTTTCCCCAGCAATGTTGCAACTCACTTTCCCACCAAATACTTGAAAGTTTACACCCCTAATCACAGAGAGGGTTCACTTTCTTCCAAAGGCTTGAGCAAGGCCCTGTCTAATCTCCTTGAGGAATGTGTACATCAACTATTAGCATGACTTTGGCCCCTATTCATTGTGAAATAATACCTCTAACCTTATGATATTAAAAGCTCATTGCTTTCCTGGCCCGGTTTTATTACAAGGAGTCCCCACATTATTTGAAAATGCTTCTGTGTGAGTTGTTCAAGATGAATCTTGCCAGGCTCAAAGAGTGTCACTCTGACACTCTAGTTTCTCTCATGACAACAGATGTGACATTTACCTGATGCAGATCTAGCTGACCTCTGGAAATCAAGTCCAAGTAAATTCTATTTAGGAAAAAGCCCTGTTTAAAAACTGAGAGCTGCTTTATATGGCCCAGGCATGTTGTCCATATTTATACCTCCTGCTAAGATAGCACACTTATTCACAGTCACTCTGAGTATCCAAAGAAAAGCACATTTATTGATCCCGAAGATCATTAATCTAGATCAGGGTCAACAAGTTTCTTCCTATGACAGTTCAGCTAGTAAATACAGTCTCTTTCACAACTACTCAATTCCACCATTACAGCTTGAAAGCAGCCATAGACAATACATAAAGGAGTAGGTATAGCTGTGTTCCAATAAAATTTTATTTACAAAAGTAGGTAGAGAGCCAGATTTAGCCTACACACAATAATTTGCTAAGGTCTATTCTACATTAGTAGTGCAAATTACAGATTTTATTTTTTATAAGTTATTTATTTATTTGAAGGTGAAAGAGAGAGCACAAGTGGGGAGAGGGGCAGAGGGAGAGAGAGAATCCTCAAGCAGACTCCCCGCCGAGCACAAAGCCAATGTGGGGCTTGATCCCAGGACCCCAAGATCATGCCCTGAGCAGAAACCAAGAGCTGGCCACTCGATCAGCTAAGCCACCCAGGCACCCCTCCAAATTAGAGATTTTAAAAGAGACTTTAGATTTACATTAATTCAGATTATTATCAAAAGTATATGAAGGTATCACAGATGGTCTCTCCTTTGCTGTCCTGCCTGCCGCTCCCTTGCAGTGTACTCAGTGAAGTTTAATCCTCTTTAAAAAAATTATGTGGAAGTATCTATGAGGATAGAACAATTTATATGCAAGATATAAATTTAAAAATAGCCACAGAATTTCAAAATTCGAGACATCAAGAAAAACTGAGATATGTAGTCAATGTACCTTCTTTTACGGATAAAAATGTGCAACAGATTTTGGTAAAGAACTAGGTCTACTGACTCCCAATCCAAAATGATCACAATCCAAGAAATTTAACACAAAACTGAGAGAGCAAAACACAATGTGCCCATGAGTAACTCTGGGAACATAACACTATCAGTTATATCATAAAGGGTCTCTAGGCTACTAGTATCTACATAGTTAGATGGAATTCCAACTACTGCTCCAGTTCCTTAGGAACCGTGAGTCCCCACCCTAACACACACACATGTCATACACAACATTATTGTGGGTTTCCAAAATTCATCCCAGGCCAACATAGGCAATAAAAATCCAACTGCAATATACCTTGACACTGACCATCAAGAGTTATTTCCACAGTTAAATAAGAATGCTGAAGCACACCAAGAAGCCATTAATAATAATACTTAAAATCTGGTCAGTAGAAACTTAAACTACAATATAAAAATATGAACAGTGGCAAGTCTTTTAATAATGTATATTTTAGAAGGAGGAGTCAAGATGGCGGAGAAGTAGCAGGCTGAGACTACATCAGGTAGCAGGAGATCAGCTCGATAGCTTATCTAAACATTGCAAACACCTACAAATCCAACGGGAGATCGGAGAGAAGAACAGCAATTCTAGAAACAGAAAATCAACTTTCTGAAAGGCAGGAATGGCAGAGAAGTGAATCCAAAATGACGGGAAGATAGACCGCGGGGGGAGGGGCCAGCTCCCGGCAAGCAGCGAGCAACGGACACAAAATCAGGACTTTTAGAAGTCTGTTCCACTGAGGGACATTGCTCCAGAGGCTAAACGGGGTGAAGCCCACGCGGGGTCAGCGTGACCCCAGGTCCCACAGGGTCACAGAAGGATCAGGGGTGTCAGAGTGTCACAGAGCTCACAGGTATTAGAACAGGGAAGTCGGCTACAGAGACAGAGCTGAGGACTCAGCTCTCAGCTCCGGGTTACCTTGAACCGGTCGCGGGCTGGGTGAGCTCGGAGTGCCGCTGGCGGCGGGAGATATGGGAGTGATTGGGCGCTGTTCTCTGGGGGCACACTGAGGAATGGGGCCCTGGGCTCTCGGCTCCTCCCAGCTGGAGACTGGGAGGCCGCCATTTTTATTCCCGTCCTCCAGAACTCTACAGAAAGCATTCAGGGAACAAAAGATCCCCAAAGCGAAACCAAGTGGATTACTTAGTCCGGTAAGGGCGGTGCAATTCTGCCTCGGGCAAAGACACTTGAGAGTCACTACAACAGGCCCCGCCCCCAGAAGATCAACAAAAAATCCAGTCAGGGCGAAGTTCATCTACCAAGGAAAGCAGGTTCAATACAAAGGACAGCAGCGGAATTCCAGAGGAGGAGAAAGTAAAGCACAGAACTCATGGCTTTCTCCCCATAATTCTTTAGTCTTGTGGTTAATTTAATTTTTTTTCAATTTTTTTTCCTTTCTTTTTTCTTCTTCTGCTGAATTTTTTTAAACTTTTACCCTTTTCTTTTTTAACATTTTTAACCAGTTTATCTAATATATATATTTTTCTTTCTTTTTTACATTTTTTCTTTATTTGTTTTCTTTTTTTAATTATTTTCTTTTTTTTTTCTGAACCTCTTTTTACCCCCTTTCTTCCCCCACCCCGATTTGGGGTCTCTTCTGATTTGGTTAAAGCACATTTTTCTGGGGTCCTTGCCACCCTTTTAGTATTTTATTTGATCCTTCATATACTCTTATCTGGACAAAATGACAAGGCGGAAAAATTCACCACAAAAAAAAGAACAAGAGGCAGTACCGAAGGCTAGGGACCTAATCAACACACACATTGGTAATATGTCAGATCTAGAGTTCAGAATGACGATCTCAAGGTTCTAGCCAGGCTCGAAAAAGGCGTGGAAGATATTAGAGAAACCCTCTCTGGAGATATAAAAGCCCTTTCTGGAGAAATTAAAGAACTAAAATCTAACCAAGTTGAAATCAAAAAAGCTATTAATGAGGTGCAATCAAAAATGGAGGCTCTCACTGCTAGGATAAATGAGGCAGAAGAAAGAATTAGTGATATAGAAGACCAAATAACAGAGAATAAAGAAGCTGAGCAAAAGAGGGACAAACAGCTACTGGACCATGAGGGGAGAATTCGAGAGATAAGTGACACCATAAGACAAAACAACATTAGAATAATTGGGATTCCAGAAGAAGAAGAAAGAGAGAGGGGAGCAGAAGGTCTATTGGAGAGAATTACTGGAGAGAATTTCCCTAATATGGCAAAAGGAACAAGCATCAAAATCCAGGAGGTGCAGAGAACCCCCCTCAAAATCAACAAGAATAGGTCCACACCCCGTCACCTAATAGTAAAATTTACAAGTCTTAGTGACAAAGAGAAAATCCTGAAAGCAGCCCGGAAAAAGAAGTCTGTAACATACAATAGTAAAAATATTAGATTGGCAGCAAACTTATCCACAGAGACCTGGCAGGCCAGAAAGAGCTGGCATGCTATATTCAGAGCACTAAACGAGAAAAACATGCAGCCAAGAATACTATATCCAGCTAGGCTATCATTGAAAATAGAAGGAGAGATCAAAAGCTTCCAGGACAAACAAAAACTGAAAGAATTTGCAAACACCAAACCAGCTCTATAGGAAAGGGGTCCTCTAAGCAAAGAGAGAGCCTAAAAGCAGTAGATCAGAGGTACAGAGATAATATACAGTACAGTCACCTTACAGGCAATATAATGGCACTAAATTCATATCCCTCAATAGTTACCCTGAATGTTAATGGGCTAAATGCCCCAATCAAAAGACACAGGGTATCAGAATGGATAAAAAAACAAAACCCATCAATATGTTGCCTACAAGAAACTCATTTTAGATGCGAAGACACCTCCAGATTTAACATGAGGGGGTGGAAAACAATTTACCATGCTAATGGACATCAGAAGAACGCTGGGGTGGCAATCCTTATATCAGATCAATTAGATTTTAAGCCAAAGACTATAATAAGAGATGAGGAAGGACATTATATCATACTCAAAGGATCTGTCCAACAAGAAGATCTAACAATTTTAAATATCAATGCCCCTAACGTGGGAGCAGCCAACTATATAAACCAATTAATAACACAATCAAAGAAACACATCAATAATAATAGAATAATAGTAGGGGACTTTAACACTCCCCTCACTGAAATGGACAGATCATCCAAGCAAAAGATCAACAAGGAAATAAAGGCCTTAAATGACACACTGACCAGATGGATATCACAGATATATTCAGAACATTCCATCCCAAAGCAACAGAATACACATTCTTCTCTAGTGCACACGGAACATTCTCCAGAATAGATCACATCCTGGTTCCTAAATCAGGTCTCAACCAGTATCAAAAGATTGGGATCATTCCCTGCATATTTACAGACCACAATGCTCTGAAGCTAGAACTCAATCACAAGAGGAAATTTGGAAAGAACTCAAATACATGGAGACTAAACAGCATCCTTCTAAAGAATGAATGGGTCAACCAGGAAATTAAAGAAGAATTGAAAAAATTCATGGAAATAAATGATAATGAAAACACAACGGTTCAAAATCTGTGGGATGCAACAAAGGCAGTCCTGAGAGGAAAATATATAGTGGTACAAGCCTGTCTCAAGAAAAAAGAAAGGTCTCAAGTACATAACCTAACCCTACACCTAAAGGAGCTGGAGAAAGAATAAGAAAGAAACCCTAAACCCAGCAGTAGAAGAAAAATCATAAAGATCGGAGCAGAAATCAATGAAATAGAAACCAAAAAAAAAAAAAAAAAATAGAACAAATCAACGAAACTAGGAGCTGGTTCTTGGAAAGAATTAATAAGATTGATAAACCCCTGGACAGACTTATCAAAAAGAAAAGAGAAAGGACCCAAATAAATAAAATCATGAATGAAAGAGGAGAGATCACAACTAACACCAAAGAAATACAGACAATTATAAGAACATACTATGAGCAACTCTATGCCAACAAATTGGACAATCTGGAAGAAATGTATGCATTCCTAGAGACATATAAACTACCACAATGAACCAGGAAGAAATAGAAACATGAACAGGCCCATAACCAGTAAGGAGATTGAAACAGTCATCAAAAATCTCCAAACAAACAAAAGCCCAGGGCCAGACAGCTTCCCAGGGGAATTCTACCAAACATTTAAGGAAGAACTAATTCCTATTCTCCTGAAACTGTTCCAAAAAATAGAAATGGAAGGAAAACTTCCAAGCTCATTTTATGAGGCCAGCATCACCTTGATCCCAAAACCAGACAAGGATCCCACCAAAAAAGAGAACTACAGACCAATATCCTTGATGAACACAGACGCAAAAATTCTCACCAAAATACTAGCCAATGGGATTCAACAGTACATTAAAAGGATTATTCACCACCACCAAGTGGGATTTATTCCAGGGCTGCAAGGTTGGTTCAACATCCCCAAATCAATCAAGGTGATACAACACATTAATAAAAGAAAGAACAAGAACCATATGATACTCTCAATAGATGCTGAAAATGCATTTGACAAAGTATAGCATCCCTTCCTGATCAAAACTCTTCAAAGTGTAGGAATAGAGGGCACATACCTCAATATTATCAAAGCCATCTATAAAAAACCCACCGCAAATATCATTCTCAATGGAGAAAAACTGAAAGCTTTTCCACTAAGGTCAGGAACACGGCAGGGATGTCCATTATCACCACTGCTATTCAACATAGTACTAGAAGTCCTAGCCTCAGCAATCAGACAACAAAAAGAAATTAAAGGCATCCAAATTGGCAAAGAAGAAGTCAAACTATCACTCTTCGCAGATGCTATGATACTTTATGTGGATAACCCAAAAGACTCCACTCCAAAACTACTAGAACTTGTACAGGAATTCAGTAAAGTGTCAGGATATAAAATCAATGTACAGAACAGTTGCATTTCTGTACACCAACAACAAGACAGAAGAAAGAGAAATTAAGGAGTCCATCCCATTTACAATTGCACCCAAAACTATAAGATACCTAGGAATAAACCTAACCAAAGAGGCTAAGAATCTATATGCAGAAAACTATAAAGTACTCATGAAAGAAATTGAGGAAGACACAAAGAAATGGAAAAATGTTCCATGCTCCTGGTTTGGAAGAATAAATATTGTGAAAATGTCTATGCTACCTAAAGCAATCTACACATTTAATGCAATCCCTATCAAAATACCATCCATTTTTTTCCAAGAAATGGAACAAATAATCCTAAAATTTATATGGAACCAGAAAAGACCTCGAATAGCCAAAGGAATATTGAAAAAGAAAGCCAAAGTTGGTGGCATCACAATTCCGGACTTCAAGCTCTATTACAAAGCTGTCATCATCAAGACAGCATGGTACTGGCACAAAAACAGACACATAGATCAATGGAACAGAAGAGAGAGCCCAGAAATAGACCCTCAACTCTATGGTCAACTCATCTTCGACAAAGCAGGAAAGAATGTCCAATGGAAAAAAGACAGCCTCTTCAATAAATGGTGCTGGGAAAATTGGACAGCCACATGCAGAAAAATGAAGTTGGACCACTTCTTTACACCACACACGAAAATAGACTCAAAATGGATGAAGGACCTCAATGTGAGAAAGGAATCCATCAAAATCCTTGAGGAGAACACAGGCAGCAACCTCTTCAACCCCAGTTGCAGCAACATCTTCCTAGGAACATCGGCAAAGGCAAGGGAAGCAAGGGCAAAAGTGAACTATTGGGATTTCATCAAGATCAAAAGCTTTTGCACAGCAAAGGAAACAGTTAACAAAACCAAAAGACAACTGAAAGAATGGGAGAAGATATTTGCAAATGACATATCAGATAAAGGGCTAGTATCCAAAATCTATAAGGAACTTAGCAAATTCAACACCCAAAGAACAAATAATCCAATCAAGAAATGGGCAAAGGACATGAACAGACATTTCTGCAAAGAAGACATCCAGATGGCCAACAGATACATGAAAAAGTGCTCCACATCACTCGGCATCAGGGACATACAAATCAAAACCACAATGAGATATCACCTCACACCAGTCAGAATGGCTAAAACTAACAAGTCAGGAAATGACAGATGCTGGCGAGGATGCGGAGAAAGGGGAACCCTCCTACACTGTTGGTGGGAATGCAAGCTGGTGCAACCACTCTGGAAAACAGCATGGAGGTTCCTCAAAATGTTGAAAATAGAACTACCCTATGACCCAGCAATTGTACTACTGGGTATTTACCCTAAAGATACAAATGTAGTGATCCGAAGGGGTACGTGCACCCGAATGTTTATAGCAGCAATGTCTACAATAGCCAAACTATGGAAAGAACCTAGATGGCCATCAACAGATGAATGAATAAAGAACAAGTGGTATATATACACAATGGAATATTATGCAGCCATCAAAAGAAATGAAATCTTGACATTTGCAATGACGTGGATGGAACTAGAGGGTATCAAGCTTAGTGAAATAAGTCAGTCGGAGAAAGACAACTATCATATTATCTCCCTGATATGAGGACGTGGAGATGCAACATGGGGGGTCAGGGGGATAGGAGAAGATTAAATGAAACAAGATGGGATTGGGAGGGAGACAAACCATAAGTGACTCTTAATCTCACAAAACAAACTGAGGGTTGCTGGGGGGAGGGGGTTTGGGAGAGCGGGAGGGGGGCTATAGACATTGGGGAGGGTATGTGCTATGGTGAGTGCTGTGAAGTGTGTAAACCTGCCGATTCACAGACCTGTACCCCTGGGGATAAAAATACATTATATGTTTATAAAAAAAATAAGAAATAAATTTAAAAATTTTAAAAATAATGTATATTTTACCTTTTGTAATTTTTTCTGCATTTCTAATAATTTTCCAATTTGCATGCACTAGTTTTATAATCTGAAAAAAAAAAAAACTCAAACAGACTGACACAGGACATACTACATAGTACAAAATAACTCCTTGAAGGAATGACTTATCCCAGGACCCCTGCAACTCCATATCATTAGTTCCTAGCAAAACACAGATATTATACATTTGATAGACGCATACATGGCAGGTAACTTGAGAACATTCTCAGTTAAACAGGTAACATTAGTGAAGGTATTTAAACACTAAAAAATTCTAACAAAGTCATTCTCATCTTTATTTGTAATATCCATTATTAGCATGCAGTAATATTTGGCTTTATTACAATCTAAAGTTATGTTTCGCAGCTGTGTTTTTGTAGCTGTGAAAATTTAGTCCTCCGATTACATCTTAGCTGTTTACATTTCAACTGCGAAATGGGATTTTGTTTTTAGCTAGCTAGCAAAAGAACTTTTGTTGCATCAGTTTCAAAAACTATCACATCAGAAAGAAAAGCTTTAAATATATCAAAATGTACCTTGCTTTTTCTCATCAGATAATATCTGCCAGGTAATAATTAGTGAAGTTGAACAGTTAAATAATTTTATCATTTTTTCCATGGAAATTTCTCTTATGTTCTGAAAAAAGAAAATATCCAATCTAAGGAAAATGGCACATGGTCATTGTTGCATCTTCACTGATAATGGACACAAAATTCTCTATTCTAAACGAAGTTCATATATATGAACTCAAACAAATATTCTGTTAAGGAACAAAATAACTTGCATAGTTTAACATGGGTACCCAAATCAATGTGCAAACCAAGACTTAACTTGCTTAAGAGAGCTATTTAGAGAGTCTAGGACAGTGATACTCAAAGAGAAGTCTCTGAACCATCACTTTGGAGCTGTTTAGAAATGCTGAATCTTGGGCCCACATCAGAGCTCTTGAATCAGAATCTGCATTTTTAACAACCTTAGAGGATTCGTGTTCATACTGAATTTGAGAAGCACCCGTCCACTACTATTTTCCGCAAGAATTTTGGACATAATATGCAAGCAGTACTTTCATAGACAATAATGAGACTAGTTGGTCACAAATATACCAGAATACTCGTATTCAGATTTGTGCCATTCCTGGTGTAGTCACACTTGGAAGCTATATACTAACTTCCCTCATCTCCATCCGTGAACCTATGTTTGGAAAGCCCCTTTTGGATTTGTTAAGACTCACAAAATCAGTAGCATTACCTTATAGTTTCACTGCCTTTTAATACCAAGAGCAGCTTTTCACACTGATTTTATTCACAAAATTAAGCCAAATAACACGGATCTTTCCAAAATCAAATCCATTTTCAAACACAAATATTTGTTCTCTTGGGGAATAAAAAGAAAAAAAAAGGGGGGCTCCAGGCTCTGAAAACCTGAGGATAGAATCAAAAAACTGTTCAGATGACAGTGGCAAATTACAAAAACATACAGCATGACTCCTTTAAAAAGGGCAACTCTCACTTATATGTCCCATTAAGTTTGGCCATTTTTGTTGTTTCAACCGGGGACCCAATTACAGATTTAACTACTTAAAAAACCGACCTGGTGAAGATCTTATTGCAAGAAGATACCATGAGGTATTCCAATCTGTCCTTGGAAGAAGGAATTCTTATAAAGGAAAGGAAATGTTTCCAGATTGTGGAAGTAAATAGACATTTGTGTTTTTGTGGTCTGGAACCTTCTATCAACAAATAAGCTCTATTGTCAGAAATTGGAGAGGAATTGATCCTTTGTTTGGGGCAACGGGAGGGAAGACTGCTGATCCCTGTGGGTGAATTCCCAGGGGTTGAATGTGGACAGTGGATACCATCCAGCATGGTATATTACTAGCAGGTCCTTGGGTGGTGTGCAAACCTAAAGGATAGGCACTAAGATGCATGTCCTGTGGAAATGCTCTCATTCAAAGGAGCATCATGGTCTGGAGATCCATGCAGCACAGTGTGGTAAAATGAAGCAATGCCACAATGACCCCAGGCAATGAGTTCTCCTGGGGCCAGAGGAGCCATGGGGCTTTTCTTTGGGGCCTCTGTAAATCCACAGAATCCTTAAATATTTCCGATTAGGGGAAGGGGTACTCCAAGGGTACAATATTGATGTTTATGTCTATCATGAAGATAAGATTCAAGCCAGTTTTGATTCAACTCAGAAATAGAAAAGAATAAAAGATGGTGCCTGCAGCCCAAGTCTTATAGGGCAGATCATTAGAAATTAGAAATTAATTAGATAATTAGAAATTAGAAATTGTTATTTCCTTGTCATCATTTTCTGACCATACCTACTCGAGGTGTTAAATAAAGACTCTCACTGGCAACAGTTGTCAAGATGGTCAATTTCGTGACCAGCCACTTCAGAAGTCAGTAATCTGGGAGAATAAAGGGAAGTAGCATGATCTGTAGTGTGGGATACAATGGGCCAGGTGAGGGAAATGTAGGTTCAGAGAACAGAGATTATAAGACATCCATTCAGTCTTTTAACTGTGTTCATGGAACTTCTTTTCCCTCCCACCCCCACCCCCCCCGGAGCTTCTTCTATAGCATAGACACTGCATGCACTGGGCAGAAAGCGTGCAAATCAAATAACTGGTTTTTCCAGAGTTCGTATTATTGAAGAGAAAGGGATATATGATCATGACCATGTGATCTCGGGGAATAAAGGGTGTCAGCACAGGACGCAAAACAAAATAGTTAAGTTTATAGGTTGGGGGTCAGACAGGGCTGTCTGAAAATGTACTACCCAAGTTACTACCCAAGTTGGACAAGTTATCTAAAGAGAAACTTTGGCCCCCCCCCTTAACTTGCTAGAAGAATTTAAATTGCGGGGACTTTCTCAGAATGAGAGCTTCTACCAGAGATAAATTTTATCTGAGTGATCCATCTGTATGGCAAGGCAAACATCTAATTACCAATCACTTGCTTCTCTTCTCATTGCCCTGTGAGCTGCTCTCCTCCCCTTTGAATGTATGTGGGCTTCCTGTATGTATGAACTTAAATTTGACTTTTCTCCTATTGAACCATCTCATGTCAACTTAATTCTTAGACCAGCCAAAAGAAACTCTGAAGGGTAAATAAAAATTTTCCCTTCTATGGTACACCTGGGTCGCTCAGTCGTTAAGCGTCTGCCTTCGGCTCAGGTCATGATCCCAGGGTCTTGGGATCAAGCCCTGCACTGGGCTCCCTGTTCAGCAGAGAGCCTGTTTCTCCCTCTCTCACTCCCATTGCTTGTGTTCCCTCTCTCGCTGTGTCTCTCTCTGTCAGATTAATAAATAAAATCTTAAAAAAAAAAATTCCCTCCCCAACAGTCACAAGAGAATTAAAGTACATGGTTCATCCAGGGGTTGAAAAGGATTTAAATACAATCATAATAAGAGGTCTGGGAAAGGAGGCAGAAATGATGATGAAAATGTAAAACAGGGCTGTGATGCGGCTGGCCACATAACCTCTTAGCAATGAGGAACCAGCAAATGTTTTAATACAAGGAGCAGAATCAGATATATATTTTAGAAAGAGAAGTGTGGTACTTTGCAAAGACTAGAGGAGAAAAAGTCAGTAGTGTAGGGCATCTAGGATAGAAAATATTTGAGGAAAATCAAATAAACAGGGGCGACTGAGTGCCTCATTGGTTGAGTGCCTGACTCTTGGTTTCAGCTCAGGTCTTGACCTCACAGCCAACTCCACACTCAGTGGGGAGTCTCTCTGAGATTCTCTCCCTGTGCCCTTTCCTCTACTTGGGTTCTCTCTCTCTCTCTCTCTCAAAATAAATAAATAAAATCTTTTTTTAAAAAAAGGAAAGAAAGAAAAAGAAAGGAAGGAAGAAAGAAAAAAGAAAATCAAATAAATGTACAAGGAAACCCTTGGGAATTATTGGTGAGGGAGATGGGAAGATGGGCAACAATATTATGACTGTCTTTCTCCTTCTTTTACACACATACAGACCCCAAAACCAGTATATTTATGTGTTGGTCCTATAACCTCTGTGCCTCATTATCCCCATTCATAAAAAAGGAGGTAATAATAGAATGTCATAAGGATAAAATGGGTTGATACATAAAAAGTTTCTGGCACATAGTAAGGATTATATAAACATAGTTATCACACTCTTTCCTATCATATCAACTCCTCCCCCTTTTTCCCTGGTTTAATCACTGCCCCCTTCCCACTGTCAACCACTCTTTTATTTTTAAAAGATTTTATTTATTTATTTATTTATTTGACAGAGAGATCACAAGCAGGCAGAGAGGCAGGCAGAGAGAGTGGGGGGGAGGCATGCTCCCTGCTGAGCAGAGAGCACAGTGCGGGGCTTGATCCCAGAACCCTGGGACATGACCTGAGCCAAAGGCAGAGGCTTTAACCCACTGAGCCACCCAGGCACCCCTGTCAACCACTCTTATGTCACCAAATATCCAGCTGCAAATTTTCAGGCCTAAAATGTTTAAAGAGTTCCCCTGCTTTAATTCAATTCAATACATTGTAAGCAGCTCCCTCTATGTTAGAAGAGAAACTTTGCTTCTCCCTTAACTTGCTAGAAGAATTTAAATTGCGGGGACTTTCTCAGAATGAGAGCTTCTACCAGAGATAAATTTTATCTGAGTGATCCATCTGTATAGCAGACATGGTAGGGGAAAGTCCACGTATTAAAGGAATTATCCTCTTTTTTCTGTACTAAGGAGGTACAGAGGGAGAATATACGAAGTACCTAAGGTAAAAAACATGAGCTAAGGCAATGAGAGAATTTACAATGAGAGACAATGAGACAATGAGAGAAATTACAACCAAATGCACAAAGGAAAAGCACTTTGCTGGGTATCAGAAGACCCATGTTCAGGGGCACTTGGGTGGCTCCGTTGGTTAAGTGTCTGCCTTCAGCTCAGGCTGATCCCAGGGTCCTGGAATTGAGTCCCACATCGGTTCCCTGCTCAGCAGGGAGTCTATATGCCTCTGCCTTGCCCCCTCCCCACTTATGCTTGCACTGTCTCTCTCTCTCTGAAATAAATTTTTAAAATCTTAGAAAAAAGGGGCGCCTGGGTGGCTCAGTGGATTAAGCCGCTGCCTTTGGCTCAGGTCATGATCTCAGGGTCCTGGGATCGAGCCCCACATCGGGCTCTCTGCTCCGCGGGGAGCCTGCTTCCTCCTCTCTCTCTGCCTGCCTCTCTGCCTACTTGTGATCTCTCTCTCTGTCAAATAAATAAATAAAATATTTAAAATCTTAGAAAAAAAAAAAAGACCTATGTTCTAAGTTAATGACTCAACACTTACTGACCAAACTTCCTGGGCAAATTGCTGAACTCTGGATGGAGAATGTGCTGATTAATCGATGGGGTCTGGAACCAGACTGGTGGATTCTCATGGGACTCCACTATTTACTCACTCTGTAGCTTGGGACAGATTACTTTACTTCTCTGTACCTCTGCACCTCAGTCTCTAAGAGGAAGATGAGAACAATAATACGTGCTTCCTACAGCCGCTATTCCACGAATTAAAACGTGGAAAGTTCTTAGAACACTGTCCAGCACAAAGAAAGCACTCCATTAAAAAATGAGCTATTTTCAATATTTCTGAACCTCCATATCCTTTACCATAAAGTAAGGATAACTGTTATCAGACTATCCTAGAAGGTTATTTTGAGATAATTCACATGAAATGAGATAATTTATCTGAAGTATGTTATTTGCTGAGTATATAATATACAAAAGCATAATGTTACTTATAACATGAAATGAACAAGTAATACTGCCAGATAATAAATTATTTCTTCTCAGAGTATCCTTTGGCCGTCTTATAGATGGGAATGCCATTTGCAGCCCTTCCTAAATGCATCAGAACTAGAATGAAGCCTTTAGATCTAGCTTACTAGAATTCTAACCAGTGAGAATTTGGGACAATGTGGAAAATAACAAAAAGTGTCGTCAATGTTTTTAAATAATCATTTGAGTGGGCTGTTTTTAACCAATGAACATGTAGGCACTAATGACCATATTTTTGAAGTGATATTAGAGCAAATACAAGAAATTCAATCTTTTTCAAATGTTATCCACTCGGGATGTCTGTTGACATTTTGCAACGCAAATCATAAATGTACTTAAACTCTTGAGTAAAACATCAAAATTAAAAATCAGCCTATCTTTTCTCTGCGTACCTTTCTCAAATGGCACAGAGAACTTTACACAAGCTCCAGGCACCTCTATATTTAATTCCTAGGGGCAACGGTATTCATCACTGCATTAAATATCCTGGTCAGGTACTGCTGAGTCAACCCTGTTCTGGGACTTTCCTTGATTGTGAATGCAGCATACAAGCCTGGAGATGTCATTATTCCAACATTATGATAAGGCACTCACTTATGCCGCAAAGGGGAGCAGATTTTGCCACCCCAAAATATGTCTCTGTGGCATAAGGATTATTTTGAGCTAAAAGCAATCAAAACCTAGCAGATTCAGGAAAAGCTCTTTACCTCCTCCTCAACTGCCTAAATTTACATGGGAAAGAGGCTATTATCAGAGATACTTTTTACCCAAGAAAGTTATCTGCAGGGTGCTGGGTGGCTCAGTCAGTTAAGCCTCTGCTTTAGGCTCAGATCATGATCCCATGATCCTGGGATTGAGTCTGGCATGGAGCACCCTGCTCAGTGTGGAGTCTGCTTCTCCCCTCCCTCCTGCTCATTCCCTCTTACTCTCTCTCAAATAAATAAATAAATAAAGTCTTTAAAAAAGAGTTATCTGCATAACAGGGTAACCTTTGTTTTCCAAACATCTTCTCTGCCTTCCAGTAAATGGTCTTCTGTCCCTCCACCTCCCCAGAACTCTATCTCTTTCCTTAGCTCAGGATGTTATATAAGCCTCAATTACCTGGCTGCCCCTGGGTCTCATATTTTTAAGTATGAACTTTGTTTTTCTCCTGTTAATCTGCCTTATATCAATTTAATTATTAGACCGGCCAAAGAACCCAGAAGGGAAGAGGGGCTCATCCAGTGCCTGGCTGGGGAAATCTTAAAACACAAAATACCAACATATTTGCTCCTTTGGCCTTTTGTAAGTGAGAAAATTGTGGTACACATAAGGTAGAGTTGTTCTCCAGGTCTCAAAAGCCTTAACAAAGCTCAAATGTGGCCTCTCTAGTCTTTGATGTATAACCTCTATAACCTTTACCAAAGTAAATTCCAAGGCTCTGTTTTACCTACTGGTCCCTTAGTTGACTAGTTAAATGAAGTTTCGTTTCTAGAGTCATTTACCAAAGGGTGATGCTAATTATTAGAAATAAGACTAAGGATGACATGCAAAGTCTCAGCGGAGCAGCTGGATACAATTTAAATTGAAACACCGGTCTGTTTTAGCAACAGAATGAGGATGAAAAACACCACTCCACTGACCATAATATCATCATCACTCTTTACAGCTGGGACTGTTTGTTCTCTACTCTAAACCACACCCAGAACACAGTCAACCTACAAAGTTTGCTTCTCTCCTTGCCATCTTGCATGTTAATCCTGGGCCAGCTGCCTTGACAAAGACAGCTTTCAGATAACCATGAGAGGGCTACGGGTTTTTAAAATAAGTAAATAAAAAAGGTTCCAAGTAGTAGATAACTCACAAACATTTGATATTTGACTTTGGAATTCTGAGGCATAGACATTAAGAAATGCTTACATCCCCACAGGCTTACTCTGTTTCTGAATCAGGACTTACTCTGCAGAGCCCAGGTGTGCGCTTCTCAGGGTCCCCGTGAAAAACAAAGATGAGACCAAGCAAGAAGAACGGACCAGGATCTGGAATTGCATAGAATCCTTACACCTGTCTGCAACCCCTAGACCGGTGATACAAATCATCATCCTGGATCAGATCTGGGGAGACTCAGCCTGCCTGAGTCTGGACCTCAAGGGGCAAAGGTCTATTTTCCAATAAGGATTTAAGGGAATGTTTAGAAACAAGCCATAGTTCCACACTTGGAAATACATGGATGCTCTGAGTTAGAAACAGAGATCATCAGCCACACACGTAAATTCACACATGCGGACCACCAGCATCTCAAGTTAGTAGGGCCTGCACTCACCGCACTCACTCATGGCTACTAAATTCCAATTTAGGGCAATTCCAAACGACTGTGAACATGTGTGCATTTCCATACATTTGACGGAATAGGTTGTACCTAGCTCAACAGCACACAGTACTTAAAATCAGATTACAGATTTCACCTCTGCGGGAAATAATATTTATCAATATTACACAATGATCAAACCCAGATGATCCATTATACATGACAACATCTTGGACAACAATGAGTCCACTCCCAGGAATCAAGAAACTGTACACCAGGGGTGCCCGGCTAGTTCAGTCAGGGGAGCGGATAACTCTCAATCTCGGGGTCATGGTTTCAAGCCCCACACTGGGCAGAGAGTTTACTTAAAAAAGAAAAGGGGCGCCTGGGTGGCTCAGTGGGTTAAGCCTCTGCCTTTGGCTCAGGTCATGGTCTCAGGGTCCCGGGATCAAGCCCCACATCAGGCTCTCTGCTCAGCGGGGAGCCTGCTTCCCCCTCTCTCTCTGTCTGCCCCTCTGCCTACTTGTGCTCTCTCTCTCTGTCAAATAAATAAATAAATTATTTAAGAAAAAATAATTTAAAAAATAAATAAAAAAGAAAAGGAAAAGAAACTGTACAACAGAAACAACTCCAATGGCTTTCGAGTAGTAAAAAGAAAAAACTATTTGTGGTATGCCCATGCTGTGAAATATGGCTCAGCAGTCGAAAGGAACAAATTATATGGACACACATTACGTCTAACGGCACAGATGAAGATCAAATTCATTATACTAAGTAAAAGCAATTAGATGCAAAGAAAAAGCTATATACTGTATGATTTCATTTACATGACATTCTGACAAAGGCAAAACTATAGGGATAGAGTGCTTTTTCAGGATTTCAGGTTACAGGGGAGTTGACTACAGATGGTAAAGGTTGATTACAAAGGATTGCACAAAGGCATTGGAGAGGAGGAAGGAGTGATGGAAATGTTTTGTCTTCCTGCTGGCTGTGGTTACATGACTCCTTGCACTTGCAAAATTCATAGAATACTATACCCCCAAAAGTGAATTATCCTGTATGGATATTAAAAATTAGATAACAAGTGCAAAAACTTCAATATTTCTTTCTTATGTATCCAGAAAGGGAGAACTGTCTTTTGAATATTCCTATCAAACTCTTACCACTTCAAGAACTTAGTTCAATGTCACCTCTTCAGTAAAGCCTTCCCATACTTCTCTGTATGGGAGACTTTCTAGGTCTCTCTTCCTCCCTGCACCTCACCTTTCTTCTTTGAGGAAATAAACATTATTCATATAGCTCAAGCCCATATGTTAAAGGATCCCTCTCTCTCCAGAGATAACCTCCATCTGGAAGGTGGCATGCCACTTCCCTGACACATCTGTATACTTCTACTATATAATTATGTATGTACCAACAACTTTTAGACTTGGAAAGGTTTCCAAATCTTTTCACATCAACAGTTATTAATATTAACATTACTACCACATGTATTCTTTTGCAATTTGGTTTTTTTTCACCCAACACTGCTTTGAAGACACTCTATTCCTTTTTAACTGCTGCAGAGTATTTCACGGTAGGAATATGCCCATATACTCATTCTTGACAGATATTTAAGCTGTTTCCATGCTCCATGTTACACATCTATCTGTTCTGTCTCCTTTTTTCCGCAAGACAATGAGCGACGCCAGGGCAAAAACCCAAAATCCCAAATCCTTGTACCTCTCCCTAACTTCCATCACCCCAGAGAATCGAGGCACGTGCAATGTGCTTCGCATGGAAGACGATGCTGTGTGCCTGGCATGGGTTGATTGAATAAGTAATGGCAAAATATTTCGAATCATGTGCTCTCTACGCGCTTCTCCATGGTGTAAGATTTGAGGGACAACTGACTCAATTCTCAGTACAACGCCCTTTAAACAGTCCTGTGTCCAAGCAGACATCTATGAAACAAGATCACTTCACAATTTGCTTACTTTCTCATTAGAGGATCTCAAAGCACTATACAAACCGCGATTTTCTCCACTGACATTTGTCCCCTCTATGTGCCTCAAGGTCAGTTCAGAGCAGTATTCAAAGCTTGAACACCCTTTCCCGGTAGCTGTAAAAGGCCGGAAACCAGAATCTGGGTCTAAGTAACAATAACAACCTACTATTCCCAGGTCTTTTCTTCCTCCAGGATTTGGTTTTTCTTTCATGGGTCCGCGTTTGTGCTCCAAGTCGGTTCACCTGGGTGGTTTAAGGCTCTGACATGAAACTGCCTGCCCTTAACGGGTCTTAAGCCACCCGCTGCCCCTCCCCCACCCCAATGCCTCCACTCCCTTACTACTAGGTAGATCTAATGCTGTTTGATCTCATCTCCAATTCTTCGCAGTTTAAGAAGCTGTGTAGCCTTGGTGTACAAAACAAATACACGCTCTAGCTCTGGGCTTTCAAAACCATCTATCATCATCCTGCCTTTGGACGTGACCAGTACATTGTGTGTTTCTGAGAAATTAATCTGGTGTTTAGGAGGAGAAAGGCATTTCAAAATCATTCTGCGTGCAGAACCTTCCTGCAGACCTGCTGAGGCATTTTTCGACGCCTTTCGCCCCTGCTCAGCAAGCCTCAAACTTGACCTTCGAGAGGATTTCAAGGATAGTACCTTCCTCCCTCTCCCTCTCCTGTTCCAAGAGCGAGCGCAGGCCTCCTTCTGAGAAACAGCTGCCCCGGACCAGAGCTCGGAGGACTGCACGTCCAGGCGCGCGGACGCGGCGGTGAAACCGCAGGAGGCGCCGGCGGAAGGCGGGGGCTTGGGGCGGGGGAAGAGGGGGCGGAGGGGTGCGGGAGAAGCGGGAGGGAGGAGGAAGATTATCTGCATATGCATGAGGCACCCAGCACTGCCCTCTTCCCCGGCAGCTGCTCGGGCGGGAGCGGAGGAGGGAGGGGTTGTGGAGGGGAGGGAAGAGGCGCGGACGAGGCGGCAAGAGCAACCGCTAAGGCCTACGCGGGTTCGGGGAACGGAAGAGGTGATTTGCATGGCGCCTGGTGATTGGATGATGGCCGGAGGCTGGGTCTGAGAGGCGGCTGCTGAATGGTTTAACAGAGGAAATTACAGGATTTATTTGGCTAAAGAAAGCCCAAGAGGGTCCGGTCTGCGCAATATGAAGCCTGGCCGCGAGGGGGCGCGATGTCCCATCTTTGTTCCTGTTAAAGGCTCCTTTCACTCCTCCCCACCCCCTCCGTCCCTGCCCCCACCCCCCACACACAGACACACGCAGAAAGTGCAGAGAAACCCTGTGATCCAGTCAACTGGCTCTGCCCCGTCTATTAAGAAAGATGAACACTCCTTTCTCTTCCATCTCCTTCATGGGAGACCACTTTTCATTTCAGATTATCACATCAATAAATATTCTTCCAGGAATAAAAAAGGCACTTTGCCAAAAGATAAGAGAATATATATGAAATGTGGGGATTATTGAGAAAGACAATACATGTAGGCAGGGGAATAGGCACACATATGTAAATAAGCACATAATCACCCTGAGAACACAAAATATAGTGCGGGTTGGGGGTCCAGCCAGACAGGACACCCGGAAAGAACACACATCACTCACAAGGTGCTCACGGGCTGTACACGCTCGCCCACACGCTGAGGCACACACCCACTGACCAGCAAACCCACCACCACCACCAGCAGCAGCACCACCACTACACACACATACATACACACACACCCCTCAGAAAAGGCATCCAAGTTAATTCACACGCAGTGGAAAGACTGCCGAGAAAATATGGGAGAAGAATATAAATGGTTCATCCCCTCCCCCTCCAAAAAATACTCAAGCATAATGATTCTATTTGCATAATACTAATATATGCAGGACGGCGACAGGGGCAAAAAAAAAATGGCTCCATTTGAGGCACACACCAGATAATGCGTGTATACACACACACGCACACGCAAGCGCGACTGTGGGCGGGACACACCCACAGCCGGTCTCCTCCGCCCACGGGCACAAGCAGAGGACAGATGCCATCAGCTGCCATCAGTACAGTTTTCCAGAAAACACTAACGTGAGAAAAACGTAAAGAAACCCACTCTGCTATGCCACAGAAGAAACGTCATTATTAGTGAACCCTGATTTTCTAAACACACACACATACACACACACACACACACACACACACGCTTATCAGACAGGAGAGTTAGGTTCAAAGAAATAAATGGCTGCACAATAGATAACAGAGCTAGAGTGTGTCATCAGCTTAAACAATACTTTGAAATTACTTCAGCCTGAAGATGGCTTTCTGGGATGCTCCTGAAAAATCATACCTAAGAAAAAGAAAACATTTTCATTTGTTCTGCTTTTCTTTATTCTCCCCCGCCCCACACCCCGCCTTCGTATTTTTTAAGACAGGGAAGGGGGAGAATTCCCCTTCCCCAAAGACGGGTAGCCCTGTTTTTGTTTTGCGAGCTCAGGAGCTTTCCAGTTGATTTCCCTGGGAGGACTAGGTGCTAGCGAGAGGTCTTTCCCGCAGCCTCCCAGCCAGACGGCACCACAAAAGGCATTATTACACATTCCAAATAACAAGGGCTGTCTATATATTTACAAATCTGTTCAAATATTTAACCTCTTAACTTGCTAAATATCCCCCTCTTCTCCCTTACTTTCTCTCTTGCGCTCTCCCCTCTCCCCCTTTCTGCCCTCTGTCCTCCTTTTCTTTCTCCTTCTAAAAGGGGCGGGAGCGAGAGGTGCCCTTCTGGAGTCCAAAATGTGGCTGGGGGCGCTGGGCTTTACCTGACCCTATCTGAATGCCAATTTCGTTTCAGGCAATTGCTTCTTTGCCAGCCAAAAATCGGTTTTGAATCACCAGGGCTACCTTTTTTTAAAGGAGATTTTGATGTTGCCTCTGTTTTTAAACTGCCACCAAAAGGCATCTCCTAGATGGGAGGGATTTTCCTGACCCTTTGGAGTTGTAGGTGCCCCCAATCTGTGATGTTTTCCTCTGCGTTGCACCTTCAACCCGTCAAGGGGACTAATAGAGGGCAGCTGCTTAAGTGTGGACCTTCTAAACACAGACGGGGAGTTTCCGCAGCCTTTTGGCAACCCGGCCAAGGCCAGAGGTGAGGCACACACCCATTGCAGGAACCAATTTGGAATGCCACCGTAGAAAATTTCTTACTGCACAAATCTGTCTTTATCGGGCCAATAAACTCATTCTGAGAGCCAATGTAAAATGTGAAGATATTTAACAATGGGCCTTTAATGCAGTAAAAGTGCTACATTAATCCAAAATTGAGGTGTACTCACTTTGATGCCTAAAGGGAAACGAAGAGTTGTGGGTGGGTTTTGCGGGAAAGGAGCAGGTGACCCTCTAAGGGCGCTACGCTGCCCACTCCCAACTCTCCAGGAGGGTGACCTAGATGGGCTTCACTTCGAAGGACCCACAAGCACTCTTCCCCTGGGGTGTTCCAGCCTCACCCAGAACTTTCCTGTGACACAATTTAAGGTGCCCTGAAGGAGCGTCCCGCGCCAATCTGGGATATTCTTTTTCGGGAAGAATTGCAAGGCAAATCCGCTGCCTCTCAAGTTGACACAGAAAAGGCCGTTTCCTCTGGCCTCAAATAGTAACTTCAGTTATGTATTTATTTGTTGCGGGGTGATGGGAACAGGGAAACCGCAGTTTGGCAAGATAATGAGAGATGTGTCTCATGCCATATTTATTCAGGTGACCACATAATATTTCAACTTCCACCATCTTCAGATCTCTGCTCTTCTCGGAGGCGAACTACTCACCAGAGGCCAGAAAGCGCTTTAGAAAAACCAGCCCTCACCTTGGACCCTAGCCTCCAACACACTCAGTTTGGGATACCCCCCTCAGCGTCCAAGTATTCCTCGCCTCCGGGTCTATTTGCCCGGAGCTGACTCTTTCGCGGTGATAAAACGCGCCTGTCTGCATGATAATGACCTTTGCTCGCTAATGTCGGGGCTGGAGTGCCGTGCCAGGAGCGCTTAGAGCCATCCAAACCTTGGACAAGGGGGGCGGGAGTGGGAGGGGTGCGGGCAACCGATAGGAAAGAGGGAGTAGATAACATGTATGTTTAAAGAGGTTTCCTAAAAACTTTTACAGATGTCACATAAGGAAGGAAGACTGAGTTAAAAAAAAAAAAAAAAGTATGTTTACTCTTCGTGCCACGGCAGACGCGGAGGAAAACGTTGGCACGGGATTGTTATGCGATGTGTTCTGTAAAATGCCGTCTATTTGCATGACTGTGTGATGGTCAGGGCATTTCCCCCCCATTGCACAAACCCCTTAGGAAAACTGCGGGCAGTTTAAGAGTTTTCTAGTTCTTCCTGATCTGAAAAGATATTCATCCAAAGACATCATCTAAATTTGCGAAAGAATGAAGGCTGCTTGTCATGCGTCCTTCGTCTCCAGTAATATGTGCCGCCCAATTAGAAGCAATTTAAGCAATCAAGGCCGTTATGAGAGAAGGGGTGTTAAAAATAGGTTTTCTATAGCCTCAGAACTCTAATTCGGAAGAAAATCTAAAATTACATATGTATCATTTCTTTATATAAAATAAATATATAATTCAAGTGTCTCCTGTTTGCTCTTCTTTTTTCTTCCATGGTCCCTCCCCCATCGCCTGCCTTCCTTTTGGGAATTTATTACAGAAGTGAAATGTAAAGCTCTGATAAACCAAAGAGATTAGTGTCCCTAAAACGTCTTTGAGACCAACGTGAGGATTTGGGTGGGGCTTGGCCCAGCTTTTCCCGGTGTCTCGTTCTGTGTCAAGCACCCTTGGCCTTGGTCGTTATCTGAGTTCTGTCCGTGGTGGGCAGGAAAATCTCAAAAGTAATGCCCAGATGTGGAGGGACCTCATTCCCGTAACGGAATTGTAGGACCTCCCCTGGCTCCCGGGAAGGTGGGGGGTGGGGCGGTCAAGGATGGCAGCCTAAGACGGTACACTCCGGGCACTTAAGGAAAATGAGGATAACTGCTAACACATGCACTCACCTTGGAGCTTAGAGGTACAGGGGAAAAAAGGGGGCAAAGAGAAGGCGTTTGGGGGAAAGAGGTAAATAAAAGCAGATGCATGTTTCCAAACGGAACGGGGAAAGTAGAAAAACAAGAAAGTAAAGCAGAACAAAAAATAGACCCCAGGCGGTGTCCTCTGGCAGAAGCAAGAATGCAATACTCGGGAGCGCCACTTCTCACCCATTTCCTGAGTTCCCACTAGGCAAGCGCGAGCGCGGGGAGGCCTGGACGAGAGGCGGAGAGCCGGAGTGGCTGAGTCCCGCGCTTCTTCCCCGGACGCCCCCTCCCCGCCCCCCGCCCTCAATGGAGCCTGCCCTTCCAGCGCTGCATTGTATCCTCCCCAGCTCTCCTCGGAGAGAGAAGAAAGCCCGTCCGGAAATGGACACAAGTAAAGTTGGCAGAACTTTCAGGAAGAGAAAGGCCAGTGCCTCTGCTTCCTACAGGCGCCAGGTCCTGAGCCTTTGATTCCTTTGGCCAGGAGGGCCGGAGTTCTTTGAAAGTGAGTTGTGCTCACCGCCAGCTTGGACCCTGAAAGCCGTTGGCGGAACAGGGAGCGTGGGGAGGAGTCTGCACGGAACCCAGCTCTGGGCTCGGTGTGGCAGGGTGCCCTCGGGGAGGCAGGAAGTCGCCCTGCACTCCACACATACCAGCTGTCTCTAGGGGGCTGACAGCCTCTGGAGTGGGGATTAATCACCTGGCAGTAACCCCCTTCAGAACCCAGTCTTCTGGAAGGAGCTTAAGGTCAAAACAATATACCATCCCCAAAGCCTCTAAGGGTAGAGGATGAGTACAGAAGTGAGAACAGTGCTCTCAGATATGCCACTGTTGTTTAAATAGCAGTTTCGGAGGAGGTAGCAATGCCTCAACAGGACAAGCGGAGGATGAACGTTTGGGTTTCTCAGAATAAGAGCTCCAGGACAACTGCCAGGCAAGTAAGGCAGATGCCAGGGGCCCTTGTCATCCTCCTATGATTCTTCACAGAAAGTTCACAGACACAGCTCCGATAAGATTGCAGTGTTAAAATCCTTCCTAATAATACCTAATTTATTTCCTACTTTTACTGCTTATTTGCATCTGATTCATGAACGGAAGCCATTTGATTTTTAACAAATTGATTTAACAATTCAAAAAGTAATTATTTTCAAATAATCTCCCCTGGAAAACAATGTTGAAATTTCTTGAATTTAAAGTTTCATGAAAGCTTTCATGAAAACTTCATGAAAATTAATTGCACCCATAATTCATTGAAAAAATATGGTATTTGGGGGGCACCTGGGTGGCTCAGTTGGTTAAGCAACTGCCTTCCATTTAGGTCATGATCCTGGAGTCCAGGGATTGAGTCCCCTATAGGGATCCCTGCCCAGAGGGGAGTGTGCTTCTCCCTCTGACCCTCCCCCATCTCATGCTCTCTCTCTCTCTCTTTCTCTCTCTCTCTCAAATAAATAAATAAGTAAAATCTTAAAAATACTGTATTTTTATACAGCTGAGTTAGAAATACATGACTTTTTAAATAAATAAATAAATAAATGAAATATTTATCCTAATGAGGTTGTGATTTAATAAATATAGATTTAAGCATTTTTTAATTTAATTCCTCCTCCTGCTACATAATGTCCTAATATGTTGGGGTAGAAATCAGAACAGATATTATTATTATTTTAAGATTTTATATATTTATTTGAGAGACACGGAGAGAGAGCACTAGTCAGGTGAGGAACAGAGGGAGAAAAGGCTTGCTAAGCAGAGAGCAGGACTCCGGGCTCAGGCTCAATCCCTAGACTCCAGGGTCATGACCTGAGCCAAAGGTAGATGCTTAACTGACTAAGGCATCCAGGCCCCTCCAGAACAGATATGATTGACAAACAACAGTACCCTCTTAAAAGTTAAATTTGTCCTTTAAATCTACTCTTTTCATATAGTAGTTTGAAAGTTTAGCACATACATACATATATGGATAGAACATAATATAGCCTTTTCTCTATTATAAACTAGTGGGTGAATGTAAGTCTTTTCTCCTTACTGGGTCTCAGTTTTGTTAATTTTGGAGATTGAACTAAATAATCTACAGTTCAAAAATTATAGGGTTTTTTTTTTTTTAAAGATTTTATTTATTTGAGAGTGAGAGAAAGGGAGAGAGAGAGAAAGAGAGAGAAGGACAAGCATAGGCGGGTGGAGAGGAGGGAGAAACAGACTCTCCACTGAGCACAGACCAGAATACAGGGCTCAATCCCAGGCCCTTGTGATCATGATCCCAGCCAAAGGCAGACGCCTAACCGGCTGAGTCACCTAGGCACCCCCCAAAATTATAGTTGGGGTTCTTTTTTAGTTGTTTTTTAAAGATTTTATTTGACAGAGAGAGAGAGAGAGATCACAAGTAGACAGAGAGGCAGGCAGAGAGGGAGAGGCAGGCTCCCTGCTGAGCACAAAGCCTGATGCGGGGCTTGATTCCAGGATTCTGGGATCAGGACCTGAGCGGAAGACAGAGACTTTAACCCACTGAGCCACCCAGGCACCCCAGTTTTTTTTTTAAGGTTTTATTTATTTATTTGACAGAGAGAGCACAGTAGGCAGAGGGAGAGGGAGAAGCAGGCTTGATGCAGGGCTCAATCCCAGGACTCTGGGATCATGACCTGAGCTGAAAGCAGGTGCGTAACTGACTGAGCCACCCAGACTCCCCCAAAATTATAGTTTTATAAAATGTTTACTTCAGTGTGCTTTACAGTTACATAAAGACAATATTAATAAACATTTTTCTGGCTATTCTCTACAGTAAGTCTGCATTTTAACTGTCTATACAATACTCTGTTTTAACCATCTGGGAGGACTATCTAACCTGATCCATCACAACATAACAGTCCAAGGGAATCCAGGATGAATTATAAAGGAATGTGTATCTTGATGCATATAACCGCTTTTCTGTAAATGAAGTCATATCTCACTAGATTCCCAAAGAGTCATGATTCAGAAAAGCTTAAGAACCGTTGACCAATACTGGAAGCATTTGTAGGCAAAAACACAACAAACCCTGCAATCGTTTCATTTGCATTCCTTTGCATGGATGAAAGAGTTAGTTCTTAAATTTAAGGGCACCGAATGCTATGTGAACTTGTACAATAGCACTCCATCTAGCTGTAAAAATTGAAAATCTCAGGAATGGTGTTATCTGCAAGAATTTTATGACCCCGAGAAGAGCTTAAATTTTTCCTCCAGCTATTATTGAAGTTGGTGAATCAATACCTTTGATAATTTTATAACTTTCTCTGGAAGAGAGCTAGTTCATTTCAGTAATTATAAGAATCACGAACTATGTGGAGAGGTGCCTAGCTGGGTCAGAGGGAGGAGTATGAGACTCTTGATCTTGGAGTCGTGAGTTCGAGCCCCACATTGGGGGTAGAAATTACTAAAAAATATATAAACTTTAAAAAAGAGAGAAATATGTAGAGAATATGCTCTCTGATAGTGTCTTTGAAGTTGTCTTTTCCTCCAGTAATAATCTGTTCTCAGTTCTCTACTTCCTCACCCCCCACCCCAGCCCCTCTTCTAGTCCCAGTATGCCATCCCCACCTAAGCCCATTCTTCCAGGCTGACCCAAACTTATTTCGTCTGAGCAACATTTTCAGGAATCAGCAGCAGCAGATTACAATGAACAATTTTTTTTTTCAATTTGGCCCAAGTCTATGAAATTAATTTCCATTTCGACAATCACAAGACTTCCCTTGGAAATATCAGTGACTGCACAAGCCATAGACAGATCAAGTGTAGGTGCTCAATCATCTGAATGGGGTTGGGTTATGTTTTCAATTGGAACAAGGTATTAAGTGATTAAACTGTGCCAGCAGACATAACACTTTTATCAAGCCCTTTTCTATCCAAGCAGGCACAAGGATAGTCAATCCCTGGTTCTGACAGTCTCTAAGGAAAACTTGGAATGCTTTAAGAAGCCATGTTTGCAATTAAAGCACTGGCATTTTTCTTTCCATCACAGAATAAAGGCTGAATACCATTTTGGAAACTTTACCTTTCTTTTTATTTCAGTAAGCTGCTTAAGATCCTCTTGCATTCATTGATGGGATTTTTGGCCGCATTCTGCTGCACTAGTCCACAACCATTTAATTATTAAATGTTAACAGATTACAAGTGACTTAACAAAGGCACATTCAGAATTCCAGATACCGTTATCTTAATTCCTACCACAGCTAGCATTCGTACAATACAGAAGATCAAATACCAATTTGGGTACCATGTTTTGCCTGCCTTTTTGTAGCGAGAGTTAGAAGACTGGTATGTCTTTACTTTATTCCTATCAGCATACCTGGCACATGGATGGGAGAAGGCATTAATTAATAAATGAGTGAATGAATATGCAGGGTACTCAGTGTCTGTTTGACTATTTGAGTCATGGGAGAAGCGGCAGCTTTTTAGTAGTTCCTAGGATACTTCCTATAAGTGCTCTTTAAATGAAAAATACAAAATGAACACAATAAAATACTAAATATATACAATAAATCTGAAATAAAATTAAGTAGTCCTTTATACATAAAATTATTTTTAGAAGTCTTCCAACTGATGGAAATGGGAGAAGTCAAAATGAAACTTCCTTGGGAAGGCCAAGAGATTATGGTGTCAGCATTGTTCTTTGTATTTTATGTGGATTATCTCCTTCAATCTCCCAGGAAAACCCTCTGAGACATGGACTGTTTTGACCATTTTACAGGTGAGGAAATCAAGGCAAGAGATATTGACTCACTGCTCCACGTCATATGATGCTGATGACTGCTATATGGTGGAGCCAAGTTTCAAATGGAGGCAGTCTGGTTCTAGACAGAGCTTTTAGCCATTGAGATGGTACTTCACACAGAACAGTGTTAAACTGACGGTCACATAATTTGTTGAAAGACATATAAGAACATGGAAATTAAAGAAATATTCAGAAAAATAGCAAGTGCTTCAAAGACTCTGGAGATTATACTCATATTTCTAATGGCAAATAAATAAATAGGCAGCACAGTATGAACTGTAGTGTCAGCTGAGCTGGGTTCACATCTCTAAGGCCTCGCTTTTTGCTGTGAGACCTTGGGCCAGTTACCTAACCTCTCTGAGCATCAGAGCTTCAACTGTAAAATGGCAATAAAAATAACAACCTTATGGAATTATAAAGATGAAATATAATGGATACAAAGTACTTTCTATAAAATAAGTAGTATATTATATTTATATACTTATTATAAAATAAGTAAATATCAGTTACTATTATGTGTGACATAGACTGAATTGTATCCTAATTTCAGCATTGACTCGATTTTGAAAATTGAAATGCCAGTTTTCAGTTGACTTAGGCTCCTCTAGATATTTCCACAACATCCCACTGTCTTTCCCAATCTGATATCTTCAGAGAATGTTTCTGTCACAATTAAGATGAAACCAAAGTTATGCTCTTTGTGTTTCTAAGATAAACTTGTAGTCTCCCTGCTCCCACCAAAAGTACTGTCTTTGAAGTACAAAGTATATCTAATCCGAAAAGATGCCTGGATGGTTCAGTCAGTTAAGTGTCTGCCTTAGGCTTTGATAGTGACCCTAGGGGCCTGGGATCGAGTCCCACATTGGGCTCCTTGGTCAGCAGGAAGCCTGCTTCTCCCTCTGCCTGCCGATCTCCCTGCTTGTACTCTCTCCACCCCCTCCCCGGCAAATAAGCAAAATATTTTTTTTAAGAATATTTAATGTGGAGAAGGCCTGAAATATGAGGAAGATGTGTGCAAGGGCATGAGGGAGCTTAAAATGAGAAGACAGACTTTTCAATCTGGCCATTAATTTCCCTGTAAGAAGAACTCTCTCTGGTAATAACATATTTTTAAATTACATGTATTTAATTATACACTTATTTTTTTTTCTTTTCAGCATAACAGAATTCATTGTTTATGCACCACACCCAGTGCTCCATGCAATATGTGCCCTCCTTATTACCCACCACCTGGCTCCCCCAACCTCCCACCCCCCACCCCTTCAAAACCCTCAGATTGTTTTTCAGAGTCCATAGTCTCTCATGGTTCTTCTCTCCTTGCAATTTCCCCCAACTCCCTTCTCCTCTCCATCTCCCCATGTCCTCCGTGTTCTTTGTTATGCTCCACAAATAAGTGAGACCATATGATACTTGACTCTCTCTGTTTGACTTATTTCGCTCAGCATAATCTCTTCCAGTTCTGTCCATGTTGCTACAAAAGTTGGGTATTCATCCTTTCTGATGGAGGCATTATACTCCATAGTACACACTTATTTTTTTTTAAGATTTTATTTATTTATTTATTTGACAGACAGAGATCACAAGTAAGCAGAGAGGCAGGCAGAAAGAGGAGGAAGCAGGCTCCCTGCTGAGCAGAGAGCCCGATGTGGGGCTGGATCCCAGGATCTGGGATCATGACCTGAGCGGAAGGCAGAGGCTTTAACCCACTGAGCCACACAGGTGCCCCTACACACTTATTTTTATAAAATTTTTTTAAGGTAAAAGATATATATGCTTAAAAATAATAACATAGATTGACTTATGATGAAAAGGAACAGTGTTCTGCCCTTTCTTCACTTTCATTATACCCCCTCATAAAGAATAATTTTAGGGGCGCCTGGGTGGCTCAGTGGGTTAAAGCCTCTGCCTTTGGCTCAGGTCATGATCCCAGAGTCCTGGGATCAAGCCCCACATTGGGCTCTCTGCTAGCAGGGAATCTGCTTCCCTTCCTCTCTCTCTCTCTCTGCCTGCCTCTCTGCCTACTTGTGATCTCTGACTGTCAAATAAATAAATAAATAAAATCTTAAAAAAAAAGAATAATTTTAGATGTTCTGATTTTTTTTCTGGTGATTACTACCATATGGCTCAATATTGTGTTTATACACCTATTTGTTTGTTTATTAATTTTGGACAATGTCATAAACTTCCTGCCATGGTTCTGAATGTATATATAGGTTACCTGTATGTACCATTTCCCATACATTTTTCCAAAATAGTTTCCTCACCACTTTTTACTTTCTATATTGTTTTTCTAATTTTAAATAATACATTTCACATGTGTTTCTTGAGGCAACAACCACAAGTAACATCCTTTAATTTCACACTTTAGCTTCTCCTCCCATCTCTCACCACCCATAGTACTTTTTGTATTTTATATTTATCTTAACAAATTTGATGACATTACATTCTGCTTTTAAAATTCATAAAATTAGGTTTATGTACCTTTTTATAAGTTAAGTGTAAAGTTGAAAATCAATAAAGTTTTATTGTAAATAAATAATTTTATTTTTTATTATTTATTATATTTTTTATATTTTATATATTTTATATTATTCTATATATTTAATATATTTATTATTTATAAATTAAATGTAAATATTATTTATTACATAACTATAGTATTTTCTTTTTTTTTTCCTAGAGTTTCCTATTCCCTTTCTTCCCCACCCCTCAATTCTCTTTGTTGCCTCCATAAATTTTGATAGAGTCAAACCTCTGAAGTCTATTTATCTAAAACTTCCCTCCAAGAGCTTTCTCCTTTCCTTGACAAATTCTCTCTAAGAGAATTTCTTGACAAATTTCTCTCTAAGCAGTCTCTACAACTGATAGACTGAGACATCCCTTCATTACTTTCCTGGGTGGTAGCCAATATTTTCTGCATTGCATCTGTCATTTTCTTTTAAGATTTATTTGAGAGAGAGAGAGAGCGCACGCATGTGCATGGGGTGGGGAGGGGCAAAGGGAGAGAGAGAATCTCAAGCAGACTCCCCATTGAGCAAAGAGCCTGATGCAGAGCTCCATCTCCCAACCCTGAGATCATGACCTGAGTCAAAATCAAGAGCTGGATGCTTGACTGACTGAGCCACCCTTCATGTCATTGTATGTGTGTGTGTGTGTATGTGTATTAAGAATTCTAGGTTTAAAATATTTTCCTTTAGAAAATTTAAGACACTGGACACCTGGGTGGCTCAGTGGGTTAAAGCCTCTGCCTTCAGCTCCCGTCATGGTCCCAGGGTCCTGGGATGGAGGTCCGCGTTGGGCTCTCTGCTCAGCGGGAAGCCTGCTTCCCTTCCTCTCTCTCTGCCTACTTCTGATATCTGTCTGTCAAATAAATAAATAAAAATCTTTTTTTTAAAAGAAAAGAAAATTTAAGATTCTGATCTGCTATCTTTTGTTATGGCTGCTATGAATCTGATTCTTTTTCCGTTGTTAAAGTTCAGGCACCCCGATCCCCAGGAAACTTTCAGTATACTCTTTACCCTTAGTGTTCTGTACACTTAAATAATGTATTGAATATGGGTCTGCACTTATTTACTTGTTCTGAGCATTGAATGGATACCTTCAATCTAATTCCTCATGCTCTTCAACTCTACTTCCTTTCTTTAGTTGTCTTTTTTCCTGTTTCTGAAATTTCTATTAGCTTTTAAGACTAATTTTTTCTCTCTGCATGTCCTTTATACTTTCCATTTACCTTTCTACTTGTTTTTTTTGAAATTTACTTAATTTTATTCTTCAGTCATTCAATTGTTTTTTAGTATGATCATCACATGTTAAACGCAAGGAGCACTTACTCCATCTATAATTTTTTTTCCCCCAACCATTCTTATTTTACTGATGTATTATGCTTTCTACTTTTTTTGTGGTAAAGATTACAATTTTTAAGGATTTTTTCTGTTGTTGTTGTTCCTGAACTATGTATTTCCTTCAGGGTACTGTCATCTCTGTGTCTGTTTCTTTCTTTTTAGGTCTTTCTCTGGGCCTTTCTAATTCATAATGCTGGCTCTTCTCAAATGATTAGAGATTCTTGAACAGATATATCTACTTATAAATAGGAAATAGTAAAATGGCTAACTGGTTGTTCTCTGAACATGGGTAGGGTCTTATTTACAGGCAGTTCAATTAATAAGATGTAATTTGGAAGCTGGCCATTTTATTGAAGAACAGATACTTGTCATAACTCACAGGTCTTTGTTCTGTAGTTTCAATGCCAGCACAAGTTCCCTGGATCCACTTTGACAATTTCTTTGGAGAAGGACTTTCATTATATTGCAAAATGGTATGATTGTCTGTATTCTACATATTGGAGTAAGGGCATTGATGATTTCACATGCAATCTATTAAATGTCTGGTTTGGGCGCCTGGGTGGCTCAGTGGTTTAAGCTGCTGCCTTCGGCTCAGGTCATGATCTCGGGATCCTGGGATCGAGTCCCGCATCGGGCTCTCTGCTTGGCAGGGAGCCTGCTTCCTTCTCACTCTCTCTGCCTACCTCTCTGCCTACTTGTGATTTCTCTCTGTCAAATAAATAAATAAAATCTTTAAAAAAAATAAAATAAAAAAATAAATGTCTGGTTTTTGTCACACATCTCACCCTCATCCTCCCTCACACCTATTTAAGAGTTCTAAGACTTTCAGGGTTCCATGGGGCTGTCTGAACCCCTCTTTGCCTATATTCACCTCTGCATATATTCTAGGTAGTGGCTGCTTCTCCCCTGGTTCATTAGTTACTACTTCTCCGTCTATTTTTCAACTCCTAGGATTTTCACAAAAATCTCTCTTTTGTTGTTAGATTCTTCTTCTTCTTTTTTATTTATTTATTTGATATAGAACGAGAGAGAGAGACAGAGACAGAGCACACAAGCAGAGGGAACGGCAGGCAGAGGGAGAAGCAGATTCCCTATTGAACAGGGAGCCTGATGTGGGGCTTGACCCCAGGACTCCAGGATCATGACCTGAGCCGAAGGCAGACACTTAACTGACTGAGCCACTCAGGCGCCCCTGTAGTTAGATTCTTCTTATGTTCTTTTATACATTTAAACATGGTTTCCTATAATTTACTAATGTTTTACGGCAGACTGCCAAGTTGAATCAGAAGCTTATGTTTAAAAAATTTAAAAACCTCTTTATATTGTTCACACTTATTTCAGACATCTGATTTATTGCTTTTTATTGGCAATTTGTAATCAATCATGAACTTGAGTTTAATTACAGTATAAATTAGATAGTTTGTTCTAAGGCATACTCTTGGATGATTTGAATGACCAAACATAACTCTTTCTTTTGCAAACTGTGCTTCAAAATGTGAAATGGATATAAAATATTTATTTCTAGGGAGTCCTATGTTAGTGCTTAGAGCCTAAAAAAAACAATGCTCGCTTCTGCAGTACATATACTAAAACTGAAACGATACAGAGAACATTAGCATGGAGAGACTCTTTACTATAGAGAACAAACTGAGGGTTGGTAGAGGGAGGTGGGTGGGAGATGGGCTAAATGGGTGATGGGTATTAAGAAAGGCACTTGTGTTGAGAACTGGGTGTTATATGTAAGGAAGTATGAGGAAGTATGATAAATTCTACTCCTGAAACCAGTATTACACTATTTATTAACTAAGTAGAATTTAAATAACAAACAAAAAAGAGCCTAGAAAAGACAATCTTGGATTTCATGTTATTTATTTATATCTCGTATCTTTTCTTTTTTTTTAAGATTTTATTTATTCGACAGAGAGAGAGAGATAACAAGTAGGCAGAGAGGCAGGCATAGAGAGAGGGGGAAGCAGGCTCCCTGCTGAGCAGAGAGCCTGATGCGGGGCTCGATCCCAGGACCCTGGGATCATGACCTGAGCTGAAGGCAGAGGCTTAAAACCCACTGAGCCACTCAGGTGCCCCTATATCATGTATCTTTTCAAAAGCTACTTGAACAAACTAGAAAGTCCTATTTGTAGCAAAAGCATATACACCAATAGTTGGCATTCCAATAGTAGTTCTAAGTTTGCTTACTAATAAACACTGAATATTAGATCCTCCTTTAAAAGTACCTTCAGGGACGCCTGGGTGGCTCAGTCGGTTAAGCCGCTGCCTTCAGCTCAGGTCATGATTCCAGGGTCCTGGAATTGAGTCCCACATCGGGCTCCTTGCTCGGCGGGCAGCCTGCTTCTCTCTCTGCCTCTGCCTGCCACTCTGCCTGCTTGTGCGCTTGCACGCTCTCTTTCTCTCTCTGACAAATAAATAAATAAATAACATCTTAAAAAAATTTTTTTAATAAAATAAAAAAATAATAAAAGTATCTTCAGTACCAGTGCACCTGGGTGTTTCAGTTGGTCAAGGGTCTGCCTTTGGCTCAGGTCCTGATCCTAGGGTCCTGGGATTGAGTCCCCTGTTGGGCTCCCTGCTCAGTGAGGAACCTGCTTCTCCCTCTGCTTGTGCTCTCTCTCTAATAAAATCTTAAAAAAAAAAAAAATACTTTCAGTACCATCACAATAGTCACAGCATTATATTTAATACTGGAAATGATACACATTATTTGACCCTCGTTCATCCATTCATCTTATAGATCAGCTCCAAGGTGGCTATGGTCATGTCTTTTACCGCCGTGTCTCCAGGGCCTAGCATAGCTCTTGCACAATGTAGTCAACTGATAAACATGTACTGAGTAAACGCTGAATGAACTATGTGTCCAAACAAGGTTCCGAAACTGACAATCAGGTTTGGGAAATTAGATGTAGTAAGATATATTAGGAGTAAGAGTCTGCAGCACGTGATAAATGTCACAGGGGTCACCTGTGTTAGTGCAATAATAGACATTTCATAGAGGGAGAGACTGTTTTAAGCCAGGTTGATTACAATATACAGCAGAGAATGAGGGATGGGATTTTGTTAGGTAGAAATGAGAAGGGCCTTTAGATGGCATGAAGGGTTTAAGTCAAAATAATATCCAACTTATAAAGTGTGCGCACTCATTTAATGTATTTAACGTATTTAACAAAAGCCCGACTTACAGAATTCAAAAATAACAGTTTTATAAGCACTGAAGGCAAATCAGGTTTTCTTTCTTAGATCAACTCTATAAAGTTATTGAATGGATATTTAGACATTTTCATCTTCGTATACAAAACCACATTCTTGAGGCAAGGTTAAAGACCATATCTGCTTAGCTTTGGAGCTGAATTAAAATATAATAATTCACTATGCAAATGCCCCGTACAGTTGATTATCTGCTTAGGAAATAAGGGCAAATTATGTTACTGGATTATGTTATTCCTGATTATATTACTGGAAGTTTAAGCAATTTCCATGTGCAGTTCTTAGATTTTCTTGATGAAAACAGAATGTCTGGATATTTTAATATTCTGTTTACAAATATCCAGGTGCTCACACTTTAATCAAATAAGCCACAAAGTAGATCAGGCAGAACTAAATGAATCTGGCTAATATTCCCCAAAAGAGCACAAACAGGGACAGACTGTGACACTCAGGGTGAGCTGGTGCATATACCTAGAAGAGTTTTATCTGGGCCCCCTCTGAAGCTGAGTTGAGAATCACCATCAACTCCAATGTTTCTAATAAAGCAGTATTTCAAAAAGGCACAAGAATAGGGTGGGCACCTGGGTGGCTGGGTTGGTTAAGTGTCTGACATAGGCTCAGGTCATGATCTCAGGGTCCTCAGACTGACTCCTGCATTGGGCTCTCTGCTCAGTAGATGGTCTGCTTCTCCCTTTCCCTTGCCCTCCCCCCACCACCCCCACTCAAAGACATAAATAAAATCTTAAAAAAAAAAAAAAGACAAGGATATACAGGGCTTCAGAGAAAAAAAAAATGTAATTGAATAAAGAAAATGAGGAAATAATGATAACACATGATAAAATGGTACTAAGAGTCAAACACTCTAATCAGTTCACCTAAAGAGAAAACAGAAGAAAGAAGGTGAGGAGATAATTTATTTTTCTAGAAAGTCTGATCTTAAAATGTCATATAACTTCTCCACTGTTGTCCTTGAGGAAGTATTATGAACAGGATCCTCTCTCTCCCTTACAGTACTGTGGCTCTGAAGTCTTGGATCTTGTCAGAAATGTTCTGCTTCAGATTTTAGGTGATAAAAGAGGCATTCACAGGAAACTCCACCAAGATAGCCAGATAGGGAGAAATGCTTGGTGCCCTTCAATTTAGGGGTACTGGGCACTCAAATTAATTGTATTAATAAATCTCGATGCAAATTCTAGATTTCTTAAGCCTAAAAACTGGAGTTTCCTGTTGTTTTTAAAATTTATTTATAAGCTATATTCTAACATGTTAAGTCTTCTTCTCAAAGGACACATCATAATTTTAAATAGAATGAATGATCAAAAAGCACAGTGGTGAGACAGGAGTCTTGGAAATGTGGATTCTAAGCTCATCTCTGACAAGAATCACCGGGGTGAGGTCATGAAATAGACCACGGTTTTCTGGACATCTAATGTTGCCAGAAACTCACAACTAGAAACCTGCTGAATGCCACCACCACCTACATCCCAGCAGTGCCAAACTGGTTATGTCTTTGAACTTTTTGCATTATTTCTGTTTTGCATTATTTTGCATCTACCTTGATGAACTGGCTGAGCTCTACAATTCTAGTTCTAAAGAAATGAAATGTGCCATTTACAGCCATCACATGGAGGGGCTGTGTACTATACTATTCAGGACATTTCAGGGGTATAAATCGATTTTAAAAGGCAGAATCATGGGCACCTGGGTGGCTCAGTGGTTTAAGCCGCTGCCTTCGGCTCAGGTCATGATCTCAGGGTCCTGGGATCGAGTCCCACGTCGGGCTCTCTGCACTGAAGGGAGCCTGCTTCCCTCTCACTCTCTCTGCCTGCCTCTCTGCCTACTTGTGATCTCTCTCTGTCAAAATTAATAAATAAAATCTTAAAAAAAAAAGGCAGAATCATACACATGCTTTAGTGGAACCCCATATTACAAGTCAATATCTAAACCACTTGGTCCTTTTAAGTTTCAAAGATTATGCCTTATCTTTCCTATTTTACATGAGCAGGGCTTACTGATGCTCTAAAACATGCAAATCAAAGTCCAGCAAAATAATGCAAGCTAATGGCAAAGCAGAAAGAAACTTCTAAAACCTGCTTTTACAAAATTTTGACCTCTCTTACAAGCACCAACTTTTTAAACATGAGTTTCTGTCTCAAAGGGACTAATAGGTCACTTTTTCATTTTGCAGCATCTAAGACACCTTGCCCACACTTACAACACTTAGTTTGCACTCCCCATAGGTCTATGCCCATGCAGACACTAAATTAAGTGACCAGTAGTGGTTTTTTAGACCAACAGCTTTTTAATTCTGGCAAAGCCAAGCAACACTGAAGGCTGCTTCGGAGTTGGAAGCACTGCCAAAATTACACCCATGTGTGAGTACCACTTTTGTGGCACGCAGGCCTCCAAAACAGAATTTCTGCTTCCGTTAGCAACAGAGTGTCTCTAGGCAGGAACACTCAGAGCCCCCACGTGTAAAAGAAGCAACACCTGGAAAGATTATGAGAGCATTTGCAGGCTGTGCATAGTACTAAAAGCTCTGCTGAATCGTTCCACTGCTGCTCTAGTCAGTAACAAATTGAAGCACTTTATAAAATTTGTAGCTCTTCAATAATTTTGAATCACTTTAAAGTGCTCATGCTCCAAACCATAAAGTCTTTCTTAACCACTGCAAACATATAAAAGGTACATCATCAAAATGACAGTAATCAACTCCTTCAATTTTAGGTGTGAAATTGTTCTGTGTTTTTTCTCCTTGTTTTTGTTCACCAAGTGCCAAAAATGGTCATAAGGACACAATGTGCAAAATCTTCATTTTTCAATAGCACTAAGTAATCAAACTCCAACAAATTTCTCAGATGAAGAAATATTGGATTATAGATAAGATACCCTAGGTAGGCATGTGTGTGTGTGTGTGTGTGTGTGTGTGTGTGTGTGTGTGTGTGTTACATCTGTCCAGGACATTCACAGGTACAAAAATTGCTGATGCAAGTCTTTGGGAATGCCCTTGAAATAAGATGTACCAGGTTGCCAGGGGAAGTGAGGGAAGGGAAGGCAAAAGAAGTAAATTAAGGCACTTGACAGTATCTGAGTTTCTTTTTGAGTTAAAATGAATTTCTTGTGGCTTAAACCACTAGCTGATGAGCACTAAAATATTGTCATGTTGACACAATTTTCTAATTTGCTTTTTTCGTTAAATTATTGAATTGATCCCATTCAGATTAGGTCCTTTCAGGTAATGAGTATCAAGCCTGGTTCAGACTTGTTTATAACCAGACCAAATAAAACCACACCATTAGCTTCTAAATGAAGGTGTTCGACAATGTAATAATGTCTTTCATTTCCCAGGATAGCTGGAAATTATCTTAGAAACAGTCTATGTCCAGTTTTAGTACAACTCAAATTTAGTTCACATGAAAGCATTCATAAAAATTAATATATCCTTACAAATTTGAGGCTGGGTGACACACGTCTCTTCTCACAGCTCTAGCTCACCCTAGTTAGTAAAACTGGTCACACGGCCCCACCTACCTGCACAAGAGCTGGGAAGTATGAGGGAACATTCACATATTAGTTACGCAGTAAACATCTCTGTCATGGGTTCTACCCAAAACAGAGCAGTGCATCCACTAAGTTTTTTTTTTTTTTAAGATTTTATTTATTTGACAGACAGAAATCACAAGTAGGCAGAGAGGCAGGCACAGAGAGAGGGGGAGACAAGCTCCCCGCCGAGCAGAGAGCCCAACGCGGGGCTCAATCCCAGGACCCCGGGACCACGACCGGAGCCGAAGGCAGAGGCTCTAACCCACTATGTATTCATACAGAGCTTACTCTCAAGTCTAAGGTGATAATTTTTTTCAAACATAACATGGATTGAACCTTATTTCCTTTTCCTATATTTGAATAGTTGGTGAAACGAGGGGCAGATTTTTTTCTCCTCTGAACAAGAACTCAAATTCCTTTTTTTTTCTTTTTAAGATTTATTTGAGAGAGAGAGAGCACGCACACAAGCAGGGGGAGGGGCTGAGGGAAAATCCCAAGCAGGCTCTGGGCTGTGCAGAAAGCCCAATGGAGGGCTTGATCTCGCAACACTGAGATCATGACCTGAGCTGAAATTGAGAGTCAGATGCTTAACCGACTGAGCCACCCAGGTGCCCCAAGAATTCAAATTCTTAAGGGCAGAACACAAACAAGCTCTTATTGAGTCCCAGTGTGCAACGGATCGAATCAAATTCATCTGTTACAATCCCAACCTTGAATGTGATAGTTATTAGGAGGTGGGGCCTTTAGGAGGAAATTATGTCATGGGATGGAGCCCACCTGAATGGATTTATGCCCTTTTAAAAGAGACCCCAGATATTTCTCTATCCTTCTTTCCATCGCAGTGGGACATAGCGAAAAGATAGCTAAAGAGGGACCCCATCAGAACCCAACCCTCTGATCTGAACTTTTAGCCTACAGAACCATGAGAAATCAATTTCTACTATTTATATGTACACTCTATGGTATTCTGTTATAGCAGCTTAAAAGGACTAAGACACAGTAGCAAAGAAACATCTCCATCCGGAGACTGTGCTATCTTCCCGATGCAGGTAGGCTACTTACTATATACACCCACAGTGAAGAAGGGGAATGAACTTGTTCCAGCAGCCTCCTGACCCAGAGAAAACATGGCCCTTCTTCCCTCTTCTCAGGGAAAGAGCAATAGTCCTTAGCACATCAGGAAGGACACTCAGGAGAGAGAGTCCTCACTCACCTCTCTGTTTACGAGCCTGCTGAGTATAGCCTTGACTGTAAACTGGAAGCTGACTCGACTGAACCCAAACAATCTACCATTTCTATGAAAATGTACAGCTCAAAAGCTAACAACACACATTTCATATATGGCATTGAGGTCTTAATTTAAGGGACATTTTAATGACAGAAGAAAATTTTCTTAAAAAACAGGATTTGGTTTTGGGCCTAGGTACCCAATTAACAGGGGACATTTACCAAGCCAAAAGGAAGCTTTTTTTTTTTTTTTTTTTTTAAGCAAGGAGAAAGCATTGATTTTACAAGGCTAACCAACTTGATGGACAATAGATGGAGGGAGTTAAACTGTTCTGTGTGCGTTTCCATGTGAATTAGTGTGAACCTAAGAATGTGTTAAGGAACAGCTATTATACAAATTGCAAAGAGCTCTGGGGGTCCTCAACTAAGGGAAGGTTGCCTTCCTACAAGGCAGTGGGAAATGGGTAAAAGTGCTTTGTTTTTGCTTTTTAGTTACCATTTTTAAGTTGGGGGGGGCTCAGGTGGAAATAGTGAATGTAGAGTTAGGGATACAAAATATCTTGCAGTGTATGTGACAATCCTATAATAAAGCGTTTCTTGCTGAAAGTACTAAGTGATAAATATTGAACTAAACACATACAAAAAGATTAAGTTAAAGGTAGAAAAGCACTGACTCTTTATATTCCTCTTTTGAGGAGAGGCAGGAGCTCTCCCTAGCATATACCCAGAGAAATCCAGATTAGTCTGAAAAAGGAGATAAAGTACATACAGTTTGGAGGAACTTGAGACAAAGATCAGTAACATCTCAAGTTAGTTTTTCTTCAGATATTTAAAAAAGTACTTTGAACCGGGATGGCTGGGTGGCTCAGTCAGTTAAGCTGCTGCTTTTGGCTCAGGTCATGATCCTAGGGTCCAGGGATTGCGTCCCACATGGGGCTCATTGCTTGGCAGGGAGCCTGCTTCTCTCTCTGACTCTGCCTGCCTCTCTGCCTGCTTGTGCATGCTCTCTCTCTCACTCTCGCTCTCTCTCTGACAAATATATAAATGAATAAAATCTTAAAAAAAAAAAAGTACTTCGAACTATTCCTCCTCCTGAACAATTCAGTGCTTAAAGGATTCAGATGGACAGAGAGGAACAAGGTGGTGGAGGAATAGGAGACTGATATCATCAGGTCGCAGGAGTTCAGGTAGATAGTATCAAACCATTCTGAACACCTACGAACTCAACAGGAGACAGAAGAGAAGAAGAGGGGGCACCTGGGTGGCTCAGTGGGTTAAAGCCTCTGCCTTTGGCTCAGGTCATGATCCCAGGGTCCTGGGATCAAGCCCTACATCAGGCTCTCTGCTCTGCGGGGAGCCTGCTTCCTCCTCTCTCTCTGCCTGCCTCTCTGCCTGCTTGTGATCTCTGCCTGTCAAATAAATAAATAAAATCCTAAAAAAAAAAAAAAGAAGAAGAAGAGAAGAAGAGCAGCAATTATAGGAACAGAAAATCGACCAATTTCCAGAATGTAGGAAGTGAACATGAGGCAATTGATGGGAAGATAGAGGGCAGGGGGAGGGGCCAGCTCCCAGCAAGCGGTAGAGAAGTGGAGCACAAAATCGGAACTTTTAGAAATCTGCTCCACTGAGGGACATTACTCCAGAGGCTAAGCAGGAGTGGAGCTCTCATGGGGCCACTGTGGTCCCAGGACCCGTGGGGGTCACAGAAAGACTGGAGGTGTCTGAGTGTGACAGAGCGCCCAGGTATTAGAGCGGGGAAGCTAGCTGCCGAGAAAGAGCTGAGCAGTGTGCTCTCAGCTCGGGGTTACCTTAAACTGTGATCCATGGCACAGTTGGGCCACTGCTTTTTGAGCAGGGACCCCACAAGCAGCAGATCTGGGGAGACACCTTCCTTCTTCCTCCAGGAGGAGCGGCAAGGGAGGGGATGACAGGATCTGCTGGGTCTGGAGAATCCAAACAGAGACGTGCTCTAGAGATAGAAATGCTCAGTCTGTCTATGGCCATACCACCCTGAACGCGCCCGATCTCGTCTGATCTCGGAAGCTAAGCAGGGTCGGGCCTGGTTAGTACTTGGATGGGAGAAATGCTCAGTCACAGGCAGGGTGAGCTCAGAGCATGGCCAGAGACCAGGGAGACGGGAGAGATTGACTGCTTTTTTGACCCATTTAATGAATGTGAGTCCATATGATTTAAATTAATTGTACATTTGGTGAGTACCAAGATATTTATGTTTTTTCCAAAGTTCCTTTCCACAAAATACTTATTACAAAGAGATTTCAAAAAATATATATTCAGAGTGGCACATACCGCTTTAATCAAGAGATTTAAGTGAACAATAATTGTGTGCCAGCTGATAGGATACAATGAGAAAAGCAAGATGTCACTTCTATGATAATCCTCCCAAAGTTAAATAACCTGAATTTACTCATAATGATCAGAGAGAGGGAGGAGTCTAGATGGTGGAGTAGCAGACTGAGATGACATCAGGTCGCAGGAGTTCAGCTAGATAGTTATCAAACCATTCCAAACACCTACAAACTCAACAGAAGATCGAAGAGAAGAAGAACAGCAATTCTAGAAACAGAAAATCAACCACTTTCTGAAGGCAGGACAAGCCGAGAAGTGAATCCAAAGCCACAGGAAGATAGACCGTGGGGGGAGGGGCCAGCTCCCGGCAAGCGGTGCAGCAACGGAGCACAAAATCGGAACTTTCAGAAGTCTGCTCCACTGAGGGACATCGCTCCAGAGGAAAGCAGGGGTGGAGCCCTCACAGGGACAGTGTGGTCTCAGGTCCTGCAGGGTCACAGAAGGATTGGGGTGTCTGAGTGTAGTAGAGCTTACAGGTATCAGAGTGTGGAAGCAACTGCAGAGATAGAGCCAAGGAGTGAGCTCTCAGCTTGGGGTTACCTTAAACTGTGATCTGCGGAACAGTAGGGCCGCTGGTCTTTGAACAGGGATCCCACAAGTGGCAGATGCTTGGAGACTCACCTTCTTCCACCAGAGGAGTTGCTTGGCAGGAATCTGCTGGGTTTGGAGACTCCAAATGGGGCTGTGCACTACAGACAGAAACGCTCGATAGGTATGCTCAGTCACAGGCGGGTGAGCTCAGAGCACGGCCAGAGACCAGGGAGACAGGAATGACTGACTGCTTTTCTCCCAGGGCACACTGAGGGGTGGGGCCCCAAGCTCTCAGCTCCTCTAGGCTGGAGATTGGAGGCCGCCATTTTCATTCCTATCCTTCAGAACTCTACGGAAAGCGTTCAGGGAACAAAAGTTCCCAGAGAGCGAACTTGAGCAGATTATGTAGCCCGGCCCCTGGCAAGGGCAGCACAATTCCGCCTCGGGCAAAGTCACTTGAGAATCACTGCAACAGCCCCCTCCTGCAGAAGATCAGCAAGAACATCCAGCCAAGACCAAGCTCACTGATCAAGAACAGTGAGAGGAAGGGATAGCAAAGCATGGAATTCATGGCTTTCTCCCCATGACTCTTTAGTCCTGCAAGTTAATTAAATTTTTTCATTTTAGTTTGTTCTTACTCTAATTTTTTTTAACTTTCCTTTTTCAATGTTTCTTAACTAGTTTTTCTTACCAATAACTTTCTTAAAAAAACATTTAAAAAAAATCATTTTAAGCCTTCATTATTATAGTCATATTTTATCCTTCATTGTATCTAACTTTTTTTTTATACATATAGGGATTTTTCTTCTAAAAAATTTCGGGATACAATTTCTTCTAATAGATCAAAATATACTTAAATCTACCACAGGCCTTTGATCGAGTCTCCAGCCTGAACACATAATCTCCACTTTCTTTTTCCAACCAACTTATCTTATCAATTCCTTTTTTAGAATTATTTTAAAATTTTCATCTTTATAGTCATATTCCATCCCTTCATCACATTTACGCTTATTTTTGTACATATGTTTTTCTTTCTTGAAAATTTTGGGAGGTAGTTTCTTCTAAGAGACCAAAATACACCCAAAATCAAGTGGGTGGCTCTGTTCTATTCACCAGTCTAATATATATATTATATATATTATATATATATAATATATATATTATATATATTATATATATATACATATATATATTATATATATAATTTTTTATAATTTTTTATAATTTCTTTTTACCCCCTTTCTTCTCCCCCCAATTTGGGGTCTCTTCTGATTTTATTAGCATACATTTTTCTGGGGTCTTTGCCATTCCTTGAGTATTTTATTCTCTTGTTCATATATTCTTATCTGGATAAAATGACAAGGTGGAAAAACTAACCACAAAAAAAAAGGACAAGAGGCAGTACTGAAGGCTAGGGATCTAATCAATATGGACATTGGTAATATGTCAGATCTAGAGTTCTGAATGATGATTCTCAAGGTGCCAGCTGGGCTTGAAAAAGGCATGGAAGATATGAGAGAAACCCTCTCTGGAGAAATAAAAACTCTTTCTGGAGAAATAAAGGAACTAAAATCTAACAAAGCTGAAATCAAAAAAGCTATTAATGAGGTGCAATAAAAAATGGAGGCTCTTACTGATAGGATAAATGAGGCAGAAGAAAGAATTAGTGATATAGCAGACCAAATGATGGAGAAAAAAGAAGCTGAGCAAAAGAGAGACAAACAACTACTAGATCACGAGGGGAGAATTAGAGAGATAAGTTATACCGTAAGATGAAACAATATTAGAATAATTGGGATTCCAGAAGAAGGAGAGAGAGAGGGCCAGAAGGTATATTGGAGCAAATTATAGTAGAAAATTTCCCTAATATGGCAAAGGGTACAAGCATCAAATTCCAGGAGGCAAAGAGAGCCCCCCTCAAAATCAATAAAAAGATGTCCACACCCCATGATCTAATAGTAAAACTTACAAGTCTTAGTGACAAAGAGAAAATCCTGAAAGCAGCTTGGGACAGGAAGTCTGTAACATACAATGGTAAAAATATTAGAGTGGCAGCAGACCTATCCACACAGACCTGGCAGGCCAGAAAGAGCTGGCATGATATATTCAGAGCACTAAATGAGAAAAACATGCAGCCAAGAATACTATATCAAATTAGGCTATCACTGAAAATAGAAGGAGAGATAAAAAGCTTCCAGGACAAACAAACACTAAAAGAATTTGCAAACACCAAACCAGCTCTACAGGAATTATTGAAAGGGGTCCTCTAAGCTAAGAAAGAGCCTAAAAGTAGTAGACCAGAAAGGAACAGAGACAATATACAGTAACAGTCACCTTACAGGCAATACAATGGCACTAAATTCATATCATTCAATAGTTACCCTGAATGTGAATGGGCTAAATGCCCCAATCAAAAGACACATGGTAGCAGATTGGAGAAAAAAACAAGACCCATCAATATGCTGTCTACAAGAAACTCATTTTAGACCCAAAGAAACCTCCAGATTTGAAGTGAGGGGGTGGAAAACAATTTACCATGCTAATGACCATAAAAAGAAAGCTGGGGTGGCAATCCTTATATCAGACAAATTAGATTTTAAGCCAAAGACTATAATAAGAGATGAGGAAGGACATTATATCATATTCAAAGGGTCTGTCCAACAAGAAGATCTAACAATTTTAAGTATCTATGCCCCTAACATGGGAACAGCCAACTATATAAACCAATTAATAACACAATCAAAGAAACACATCGATAATAATACAATAATAGTAGGGGACTTTAACACTCCCCTCATGAAGTGGACAGATCATCCAAGCAAAAGATCAACAAGGAAATAAAGGCCTTAAATGACACATTGGGCCAGATGGACATCACAGATATATTCAGAACATTCCATCCCAAAGCAACAGAATATACATTCTTCTCTAGTGCACAGGGAACATTCTCCAGAATAGATCATATCCTGGGTCACAAATCCCGTTTCAACCAGTACCAAAAGATTGGGATCACTCCCTGCATATTTTCAGGGAAACTATGAAGAACTCTATGGTCAACTAACCTTTGATAAGGCAGGAAAGAATGTCTAATTGAAAAAAGACAGCAGAGGCAGTCCTGAGAGGAAAATATATAGAGATACAAGCCTTTCTCAAGAAACAAAAAAGGTCTCAAATGCACAACCTAACCCTACACCTAAAGGAGCTAGAGAAGAACAACAAAGAAAGCCTAAACCCAGCAGAAGAAGATAAATCATAAAGATCAGAGCAGAAATCAATGAAAAACAAACAAACAAACAAACAAAAACAGTTGAACAAATCAACGAAACTAGGAGCTGGTTCTTTGAAAGAATAAGATTGATAAACCCCTGGCCAGACTTATCAAAAAGAAAAGAGAAAGGACCCAAGTAAATAAAATCATGAATGAAAAGAGGAGAGATCACAACCTACATCAAAAAAAAAAAATACAATTATAAGAACATATTATGAGCAACTATGCACCAGCAAATTAGACAACCTGGAAGAAACGGATGCATTCCTAGACACATATAAACTACTACAACTGAACAAGAATGAAATAGAAGGGCGCCTGGGTGGCTCAGTGGGTTGGGCCGCTGCCTTCGGCTCAGGTCATGATCTCAGGGTCCTGGGATCGAGTCCCGCATCGGGCTCTCTGCTCAGCAGGGAGCTTGCTTCCCTCTCTCTCACTCTGCCTGCCTCTCTGTCTACTTGTGATCTCTCTCTGTCAAATAAATAAATAAAATCTTTGAAAAAAAAAAAAGAATGAAATAGAAAACCTGAACAGACCCATAACCAGTAAGGAGACTGAAGAAGTCATCAAACATCTCCCAACAAACAAGAGGCCGGGGCCAGACGGCTTCCCAGGGGAATTCTACCAAGCATTTAAAGAAGAATTAATTCCTACTCTCATGAAACTGTTCCAAAAAATAGAAATGGAAGGAAAACTTCTAAACTCATTTTATGAGGTCAAAATGACCTTGAGACCAAAACCAAAGACCCCATCAAAAAGGAAAATTACAGACCAATATGCTTGATGAACACAGATGCAAAAATTCTCACCAAAATACTAGCCAAGAGGATCCAACAAGTACATTAAAAGGATTATTCACCACAACCAAGTAGGATTTATTCCAGGGCTACAAGGTTTGTTCAACATCCGCAGATCAATGTGATATAATACATTAGTAAAAGAAAGAACAAGAACCATATGATACTCTTGTTAGATGCTGAAAAAGCTTTTGACAAAGTACAGCATCCTTTTTTTTTTTTTTTTAAGATTTTATTTATTTATGTGACGGACAGAGATCACAAGTAGGCAGAGAGGCAGGCAGAGAGAGGAGGAAGCAGGCTCCCCGTGGAGCAGAGAGCCCGATGTGGGGCTCGATCCCAGGACCCTGGGATCATGACCTGAGCCGAAGGCAGAGGCTTTAACCCACTGAGCCACCCAGGTACCCCAACAGCATCCTTTCTTGATCAAACTCTTCAAAGTGTAGGGATAGAGGGTACATACGTCAATATCATCAAAGCTGTCTATGGAAAAACCCACAGCGATTATCATTTTCAATGGAGAAAAACTGAGAGCTTTTCCGCTAAGGTCAGGAAATGGCAGGGATGTCCATTATCACCACTGCTATTCAACACAGAACTAGAAGTCCTAGCCTCAGCAATCAGACAACAAAAGGAAATTAAAGGCATCCAAATTGGCAAAGAAGAAGTCAAACTATCACTCTTTGCAGATGGTATGATACTTCATGTGGAAAACCCACTCCAAATCTTCTAGAACTCATACGGGAATTCAGGAAAGTGTCAGGATATAAAATCAATGTACAGAAATCAGTAGCATTTCTATATACCACCACCAAGACAGAAAAAAGAGAAATTAAGGAGTCGATCCCATTTTCAATTGCACCCAAAACTGTAAGATACCTAGGAATAAACCTAACCAAAGAGGCAAAGAATCTGCACTCAGAAAACTATAAAGTACTCATGAAAGAAATTGAAGAAACAAAGAAATGGAAAATTGTTCCATGCTCATGGATTGGAAGAACAAATACTGTGAAAATGTCTATGCTACCTAAAGCAAACTACGTTTAATGCAATCCCTATCAAAATACCATCAATCTTTTTCAAAGAAATGGAACAAATAATCCTAAATTTTATATGGAACCAGAAAAGGCCTCAAAGAGCCAGAGCACTATTGAAAAAGAAAGCCAGAGTTGGTGGCATCACAATTCCAGACTTCAAGCTCTATTACAAAGCTGTCATCATCAAGACATTATGGTACTGGCATAAAAACGACATATAGATGAATGGAACAGAATAGAGAGCCCAGAAATAGAGCTTCAACTCTATGGTCAACTAACCTTTGATAAGGCAGGAAAGAATGTCTAATCGAAAAAAGACAGTCTCTTCAACAAAATGTTAGGAAAATTGGAGAGCCACATGCAGAAAAATGAACCTGGACCATTTCCTTACATCACACACAAAAATAGACTCAAAATGGATGAAAGACCTCAATGTGAAAGGAACCCATCAAAATCCTTAAGAACACAGGCAGCAACCTCTTTGACCTCAGCCACATTAACTTCTTCCTAGAAACATCGCCAATGGCAAGGGAAACAAGGGCAAAAATAAACTATTGGGGGGGCGCCTGGGTGGCTCAGTAGGTTAAAGCCTCTGCCTTCATCTCAGGTCATGATCCCGGGGTCCTGGGATGGAGCCCCACATCGGGCTCTCTGCTCAGCAGGGAGCCTGCTTCTCTATCTCTCTACCTGCCTCTCTGCCTACTTGTGATCTCTGTAAAATAATTAAATAAAATCTTTCAAAAAAAAAAAAGAATACCCTTTATTAAAAATAAATAAATAAACTAACTTTTGGGACTTCATCAAGATCAAAAGCTTTTGCACAGCAAAGGAAAGAGTCAACAAAACCAAAAGACAACTGAGACAGAATGGGAGAAGCTATTTGCAAACGATATTATCAGATAAAGGGCTAGTATCAAAAATCTATAAAGAACTTATCAAACTCAACACCCAAAGAACAAATAATCCAATCAAGAAATGGGCAGAGGACATGAACAACCATTTATGCAAAGAAGACATGCAGATGGCCAACAGACACATGAAAAAAGTGCTCCACATGCTTGGCATCAGGGAAATACAAATCAAAACCACAATGAGATACCACCTCACACCAGTCAGAATGGCTAAAATTAGAAAGGCAGGAATGACAGATGCTGGCAAGAATGCAGAGAAAGGGAAACCCTCCTCCACTGTTGGTGGGAATACAAGCTGGTGCAACCACTCTGGAAAACAGCATCGAGTTTCCTCAAAAAGTTGAAAATAGAGCTACCCTACCACCCAGCAATCGCACGACTGGGTATTTACCCTAAAAAGATACAAATGTAGTGATCTGAAGGGGCACATGCACCCGAATATTTATAGCAGCAATGTCCACAATAGCCAAACTATGGAAAGAACCTAAATGCCCATCAAGAGATGAATGGATAAAGATGTGGTATATATATGCAATGCAGTATTATGTAGTCATCAAAAGAAATGAAATCTTGGGTGCCTGGGTGGCTCAGTGGGTTAAAGCCTCTGCCTTCAGCTCAGGTCATGATCCCACGGTTCTGGGATCAAGCCCCACATCAGGCTCTCTGCTCCCTCCTCCTCTCACTCTGCCTGTCTCTCTGCCTACTTGTGATCTGTCAAATAAATAAATAAAATCTTTTTAAAAAATGAAATCTTGTCATTTGCAATGACGTGGATGAACTAGAGGGTATTACACCGAGCGAAATGTCAATCAGAGAAAATCAATTATCATATCATCTCCCTGATATGAGGAATTTGAGAGGCAAAGTGGGGGTTTGGGGGCTAGGGAAGGAACAAATGAAACAAGATGAGATCAGGAGGGAGACAAACCATAAGAGACTCTTAATCTCACAGAACAAACTGAGGGTTGCCAGAGGGAGGGGGTTATGGAGAGGATGGTTGGGTTATGGACATTGGGGAGCATATGTGCTATGGTGAGTGCTGTGAATGAAGTGTGTAAGCCTGACGATACACAGACCTGCACCCCTGGGTCAAATAATACATTATATTTTAATTAAAAATTAAAAAAAAAAAAAGAGAGGGGCGCCTGGGTGGCTCAGTGGGTTAAAGCCTCTGCCATTCGGCTCAGGTCATGATCCCAGGGTCCTGGGATCGAGCCCCACATCGGGCTCTCTGCTCCGCGGGGAGCCTGCTTCCTCCTCTCTCTCTGCTTAGTCGTGATTTCTCTCTGTCAAATAAATAAAAATTAAAAAAAAAAAAAAGAGAGAGAGAGAGAGAAAGCCAAACTGAGGGTCATCCTAGGAAATAACCCACCTAAAATCTTCAAATGGCTAAGGCCGTGAAAGCCAAGAGGATTAAAAAGCTATTTCAGACTGAAGGGCATGACAACTAAATTGAGTAGAATTCTATACTGGAGGGGCGCCTGGGTGGCTCAGTGGGTTAAAACCTCTGCCTTCGGCCCAGGTCATGATCCCAGGGTCCTGGGATCGAGCCCCACATCGGGCTCTCTGCTCAGCTGGGAGCCTGCTTCCTCCTCTCTCTCTGCCTGCCTCTCTGCCTACTTGAAATCTGTCAAATAAATAAATAAAATCTTATACTGGATTACCTAAGGATATTTTCAACAAAATTGGCAAATCCTGAGTGTGGTTTAAAATTTAGATAGAAGTTATATATCAATACCAAATTTCTGATTTTGATTGTTGTACTGCTTATATAAGAGAATGTCTCTGGCAAGAAAACACTATAGGATTAGGAAGTGAAAGGGCTTTTTTTTTTTAAGATTTTATTTATTTATTTGACAGAGAGAGATCACAAGTAGACAGAGAGTCAGGCAGAGAGAGAGAGAGAGGGAAGCAGGCTCCCCGCTGAGCAGAGAGCCCGATGTGGGGCTCGATCCCAGGATGCTGAGATCATGACCTGAGCCGAAGGCAGCGGCTTAACCCACTGAGCCACCCAGGTGCCCGGAAGTGAAAAGGCATTTTGTGAGCAACTTACTATCAAATAGTTCAGGAAATTTAAAAATCCTTTGTATTGTATTTGAAACTGAGATGTAAATTTAAGAGTTTTATGTTGTCTCAGTGGTTCAGTCGGTTAAGCCTCTGACTCTAGATCTCAGTTCAGGTCTTGATCTCACAGTTTTGTGTTCAAGTTCTGTGTGGAGCTTACTTAAAAATGAAGATAGTTTCATAAATAAAAAACAAAAACTAAAGTAATAATAATCATTTTTATAAGGGCCTGTAATAAAACAGGCTGTCTGCTAAGTCCTTGAGATACAGTAGGAGGAGGAAAAAAAAAAAACCAAACCCTCAGTTCCTGCCAACTGGTCCTTAAAGTCTGGCAGAAAAAACAAGAGTTGAACAAGTAATTTTAATTGCAAGGAAGGAAGCTATTCAACTGTAGACTGACGAAAACCCAGCCCCTCCCTGCCAAGAAGGTGGTCTTTACACTAAGGATAATGATTCATAGGGTTAGTTGGATGATCGGTGATTGAGTAGGAGTCTGTATGCTGTGGGGCATGGGGATTTTGGATTTGGGCAACACGGTATCAGTGGTATGATAAAAGTGTGTAAAAACTAGACATGCAAAGAAATTATTTATGGTATCCACCATCAGTATGACAGGTCTGTAAAGTGCAGATACCAATAGTTTAAGCTCCTCAATAAATGATTAAAATGAACTGGGGCATCATTACTGTTAAATTTTGTAGAGATTGAATTTTGAAAGAAAAAAAAAAATATGTTCTAACACCTTGATTTTAAGTGGCTCCTTCCTAAAAGAAATTCAACATATTCTCATTTGCTAGTCAATTTTTGAAACATTATTGTTGAAAAGAAGTAGTTTGCCAGTACTGTTTTATACTGGGGAAACTGGGGCAAATGACTTGCATGAGACTCACATAAATCTTAAGGTGGTAGTGCCAGGACTGCATCATTCATTTTTAAACACCCATACCAATAGTTTTTATAATTACTTGCACTGAAAATACATCAACCATATTCTTGTGGCATGAAAAAAAGAGGAAAATATTTTACATTCTTTTCATTATATAAACAGAAATATACTTAGACTACTACCGAGTACAAATACAGAATTACTTTATTTCATCAGTGTCAATTTGATCACTTTTCCCACTACAACCAATTTCTCTTCTGTCCAGACTTTACTTTATGGTGACCATTCTACTTCTAGAGATTTCAAACCTTTTCCTTAGCAATTTATCCTCAAACATAAATGAGCTCCTACTTCAAAGACCCTTAACCTCTTTGGCCACAAATCTGAGAATTTGATGCATAGTACGAACCACTTTCTCTCCCAAATGTTCACACAGAAATATTTGAATGAAATGTTGGGTTTGCTGAGCTATTAAAGAAGTCTACTTTCCTTCTCCAAGATCATTTGTGTACCCCAGATTATGAACCCCTGATCTTCTATATGTCAGTCATGGATTTATTTTTATTCTTCATGACAACCCTGAACCCAGGAAGCTACTGTTACCTTCAGAATACTGTACAGGAAAGTAGGCCATACCAAGTAGTATAAATATGCTAGGATTTGAATCCATGTGTCTTCCTTCCCTAGATCTTTCCACTTACATATTCTTACCTCCAAAATAGCCCTAAAAAGTCACCAAACTAAATCTAGAGTTCTATATTCGGCCTTCATCTGTCCAATCAGCTTCTTCCACATGCTAAATCTTTTGACCATTTTCCCACTCATCTGAGAAAAATCAAGTCTACCAAAGCTGCCAAACCTCTCAGGAGACTTATAAAATTATTTTAATAGTATCTTCTTGCTAAGTGGTCTCTGGAGGCAGCTTCCTAAAAACCAGCCCAGCTTTTAGGGTCACTGAAAACTAATCTTACAAGTTCCCCAGTGAGGAATAGTTCCTTTGTCCAAAGCTTCTGTTTGTAACTACCAGGATAATGATAAACAGGGATGTGGCAGGTCTTGGCTTTCTAAAGTCTCAGCTGCCTCCTTCTGGCTGGTTTACCTCTTTGGTGACAATGTATCCTAATCTCTAGAACGAATCCTGTGTCTTTCATCTTCTCACAGTATTAAAGAAGGAGCTATATGGTACTCAGAGTTTTGGAGTAACTGGTTATACATAACTGAAACAGAGGAAGGTGAAAACACTACCTCAACTAAGGCGTTCCTTTTTAAAGAGCTGTAGTCTAAACCTGAAATAAAAATTTACCTTCTCGTACTTACATGCATCAGCAGGCAGACAGACAAATTATTGCTGTCACTTCTTTGTTTGATTGATTGGTTATTGGAGCAGAAGGAAGAAATGAGTTAAGTCCCATTAGATGAATTAAACATGGGCAGATTCAGGATTTTGTTGTTTTTTTTTTTTTTTTTTTTTTGAAGCGTATATAATTTGGGGGACTCTCTTTAAGAAAAATATGTAATTATGTATACAGAATTCGGTTAAAAAGTGAATAGGTATTTACAGTGAAAAAAATCACATCATAATTATTAAAACATTGAAAATAACTAGGTCACAAAATCCAGAAAAACAACATATTTTTTTAAAAAGATTTTATTTATTTATTTGACAGAGAGAGAGAGATCACAAGGAGGCAGAGAAGCAGATAGAGAGGGGGAAGCAGGCTCCCCGCAGAGCAGAGAGCCCAATGCGGGGCTCAATCCCTGAGATCATGTCCAGAGCCAAAGGAAGAGGCTTAACCAACTGAGCCACCCAGGTGCCCCACAACGTATTTTTATTAAATGACATATCTCTGGACCAGCATCTCAAGGCATGATGCTGGATGAGTGAGTCAGCAGAATGGGAAGTAGAAATATTCTAGAAGCCAGTCCTTTCCTTGGATGGCCAACAATAACTACACATGGAAGAGACAGAAAATCACATAAATATACCCCACTAAACCTGAATAACAGAGATCTGTAATTTAACTTCCCTTTAGGTGGATGCCCCATACACTTCAAACACCATCCAACATCAGGAGCAGGGTAACCAGGAGTTAGTGTGAGTTTGAGTAAGCTGTCTTGAACTGTACATTTTGCAGAAAATATTAAAATTGAAGAGATCCAGGAAAACTGATGCCTAAACTTTCTTCATTTTGCCTACTAGCCAATAATTATCTTCATTTGAGACTACCACAAGGTCTTTGCCTTGGCAATGAATGTGCAAAGATATTCTGCTGTAGGACCACCTCTCCCCCTCTCTGCACCACACAATTCATCCCATTTTCCACTGTCCCTAATCGAAACTCCACCTCTAGGCTGCTCTAGCTTTTGTCTCTGTCTCTGGATACATGTATGCTTTATACATTTAGTGTTTTCTATTAGCAGCTACAAAGATAAAAAGATTAAAGCAAAGGATTCAGATATAAACCATCTCTTCTTCTTCCTTGATATACTACCCCCCCCCCGCCCCCCGGCTTATAACTAAGGACTCCTACTAAAACCAAATTTATAATTCAGATTCAGACCTCTAAAATAGTGGTTTAAATAATGGTTCATACTGTTGCCCCATGTCTGTGATTGGTGAATATATTTTTCTTTCAATATCATTCCAACTACGAAGTTTGAAATTTCTACCTTATTACTCTTAACATTAAGAGTATTGATGAGGCGCCTGGGTGGCTCAGTGGTTTAAGCCGCTGCCTTCGGCTCAGGTCATGATCTCAGGGTCCTGGGATCGAGTCCCGCGTCGGGCTCTCTGCTTGGCGGGGAGCCTGCTTCCCTCTCACTCTCTCTGCCTGCCTCTCTGCCTACTTGTGGTCTCTCTCTGTCAAATAAATAAAAAAATTAAAAAAAAAAAAAAGATTAAAAAAAGAGTACTGATAACTCTTGGGCGCCTGGGTGGCTCAGTGGGTTAAAGCCTCTGCCTTCGGCTCAGGTCATGATCTCAGGGTCCTGGGATTGAGCCCCACACCGGGCTCTCTGCTCTGCGGGGAGCCTGCTTCCTCCTCTCTCTCTGCCTGCCTCTCTGCCTAGTTGTGATTTCTCTCTGTCAAATAAATAAAATATTAAAAAAAAAAAGAGTACTGATAACTCTTAACATCTTGTTTTTCTTAACATTCAGCTAACTCATCCACACAAACTCCAACTTCCAAGACAGCTTTCATCCTTCATAAAGTTTTCCCTAAAAATCAAATATACATTAATCTTTAACAAAGTACTTACCATACTGTATGGCAATCATGTCTCTCAAAGAGATTAGGAACCACTTCGAGGCTAAGATGATCTTGTTCACATTTATATGCACAGCACACATTACAGTGGCAAACAGTAACCACTAAATATTTGCTGGGCAAACTAAAGCACACTTGAATAAAGGATACATATCACTTAAACATACACTTAACATACATAGATACAGTGCTCGCTTCGGCAGCACATATACTAAAATTGGAACATACATAGATACAGCTATCAACTAGAACACTTGGAACTTCACCTTGCTTTTTTTTTTAATTTTTTTTTTAATATTTTTTTTTTATTTATTTGACAGAGAGAAATCACAACTAGGCAGAGAGGCAGGCAGAGAGAGAGGAGGAAGCAGGCTCCCCGCGGGGCAGAGAGCCTGACGCAGGGCTCGATCCCAGGACCCCGGGATCATGACCCGAGCTGAAGACAGAGGCTTTAACCCACTGAGTCACCCAGGCGCCCCTCACCTTGCTTTTTAAAATGTATTACCACAGGGGTGCCTGGGTGGCTCAGTGGGTTAAGCCTCTGCCTTCAGCTCAGGTCATGATCTCAAGGTCCTGGGATCAAGCCCGCATCGGACACTCTGCTCAGCAGAGAGCCTGCTTCCCCCCCGCCCCACCTGCCTCTCTGCCTACTTGTGATTTCTGTCTGGCAAATAAATAAAATCTTAATAAATAAACAAACAAACAAATAAATAGTACTGCCATATGGGGCACCTGGGTGGCTCAGCTGGTTAAGCATCTGCCTTCAGCTCAGGTCACGATCTCAGGATCCTGGGATCAAGCCCCCACACTGGGCTCTCTCCTCAGTAGGGAGTCTGCTTCTTCCTCTGCTCGCTCTCTCTCAAATAAATAAAACCTTAAAAAAAAAAAATGTACTACCATACAATGTAATTGCAGTTGTACAAGTTGATGAAGGTTTAAATTATTTCCAGATAATGTGAAAAGGTCAGTGGAAATTACAAATAAATATAAATAAATGTAGGAACAAAAAATCCCAGCTCACTCCACCCTAAAACATAAAAGACCATGATTAGCCTTTTTGGGTTCCATTATGGATGGATTCCTACCACTTTCTCAATGCATTGCCCTACCACTTTCTCAATGCACTGCCAAATGCAGGTGCCTCCATTTCCCACCCCACTCGTAAGAGAGTTGATGAAAGAATTCTTCTCTTGGACTCTGAACTTCAGAAGATCCTGACATTTCCTTTCACCACTGGATGGATGTGAGATGAGATCGTGGAAACTCTCTTTGGTTCTTCTGCCTTTTTTTTTCCCTCCTTTGCTCAAGAGTGCCCGAAAGGATCAGATACCTATCTAGATTCTTAAACCAGGTTAAAGTAGATGTAAAAGAAATACCATAAAGCAACAGTATTTTAGTGCTATGCAGCAGGAAGATTAAATTTTCTGAAAGTTTTCAGGAAATAAACTGATAAAACCTGTGGCTCTCATATTTTTTTTTTTAATTTCAGGGACTAATAATCAACTTTTATTATGATTGTATAGTAGTAGACCAAATCTACTTATTAGTCTCATTTCAAAGCAGAAGATATTTAACACCAAACTCTAGAAACAATCTTAGAATGAAGAACCTTAAAATTTTATCAACTTAGCTTCATGAAGAATATATTACATTGTCCTATTCTCCCTATCTTGCTACACAAGAATAAACACTCCACTGCATTCAGAAACCTAACTATGAGCTCCATTCTTACTCAGCATTCCTGGAGTCTAAGATTTATACAACTTTAATAAGCTATAGATGAACTTCTTTTTTTTTTTTAAATAAACTTTTAGAGCAGTTTCAGATTTACAGAAAAACTGCAAAGACAGTACAGAGAGCTCTATATACCCCATACCCAGTTATTTCTTTTATTAATGTCCTATATTATTATGGCACATTTATCACAATTAATGAACCAATATTGATATATTATTATCCAAAGTCCATACTTTGTTTACATTTCCTTAGTGTTTATCTAATGCCCTTTTTTCTCTCCCAGGATCCCATCTAGGATATGACATTCTATTTAGTTATTTTACCTTCTCAGTCTCCTCTTGGCTCTAACAGTTTCTCAGAATTTCCTTCTTTTTGATATTCTTGAAAATTCTGAGAACTATTGGTCAGGTATTTTATAAAATGTCCTTCAACTGGGACCCCTTTCTGATGTTTTTCTCATGATTATACATACTGGTATTTGGGTTCTGGGGAATAACACCACAACGCAAAAGTGCCATTCTCATTATAGTAAAGGTACACGTTATTAATATAATTTACTGTTAACCTTGATCACGTTGTTAGGATGAGGTTTATCAGACTTCTCCACTGTAAAATTCGACCCGTTTCCAACCTGTACCCTTTGTGATGAAGTCGCTATGCATGTATTGTTAAGTACTACTATGTAAAGTTTTCCATTGAATATATACACTTTATTCTACTATTGATGGACACCTGGACTGTTTCCCATCTGGGGCTATTATGAATAAAGCTGCTATGAATATTTTCAGGTCTTTCTGTGAATATATTTTTATTTCTCTTGGGTAAACATTTAAGGATAGAATTGCTGGGTTGTTGGGCAGGTGTGTTATTAGTTTTATAAAAAAAAAAAACAACAAACAGGGGCGCCTGGGTGGCTCAGTGGGTTAAAGCCTCTGCCTCCGGCTCAGGTCATGATCCCAGGGTCCTGGGATCGAGCTCCACATCGGGTTCTCTGCTCAGCAGGGAGCCTGCTTCCTCCTCTCTCTCTCTCTGCCTGCCTCTCTGCCTACTTGAAATCTCTGTCTGTCAAATAAATAAATAAAATCTTTAAAACAAACAAACAAACTACAATTTTTAACAAAGTGATTGTATCATTTCCATGTGGCTGTAGTACAATGGAGGAGAGTTCCAGGTGCTTCATATCCTTGTCACCATTTTGTCAGGTCAGAAGTTTTTGGTTTTTGTTTTTTTAAGTATGCTCCATGTCCAGTGTGGAGTCCAACACAGGGCTTGAGTTCATGACCCTGAGATCAAGACCTGGACTGAGATCAAGACTTGGACACTTAGCCAACTGAGCCACCAAGATGCCCCCAGAGTTTTCAATTTTAGCCACTGCAGTAGGTATACAGCAGTATCTCACTACGGTTTAAATTTGCATTACCCTGGTGAAAAACGACATTAATGACACATTATTTTAAAATACTATGTGAATGGAAGGCTGTCTCTGAACAGACTCTTCATGGAAACAGAAAGTCTCTAATAAAAAATTAAAACCCAGAATTTGGGGCATGTTCCTTTCAGCCACAGTGAAATTAACAGGGATCAGATGTACTCTGTCTTATAGAACTACTGAAAGGGAAGCACAGGACGGTAACCCCTGAAAGAAGAAAATTACCAGGTGAACTCCACTCCAGCTTACTGACTCAAAGCACTGAAGCCACAGGACAGCAAAGAAGACCCAAACCTGAACCCAGTGGTTCAGGTTTGATTCTTTGAGCTGAGAATCTGGTGAAGAAAAGGCAACTAAAAATCAGGGAAAGAGTATCAGAAAGGGGAACTGCAGAGAGGGAGCTCTAGAGATTGGCAGAGTTCTTTCATGTCTTCAGCTGAGTTCTGATGAATGGATGCATTTAAGGAAATCACCCGGTGTTGGGGAAAGAACCACCAGAAAGGAACAGGCAGACAATCCTTGGGACTCAAATGGGTGTGGAGGGTTCCTGTTCCCAGGAGTCAAAGTGGGCACTGGTTGAGTATTCAGAAGGGTATTTTCCTCAGCAGTGGGTAAAAAGTAGCATCAACTTAAAGGCTGCTCTTGTCTTAACAGAAAGCTTCAAAATTATCAAAACTAAATCCTAGGTTTCCTAGGAACTTAGATGCATTTCAGAACAAAGCTCAGGAATATTTAAAGAAATATAAAAATATCCAATATCCAAAAAGGCAAAATTCAGTGTTTGCCATCCAAAGATTTTCAGGAAGGCAAACAAATTAGAAAATTTGAACCACAATGAGAAGAAAAAATCCATCAATAGACACACGTTCGAAAGTAAGACAGAAGATAAAATTAATTGGGGCACCTGGGTGGCATATTCTGTCAAGCATTCAACTCTTAATCTCAGCTCAAGTCTTGATCTGCTCAGGTCTTGATCTCAGGGTCACACTGGGTGTGGAACCTACTTGAAAGTATAAACCTACTAAGGAGAGTCATGTAGGAAATATAGAAGACCCAAATTGAACTTCCAGAGATTAAAAAAAGGTCCGAGGTGAAACACACTGGACGAATTAAACACCAGATTAGAAACTACCCCCCCACACACAAATAAATAAATAAACTTCAAGACATAGCCATAGAAACTATACAAAATAAACACCGAGAGGAAAAAAAATCACCTAAACAAAACCAAACCGTGTCAATGAATTGTGGAATGAGTTCACATTAAAAAAAAATTGTTTTATTGCTTTACAATCAACAACAAATATAGCTTAATAATTACAAACATGGTACTTCTAAGTGGCACTCAAATGAAGTAACAAGACAAGAAAGTGCTCTTCACTTAAAATGTGAGAACTAAAATCCACTCCTTCTGCCAAGAACCTTAATACTCTCAAGTAAAATCAATACTTAAAGAGGTAAAGAAAACTATTATCAAATTTATTGCATATGTCTGCTCATATAATTGAAAAACCTTTTATGCATGATCTAGATAGTGCTAGTACTTAACATTTTATTGAACCATCCTAACTTTTAAGAATTGAACACTCTTTTCTTTCAACACATTCTTCTGCAAAAGAGCTGTCAAAAAAATTGTAAAATCCAACAATGCATTGCACTTCTTCTTTTCTCAAGACAGAAAAATTAGTCACTCTTTAACTTGACCTGATATAAAAAACCTAGTGATCTAAGAATCTCAATTCAGTATAAGAAATTTAAGAAAATTTTAAGGAGGATCACCATAGTAAACTGCTAGAGGATGAGGACTTTATCGTCTGCTTTGTGGTCAACTGTGAAGTGTCTATTTAAATTTCTTGCCCACTTCTTTATCTTTTTTCTTTTTTTTTTTTGGTAGTTTATATCCTGAACACCAGTCCTCCTCATGTTTTGCAAATATTTTATCTGAAACTATGACATGTCTACCTTAACAGGTTTTTCTGATGAGAAATTTTTAATCTCTATGAAATCTTTTTATCATTACAATAAATTTTATGATTATTGCTTACATAGTAAGGAACATTTGCCCAACCCTAAAATTATCAAACGTATTACCTTATGACTTTCTCTAAAAACTATATGGTTTTAGCTTTTACAACAAATTAATATGGTCCCTCTTGAATTCAATTTTGTGTGTAGTTTGAGGTATGACATACTACAAATGGAAAAACTGAGGTTCATTTTCTAAAATGTGGATATCTCATTATTCTAGTGCCAACAGTTGAAATGACTCTGCTTTCAGCATTACTGCAGTGTTACTCCTTTAAAATTTCACTATTCAATTAAAAAAATATTTTTTAATGATTTAAGTTTGTTAAATAAAATTTGGTTTATTCCTGTAATTCATTTTTTTCTCTGATGCTGATACACAGTTTCAAAAGACTGTCCAGTTGGGACTATTAACCTTAGACTTAAGTCACTTATCCAAAACTGGTACACGGACTATCTACCATAATGATAGAAATTTAAATAGGTTTAAATTTTTAAAAGTTAATACATTTAAATTTTAAAAAGTTCATGTTTAAATTTTAAAAAGTTACATCTCATGCTCTGAGAAAATGTTATAGAACAAGTAAACAGACACATAAACACAAAAGCACAGAAATTCCTATAATTTATCACTGCTCCTCATTTGAAGTAATTCTACTAACAGTTTTGTTTTAGTCATTTGGAATTATTTATTCATAAATATAAATTGTTTCACTAGCATTACAGAAAGAAAAATGCATCCCAAATAAAATAGATGTTAAAGCTAATTTTTGTGGCGCACTATTTTAAAAAATACATTCTCTCATTTTTAATATTTCAGCAGTGGGTACACTTGATTTACTCAAATCGTGTTAGAATATTTAAAATTTTGATAATGCTATTAATCGAATTTGTCCTCAGCCATGTTACCCTCTGCATAATTACCTTTGTTTAACAGATTATCTAACAGATTAAAAAACTAGTGGGTAAAATTTGTCTGCCAAATGGACAGATCATATTGCTCTAGGGTCCTACAATTCATTTGAAATCCTTTGAGTCTTTAAAAGTTCTACTGAAAAAAAAAGTAAACATGTTTGAATTAAGTTAAAAAGCACTTGACAGAAAAACTGTAATAAGCGGACTCAGGAGATTATATTTCTTATATGCTTTGCTGTTCATTAGCAAACAAGCAGCATTTAAATTCAATGCCTATAATCCTTTCTGTACAATACACCAACCCAAAAAGGGGATTATATAATACTGTCCATCTTTTCAAAAATTTCACTAGTGAGCTCACGAATGATAAAGTTCAAGCAATTGGGGTGTTTTGTTTGTTTTTTTAAAGATTTTATTTGACAGACAGAGATCACAAGTAGGCAGACAGGCAGGCAGAGAGAGAGGGGGGGAAGCAGGCTCTCCACTGAGCAGAGAGCCTGATGCGGGGCTCGATCCCAGGACCCCAGGATCATGACCTGAGCCGAAAGCAGAGGCTTTAACCCACTGAGCCACCCAGGTGCCCCTCGAGCAATCGGGGGTGTTTTTGTCAACCAATGAATTACTAAGAAAACTGATAGCAAGAAAGAAAAAGAAAAACCCACTATGACAGGTCTTACCTTCTGCAAGTCATTATCAGAAATTACTTTTTCAGTGAAGCGGTTCCTCTTGATGCTCTGCTTAAAATTTTAGCTTTATCCCTACCCTCCAATTTCATATTCTCTCTCCCTTCCCTGATTCCTCCCCAACTTCCCCACTCATTAGATCTTACCACTCTCTAATATATCCTACATTTGACTCATTTATTTGTGGCATTCCCACACCAAACTCTAAGCTCCTTGAGGGGAAGGATTTGGTATTTTGTTCACTGCTGTTATGTAGGGCAGTTTCTGGAATATTATAGGTACTCAATAAAGATTTACTGAATGAATAATTGAAAGAGTACAAAACAAAATGTTCCTGGAGAAAACACTCTTTGTGAGTCATTTTCAAGGAACGGTAAGTGAATTTCCTCTAACATGATCTGTGACCATTCCTGAAGCCAAAAATTGCTATTCACTTTTCTCACGCTAACATAAAGAGAAACTGATACCAGCTGTAGAAATATATAGCCACAGATAAAATGTAAATTCCCTGAAAATTCAGTTCTATTTCATTAGTATAGTTTGAATGCCTAGTTAAGTACAAAAAAACAGCTAACTGAAGTCAGTAATGGGATGTTTCCTGATTGTTAAATTAACATTCTTTCCACAAAATTATGCTGCTTCTTCATTTAAGATAATGTATAGTCTTTTACCAAGTGGAAGAAAGGAGGGGAATAACCACATATAGCTAGTTGTAAGGGGGAAAGAAAGTAAAGAACAACAATGAAATAGAGAAATACACATTTTCTGAATCACTGAAGATAGGCCCATCCAACATAATAGTTTGTAGCTTAAGAAAAAAAAGTGCAATTTTAACAGAAGAAAAACTTATGAAGAGGCTTTATCTGGTTTTTCTTAGGAAGAAAAAACAGTAAGTAAAATGTTTACCATTTTAAAGGAGAGGAAGTTTGATATTAGTTTTGTGATCATGCTGTATCCATGTCAGAGTTTTCATGGCATATAACCAGCTCAGCTATGAACACAGGATACAGACATAATGGGACAAGTAAGAGTTAAAAGATGATATTGTAGAAATATCTGAGACACTCAGTTCATGGTCTAGGATCATGAATGTGTTCAAATCTGATTTTTTAAGCCACCTAAAGGTTTGTGAAGATGCAAGATGATCCACATTCAAAAATCACTTAGTTTTATTTTGCTGAATAGAGCCATATACCATGATAGACCATTTTCAATTATGAGATGGCTCAGAAAGTGTGTTTGAATTCAGAGAATGTTGAGACCCTATGCTTTTCAGTACTGAGAATTTAATCTTTCATTTGAAAGAATAAAATCTATCCAGTGAAGTTCCAATTATAGATTTCATAATGAATTCTACTTAGTGCTTCCTGGACCTATCAATTCCATTAATGGATGAATATCTGTTCTGAATCATAACTCAAGAAGAAATGTCACTATTTTACCAATGATATTTATATCAGAAACAATAAGACAATGAGCCCATTCTGCTTGGATGCGTTGGTCATTTATGCACAGCAATTGGAATTCTGGGGAAAATGCCAAAGATAATCAAAATGCATACGGATATTAAGATAAAATTATATGCTTTTCATTTCAGACATATCAATGGGGGTAGAAGGAGAATACAGCTCTGATTTATATAGTGCAATGAATGGGCAGAGGGTGGGGGGCAGGAATCAACAAATTGTCAAACGCAATCCCACAAAGCATATGAAGCAAGATTATAAGGATTCCTATTAATTTAGTAGAAATATAAAATAACTGACCTATGAAGCATTTATATTGACAAGAGCCCACCATAAAAAGAATTCTACTGGCCTAATTAAGAATATTAAAATATAGGGGACCTGGGTGGCTCAATTGGGTAAGCGAATGCCTTTGGCTCAGGTCATGATCCTGGAGTCCTGGGATCAAGTCCCACATCGGACTCCCAACCCCATGAGGAGTCTCCCTCTGACCCCCCCTCTCATGCTCTCTCTCGCAAATGGATAAATAAAATCTTAAAAAAAAAAAAAGAATATTAAAATATAATTTGGAATCATTTTGGAATTTATATATATAAATTCTGTTATGCACCTAAAATAAATACAATGTTACATGTCAATTATATCTCAATTAAAAAAATATTTGGCTTACATAAAGTACAAACCCTTTACACTCAGGAACAGAATTTGTATGGAGACAAGATGCTTAAACAAACCAGTAGTTATAACCATCATTCTCTTCAAATTTGTTTGGAAAGACTAAAAAAACCTAAATCAAACCCATTACTTTAATATGCAGTTTGCACACATTCACAGTATACTCAGGGAGATTTCAAGTCTAAAAGAGTGAATCAATAGTATTTTAGAAATGCATGTTATTTCATCCAGTAATAAATTCTAAGTCTTCTCACCCCCCCCCCCCATATTACTTCTCGGTACAATCTTTGAAACTCAAAATAACTTAAATTATAGTTTTTAAAATGTAGCTCTTTAATAAAAAGGTTTTAAGTATCAGGTAAGTTCTTTTCAAGTCCAACATGTGAGAACTTTCACATACAAAATAAATGTTATACTTTGCTATCATCTTGTTAAAAGATAGTTATTTTAGTGGATGGTGTTATCTCAAGATGTATTTGGAATGTTTCTTTTGGAAATTCACATGAACTACCATTAGGCTATATTAACAATTCTGATCAACCAGAGTTTTATCCAACTTAAGCACTTATTATTCACTCATATTTAAAAATATAAGCTAATTCCAAAATATCTTTCTATACCAAAAGACAGGAACTTGTCTGTATTGCGATTATTCAAATGAATGTGAACCACAAGCCTTGACAGTAATTTCAAAAGACCTTCAAAATTGCTTTCAATAGTGACAATAGCACTGATATATAGCCTCTCAAGAATATTCTTTGGAATAAAGTTTATCTATAAATTCTACTACTTGTTCAAAAAAGAAAACAAACCTTATTTATCTCTTATATTCATTCCCTTTATAAATGAAACTCTTTATTTTAGGTTTTAGATAAACAAAGCATCAAAAAATTTTTTTACATATTTTTTCATTCCTATGAACTTTCCCTTCAAATTATCTCAATTATTCAAAACACTATAAACTTAAAACAAATCCTATTTAACATGGGTTTAAATTATTCCTGTAGATTTGGTCAGTGGGAAAGGTTCTGATGTTTGAAAATGACAGAAAAAGAATTTTAATTTGGGAGAATTCATCCAAGTATTTATAAAATTTTAAGCAGTCTCACACATGGGCAACGCAAATAAATTGCTTGATCTGATGAACTTTCAAAATGTATTTTAATCTCATTCCAAAAAGAAAGAAAATTTCTAGATACAAACACAGCTCATTCAATCACATTTAATATACATTCAGCAACTTAAAATATTATAAGGATCCAATATTTTCACCTTTTATAATCTCAATATATTATATATTTAATATATAATATATATACAATACAATACATACGTAGTCAGCAGGATTAAAGTAATTTTTTAAAAGTCCGATCAATATTGATAAATATCTTTAGACTATTAAAAGAACTGTATTTAGGATCACAGAATAAAATAAAATATGGGAGTTCCAAGCCTATTAGATTGCAAATGTTCATATGGCCAATCACTTTAAAAGATCCCTCAAGTTGGACAGAATACATTTTAAAACAATACTCTTGCTACTCTCAAGCAGCAGTACTTGTAGATATTAAGCATGTACATCTGCTTTAAATTAAAAATTACTATGCAGCTTTTTTTTACTGTAATATACAGTAGCTATTTCTTCCTTTCTGTTGGATTTTGCTATTGTTGTTTGAAAGGTGACTAATATATTACCAACAGAAGTGACTCTAGCTCCTTTCCCTCTCCCAAAGCATGGCTCAGTTTGAAGACTGTTCTATAGGCAGCCACTATGAGTATTAACAGTACCTTTACACCACTAAGAACAATCAATCAATAACTGGAGTCATATGAGAAGTTTCAAAGACTGCTGGAGGTTTCTGTAAAACAAGGTAATCGAAGTATTACCCCTGTAGATAGCCCTCTCACATCAGTTAATACAAGGAGTTAAAATTCCAATGCCACAGTATAGCAGTTAATCATCTACTCTGTAATTTTAAATATTATACCATTGATTCACCCTGAGAATACAGAGGAAGCATTTAAAACAAGATACTCCGATATGTTTTTTTTCCTTTGTATTTGCTTTCTTCTGGTTTCCACCAGCCCTTCAAGGGCACAAGCATTTCAATTCAAAGTGTGACTTGGATATCCTTTTTTGTTAACTGAGATTCATGCCACAGTCAGATACTGGTGATAGAAAAGCCCAAAAAGGCTTGTAGAAAAGAGACAGGCAGCAATCCACCAGGTCAGAAAAGACAGAAGTCCTCGAAAAAGCAGAGGAGTGAAAATATTTTTTAAGCTGCTCAGTGCCACTGTTATTTGTGTTACAGTTACCTTCATCTTCCCATCAGCAGATGGTAATTCAGAGTAAACAAAGTTGGAGGGTAGACTATTATCCACTGGCAAGACAGAGATAGATTCTGGATATATCCCCCAGGAATGATTACCTAGAAAATTCAAGATACAAATAAAATTTGAAGACTAACTGCAAATCCTCTAATTAAAAAACAAAGAAAGAAAGAAAGAAAGAAGTTTTAAAATTATACTTGAAATTAAGAACAGGAAGTTTAGTGGCATAACAAATTTCTTCATGTTGAAAATAAAGTAAAATAACCTTTGTGCATATCCGGTAAAAAATTCATTTAACCTGATTAGACTACAAGCTGGTCTTACCAGTAAAAGTACACAAAAAAATCTAATTTACTTTTAACTAACTGCACTAAAATCTGGTAAAATAATAAAAACAATTTTTTTCCTTGTATAATATATTAATCAACTACCTCTACTGGAGTGACAGGGACAAACTCAGTAACTTCTTAGAAATCCTTTCTACCTCTAGAATATCAGAATAAATTTCTTTCTCAGAAACTATCTATGATTTTAATGTGAGAGACTATTAATAGCTTCCAGAAAGTTTTCATCGTATATTTTCCCATGTTGGATAGGATGTGAGTCACATAATTTATAACTGAGCTACTTCTTTATGTTTCATAGATTCCTAAAGGCCATTTACATCTATCATCAGCTCTATAGTATCTATGAAGCCCACCCAAATAATACCTGTTTAGTTCCTTTGGGCTTCTTAAACCCCCACACTGGCTGGCTGCCTGATCTGAGCAAAGGGAAATAATCAATAAAATAATGAATAGTTCTCAAATAACACCACACAGGAACTGGATAGTTTAGTGAACAGACTTATAGGAGAACTTCATTCTTCTGCGGAGAAATCTTTATCCTATCAATATCTAAAGTAGAACTCACTAAAGGATCCTGGATTCATGTAAGTATACAACTACCTTATAATAACTGAAATGATCAGGCACTAACAAAATCTTTCATCACCCTCTTAAAATACAAAATAACTAAGACCAAGAGTGCTCATTCAAGTTTCTCAGTAAATACGGGAATTAATCTTTAGCTAATAATTCTTATAAGTAAAGCATAATATAAAACTATATGGACCCGAAGATGACGAATCAACTTTTAAAAGTTTCCCATGTTTCTTCTTAAAACTCTCCAAGAAAACAATTTAAAGAAGCATATTTCTTTGTAGGTAACAAAAAGCAGTATTAATTATAGGTAGAAAGTCAAACACATTTCCCAGTTGCCAGGGCAAGCCTACCTAGTGTTTTCAAAAGCAGAGTTGTGTGAAGCAGCATTACCAGAGGTGCCACATACTGCAGGGCAATGACACAAAGGTAATAAAAGACTCGAGCCACCTGCAACCAACAAAATTCTTAAGTATCTAACACGACTGACATGTTAGGAGTGAATTAAACTTTCATATAATTGTCAAAATGAACTGCTTAAGAGATAAGTAATCCCATCACGGGAAGGAAGCTAAATGTTATTAGGTCTGCACTTCATTATAAATGCCCCCAAACTGACTTCTGACTTTGAAAGGCTCAGTTGGAAGATAAGTTGTAAATGTGGAAATACTAAATTCCTTGAAAATAGTTAAGTGGTTAATATAAATTGGAGGAAATAATCCCTTAAATTTAAATGGTATATTCACTTACATTTCAAATATAAAACAGAATGTTAGAATCTCTAGGCAGACATCAGAAAATCAAGCTAAATAAAAGTAACAGATCAGTCATAAAACCCTCATAAAAACATCAAGCCCCATTCTACATGAACATATGTAACTAAAATTTGAGGAAAAATCAAAGAGAGAACAAAAATATGTAAGGAAAAACAATAAGAAAGTCTCTGAATCTTGATGAACACCCTGACTATGAAAGAATATGAAAAACGGAACACCCAACACCAGGTTTCTAAAAAAGACATGATCAGTTATACAGATCCAATTAACTAGGAGCATTGGTGGTATAGTGGTTAGCATAGCTGCCTTCCAATTAACTATAATGGTGGATGGACTCGTAGCCCTTTCTTTCTCTGGAATTCCCATTAAGTTAAATATTTACATTTCATGTTCAAATACTTGGAATAATGTTACATGTCACTAAAACTAGTACTTCCTACCCCATAAGTCTTGAAGGCTAGACAATAATATATTGTAATGTCTTCCAAATCAATTGGGGGTCCCATTTAGCAATAGTAGATATACCACAGCATTGCAACCCAAACTATAGGACTTCAAGTACTACGGTAAGAAGAGGACTTGAGACGATTTCTTCACTTAGCACCAAAATCAGATTTCGGTCTCTTCAGTATCTGTCAATTTAAGATTATGCCATTTATTTCAACAGGAGGAGTACTGTGGGATAAAATTACTATTAAGGAAAATTAAACGCTTTGTTTTCTTATAATACAGTGCTTGCTGTTCTTCACTTGACTACAGTACGAAACTTACCATTTTCTGTAGCTCAACTGTACTTATCCGCCCTGCTTCTTTCTTCATCTGATCCACACATTTCTGGGCTAAATTTAAGTAAGCTTGCAGGTGACTGCGCATCATGGCCAACCGCAAAGCACACAGCAGGATTATTAACCAGAGTCGCAGAGTATCGAATGTAGCTTCTGTCATTCTATAGATCAGAAAGTTGACATGGTACTCTCAGAGACCAAAATATGTTAGCATGCTAGTTAAATGTATCAGTGCTTACCATATAAAATACAGGATATCTATACTTACAGTTGGAGATATAAAACAAAAGTATTCTACTACATTACAAACTTATCTATATAATTTGACTTATATAATAGACCTAGACAGAAAATTGTATCATTAAGAACAGTAGTAACAGATATCTAGAAGAAAAGTGTAGAAAGTAACTGGGATCCTCTTCACTATCTATCCTCCTCCATGGAAAAAAACCTGGTTGTGAAATGGAGAGAGAAGCTGGGTGCTGTTAAACTGGAGAGTAAGAAAAAGAAACTACAGGAGACTGCCTGTGGAAGTATCAAGTCAACAACCCATGCCTAGATTTTTGTCTGATTATATAGATATTTGAACAGGTATCAGTCACTCTGCTGACTTCCTGATTGGGATCATAGGAAAACCAGAAATTCTGATCTATTATGAAGAAATTGGATGTCTCAGATTTTCTCCAACAAGTCATTTAAGCTATGTGCTCAAGCTGGCTCAGTTGGGCACAAGACTAAGATGAGGATTCCAGGTAGAAGATGTACCCTTACGATGTTTTTTTCAGTTGACTGACGAGGGCTCCTTACAGGACTTTAGAAAGAAGAGGTAATTTCTGATGTCCTTTGTGGTTTAATGTTTTCAAAAGGCCAGGGTTTCTCCTTTGATATAAGGTAACACTGTGAGTAATTTGAAAATAACACCTAGACCATGCTCTGTATCTGTTCTAAACTCTAGCACACATCAGGCACTTAATACAGGACGGCTGAAATGTATGAACTTACTTTTAAATAAACATGTTGTAAATTTGTCAAGTTAAAATTACCATTAAGACTTACTTGTGTGTGCGTGGGAAAACATTATAACCTCAACGAATACTTCCCTAGTTCAAAGAGAATTCTTAAAATAAAATAAAAGCCCTGGTCATCACTGATCATATACTGGAAGACAAATCTATACCAGGCTCTGAAAGAAATACATAATATAAAATGTATACTGTGGAGTCAATGACTTGTTAAGGTTTTCTACTTTAATTCTGATGAGGCAGAGCAGTGAAAGAAACATTGATTAAGCATTTATTTCCAGCTGGTTCCAGTACATGCATTCTTTCATTTAATTCCAGTGATAACTCTGTGAGGTAGATATTATTAACTTCATTTTCCAAATGGGGAAACAGAGGCTCGGTGAAGTTAATCTCCCTCAAGTGACAGTTTCAGTGAAGATTGGAACTGGCATTCAAACCAGCTTTGTCTCAATCTTTCTATACTCTAAAATAGTTCCACAAGGCTAATGAGTTAATATGTTAAAGTACAGTTATTAGTATCTTTTAATAAACTGTTTGTGTTTCCTTATCATCTTCTTTTGTTAAAAGGGGACTTATGACCTAGTATTAGATAATAATGTTAAGGCATTTTTCTGGATAAGTAGGATGATAATATTATGTCAGAAAATGTCCTTATTTCTTAGAGGTACATACTCATGTACTTAGGGGTAAAAATGTTCAGACCTCTACTTCACTTGAAAAATTACTTCATCAAAAAAAACAAAACAGAGGCGCCTGGGTGGCTCAGTGGGTTAAAGCCTCTGCCTTTGGCTCAGGTCATGGTCCCAGGGTTCTGGGATCGAGCCCCGAATCAGGCTCTCTGCTCAGCAGGGAGCCTGCTTCACCTTTCCTCTCTTTCTCTGCCTACTTGTGATCTCTGTCTGTTAAATTAAAAAAATATATAAAAATAAAACAAACAAAACAAAACAAAAAAGGGGTGAAACAAATATGGAAAATATTAATATCCCTTACAGGGGCTGAATGAGTTTCCATTTATACTACTTATTTTATCCTGTTAATTTTCACAGTTAAGAAAAAAAGAACTGAAGAAACTGTCTTAAAAATAGGGCCAAGACATAAAAATGTCAGATAACAACTGGATTGAGAAAAACCTAGAAGTGTACAAGATAACTGTTAATGTGTATTAACATTCATTCATTAATGAAGATCATAAAAAAGTTAAATGATGATTTGTAGCTTGTTTTAGAAGACATCTTTTAGCATTTCCATTAATGCTTTAAAAATACATTATTCTAGTATTATCATTAAAAACTTAAATTACAGTATATACCATTTTGGAAAACAGTTTTGATTCTATAAGGAATCAAAAATTAGCCCTCAAATACCCATACTTACAAAGGGACACTTTCTTTACCCAATGGTGGGTTCATAATGTAGTCTTTGGTGATTGGTTTTACCCAGAGCAGAACCATAAATAAAGGAGCCAAGAAGTTGATATGAAGTAATGTTCTGAAAGTATGTAAGAAATAAATATAAAAACCCAGGAACAGAATACACTAATAAACTACAGATACTTGGAACTTACAAAATGAAGGTAGACACTTATTTTCAGTATTCTGTATTAAGGTACTACTGTCATCATTATTTTCTATTTATCGTTATCACTCGACACTGATTTGAGCCCCTGCAAAAACTACCTCATTATCTGAAATTTTCAAATGAGAACATTTAGATTCAGGAAAGTTAAATGACTTGTTCATGGCAATATTACAGGTTAAAGGCAGATGTAGCACTAAAATCTAAATCTGTTCAGTTCTATCCTAGTGTTCTTTAACAATCCCCTACTATATCCCTGATTCAATACACAGGTATTTAAATGACTAACTTTACACAGTCAATGAATCCAATAGATTTTCAGTATAGAGGCATCATCTTTTGACACTTTTTCAGCACAAGCTAAAACAAAGTGCCTCCTTATTATTTACAAGTGAGAGCCAGTGATTAGCAAGGTCCATAATACTAGAAGGCATACGGAACATGGAACCCATTACAACAACTTACAATTAAGGAAACTTTCAATATGCAATGATCATGTATAATATTTTAATACACTATTAAAATCATAAATGATTCATATATTTTTATTTCTTCATGAAGTATTATGAAGTTAAATTCCCTATTCTACACATACCAAGAAAATTTACATTACTCCAGAAAGGTAATATACCTAATATACCAAAAAGTTTTAGGTCTGAGTTATAATTTTATTGTTAATTATTGTCCCAAGTTTGTATCATACAAAGACAGATGACTGTAAAGACTATTCTTATTTCAGAAAAAAAGACAAATTCTTCTATTTTATTACCATGTCCTGTTTTCAGGATTAACCACAGTGATGGGCTAAACTGGAGGGTTTTAAATACACACATATGCACACACACACATTTCAAAATCTTCACTACAGTGAAAATGACAATGATCTATGTGAGGAAAACAGGGCTGCGTCAGAACACCTGGCAGACAAAGGTGGAACCTCGGTTCTAAGCTCTGGCATTTAAACAAGTACTAGTGCCTAGACACGGGGCTGAGGAGAACGCTGCTCTTTGTGCCAGTCATGCTATTCTCACACCAGAACAAGGTTGCCCATACTCCTGTTATCATGGCAGAGTGCTATAACACAATCGGGGGCTGCAATGAATTGAAAATAAAGCTCCAAACCCCAAAGGGGGGAAAAAAACCCTTAAAAAGGAGCTACATTTTACTGAAAAGGAAACTAAAATGTGCCCCCTCCCAATCATAAACCACCACTAAATGCTTTAAATGTTTTTATGAAGTGATCCTTTCATCCCCCAGCCTGGGTAAACCACCGGGTGTGGGGAAGAAAGCAGCAGTATTAGGTATGCAGTGTTGCTAGGGAACACTCTAGCATCAAGGAGCAGCCCCACAGCGGTTTCAGTAGCTGGTGAAGGGCTCCCCTCCACCCACCCTTTCAGCTTATTTAAATCCTAACACTGGGGTTAGTGGACTGAAGTGTATGTGTAGAGAGGAGGGGGAGAACCCGGTTTTGTTTTTAAAAGAAGCCATTAGAGAGAGGGATGGATGTTGGGAGAAAGGCAGGATGCAGCCAACAGCATGCTAAGTAAAAGGAGGGGAAAAAGAGGGATGAAGAAGTGGGTACTGGGAGGTGAGAACAGGTAAACACGTGTGCGCACAGACAAGTGTGTGCATGCACAGACACCTGCACGCGTGTGCACGCACACATACACACTCACAGACAAAATATGTAGAAAAATGGAGGTTAAGGAAAAAACAAAAAAGATTCAAAATTAAAGGAAAATGACATATGTAAGAGAGAAGAATGTGAAAAGACTACAAAATCAGCATCATCAAATACAGTTTTAAGAGCAGAAATGTTAAGAAAAATGATCATTCGGAGAAACTCAAAGACTATATATACATATATCAAAATGGAATATTCTCAACTTGGGAGTCTACTGCAAAACATAAAGACAAGATGGAAATTTGTCTGGATATGAACTGAAAGATAGAAACCTGCCATTCTGCCAAGGTGTCTGACATCAACAAAAAACATCTATAACAACCATGAAAAATATAGTAAATGGGCTTTGAACTTTATGTAGAGATTCAAATATGATTTCTCCATTTGAGAACTGAAATAGAATCTGGCAGTTAAAAGTAATCTATGATATTTAATACTGTACAGTATCAGCATCTCCAAATAAAATATTGTTTTAAGTCTCATAAACCAATCAGTAATAAAGGAAAAATATAAATTTATGTATACAGAGTTAACTTTCAAAACACTTTTAAAAATTAGATTTACATAAAATTTAAATATGTTAATGAAAACATTCTGATTTAAGAGAATTACCATAGATCCTTAGTTCAGTTGTAGAGACTACAGTATCATAAACACTGACTTCTGACTAACATAAATACTGATATTTCCTTTTTTTAACAAGTAAAAAAGAAATTTAGTAATGGTATGTTTTTAGTCATAGGACTTAAAATTTAGAAGTGAATAAAAGAAACCTGCTTATAGAAGTAGTGTGACATCAAATAGTTATTAATTTTCAATATAATTTATGATTTCATTACAATAATATACCTTCATTAAGATGGAAAACATATATTTATCTGCATGTGCTTATGTACATTTTCCGCTTACTGTGTAATTTTTTCTGTTGCCAAATTCAGGGCATCCAGATGCATTTGAGCCAGTCGTAATCCAGGAAATGTCAAAAAAGCCCCAATGAGTGAACAGATAATAGCCAGGAAAAATTTGAAAGTAAGTTTTGAAACAGGACCCCTAAATAAAATTTAAAAAAAAAAAAAAAAAAAGGTAGTAAGTTCTTTAACTTTCTAGGAATTTCCTTTCTTCTAATTACTTTACAAACCACAATTCGTAGTAACAAAAACTAAATAAATTTTTACAAAAAGAGTGCTCAGACTCAATTACCTACAAAGGATTTTGGTCAACTAGCATCTCTAGCCACACTGATAACAGCCCAACCGGCATATTCAACACAGAATTTGATATATGACTCAGATATAAAGTTATTTAATCTCTGGTAGTATAGAAATTAAGTCAAAATAAGAGCAAATCCAAATAAGAATTCTATCAAACATATTAACTTTATACATATGTAAAAATTAGAAGTGAGGATATTTCTAAAAGTCCTGAAAAAAGAACTCTTTCCAAGGATTAAAAACACAAAGCCACTTACAGTAAATGTTTCACAAAAAAATGAAAAAATTTAAACTTAGGTGATACTTAGTATTTTTAAAAACTTACTGAGATTCTAAACCTTGCTTTTCAAGAAACTGCATCGCACTATCTGAAAAATTTGTAAACCCTGCAGGGAAAAAAAAAATTATTCTTAATACAGACTCTCTTTGGAAATAAAATGTTAGGAAACAGAACATCTTAAATCTTGAAGTGACTAGCTTAGGCTCTTTCATGTGCTAATTAGTATGCCATAATGCAATAAAATTTGGTTATTAGCAGGAACAGTCTTTGAAAACATGCCTTTGATATTTGTACATTCCATAAGTGTGCATAAAATTTGCATCAAAATTTGCATCTTTATCTATGTGAGTAAACTTCAGCATTGCAGAAACTTAAATTTAACTTTAAGGAAAAAATGAGGGGGCAGCATTTTGGAAAAAGCTAACAAAAAATTTAGCTAAAACAAACAAAAAAAGAAAATTAAGAATAATAAAGGTTAATTATTTAGAAGATTACTGTACATCTCAAACCTAATTTTAAAAACATAAAATATAAAACATAATTAAATGAAGTAAAAAATATTAACACTTGATAGAGCAAAACCGATTTTTAAACTTGTATGAAATGATTACCTGTTTCGAGTCCAAATTCCAGATAGTTTTCTGTTACAATCAAGACTGCCATTGCTTTTACAAAGAAAAAAAATCCAAAGGTAACACAGACTGATCTCTCACCACCATCTTCTACTTTAAAATAGTGTGTAGTTAATGAAAATAGAACTTTGCTGCAGAAGATAAAGTTCAGGAAAAACCACAGGTAACTTTGTGGGAGTTAAATAGAATCATCTTTACAGGACTTAAACTCCAATAACATCTGACTACAACATTTATTTTGATTCTAAAACATGTCTATCTACAAGGTGCCCTTTGGAAGGAAGTGAAAAACTAATGAAAATCTGATTAGTCTTTCAGGAAATAGGACATAAAAACAAAGCAAATTTTAGTGAAGTTTGTAACATTTTAAAATTAATGAAAAGTGCACATATACATGTTAAGCTGTAACTAGGGACGGAATATATTTCTGTTTTATTAGATTCAAATTTTACTAGGAGGTTATTATAATAATTTTATGAAATAGGTTCTCAGTGACATGAAAAGCCAAAGTAGAGGTTATTTTAGGAAACTACCTTTTCTTTGGCATGTTTTTTGAGTAAATTACATTTAGAATTAAACACACAACCAAACATCACAGAAACCATCAAACCTTCAGTAAATCACCCAATAATTCAAAATTTGAGAATTACTAATAGCCACTGGTAAGCTGGTATCATCATTTCACAGATTACCATTAAACAAAACACCTAGAGAAAATAAGTTCCAGCTGAGTACTCAAAAACAGCCAAAGGTACAGCATGCTTATTAAAAAAAAAAAAAAGCTTTTCTGTAAAAATATTAATTATTTTATCTGAACTCCCCCACTCCTCCAACTAAGTGATCAAATGAATATCAAACCAGTGGATGATGCAAAGCTAGAATCCAGATTTCCATTATATCAAATTGTTCTTAAAAACATAAACCTGCCAAACCAAATAATGAGGTGCTTGGCAAAAAAAAAAAAAAAAAAAAATCTATAAAAGAAACTTTTACATCAACTCCATGTCAAGCATGGAAAAGAGTAATAGCTGTCATTTAGTACTTGCGAGTGCTAGGCATTACTAATTAATTTCATCCTCCCATTAGCCAACTATTACCATTACTCTACAGATTTTAAAAAACTGTGGCACAGAAAAATAACGTGCCCAAAAGCACACAGCTTAATTAGAGGAAGTAAGGATTTAAATCTAGGCAGTTTAGATCCAGAATGTTCACTTAATACTGCCTCTTCTAAACTGTAAATAGCACCTAGGTCATGTGGTAGTTTAGCAGTAATACAAGAAACCTAAAAACAGAGCTGCCATGGAAGATGGGTATAGTTCAAACATTACAATGATCAGAAGAATCCTTCACAGAAAGTTGGGAAAGGATAAGAACTCTCACCCCTGTTGCTCAAAAAGCTGTTCTTTTTTGCCCTATTTAAAAATGGGTTAATAAACTTATTGCCCATTCTCTCTTTCTCTCCCTCTCCCTCTCTCTCTCTCTATATATATTTTTTTGGATACTATCTAGCATACTGGATAGAAATGCAGCGTCCCAGCTGCTCTAGCTAAGGTCACCTATCCAAAACTAAGACAACTTAAAGGTAATAAAGATAGATGACTTTTCGGCAGTTTTCAAATGGAACTTGAAATAAATCTCTACTGGAATGTAAAGTCCATTAAATCAAGGATTCTTCTCTCTTGTTCACTGCTGTAGTTAAGAGTTCCAAGAAAAATGCCCAGCACATAGTAGGTACTCAATCAATCAGTGAATGAATTTTGCCATAGAAATGTTTTTACATGGCAGTTTAGGTAAGCAGAAAATAGTATTAATTCTATGCTGCAAGGGTAAATAGATCTTTTGAAAATGATATCAAAAACAACACTTTTTTCCTGGGACAATATACTCGAAAAACAAAACAAAACAACCCACTCAATGTAGAAAAAGTTTTAGTCTACAGATCTGTTTTTATTATTGGTAATAACAAAAATATAAATTATTTACCACTCATGGTTATAAATTTAAAGGACTGCCTTGCTTTTATAAAGGCTATGGCGTTGTTTTAAGGCTTACTTAGAGGGTAGTTTCCCCCTTTAAAATGTAAAAAAAAGGTAGTACAGGAATAGCTCATCTTTACTCACTTATTTCAGATGAACCAGGCCCCCCAGAACAGTACATGCTGGGTATTTTATTAACGCCCTTTACTCGGTTCATTTTTCAGTGAGTAGCATCCCCTGCCTTTCACTGTTCTCATCTCTTCTCATGTTACTTCCACACCAGCTAACCTCCTTTTCACATAAATCTCTCTTCTTTTTCTTAAATACCATGATGCAAGATAAATACTTTCTCTAATCTGTTCTCCTAATTACTTATTAGTAACAGTGCTATTTTCTTTGGACAATTATGGTCTTGTATACTATGTTACAGACAAAATGAACTGTCATGGGCTAATATTGCTGGGGGAGATGCCAATTATAGCATTATTTCTTTTAAAAAGTATTATTTTATTTCTAGGTATTTTAGAATACAGTCTACACATTAGTTTGGAGATACTACCTACAAATCGCTGTATAAGAAACTGATTTCAAGTAATATATTTCTTCATAGATTGTAATATTTTTGTTATATTCTATAAATAAAATACCCAATTTGCTTCTAAGGTAAGACAAAACCAAATACTGAAAAGCTAGATGATAACCCCTGAACTTCTTATATAAAAGACTTCTACATGTTTTCATATTTACTATAGTGAATACCTGCTTTAGGGTATGTAAAACCAGAATACACATATAGAACTTCAGCATACAACTTCTGAAGTCATTTACCAGGTATGTTAAATGTCTTCTTATATCCACCATAACTCAAGTTAAATATATACTGGTTAAGTATTTGAACTAATTACTTCTTTAATGTAAAAAAAAAAATAATAAGACTAATAAATAAGCAAATGCCATTAGTTTACAGTTATAACCCCCAGCAAATATTCAGTACTCTATCACAAAGTTATTTTGCTCAATTTAAGTCTGTAGTACTCTAGTAATAGAACAGAGAAATCTAAAACTCAACTGAAGTGAAAAAGCTAACCCACACAGTAATAGATGTCAGTTTCTATTACTGAGCACTAAGGGGGAAAGGGGAAGCTAAATTGTTTTTATAAATCCTCAAGTCTTATAAATCTGAAAAACCAACAATCTCTGCAATTTACAATAAGAATTTCAAGAGTGATATTTACATTGTTCTTATTTTGCAGTGTGGTATTTTGTGGCAGTCCATGTGTTATCCCTTCATAATTCTTTCTGAAATCAGCCAACGTTATTGTACAAATTCTCCCTAACATATCTGTCAATCTTTTTCCTATCTTGGCTAACAGCTAGTAAATCATTTACAAGCAGTAAGAGTATATCGCATCATTGCAAAAGTTGGCATGATTTTGTAATATTCAGCTTAAGCAGGATTGTCAAAATGATAGGATGTCAATTTCAGTTAAAATGATTAATGAGAGTTTAACAAAGCAAATTTAGGTTCCACATCATTTTAAGATGTAATCTGAATTATTCTTTAACTGTTTTACAACTTAATCACTGCATATATTCTATCATTATATTTTTCTCAGAAAGTAAGAATATCTTAATTTTAGAGTTTTTTCATTTATGCTCTCACATCAAAGACAAACACTGGTAGTCTATAGCTGCTTAAAGTATAAAGACTTTCCAAAGCAGGGGGGGGGGGGGGGGGGGAGACGGTAAGACTATATACACCACACAGGGCCCTGGCCCTGACAGTAATCAAGAGTTTCCAGCGAGGGGAAATAAAGGCCGGATCTGCCCAGCCATCAACATAGACCTGCTCCATTAACCTGGGTGAAAATACATTGTAATGAAAGATGCTTCTGAGAGGAGCTGCGTTTGCATACAGAGAAAAAAGCTACAAAGTATTAAGCTAAACCACCATGCATAATCTAAGCTTGTAGGATCGTTTTTCTAATTAACAAAAGTAAAAACACACTGTAGCTTAAATTTACATTATGATTTAGTTTTCAGTAGTTTACTTAAAAACTACAAAATTAAGACTTCTCTGCTTAAAACTTCCTAACTTCTACTCAGAGAAGAAAAGCATTACACATGTAAGCTCCTATTATATAATTATTCCTTTTAAAAAGAAAAGATTTTATTTATTTGACACAGAGAGAGAGATCACAAGCAGGCAGAGAGAGAGAGAGGGAGGGAAGCAGGCTCGCTGTTGAGCAGAGAGAACGATGCGGAACTCGATCCCAGGACCCTGAAACCATGACCTGAGCTGAAGGCAGAGGCTTAACCCTCTGAGCCACCCAGGTGCCCCTATACAATTATTCTTAAAATAATGCAATAATAAAAGCATAACCTCATTATATCTATGATTAAGTGATATCAACCACTTTATTAAGAGCTGAAACCAGGTTAAGTGTGAACATTATGAAAGCAAATTAAAAAAAGATCTGACTTTTTCAATAAATAGGACTACTAAACTTTTCCCCATGCAAATCACTGTTTTTTTTATAATGAAGTAGAGAATCTATCTCTGAGTACCAAGTTTTCTAAGAAAGCAAATTAGGAACAATTTTACAAGTCTTTTAAACTTCATCTTAACTTTCAGCATTAAAGGAGTGAAACAAAAAACAATGTTTAAGATTGATGATGAAATTCTAGAATACAGATGCTCCAATTTTTCCCTCTAGGATATTCTGAATCCTGTTGTTTCTTACTCATTTAAGTCTTCTCCAAAACTTAAAAATAAAAGAAACACCATTGGTGGTTCATTTTACTATATCAAACACTATACATCCATCTCTTTCTTGGCGTTACACACTGGGAAAGAATAAGAAAAACAGAGTAAGATTAAAAAACAAAATACAGCCCATACCTCCCTCAAATCACAACTGAACTGCTTTTGAGAGCTACTTATGATCTCTCTCATTGGCTAAGGGCTCTAAGCCCAGGCTGGAAAAACACTGCTTCATTTTTACTGAAAATGGATACAGGAATCTAGAGACAATTTCCAACTCCTTCACTTACAATGAAAAGCAAAACAAAATCTTAGCCAAAAGTGCAATGAAATGACCAAAATGAAATTTCTCAAATATTACACCCACCGCAATACTTTGTTACCATAGAATAATTAAATTACAAAATATGTCAACACTCAAGGGAAGAAAATAACAAAATTAGATGCAATGTAATCCAGGCAGGAAGCATAATGTTCCTTGTATCACTACTACCTTAATATATTAACCACAAACACCTAAAACGTTATAACCTCCGCACCCTCAATTCATATTGAATACTGGATGAATCTTGAAACCAAGTTTCTATTGAATCCCATATTAGAACAAAACCTTCCCATAACCCACAGTATAAAATACACATACAATATTCTGAAATGTAATATTATGATCTGGCTACACCCATATGTTCAAGCTTTCATTCAACAGTCCCCAAGCCTCTACTTAAATCAGAATGGTGTGTTAACATTTTCTAAAGGTAACAGCTATACTGTCTTGGATCACAACCTATTATCTGAACTACTTTATTCCCTTCTACCTACTCAAAAACGTAAGCTCTACATCCTTTGTAAAGCTTACCATTAACTCTCCAGTCCATTGTCTCCCTCTTCTGAACTCACAGCATCACTATTCTAATTCACCTGCTATGTTTATCAGATGCTATCTTTTAGGCTCCACACCCAGCATGGAGCCCAATGCAGGGCTTGAACTCACGACCCTGAGATCAAGACCTGAGCTGATCAAAGAGTTGGATGCTTAAGTGACTGAGCCAGCCAGGCGCCCCATCATATGCTATTCTGAACTATAGTGTAACATAGAGGGAAAGAAAAGCATTCTCTAGATCTAGGCTGCCTGCTTGAATCTTACTCTTTCTATGTGATCTCCACGTAAAAGTTAAGTAACCTCTCTGTGTCTCCAATTTCTTCATTTGTAAAATGCAGCTAATACATCTAAAACCTCAGAGGGCTGTTTTGAATATTAAAGATTTCTTTGTAATTTTTAGCAATAATGATGTTTTCTACATAATGGAATAAAATAATCAACTTCCAATACCAAAAAGTAGTATGATTGTATACAAGGACAAATAGATTATACAATAATAAAAAAATAAGTTAATTTTACTTCATATACAATTCCCAGTTATATTTCAATATTTCAACCTTTTCTGTGAAAATCTAACCTAGGAGGTACAATATTCTACATAACAGCAGGGTCGTGTCAGGCTGAAGAGAGAGGAGGGGAGCTGCCTTCTATGTGAGTAGAAACTGGATGCCCAACTCTCCACTCCCTGTACAGTCAGATAACAAACATCACTGTGACTCGAGCAGAAGATGAAGATTTAGCCTCTCAAGAAACTGATTCTGAAGTACACAATTTAGATTAAGGCAACTGTACTGAAATCAGAATAAATGAAAGCCTACATACTCAAAGGTGTTCTCACCTTCAGAACATGTGCAGCAGGCTCACACCCTCAGGTGAGGAGAGCAGACTCTCTTCTAGAGAAACCAAAAGGCCCCAAAGAAAAGACCAACAGATAATGACATTACAGTCTACCCAGAACAAAACTAACTTCAGCATTAACAAGTTTTAATCTCCAGAAAAGCTAACCAAGCCCTACTTACATAGTTTCCAACTCACTTGTAGTGTCTGACTCCTAACCATGAAAGAAAAGCAAGGAATCTACAGACATTAAAGCAGGGATCAGAAAACTTTCTGTTAAGGAACAGACTGTAAATACTTCAGGCTCTGTGGATCATCAACAGTCTCTGCAGCATATTCGTCTGTCTGAAAAATACGATGCAACTCAGATGCAGCAGGCCAGTTTACCAATCTCTGTATTAGAGGAGAGCACCTTATGTAAAAGAGAAAAAAAATAGCGTTGGGGAAAAAATAACTTGGAGAAAAAAAAAGATGAAAAAGGCAACAGAGTGAAAATTTTTTACATTTATGTTTTTATACACAGATATCTACATATGAGATGTATCTGTATTTCATAAAGTTATTTCATTAGGCTAAGCAAAAATCAACAGAAGAGGCAAAATAACTTTTTATAAGATTTATTTGACAGAGAGACAGAACGAGATAGGGAACACAAGCATGGGGTGTGGTAGAGGAAGAAGCAGGCTTTCCGCTGAGCAGGGAACCAGATCTAGCGCTTGATCCCAGGGCCCTGGGATCATGATCTGAGCTGAAGGCAGATGCTTAATGACTGAGCCACCCAGGTGCTCCACAAAATTTTTTACAGATTTTATTTATTTGAGAGATAAGACGAGAGCGAATGAGCACAAGACAGGGTAGGGACAGAGAAGCAAACTCCCCGCTGAGCAGAGAGCCTGACTTGGGACTCAATCCCAGGACTCTGGGATCATGACTGAGCCACCTAGGCATCCTAGGCAAAATAAATTTAAAAAAATATGTTTGCAAGATAAAGTTGAGGCAAAGTTCCATCAAGCATAAACGGTGACAAAATGAGAGGATCAATCTAGGAAGTACAGTATCTGACTGAAAGAGAACAGGGAGTGGGGAGGTTACAAAAGGGAATAAGTTATCAAAGACAACATAAAAGATATTTCTAAAATCAAAGTATCTAAATTAAAATAGCCTACCAAAATCCCAGCACAAAGAATAAAAAAAAAAGATTTCCAACAGGTATGTGATCATGAATCTTCAGAAACCAGACAGAGAATACTGTAAAAACTTCCTGAGAAGAAAAATAAAACAAATCACATGCAAGATTACATATCATGACGCTGTACTTAACAGTAAAGTCTGGGGTTGAGAACAATGAAACTTCTTCAGAATTAAGAAGAAAAATATCAACAACCTGCAATTCTATATCAGGTTAATCAGAATACAGAATTAAGACACTTTCCAGACTGCAGTCTAAAACTAGTGACCGTGAATGCACACATCATCAGAAAGCCCCACCAAAACATTTGAACAAACCAAGAAAGAGAAAAACACTGAATTGTGGAAATGGGAAATTAAACTTAGGAGAAAGGCAAAGAGAATTCCAAGATGACAACAAAAGTAAGTCCCAGAATGATGGCTGTCTGGCAGGCCTGAGGGCAATCCCTCCAGCTAGAAGCTAGAGAATGAAGTCTTCAGGAAGGGTATCTCCACAGGAAGGGGAAATGTGTGGAAACTAATACAAGTTATAAGCGACTTTGTGGAAAACAATACCGAGAAGCTAGTGGAATTAATAATAAGAAATACAAAGAAAAATAAGTAAATTTTTTAAAGTAATGAACAAAATTACACAAGAAGCTACAATACTTTTTAACGCTCACATATGAATTATATTTACATTGGTATAATAATTATTGGATATTGAAACTTTACAGTAAAATTGTGAAGTAATTAAGAACATAAAGGAGAGGAAGCAGAGAGGATGGCATAATTTAAGGAAAATCCTCACCTATCAGAACTGTTGAATTAACAGTTAGTAGTACTAGCATTATATTTAGAAACACAAAGATCTTTAAAAGCCAAAATAACCAGCTAAAACACAAACAGAAGTGGCAAGGGAGATCAGGAAGTGGACTTGGTTTTCAAGACAACATGTTAAATAGTTTTGTCTATATAACCTATGTGTACACATTGTTTGACAAACATTAACATCTGGAGAAATTCAAACTAGGTTTTAATAGTCTTTTTTTTCAAGATTTATTTATTTATTTATGTGACAGACTGAGATCACAAGTAGGCAGAGAGGCAGGCAGAGAGAGAGTAGGGAAGGGGTAAGGAGGCTCCCCGCTAAGCAGAGAACCAGATGCGGGGCTCGATCCCAGGACCCTGGGATCATGACCTGAGCCGAAGGCAAAGGCTTTAACCCACTGAGCTACCCAGGCGCCCCTTAATAAAGTCTTGATCTACAACATACCCCCCACCAATGCCAGAAAAAAGATACAACGTGTCCTGGAGTTTAACAGAACCTAAATAACTATGAATTCACAGCATAAAGCATGTATGTTTGCTTTACCACCTTTTCAATCTCATGCACTGAAATTATTTCCACATCCTATTAAAATATAGTGACATGTTAATGGTAATTAATATTAACCGTTAGAAATGCTTCAATGCCATGAAACACTACCATCGTAAAACTGTTATGATTTCAATCCTTTTTAATCATCCACTGGCAAAAACCTGATGTATACACAACCCAGAAGAGAACAGAACAAATATTTAACTTATTTTATAAACAAATAAACAGGCAGCTTTTCCAAGAGTTCTACTCTTTCTCCAAAAGAAAAATATCTGGGGAGCCTGGGTGGCTCAGTCGGTTAAGCATCTGCCTTCAACTCAGGTCATGATCCCAAGGTGCTGGGATAGAGCCCCACATCGGGCTCCCTGCTTGGCGCAAAGCCTGCTTCTCCCTCTCCCATTCCCCCTGCTTGTGTTCCCTCTCTTGCTGTGCCCCTGTCAATAAATAAAACCTTAAAAAAAAAAAAGAACGAACGAAAGAAAGGAGAAAAAGAAAGGAAAAAGAACAGTATCTGTGTATTTTCCAGCAATAACCCCAGTGCCTAAAAGTTTATTCCTGACCAAAAGAATTATGCAAAGATTTGCTGAACCAACTGAAGTCTATCATGGGATTTTATTTTGTAGACTCTTCACCATGTTTCAACTCAAAACTCATCTGCTTGTTTCACCAAACTTTTGGAGCAATGTGTATTTTATTCAATTAATATATAATAAGTCCAAACTTGTTAAATAGTATATAGTAGTAGACTAAAGAAAAACTTCCTATGATGACAGACTTTTGTTAGCATTTGACATATGAGAATATAAAACAGGCTGATTTTTTGAGACAGGCGAAATAACTACACTGTGGTGCCCCATTTAGAGTTCCTCACCAGTAACTGTGGTAACTCTATTTTGAGATCACTTACAGAGACTCTCTATACTAGCTAAGATAGTAAAGTTTTTGTTGAGCTACTTACCAAATGTCTCGAATACCTAAATATAATAGATTATTTTGATAGGAAAAATCCTTCTATGCTCTAGTCCCATGAATATGCTTACTAACTGTAAATTATTCATATAGAAAAATAAGTAAAAGACTATACCTGAAATATGATAGGAATGACTTTCAAAATTAATTTCTCTTAGTTCCTTTAAATCTGTTCTTTCTTCCAAGTAAGATATACTTACTTTTATCCTTTCATACATAAATACAACCTGATAATGTAAATAACATTATACCAAAAAAATTAGGCTTCTGTATTTACAGACATGTATTGCAAAAAACATTAAAGACAAAACATTTCCTGATTTATAATTTAATGGAAATAATGATCAAGTACTTTGAGTAAACTCTTCTGCTATCTTTATCTTGCTATTATTTTCATAGATCATCCTGTATATTAGACTTTCATAAAGAATATATTAGTAAATATTCAAAACAGCAAATGCAAAACTACTGATGCAAATAGTCATTTTCTTTTAATAATTTTTCTTCCTTTTTAACCCCTCAGTCCCAGCTGAATGGACCACATACTTTAAAGGCTAACTTATTTTACTTTAGATAACAAAATCTCAACCCTTAAAATAAAAAGAATGTTAGAGATAGGATAAATTTTTTTTCTGCCACATGGCTGACATTTTTAAAGTTCTAATGTAGTATCAACATTTTTCACAACTGGAATTAAGCAACTATACGGGCAAATACAAAAATTTCAGTATGTAAGAAAAATCAAGGATAAGTGGAAAGATTTACTCAGTAGGAAATATTTTAAATATATTTACCTTTGAGCTGAAGGAAGAGCTTTTAAATGATGAATAGGCTCAGTTTTTAGATCTAAAATGGCAAATTTCTCTCAGATCTAGGTTAGCAACTTACAGAACAGCTACTTATAAAGTTTTAATTTAATTTGTACTTGCATTATTTTAAAGACCCAATTCTCATTTTAAGAAAATGTCTTCTATACCCTAACATCTTGAAATTATTCAAAGATATTTATCAATGCTTTTTTTGAGAAGGAAGGAAATAGAAAGAGATCCCATTATGAAAGAATTTTGTTGCCAATACACAAATCTAATGGATACTATCCTAAGAATAAACACAGAGGTTTTCCAGAAGTTTCTAAAAATTTTTTCAAAAAATTTATAGTATTTTTTAAAAATATCATGTTTCCACTCAATTAAGTCATTTTCATGTAAACTGAAAGTTTTCTACTCCATGAGAGATTATAGTCTTGTTTTTGTGACAACTAACAATAAAAAGGTTTCTTCTATTCAAATGGCTAACCCTCCTACATCTATTTTTATATAAGAAAAAGCAACCAAAATACTGAAAACACTGTACTTTGCATCGTCACTGCAAAGCCTAAAATCTATCAAGAATCTGCTACAGTACATACACTGAAAACTAACAAGTACATTAAGCCTTATGACCTATCAAGTAAAATCATTTTAAGAAGATTTGAGTCTGTCTTCCAACTTAAAAAATAGAACAACCAACTTGAATAATTTAAACTAAAATATTTTTTCATATTTTCTTCAGAGAAGAAGGTTCAATTACTTCAAAGAGAAAACAGAGAACCTAAATTTCTCTCAGTTAGGCAAAAAACAAAAACAAAAAACCCCCAAAACAAAAACAAAACTATTATGCATGTTTAGAATTTTTCCCACAAAACCCTCAACCTAGCCAGATTGTAGAAGGAAATAACAGTCATGGATTTTGGGGAGCATAAAATATAGGTTTTATTTAAAAATAAGCAAGCAAACAAGAAACTATTAACTAATGATCTGGATTAAAATAAAGCAAAATAATGAAGATTATCCTTAAACTTTTAGGTGTAGGAGGAAAATTATCACTTCCTAGCCAAAAGGGGGGAAAAAGTCTCAATTATAAATTAATAAACCAGAAATACTAGTTTTATCTCCCAAAGTAAGTTCTCTGTTTAACTCTGGGCTTCTGACCTGAAAGGCAAATAAACTGGCAACAATGGTATCACAGAAGATCTCCAAAAGTCTGTAAAAGAAACAATCTTTGACATACCATGCTACGTACAAATTTTTAACCAAGTACTTTGGTTTAGACTCAATAGCTTTTATTCTGTTCCTTTCTCACCAGGAGACTTGATGGCTTAAAGATGTAGTTCACTTCAGGGTTTAGTGTTTCATTTTTCTTACTGATATAAAGCAGAACGTTTTATAAAATACGAATACAGTAATTTAGAATCCTTTAAAGAACTTAGAAAAGGTGACCAAGTTGTGATGGTTTACTATAGCTGTCTATTTACTACAGCAAACAAATGTAGCATTTAATTTGCACACCTTAATTTACAAATCTACAAACAGAACTTAATATTTAATGCAGAAAACCTTAGAATTTATTTCCATTTAAACCATTCCCAACTTTTGGCACTGTATGAAATTTGCATGTCTGGCAACCAAGGCAAATTAAAAATTTAAAACATAGCCTTAAAAACATACATAATAGGGTTTTGTATCTTAAACCATCCACATTGTAAAATACAAGCAATGTGGAATTGTGACTAATGATCCAGTCCTTTAACCAAATATAATAGGACTACTGAGAAGCTTTATCATTCTTTGTAGAACAGCTTTCTTCTCACTCAAATTCACGTAATTGACTCAATATTACTGTGTGATACAGCTTATTCATAAGAAAGTTTCTTTGAAAAAAAAAATCCATCGATTATAGAGTATTTTAATTTTTAAAAGTTTTACTTCTCCCAAAGGATTACTGAATTTTTTGTAAGCATCATTTTTACCTTTTGCTTTTCCTTTGTTCATAAATGAAAATGGTATTATTTCATATTATAAAATCAGGAGACATTTCTCTAGTGCCTCTAAGACTTCATGGGTGCAGGAAAGACAATTAATACAACTGTTCCATCCTTACTCTAAGGCTTTCTCTACCCTTTGTCTTCCCCATACCATGTAACTCAGCATAAATGGCCCTGGAATACACACACTTGATCAAATGAGGTGGTTAGAATTACAAATAGGCAAGGAGTAAAGCTGAGAATGAGCCTGGGTTTAGGAGTGAGGCCAGAAGATGTGATAGCTGAGATGCATGTACAACTTTGTTGAAACAGAAAGCAGAGCTGATGGTAAGAGTACTAGGGTTCAAGAGTTCAGTGTCACACATTTTAAAAAAAAACCTCATTCCTGGGCTTTTACAACTTTCAAGATTCTGTATAAGTTATAATTGTGGTCCTACATGCGTGTGCGTATGTCAAATAAAACTGATGGGGAGAAAAAAACAAAATAACCATGTAATGAAACAGTTTTCTTTCTCACTTTTAAGTGAGCCAATTGTTTAAGTTATACATGTCTAAATTTGGGACCACTTTAATAAAGGACATTTTATCAGTAACAACTGCAGAGAATTTCTGAATCAACTGATGTATGTGTAACTCTGGAATTAAGTGCAACTACTGTCCTATGTAATCAATGGAGACATGTGTCTGACTAATAAGTAGGCACATACAATAAAAAAATAAAGAGAAGCCAGACAGGGGTCACTGCAGTTATACACTGTTCATACGGTGTGAAAGGCAAACCAGATATGTTATAACTAAAATAAAAGATGGGCTATAAACAGACTCCTCCCTGATATTAAGTCTGGATAGCTGGCATTGAATTCTGGATTCCTGCATACCACTGAAGGCAGCAGGTCATTTTCTCACATGCTACAAGATCGAAGGAAAATCACATACCTAAACACACACACAATTCTCCTTTCCTTCTTCTTCCCTATCCCCTTTGTGCAGGGTTAAAGTTGGCAGAAAATAGCTTGGATTCTAAAGCCCTTCACACTTTCTGTCTTCTCTAGGATGGCGAGACAGCCAGCTACCAGATTCCCGCAGAGAAGCTATTGTCTGGAGCATTTCACAAGTGCACTACTTAAAACTAAGCAGAGCCAGTTCAGTGCAGAACACTGTGTGGGACCTTTGCTCTCGCATTATTAGGCATTACTGAATGAAATGAAAGATGAAATTTATTCACATAAACAATAATCTGAGTAGCTCTTAAGAGGTACATTTTTCTAATTTCTCTGGTAAATAGGTATTAAGGGTTGTAGAACATTAAATAAAACTGGATATCAAGTATGCATTTCTATATAAATACAACAAATACCATTTTAATATCCTATCAACAATGATGAAAATGAAGAATATTCCAAAATAAGCAGTATTTCAGAGAAATATTTCAAAATATAAAAAAAAGAAAGTAGTCAGCTAGTGCTAATTATCAAGTTAAGGTATTTTTAGTGTGTTTATGTAACTTGACGTCCATGGCTGGGTCTTTATTCTGACTGCATAGTATTTTTACATATTTAACACTACAGAATTAAAAAGTAATATTCTAATTGCTTATCAACTTAATCTCCTCCTGAGATTAGTATAGCACAAGATATCTGGGGATGTTTCTCAACTGACACATATGATCACTATTTCTATCCAGCAGAATACATACCTGGTGAAGATGTCAACTCTTAAAGACTTTGTTCTGGCTCTTCTGGCCTACATTACACCTAAATCAATTCAAAGAGTCAACAAGGAGCATACTGATGTTGAATGTCAAATCCTATCATATATTCAAAATAGTATCCATTTACATTTTTAAAAGACAGTTCAGCAGTCTCTAGTTGAATGTAAAAGATGTAGGATATGCATTTATTCTGCTTACTCCCAAAATCTGACTAAACCATATAGCAAAGAAACTAAAAGCCATCAGAAACAAAGAAGAGGAAAAGATGACAGTTGCTAGAAAAGCAATGTCAACAAAAGTTTGGAAGACAGTCTAAACAGATGAACAAGCAATAACTGATTTAGGCTTCTACTTTCTCTGTTACGCTGGGGTCAACAAAGGGAGAAACCCAGTAAAAAGAAAGCCAACTCATTCACAAGCTCTAGAAAATTCAGAAAATGGAGACAGCAGGGACCTTTGAAGGAGAAGTTGCAGGACGAATGAAAACAGGATGATGGGTTGAATGACTATATTAGCAGTAATCAGACTTGCCAGAGCTTGTCTTGCCTAATCACACATATTAGGTGATGGCCCTTCCCCCATACTGGCAGAATCCAGAAGAAATACTATCTGAAGATACAACATCAGCAAAGATCTGGCTTGGAAGCACCAGGCAAAACTTAGGGTGACAATGAAGACATGAAAACAAGAGGCACTGGGGGGACCACAGATATGCATTTAAATTAATGTCTCTACATTAAATATCTGAGCCTTCTTCCCCAGTTAGTGCCTATAACACTGGCTGTCAGATTTATACCCCAAAGATGAGAGAACGGACAATTCTTGTCAGAGAAAATGACAATCCAACAACCTGCAGACACTGATATTAAGAGGTCCCCCAGGATAATAAAAAGTCCTCACTCAGTCATCTGCAAAAAAGGCCACCAACTAACAAGTTCCAGCCACTTGTACAAAACTTCTAATTTTTAACTGCCTTCTTCTTGAATATAAAGATAGTCAAAGGTCATTCAACATTTTAAGAACAATCTCTAACACGACAATGATTAAAAAGGCGGGGGGGAGGGATACTTAGAAAATAAACAACGCTAGGCATAAATTAAAACTTAAAAGATACTAATATCCTTAGAACTAAAAAGATGTTACACATCCATGACACAAGAATGATATGGATATAGAACATCAAAGTCTTTAAAAATTTTTTTAAAAGTTGATATTAAAGAATTCAGCAAAAGGGTTGAAAAAATTAAGAGAAAAATCAGAAAATAAATGGAAAAAGGGAGATAATATTAAAGAACCCATTCAAAGGAAGAACAAGTTATTACAAAGAGTCCCTGAAAAAGATGACAGGAAACAGAATTTTAGCACAAAGTCAGTACGAAACTTCCGGAAAAAAGTGCAGGTTGAGCACATCCACTGACTTCTGGTCTCTCCTCCACCAAAATGACAGTATAAAAAAAAAAAAAATGTTTTTAAGTACATAAATACAATCAATGAGAAGGAAAAAAGCAGGAAAATTCTTCTAAAAAATGACATTACTTTATTTAGAAGATGAGGTGAACGGGAAATGATCAGTGATAGATTACAAGCCACACATATGTACCAAATTGTCATTTACACGGAAACCGTATCCGTTAAAGCTGAAAACTAAAATCAAGTAGGAGCTTTGTACCCACATGGAAATACTCATGTAAATATCAAACAAAAAGGAGCTATTTCTGGAGAGGCAGAAATGGAGGAGTAATGTTTAATTTTAATAAAAGTAAGGAAAAAAACTGCCAAGTAAAAAAGGATGAGTCCCCAGATTTAAAAGCTAAACCTAGAATTTAACCCAATTATGATGAAAACTTCAGAATACCAAAAGAGAAAAAGCATTTAGAGGGTGCACGTAGGGGAAAGGGAGGCATATGCCAAGGACAGGAAGGCATCTAGTTTCCTCGAGAGCCTTCAAAACTTTCAGGAAAAACTCTTTCTTGGAATTTGTACTGAGCCAAACTATCAACTGAGTATGAGGAAAAAATAACTTCAGGCATGCAGATTTCAAAATTAGAAACTGTAACACCCCTTTCCAGGACACTATAGGGGAAAGTACTCTGCCAATGGACAGTAAACCAAAGACAAGCAGATGATGTGATCCAAAAAGAGGCACAGGGAATTCTTAGGAAGACAGTAAAGAAAATCCCAGGTTAATAGCTATGCAGTTAAGTTTACAGAATTGAGAGCTCCAGAAGGATATTTCCAAGGGAAAACAAAAAAGAAATGATGTGTTTGAACTTCTGAGGTTTAGAATTCTGTAAAAAAATTTAGCATCTACATACAAGAATACAAAATTGTTCAAGGAAGGTGGTAAAACACTATAATGCTTACTATAAATAATATTTTCATAGGTATCACTAAAACTGTCTACTGATTTGGTAAAACAGTTGTTTCCTTACCATTATGGAGGAACTGAAGAAAGGGAAAAGAAGGGGGAGAAAGGTGCAATAACCTAAGATTCAAGAAACACCATTATCACCATAAGCAACATCATTTAAATGTCACCATATTTAAACATATAGAAGAAAATCTCAGAATACTTAAAACAGAGGAAAGTGGCTCCTCTGTTACATGAAATTCACATAGAAAGTGAAGGCAAGAAACTGGCATCTTTTCTCGTATTTCACTTTTTAAATTATTTAGCTCTACTTATAAAGTTTTTTCTATTAAATAAAGAGGATTTCAACAAAGAAAAATTTTCTACCCCAATTTTTTTTTCAAATCAGAGATGAGATCTAATTGTATTAGCTACAAAAGGAGCACAAACTTAATATATTATTATTAATGATGTTCTGAAGGATACATTGCAAAAGATAAAACAAGCAGGCACCAGACTAAGCTGATATTCATTTCCTGTGTGGGCTTCATAAAATTGTAGTAGACTTCAGTTACTAGATACACAACTGTAGCAGCCACTGTGAAATCCACCAGCCACTGGTATTCTGGAAAATAATGCAATGCTGAAAAATAAAGGTCAAAACAAAAGTTTACTTAAACTTTCATAAATAGCTTAGGAGGATTTAACTATAATTAACTTTAGTCGTGCTAAACTTTTTCATTTGTTGATATGCAATGTAAGGTTTGCAAATATGAGAATCTAAAAATGCAGGAAACAGAGAATGTTGATACTCAAAATTAAATTTTAATACCTCACAAATTAAATAATTTCTTAAGACCTGGAATGATTACCAAAAACTATTTAAACTGTTTTTAAAAATATATGATTACAAAATGTGCTGGTATTTTCTCAGCTAATTAGCTGTTTTTTACAGAAATTAAAAAATCAGGGTTTAAAAAATTTTTTTTTAAGATTTTATTTACTATTTTAGACAGAGAGTCCTCGCTTCAGCAGCACATATACTATTTTAGACAGAGAGAAAGCAAGAGCAGAAGGAAGAACAGAGGGAGAGGGAGATAATCTCCAGTAGATTCTGCACTGACCACAGAGCCTGGTGGGAGGCTCAATCCTGTGACCCTGAGATCATGACCTGTGAAACCAAGAGTTGGACACTTAACCAACTAAGCCACCCAGGTACCCCTCTTTTAAACATATTTTTTAAATTTTTAAAAAGATTTTATTTATTTATTTATTTGTGAGAGAGAGAGAATGAGCAAGGGGGAGGGGCAAGGAGAGAGGGAAAAGCACACTCCCCATTGAGCAGACAGCAGACGGGCTGGACCCTAGGATCATGACCTCAGCCAAAGTCAGGTGCCCCTCAAGACTTTTTTTTTAAGATTCTAAAGTATGATACTTTAACATGAAGGTATAAATTGGTGTACAAAGTTAAGTTTATTTACATTTTTCATTTCTGTGAAGTAAGAGAGTTAAGCTTTGCTATAGTTACTAACTGCATGCATTAAAGGAAGATTAATTAATTTTTTGAGTTAATGCAGATTTTAATAACCAATACATATACTTTTTATTCTTGCTTGTGTTCCTGCAAGAAAAGTCGATGAAATGCCTTCAATAAAAACGATAGCCCTTCCAACAAAGGGTTTACATTAAAATTAGCGTTCTCCGATAGTAAATCAAATTCTCTCTCTCTTTTCATCTCAGATATTCTGGTTTACTTCTGCCTGAGTGCAGTCCAAAGTGCCAGCATCACTTTGCAGAAGACCTCATGAAAATGTGGGAGTAAGTCACATACACAATCATCAATTCCTATGTTTCCATAATAAAATGATGTACATTGCCGTGGAAAAATTTTAGTTGCAAAAGGTAGTATCTGAGAATAACTTAAAATCATGCATTCATAGAAAAAGTATTTTGAAATACTTTTTACTACTTAATACTCAAAGACAGACATTTAAAATATTAAAACAACTAATTCGTATCTTTATAAGATAACAAAAATTGCAAATCCTTTTATGACTGGGTAAATTTTTAATTTGCATCTAGTTATTTTAACTGTGTTAGGTTTTTTTTTCTTTTTTTCCTGATAAATATTAACAGCTTATGAATAGCAGTCTGAAAGATTTACCCTGAAGTAGTTGAAGGATTCTTACCCTCTAGCCACCTCACTTCTCCTCTAAAATCACCCTAAAATCTAAAATCTAGAATCAATGACTTCTCAGAAGGAGGTCAGGGAAATGGGAAGAACAGACAGACAACTATCTAGTTGGGTAGACAAACATCCATTTATCTAAAAGCTTTCAATTTTTATTAAGAACTGAAACAAGTGTTCCAATTCGTGCTGGCCACATTCAGAGGCTTCCTCCAGGAAATTCACTCACAGCAAATAGGCAAGTGACATTTCAAATAGTTTTCTATTTTTATGCGCTTTTAGAGGTTCTTATAACAGATAGCTAATACAAATTTAGACTTTCAAGGTACTTATTGGGATACCAGTAATATACATACATTCAACAAAAGTACAAATTATACATAATCTTGGCTACATATTTTACCAAGTATTATATTCTTTTTGTATTCAATAATATAATTATCTATGTGCCTTTTATTAGGCTATTGGAAACTAAAGAAAACTCATCAAACCTAGTGCTTTGTCTTAAGCTCATGAGTGTACCTTATTAAATTCAAGGAGAAAATCCTCTACCTTCACCTAAACACACATACACAGCATACATTCACAAATGATTACAGAAACGTAAATAAAACATCTCCCCATTTTACTCTGCTCTTGAAATTATGTGGCCAGTTGTTAAACTACTATCATTTGCAATTAGTTTCAAAACTGTATTAATGAAACAAAATACTGAAGAAGCTATGTGATAAGGCCTTAATTTTAATCTTTTTAAGTTCACTAAAATAGCCTAGTTCTCACTAACTGGCTCTATCACATTTGGCGTACAACCCACACCAAGTTATTGAACAACTATATGAATTCAATGAGTTCAAGGGGGAATAAAAAAAGATCAATAATCGGGGCGCTTGGGTGGGTCAGTGGGTTAAAGCCTCTGCCTTCGGATCAGGTCATGGTCTCATGGTCTCAGGGTCCTGGGATCAAGCCCCGCATCGGGCTCTCTGCTCAGCAGGGAGCCTGCTTCCTCCTCTCTCTGTCTGCCTCTCTGCCTACTTGTGATCTCTGTCTTTCAAATAAATAAATAAATAAAATCTTTAAAAAAAAAAAGGTCAATAAAAGTTACATACCTCACAGAACTGGAAGAAGGCTAATTAAAGTAAAGCACTTAAAACAATGCCTGATAAATACTCAAATTTAAGCTATTATTAAAGTTAATAAGCTGATAATTATTCATTTAAGATGAGTTACTAGTAAGAATGACAAAAATCTGTACTAGAAATCAGGGAGAATGTGTATGTATTCTTATATTTACATGTCTATGAACATTTTATACATGCAAGCACACTTGATTAATAAAACCAATGTGACAACTAGTCAAAAAGTCAAAGTGCTTTTAAATGTTTTAGATTTTGCATGAAAAATAGTTAAAAAGAAAAAAGAGGATGACATAACCAGTCATAACAGTCTTAATAATATTACACTGTTCCTCACTGACATTTTTGGATTCTAGGACACCCTTTCTAGAACATATTAAAAAATATGTGTGTGTGCGTGTGTGTGGGGAATACACACGTAAAAATCTTTATAAATATAGAATCGGGCGCCTGGGTGGCTCAGTGGGTTAAGCCGCTGCCTTCGGATCAGGTCATGGTCTCATGGTCTCAGGGTCCTGGGATCAAGCCCCGCATCGGACTCTCTGCTCAGCAGGGAGCCTGCTTCCTCCTCTCTCTGTCTGCCTCTCTGCCTACTTGTGATCTCTCTCTGTCAAATAAATAAATAAAATCTTTTTAAAAATAAATAAATAAATAAATATAGAATCAACTTTCAAATATGCTGAAGCCATTTTGTATCACTAAATAATTCTATATGAGATGTTACATGAAGCTACTAAGGTTTTTCAGGGTGGTTATGATTTAACACAAGAAGGGCCAAATTACATATGATACTTATACATTACCAAAATTATTTTTTTAATGTTATTTTTACTCCTCACTTATCATGTAAACCATTAGTTCTCAAACCTGGTCCAAAGTCAGAACCACTAAGAGCATTTTAAAAAATACAATTTCCCAGAACCCACTCTAGCTTTACTGGATCTCCAGGGGTAGATATGAAAAATCTTTCTTTTTAAAGAGCTACTCAAGGGATTCTGAGGGACAGTCAGGTTTGAAAATCAGTGTTTAGTACAGTATCATCTTAGATGCCATTCCCTTACAGGATTCAAATAATTTCATATAAATTTTATTTTAAATATAAAATCATTATAGTTATTATACAAATACAAACATTGATATACGGGGGGGGGGCACGTAACTTATCAGAAATATCCCATGGGCAAAAGTAAATCATGAATAAGTTTTCTGATTCCTAATCCAGATCATTGCTCTAATGCCACTTTCCTATCTAAGCATGAGCATAAAAGTTCAGGTAATTAAAAACAAACACCCAAAAGCATTTGTGCAAGCCACTCCATAAAAGGAACAGAATGGCACTTATGGCAGTAAGTCTAGAATTCAAAATACTGAAAAGTCACTGTGATCTCGACATAAAACAGAAAGTGCATAACAAACATGTAAGTCAGCCTTTCTGAAAAATGGGAAAAATAATTCTTAGTACAGGTTAAGTGAATTGAAAAAGAATTTCAATTCGAATGAAGTCATTTTGAGCTTCTAAGTTCTGAAAAAGATTTCATATTCCGTAAAATGGACTTAATGATTAAAAACCATACAAAAAATAGATAAAATGAAAGTACTTTCACTAGCATAGTAGAAAACTGAGATTTACAGAACACTTTACCAAGATTTCCCTTACCTAAAGTATCCACTTCTGTAACTGACTTTGTTTCTAGATGGAGATCAATATCCTTTGGAATGGTCAGTGGCTTATTTTCAATGTGACCATTATATTTCCTATAAAAATCAGACAAGTGACACAAAAAGCAAGTTACCTATACTGTTATCCAAGTGCTTGTATCAACTAATCAAAAATGGGGTGTTAAATTTCCCAGTATAAAAGAAGCAGAATTTTTAATATTTCATCAAAAAGGAGGTACAATAGTCAAAGGTAGTTTTTAAAGGGAAGACTATAAAATGTGGATGTAAATTATTATGTGAGTATGCAGATTACGAGGGAAAAGAGTTACCTAAATTAGTGACAAAATCTTTATTAGCTTAGCACTTCACCCTATTTCTCCTACTCTCCTGTGTAGATTTAAAGACAACTAACATCTTTTCCTTTAAGTACAAGAGTAAAAGCAAATAAAAAATTAAAGAAACATCATTATCACGCAATATTTAAACATATGGAAGAAAACCTCAGAATATCTTAAAGAGGATAAAGTGGCTCCTCTGGACATGAAATTCACTTAAGAAAGCAAAGGCAAGGAACTGGCATCTTTTCTAGTATTTCACTTCAAAACAATTTAACTATTTCTTAGGTGCAAGAACAAAAGCCAATAAAACAAAAATGCATTTCTCTTTGAAATTATCTATGTCCACACATATGTATAAAGAGACCTGTAGCTATAAACAAGTCAGAGTTGAAGAAATATATTAAGATTTATGTGTGTAAGAAATTCAGTAATGTGAAAGGCTCATCTAGAGTTGCTTTTACTGAATCACGAATGGGGGAAATAAGAGTTCTTTAGGTGCATGTGTATCATCCCTAAATTTAATTTTTAAAAGATAATCACATATAGTAATAAACTAAGTCTCAAAAGCATTAATTACTATACCAACAAACAATTTTCATTTATTCTGGAAAAACTTCGATAAAAATATCAATTCATGTCAATAAACCAAACAATAATTATTGCTACCAGGAATAAGACAGTGCCATTTTGGCATCTTTTTGTACACGTAAAGCCTTTTCAAAATAAAAAGAGAAGGAGGGCTTACATTTAATATTCCAATGATCTTCAAGATCAAATGATCTTCAATGATATTCAAGTGTAAAAGAGAATGGTAGCAAGATCAGAAAAGTCTTTTTAAAATTTCCAATTTCATGCCAAAGAATCATGTTTAAAAAATGTTTTAAATTTTTTTAAAAATTTAGCACTTAAAACGCATTAGCCCAGTTTAATATCATTTTTATGATACACATGAGAAATTTGGTGACTATTTTTTGTCACTGACATTTTGGAATGTATCAGAATCATAGTTTCGGGTCCTAAGAAGTCCTCCTCAGCTAAGGACACTAAGGCCCATATAGAGAGGCTTATTATCATGTACTTTACTTGAGAATTCAATTCAAATAGAGATAAAAATTTTAAAGCTGTAAAGATCCTTCAAAATTACTGTTTGGTCCTTCCATTTCACAGATAAGACTGCTGTGGTCTATTCAGTGAGGTTTATTAGCAGGCAGTTCTCTTCATAAAGGTTCAAATGCCAATATAATTTGCAGTAACTGAATGGTACCTACAAAGTTACTCTGTCTACCCTATTTGAAAAAATAAAAAGTCAAAAGCATGTAAATTTGCCCAATCTCGTAATACTGAATAACAGCAAAACCTGGGAAAGAACACAAATCAACAGGTAAATGAGTTACAGGGTAAAAAGATGAGCTCTGGTTTTCTCCCCAGTCAACCCCCACCAAGTTCTAATGATGGCTATACTGTTTTCATAATTTATATTCAAAGAATCAAATTAACCATTCTTAAGTAAAATAATCACTTCTGTGCTCATATATTAAATTACTAAATACTGGGTTTTCTTAAAAGGTAATTCAAAACTATTTTAGATCATTGGTTTTAATCTCAAATTTATCAAACGCTCATAGCATTATCAGTAAAAGTTCCTTTAACCAATGTACAAGATAGATTTACATAAATTGTGTCAAATACTTAACACTTTATAAGCTCAACAAATTAACTTACCTATCTTTTCTGCTTTTCCCTTTTTGCTGCTTCCCTGCAAGAATTCTTAATTCTTCTTCTGTAGGATGTTGATACCATCTCAAACTAAGAAAAAAAGAATCCTTTTAAATAAAGGAATTAAGATCACCAGAATTATTCATGTATTGTACAAATATTTATTGAGTTTCCTATTTGTGAAGACACTGAAGGGAAATATCAGGTGAAAAACTCTAATCTGAATTAAGATACTACTGCTTATGCCTTAAAAGGAGTTTGATTCAAATCCAGCACTTACCAAGCACTTACTAGATGCCAGACCCTGCAATGCTGTTTATAAGTATATTTCTTATAACTGATAATTATTAACATATATTAAGGCTATATAGGCCTACTATTAAAAAGTAAATGGACTGAACTCTGCAGGCAAGCTGGCATGAACATATTAGAATTCTCCACCCATCCTTCATTTACACAGAAGGAATTGAGAGTTGTCTTAAAGAGTTCTCTGAATGTTCTCAAAATAAAAGTAGTCTTTGCTTTCCTTTCCTGTCCTTCCCTCCTTTAATTTAGTTGGAGAATTCTCAAACTTTATGTGAACAAAAATAAGAGTAAATCGTATTTATAAAACCCTTAAAGTTAGGGCTCCAATTAACTGGGTGTATTTACCTCCACCACACCATCAAAACACCCAAACGAATCACTTATTCCCTCCCAAGCACCCACCTGCTTATTTTCAATTTCCTGTCTCACCTGAATTTCCTACCTACCAACTACCTAAACTTGATATTCAAGTTTAATTTTCAATGCGCCCTCTCCACATATTATCGTTAATTCTGTTCTTTAACTGGAGTCCTTGTCTTCCCTGCACTCTAAATATGTTCTTTTTTCTCTCCCCCCCCAATGCATTCTGATCCCAACTTTAGTTATCTTTCCATAATGCAAATCTTATCAAGGTAAGCACCTGTTGGAATCCTTTCCAAGAGTCTTCACAAGGTAAAGCAGTGAGGAGACAGCTAGGCAAAGACTTCGATCAAGGCCCTGTTTTTATAAAGGAGAAACATATCCCTAGTATTGCTAAACTTCCAATTTCTCAATTACAAAATCTAAAATTTTTAAAGTAAAATATCTCAATTAAAAAAATGCTAGCAACTGATCTGCTGTTTTTGAAAATTAGCAATTTGCATAATGACTGGATATCTGATGATGTTAGGAAATTACTGTTAAAAACTTCTGGCTGTAAAAATAGGATTACAGTTATTTTTAAAAGCTCACATAAAGATATACACAGAAATATCTATGAATGAAATAATATTTGCTACAAAATAATATGTTGGGTAGAGGAGAGATGAAGGAGAACACAGATGAAACAAGTTGACCACCAGGTGTTAATTGTGATAGGTACATAGATCATTATTTTCATTATATATTCACTGTATTATTGTCTACTCTTTGTACATGTTTGAAATTTTCCACTGAAGTTAGAACACACATTGTAAGGCCCAAATATGCACAGGATTTGTGACCTGTTTCCACAGACTTTCATGATCGGACTACCTACTCTACCATACTCACCTTCAACTACCTTTTTTAAACATGACATTCTAGCTAACTAAATAACATTTTATTCCATGAATTTGTTCATCCCTTGATGTTTCTGCACATATTCTTCTATCTGCTTATAAACATCTATGCTCCTATCTGGCATACATCTAATTTATCTTCTACTATTTGTAAGGCAAGTTGTCCTGTAGTATAAAAAAGAAATATATCTGGTAATTATCCCCAGTTCTTGGCAAAGAGCTTTAAAAGCCTTTGGAATTAACTGAGTGAGAGGGGGTGTCTTAGTTATGTTAACAAGGGAGCTCCCAGTGGACCTCCAGATAGCTTCAGAATGGTGGCTGGTCACCAGAAATAGCAACGTGATTAGAGTTGGGACGTTCAGACACCTGATCTGCAGGAAGGAGATGGGGGCTAGAGATTAAGTTCAATCACACATCTAGTTATTTAAAATCTTACCTATGTAATGAAATTCCGTAAAATCTCATGGCAATGAAGCTCTGAGGAGCATCCTTGCTGGCCAAAACACTAATGTGCTTGGAGGGTGACATGCCCTGACTTCACAGACAGGCCATGGAAACCACACTTCTTCCCAAACCTATTTCTCTATCATCTTTATAACAAAACTGTAATCATAAGTATAGCACTTTCTTGAGTTCGAGTTGTTCTAGGAAATTACTGAACATGAGGGGTGTCATAGAAATGCCCCTAATTGTAGCCAGTAGCCAGTTTTCAGAAGTATGGGTGGCCTGGGGATTCCAAGAACTTGCAGCTGGCATCTGAAGCCTTGACATTCTTACAGAGAACTTTGTCTTTAACCAATGGAGTCTATGTTAACTCCAGGTAGTGTCAAAATTAAACTGCAGTTGGTATCAGACCAGTTGGATAAAATGAAATATTCCCCTAACTGAAAGATTCTTGGAGGAAAGATTTTATGACTTGTTTTTGTATGCTTCAAAACTAGTACAGTTACTGGCATATAGTAAGTGCTCAAAAAGGATCACTGAACCAAAATGAATTCAGTTCTCCTCATAGTTGGAAGGTTTTAAAATAAAATATTTATCCCAACCAAAAAGTCTCTAAACTGTAATTAACATGGTGAAGAGGCACTTCCTGAAATTTCCATTTAAGTCCAGAATTTTAACTTACAGTCGATTCTTGTTATTCGCGGTAGTTATGTTCTATAAAGTCGCCGCGAACACTGAACATTGCTCCTAGGGGAAATACAGGGTTAGGTTCCTGTAAGCCTCTGGTCACAACATTTTCATCAATCAATACAAAACCTTGTATTATGTGTGTTTATGTTTAAAGACACCTTATTTAATATATACTGTTGATTCGTTAAACATTTAATTCACAGCCAACAGCACTATCACTCATGCCTAAATAAAGCTTACTTAACAACTGTAATCTTAAATACAGTATTTTCCTGAGTTCTGTATTTCTAGCAAATTTTCTCAATAAGGCAAAGCCTTCTTGTGCTTAGGAACACTAGAAAGCCCTTCAGCACTATTCTTGGAGGCCATTTTAAACGGTGAAATCAACAAAAAGCTAAAACGTGAACGCCATGATACTAAACAGACCATGAAAAGCACACTTGTTTATGATATAAAAGGTGAAACAAGGCCTCAGCTGGGAACATGGGCACTGGGCCACTCAAATTTTTTGCCACTCTGGATATGTCTTTGAATGACCTTGAAAGCGTAAGTATGAATTTGGGGGTTATAAATGAACTTCAGCAAGTACGCAGATCGCAAATACATAATTCATGAATAAAAAAACTGAGTGCATAACATTTAGAAGACCAATTATGCAATAACTCACAAAGACTAAAATTAGTCATTTACCTCTGAGAAATTACTAATTATTGCTAATCAATGAAAGAACTCGGTAAAGGAAAACTTAAGTTACTTTTAGAATACTACAATAATGAAAATTTTAAGATTCTTCATTTTTTAGGACTCATTTTCTTTTTTAAATACACACAAACTTGTCTAATCTCATTTTCGTAAATCCATTTTTCTATAATGGATTGCACTTATTATACTTTTTATTGGGCAACTCAGGTCATCTACATCAGTAATAATTACTGTTCAAAGCTGGAACCTAAGGATGCTGGGTGCTCTTAGGGCCCCTTCTTGTCTGCTACTCATGTACCATTCATCCATCCATTCATTCATCACACGCTTATGGAGCTCCTTAGAGCTGTTGGGCAATGGAGATTTAGTCACATACAATAAAGCCAAAGTCCCTGCTTTCTTGATACTTATATTCTAGCTGGGGCAAAATTTAACCAATTAAAATATGACCAAAAAAAGAGAATCACAAATTTGTATACTACACAAAAGAACCAAACAAATGGTGAAAATGAGAGAGACAAGACTTAAGTTGTAGGTTAGGAAAATCCCTCTGAGATGACATTTACCCAGCAACCTAAAGGATGATAAGAATGGAGGGGAACAGCATTCCAAGCAGAGAAGACCATGTCCAAAAGCACAAAGGCATGAAAGAACACAGAACACTGCAGTAACCAAAAGGCCAAAGAGGCAGTTGTAGCATATGCAAAGAGAAATGTATGCGGGAGGCTGAAGAGATAAAAAGTAAAAGATCATGCAAAGCCTCCTCTGTCACAGTATGGAGTTTAGATTTTATGCTAAAATAATGGTCTCAAAACAGGAGAGAGCAATAACTTGATCTGCCTTTTAAGATCTCTTTTGCTGCTCTGTGAATCAGAAGCAGGCAAGAAAATGAGATATATTTTGGACACTGAGTCAACAGGTCTTGCTAATGGACTAAATGGAGGAAGTGGGGGAAAATAAAGAATGAAGGGTATCTACCCTTTTGAGTTGAGGAAGATGGAAGTACATATTCTGCGATGGAGCAGAATAGGAAGAACCACGAATTTAAATATGCTGAGTTGTTAAGTATCTGTGAGACATCATGTGAAAACGTCAAGAGGACAACTGTTTATTGGAATCTAGAGCTCAGAGATAACTTAGGGTCATTAGGTAATTGTGGTATTTATGGAATCAGTAAGATCACCTAAGAGGAAAATAAAACATGGCAGAAGCCTAATAGTTAATAAGGAAGTGAAAAGTAGGGGCACCTGGGTGGCTCTGTCGGTTAAGCAGCTGCCTTTGGCTCAGGTCATGATTCCAGGGTCCTGGGATCAAGTCCTGCATCAAGCTCCCTGCTCAATGGACAGCCTGCTTCTCCCTCTCCCTCTGCCTCCCACCACAACTTGTGCTCACTCTATCTCAAATAAATAAAATCTTCAAAAAAAAAAAAAGGGAAGTGAAAAGTAGAGTTCATGAAGACAATTCATGTGACAAATGTTGCTATAATAGAAAAAAGGGAAATAGGCCAAAACTAAGAAATGGACATGCAAGGGGCTTCGGGTTTTAAGGCAGAAGGGAGGCAGGCCTCTTCTTTATATATTGTTACTTTTAAAAAGAGATCTTTAAAAAAAAAATTATGTGTATGTGTGTGTGTGCTAACAGGAATAATCCAAAGGAAGTGAAGCAATTAATGACAAGGAAGAAAGGAAGCAGTATGTGAAAGTTAGAAGAAAAGAGGTATAGTGCACAAATGCAGTAACTGGGCCCTGAGAGACAGGACACCACCTCCTCAAGCCAAAATTAAAATTTATACACTTTTTTTTTTTTTTAAATAAAGATGGGTTGCACATGTAACTAGGATTGTGGGTTTGGTGGTGAGAAAATGATTGTGGGGCTCTGGTTTCAAGAGCTGAGCCTGAGGCAGGCATACATAGTATTTGAGGAGAAAGATTTAGAGTTGAAAGCTGCCTGAGAAGTGGAGCAGACAGAGACTGGCAGGCAGCATGGAAGAGCTAAGGTCTGAAAGTTCAAAGTAAAACTTAGAAGTACAGTTGCACCGTTTTCCTTAACAGACAGTGCTTCATACATAGCTGGATTCCATACCATGTGCTTCCCATGTTCTAGACACTTTAAGCTCTGGTCTCAGTTTTTAGCATTTTCTTTTGCTATTGGTTGGTATGTCTATCTTAGCAAAATAACTTGCAATGTGCTTATAACTGCTGCACCATGCCTTTCTAATACGGGCTTGGAAGACATATGAAAGCTAATTAGCTTTAGATTCTATGTAGCAGTTAGTAAGAATGGTTACAAAAATACAATTAGAGAAACATGTTTTGTGTTAATGTTACAAAACTGCACATACAGTATCATTAAACCATGACAAGAACCTATGAATAGAAAAGATTAGAAGGAAATACAACAAAATGTAGTGATTATCTTTAGCTGATGAGAATATAGTTCATTACCTCTTATTTTTCCTTCTTATCAATTTATTATCTTTCTGTATCACAGGCATATATTGTTTGAAATAGAGAAAAAAAGACTTTAAAATAAAAAGTATTAAGAGGATCTCACTAAAAAACTGAACTTCTTACATTTAAGTTAAATGCATTAATATCAGGGTATTTTATGACATATACCTGGCTATTCAGTGGCTTTGTTTACCTATGTTCAAATTGTCAGCAGTGTCTCAGATAATAAAACCAACCTGGTGTTCCACTTCACTAAATCACTGAAATAATTTTTTACTACTTTTCTTATATAAGCCTCTTACATAAAATACCAGCAGACTATAACTTTTCTTACTAAAGTTCAATAGCACTGAAAATATAGGTATCAGAAAATACAGAATGCACTGACCCAGACTCTTCAAAAAAAAAAAAAAAAATTTAAAAGCAATGTCATTTAAAGCAAACCACTTTAAAATTTTTCAAAAGTAAAAATTTCAGAAATTTGCAATGGAAATCTAAACATGAACAAATATGTTCAGTTAGCTAGCATATAGTACATCATGAGTTTTTGATGTAGTAGTGTTCAATGAACTATAGATCCTCTCAGTCTTCATTCTAAGTCTCAGTAATTGTAACAAATGAAAAGAAATTAGAGAAAACAAACACCACTTAAAACCTAGAAAACCTTTCAGCACAAGTAACTAAAATATCACTATACATACACACTCTCGTTATTTACTGGAAACTTTACTAGAACAGCATGGCGTTAACTAGATGGAAGTTAAGAGGACTAAAGGCAAGGACAGCAAGGACTCAGGCATTCCATAAGGGTAGTAGCTGACAATTTAAACTTTCCCTTGGGTTTTAGGTCCCACCTACTGTGCATTTGAATAGTAGGTTTCTCTCACCAAAGGGAACTTGCAGATTCTTGGATCAGGCAACATGCAAAAGAGAACAGGCAAAAAGAATTAGAGAAACTGAATATGAAGGTGTTGCACGCCATTTACTCAATATAGGATGAGACAAAATCAGAATAAATCCAACCATAACATGTTTCCAGCGAGGAACATATGATAAGAAGGTAGCAGATCAAAGTGAGAGCTTCAGGAGATAAAGGGGTAAAGAAGAATGCAGGTTTAAGCTAAACAATCAATGAAATGGAAAGCAGGTCAGCAAAGAAGCTAGTATAGGGGGAAAAAAAAAAAGCAAAATCCTACTTCCTCATGCAAAACCCACTATTCAAATGTACAAAGAATGTAACCTATCACTTACCTCTCCATGAAAAGAGGGGCCGAGCAAACTTCAAAACAAAAAGGAACTTTAATTACAATAGAAAGTAGAGAATTCTTTGGCTACTATACAGTGGTATGCGGGACATGATAAAAAAAAAAATCTCTGGATGATCTGAGCAACTGTTAGAAGTGTTCTTTATGTTAGGGACAACAGTTTATACTAAAGGTACAAAGAAACCAACTTCCCATGGTTTTTCGTCCCTCTGGGGAAAGAGGGAGGAATGGAACAGTGAGAGCAGTAGACTCCACAGTTGCTTTTTTCAAGGTCAGTAACAGATGCTCACAGGTTATAGAAGAAGAGATTTTGTTACCCAAGTCCTTGTTAAAGCAGAATCCCAACAACAAAATCTGACAGTCACATAAAAAGGCATGTAAAAAAGGAGAACTAATAACATTTTTGAGAAGAAAAATATTTTTCTAGTAAAGAAAACTGGAAGAATGGAATACAAAATATTTATTATTTAGTAATGTGGTATAACTTTAATTTCAAATAGTGAGGTGAGAGGTATAATTTGAACAGATGATATTTTTTAAACTCTTCTTCACACTAAGCACATCTGTGGTCATCAAACTCAATGTTCAGGTGCCTTTTCATTCAAAATAAAAGGTGGCTATGCAGTCATAGAAAAGCCAGAATACAATAAGCAAAGACAAATCATACACCAACTACATATAACCTGACGGACAGCTTATACACGGCTAAGTACCACTAGGAACAGAAGGTAGAAAAAAAATCTTAAATAAATTACTCTGTTAACTGCCAAAAGAAGTCACAGTAATTGTAGAAAAGTTCACCACCACCAAATTCCAAACTCTGTTCAAGTACGTCAGTTCCAGGACAGTATCTAGAGTTGATGAGCAGCAATACATTAAATAAATACTATACTGTGAACTGAACTTCATGATAAGAAGCCTAGATCTGTTTCATTTTCTCATGAATACGAGTAAAGTTAAAACTTGTTTTCTCATCTATAAACACATCACCTACAGCAGAGAAGGACCAGACACCAAACTTGCTTTTACTCCCTAGGTACAATGACAATTGAATTCCCAGATTCCCTTGCACTTTGGCCTGGAGTCACACTCTACTTCCTTTAGCTGCCAAGTGACACAGCATCTGTAACACAAGATTCCAAGGTAGCAGGAAGAACGAAAGAGCCAACAAGTCTGAAAAAGCGTAGACTCCCTAAGTCACCACTTTAAGAAGAGCTGAATCCTTAAAATATCATTTCATGAAGAATCTACCTGGAGAGCTGCCCAATCCCTTCCTGAATCTCCCATCTGACCCTGATTCCCACCTAGGCAACTGGAATGAGAAACTAAGTTCAGACACTGAGATTTCTGAGGCCTTAACATATCCCAAATACATCCCCTCTCCTACCTAGTTCAGTGTACAGATCCAAATGGGATAACAGATACAAACATTTTTATCAGTATTAAGTTTTATAATAGTGTAAAACCAATATTAACTAAGCCAGGTTAACAACTAGTTTAAAAAAAAAAAAAAGCTAGAGATATACAACACTAAGAGCAATATATATATTATTTAACAAGAGCTAGCAAACTAGTTAATTTTTTTATATTAAAAATCAACAAGGTGCTGGGGTGCCTGGGTGGCTCAGTCACTGGGCATCTGCCTTCGGCTCAGGTCATGACTGATTCCAGGGTCCTGGGATCGAGCCCCGCATCAGGCTCCCTGCTCAGTGGGGAGCCTGCTTCCCCCTCTCCCACTCCCTCTGCTTGTATTCTCTTTCTCGCTGTGTCTCTACCAAATAAATAAATAAAATGTTTTAAAAAAAATAATAAAAAATAAATCAACAAGCTGCTAATATAAAGCAAAACTGTTTATTCTTTCAAGGTATGACTTCTTCAAGTAAATGGCGGGAGGCTTACTCATTAAGTAAACGTAATAAAATCCAATGGCACTTTAAACCTTCCATTCCAAAAAGACACAGACTGATGAGAGATATGAACATAAATTTATGACACAAAAAGACAAGCCATAACTTTTAAGAAAAATATTTATTTACAATATGAAGATATGATACTAGTGGAACAAATATTAGGACAATAGAAACAGAACCTAAAAACATGTCTCTTCTGTCATACTCATGATTAAGCTATCATGGAATCTACACATCTATTCACTTGAATAGTCCTATTCAATAGTTACATTCAATAAAGTCACTCCCAAGCCATGAGCCTCACCTCTTAAATTCCTTTAGACATTTTACAGTCGATAAAGAATGCCCTCAGATCTTTCTCTTTCTTAAACTCAACAGCATCATATGATTTAAAACGCAAATGGTCATTTCTGATCAATATTTTTACATGAGCAATTCAGAAGGCATTCTACATTTTATTAATATTAAAACAGTATAATTTCATAACATAAAAGGGTGATACAACAATAATTATGCCAAAAGGATAAATCAATGATCATATTCAACAGGTTGGCAACAACATTTAGCAATTTGACTTCATGACCTAAAAATTTCAGGATTAACATTAAAGAAAGACAGATGATCTTAAAAACACAAAACAAAACAGGAAATAAAATTAATTATGACAGAAAAGTTAACTATTACTAGAAAATTCTGATTGCTATCTCCAGAACCTGATTTGGAATTAGAAACAGCACTAATTAACACTAAAGTTAATCTGTTCACAAAAGCAAATCGGGATCACAAAAAATTAACCAAATTCATGTTTATATTTAGGGCTGAACTCCCCCCTCAAATCAGTAGTATGTATATTTATCAAACAGTCTTATCAAAAAAGTAAAGATTTTAATTATAATATGTAATTCCAATATTAACAAAGAGAAAAGAATTCAGTTTTCAATTCTGAAGTTTTAGTTTTTACTGGTGAATGTAAGTTTTATAAACAAATGGAAAGCAGATAATGTAAGAACATGGAAATTGAAACAAGTCTGCCCAGATCTTTAGAGCCAGTAAGAGATCTGGAACTCTCACTGGAGACTCATTACAGAGTCTATAAACATGAAATTCTCGGTAGAAAACAAGTTATTACCTTAACATATTTTTTATCTAGTTCATTAATTCAAATTCCATTTATTTAGAATGAATGATAATTTGCCTGGCTGATATTTATCTTTTCATGATTTATTTGATCAGCAAAAAAGTAAACAAGACTACACATAGGGCATAGGAGTACACAGTTAAAAACTAGACTAGTTTCAGGTGACTGATTTTTCTCTTATAAATAACTCTTGATGGAGGTTTTCACCTTCACTGAAACTTTAGTCATTATTTACTTTGCTAATAAAACATGTTTTAAGCAGCTGTTCTCTCTTATTCCGTGTGTGTGTATTAGTAGTCAAAAAAAAATTTCAGCAGTCCAAATAATATTTTTCTATATTTAAACAATATGAAAAAAGTATGAAGCATAAAGAATATTAAACTAGAAGACAAATTCTAATGGAAATTTAAGCTTTGTGGATAGAATGGCCTTGAACTAATAATAAAGGCTTATTATTTGTCTTGCAGTGTATGAAATCATTAAGAGAATAAGAGCTATCCATTGTTTTCTAAGTCCAAAAGGTCTAAACAAAAGAAAATGGACCTACAATTAGTAAACAGAATTTGGTTATTTACTGGGCTGAATAATTAGAATAAAACTATAGACATGGTACCAAATCTGTAACTTCCCTTTCATAATCGCACAGGATTTTGACAAGTAGTTCTATATGCAATTTTCCTGCATTTATGTCATAGCCCCTAAATTCAACATCTTTACTTTCAATTTTATTATTTTATTGTACAAATATCAGCAAGGAAACTTAGCTCCTTTGTGGAAGGACTGGGAATAGTAGTAAGCTTATAGTGCAGTAGACACAATTAAAACCATAAAAAGTAACTTTGCTCTCTCCTTATCAAGTTAGAGTTTAAAATTCTTTGCAGTAGAACAAAGAACCCCTAATTCTTATAATAAACTCTCAACTGAGTCACCAGTAATAGAACACATACTCTCGGTCATTTTTTCCAGGAACAGTGAAAACACTTAAACACTTCAATTTATAGTCTCATCCTCTTGTTGGCCAATGTTTTAAGAAGGTAACTAAAGAAAAGTTATTTGGTATTTTCATTGGCCATGAACAAAAGTGGACAGGAGGGAGGAGTGAATTCTTCACCATGATCCAATTACCTTTATACTAAAAAAAATAAAGTATCAATATCTCAAGTAAGAAAAAGGAAGCTAAATTTTTCTCATAACGTTCCTTTTGTCATGTTTTTAAAAAAATGGAATTCATACTTAATTGAACTGACTTCTGGGAAGTCAATCAGCCTGAGATTTGAAAGTGACACAATCAGCCTATCTTCACCTTACCTGCCATTACAGAGTAGCCATCGGGCAAGAGAATAGTGAGGTATAATCTTCTGCATGACACTGGCCATCACCATGGTAACGACCAGCTGTATACCTATCACACCCTGTATAAAACAAACAAACAAAACAAGTTTAACAAAGAATGAATTTAAATTTGACGACAGTGGTGGAAACCTTTCTATACATTCTGAAAATTATACCTTAAAAAAACACGAGTTTACTAATAAAATATATATTATTCTGGCATTTAAACATTCAAGACATGTTTAAACTTAAGACATATAATTTCATAATCCTGTACAAATTACCCAAGGATAACATCTATGTTAATACAAGTTAAATGAGTTAGCATGCACATTTAAAATTAATTTCCAAGAAACTTTTCTCCATTATTTAAGGGTTATCAAAATGAAGTGAAAAGTAGTGACTGTTTTCATCTTTCTCCAAACTTTTACTCTATTCAACACATTTAAAACACTAGTTTGGCAAGCTTTAAAAGGATTATGCCCTACCTTTTACTTCTAAGTTGGTACTGACAATTAAATGAATAAGCAAATGATTAAAGAACATTAACTAAAGTGAATATGATGACAGAATCGGCCTAAAAGTCACTAGAGAAAAAAAAAAATTCACTCATGACGTCATCACCAACTTTCAATGGGTAGGCCTTCAACAATGTCCAAAAACCTCCTTAGTTTACTTTCATTAATCCCTGCCTGCTCTCAACTAACTCACTCAAATCCTTCTGCCCACTCCTTATACCTTCAATCTCCCTCAAACCTCTAACTCTCCACTCAGTAGAGGACATCTTGAACTTCACACACAAAGAAAATATGTATCACTGGGGCACATGGGTGGTTGAGTCAGGGAAGCATCAGACTCTTGATTTCGTCTCACGTCATGATCTCGGGGTTGTGAGATGGAGCTGCACGTGGGGCTCCCTGCTCAGCAGGGAGTCTGCCCAAGATTCTCTCTTCCCCTCTGACCCTCCCACCCCACTCTCAAATAAATAAATCTTTTAAAAAAAAAAAAAGAAAGAAAAGAAACACTATCAAATGGGAACTCTCACTTGCTACCAACAAGCTCACAATCACTTGTATCTGCACCCATCTTTTCCTGCACCCTCTAGAAATAATGGAACATCTTCTATACAAATCCGTGCATCTGTGCTTCAGAGTCTATCCTCTTGATTTTCAGGAACCTCAATTACTGAATAGTTCACTTACTGTATTTTCTTTAATCTCTTCTGTATCTGAATCCTTCCTGCCAGCGTTGTAGCATCTGTATGTCTCTCTCATCTTTCTGCAATAAAACAATAATTTTCCCTCATTCTATAGCCCTCTTCCTTCATACTCACAGCTACTTGACAAAAGACTTGTTTTCACTATTTTATGTTCTTATGCCCCCACACAGTTTCTATCTGACTTGTGCTTCAGCCCATTCCACTGAAACATCTACCATCAAGATCACTTCATCTTGCAAAATTACCTTTCCTTATTTTAAATCACAGCAGTATCCCACAACGTCTACCACATGCCTTGCTTTACTCACAGCATGACAATTCTTCATACTCCTCTTTGCTAGCTCTTCCCTCTGTTCAAGCAGTCCAAAAATAAAGTTGAATTCCTACCTCAAACCTATTATACCAAAAGAGTTCATAGAAAATATAAAAGTGTTTAAAAAGAAGCAGTACAGTGTACAGGCTTAAGAACACAGATTCTAGACCCAAGGTGCCTGGGAATCAGCCATCTACTACTTGCATGACTTTTCACAAGTTACTTAAACATTTTGTACTTCTATTATGTCTCCTATAAAATAAAGCTAATTCAACCTACCTAACATGGTTAGGGATTATGCCTAACATAGAGTAAGCTCAATATGTCTTAGTACTATTTGTTGTTTTCATTGTTATTACTACTATTGTAGGATAACTCTTAAAGTTTTTGTTTTAATTCTGTAAGACAACTTTTTAAATTTCAAGACAGAGAATAAATATCATAAAATGACAAGTCTCCTAAGTGATAAAAGACCAAAAAGTAAGTTGAAAAAAATCAAACTTCATTAATTATAGCAAACTGTTCGACTGACTGTTCATCACTGTAATAAATGTATTACTGTGGAGTGAACCAGTGATTGGACGAAGCCCTGGGGGGGAGGGGGTGGTTAAACATGTACAAGGAAAGGGTATACAGGAACTCTCTTGTACTTTCCATTAATTTTGCTGTGAACCAAAAACTGCTTTAAAAAATAAACTTCATTAATCAAAAAAAATAAAATTTCTATAACAGAGAACAATATGTCAAATGACTAACTGGGAAAGGCATTTGTAACTCACATCACATCACAAAGGGATTACTTCCTTATATTATAAATAGAGTTCTCATGAATCAACTACAGTACTCCCCCTCCCACCACCCACCCCCCATTCTGAGGGAGACGTTCCAAGACCCCCTTTGAATATCTAAAACCTTGGATAGTATCAAATCCTATATACACAATGTTTTTTTTTTTCCTTTGAGCTTTTTCTTTTTAAAAAAATTTAAACTTAGGGGCGCCTGGGTGGCTCAGTGGATTAAGCCGCTGCCTTCGGCTCAGGTCATGATCTCAGGGTCCTTGGATCCAGCCCCACATCGGGCTCTCTGCTCCGCAGGGAGCCTGCTTCCTCCTCTCTCTCTGCCTGCCTCTCTGCCTACTTGTGATCTCTCTGTCAATTAAATAAATAAAATCTTAAAAACAAAACAAAACAATTTAAACTTAATTAATATATAATGTAGTATTGGTTTCAGAGGTAGTTTAGTGAGTCATCGGTCTTATATAACACCCAGTGCTCATTACATCACATGTCCTCCTTAATGTCCATCACCCACTTTCCCCATCCCTCTACCTCCCTCCCCTCCAGCAACCCTCAGTTTGTTTCCTATGATTAAGTCTCTTATGGTTTGTTTCCCTCTCTGATTTTGTCTTTATTTTTCCTCTCTTCCCCTATACTGCTGCTTTTTCTTAAATTCCACATGAGTGAGATCAGGTAATTGTCTTTCTGACTGACGTATTTCGCTTAGCATAATACCCTCTAGTTCCATCCATGTCATTTGCAAATGGCAAGATCTGATTTTTTTGATGGCTGAGTAGTATTCCATTGTACATATATGTTACATCTTCTTTATCCATTCATCTGTTGATGGACATCTGGGCTCTTTCCATAGTAGTGGACATTGCTGCTATAAACACTGGGGTGTACATACCCCTTAGGATCACTACATTTGTGTCTTTGGGGTAAATATCCAGTAGTGTGATTGCTGGGTCATAGGGTAGCTCTATTTTCAACTTTCTGAGGAACCTCCATACTGTTTCCCACAGTGTGTGCACCAGCTTGCATTCCCACCAACAGCGTAAAAGGGAAACCCTTTTTCCACATCCTCACCAACATCTGTTGTTTCCTGACTTGTTAATTTTAGCTATTGTGACTGGCGTAAGGTGGTATCTCATTGTGGTTTTGATTTGTATTTCCCTCACGCCGAGTGATGTTGAACATTTTCTCACACGTGATTTTTTTTCTATACATACATACCTACAATAAAGTTTAATTTATAAAGTAGGTTCAATAAGAGATTAAGAATTGTTAATAACAAAATAGAACAATTAAAATGACATACTGTAATATAAGTTATATGAATGTGTTTTCTGTCAGAAGGTATCTTATTATTCTATAGTCATCCTACATGATTAGATGAAAAGAGATGAATGTCCCAGGCATTGTGAAAGTATTAGGTTACTACTGACCTTCTGTTGGTATGTCAGAAGGAGAACCATCTGCTTCCAGACCATGGTTGACTGCAGGTAACTGAAACCATGGTAAGGAAAACCAAGGATGGTAGGCTGGGGGAGGGGGATGGCGGGTAACTACTGTACTAAAAGACCAAATGCCTAATTAAAGAATGAGGAAAAAACATGAACAGACAGTTTTCAAAAAAAAAAAAAAAAAGTAAACAGAACTGCTTTTAAAATGCTTTTGAAACCTGCCTCAACCCTGCTTTTTACTGTGATATTTTACTGCCTTAAATTCTACCAATTGGGTTAAAGTTCAGACCACTTTTATATTCACCTAACATCAAAGGTTACATTTTTACCTTTCTACTTTCACATTTCCTATCACTTGAATTTACTATCCTATTTTCTGCGTAGTTTGTGATAGAAGTTCTGCAATCTCCATACAATGAATGCCATTATAAAGAACTCTCTCAGGCAGAACAAGGCCAAGAAATATATTAACGAGTATGTCAGAAGGTTGGTCTATTTGAGATTACAGACGTAAAAGCAGAAGATAAGTTTTTAGTCAGGAAAGTTTTGTGGACAAAGTGAATCTCAGTCTAGTCTTTAAAGCAGTAAGTGATAGTATCACAGAATCTTCAAGGTCATCTTGTATAATCTCTCACCAACATATACACCAATTTATTAGAGTGTAAGCTCCTTAATAGCAGAAATCATATCTTAGTCATATCTAATAAATGTTACAGGCATTAAACAGCATTTCAGAAAGACCAATATGGAAAATATATATGATGGAATGTGATGAACTGAAAGAAAAGAGATTTTGTTCAACTCTCTCCTCTTACTCCAAATCACTAAGCATGATACTACTGATAGACACAGTATGGAAGATGTAAATCACATGAAGGTGAAAAAACAAAAATCAGCAAACTGGTTTGATTAAAATTAGGAATATCAACTAGGTTTTTACAATGACCCAGACCAGATATAATGAACCTTTACATTACAGCGGTTATTGGGCGCCTGGGTGGCTCAGTCAGTTAAGTGTCTGCCTTCAGCTCAGGTCATGATCCCAGAGTCCTGGAATAGAGCCCACATTGGGCATCCTGCTCAGTGGGGAGCCTGCTTCTTCCTTTCCCTCCCCGTGCTGCTCCCAGGACCCTGGGATCATGAGCTGAGCTAAAGATAGCCAATTAACCAATTGAGCCACCCAGGTGCCCCAAATATTTCTCATTTTTAATTAGTGAGAATGATGAAATAAATCTGACCATAAACAACCATATATTTCACAACAGAAAACTGCTAAAACTGTGCAGAGAAGTAGTGAGGCTACAAAGTCCATCATGGCTGAAGACTCAAACACAGCCATATGGATCAGTGATTCAAGTAGCCTTAATGCTTTTATTAATGTATCAAAACATTAATAACTTCACCAAAGAGATGGTTTCAGTCTAAAGTCACTGCCCCTAGACCCTGACTATCTTGATAACTAGAACTGGGAAAAGTCATTTAGGAAATAGCTCTCTCTCTTTTTTTTAAGATTTTATTTATTTATTTGACAGAGATCACAAGTAAGCAGAGAGGCAGGCAGAGCGAGAGAGGAGGAAGCAGGCTCCCTGCTGAGCAGAGAGCCCGATGCGGGGCTCGATCCCAGGACCCTGAGATCATGACCTGAGCTGAAGGCAGAGGCTTTTAACTCACTGAGCCACCCAGGTGCCCCTAGGAAATAGCTCTTAAGCACCCAAGAAAGGTGAAACATTAGGGCAACTTAGGTTTCAACCTTTCCATATCAATTAACCTGAGGCCATGAAGAGCAAGACAAAGTTATTTGCCTTTAAGTCTCTAGAAGAACAATCATTTCGGTTTCTGTCAGTAATCATTTCTGGGTTAAGTTAAAAAAGTTCTTACCAAGGAAGATTGAACAATCTTCCAAGAAATAAAATATATCAGATATCAACATTTTATCTTACTTGTCAATATTGAAAATAAAACTCCTAAACTTAAATATAAGTGCTACAATCTTAATATTCAAACTTGGAATATTGTATCAGATTCAGTGGAGCTGACGTTATTGTTTTGCTTCATTGAACTAGCTCTCTTGCTGACAGACTGAAACAAAGCACACACTGTTTACCATCAGAAGGCATATTTCCATTTATACTTGGGACTCTGACCAGCCCAAATGATTTTAAGTATAATCTCCCTGAATAAGTTAGAAGGGAGAAAAAGGAAAGAGGATATTACCTGTACAGGCTGCTTTTAGGCAACAGGCTTGAGCAATGGAAACCTGAGTAAGGCAAAAGGCCCCAGAAAGACCATGGAGCTGAACGCAAACAATCTCATTAAGCACCCATCTCAAAAATAACTGCAACCCCTAACTGACCAATTACAACCAAGCACAGTTCCCAAGATTACCAAAAGAGCGGAAAATTCCACACCCTCATACTTCCTTAGTTTACCCAATAAATGCTGCCCCTCACCACAGCCTAGTTGCAGACAGTCTCTGCTCTGCTGTCCTGCCCACTGCTCTGCCTTAGGTGAATCCTTTTAGAGCCTGTGCTGCTCGCCCCCACCCAATCTGAACACCCCAAATTTGGTGGCCCTGCCAATCAACTGGAGTGCCCCACATAACCTAATGACCTTCCTATTTTTTTGTCTCCTGACTGTTTACATTTTAGTGATAGCTAAACGTTTTGAGATAGACTTAAGGACGCTCAAATAATTTAAAGGTGTAAGTTTTATTTCAACCTAGATTTACATAAAACGTAGAATTCACATTTTGAGCACTTAAACAAACCATCACTGAATAATTTACAAATAAGGAAATCAGGGTACAAACAACGAAGATCAAAGTTATATACTTATCCAAAACCCAGACCCTTAATTTCCAACCTAATGCTTTTTCCACTAAATCAATTCAGTGTATTCGATTAACATTTGATGAGCAACAAATTTGATGATCATTAGATCACTCACACACAATAGGGAGAAATAATACAGTTCCTGCCACCAATGAGCAGCCAGGGAACCAGGAGAGTTAATGCATCATTATGATACAAAGTGATGAGAGGATAGGCACAAGATTCTGAGAACACAGCAAAATGAGAGAGAGAGAGAAATTAAGGAGAAAAAAGCTGTGAAAGGACATTTCGGAAGGTAAAGCCCAAGTCAAAACCCAATGAACTCAGTCTGGTGAGCCATCAAAACAAAAGAATTTAATCTTGAAGGCTATAGAAAACCACGAAAAGTATTATCATCAGATCATTATTTAAGAAAAATCGCTCTGAATAGCATGTAAAGAATGGATGAGGGATAAGCCAGCAGCACTAAGACAGCTAAGCTCAGGAAACGAAGAGCTGTACTAAAGGTTGTAGTAGTACTATGGGTATAGTGTCTTTCACTTCTGCACTAAGAGCTATATATCATGTGACAAATGAGTTAGGGTCTCACTCAAACAATGCTAAAAATCATATAAGTCCAACTCATATTACTATAGAAATTATATATACCTATATATAATAAAAGCAAACAAAAATTTAATTTACAAGTACGGCTGTCTGCCTAACATACGTCCAATATCCTGCTGGCTGTTATCAGCAACTTGGCAGAGTAATTTTTTGTTTCACTATAATATCCCAAATACTTAGCAAAATGATACTTAGAATAGTTCAAGGCATGTAACAGGGCATTTGATATTTGTTGAATGACTGAATGAAAGGGATCACTACAGAACAATCAGTCTTAACAGAACTTAAAATCCAAGATTATCATACTAGGTAACAAAAATTATGTTAAGGAAATATTACAGAATAAAATTGCAGAGTACTATTAACAAAAGTAATAAAAATTGAAAAAACTGAATATGAAAGTTTCGAATAGATGAAACCTAACATGAAAACGGAAATCAGAGATGAAGAATAAAAGAAAGGGAATTCCAGGTTAAATGACAAATAGTAACCATGGGACAGTGAAAATCCTAGCTCAACCAAAGCAAACTTTAGTATCATATGGCAAAGAACTGTGAGCAATATGATGAAAACAAAATTTTACATTGCTGAGTCTTTATAATCAAGAGGGCATATTTAGCTGACATATTTAAAAAGATCACCTTGGAAGACTTTTAAGCAGAGGCACGAGGATGAAATAATGCAAATAACGTAAGAAAAATGAGATACAGCAATACATTCATCAATTAAAGAGAAAACCTAAGACTAGAAGCAGTTGAAACTAGGAAAAAAAAAAGTATGTCAAAAGGAAACCAATCAGATTAACTTTGAGTGTGACTGAACATGAAGGAAAACAACGACAGAATAAAAATGAGGACTATCTCAAAGATTATTTCAGGATGTTTCAGTCAGAGTGACTGACAGATTCCTACACACACTGGGCAGGAAAACTATAGACTCAAGGAAACTCAAGTGGACTAACAAGTCTTAGGTAGGTCTCCCAAGGACAGCAACCTGGCTACATCCTAAGCTTCAGAAAACAAAGAAATACATGCTTTGTTGGTACAATCAATCTATATGAAACTGACCGACAATAATCAAGTTCTAACAATTTTATCAACTAATTTACAGTGAAACAAACTATCAAGGAAATCAGAAGTTCAAGTTCATTAAGTGTTGCACTAGATTACTATCTTAATGATCCTTTGGAAGTCAAATTATAAGGAGGCTGCTTGGTAAGTAATAATTTATTTTTATTTTTATTTATTTTTTTTTAAGATTTTATTTATTTATTTGTCAGACAGAGATCACAAGTAGGCAGAGAGGCAGGCAGAGAGAGAGAGAGGGGAAGCAGGCTCCCCGCTTAGCAGAGAGCCTGATGGGGGGCTTGATCCCAGGACCCTGAGACCATGACCTGAGCTGAAGGCAGAAGCTTAACCCACTGAGCCACCCAGGTGCCCCTATTTTTACTTTTTATTTAAAGATTTTATTTACTTACTTACAGAGCAAACCCATGAGCATTAAGTAGGGGAAGGGGAAGAGGGGAGAGGCAGCAGGAAGGGAGAAAGAATCCCAAGCAGACTGCACTGAACACAAAAGCCCCAGCCTTGATCCCATGACCCCGATATCATGACCCAAGCCGGAATCAAGAGTTGGACACTCAGCCAACTGAGATGCCAGGCTCCTCAAAGTAAGTAATGAATGATTTAGACCAAAGGGTAGCACTGAGGGATAGCTCAGTCAGGCAGTGTTAAAGTTTAAAGAACTATACAGAATAGCTAGAATGTGAAATAATCTCAACCCTTAATAGTTCTGGATAAATACATTCAATTCTGGCTATCGAAACTTGTAGATTTTCAATTGATAAAACTGCATTCCAATTTACTCACTCTTTCCTTAAACAAAAACCTATCTAAAAGTTAGTCTATCTTTTGGTATGTAAATAGCACTGCTTTAGCTACAGTCTGATCTATCTTAGGTCTTGGAACCAATCCAAATCTAAGTTCAAGGTGAAGAAACAACTCTTTCATCATATCTTTCATAATTTTATCAAACTCTTAAAGTGTTAGCCACTCCTAACTGTTACCTACAAATTATATGCGATAAAGGTATGGTAGAGGTCAATGCCTGTGTTATGGGAGCACTCCAAGAAAAGCAGTGATTAAATCTAAATGGGAGCGCTGGGAAAGACTGGTTCACAGAGGTGACATATGAAGTAGTCTTACAAGGTTAAAGATGTATCCCACTCTCACAGAGAAGTTAAAAAAAAAAAAAGTTCAGATATACCTACCTGTAACAAAGAAAGTAAATGGCATGATCCCAAATAATGAGCAATTCCATATGCTGTAGACTTTGATATGGACTGCACATAATGGACTTTTCTGCAGGTATTTAGAAGTAAGTCCATGATCTCAAGGCTAGAATGAACCAAGTCAAATATATTTTGGAAAGCCAAATGCCACTATGGTCGAAAATTAAAGTGAAAAGTTAAAAGTAACTGGAAGGAAAGAGGTAAATTAAAAGTCCTTTGAAATAGTCCAACACTGTAAGAGCCTAAACTAAAACAGCTTAAAAAACAGCAAAACCGGGCGCCTGGGTGGCTCAGTGGTTTAAGCCGCTGCCTTCGGCTCAGGTCATGATCTCAGGGTCCTGGGATCGAGTCCCGCATCGGGCTCTCTGCTCGCTCGGCAGGGAGCCTGCTTCCCTCTCACTCTCTCTGCCTGCCTCTCTGCCTACTTGTGATCTCTCTCTGTCAAATAAATAAATAAAATCTTTAAAAAAAAAAAACAAAAAAAAAACAGCAAAACCAGGGGTGCCTGGCTGGCTCAGTCAGTAAGGTCAGTGAGTACACAACTCCTACACACACTGTTGTGAGTTTAAGCCCCATGTTATACACTGACCTTACTAAAAAGGAAAAAAAAAAAAGCAAAACCAAAACCAAAAAATTAAGATTTTTAGAGAAAAAAGGGAATTAGGCATAAGATTAGTAATTATCTCTGCAAAGACAGTATCATCAGTAAGTAAGACTAAAACTTAAGTGATTATGTAGAGATAAAATGGAAAAAACACAATTATTTTCTGGAGAAACTGAGAAGAGGAAAATCTAATGGATATGAGAATAACTGACATACAAAAATATATAAAAATATATCTTCATAATGGGGAAAATATACATACTTAAGGCAAAAGGGAAGGAACAAATATTGGGGGGTGCTGGTGAATATTCTAGAAAGAAGTGTGGGAATTTAATCACTTAAGAATCAGAAAAAGATGAGACCAAAGGTATAAGCCGAAAAAACTTTGAGGCCTTGTTCTACTGAAGAGAAACACAAACAGATACAGAATTGTATTAAGTTTAAAAACTGAGTGGACAAAGTTTGAGAGATCTTGAAGAATAACCATACCAAGGTCAGGATCTTGACAATGTGACCGAGAAGAGATCTAGAAACTCAGGGGACAAAGGTCTGATAAACTTATACATGTGGATGACTGACAGACCCAAGTTGGTTTTTTAAAAATAATTACTCCTAATAGGGTCTTTGATAGGACTGAGGACTGTACAGATTTAATCGAGATGGGAAATCCTTCCATATAATGCCAATGCAGCTAAAAACAGCATAAAACAATCATGAACAGGAAAGGAAAATCTTGCCCATAGGCCATTTCTAGAATCTTAGGGTTCATTACATGGTCTACTCTGGCCTTTATCTGGTTTTATAATATATTATATTATATATAATATAATATAATATAACACGGTGCCTGGATGGCTCAGTCTTTGGGCATCTGCCTTCGGCTCAAGTGGTGATTGGGATGGAGCCCTGCATGGGGCTTCCCGCTCTGCGGGAGGCCTGCTTCTCCCTCTGCCTCTCCCCCTGCTTGTGCTCCCTCTCTCACTGTGTCTCTGTCAAATAAAGAAATAAAATCTTAAAAAAAAAAATGATAATAACAAAAGGTTATTTAGCACCCGCAAAGAATTAGGATGTTACCTACTGATTTAATATAAATTTATTAACTGAATTATGTGAAATCATAGATATTTAATTGTTTTGACCTACAAAACAGCAATTTTATATATTTCAAAATAATACTACCTAAAAAACTATATAAATGAGAAGGTGATATGAGAGACAGAAAACTGTAAAACACAATTATCAACAGCTCTGATATGAATTCAAGCACATAGGTTTTCACATTTAATTGCTTACAGAATTTGTCTGGTGTGCTAGCATCATGTGTCATAGCACAAAATATGTTTTTTTTAATTCCTTAAAGTAAAAAGTATGAGCAGAAATTTTTGTCATTTTCCAACTCAGAATAAGAAATGTAATGTACTTTAAGGTCAATCAAAAACCCTCAATAAAATGCCTTGGTACGTCCTAAATATCTTAATTAGACATAGATGGTAGAAGAATGCATCAATTTGACCTAACTATATTCAGAAACAACAGCTCTAGACTTCTTGCTTAAGATGATATAACGCATTCCATAGGGACGCCAGGGTGGCTCGGCTGGTTAGGCGACTGCCTTCGGCTCAGGTCATGATCCCAGAGTCCCAAAATCGAGCCCCGCATCAGGCTCCCAGCTCTGCGGGGAGTCTGCTTCTCCCTCTGACCTCCCCTCCCATGATCTCTCAAACAAATAAAAACCTTAAAAATAAATAAATAAAACCGTTCCTTGGAATTTGATTAAATTTAGAAATAAAACTTAAGATATGTTCTTTGATATAAATTGATAAGGCCAAAGTGGAAGACCAACAACAAACAGGACAAAAATAAATATTTTTTCCACAAGAATGGAGGGCATTTTAATGAAATGTAACTCATTAACCATTTCAACATATTAGTGTGGAAATTAACTGTTATTTATTTTAAAAGAGAATTTTCCTGTTACAGTAGGTTGAGTGGATGATACAGTATCTCATATAAAGTGATACCAGCCAATAATTAAAATATTGATGAAGAATGAAATATTTTTAAAGATGTTAGCAAGCCAGTTCACCTCTTTCTAACACGTGCATGTTTCATTGTAGTACTGATAAGTAACAAATAAAAGGTTCAATGGAAGAAATGATCTTTAAATCTGGTACTTTTCCTTAACTGTATGTTTTGACATTAGAGAAAATATCCCTACAGATCTATATCCAAATCTCTTAGTCAAAATTAATAAATTTATATTTGACATTTATAAGATATCTACTTCAGAGCAATTCCTAACCACTCTTCAACATTCACTGCACTTATAAAACCTTCCTTGTTAAAAAAACATATGCACAAGCCCGGAGCAGCTTTTATCATGCTCAACCATCACCAACAATTTGAGGGTCTCTCCCCCATTGAAAATGTATTCATCTCATTTCTAAAGTCCTAAACCCACTCCCCAGAGAATGCCTAACATGACAGGCTTTCAAGTTATGCTGATGAAATAAAAGGATAAAGCATAAATTTGCCCACTGTCCTTCACTACATTAAAGTTCCTAGTATGTGTCAACCACTGAACTTCAGCATAAAGAAGAAAATTATTCACTTTAAGATCAACAGACAATATACTGCATCTCAGAGAAACAGGTTTATCTATTTCTTCAAGATAATCCTCTCAATTTACTGCAATAGGTACGCCTTCGAAATACCTGCTTTTAAACAAACTAAAAATTACAACTTTGGTAAGTACACAAATATTCATCAAATAAATTTAAAATAAAAATTTCAGCTTAATGCTAAATTTTTTTTTTAAAGATTTTATTTATTTGATATATAGAGATAGATCACAAGTAGATAGAGAGGCAAGTGGAGAGAGAGGGGGAAGCAGGCTCCCTGCTGAGCAGACAGCCCCATGTGGGGCTCGATCCCAGGACCCTGAGATCATGACCTGAGCTGAAGGCAGAGGTTTAACCCACTGAGCCACCCAGGCGCCCCTTAACGCTAAATTTTAAGCCATATACAAAAGCCAAAAAATTTAATGTGCACTAAGGGTAACTATCAGAAACATGCACTCATTGCAAATATTTTAATGTACTGAATAATTAAACATACTAGAATCAAAGTAATTCTCTGTCACAAACAGCAGTTAGACAAGTATTCTCTGGGACTCATTCCTTATCTACAAAATGACAAGAGTTGGCAAATGATCTCCAAAATCTTCAAAGATCTTATTGTTGATGACTGCAATATTTTAATTAAAAACACAATGGATTGTTGGCATTCACAAATTTACAATTTCTAAACTACCTTCAAAGCCTGTAAGGTGTAGTTACTGCTGACAGAACTAATTATCCCTTCTTCATAAGGATTAAATGAGCTAACATTTATAGAAGTGAAAGTAAAATCAGAGCTACAAGTTGATATGAAAGAGTATACCCAGCCCACTGCCCAGCAATCTCCTTTCAATGGTGGTGCATACCAACAGTCCTATTGTTTTAATTTGAATTTTTAAAAAAGTTTATCTCAGATACTTGGCCAATTCTTTCTTATTAAATGATTCACTCTCTTTATGATTTGTAATTTTCTTTTATCAAGAGATCTAGGATGACCTTAAATACTTCTGCTACAATTGAGAAGCTCTCTATCAAAACCAAGAATAAGCACTCAAATAATAGTTAAAATCAAGTCAGAAAATAGTGCTAGTCTTAAAGAACTAATGTTTCAGTTACTGTTATAATTTAACATTATAATGAATGTTACCCAAGTTCTCTTATCTGTCCCTCCTGATTAGAGAACACATTTAGGGGGTATTTGGGTGGCTCAGTCGTTAACTGCCTTCGGCTCAGGTCATGATCCCAGGGTTCTGGGATTGAGCCTGCTTCTTCCTCTCCCTGCCACTCTGGCTACTTGTGCTCTTACTCTGTCTCTCTGTCAAATACATAAATAAAATCTTTAAAAAAACCACACATTTAGTTTGCAACTAATTTGAATTCTATTAGCATCTGCCCTACCCAACCAACCAAGCTGTCTAGTAATAAATGATACAGTGAGGCTTCTTTGTCCTCATGTTAATTAATCTAATAGGGGAAGGGAGGAAAGACACAGTAAGCAAGAATTTAAATGTATTTTTAACTATTAATAAAAGCAAAACTTTTCAGGAAAAAAAGTCATGGCTTCTTTTTTGAGCAAGACTGTATTCAGAAACAAATGATTCTAGTCATAAACACTCATACCTGAATACATAAACCATAAAGAAACATTTTTAGTCAGTCATTTATACTGATCATAAAAATGACCAAAATCTTCTGAAATGATTAAAAATATTTAATAAACATTCAACTTAGAGGAATTATGATGGAGCAGAATCCTCCAATGTGACTTTTTCTTTTAGGAAAAAAAGTCAGGAAAGTGTGGCATTGCTTTTCTAAGTACATCATTGTATTTGGGCAAACAGTAGCAATCAAGAGGTAAAAGATAACAAAACTCAGCTCTAAGTCCTATGTAAAGGGCAGACATAGATAACTACATAAAAAAATAAGCAATCAGATTAGTATTTCAAAAGGCTTCTACTACTTAGCACAGAAAAAAGTGTTACGTTTATTTTAAAAAGTAAAGCAGCCATAGCCTTGCAAAGTCTTACAGTGCCTTACTTGTGACATTACTTGATGGCAGTCTATAACCATATATTTATAATACAGAGCACAACAGCTTGTTCAAGTTCCTTCTTCGTAAGTAACTTCTGGTGGAGAAAGTCTCCCTTTCCTCTCTCCAATGTCCCTTAATATTTTCTATCTCACCTTTTCTTCACAATCCAAACCTCTCTACTTCAAAGAATTTATTGCAGAGACTCACCAATATCACCTAGAACCTCTACTTTTTTCCCTAAAAGATCTTTATGATAAACAGTATATGGTCAGCTGGCAAATAACACAGGAAGCTGACTTTTAAAACTCTCTTAGCAGTAAAAACCTTTATCATGTGTGCTGAACATATGGGGGGGAAAAGTAAGTAACCTACAATACATTCTTTTTCGCAACTCAGGGAAAATATTAAGTTCTAGTTGCAAACAGGTAGTCCAAGAAAGGAAAAGGAGCCCTCAGAAAAAGAAATGGGCTAACTGTGAGACAGGCTTGCAATAAGTGTGACACACTAAATACTTACAATGTAAGAAATTCCAATTCATCCCCAATTCTCGAAATACTCCTCACCTGATCAGTGTTACTAGAAGTTCATCCCTAAGCACAATGGAACTAATACAGTATGAGAAGAAATGCCTTAACTGGATGCAGTCAAGGTGGAGGGAATATGAATGACTGAATCTTTATTATGACTACAGCAGTGTCAGTCATGTTTTTGGTACCTGAGTCAGGCTAAACATTAGTGCCATGCAGATCAGCAATTATTTCTCTAATACTATATGAGATGTAATATTAGTTATTAACTAGGTTGGGAAAGATTTTCTAGAAATGTAAGAGCATAATATTATTTCTATAGGAAAATGTTTCAGAAATTAATCCTCTAAGTTAAAACCTATCAGATATAAACAAAAAGACTGGCACAACAGTATAATGGCCAAACCACCTGGGTTAAAGTCAAATTCCACCACCACTAGCTGGATGATTTTGGAAGTGTTACAAAATCCAATCCTGCTATGCCTCCATTTCTAAACCTGTAGAATAGAGGTTTAAAAAAAAAAGTAGGTAAACAAGTGGAGGTTAAAGAAATCCAAGATTAAGGGGCGCCTGGGTGGCTCAGTGGATTAAGCCGCTGCCTTCGGCTCAGGTCATGATCTCAGGATGCTGGGATCGAGCCCCACATCGGGCTCTCTGCTCTGCAGGAAGCCTGCTTCCTCCTCTCTCTCTGCCTGCCTCTCTGCCTACTTGTGATCTCTCTCTCTGTCAAATAAATAAATAAAATCTTTAAAAAAAAAAAAAAAAAAAAGAAAGAAAGAAAGAAAGAAATCCAAGATTAAATACTTCATGAAGACTTAAATAAGTTAATGTAAGTAGAGTAGATAAGTAAATGTCACTATTACTGTTATTGAAGAAAAGTAAAATTCAATTTATCCACCTAACTTCTACTTACCCTTAAAAGACTTAATCCAATCAGACTAAATATTGTGAAAATGTCTATGCTACCTAAAGCAATCTACACATTTAATGCAATCCCTATCAAAATCCCATCCATTTTTTTCCAAGAAATGGAACAAATAATCCTAAAATTTATATGGAACCAGGAAAGACCAATATTCAAAGGAATATTGAAAAAGAAAGCCAAAGTTGGTGGCATCACAATTCCGGACTTCAAGCTCTATTACAAAGCTGTCATCATCAAGACAGCATGGTACTGGCACAAAAACAGACACATAGATCAATGGAACAGAAGAGAGAGCCCAGAAATAGACCCTCAACTCTATGGTCAACTCATCTTCGACAAAGCAGGAAAGAATGTCCAATGGAAAAAAGACAGCCTCTTCAATAAATGGTGCTGGGAAAATTGGACAGTCACATGCAGAAAAATGAAATTGGACCACTTCCTTACACCACACACGAAAATAGACTCAAAATGGATGAAGGACCTCAATGTGAGAAAGGAATCCATCAAAATCCTTGAGGAGAACACAGGCAGCAACCTCTTCCACCTCAGCCGCAGCAACATCTTCCTAGGAACATCGGCAAAGGCAAGGGAAGCAAGGGCAAAAATGAACTATTGGGATTTCATCAAGATCAAAAGCTTTTGCACAGCAAAGGAAACAGTTAACAAAACCAAAAGACAACTGACAGAATGGGAGAAGATATTTGCAAACTACATATCAGATAAAGGGCTGGTATCCAAAATCTATAAGGAACTTAGCAAACTCAACACCCAAAGAACAAACAATCCAATCAAGAAATGGGCAGAGGACATGAACAGACATTTCTGCAAAGAAGACATCCAGATGGCCAACAGACACATGAAAAAGTGCTCCACGTCACTCGGCATCAGGGACATACAAATCAAAACCACAATGAGATATCACCTCACACCAGTCAGAATGGCTAAAATGAACAAGTCAGGAAATGACAGATGCTGGCGAGGATGCGGAGAAAGGGGAACCCTCCTACACTGTTGGTGGGAATGCAAGCTGGTGCAACCACTCTGGAAAACAGCATGGAGGTTCCTCAAAATGTTGAAAATAGAACTATCCTATGGCCAGCAGTTGCACTACTGGGTATTTACCCTAAAGATACAAACGTAGTGATCCGAAGGGGCATGTGTACCCGAATGTTTATAGCAGCAATGTCTACAATAGCCAGACTATGGAAAGAACCTAGATGTCCATCAACAGATGAATGGATAAAGAAGATGTGGTATATATACACAATGGAATGCTACGCAGCCATCAAAAGAAATGAAATCTTGCCATTTGTGACGACGTGGATGAACTAGAGGGTATCATGCTTAGTGAAATAAGTCAGTCGGAGAAAGACAACTATCATATGTTCTCCCTGATATGAGGACGTGGAGATGCAACATGGGGGGTTAGGGGGATAGGAGAAGAATAAATGTAACAAGATGGGATTGGGAGGGAGCCAAACCATAAATGACTCTTAATCTCACAAAACAAACTGGGGGTTGCTGGAGGGAGGTGGGGTTGGGAGAGGGGGAGGGGGGTTATGGACATTGGGGAGGGTATGTGCTATGGTGAGTGCTGTGAAGTGTGTAAACCTGGTGATTCACAGACCTGTACCCCTGGGGATAAAAATATATGTTTACTAAAAAAAAAAAAAAAAAAAAAAAAAGGATGAATACCCAACTTTTGTAGCAACATGGTCATGTTACGGGACTGGAGGTGATTGTGCTGAGTGAAATAAGTCAAGCAGAGAGAGTCCAGTATCATATGGTTCACTTATTTGTGGAGCATAACAAATGACATGGAGGACATTGGGAGATGGAGAGAAGGAAGTTGGGGAAAATTGGAAAGGGAGGCGAACCATGAGAGACTATGGACTCTGAGAAACAACCTGGGGGTTTTGAAGGGGCGGGGGTGGGAGGTTGGGGAACAGGTGGTGGGTAATAGGGAGGGCACGTGTTGCATGGAGCACTGGGTGTTGTGCAAAAACAATGAATACTGTTACGCTGAAAAAATAAATTAATTAAAAAAAAAAAAGACTTAATCCAATCAATCCTTTGTGAAACTCTTAACTCCAAACTGAATATACCCTCATTTCCTCCCTTCATTCAACTAAATGTACATCAACAATATTCAATTTCACATATTCAGAATCACAGAACCTTAAGTCATACAACCGAGGTCATCTAGTTCTAATTCAAGCACACTTTCCATGCCATAGATTTATTGTACTTTCTCTAGTCAATTTAAAAAATACGTATGCATGGGAGCACCTGGGTGGCTCAGTTGGTAAAGTGTGTGCCTCTGACTCGGGTCGCAATCCCAGGGTCCTACAATCAAGCCCTGCATCAGACTCCCTGCTCCATGCAGAATCTGCTTCTCCCTCTCCCTCTGACCCTCACCCCTGCTTGTGCTCTCATGTGCTCTCTCACTCTCTCAAATGAATAAATTTTTTTAAAAAATCACAAAAAAAACACACATGTGTATGAGCAGATAGGTTTTTCATATTACCTAAAGATTTTTAAAAAATAAATAAAACTTTATCATAGGACATTAAGATCCTGAGTCTCAATATCAAAGTATCAAAGCTGAAATGATTTCAGGTTTTTCTAAATCTTTTGTTTATGGGCAAAACACAAAAAATATTTTATCTGCCTTAACAATGGAATTACCAAGTCTGTTTTATATAACTCAAAGACATGAATACAAAATCAGGGTATTTTGAGTGAATGAGTCGTATTCTCTCAAGAACTACAGTTAGCTTAAAAGACTAAACATAGGCGGCACAGGGGCAACCTGGGTGGCTCAGGTGGTTAAGCACCCAACTCTTGATTTCTTCATGATGATCCAGCCCGCGTCAACCTTCACCCTCAGCCTGGAGTCAGCTTGAGAATCTCTCTCTTCCTCTGCCCCTCCCGACCACCCCCCCCTCGTTCTCTCTTTAAAATGATTTAAAAAAAAAATAGGTGGCATAAATCAATCTATTACATATCACCTACTACCACAGAGGCTTTTAAAAAAATAGTTTCCTGTTCACTCTTTGGAAAGATGATTAATGTTTAACTTTACTGAAAGAATTACAGGGCGCCTGGGTGGCTCAGTTGGTTAAGCAACTGCCCTCGGCTCAGGTTATGCTCGGATGGAGTCCCGCATCAGGCTCCCTGCTTGGCAGGGAGTCTGCTTCTCCCTCTGACCCTCCCTCTTCTCGTGCTCTCTCTCTTTCTCTCTCAAATAAATAAAATCTTAAAGAAAAAAAAACAAAAAAAGAAAGAAAGAATTACATAGCTACAGACAATATAAGCTTTGTGGCCAGTATTACAGTATTTTTTTAGGGCACAGTTCATAAATATGTACTCACAGATACCAGGCATATATGACTCTCATATTTGTTCCAATGTCACCTCTTCGTTAAGGCTTTCCCTGAATGCCCTATCTAAAATAACCACCCTAATCATTTTCTATCCCTTACCCTACTTTATCTATCTTTGTTGCATTTATCACCACCAACATATATTATGTCTCATTTGATTATCATCAGAATCTCCCAGTAAAGCATAAGCTCCACAAAGGCAGGACTGTCTCTGTTTAATAAACAGTTATATCCCTGTTGCCAAGAATATAGATATAGCTGACATACAGTGCTTAATAAATAATGAATGACTGATTGAATAATACTTTTGAGACAAAAGCATGATTTTTAAATGTTTGGTGAAACAAAAAGTATTATCATTCCAATCAAAACCAAGAGAATGTTCCTTTTACCAGAACTTCAAAGATTTTTTTTTTTCCCTAACTCAAGGGCAGGTGATACAGAAAGAGCAGAAAGACAATTTATAGACAAGTTTATTTCTTCAAAGCTTCTTGGCAACAAGTTGTGTTCATGCTTGATTTACTAACATGGGCAAAACCACAGCACAATATTAAGAAGATTAAAAAAAAAAATCACTCTTAGAAACGAACACTTTCAAATATCTTCTGATTTTCTAAAATCAACTAAACTTGCTTTTATACTTTTACTCCAGGTCAAACAAAGAACTAAATTACTTAAAAAGTGGACCATAGTCCAGAGTATAAGCTAGTATTTAAGAATTAATCTTGAATCCACCAAATGCTAACCAAAAAAACAGGGTCTACTTTATGTATTTATTTATTTATTTTGGAAAAGAAAGCGAGAAAGGGCTAGCGGAAGGAAGAGGGAGATCCTTAGTTCTTAAGATTGATGTGGGTTAGATCTCACAACCACTGAGATCATGACCTGAGCAAAACTCAAGAGTCGACACTTAACCAACAGAGCCACCCAGGCGCCCTGAACAGTCTCTATTATTTGAGCTAAGCTTCTTTAGGATAGAAGCAATGGAGAGAAGTCACAGGAAAAGTCAGAGAACTGAGAAGAAACACACATCTCTGCCACCGTACCGCTAACTGATAAAAACCCTGAGAATTTATCCCTCAATATACACATGACCATTCACCAAGCAAAACCACATTCTGGTCATAAAACACACCTTAACAAATTTAAAATAACAGAAATCATACAACGTCTGCCCTCAGATCACAATGCAATTAAACTCAAAATCAGCAACAGAAAGTAACTGGAAAATCCCAAAACATGTCAAGACTAAGTAACACATTTTTAAATAACACAAGGGTCAAAAAGGAAAAATCAAGACAACTTCAAAATATTTTTAATTACATGAAAACACAACTGATCAAAATTTATAAGATGCAGCATAAGCAGCGCTTAAATGGAAATTTACAGCACTGAATGCAAATGTTAGGAAAGACGATCTAAAATCAAACACCTGAAGTTCCACCTTAGGAAACCAAAAAAAGAGCAGATTAAATCCAAAGTAAGCAGAAGGAAAAGAAATAATAAATAGAGCAGAAATCAATAAAATTAGAAAGAAATCAATACAGAAAAATCAATGAAACCAAAAACTGGTTCTCTGAGAAGATCAATAAAATCAAATAAGCCTCTATCCAGGCTAAATAAGAAAATGGAAAGGACACAAATTACTAATATCAGAAATGAAAGGTGTCATCACTACAGATCCTGTGGACATTAAAAGAATAATAAAGGAGCACTGTGAATAACTCTGCCCACAGATTTTATTTTACTTTTTAGAGATTTTATTTATCTGAGAGAGAAAGAGCACACACATACACATACAGCAGGGGAAGGGGCAGAAGGAGAGGCAGAAACAAAATCCCTGCTGAGCAGGGAGCCCAACTTGGGGTTCAATCCCAGGACCTCGAGATCATGACCTGAGCCAAATAAATTTCTCTCAAATAAATACATAAATAAATAAAATCTTTTAAAATAAATAAGTATGGGGTGCGTGGGTGGCTCAGTCGTTAAGTGTCTGCCTTTGGCTCAGGTCAAGATCCCAGAGTCTTGGGATCCAGCCCTGTATCAGGCTCCCTGCTCTGCGGAAAGCCTGCTTCTCCCTCTCCCACTCCCCCCACTTGTGTTCCCTCTCTCACTGTCTCTCTCTCTCTGTCAAATAAATAAATAAAATCTTTAAAAAGAAAATAAATAAGTAAAAGGTGTCCCAAGGCTTCACTCTCCATTGTGGAGTAGTATTTAAGACAGTACTGAAATACATGCCCAAATATTATCTACAAAGATCCCAAAGATTCCTACATAATGTATTAAAAAAAAAAAAAGAAGAAGAAGAAAAGATGACAAAAGAAACTTGAAAAATCAAAAGTGGTGGGGGTGGGGGGTGGATCCTGGTGGCTCAGTCAGTTAAGCATCTGCCTTCCGCTCTCGGGTCACAATCACAGGGTACTGGGATGGAGCCCCACATCAGGCTCCTGGCTCACCAGGGAGCCTGCTTCTACCTCTCCCTCTGCCTAAGGCTCCCACTGCTTGTGCTTTCTCTCTGTCAAATAAATAAAATCTTAAAGATTTTTATCTTTATCTTTTATCAAAAGGATAAATGATAAAGAAAACTGTGAAAATCAGGCTACATTTTATTTAATCAGAAACATATACCTATTCCGAAAAATGTCCTAAAGTCAGAGAATCAGAAATGTGAGAGTCAGTAGGTGTTTTAATCCCCACTGCTCTTATCTAGGAGGAAACTGGAACTCTTAACCAAGTTGAGTGATTCTGTCAAATTCATATAACTAAGAAACGGCAGAATCTGCTTCTTCTGAGTTCAAGTACTACATGCTTTGCATATCATTAGGCCCAAGAACTGCAAAGGTTCTTAATTTAACCAAGCTGTATTAAAAATAAATTCAACTCCTCACATCATTTAATGGTTAAACACTTTTCTTTGAGGTATTCCAAGCACTGACCAAACTTGCATAAATAGACATCATCAATTTCATGACTGGGAACACTAAAGTGGAGTTAATACAGAAATGTAAGCAATAGGGGCGCCTGGGTGGCTCAGTGGATTAAGCCGCTGCCTTCGGCTCAGGTCATGATCTCAGGGTCCTGGGATTGAGCCCCCCATTGGGCTCTCTGCTCCGCAGGGAGCCTGCTTCCTCCTCTCTCTCTGCCTGCCTCTCTGCCTACTTGTGATCTCTCTCTGTCAAATAAATAAATAAAATCTTAAAAAAAAAAAAAAAAAGAAATGTAAGCAATATCAGAATGGAGTCAACTACTGGGCTGGTAGTTGGTGACATTCTCCAGGTGACATTCTCTTAAGTGACATTTTGAGAAACAGCATGTTTCTCATTTTAGGTTACCTTAACCTAAAACAAAATTACAATTTTGAGATGGCAGGAGATGGGTTCTTCTAGTATTACAGAATACTGGAACAAATTCACATTGAGCTTCTTTGTGACTATCTTAAGGATTTTTATTATACTTTTTCTTTAACTTTTCAGACCAAGAAGTCAAAAATTGAGCTTAAATTTAGGAAGTGGAGATTTGAGTTTTAGTCCAGACTATGCCAAACTATTGTTACCTTGGATAAACCAATGCTTATTTCTACACCTCAGATTCTTCCTTATGTAAAATTAGGGAAGGTTGCGAGGAGGTGGAGGTGGTTAGGCTAATTGTTTTCTTTCCCTCCTTCTCATTCTACTATTCTGTATCTTTGTGTAATATCACTGATACAAAAAGGAAAAAAAAAAAACTTCTTTATGAATACAAAGCATTAGTTATTCACTGAGGTTAAAGACATACACAGTGCCCAAGATTCATAGGTTACGTTAGCTGGGAGAGCACACCAGAAACCACATTATTTAAGTTCTTTTCTTCCACTTTTAAAAAAAATTAATTTATTTAAAGATTTTATTTATTTGACACACAGAGAGAGATCACAAGCAGGCAGAGAGGCAGGCAGAGAAAGAGGGGGAGGCAGGCTGAGCCCGATGCAGGGCTCGATCCCAGGACCCTGAGATCATGACCTGAGCCAAAGGCAGAGGCTTAACCCACTGAGCCATCCAGAGCCCTATTTTTATTTATTTATTAGAGAGAGAGAGAGAGAGAGAGAGAGCACAAGCAGAGGGAGAAGCAGAGGCAGAGGGAGGAGCAGGCTCCCCGAAAAGCAGGGGAAGGCCAATATGGGACTCGATCCCAGGACTCCGGGATCATGACCTGATTTGAAGGCAGTGGCTTAACCAACTGAGCCACCCAGGCGTCTCTTTCACATTGTTTCTAGAAGTTATTCAAAAGTCCAACATCCAACACTATAAGCTGAATAATGTCAACATTTGGTCCTGAAAAAGCATGGTACACTGAGGCTAGATTCCAAGACAGAATGCCCTCTGGATGAAAATTTGAAATCTTTTATATAGGCAAATAATTAACAGTGTTGAACTTAACCAGAGGCCTGGGATCTTGGAAAACAGCAAAGGTTAATACCCAACCCCCCACGCCGTTTTGTGTTCTGGAAACGGCCGGACGCCGTTTAATGCAAAGAAACACTGGTCCCCACAGGACTTAGGTAAGACTCAAAGATGCCCCACTTGTTTAACTATGACAAAGTCAGAAGCAAAGCCCACAAATTCCCATTTTTTGCTTCATAAACGACTGGATGAATGACATGTCCCCATAGATCAAGTGGAACAAAATATTTGTTACTCAAATTCTGGTTAAGATCCTCTTTCCCGAGGTTCCTGAACTTTGGCCCACCCCCCAGTCCGAAGCAGCAAAGACTTCTCTGGCCTGAGGGCAAAACAATCTGATCTACAGTTACATGGTACTTCCCTTTCACCTCACTCCCCCACACTTGGTTCTTTATAGGATTGCTTTACTCCTCCCTAATGAAAAGAAAACCTTTTTTGCTAAATCTTCGAGACTCTGGCTATCTTACGGTTAGGGCATTCTTCCTAGTTCCCCAAGCCCTTGCGATATTCCTTTCCAGTAAAATCTCTCCTTACTAAGTCTGAATTTTTCATTTGACACCCTTCCCAATTTCAAAATGGGCTGAGTATGAAAGATAAGCTGACTTTGCCTTTCTCTTAGTGACAAGTGTTGACCTTCTACAAAAGGATCCGTTGTGTGAACCCGGAAATTCTAAAGGGATTTCTAAGATCTTAAGTTCTTGGCTACTACCAGGCTGCTAAGAAAAAGGGAGAGGCGGAGATGATCAACCCAGTAAGGTCAACTCTGAGACCACCTGGCGCGACACGCCATACACAGTGAAAGGGCCACGAACATTCTGGCTACGTACTCCACACTCCTGGGCAGATTTCACGGTTGGGCAGGGCAGATGCGTCTTCCTCAGGGGCCCAGGAGCTCCGGGGCAGGTAGGGAGTCCTGCCCCGCGGTTCATCCCATTGCTCTCGCCCGCTCCATCCTCAGCTAGGCACCCGACTGGCTACCTTCACAGGGCTAACCTCCTGGCCTCTAGCTTCCCACTGTTACTCCAGCCTTCACAGAAAGACTCACCATGGCGCCAAGGACAAGTCGTGGGCCGGACGCCCTGGAGTCCCCAGGCCCGTCCTGGACTTTCCCTCCCCAACCTGCAGCCAGGAGCCTCTTAAACAACGCGAGGGATAGAGTTTTCCGGCTCTGACGGAAGTTCTGCCCGCGCGGGACAGGAAGTCCCTCCCCTCTCTTGAACGCTGCGACCCCACGCCACGCAGAGGTGAGGATACGCAGGACGTCCTCTAATGCCACTTCCGTGGGTGCTAGGTTAGAAGCTGGGGGCGGTGTTGACCTTGAGAGCGCGCGAGGGAGGCGCAGGCGCAGCTCAGGTAGGTGGGCGGGTGGCGCGCGATTGCCGCGTCTGTGAGGATCTGGAGGTAGGTTGGGTGTTTGGGGCCCGAGCGCGTCTTCGACCTGGGAGGTGATGGAAGTGCAGGTTGTTGAACCGGCTGGGAGCCGACCCCAGAGGATTCAGTGAGGGAGAAAAACCATAGGCCGTGCTCGTGCTGGGACGACAGTAATTTCTTCAGCTGAGCCACTCCCTTTTTACGTTTTCCTTTTCCAGGCTGACCGTCCTTGGAGACTTTCCGGATCTCCACAGACCTCTCTGTCCCTCTGTCGTCTCTTTTACCTGCTTTAGTGCGTCCTGCAGCCCTTCCCTTACGGCAGTGGAATTTGATCCTGAGACGTTTCTTCACCATTCATATATACCAGTGGAAACCAAAAGAACATCTACCAAGACCAGAGAAACCAGAAAGAGAATTCTGCCTATTGGAAAATACATTCCAATATGGATGGTTTCCTTTTATTTATAAAATATATATATTTTATAAATACATACGCATGGGTGTTTCACTTTTTTAGCTGATGCTGATATATAAGATAGATAGATACACACACACACACGAAACTCCCATGTACCTCTTAAATTTGTGTTGTTGTTTTCCCAAGATTTGTACCCTTCCACTCTGTGCCTTCTTATTTGGCTATAAGTCACAGTACTGGAGGCAGGGTTGAAGTGGATACACAGAACACCTTTAGCCCAGAAATTAGTCTCACAACTTGGGGATCCTTGCTTAAGACGTGACTGTATCTACAATTTCATTTATAAGATCTCTTTTTGCCGCTGTCTAGTTTTGTCATAAAGCTGGAATTGGGGAGCTAAACTAGGACGGTTGACAGGAGGTTAAGTTTAAGCAGGCAGGGGTGACTACGGATGTTGTTTCACCCTCCTTGTCAAAGTACCTGGAGAGCATGACATCTAGTCTATAAATGGTTGGAAGACCCTTGGGATCACTTCCTAGCCATCCAGAGGCAGCATGCACAGGGCAATTGCTTTATTAAAAAGGGGGCTAGAGACTGAGTTACAAATTGTTTTTACTTTGAATTATCTTTTGGGGGGAGATGAATAATGTGGCAGACAAGATAGAAGAATTGTAAGTACTAACATTGGAAACAGCTGGAGGTGGGATGGGGCTGGGAAATAGTTTGTGAAACAGACCTGCTGAGAATCAGTCCAGAACTTCCCTGAGGGTTCTACCTCTGCTGTATAGGGACAACGTTGTAAATAGACATGCCCCAGGGCATCTGCAGATGCTAAGTGTGGTAGAGCGGATTAGAGTCATTCTGCCTGTGTATCTGTGGGAAGCAGCTGCTGCTATCCTTGAGGAAGAAAAGGTGAAGAAGGAAACTGGCTATCAGTCTGTCAGTAACAACACATTCTGTGAAGTCTTACTCTTTCATTTCTGACACTTTGGTTCTTACATCCGTCCGAAACCTGGCAGCCTCATTGAGGTTCACAAAGCATCTCCTTCTATGTGACAGTAAGACTGGAATTATTATCAGGATGGAATCTATTCCTGCCAGAGTAAAACCACGAAAGGAAATCACAGTCAGTATTCGTTATCTGCTTATCATTTTCAATAGATCATGGGGTTCTGTGTTCCTTATTTGGTATTTGATAAGTTGATAAATAACCCTTGGTTAATATCCTTTAACATTCCAATTTCTGTTACATGGTGAAAAATCTGTTACAAGGAACATTTTTTAAAGATTAAAATGTATACCATATATGTTTAAAGGCAGCACCTCCCAGTCTTTTTTATCCCACAGAATAATTTTAATGTTTTGTATTGTTTACATGTATTGAAGTTGAGGGATTTACCTATTTTCATTCCTTAAAGTAGATGAGTCTTAAGAGATTCAAAGATAGGAGAAAATTATGAAAGGGAATAAAATATGTGCACGATGGAGATTAGCAAGAAATTCAGTAGTCTTGTAAGGGAATCAGAAGTCCAATCTTTGATAACTTTGATAAAAGTGCTAGTTGTTTATTAGGGCTTTGTTTTGAGTTGCAGTTTCCTGAGTGAGAACTGTTATCAAATACTTAAGAACACCAGCACAAAGTCCTCCTTCAACACCCACACTGACCTGGAACACTTTGACCGTTAACACCTATCACTGTTTCAAAGGCCAGTTCTATATTCTTTGCAAAATGTTTTCCTGATAAACTTCCCTTCTGAGAACTTATTACTTTTTCTTTTCTTTAATAAATATGACTATTATTGCTTATATGGCCTTTGTAATTTCTCCCCAACGTATATTATTTTCCTAATTGGACACAAATGCCTATAAAGCTGGAACCTTTTTGTGTTGAACACCTCCTTCTCCTTAAGAAATACCATTTAAATAAATGTTGTGGACAAAATCACTTCAGTACATTGCTCTTAAAATGTTTTATGGACATAAACGTTAATTGTAGCAATACTTAAAATGGTAAAAAATTAGGAACAATTGTTAGCAATTAGAGATTGGTCAAATTCTATCATGTATACTTATTGGAATATTATTTAGCTACTTTTTACAAGTAATTAGTCTTTCTAATGGGAAAAGTTTATTTTCCAACTTAAAAGAGCAGGCTACAAAATTGTAAGCATATGATTGCTTTGATGTGGGAAAAAGAAAAATCCTAGACATGGAACAAAGAGTAAAAAAGGAAGTAACCAAATATATCAATCACCACTCCTAGAATTACCTTCTAAACCTTCCCGTAAAGGGGTAATTTTAAAATTTTTATTTTATTTAACAATGGATGAAAGGAGCTTCTTTTCTTTCTTCCCAAAATTATGCTTTGTAACCTCCCTATAATTCTCATTTTCCTAATTTGGGAATAACAAAACAGATAAAGCTCTTCAGAAGTACATTGCAACCCTCTAATAATTTTTTTTTAAGGTTTTATTTATTTATTTGACAGAGACACAGCAAGAGAGGGAACACAAGCAGGGGAGTGAGAGAGGGAGAAGGAGGTTCCCCACTGAGCAGGGAGCCCAACTCGGGGCTCAATCCCAGGCCCCTGAGATCATGATCTGAGCTGAAGGCAGATGCTTAACGACTGAGCCACCCAGGCACCTGCAGCCTTCTAATTAATTCAGTAGTCTTCCTCTGAAACTTTGCCTTATTTATATATTACCATAATTAAAGCTAGGAGCGTATCATATACCTAGTTAATTAGAATAACTACTGCAAATTGTACACAAATTATACAATGCACATTTTCAAGGATCACTAACTTACATAAATGTGATCCTGGTATCGTTTGATACCTTTTGCTACTAGGAAGATCTTTGAACCACCACCACCAAGAGCAATAAGCAAACAAAATCATAAGAAAATATCAACTGTTTAAAACCTAAATTAACTTTTCATTCATTAAATATTTATTAATTACCTACTGTGTCCCAGTCACTGTTCTAGACTTGGGGAAACAATGGCAAATAGAACAGACATAGGGATGCATGGGTGGCTCATTGGTTAAGCATCTCCCTTCCGCTCAGCTCATGATCCCAGAGTCCTGGCATGGAGTCTGCTCCCTGCTCAGTGGGGAGCCTGCTTCTTCCCTTGCCCCTCCTGCTCCCTCGCTCATGCTTGCAGAGGGGACAATAATGCAAAACCATAAGGCATAAACTAATTTGGAATATTTCAGGAACCAAAGAAGCCTACCTGTTTGGAGCATGGTGACTAAGAAAAGAATAAGTTTAGTGGGGTATGAAAGAGCTAAGTTATACTGGCACTGAAAACCAGGAAAGGATTTGAATTTTATTCTGAGTGTGATGAAAAAGGCATTTTAACCTGAGGAGTGGGATGAAACAATATATTTTTTAAAAAATCTACTATGATAATATTTTTTAATTGAAGTATTTAATCCACTTACATGTAACACAGTTACTAATATGATTAGATTTGAATCTATTAAGATATTGTTTGCTCTTGGGGTTCCTGGGTGGCTCAGTGGGTTACAGCCTCTGCCTTCGGCTCAGGTCATGATCTCAGGGTCCTGGGATCGAGCCCCGCATCAGGCTCTCTGCTCAGCGGGGATCCTGCTTCCTCCTCTCTCTCTCTGCCTGCCTCTCTGCCTACTTGTAATCTTTCTCTCTGTTAAATAAATAAATAAGATTTTTTTAAAAAAAGATATTATTTGCTCTTTATTTGTCCTATCTCTCCTATGTTGATTTTGCCCTTTTTTCCATTCTTTTAGATTAACTTTTACCTATTCTATTTCTCCCAGCTTGAGAGCTAAATATCATTTTAGTAGTTTGTATTGTACCTCTTCCTGGATGATATAACAACCTGAAAACCCATCAACTTCATTTACTACCCCAGCTCATGTTATATACATAGTGTATACTTAATCTCTTACTTAATGTCTTAAATTCCTCAAGGCATCATTTTTCTAGAAGTACTGTGCATTTATATTTACTCAACCATTTACCATTGTCTCTTGTGCTTTATGACTCCTTGAGTTTCTGAGCTTCTGCCTGGGGTCTTATTTCTTCTTCCTGAAGAACATGCTTCATTATTTCCTTTGGTAAATGTCTGCTGGTGATAAATTCAGTTTTTGTATCCTGAAACTACTTATTTTACCCTCGTTTTCAAAGAACATTTTTACTGAATTATTTTGAGCTAACTAAATGTTTTAGGTTTTCTTTTTGAGGTTTGTAATGTTTGTTGAATCTGGGATATGATGTTCTTATTCTGGTTTGGAAAATTCCCAGCTCTTGGATATTGCTTCTCCCCCATTCTTCACCCTTCTCCCCTCCTTCTGGTACTTCAATGTATGTTAGATCATTTCACATTATCCCTTATGTATCCATTCATTTGTTCCTCATGGTTCATTCTGGATAATTCTTACCGTTTTTTGAGTTCACTGTTTCCCTTTGAATAGTCTCTAAACTACTGTTAAACCTATCTGTTGAATCATTTATTTCAGTTACTACTTTTTTGGTTGTTGTCAGTTTGGGCATTTCTGTTTGTTTCTGTTTTATGGCTTCCAGTTGTCTAGCAGTTACCGGTCTCAATCTGATCTTTTATTTTCTCAAACACATTAAGAATAATTATTTTAAAACTTCTGTCTATTAACTGTGGGGACTGCTATATCTGAAGCTCCTTTGTTTCTTGTTGTGGTTGTTTATAATATTGTCTCATTTAGTTATATGTCCCATATATATTTTTTTAAGTTTAATTGTTTAAGTAATCTCTACACCCAACATGGGTCTCAGACTTATCACCCCAAGAACAAGAATCACATGCTCTTCTGATTGAGCAAGCCAGGTGCCTCTGTTACTCATATTTTTTTATTTTGTATTACTTACATTATTTTTTATTTATTTATGTTTATTTTTAACATTTTGTTCAGTTATGTTGTTATTATTGATTGAATACTAGAACTAGTATGGGAAGAAATTATACTTTGAGGCTTAAAATTATATTTTCTGCAGAAAGGATTTATGTTTCTTGGCAGGGGTTTTGGGCACTAGTAAGCTAAAATCAATTTAATCAAATCAGTGATTGAGATGATTGGACTCTGAGCAGGTCTACTTCTAGTTCATACTTTTTGCCGGGGTATAGATCTTTGGGGTCTCAACCTGAAGTCTGTAGAGTTTAGCAGAGCAGGCCCTGAACTACAATTTCTGTCTTAGTAACTCCATGATTTAGTCAGAAGCTCTATTCAAGTTTCTTGACCATCTTCTCAGGAATCAGCAGATACCTCAGAGGAAAAGCTATCATGAATGTTGGATTCAATAACTTTTTTCTTCTGGATATTCCCCTGTCTCATTAGCTCTCTAATGCTGTCAAATGTTTGTTTTATATTTTGTCCAGCTTTTCTAGTTGTTTACAGAAGAAGGACTATTCTAAATTACCAAGTCCATCATTACAAAAAATAGAAATAAAAAAAATACTGTAAGTGCACATGAACTACTTACAAAATTTAATCATAAAAAAAATCATTTAAACTTTAAAAGAATTGGGGCCGCCTGGGTGGCTCAGTCGTTAAGCATCTGCCTTTGGCTCAGGTCATGATTTCAGGGTTCTGGGATCAAGCCCTCCATCAGGCTCCCTGCTCTGTGGGAAGCCTGCTTCTCCCTCTCCCACACCCCATGCTTGTGTTCCCTCTCTCTCTGTGTCTCCCTCTTCCAAATAAATAAAATCTTAAAAAAAAAAAAAAAAAAAGTAAGGGCACCTGGGTGGCTCAGTGGGTTAAGCCCCTGCTTTCGGCTCAGGTCATAATCTCAGGGTCCTGGGATCGAGCCCCACGTTGGGCTCTCTGCTCAGCAGGAAGCCTGCTTTTCTCTCTCTCTGCCTGCCTCTTTGTTGACTTGTGAGATTTCTCTCTCTGTCAAATGAATAAGTAAAATCTTAAAAAAAAATTAAAACAATTGGTATTATTAGATCACATTGTCTAATAACAGTATAACTAATTTTGCAGAAATCTAAGAAAACTCATATATGGAAAATAAATTCATTCCCATATATGCTGGATCAAATTAAAATAGGATTCTCAATGAAAAATAGAAAATGCATATTCAGAACTGGACAATGACAGAAATACTACAAACTAACACCTACAGAATAGCTAAAACAGTACTTCTAAGGAAATTGAAAACTCTAAATATTAAATTAAGGAAGACTGAAAATTATAGATCTGATAATCTGTCCTAAACCTGAGGGATTAGGAAAAGAGTAATGGGGATTAAATCAATGAATAAAACAAAAAGCAAATATTCAATACAGACAGGCAACAAAGTCAGAAGTTTTACCTTTTAATAATAATACTGATAAATTTTTCACAAGATGACCCAAGAAAGAAAGCAGACACAAAGAATATTAGAAACGAAAATGGGGGGCACCTGGGTGGCTCAGTGGGTTAAGACGCTGCCTTCGACTCAGGTCATGATCTCAGGGTCCTGGGATCGAGTCCCGCATCGGGCTCTCTGCTCAGCAGGGAGCCTGTTTCCCTCTCTCTCTCTCTCTGCCTACTTGTGATCTCTCTCTGTCAAATAAATAAATAAAATCTTAAAAAAAAAAAAAAGAAATGAAAATGGGGACATTATTACAAAGTCTGTCGAGATTGAGGAGATGTCATGAACAATTTTATTACAACAAATGGGAAAATATAATTGAACTAGAGGGTTCCCAGAAAAAAAGTAATATTTCAAAAATTATTTAAGAAGAAATAGAAAATACAAATGGTCTGATTACGATGTAAGAGACTGAATCAGTAGAAATTTTTCAAAAAGAAAACATTGCCCAAAAAACAACTTTGAAAAAATTAACATAGCCATGAGTAAAACCTTTTGCCAAATTAGAATAAAACCTACAACCAACATATTTAACAGTGAAATTTTGGAACAGTCCCTTAGAATCAGGAACAAGTACCATATTGGAGATTCCAGCCAACATTTTATGACAGTAAAAACAAAAAGATAAAAAGATTGAAAATGAAGAAACAGTTTACTGATAAATATTAAAATAAGACTTTATAATGATTCTGGATATAATATTAATATTCAAAAGTGAATTGCATTTCTCTCCAGCAGAAGTGAACTATTAGAAAATGACTTTTTAAACGATACCATTTACCATGTTATTTTGAAAATATGAATTACATAGGAGTAAGTTTATGATTTTAAATCTTTTTCCTTCAAGGGAAAAAACCCCACAAAACATTAAAAGACATCAAAGAATGTCTAATAAGAAAAATATACCATGTTCAAGGATTTAGACACTCCAGAGTTAAGACAACAAATCTCCCCTACAATGAAAGCAATAGCATTTAAAATCCCAGCTGAGTTTTCCAGAAACTTGACAAGCTAGTTCTGAAGTTTCTATGAAAGCACAATGGATCAAGAATTTTGAGGTACTCCAGAAGCAGATTTAAGATGGAAAGAGTTAAATTGTCAGATAGTAAGAATTATAAAATTATACTAGTTAGGTATTCATTAATAGCCAAAAGGTGGAAATGACACAAATGTCTATCAGCTTACCAAAAGATAAATAAAATGTGGTATATCCATACAGTGGAATATTATTTGGCTATAGAAAAGAAATGAAATACTGATACCTGCTATAACATGGATGAAGTTTGCAAATAGTATCTTAAATGAAAGAAGCCAATCACAGAAGACCATATAATATTCCATTCATATAACATTTCTGTAATAGGAAATCTATAGAGACTGTATACTAGTAATTGCTTAGGGATGGTGAGATTTAGGGAGATAGGAGCACAGGGTAGTAATAGCTAAAGGAAATGGGATTTCTTTTTGAGGTGATGAAAATGTTTTAAAATTAACTATGGTAATTGTTGCACATATCAGTGAATATCCTAAAAAACATCCTATCTTAACACTTTAAATGGGTGAACTATATGGTATGTGAATTACATCTCAATAAATTTGTTGAAACTACAGTAATAAGGATAGTATGATACTGTCTTAGGGATGGAAAAAATGATTTATACTGGAATACAACTCTAGAAAGAGATGTACTCTTATAAGGAAACTTGATTTAAGACAGAGATGGCATTGCAGGCCAGCAGGAAAAGCAAGAGCAATTCAATAAACGGTACCGGATATTCTATATGAAAGAAAATGAAATTGGAACTCCCTATTTTGACACTATACAGAAAAATCAGTTCAAGGCGAATTAAAATTTAAATGTGAAAGGAAAACCTATTAAACCTTCAGAAGATAAGATAGCAAGATTATCTTTATGATCTTATGGTAGGGAAATGCAAACTCAATAAAGAAAAAAGAATTATATTCAAATGTATTAAAAAGCCATGTTTAAAAGACACTAAAAGCTCTTGGAGTAGCAGTTGATTTCAGTTAGGTACAGGAAATGTAGACGATGAGCCTGGAACATTTTGTTTTGCAAGACAGCAAGTAAGTTATCCTAGAATCATGTCAAATGGATTCAGGAGATAACTGAGAATCATCCCACTGCCCAAAGGTGAGACAACTTTACTGTCAGGACATACAGGTTTATAGAAATTCTGATATCTACCTGAGCACAGGTTGGAACATAAGAAAGCAGTGGATTGGAACATATCAAATTATCAAAGGTGTGTAAGTCCATTAGTTTATAATAATAGTAAGACTAACAAAAAACATCTACTTGGTCAACACTGGGAGATACTCTGGAATCAACTCATTATTTTGAAAACCAATAAAATGTATTTATTATAAAATTAATCAAGCATTTGTCCTGCCTTTTTTATGTGCACTGTACCACAGGTAACCAAATAATAAATGAGGTTAAGTTTCTCTAAATACATGTATTAATGAATGGAAATAGAAGGATAGAATTAGAAAGTTGCCATTTTGAGATTCTTAGTGAATAAATAGATTTATTCATTGTACATCAACGGCTACTAACATGATGAACAAGGAAGCTTTTCTATGCCTCAATGGAAAAACACATCATCATCACCTCCTAAAAAATCTTGACAAAAAAGTTGAACCCAGTACTGGGAAATACAGAGACCATGTTAAACACCAGGAAAATTCAATCTATGGAAAATCATGGGACAAATTAACTTTAACAAATATGTTGCTGGAGAGAGGGAGGAAGGAGAGAAAGTGATAGATTAAAAGAGACTTATTTAAAAGACAAATAGGGGTGCCTGGGTAGCTCAGTTAGTTGAGCCACCGATTCTTGGTTTCAGCTCAAGTTGTGGTCTCAGGGTTGTTAGACTGAACCCACTTCAGGCTCTGCACTCATTGAGGAGTCCGCATGAGACTCTCTCTCTCTTCTCTGCCCTTCCCCCATTGTCCGCACACATGCACTCTCTCTCTTTTTCAAATAAATAAATGTTTTTTAAAAAATAAATAAATAAAAGACATATAAAGTGGTGCCCAATTGGCTTAGTCAGGATAGCATATGACTCTTAAATCTCAGGGTCATGAGTCAAGCCCCATTTTGGGTGTGGAGCATAATTAAAAGTAAAATAAAAAAAATAAAAGACATATAAGGCACTTAGCTGGGTCAGTTGGTAGAGCATGTGACTTTTGATCTCAGGGTCATGAGTTCAGGCCCCATGTTGGGCACAGAGCTTACTTAAATAAATTAATTAATTAAAAATAAAATAATCTGGCTATTGTAGACATTGCTGCTATAAACATTCGGGTACACGTGCCCCTTCGGATCACTATGTTTGTATCTTTAGGGTAAATACCCAGTAGTGCAATTGCTGGGTCATAGGGTAGTTCTATTTTCAACATTTTGAGGAACCTCCATGCTGTTTTCCAGAGTGGTTGCACCAGCTTGCATTCCCACCAACAGTGGAGGAGGGTTCCCCTTTCTCCACATCCTCGCCAGCATCTGTCATTTCCTGACTTGTTAATTTTAGCCATTCTGACTGGTGTGAGGTGATATCTCATTGTGGTTTTGATTTGTATTTCCCTGATGCCGAGTGACGTGGAGCACTTTTTCATGTGTCTGTTGGCCATCTGGATGTCTTCTTTGCAGAAATGTCTGTTCATGTCCTCTGCCCAGAAAGAACCTAGATGTCCATCAACAGATGAATGGATAAAGAAGATGTGGTATATATACACAATGGAATACTATGCAGCCATCAAAAGAAATGAAATCATGCCATTTGCGACGACATGGATGGAACTAGAGCGTATCATGCTTAGTGAAATAAGTCAATCGGAGAAAGACAACTATCATATGATCTCCCTGATATGAGGACATGGAGAAGCAACATGGGGGGGTAGGGGGATAGGAGAAGAGTAAATGAAACAAGATGGGATTGGGAGGGAGACAAACCATAAATGACTCTTAATCTCACAAAACAAACTGGGGGTTGCTGGGGGGAGGTGGGATTGGGAGAGGGGGAGCAGGCTATGGACATTGGGGAGGGGAGGCGAACCATAAGAGACTATGTACTCTGAAAAACAACCTGAGGGTTTTGAAGGGTCAGGGGTGGGAGGTTGGAGCAACCTGAGGGTTTTGAAGGGTCAGGGGTGGGAGGTTGGGGGAACAGGTGGTGGGTAATGGGGAGGGCACGTTTTGCATGGAGCACTGGGTGTTGTGCAAAAAGAATGAATACTGTTACACTGAAAAAATAAATAAAATGAAAAAAAAATAAGACATATAAAGCAATATGTGAACGCCCATTAGTTATCTACTGCTATACAACAAATTACCCCAAAACTTAATAGCTTAAAACTGAAAATACTTCTCTCATAGTTTCTAAGGGTCAGGAATCCAGAGTTTCTCCTGAGTTTGCCGTCACGCTGCCGGCTGAGCTGCAGTCTTCTGAAGGCTTGACTGGTGACAGATACACTTCCAAGATGGCTCACTCACAGGGCTGCCTAAGTGTCTTCACAACGTGGCACCTGGCTTTTCCCAGACCAAGTGACCGAGAAAAGGACAGAAGAAGCCAAAGCCATCAAAATGATATCCCATTACTTCTCCTTAATTCCACAGATGATTCCTGATGCAATGTGAAAGGGAACTACCACAATCTGGGCTCCAAAGATTCATTCTTCCATTATTCAAAATACACTCATCCTATCTCAAAGCCCCTTAAAACTCTCAACCCATTACAGCTCTAACTCAAATCCTAGAGATATAAATCAAGTTCAGGTGTAGATGAGGGTTTTCATGTATACTTCCTTAAGCACAGCTCCTTAAATGGAGTTCCTCTTGCTCTGAAGACCTGTAAACTAAAGACATAATATCTGTCTCCACATATGTAATGGCAAATGGGTAGGATAACTACTCTCCTATACTATAGACATGTGTATTCAAGAGGAGGGAAATGAGCACACAGGTTGACAGAAATTACTAAATCCACCTGGCAACAGGCTGGTAGTTCCTTGATAAAGATTCAAGAACTGAGAGTAATTTTCCATGACTCTTCACTCTGCCTTCTGGTAATAACTCACACACTGAGTTATTCTTCTTTGTCCATGTTTACAGCTTTATAGTTGTCTGCTTTCTTTCTTTTTTTTTAAATTAAATTTAATTTTTTTCAGTGTTCCAAAATTCACTGTTTATGCACCACACCCACTGCTCCATGCAATATGTGCCCTCCACAACACCCACTGCTTGCTTTCTGCCTATAGAAAGTTGGATGTCCGAAAACCTCATTTCATTTGGTACTCTGTTCCTTCTGGTACAGGCTGGAAAACAGCCTGGTAATATAATTCTCTTTAAAAAGTCTCTTTTAAAAAAAAGCATATTCTTGGGGCACCTGGGTGGCTCAGTGGATTAAGCCGCTGCCTTCGGCTCAGGTCATGATCTCAGAGTCCTGGGATCGAGCCCCGCATCGGGCTCTCTGCTCCGCAGGGAGCCTGCTTCCTCCTCTCTCTCTGCCTGCCTCTCTGCCTACTTGTGATCTCTCTCTCTGTCAAATAAATAAATAAAAAATCTAAAAAAAAAAAAGCATATTCTTTTTTTTTTAAAGATTTTATTTATTTATTATTTGAGAGAGAGAGAGACAGAGAGACAGAGAGAGACAGAGACAGAGAAGAGAGAGAGCATGAGAGGAGAGAGGTCAGCGGGAGAAGCAGACTCCCTGTCAAGCAGGGAGCCCGATGTGGGACTCGATCCCAGGACTCCAGGATCATGACCTGAGCCGAAGGCAGTCGCTTAACCAACTGAGCCACCCAGGCGCCCAAAAAAAGTATACTCTGCTAATATAATTCTCTTATAAACTTTGTGGGTTTCCTGTGAATTCTAGTTGAGTTCATGCCATTAGACAAAGCAACAGCCATACTTCTCTTCCATATAGATCCTTCTCTACCTTGGGAAGATGCACCACACCCTTGAATTTAGAAGTCCTGTAATTTGATTGAGAGGTTCTGGGAGGCACACCCTTTTTGTCTGTATGAAATTATTCTGAGGTGCCATGTTAGATCTTTCTGAGGTCTAAAGGGACTTACTAACTACACCCTCAGCTTCATATTATCCTGTTAGTCCCTGGATTTGTTCTTTGTTCAGAGCCATTTTCTAATTTTAACATCATCACCTGGAGAGTTGGGAATCTTCAACTCTGCAAGTTCTGGCTCCTTGTTTACCAGTCCTTCCTTTAACTTACCTCCCGCCTCTCATTTTTACAGTAGGCAGCAAGAAGAAACCAGGTGACATCTTTAACATTCTGGTTGGAAATCACCATTTTATTAGGCATATTTTCTATCTTACATATAACTTCAGCTGACAAATTTGCTAAACTTTCTGCCACTTTCCTCCAATTTTCAATAACACTTTTCTACTAATCTGGTAAGACCTTATCTGCCACCTCCTCAAAGTTATCAAGCATCTATAAACAAATTTCTTCAAGGCTTTTCAAACTTTCACTAACACCATCCTCCAAGTCCTTCCACTTTTCCGTTGACTGCCACTTTCAAAGGCACTCTTCCATTTTAGATATTTGTTATGGCAGTACCCCATTTCCAGATACCAAAATCTTTTTAACTTTTTTTGCTTTATAAAAACTACCTCAAAACTCAATATTTAAAGCAACAGAGACATTTCCTATTTCATGCAGTGCCTGAGGGTCAGAAATCCAGAAGCTGCTTAGCTGAATGGTTCTAGCTCAGGGAGTCTTGTGAAGTACCAATCAAGCTGTCAGCTGGGCTACAATCGTCTGATGGTTTAACTGGTGCTAGAGGATTCACTTCCAAGATGGCTCACTCCTGTGGCTATTGCCAAGATTCCTTATTGGCTGCTGGGCATAATACTTTAGTTCCTCAGCACACCAAAGACCCGTCTGGCTTTCCCTAAAGCAAATTATTTGAGAGAGAGAGGCAGAGGCTACCATGGCTTTTATGTCTCTTTTGATCTAGCCTCAAAAGTGACATACCATTACACAGATAGGTGACCAACAAGTTGATCACACATACAAACCAAGGTACACTGTGAGAGGGAATTATGCAAGGGTGTGAATACCAGAAAGTAGGAGTCACTGGGTGCCACTTTGGAACCTACTTACCACAGAATTTTGTCTGGGTCATTATTCAAACAAACTTCAAAAAAATTTTGTGATAGGGACACCTGGGTGGCTCAGTCGTTAAGTGTCTGCCTTTGGCTCAGGTCATGATCCCAGGGTCCTGGGATCAAGCCCCGCATTGGGCTCTCTGCTCAGTGGGGAGCCTGCTTCTCCCTCTCCCACTCCTCCTGCTTGTTGTGTCCCCTCACTGTATTTCTGTCAAATAAATAAAGTCTTTAAAAAAAGTTTTGTGATGATTAGAAATTTGAATGCTTACTATTTGATGATATTATGATTTATAAATTATTATGTTCTAATAATAATTTTAAAGCCCCTTTATCTTTTAAAGATACATATTAAAATACTTAGAGATTATAATGATATAATGTATGCAATATACTTTAAAATAATAAGAAATGGTGAAAGTTGGTGGTTGTATAAATACTTTAGTTCCTCAGCAAGGAACTAAATGAAGCAAGATTGGCTATAAGCTGATAATAGTTGAAGCTGGATAATAGGTAAATGGGAACTCAAGATTCTATTCTGCATACTTTTATATATGTTTTAATATTTCCTGTAATAAAAATCCAGTGGCTCAGTGGGTTAAGCCGCTGCCTTCGGCTCAGGTCATGATCTCAGGGTCCTGGGATCGAGTCCCGCATCGGGCGCTCTGCTCAGCGGGGAGCCTGCTTCCCTCTCTCTCTCTCTGCCTGCCTCTCTATCTACTTGTGATCTCTCTCTGTCAAATAAAAAAAAAAAAATTAAAAATAAAATAAAAAAACAAAACAAAACAAAAAAAAACCCCACCATAAGGAAAGTAGGAGATAGGCCATAAACTGGAAGAAAGTCATTACAACCCTTATTACTAACAAAAGGATTAGCATTCATATTGTGTAAAGAACTAGTACAATTTAATTTTTTTTTTAAAGATTTTATCCATCCATCTGACAGAGAGAGAGAGATCGCAAGCAGGCAGAGAGGCAGTCAGAGAGAAAGAGGGATGCAGGCTCCCCGCTGAGCAAAGAGCCCAATGCGGGGCTCGATCCCAGAACCCTGAGATCATGACCTGAGCCGAAGGCAGAGGTTTAACCCACTGAGCCACCCAGGCACCCCAGTACAATTTAATTAAAAAAAAAAAAAAAGATAATGCTCTATGCCACACCCCACTACCCCACATAGACAATTCATAGGTGAGGAAACCTGAAGAAATGCTCAAACACAAGGAAATGCAATTTCACACCTTACACATAAGCAAAAATTTAAAAGTGACAATATCCCAGAACACATACTTTGCTATTTAGAGTATAAATTGGTATAATCAACTTGGAAAACCATTTAGCATTATCTAGTAACCTTGAAGAGGTATAACCTCTATGGTCCAGGAGAAGTGTTCCAGTGTATATAAGAAAGAAAATTCTTAACAGTGTTACTTATAACAACAAAAACTAGAAACAGTCCAACTGTCTATCAACAGTAGAATGGTTAAGTACATTGTGTATACTCATACATTAGAATACAACAGTGGAAAAAATGAGTTACAAATCCATGGACATGAATGAATCTAACAATGTTAAGCGAAAAAGGAATTCACAAAAGAATATTACAGTAGGATTCCATTTCTCTAAATTAAAGAACCAATAAAAGTAAACAATTTGTTGTTTAAGAGCACAAGCATAAGATATAAATCTATAAATTAAAGTCGGTGAATGATAACCACAAAATCAAAACAGTGATTTTCTCTAGCTGTAGAAGGAAGGGAATGGAATAAGGAAGGGCACACAAGAACATGAAAGTAGTGTGATTTTACATTTTGGTTTAGCCAAAACAGTCCTGGCTCACCTATTTTCCTGGTGTTATAACTAATAGCACTGTCACTCTCAAATGTGTTCTGGTTTATATAATAAATCCTATGTTCATCCTTTCTAAAGCAACTTTCTTCCTTTTAATCTGGATGGAGGACATACTGATGTCCATTGTATTGTTCTTCCTTATATCACACATATATTTTACAAATGTTCATTTGAAACTAGCCAACTAATATAATTTAAAATTTTAGACAGTGACAATATAGTGAAAAAAAAAATCTGTATACAGGGTAAATGTATATAGGATTTGAATGAAATCCATCCATCTGGGTGGATATGAAATAAATAATATACTGTGTGCCTGGCATCATGTTTAGGTCTTTGTAGGTATTACTTCATTTTCATAGCAAGACTTTCAGATAAGTATTATCTCCATCACACACATGAAGACTCTCAGGCACAAAGAGTATATATAACTTAGCCAAAATCACACCATAAGTGACAGAGCAGAATTTGAACCCAAGCAATGTGAGACCAAACTACCTGCTCTTAACCACAATGCCAGAGTCCACAAAAGACATTCTTAATCTTTTTGTGTGTCATGGCTCCCTTTGGCAGTCTGGTGAAGCTTATAAAGCCCTTTTTAGAGTCTTGTTTTTAAATGTATAATATACGCATAGAATCGTTAATGAAACAAATTATATTAAAAAACAGTAATAAGATATTCAACAGAAGTGTGCTATATATGTGCTTCTTTATTAATGCATCAATAACAAAATCTAGGAGAGATCTAATTCTAAAATTTAAAAGTAGTGAACACCAAAAACAAAACAAAACAAAACAAAACCCAACTATAATGGTAGTAATGGGATGGGAAAATATCTGTGATTTTTATTAGTGAAAAAGTCATACATACTTCTAATACCACTGTGGTTGATTATATATGTTACAATAGAAAGAAATGCTAACTTTCACCGAGAGGGTAGCAAAATTAAGGTATAATATTCTCCCATTGAAATTCATAGCCCTCTATATATTTTACTTCAGTAATGTCATTTTTCCCCACTCCACCTTGCACTTTCTGGTTTGGGATTATATTAAAAATGAGATGCACAAAAAGTTAGTTTATTAGAAATACTATATGTATTTCTCCATGTGGTGAACTTGAGTGAGAAATGAGAAACAGGAATGCGTTAGGATAACCAGGTGCTTATGGGAAGCTTGGAACTGCTTTAGAATGCTTTATTTGAGAGGTTTAAAACTGGTTCCAAATATGTACTGTCACATCTAATTATTTATAAAAGAATTCATTATTGACACCACAGCGCCCAAAAGTATACTATTTCTCAATAGCTGTAGCAGTGCACGAATCAAAATAGAAAATCCAAATACAGGACACCTTTCAAAAGTTTTATTGAGCTAAAAGCAAACATTTGACAAGTTTTTGATTTGCCTTTCTCATGATTTGATGTCCCAGCAGAGCAACTGGGGAGCCTAATTCTGACCAACAAGGAGGAATTGCCTGGCTAATTGGAAGTGACAGAAACCTTGGGAGAAAGCAACCACATACCAAGGATAATTATAAGAAGGTAACATGGGCCCAAAAGAATAGTGTCAAGGAAACTAAAACCCCCAAATGAGGTGAGACTTGCAAAAAAATGTTAAGAAAGGAAAAAGAATGGGCTTTTTAAAATTCTATTCAGAGTCAGAAGATGATCAAGGAAGGGAAAAGCCCACGTGCAGATTCTGGTGTAATGTTAGAGCTGACAGAAAACAGAACTCCCTAAATATTATTTTGCTTCATTCTCTACAAAAGAAACATGAGAAGAAGGTGGACTTAGTAGAAAGAACTATGTGTGTTAGTGGGGTCAGGCAAATCTGAGTTTAATTCTCTGTCTCGACACTTTGTAGTTATATAACCCTGCATCCCCTTTTTCGCCTTTCCCCTCCATTTTCTATAAAATGGAGACAACCATATCTTTTTCATAGTATTGTTCTGAGTAATGAAGTAACACATTCAAAAGGCTAAGCTAGGCTCACAGTAGTGACAATAGATAGCAACTTATTAATATTCAAGAGTAATAAAAATATAAGCAGGAAACAGTACTCTTCCCAAATTGGGGAAGAAATTCTTTAAAAGTACCTAAGAGCTCCAGTTTACATTACGTCAGCTGATATGAACAGCTCTTATTGTGGGCGTTAGAGCGGAAGGCTAGGGAGAAGAGCACAAATGAGGCCTGAGAACAATGATTCCCTGTCATTGAGGAATGATGGGAAACAACAGGTGCTGGAACAAAAAATATGGACAAACATCTGCCTTAGGGTAAGAAGTGGAAATTTAAAACTTGGAATTACTTGCTTTTTGACTCAGTGACGTTCCTCCCATTGGTGTAGTATTCACTTGCCCAGTGAAGGGAGAATTCCAAATGAAAGCAACTGAAACAAAGGAATAGACTGAATTTTCCAAAGAAGTACTTAAAGTGAAGACACAAGTGTTGAAAACTAAAGTGATGATGAAAGAACAGTCCCCTTGGACCTCTCCAAAGCTTCAAGGTACAGCTTGAAAGAAGGAAAAAATTGTATCCTCAGGCAAGATGTAGGGGGTTGAATGGTGGCACCCAAAAAAGATGTCCCTGTCCCACCACTGTGGAAAGTGTGAATGTTACCCTTTTTTGGGAAGAGGGTCTTTTGCAGATGTAAATTAAGTTAAAGGATCTTGAGATGAGGAGATCAGTTGCCCTGGATTATCCGCCAGGCTATAAATTCACTGACAAGTATCCTCACGGGACAGAGGAGAGGGGACAGAGATGCGGAGGTAGTGTGAGCACAGAGCCTAAGACTGGAGTAATGTGGCCACAACTGAAGGAATGGTGACAGCTAGCAGAAGCTGGAAGAGGCAAAAAATGAGATTTTATCCGAGATCTTTCAGAAGAAGTGCAGCTCTGCTTACACCTTTACTTCAGACTTCTGGCCTCGGAACTGTAAAATTATAAATTTCTATTGTTAAGTCACCAGTCTGTGGTAATTTGTTATGACAGCCCTATAAATTTAGTGCACAGAGTTTAAAAGAATCCAGTAACATCTTTAAGTTGCTTAGATTTTCTTGGGTTGGAAGGAATGCACAGGGGATAGGGGTGGGTGTTGTGAAATGGATGGTAGAAGGTGGAGAAAGTCTGAGGGACATCATGGAGGGAATGTGTGAACCAGACTGGCATTAGCAAAATATAGACCATACAGTCTCTGCTTGGACAGAGATTGTCAGAGTTTGAAAAAGACTTGAAGGGTTACCCCATGGATTGCCAAAACCAGGATAGCCAAGACAATAATCAGTTTCCCCAAAGAGTATTTTACACCATCAGAGAGAGCCTCTGTTTGATTGACAAATGTTTTCCATTCCCCACCCCCTTGATCTGTAGCAGCACTAATAGCTGGCTCTATGCCAACACTCAATCCTGTCCAAACTACCCTTGGAAAAAGTACTTTTTCAATATTACCTGGCAGTCACAAGCCTTCAATAATAGAAACAATTATGGGCAACTAAAGGGTTCCAGTGATAAAGAATGGAGATCCATATCACTGGAAGCACTCCCTCCAATCTTTCATTGACTAGGACTTTATTCATTCAGTTGAGAGCCCCTAACATCTGTAACTCTCTGCCAGGACCACATTGATCCTACGGAAGAATCTAAAAGGAATTATTAAAAGGATGCTCTGAGAACATCTATAAGAGAAAGCAGTAATCAACCAAATATAGTAGGGGTTAGCAAACCGGAATTTGTCTAATTTCATTTTTTCCTGAGGGTTACTAACTAGTACACCAACAAAATGCAGTAGACCATATTTATCTGTGCCCAAGAGGCATTACTGACATTTTTCATCACATTCTTATGAGTAACTGGGGCCAGGATTGAGCATTGGAGGAGGTAGGTTATAGTACCTTCAGGAAATGACTTAATTGCCAAAGGGTACTGAATCCTAGATGGTAGTCAGCCTCTCCAGAGGTTTTTAGTGTAGAACCACAGTGGGTCAACACTGCATTTCGTTGATTTGAGAGAAGACACAGAACCTATATTTATCAAGTTTTTACCCAGTTTAAAATTGGAAAGAGCAGAATATTTTACAAACCTTTTAACAGCTTAATGTTGACTCTGGGCTAAATTCTAGACAGTCATAATTAAAATTCATAAAATTTGGGGAGTCTGTACCCATAAATGCAGAGTCCAACCAACTAACAGGGATTTTTTTTTTTTTTTTTTTTTTTTTTTTTGGCAGACAGATCACAAGTAGGCAGAGAGGCAGGCAGAAAGAGAGGAAGGGAGGCAGGCTGCCTGCTGAGCAGGGATCCCGATGCAGGGCTCAATCCCATGACCCTGAGATCATGACCTTAACCGAAGGCAGAGGCTTTAACCCACTGAGCCACCCAGGTGCCCCCTAACAGGGATTTTTAAGTTTATTCTCTCATTTAGACATCACAACTTTATGGAGAATCTACTCCATAGGCCTTAGAAAGATGATTAAAGTATTGCCCTTGGATTGCAGAAGTTTAAAATCTGGTGAGTGAAACAGACTTATAAAGAGATAAATTATATCACAACATAAATGTTCATTTTAAAGGTTCATATTTAGTAAATGTTTTTTTAAATTAACTATGTATAACTGCTTAAGATGAACTGACTCTAGCATGTGTAAAGCACCTTTAGGAGTTTAACAAACTGAAAAAAATATATTTTTTAAGAATATGACAGTGGGCTGATATTCTTATTCTAGCTCATCTAATTTTCTAAAAACTAATCAGGGCTTAAGCACCTAGAGGAGGAAAGACAAATAGCCAATAAAGATATAAAAACATATTTTAAAAGTGTATTCTCAATTACAAGCAAATTGAGACAACAAATTTAAAGAAAATTAATAAACAATAGTATTTATGTTTGCAAAGATGTGGTGAGATGGACATTTACATACCATTGGAGTAAATATAAAGTGGTAATTTGGGGGGAAGTTACTGTATACAAGTCATACTTTGCAATGCAGCTTTTTTTTTCCCCAGGAAACTGCTTTAAGAAATAATCTAAAATATATACATAAAGTATACAGAGGGAAGTCCAAAACAGATTATTTATATTAGCAAAAAAATATAAGATGAATGATTTAAGAGATAGGTACAGGGACACCTGGGTGGCTCAGTAAGTCAAGCATCTGCCTTTGGCTCAGGTCATGATCCCAGGGTCTTGGGATCAAGTCTCCATGCATCTCCTTGCTCAGCGGAAAGCCTGCTTCTCCCTCTGCCTGCCCCACCCATCTCTGGCAAATAAATAAAACCTTCAAAAAATAAATTAAAAAAAATAAGAGATATGTACAGCTTATTTGATGGGATGTCATAATCATAATCAGTATTAAGTGTCTTAAAAAGAGGATTTCTGCTATATCTTATATTATATTATATTAAACCAGAAGGCTAAGGATCATGACTTTTCACTATAAACTTTCTTGAACATTGTGAATTTTGTGCCATGTGCATGTAACACAACCAACAAAAAATGCAATTTTAAAAATACATTATTCAGCTTAAATTTTTTAAATAATGACACTCTATGAAAGGCAAAGAAGTCTCATTATCCCCTACAGTGAATATGGATAATTGGAAAATGTATACACTCTGTGTTACTGGAAATATTTTATTCAGTATTTGGCACTGTAAGAAATCTAGAACCAGTTTATATACAAGCAAGAGGAATGATAAAGAAGCTCATGTAAGGCATGGCTAGAGGAAAATGGAAAGGTTTAGCCTAGAGAGCATGATGGCTTCAAATATCTGAACTATGTAGAAAAAAGGGATCACACTTCCTCAGCAAATTCTCAGAGGATGAAACTAGACCCACTGTCAGGAGCTCTAGTAGCCATTTTAGTTCAATGTCAAAACACTTACAGACTTGTTCACTTGTTTATAGGCCATTTCAGCCCAATATCAAGAAACTTTGTTAACCGAACTGGCAAAAAAAAAAAAAAAAAAAAAAAAAGAAGTGAATTCACAGTCACTTGAAAGATTCAAGCATAAACTGTCACCTACCTGATTGGATACTACAGAAGTGATTCAAGCAACAGAAGTGTGGCTTTTGTATGATTCCTGCTGTGTGAGAAATCATTTAACCTCTCTGATATACCATTCTCTGTAAAATGGGAAAGTTTGACTAAATTACCTTCAGTTCCGTTTGAGCTTAAAAAATTGTTTTAAAGATTTTATCCATGGCGCCTGGGTGGCTCAGTGGGTTAAAGATTTTATCCATTTATTTGACACAGAGAGAGAGAGACATAGCAAGAGAGCAAACACAAGCAGGGGGAGTGGGAGGAGAAGCAGGCTTCCCGCTGAGCAGGGAGCCCGATGTGGGGCTCCATCACGGGACCCTGGAATCATGACCTGAGCCAAGGCACAGGCTTAATGACTGAGCCACCCAGGCACCCCAAGTTTTATAAATTTTTGATTCTCCATTGGTGTAATTACATTTGTCTGTCTTTTCCAGATTTACATCAGTCTTTTATCACTTGAAATACAACACACTACAGAAGTAAGAAGTAAGAATTAACTGAATATTTGTAAAAATGTAAAATACTATGTAGGTGTATGACATCATTATAGTCCAAAATCATTAGCCATTAGAAAAATGCAAACTAACAAAACAATGAGATACCACCACACACCTGTTAGAATGGCTAGCTAAAATTTAAAATATTTATGATACCAAGTATTGACAAGATGTAGAATAACACATCTCTTTGCTGGCGGAAATGTGAAATACTACAGCTACTCTAGAAAACAGTTTGGCAGTTTCTTACAAAGTTAAACACACATAAACATCTAACTACTGGGTATTTAGAGAAATGAAAACTTGAGTTTGCACAAAAATTTATGTATGGATTTTCATATTAACTCTATGTGACAGCCCAAAACTAGAAACCAGTCAGATGTCCTCCGATGGGTGAATGAATACATTGTGGTACATCTATATCATGGAACACTATCAGCAATAAAAAGGAACAAACTATCAACATACACACAACAATTTACATGCATCTCAAGGCCATTATACTGAAAAAAAAAAAAAAAAGCCAGGATCAAAAGAATACATAAGGTATAATTCCATTTATATAACATCCTCAAAATGGCAAAATTACAGTGATAGAGAACACATCAGTGGTGCCAGGGGTTAGAGTAAGAGGGAGGTGTGACTATAAAGCGGTAGCAGAAGGGAGTTACTTTGCTGGGAATGGGATAGTTCTGTATCCTAATTGTGGTGATCACCACATTAATCTATTACATGTGGTAAATTTTAGAGAACTAGACATAGAGAAACTATGTTTATATTCAAGTTTCTAGAAAGCAAGTAAATTTGTATCTACATTCACTTTTTGTTTTCATTGGCTTTTTTATGTTTAGCTATCTGGTAATCAATAATGTGAAATGTTTCTCATACGAAACATGCCATAGAAAGAAGGGTGTGGGGTGTACTTACCTGATGGTAATTTTTACTCCTTTTCCTTAGAGGAGTAAGTGGTCAAATGCAAAAGTAAATTTAGGCAATGCCCATTTTTATTTATATTTTATTCTTCTTTTTAACTTTATAATCACATTTTCAAGGAAGCCCCTGGAAAAGATTTTTACATAAATTTCCACAGCTCACTCAATTGTGATCTACTTTTTTACTATTTATCTTATGACTAAAGAGACTATCTATATCTTGCCAGGTTCTGCTTTAGCTGCTGATTCTGTTAATACTTGACTAAATTTATTTCCATTTAAATTTCTTGATAAACACAGGAGCTTAAAATTAATTCCTGTGCTAGGATAAGATTTACACAGAGAGTTTGTCTCAAGAGTAAAATGTCTTATGGATACTTATGGATATGGTCTTATGGATCCTTATGGATACTAAAATATTAACCTCTTTTAGATAGTGTCTAAGACCATCCTTGTGACTAATACTACCAATGTTCACCAATATCTTCCATTCTCTTCCCTTCCCTGGATTTGTAAAAGGTGATATGTCTTAGTTCTACTGATAGACAATGGCCAGAGCTGCTATGTCACTTCTAGTACATGATTCACCATGTTGTCTATCTTAGCACAAAGAATGAAGCATCACAGTGAGATGGAGATATCAGAAGAAGAAAGTGATGTTGAATGTTGAGCCACTACATGAAAGGCTGCCCTAGAGAAATTCCTAGACTCTTAGAGCAGATTTGCCTGAGTAAGAACTTTTATGTGATAAACATCTGAGATTTTGTTATAGTTCGTTACTGCAGTGTTACCTAGCTTGTCCTGTCAAATAGATGCTATACAGTAATGTCGCCCATATTAAAAGTTTTCAAAAAATAAAACAAAACAAAAAGGTTTCATGGCCTTTCGTGCTTTCTATACATCAGATAAATAATTATATGTAAGTTGCCAGCTTTTCTAATAAGAATATATGTAATATGATAAACATTTCTATTAATGACTTATTCTGCTAGCCTCTACCACCAACTTTAGATCTCAAATGTCTAATCTAAATGAATAGTACTTTTAATTGCACACAAACACACATACACATGAAATATATATATGTCAAACATACACCTTGTGTTAATCATTACCAAACAATAAAAAAGTATACATTTGGTTTTTTTTGTTTTGAAGATTTTATTTTTAAGTAGTCTCTACACCCAACGTGGGGCTCAAACTTAAAACCCTGAGATCAAGAGTCACAAGTTCTACTAACTGAACCAGTCAGGTACTCCCCAGAATATGTCTGTTAATGCAGACTTATAACTCACTAACAACTGATGTTTCTAGTCATGTTCCCTGGAAAGCAGAACTTGAGATGGAGAATTGCATGCAGGGAAATTTATTAGGGAATTTTCTTGGAATTAACACCTGTGGCAAAATGCAGGATTGGGTAGAGCGAGAATTTGTGATAGAGTTTTAACATAGCCTAAGTCAACCCTCTTTATGACTGAAGCTAGGTGGCCCTTCAGAGGCTAAGCTGAGGTAGGTGGACTGGGCCTTCTTATACTCATCAATGACCAGTTACTGGATAAAGACTGCCCCCAGGGAGTAGGTATGCCCTTGGGTATGACAATTCAAGGACAGAGCTGACATCTTGAGCCAACAACACTCCCAGCAGTTGGATAAACAAGTCCTTTAGTCCAGAAGAGGAATCTCGTATCAGTGGGATTTACCTCAGTGTCCAGTACACCTAATAATCATAGAGGCATATATCTATCTGAAATTTTAGATGATCACTACCACCACCGTCATCATCATTATCACATTTACCAACAACTTTACTACATGCCAGGCATTTGTCCTAAGTGTTTGAAATTATTCACACACGTAATTCTCAAAATAACTCTTAATATAGATCCAAATGATTCATCTTCAAAAATAAAAATCAGGGCACCTGAGTGGTTCAGTTGTTAAGCATCTGCCTTTGGCTCAGGTCATGATCCCGGGGTCCTGGGATCGAGCCCCACATCGGACTCTCTGCTCAGCGGGAAACCTGCTTCTCCCTCTCCCACTCCCCCTGCTTATGTTCCCTCTCTCCCTGTCTCTGTCAAATAAATAAATATTTTTTTTAAAAAAATCAATGTAAGTGCTTTCTACAATATACCACAGTGCCAGAAATGGTGTGCTAATGATCATTTAGTAATTTCCACTGTAAGTTACTTTATCCCATATGAGCAGCCCCATTCAGTAATTCTTTGGCCATACAGTTACTTTTTTTATGGGTTGCACTGTCGAAATTATAGAATGTACTATGATGTCTAATTTACTTTAAAATAATTGTACATAGACAATGTGATACTATTTGTGAATATATATGTGTGTTGACTTGGGCTACAGCATAAATGCTATTGCTTGCCATAACTGGGAATTCATACTCCCAGGGATGGCAGCTAATATTTAGTCAAAAAGGCTAAACTCTAGAGGAAACTATGATACACATTTTAATTATATTTATCTTGAACACCAGAATTTTGCTAATTAACATGATGAATATTAGCAGTTGGTCTTCATTGATGAAACTGAGGTTGGTCTAGCTATGTGAATTGGCTAATATATTTTAGACATTCTACTTTATCAGAAAAGGCAATCAAAATCTAACAAGCCCCAGAATCTGTATCCTTGGGAAAGGCACCAAGATTTGATCCTGGAAACATCCTGTATCCAGCTTGATTCAGTGGATTCTGACTACTTGAAAGGATTCTAAATTTGTGCTACATCTACCTTAAGTGAACCTTTCATGTATGTGGTAGCCAGTCTTCAAATTGGCCCTCATAACCTTAATATGAATAATCCTTACTCTTCAACCCTTTGTGTAGTTCCCTCCTACACTAAAGAGAGATAACTTGTGTAACCAATAAGATAGTCTGTAAATGAAGATACATGACTTCCAAAGCCAAGTCTTTTTTTTTTTTTTTTTTTTTGGTTTGGAAAACTTTATTAGATTTCCAAAGAGAAAAAGCAGTAACTCATATAAAAGATCTTAACCATTACTTTGAAAACACACATCTTAACCCATAATTTAAGATTTTTCAATATGATTGGTTCAAGATTATTTTCTAGCAAGATAATAAAAATATTCCAATCAGAAAAAACATTTGAAAGATATTTTTTCAGTTTAATTTAAATAGATTTACAAGCATAAATCTTGTCCATAATTATGAGAATTGCCTACTTTACTCAGCAGGCAATAAATGTATCATAGGTAAAATAGAATGTATGTAGGTTACAATTAGGAGTTTATACCTAAATGACATCGTAAGGTTTTTTTTTAAGAGTTTCTTTTTTTAAAATTTAAATTCAATTAATTAACATATATTATTAGTTTCAAAGATAGAGTTCAGCGATTCATCAGTCTTTTTTTCTTAAGATTTTTTATTTATTTATTTGACAGAGAGAGAAATCACAAGTAGGCAGAAGTAGGCAGAGAGGTAGGCAGAGAGAGGGGGAGAAGCAGGCTCCCTACTGAGCAGACAGCCTGATGTGGGGCTCAATCCCAGGACCCTGGGATCATGACCTGAGCTGAAGGCAGAGGCTTAACCCACTGAGCCACCCAGGCGCCCCTTCATCAGTCTTGTATAATACCCAGTGTTCATTACATCACCTGCCCTCCTTAATGTTCATCACCTAGTTACCCCATATGTTCTACTCCCTTCCAAAACTAAGTTAAAAGACATTGCTGACTCCGTCTTGTCCTCTTGGATTCTCTATTTTGGAGGAAGACAAGCACCATGCTGTGAAGCTGTTCAAGCAACCTAATGGAGACGCATATTGGGGAGGTCCACAGGTCTCCTGTCAATACTCCACACTAACTTGCCAGGCACGTGAGTCAGCCAACTTACAAGCAGGTCTTCCAGACCCAGTCAAGCCTTCAGGTAACAAAGCACCAGCCAACTTTTTGATTCATGAGAAACCCTGAACCAAAACAACCCAATCAATTTTTTTAAAGATTTTATTTATTTATTTGACAGATGGAGATCACAAGTAGGCAGAGAAGCAGGCAGAGAGAGAAGAGGAAGCAGGCTCCCTGCTGAGCAGAGAGCCCGATGTGGGGCTCGATCCCAAGACTCTGGGATCATGACCTGAGCCAAAGGCAGAGGGCTTTAACCCACTGAGCCACCCAGGCACCTAACCCAACCAATCTGACTTAGCCTTGATCTATAGAAACAATGAGATAATAAATATTTATTGTTGTTTTAAGTCACTAAATTTAGGGGCCCTTTATTATGCAGCAACAGATAACGACATGACAGTACATAAAAGGATGGAGAGTTGGAACTTAACTGAACTTACAGAAGACACTGTATGACCTGTGTATATAAGCCTCTTTATTAATAACTTTATTTTCAAAGTGTATATTAATATGCCAGAATTTGGTCTGAGACTTACTTTTAACTTAGTATCAAGGTGTGTCAAAATACCCCCACACACTTATTTCAAAAGTTGGTGGCTACTTTTTTCCTGTCAAAAAGAACAAAATAGGGTGCCTATCTGGCTCAGTCAGTGGAGCATGTGAGTTCAGGATTGTGAGTTCAGGTCCCACGTTGGGCGTGGAGCCTACTTTAAAAAAAATAAATAAATAAAAACAGAATGGCTGTGTGTGACCAAATTGGCTTAGATCATTTTGCAAGAGAGTCCTATTGATTTCTCTGCCTACTATAGTCAACCCTTGCTTGATTCTATCCACTTCTGTCTATCACCACCATCAATCCAGTCCAGGCTACCTTCATCTCTCACCTGGGCCACTACAGTGATCTTCCTGCTCGTTTATTTATATCCATTATCCATTGATCCTCTTCTATTCCACTGTCAATATTAAAGTCAGAATGATCCTTTTAAAACACCAATCCATTCATGTAATCCTATCACCACCCCTGTCCCAGTTTAACATCTTTCAATGCCACACTTGGACTTACTAACATTTCAAGCCGTGTGTTGCACTCTTCTCCCTCTTACCCACTGTGATCCCACCTCACTGGTCTTTCTTCAATTACTAGAACTCCTCCTGTTCCCTTTACCATAGAGGATTTGTATGTGATCTTTCCTCTGCCTTGAAATTTCTTCCTTTTCTTCTTTGTCTAGTTTGAGTTTACCCATTCTTCATATCTAGTGCATGTGTCAGTTCTGCAGCGAAACTTTTCCCAATCTCCCTAACCCTGATAGCATCACATATATCTCCTTTGTACACCAGTCACATTGTAAATTTACATTTGTTTGTGTAGTTATTTGATCGATGCTCATGTTCATTGCTAGACCTTAGGTTCTATAAGAACAGGTACCATATCTGGTTAAACTCATTCATGTATGCCCCTGGAGCCTACCATAGTGCTGAGAACATAATACAAATTTGATAAGTATTTGATTAAAGACTGAATAACTGATTAGATAATTGAATGAATTTGGGTAGTTATGAATGTTGATTCAGAGCCAGACCCTAGGTTCAAATTTGACAGTTCCTAACTAGGCTTATGTTAGAAACAATTTTGTCTTAGATTTATCCTCTGTAAATTGGGGATAATAATTACTTTATAGGGTTTTGCAAGGACTAAATGAGCTGTATACATAAAGGCTTAAAGCCATTCCTTTTATTTGTAAGTACTACATATGATAGCTGCAATTATTATTATCATTTTGTCCTGCTAGTCCCTTGGGCCACAATCGCTAGTTCCTTGGATAACTCCATTCTTTCTGTATAGATAACCGATTTCAAATGTCTGTGTAAAAACAAGAAGCTATGTCAAAGACACAAATCGAAGAGAGAGTTTATAAATTTTTTTGCATTATCAAGTTTTAAATAAGGTGCAAAGAAATTAATGTTAATTCCCATATAATAGGTGTTTATTTGTTAATTTACTATTAATTTTTTAAAAAGTATATTTACTATTTAAAAAAAAAAAAGACCAAGGAAGAAGAGTTTGAGTTAAATGAGAACCTCAAAGAGTTCTATACCCTTTACTAGGAAACAGTTTACACACTTAAAAGAACTGAGCCCACAATCTTTTTCTGAGTTTTTGCATTGTTACCTACTCATACTTCAAATAAAGACAACTTATATATTAACAGTATACATATATGTGTGTATATAATATATAACACATACATACCATTGATTACTCTGGATTATGGAACTTCCATACTCTGAGGCACTGGCTTTAAAATGTTAAAGCTGCAGATCTGTAACTTTTAAACACCATATATTTATAAACTATTGAAATGGTATCTCTTTTTGACAGTGGAAGCAATTTGCATGTTCAGTACAAAGGCAGCAATGGTTGAACCTTGGTTAGCTGCTAATGCTTTTTTTTTTTATTGTGATTTTATTTTTTTTAAATTTTTTTTTAATTTTTTATTTTTTTATAAACATAAAATGTATTTTTATCCCCGGGGTACAGGTCTGTGAATCACCAGGTTTACACACTTCACAGCACTCACCATAGCACATACCCTCCCCAGTGTCCATGACCCCCCTCCCCCTCTCCCAACTCTCCCCTCCCCCCAGAAACCATCAGTTTGTTTTGTGAGATTAAGAGTCACTTATGGTTTGTCTCCCTCCCAATACCATCTTGTTTCATTTATTCTTCTCCTATCTCCCTAACCCCCCATGTTGCATCTCCATGTCCTCATATCAGGGAGATCATATGATAGTTGTCTTTCTCCGATTGACTTATTTCACTAAGCATGATACCCTCTAGTTCCATCCACGTCGTCGCAAATGGCAAGATTTCATTTCTTTTGATGGCTGCATAGAATTCCATTGTGCATATATACCACTTCTTCTTTATCCATTCATCTGTTGATGGACATCTAGGTTCTTTCCATAGTTTGGCTATTGTAGACATTGCTGCTATAAACATTTGAGTGCACGTGCCCCTTCGGATCACTACGTTTGTATCTTTAGGGTAAATACCCAGTAGTGCAATTGCTGGGTCATAGGGTAGTTCTATTTTCAACATTTTGAGGAACCTCCATGCTGTTTTCCAGAGTGGTTGCACCGCTGCTAATGCTTTTTACAGAAGTTTTGAATGCTGGTCTTTTTTTTTTTTTTTTTTTTAATATTCAGGCTCATACCTACAAACAGGTCCATTGTAAGCTACGAATAACCAAAAGGTTGATTTAGATAAGTGTTGTTGCCAATGATGCATTCTGTTCTTTGTTTACTACCAACCATGAAAAATAACATTCTGCACTTTCCAAAAAAACTGAGATTACCTAGTCCTTGCAACTTAGGGTGTTTTAGTCTGAGAAGGAGAAAAAAAAAGCTCTTTTCAACTTCAACTCATTGACAGTTCCACCTAGCTTTTTGAGGCAATACCTCTGAAAGAAAATAGATCAAATTTACATGGGACTAAAAGCAGACCAGATAGCTATACTTTATAGTCTGTTGAAAACAGAACTAGCCTTCCTGGAAAAGAGGTTATTTATAGCTATAAGGAATAGAAGAAAGGTTACAGGGAAGATTACTAGCCTAAAAAAAAAAAACAACCTCCATCCCTTTACCAACCAGTCTGTTAGAACTTAAAATTCCATTAGAAATTTGTTTGCGTTTTAAAAGATAATTCCCAAACCAGTTACCTATGTATGGAAAAAAGTGAATTCTTTATCAATTCCTTTTCCTGGAAGTGAATTTTGAAATCACTAGGATCAAGAGGAATCTCTAGCTTCTGAAAGCTCTGATTTGACTGCAGGAGTGCTATGGAGAGAAAAGGTTGCAACAGCACAGACTACATTTGAAGAGAGACTAGAGGAAATCTCTGGCCACAGAAAACAGTGATTTCAGTGTGTGATGACTATGAGAAGAAACAGAAAAAGAAGGGTTTTTGTTTTGTTTTGTTTTGTTTTGCTTCTCTGGGCATCTATAATAGAAAAAAAGTATGTGGGACTCATGGGTGACTCAGTCAGTTAAACATCTACCTTCTGCTCAGGTCATGATCCCAGGGTCCTGGGATCAAGTCCTTTATTGGGCTCCTTGCTTAGTGGGAAGCCTGCTTCTCCCTCTACCTGCTGCTCCCCTCTGCTTGTGCTCTCTCTCTCTGACAAATTAAAAAAAAAAAAAGAAAAAGTATATTAATATATGAGATAGAATGAAAGTAAAGCTCAGACAAAATAGGAGGGTCATTCCACTGTCATGCCAAGAGTGTGACAGCAACTTCACTTCCATAATATCCTGGTCATTTTTTTCAGACCATAATCATGCTAAATTTATTACCTCTTTATAGACTGATTAGTATATACAGAGCCCCTTGAGGCTAATACAAAATTTTAAGTTTTCTGTCTTTAAGGAGCTGTTCCACATGCCCTCTCTCCTAATAACATCAATGCAAAAACCATTTACCTGTTAAGCTATGATAGATTGAGAATCCCTCCATGAATAAGTGAGGAAACACAGGTCCCTTTGTCTTATAATAAGGAACCACGGAGCATGCAGAAAGTAAAGGTAGGATGAATGAATAAGAAAGGAGGGTGTACAGATTTATGTGCTTAACTGTTCTTATGTGCTTCATATTTACTAGTTGAACGATAAAGGAAAAGCTATCACCTTGTTACGAGCAAAGGAATTTTGTGGCATGATAAGAATTTGTTAGGGGGTGTAGGGGAGATAGAAATGGTAGGAGCAGATGGGTTGTATCGATTTACATCTCACCAGCAATGTACAAGAGTTGTAGTATCTGATTTTGAAAACTTTCCTGTATAGTGGTATCCGACTATGGTTTTATTTTATATTTCCCTTATAAATAATGATATTGAAACATTTTTACCTGCTTATTGACCTTTGAGATATGTATATTTTTAAAAAGATTTTTATTTATTTATGTATTTATTTATTTGAGAGAGAGAGTGTGCTGAGTGCGGTGGTGGGGGGTATGGACAGAGGGAGAAGCAGACTCCCCACTGAGCAGGGAGCCCAACAACCTTTGTGGGGGTGGTTCAGGGCTCAATCCCAGGATCCTAGGATCATGACCTGAGCCAAAGGCAGACACTTAACCAACTGAGCCACCCAGGTGCCCCTAGATATCTACAGTTTTGAAGTGACTGTTGAAGTCTTGCCCATTTTTCAAAACATTGAGTTGTCTTTCTTTTGCTGATTTGTAACAGTAATTTATATACTTGGACATAAGTCCAAATATATTTCCTTTTTTTAAATTTTTTTTCCTTTTTTAAAAAATTTATTTATTTGCCAGAGAGAGTGCACAAGTAGGCAGAGCAGCAAGCAGAGGGAGAGGGAGAAGCTGACTCCCTGCTGAGCAGGGAGTCCAGTGCGGGACTCGAAGGCAGACACTTAACCCACTAAGTTACCAAGGTGCCCGGACATAAGTCCTTTCTCAATAGTTGTTTTACATTTTTCTTCCACTCTGTGGATTGTTCTCTCACTTTATTAAAGGTGTCTTTTGATAAACAAAGGGTCTTCTTTTTAAGGAAGTCTATTTTATAAGTCTTTTCCTCTATGGTTAGTACTTTCTGTATTTAAGAACACATCACCTACCCTAAGGTCATGAAGCTATTCTCCTATATTTTCTTTTAGAAGTTTCTTTATTTTACCCTTTGCATTAGATTTTCATCCATTTTGAGTTAATTTTGTATATAATGTGATGAAGGGGTCAGGGTTCATATTTTTCATATAGGTCATCAATTAATCCAGAATCATTTATTCAAAAGATCATCCTCTCCACCACTGACTTGCACCTTTTTCATAAATCACATAGTTGCATATGGGTGATGACCTCCCCCAAATATTCTATTAAAGCTGTTAATTATTCGAGTGAACAACACAATTGTTTGGTGAACAATTTTTCAGCCAGTAAAAAATTTTTAAAAATGAAGAAACTAAGTTTTAAAGGGCCCAAAAAAGCATATGGTGCAGAGTAGAAGTAAATGTACCTTTTATGCTGCTCATCAGTACCCCATTTCTTTCTCCACAAGAGTCACCACAATGACTGCTTGGCATATCAATTGGTATATCATTGGTATAGCATGCCCAGATATACCAAACATATCTACTTAATTCCTAGAGTCCTGAAAAAAGAAATCCCTTTATCTCAAAGTCTACCCCCTGATTCTAATGTAATGACTTCTCTATGTGATTCTGATATTAAGTTTCTAGGTGGGGAGCACCTGGATGGCTCAGTCAGTTAAGCATCTACCTTAGGCTCAGGTCATGATCCCAGGTTCTACATTGGGCTCCTTGCTCAGTGGTGAGCCTGCTTCTCCCTCTGCCTCTCCCCCACCACTCATGTGCTTTCTCTCTCTCTCTCTCTGATAAATAAATAAAATAAAATCTTAAAAAAAAGTTTCTAGGTGGTTCTGATATGAGTATATTCCAACATAATTTAAAAGGACATTTTCCTTTACTCTTTTAAAAGGCGTATTTTTGAAAGCCCAATTAGATAAGGGCTTTTTTTATTAGGGGGATTTAACTCATTTATATTTTTTGTGATTATATATTTTTAAGATTTTATTTTTTATTTGACAGAGAGAGAGCACAAGTAGGCAAGGCAGTAGACAGAGGAAGAGGGAGAAGCAGTCTCCCCAGTGAGCAGAGAGCCTGACTCGGGGCTCGATCCCAGGACCCTGGGATCTAGTCCTGAGCTGAAGGCAGAGGCTTAACCCACTGAGCCACCCAGGTGTCCCTGTGATTATATTTAATTTCTTTATTTACTACTGCCATTTAATTTATATGATTTACTACTTTTTTTTTCTTTCTTATATTCTGTGGAATTAATCAAGCTTGTATTCTCATTTTAGCAGTTTAGAAATTATATATTTTATTTTATTCTGCTCCTAGGTATTTAACTTTTAACCTCCATTATATTTATATATGTTTTTCTTTTTTTTCTCCTAAAGTCTAGAATTAAGGAGCATCTGTATCCTGTCCTTGATCAATTTCACATCTTTCTCCTTCAGTTTCTCCTACAACTTAAACAGGGCAGATCCAGATTTTGTATATCCTGTAGCTTAAAAATTTTGAGATTCCTCTTTAAAACAATTTGCAGTTCTAAAATTAAAAGTTAGGTAAGAAAGTGAATGTTAAGAATGAGAAAAGAAATCAGAACAAATTATAAAATTTTAAATTTTACAAATTTATAAATATTAAACTTATTTTTTAGGTATTCTCTACATCCATTGTGGGGATCAAATTCATGAACCCGAGATCAACATGCTCTATGAACTAAGCCAGCCAGGCACCCCACAAATTTTTTTAAAGATTTTATTTATTTATTTATTTATTTATTTTTATTTGAAAGAGACAGAGAAAGAGTGGGGTGCCCGAGTGGGGGTGGGGCAGAGGCAGAGGGAGAAAGAATCTCAAGCAGACTCTATGCTGAGCATGGGACCTAAGGCAGGGCTTGATCTCATGACCCCAGGATCATGACCTGAGCTGCAATCAAGAACTGGACACTTGGGGGCACCTGGGTGGCTCAGTGGGTTAAAGCCTCTGCTTTGGCTCAGGTCATGATCTCAGGGTCCTGGGATCGAGCCCTGCATTGGGCTCCCTGCTCAGCAGGGAGCCTGCTTCCCTTCCTCTCTCTCTGCCTGCCTCTCTGCCTACTTGTGATCTGTCTGTCAAATAAATAAATAAAATCTTAAAAAAAAAAAATAAAAGAACTGGACACTTGGGATGCCTGGGTGGCTCAGTTGGTTAAGCAGCTGCCTTTGGCTGGGGTCATGATCCCAGCATTCTGGGATGGAGTCCCACATCAGGCTCCCTGCTCCACGAGGACCCTGCTTCTCCCTCTGCCTCTGCCTGCCTGTGCTCTCTCTGTCTCTCTGACAAATAAATAAAATCTTAAAAAAAAAAAAAAAAAAAGAACTGGACACTTAACAGACTGGGCCATCCAGGCACGCCTTGAAGTTATAAATCTTAAATAAAGATAGTTCTACAAACATAACAAAATTCAGAAAAATAATGTAATATTTTTTATTAATTGCCTGGAATTTCTAGAGTACTTTTTTCCCTAAAATTTCTTTCTTTATAATTTTGCATTTCTGATTCTTGGAAGATTAATCCACAAGTCATCATTTTGCTATGTATATATCAAGCTTATTCCTCTACCACTACCTCCACCCCAATCTCTATAACCTGTAGTTCTGGGTAGATGGGACATACTCACATCATGATACAACCCTAGGCTCTACAGTTTTCTTGGAGCCAAGACAGAAAGAAGGATAATTTCTAAGACCTTTCCTACATGGGGGCATGCTAATAAGAAAAATTAACTTCACAAATGGACTATGAAACACCCAAATATATTCCCCTAAATACAAATTAAGTAATTTCCTTAACTCAACTGTCCCCTTGCCAAATTCCCAAAGTATCAAGGACTATCCAATGCTGCCTGTCTTGAGAAGTATAGCAAAGAACACAGAGAAAAATAAAGTGGTCAATGATTATTTTAACAAAATATTTAAAAATTTTTGACTGTTTTATATTTTAAAGAAGTTTCTTAAAAGGATAGGTATATATATTAATACTCCCATATATACTTATGTATATACTCCCATATATACTTATGTATGCAGCGGGTATCATTGTAAAAACTAATAAGAAATTAAAAAACTGTTTGCCTCTAGGGATAGGATATGGAAACTACAGGATGGCAGGTGAAAGAAAAGGAGATTTTCCCTTTCACTGTCTACATTCTTGTAACTTTGTTTTTCTTTTCTTTTCTTTCTTAGAGAGAAAGCACGTTAGCAGGAGGAGGGGCAGAGGGAGAGGGAGTGAGAAAATCTTAAGCAGACTCCATGCCCAGCACAGAGCCTGGCACAGGGCTGGATCTAATGACCCTGGAATCATGATCTGAGCTGAAATCAAGTGTCAGGCGCTTAACCAATGGAGCCACCCAGATGCTGTTTTCTTTTCTATGTACGTTTATTATTTATTCAACTTAAGAAACAAAAAATAAAGCTGTCTTTTAAGATCCAAAAGGAAAACACAAACTATTAAACCATGTAGTGAACTCTCCTTACACCTGTTCCTATTTTTTTAATTAAAAAAATTTTTTTTAAGGTTTTGTTTATTTATTTGTCAGAGAGAGAGAGAGAGAGAGAGAGAACACAAGTGGGAAGAGTGCCAGGCAGAGGTGGAGAGAGAAGCAGGCTCCCTGACGAGCAAGGAGCCCAATGCGGGACTCATCCCAGGACCCTGGGATCATGATCTGAGCTGAAGGCAGTGGCTTAACTGACTGGGCCACCCAGGCATCCCCTTTCTGTTTATTTATAAACTAGAAATGATACTGTTATGGTCTGAATGTTTATTTCCTCCACAAACTCCTATAATGAAATCCTAACACACACACACACACACACACACACACACACACACACACACACCCCGAATTAGGAGATAGGGTATTGGGGAGGTGCCTAGGTCATGAGGGTGGAGTCCTCAGGAAGGAAATTGGTGCTCTTGTAAAAGATGCCACAGCGATCCCTTGCCCCTTCTACCTTGTGAGGGCACAGTGAGAAGGTACTGGCTCTGATTCAGATTCTCTTGACCAGAATGCAACCATCCTGGTGTCTTAATGTTAGACTCCCCAGCCCCTAGCACTGTAAGAAATTTCAGTTATTTATAAGTCACTCAGTCTGTGGTAATTTGTTATAGCAGCCCAAATGTACTAAGATACTTTTTTTACTGTTATGGGCTCAAATGTTTAATATTTTCTCCGTTTAAAATTATATTGCAGTGCTTTTAAAATAGCTACTATTTATTTTATTTGGGAAGTGGTCCCTCCTGCTACCTCTCCTAAGAGTTTATATATGACAGGTGTTATTTCCTCTTTAAACATTTGATAGGATTCACCAATAAAATCATCTAAACCTAGAGCTTTCTTTGTAGGAGGGTTTTTCATTAAAAAAAACTCAATTTCTTCGATTGAAGGGCTATTCAAATTTTTTTCAAATTTTTTGTCATTAGCAGAAGTTGTATTTTAAGAATTTGCTTATGTCATCTAAATTGTTCTATTTGTTGGCAAAAAAGATATTCATCTATTTCCATACTATACATTTACTGTCTTTAAAATCTGTAATGATACACCTTTTATTCTTGACACTGGTCCCTTGTGTTTTCTCTTTATTTTCTCCTGATGGGTCCACTTAGATGTTTCATCACTTATGTTAATCCTTTCAAAGAGCTTTTTGGGTTTTTTGTTTGTTGCTTTTCTGGAGTTTTTCATCAATTTATATTTAATGTTACTAGTGTTCTGGTAATGTTTAGTTTTATGACCTTACTATTTGCTGTTTGTCCCATCAGCTTTTTTTATTCCTCTGTATCGACTTATTCACAAATTTTAGGCTAATTGAATATTAGTTCTTTAAGGTAGTAAGATGGTAGGTTTCCATCTAGTTTTTCATCACCCAGCGTGACACCAGTGGCCAAAAAACCCCAGAGAAACAGGAAACTTACTTAGTGTCATTAACTCTACCAACTAATGTTTCTATTCCCTTCCAATTTTTTATTGCTTTTGGTCATATTCCCATGCCTTCAGATAACTGTTTTTGTTTTTGATATTTTCTCCATATGTATTGTTGTTATTTGTAAAACAGTTTGCTTAATAGGAGATATTCTCCCTTTGTCAGAAGAACCTAATTTTTACAGCTCTTATCAATTCTGTTACAATGTCCTTCACTTAGTGTCTGATGTATCTAGGTGTTGAAATAATTCACTAGTAGATCTATATTTCTTTAGTGGATCACTGTTAGCCCTGGAATCTAACTACTGGAGGAATCATAAAAAGAAGTTCAATCGATGACATCTGTGTGTGAAGTATTTAAAATGTTGGTAAGAAAATGAATAAGCATAGGGAAGGTATTTGCTATGGTGAGTGCTGTGAAGGGTGTAAACCTGGTGATTCACAGACCTGTACCCCTGGGGCTAATAATACTTTATATGCTAATTTTAAAAATGTAAAAAAAGAAAAAAAAAAGAAAATGAATAAGCAATATCTTAAGTGTTTACCTTTGAACAGTTGGATTACTGTGATTTTTTTCTCCTTCATGGTCTTTAAAAATTGTCCAAATTTCTATAATTGACCTACTCTACAGTTGGAATGAAGGACATTACTTCTTTCTGAATAAGGGAATAAGAGGACACTAACATCTGCTGATCACCTATCATGTACTAGGTACTGAAGTAGGCATTGCTCCATTTTAAACTTCAATTTCTTGTTTTAAACCATAAGAAAATATCTTTAAAACTGTTAAGGTGCAGTTTAGAAGATTATTTACTTCCCACCCTAAGGAGGTCCTTTGGTGTTTTTCTCATTAGGAGTCTTTCTGTGTCCTCCTTAGGTTAAGATTAGTAGATGAGTTCTAGAAACTCATTAATATCTGGGATATAGTAATAGCTGAGGAAAACCAATGCTCCTTCATTATACCCAGGCATGAATTTGACCTCCAGCACCCTTGGAAAGGGACAATTTCCCCCTTTGTTTTCCTGATGTTCTCGAGGTGCCTTAACTGTGTAGGATCTTGTCCTTTCTTCTAAGGAGCAGTAATATTTTTTTATCCAACCTCATTTAATTTACCAGTTTTAATTTTTAATTCTCACTTTTCCAGAATGATTAAGTAAAAAAGTGTATTCCAGAGTAGAGCAAGACTGAGCGAAGTATGGTCTACTACAAGCACAGAACTGGAGGCCAAGCAAACTCTTCAGCCCTCAGTTTCCCAAGGACCAAAGCAGCTTCTGTGTTCTTGCCCTAGGGCTTACAACTTCAGTGCTTTCTAGGTAAAACTGCCTTGGCTTCCCTCTCCTAATCAGGGAAAACGTGATTGGATTGAGTCACGTTTCACCTGAAGTATTTTGGCCCCTTATCTGAACCAGTCATTACATCTTAAGGCAGTTGTAACTAAGACTGCCCTAATGATCTGACAAAAGACCTATTCCTTCAACATTACCAGTCATTAACTCTCCAAGACAAGATGTGACATGCCACAGACTTCAGACAGTTCATTCAGTAGAAGTCCCTTCTTGACAAATATAATCCCTTTTCACCTTTGTTCATGACAATTTTATTTCTTTCACAGTGGCAAACTACCAATTTTTCCAAGTCAGCACTCCCTAGTTGGACTAGGGATCTTTTTTTCACTTAAAAGGGAGGTACTACTATCTTTTCTCTTTTGATTGTATCTTACTTTAGTATATGTGCTGCCGAAGCGAGCACTGATTGTATCTTACTTTAATTGGTCTTTCTTAGAATAGTAATTTTGAGCATCTATGTATACATACACATACAGTAGCAAAGATGGATTCTAACACCTATGTTTTTTCCCATTGTTTTTGCTGCAAATTTTACAGTTTGAGGTAAAAAAAAAAACTGTTTTAGTCATAGGCACCATTTTATGTTCAGAATGTATGATAAAGACTTAATTTCACAGATGTGATATCACGGTGAATCCAGTGTTTGGGATATTTGCCTGAAAGCAAAAGAAAAGCAGGACACTTGGTATCTAGTCTTAAATTCTTAATTTTACTTAAGTAACTCTGCCAACCCAGGAAATTCTAAAATAAATCTCTTGTAAAAATGGGGTCTTTGGTTCAAAATACCTCCATCCTTTTCTCTCCAGTAGTTAAACTTAACACAAAACTATAAAACTGATACCACAATTTAGAAGAAGCATTTCTCTCTGAAGATTGTAATTTCCCCTGGAGAGTCTCATTAGCTAGAAGCAGATATAAGTATCTGTAACACAGTACAAAATTCTGAACATAAGTAAAATGGGACATGGTTCTTTATCAACCGACTTAAAAGGAAACTAGGCGAATGATACAGGGGTACATAGGAAAACTATGCTGACAGACTCAAAAAATAGATGACAGGGGGGCCTGGGTGGTTCAGTCCTTAAGCGTCTGCCTTTGGCTCAGGTCATGATCCCCAGGTACTGGAATCGAGCCCCGCATTAGGCTCCCTGCTCCACCAGAAGCCTGCTTCTCCCTCTCCAACTCCCCCTGCTTGTGTTCCCTCTCTCGATGTCTCTCTCTCTTTCAAATAAATAAAATCTTAAAAAAAAAAATAGATTGACAAAGAGCATTAATGGCTTAGCAGCAGTCTGAGGTGACAATCTGAAGAATGGTCAAGGAAAGGTATTCCAAGTTCAGGAACTGGCTGAATGGAATCAGGGAAAGTGGACTCCGCCAGATCTGAAATAGGGTATGGAATCTTGCATTAGGTTCAGATTTTCTTCAGATAAGCCTTCGCTGCGTTACAGAGTAGCAAAGGTCAATGAGACAGTGTTAATCAAGTGTTAGTTTAAGATGAAAAAGAAAAAGAAGAAAAATTAAGAATACAGGAGAGAATAGTAACTTCAGTATCTGATTTAAGAAAGAACCCTTGTTCCCTCTTAAAGACAGTTACACCGAATCAAACACAGTAAGATCCTCTGCACAGTACGAGTGCTGAATGGGTGAGCTATCTGCAGAACTGAGAGAGATCAAGTGCTGAGGTCTGAGGGATGGGTGGTCCCTATAGTGGTAAGGCTAGGATGAGAAAGACAATCTCATCTCCTGTGGGAGAGGAAGAAGAATCATTGGGACTCCTGGGTGGTTTAGTCGGTTGGGTGTCTGCCTTCCACTTAGGTCATGATCCCAGGATGGTGGGATAGAATCTGTCATCAGGCTCCCTGCTCAGTGGGCAGCCTGTCCTCCCTCTGTCTGCTGTCCTTCCCCCGCTGCTTGTGCCCACGCTCACGTGCTCTCTCTCTCTGATAAATAAATAAATAAAATCTTAAAAAAAAAAAAAAAGAATAAGGATCATTGGACAAAGAGGAGTAAACTCATGAATAACATTTAATAAAAATGATCTTTAGGTAACTTTCAGGTTTTCAATAATAGAGTAAATCCACTTTTTGAGGCTGCAATTATTCTTCTTTTAGAACTATAGTTAGATGGGCTCTACTTCCCCAATATATATATAATTTTTTAACATAATGGCCTGGATTATGAAATAGAAAGCTAGTTATTACCATGTAACAGTTTTATGTAATGGGGTACAATTGCTTACTAATTGTTCCATGTTCTCTCATTTTTTTGTTTCTTTATCTCTTAATTAGATTTTGAGTACCTCAAGGGCCGGATAAATATCATGCACTGCTTAAAAGCTTAAACTCTGAAGGTTGGAGGTTGATAGAGCTAGTGAGATTCCTAGCCTCTCTTATCTGTGTGCCTTTGAGAAAATGATAAACCTCTCTAAGCTTCAGTTTCTTCATATGTAAAATGGGAATAAGAGAAATACCTTTCTCATAGGGTTGTACTAAGGAATAAATAAAATGAGTGAAAGAACATAAAGTGTTTCATTTTGTGACAAACAGCGCAGCCTTTAAGTTTGTTAATATTGAAATAAAACATGTCTGCTATCTTTTCTTCTGTCATATACCTTCAGTTCTGTGGTGGAGGGCATGTTGTATAGAATGTTTTCTATTTGTCTGTTATCACCTTATGCGGAAAGTCCAGAACTGATAGTCACTAAATTTGAGGTTATGTTTGGGATAGTATGACAGAAACTAAAGATTGGAAAACTTGATAATCCCTCAGGGCAGCTGAAACTGAGGCACAAGAAGGAGCCCCTGTGACTACTCAACTGGGAGGGGCATGCCACAGGCAGCAAGATGCAATGGAATCAGTAAACAAGCAATGGTTTCTAAGGCACAGGGACTCTGAGTGAAAGCCGCAAATTATATCTATATCTATATCTATCTATCTATCTATATCTATATCTATCTATCTAGATATAGATATCGATATCTATCTAGATAGATAGATAAAATTTTATATATAATTTAATTTCAACACATTCATATGAGAACGTGAGCATGGGAAAGATAAACTGCTATGTTGAACAAATGAAAATATTTGCATGACCTGAAATAATTATAAATACAAGGCTAAGGAGAATTGCATGGATTAGGATGTAAAGAAACTACTGGAACCAGTCCCGGAACTTCCTCACTATTGTCGGTACTTCCAGAACCTCCGCACTTCCCACCCTTCTGCCACTTCCTCCAATCCAGTCTGTACAAACGCTGTAAAAGTGATGGCAGTTTTTAAGTTTAACTGCGATTAGTAGAGCTGATTCAGATAATAAACTGAAAAGAGCCATTTAAGAGAAAAGAAAAGCATATTCTACAAGTGAAGATATAACATTCAGTCTATCTATAATGCAGTTTCTAAAATATGTATATATGTATTTATATAGAACATATATATAGATATAATATACATAAGTATAGTCACTAGGCAATCACCACTAAGTATTTAAGGCAAATTATATATGTTATCAAAATCTGTCATGTAGGGGCGCCTGGGTGGCTCAGTGGGTTAAAGCCTCTGCCTTCGGCTCAGGTCATGATCCCAGGGTCCTGGGATCGAGCCCCGCGTCGGGCGGGAGCCTGCTTCCTTCTCTCTCTGCCTGCCTGCCTCTCCGCCTACTTGTAGTTTCTGTCTTTCAAATAAATAAATAAAATCTTTAAAAAAAAAAAATCTGTCATGTATTATATTTCTATTTAATGCATCCAAATGCCCTAATGATTACTAAATGGAAGCAAACTGATAAGCTGCAAGTGATGTCTAGAAAATTGGTCACTGAGACTATATTAGAAATCTTCCAGGAATAGAAACAAACAGAAAACAAGTAAGTCTAATTGTTTCCATAGCGGTAGTCAACATTAAATTAAAATGTACCACACATTTTTTGAACTGTTGATTTAAAATTTCTTGGTTTAAAATGTGAAGAATGACTCCTCTAAAGTACTCCTAAAATAAAACAGAATACTTAATAGATTCTGATATATGATAGAGCTCTGTGTTTTATTACCTTATTTTATTTATCTGGGTCATAAATGAAGGATTTCAATCTTTTATTTGGCATCTTCAGGAGTACTGAATTTACACACATAAAAAAAGTTATCTTTTTCTTTTCTTATGTGATTTCAGAAAGTAAACAAACTGGTGGTTTTATTAAGCATTTATTAACCTTACAACCATGCCTCAGACTTAATGTCAAATATATTGCTTGTGTGTCCTGAAAAATATTTCTCCAATGGGGAGGAAATATGCTATTTCTTGAAAGACAGAAGAAACACAGAACTAAGAAAAATGCATGTTCACTTGCCGTAAAGCTTAAACAGCAGTTTCTATTTAGAGAGAGAAGAAAAACATTTTTTTTTCCTCAGAGTTTTTTAAAAAAATTAGCTGCTTGGGCCTAACAATGTGAAGCACAACCAAAAACAGCAGAGATTTGGTTTCTTGATATTGTTGTTTTGAGACTGAATTCAACCCAGCATGTGTGAGCCCTTGCTCTGGCCCCTTGGCTCTACCGTACTCGCAGGCACATGAAAGTGTGCAGCACTAGATAGTTCTGATGTCTTGTGATTGAGAACTACAAATGCCGGGATACAGAGATTGCCCATAATTTGGTAAGCAGTAAAGAACAACTAGGATTAAGAGGTAAGGGGTGGAGGAAGGTTGCACTTAAAAACAAATTCTTAAGGAAAGAACTCAATAATTTACCTAATGTAAAGATCTGATAACTAAAAAAATTTGAGATGAAGATTTCTTCTTCTTTTAAGATTTTATTTTAAGATTTATTTAAGATTTTAAGAGATCACAGGTAGGCAGAGAGGCAGGCAGAGGGAGAGGGGGAAGCAGGCTCCCCACTGAGCAGAGAGCCTGATGCAGGGCTCCATCCCAGGACCCTGAGATCATGACCAGAGCCAAAGGCAGAGGCTCAACCCACTGAGCCACCCAGGCGCACATGATATGAGGACTTCAAAAGAGTGTCTAACTCAGGCATAGACTAATAATCACAAGATATATAACTGGACTTTAAAAATGGGATCGAACTGATATGTCGGAGATTCTTTAGGTGCAAGTAGAATCTTATGTAGAAGTGAGTGGGAGTGTTAAGTCTGATCAATGGTTTTCAAACACTTTTAAATTGTGAGTACTTAAATTTAAGAATAAAAAGAAGCAACCATATACAACACTTGATTTAGACCAATGAATGCAGAGCTGTTCTGGTTGACAGAGGGATGGGCATGGCAGATAGGGTTACTCAACACATCTCAGTATGGCCCCGAGGCTTCTCTGCACAATTTTAGGGCACTACCCAACATAGGTAAAAAGGACCAGATGACTTCTCCACGTCCTTTACATCCCTTGATCAATGATAAAACAGCCTGGCCTTTATAAAGATCCATCCTTAGATTTTTGCAAATCTCCAAATTAATACTACTAAAGTATATAATTATCCCTACCTCCCCCAATATGGCATAATTTAATCAGAGTAACTACAAATACAATGCATAAAAAACTACAAACACGCTCTGAAATGACAGGCTGGGTAATTCCCAGGCTCACTTGTTACCTACATGACAAGGTTGTTGTCCACACAACAACCTTGCAAAATATTCTAACTGTTCAGATAGAGTCTTTAGCATCGTCTTTTATAAAATCCCATTTTTTGGTTTAATGTTGGATTTAGTATTTCAGTCCAAAGTATGCATAAGCATAACAGAAACTAAATACAACCCACAATCTCATTCTCAACATTAGAAATTATTGTGGCAATATAGTAAATGATTTCGTGAGGTTCATGTTTCAATTCTATACATATTCTTAAGGTATGATGAAATTCTTAAATCAGTGAAATATCAGAATTGAGGAAATTAAGGATGTCCATGACAAAACACACACAGATAAACAAACATAAATAAAGACCTTCTCTAAGGAATTCAAAATGCTTCACAGATGATCCTTTGTCATTCATGTTAATGAAGGGCAGATGATCTTCATTTTAGTTAATGGCTTTAATTTTCCACCCTGCCAAATTTTTTACTGACCCCACTGCTAAATAATTTAAGATTAACATCCTCTTTCTCCCTTTGCATCACCCTTTAAAGGGAGAGCTAATGAATAATAAAAACACAAAATTGGACAACAGATCTAGAAAGGACAAAAAAGAAATTCTGAATGGTTCATAACTTGTATAATAAATAGGTGACTACCCTATTTAATCTTGTAATTCTCTTGTGAGCTAGAATGGGAAGATGCAATTTGCTAATAAGGAAACAGGCAAAGAGAATATATTCACTATGCTAATTCCAAATGATTTATCCAATGTCACCCTGAGCTAAGGTTCAGCATAGAACTGAGTGATTATTGAGATAATCTAAATAGGGCATTGGATTACTAAAGAAGCACATGGATCTCCTTCTCAGAAAAAACAAAAATAAGATTGGTACTCATGTTGGCTTTGGATAGAAATAATTTTGTCAAAAGATACAATTATTAACTCTGGAGAAAATAATTCTTTTTCAAATAACATTAGGTAGTTTAATTCAAATTTAAAAATTTATTGTTTTTCCTGTTAGACTTAGGGTACCGGGTAGTGCTGGATAGATGCTGAAGGGCAGCAACACACACATTTTACCTTCAAGGGACTTTAAATCTAGGAGAGGGCATAAAATATATCCCACTAGTTATAAAATGCTCACGGCAATGTTAGTGCTACAAAAAGAGGAGGGAGTGGTTATATGTAGCTTGATGCCTGATAAAAGGGAGGGCAGTAGGTAAGGGTACAGATAAAACTAGACTGGGCATAAACTGATAACAACTGAAGCTGTATAATGGGTGCATGAAAGTTCATTACATTATTTTGTCCGTTTAGGCCGGTTTCCGTAGTGTAGTGGTTATCACGTTCGCCTCACATTATTTTGTCCGTTTAATTTTTTCATAATAAAAAGTGTCTCTTAAAAAAGGTTTCATGAATGAAGTGGCATTTAAGATAGACCTTGACAAAAGGACACTGTTTTGTCTTGTTTTTTTTTTAAATATTTTATTTATTTATTTGACAGAGAGAGAGGTCACAAGTAGGCAGAGAGGCAGGCAGAGAGAGAGAAACAGGCTCCCCACTGAGCAGAGAGCCCGATGCGGGGCTCGATCCCAGGACCCTGAGATCATGACCTGAGCCGAAGGCAGAGGCTTAAACTACTGAGCCACCCAGGCGCCCCAAGGACACTGTTTTGATAAACCAAGAAGTGAGGGTAGAAACAACAAGATCCTGACATGCAGTTGAAAAGCCTAGGACTGTTTAGATTCAAAACTCTACTACTTAGTTAGAACATAAAGTAGGAAAATGTTATAAAACTAAAAATTATTTGTATTATTATTGTTTTGATGACTGAATATTAAATTGTGATGATTAAAATTATTACTGGAATGAGTAGCCATTGGTGACTTGAGCATGATTTGATTAAATCTCTGATTATAGGGGAAAGAGAGAGACTGGAATGAAGCAGATCTGAGTCCAAATTCCAATTAGGAGGACAGTACAAAGCTCAAAAGAGGCAATCTAGAAAAAAACAGAGACAGTAGACATGGAAAAGAAAGACTAGGAAACAGGAAGAATGCTGAGACAACTGCTTGAAGTGTGAGGAGAGATAAATGTGAGGAGAGAGAGAGAGGACAGAGAAAGTCAAAGATAAATTCAAGATTTTGTTTCCCATCTGGGTGCGCAGAAGCAGGGGTGGCAGTATCTAGATTAGCAAAGAAGGCAAGGTAGGTTTTGATCATGACTAGTCTGAAGGATTAGAAGGAGAGCATCTACCTAGAGGAAAGTAGGTTGCTCTGTAAAGGGAGGAATGGGAAAAGAAACAAACTTAGGACTTATTCATATGGAACTAATCAATAAAGCACGAAATTGCTGAGCAGGTGGGTGAACTAAAAAGAAAAAAGGTAAAGAGGGCTGAAAACACGAACTGGAGGGGTTAAGGGCTTGGTTTGGGGAGAGAAAAGAAAAACAGTGAAAGAAGAGAACGGGGATAGAGATACTACCAACACCCTGTACTTCCTCAAGATGGGCCAACAATAAACAATGCCAAATTTAAGTGGCTTCAAACAATAAAAGTTTTTCTCTCACTCGAGCAAGAGTCCAACATGGACTCTTGCTTAGGCAACTCTTCTATAGCAGCAGTGAAGGGATTCAGATTGCTCCAAGTTCTTAAAGTCTATACTGTTCAGTCAAAGGACAGAAAAAGGAAATGGAGGGGATGCCTGGGTGGCTCAGTGGGTTAAGCTGCTGCCTTCCGCTCAGGTCATGATCCCAGGGTCCTGGGATGGAGCCCCACATCAGGCTCCTTGCTCAGCAGGGAGCCTGCTTCTCTCCTTGCCTCTGCCTGCCACTCTGCCTGCTTGTGTGTACTCTCTCTCTCTCTCTGACAAATAAATGAATAAATAAAAAAATCTTAAAAAAAAAAGAAAAGAAAAGAAAAAGGAAATGGAAAGTGATGGAAGGCAAGTTTTATGGGTCAGCCCTGAAAGTGATGTGTATCACTACTGCTCACATATCAGTAGCCAAAATTCAGTCATCCAGCTGCACCAAAATGTAAGGTCTAACTGGTCAGAATCTGTCACACCTTATGTTTATATCACACAATTTTTAGAAGACTTTCTTATACTTTATTGTATAGTACAGTTTCATGGAAGGCAGTAAAGCACAGTGGTTAAGAGTATGAGCTCTAGAGTTAAAATCACTTGGATTTATTTCTTGCCTTCACTGTTTGAAGCACAGGTGTCACCTAGGATAAATTAAATCACCTCCCTGTGCCTCATCTGTAAAATGGTGATAATAACAAAAGCCAACCACAGGACTCTTAGTTAAGATTAAGTGAGTTTAAATGTAAAGTGTTTAAACAGTGCCTGGCATGGGTCTGGCATGCAGTAAGTACTCAGTGAGGATTAGCCATTATTATCATATTAGAACTATCATATTAGGACTGTAGCAATTTAGTGACAGAGCGAGCGTTAAATAATGTGAAATGTAGAGAGACAGCAGCAGAGGCCAGTGGAGAAAAAGCCATCGATTTGTCCATTAAGCTATATGAATAATTGTAGAAAATTCTGCTTTGTTATAGTTGTTTAGCACCAGCCAACTAAGTGGTGAAAGAGGCAAGATTCCCAAATCATAGCAAATTTCAGTTTGCATGTTTACAACTGCAAAATAAAAGACCTCTGAGCAAATCAGATGGCATTGCAGTCAAATTAAATCCTAGAAAATTCAGATGGGGTCTTACTCCAAAGATCTCATATTGAGGTAAGTAATCCACACCTTGGCGAAACAGTGCTTATCAATTTGAGATTTACTTTCTCTCCTTCCCTCTCTCAGGATAAAATATTTTAGTAGGTCACAGCCAGAGGACCTGAGTGAGCTCATTTCACCTGAGCAAAGACTTGACTGTACTTTATGTATATTTAGTGTAAGCATGAATATTGCCCATGGGTATTTATTTTTGGAAGGTTCACTTCCTTTTCTATGTTTTGTACTCTGTCCCCATGCCTGTCAAGTAATCTTTTCACTTTGTCATTTGTGGTTTCTTGGTAAATGCCCAAATATCCTTTTTATTAAAAAAAAAAAACTTTTAAAATTAAGACTTTTGGGGGCGCATGGGAGGCTCAGTCGGTTAAGCCTCTAACTCTCAGTTTCGGCTTACATCATTATCCCAGGGTCCTGAGATCGAGCCCCATGTCAGGCTCTACTGTCAGCATGGGGTCTGCTTGCCTCTCCCCCTCTGCTCCTTCCCACACTCATGCTTTCTATCTCTCTATCTCTAAAATAAATAAATAAAATCTTTAAAAATAAAAAAAAATTAAACCTTTTGCTTTGACATAATTGCAGATTGGCATGCAGTTGTAAGTACTGATATAGAGACCCAGGTACACTTTACCCATCATTTTCCCCACTGGTAACACGGAACTGTTACAATATAGTACAGGAGAGTATAGTATCACAATCAGAATACTGACATTGATATAGTCAGATAAAGAACATTTTCATCACTACAAGGATCCCTCTTGTGCCCTTTTATAACTGCCCTCATCCTCCACTCACTCCCAACTCTTCCTTGAACCCTAGTAATGACTAATCTGTTTTCCATTTTATAATTTTGTCATTTCAAGAATGTTATGCAAATGAAATCACATCGTATGTAACCTTTCATTCTTGGCTTTTTTTTTTCACTCAGCATAATTCTCTGGTGATATTATTCCAGGATATTGTGTGTATCAAGAATTCCCTTCTTTCTATTGCTGAGTAGTAGTCCATGGTATGGGTCTATTGGTTTGTTCTACCATAAACCTGCTGAAGAATATCTGGGTTGCTTCCAGTTTTAAATATCCAGAAAATAGTATGTAAACAATATACTTCAACCATCCCTCCAACCTAATATCTAACAACCAAGTAGGCAATGGGGAAAGATTGAACTAGATAGATTTTTTTCCTAATGCATGAATGTATAGGAAAAAAAAAACCAATATGAAGCCTATGAAAATATGCTACAATGTCAAATTCAAGTATTTCGCTTTTATGATATGAATAGATACCACAGTTTCAAAGAACATTTACAATGGGGATTTTAGAGAGCTTTTCTCTGTATCCCCCCAAATCCAGAAAAAGTTAGATTCTATGAATCAAGAACTAAAAGATGAGATAACAGACTTGGATGACAGGGAGTTGGCTAAAAACCAGATGAAGTGAATTATGAAAAGAAAGATCAGGAAGAAACAAAAAGAAAAGTCACCTGCAGAAGTGAAAACACGTTACTAGAGATAAATTACAGATACAGAGAAATATTTTTCTGTATTCAATTCAATTCAATTCAAAAGAAATTGAGGAAGGCACAATATTTTTCTGTATTCAATTCAATTCAATTCAAAAGAAATTGAGGAAGGCACAAAGAAATGGAATAACCATCCATGCAATCTGCACATTTAATGCAATCCCTATCAAAATGCCATCCATTTTTTTCAAAGGAATAGAACAAATAATCCTTAAAATTTATATGGAGTCAGAAAAGACCTCAAATAGCCAGAGGAATGTTGAAAAAGAAAGCCAAAGTTGGTGGCATCACAATTCCAGACTTCAAGCTTTATTACAAAGCTGTAATCATCAAGACAGTATGGCACTGGCACAAAAATAGACACACTGATCAATGGAACAGAATAGAGAACCCAGAAATGGACCCTCAACTCTGTGGTCAACTAATATTCGACAAAGCGGGAAAGAATGTCCAATGGGAAAAAAGACAGTCTCTTTAACAAATGGTGTTGGGAAAACTGGATAGCCACATGCAAAAAAAATGAAACTGGACCATTTTCTTATACCATATATAGAAATAGACTCAAAATGAAAGATCTAAATCTGAGACAGCAATCCATCAAAATCCTAGAGGAAAACACAGGCAATAACCTCTGTGACCTTGGCCACAGCTACTTCTTTCTAGACATGTCTCCAAAGTCAAGGGAAACAAAAGCAAAAATGAACTATTGAGACTTCATCAAAATAAAAAGCTTTTGCATAGCAAAGGAAAGAGTTGACAAAAGCGAAAGACAACTGACAGAATGGGAGAAGATATTTGCAAATGTCTTATCAGATAAAGGGCTATTATCCAAAATCTATGAAGAACTTAACAAACTCAACACCCAAAAAACAAATAATCTAATCAAGAATTGGGCACAAGATGGGGTGTCTGGGTGGCTCAGTGGGTTAAGCCTCTGCCTACCGCTCAGGTCATGATCTCAGGGTCCTGGGATCCAGTCCTACACCAGGCTCTCTGCTCAGCAGGGAACCTGCTTTCCCCTCTCTCTCTGCCTGCCTCTCTGCCTACTTGTGATCTCTGTCAAATAAATAAAATGTCTGTCAAATAATAAATAAAATCTTATTTGTCAAATAAATAAAATCTTAAAAAAAAAAAGAATGGGGCAGAAGATATGAACAGACATTTCTCCAAAGAAGACATACAAGTGACCAACAGACACATGAAAAAGTGCTCAACATCACTCAACATCAGGAAAATTCAAATCGAAACAACAATGAGATACCACATCACACCAGTCAGAATGGCTAAAATTAACAAGTCAGGAAAGAACATGTTGGCGAGGATGTGGAGAAAGGGGAACCCTCTTACACTGTTGGCAGGAATGCAAGCTGGTGTAGACACTCTGGAAAACAGTATGGAGGTTCCTCAAAAAGTTGAAAATAGAGCTATCCTACGACCCAGCAATTTACACTACTAAGTATTTAGCCGAAAGATACAAATGTAGTGGTCCAAAGGGCACATGCACCCCAATGTTTATAGCAGTGATGTCCGTAATAGCCACACAATGGAAAGAGCCCAGATGTCCTCTGACAGATGAATGGATAAAGAAGATGTGGTATATATGTACAATGGAATACTACTCAGACATAAAAAAAATGAGAACTTGCATTTGCAACAACATGGATGGAACTAGAGAGTATTATGCTAAACAAAATAAGTCAATGAGAGAAAGACAATTATATGATTTTACTCATATGTGGAATTTAAGAAACAAAACTGAGGATCATGGGGAAGGAAGGGAAAAATAAAACAAGATGAAATCAGAAAGGGAGATAAACCACAAGATAGTATTATCTACCTTATCTATCATAAGATAGTCTTAACCACAGGAAATAAAATGAGGGAAGCTGGAGGGGAGGGGTTGGGGGGATGGGAAAACTGGTTGATGGACATTAAGGAGGGCACATGATGTAATGAGCACTGGGTATTATATAAGACTGATGAATAAGTCAATCCTACCTCTGAAACTAATATGCTATACATTAATAGAATTTAAAATAAAAAAACGAAAATAATACAAATAAAAGACTAAGACTCAGGCATTAATTTAGGTTGTGTATTACTTGTCACTCAGCACATCACTGCAGACTACCTTGTGTTGCAGGAGTGGGATTAAGTGGAAGAAAAATACTAGAGCTTTGCTTTCTGGTAGAATTAAAACTTTAAACCTTAAAGAATCCTACTCGGAAGAACATGTACCCTGTGGTGGGAATACAGGGTTTAAATGCTATATTCAAGAGATAAGAACAACTTGACTTTTTATTTTTAGATGTGAGAATAACTAATAAAGCTACATCAGAATTTTAAGAGATGAGCACTGTCTCAATTCAAGACAGTAGATTGTTACCACTAGTGATTCAGGTAAATAGTTTTCAGTTGGATTTCCATTCTCATACCCATTCCTTGGGTTGGTCAGTGTTAAAATTCAGTTGTGAAATATTTGGTAATTTCTGCTTTTTTCTCAAATTTCTGTAGCAGTTAACGCTTTATTTCTTTTTTTCACCTAGTTTTGCTTTTTCTTCCTATTTCAACCAAACAACTCATCACGCAATTAACAAAATAACATTTTTAAGTAATAATGAGAGAGTTCAAGAATATCTTTTGAGTGGGACCCTGGGTGGCTCAGTGGGTTAGGCCTCTCGCTTTGGCTCAGGTCATGATCTCAGAGTCCTGGGATCGAGCCCCACGTCAGGCTCTCTGCTCAGTGGGGAGCCTGCTTCCCTCTCTCTTTCTCTCCCTCCCTCTCTGCCTACTTGTGATCTGTCAAATAAATAAATAAAATCTTTTTTTTTTAAAAGAATATCCTTTGAGAGTCCAGAAATATGACCATCTTAAATCTTATAACCAAAAATTATTTTTCAAAGAGTAAATCTAGTTTACAAGGCTCATTCAGACTTTACTAGGCTTTCACTAATAACTTCAAGATAATGGAAGTTAATCATAGACATGCTACATTTCTTAAAGATTTTGTGTGTGTGTGTGGGTTTTGTTTTTTTTTTTTTTTTGCTCCATGTCATTTATCTAATTTCTAGATAAATTTCTACGGTTGAGAACATAGACTCAATCAACTACATCTTTAGAAGCATTTTCCCTCTCGTGAAGTTCAATTAGCTGTTGAAGTATTACTGTCTCTAGGAATTAACATTTTTTACCAGAACAATTAGAGTAACTTGAGGGGCACCTGGGTTAGGTGTCCAACTCTTGATTTTGGCTCAGGACATGATCTCAGGGTTGTGAGATCAAGCCCCACATCAGGCTCGGTGCTGAGCATGGAGCCTGCTTAAGATTCTCTCTCTCCCTCTCTTTGCCCCATCCCTGCTCATGCTTGCTCTCTTTATCTCTCTCAATAAATAAATAAAATGTTTAAAGTGACTTGAGAATAGGAGAGTTAAATGTAAGTGTGTCTATCAGATTCATCTCCCAAGATAAGAAAGAATAAAACTTATGTCAATTACATCTCAGGAATATTTTTTTAAAAAACTTTTAAAATATCTTCTTTATTAAATGCCCTTTATCAATCTTCACAGACTGCAAAAAGAGAAAAGTGTACTTTGGAAAAGCTGACATTATTTTCCTTCCCACATTATTTATTTACTTTTATATTGTAGGATTTAAAGAGATAAAATACTGCAAATAAAATAACATTTAAACAAAATATTTGCCACATTCTCAAGCCAAACATATCCCCTTCCCTTCCTCTATCATCTCTTTTTACTTTTACACTATAGCCTCTAAAAGTCACAATGTGTTATATATTCATAGTAGTATACCTTAGGATGAATGCTTTGATTTCAGCTTCAGAAAAAAAAAAAAAGAAGAAAAAAATCAAGCAATAGAATTTTGATAATAGAACACATTTCCTTAAATTTTATTCCAAGCCTATTTAGATTTAACACAATTTTACAAAAGATTTATACCTCACAAAAATGTTTATATATGTTTGAGGTGAAAGTGGCAAAGTTTGAAACATAAGAAAAATAAAAGGTATTCTGAGTCTGAGAGACTATCTCACATTAGAACATTTGATTAAAGCTAAAATGTCTGTTATATCTTGATCAGAGGTAACCTTTCCTTACAAGTACCCAGAATTACCAACATTACACATAAAAACTTCACTATGCTATCCTCTCTGTTTCATTGCCTTAGTCATTAAATTGGGGTTGTTAAAAAAAAAAGTTCATTCATTTACTTCAAACACCTCTTCCTTCTTTTTCTTGAGTTAACCAAGAATTACCGATGTTACACTGCCTGTAGATCAGTGATTAAGAACTACTTAGTTTTTGCTAATTGCTAATTGTATTTTATTCCTGTGTACTTTGTGCTGATCACTAAATTCTATACGCAAGTTAAATCTTTACCTTATATCCTTAGGAAAGTGAGAAAGAAGAGAGCCCCAAGAGTGCCCCATAAAAAATAGACTCATATCAAGACATACTAGTGCAAAATTTTGGTACACTGGAAATGGTGTTCTAGAAAGAAAATAACATGTTACATAACAAGAATCAAAAATCAAAATTGTTATATACTTCTCATTGGAATAGAGGAAGTTCAAAGCTATTTGCAGTTCACCTTCAAAATTCTGAAGAAAAATTACTTCCAACCTAAAATTCTATAACAAGAAAATGTTTAATCAAGATTTAGGGTAGGATAAATAAACGTTAGCCAGGCAAGTTCTAAGAAATATATTTCCCATGTTCTCTTTGCTCAAGAAGATACTGAAAGCTGAATTCTTTAAAATGAGAGAACAAACCAAGAAAGAACTGATAAACCAAAAACAGTATTTCCAATCCAACAGAGAGATGAAAATAATAACCGTGATGCTCATGAAGAGAGATCTAGGACAGAAAATGCAGGCATAAAGGATAACTCATCCACAGTGGATCATGACAGAGGCTCTGTGAGAAACTCCATTAGGAAGATGAAAATGATGGAATATCTGATACATCTGAACACTGTGAAAGATTTAGATAAATTGTGAAAAGTTTGGATGGGAGTCATTGATAAATACATGGAAAATTAAGCAAATAAGAAAAGACAATTATTAGTTCTAAACAAATAGAGTTAAGCAGCAAAAGAAGAGTAATCATGATTTCCGTTCCTGGCTCAGCTGGGAATATTGTTTAAATTACATTTGTATAGTCACTCCAGCTCCCAATAGTTATTGTTTCCATGGTGTATCTGTTTTCTATTATTTTCTATTATTTTACGTTCAACATATTTGTATCTTTGTGAGGGTGCCTCTTTACATAGCACATGATTGGATTTTTTGGAACCGTTCCACCAACCTTTGTCTTTTGATCAGAATATTTAATATATTTACAGTTAATGTAACTACTGATAAGGTAGGATTTATGTCTATCATTTTGATATTTGTCTTTTGTCTTCTTTGTTCCTTTACTGTTCCACTACTACCTTTATTTTGTATCTTAAATAGATTTTTTTTAGTATACCATTTTATTCACTTATTTTTTATTACTTTTGAGTTATTTTATTTGTGGTTGCCTTCAAGACTCCAATAAACAACTTAATCTAATTTGGATAAATACCAATTTAATTTTTTTAAGTTTCTCCATGCTCTTTTATTATTAAGTTTTAAATTTTAATTCCAATACAGTTAATATATAGTGTTATATTGATTTCAAGTATACAATATGTTCATTCAACAGTTCTAAACATTATTCAGTGTTCATCATGATAAGTGTGCTTTTAATCCTCATCATCTATTTCACACATCTCCCTACCCATTGTATATCTGGTAACTCTTAGTTTGTTCTCTATGCTTAAAAAGCTGTTAGTCTCTTTTTTTTCCTTTTGCTTGTTCCTTAAGTTTCACATATGACTTTGATCCAAATATATTTACCTTTCCTGAGTGACTTATTTTGCTTAGCCTTATACCCTCTAGATCCATCTATGTTGTTGCAAATGGCAAGATTACATTCTTCTTTATGGCTGAATAATATTCCATTGTATATATATACCACAACTTTATCTACTCACCATTTGATAGATGCTTGGACTTCTTCCATAGTTTGGCTATTGTAAACAATGCTGCAATGAACATAGGGGTGCATAAATCCTTTCAAATTAGTGTTTTTGTATTTTTTTTGTAAATACCCAGTAGTTTGATTACTGGATTGTAGGGTAGCTCTATTTTTAACACCATACTGTTTTCCACAGTGGCTGCACCAGTTTGCATTCCTACCAACTGTGCACCAGTGTTCCTATTTCTTCATATCCTTGCCAACACTTGTTTTTTCTTGTGGTTCTAAAGTTAGCCATTCTGACAGTGTGAAGTGATATCTCATTATGGTTTTGATTTACATTTTCCTGATGATGATTGATGTTGAGCATTTTTTCATGAATCTGTTGACCATCTGGATGTCTTCTTGGAGAAATGTTAATGTCTTCTGCTCATTTTTAATTGGATTATTTGGTTGTTGGCTACTGAGTTGTATAAATTCATAATAAAATTTAGATACTAGTCCTTTATTGGATCTGTCATTTGCAAATATCTTCTCCCATTCAGTAGGTTGTCTTTTACTTCTGTTGATTGTTTCTTTTGCTGTACAGAAGGAAGTAACAATAGTTTATATTTGCTTTTATTTCCATTGCTTCAGGAGACATACCAAGAAAAATGCTCCTATGGCTGATGTCAGACATATTATTGCCTGTGCTCTTTTCTAGGTTTTTATGGCTTCAGATCTCACATTTAGGCCTTTAATCCTTTTTGAGTTTATTTTTGTATATGGTGAGATAAAGTGGTCCAGTTTCATTCTTTTGCATATAGCTATCCAGTTTTCCCCATGAAGTTTCTTGAAGATATTGTCCTTTTCCCATCACTCCTCCTTTAACTGACCATATAACTGTGGGTTTATTTCTGGGTTTTCTATTCTGTTCAATTGATCTATTTGTCTATTTTTATGCTAGTACCATACTTCTTTGATAACTACAGCTTCGTAAGATAATTTTAAGTTTAGAACTGTAAAACATCCAGTATTGTTTTTCTTTTTCAAGATTGCTTTGACTATTTGGGGTCTTTTGTGGTTCCATAAAAATTTTAGGATTGTTTGTTCTAGTTCTGCGAAAAACGGTGTTGGAAATTTGATAGGGAGTTCATCAAATCTGTAGAGTGCTCTGGGGAGCATAGATATTTTAACAATATTTTTTCCTCTAAATCATAAGCATGGACTGTCTTTCCATTTCTTTGTGTCATCTCAAATACCAATTTACCTTCAATAGTACATAAAAACTTTGCTCGAATATAGTTCTGTTCCCTTCTCCCTTCTCTGTGCTTTTCTTATATAAGTTACATTTTTATACCTTTTAATCTGAAGATGTTTCTGGTCATTCCTTCTTCAAATATTCCCTCTGCCTCTTTATCTTCCTCCTCTTCTACTGAAACCCATATGTTAGATGTTTGATGGTGTCCCATAGGTCTCTTAGAATCTATTAATTTCTCTTCCTTTTTTCTTATTCCTTAGACTAATCTCAACTGATTTATCTACAAGTTCATTGATTCTTTCTTCTGCAAATTCAAATCTGCTGTTGAGCCCCTCTGGTGAATTTTTCATTCCCTGTATTATACTTCTCAACTCCAAAATTTCTATTTAGATCTTTTTATAATTTCTTTTAAAAAAAAAGATTTTATTTATTTATTTGACAGACAGAGATCACAAGTAGGCAGAGAGGCAGGGTAGAGAGAGAGGGGGAACCAGGCTCCCTGCCAAGCAGAGTGCCCAATGTGGGGCCCAATCCTAGGACCCTGAGATCATGACCCCAGCCGAAGGCAGAGGCTCAACCTACTGATCCACCCAGATGCCCACAGATTTTTTATAATTTCTATCCCGTTGTTGATAGTCTTTATTTGACAAGACATCATTCTCAGACTTTCTTTTAATTCCTTAGGCATGATTTCCTTTGGTTCTTTGAACATACTCAGATGATTTAAAGTCTTTGTCTAGTAATTCAACATTGGGGTTTTTTCTTTTTTTTTCTTAAGATTTTATTTATATTTATTTTTGTGAGAGAGAGAGAGTGTGCACGCATTAGTGGGAGGAGGAATAGAGGGAGAAGCAGAATCCCTGCTGAGTAAGAAGCCCAGTGCAGAATTCAATCCCAGGACCCTGGGATCATGACCTGAGCAGAAGGCAGAACACTTAACAGACTGAGCGACCCAGGTTCTCAACATCTGGGTTTTTTCAAGGACTATTTCTATTAACTGTTTTCCCTCCACTGTGTATATAGCCATACTTTCTGGGTTTTGTTTTTTTGGGTTTTGTGTTTTGGGTTGTTTTGTTTTGTTTTGTTTTGTTTTGTTTCGTTTTGCACACCTCATAATTTTAATTGAAACGTAGACATTTTAAAAGATATAATGTGGCAATTCTGCAAGTCAGGTACCTACCCCTGCCATGGCTTACTATAACTGTTGAATTTCGTTTTGCTCTTTTTTGTTGTTTTTAGTGACTTTACTGGACTAATTCTGTGAAGTCCGTATGCCCTGTTATTTTTTGCTACTTCTATCTTTCCTTGGTTGTCTTTGTAGTCAGCTAATGTTTGGACACAGATTTTCTTAAACGTCTTCCACTTTTTGCCTAAGGTCTCTAGGTATATATTGGGGCTCTGACAGTTAAACATTCTGCCTTGGGCTTCACTTCCTGATTGCACAGAGGCTCTTGGTTAGACAGAAATGGGAAATAAGGGTGTTCTCAGGTTTTTTTCTGGACATGCATGTAGTCCTGCACAGGCATGGCCCTCTAGATTCCCAGAGATATGCTGGAACTTTTCAAATTCCCCTATCAGCATCTCATTTCCCAGATATTCTTTTTTTTTTTTTTTAGGTTTTTTCCCAAACTTTTTAATCTGTTCATTTTTTTTAAATTTTTTATTTATTTCTTATTTTTTTATAAACATATAGTGTATTTTTATCCCCAGGGGTACAGGTCTGTGAATCACCAGGTTTACACACTTCACAGCACTCACCATAGCACATACCCTCCCCAGTGTCCATAACCCCCCTCCCCCCAACCCTCCCTCCCCCCAGCAACCCTCAGTTTGTTTTGTGAGATTAAGAGTCACTTATGGTTTGTCTCCCTCCCAATTCCAACTTGTTTCATTTATTCTTCTCCTATCTCCCTAACCCCCCATGTTGCATCTCCACATCCTCGTATCAGGGAGATCATATGATAGTTGTCTTTCTCCGATTGACTTATTTCACTAAGCATGATACCCTCTAGTTCCATTCACGTCGTCACAAATGGCAAGATTTCATTTCTTCTGATGACTGCATAGTATTCCATTGTGTATATACACCACATCTTCTTTATCCATTCATCTGTTGATGGACATCTAGGTTCTTTCCATAGTTTGGCTATTGTAGACATTGCTGCTATAAACATTCGGGTACACGTGCCCCTTCGGATCACTACGTTTGTATCTTTAGGGTAAATACCAGTAGTGCAATTGCTGGGTCATAGGGTAGCTCTATTTTCAACATTTTGAGGAACCTCCATGCTGTTTTCCAGAGTGGTTGCACCAGCTTGCATTCCCACCAATAGTGTAGGAGGGTTCCCCTTTCTCCGCATCCTTGGCAGCATCTGTCATTTCCTGACTTGTTAATTTTAGCCATTCTGACTGGTGTGAGGTGGTATCTCACTGTGGTTTTGATTTGTATTTCCCTGATGCCGAGTGATGTGGAGCACTTTTTCATGTGTCTGTTGACCATCTGGATGTCTTCTTTGCAGAAATGTCTGTTCATGTCCTCTGCCCATTTCTTGATTGGATTGTTTGTTCTTTGGGTGTTGAGTTTGCTGAGTTCCTTATAGATTTTGGACACTAGCCCTTTATCTGATATGTCATTTGCAAATATCTTCTCCCATTCTGTCAGTTGTCTTTTGGTTTTGTTAACTGTTTCCTTTGCTGTGCAAAAGCTTTTGATCTTGATGAAATCCCAATAGTTCATTTTTGCCCTTGCTTCCATTGCCTTTGGCGAAGTTCCTAGGAAGATGTTGCTGTGGCTGAGGTCGAAGAGGTTGCTGCCTGTGTTCTCCTCAAAGATTTTGATGGATTCCTTTCTCACATTGAGGTCCTTCATCCATTTTGAGTCTATTTTTGTGTGTGGTGTAAGGAAGTGGTCCAATTTCATTTTTCTGCATGTGGCTGTTCAATTTTCCCCCAGATATTCTTTTACAGTCTTTTGGCCATCATTTTGTTTACCCTAGCCTCAAGTGGCTTCGAGGTTAAACAGTTTCCTGTGATTGTTCCTCCCACCCCATGGTTGTTTTGATTAAACACCCTTAGAATAGGGCTTTTCCCACCGAAAAACTTGTAAGTCTAGTCAAATAATAGCAAGTCCTATGAATAAAGATTTTCTAACAAATTCTGGACATGTCAAATAGTGGCAATTCTTTGGGGATGGAACATTTTAAGGAGCTTCAAAGCTGGACAGCCCCTTTCCCTGTCTGCTAGACTGCTGGTTTACAAGGCTACTGTGGAGCTGGTAAGAGAAGGATGGAAAAAGGGCAAGTTAAAATGCTCACTATTCTTACCAAGTTTCAGGAGTGTTTCTTGAAACACTCCTTGGATTCTTTCAAATTAATTTTCAAAGTTCTGAAAAAGTTGATTTTTTTCCTGTGCTCTCATTGCTCGTATGGAGTAGTGAATTTTCAGAGGTCCTTAACTCCACCTTCTGGAAGTCCCACTCCCGATCAAATGATAAGGTAAACACTGATTGTTGTTTTAACCAAAATTATATTGTATTGGCAGGATTGGGGGGCGGGGGATAAATGTTTGAAGGGTGCTTTCATGTGATATAAATAGGGGTAGAGAGAAAACTCCATCTTTATCTTCTTCAGTGGGAAGTTAAGAGAAAATGCCCCAAACAAAAAAATCAGAAGTTGGCATTTCAATAACATCTTTCAGAGACAATGCAAGTAAATACTAAACTGATCAGTTTAAGTCTTTTTCTCCCCGGCTTCTTGAACCTCAGCTGCTGTCATGAATGACACAGTAACTATCCAGGCCATGAAATTCATGACTAACTGACTACTCAGCAGAAGTAGTAGAAAGTCACTAGTGTTCATCACAGAAAAAAGGGACAATACCTAAGATAGAAATTCAGGAAAAACTTGCTAAAATGTACAAGACCACATCAGATGTCATCTTTATATTTGGAGTCAGAACCTATTTTGGTGGTGGCAAGACAACTGGCTTTGGCATGATTTATGATTCCTTGAATTATGCAAAAAAAAAAAAAAAAGAACCCAAACATAGACTTGCAAGGCATGGCCTGTTTGAGAAGAAAAAGATCTCAAGAAAACAGCAAAAGAAACACAAGAACAGAACGAAGAAAGCCAGAGGGACTGCAAAAGCCAATGCTGATGCTGGCAAAAAGTGAGCTTTTTGGAGATTTTTGGAGATTGGACAAAAGGAGTAGTAAAGATTCTGCAGTGACTTTATCTGTGGTGACTGTGCAGTTTTTTCATGAGAGGATGAATAAACCAATCGCTTTTAATAAATAAATACATAAATACATACATACATAAACTAATTAATCAGCTGAAGAAGGTAAAAGTGGTAGCATTTTGTGAGAGGCAACAAGGAGGCTCAGATGCAGGTATGAAATAGATCACCAGCAGTCTGCTTGATGCTTGTGATGATGCTTCAGTTAGATCATGTGACACCAACTCCATTTTTATAGGCCACAGAGACATTTTGATGATGATGGAGAAGCTCCTGTTGAGCTCCATGGCAAGAATTAAATTGTGCCAACCAACCACTTCTAAGAACTGGGGCAGTGTTTAGTTCTGATTCCAGGTGTCACACGCAGAAGAAACACCAAAGTTCCTTGCCTCATGCCTTGGGGAAGGAGTCTCTTACCTCCTTCTCCTGGACTCTCTCTGTTGCCAATGAAGTGCAAAAATCCACTGGATCTACTTAGCACTCACCTACCCTCGGAAGCTTACAGCTTACAGCTTGGTAGCACTTGCAAAGCACAGTTTGCTGGTAGGCAGGTGCCATTAGCATAGAACCACTCATCAGCTGACTGTGTGCACTGTGGCTTAAACCTTGACTTACCACTGCATGCCTAGGTTCTGGCTTCTCCAGCAGCTGCCTGAACAAACTAGATGGAACAATATGGCAAGGCTGAGGCATTTATATTCAGTAGAGTCAACTGCTGCACTTAGTACGAAGCCAAGACCGGCTAGGTAATGAACACCCTGTTATTTGTTCCCCATGTTTCCTTCATTTTCTCGTACTACTAGATTCCTGGGATCACACCAAAAAATATATACAGAACATAAGTTTTTCCCTTGAACTCTATTACCTAGGGATCCCAAGCAAGGAGACTATGGTTTTTCTTAACATACCTATAAAGGTATTTTTCTTTTTGACTAGGTGTATACACACTGTTCATTAAAAATAGAATCTTATAGGAAGAAAAAATGGTAGAGAGAAAAAAAGATACTAGAGAACGTGCTGCATCTGTAAGAGAAAGTAAAGCAAGAAAGGAGATATTTCATCCAAAAAACACGGAATTCGCCAAAAGAGAAGTCCTAGAATGGTAACTGAGGTATGGATCCAGAGCAGAGCAAGAAAACAGAGGTTAATAGCAGGGAGGTCAGGACTATGACCTTCTAAACTGTGTACATTTACTACTTTGGTTACATTTAAAATTAATTAAAAGGTATAGATAGTTTCCAGATGTTTCATTTCTGAACTATGTGGTACATTCCTAGAACTGGACAGCAGCATGCAAAAGACAAGACAAGTAGCCAACATAGAGCCACAGGGAGCAAGGCCTTTACACAAGGAGAAGCAGAGCAGCATGCAGTATGTCAGTTTGACCTGGAGCAAAACTATCACCAGGTTCAGGATTAACTATGGATTGGAGGTGCATGGACAGATTAGAAATTGATGGGTGGTGTTTCGGGGCTCAGACAGTGAAAACTGAGATAGACTAAGTTGCCACAAAACACTGTGATGGATCAGACAGTTTCCCAGGCAAATGGTTTGAGTGCTAGAAAGTCAATGATCTTATTAAGATTAATAATGGATCAAGAATTTAGGCAAGGAATCAAACAATAGGAGTAGAACACGTTTGAGAAAAAAACAAGCAAACAAAACAAAATTTGGCATTCTAAAGACATTTGACTCAGGCCAGGGACTATTTCTAAACATGAGAACCAGCTGCCTTTATTATCTACCTTGAAGCTTTCAGCTGGAGTCCTTGAGGGTAGGTTAGACCTCTAGACTGGAGTGGGGAATGAGGAAGCAGCATTTCTGGTATAATATAAATCATATCTTAGTGATGTATGTCATAAACTTTCAATAAAATGGCACAGTTAACATTTTATGTGTTTGATAAATTGAAGCTGGTATTCCTTCCATCTCCAGAAGTGTATAAGTCACTATTTTGAGCCAGAAGGAATAAAAAACCCCATTTTCTTCTGGGATATTTTTCTAGAACTGATGGCCTCTACAACAATAATCAAAATTGCTTCCCCACATAGTTTTATAAGGTACACAGTGGAGGGTGGCAAATCTTTGTCTAAACTAAATCACCCCTTCTGGGTGTGAATGTTATTCCTATGCAGCAGCAGAGAAATAATCTCCATTGTGACCTCTCTCCTCTCACTCCAATTCATTCTTCCATGGAAATGACTGGTCAGAAACGGGCTCTCAGACCAACTGTCCAAATTCATGGGGAAAAAGGAAGGTTGTTAATTTAACTAAATTATTAAGAATTTAAGTTTTAATTACATCTCTAGAACATTCTAGAACTCTACCAGGAACCAGGGCTACAAGATAAACAAGGCACAGTGACTACCCTCAAGGAGCTCACATTCTAGTGAAGAATGGAGGCAAGATTACAACCCTTTTCCCCACTGTAATTAGTGCTCTGATTAGGACAAACGCATAATGTTATGGAATCCCTCTGGGGAGTACCTAAACTAATCTTAAGGATAGGAAAGCTTTTTGGAGTAAAGATTTAATTCAAAAGGATTATTGAAATCAGGGGTAGGTGACTGTTGCAATATGGAGAATACATAGACTAAAAGACCTGAAAGGTCATGCAAAACAATGTTTTTTTCTTTTTATAGGAAGGGAGAGAAAAGCTAGAGGGAATCAGGTATGGGAGAGTGGGATGAGTAGGTATCATCAGATAATTATCAGAGAAGGTGTTTTCTTGCAGTCTGCTGATCATCTGGAGAGGCTTGTTAAGGAGGGCTGTTCTGCCCTAAACCCCAAGTGTGGGGCAAAGTTCAGGAACCTGAACTTTGGACGAGACACCTGACTCAAGTTTGTCAAGTGAAGCATTTTGTCCAGATTGGCCGGTAGGAACACAGAGTTCACCCAAACATTTAAGAGGCAAAGAACGGAATGGGACTGTCTGTGTCTGGGCTTGCAGCAAGCCCTTTCCTGGAGCACAAAAGAACTGGAATTGGGGGACTTACTAATTGTAGATTTTTCTAATAGCATAGGGCTCAGGTAAAGTTCGATATTATCGATATCTACCCTGATACTATTAAGCAAATCAAGGGGGCATTTGAGATGCAGGAATAGCTGTGAGGCAGGATAAACATGGTATATTCAAGGAATATGAGGAATTGGTGCAGTTGGCCTTGGAAACAGGAGACTGGAGTCTACTGAAATTCAGGAAAAAATGTTCACTTGAATTAAGAAGTGGTAGTCAAGTACTCAGATAAATGCTGGCCTGTGAGACAGAGTAAATCTGTTGTAAAGGGAAATCTAGGCAGTGTGAGCTATAAAACTACCAAAGATTTACTAAGGAAGATGTGCATCTCAGTTGAGAAAGCAATCAAAAGAGTAATCAGATCAAGAGGGTGGACACTCAGTTGGATCTGAGATAAGGTATCAGATCCTTATATGAAGGCCAAGAGGCAGAACTACATAAAACAGAACTACTTTTTGGTCAATGATTTTTTTGGATATGATTGCTAAAGCATAGGAAGCAAAACAAAAAATAGACAAATGGTTAAAAGCCTCCTGCAAAGGAAATAATCAACAGAGTGAAAAGGCAAACTACTGAATGGGGAAAAATACTTATAAACCATACATCTGATAAGGTGTTAAAATCCAAAATAGATGAGGAACTCACATAGTTCAAGAGCAAAAAACTAATAACCCATTTAAAAAGTGGACAAAAAAGGTAAATAGACGTTTCTCAAAAGAAGACACACAAATGTTCAACAGGTATATGGAAGATTGTTCAACATTACTAGTTATCAGGGAAATGTAAATCAAAACCACAATGAGGTATCACCTCATATCCATTAGATTGGGTACTATCAAAAAGACAAAAGAACTGAACGTTGGCAAGGATTTGAAGAAATAGGAATCCTGTTCACTGTTGGTAGGAATGAAAATTAGTACCAACATTATGGAGAACCATATGGAGGTTCCTCAAAAAATTAAAAATAAAACTACCAGGGGTGCCTGGGTGGCGCAGTGGGTTAAAGTCTCTGCCTTCGGCTCAGGTCATGATCCCAGGGTCCTGGGATCAAGCGTAGGGGCTCTCTGTTCAGCGGGGAACCTGCTTCCACCTCTCTCTCTATCTGCTTGCCTCTCCGCCTACTTGTGATCTCTGCCTGTCAAAAAAATAAATAAAATCTTTAAAAACTAAATAAATAAAACTACCATATGATCAAGCAATCCTACTTCTAGGCATAGATCCAAAGGAAATAAAATCAATAGCCAGAGAGATATTATCTGCACTGTCATGTTCATTGTAGCATTATTCACAGTAGCCATGATACAGAAATAAACTAAATGTCCACCCACAGATGAATGGATAAAGAAACTGTGGTCTGTACATACTATGGAATATTATTTAGTCTGAAAAAAAAAATGAAATCTGGTCTTTTGTGACCATAAGAATGAATCTGCAGGATATTGTAATAGGTGAAATAGGCCAAACACAGAAAGACAAATACTGTATGTAGAATCTAAAAGTTGAAGTTATGGAAGGAGACAGTAGAACCATGATTGTGAGGGAGGGGTAGGGGCAACTGGGGAGATGTTAGCCAAAGGGTACTAAGTTTCTGTTATACAGGGTGAATAAGTTCTGGAGATCTAACGCACGCCATAATGACTATAGTTAATAATTACTATACTGTCACTTGAAATTTGCTGAGATCTTAAATGTTCTTATCACACACATAAAAACAATAATCTGAATTGATGGATATGTTAATTAGCTTGATTGTGCTAATCATTTCACAAAGTATACATATACTGAAACATCAAGTTGTATGCTCTAAATATACATAATTTTTATTTGTCAGTTATACCTCAATAAAGCTGGAAAATAAATTTTTAAAATGTTAAAGACTTATTTTAAGCTAATTAGATGACTGTGAACCCACTGTAATATGATATACTTCACCACCATATTCACATTTTTAGTATCGATAGCTTTGAATTAAGTACTACATTTATTGCTAGTCACATTTAAAGACTTAGCTAAGTTAATATATCCAGTACTAATCCAGAGCTTTAAGTATATCACTCATGCTAGAGGACCATGACTCAAAGGTATATTCCCATTCCCATCCCCAGGCATGGTTGCCAGAGCAATTTTCCTAAATACCATACCCAAGAAATGAAACTTCATCTTCCTAGAAGCTCCACAAAACCAAGACCACTTTCCTTCCAGACAACAAATAAAATGAATTATTTGTCAAAATCCGCTTAACATAAGTCATTGTCAACAAATATTAATATGTAAGCCAGTAGAGTTTCTTGGGGCATGGGCTTGGTTTTGTTTTGTTTTTGTTTTTGTTTTTCTACTGTTTGTACTGATGAAATTAATTGGGAAACTATCACTTCTCTTATCATTAGATAGCTTTTGCATATGTTATATGTCATAATATTAATGTTTTTAGTAGACTTTCTCTCTTCCATTCATCAATCCAGCAATTACTAAGTAACATTGATGTGCCAGGAAATGTGCTGTGTTCCAGGAATAACAAAATGAGTAAGACAAAGCTCTATACGTCAGATAATGAAAAGGATAAGCATCCATGTAGTTACAATATGTGTATGTACCACGTACTAATTTACAAACTATGATGTGAACTCTTTCATTCCTTGAAATCTCATTCAGTGCTTGGCTTGTTTTTGTATGGCTGGGAAGTTAAGAATGTTCTTTACATTTTTAAAGGTTTCTAAATAAAGAAATGAAACAAAAAAGATAAAATAGACTCCTTATATGCCTGCAAAGGCTAAAATATTTACTATTTGGCTGTTACAGAAAAGTTTGTTGATTTCTGTTCTTGACCAGTGATTCTTAAATGAAGGTTTTCCTCAATTATTTGTGAACTTTGTCTTTTTTAAATACACATTCTGGGTGGGATCCTGGCATTGGTATTTTTACTGGAATCGGGTGATTCGCATATGTACTGTGTTTGAGAAGCTTTGCCCTATGCACTTTGCCTAAGACAGTTTCCAGAACACTGACCTGGATTTAGAGAGACTCTCAGTAAGGACTTCTTTCATTAACATGGCTTACCCAACAAACCACAGAAAACCTTTTACCTTATTTCACATGCCTAAGTGGAATAGCCCCTACCTCTTATATAATAACATTTTAAATTAACACTGTTCTTTGAAAGGCAGAAAACACATTCACATCTCTTATATAATTTGATCCTAATTATGGCCTAGAATTACTACTTTACAGATAAAAAAACCTAAGGTTTAGAGAAGTCAAGTGCTCAAGGTCATATAGGGCTTTGGATTCCTACTTCATTGTTCTTTCTCAACATTGTCTCCTACTTACTTTTTCTGATTCTCCATTGAAATAGACTACACAGTCTATTCTTACTACCCAGTAGCAAAATTTCATTACATTCCATAAATCTGTTAGCTAAAGAACGTAATTCCTGTTTAACTTGAGAGCCTGTATGTCTTAAGGCAGACTTGTGTTACAATAATTCCTCTAATTTGCAAGCACTTTTTCACATATATTATCTACTTGAAATAAACTAGAAGCTAACTCCTACTCGGGTATAAATGGAGAAAAAAGTATCTCTCTAGAGCATTATTCAACATAAAGCTCATGAAATAATTTGCAGAGGCACAAGGTTCATCCCGCCTAAGCAAATTAAACAATTTTGTTAACCCTGATGTCTTTTGTTAGAAGTGAAATTTATGATAACTGTATTGGCTCTGCACTCCATAGTACCCAGAAGTCTTTGTTTGCTCTCAGCTAGAGCTATTTATACCCCAGGATATTGATATTCTTCTACTTAATAAAAAAATAGTTCAACTAAAAATAAATATAAATGCCACATTCTTTTGAATATGCAAGGCAAAAACAAAGGCAAAATAATCAAAGAATTATTTACAAACATTTTGGATATATTCTTACTTCATTCTTTCCACAAATCTTTGTTTTTGACCGATAATTATATTCAGAAAATGTCAGAAGATAGATAACTCAAACATATCCCTTATTAGATTGTGTGTCAGTTTCATTGGTAATACTGATGTTAGAAATGAAAGCGTAACACATCTTAACGCCATATTGGCATAACTTGGAAGGATATTTAATGCTGCTATACAGGAAGCATCACGATATCCATGTTGTCGTCCAAGGTGGGAAAGGGAGAGGGGGGTTCAGTTAGGAATAAATTTAGAAATTCATGCCAAAGCGGAGAGTGGAAAATAGAATTCTATAACATTCACTGTATGCGGAACACAAAGGCAACTGATCAAAGGATTCCGAGTACACTTAAAAAAAAAAGACTTCATTTTTTAAGAGTTTTATGTTTATAGAAAATTGTGCAAAAGTATACTCCTCCCCTCCTTTTGCTGTTTCCCCTAACATTGATACCTGCAATGGTATGGTACATCTGTCATGACTGCTAAACCTTTACAGATAGATTACTGAGTTTAGCTTTAGAACAAGTTCAACCCATGTAAATCAAAAGAAAAGCTACTTGGGGCTAGTAATTAATAATGGGCCTTTTGAAAAGAATATTGGAGGAAGTGAAGTATTAAAAAGAGTTTACTAATTCAAAGGTAAGAGAACAAGACTGGCTTTTCTGGGGGCTTCTAAGAGAGAAGGTTCTTCACTTTTCTGTGGTAGCTTCCAAGACCTAGCCTTCTCCTTCTACAGTCATTTTGCCACCACAAGAGAAACTAACTTTAAATGAAGATGATATTGTAGAAGACAGAGAAGAGAGAGCAACAAAATAAAACAAACTCTGTTTTGATATTCTCGAGTCATTGAATCAAACCAGTCCTGAAGCCCACTCTGTAATACTTTACAATCAGATGAAGTAAATCCTCTTTACTATTGAAGCTAGTTGGATTTTCATTGCTTGCAACATAAAGAATTATAATGATGATCTGATAATTATAGTTAAGATAACCACAGAGTGTATTGTTTTTCTTCAGTGTTCCCATCAAACACTGTTATGGATGGATATCCAGATCAAGTGGGTGTTTACCTGACTGCTTATAATCAAGATGCTGCAAACTGGTGGTAAACTAGGTAAACTGCAACTCATACACCAACATTTCTTCCCTAATTGTTTTCATTTCTGCCTGGGAGTAGCTACCCGTATACATGGCTGTTATCTGTTCTAGAAAGATCGCTGTGCCTGAGGAAACATTAGGAGTATGACCAAAGGCCCAATATGCAAGGACATTTTGAAAACTCTTTACCCCAATTACCCTCACAAAGGCATGAAAGAAGAGAGCTCACTGCCTAAATAATTTGGTATGAAAAATAGAGATGGGCACATACGGTGTGATATTCTTTTTTGTACAGTTAAAAATAAAATAAAAATAAAATAAAATAATGAAATAAAAAATAAAAAATAAAATAAAATAAAATAAAAATAAATAATAAAAACAAAATAAAAAAATAATAAAATACAAATGCATTAAAACGTACAAAGGAAAGCAAAGTAACTATGAAAGAGGAGGTAAAAAGATAGCTATCTCACTTTGGAGATGAGCTGGTAGAGAACCACCGGATTAATTATAGGTTTTCATCATGGTCCTAACTTCCGTGTTGAGGTCTTTGCAGATGCTTACTACATTGTTAAAAAAACAAAACACGAATTAAACAAAGTTTCAAAAAAACTACAGGGTAAATTCATATAAAATATATTAATATTTTTTGTTTCCCTCCTGGAATTAAACAACTTCGGAAAATAAGCTCAGTAGGTGTGTCTGGGTGGCTCAGTTGGTTAAGCATCTGCCTTTGGCTCAGGTCATGATCCCGGGGTCCTGGATGGAGTCCAGAATCCAGCTCCTGGCTCAGCAGGGAGGCTGCTTCTCCCTCTCCCTCTGTCTGACACTCCCCCTGCTTATGCACTCTCTCTCTCTGCAAATAAAATCTTTAAAAAGAAAAGAAAAAGGCGAACCATAAGAGACTATGGACTCTGAAAAACAACCTGAGGGTTTTGAAGGGTCAGGGGTGGGAGGTTGGGGGAACAGGTGGTGGGTAATGGGGAGGGCACGTTTTGCATGGAGCACTGGGTGTTGTGCAAAAAGAATGAATACTGTTACGCTGAAAAAATAAATAAAATGGAAAAAAAAAAAAAGAAAGAAAAGAAAAGAAACTCAATTAAAAGGCCCAAGTAGGAGACCTGTTTCCAAAAACTTTTCAAATGACTTAAGGATCTTTCTTTGATCTGCCTATGTGCTGAAGTTTGAATGGGGCAGGTAATGGCAAAAAAAGTTACGTTAGTCAAATCAAATCTCCTGCTTTCTTCCCTGCTATCTTTTCCCCCAGGATGCCTAGTAATAGATTTTCAATGACTGTATTAGAGTGCTCAGGCTGCCATAACAAAAGACTATAGACTGAGTGGCTTAAACAGCAGAAATATATTTTCTCACAGTTCTGGAGGCTGAGAAGTCCAAGAACAGGGTGTCAGCATATTTGGTTTGTGGTGAGGGCTTTATTTTTACCCTGCAGACAGTGTCCTCACATGGAGGGGAGATAGGGCTCTCTGGTGTCCTCCTCTTATAAGGACACCACTCCTATGAGATCAGGGCCTCCACTCTCTGACCTCATTTAAACTTGATTACTTCCATAACGGACCTATCTACAAATACAGTCACATTTGGGGTTAGGGTTTCAACAAATAAATGTTGGTGGGACACAAACATGTAGTCTTTAACAGTGACTGTTTCCCTAAAAGTCTTTTTTTTTTCCCCTCCTTGGCAAAATTACTTATCTAGTTATCTTAGTCCTTTAAGTTACAATTATATATAGCTTTTTCATATTTTCATATACAAAGGCAGAGAACATTTTGAGAACAGCAGATTAATCAAAATGAAGAATATGCTTAGGTGTCTCTGCCAATCTGCCACCCCTGGAGCTGGTGCATAGACATTGCTGTTGGTGGATAGAACACTCTGCCCAGGTATAGACAACATCTAAGAGGCAAAGAGCCAAAAATGCAATAGGATTTACAAAAAAGCCATAGCCACAAACCAAACTCCTCTTATCCACACTTCTAAATATGTTATTGATTATGAAATACCCTTTCAGCCACATCTCCATGTAATAGTAATCAATGTCAATAGTATTTTCTTTTAATGTAATAACGACACATGTACATTTTTATATATGCACAAACACACACACTTAATTTGTTTCAGAAATCATCTTTTCTCTTCAACTAATCAGTCCTTTCTTGGCACCAAAATACCCGAAACTTTTTATATGGTACGCAGGACCAAACAAGTGTTCCAAATTTGGGGTGGTAAAAATCCAATTTTTAGAGTTGTAATAAAATCTCATGTATGAATATCCGTAAAGTAACTTCACGCATTTTAGGCAAGTAAATGGCAAACTTGGGACTTAATCTTTTGACACCCAAGTATGAAAATTACTCTCTCTGTTTCATTTGGGAAATAGCTACTGTTCCTCTAATCTAAAGCTAACTTTTAATTTATCAATGGTGACGCCGTTTTTCTATTCTGAATTAAGAATAAAATTGTTGAACAAGAAGTGGATTCTTGGGCGCCTGGGTGACTCAGTGGGTTAAAGCCTCTGCTTTCAGCTTGGGTCATGATCCCCAGGGTCCTGGGATCGAGCCCCGCATCGGGCTCTCTGCTCAGCAGGGAGCCTGCTTCCTCCTCTCTGCCTGCTTCTCTGCCTACTTGTGATCTCCTTCTGTCAAATAAATAAATAAAAATCTTAAAAAAAAAAAAAAAGAAGGAGATTCTTGCTGAGAAACGTAGGATGTACAGGAAAAACCTGTGTGTTATGACTTGGTTTAACAACTAAACACTAACACAGTTTCAGCAATAACTCCAATTAGGGGACTTTCTTTCTTTTGAAATACGTAAGAGGGGTATGGGTATTCTCCTCTCATTTATCATTTGAGTATGTTATTTCATTTAAAAATATTTACAATTCAGGTACGTTTGAATCCTTTAAAATTAGTATTTGAGAATGACAGTAAAAATTTAATTGAGTTAAATGTAGTCTATTTTCTCACACAGGGCCTGCAAATTTCAAAGTCCTAGCATGAATATGAGAACTTCAAATTGAGAGAACTGTTCTAGAGATGTACTGAAGAAAATCTAAAGTCCTTTTCAGCGTATCTAGTTAATAGATGTGAACAAGAGACTCAGACCTGCAGTGCAAGAATGGGAAAAGCAGCTTGTGCAGGGCTCACGAACAGCATCACCGAAGGTCTTATGGGTCAGAAATGGAATTTTCAAATCACTCCACTGCTTCACAAGGAACCTGTGTAAAGAATAAAGTCAGTCCCGTGTGCTCTGAGGCTAGGGAGCGACTTAACAACCTGGTGGCAACTGCCTTCAAAAGCTGTGCAGAAATGCTCCCGTCCTCTTATGTATTCCAAGGCTGGGGCATGGCATCCCCACCTACTGATCCTCAATTTCAACTCCAGGCATCCTTAGTTTATGGAAATTGTAATAACCTCACCTCTAACGGACTTTTTAGAAATGCTGAAATGAAATAGCATGATGATGTTTAAGGAGGTCAACTCTTTAACTATGGGGGATCCTTTTTTTGTGCCTAACTGGCCAATTAATAATTCTAAATGTTATACACAGAAAGTGTTTTAGAGAGGTTCTCCTTTACTAATACAATTGGTGTTCTACAGATGTTCAGTTGCTTTGCTTAGACCACACTGTAACAGCTGGCTTTTCAGTGGGGGTCAAGTAGAAATATCTGAAATTTTTCAGTGATTAACAAATCAAAGCCATTAAAGATTTTGGTTGTTTTTGTGGATTTCTTGCTTTCTAGGATTAGTATTAAATGGAAGGAATAAGATCCCGTTTAACTTGGAAAGACTGAAATAAACTGATACGGATTGACTAAGGACAAAGTTTTTAGACACATACAAGTACGCTGAAAATAAGATTAAGAGGAAGAATTTAAATTTCTTAAAAGGAGGAAAAAATTCTATTTGCCTGGTAGTGATTATAAAATTATGCTCACAGCAAAAATTTCAGGAAATGTAACATCTTATAAGAGTAACCATTAGTTACTGGTAAAATGAATAGTATAATCTAGTTGCTGGCAAAGGAGGCTCAAGCAGCTGATATTTTCATGGGAAACTACTCATTTCTGGATTACAATTGAGTTTGGAGAGACCTTTGAAAAAGCAAAGTGCTTTCAACCATGCCTTGGTGTGTTATTTTGATTAAAAAAAATAGCCCCTCAGGTAAAATTTAAATACATTTTCCCAAAAAGTCATGTTATATGTTTTCTAGCAAATTCAAACAATTGCTTAGAAGTACACTCATCAGTATTAGCAATTATTAGTAATAATGGCGATTAAATATATTTACATGAACAATGAGCATAATTATTTCCCTTTAAAATTTACTTTGTAATCAAGCAAGCACACTCTCCACCTGATAAACTGTGCACTGGTGAGCGAACATTTTTTCATTTAATATCCTTATTCGCATTTTTCTTGATGCTTATTTGTATATTTCTATTGATATAATAGTTTGCAAGAAAAAGAGCTCATGTCTGTGCCTGAAGGTGGAATCTTATGAATATGCAAATAATGTTTTGATGTGATGAAGTTTTTCTTTGGAATGGAACTGTGCCTCTTAAGTTATATTGAATATTAGCCATAGCTTAGGAAGGACATAAAGCACATGAAGACTTGAGTTTTTAAAGAAAAAGTATCTAAGAAATACTTGCTTTCGAGTTATAAATTGCTACATTATTAAATTTGGTCCTCTTAATTTAGGTTAATGCTTTGTTGTTAAAAAAAATAACTGCCATTTAATTTTTATTGTATAGAAGAGTAGTGAACCAATAATATGCAAAAATGTATTGATTATCAACCTTGTATGTTATAGTGCACTTCTTAAAATGCAAATTCTGGGGTATACCTTTTAAGAGTTTTAATTTAGTGATATGATGTGTCCAGGTGGTTTTAAAATGTTCCTGTGATGAACTCTGTAGAATAAACTAGCTTTTCATAATATCTTATGCTGTAAACATATTCTACTGATATTTAATTTGAACCCTAGACAAAAATTGTGCACACAAACCTATGGAAATATTAGGTTGGGGACATGAAGAGATAGCAGCTTGACTTCTGACACTGTATCAGCATCTCAACAGGCTAACTGTGTGTTTTCTATTCAGGGATATATTGGTCCTCAGTCCTAACAGCAAATCAATGGTTCTCAAACTTTGCTCAGTAGTGTCAAAATTGTAGTGTCACACTTTAAACAATAGTGTCAAAACTATATCAAAAACACCTGGGAATCCTGATAAAATTATAAAGGCTTAAGTCCTATCTTAATTTAACGAGCACACATTACTGTGTTCTTTTTTGGCTACCTGAGATACTGATACCAAATTTTGGGAACCACTACACTAAAATAACCTTTAAAGAAAGTATTAGGACAACAAAAGGAAGCCTATGATCGAAGTCAACCAGTTCTATAATATTTGAAGTATAGCTATAGCTAAATAAACTAACATATTTAAAGAAAGAAAAACATTAAGATTTTACGAGGGAACAATGAAGGTGTCTCTTTTGTTCTCACTTTAAGAATTTGGAAAGATTGCCTTCTGAGTTTTTTGTTTTTTTGGTTTTTTTTTTTTTAAAGATTTTATTTATTTATTTGACAGAGAGAAATCACATGAGGCAGGCAGAGAGAGAGGAAGGGAAGCAGGCTCTCCGCTGAGCAGACAGCCCGATGTGGGACTCGATCCCAGGACCCTGAGATCATGACCCGAGCTGAAGGCAGCGGCTTAACCCACTGAGCCACCCAGGCGCCCTGAGTTTTAAACTAATACAAATTTACAATTAAAGAAAGAGATCAGGCCATTTTAAGTAATCTAAGATATTATGTCTTAAAGGGAGACCGAGATTTGAAACATTCTGAAAACACTGATCAGGATAAATTCGAATATGACTTTAACTAAAAAACATGAAATTCTGTGACTCATATTTCACTCCTTCAAAGGGAAGACTGGGTTAAAAAGAAAAGTGGATGGGGGCACCTGGGTGGCTCAGTGGGTGAAAGCCTCTGCTTTCGGCTTGGGTCATGATCCCCAGGGTCCTGGAATCGAGCCCCGCATCGGGCTCTCTGCTCAGCAGGGAGCCTGCTTCCCTTCCTCTCTCTCTGCCTGCCTCTCTGCCTACTTGTGATCTCTGTCTGTCAAATAAATAAATAAAAGCCTTTAAAAAAATAAAAAGAAAATGAAAAGTGGACAAAAGAAGATACTCAAATAGAAGACACATAAGATCTCAACATCACTTGTCACTATGGAAATGCAAATTAAACAGCAGTGAGTTACCACTATACACGTATTAGAATGGCTAAAGTTCAAAAACCTGACAGTATCAATTGCTGGTGAGGATGTGGACCAGGAATTCGCAATGCAAAATGGCACAGTCACTTCAGAAAACAGTTTGGTAGCTAAACAATGCTAAACATGGTCTTGCCATATAATTCAGTATATCACGCTTCTTACTCAACTGACATGAAAATTTATGTTCATACAAATATCTGCACATGACGGTTTATTCCATAATCACAAGTTGAAGCCACCAAGATATCCTTCAATAGGTAACAAAATGGAATACTATTTAACAGTGAAAAGAAACAAGCTATTAAGCCATGCAAAGACAAAGATGAATCTTAAGTGCTAAGTGAAAGAATTCATTCTGAAAAGGCTACATGTATGATTCTGCAACATTCTGGAAAAGGCTAAACTATTCAAACATTGAAAAGTTCAGTGGTTGCCAGCAGTTTTGGAGGAAGCAGTGTTTATTAAGAAAAGCACAGAGGAATTTTAAGGTAATGAAACTCTTCTGTATACTACAGTAATGGTAGCTATGTGACACAATGCATTTGTTGAAACCCACAAAATTTTGCAGCACAAAGAGTGAACCTTAACGTGTACAAATTTTAAAATACCATTCAGGAGGTCAGGGGATCCCACCAACGTAACAATCTAATTGTACTACAAATGTATTAAATACTTTCATTAAAGGCAGTTGGAGAATAAGTTGCAGATCTAAGATATCTTAGAGCAGAGCTTGTAAAACCAAAGACAAAAACAACTGTGCATAAGCACTATATTCTAGTTGATCAAGTTGTTCTCTATGGGGGTATGGGTTAAAATTATGAAACCAGTATACATGTATACTAGATTGAAAAATTAAGTAAATGGATGATCATTGGTGGGAGCCAGGTTTCTCATCATTGGACTGGGTGGAAAGTTACAGATTAGCAAGGAGAAAAGGCTAGAATGATCCATACCATAATGGATTAGAGCTGGCAACTTTAATATGAACTCATGTTTAGTTTAATCTAGATATAGATGGATACATTCAGAGATATTTATGGATATGTACATATACACATATTTATTTCCTTGCTCTGTTAGCTAAAAGAACCTAGAAGCAAGGACACTGCAGCAGAAATGAGCACATGTAGAAATCAGATCTTGGTTTCTAATACCATTCTAATAAAAAGAAGAAAGTCTCTTTGCAGAAATGGTCAATTCCAGAACTGGGGCAGGAAATACAGAATGAATCTAGAGTATCTTATAGTGCCAAAAGCAAGGAATTGCTGAAAAAACAAAAGTAGATCCAGAAAATCATAATAAGCATATGTCAAGTAACACAAAAGCCAAATGAAAGAACTCTCAATGGCCAAACTGGAAAAATGTGAGCAACTAAATAAACATAATAGTACTGGATTACAACTAAAATATAAAATAAATAGCCATGAGTCCACATAGATATAGACATAAAATTAAATATATAATAACATATTTTTAAAAACAAACACATAAATAATAAGTAGGAGGAAAAAACTAAGTCTCTGTGCAGAATTCCAATAATTTATACAGATGCTCATCCTTTAAGGAGGTGGAGCTCGGCACCCCATATTTTAAGTGTGGGCTAGGTATAGTGACTTCCTTATCAAGAGTTGAGTAAGGAAAGGGGGGAAAAGAGCAACTTTGACAAATATCCCCTTAGCCAGATGATCAAGGGCAGCATCAACAGAGATAAGCTATATTGATATAACAGTACCTAACCTTAATAGGATGGGATGAGAATGATACTTCACTTCGGAGGTCTTCTTCCCCAAAATCCATAATCCCAGTCTAATCATGAGAAAAATAACAGACAAATTCCAACTGACAGACATTCTACAAAATACCTGACCAGTATTCCATAAAATTGAAGATATCACTGAATCCAGGGAAAGTCTAAAAAACTGTCACAGCCAACAAGAACCTAAGAGATGTGGCAACCAAATGCAATGTGGTATCCTGGAACAGAAAAAGGACCTTAGACAAAAACTAATGAAATCTTTAAAAAAAAATTTAAGATTTTTATTTATTTATTAAAAATTTTTTCAAAAGATTTTATTTATTTATTTGACAGAGAGAGAGAGAGAAAGAGAGCACAAGGAGGGGAGCAAGAGAGGGAGAAGCAGGCTTTTGGCTGAGCAGGGAGCCCAATGAGGGGCTCAATCCCAGGACCCTGGAATCATGACCTGAGCCAAAGGCAGATGCTTAACTGACTGAGCCACCCAGGAGCCCCTGGACCTCATCAAAATTTAAAACTTTTGTGCTAAAAACAATCCCATCACAAAAACGAAAAGACAAGCCACTATATATATATTTTTTTTTCATTCTTTAAAATTTGGGGAGGTAGTTTCTTCTTTTTTTTTTAATAATTTATTTATTTATTTGACAGAGAGAGATCACAAGTAGATAGAGAGGCAGGCAGAGAGAGAGAGAGAGGGAAGCAGGCTCCCTGCTGAGCAGAGAGCCCAATGCGGGACTCGATCCCAGGACCCTGAGACTATGACCTGAGCCGAAGGCAGCAGCTCAACCCACTGAGCCACCCAGGCGCCCGGGGAGGTAGTTTCTTCTAAGAGAGCAAAATACTCCCAAAATTAAGTGGGTGACTCTGTTCTGCTTAATTATTTATTGAAGTAATCTCTACCCCTAACATGTGGCTCCAATTTACAACCGGAAGATCAAGAGTTGCATGCTTTAATGACGGAGCCAGCCAAGGGGTCCCAGGAATTCTTAATAAAGTATAGACTTTGGTTAATAATGTGGTACCAATATTTATTCATTAATTATATGAACTGTACCTCATGAAGGTAAAATGTCAGGAATTAAGAAAATTGGGTGTGGAGTATCTGGGGATCTCCACTTCTATCTTTACAACTCTTTTTGTAAATACAAAACTGTTCCAAAATAAAAAGTTTATATATTTAATAAGAGCATGGGTTCTGGAAGAAAAAAATTAAAATAAAACAGCAATAATCAGATCTTCCTCATATCTACTTTTACTAAAGGTTTGGGGAGCCTGAGGAGTGAACAGTGCAGATAACTTCATATTGAATCTTCACATTCCACCCAGTCTTTCTGACTGGCCACCTTCTTTTTTCTCCCTTACTTTATTCTCTGCTGTCTCTCCATCCACAAATTCCTGTTCATTTTCAGGGCAAAGGCATTTACTTATATTGCTATATCTTTGTTGCCTGCTAATCTCTGACCTCAGAGTTTCATTTCCATCTTAAAAAGACACTACACTGGCCAAGGCAACTCTATTGCCTCACAGGCTTCTTTACCTTTTCCTAGCTGGCTACAAGGCCTACTCCAACCAACCCACTATGTAAATGCACCCTTTCTTCTGATTATCTTCAACACATTTATACATTTATTTTATATTAATTACATTTCTGTGATGTCTTGAGATTATAGTCTACTTTCATTTCTTGGACAGCAATGCACTGAATCATTTGTTTTCTGTTTATTCATTTATAAAAATTTACTTCTAAGTACTATATCTTTAATTTTGAAATCATTTTCCAATTAGAAGAGCTGTATTAACTAAAACTAAAACAAACATATTTCCATTTTGCTTATTTCAAATAGGAAGCTCTGCCTTAGGAGGGGTTCTTCAATATATATGCTCTCAAGGGTCAGAAATTAGATCCCTTATCCCAGGTAAAAAGCCAGTTTCTTCATTAGTCCTCCTTCATTAGTCTTCATGGGCTACAGCAACAAAAGGACTCAAATTTTCTTAAAGAATATACTCAAACTTGCTTAAAGACAACATCTCTTTTTTATATAACAGTCCAAGGCAGCTGCTCAGAATGGCAGGAATAGCTCTACTACATGCATTTATGCAGGACCCTAGTCTACTTCCACCTTCTGGATCCACCTTCTGGATCATCTATCCTCTAGTGCCTCCTCCTCAACTGCATCCAGACGGCAAAAGGGAAAAGCGCCTGGTAAAGCATGGACCTGACCAGGGAGTGGTATGTATTTCTTCCATTCAAGTCCCATGTGCAAACCTATCTGCATGATGGGACTGGAAATGTAGTCTTTCTTTTTTCCCAAGAGGAAAGAAGAATAGTGGACATCTAGCTGTCTTCTTTACACACAGGCAATACTCTCTTAAGCTTGGAAACGTTTATTCAGTAGAGACCAGAGTTGGATGGTTACGAGGTCCCCATCGTTGAGAATGTGATAAAAATCAACAGGAGATCCTCTACTGATGAGTTCCAGTTAGACATTTCTGAGAAAGACTGGAAGACTTTGATACCACATTTGCCATGTCATTCATCATTAAAGAAAGGAAAGACTATCTTTAATTCATCAGTAAAGCAATACCAAAGCTGATGAAGCAGTAATTGTTCCACTGACCTTATATAACTAGATAGAAGTCCATTCAAAGGCACTGGTTTGCTTCTCGTCGTATCTCTTCCATTGAGAAGAAAATAAATTACAGTTACATAAGGTACTCATAATTTCAATAGTTGGCTCAACCCTACTTGGATTTTGAAGAGAGGAGGGGCACCTACAATATGTAAGCATATATTATATCATTTGACCTTTTTTTTCTCCTAAAACCACTTTTGTAGGTTTCCAACATAGATTTTTGTTTGTATGCTTTGTGAAGAATATCCTTCACTTCTTTGTGGCAGCACCTTCCTAAAAATGCAACCTCATACACATATTTTAACAATTATGCTTCAAAGACAAAATACTTTTGGGATATTTTTCTCTTTTAAAGTCCCTTTTACAGCTAATTTATAAACCACCCCAAAAAATCAGTTGTATTAGTTTATTTTCAGACTTAATTTTTACTCCAAAATGGTTAAGCTAGCTTGACCAGTCAGGTCTAATGTGATTTCAAATGATTCCTGGTTCTTTCAAAATATGAAACCCATGAATTGACACCTTTGAAGTTATTTAAAGAACTTTGCCACAGGCTTTGAAATTTGAAAAACAGTTCCAAATATATTTCAAGTAGTTGCAACAACTTTGGACTAAGTGTCTAACTTCTTAAGGAGAAAAGCTCTGAAAGGAAACATTCATTGAATGTTTAAGTTCTGGTAAATTTGATTTTAAAACAACAAAATGAATATTACTACTTTATAGGGAATTTAGATAAGGAAGTAAAGAGTCAACATATCTAGCTTGAAAAGTAAAGCAGTTATACAGATGATTGCTTTATCTAATCACAGCTACTTTTGCTTATTTATTTTGTATTTTTTCTTTAGAGTCATATATGCATAGTTTAAAATATAGATTTATTGGGCTTACTATAGAGAAATGGCAGTCTCCTGTCTTTTCTCTCCCTGTTCTATTCCTCCTTCTCAGAAGTAATTAAAACATTTTTGGCTGATCTTCTGGCATTTACCTCCATGTCTCCAAATAGGCTGCCTCTTCTGTGCTCACAGTTTGGGGTATTGGCTATAGATCTCCTGCAACCAAAGTGGAAGATCTAACTTGCTTCCCTTCTCAATGCTCCTATAACACATGCAAAAGCTTCCCATTCTTCATTCTTTATATTTCTACCTTAATTTTGTGCTGACATTATTATTACTGTGGAAACATTATTCATAGCTGTGCCACATAGTAAATCAGGATTCCTTTCCCTTTCCTGTACAACTTTTTTGAATTAATCACTTTGTGTTGTTCTCCTCGTTTCCTCTGACTTAACACTAATTCAAGCCCAAACTCTATGTCGATTGTCTAAATTTCTCTCAAGTACATTAAGATGTTGGAAATATTCTATTCTACCCCCCATTCTCAATTTCATCTTCTAGAAGAAATCTTTCTTGAAGCCTTCTTACTTTTCCCATTATGGATGTGTTGCCTCCTTAAACCTGCATTCAGGTTGTTTGGGATCCTCCTCTACCATGATTTTGGGATTCTCTTTGCTTTATTCTGCTAATTCTTCTGCATTCTCCTTCTTAATTTTCTCTCCTTTTTTTTTTTTTAAAGATTTTATTTATTTATTTGACAGAGAGAGATCACAAGTAGGTAGAGACGCAGGCAGAGAGAGAGGCAGAGAGAGAGGAGGAAGCAGGCTCCCCGCGGAGCAGAGAGCCCGATGCGGGGCTCGATCCCAGGACCCTGAGATCATGACCTGAGCCGAAGGCAGCGGCTTAATCCACTGAGCCACCCAGGCGCCCCTTTTCTCTCCTTTTTGACAGAGCAAATCCTCAGACATTTTTCTGAGAAAAGGTACATCGGAAATAATTGAGATCTTACATGTCTGAAAATATCTTTATTCTGTCCTGAACCTAAATTAATAGTTTTCTAAATATAGAATTAAAGTGTAGAAATCATTCTGCTTCATAATCTTGAGGACAGTGCTCCATTGCCTTCAAGACTTAAGCAGTGCTATTTAGAAATTCCAACTATTTAGAAATGCCAACTTCCTCTCTGTTCCTTGGATTTTGACATGCCCTCTCTGGAAGCTGAGCAGATCTCTCTGTGGTCCACAGTTTTCTGACAGTCTAGTGTGGATCTATATTCAGTTTGCTAGCATTCACTGAGTTTTTTTCAATCCAGAAAATTATGTGTTTTAAGTCTGAATAATTGTCTTATATTGTATCTCTAGTGATTCCCTCCCCTCCTGTGGTAGGCAGAACTTTAATCTGGCCCCCATGATTCCCATTCCATAGTATACATGCCTTTATATCCCCTTGAGTATACACAGATTTTTTTAACTTACTTCTAACTATCAAAATATGGCACAAGGGATGAAATTGCATGCCCCCTATGATAATACAATGTTATATGGCAAAATGAAGGGATTTTGTATATGTAATGTAGATTCCTAATCAGCTGATTTTAAGTCAATCAAAAGAGAGATTATCCTATGTGGACTTCACTTGGCAGGTGATCCTTTTAAAGGAGAGTCTAGAGGTAATAGTTTCTTCCTTGAAAAAGCAAGCTGCCAGGATTCTAAAGCTATAAAGAAATGAATGCTGCCCCAAAACACATGAGCTCAGAAAAACACACTGAGCCTCTGAAAAGCCTTAGCCCTAGTCATCATTTATCACAACCTTGTGAGACCCTGAGCAGAGGTCCCAGTTAAGGGTGCTTGGACTCCTGACCCAATGGACCCAGTTCTTCTGATCTGTTTTTTCATTTCTGCTGCTTTCATTTTATATATATATTTATATAATTATATAATTTATATTATATATATACACACATATATATAACATATATATATACAAATAATTCCAATAGTTTGCTTTGTTCCTTGAGTATTTTCATTTGTTACAGTATCCTATTATTGCTTCATGGTTGCAATCTTTTTTTTTTTTAACACTTCTGAGGATATTAATGATGTGATTTATGTTTTATTTTGTTTTTGGAGTTTTATTCTTCTTATAGGGCATGTGTTTCCTCCAAGTTGCTTTTATCTGTTACTTTATTTTGGTGTCTTTACCTTTCAAATTAAAGATTTCTCTCAGGTGATAAAAATAATAGGTATCTGGGGGGGGCAGGGTTGGAGTGGAAGTGGGAAAGTAACGTATCCAAAAGTTTTACTTAAGGATGATCTGGCTTGACTATTTAGTGGAGGAGCCTAGAATGTCAATATCTTTAAACCTTTCCTTTTGAGCTTGTCAGACTGCATGGGGAAGGCTCTTCCAATCTCCTAGCTGAGGTTCAAAGTCTATGAACTACTCTTCTGGAAGGTGGGTAGGTAAAGAGAGTTCGGGTTTTCAGCTTTTAGCATGCATATTTCTACTTATTTTCCCCACTTTCAGTGTCCTATGCTCACCTTCAATCCCCATGCAGCCATGAATCTGTGTCTCACCTTCCCCAGGGACTAGACCTCCAGTCCTCTACCAGGATTGGGGGGTTTGTTGTGGGGAGGAGGAGAGAGCAATGGTTGCTTGGATCCTGGGAGTTGGCAACATCATTGATGGATCCGACTGCTTTTTAGACTTTCAGCATATTCTCCATTCCACCCACCTCCTTCAAGCCCCATTTCCAGAGACATCTAGTGCTGTCAATCTGCTATAAAATTGAGTTAGTCTAGGGGTGCCTGGGTGGCTCAGTCAGTTAAGCGTCTGCCTTCAGCTCAGGTCATGATCCTGGAGTCCCAGGATTGAGTCCCGCATCGCATGGGGCTTCCTCAGCGGGGAGCCTGCTTCTCCTTCTCCCACTGCAGGTCCCTCTGCTCTTACTTCACCCTCTGTCAAATAAGCAAATAAATAATCTTTTTAAAAAAATGAGTTAGCTGACTTTCCTCTTTGCCAGCTTTGGGATCTGCGTTCTCAGGTCCATTAAGTTCTCTTGACCACTCATTCACTTTCTTTCTAGCCTCTGGGTTTTTTGCTAGGTTGCTTGCTTGTTCTTTGTTGCTACTGTTCTGCTCATCTGTTCTCTCTGTCCTTGTTGGTTTGTGCTTCCTAAATATGTTTCTTACTGCCATTTCCAGAGCTTAGGAAGAAAGTAAGAGTTGATGTATGTACTCAATTTGCCTTATTTACCGGTAAGTCTGTTTATGTTTTATAGGAAAAAATTTATGGTTTTGTGGGGAGAAGATATTCCAGATAATTGCTCTATGGAAAAACAAACATAGCAAAGGTCTACCTGCTTTGTATTTTCTGTGGTCTGTCTGAGAAAGTACATCCTTTTTCCCTCCCAAAGATTTGACTCAGGTCAGTAAATTGATTAAACAGTTTTAGAGAATGGTTCTTTCCTCTGGAGAGATAAAGAACATTTATTTGTCAATAAATATATGGACTCTGAAAAAAGTAAATGCCTTTTCATTGATAATTAATTTTTCATGCTCACATAAAACCAGCAACTTCCACTCACTGAGAGATTATTTTGGAATACTGCTGCTTGAAGCTGAGGTTTCTTTCTGTTAAGCACTGGCTTCATTCCATTGTTGACAGCCCAGTCCATCAAACCAGAAGAGCTTCTGACAAAGTGATAAAGAACCAGCATCACCTCTGTCTTCTTTATTTTGTTTTTAGTACTTGTTCACATAGCAACTACCCAAAACAACATTTAAGCCAATTTGTAGTTGTAAAAGAATATTCATAAGTTAAAGAACTATCTCCCTAAAAATGTGGTCATATGTATCTGGCAAGTTTAAGGTTGAGATCATCATCAAAAAGATGCTCACATTTGGCATGTAAAAAGCTTTTGTCTCTAAGGGCATTTTAACATCTGTTGGGTTTTCCCAACATTCCAAACCTTGGCAGAGATGGCCCTGCAATATTTGTCTTTATTTTAAGAATGCTTATGAAACCCACTTTCCTGAGTAAAGTGTCCCAACAGTGTACTCGAGGGATTTTTCTTGAAGACATTAATCTTCTATGTCTCTGAGGAACGTGACCTCCTTTCCTGCCCACCCTGTCCAAAACAGCCCCCTGTCTATAGTCCCTAGCCTATAATTCTTTCATTTCCTTTCTAACACTGATCACATTCTGAAAGTATGCTACTTACAATCTGCTTACCCTTAACTGTCTAAATGCCCCTACCAGGGGTAAAGTTGACCAGGACAGGGACCTTGTTTATTTTGCTCTCTGCTGGACTCACGGCTCCAGACAGGGGAGTCTGTACTTAGGTCTTCGGCTCCAGCTTTCTTCCCAGCTATTCTCATCACTTATTCCTTCACATTCTCCTGCCCCATTCAAATATAGCCTTCTCGGAGAGGCCTCCCTGAACACTATATCTAAAGTTGATCTCTCCTAATTACTGTCTATTTTCATCAGGGCCTTCAGTTGCAAGCCATCAAAGGTGACTTCAGTTGGTTAAGCAGAGAAGGAGTTTAATGAAAGGATATTTTGTGACTTACTGAATTGTTGAAAAGGCTGGAGAACTAGGCTTGAGTTAAGCTTCCAGACTAGCGTCCAAAATTATGTTGCAGAACTGATTTGATAAAGGAATAACTCCAGCTACTAAGGACAAGTTGGTTCTTTTATGCCATGCATTACCTTGTAGCCCCAGCTAATATTATAGGAGGGAGAGAAATAACCTGCATTATCACCCCCCCTTTTTTTGCATCACTAGCATCTGATTCAAATTCTGGCATAGGTGTATCTAACTAGAGGAATCCAAGTCAAATTCCTGTGCTCTAGTCCAGATGCAAAAGGGGACATTAAAAACTATAAACTATAGGAACGCCTGGGTGGCTCAGTTGGTTAAGCATCTGCCTTCAGTTCAGGTCATGATCTTGAGATCTGGCGTTAAGAGGCTCATATCGGGCTCCCTGCTCATTAGGGAATCTGCTTCTCCCTCTGCCTCTGCTCCTCCCCTCTGCTTGTGCTCGCTCACTCTCTCTCTCTCTCTCCCTCTCTCTTAAATAAAGAAATACAAAATCTTTTTAAAAAACAAATCAAACCATATAGGTGGAGGTAATCTTTATCTAACACCAACCTCAAACTATGGAGCATTCACAAACATTGAAAAGTTTTCAGATGTGTGCACCAGAGTTTCCCTGCTTTGTCTGGCAGCAGAGGAAAAAGTTTTGGATGGCAAAACTCTATCAAAAGCCCATAAGAGAACTGGCCCAGATTGATTTCTACACCTGTTCAAAGCATCAACTGTTTTTTTGACCTGGAAGGCTAGGGCCCATATTCTCCACTTGCCCTAACCATCAGAGCCTGTATCACTAGCATTTAGATATAGATCATGGAAAAATCCTTGCATATTTGGGACCTTGAAAACTGATGGGAATCCTGAGATGGGCAGTCACCCTTAGAAACGAGTCTGAAGTGGGCCCAGTTCAACCAAATCATGACATTGCGACTGCTCAGAAAACTGAAATCTTGCGTTTAGTATCCTCCTCAGTGAAACCATTTAGACATACCCATGTGTGTGCAAGCATGTGCAGGCAGACTGAGAGCCACACAATAATCAGGACATTTCTTTCCAGAAAGTCAATTTTTCTAACAGCAAGTCAATTCAGGCAGTGTTTTCTTATAAAACAAATATGGACCCGTTATGGAACAGTATATAACCATTTCTTACATTTTCAAGGAAAGCAACCATAATATTTTATTTTTTTAAGATTTTATTTATTTGAGAGAGTGCAGAGTGACTGTGTGAGGATTCATCCTCACCAAAAACAATAAAACTGAGCTGTTATAATTAATATCTACCTAAAGCAAAGAATCAAGAAAAAGTAATTATTCATCTGAAGTAATTCATACCATGAATGGCTGATAAGTTTGTTATGTTTTAAAAGTAGTAGTAGTAGTAGAAACAGAATAGTTACCCAAATTAGTTCATACAGTAGGGTGAGTATTATGTCTGTTTTGTTTACTCTCAGGACTCTAACAAACAATGTCTGACAGGAAATGAGTACCAAATATTGGTTGACTGACAGAATATTTGGCGATGGCAGCTTTGAGTAAGGAAAATATCTCGGTGTCCATGTTTTTCTTCAACTTATTTTGACAGGCAGGGAAAGAAGACCAGTGATTTTGATTTGGTTTCTTTCTTCACTGCTTATAGCTAAAAATTTGCTTGCACCTCACCTTTATGTTTATATAATTACAAATACATAGTATGAGTGTTTGTTTATAAGGTTTAGGTTGGGGGTGGGAGTTTAACTTAGAATTTTTCTTCCTCCAAAAGATGTTTTAGCAATTTCCTTCCAGAACTTTTAGGGACATACCCTAATAAAAGAATAAGCCCATGAACAGGGAATTCCGATGCAATCCTCTATAGCACTTAGCACTGACAGAACTGAATTTTAGAGACAATGTATAAGATGCAGAGTCTGGAATAAAAGTCCAAGTTTCTAATTCAGACTCAGCCACATGTGTGGCCCCATGCAAGTCATTTAACTGCATACATGGGTTATTTTCTCTCAGTATTTCCATATCTTACCTGAAACCTGCTAATTTGTGAGGCTTAAAATCTTTAATTAAAGTTGCAAAGTAGTCCTCCTTGTTAGCAGGGTTTTGATCCAAGACCCCCAGCAGATGCCTGAAACTGAGTAGTACTGACCCTTACATATACTGTTTCTTCCTAAACATACATACGTGTGACAAAATTTAACTTATAAATTAGACACAGTAAGAGATTAGCAGCAATAACTCATTCTAAAATTGAATAATTCTAACAACATATTTTATGTGAACATGGTCTCTTTCTTTCTCAAAATAACTTACTGTAATGTACTCACCCTTCTTCTTGTGATGATGTGAGATGATAAAATACCAAATGATGAGATGACGTGAGGTGAATGACGTAGGCATTGCGACCACAGAGTCAGGCTATTATTGACCTTCTGCCGATTCATCAGATGGAGGATCACCAGCTTCCAGGCTACTTATAGTTCACCACAGGTAGCTGAAACCACAGAAAGCCAAACTGCTGATAAGGGGAGACAACTTTACAAAACTGTTTCCAGAGAAACTAAAAGAGTCAACAATGACACCAATTAGACAGGTTATAAGGGTGTTACATTTCCAGAAGAAGATTTAAAATGCAATATATAAATGTCAGTTACGTAGCTGCAAAGAACAATACTAAAATTTAATCCTACTACGTTTTTAAGTGAGTTCATCCATGTAACGAGTAAAAGCTAAACACAGAATATAACATGGCCTCATGCTTAAGGGGAAATGCATAATAATGCCCACTGGGGAAACAGAACAATGCAGATGTAGCTCTAACAGTGACCCTGCTTACCAGGCTTTTCCGGTCCACCTTCTCCTGCCTTTTGTCATCATCATCTTCTTCTGGGGGTACACTTTCACTGGCAAGGAGTGCAAAAAGCCATTACAAAAAGAAAGTGGTAAAGTGATGAAGTATTGACCCAGTGGGCAAGGATATGAATTATATAACTATAGAATGGTGTGTGGGAAAATATGTACAGACAGGAGATGAATAAAAAGAGGCACTGTGCATGTTATTAACTTGGACAGGAATAAAAGAAAAGGATCTTATCATCTCACTTTTTCTCTGCCTTATTTTTCTGGATAGATTTGACAGCTCGGAATTCCTCAGTGACTTTCCCTTCTTCATTTTACATCTTTTGGTTCATCTTTCTTCCCTTCCTTTCAGTTTTCAAGCCCCGATCTCAAACTCAAGTAAGTAAATAAATAAATAAGGAAGAAAAAAAGAAAGAAAAAGTAAAAGGAAGAACGCCGGGCCTGGGGCTTGCACATAAAGCTGCTTCACTGGGGAAAGTCTCAGTTTCTCTGCACTATTTCTCCATCCATAAAGTGGTCATAATAATACTTGTCCCAGTCATGATACAGGAATGTGTGATTAAGGTGTGGGGAGGATAGGAGCAAAAATTAACCTCTCAGGCATCATTGTCACTATTTCTCCTCTCAAATCTCTCCTTATTCGGGAGAAGCCTTGGTGGCTGGGCACTTCTGAGGGTCATGCCTTTTCCATTCCCACAGCCACAATTCTTGACTTACCTAGCCCAAAGATCTGGGTTTTTGTTTTGTTTTGTTTTGTGTTGCCTATGTTGGGATCCCATTTCATTCTTTCTGCTTCTCCCATATTTTTAGTTGAAATAAACGAACATCTCATCAGTATCTATAATCCATTTATCTATGATGTTTAAGACATAAAATCCTAATCCTATATGTGAGATTAAAAGGCCAATCCTAACTCTTCCTTGAATAGGAAATGCGACATTTCTTTTGAATCCTATTAATCATATTTATCAATAAGAAAGCTAACTTTTAATATTCTTTTATATTCACCATGTTAATCATTTTTTCTTTTTTTTTTTTTTTTTTGGTTTTCTCTCACCTCTTTTGAAACTGCCCTTTATAAACTCCCCATAGTGTTCCAAGAAATAAAGCAAGTAAGACAAATACCAAAACTCCTCAACATTTCTGCAGGAAACACATTTTCTTGACACTGTCCACACCAACTGAATACCATGAAACCTTGTTTCCTCTCATCTCTACACCCTGAAGAAAAAATAAAAAGTTCCATTCCCACATTACTTCAAGAATTTAAATTTTCCTGTGGGACATGGAATTCTTGTAACACCTCCAGCAACGCAGTCCATACTTTTCCTTGTTTAAATCTTTACAATTATTGTTCTCAAGAAAGCAAATTAAACAAAACAAATGGTGACATTGGACTGGAGTTCTCTAATGCAAAATTATGGATCTCAGAGGGTCTTTTAAAAATGTACCTTACCTAGTTGCTATTTATTATCAAACATACCTAAATGTTTGTAATGTGTGAATATTTTAAAGCAGACCTATCAGGGTGTCTGAGTACAGAGCTAAGCCAATCGTTTGCAAACATCTCGTTGTTTCTTTACATGCATTTAGCTACTGATATATCTTTTGCAGTGAATGAAGCAGACCTGCACACATACAATAAAGGAAAGCAAAAATTACCAGGTTTGGGCTTCTCTTCACAGCCAGAAAGATTCTGTTGAGTCTGCCAGCAGGAGATCTTGCGTATTAATACTCTACCTGGAAGAGCTGACATGTTGAAAATGAGATTAACACCTTCCTGTTTTACATTAACTAAGGCTAAAGTGTCATTTGCCTTATCAGGAGAAAAAATTCAATACTGAAATGATAGGGTTGCCAGCAAGGTATGGTTTTAAGCAAATGTTAAAATACTAAGTAGGATTTTTTTGTTGTGGTGGTGGTGAGTCTTTGAAGATAAATACCTTGTGCAAATAAAAGCCAAGAGAATCAGGATGATTTGAAGACTACATACAAACACATGGAGCACAGCAACTCCTTTTTGGGCCAATACTAATTGACATTTGGCTCCTAGTAAACAACTTGTCAGAGCACTTAAAAAAATAATAAATAAATGAATGCACCGTGTCAAAGAGTTCTGATGCCTTAGTATTTGTTGCCAATTCCAAACCAGCCTAGAAACAGAAGAGCTAATATAAATGATTTATTTGTTCAGATACAAGATAGCACTTTTTAATTCCCTCACTTCACAATCCATCTAGTTATGTATTTACTAAAGATGAGCATTTAGATGAAAAAGTATTAAAAATTCTAATGTAGGGAAGTCTCGAAGTCATCGTCAGCTACCGGGTAGGACGAGCGGGTCGGGAGTGGCTTTAGGTTGCTCTCCTCTAAGAGGACCCCCAACAGGAACTGGTAGGCTTTTCTCAGGCTGGCAAGGCCAGACGGTCATCCACACTTTGTCCTCAGGTGACAGCCCCTTCTGCAGTGTGAGGCCCACTTCTAGCAGTGGCAGGGAGTCCAGAAAGGGGGACATAAGTTCTTTGTCCTCCAGGCCTCATAGTCTCATTGTACAGACACATCAGCAACAGCCCAAATACAATTTGGACTCCAATCAGAGCAGAGGCATAAACACCTGAAATGGGAGCAGTGCGGGAGGGAGAACTGTCCAGGGAGGATCTGGGACGATTTCCCAGGGGAGAGACGGTGTGAGCTGGATCCTACAGGATGAATAGGATTTTAACAGGTGGGACGGGAAAACGGTGGTGAGGGCTTTCTAGGTAGAATGGACCAATTCATTATATTTTGACACCATGATCACAGAGAGCATTATGATTAAATAGACACCTAAAATACATCAACAGAAAATATGTTATTACAGAAAATGCTGTCAGCAATCTACTCTAAAAAAAAACTATCTATACATGTGTACTGAATATACAAATGGTAAGAAAAAAGGAAAAAATGAGACTTTATTCTCCTTGCTAAATGTCTACTATTCAAACCTTAAGAATAAAAACATACCAGTAGCTATTGTTTCTATTCATTTCAGAGCTTCTACTTGCTGATATCTTATGGGGTCTCCAGGAGGTGGGGGAAATGAAAACTCCTGAGATTTTCAGGAATGCCAACAATGTGAAGTTGGAATCCCGCTCTAACTACTTTCATTCATTGTTCCAAAGGTGGCACTGGTCCTTGTGTTCAAAGGGAGCTGGAGGAGGACAAGCAGTTTTAAGGTAGCATAAAGAAAGGCAACTTAATGCCTCCGTAAGGAGAAGCTGCGGAGGCCTGTGCTGGCGGGGACAAAGATAATACAAAACCAGCAGTAAGAGAAAAAAGCACGGGTGGGGTGGAGGGGGGAAGGAGTTCTGCTAACTTGGGATGAGGTAGGAGGAAGAGGTGGAAGTCACCTGCACAGGTGTTTGAAGAAGATTTGTGAGTGATGCAAACCTAGGGACAACAGAAGCAGTGAGGCGGGATGCAGAGAGACATCCAGGGAGTTCCCAGGAATAATGGAGAGCACACATTGCATCATCAGGATCACTGAGACCCAAATCCTCTGGGGAAGTCATGTCTTTTTTGTACTAAATGTTTTGAAGCAGAGCTTGGGGGTGGAGTGAAAGAGGAGGGGAAAATCACTGGGAAAAATTAAGCAGTCTGAAAGGAGTCTAAGATTATGAAGATAAATGTTTACCTCTCTGTTGCATTGTATCTCTTGAAATGAAACTGGTTTTGAATAGTGCTGCATCCGTACTGCAAGAATGTGGGCATTGTGAACAAATTGACTGTCTCAGATGATTTGACACATTTTGATTTCTGCTTAGGAAAATATCTGTTAATCCTATTAGAAAGAGAAGGAGAGGGTCCTGAGTAGGAATGTAAGAGATCAAATCACTTACCATCTTGCTCACACTCTCCCACTGCCAAGGTCTTAAAGTCAGCATTTCCACAAGACCTGGCGCCTCATCCCTGCCCTGCTTGGCCCCGCATGGAAACCTCTTCAGTAACCCCCCCCACACACACACACACAATCCTTGCCATGGCACTGGATAAAATCAAGACCAGACTGGATGGCTGCCTTGTCGCTGGCAAACCAAAACAGAAAAGACCTGGCGTTAAGCTTTCTTTTCATGTATTTTCTTTCTTTTCCTCCATCCTCCCTTCTATTTTCCTTTTCTTTTGTCTCCCTCCCTCCCTCCCTTTCTTCTTTATATGGTTTGCTGTTTCCTAATATCCAACTCTAGACCATTCTTTGTGTTTGGCAAAGGAAGCAGTTTTATTGTTGGGTAACTCCAGGGGGGATATGGTGTCTATGATGTTGTCTGGGCCAAGCCTCCCCCAGGAAGGTTAACTACCTCTAGCTTACTCTCCAAGGGGGAAGGATAACCACCACACACTGGAGCACCAGCCACCCTCTCTTGCCAGAAAGTGGAGCTGTTCCTGCCTGGGAGTACCTCTGCTTCCCACACGGGTGTATCTCAGTGTTGTAGTGCGACTTACTGGGACCAGTTATCTGGACTCTGAATTGATAAGAGTACAAATGACAAATCTGGGAAACAGAAGACATTTTTCCCCAACTACTTCCCGAAAAAGGTTCTTCTGGGAGCAACACCCAAGTCTGATCAAAGGATCTGTTCCTCTGTCTCAAGAGCCAACACTGGAGCCCAGCACGCAGCTAAAAATATGCACTCACAGTCCTAGAAAATTGTATTCATTAGACTCTACCTACAGGTCCTCACCCAGAATCTGCTCTATGCCAAAGCAGCGTGCGGCTGTTAATCCTCCTTTATAGATTAGGCAGTAAAATAAAGAGGGTGGGGCTGAAATGCAGGGGAAGTCTGCACACGTGTTTGGAAAGGAAGAAAAGGAAAAGCACAGTGATTTCTTGTTCTCTCCTTCCTGTTCCAAGTTGCCAGGGTTGTCCAGACACCACGGAGAGATGCAGGGGTTTTTCACATTTACAGTATTTTCACTTCCACAGGGTTAGTGCTTGCTACACGTAAAATGGGAAGTTAGAGACAGATCAAATAAATGCTTTTCAAACAGTGGCACATTACGCTTTCTGGATCCCTCCTCCCCTCTTCTTTATGTTAGATAGGAAAGAATGAGAATCGGAGCTGACATTATCGAGCACTTACTATGTGCCAAGCACTGTGGCAAGTGTGTTGTGTACAGGATCTCATTTCCTTCTTCTAATATATGTGGGAGGTAGACACTTCTCTCACCGCCACTTTGCAGAGGAGGGCATTAAGATTGCCGAACGGTGAACGCACTTGAGCAAGTAAGTGGCGGAGCTGGGATTTGAACCCGAAGCTTCCAGAAGTCTTGCTCGTGACATCTGTGCCATAATGCCATCTCTGAACAGTTCCTGTAAAAATATGTTTCACAGCTTTCATTTAAGATCTTGGTGCCTGCACCTTAATAACAATTATGTTATTATGTTCCTTTTCAGGATTTTCTGCCATCACATGGCAGGGTTCCTTGAAGGCAGGGACTGTGTCTCCCTCACCTCTGCACCTCCATGACCCTTAAAACAAAGTATCTTGCACAGAAGAGGAACTAAAGAATTATTTGTTGAAATGCGCTTTAGATTACCCCTGTATCTAAATAAAGCCCATCTAAACAAGTCCATTTCCCAAACACTGGGGTTTTCCTCTTCTTTGTAGCCACCCTCTTCTTGTTTTGTTTTCAAAAGGTTGATTTTGAACTGGAGGGACATTGCAGTTGTCTTGTCACTTAGAGTGATTTGAAAGTGAGAGTCTGTGTAGTGCTTTAGCCTGCCCTCAGCAATCAGGCCTCACACTCACAAGGCTCTGATTGTAGGAGTTGCCTTATTTGCATTGATGAGGATGAGCCAGCTGCTAGAGCATACAGAACTGCACCTGACACAATCACCAAGTTCAGGATTAGCGCGGGGAATCAGGAATCCACTGCGCTGCATGGCAATCTCAGCCCTACATTGGAGTCACTCATGCAAAATGACCCAAATTTGCAATGAGCACAATTAGCAATCCAAAGATGCATGTTAATTTGGGGGCCGATATTTTCCTACATGTCCCTAAATTAAAAATAATAAATATACTCTTTCCTAGGGCATGGAAATAATTCAGGGGATTATGAGTTTGTAAAAAAATGTGTAAACCCCAAGAAATGTGGATTTCTTTGGGTAACTAGCCACCCCCACACACATATATCAGAGATATTAAATTTGGCATCAAATATGGTAAGATCTTTGTGGTGTCATGCTCCTTTTTGAATCAGGAGAAAATAGCTATTTACAAGGATAAAAATACTAAAAATAACAATAGCTATAATATGTGGAAAAGTGAAATTGAAGCTTTTTTTTTAAAAAGGGATTTGATATTTTCTATTATGTATTAATATTTCTGAGGCTACGTTTGGGTCACACATAACCACAGATACACCCAGTGATTTCAGGATTTTCTAAAAGTGCAAGAGATTATGTTGAATTTTTATTAAACAGAGTCTATAAATCAAATGGAACCTTCTCAAACCCTGCACTGTGTTTCCATATGTCTGCAGTCTATAGGTATTGAAATGCTCACCTATACTTTAGGAAAAAAAAAAAAAAAAAACCACAACATTTTGCAAAAATTGAATAAATGATCATTCCAAGCAAAAGCATACAGTTCAAAAGCTAAACCTCCCATTGGAGAACAGAAAATTTAATGAGCTTTTAATGGAATGCAATGCTCAGAGTAGTAAATTATTTGTTAGTTGACGATGCAATCAGCATGCTGATTAAGGTTGCTTGGTTTTTTACTAAACATTAACTGAATGAAAACGGGTAGTCCTTGTTCTGCTTGGGGGGCTTTAAGGAAGCAAATGGACTTTCAGAACAGAGATTGTCAATAAAGGTGAGTGCACTCCAGGTGTCATTTGAATATGATGATAAAATACTTCTGATAAATATTTAAAAGCATTTTAAATCCACAATGTTCGCCTAGTGTATTGTGGACTCTGTTTAAAGAAACAGTGGGCCTTAGCAGGCCTAACAACAATCCCTCTATCTCTCTCTAGAAAGAAATATCTAGATCTGCTTTCTTTTATTGCAAAAGAGAAAAAGGGGGGTGGTATGCTTTGAAAATATAAGTCAGCATGGACTCTGAGACCAGGAACTGTTTAGAATGTGAACCTAAAAAAAAGACAAAAAGGACAAAAATCAAAACAAAGGAAAATATTCTGACAGCAAATAAAGGAAAAGACATCTGTTTCTCTGGATAGATTAAGATAACATTTTAATTAAGCAGTTTCGATATTCTGATGTTTTTAAATAATTGCCATTAGAATACATATATTTTTTTAAATTTATAAATGACGGCATTCTGAGGGCAAGAAGTATTGTGATATCGGAGTTATATCCTGCCTAATTTAAGAGGTCTGAAGGGGGAGTAAAAGAAAAAAGGCAAAAATTGAAAATAAATTATGTAATGCTTATTTTTGTTGTTAGATGGTTAATACAGAATTTATAAGGTCTATCATTTACCACATATTAATTGGTATATACTATTACTATAAATTATTGTTTCTGAGAGAGATTTTGTTACTAAATCTATTTAAATTTCTAGATTTCTTTTCCCCCTCAAAAGAAGGGGGGGGTTTGTTTGTTTGTTTTGCTCTCTACCAATTGCAGAATTATGGGTTTGTAGGTTAATTTTCTTTGAACAGCTACAAAGTTTTTTTTCTATAAATCCTAATTAGTTTCATCATTGGTGATTCTCTGGCAATGATCAGGTACCCTTAAAATCCGATAAATAACTACCTCTCACTTTTAACTATTCCTGTTTATGACCCAAGAGGTTAAAAGCCTTTGACTGGCATTTGACTTCTGACCTCGTATAAATGTTATCTTATCAGTTCCTGCTTGTTAACTTGTATTGAGTGCTTGTCCCTGATGGCTTTTAGATAAAGGGTTGTGAGCGTCTTTCTTTTTTTTTTCCTTTTTAATATATTTCCTATAGGAACTAAACCATTTGCTTTGTTCTATGCCTGGTGCACTCCAGTCTAGAGAGTAACCTGCTATAAATCTGTTATAAAGCCCCAAATATACTTTTATTTATTCTCAACATTATTTTAAGTTTAGCTTTGTGGGTGGGATTTTATCATTGAGAATATATATTTATTATAATTAATAGCAGTAATTACTAGCCATCTTAATCCTTTACCATGTTAGTCAGGAAGCTGGTTAGCTTGGTATTCTTTTTAAAAAAAATGCAAAAAAAAATTTTTTTTAGCTTTGCATTTACACCAGCATGAGATGAGTTAGAGAGATAATTTATGGAAATCTTGCCTCCCCAGACTTTAGAAGTCTGCCTAATGAGAGAGTCATCAGTAAGATATATCTTTTTTTAAAAATTGAATCCAGACCATGAACAGGGCATTTTCGAACCTTTGGGGACGAAGGAGGTGGCCTGGAGCCCTCCTTTTCTCTTCTGTCCTAAGAATTAAGAAGGATTTCGGCCCTTTATTCCATTTGCAGCTGTGTGTGTTGTTCACACATTCAAGTGTGTATGTATGTGAGTCCAGTCACTGTGTACAAATCTAAATACATTTGAATGTTTGCATTTTAATCTCTCCATACCTCCATGGCATCATGAGAGTATTCTAGGCAGATATTGGTGCCTCGGAGGCTGCCTCATTTGCAAATGACCTACAATGTGATTTCTAAACAAAATATTACATTAATTTCTATGTGGAAAACAGGCAGTAAGGAGGGGAAGAAGGAAGAGGCAGCCATCTTGGAGTCCTTTTGCCTTTTAGCCTCTTTTATCTTCCCAAGGCTCGAGAGAGTTAGAATATTATCTTTATTTTTAATTGGCCTTGAAAGTAATGCAGGAAGCACATACAAGAGACCTTTGTATTTGTGTTTGGGGTAGAAAAAAGTTGTAACCTCTTTGGACTTTAAATAATAACTGCGACTACAGACAAACTACACCTATTCTTCTCAATCCTTCTAAATAAATATACATATAAATGAAGCATATGCCACAGCTTGTAAGAGACCTGCACAAAACCTATTAGGGGAAACAAATGTCTATTTGGACCATTCGTTTACTGTTATCTAAAGAATTAATATGTCAGTAAAGTTATCTGCCCTTCCTCCTCCCCCATTCTTTCTTTTCTCCCCAAACACACTCTCACATGCACACACACAAACACACACATTCAGACACCCCCCCCAATCCGCAGAAATGGCAACCCTGGAAACTTGCTTTTTTTTTTTTTTTTTTTTAAGGAATTTTCCCCTTTCTCTTAGGTCTTAAGTCTTTAAGAAAGCAAAAAGGACCAGCTTTTATTTTATTTTAATTTTCTGTATGTGGAGAGCCGGTCTGGCTCTGTAGTGCCCTGACACTGCTTTCATCATGCTCATATTCTGGCAACACACAGGTTTAATACAATTTGTCCTAACTTTTCATTTCAACCATTGCTTCTCTCAGAGTGGCCAGAGTTTAAAGACTGCGAAAGCAAAGGGAAAAGAAATACCACGGCAGGGGGAAAAACAAACCAACCCCCAAACTGGTGCTGGTATTCACAGCACTGACACATTCTCAAATGTTTTCTCTGTAGTTATAACACAAAAGCGCTTTCTTCCCTGTTTTGATGTGTTAAAGACGGGAAAGAGAGAGGACACTTGGAAGTGGTAAAGTAAGTATTTGGAAGCACAGAGAAGGTGTTTCTCCTTTGAATATCCAGCATGTGTCAATAACATATAGAGGCTTACAGTTTCATATTAATTAACATTTTGTAAATGTAGAGGGAATGAAAAGTTAAATTTAAGCAAGTTGTGGCACACCGCCGAACTTTGAGCTACCAGCGCTGCCGTTTTGTGTGTAATGAGAAGTGCATCTGAAGCCCCTCATGCTGCTAGCTCTGAAATAAGGATAACCAGAATCCTGAGGCCCTCTGAAAAGGGGTGAGGATAGCCAGAACAAATTACTACCTAATTCTGGCATTTGGTAGAAGAGACCACAAACTTTATTTTTTTTTAAACTCCTTTAATGTCAGTAATCTGAAGCAATGTCAGTGATTTTTTCTAGCCAATATTATTTGCAGATTGTTTTCCTGAGTGAAACAAATAAGGATTTGAAACACAAATAATGACCTGATCCCTAAATACTCTCTCCTATTCTGGTGGCCAAATTCTCTGAGTTGAATCCCAGAGTTCTTTACCATTATATTTTGTATCCTGGCTTTTTTAGAAGTAATATTCAAACATGTAAGCTGGATGACTTCAAAATTGGTGGAAGTTACACTTCCGCTTTTTTATATGTAATTAGTATATTAACATATAGGGGTAAGTCTTAGTATACCCAAAGCAGAAAAAAGTGTTCACTTCAACCAGTTTCTGTATCAATCAAAATGAACTCCCTCAGACATTTTTGTTATATTTTGAAACATGGTTAGACGAAGACGACGAAGGGGAATCGAGGCCCTTGGCTTTTCTGTAGAGCTGTATGGGCAAGATTTATAAAGTTACCTAAGGGTGTATTAAAATATATTGCCTTTGTATGTTTATATGTTTATAAACTTACCTTAGGAATATATTAAGAAATACAGCCCATTTGATTTTTCCCCCCATTCCTTGCCAAAAATCAATCCTGCTCTGTCTGGAAAAAACAGAGACTTCTGTGATATCATATACCCTTCTGTATTTCAGCAAAGACACAGAGGACATAGAGTCAAAAATATCAATATTTTTAGGACCCAAGTTACAACTGTTAAGGTTTAACCCCTTCCTTTATAAAGACCGATAGAAATGGATTTCTCGTTTCTTTAATTTCTGTCCTCTTCTTTGCATTTTTTTTTTTTTTTGTGGTATAAATTAGCTTTGTCTTTTCTTAGTAAAATGTTTAAATCTGGGCACACGCTTGCTTTCCCAAATAGATTCTCATTCTCACTCTCTGCAACTTGTCTTGGTTTTGGAATGGGGAGCGGTTTTCCTTATTTAAAAAGCTTTGTAATTTGGACTCAGGGAGCCAGAACCTCTTTCTGTCCATCTGGACATGCTCAAGGGTCATACCCAAGATCATAAGCCATGTTTGCATCCTTCTTATGGGAAAATGGTAAAATAATATACACAAGCATCTGATACCAGGGGCATGGCCTGGACACACACCTTGCCCTCCTCCCCTTGGCCTTGCCTGCCCTGAAGAATGAATACATCCATCTCCAAAGTTGATGCTTCGAAGTGACCAGTCAGATGCTAGCAGGTCAGCTGGCTGTCCTCTTGGACAGAGAGTCCATAAATCAGAGACATGTTGGTGTGGCTGAAAGAGGAAGGTAGTCTAGCCTGAGGGAAGCCACGTAAATCTCTCCCAGTGCATTGTTCCTGGTAGGGAGTGGGGGTGAGAGTTGGGGTAGCTCCTGGGCCCTTGCACTGTTATTAATGCCCTGGCCCTCCTGCAGTGGGTGCTAACTTGTTGTGCATGAGAGCTGCCACCACCCTTCCCAAACATCGGGCCGCTTGGAAAAGTCAAGCACTGCTGAGCCCTGATTTTCATTTAATAGTCAAAACCAAGATGCATTTGGGCTACGATGATAGGACAGCTCCCTTGAAAAGATTATTTGAACTACAAAGGCATTCATTTAGGGCTAGCGATGTTGCAAAAGGGCCTGCTAGAAATTAGCAGCCTGTCCCGGTATTTGGAGAGCAAGAGTGACAACTTATTGGAAGTTCTCAAGGAATCATTTATATTTCACACTCCACTAGGCAGCTGATTTGAGATTGTCTGTTAGCATAACAAAGGCTCTGAGCCTGTGAACTTCAGAAACCTTTCGACCTCTTAGCTGCTGGCATGAATAGCCCCCAGTTCTGCCTATAGAGATCTCCCAAAGCTCCCCTGTTCGTGGCTAAATTGTTAATCAGGGTAATTTAATATAGTTTTCAATATGCCTCATCTCTTATTGGGAAAGGTATTCACAGCTTCCCTACCCCTGAAAAAAAGTTCTTTTATTCAAGTGTGAGAGGGGCAGCTGCAGACAGACCCCCATCTCTTGTTGCTCCCCCCACTCCTCCTCTGTAGCCGCAGCAATGTTCGGAAGGGCAACCATAGTGAAGGGCCAGAAAAAGAAACTCGAAGGACGATGCCTTTGCACGCACTCCAACCTGAACCTGAAATTCCAGCCTATTTACGCTGGGAACCGACAAAACAAAAACCCGAAGCTCAGCCATAACTGACATCTCAGAGCCAACACACACGCGTGCGCGAGGGAGCGAGCGTGCGCGCGCGCGCGCATACACACACACACACACACGCACACGCACACGCCACACCCCCTTCTCCTCCCTCCCTTCACCACCACGCTTCCCCTCCCTCTTCATCTCCCAACTAAGCCTCTCTTCTGGCTCACACAAAATCCACCAGATCCCAAGGCCTGCTAATTTTCATTTCTCTCACTCTTTGGAGGCAGCCCACACCATCCTGCGTTCTCCTTCACACAGTCACCCTCAGCCCGGAGCCCGCATCTTCTCCCAGTGTCACATATACTTGTTCTCACCCGCTACCTCGCACACTATCAATTCACATGCACATTAGTTAGCTGAAAAGAGCCAGAGCACAAATATATTCATTTTAATCCAGTTAAGACCCAAGAGGTCTCATAGGATATTATTCAATAGTTTGAAAATCAAGTATAAAACTCAGATTTTGCTACACTATTTCATCTCAGAGAGGGCTGCAGCCAGGCCTTTTACTTTCCGCCAGTACATAAGGTAAAAAAATATAAATAAATAAAGTGAATAAAAACAATCACAAGCAACCCACCCATCTTCACGCAACCACTCTTCAAATAGTATTTTGTCTTTTTAAAATGATGTGTTTCTCATACTCATGGACAAAGCCAAAAGAAAAATTCCATACAAAGAAGGAAAAAATATGAAATCACTATTTTTAAAAACAGAAGGATACAATCTCTTTTCCATGTAAGAGTTTTAAGACATCTATAATCTTTAATCTTTCATTTTTATGCGACAATTTTAAGACATCTGTAAATGTATCTGAATGTTTCCTGATTGCTTTGGTGGTGATTTTCTGTGCAATTGTGCTCTGTCTTTGTGCGAGTTGAGACCCTGTGTCTTGCTTCTTCCTGGAACAGCCATTTCTCATTAGCCCTGTCTTGGTTGGTGTACTTGTCTCTCAGCCTTCTAAAGTTGGATAAAGCCAGGATCTAGTGCCTGAACTATTTTCTTTGAATTCGCTCTAGTTAGTTTGGTCCCTGATGAGGGTATGGACTTTCTTCACACACTTGGGATCCTAGTCTACCAAGCATCTCAAAACTGCAGAGATGGGAGACAAATTCTGTTTATAAGATCCAAGAAAGGATTACTAACCTCTAAAATAGGAAATACAAATACAGACCCATAATCAATAAAACAAAAGAGTTCAGCCTCGTTCTCAAGATACTTTTTCTTGTAGTTAAAAAAAAAAGATTTAAAAAATATATTTCCTGGTCAATTTTAATATCTAAACAATGCCCAAAGGTGACACTTGGGAACAGAAAACAAAGTAAGTGTATCTGGTTATTATTTTATATGGCAATTCAAAAATCTGCATTTTTCTTAAAAAAAAATCTGACCGCTTAAATGTCAATGGTATGGAAGTTTTTATATCATAAGCATTTTTGTCAATAATAGATGCATTATTCGTTTTAATGACAGGTCCTTTAGTTTAGTTTATTCTGTAAGTAGTGATTTTCATTTTCATGATGTCTCAAATCAAAATATTTTAAAAATATTGATAGTTACCACAAGTCAGTGAAATAATATTTTGGTTTCTCCTTTAAAAAGCCACCCCCCCAAAAAAAGAGAGAGAGCGAGACAGAAAGAAATCATTCATATAAAAATTAAGAGAAATTTAACTTTCAAAAGATGGTTAGAGAGAAAAAATATTATGACTTTCAAACCTAAGAAAGAAAAAATACACAATTTGCATTTTTTCAGTGCTTTGCTTAACATTTTTTTTCATTAGCCTTTCTTCATTAGAATTTATGATCCATGTCCATCATTACACTTTCACATCTCTGATTTCTGTTAAATTTTCTAACAAAGGTTAATAAATATAAAGGGGTAAAAGGCCTATTTACTTTCACTTCAAGTCCTCAGTATTTCAAGGTTATTTGTATTTGCATGGAAATTTTTCCATGTTCTAATTTAAATTATCAAAATTTGGAATTAATTCTATCTGTCGTTAGGAAGTAACAGGAATTTTTCTTAAAGGAATTGAACAATGTGCTTTTGCTAAATTATAACATTCTCTTGGTGTTGGGCCATCTAACACCCTTTCTAGCATGGCAGAGTTTGGGCTTCACATTTATGGAAGGAAAAGGGTTGGGGGGAGAAGGATATATATTTGGAATGGTGTTTGACAGGGGGAATGAACGCAGACACCAGAACAATTATATTACAATCCCACTGGGAATGCCAGCACCAAATTTAGCCAGACTGATGGGGTACTGTCTAGACGGTCCCTTTTGTGTATCAGCTGTTTTTTCCCTGCTTTATTGCACTGCCTGAATGTGTGAGTTGAACATGCATATGGACCCCAAACATAACCATTCCTGCAACCACACATTGCTATTAAACTTCCTCTCATTTGGCTGAGAATTAAAGGTTGTGCATTCCTACTATATTCCCTTTATAATATTTTGTAATTAAAATGCAGCTTCCAGAACTAGTAGTTTAACAAAGCTTCAAAGAGAAAGTAGAAGGTATTTAGGCTGGTTTTTTTTATATTGAAAAAAAAAATGTACTAGGTAAACATTTCTATCTTCTCAAACATGTCCTCCTCTTTCCTACAAAGTTAAAGAAAGCCAGGAAGAAAAGAAATAAAACAATGCGAAGAAAAAGGCATAGCACATGTAAATTACCACCTTTCCTTTTGAAAAGGGCAAGGACAGAAAGAAAGAATATTTATTAAATGTTTACAGTATAATTAATGGCAGTGTGTGTGGCTTTCCTTCCCTCCCCCCCTTTTCTTTATCTCTCTTTATTTGGTAAACCAAATAGAGTTCAGGAATCAGAGTTCTTTTGAGGGCTTAGAAATAGGTTCCCAAACTCTTTTAAATACATGCTTACAAGATTACTTTAGTGTTATTGGGCAGATAGGAAATCCCAGAGACATTTCACATCTGGGCAACTGTCAGGATTTTGTTTTGTTTGTCAAGATAGTGCAGGAAGGCTAGTTCTTACTTACATGTGATTACAGTATCCATACAAAACATCCCTTGTTCAAAGGAGCAAGTATGAACTCTTTAACAGGATACATGGGTTATAGGTACTAAAATTGGATGCCTTTGCTAACAACCAAGAATCTGAAATGAGAACAAATTAATTATTCCAATTAACAAGTAAGAAATAGAAAACATTAATGCTAATGAAAGTATCAGATCTACTTCTGTCAATGAAAGGTTTATGAGCAACTTTTATCTACAGTCACCCAAAATTGAAAGGTGTAGGAAACTGGAATTCCACAAAATATGTCATTATAAATAAAAATCTTGCCTCCCACTATTTAGGGAAGCGAACCCTACAGCACAGATAACTTTACTAATATGTACACACTAGCAGGAATTCTTTACTTCATCTGCTGTAATTTTTTTCCCTTAGCAAAATGAAAAACGGTGAAAGTTTTTGCCCTGAAGGAAAACAAAATCAAAGATAGAGTTGTGGATAGAAAAAAATTTTAATAGATATATTCTGATTTCATGAGCTAAATTTTGTCAGTGACTAAATGATGGAAATTGATTTTTAAAATAGTAATTTTCCATGCCTTACCCCTAGAACTCAATAACTACCACATACAAAGGACAATGAAGATTTTATTTGCTTTTTGAGGACTGGGTGTTGAAGAGGGCTGCAAGAAAGATAAAGTAAACTTTATTCCCAATTTCACTGAACAGGACAAGGCTAGAAGTCATCTGTTTTTTTCACTTTGAAATATCAGATCACAAAGCAACAATCATACAGCATAATTAGTGACACAGGATTGGGGGATATTTCCTGGTTGGAAAACGTTATGAGTCTCAAACAGCTGACACTAAGCATGGAGACCCTGAGTTACACTTGTAGGCATCGATGCTAACAATCTCTGAGGCCTTAAGTTTGGTATGGTTGAGAAAAAATACAACCAAAGGCAGTGACAGAGAGCAAAAGAAACCAAGCCTGGGAAATAAGAAAGCAAGAGAAAAATGGGGTGGGACGGGGAAGAGCAGTGTGGTTTGGGGGTGGCATGCTGGGGTAGTGAGTGAGAAAGAAAGAGGAGAGAATGAATATTCTAAGCATTGTTTTAATCTAAAACAGAGATGCTTCCAGGAGAATGCATTTCAATGGAGCTGAGCCAAAAATAATTATAGAGATTTTCTTGTTTTGTTTTGTGAATGAAGAGCATCTCTTTTCTCTGGAGATGAGAGAGAGAGGGAAAGGGAGGGAGAGGGAGGGAGAAGGCGAGGGAGGGAGGGAGAGATTGAGAAAGGACCAGAGCCAAGAGATTGAAGTGATGCCCCTCTGCCCCTTTGCTTCCACACAGCACAGTAGCAGACCTTTCTTTCTTCCCTTTTCCAAAAGCTATTGGCACGGGATTGTGCTAGGAAGAGAGGGAAGTGGCAGCAGCCCTCAAACCTAGGTGGATTTTCTATTCTAACAATAGCTTGTTTACTTTGATAAGGCTGAAGTATTGAAATGGGAAGCAAGATTGGGTTGGGGGGGGCAGGGACACATATTTTAGGATCTAGAAATAAAATTGAGCTATTTACAACTAAAAATATTCCTCTATTTGAGACACTTGAAACTTCCTTTGTTTTTTTTGGTTTTTTTTTTGTTTTTTTTTTAACCAATTACATTTGTTTCCTTGTTTTTCATCATCAATAGCAAGCCACTAAAGGAAATAAAGTATTCTCTCGTTTTTCCTCCATTTTTTCCTGTGATGCAAAATCTTTATCTTAGAACTTTTTTTACAGGGAAAAAATTGTCATTTGTTAAAATAGCTTGGGCTATGACTGAATTTTTATAAAATAAATAATATACTCGTCAGGAAAGCTGGTATAAAAAATTTTATACTAATATGAAATACACAGGATTGGGGGAGAAACCCACCAATACTAACAGACTTCTGGGAGGAAAGGAAGTAATTGCAATTTAGAATTACTATCTAAAGACTCTTAGTTTTCTTAAGTTAAATTGATTTGCGTACAAATCACATCATCACTGTACTGTCTGAACCTGAATATTCTCTCCAAATCTCTTATGTTAGGTGCTGTGCCATGCTAATGACCCTGTTATTTTTATCATTCACAGACGTTAATTCTACAAGTGGGTTTAAGGTACCACTTTTATCTTTGTATTACCTGAATTTAAAAAAAAACAATTTCCAAAACCTAAGAACCAGCTCCTTTCCTCCACATTGTATTTCACAACTTATAAAAATTAACTTTTGTTTTTAGGAATATTTGACCCATTAAGTTTAACAATTTAGTCATCCAGTAGAAGAACAGCATAGTGTGAGCTTAGTGGGTTAACACCAAATAGGTAAACTTAATGGGTTAACATCAAAATGACCTGGATATGAATTTAAAACAAGAAAAACTACTTGTGTTACATTAGTAGTCAAGATTATCTATTGGGTTAAGCATAAATAACTCAGAAAGTAGCAAAAATGGATATAATTTCCTTTAAAACTTCTACATATTAAAATTGTCCCAGTTTTTCTGTCAAAAAACAATTGAAATGTATAGTAGATGGCAGTAAAGTTATATGATTCTATTATGTTGTTAAGTTTTTTTTTATTTCTTAAAGATGGAAAATATCTTCATGTACATGGGACTTTATTTAGGGATTTTCAAAACACGTTTTAAATGTCACTGTGAATATATTGTGTAAATCTATGAATATGAGTTTTATAAATCCACATTTAATTTAATTAATCATATTGATTCACTTGACATTTTTCTCCTCCTAAATTTCCCTTTCCCTTCTTTCCCCCAGTCTCTCTATTAAAAGCAATTCATTCACAGTGGTAGACTAATTTTTGCAGCAGATTTTACAAAATAAAACCTACGATGGTTTTAGAGGAACTTTTAAAAGCATTCAACTTAAATTTGTTAGAAGTGGTTAAAATGATTATTTAAGAATTCAGAGTACTTAATCACACTAATCTTCTCAATCTATGTAAAACCCAATATCCCAAATGAGCAGATCTACTTTTTTTTTAGGAGTACTTATTAATATTAAATAACCAGAATAATCATTAATATGCTTTAAGGCAAAACAAGTGATGAGATTAGCAACAAATACTTATTTTGCCAAGTTTTAAAAGAAAATTTTACCTCTTTTAAAATAAAATAATTTATAAAACATAAAAACACTTAGTGATATTTAGTATTTATTAAAACCCCCAATATACACCACTTGAGAATTTATATTTGATTTTACTATGTCATTAAAATTGTTGAGGGAAAATAGTAGTCTACTAAAACATTTAGAATATGGTATATAATAATTTATTATTAAAGGCAATGCAATCTATCACACCAACATAGGTATTTACTATCAAGCTCTGGAACAAATTTGGAAATGAGGGGACAAAGATAGATTTACAACTGGTAAGTGTCCCAAAGATATTAGCAATAATAACTAAGCTGAAACAAGTATAGAGACATAGGTATCTGCATCAAGGCTTCTATATATTATAAAAATATACAGATATATGTGTACAGATAGGCTAAATGCAGATATATTTATCATTTGTTTGCAGTGGTCATCACATCATAAAATGGATTTTTAAAGGTTCTATCTTGACCACCTCTTTTCCAGCCCCAAATTATGAAACCAATTTCAAAGCTTTGCTCAGGAAAGTTATGATTCACTTAAAACCAACCATTGAAAAATTGCACCAAAAGAAGTCCTCCTTGCTTGTTCTTTTCATTTTGTAGAGGTGTGGAGTCCAACACGCAACTGAGGGTAGGGGCGAGGAGAGAGGAAGCAGTAAGAAGCAATCAAAAGGATTAGGATGGAAACTTCCTCAAGCTTCACCGGCTTGTTTGCTGGCCACAGATGCCATTATGGTGTATAGATAAGATATGTTTAATATGAAGACTTTAAAAAGAGCCTTCACACTCCTGAAAATTCAGAGGCAAACCCGAGCCTCTTTCTTTAGCCCATATACTTCACTACATTGGCCCAGGAAGCCTAGCTAAAGATAGTTTCATCCAGCTCACACACTTAGGTTTTGTCACTTCATGTCATAACCTCCACATTACTTAAATGTAGTTTTAAAATGTGTTAAACAGAAATGCTGATATAAGCCTAAATGTAGCTGTACTTGCTGTTTCTGCTCTAAGTTCATTCATGGTAGTGGATTTAGTTAAAGGGCCCAGAACAGCCATGCTTAACAGTAAGGAAACAAAATCCTCCTGGCTTCCATGGGGGCTAGGTATATGTCAGAGCAGAGGGAACTCACTGTAGGTATCTGAGATAAACACCTTCTGTAGAAATGGACACATTTCGTTGGTGTCCTGTATAATATAAAGAAAAAAGATGCTGCATTACAAATAAAGCCCCAATAGCTTTTTTTTTTTTTTTTTTTTTTTTTTTTTTTGGATACTAAATGCTATTTTATATATCTTGGACATAGAGAACATCCAGTAAAATTTATGATAGTAAACAGCTGACTCCAGATAGAACTGCTAGTGATCCGAGGTGTCTATTGAATCATAATCAAGGACTACCTGGTAAGCATTAGATGACAATAAAGGGTATTCTTACTAAAATATTAGATGAATTGATAAGAGAAAATGGTCACTTCGACAGAAAAGCCAACAGAAAATAGTAGTAATTATGTGTGTCTTATACACCAGCATCCTGCGTTACATCCAGTATGCAGTGTGCTGTTAAAAAAAAAAAGTATGGTACCTCGTCTGGATGATACAGCTGCATTAGGAAGTTTTACAGAATGGCTTATTTTCCAGAACACAACATTTAGCTTTTCCACATGCTTTTTTTGGTAGAATTTCTCCTCCCAGTTAAAAACTGGTTTTCATCACACAACTGCATAATTATTTTTCTGCAACTAGCGATAATTACTTGTTTTGTGTATCTCTACTAGAGTGATTCAGTGTTTGCTGTTCTACCTCATAAAATGCATCTGTATTAGAGGCATGTGAAAAGGAGTATTGACCTTATATAATATATTGCTATATTGGTAGGGGCACACAGCTCTAATTCTTTGTAAAAGGCACAAAAGTCTATATTGCTTTGAGTTTTCCTTTTTGAATGCTATGTGAGTTTTCTGACTAAAGCATAAAACTGGAGGTAACTGAAGACAAGAAACCTCACAACATGGAAATTACTCTGTACACAAAGAAACTCTCTCTCAGATAAATGTACAATGGTTGACTGAATAAAAAAGGCTGTTGGAGGGATTTGTTGATAGTGGCATCATAGAAAACTCTGGAATCAGTGTTTGTGAGATCTGTCACACCAAAAAATCAAGAACAGATTTCAGATCATTCAAGAATATAGAATCATTTTATGTTGCTCACAAAGCTCTCCACAAATACAAATGAAAATTAAGCAGAGCCCCTCCTGTCAGTCTTCTTTTATCTTACAACAGCACTTCTCTTTCTCTCTTTTCCTTCCAACTCTTATTTGTCTGAGGTTCTCCTTTCTTTCAAGTTCTCTTTAATCCTTGCTTTCCCATGTCCCTGTTTAGTCTTATTCACCAGTGATGCCAATAAAAATAAACAGTCTATTTAAAACAAGTGAGGCAATGCCAAAAAACGCATGATTGATGTGTAGCTTATTTTTTATTTTTATTTTTTAGTGAAACTACACCTGTGGCATTGTCTTATTTAATTTTTTTTATCATTTAAAAAACATAACACAAAGAAAACATCGGAGAATTGAAGGGCTATTTAAGGTCTTTGGATTTATTTATAAATATATGTAATGTTAAATGCAGTGGAATCCTTGTGAGACTACTTTCGTGCTTACTGATCCCAGGGTGCAGAAAGAATTAGCTTACCCAGGAAAACTCAAAGTCATAATTAGTCTTGTGAATTATAATAATCGGGTCTCATCCTACATTTCTTTCTCATGTGGTACTCCCAGTGGGAGTTCTGCATGAAAAAGGACTACAGGATTGGGCATTAACAACGGTATACCTGCAAAATATGAGCATTTTCCTATAGCACCAATCAATGAAATTAGAAATCTGCCCCATGTTGGTCCTCTGCCCTTCAACCAATTAAAAGATTAACATCAACAGATTTTTCAAATTTCAAAAAGGAAATTTTATTCTTAGCTTTAAAAATACCTCTTAAAATTGTAAAATAAAAATAGAAGTTTCCCCCCCAATATACCTTTTATTCTTGACTCAGTTATAGATCTATGGTGTAATTAATTTTCACTTTTAGAAGAGTTAGCAATGCTTAAGTTTTAGATAATTTAAGTTTTAAGTTTTAGATAATTTCCTCAAACAGAAACGAAAGAGCAAGTAAGGAAAGACTTAGTGAAACTCAGTAGAAAGCCATACGTAATCTCAAGGCTCTCAGATCAGCTATTTTTCCTAAATTGATTACTTGGGGTTGACTGACTGAGATGACCAATTGTTTTGGTATACAGACCTAGCCTAAATTAAGGAAAAAAACAAGTGTAATATTTTCCCAATCCTGAGATGTTGATGTTTTGTCACAGAAATGTTTTTCATATGAATTACATTATGATGGACTGCTAACTAGGCTTAGAAAAGTAAGCAAAATACAGTCATAATTGCACATCCATCTAGAGCCCAACTCAGCATGGTCCTAATAACCCTAAACATTTAGACAACAGTCCTTTAAGAGGTGACTGGATAAACAAACTGTAGTATATTAAAACAATGGAATACTACTCAACAATATAAAAAATGAACTTTTGATACATTTTACAATATGGAAGAATTGCAACATAAATATGCTACAAGAAGCAAGACCAGAAAAAGAAAACAAATTATGTATATAATAGTTTAAGAAATTCAAATTAATGTATAGGGACAGAAAGCAGATCAGTAGTTATCTGAGGGAATGATCAGGAGGCAGGAATTACAAAGAGGTGTGAGGAAACTTTTGGGGGTGATGGATATACACCCACTGTCTTGACAGTTTCACAGATGCATATAAATGGAAAAACTTTAAAATTTTTACAATTAAATATGAGCAGCCTGTTATATGGCAATTTTACCTTAATCAAGTTGTTAAAAATAAATGGACTGATTAGAATGTATATAGCAACCAATCAGAATGGATGTTTGCATTAACAACAAAAAATTCAGACAATAGGTTTCAGAATCATCCAGGTGATTGGGACCATGTATATTTGACTATGAAGAATCTGAAGATTGAGATGTTCCCCTTCATCCCCTCTCTGATGTTTATGATCCCTAGTTTAGTTCAAAACCATTTTCCACAGTCTCCTGTTAAAAATCAGTGCCACTCTGACTGAGGTGAGCATCAGAAAATGTTGGAATACCACACGTGTTTGAGGTAGAGGTAAACTGAAATATACTTTCTTCTAGAGCAAATAGGATCCATCTAGAAAACATTTCAATTTTACAGTTGTGTGTTCTGCCACAGCATCTCCAAGGATTTCCTCTTCCCTTTCTTTACTACCATATGTGTGATAAGAATGGAGTGGGGACCTAAATTGTTAGGAAAACAACAGAAATTACCAGAAGATATTTGTCTCGCTAGATATCCTATGTGAGCTGATCAATTTCTATTCAATTCAGCAAAAATTTATTAAAATTCACAATAAGGTGCAAAATTACCATACTGCAAACTCTATTCTGGAATGGAGGACAACTGAGTTACCTACCCAAGTACCTCATATAGAAAAAAAAAAAAAAAAGATCTGAGATAACTTCAGTTTATTACTATTTTTTAAAATTTTTTGGTATGTTCCAAAACTCATTGTTCATGCTCCACACCCAGTGCTCCATGCAATTATTCTTATTTTTCTATTTTTTGCCAAAGATTGTATTTATTTATTTGACAGAGATCACAAGCAGGCAGAGAGGCAGACGGGGCGGGGCGGGGGGGGGGGGAAGCAGGATCCCTGCTGAGCAGAGAGCCTGATGTGGGGCTCGATCCTAGGACCCTGGGATCATGACCTGAGCCAAAGGCAGAGGCTTTAACCCACTGAGCCACCCAAGTGCCCACTTATTGTTCTATTTTTATTATATGAATGTTGGGCATTATTTACAACTAAATTTTTAGATGCATAACTTGAGTTTGATCAGTGCCCATATTAAGGACAGAGGAAAAAGAGCCCTATGTAACTTTTAAGAACCCCAGGGACTAAACTGAAAGTCAAAAGGCATATGGAAAAACTGGAAGCAAACTGAATATATGTGCAAATTGATATTTTACTAAGAGAACATGCTTAAAACTATGGGTTTATCAAACATATGTCAATGAAATTGAAACCAAAATCTCTTTAGCAAGTAGAATAGATTTCTGAGTGCAGAAATACATGTGTTTTACATTACCTGAAGGGGAAACATTTTTCCATTATGTCCCATTATGATGTATTATTCTGATTTTAGAGATATAATACTAAAAATATATTAAAGAAAACATTTCTGTTTAGGGACTTACATATATCTTAGTTTTTAAAAATGTCTATCTTCTTGCCAGGGTCAATCTCACATCTCATAATTGGCTTTCCAAATTAAGATTTGCAAAATGAAAGATGTGCCATTGATCTTGGATTTAAACTTATAACTTATGTTAATATGTAGCTAATTCCTGAATTTTAAACTTGTGTACAATAGCTACAGTTAAATATTTTTGTGGATATTTTCCCGAAATGGAAAAAAACAAGAGAAATTCAACTTTGTACTTTGTTCATGTCTCCCAGTTTTCTTTTTCATGTCTTCTTTCCTTCTTCCTTCTTTTTCTGTCACTTCATTACTTAGCCACTGATTTTTTTTCTGCTATTGTTAATGTGGATCAGTGACCAAGACTGTGTCTTAACCTTGAAAATGCAATTGCTTTAAGCAAGTCCCCACACTATTTCTTGACTGTGCTTAGGCATTAAAAGAGCTCATAAGATACAGTGTCTGTGATACTGTTTTCTTTTGTTAACTTTTAGTACTGGATTTTAGTTTTAACCAGAACCAATTCAGTAAGAAAGGAATTCAAAGGTTCTTGGGGCGCCTGGCTCAGTGGGTTAAAGCCTCTGCCTTTGGCTCAGGTCATGATCGCAGGGTCCTGGGATGGAGCCCCACATCACCTCGGGCTCTCTGCTCTGCAGGGAGCCTGCTTCCTCCTCTCTCTCTGCCTGCTTCTCTGCCTACTTGTGATCTCTGTCTGTCAAATAAATAAAATCTTAAAAAAGAAAAAGGAATTCAAAGGTTCTTAAGTAAAAATAATTTTAAGAAAACAAGAAAAAATAATAAAATTAAAAAACAAAAGGTTTTTAAGAGGTCCTACCACTGCCTGCTTGCTACCTGATATCTGATGTCCCATATGATCTAGTGAAATGAGTACACCTTCTTCTCTTTAAGACTTTGTGGGAAAGGTCCAAAACAACCTGTCTGGAAGCTGATAGATAGAGGAGAAACACTATACCTAGGTTCCTAGAACTGGGGACTCTTGCCAGAATAATCCAAAGAGCCTTTTGGTATAGAGATAACTGAAAAATCTGTTTTCTTGCTCTAGAAAGCCCAACTTCCTTTCTTCCGGCATTCTTTACCTGAAGGGAGATACTTCGTGGCCACATTCCAGATATCTATGTTTTTTATCTTAATTCATTAGCAAAAACCCATTTTATTCATGTCATTGGATTTTCTTTAGGGCTCAACGTGATAATGTATGTGAAATCACTTTGCAAACTATGAAAGTAATATAAAAATTTGAGTACCCTTTACTGGAAACAGAACACTAGAAATTGATATGGTATAGCATTGTCAGTCAGGTACATATTGATCAGTTTGGGACCTTCATTTTTTAGGTCCTGACACAAGCGCTTTGTTTGCGCATACACACTTTTTTTTTTTTAGTTCACAGAAAATCAGATCATTAGGTAGGGCTAACAAGTTGCCCCTTGTGATGTTTTCCCATGTAATCTGGAGGAAACACTGAAAGAGTTTGTCAGCACTGAACTGTTTGGGCCTAGAAATTTCATCAAAAAAAATCTTGTCTTCTTAGAGATATGTGAAAATGTCTATTGGCAAGCAATTTAGATGATATCATTAACAAATCCTGTCCTCTATTATCACATACCCACTCTCCTGCAAACTTAAAGACCCTTCTTTTTCTCTCATTGATCCATTAACATAAAATCATTTTCTAATTCACTGTTATAAGTAATTACAATTAGAATGGATTTATTAATTAATGTCTACTATAACCATTATTAATTAATCTTAACTATACAGCATTTCATATAATTTGTTCCATAACTCCTCATCTTTCGAAAGACAGAATCAGAGTTACCTCTGAGGACAGTGGAACCCACAAAATCAGTTAGGGACTATAGATAGAACAAAGAAATAAAATTATTTGGCAACTAAAATGAAGAGCTAAACAGATATTATAAATCTTCATATTTATCTTGCCTGATGCATTAAATTACTTAAGATTGGAAAAAATCAATGCAATCTTCAAATTCTACTTTGTACATTGTTTTCATTCATCAACTATCCAAGGAATACGATAATCTCAAATTTTTACTTATATAGATCTATAATATTTAGACAATAAAAATGTTATCTACTTTCATTAAAATTTCTGCAAAATACAAAATCAAAAGAAAGTACTTCTTTAACCAGAGTCTGAGAATTATTTGCTAGAGATTGATGTTGATTAGAAAACAAAATACTACTTTAACATATGTCTGAGGAAAGTTATGAGAGCACTTTAAAATATCCATGTTCCATGTATTTACTTTACCTAAAATGACATCCTTTGCTAACCATATTATTTATCTGAAACTAATTATTTTTCCAGGTGTTTACTGTCCTATCCAAAGACCAACATATCATGTCGACCCTTTTTCTAATGTATTGGCAAGTGGTAAGAATAAATTTTATAGCATTCTGTTTCAAAATAAGCAGAATTATAATGTGAGGATGCCTGATGCAACCTAAGCAGATATAATAAGCAGACACAGAGAGTTAGATATGGGATAAAGGCAAAGTTCTTTTAATGGATTCTAAAACGAAGCTGAATTAGAGGAGAATACAAAAGACATATAATTATGCCTAAATTTTACCTTTTCCCCAAATAAGTAACTCAGTTATTCCTTTCTACTGACAACTGATTTATGGCTCAATCCAATAATCTCCTACCTTTACACACAGTGGAAGGTGCTGGCTACATAACTCCTGGATATATGGAAAGGGCTTGAGACCACGTACCTCAGGAAAGGGGCTACATGATGTCTTTTAACATGTCATTGTACAAGAACCAGCAAGTATGCACCTGGTCCATTAAAAATCACCTAGATAAGAAATGGGATATTCTGCAGAATCCTAAAATCTTTCCACTGCTCCTTCCTAGTTTCTATCTGTTACCTTGATTGGTTTAAAGAGTCACTGATATGTGGTTCCTACTGCTACCTCAGTTTTTGGCATTTCCTGTATGTCTCTTGATAATCAAAGTGAGGAACTTGCCATGACCCACCTGAAACTCTACTGGTTCTCTCACTGCCTTCTTCCCACAGTCCTTCTGTACCAGTCCCATATTATACATTGTCTGACAACTATGTCTGGTGTTTTCTTTGATCTATGTTAACATATGTATCTGGTTAACTGAGAAAAATAAGCAGCTTATTTTTTAATTCTTTTTTAAGATTTCACTTATTTATTTGAAAGAGGGAAAGAGAGAGAGAGAGCATAAGCCGGGAGGAAGGACAGGGGGAGAGGGAGAAGCAGTCTCCCTGGTGAGCAGGGAGCCCACCAGCAGGGCTGGATCCCAGGACCCTGAGATCATGACCTGAGCCGAAGGTAGACACTTAATGGACTGAGTCATCCATTCACCCCTAACAGTTTATGTTAATACTTAGTTGACCACCCAGGCAGCCAATTAGGAAATAACTGCATAAAAGAGTCAAAAGACTGTAAAATTCAGAACTAAGATGATAGCAATAGGGAGGAAATACGATGGGCTTAAGAACTGCTGAAGGGATAGAATCAATAGGGTTTGATGACTGACTGGTTCACAGAGAAAGAGAGGGAAAAACCATGGATCATGCCTTAATTCTAGCTCAAAAAATGGAGGAAATCCTGATGCCATTTATTAAAATTGGAGACACAGGAGGAAAAGCAGATTTTGGTTGAAGGAGATGTGATGAATTCAGTTTTGCATAATTGAATCATAGGTGTGTCTGTAAGACTTCTGAGTTGCGATGCCCAGGGTATAGTTAAATATAGGGTCTGCAGATCAAGCAAGAAATCTAGCTCTGCAATGCACATCTGAGAATACAGTACTTAAAAAAACTAAAGGATCAATTGTGTTTAAAAAAAAGTCAAGAAGTCACATAGGATATGGACTGAAACCCACTGGGTTTCCCACAAAACGCTGTTGATGAATATGGCTAGTGGAGTTTTAATGAAATGATGGAACAGAAGTCTGGAGGAATAAATAGAAAGTGAGGGAATGGAATCCCTTATCCTTACAATGAGAATAGCCACCTTTTTTTTTTTTTTTAAATCTCAGGATTAAGAACCAGAATTGCTTCTGTGATTTCTAAAAAATTTAAAATGAAGTCTTTTACCTTTCTTTCCCATCTAGTAATGCTTAGTTTGATGTTCAGACTGAAATGAATTTTCATGTAGCTTTTAGAGAGTTACAGAATTCAGACTATGTTGTATTCATATCTCTGATACTCTCTGGATAAGACCGTGCTGTGCCTTTGCCTTGTACATAGTAAACGTTCAAATAATATGCCAGCACTTAGTAAATGCTCAAGTAATATAACTGCAGGCATTCCTAAATATCTGAATCTAATCTACTTCTGAAAATGTATGGGAAAGCAAATTTTTTTTAGCAAGTACAAATATTTTATTTTAAATGGGAAAAATAATAATGCATTCTTCATACAAGCAAGAGCCCCAAACAATTCCCCTAAACATCATCAAAACACTCTTAAACATCTATATAATAATCTACTAAGGATTTATGCATTATAAATCCTTATTTATAGGTATTTATACTTGATTATTTAACATTTAATACACACTAGTCAGTACATTGGTGTAGATTACAGACAGTATCAGATAGATTACATTTTCCTTCCACACTGCAATGAATCTGTTCTAATGTAAATAAGCAAAAAGATATATAAAAAATACTGAATGCGAGTAACAACAAAATAAAATAAACAAATGAAGGCATTTTTGTTTTAAATGGTTACTTTCAGATGAGAGTCAGTGTGATATGGGAGACCATTTCACTTGATAATGCATAACTCCTCCAAATAAGGCAAATGCAAAGCAATTCCTTATTCAAAGAGTATCAGAGATATGAATGTGACATATTCTGCATTCTCCTATTAACACTCTGAAAGTTACATGGAAATTCATTTCAATCTCGGCTTCCAATTCTAAATTTGGGGTAAATGTTTGTAAAAGTTGTTGTGGGGCGCCTGGGTGGCTCAGTGGGTTAAAGCCTCTGCCTTTCGCTCAGGTCATGATCCCAGGGTCCTGGGATCGAGCCCCGCATCGGGCTCTCTGCTTGGCAGGGAGCCTGCTTCCTCCTCTCTCTCTCTCTGCCTGCCTCTCTCCCTACTTGTGATCTCTATCTGTCAAATAAATAAATAACATCTTTTTTTTATCCCATGACCAGGTTCTTTTTTTTTTTTTTTTTTTTAAAGATTTATTTATTTGACAGATAGAGATTACAAGTAGGCAGAGAGGCAGGCAGAGAGAGAGAGAGGAGGAAGCAGGCTCCCAGCCAAGCAGAGAGCCCGATGCGGGGCTCGATCCCAGGACCCTGGGATCATGACCTGAGCTGAAGGCAGAGGCTTTAACCCGCTGAGCCACCCAGGCGCCCCAATAAATAACATCTTAAAAAAAAAAAACAACACTGTCGGTGGAAGTATAAATTGGTACAATTAAAAAAAAAAAAGGAAATGTTTGTAAAAGTTGTTGCTACCATTACTAGTGTTACTTGGACCTGTGCTGTGACTCAAGGTTGCTTTTGTTATGGCACATGTGCAAAGCAGAGCAGTGGCTCTCAACTGGCCAAGATTTTTGCCTCCCAGGAGATACTTGGTAATGTCTGGGGACATTTTTGGTTTTCATAAGATAGAGGTCAGGGATGCTGTAAAACATCCCACAATGTACAAAACAGACCCTCCTAACAGAACAAGCTGGCACAAAATGTTAATAGTACTGAGGTGGGGAAGCCCTGAAGGAGAGAAAGACCAGAATCAAACCAATATTTCAGAGGAAACCTCAATTAAAATAAGGAAGAGATTGAATATTGCAAAATCACAAGTTAGGATGAATTGATGTTATTAGCTTGGGGAACTATAAAGCAGGTCTCTTCATCAACGGGACCAATAAATCTAAGAAAAGGAGCTACTTTGGGAGGGACTATGAGGAAAAATATTAAGTTTAGTTTTTACTATGTTATACTTCAGGTATGGGTGAAACATCCAAATGCATGGAATAATTTTAAATCATTTTCATGCATACAAGAGGTTTTGTCTAAGTTTTGTAGTTATTTTTTAAAGCAATTAGATAGTCTTCAGGTTATATGTCAACTAACACATCTAAGCTCTAACTCTACCGTATAGCATACTTTTTTCACATGCAAGCTCAACCCTTAAGAAGTTGCTGGAGAATGATATTACCATCCCATTTAATGGATGACAGAGATGAGGCTTAGAAAGGCTAAGTAACCAAGGTGATACAGCTACAAGATCATTATACTAAGATTTAAACCAATGTCTTCTAAGTCCTAAGCTTTTTGCTAAAATAATTTTCTTTTTGTACTCATGCATGCTCCAATTATTTCAGACAATCCCCTACAACCACATCTTCACTGAGCTTAATAAGTAACTTCCCCCAGCTACACACACACACACTCACATACACATACACTTTGAAATACATTTTTTTGTTGTTGTTCTTATAAAAATAATCTATGTCAATGTAGGAGTTTGAAAAATATAAGGCACAAGTCAAGAGGATAAACTCATCATTACTTCTACCACTTGGAAATATCTACTAATGAACAACATTTAGGTAATGATTTGAATTTTTACTGTTTTTCTCTGCTGATGGTTTTGCTGATATGCAGTGATATTTCTAAAATTAATCATGAGGAATTAGAAAGAGGAGATAAAGGGAAAGATGGTACACAAGCTAGAGAATTAGCTCTCAAATTTAAAAAGAAGAACCTTGGGTGAGGTGGGGGTAGGGAGAAAACATGGGGAGGGTCATTTCTAGAGCCTCTCTCTGCCCAAAGAGTTCTAGGGACTTAATAAGTCTCAGTTCATTTGTCATCTCTATACTCTGTTAATGACAAGATTAAATGGAAGCTACACATTCCAGAGTGCTTATCATTTGCAGACTCAGTACTAAGAGCTTTACTCACATTATCTCATTTTATCCCTGCAGCAACTTCGAGTAGGATATTATTTCCAACTTAGAGAAGAAACTTAGGCTTAAAGAGGTTTTATATACTTGCCGAGTTCCAAATCTAGTAAGTGGGGAAGCAAGAATTCAAAAGCAAATTTGGCAGAGTGTTCTTCCTCTTTGCTATGGTGTCTCCTCTCACTGCACACAATCAGGTGTGGCAAAGTGCCTAATTCAAGCAAGCGAGAGCAGAGCATAGAACACTGTCTCAAGGTTTCTAGCTTCAGACTTCCCTTTCTTTTCTCTTTGTAGGAATGGGTTGACACACGGCTTCTGGGATATGGTTCGAAGATTCTATCACCAGATGTTTTACATTTGACTCCACTGGAGAAACACCATGTGATAAGTAACTTGCATGAGAAGATTAGTATGCGCCCGACACAAGAGTTTGCTGAATGAAGGGTCAGAAGAAAGGAACTCTACCAAAATGGAGGTCCCTTCTCTGGGGTAACTTTAACAACAAATTGAGCAAGACTCCTACCAAAGTTTACCACTTATTTATCTAGAGTAGCTGTATTTTAACAGGTAGATGTTGGCTGACTAAAATTATTATTACCTGCTACTTTTCTTGAGGTCAGACTACTGCTCGTGTAAAAGAGATGAATATCAGGTTAAAAATGTGGAATTATCACATTTTGTTCAAATTTAAAATGAATAAGCACAATTTCCCTGGTTTTGACAAACATTTGAAAAATGTAGTCTTTGGTTTTTAGCTTTACCCTGTAGGATGGAGCTGTTGTAAAAAAGGAAAGACCTTAAGTGAGTAGTACTTTGGATACATTTTTTTCAGCTAGTTCTCTACCTTGGGGATATTCTGTGGTCTGTGGAAACATGTTCTTCCTGTGAAGCTCAGTGTAGATCACTGGTTTTACATGAAGGCCTATATTAGTCACTTACAGGCATTTTTATGCATAACTGTTGGGTAACAGTGTCTGTTTATTTTATGATAAATGTTTCAAAGCTACTGTTCTCTGGAATTCTCACATAAAGGAAAATATTTATCTCATTGGAATTTTAACCACACTACAATTAAAGTGAAATGCAATCGACAAAATATTAATGCAGGTATGTCTGAAGATCAACTACTTAATGGTTAGGCCCCTATCTATCATTCTCTGGCTTTCTGAAGGTCAATACATAGCAAAGCCAAAGAATTAACCTGAAAGTCAGAAACATAGTATCTGTGTAACTGTGAGTCTATTATTAATTGCTTAATAAAGTGCATGACTTGTTGATGAGAGTTTATGCTGCCTATTCTTCTTAAAATTCAAGCCTAATTCAAGCAAGCTTATGCCAGGCTGGGTTGTTACTTTAAAATCTCAGATAACTGAAGATTATTTTTGATGCTGGATATCATTGTTAACACTACAGGAAGTAGATACAATCATAGGATGGGAAGGCAAGAAATGGATGTATAGTCTCTTCTCAACTTTTCTTTTAGAGAAGGGAACACTGAAAATCAGTGAAGACAACAGAGTTGCTCAGTGTTACATAGTAGTAAAGATGACCCAGAACACAGGTCTCCTATTTCCCAGGCCACTGCTATCCAAGACACCAAGCCACTGAATTTCAAGATTCCAACCCAGGGTCTGGTTTTGCAGATACTGCAGGTAATTAGCCTTGCAACTTGTGAGTCTGGCCTTTTGTTTTCTGTGTTGTTTTCTATGCAAAGTGAAGGAGGAATTAAGTAGGTAAGGCATAATGGAGGAGCAGAAGCTTGCACTAACTGGAAATTGTAGCTCACAGTGGCAGGTACCATGGAAATTTTCTAAGGCTACGTTTGGTGAGGATGAGCCACCTATCTCCCACTCAGCAGTGAATGTCTGAAATAACTAGCACCAACTTTAATCTTACAACAAGTACTACCTGTGGGTTCCAGGCAGAAGTATGGAACTCTGTGCAGTCTCTGCCAAGTAAAATGGATTACTGAAAAATAATGATACTTCAATTGCCATTATGGTTTTTATGTTGGCAGTAGAAGTCAAAAAATAACAATGAATTTTCCCACTAATTTTCCATTGTCACTTTCTATGTGAGTCAGCTTTAATTATTCATTTTGCATAGTGCTGGATAACAAAATGATTCAAAGCTTTGGTAACAACTCTATCAGCACTCTACAAAGGAGAAAAGAAAGTTCTTGAACTAAGGTTTCACTCTAATTATACAAGACTGTAGAAAAAAAAGAAAACACACACAAACAAAATTATAAACAGAAATGGCTAATCATTTCAGTTTTTAAAACATTTACTTTGGGGCGCCAGGTGACTCAAGTGGGTTTAGCCTCTGCCTTGGGCTCAGGTCATGATCTCAGGGTCCTGGGATCAATGGGCTCTCTGCTCGGCAGGGAGCCTGTTTCCCCTCTCACTCTGCCTGCCTCTCTGCCTACTTGTGATCTCTGTCTGTCAAATAAATAAATAAAATCTTTTAAAATTAAGCAAAGAAATAATGAAACATTTACTTTCATCATGCAAATGGTCACTGGGCCGTTAGAAGTTAAAGATAATTAGGTTTGGCAATATTACCCAAATTACATCAATTATTTTCTCAAAATAGAGCTACTTTGTCAAACTGATGCCAGAATTTGACTTTCAGCTCTGCCAAAAAAAAGTTTCAACTGACTTAACATTTCTCCATTTGATTGTTAAATGTCTTTGGCAACAATCAAACCAGATTGGCCAGCTGAATCCTAATTCCTGGTCTTATTCACACTTCCTCATTACCTTTTCATGTCTGAACAAGTTAGCCAGAGTTATGGAGTAGAGAGGAGTCAGCTCTTCCTACAAGATGTTTGTATATCAGCTTTTCAAAGCACCAGAAGAGAAAAGTACTTCTGTGTCTTTTGCGTGTCTGTAAACTGAAATGACTGGTTTGCAGTATAATAAAGTTACAGCTGACATAAGTCTTGGAAATATTCAAACCCGCGTTTCCCAGGTTGAGGGACTTGTACACACCATTGGTGTGTACAAGATCATTTTAGGAGGCATATCGATATCCAATAACACAGTAAAGAAATTTGTATCATTTCAGGCTTTTTGAAGCTTGCAATTATTTCAGGAAGAAAGTCCCAGGCTGGTGCTGACAAAGAGCTCTCTAACACTTTTTTCTTGCTTTTTAAGAAATAGAAAGCAAGGGGCACTTGGGTGGCTCAGTGGGTTAAAGCCTCTGCCTTCGGCTCAGGTCATGATCCCAGGATCCTGGGATCGAGCCCCGCATTGGGCTCTCTGCTTCCTCCTCTCTCTCTCTGCCTGCCTCTCTGCCTACTTGTAATCTCGATCTGTTAAATAAAATAAATAAAATCTTAAAAAAAAAAAAAATAGAAAGCAAGCCTCAGGCTCAGTCTTCAGCAGACAACTCTTTGGAGCTAGAATTTAATAACACTGTATGGTTTTCATTAAATTGATTTTGTCCATCTATTTATGGCAGGGATACAAAACCACCTTTTAAGATACATTCAGTTAATTAAAAAAATTTTTTAAGTTAATTAAGGACAAAAATTAAGTGAACATTAGTTTGGTGAATATAGCAATGCAAATATTACATAAAGGCTGCAGTCAATGATACAGTAAAAATCACAAAGCTGCTGAGGAGCTGGAGATGGACTCCCTGAAGAGATGGGAAATTCAAAGCCTCAAGAGGGCAGGACACCCATCAGGACTACAATCCACAGGCCATTCGCCAAGTGGATGCCACCCGAATCATTTCCAAAAAATTACTAACTTGAATCATTTTCTTTAAAATAGCCTTTCCCCCCATCACTTTGTGAGTAATATACATTAAGTTTGAGTTTGAAAAACAATAAAGGACAGGAGTGACTTGATACAATTATTTCAGAGAAAATGTAAATATTCAGAAAATTAAATTTATGAGACATGAGTTAGGAAAGTAGAAAAAAATTCCCCAGTACAAATTTACAAGTCCTGAATACTTGGAAACAACAAGACTAATTTTCTAAGCAATGTATATATATTTTTAACATGTACAGGTTTTCATTGAAATACAAACCTAAATGCTACTAGAAAAAGGTTTAAATTAAGGGAAATTATGTGTTTTGCAACTCTTAAAAATATCATAATTAAACTTGCAGTTTGAGAAAAGCAATCTAGAGGCTTTTGTGAAATTCAAAGATTCTTGACAAAGTATTTCTGTGAAGTCTGAGAGGAATGGAGGAGCAACTCCCTTTCACTGACAGAGACTCATAGCCTCTTAAGGTAGTGGCCACTCCAGCTGAGTAGACATTCTGGAGGACAAGGAACAAAATTTGAGAAAGACAGAATGGTCACTGAATTATTGACTTCTAAAAATAAAAACTTTCCTCTTACCATCTTGTCCACTTATTATCTCTGAACTGAAGCCTATTTATACCATTGGGGAAGTGGAAGAAGAGAGTTAATGGATAGCAGGATCAAGCTAGTTAATCTTTTGTAGGTTAAAATCTATGCTGTATATGGAAGAAGGTGAAACAGAGTAAGGTATTTAATATAGTTAAGAATTTTAGCCAGATGAGAACTAATTCCTTAACTTTGCTTTGCCTCAGTATCCTTTATTCAAACATTGGGACTAACAGGCATCTGTGTTATTGGGTTGGCTAAAGAAATAACTAACATTTATTAATGAACTAGAAAGACCTAGGGCTAAAATGGGAAATAATTAAACTGATTCTCTTAATGCCTCAATAACATTCAGGTTGTAAATGAGGGAAAAAGAAATTCACTACCTTTTCCAAGTAACTAATACTCTCCCGTATCAAGGATTCCCATTTTCAGACCCACTCTCTGGGCCTAACGTTTCATCCATGCACAGCTCAGAATTTGTGTAAGGGAGCTGCTGGGCATAACTCACCAGGGAAGGAAGGCGCTGCTGCAATCTCTTTGATTTTCTTCTAAGAATTTGTGAGCAGACTTTTTTCTTTTTTCTTTTTCTTTTTTTTTTTTTTTTTTTGCAGACTCATTTCTGATGCAGAGTATCCGAGTAGAGCAAAAATGATCCCATTTAAAACTGGGGATCACTTGTGAACCATTCTCACAAAGGTCTGGAACTCATCATTACAGCCCCTTGACTCACTCATGAGACTACCATGCACCGACATGGTGCCAGGAGCATTATGTCCTGATGCCAAGAGCACCCTACACCATTCAGACTCATGTCAGGTACCCACTCGTTATACACCTCTCTCCTGCAATCTCCCCTGAAAAGGGGAATGAGGGTAGACTAGAAGCAACACTATGTGTAAAGATTCCACAACATCTCTTTAAGCAATCTAGGTCAGTGTGAGTCAGTTTAGTTTATGACCCACAAACAATTTTTATGCTCTTTGCTCTTACCAGTTTCAATTCTTCTGTACACCCTGAAAATCTCATTTCATCAGTGAGAAATCAGACACTAAGAGCTACTTACTTACCAACACCAAGTCATCCCATAGCTGGGTCATAATTGGAATCTACTCCAACACTCAGCCTCCCATTCAAATGTTTCTTCTTCAGTGCAATTCCCAGCAGCGTTCTCCAGGTTTCACCTGTCCAGGTGAAATCTTCAGAAAAGATTGTTAACCCAGGTCTACCTGTCCTCATCATTTACAAAGGATGTTACAATGGCCCCATTTACAAACCAGGGCACTGAGTCTCAGGGAGACCAAAGGACATGCCCTAGCTGACAGAGAAGCCCCTTAGTCAGCTGTATAAGGTATCGATTCTTTTCAGCTAAACAAACAAACAAACAAAAAATCACTTATCCTTGCTTGCAGGGTTTCTGACCAGGGGTTTCCAGTCTTGCCAATCCTCCTTAGCTGGCCTACTTCTTGGTTCCTCTACTCAGCAAATATGAGTCATATGATTCAGCTGAATTGAAGTCACCTGGCAGATTTTTCCACTCTCATCAATAGCATACATACCAATTGCCCTTTAACCAATCACAGAAGAATTTTCTTTTTCTTTATTATCTTATAAGCACTTAAAGAGAGCTTTAAATAATTCTTCAAAGGAAGCCACTATCATTTGCAGCTTTATTAATCCATTTATAAAAAAATCAAAAATTTGTAGTGAGACATTATAAATTGAACACATTATGTGATCCTTTGGTTTCATACTATATGCTTGAGGAAATGACCAGGAGCTTAAAATCTGTTCTAATGTTGACAACCTCAGATATATAATCTTCAAGGAAAAAATAAGACCTTGGAATTGTTGGAATTTGGTTTTACCAAGACAGATGCCTTCATCTTGTACAGGTTTTTTTCTTCTTTTTTAGTAGTACAAGCAGATAATTATAATAAAATAGCACAGAACCATGAGAATTAAAATAGCCTGAATATTAATGTGTTTGATTTTCATCCACTTTGCAAGGTCAGAGATGTGGTCTCTCTACACAAGGTCCAAGGAGTAATTTTTCTCTTTCATTCTTCCTTAAAAAGTAATTTTGTTAATAATAATAATAATAATAATAAATTTCAGGTGACTTTATTTTTTATGGCTTAATTCTACATTCCATTCTAGGAAGAAGGAATTGAAATATCTGAGAGGTGGTTTCACTCATTATTTACATTCAACATAATGTTCGCTGAATATCTACTATGTACTACTTAGACACTCTCCTCAATGTTATATAGACATGTAAATTACTAAGACATAGACCTTAGTAATTTGACCAAGAAGGTAAGAAAAATTAATCACAAGCACATGTTTTAATGACAAAATTGGGAAACATTTCACAAAGAAGATCACATTGAATATAGTCCCAAAAGACTGAGCTGCTGTCCTAGGGTGGAAGAAGAACATTTCACAAACAGGGAGCAATTATTCAGAAGTGCAAGAATATGAAAATTGGGGGCACCTGGGTGGCTCAGTGGGTGGGCCTCTGTCCTCGGCTCGGGTCATGGTCTTGGGGTCCTGGGATCAAGCCACGCATCGCGCTCTCTGCTCAGTGGGGAGCCTGCTTCCCCCTCTCTCTCTGCCTACTTGTGATCTCTGTCAAATAAATAAATAAAATCTTAAAAAAAAAGAATATGAAAATTGGAGATTTTAAGTTCAGGAGGTAAATAACTCAAAAACTCAAAATTTGAAGTCAAAGTTCATCAAACAGGTTTTCTCTACTCTAGTCCTTTAAGAAGCCTAATTTGTTAAGATAGTATATCACTTTAATCCAGTGCATCATTTAAATGGCTTCAATGAACAGACTTAAATAGTCTTTTCACAGTATCCCTCATCCACAATCTCTGGTATGCCAGAGAGATGCCAACACAGAAATGAGCTGACATTAGGAGGCCTGCGTGGTGACAGACTGTTCACTTTCTCCAAAGCACAGGTGTTCATGAAAGAGCATGTAGTAAGATGTTGAGCACCATAATATATATACAATGGAATACTATGCAGCCATCAAAAGAAATGAAATCTTGGGGTGCCTGGGTGGCTCAGTGGTTTAAGCCTCTGCCTTTGGCTCAGGTCATGATCTCAGGGTCCTGGGATCGAGCCCCGCATCGGGCTCTCTGCTCAGTGGGGAGCCTGTTTCTCCCTCTCTCTCTGCCTGCCTCTCTGCCTACTTGTGACCTCTCTCTCTCTGTCAAATAAATAAATAAAATATTTTAAAAAAAAATGAAATCTTGCCATTTGCGATGACGTGGATGGAACTAGAGGGTATTATGCTTAGCGAAATAAGTCAATCAGAGAAAGACAACTATCACATGATCTCTCTGATATGAGGAAGTGGAGATGCAATGTGGGGGGTTTGGGGGCAGGAAAAGAATAAATGAAACAAGATGGGATCAGGAGGGAGACAAACCATAAGAGACTCTTAATCTCACAAAACAAACTGAGCGTTGCCAGGGGGTGGGGGGTAGGGAGATGGTGGTGGGGTTATGGACATGGGGGAGGGTACGTGCTGTGGTGAGTGCTGTGAAGTGTGTAAGTAAACCTGGCAATTCACAGACCTGTACCCCTGGGGCTAATAAGACATTATATGTTAATAAAAAATAAAAATTTTAAAATAAAAAAAAAAGATGTTGAACACCATAGAACTGATGCTATTTTACAAAACCACATGGAATCAGTTCGTAAAATCTTGGGATTGAGAAGTTTTTAAATTCATATAGAATCAGGGGTGCCTGGGTGGCTCAGTGGGTTAAGCATCTGCCTTCAGCTCACCTCATGATCTCACGGTCCTGTCCAGCCCCGCATGGACTCTCTGCTCAGGGGGGAGCCTGCTTCCCCCTCTCCTCTGCCTGCCTCTCTGCCTCTGTGATCTCTCTGTCAAATAACTAAATAAATAAAATATTTCGAAATAAATAAATAAATTCATATAGAATCATATATTTGAGGTGGGGAGATGATATGAAAGTGGAGGACAGTGGTTTTTCCACAAATGATCATGCAGGGTAGTAAGGTTGTCACAGAAGGATTCTGTATCAGAAGACATTGGTATGGCATGAAATGGTTGTGTATATTTTTTAAAAGCATGAGGATTATGTTGTTTACTTTCCTTATGATAGTAATTTTACAGTTAGGTAATCAAATATAACTGAACAGTAAATCATCTACTTTAGGTATCTCCATGCAATCATTCAGACTGATTCCATAGAGCACATACTTGGGTGCTGGGGATACGAAAAAGAAAGAAAGAAAAAATGCCAGAATTCCTGCCTTTCAGTTGCGACCATTTTGAGATTCAGAAGAACATGTCAATGTGCTAAAAGGCAGTGTGAAGACTATGAACGATGCTTACTTTTGGGAGGTACTACAGCAATGGGAATGGTTAAAGCTCAAGATTAAGAGAAATCATTCCAATGGAAATTGCACTCCACACAGTCATTTGAAACCTATGTTCTTTAGAATGTATGAACTTCTTTTCTCATTGGAATCAGGATCAGTAAACCATCACATGTTGAGTAGTCTGGAAATCTCAAGATGCTATAAAAATGGGTGTCTAAATCACATGACTAGAAAAATACTTTAATCCTTACACCACTTGGATAAAGCTAAAGAATCCATGCCCTACTGCTCCTACCACAGTCATACTCATCAAAGTGATCCATCAGAAATAGCGCTTTTTTAGTAAGATTTTATTTATTTGTTTATTTGACAGAGCATACCAGCACAAATTGGGAGGGGGCAGAGGGAGGGGGAGAAGCAGGCTCCCGCTGAGGAGGGAACCAGACTGGGGCTCCATCCCAGGATCCTGAGATCATGACCTGATATCCGAATTGAGACACTTAATCAACTGAGCCACCCAGGCACTCCGAATTAGTGTTCTTTTTGATGAGGCAATAATGAGCTGACATCTAATTTTACTATATATCATAAGTAAATTATTAGTTCACGCCAGCATAGAGAGGGTGGCCATGGTCACTTATATTCATTTGATTAACCTTACATAATACAAAGACCATCCAAAGGCTATGTGGGATTTTCATGGGACTCAAGGAGTTTTTGCACCACATTTTGAAAACCACTACTCCATTGTGTTTATGCCGGTATCTTCTTGGATAGTGTATGTCTATGATATACAGATGGAGAATTCATGCCTCTAGTAAGGCGAAAGATGGAAACTTTTGGAGTGCAACTTTCAGGAAAACTTCAGAAAAGCCTCAGGTTAATATATTCACACTTTATTCACTAGATTGCCTGGAAATGATTTTTGGTTAGAATAGGTTTTTTGTTTTTTTGGGTTTTTTTGGAAAGTGTAGGAAGTTGCTTTTTTTTCATCTATGATATTCAGCATTCCACCCATATATGCACACTTTTATCAGAGATGCTTAATCATTTCTTGGTTTACTTTTCAAGAAGCCTGAAATGAGTTTGGGTTTTCCACAACTTTGGTAAATAAATATGTAGTAGAGGGAAAGTCCACCTCATTTTAAATTTGCATTTCTTCTCCAGAGACAGCATATATGCCAGTCTCTAGTCTCCAATTTTTGTCACCACTGCAATAATAAGACACACACACACGCATGTATGCATGCACACACACACACATGCTACACACTCCCATGTACCTCTCCTACCATGACATAAAGTTTATAGGAGTTTGTCATTTCGATTGCCACTGTTTGAAATTCTGATTTCAGAAATTATGAACCAACTGGAAAAATCCTTAGATTTTATATCATCCATGCACTTAGCAAGAGAGATAAACTTAATTTGAAACATGGTGGTGATAGGGACTAGATTTCCTATCCAGCAGGGAGATTTACAGCATGAATAAGATGCCAGGAAATGGACCAAAAGGGTACAGTGTATGAGTATTTTAAAGGGGCGGGAAATATTCTACAGGACTCATGAGCCATTATTTCAAACGCTTGTGTAAATATGGTTTAGTTCATCATCACTTTTTCCAATTATGTGTATGTTCAGCTCCAAAGTACAGCCTCTGCTTCCTTGCTTGAAATGCCACCAACTGAACTAGGATTTTCATTAATACAAGCAATGTTTACAGTGCCCAGGAATGATAGAAGGAATATAGGAGTTCTTTTGTTATTTGTAAACTAAAATACCTCAGAGAGGTGGCCTATTAGTTTTAGCTTAGCTTTTGAACAGGGCGGTTTAAAACATTACAATTTTTAGTTTCTTCATGAAATTTTCATATTTCTATAATAATTATTATCATCATGTAAGTAAAGCAATATATTTTATTTCTAAAAGTATAACTGCATACCTAAAGAGATTAAGAATTAAATCAGTTTCTTAACAAAAACAATTTTATTTTTCAGGTCAGTTATGGACCCACTAAATACTTGGAAACTACCTATAGCTTTGTTTGTACTAAAATTTTATTCTTAGAAAACTGTAAAATATTTTAACTGCATTAAATATTTAAGCAAGGCATTACTGTGTAGCAGTTAAAAACAAGGACTTGAAGAAGACGGCTTAGTTTCACTAACAACCTGCATGACTTTGGGAACTTCCAGAACCTCTCTGTGCAGTTTCCTCACCTATAAAATGGGGATAATAACAAATCCCATCTCAGAGGTTTGTTGTGAAGATTAAATTAATAAGTATTTGTTACAGAAAAGAGTGAAACAGAAGTATTTACTTCTGCTAATATGGCATATTACAATAGGAAACGGGTTTAAGAAGGAATAAAATGAGAACAATGTAATGTATGGCACAAGCAGAAAGAAGACTTTGGAAGTGCTAGCTTGTAAAGGATGCCTTTACATATTTGGTCCACTCCAAGAACCAGAATATTATCTATAAATAAAATTGAGTCTTCCTGATTTGGGCATTTTTCCTTAATAATACCTGAAGACAATGGTTTTTGTATTTTTTTTTAAGATTTTATTTATTCATCTGACAGACAGAGATCACAAGTAGGCAGAGAGGCAGGCAGAGAGAGGGAGAGGAGGAAGCAGGTTCCCTGCTGAGCAGAGAGCCCGATGCGGGGCTCGATCCCAGTACCCTGGGATCATGACCTAAGCCGAAGGCAGAGGCTTAACCCACTGAGCCACCCAGGTACCCCAAGACAATGGTTTTTTATTTGTTTGTTTGTTGTTTTTTTTATTTGACAGAGAGAGAGATCACAAGCAGGCAGAGAGCCAGGCAAAGAGAGAAGGGGAAGCAGGCTCCCCACTGAGTAGAGAGCCCAATGTGGGGGCTTGATCTTAGGACCCTGAGATTATGACCTGAGCCGAAGGCAGAGGCTTAACCTACTGAGCCACCCAGGCACTGAAGACAATGCTTTTAACACTTAAAGATCATCAAAAAGTTAAGGAAGACTACCTGAGCACACAGAGCTCCCCAAGGGTCCCTACTGTCCGGGGTCCTCTGGTCTTCAATGTTGATATGTTTGGCATTTAAGTCTTTTTCCTTCCAGTGTTCAGCTATTGACTCATTTGGGCTTTCTTTCTGATCATTTTAATTTAGTCCAAACTTAGATCATAATCTTTCTTCTTTGTCAGCTACTCTAGCTGTCAGCTACTTTTTGGTTCTCACCCAAAATCCACCTTTCTCAAATTCAAAAAGATTTTTTAAAGGAATATATGCTTTCCCACCTCACCTGGTTGCTTATATCCAGCTTTTCTGCTTCTATAAGCACAAGAGACACACCATGTGTCACTGGAGTGAGTGATGGTTACTGCTCTGCTAGTTCTCAGTTGTAACAATCTTAGTTGATTCCTCACCAGCACCTTTAAATCAAAATAGGAAAGAATGGTTTTATGGTACAGTATACTGGTTTAAAGATATTGGTCTGCTCTTACTGCTTAAAGTCATAGGTTAGAAAAGGAGAGAACCGCATATCTTTGGATCTGAACTGGTGTCCTAGACATGAGTTCTAGCATCTGTTAAATATCCCAGAGCTCTTCTAGCCCTAAAAGTGATTCCTCATTGCTCATTTGAAAACAGATATTAAGGAGAAGGAAAAGGACATACCAAAACCCAAACATGAACTAAAGACCTTCAGAAAACCACTCTAATACTTGCCCAACTATGCTCAGTGGGAAAACTTGCTCTATTGAATCCATACTGTATTAGAATGCCTTCTATGAACACATCCTGTTAAAGAAGAAAAAGAAAAAAAAAAACCTTGTTTACCAGAAAGCATTTTATTTTATTTTATTTTATTTAAGATTTTATTTATTCATTTGACAGACAGAGATCACAAGTAGGCAGAGAGGCAGGAAGAGTAAGAGGAGGAAGCAGGCTCCCTGCTGAGCAGAGACCCTAATGTGGGGCTCGATCCCAGGACCCTGAGATCATGACCTGAGCCGAAGGCAGAGCCTTTAACCCACTGAGCCACCCAGGCACCTCCAGAAAGCATTTTAGATAATAGAAGGAAGAAGAGCCAAAGATGGTCTATGTCCCCATACTTTCTTTGGTCCTTTTTCCACTGAAATTCAGGAAAAATAGCTTGGAGGGCAGAATGTGGTGGTATAGTGGAAAGAACTCTGGAGTAGGTGATGGGGTCAGGGTGTGGGTCCAAGATCTGCTTCCTAGAAAAGCCACTGCTCTCTCTGAATTTCAACATCTATTCAGATGAGGAGGTAATAACATCTACATCACAGAACTGTTGTGAAAATTAAGGGAGACCTTTGTATGCTACAATAGTAATGCCGGACATCATTACTGGTTTCTATTAGCAATAAATAATTTTGATGTTTTAGATCTGAATAATTAAGGTCCCCAAACCTTGTTTTCTACCAAACTAGATATATGATTTCCTTGATTTTTTTTTTTTTCGTTTTCCAGAAATTTATAGTCTGCATGTCTTCTGGGATGCAATAGAGTGCAAAGAGCTCAAACATTGGAATAAAAGAGATCTGAAGTCAAACTGTGGTTATGTCACTCTGAATTCACTTACTAGTTAGTGCTAGTCACGTCTTTGACCCTTGGTTTTCCTTTCAAAATATGGGGCTAATGACACTCATTTTCCATAGTTGTGGAGAGGATTAGTGATAATGCGTCAAGGAGCCTACCATAAACAACCATATCACAGTAAACGACCATTATACTATAGGATTTTTTTGGGTTTTTTTTATCCCTTCTTATTATTATTGACAAAATGGGTTTACCTTTGTTCACAATTACTCAAGCAATGTGCTTAATGGGTACTAACTGCTGACAAGATTACACCTTGAAAAAGATGAGTCATTTGAATTAATACATCATTAAATGGTAATATGGGGGGCTCAATAATTATTTTCCCTTTAGATATCCGAACTGGAAATTCTTTGGAAATTCAAATTCTTGAAGAATGTAAACATTGATAAGACATGGTTACTGCCTTCAGGAAGCTTATATCCTAGTTGGAGGCATTTCTTTCAGTAATATCTATGTTCAAAGGTTATCTTTGTATGGTGACTGAGCTGCGAAGTAAGTAAAAAAATCCTTTCAGAAATTAGACAAAAGTCTGTGAAGTCATCTTTCTGTCAAAGGGGATGGGTGAGAGGAACTGGGTAGCAGGGAGAACTAAAATCTGTTAACTATATTATGTGTCAGGCACAGAACCAGGCAATTTAATGTTCATTGTTTTACTTAATCCTAAAAACAGTCCTATGAGAAGGGCTGCAAAATGTAGAATTTTTGTTTGCAAATAACCTTATTTAAGATCACACACTTAGTAGGTGCTAGAAATGGGATTCCAATCATTAATAGGGGAAATGGGGTTACAAAGTGGGTTTTGTTCAATTTAACAGATTTTTTTTAAAAATCTGAGTATTTCCCCTTCTCCAAAAATGTCTTTTCTTTCATTGATTTTTTTTTCTTTCCTTTTCTATTGGGCCCAACAATGAGCTCAATTCTAGACTTTAGAACCCTCTGATCGGGGTGTAGCTATTTTTTCTGTGCATATTGCCCAGAGAGCGTATCTTATTTTTTAATCTACAAAAAGAACTGGTAGCCATTTCAGATGTGCTAGTGTTGCTGGTGGTTAGCATTCAAAAAAAATAAAAGGCAATTCACCCAACATTAATTTAATTGTAGAAATACGGTACAGAACATACCTCAATTAAGATATATAGTTCAATCATTTATCTTTTTATTCACAAATATTAGTAAATATTAGTGATTATTGCTCCCCCAATAAGTCACAAAACTTTATAAAGCAGTTTTAGGGTATGAGCATAATCAGCCACAAGTACCAAATTAACATGGCTCACCAGAAGGGTTTTTCTTTTTTCTTTTATGTTATCAACCAACCTGAGGATGGTTAATCTAGGATAGGTAAAGAAGAAAGGTAGAGGGTTGAAGGAATCAGAAATATGTTTTCCTTGCTCCGTGTGTGTGAGTATAGAACACTTGCCATGAAGTCTATCCTCTTAGCTAGAGAGCTGCTGTGCAACTGAAACTGTCTCTTTTTTTTTTTCCCTTTTTATTAATTTTTTCAGCGTAACAGTATTCATTCTTTTTGCACAACACCCAGTGCTCCATGCAAAACGTGCCCTCCCCATCACCCACCACCTGTTCCCCCAACCTCCCACCCCTGACCCTTCAAAACCCTCAGGTTGTTTTTCAGAGTCCATAGTCTCTTATGGTTCGCCTCCCCTCCCCAATGTCCATAGCCCGCTCCCCCTCTCCCAATCCCACCTCCCCCCAGCAACCCCCAGTTTGTTTTGTGAGATTAAGAGTCATTTATGGTTTGTCTCCCTCCCAATCCCATCTTGTTTCATTTATTCTTCTCCTATCCCCCTACCCCCCCATGTTGCTTCTCCATGTCCTCATATCAGGGAGATCATATGATAGTTGTCTTTCTCCGATTGACTTATTTCACTAAGCATGATACGCTCTGGAGGTTCCTCAAAATGTTGAAAATAGAACTACCCTATGACCCAGCAATTGCACTACTGGGTATTTACCTTAAAGATACAAACATAGTGATCCGAAGGGGCACGTGTACCCGAATGTTTATAGCAGCAATGTCTACAATAGCCAGACTATGGAAAGAACCTAGATGTCCATCAACAGATGAATGGATCAAGAAGATGTGGTATATATACACAATGGAATACTATGCAGCCATCAAAAGAAATGAAATCTTGCCATTTGCGACGACGTGGATGAAACTGTCTCTTTCTAAGAAAACATTCCGAGAAACCCAGCTAGCCACTTCACTTTACATTTCATTCAGAATCTATCACATGACCACTCCTAGGAGAAAGAAGAGCTCTGTTGTTGTTTGGAATGTAAAAATTAGAAGAAAAAATATTATCAGAGAGACAAAAAGAAGTCTTTTTAGAATGTTAGGAATTTTCGTTTTCCAGCCTCCGTAAGAGAGAAACACCTGGTGGAAAGAGCTACAAATGGCTTTGAGGAAGTTATCAGGTCACGTACGCTGTTGAATACTGGAAGCTACTGCTCTTCCCTGAGCCACCTTTGGTGCACAAAGGGCATTGTGGTTCTACTATTTACTGTGAAACTGCATTCAAATTTCTCTCTTTTTTTTTTCTTTAAGATTTTACTTATTTATTTGACATAGAGAGAAAGAGACAGAGACAGAGCATGAGCGGAGAGAAGGGCAGAGGGAGAGGGGGAAGCCAAATCCTCCCTGAGCAGGGAGCCCAATGTAGGGCTCGATCCCAGGACTCTGAGATCATGCCCTGAGCCAAAGGCAGATGCTTAACTGACTGAGACACCTAAGTGCCCCCAAATTTCTTGACTTCTGTCTAGTTTACCTTTCCTATTTACAAAACATAGATAACCAAAGTGTTTAAAGTATTCTTGTGACCACATTCCACAATAATGAATGTTAAGTGCTTAACACAGCACCTGGCACATAGTTAACTTCAATAAATATGAACAACTATAAAGAGAATCATTGATATTAAGTATAATACTGATACTTCTCCTTGACCAGAGTGAACCTTTTTACATTATCTGCATATTGCCACTGGTTTTCTGCCCTTTTTTTTTTCTTTTGTTTTAGGAATACCCATCCTGATCTTTGGATGTATCCTCTGAGAAGGTACCCATGACGGACCACAGTGGACACCAGCTCAGATATTGACAGCTCATGACACTTGAGTGTGGACCTGCCCATCACTGAGTTTCCTGACGCAGAGCCACCAATGTCTCTTTCTAGCTGATGGAGGCTGGTGCCGCTTTGAAGCATTGAGAGATGCCATGCCAATTCACAGCAAGGTCTTTATTGTTGAAACTCTGGCATAATGACATCTTTATTCATGTGAAAATACAGGATGAATTTCAACTATATGATATTGTTTATGTTCATCAGAAATGTTATTTGTCTTTACAAAGTCTGGTTTCAATGAACCGGCTATGTAATGGATATTAAATAAACATGGAATTTTACACATTCATAATATTTGGTTTCTTGTTGTGATTTTGATGAACTACACTTTCAAGCACTGTCAATTCATCCTTATTTACAAACGAAACATTTGCTTGTAGCAGAGTGATGTAGTGTCTTGCTTTATTTTAAGCTAAGTCAACTCTTCTATTCAATGTTTAATGTGAAACTGACTCAAAAATGTTCTTTTAGGCCACAATTACATTTCTCTCTGTATAACATATATTATACTATTTTAACTTAATGCTGTGAGCTATATAAACCAAAGACATTCTAATTCTGTTTTTAATGTATTTTTCCCAAGATAAATAATTTATAATGGACTAATAAAACTAAGGAGCTCATATTAAAAGAGTTATATCATATGACCTACTGAAACTCATCTATGGAAATTGACTCTCTTAAAAGTAATTTTGTGAAATTATTTTGTATAAAATTGACTTTCTTATATGAATTCTTGACAACAAATATAAAACAAAAAGAACTTGAAATTTCTCTCTCCATCCTTCTACACACTGAAGAGAAGTAATCAAATACTTTCTAAACTTTATGATTTGGGGATTTCTTAGAAAAAGAAAGTAGATGAATAGCAAACATTTCAGTTACGCATATCAGCTTCTGGCTACCTCTCTAACATAAAACTCCTTTTCAAAGTACACCTAGTCTTTTCACATCTTTAAAGTGATATAGTTTCATTTATGGGTTTATTTGTAAAATGTTCTCATTTTGCCATCCAGGGGAAGAAGTGCTCTTTTTTTTTTTTTTTTTTTAACCTGAAAATAAGTAACCCTAAGCGCATGTTCCTTCATCCTGATAGCACTGGCTCATAACAGGCACCCTGTAAGCACTCATAGGCATCACATGAGGTAAGGAAAGCTCTGAAAGGGCAAATAAATATTCCAAACATTAGGGTTCCTCTTATCTTGAAAGGGCTTATTTAAAATGGATACTCATGGCATACCATGAGCAACTAATGTCATCATGCAGGCATGTATTTGACGCTGCCTTCATAGGGAGCCACCAAGAAGATGTTGGGGAAGGGAAAGCTAACTAGCCTCAGAGAGGGTTCAAATAACGGGGAGATGGTGTCTTCACACCCAAGTGTCTAGCCTTCAATTTCAAAGCTTGGGGTGGTGGGACTAGAAAAAGAAGGGAAGAGGGAAGTGAAGACATGGAAAAGCAAAAGTGAAGGAATGGAGGAAGTCTGTAGGAATTTTAGGGACAGAATGCTGATTCCTGTGAGCATACTTCTGAGCATTCTAGCACCAGCATGCAAGGGCCGGAAGAATTATTTGAAAGAGAACTTTAGAGTCCGTAAAAAATGTTTTTCTACGCCATTTCGTGGATTGGGCTACTTTTGTGGGTGACTAACCTCACCCATTCCTTGGATTCTTTCCTTTTGACTAGTTCCATTTTTCAGGCAGCGACCTTTCCCTGACCTCAGCCTGAAACTCTGGGTCACCTTGCTATAGCCTTGGTGTAGCACTGAATAGAGGTCTTACCAGATTGTTGGCACTGGATAAGTGGTACTGAGCACAATCGTCCTCTTTCATGAGCTGGAGGGAAGTTGCCTTTTCCAGGGTTCAGAGAGCTGGGCTAACTTATGCCTCCTTTTTATTCTGTTGCCCAGTAATTTTCCCTCTGGCCAGATCTGCAAACTGGTTGCCTTGCAGGAAGGTGACACGCACCACTGATGCAAAAAGGAAAAAAAAAAAAAAAAAAAAAAGGAGAGAGAGAGACTGACTATTGGCATCAGCACAACATTCAACAGTACTTCAAAAGTTTCATTTTATGGTGAAATAGGTCAATTATTTGCTCCAAATAATTAAAAAGTTTAATTGCTTAACCTTAATCTCAGATATCTTTATATTCCTCTGTTGTTACTTAATTATACTCTTCTTCTGAGTGGAATTATTAATGTGAACACCTGTTTTCCAATCCATCCCCCAAATTATCCTAGATAAAAACTCTTCTTGAAAATAAAAAGTTTTTTCCAAGTTTTCAACACCAAAAAAAAAAAAAAAAAAAGAGTTTGATTATACTTCAGAGACTCTACATAACCTTAGTCATTGGCCTCCATGTTGCCAGATAGCCATGGCTCCACCAGCAGAATGGTAATTTCTGATGTTCTAGACTGTTCCGTGACTTTTCTAGGGAAAAAAAAAACAAACAAAAAAACCAATGCTGGGACTCAAAGTCTACAGTGAATAGCCAATTCTGATATCACACTGAAAGGCAAGTGTGACATAACAGCCTACCTCTTTCAAGTAAATCAATATGGTAATATTGACAGTTTCCCAGGCTATTTCTCTATATACTGTATTTGCTCCCATTCTAAGGATGTCAGCACTAAAAAAATGACAAAAAGAAGAAAAAGAGAAAAAAAAAGATCTCAATGGCTAGTGGGAAACATCAAGCTGATCCTTTATCTTGCCATCCAACTTCGTCAGTTCTTGGGAAAATAGTACTTCAAATTATTTTTCACATGAATAGACTCGTGTCTTATGTTTGGACATTTAATTAGGCCTAAAGGAGACAAAGGGGGAAAGGTTTTAATACCATTTTGCTACGTAAAATACTCATGAATATTTCCACCATATTAGGTAATTTGCTATCAAATATACTTGTGATTCCAAGTGGCTTGGCCGCAGGACCGCAGAACGCAACCATCAGTCACTGTTAGCTCTGTGCAAGACACATTGTGCCCTGCCCGCTCTAAAGCAATCAAACGAGTCTGCAAATGTTCTTCAAAGAATACTCGTAGAATGTTACTTCGTTAAACATCTCCTTGGCATTCATTCTATTTTCCACTTTGAATTGCTGCATTTAGTTTTGTAATGACCTTCTAAAGCAAGGAGGTTTTATTAACTCTTTGATCTTCTAGCTTTGGGATGAAAACAAAGAAAATATAAATGAGCACTTTGTACACTGTCTTATATAGGAGAGCAGAAGAAAAAAAGGAAATATGTTTTCATCAAACAGATTGGTTTGTGTGGAGACTTCCAGCCCTTCCTGTTCTTTCCTCTCTTTAAGCAAAATGCTTATCAATGTTGTACATGTGTTTGTTTTAATGTTGTCTGTGTAACTAGGTCTTTGTTTCTCTTCTCTCCAGCTCCTGTAGCTGAGGTTAGGGTCAGATATCTCTTTGTGGATTTTTTCTTTTTTAAGGCATTCTCCATCCTTGGTTTCCTCTAACCCTAAGTGCAATTCTTGGGAAATCTGCCATCCTATTTGTGGGACGCTGGCAGCCCTGTTCTGTTTCCAACTGTTCCTTTGTATGTGTCCATGTGAGTGGGGAAGGGGAGGGGATCCCCGGTCAGGTAGTTGCCTAATACTGCAGTGTAGAAAACACTGGGAACTCTTATATCTGAATACCAGTTCTGTACTTCATTGCAACTATGTTTATATATCCTGGAACAGAATCTCAAATACTAGTTACCTTGCTCCTGAAGTCCTAAACTCATAGCATTATTAATATATAGATGAGACACTGACTTTCACTCTATTTTTATTTTTTATCATCTCTTAATGTGCTTCCTTTTACATACTCATTTGATTCTATCTTTTCAGGCTTTAACACAACTTTGGAAACAAAACTTTAGGTACAATATTATAAAATACCAGCATTTTATGATAAATATTAAATCCAAAACATGAAAATAGTTATCAGAAAAAATCTTTTCTTTTCCCAATATTGTAACCAGCTATTTATTTTATCATATACACTTTTCCTTGAAATTTGAAACTCTTATTTGTTATTAAATTGAAAGCATCCTGAGCTAAGAGCCTGGGGACTGTCTGGACTTCCTCAATCTAGACTCTAGAATAACAGGTGATCTAGCTGTATTGCTGATAATGTTATCTGGTCCTGTTGTAATGCCTGAGGTTTATTGGAAATGGAAATCCATGTTTTATTACAAAATGGATTCATTTCGTTTGGCTAGGTTTTTCTTTTACCAGAATCATTTAACACCAAGCATTCATTATGGTAGGGATGTGCTGAAAGTGTTAACCTATATAATTCACCAGCCTAACTTCAGAGGTGAAAAAAAAAAAAAAATGAGTGAAAGTTTATCTAGTTTCCCCGCCTACAGAAAGTAGTACCACCATTAGAACCATCACCTTTTCATTTAATTTCTGCTTTAATTTGTTTTTCTGGTTCAAAGAGTAGAAGATTCCTCCTATCAACTATTGCAATGGGAGACATTCAGCTTTCTGTCTTTGACGTTTTCTGAGTTGACAGTCCCATCAGTCAGGGAAGTGGCAACCAGCTTGGTGAACCCCTTTTCACATCCTCACTTGTTGCCTTTCATTTTTTTTTCCACTTGTTGCCTTTCAACTGTTTTTTATGTCTGAGAACAATCCTTCTTCATCTTAACAATTCCTTATGTTGTTGTTATGTTTGTCTAGTCATACTTTAAATTATAACTTCCCTAAGATGAAACCTTGCTTATGTTCTAGAATGTATTCTAAAAATATTTTCCACTGATATTAATAACTATAAATTGCTAAAAACTCAGACTATGTCTTTTAGGAAATTTGAAATTTTGGTAAACAACTTACTTTGAAAGGGTGTCAGTCTGGCAGTTGTGATCAGATAATAATCTAATTAACATACACATGAAAGATATTTCTATATATTTTATAGAAATACCTTTTTATAACAAAATAAATAAAAGAGCAGTCAGTATTTAGATACATGCAGTGCTTTGACCTTAGGTACAAAGTGAGATGACTGGCAAAAAGAATAACTTAGAACAATTATTAAATGAGAATTTGATAAACATATACATGAAGAACTGCTAAAATTTGAGATCTTGAAATACTGATTGCTTTAAATGGTCCCCCCAAAACTGGAAAAGATAGGGAGGAAAAAAATCAAGTTACTTACAAAATTCTTTTCTATGTTTACCTTTTGGTGGCCCATTTAAAAAAAGAGTTTAAACACCATATAGCATTAATTCAGTAGGCAATAGTATTTTAAACCTATTTAATAATATTTTATACTTCTTTCAAAAATCTCAAAATATGTAGTCATAGAATATTGTGGAGGGTGTACATAGGGTGTATTATTAAACTGAAGAGGAAAATGCTTTGTAGTGGACAACTATTTATTTAGATTTTTTTCAGTCCTGTTATTAGATCAAAGAGTAAGTTTGTTTTTCTATTGCAAAATGATGGGAGAAAAAGAATGTAAGGATCAAGGGTTCTTGTGAAAAGTTCTGATTGCCTTGATGCTTTAGAGAAAAAAATCCTAAGGAGCTCTTGGTTTAAAATGGTGAATTAATTATAGCACTCATCTCTTCTCCTTGAACAACCTCTGCCAAAATGATAGCTAAAGAAAAACAAAGGTATTTGCCTCCAAGAAAAAAAAAATGAGAAAGAAAAAAACAGTGGACATGGAATTTCAGCAACTTGTAGAAAACAAGCATATAGAGAAGTACAAGCAGATCAGAGGGACACAGCTAGGAGGTATGCCAAAATGTCCTGAGAGGCTGAATATAGAATCAAGAGTGAAGTACAGGCCTGAAAATCAAAGGAGTGGTAGAAAGTGTGAATATAAACAAGATGAAACCTCCCCACCCCCACCTACACACACACACACACACACACACACACACACACACATCTCCAATACACACATGCAACACACACGTTACCCTTCACCCTCTCACCCCCAGGAAAGAGGAGGTAATTTTCCAAAGAAAATGAGCTATACTGGCCCTAGTTTTAAGATTTCAGACATAGCAGCAGCTGAGGCTAAGACACAGGACTAAAATAAGTGAAAGGTTAATACTAATTATAAAACCTTCATCTACTTTTCTGGCTCTACTCTCAAAATGCTGACAGCCAGGAACATGCCTTTCTAGGTAGGAGACTTCAAGATACCTCTCTAAAAAAACTGAATGGTCCCCAAGAAAAGACCCATACAAACTGAAATTTGGGGTTCTCTTAGGAAAATGCTGGCTTACTAGTCAATTCCCCTACAGTGAACTTTATCATCAGTAAGCTCTGATACATGCAGATCTTTCACTCAGCTTTCTAGAGTCCCATTCTTTTTTTTTTTTTTTAAGATTTTATTTACTTATTTGACAGAGATCACAAGTAGGCAGAGAGGCAGTCAGAGAGAGAGAGAGAGGAAGGGAAGTAGGCTCCCTGCTGAGCAGAGAGTCTGATACGAGGCTCGATCCCAGGATCAATTGTGATCTGAGCCGAAGGCAGAGGCTTTACGCTTTAACCCACTGAGCCACCCAGGTGCCTCCAAAAGTCCCATTCTTAAAATGAGTAATTAAGAATTACCAGACACAGAAGAAAGTCTTTAACATAAACGATAAAGACAAAAAAATCTAAACTCAGAAGGAAAGATAGTTACCCAAAGAATAGGAAAAAAATTCAAAATTATCTATAGTGCTAGATTTTCATATATATGAGAAAATGCTGTATCCAAAAAACAAGACCAGAGTATTGTTTAAAAAGGAATAAAATAGTCTCTTATGGTTCGCCTCCCCTTCTGAAAAACAACCTGAGGGTTTTGAAGGGTCAGGGGTGGGAGGTTGGGGGAACAGGTGGTGGGTAATGGGGAGGGCACGTTTTGCATGGAGCACTGGGTGTTGTGCAAAAAGAATGAATACTGTTACGCTGAAAAAATAAATAAAATGGGAAAAAAAAGGAATAAAATAAACTTGGAATATGAAAAATGTATTTATAGTCTTAATTAAAAATTCAACAGAAAGGTGAAAAGATAAATCATCTACAAATTACAGCTAAAGGATTAGAAAAAAAGAAAAGAGATGAACTAAGAATTAGCATCAATATAATGAATATACAATATAATGAATACACAATATAATGAATATACAAAGAAAATACATTGCTCCTGTAATCACGTTCATGAGTTAATGGTAAATATCCCGTGTGGCAGGGGTTAATGATTGTCTTGTGAATTCTGCAATGGAAGAAAATACCACAACGTATAGGGAAGGTTCTTCAAAGAGGCCAAGCTCACTATATGCCAAACTCGGCATGGTCCAGACTTGAATAAGACAATATCCCCTGACTTCAAGGACTCAGACTGACCAGGTCACTCCTTGTACTGAGCATACCAGGGATGATAGCCAATTAATCAAAGAGACTATTACAGGTACTGAGTCAACTTTGGGATCTTGGAGTCACCCAGGATCATTAATGAGATACTCAAAATGCTTCACTGATTTACCATTTACTCCTTGATTCTTCAAACACTTAGTTACTATCATCCCTTGCTCTCCCCTGTACTCTTAGACACTTAGTCTTTAATACACAAAATAACAAATAAATATAGTTAATTGTCCTTATAACTGTTTTTGGTCCTTTTATACTCTCACCACCGTGTTTTATTGCCAGCTCACACCCTCCTGCCTCTGTCAGGAAAATGTCACATTATAAGTCTGTCTCATACAGCACTGCCTATACAGTGCTGGTCGATTTTAGTATATTCATCTCAAAAATATTTGATATTAATTTGAATATATGTGGTGGCTTATATACTATTGGCCAAATAGTCTTCTTGTGCACACAACTGCATTAATTTCCTTTTCCTCTTTGAAATTAGCCATGCCCAATGAATTTGAGCAACAGTGAGTAAAAATTACTATGGCTTTTTCCCCTCTGCCATGGTGACTGGAAATGGTTCAACAGCTTTTATCTTAGAGTGAAGTAAGGATGATATAGATCAAAATTCCAAGTAAACCCATAGATTAGTAGAATGGGAAAGATATAATCTTTAGTTTATAAAACCTCTGAGATTGGGGTCTTATGTATATAACAGCAAAATCCAACCTATCATGATTGATACAAATATAATATAAATATATAACATATTCAGTTTTTTCTCATAGCAAATAAGCCAATATATATGATGGGTATTACCCTAAGCTATCAGTCAGTGAGCATTCATATGCCATTCTGTGTTTTTCCTTAATGGTACGTGTGTTTGTTTAGTTCTGCCATTAATTTAGTTCAGGAGACTAATTTTGACCAATACTGATGACCAAATGTTGCAAATGGCTTCACCTAAACTGTCTGTCAGGCTAGATGTTAAACAGTAAACCTTCAAAGAAACTGAGGAAATAGAGGCTGATGGTCAAGAGGTTAATTAGAAAGTGGTGGAAGACATCTGACACTATGAAGTGCAACCATCATTGCAGCTGGCAAATGTTACTAAAAGCATGAAAAGTAGCTGGAAGATACCATGACCAAACACGTAACATAATTCAGGTGTCTTGAAGATTGAGTGTATTAGTTATCTCTTGCTGTGTAACAAATCTCCCCACACTTAGCAGATTTTAGAAGTGATTTAAATGGTGGTTATGGCTCAGGGTTTTTCAAGTCTCAAGAGTTCCTTGGCATGAGGGTCTCATCATCTCGCTTCTTGAATGACCTCATAACATAACAGCTAACTTCTTCCAGAGCAAGTGATACAAGAGAATAGAAGCTGAATGTTGTTTATGACTTACACTTATAAGTTATACTCTATCATTTCCACAATATCCAGTTTGCTACACAAGTCAACCCCATTCATTATGGGCGGGATTAACAGAAGGGTGAAAATCCTGGAAGACAAGTATCATTGAAGGCCATCTTGGGGGCTGGATACTATAGTGGAAGAAGCCTTGTTCAAGAGTAACACAGGGATTACATCTTTGCAAAGGGATTCTGCTACAATGGCCTTACTGTTTGTTGGTTCAGTGTTCCTGTTACAGAAACACACTCTATCTCATGTCATCTGCATCTACCCAATGGGATATAATGAATAAACGTATTTCAATAACATAAAAAATGATTGATTGAGACTCCTCATGAGCTACTGGCTTAAAATGATATTCTACTCTAATATTCCAGAGTGTTTTATTATTATTTTGATAAAATTGTAAATAATTAAAAAGACTGACTTTTGGTATCTCAATTAAGTCTTTCTTTGTTAAGTATACTATTTTTCTATTATATACATATAAAGATATGTTAACCAAGAAAAGTTAAATTTAAATTTGTTAAGTATACTATTTTTCTATCATGTACATATAAAGATATGTTAACCAAGAAAAGTTAAATTTTAATTTTTCTAAAAGTAAAAATCTGAAAAAACAAAGAACAATAATTTACATCATATAGCACTTTTTGTCAGTTACAACTGTACTTTTGGAATAATTATTTTTTTTATTCTGCAATAATTGATAATCATCATCTTGATCTCCCTCCTTTTCTCATATCTTTAAAATTGGAACTATTTCCTGAATTTCATTATAATGCCAAATTCATTATATACTTAAAAAATTCTTTTGAAATTATTATTCCATAAAAAGACAAATATAATGAAAGATTTATAAATGTTTAGTGAAGACATTAGTTCTATCCTTGTTTGAAATTAAATCAACATTTAAAAACTCAAGTTGATTTCCTTTTTATATAAAAAGCAGCAAAACACATCTAGAATGATGGTGACAAGACCATAACCATCCAAATGGCACCTGCATTGCTTTCTCCTCTTCAAACAAAAATGTATTCTATTGGCTTTCCTCATTTACTTATGGGTCTCATTTCAAAAGTTCTTTTATAGTTTGGTTTGTTTGTAATCTGGGATGTATTTCCCACAGAAATAATATTAAATATAGTAACGAGGCAACCAAATTAATCCTCAGAACCCCTCTTAACCAGAGAATTCCTCAATTTGGCATTTTCCAACTACAGAATCAAGGCTTATTGTGTGGAAAAGCCCAAAGATGGGGGCTTATTGGAAGGACGTGCTACAGCTTCCTGTGGTTTAGAAGTTAGAGAAAAAAATGTAGTGTTCTTATGCTTCTTTCTTTTGTCTTCTTCCTGGTAACATACATATATCTACTTTTTCTTCTATTATTTTTCTCTCTACTTCTACCTAGAGTTTATTAGCTTCCTTGGTTCACAGTAGACATAGAATTTACTTCTTAAATAACAACAACAACAATAACCTCACCTCTTGAGCACTACTGCAAATTAGATGCTGGTTCAAGCACTCTGTATGTATTATCTTACAACAACTCAGGTGGAAGGCATTATTATTATTTTCATTTTACAGCCGACATAACTGAGGAATATAGATGGTGAGTAACCTGCTTAGAATCACACAGCAGGTGAAAGGATAAGAATTTAAACTTAAGCAATATGATTATGGGTTTCATCTCTTATTAACCATGAGGAGATAGATAGACAGACAGACAGGTAGACACACAATTTTATCTCTACGAAAATTGAAAACAGATGGAAATAAAACAACACTTACCTTATTATTTTTTTAAATTTAGCAGCAGTGGGTAAAGTGAAGTTTCAGAAATCAGCAATAACTTGTACATGTCATCTCCATGTCAAGAAAAAAGACCTGTTTTTTTTGGGAAGTGAGGCAGCAGCACTGAGTAGACAAAGAAAAAAAAAATAATATACTCTGACAGTGGATTCTGGCTTGGATATGGAAAGCACAGCAATTTGTTGGAGAGATCCAAAGGGAGTGACCCTTCCATCTCCATTCATCATGGGACCATCTGAACCCCACAAATTTTACTATAAAATAGGCCTCAATGGTCATTGGAAAGCATGATAAGGAGGCTTTGGGATTCTGAGTTTGCCAAGCTGGGAGGGATCCCTGTGTCAGGATACACTTAGGTTGGCAGTATGAGGAGCAAAGAAGAGGCTAGGAAGAGAGAAAAATACCAGGTAGCACATATTTGCTTCTGCTCTTTCAAAAAATAAACAAAATTCATAAAATGAAATGTAAAATTTAATATACAATTAACTCTGAAAAGTCCTAAGTTTATTTAATGCTAATTATTACTTTATTTTTTAAATCCAAACTGGTATCTGGCAATAGGATCAAAACATCACAGACAACTCTTGAGCAAGTCATGAGTGGCTGTGAGACCAAGCTGTTCTCAGTCCCAGAAATTAGAAATCCTTTTCCATTGTGCATTCTTATATCCTTGCCAGGAAAAACAGATACATTTCCCAACTAAGAACGGAACAAGGTCACCTTGGCGCAGGTCATCAGGAACTATAACAGTAACAGACATTTGCCTACAGGAAGATGACAATATTGTTATTAAAGATTTCTAAGATTTCTTTCTTTTTAGAACTTATTTATTTTTAGAGAGCAAGTATGTGAGCAGGGTAAGGGGCAGAGGGAGGACACTCTCAAGCAAACTCCCTGTTGATCATGACCCTAAGATCACGACCTGAGCCAAAATCAAGACTTGGACAGTTGCTTAACTGGCTGAAGCCCCCAGAGGCTCCTCTATCATTTCTTTAAAAAGAAAAGTCAATAACATGTGAAGATGTAATTCATGTACAAATATGAGATGTCAACTTGGTTTACTAGTGCCAGCTAAGTAATTTTGTTTAAAAAAAAACAACAACAACAAATGAGTCAATAATCAGTGCAACGGTCAAGTAGGCAATTAACTTTCTTTAGCTAAAAGAAAAGCAGAAGTTGCAACTGGAAATAAAAATCCAGATGGTAGCTTGCTGGGGCACAAAGAGGGACTCTGCAAGTCTTCACCAAAAGAGATGCTGAGGTGGCTGGCCATTGCAAGGGAAGCTAAACATCCATGATGAATGCGAAAATTTTCGTATATACAAACACTGTAATGAGAGCCTGGAATCTGCAAATTCACTGTTGATTCTGAAATGAACAGGGTTGGGACCTTGAGAAAATCAGTTTTCTTCTTTGCAGTCTTGGTTTCCTCTATAAAATCAGGGAGTTGGAAAAAAAAAAAATCAACACTCTCCAAAGAGCATACTTTGATATAGCAGCTCTTTGGGATATAAATACGCACAATTAAAAAAAAAAAAAAAAGCCAGAGTTACAGTCACATTATGTATTAGTTAGGGCTTTTTAATTGCAAATGGCAAAATATGTGACTCAAGCTGCATTGACCAAAAAAATGGGATTTTCCTCTCAATGGCTAAAAAGTCCAGGAACAGGGCTGGTCTTTGGTAATGGCTGATTCTTTGGCTTAAATGATATCATTAGAAGCTGTGTCACAGGCTGAATGGTCCTCCAAAGATCTCCATGCCCTAATCACTGGAAACTGTGACTATTTTACCTTACATGGAAAAGAAATTTTGCAGATGTGATTAAGGTTTGAGATGGGGAGATTATCCTGGACCCAATCTTATCACACAGGTCCCTAAATGTGGCAGGAGAGAAAGGTGACATGAGAAGCATCAACATGCTGTTGTTAGCTTTGACAATGGAGAAAGGCGACCACAGCCAAGGCCTATGGTGGCCTCTGGAACTTGAAAACAGCCCCTTGACTCAACAGCCAGAAGAATATGAAGGCTAAACAGGGGAAGAGAAAGAGTACTAGAAATTCTAGCATCTCAGTTCAGTGCTCTTATTGGGCAACTCGAAACTGACAGAGCATTTTCACTGGTAGGGGAAGAAATGAATTAGGGAGATGATGTTAGAAGAACAAATGGGAAGAGAAGAAAAGAAGCAAGTGTGATTGAATATAGGTTGTAGTTTTTATCACTAATAAAACCTAACTGTTTATTCTGGTTAAGTCTTATGTTTGCAGCATTCCACATAGCTTTCAAAGTTGTTTCACATTGCATTGGATTCTTTTAAAGAATTTTTTTTTTTTAAGATTTTATTTATTTATTTGACAGAGAGAGATGACAAGTAGATAGAGAGGCAGGCAGAGAGAGAGAGGGAAGCAGGCTCCCTGCTGAGCAGAGAGCCTGATGCGGGACTCGATCCCAGGACCCCGAGATCATGACCTGAGCCGAAGGCAGCGGCTTAACCCACTGAGCCACCCAGGTGCCCTGCATTGGATTCTTAAAACACCTTGGAAGATAGGTAATGCAATATTTCTTTTCATCTCCCACACATGAGGAACCTAATATGCAAAGAAAGTTCAATTTCAAGGGTTAGAGCCAGAGAATGAGTGCTGTAATGGACCAAGGATGGATCTTGCCTGAAAATTCAGTTTCCCGTCCTAGAGGAATGAGTTGCATGAAACCACTGAGCTTCTGTTTTCACAACTATCAAATGGAATACATGATACCTGTCTTATAGAGACATGAGGATCAACTGAGATGAGATATACAAACACTTAGGATACAGCAGAGCATAGACAACCAGCATCCATAAACTCTCTTTACCTTCTTCTCCACCTAGAACTCATATTCAGGTTATCTGACTCCAGGTTGATAGTTATAAACCATATGGCTGCTATGGTCATTTACACATTTATACATTTTTCATATCTATGTAGGCTTTGGTTTAATGAGAATCCAAGAGTTACTTCGTAGAAATTAAGTTCCTTACTTTTTTTTCATAAAAAATCCCTCCAATTTTGTCATTATGGTTTTGGAATACTTCTGGTTACTTGCCAATATTGCTTCCTGAAGATGTACTAAGAGGGCTTATAGTTTCGTAGTTTTCAGGGAACAGACAATAAACAATGCATTACTTTTGTGTTAAACAACAGTACTATCAGAATAAGAATTGTTTCAGAGGGGCGCCTGGGTGGCTCAGTGGTTAAGCCGCTGCCTTCGGCTCAGGTCATGATCCCAGGATCCTGGGATCGAGTGCCGCATTGGGCTCACTGCTTTGGCAGGAAGCCTGCTTCCTCCTCTCTCTCTCTGCCTGCCTCTCTGCCAACTTGTACTCTCTGTTTGTCAAATGAATAAATAAAATCTTAAAAAAAAATTGTTTCAGATTTTATAGCTAATATTTTACTGTGTATCACATGCAAATCTATTTATATGTTTAGAGCAGAAAGATTGGGAATAGGCATATAATCAAAGAAATTATTATAATTTATAATAATTATAATATTATAATCATAATTATAATATTATTATAATACATAATTTAAATTTTTTTGCAAAATCAACAAGTTTAATAATTATCTTGGCATATGTATAAGTTTATATGTGTATATATAAGCTGATCTGGTATTTTAGTGTCTTAAACAGTGGTTGTTTATGGAGATGTATTCTGGTAGCAAATTCTATTCTCAAAATAGAATTTTTAAATTGATGCTAACACTATATCTTCATATTGAGAATAAATGCAACAGGAATATTTTCTCATATTCTTAATATAAGTGCTGCTGACATCATTATCCACTGGTCATGTTAATCTCAACATGCACCATGTATTTGTATGATTTGTATAATGTGCACAAAGTGTTCAAAGATGTGACGATGTACAGCTTTGTTTGGGTATTTATTGTCAGATTATCGTAATGTGCATCTGCTTTAGAGAATGTGACCTGAAAACAATACGAACCTTTTTCACAATATTGTATGACACACTGTGCCGGATGTGGCTATAGAGAATTCTTTCTGCATTTCTGGGTCTATGTAAAAACCCACTTGCAGCTAACCAATAGAGCAAAAAAATTTGTAAACAGCTGGCTTGTATAGATTTTTCTAAAGGCTTATGTTCTGATCCATAATATGTGTGGAATTTGTACTAGGTCTGGGGAAGGAAAAATGGAAGTTACCACAGCTATGAGTTGAGAAATTAATTCCAGGGAAAAGAAATAATATTTCCTTTCTTAAAAGACAACAACAAAATGTGTTCTTGGTATGGATGCATTTCTTGATTTTGTGTTGTTGGCTATGAAATATACTTGCCCGGAAGAGCAATAGCATCTCATATGAAATTATTAACCTATTTCATAAGTCTAATATGGGAATATCCCCACTCATAATGTTTAGTTTATAAACGGACCTCAGTGGAACTCATCAAGATAGTAAAGAAACTTGGTTTTACAGACTTGCAGAAATTCTTTGTGTGTGTGCATATATTTAGTTCATATAGTTTAATGTCCATGAAAACTGGATAGTAAAGTCAGAAGCCTTATTTTTTTCGGAGGGTAAGAAAAGCTCAGGACATAGTTTTACATAAAATAAAACTCATAAGAAAGAATCTTGTTAACAAATTCAGTCCTTTCATGGTTAAAATGAGCTCATCAGTGTCACAAAATATATTTACTTGGGTTTTATCCTTATTCCTTAAATCCACATCAGAATGCAGCTCTATCACATCATTATGTTAAGCCACCATTTATAGGTGTAGGCGAGCAGTCTCTATTCCTTTTCCTGGTCAAAATTTCCCAAAGGCTTTTTAATAAACAGTGCAATATTATATTTAAAAATATATGATTTGGGGGCACCTGGGTGGCTCAGTGGGTTAAGCCTCTGCCTTCGGCTCAGGTCATGATCTCACGGTCCCGGGACCCAGCCCCACATCAGGCTCTCTGCTCAGCTATTTCCCCTCTCTCTCTGCCTGCTTGTGATCTCTCTCTCTCTCTGTGTCAAATAAATGAAAAAAAAATCTTAAAAAAATAAATGAAAATATATGCCTTTATACAAGAAATGCCTTCAAGATATGGTTCCTATTAGTTCCTTCTGTTGTTAGGAGATGAGATGGATTTATAACTTTTGCCAATTTAACTTTAATTGAAAGCACAACCACAATGTTTTTGTATTTAATAAACTGCTAATGAAGATTCTGTACAAACTTTACAGCTATCCTAAACAATAAAAGCCTTTGCAAAATGCACTTATTTTCTAATATTATGATTATATGGTATAAACCGCAACTCAGAGTCGAAAAATATATATGCCCAGTTTTTTTTAGTAAACCAGACCTAGTTTAATGATTAATTCTATATTATATCAAGCAGTGCTAAACTGTCAAAAGATAACTTTTCATAACTTCTATAACTCTTTATTCTAATGACTGTTTTTATTCATAAAAATAGGATAGATGCTGCTTCCTTACTCTTCCTTTGCATGGTAACCCTATTTGAAAAAAGTTGGAATACCAAAGAATAAAAATTAATGTGCTAACATTATCAATAATAGCAAAAAATAAGTCTAGATCTCTAATTATTGGAGACTGGTTAACTAAGTTATAGTATATTCATATAATGGAATAGCATGCAGCCACTTAAGGGATGGTGTCAAAAAGTACTGAAATGAGAAACTGGCTACTACATAACTGATGAGAAAGGTAAAAGCAGAATATATGGCATAACTTAACGGTCATAATATACCCAGATCTTAACAGGGATTATATTTGGAGAGTCAGACTGGTGATGATTTTTGTTTGTATTTATTTATTTATTCATTTTAAAGATTTTATTTTATTTTATTTGACAGAGAGAGAGAGATCACAAGTAGGCAGAGAGGCAGGCAGAGAGAGAGGGGGAAGCAGGCTCCCCACCAAGCAGAAAGCCTAATGTGGGGCTCAATCCCAGGACCCTGAGATCATGACCTGAGCCAAAGGCAGAGGCTTAACCCACTGAGCTATCCAGGCATCCCTGATTTTTTTTGTTTTTAAAATTTTCATTTTTTCTTTGTGCCTTTCTACATTTATTAAGTTACCTGAATTGGGTAGTTCTTATGTTTAGAATTAAAAGAAGGACATTAAGATATTCTCACTAAAGAGAAAAATATAAAATGATTGTAGAGGCCATAGCCAGTCTGCTCTGTTGACCAGCATGATGTTGCATTCAAGCTCATTTGCCCTCTTCTGCCACCAGGCCCCTCTGGTGACAAGTAAGAGCAAAAAGACTGGCCAGGAGCCCATATCTAAAACACTCCCAGGTTTGATTATGACTGCTCAAACTAGTGGAAGAAGTTATATGATTCTCATTACTTACTTTTTCTCAAATGTTGGGCTTAAATATCTCCTTTTACTAGTAAACATATTCTGAGCATAACTGCTCTGTGACTATCAGGTGTATAATAGCGCTTTTACAGAACATATATAAAAACCACTCTTTTCATTTTAAAGCTATGCTTTGTAAAGTATTTTGCAGAGGCAAAAAGCATTTTTAACTTATTTTGCAAACTAAGAGGAAAAGATCGTTTCTGTTAACCTTTATCTTTACTCGATATTAAATCATCTGGCACATTTGTCATTTCCCCCACGTTTGGCATTTTCTGCACGTTGTTCATGCTGATTCTATCTGGTCATCTGCCAAAGAGAAATCAGGTGTCAACAGTCGCTTCTGTGTTCCAGAGTTCCTAAAAGAAATAAAGACATACAATTTCGGTAAAAAAAAAAAAATATGAAAAAGTGACAAATTCTTACAGCAAATTTTAAAAGGATGCTGAAGTTACAGTACAATTTTGTTAATTATACAAGTTCTCCAGCATTATATGGGCCAGAGAATAAAGGTAGGTCCGGAATTGAAATCTACTCCCTTCAAATATTAGGATTTTTTTTTCTCATTCAACTTTTGTTGTTTTTTTTTTTAAGATTTTATTTATTTATTTGACAGAGAGAGATCACAAGTAGGCAGAGAGAGTGAGAGGGAAGCAGGCTCCCTGCTGAGCAGAGAGCCCGATGTGGGACTCGATCCCAGGACCCTGAGATCATGACCTGAGCTGAAGGCAGCGGCTTAAACCACTGAGCCACCCAGGCGCCCCTCAACTTTTGTTTTAATGGGTCTCAAAATTCTGTGAAAGATTTTTGGTCAAGGTGTTTCCATTAAAAAGTACTGATTTGGGGCGCCTGGGTGGCTCAGTGGATTGGGCCGCTGCCTTCGGCTCGGGTCATGATCTCAGTGGTCCTGGGATCGAGCCCCGCGTCGGGCTCTCTGCTCTGCAGGGAGCCTGCTTCCTCCTCTCTCTCTGCCTGCCTCTCTGCCTAGTTGTGATTTCTCTCTGTCAAATAAATAAAAAATTAAAAAAAAAAAAGTACTGATTTTAGGGATGTCTGGGTGGCTCAGTGGGTTAAAGCCTCTGCCTTCAGCTCAGGTCATGATCCCAGAGTCCTGGGATCGAGCCCCACATCAGGCTCTCCCTCTCTCTCTCTCTCTCTGCCTGCCTCTCTGCCTACTTGTGATCTCTGTCAAATAAATAAATAAAATCTTAAAAAAAAAAGTACTGATTTTAAAATCTAATAAATTAAGCTGCCATATACACCCAGACACAAAAACAAATGGTCCACAATTCTCCTTTCCTTCTGAAGGTTTTATGACGCATTGTTACCATTAACCAGTCTTACTATTAAACTTATATGGCCAACTGACACAAATAGTTCTGAGACTGTCCTTCCACCACTGAGTAAGACTGGGGTGGCAGGTATTGGGGGATAATATTCATTGAGCCTTCTGAGCTTTCTGGGCAGACTTGGTGACCTTGCCAGCTCCAGCTGCCTTCTTGTCCACTGCTTTGATGACACCCAGAGCAACTATCTGTCTCATGTCATGAACAGCAAAACGGCCCAGAGGAGGATAGTCAGAGAAGCTCTCAACACACATAGGCTTGCCAGGAACCATATCAACAATGGCAGCGTCACCAGGTTTCAAGAACTTGGGACCATCTTCCAGCTTTTTTTCCAGAACAACAATCTATCTTCTCCTTTAGCTCAGCGAACTTGCAAGCAATGTGAGCTATGTAACAACCCAGCACAGGTGCATATCCAGCACTGATTTGGCCTGGATGATTCAGGATAATCACCTGAGTTGTGAAGCCAACTGCTTCCACTGGTGGGTCATTTTTGCTGTCACCAGCCACACTGCCATGATGAACATCTTTGACAGGTACGTTCTTGACATTGAAGCCCACACTGTTCCCAGGAAGAGCTTCATGGTGCATTTCAACAGACTTGACTTCAGTTGTAACATTGACTGGAGCAAAGGTGACCACCGTGCCAGATTTAAGAACACGAGTCTCCACTCATTCTATAGGGACAGAACCAATACCACCAATTTTGTAGACATGCCTCTGGAGAGGCAGACGCAAGGGCTCGTCAGTTGGGTGAGTTGGTGCAGAATGCAATCCAGAGCTTCAAGCACTGTGGTTCCACGGGCATTCCCGTCTTTACAGGTGACTTTCCATCCCTGAACCAAGGCATGTTAGCACTTGGCTCCAGCATGTTGTCACCATTCCAACCAGAAACTGGGACAAATGCTACTTTGTCAGTGTTGTAGCCAATTTTCTTAATGCAGGTGCTGACTTCCTTAATGATTTCCTCGTATCTCTTCTGGCTGTAGGGTGGCTCAGTGGAATCCATTTTGCTGACACCAACAATTACTGTTTTACATCCTGTGTGTAGGCCAGAAGGGCATGCTCACTGGTCTGCCCATTCTTGGAGACACCTGCTTCAAATATACCAACACCAGCAGCATCAATGAGGACAGCACAGTCAGCCTAAGATGTGCCTGTCAGCATGTTTTTGATAAAGTCTCCGTGTCCTGGGGCATCAATGACAGTCACATAATAGTTGCTGGTCTTGAATTTCCACAGGGAGATATCAATGGTGATACCATATTCATGTTCAGCTTTCAGTTTATCCAAGACCCAGGCATACACGAAGGAGCCCTTTCCCTTCTCAGCAGCCTCCTTCTCATATTTTTCGATAGTTCTTTTGTCGATCCCACCACATTTGTGGATCAGATAACCAGTGGCGGTATACTTGCCCAAATCGACATGTCCAATGACGATGATGTTGATGTGAGTCTTTTCCTTTCCCATTTTGGTTTAGGCTGAGTGGTGGTTTTCAAAACACTTGTGTTCTGGCAGCAAACTCTATTGTGGAAAAGAAATATTAGGATTTTATTAAATTATTGTAAGTAGAACGTTGGGAAAAATGACCCAAACTTCTTGCTTTCTTTCCTAACAAGTGCTTTTAGGAGACCATGAAATGGCAATCCCAAATAATAAAGATAATCACCTGACAGAGAAATGATCTATTTAAATAGTTCTAATTAAATTGGTTTGAGTTACCCAACAATGGATATGGTGACATACTCTTCTTAGGAGACTATTATCCTAGGAGTCAAGAACCATACCAGTTCCACTGTAAAACAATAGTGTGCCCTTGAACAAAACCAACATCTCCTTTGGGTTAAAGTTCCTTAGTCATACTTTAAACAGTAATTTTGATCACATGTTTGAGTACATGTTTAATGGTAAGACTGATTATTTCTGCCTATGATGATGAAGGATTTGATTAGATAATCTGTCAGGTGCACTGTAGCCTGAAATCCATTTGATTTTATTTATGTATGTATATGTTATATAGATAACATTTATAAATTTTAAAACATAAAGTTATGCTAGAAATAAGAGCTTACATATTGAATTGCCCTACTTTTCTATTTGCAGCCAATTACCACCCCAATCTAATGTTTCACTGTATATAAATTCATTTATTCTTTCACTCATTTTAAATAGGTGATGATATAGCTATAAAATCAATGTTTGGTTATTTTGAATAACCCAAAATAGCAAATAATTTAAAAATCACTTCCACTTGACTTTGGAATCTATTACATGCATTGTTTTTCCAGAAAATTTACCTCATAATTATGTTGTGTGAAGGCGAAATGAGTTTCTATTCCAAATTCACACATTGAATTCTGACTGCCGGGTGATGAAGAGAACCATCCCAGGGTTAACACTTGCCATGTTGCCATGGATAATTAGGATTGCCGGAGTGTGTCTTTAATTCTAAATTTGGTATCAACTCTTAGGAGTCCAGGTCGCCATCCACTGTTTTATATCTTTTTGGACCTTGTCAGGACCTCACCTTTTCTTTTGCAAATGTACACACTTTGTGTGTTACTTGTGGAGCCTTTGTTTCCCATACTCCCCCAGACTGTTCTCTTTTTTGCTTCTGTGAGTTACCCATCATGATAAAAAGTGAGAGATCCTTTAAAAAAGAAAACTCTTCCTAATGCTTGCTGTAATTACAAGACATTATCATACAAGTTAATTCTTTTTTTTTTTAAGATTTTATTTATTTATTTGACAGATCACAAGTAGGCAGAGAGGCAGGCAGAGAGAGAGGAGGAAGCAGGCTCCCTGCTAAGCGGAGAGTCCAATGCGGGGCTCAATCCTAGGACCCCGGGATCATGACCTGAGCCGAAGGCAGAGGCTTTAACCCACTGAGCCACCCAGGTGCCCCAATACAAGTTAATTCTTAATCTTACCTCTAAACCTTTAGTGTGATCCCAACTCAATTCAGGTCAACGAAGGTAAAGAGTCTCTTTAGGGCTGCTCTCCTCAGTTGAATTTCCACTTCCCAAGATGTCCTTCCCACCAGAACTTCAAATACCTCTCACTCCATCCACTCTACACATTTGCTCCTTTGTCAGCCTTTCTTTTTTCTTTTTTTCTTTTAAAGATTTTATTTATTTGATAAAGAGAGATCACAACTAGGCAGAGAGGCAAGCAGAGAGAGAGAGAGAGAGGAGGAAGCAGGCTCCCTGCCAAGCAGAGAGCCCGATGTTGGACTTAATCCCAGGACCCTGAGATCAGGACCTGAGCCAAAGGCAGACATTTAACCCACTGAACCATCCAGGTGCCCTTGTTGGTCTCTCTTCACCCATCTCCAGATTTGTTTTGTTTTTTGAGTTTATCTCAACCTACAACCTCAAAAAATTTGATTTTGTGTATTATGATTCTTCAGGGATTTAATTCCGAGAGCTAGTACAATGTAGTTTGACCACTGAAATAACTATCATCTGGATTATTAGGCCCTTTACAGTTGACACATTAATAATTATTGCACAAAAGCTCAGCCTATTACTATTAGTGCTATTGATTGCTATATTTCTAAATATACTTACTAAAATTTCTGGGGCTTCTTTCATTTATTCATTCAACAAATATGAACAAGTGTTCACTATGGACCAAAACTGTTGCAGCTGCTATGGATACTGTGGTTGAGATAGCAGATCAAATGCCTGTTTTCACAGAGGATACTTTTTATTTGGGAGAGCTGGACAATAAAAAAAGAAAGGATCAGATCATGATGAGGTATGAAAAAAGCCCAACAGAGTAATAAATGTAAATTTTTCAGGTTAAGATTTGGATCAGGTGGTCATGGAAGACATCTGAGGAGGGCACAATTGAGTTGACCCCCAAACACGTACCCCCTCAAAAAAACCCAGGCAAATGTGAAGATCTGGAACACGAGAGGGGATTCAACTGTCTTAAGGAGGTGTGAGCTTGGTGTGTTCACAGGTGGGCCCTCTTGGGGGAACATCATGAGAGAAAAGTGGAATGAACCGAGGTCAGGGAGGTGGGCAAGGTCCAAATCACATAGACCTTTGCAGACTGTGGAAGGAGTCAGCAGTTGGAAGCCATAAGAGGGTTTAATTTAGTGAATGTACAATCCAGTTTAAATTTTCAAAAGATTATTCACCGAGTATAGACTATAAAGCAGCAAATATGGAAGGATGGAGATAATTGTAGGAAGTCTTTGTCTCCTAAAAAGTTGATGGTGGTCTGGACTGAGGTAGTAGCTATGGAAGGTGCTGACAAGTGGACCTATTATAACTAGGTTTTAAAGCAACACTAATAAGACTTCTGAAAAACTGATGGTATTAAAGGGATTATGAAGGGAGGGGTGATTCCTAGGGGTTCCTGAGTGGATGGATAGTGGTACATTTTGCTGTAAGAGAGATGGCTATGGGAAAGGAAATTGTTGGAAGGGGCAGGAACCAAGCACTAAGTTTTGGACATGCTAAGTTAGAGATGCCCATTTACTTCCAGTGGAGATATCAAGCAGGCAGTTGGCCTTTGAGTCTAGAGGTGAGGTGAAGTAATGGTCAGATAAATAATTATGGAAAGATAAATGAGATCAAATAAAACCATATAGTCAAATCTTCTGTTTTAAAAATTGCACTCAATATGATCTTATTTTCTCTTTTCTGGGGTGGGGAGAATTAAGAAGAGAGTCTAATCATTTTGCTCAGAAAGTAAAAGTATATGCGTATATACCGTATACGTATACGTATACATATACGAATACATATAAACCATTCCCTTGAGGTAGCTCTTTGCCAAGCACATTTATTTTAAGGATGGAAAATTCATCACAACATGTGCTTAGATGATCAGGAGAAAAAGAACATCCTCTGTCTCAGATTCTGACTTAAGAATCTCTGTGGGGACAGCAAATATCATCCTCAATGGGAAAAAGCTTGCAGCCTTCCCGTTGAGATCAGGAACACGACAAGGATGCCCACTCTCACCACTCTTGTTCAACATAGTATTAGAAGTTCTAGCAACGGCAATCAGACAACAAAGAGAAATAAAAGGTATCCAAATTGGCAAGGAAGAAGTCAAACTCTCTCTCTTCGCAGATGACATGATTCTTTATATGGAAAACCCCAAAGACTCCACCCCCAAACTACTAGAACTCATACAGCAATTCAGTAACGTGGCAGGATACAAAGTCAATGTACAGAAATCAGTGGCTTTCTTATACACTAACAATGAAAATACAGAAAGGGAAATTAGAGAATCGATTCCATTTACTATAGCACCAAGAACCATAAGATACCTGGGCATAAACCTAACCAAAGAAGTAAAGGACCTGTACTCGAGGAACTACAGAACACTCATGAAAGAAATTGAAGAAGACACAAAAAGATGGAAGACTGTTCCATGCTCTTGGATTGGAAGAATAAACATTGTTAAAATGTCTATACTGCCTAGAGCAATCTATACTTTTAATGCCATTCCGATCAAAATTCCACCGATATTTTTCAAAGAGCTGGAGCAAATAATCCTAAAATTTGTATGGAATCAGAAGAGACCCCGAATTGCTAAGGAAATGTTGAAAAACAAAAACAAAACTGGCGGCATCACGTTACCCGATTTCAAGCTTTACTACAAAGCTGTGATCACCAAGACAGCGTGGTACTGGCATAAAAACAGACACATAGACCAGTGGAACAGAGTGGAGAGCCCAGATATGGACCCTCAACTCTATGGTCAAATAATCTTCGACAAAACAGGAAAAAATATTCAATGGAAAAAAGACAGTCTCTTCAATAAATGGTGCTGGGAAAACTGGACAGCGATATGTAGAAGAATGAAACTCGACCATTCTCTTACACCGTTCACAAAGATAAACTCGAAATGGATAAAAGACCTCAACGTGAGACAGGAATCTATTAGAATCCTAGAGGAGAACATAGGCAGTAACCTCTTCGATATCAGCCACAGCAACTTCTTTCAAGATAAGTCTCCAAAGGCCAAGGAAACAAAAGCAAAAATGAACTTTTGGGACTTCATCAAGATCAAAAGCTTCTGCACAGCAAAGGAAACAGTCAACAAAACAAAGAGGCAACCCACGGAATGGGAGAAGATATTTGTAAATGACAGTACAGACAAAAGGTTGATATCCAGGATCTACAAAGAACTTCTCAAACTCAACACACACAAAACAGATAATCATATCAAAAAATGGGCAGAAGATATGAATAGACACTTCTCCAACGAAGACATACAAATGGCTATCAGACACATGAAAAAATGTTCATCATCACTAGCCATCAGGGAGATTCAAATTAAAACAACATTGAGATACCACCTAACACCAGTTAGAATGGCCAAAATTAGCAAGACAGGAAACAACGTGTGCTGGAGAGGATGTAGAGAAAGGGGAACCCTCTTACACTGTTGGTGGGAATGCAAGTTAGTGCAGCCACTTTGGAGAACAGTGTGGAGATTCCTGAAGAAATTAAACATAGAGCTTCCCTATGACCCTGCAATTGCACTGCTGGGTATTTACCCCAAAGATACAGATGTAGTGAAAAGAAGGGCCATTTGTACCCCAATGTTTATTGCAGCAATGGCTACGGTCGCCAAACTGTGGAAAGAACCAAGATGCCCGTCAACGGATGAATGGATAAGGAAGATGTGGTCCATATACACAATGGAGTATTATGCCTCCATCAGAAAGGACGAATACCCAACTTTTGTAGCAACATGGACAGGACTGGAAGAAATTATGCTGAGCGAAATAAGTCAAGCAGAGAGAGTCAAGTATCATATGGTCTCACTTATTTGTGGAGCATAACAAATAACATGGAGGACATGGGGAGATGGAGAGGAGAGGGAGTTGAGGGAAACTGGAAGGGGAGATGAACCATGAGAGACTATGGACTCTGAAAAACAACCAGAGGGTTATGAAGGGGCGGCGGGAGGGGGTGGGGTGGGGTGGGAGGTTGAGGAACCAGGTGGTGGGTAATAGGGAGGGCACGTACTGCATGGAGCACTGGGTGTGATGCCAAAACAATGAACACTGTTATGCTGTAAATAAGCAAATAAAAATAAATTAATTAATTAAAAAAAAATAAAGCTCCTTTGTACATTCAAAAAAAAAAAAAAAATCTCTGTGGGGAAAGCTGTTCACATACATGGTAGCTGCAAATACTGTTAACATCACAGCATATCATCCAAAAACAAGGGTCAGAAATTCCGCAAGCAAACTTATTTTTGTAAGATCTCCTGCCAGATGTTATAGATAGAAAAGTTCACCCAGAATTCCAATAAGCAGATAAATATTTGCATAGTTTTCTATTAAAAAGGTACATTTTGTATCTTTAAAATTCTCTTTGCTTATTATCACTAGAGGAGTGGTATCAGGGCATGGCACCAAATAGATGTATGATATAATAAATAAGTGAATAACCACTATTATTCCTTGACACTTTTAATAAATATTGGAGAGATATATAACTTGGTATCCTACAAAGTCATGCTGAAGACTAACATTCCATATTTTTTAAAATTCTGTAAGAATTTGGGACGCATGTTATCCAAATTTTGTTTTAATGTTATGTATCAAATGAAATACATCTTGCATATTAAAAATGTTTAGAAAGTACAAATGAGGGGCGCCTGGGTGGCTCAGTGGATTAAGCCGCTGCCTTCGGCTCAGGTCATAATCTCAGGGTCCTGGGATCGAGCCCCGCATCAGGCTCTCTGCTCCGCAGGGAGCCTGCTTCCTCCTCTCTCTCTGCCTGCCTCTCTGCCTACTTCTGATCTCTCTCTCTGTCAAATAAATAAATAAAATCTTTAAAAACAAAAAAAAAAAGAAAGTACAAATGAGGTTTCATTTTTCCACACATCATTGTTACTTATATCAGAATCACTTTGAAAAGTCTCACTGCCCCTTTCATTATGACCAAAGACTGAGTTGGATAAATAAATGTCCAATTCAATGAATTTACCCAATGGCATGTATGTGTGTTGTTCTTTGTTGAATTGTGTTGTTTTAGCATAGCGGTAAGTCCTTCCTGAGAGGGTCCACTGTGATCCCCACGGCGGTAGGAAGGAATGTAATGACTGCAACCACTGCAACCAAAGAAAACTGTCCTTGTTCTCTCTCCTAGCCATAAACTTTCCAAACTCTCTTATAAAGTGTCAAATAGCAAGCTTTGAAGTTGTGGAGTCTTCTGTCAGTAGAACTGATTCTACCAATTCACTGCACTCTCCTTTCTTCTAATGCATAGAATATTAATTTGCATCAGGCTCCTTTTTAGCCTAAAAAAATTCTAATGCCACAACAATCTCACTCATCAATGTTTTAAATTCTGGGAAAAGCATTCTTGTTATTATTTGACATATGTGCAACATTTAATGTCTGTTATTTAACTGCTGTTTATTTGCTCTTTGCATTTCAAATGAATTGTGACATTTTCTTTTCCATTGTCTTATTCATAATATTCCAAATGCATTGTAGGGAAAATAGTCATCTCTTTAAGACAACAGAAAAATTCCAATTCTTACTGTATAAATGGAAATTCAAAATGAGACTAATAGATATATTTGAGTAGATAATAAAAAATCATTCATTCAGTCAATGCATTTATTAAGTCCCAATTATTTGCTAGTGATTGGGGATATAAAGATGAATATGATACAGTCCCTGCTCCCAAGAGGCTTACAACAGAGTAGAAGGACATGGACATATAAAAGAGTAAGCACACCAAAGTATTTCATGAACTATGATGATAATACATGTGGGGAGAGAGGAAAGATTTTCAATTCTGCCACAACAGGATTCACAGGAGAAGCGTCTTCTTAAAGCTTTGCTTTATCCAGGAAAGCAAACCACATTTTCAGCAGTAGTCCTCAACCTTTTATCGAATAGCTTTATTTTTTAAAAAGCTGTCTCTAACAATGTTTTGCCTTTATGATGCTAAACTAATCCTTTGCAAAATAAAACTTTAAGCAATGAATTCTTTGGTTTATCAGGATGATCTCAAACCGTCTGGTCAGTAATTATAATTAGTTTCAGAATGACTTAGTCTGGACTAAGTCATTCTGAAACTAATTATTATAATAATTATAGGAGGGTCCCTTTCTCACTTCTTATTTACCCCTCAACACAAAGATTTCTGCTCCCACCAGTTCATTACAAATTGCTCTTGACAAGGTGCCTTGAAGATAAGCCCAGTGGAGCCTTTTACCTGAGCTCTTCCCACTATATGACATCAATGGCAGCACCCATATTCTCGAAACACCATTGTCCCTTGACTTACATGATTCTAGCTTTGCTTTCACCTATGTGGCCACTCCTTCAAAATATCCCTTGAAGACTATTTCTTCAAAATGTGTGTTGCAGTATTTGGTCCCAGGTCCTCTTTTCCACTGTCTGTTTGCTTGTCACTGATGCTTTTATGAATGTGAAAAAAAGTCATGCACTCACTCTCTAGAAGAATGAACACAGAAACATACAAAAACATTTAGTGCATTATTAAAACCAGTTCACAAGACAGACATCCTCTCCTTCTTCACACAATTTAGTAATATGATCTCCATTTACCATGAATATGCTAATTCCCAAATTTATATTTTTAGCCAAGATCTGTTTGCTCTGTATGCCAGACTCATATATACATGTCCAACTGTTCAAAAGACTCCTCTTGTATGTCCTTCTGATACCTAAAACCCAACATGTCCAAAACATAACTTATTATCTTCTTTCCCTAAACCTGTGCTTCCTCTGTTCTGCATCCTAGGACATGACATTACGATCCTAGCCAGAGACTTTTAGTCTCCCCCACAACCTCATCACCCCCTCACATTCATCACAAGAACTATGAATTCTAGCTTCAAAATGTCTCTTCAATTATCACCATTTCTCCACAACCCTACAAAGACCAACCTCACTCAGGCCCACCAATTTCTCTCTCTTGCTCTACTGCAACTACCTATGAACTGGTTCTGCTACCAATAGCTTTCTTTATCTGCAATGTATTCTCTGTGTCCATGCAACTGCAAAATGGATAATGGCACTTTCCTTATCCTTCTATTCATAATTAGACCCATTATCAAACTGGTTTATGGTTAGAAGACTGTTGATACGAAGAACGTTTAACTGGCTCTCTGTAATCCCCAAATCATTCTCTCAAAGGACATGGAGCTAACATCTTCGGATCTCATCCCAAGTTCCTCCTCATATGATAGGGGTGGTATTAACACCTGCCTTTCCCAGGGTTTTATGAAAAAATGAGGCAGTAACAATTCTAATAACTTCCATTTGCATACTGTTTTACAATTTACAAGATGCTTTCATATGTTTTGTTCCAATGAATGTGAGAATACTCGGAAACACTGAAACTACAAGATAAATAGAACACTTCATTTTCCATATAATGTTTCATATATGAAAGTAACTGAGAACCAAGGTGATAGGACAGGAGAGGAAACTAACATTTCTGCAGTTTGACCCTCAGAGTAAGCTCTTTCCAGCTGTCAGCGGACTGCCCTCTGTGTAGTTGGAGGTCTTCCCAGAGAGTCAAAGCCCCTCCCATCCATAGATGGGCTGGGTAATTTTAGTGTCTAGACTGCCTACACTGGCCCTTGAAAATTCACATTTAGTAGAATCTTTAAAAAGCATCCTCTTTGTTCAGAAACTATTCCATCTGGAATATGATCTCTCTATGACTTCGCACTACTTGTGGCAGTAATTTTATCTTTTAGTAGAAAGCCTGCAATAATATTATGTCCTTGGAGGAAAGTGGGAAGAGAAAAAAAATTCCACATCACAGCAAGTGACTCAAAAAAATACAAAAAATTAATATAACAAAACCTTTAGAAAAGGCATAGAAATGTATATATAAAACTGCTTTTTTTAAGGTTTTACTTGTCTTTTATGGGAGATTTTGAAAAGACTGAGGAAAAAGTCTTTCAGCTTCTAAGCTACTTCAAGCTGGCTGTTTAGAGAAGACAAACTTTGTAATGGGAAAATATGGGTCTGGGTTAGTTTAATCCTCCGCTTCCTCCACAAAGTGTGACCACAGCTTCCTACTTGATCTGAAAGCCTGAGCAGAGGAAAAAGCAATGGCTCAGGAAGGCATGAAAAGTTCTTGAGGGCAATTTGTACCCATGTCTGTGAAAACAGATTCATGTCACTTCCCAAGAAAGATTGACAGGGCCTTTGCACTGGAAACAGAAGTGCTGTGAGCAGACTCACTGAGTGCTGTAATGCAGTGAGTCCAGGCTCCCCTGACATCCACAAAACTGTCCTGGTATGTGGACGGAGGTATGACCACTTCCACGAGGCTCATATTGGCAGTTCCAGAGTCATCAAGGGGGGTAAGTAGAAGGTCTTTTCGACTCTGGACTCCTAGTCACAAAGATTTCAAATTCAGACTTTTGACATTATTTCCAAATGAGGTCACACATGCAGCTGCAAAACCATACTGACAGGATTGAAAGAGGTTCATTGTGTCCTTTTAAACTTATGCATTGCCACTGAGACATCACTGTTGACAGCCCAAATCAAAGTCCCTGCATCTTCCACCTGACTTACTGTGGGAGCCACTGAAATGGCCTCCCTGTTTCCACTCTTGCACCCCTACCATTAATTCTCCAAAAAGCAGTCAGAGTGATTCTTCTTCACTTTGCATTTCACAGTTGCATTTTTTAATGCAAATATCGTAATAGCCCTGATTGCAATCTTCCAATGCCTTCCTATCAAACCTAGAATAAATTCTAACTCCTTAGTACAGCCTGTACAACCTTATGTGATGTGAACTTTAGCTGCCTCTCCTATTTCATTTTAATTGACTTTATTGCACGCCAAGCAGCCTGACCCCCTTGCTATAGCTGGCACATGACAGCATGTCTCCCATCTCAGGGCCTTTGCACTTGCTGAGCCCTTGCTTGGAAAACTCTTTCCCCAGATACTTTATTGCTTCTTCCTTTCATTTACACCTTTCTTCAAAATTAATTTATTCAGAGGGGTGCCTGGGTGGCTCAGTGGATTAAGCCGCTGCCTTCGGCTCAGGTCATGATCTCAGGGTCCTGGGATAGAGCCCCGCATCGGGCTCTCTGCTCTGCAGGGAGCCTGCTTCCTCCTCTCTCTCTGCCTGCCTTCTGCCTATTTGTGACCTCTCTCTCTGTCAAATAAATAAATAAAATCTTTAAAAAAAAGAATTAATTTATTCAGAAAGATGTTCCTTGGGCAACCTATTTAAAAGAATACCTCTGTTACTCTCGACCTTTCAGGATGCCTTAATTTTCTTACACACACACACACACACACACACACACACACACACACAACACACACACATTTATTGTGCTTATCTGCTTTTTGTCTTCTTCAAAGAATGTAAGCCCCATCAAGGCTGTTAACCTTGAAAACTGCCAGTTATTTTGCCAACAAAAGATGGGTTTATTGAAGAATAACAGAGAATTGCAATTCAGGACAACCAAACTACAACAGAACCATAGGAAAGTCCAGAGAGGAGCACTCTTTTACAGAGGAAAAGGGAAGTTGGACAGGGCTATTATAAACAAAAAGTCTATTTAAGTGAACTGAGAATTCTATGTACAGTGGCTTCTCATTGGCTGATCTATAACTGTACCACATTGACTGGGTTGATACCAGGGGAGGAAGAAATCTTTCCTCCTGCTGGGATAGTAAAGTAGTATCCACACACCATATCCCTCTCTTTCTGTTAAATCTGTGATTGCTGAAGTACCAAACAGCATAAGAACTCCCCCTGCCTGCCTCCTGACTCCATTCTAAGTAAGGTTTCCTTTTACTAATTTTCACATATTCTCCTTTTGATCAAGATCTTCCTTTGAAAGCATCACTCATCAATAGCCAGTAACAAGAAGGACCTTTTGTAGTTATCATGTCCTACATCAGAGGGAAAGTGCTTAACAGTTGGAAACCAATGAAGGCCACATTTGTGTAACAACGAAGATGAGGAGGGAGAAATTTTCACATATTCCAGCCTAAAGCCTGTATTTTCCCAAGATCCAAAGCAAGATCCAAACCACATCTCAAAGCACTGAGCCAGTAGTCAACAAAATATAAAACTTAAAACTTAAATAATTATATAAAACAGAAGGAACGCATTCCTAAAGACATATAAACTACAACTGAACCAGGAAGAAAGAGAAAACCTGAACAGACCAATAACCAGTAAGGAGATTGAAGCAGTCATCAAAAATCTCCAAACAAACAAAAGCCCAGGGACAGATGGCTTCGCAGGGGAATTCTACCAAACATTTAAAGAAGAATTAATTCCTATTCTCCTGAAAATGTTCCAAAAATAGAAATGGAAGGAAAACTTCCAAACTCATTTTATGAGGCTAGCATTACCTTGATCTTAAAACCAGACAAGGATCCCATCAAAAAAGAGAATTACAGACCAATGTCCTTGATGAACAGATGTGAAAATTCTCACCAAAATACTAGCCAATAGGATCCAACAGTACATTAAAAGGATTATTCACCACGACCAAGTGGGATTTATTCCAGGGCTGCAAGGTTGGTTCAACATCCGCAGATCAATGTGATACAATACGTTAGTAAAAGAAAGAAAAAGAACCATATGATACTCATGATAGATGCTGAAAAAGCATTTGACAAAGTACAGCATCCTCTTTTGATCAAAACTCTTCAAAGTGTAGGGATAGAAGGCACATACCTCAATATCATCAAAGCCATCTATGAAAAAATCCACCACAAATATCCTTCTCAACGGAGAAAAACTGAAAGCTTTTCCACTAAGGTCAGGAACACAGCAGGGATGTCTATTATCACCACTGTTATTCAACATAGTACTAGAAGTCCTAGCCTCAGCAAGCAGACAACAAAAGGAAATTAAAGGCATCCAAATTGGCAAAGAAGAAGTCAAACTATCACTCTTTGCAGATGATATGATACTGTATGTGGAAAACCCAAAAGACTCCACTCCAAATCTGCTAGAACTTGTACAGGAATTCAGTAAAGTGTCAGGATATAAAATCAATGCACAGAAATCCGTTGTGTTCCTTTACACCAACAAGACAGAAAAAAGGGAATTAAGGAGTCAATCCCATTTACAAACGCACCCAAAACCATAAGATACCTAGGAATAAAACTAACTAAAGAGGCAAAGAATCTATACTCTGAAAACTATAAAGTATCATGAAAAAAACTGAGGAAGACAGAAAAAAATGGAGAAATGTTCCATGCTCATAGATTGGAAGAACAAATATTGTGAAAATGTCTATGCTACCTACAGCAATCTATTACATTTAATGCAATCCCTATCAAAGTCCCATCAATTTTTTTCAAAGAAATGGAATAAATAATCCTAAAATTTATATGGAACCAGAAGAGACCTTGAATAGCCAGAGGAATATTGAAAAAGAAAGCCAAAGTTGGTGGCATCACAATTTCAGACTTCAAGCTCTATTACAAAGCTGTAATCATCAAGACAGTATGGTACTGGCACAAAAACAGACACATAGATCAATGGAACAGAACAGAGAGCCCAGAATAGATACTTAACTCTGTAGTCAACTAATCTTCGACAAAGCAGGAAAGGAAGTCCAATGGAAAAATGACAAACTCTTCAACAAATGGTGATGGGAAAATTGGACAGCCACATCCAGAAAAATGAAACTGCACCATTTCCTTACTCCACACACGAAAATAGACTCAAAACAGATGAAGAACCTCAATGTGAGAAAGGAATCTATCAAAATCCTTGAGGAGAATGCAGGCAGCAACCTCTTCGACCTCAGCCGCAGCAACTTCTTCCTAGGAACATTGCCAAAGGCAAGGCAAGCAAGGGCAAAAATGAACTATTGGGATTTCATCAAGATCAAAAGCTTTTATACAGCAAAGGAAACAGTTAACAAAACCAAAAGACAACTGACAGAATGGGAGAAGATATTTGCAAACGACATATCAGATAAAGGGCTAGTATCCAAAATCTATAAAGAGCTTACCAAACTCAACACCCAAAGAACAAACAATCCAATCAAGAAACGGGCAGAGGACATGAACAGACATTTCTGCAAAGAAGACATCCAGATGGCCAACAGACACATGAAAAAGTGCTCCACGTCACTCGGCATCAGGGAAATACAAATCAAAACCACAATGAGATACCACCTCACACCAGTCAGAATGGCTAAAATTAACAAGTCAGGAAATGACAGATGCTGGTGAGGATGCAGAGAAAGGAGAACCCTCCTACACTGTTGGTGGGAATGCAAGCTGGTGCAACCACTCTGGAAAACAGCATGGAGGTTCCTCAAAATGTTGAAAATAGAACTACCCTATGACCCAGCAATTGCACTACTGGGTATTTACCCTAAAGATACAAACATAGTAATCTGAAGGGGCACGTGCACCCAAATGTTTATAGCAGCAATGTCTACAATAGCCAAACTATGGAAAGAACCTAGATGTCCATCAACAGATGAATGGATAAAGATGTGTATATATATACAATGGAATACTATGCAGCCATCAAAAGAAATGCAATCTTGCCATTTGCGACTATGTGGATGGAACTAGAGGATATTATGCTTAGCTAAACAAGTCAATCAGAGAAAGACAACTATCATATGATCTCCCTGGTATGAGGAAGGGGAGATGCAACGTTGAGGGGGTTGGGGGAAGGATAAGAATAAATGAAACAAGATGGGATCAGGAGGGAGACAAACCATAAGAGACTCTTAATCTCACAAAACAAACTGAGGGTTACCGTGGGGAGGGAGGTAGGGAGAGGGTGGTTGGGTTATGGACATTGGGGAGGGTATGTGCTATGGTGAGTGCTGTGAAGTGTATAAGCCTGGCGATTCACAGACCTGTACCCCTGGAGCTAATAATACATTATATGTTAATTAAAACAAAACAAAACAAAAAAAAACCCACAAAAAACAGAAGGAACATCCAGGTTGTATGATAGTTCTAAATCAGGGCTCTAGGGCTGAAAGTAGCCAATTGAAATATTTATTGGCATTTATTCCAATGTAGGGGAAAAGGGTTCTCCTTATAAAAGCAAACCCAGTCACGTATGTCTCCTGAAGTCTCCACTTAAAGCAACCATGAAAGCAGATTAGTGAATGCTGCCAAGAGCTCACTGAAAGTATTAACAGTCTTTTGGTAAGATACAGTTTGGATATAAAGATGAAACAATAGCTGATGAACTTTTTGCAATATAGTAAAACCTCAAATATGTTTTAAAACAGTATTATCACAAAGAAATGTTTGGAACCAAATATGTTACTGACCATACAGCCTATAAGGTTGCAAATTCAGAGACCATGAATGTAGAGAAGAATCCAAGATCATTTAATAGTTCAGATGAAAAAAGATTTTTGTGAATTATGAACCTTCTAACCCTTCAGAAAAAAAAGGTGAAAATTACCTTGTCCAAGGATCACAATAAGGCTGTTTCTGAAAAGCCATAATCAAAAGAAGAGGTGTTCCCTTTTCACAAGGGCCTGGGGAATGCAAAGACATGGTTTTTCCACAGAAAAGAGAAAAGAAACAACAGCGAGAAAAAGATATATAGGCCTGGTCTGAACAGCTTAGGAAAGCCTTCTCATCGATGTCATCTGCTTCAATTCCAGGAAGTCTTTACTTTCAGGTCACCAGATGGCATGCAGGTCCAGTCAGGGTTTGGTACTTTCTTTAGACGACTTGTGTAAATGAATCTAAGAGCCTGTTCCCTAGAGTCTGGTGGCACAAAGACTGGTTAGCAAGTTCCTCACAGGCCGTCGCAGAGAGGTTGATGAGTCTTTCTGGAGACGTCTTTTCCAACAGATGAAATCTTCTTATGCTTAAGGTCATCATCTCCTCAGGGGGCAATGGGAAAAGATTGCTTTACCAAACCAGAGTTATTTTTAATAGAAGCAATTAGGCTTTTACAATATTGAAGTGTATATCTTTTTATTAACTGCGGATCAAAAGAAGCAGGGGCCAAGTACATTGGATATCCTGTGATTATCTCAAAGGGTGACAATCTCAGTTCCCAAGGGAGTTGATCTGAGATTTAGAAGGACCAAAGGATATACTTTCAGCCCAAGCTATTTGGAGGGTCTCTACAAATTTTCCAATTGAGTCTTAATAGTGCTGTTAATGAGTGCAACAAACCCTGATGACTGAGGATGGTATGCACAACGAAGTGTTGTAAAAACTGGGCAAAGAGCACACCCTTGTTGAAGCATCTGACCAGTACACTGAGTTCCCAGATCACTATGAAGTTCAAGAGGGTTCCCTAGGTAGGGGTAATCTTTTCTAACAGATGTGTTGGCCTGTCTACAGGAGAAAGACCTGCTATGGTGAGAAAACAGAGAAATCATGACTGAAACATATTTACATCCATGAGATGGGGAAACTGCAAGAAATCCATTTGTAGAAACAGGTTTCCCTGGATTATATTTTTGACAGGTGGAACAAGTGATATTACCATTTTTGGTAACTTTCTCACCAACATTGGTTCATGAATGCTATCATTTTGTCAGTAGATCAACATATGTATGATTGTAAGCAGCGGGAATTTTAGGATTTCTGATAAGGTCAAATTGTTATTTGGTCCAAATCAGTGTTTTCTTTTAATCAAGCCAACAATTATTAGAGTTCCATGTTGCTTTCCTTCTCTGGGTCCAATAATTGGGTGTCTCTTGTCAATTTTTCCAAAATTTTTAACTTGGGAGAATATCTCTTTGGATCATGACAGAGGTTTGGCTATAGCCCTTCTTGTGAGAAGCATTTTTGGTGGAAGTACCAGCAAGGTGGATTACTTTGGTCCCCAAGGAGTCAAGTCTAACATGCCCAGAAAGCTTAATAATAGCCAAAGTGGATGGCAAAGTAGAGCATCATAAATTTTGAATATCAAGTTTTTAAAATTTTTCTCACTGGGGGCAGACACCTTAGTGTTTCCATAATATTCCAAAGTCATGAGCTACCCAAAATGCACTTCAACTATCAGTATACATGTTCGTGGTTTTTCTACTGGCTAAAGTACAAGCCTGAGTAAGAGCATGTAACTCAGCCTGTTGGGCTGAAGGAGTTGGTGCTGGCAACTGGTGCTACCTCAGTGACTTTAAAGGGAGTTGCAATAGCATACCCAGCACCAAATTTGCTACTTTCATCCTTTAAATAAGAACCATCAGCAAATCATGAAAAATATGCATTGGTGAGAGGAGTTTCCTACAATTTGTCATGGGGACTCAAAGGCAATCTGTCAGTTTTAAAGAGTCATGAGGGGATTCATGAGGGTCTAAATGTAGCCCTTATTTCAAGATCAGATGCCCTATTTACTGTGAGCTTGAGCTAACTGCAAATTTTCTTTGGAGACTTAATGTTCCTTTAAAGCCAGAAGTTTTAACAGGTGGATGCGGTCTTCTTGTGAAGAGGTTTGAAAAGAGCAGAGAAGCAAATCATCTATGTATTGTAACAACGTAGAACCTTCAGAAAACTTTCTGTACCCAAATCAGGTTTTAAAGTTTGTGAAGAGTAAGAACTCTGTAAAACCCTCGGGTATTACTTACTGTACAGTATTTCTGCTTTTCCCGAGTGAAAGCAAAAAGATATTGGCTATCCTTATCAACTGGAACACGAAAAATACATTACGTAGATCAATTATAGTCAAAAATTTGCTTTCAGGGGCGCCTGGGTGGCTCAGTGGGTTAAAGCCTCTGCCTTCGGCTCAGGTCATTAAACCAGGGTCCTGGAATCAAGTCCTGCATTGGGCTCTCTGCTCAGCAGGGAGCCTGCTTCTCTGTTTCTCTCTGCCTACTTGTGATCTCTGTCTGTCAAATAAATAAATAAAATCTTTAAAAAAAAATTTGCTTTCAGTGGGACTGGATGTTAGTAGTAGCACATGAGGGTTAAGAATAATAAGGTGCCAAAGTATAACAGTGTTATTTATTGCCAGGGGTCCTGGACAAACCATTCTCTGCCGTTGAGTAGTCTCACAGTAAAATAGGGGTGTTACAGAGACTAATGCAGAAGATAATGAGACCCTGAAACTTTTAATCTTCTATTACAAACTGAAGGACTTTTTTTACTTACAGGGCATTGATTAATTATGGAAGAGTGTTGAGAGATCTATTTGAATCTTGATGGGACGGGCACTGAGGATTCTGCCATTATCAATTGAGGATTTTGCCTATGAAGAGGATGGTAGCTGATCAATAGGAACAAATAATCAGTGTCCCCAGACTCTACTATAGTCCATCAGTGACAGAATGGATAAAAGACGTCAAATGGTCATTTAATTCTTCTGGTTGTCTATTTTGATTACTGTTGTCAAATTCTAGAATTATTTCCCCTTTCTGAAAGAAATTCTAGCATGATACTTTTCTAAGAAGTCTTGGCCCAAAAAATGAATAGAATAGTGGTGGAGTAATTAATAAGAAAAGCAGTGAGTAGCTCTCAAAGGGCCTAGCCCAAAGGAAATAGGGTCAGAGACAGGAACCTGGTGAGGTTTATTAGAGACCCCTTCAATGCAAGTGTTTTTGTACTCTGAGGCAGGGGCTGCTTTATAGCAGTGGGGCTAAGCACCCAGAGTACAGCTCCAGTTTCAATACAGAGACAGATTAATTCCCAATCTAGAGAGTGGTTTCTCCAAGCTGATTAAAAGGGAGAATTGAGAAGAGCTCCTGTTGTTCCTCAGAGCCCTGTCACTGGGAATTAGGACATTGGGAATATTGGCTAGAGGGTTGATGGTGTCTGAGGTACTTAAATTTTTAAGAATTTTCTTTTCTTTTTTTAATGCCTTCTTTGCTGTAATAATCCAAATCAGAAGGGTTTTGGTTTTGTTTAGGGGCCTTCACTTGCTGGAGTTGAAAACAGAGAATTTTAGCAGTCTTTCTTTTGGATGACTCATCTAGGATGCTAGCAAGCTGGTTTCCTATATTACTTAAGTCTGCTATGGGCAGTTTCATATTCCACCCAGGTTTTTTTTCCCCCATCCTGGTCCTTTTAATTAAAAGAGAAAACTCCGGGGCACCTGGGTGGCTCAGTGGGTTAAAGCCTCTGCCTTCGGCTCAGGTCATGATCCCAGGGTCCTGGGATCGAGCCCCGCATCAGGCTCTCTGCTCAGCAGGGAGCCTGCTTCCTCCTCCTCTCTCTCTGCCTGCCTCTCTGCCTACTTGTGATCTCTGTCTGTCAAATAAATAAATAAAATCTTTAAAAAAAAAGAGAGAGAAAACTCCTGGTCCAGTCCATTAATAAACACAGATTTAAAAGCTACCCAGGCGGATTCAACATTAAAGACCAGAATTTTTTAAAAAGACAATTTGGAGTTGATTGTAATAATCATGAGCAGACTCATCAGGCTTTTGGTCCAATCAAGAAACTTAAGAAAAGCTACTGTGATGCTTGGTGGAAATTTCCAATGAGGTTTCTAGCCTCTTCCCAAAAGTTATGGGTCTGTGGATGCCTGGGTCGCTCAGTTGGTTAAGTATTCGATTCCTGGTTTCCGCTCCCATCATGAGTTCCTGGGCCATGAGGTCGAGCCCCACACCTAGGGCTCTGTATCCAGCAGAGTCTACTTAAAGATTCGCTTCCTCCGCCCCACCGCCCAACTCGTGCACCCATGCTCACTCTCTCAGATAAATACATCTTTAAAAGAAAAACAAGTTAGGGGCCTGTTCCTCTAAATCCTTTTCAGAATGTTCCCATTGGGTTAATTTCATCAAATATTTGGCCTGGTCCTCACCAATAAGCATGAGAAACCAAGTTGTTAAGTTTGAATACCTATGTTAAATTCTTCAGCAAACTAGTGGGCGTCCTCAGCCACTGTAGGAAATGGCTTTAACGATGGCTTGCAGTTTGGCCTTAGTCCAGGGAACATAAGAAACTTGGGTTTTATCAAGATCCTCAAAACACTTAACTTTAAAGGCACAGGTTTTAAAAGGTTCGGAGAGAACGGCCCAGAGGCAGTTTCAGAGGAAAAGGGGAACTTGACAAAAGGATTGAAATGAGGGCCTGAAGGTGGGGTGGCATACAGAGGAGATGGGGAAATGCAGAGAGAATAGAAAAAGATGGCACCAAAGATGGGGCCTGAGCACAAGGTGGCTGCCACGTGCCTGCAGTCAAATAAAATGGGGGAGAGGGATAGGCTCTGAAAAGGAATCAGACTTAAGGCCAAATGAGTACTCTGAGATAAAGTCTTAAAACATATCGAATAAAGCCTGGAGAGCTCAGACATAAAATGTGATGCTCAAATTCCAGGAGAAAATTTACCCTCATATCCCAGGAATCTGTTGGCGGGGTGGGGGGTGGGGTACCGCCTCTTCTCTGCATCCCACCTTCAATCACCAAGGAGCCTTAAAAATAAAACTGTCGATTATGTTACCAGCAAAAGACGGGTTTATACAAGACTACCAGAGAACCGCTTACTGCAGCAAAACCATTCGCAAGCCGAGAGAACGAAGGACGGGTACAGAACTCCCTTTTATGGGGAAAGGGGAAGTTGCGGGCTGCTATAACCAAAAAGTCTATTGGAGTAAACTGGCAGTTCTAAGTATAGTGGCTTCTCACTGGCTGAGCTGTAACTGTCTCTCATTGGCTGGGCGGTTGCCAGGGGAGGCAGAAATCTTCCTTCCTCCTGCTGAGATAGTAAAGTAGTGTCCGCAGGCAATGTCCCCTCTCTTTCTACTGGGTCCGCGACTGTGGAAGAGTGGAAGGTGGTGAGAGTTCCCCCCACCTGCCTCCCGACTCCATTCTAAATGAGGTTTCCTTTTATTCATTTTCACTAAAGCCAAAAACTTTGTTGTTTTTTTAATTTCACTGTTGCATCTCTGATGTTCAGAACAAGAGTCCCTGGCACACAGAAGGTGCTCAATAAATATTTGGTGTCTTAATGTATGAATGATCATTGGATCATGCTGCCTGTGATGAACTGAGAATTGATTTATTTATTGCTTATGTTTTGAAGTAAAATAATTAAACCGCTAAATATGCATGCTGGAACATGGCAGGTTAAGGAGAACTGCACCTTTTCAGCCCCATCCCCAGCTTCCTGTCCTCCCACACAGCAGGGGGCCTCATGGATGTGTCTGGCACAGTTCAGCTGCATGTCTAAACCACAGTCACACCACTTCCACCCAGCCATCCCTCACAACAAACTGCCACCCTCTGGAAACTTCTTTAGTATAGGGTGTGTACGCCAGCAGCAAGGTTTCCCCAGGGAAACAAGACCATGGAATTATGCTACATAGCACTGGAAATGAGCACAGACTGTTTGGATGGGGACTTCTGGAGTTCTGAGTAACTGAAGCATGGTCTCAAAGGGAGAACTAGGCTATATGGGGACATGTCCTCTGGCACAGGGAAGGGTGTGGCTGAAGGATAATAAAAAGAGGACCCTTTAAAGTTATCTAGGCAGTAGCCACTTGTGGCTGTTTAAATTAAAATTTGAATCAATAAAAATTCAGTGAAATTAATTATTTAATTCCTCAGTTATACTAGTTACATTTCAAACATTTAATAGGCACATGTGGTTACCATATTACACACCATACAGGTATAGAGCCTTTTCGTCATCACAGAAATTTCAAGTGGACAGGCCCTTGAAGCCTCTCATCCAGGTTTAAATGAAGTAAGCTTGGCTAAATCTCATTGATTTATTCAGAAAATATTTACTGAGTATCTGTTATGCTCCATAGGCCATATGAATTATTAGGAAATCAGAAAGGAGCGAGGAGCAATTTCTGACTTGAAAGAGCATGCCTCCACGAGAAAGGGCTACGGCTGAATCACTGCTGAGGTGGAGTGAGAAGAGCCCGGCAGATCTGCATGGTGGAATCTTTGCGGCAGTTCTGTGCAAGGGGCCTCAAGCAAAATCTAGGTGTTCTACACAGGGAAATGACGTATGGGAAGAACGGGATAAAGAAGTACAAAACTAATCCAGGAACAGATAATCAAAGAAACACAAGACCCAGCACCTCTCATGTAAAAGAAATCTGCCTTCTAAGTTAGAGTTTAGAAGAATGACTCGCACTGTCTCATTTTACTTTATGAAGTTCGTTTTGTTTTGTTTTTTAGAATGAATTGAGGGGAATGGAGGGGTGCCTGGGTGGTGTAGTTGGTTAAGCTTGACTCTTGATTTCAGCTCAGATTGTGATCTCAGGGTCATGAGATCCAGCCTGGAATCTCCTTGAGACTCTCTCCCCCTCTCCCTTTGCCTCTCTCCCACCTCAAAGAAATAAATCTTAAAAAAAAAAAAAAAAAAAAAAAAAAGGATAACTTAAGAGGGGAAAAAAACATAATGGCTTTTTAAAAAAAAACACATCTTCAAAGTTATGTCTCTGTGGTTTAATGTTTTTCTAGGAAAAAAAATGATTACCTATTTGTATTTGTAGTCCAAAAATTTCCCAAGTACATATTTTTCAAAGTTTCTCCCTTAAACTTCTTCTCCTCTAGTACTCAACACACAGAAAACTCAAATTCAGTTAGTCACTCATTTTTCCACTCAAACCAAAGAAACCTGTTTGGAAAAAACATTACCTTCCAAAGAAAAGTAAATTTGGGTTTTTGTTTTTGTTTTTTGTTTTTGTTTTTTCTGAATTGGACCCATTTCATTCTGTCAATTTTGTTCCGTTCCCACAAATGTATTAGACAGTCCTGTTGTGGATGTTGTGTGAGAATAAACACAAGGTTTGTATAAAAGTTCTTACCTGACTTCGGAAATGGTTTCAGGTATTCCCTTCTTACTGTTTGCCTCGCATCAAACCTGAAACTTAAAATGATCCTCCCAGAAGCTTTTGAGAAGGCAAAACTAAGGCAAGGATAGGTTTCTCAGCAACTCCAGGACTTTGGAACCTAATTAAGTTTACTTAATCATTAGTTTTGTTTATATTCCCAATTAGTGTTAAATTGTTAACTTGACTCTTCATTTCACAGCAACTTCTAATAATTGGCAGCTGTCAGGGAAGTTTGATTCATGTTAATCTGAAAGTGTGAGGACAACATGTTGAAATATGAATTCTCTCTTCGGGATGAGTGCACAGGCCAACAGAACACCATGCCTATTGTTGTGAATTTCCTCTCATTATCACAAATTGATATTTTATACAAAGACATTGTCTAAATAAACCAAATTGCCATTTATAATCTAGTAGCAATCCCACATGCCTTACCCAGAATGGTTTTTTGCCCTTGTTTGGTCTAGATTCTATACTCTAGAATTTCCATTTGCTTCCTTGAGGTACATATTATATATTATAGTGCTGTGTAGCCACATCACCTTATGGATTTGTATTAAATCCACATTCACGTTTATATTATTGGAGAATATTTATTCAGTTTCAAAATGTTTATTTTCATAAATTTTAAGCATATTTAATATGCACAGGCAATTAAATCCTTTAATATCATTTTCTAATAGACTAACTGTAATGAGTTTATTCTGCAGGAAAACAAATGGAAACATTATAAACTAGTTTAATTCTATTTATATTGCCTATAAGGAAGATTTATTTGAAGTGAAAAGAAATTGCCTTTGGAAAATTGGTGAATGTGTCTCACTTTCAGTAGAATATCAGAAAGATAATAGTAATAGTTCCATGATGAGATCCTTTTTTTTTTTTGGAGATTCATAAACTTCTCTAGTTGGATCCTTCTTTCTTCATAAATGGCATAGCTCTGTAGAATATCATTGTTACTGTCATGTTCTATTAAATACATATTTTAATTTCCTTTCAGCATAGCATCATAAATTGAATTGACAACCCAAACTGTCACTTATCCTGAGCTTTCATTTGTGGGGTCCAGAAAAGTAGCTATCCACAAAGAAGACATATAGCATTGTAACATTAGCTATTATAGAGTAAAAAAAACAAAACTTTCAAGTTTAAAAATAAAAGACTGGAAGCATACTATTATGTTAGCCTGTATCTAGCCATATTGACTAGACCTATTTAGGATTGTTTTTATTCATTATCCAAACCTGGGGTTGTAAAATTTAACAGATCTCTTCATTTTTAGGAGGGATTTAATATGTTGTCGAAAGAATGTATCTCAGCACAAAACGTAACAATTTTTTCAAGAGATAATTCCACCTTCACCTACCTGGTTGAATCAGTTGATTAATTACTTAAATGTAAAATCAATTGAGTTATGGACACAGTTCTCTCCCACAATGTGCCCGGTAGTTCTAGGATTCCAGGCTTCTAACTTAGCAATCCAGAACTTTGATTCTTTAAGAAATCCATGTTCCAGAAACATATACCCTTGCTTTCCCGTTAACAATAGTCTGCTTAACAAGTCTGCCAGAATGCCTGGGTGGCTCAGTGGATTAAGCCGCTGCCTTCAGCTTAAGTCATGATCTCAGGGTCCTGGGATCAAGCCCCGCATTGGGCTCTCTGCTCCGCAGGGAGCCTGCTTCCCTTCCTCTCTCTCTGCCTGCCTCTCTGCCTACTTGTGATCTCTCTCTCTGTCAAATGAATAAATAAAATCTTTAAAAAAAAAGAAATGAATGCAACAGCAGTCGTAACTATGGCTCTCTCTATATCACACTGACTCTAATACTCCAGGTGTTATTACTTTGTTTTGTTTTGTTTTGCTTTGCTTTGTTTTGCTTTGTTTTGTTTTGGAAAGAGGGCTCCTATGGAAGAAAGGTTCCAATAATTATGGGCAACCATGAATAAAATACAGGATTTCTCAGATCCAGTAGAGTGGAATAGGCCTTCTGCCTATTACAGCTCTAAGAAGGAAAATATAGTAGGCAGTATTTCCTAAACCTATTTAACAATAGAACCCATCTATTGAGATATGTCTATTAACATCTCTGAGAATCAGTGCTTAACACACAGTGGATTCTCAAAAATGTTTGGATGAATATATAAATAAATGAAGGGATGAACAAACTGAATTTGCAAAGTGTTAACAAACATACATTTTAATGAAATTTCTCTAAGGTCAGAGCATTTCTAATTTATAATTTTCAGGTGCCTGCAGCATCCAATAGTTTCATGAAACCTATGAACACAAAACAAAATTTTGCTATTGTTACTAAAAAAAGGAAATGAAGAAACTTGATTTTTGCCCATATTTTTTTTTTAAAGATTTTATTTATTTATTTGACAGACAGAGATCACAAGTAGGCAGAGAGGCAGGCAAAGAGAAAGGAGGAAGCAGGCTCCCTGCTGAGCAGGGAGCCTGACGTGGGGCTCAATCTCAGGACCCTGGGATCATGACCTGAGCTAAAGGCAGTCACTTAACTGACTGAACCACCCAGGTGCCCCAAGGAGATGATATTCTGAAGCATTCTCACCGAGGCATTCTTTGGTGGATAGGTAGAGACATCCTTGACTTTACGTCCATGTTCTCTCTTCCGTAATAAACGTCTAAGTGCCAGTTTTAACACCCAAAACCACTACTCTGGGAAGACCACAGAAGGGACCCAGGTGGGTATTGCCTGGCCACCTCTGTCTCTCCAGAAAAATGTCCCGGAGTGCACAGGATTCATTACGGCCTTGGCAAAACACCAGCACACACCAGCTGTGTGTGGAACTGCTCAGCCTCCTGCCCAGTGGAGAGGAATAGAAGTCGTCAGTCTTCCTCTGCAGGTTTTCATTAACTCACTGCTAATCTAGAGCATTAATTCTTGGACTTCTGGGAAAACAAAGTTGTTTAATCCTAAGATCTTAAAGGCAAACATCTTTCTTTTCAAATCTACTTCTGGAATTTGCGAGCTTTGAAAGTAACAATCACAGCAGATTTGCAATATCCACTTTTTGTAAAGGGCAAGTTAATGGTGTGAGTTCCATCTATTACCTGTTATCTGAATGCACTAAATTAGAAGGAAAAATAGGGGGTCTGGCATGGGGGGCAGGGTGGGAATCTGTTACTTCAGTTGGATTTACAGGGAGTCCTTGTAAACAGGGTGCTAAAAAGTGTGTTGGATTTTTTTTAACCTTTTGTGACACACAACAGAGCTGTGAAATCAGTGAATTAAATAGTTCCAGTCCCCTAGGCACACATGAGCAATAGCATAAAAATGGACAGCACCCATTATAACATTACTGTTATGGAGCAGATGGACAGCTTCGGTTTCAGTCTTTTGTCCTTACTTCAGAATGGGGCAGAACTGGGAAACGACTGTAAATTTTCTCAAAAGAGATGAATAGGAAAGCTGTTAACTTTTTTCTTAATAAAAAAAAGAAACCTGGAAAAATTCCAAATTACACATTTTGCAGCTCTTTGACTGCAATTCTTTTGCTTTTGCTGCAAAACATCTGTAGGTGGTTAAGCATTTCCCACCCTCATTCCCCAAAATGGAATATCTCATTCCTGGCAAGACATCCAATGCCCGTGAAGACATATGTTTACCAAACCAGTTCACTGCCATATGTGTGCCACAGTTTCTCCAGAGCACGAGCATGTGAGTTGATTGGCTTAGTTTAAGAGACCCAGAAAAGAGAAACAAACAGGAAACAGATTGAGAAAGAAGTAAAAGATGGGGAGAAACCAAGTGAGAGAAAGAAGAGGAAGGGAAGGAAAAGAGAATTATTTTTCTTTGTGCTTTTAAAACTTAATTTCTTTTGTAGTGAATGTTGATGAAAAAATTTCATCATATCACAGTAGTTTTTCTACTGCTGGGTAATTTCCAAAGATACTGAGTGTCAAAATAACCAGGGTACCAAACAGACGAGCCTTTAGACTTGAGAAATTTTGATATCTAGTCATCTCCAAGTTTATTTCTTCGATGAATGTTAAAAGTATCAAATGAAACATTAATAACCACTTGAATTTAGATTTTAATTTCAGGCTTAGAAAAAGTTAGCATATTTTGAAAAAGTCCAAAATAGAACCTCAAACACAATATAATCTTATTAGACCCAATGACTAATTCTAGCCATCAAAGGAGAGTAGTTATTTACATAGTACATAATACTTCAGATTCACTGAAATGATTTTAAATTTTGAGGTAATTCTGAAAAATAATAAAAACTTACCCTTTTGACAAGCAAAAACAAAAACAAGGCTGAGAAAAGAAAATGTGTACTTTATTTTTCAAAAGTTTCTGTTCTGCATATAAATTAAAATAGTCTAATAAAAACCTAATATATGAATGATGCAAACCATAGGTAGTAAATAGCTTCTAAATGTTAATAAACAAATACATTCATAGTGTCCTGGAGAAAGAACAGTTTCATTTAAAAGAATTTTACACAAGAAAAGTAATTTGAAGCATTCAAGAAGGATAAAAGACTAATATGAGTCCGGATATAAAACTGATATTGTTAATTATTCAATCTTGACACAGGCAAATCACTTTACCTGTATTATGAAAAAAATCTAAGAGAATTTGCCAAGTTTTATCTCTTCTGATTTTTCTACCATTTGGTACTATTATAGTCAATGGGTAGACTGAGATAAAGCCTTGAAATAATAGAAATGTGTCAACACAAACAACTCTTACGTGTTCCCATAAAGTTTATGTTTTAACTTTTGAAAAGCTTTTGCTATTTAATAAGACAGTTTCTTTCTTACTTTTAATCTCATCTTGCAGTTGCCAGAAAAAAAAAGGGGGGAAGAGAGAAAGAAAAAAAAAAGGAAAAATATCTAGTACTGTTCGACTATGTTGCTGTGTTGTCATGGATACACAAGTATGGAACATCACTACCATCAGTAAGTAAACAAGATTCTCAAAGAGCACTTGGTAGGACATACTAACCTTGTAGCATTGCTGGCTGCAGAGAACTTTAAATAAGCAAATGGTTTGTGGTTTTAAAATAACACATACTAGTGGGAGGAAAGAAGTTAGACCGATATCCACTTTTTGTATGTGTTTATTCAATAATTTTTAGAGGAATTTAAAATTGCATAATGCTCTTTCTTCTCGACTTTCATGTTGCATACTAATTATTCCTATATAGTTAACAGAAATTGTCATTAGAATGATCAGTTTCTGTTTTCTATGGTTATAATAGTACTCCACAAGCACTAATTATTTATGAGAAGAATAATAAATGCTCTTTACATCTATGGAGGTCTTTCAGCAGGTGTTTGGAAGATTACATTTAACATCACAGCCTTCAATGATATTTTATTTTTGTGGTTTTTTGTTTTATTTTTTGTTGTTGTTGTTCATTTGCTACTTTCTTGAAAGCAAAGTTTACTATGTATTCAGACTAAAAAGGTAAAATTTCATTACAACAATGAAAATGGGGTGCTTGATTACAGCAAGTCTGGGTCTTATAAGGATGATGGAATGGCGAGTAAAACCTTTACGTTCGTATTTCAAAAGAGAGGGAAAACATATGGATTATTAGGAATGGACTGCTTAGTTTTGTGTATTAAACTTAGCAGAAATAAAAGTCTGTCCTACAATTAATTTTCTCAGCTCATATGTGATGGAAACAAATTCTGATCATTGAGATAGCTTAAACTTGAAACGCTTATATCAGACACAAAATGTGTTATTATTTCTGCGTGCATCTTGTGAAAAACGATGCACACATTTCTTTTTTGGGAAAGTTTCTGCTCTATGTAGTTGTAGAAAGATCCCAAAGCAAGACATTTTACACAATCCACGTGGCTTCTTTAGTTTTTTGTTTGAATGCATGTATCAACAATTTGAAAAGTTACCCAAAAACTAACTAGTGAGTTCTGTAAACTTTGTAGAAAATATGCCTAAAGCCTTGCAGATTAGGTAAAAATAACTGTATTCCAATACAGCAAAGAACAGAAGCTGACATATTAGATTAAAAAAGAGTCTGAATATTGTACAATTTTATAAATTATCTTACTCTCAATCTCGCAGCGAAGAATGATTAATCTGGAGGGCCAGAGGGAGGAGAGAACGGAGTTAGTACCCTAACGAAGGTAAAAACCTTGTTCAATACAGATGTGCAAATGAAAAGATTTTGCAATAAATCTGGATCTACAAAAATTACATGGGAAAATACAGGTTTGTTTCTTGTCATGCCAAATAGATCTTTCTCAATTTAATCTGCAAAAGACTGTTACACTGCAGGCCTCCATGAGAGCCACTGCAGTTCCTTGTGGGGACTATCTCATTTCTATTCCCCAGATACACATTTTCTCCTTTCTCAACTATTTCAAGAATTGTAAGTAAGCAGGGCTCTAAAATTCAAGTTCAGTGTGCACAGAGTTAATTTAAATTTGATAACAAATGGCTCTGCTTTTGAAATGAATGTAGCCTGGCAACTTCAACTGGGAACCCTTCGGAGGGCCTCAATTATGTATGCGGCTTCTTTGAGAAATAGTTTCACACATCTGACCCAAGGACCACTATGTTGTTGCCATGAAATAAAACTGTACGTAGGCATTGTTTCACTTCTGTACCCGCTATACACTGCCAGACTCCACTCCCTTCCCCCACCTTGTGCGTGCATGTACACACACACACACACAGACACACACACACACACAATCTCTCTCTCAAACTCCTTTATTGTCATCCTGCTGCTGTTTTTTTCTAGTAGAGTGAAAGCATCAATATAAGTATCGGAAGCATAATGTACCCTGATTACTTTTTTGTTATAAAAATATTCTAATTCTAAATGCCTAACTGTGCTGGTCAAAATCAGGAGTGGGAAACCTAAGATAAGGAAAGGGTTAAACTACCCACACCATTTCATTTTTTTTCAAAATGGCTGCTTTGTCTGTGTGCATACACCAATAGCAAATGTCCTTCTGTTATTGTACAGCCAATTTGATGTGTCAAGTATTCATATGCTAATAACGGTACAGTTTCTCACTTTTTCACAGATAAATGGTAAAGATTGTTACAGACAGTGAAACACAAGAATAAACAGCTTTTATTTCAGACGCGATAAATTACTTTCCATTCAAATAACATGCGACACACGCTGCTGACCATTTTGTTTCTATTCACTGTTAGTTTGCCTTCTGGGTGTGTTTTTTTAGAAGAGTTTGAAAATATTTAACAGATATGGACAGAGTTGTTACTAAAGACTTGATTGCATTAATTTGCTTTGTAGTCATTTCATCACTCGAAGTTCATTTTTATGCTCCGTTATTACAGGGGGAGAAAGTTTGATGGAAAATCTGACACTGTTTCCCTAACATGGTACAATCAAGTCTTTTTAAAGCCTGGTAATGACAGTATTTGAAGAATGGATATCTTCCTTTCCAGGTTAGCAGAAATGTCATTTAGTAAATAAAATCCCTTGCTAAGAATATCACCTAAAAAGAGGCACTTGAATGAAATGGAAGTTGTTCTGTCAGAACAAAGTGGAATCATTTTGGTTTTCTGAGACATACATATGTCCTTCACAAAAGGCTGAGTAGGTTAAATATATATGATTAAAACATACTGGTATTGTTAGGATGGACAAATTAATGCAAAAATGGTGGGGAGACAGAGGAGTTTAGAGTAAGAGATAATTAACCAGTCCTTAGAGAAATATTTTTAAAAGAATGTACTCATGAACATGAATGCATTGATGACAGAGTTGTAAATCAAAAGCAACATTGCTGATTTACTTTTCATCAATTTAACGAAAATGTGTTTTTACATTCAAGTTGTAATACTTTCCTTTAGGGACAAAAATTAGAAAACTTAGAAATAAAACTGATGATTCTTCCAGCTGGCTTTTTCAGTTCACTTTACTGTGCCTAGATCATTTGTCTAAGCTTTACATACAACCCACTATTTAGCTTTTATCTGCTCCTCTATGACTGCTACCTATGATTGGTTTTGTTGCGACTTTTGATGGAAAAGCATATGAAATAAAAAATAAACACAAAAAAGTAGTTGCATTCACTAGGCTGAAAGATCACGGCTTTTAAAAGTGGGTCATACAAAAGTTTTTTTTTCTAGTTGCTCAAAATGAAATGCACACCCGCACGTGCACACGCACATACCCAGAGACAGTCAGACGAAATCAAATTAGAGAATTTTTAGAAGTACAACCCTTGATCATGTAATAGTCTGCCTTGAGACATTAAGGATTCCAAAGGTAACTATGACATCAGGTCAATGAGGCTGCAGCTCCCTAATAGCGTAATCAGCAGATTGCAAATTTTTATATAATTCTAGTACAAAAGCTAGCCATTTAAAGGCAGTCCTATAATCTCAGACCTTTTCTCTGAACTCCAAAATACCAGAGATGACGATTATATCATATCAATGAAGAATAATGAACGCCAAGTGACCACTTTTATATCAAACATGGACAATCAAGGGGTTTTCTACTCTAGGTCCATGCCGGGAAGCTAATAAAACTGTTCCCCCTTTCTTCCTCTCGGATGCCATTTGTTAAACCTATAAATTAATAGGATCAACTTTCAATACCTATTTTAAATCTTCTCTGTTACACATTATTTTGCTACAAGAAGAGTGCTTAATGGCAGATGAGATACTAATTTTTACTTTATGGGACACCCATCAAAAAGTGACTGTAAGCTAATTTATCAAAATTGAAATAAAGTAGGACATGAGTAACTATTTCAAGAATTAATTTAAAATGTGATATATGCCACATAAGCGGCATTACTCTGTGTTATTAATTTAAATGTTTCTTAACTAACTACGAAGACTAAATGGAGAACTTTTCCCCCATTGTTTCTTTTCTTCTCTCCCTCTAGTCTCTTTTTATCTGGGTAAATACAATTAGGTGTCACTCGGCGCTCTGAATCTTCTATTTTTCTCCCTGTTAATTCTTGTCCTTAGTGTAATTAGCACCTTGGTCACAAGCACAGGAATACACAACAGGAGTTGACTTTCCTGGCCTGTTTTGGTATGGCTTCCATCATGCACACTGTTTTCCTTTCTTTGCTCTGGGAGCTGCCCTTTTTAAGTATAGCGATGGAAATCACCAGCTCCAATTTTCTACAAGGGACACATGGTTATGAAGGACTACTACAGAAGGTGGCAGCTGCCTGTAATATTTGATCTTTCAAAATAGCCTCCTGCATATGAACCCCAGGCAAACTGCTCTGTGTTCAGGTGGTGGCATTCTACCCTCACTCGTGGTGGGTTCATTTAAAAACAAACAGAATGGAGCGCCAGAATTTGAGGGGCTGCTAATGGGCTGAAGGAAACATGCTTTTGTCTTCTGGCCTCAGAAAGTAGAGGTGGTTAAGTGTGTATTCTAAAACATCCTGCAGTTAATACTGACTGACTCATTCTGAGATAAGAATTGTAGTTTTCTTTTTCAAGAAGTATGAGAATTGTGCTCTGAGTTTTGGGGTATACCTGTACACAACTTTTCTAACTCATATACTCTCTGCCACAAGTTTCCAGCCTATCACTTAAAAGGAAAAATATCATATAGGCAGGATGAGCAAAAAAATGAAGGGTCGACTGTCACACAAAGTCACTGAGCTTCTCAGTTCCAAGAGTAAAATTATGTTCAAGGACTGAGGATACTCTCTGCCTGGAATTGTCTACATCTGCAGCTACCAGCGGAATGAAACGGTATGACAGGCTTCCTTCTTAGAATCAGCTCGACCAAGAGGTGTTCCATGATATTTTGGAACAAATGACACTCTACAAAAATACATTATCTGTACTCATGTGGCCTAAGAGACATACTTCTTAGATCTCTGTAGACGTAGTACTGTTTTGCAGTTTGGTGCCAGTGTCTAGTTTAGGTTATTATTACACACAAAAAAAAAGGCAAATGGAGATTCAAGGCAATAATCAACAAAAATTATGTAGAAAAAAAATCTCGTATCTGAATTTAAATAGCTGCGTATGTTGAGCAAGTAACTTATTACAATACCTTTATCGGGAAATTGATTTAATTGTGTGGTTTTTTTCCTCCACAGGCTCTGCGTTACTAAAATATTGTGAATTTATAGATGGGTTACCATAAATTATGTCTCAAGTAAACAAATTGCAGTGTGAATTTAAGGCCACGACCATTAGAATAACAAAACATTCCCATGAAGTCCAGATCTACAAAATGTTACATGAAATGAAGGACTGAGGCATTATCTGAACAATGCAAACTCTTGAAATAAGCATGGGGGCCCAAGTTATCTAGATAAATCTCTTAAACCTTCACGTTATTTGTATATATCCATTCTGACCAACTGTATCTAAGTAGTTTCACCAGTGGAGGGAAGATCATTAAACATGAGGAACTTAACAAACATGTCCCTCAAGCTTTTCAGATTGATATTTCTGTGTCTCTTTCTGAAGTCACTTTTGCCCTTCTATTCAGTCAGGGGAATGATGAGTACTGTGAGTCAACAACAAAGGAGAGCAAGGCTAATGAACAGAGAGAGTAGGGGCCTTCTCTGATTGCTCCCACACTGATGCACCCACCCTGGATAGCTCATTAGGGTTCTCAGCAGAATACAAAGAGTCTTTTAAATAAAGCTTCCTTGTTCCCAAAGAGTGTATTCATCACCTCATGCATATCCAGGAAAGGAGGGCTTTCTCCTTGGACTCTGAATGAAACAACCTGTAATCATTTGTATGGAGATGGTGCTAAACATATTTGTAACCTCAAAGAAGTCTTCATTCATCGGAACAGGGACAACCTCAGAAGAAATGGATTTTCCCAAGGGTACCACCTGTTGCTGTTGTTGTTCTTGATGTTAGTACCTTTGTTTTTTGTTTTTTTTTTTTAAAGATTTTATTTATTTATTTGACAGAGAGAGAGATCACAAGTAGGCAGAGAGGTAGGCAGAGAGAGAGTTCCTCGAGGAAGCAGGCTCCCCGCGGAGCAGAGAGCCCGATGCAGGCCCCGATCCCAGGACCCTGAGATCATGACCTGAGCCGAAGGCAGCGGCTTAATCCACTGAGCCACCCAGGCGCCTCAATGTTAGTACCTTTGTAACCTATTGGACTGAGGGCACGGTAGGAACAGTCTAGGGAGACTTTGCCCTTTACACAGAGAAAAGGATTCTGAAGGGCAGGAGCCTTGTGACAAAAAAGGAAGAAAAGGACAAAAGTGACTCATGTCCATCTAATGGAGCAGGCACCTAACTAAGCAAAATTTCAACTTTCCCCCGATTCTGTCAGAGGGTCCCACCACAGGCTGGATTTTGGCACAGCGTTAGTGTGTGAAATTAGAAGTTACTCTAAATAGAAGGGAAACCCAAGGACACGAGGTAGCATTCGTGACTTGGATTATACTAAAGGCAACAATGGGTTGCCTTCGAGTTAGATCAACTGTATTCATTTGTGTCTTGGCTATGGAGGGCTGTGATGCTTTCCTCTTTTAGGCTTGAAGTTAAAAAGCTCTAGGATTAGTCTTACCTGCCAGAGAGAACAATGGGCTAAAGTGACACAAGCCAGGAGAGCTTTCTCGAATAAATGATGCTGTGCTCAATTTACAATAGCTTGAAAATAACAGTAATTATTACAGGTGGAGAAGGAGGCATTCTATAGCACCATGCGGAAAAGTCACAAACCTTTTGGGGCCAGCAAAAATTCCTGCAGAGGTTCTCAAGTTAAAGTGAAAGCAAAGGACTTAAATCACGAGACTGATCTCACATGGGTGCAATCTAAAGTGATCGAGCATGTACTTTAGAAAAATTGTTCTATAAATTTAATTCAGGACTGAATTTAGCAACTTCTTTTGGGGACTGGCTGCCCCAGTATACGGTGATGTGCTGATCAATTTTTGTTTCTTTATTGTTGAGGCCACTAGCAAATGAGAATATTTTTGGAGAATAAGAATGCAGATAACTTCTCTATCTGTCATTTTTAGATTGAAAACTTCTTACAATATTATTGTTAGAGATAATTGTTTAGGGCAGTATCGATCACTCGTATTCATTTCTGGATGAGCTCCAAAGCAATTCTAATGAAAGAGCGAAGCTCTTTCTGTGGAGGGTCCTCCTGCTGCCTGGGTCTGCGGCTGCTGCTGCAGAAATTTCTCTTGTTCGGGCTACCCGTGCGTCTTCACCTCCAGGAAGGAGAGTTTTGCAACTGAGCGGCTGCTCATTACATTTACATTAGCAGCTGGACAAGATATTACATTAGCAGCTGGACAAGCTATTGGCTAATTCTTGGCACTTACTCATCAACATACTTACACCCATTCGCTACATATACTCTTGAAGCAATATGAAACATGCCAGAATGAAATACTCAGTCGTTATCTTGCAATTTACATTTTACCATAATTAGAAAAGAGACATCAATGAAGACTCTAGATGTAACTCTTAATTCTAAATTTCAGTTGAATTTCTGGTTTTCATATTAAAAAACCATAATTAATCCTTAAAATATGTTTTTGCCTGAACATTGGGAAGACTAGTAGGATAAAATCAGTGCTAATAAATTAAATATGTGTGGATATAACACAACACACATATATCTATATGTAGATATAAAAATAGAGCCACAAATAAATGTACATATAGATATGAAGAAATAGATACATAGATAGTAGAGATACAGGGTTTTTGTTATATGTAAACTTTAAATAACAAGAGGTTTCTATTTTAATTATGTATGTTAAAGTCTGTCTAATATGTAAAAAGAAAGAAAATCAGCAACCACTGATTATTTTTATTTGGGAAATCAATCCTTACTGAGTTCTAAAACTTGGATTAGTTGCCACTGGGTGTGTATGCTAGTGTGAGTGTCAGTAAGAAATCCTATTCTGACTTAATGCCTGAGCAACTGAAATGTATTAGGTTTTAGGTGTGCAAATTTTTATTATAATATGCTATTGGGATAACAGTAATACCAGAAACTATAAATGTGAACTTCCTGCTATCAGAGAAGGCACATAACTTTAAATTTTAAAGTCATAATTTTAAAGACTCATGTAATTCTGAGAACACAAAAAAATTTCCCTTGGACCTTTTTTTCAACTTGATGACAAAAGAATACGGTTTTTTTGTTCTGTTTTGTTTTTTAAGAAATTCGATAATTAGGCTCAGAAAAACTGCCTAATGTCAGGTAGGTTTGGGACGTCCAAAAGGGGAACACTCCAACTCAGAGGAAGTACTCTCCGCAGTGATCTGAGAATCTACCTGGAGAAAGAACTGAAAGAAAATGAGGAAGACTAATGGAGATGACTGTGGGAGCTCAACTGTGAGTGACTTCTGTAAAGCTGAAGGGAGCAAGGAGCCCATATTCTCAATTGTCTTCCATCACACAGATGCATGGCCCCAAAATCTTCACATATAACTTTCTAAAGTAGATACCATAAGGAAGAGATACAACAGGATCATAGAGGGGAAAGCCACAAACCCAGAGCTCCATTTTTGCCTGGGAAGGAAAAATCCTGATCCCTTACTAAATTGACAAAACAACCGGAAATGGCTGAATATTTTTAATACAGACAATTGTCTCAAGTTGTGTTTTTATTAAAATCAATTCCAAGATCAGGGCATTTGGGTGGTGGAGTCAATTAAGTTTCCAATTTTTGGTTTCCGCTCAGATGGTGATTTTGGGGTCATGAGTTGGAGTCCCACATGGGGGCCCATTGGGGGCTCTGCACTCTGTGTGGAGTCTGCTTAAGATTCCTCTTCCTGTCCCTCTGCCTCCCCGCCCCCCATCCCCCCCGCCGCTCATCCTCTCTCTCTCTTTCTCTCTAAAATAAACAAATAAATCTTTAAATCAATTCCAAAATTGGGGAAAATATTTTACTTTTTTAAATTTAAATTCAATTAATTAACATACACTGTATTATTAGTTTCAGAGGTAGTGTTCCAATTCATCAGTCTTATATATAGTATCCACTGCTCATTACATCAGGTGCTCTCCTTAATGTCCATCACCCAGTTACCCCATCCCCCCACCCCTCTCCCTTCCAGCAACCCTCAGTTTGTTTCCTATGCTTAAGAATCTCTTATTGTTTCTCTCCTCTCCGATTTCATCATATTTTTCCTTCCCTTCCCCTATGATCCTCTGCCTTGTTTCTCAAATTCTACTTATCAGTGAGATCATATGATAACTGTCTTTCTCTGATAGATTTATTTCGCTTAGCATAAGACCCTCTAGTTCTATCCACATCATTGCAAATGGCAAGATTTCTTTCTTTTTTTTTCTTGATGACTGAGTAACATTCCATTGTATATATGTACCATCCGTTCATCTGTTGATGGACATCTAGGTTCCTTCCATAGTTTGGCTATTGTGGACATTGCTGCTATAAACATTTGGGTGCACGTGTCCCTTCAGATCACTACTATCTTTAGGGTAAATACCTGGTAGTGTAATTGCTGGGTTGTAGGGAAGCTCTATTTTCAACTTTTTGAGGAACCTCCATACTGTTTTCCAGAGTGTCTGTACCAGCTTGGACTCCCACCAACAGTGTAATAGGAAGAGGAAAGACGTTTTAAATGCTAAAATCCTAAAATTCTTTTTGGATATGTTCACTGATTTTCCTAATTAATCATAGGGTTTTTAAATACAAAGGTGAATTTAAACTGAGATGATGAAAATAATGGAAATATCTTTCTGAGGCCAGAAGCACATGTACTTCGGAAGCTAGCTACCTCTTATTAATAATACGTTCAAATATAGGAAGCATTATAACATGCAAAGTCTTCCAACTAAAAGAGCTTTCCTGTAGATATCTAATATAGAGACAGTATTGTTAACAATGTTGACATTTAAGTGGTCATAGCTAAAGCATTGCAAAGAACATTCCATTACAGTAAATGTGAAAACCGACAATTTTTCTTGGTGTTCAGCTTAACAGAATATAAGTGTGTTGGTTGACATGTGAAGGTTGAAATAACTAGAAATGACTTCCATAACTAGAAAGTTTACCTGATAATTTGAACAAAAAGGGCTCGTAGAGAAAAGCTTTCAATGCAATGGGACTACAATTGGAAGAGAAAATTTATGGCATACCAAGTCTACCTCCCTGAGCTCTGTATCTGAAACCAGGGTTAGCTGTACAAGCCCATATTTTCTCCTTCACAGAACTAATTTACTTTTAAGACTCCAGCCCTAGTCTGTGACAAGACTAGTCTAATTGGATACTCCATCGGATTAAACACAACATTTCTATACCTGAGCAGACCATACCATCCTCAATGCCCCCTACCTCCTCCAACCATCCAAAAAAGAAAATCTAAACTTTCTTCCCTTTCTGACTTACCTTACTCCATTTGGACTAACTCACAAGTATAGTTTTTAATTTTTTGTAGTAATTCACTTCTTAACCTTTTATCCATGACTATCTTTATACTCAAGTCATAAATATCAAGTTATTGATATTCCTTTCAGAAATTTTTCTGTCTTTCTCTTCACTCTACTCAGCTCTAGAAGCCACTGACAAGTTAATCCCCCAGAACGTCACTTTTAGTTGGTAACTCTTCTGTTAAAAACATTAAATGTCTATTCACTGCCTCCTATGTCTGGGAAACAATGACTCCCACAAGTGACTTATTTCCTCGTTCTTCTCATCATCATTCCCTGAATACAACTCATAAAGCCCAAGTCTCTGAACATGTCAGGCCATTCCCAGATCTCCTTCTTTACACAGTCCAACACCTGACCCTTTCCCATTCTCTTTACCATTAATGTCTCACTCGAATACTAATTCCTCTATGGATATTTTACTGACAATGTTAGTCTCCTCTATCTTTTCTCTTACTTCATACATAAGCTTCATCAGGAAAAGGACTTTGCAATTCAGAAATTACCTGTAGGCTTCATCTACAGGAATAAATCAATATCTCTAATTTGTCCATTTAATTACAGGAAAACATCTTATACTATTATGATTTCAAAAAGTGGTGAGACCCTAAAAAGTAATGTAAAATGGAATTTTGCCATTTAAATCACATATTTAACAGAGTAGAGATGATTAAAGGAAACTTCTGACAAAACATTTTTAAAATAAAAATAAAATTGTAATATTAATCATTAGCAGATACATACATTTGGTTTCTCAGAAATTTAAATATTAAATATAATATATTATATATGCTTATTTATTATTTATTATTTACATAAAAATAAATATATATTTAAATATAAATATAAAACAAATGTTTTAAATATTGAGTCATCATCTGTAATATTCAACAACTTCATAATTTGATTAAATTATAGTAGAAATTATTACTCATCAGAAATAAACTGTTTAAATTGTGTTTTAGTTTTAAGGATTTTTAATGATTTATTATTTCATATTTAATGACTTTAGTAAAATTTTAATGATAAAATAAAAATTTTTATAATACTTAGCAGATTTTATTTTATTTATTTTGATTTTTTAAAAAAGTTTATTCAAGAATTACTGGGACAAAAAGTCCTGGATTAGTCCAGTGGGTTGAGTCAGGATTAGGATTTTTTCCTTTCTTTTCTTTTTTTTGAGAGGAAGAGAAAGAGAATCCTCAAGCAGGCTCTATACTCAGTGCGGAACCCAATGCGGGGCTCAATCTCACAACCCTGAGATCATGACCTGAGTCGAAATCGAGTCTGTCGCTCAATTGACTGAGCCACCCAGGCATCCAATACTTAGCAGACTTTTAAAAAACATACTTTCAAATGGATTATGTATGACTTCATAACATTTTAAGATCATAAAGACTGGCATTCCCATTTTAGAGACAAAAGAACTAAAATCAAAGAACCACATATATCCATAAACTAATTTGATTCTCAACAATGAAGGGTGGTTGTTGCTATTTTTAATTTTAGAGAAAAACAAAACAAAACAAAAAAAACCTGAATCTGTGAGAAGTTAAATTATGTGTCCATAGTCACTAAGTTGCCAAGTAGCCCATTTGTGATTTATAAATCCCAATCCATCCAATTCCAAAGTCTCTGTCTTTCCATAGTTCTTCCAACATGTACCAAGATATAGCACGAAGAACACACACTGTGACTGGGAATAAAAATATTTTTTATTGGGGCGCTTGGATGGTGCAGTCAGTTGAACTTCAAACTCTTGGTTTTGGCTCAGGTTGTGCTCCCAGGGTCTTGAGTTCAAGCCCCACCTCAGGCTCCCAGCTCAGCATGTAGTCTGCTTAAGACTTTGTCTCCTTTCCTTCTACTTCTCCAACCCATGCCTACACTCTCTTTCCCTGCTAAAATAAATAAATAATTTGAAAAAATAAAAATTAAAATAATTTTAGTATCTGCTAAATATATCAAACTTTGTCATTTATCTTAATGATAATCCATACAAGTAGTTTTATTTTTTATTTTATTTTCTAAAGATTTTACTTCTTTCTTTGAGAAAGAGACTCATAATGACAGAGGTAGCAAGAGAGAGCACAAGCGGGAAGGAGTGGGAGAAGCAGGCTCCCACTGAGCAGGGAGCCAGCCATGGGGCTCCAACCTAGGACCCTGGGATCATGACCTGAACCAAAGGCAGGAGCTTAACTGACTGAGCCACCCAGATGCCCCACAAGTAGTTTTATTCATAATATGACTCACCAGTGGTGCTTAATGTATGGCAGGCATTACATTAGCAGAGGGGGATAAAAGTTTGAGAATATACATGACAAAACAGAGGACGATAGTCTAATCATACTACTAATAAGTGGGAGAGAGGATTTGAAATTACATCTGTAAGGATCCAAAGAAATATTCACACAAAATCTTCCTTCTAACTTTAATCATTGCCAAAAGAAAATATAAAATCCACATCTAGTCCATAACTTTGCTGAATTTTCTCACAAGTATAGTTTTCCTGATTTTTTTTTTGCATGAGACAATTATAAATTATAAGCCTATAAAGTTTTTGATTCTCCATTAAATACTATGTTGGGAATGTAATAATTGGATTCTCTTTCCTCCCTTGATATTCCAAGACCAGCTAGCTATTCTGGTGTTGAAAATTATTCTTTGTTAGCTAAACTTTTTTGCATATAACTTCAATTATGTTATCATTCCAAGTTATTATGGTTTAACCACACTGGGTTTTATATTACTATATTAGTTATAAAAAGGAACATCATTCTGTATGTAAAGTATTTGAGTTACAGAGCACAATACAAAAAAAGGAAAAAAAAATTTTATTATTTTTTTTTTTTTGGTCTTTACGAACTTTCTTGGCACTCAGTTTAAATACGAGGAAGTCGAATTATGTTGGAGTGCCTCTTTCTCCAGTAAAATATTTTTTATGGAAGCAATCTCTATGGTTAGATCACATTATATACTTCATACACACACACACACACACACACACACACACACACACACACACGTATGTATATATCTACAAAATAACCAGAAAATAGTTGTGTTTGTGTGAAAAGAAGGAATTTTAATCCTGGTTTTAGTAAAAATTTGCTGCGTGACCTTAAGCAAGAACACTCTCTGAGCCTCAGTTTCCTTTTTGTATAAGATGGCATTAACTTCTTTTTTTGTTTTTTGTTTTTTTAATATTTATTTATTTGACAGACAGCTATCACAAGTAGGCAGAGAGGCAGGCGAGGTGGGGGAAGCAGGCTCCCTGCCAAGTAGAGAGCCTGATGCGGGGCTCCATCCCAGGACCCTGGGATCATGACCTGAGCCAAAGGCAGAGGCTTAACCCACTGAGCCACCCAGGGCCCCTAGATGGCATTAACTTCCACCTATGTGAAAATGTGAGGTGTTCACCTTAAAAATAAACCTTAGTACTAAGAAACCCACCACGTCACTTTAGAAAGAGCACCACATTCAGTTTACATTAGTCTTGTAGTTAAGTTAGACACTGCTGAAGAGCTAAAAAAGCAAAGAAGAGGCCAAGGCAGGAAATACCCTTTCCAGATCTTTCTACACCTCATTAAGTGATCATGGGAAGGTTATTTAGATTTTCTCTGTCCAGGTATGTCCTTCTGTAGTATGAGGAAGCTACCAGAATTTCTTTCTTCTTTCTTTTTTTTTTTCTTTTAATTCTCCCACGCCTGGAAAAATGAACCACCTTGAAAAGCTCCAAATAGTCTCATCAGTAATTTTACAATAATTAAAATCAGTTAATAAATTCTTTTTCCCTTCCTTCCTATCTTCTTCCTTTCTCTCTTTCATTTTCTTTCTTTCTCTTTCTTTCCTTCCATCCATCCATCCCTCCCTCCCTCCCTCTCTTTTTCTTTTACATTTCATTGGCTATAAAGTTTTGACCTAGAGTTTAAACAAAATCAACTCAACTCAGTGAGAAATTTAAAAAATCAAATTGGCCATTTTATATTAATGACACAATTTCGACACAATTAATTTGCTGACTTATATGCGAGATTTCCATTTATTTGTTTCCTTCTACCCTACTTTTCTAAAGCCAGAGCTTCCACTAAATGGCAGACGCCACTGTTATTCGTGCCCTCCATCTTGATCATTTCCATGTACATTGGCCTGATTTAACAACTGCCAGCATCTCTTAGCCTGAGGGCTTTCCCGGCCAGTAAGGCCTGTTTTTCCTTCCCTTTTAGCAGATTGGAAATGCCTAAGAATTAATGGCCCTCCTGTGTAGCCCTCCCCCGAGGCTGTACAAACACCTGAGCCCCCTCTGAGCCACGGTTCTCTACATCTCCCAGAGTTCTCTAGCGGATTAAGGCTCAGTTGCCCCTTTTTGAATGCCTTCCTTTCCTGCCCCACTTTCACACTTTCCTAGGCTATCTTCTGGGACCTGCCAAAGAAACTTTAAACACGAATCTCTGTTTCAGGGTTATTCTCATCCAAAAATATGAAGATCTTAAGGTTTTGTAACACCAGAGGTCACCAGGAGCTCCTCAATACGACCTATTGCCTTGATAGAAATCTCAAACATTGCTGCCAGGCTCCTATTTCTAAAGCCCAAATATGATTGGATAATATCTCTGCTTATTTTTTTTAGGTTGAAATTCAAACTCCTTAGTATGATATAAAAGATCTATGGAAATCTAATACTTGCCTAATCCTGCAGACTATCCTCCTTTTTTGTCCTGTTGTGAGAGTAGAGGAGACACTGGAGAAGCAACATTTACTGGGCACATACTATACTAGTACTTGCACTAGTTGCATGGTATGTGTTATATGGCCGTAGCACAAACCTACAAGGATGAGATGATTAATTTCCATTTTGCAGATGAGGAATTTGTCAGCAAAATAACTGCCTGAACTCAGTCACTCTGCCTCTGACCATCTAAGCCTTTACTGAAAGTCAAGTCTAAATGATTCTTAAACCCTTGCCATTCTGTGGTTTCCTCACTCAGGGTGACCACATACCCTGATTTTACCTGGGACAGTGCTTGTTTGTTTGTGTTGACCCATAGCAGTTATGAAAAGTAATCCTTTTCACTCTCAAAAGTATTATCCTGGTTTTGTGGGTGAATTATATGGCCCCTCTGGCCATAGTCTAAATCCACCATGCTATCCGCTGTTTCTGGCATGCGCTATACTCATGATTCCATTTCCTGTTACGTGCTGTTCCTTCTGCCTAAAATGTCCTTTCTTTCCCTTTTCTCCTGGAAAAATGATGCCCAGAGCTCAGGACCCTGCTCTTCATTGTCGTCTCTGGGATGTCTTTCCATTATTCTAGCTACAGGCAAGGAGTTTGATGTACTCCTCTGCGCTTCTCATACCCCATGTTTACCATTATTCTACTACGGTTTTTTGAGTATTTGTCAGTCTTGCTACCAGCCTGTGAATTTCTTAATGTTTGGGCTCTACCTTCATGATCTCTGTATATCCACAGTGCCTATAATTTCCCATGGCCCAGAAGATGATTATTAAATATTTGTTGAATGATTGGATAAGTGACATAATAAAATCAGAAAATCTAGTCACCTGCAGAAATTATTATAAAAAGTAGAAATGTAATCTTTCAAAAGGAGCAGATTTATACTAGCTAGCTCTGACTTACTTTACCTGGAGGCTGCTTAATTCTGAGCAAGTGTTTAGAGAGCCTCTGATCTGGCATCAGCATTCCTACCCAGGCTATCCTATTTCTATCACGTGCCTCAGGCTCCATTTAAGTGGTTAGAAGTCAACCTGTCTGAGTTAGAATCTTTGCTCCACCATTTCCTACCCAGACTATGTGAAACCCTCAAGTTTCTTTCCCAAGAGGAAGGGTGCCTCAGTGTTAATGGGTCCTGACTAAGAAAGAGAAGGAGGAAAGTCATTTAGAAAATCTGAGAAGCTGCACTAGAGTGTGTCCAATATACTGACTCTCTAGGCTCCAATGTAAAAGGCTGCACTGATGCTCTTTGCATCAAAACTCATGACCAGTAGGCTATTCTCTAGGATTCTCTAGTCTTCTACTCTAGCAAAAGGAATTATATGCTTGCTAAGAAACAGTTGTGTCAATTCCCCAATTTTTCTACCACTTATATTTACTAGAATTATATGATTTAATTAAATACCACATAAACTGAAAAACAGGAGTATGAAAAGGACAGGTGTTTGTATGAAAAGTAAGGAGAGTTAAAGACTTAAGGTAAGTCTCTAAAAAGTGCTGTCAAAGTACGCTTGTATTTTTAAGTGTCTGTTTTTTTTTAAATTGAAGTATAGTTGACATACAATGTTATATTAACTTCAGGTGTAAAACACAGTGATTTGACTGTTAATACTATACATTACGTGATGTTCATGATGATACATATAGTTATCATCTGTCACCACAGGACGTTATCACAGTATTATTGTCTATTTCTCTTATGCTGTGCTTTCCTCCTCATGACTTATTTATTTTATAACTGGAAGTTTGCACCTCTTAATCCCGCCACCTAAACCCTAATGTAAGCTTATTAAGAGAGACAACTCTAAAATATTTGCAAGGTGGCAATGTAAAAAGCCCGAAGATTCTGCACTCAGGTGGCTTCTCCCGTGTCTTAACATTCTTGCTCCAAGGAAAATCACATATAGAGAATGAGCTATGTGGTAATGAGTGAAAGACAGTATGGAACTCCAGTTGGTAAATTCATAATCAAAGAAAATCCCTTGGCTAACAACACCAAAATATTATTTTATGTATATCTTATTATAAACTAAAAATAATTTTTAGGGTTATATAAGATTCTTTGTTATTTAACCACCTTTTTAAATTTATCAACTATAACCAATAATATTATCAACTATAACCAATAATATAATTAATTATAACCAGATGGTTCTGATTACACTGCAGTAAAGAAAACCCTCAAGTCTCAGTGAATAACACCACAAACTTGATTTCTTGCTCATCCTAAGTCTTAGGTCCTGGAAGCCTGTCTTCCGTGGATGACGATCTGAAGCACCTACCATATGAAACATGCACTCTCCTAGGTCAACTGAAAAAGGAAGAGAAAACACAAAATACTGCATAGCTCTTCAATGCCACACAACTGGTACACTTCTCTTCTGCACATTAGCCAAAGCAAGCCACATAACTACATCTAAACTCAAGGACGTGGAAGAGCCTAACGCTCTCATATGCCAGAAGGGGAGGAGGGTGAGAAATACTGGTGAGCAGCAGGGAGGTCCACCACACCAACCTACTACTATACCTAGCATGTGAAATAAGAGCCCCTCTGCTTGATGAAATGAACGATTTTAAGGCAGAGAAAGAGATCAGTTTTCCTTTAAATAATTAAAATAAATCTTTAAAATTGATAGCTTAGTGATTGTATTTTCAAGGCTATTCTTTATTTCTGAGAATGCATAACCAATTACAGTAATTCTAGAGAAGACTTTTAAATAATACTTAAGTCATGAGCCCCCAAAGTTTAATTCAGTCCACACAATTTATTCTGTCATCAAAATGTAAAATGTATTCCCCTAATCATGCTTTCTGCTTTTATATCTAAAAAGTAAAGAATATTAATACATTAAAAACCTCATACCAAAAAAAATCCATTTATTATCAGTTGACTGCCAATATGGTGGAATCATTAAAAGACCTAAGATCCAGAAAGTTCAATTTAAAAATATTTTGAATTTCAAAAATGATTTTAAAAATCATCCAATAATAATCCCTAATGTTTTTCTTTTCTTCTTCTTCCCCTTCTTCTCCCTCTCCTGCTTTCTCTCTTCTTTTTTTTTCTTTTTGCATTATTATCTCATTTTTATTTCATTTCATAGGTACGTTTTCAATGTCAATTTTCAGGGCAGCTGCACTTAGTGTAGATATCATATTCCATTTTTCATCTTAAAATACAATATATCATAGAATTATATCTAACTTTTTAGACTTTTTAATTTTAAGTACAGTAAATAGTGTTATATTAGTTATTAGTTATATTAGTTATATTCGTTTCAGGTGTACATTAGAGTGAATCAACAATTCTATATATTACTCAGTGCTCATCATAATAAATGATGAGCACTGAGTAATATACAGAATTTTTTTTTACCCCAAATCAATACAGCTTTTATTGCATCTTTAAAATATCACAAATAAGTCTGAAAAATCATCTGGCATCTTGCTGTTTCTGTAAATGGAAAACTTAGATCTTATTCATCAGCCTGCAGAACTGTTCCTTTTTCAGGAATCTAGATGCCATCCAAAAATTTTCTGACATCCTTGTTTTTCACTGTTGTGGCTTCCTGCATCAAAGCAGCTGAGTTTGATACAAGTTAAATGTCATTTCCTTCAAGAATTAACTCGTCTTTCTGGGCAAGCAACACCTGGCCTCATCTGAACCCTGCGAATATATTTTCACCCAAGAACAAGAGAATCATTCTCTTAAATAACATTGATGGGGAAGTGAGCATACACAGACCTCATCTTGTAATGGAAGCCCAGTGTAACACCCTTGATTGGGTTCTTTACATGACTACAGATAATGTGAACAGTAGCAAATTCTTTTCTAGTTGCCTGCCATTTTTCAACTCAGAGCCTCTTCTTTTTCTTTCCAAGGAGACTGAGTTCTATGTTGATGTAATTGAAGTTCCATTAGGGTAACTCTGGGGTCCTTCACAGTAACAACAGTTTCCTTAAGAGTGATGCTGGCGCTTTTTCGCAACGGGTTTGCCGCCAGAACACAGGTGTCGTGAAAACCACCGCTCCACTTAAACCAGAATGGGGAAGGAAAAGACTCATATCAAATTGTTGTCATCGGACACATAGATTCGGGCAAGTCTACCACTACTGGTGGGATCGACAAAAGAACTATCAAAAAACTCGAGAAGGAGGCTGCTGAGATGGGAAAAGGCTCCTTCAAGTATGCCTGGGTCTTGGATAAACTGAAAGCTGGATGTGAATGTGGTATCACCATTGATATCTCCCTGTGGAAATCCCAGCAAGTATTATGTGACCATCATTGATGCTCCAGGACACAGAGACTTGATCAAAAACATGCTGACAGGCACATCTCAGGCTGACTGTGCTGTCCTGATTGTTGCTGCTGGTGTTAGTGAATTTGAAGCAGGTATTTCCAAGAACGGGCAGACCCGTGAGCATGCCCTCCTGGCTTACACACTGGGTGTAAAACAACTAATTGTTGGCGTTAACAAAATGGATTCCACTGAGCCACCCTACAGCCAGAAGAGATACGAGGAAATCGTTAAGGCAGTCAGCACCTACATTAAGAAAATTGGCTACAACACTGACAAAGTAGCATTTGTCCCAGTTTCTGGTTGGAATGGTGACAACATGCTGGAGACAAGTGCTAACATGCCTTGGTTCAAGGGATGGAAAGTCACCCATAAAGACGGGAATGCCCATGGAACCACAGTGCTTAAAGCTCTGGATTGCATTCTGCCACTAACTCGTCCAACTGACAAGCCCTTGCGTCTGCCTCTCCAGGACGTCTACAAAAATTGGTGGTATTGGTACTGTCCCTGTGGGCCGAGCAGAGACTGGTGTTCTTAAACCTGGCATGGTGGTCACCTTTGCTCCAGTAATGTTACAACTGAAGTCAAGTCTGTAGAAATGTACCATGAAGCTTTGAGTGAGGCTCTTCCTGGGGACAATGTGGGCTTCAATGTCAAGAACATATCATGTTCTTGTCATGTCACTGTCATGACGAACACGTCAAAGATGTTCGTCGTGGCAATGTGGCTGGTGACAGCAAAAATGACCCACCAGTGGAAGCAGCTGGCTTCACAGCTCATGTGATTATCCTGAATCATCCAGGCCAAATTAGTGCTGGATATCACCTGTGCTGGACTGTCACACACCTCACATTGCTTGCAAGTTCGCTGAGCTGAAGGAGAAGATAGATCATCGTTCTAGAAAAAAGCTGGAAGATGGTCCCAAGTTTTTGAAATCTGGTGATGCTGCCATTGTTGATATGGTTCCTGGCAAGCCTATGTGTGTTGAGAGCTTCTCTGACTATCCTCCTCTGGGCCGTTTTGCTATTCGTGACATGAGACAGTCGGTTGCTGTGGGTGTCATCAAAGCAGTGGACAAGAAGGCAGCTGGAGCTGGCAAGGTCACCAAGTCTGCCCAGAAAGCTCAGAAGGCTCAATGAATATTATCCCCCAATACCTGCCACCCCAGTCTTAATCAGTGGTGGAAGAATGGTCTCAGAACTGTTTGTGTCAATTGGCCATTTAAGTTTAATAGTAAAAGACTGGTTAATGATAACAATGCATCGTAAAAACCTTCAGAAGGAAAAGAGAATGTTTTGTGGACCATTTGTTTTGTGTGTGTGTGTGTGTGGCAGTTTTAAGTTATTAGTTTTTAAAATCAGTACGTTTTAATGGAAACAACTTGACCAAAAATCTGTCACAGAATTTTGAGACCCATTAAAACAAAAGTTTAATGAGAAAAAAAAAAAAAAATAGTGATGCTGGCATTTTCTGGAATGTCGACAGTCTGATTGCCGAGAATGGTCTTCATTCTCACAATAGATGTGGCAAAAATGATGTTTACTCTTAATCCCTGTCACCTATTTCACCCATTCCTCCACCCACCTCCCGTCTTGTAACCATCAGTTTGTTCTCTATAGCTGAGTTTGTTTCTTAGTTTCTGTCTCTGTCCCTTTCTCCATTTGTTTGCTCTCTTAAATGCCACATATTGAGTGAAATCATGTATTTGTCTTTCTCTGACTTGTGTCACATAGCATTATACTCTCCAGACCCAACCACGTGGTTGCAAATGGCAAGATTTCCTTCTTTTTTATGGTTGAATAGTATTCCATTGTTTCTATATATCATATCTTTATCCATTAATCTATTGATGGACACTTGGGTTGCTTCCATAATTTGGCTATTATAAGTAATGCTGCAATGAGCTTAGGGGTGCATGTATGCTTTTGAATTAGCGGTTTTGTATCCCTTGGGCAAATATCCAGTAGTAGGATTACTGGATTATAAGGTAGTTCTATTTTTAATTTTTTGAGGAACCTCCATACTGTTTTCCACCTGGCTGTACCAGTTTGCATTCCTACCAACAGTGCATGAGGGTTCCTTTTTCTTCACATTCTTGCCAACCCTTGTCATTCCTTGTTGTTTGTTTTAGCCATTCTAACTGGTGTGAGGTGACATCTAATTGTGATTTTGACTTGGCATTTTCCTGATGATGAGTGATGTCAAGCATCTTTTCATGTATCTGTTGGCCATCTGGATGTCTTCTTTGGAGAAATGTCTGTTAATGTCTTGTGCTAATTTTTTAATTGGATTATTTGGTTTTTTGGGTGTTGAGTTTTATAAGTTCTCTATAAATTTTGGATACTAACCCTTTATTGGGTATGTCATTTGCAAATATATTCTCCCATTCAGTATGTTGTCTTTTAGTTTTGTGGTTTTTTTCTTTTGCTGTACAGAAGTTTTTTAATTTTGATGTAGGTCCAGTAGTTTATTCTTGCTTTTATTTCCCTTGCTCCCAGAGACATACCTAGAAAAATGTTGCCATGGCTGATGTCAGAGAAATTACTGCCTATGCTCTGTTCTAGGACTTTTACGATTTCAGGTCTCACATTCAGGTCTTTAATCAATTTTTAGTTCATTCGTGTATATGGTGAATGAAAATGGGCCAATTTCCCAGTACCATCTGTTTGAGAGACTATTTTTTTATTATTGCCTATTCTTGCTTCTTTTGTTGAAGATTAATTGGCCACATAATTGTGGGTTTCTGGACTTTCCATCCTGTTTCACTGATCTATGGGTCTATTTTTTGTGCCAGTGCCACACTGTTTTGATTTCTACAGTTTTGTAGTATAACCTGAATTCTGGAATTGTATGATGCCTCTAGCTTTGTTTTTCTTTTTCAAGATTGTTTTGGCTGTCCAGGGTGTTTTGTGGTTCCACACAACAATTTTAGGATTGTTTTTTTCTAGTTCTCTGAAAAATGCTATTGGTATTTTGATAGTAATTGCATTAAATCTGTAGATTGCTTTGGGTAATACACTTTTTTAAACAATATTTGATCTTCTAATCCATGAGCATGGGATATCTTTCCACGTGTTTGTGTCATCTTTGATGTCTTTCAACAATGTCTTATAGTTTTCAGGGTACAGGTGTTTTATCTCCCTGGATAAGTTTATTGCCAGGTATTTTATTATTTTTGGTGCAATTATAAATGGGATTGCTTTCCTAATTTCTCTGTTGCTTCATTATTTGTGAATAGACATGCAATGGATTTCTGTACATTGATTTTATATCCTGTGACTTACTAAATTCACTTATTAGTTCTAGTAGTTTTTTGATGGAGTCTTCAGGGTTTTCTATACATCATGTCACGTCATCCAAAGACACTGATAGTTATTACTTCTTTCTTATCAATTTGAATGCCTTCTATTCCTTTTTCTTGTCTGATTGTTGTGACTAGGACTTCCAGTACTATGTTGAATAAAAGTGGCGAGTGGACATCCTTGTCCTGTTCTTGATCTTAGGGGGAGAGCTGTTTTTCACCAATAAGTAAGATGTTAGCTGTGGTTTTCCATAAATGGTCTTTATTATGGTGAGGTATGTTCCCTTTAAACCCACTTTGTTGAGCGTTGTTTTGTTTTTTTTTTTAATCATGAATGGATGTTGTACTTTGCCAAATACTTTTTCTGCATCTACTGAAATGATCATACAGTTTTCATCCTTTCTCTTATTGATGTGATATATTGCACTGATTGATTTGCAAATATTGAATCACACTTTCATCCCAGGAATAAATCCCACTTGATCATGGTGGATGATTTTTAAATGTTTTGTTTAGTTTTTGTCCTTATTTTTGTTTATTTTTAAATGTTTTGTTGGATTCAGTTTGCTAGTATTTTGTGGAGTTTTGCATCTATGTTCATCAGAGATACTGGTCTGCAGTTCTTTTTAATTCATAGTGTCTTTATCTGGTTTTGGTATCAGAGTAATGCAGGCCTCATAGAATGAATTTGGAGGCTTTCCTTCGTCAATTTTTCGAATAGTTTGAGAAGAATAGATACTAACTTTTCTTTAAATGTTTGGTAGAGGGGTACCTGGGTGGCTCAGTGGGTTAAGTCCTTGCCTTCTGCTAAGGTCATGATCTCAGGGTCCTGGTATTGAGCCCCACAGACTCACTGCTGAGCAGGGAGTCTGTTTCCCCCCTCCCTATTTCTGCCTGCCTACTTGTGATAGCTCTCTCTCTTTCTGTCAAATAAATTTTTTTAAATCTTTAAAAATAAATAAATAAACAAATATTTGGTGGAATTCACCTGTGAAGCCATCTGGTCCTGAACTTTTGTTTGTTGGGAGTTTTTGGATTATTGATTTAATTTCATTGGTGGCAACTGGTCTGTTCAAATTTTCTATTTCTTCCTGATTCAATTTTGGGAGGCTACGTGTTTTTAGGAATTTATCCATTTCTTACAGGTAGTCCAATTTTTTAGCATATAATTTTTCATAACATTTGCTTACAATTCTTTATATTTCTGTGGTGTTGTTTTTTATTTCTCCTCTTTCATTTCCAATTTTATTTGATTCCTCTCTTCTTTTGATGAGTCTGGCTAAAGGTTTATCAATTTTGTTGGTTTTTTTCAAAGAGCCAGCTCCTGGTTTCATTAATCTGTTCTTTTTTTTTTTTTTTTTTTAGGGTTGTAAAATTCTGCTACTATTATTGTATTACTGCTAAATATTTCTCTTAGGTTTGTTATTAACTGTTTTAAGTATTTTGGGTGCCCCTATCTTGGGTACATAAATACTTAGGATTGTTTTATTTTCTTGTTGGATTTTCCCCTTAATGATTATATAGTATCCTTCTTTGTCTCTCGTTTTTAATAAAGTCCCATCTTTGTCTCTCGTTACAGTCTGTTTTTAAAGTCTATTTCGACCAATCCAAGTATTGCTACCCTGCCCTTCTTTTCATACTCATTTGCATGATAAATGTTTCGTCAGCCCCTCACTTTCAACCTGCATGTGTCTTTAGATGTGAAATGAGTCCCCTGTAGGCAGCATATGGGTCGGTCTTATTTTTTATCCATTCTATCACCCTATGTCTTTTGATTAGCAGATTTAGTCCACTTACATTCAAAGTAATTATTGATAGATATGTTTTTATTTTCATCTTGTTACTTGTTTTACGGTTGTTTTTTCACAATTAGTTGGCTTTCTTTAGTAAAATACCTGGAATCGTTTCTCTTGATTTTTTTGTGTATCTGCTACTGGTTTTTGATTTGTGGTTACTGTTTGGTTTGCATGGAACACCTTCTTCATATAGCAGTCTATATTAAGTTGATCGTCACTTATGTTTGAATCCATTCTTTACTCCTCTCCTCACGCTGTTTTAGGAATATAGTGTCATACTTTACTTTCTTTCATTTTGTGAGTCCCCTGACAGCTTCAGTCCAACTACTGGGTCACTAGAGAGCTAGGAAATGAAAAGCGGGTGTCATTTGTTGGCCATTTTCCTCTCAATACAATGCCTTGCTTACCTAATGGACAGCTTATTAGAAAGAGAAACACCTTCACATTTTTGTTTTTGTCTTTAGAAAGAATAATAAATTATGCTTTTATTTAACTTCTAAAATGTTCATGACTGGCATACTTTTTGATCTGTAATATTTTTTAAGTCATTAGTGAAAACATATAAACAAAGTATAAAAAGAGATGAAGTTTAAATAGACCTCATATTTAGAATACTAAAGATAGATCATCCACCTTTTCTTTTCCTTTAGTCTAAGCAGCATCCAAGTGAGGTATGGGAGGGGGGGTAGAAGGTATAGATGGAAAGAGCCTCCCAGGTCATTCTGATAACCCTCCCACCAGCACACCCCCACCACCAGCTATGGACCTGTGGGCAGGAAGGAAGTCACAGCACTTAGGGAGAATTCTGCTGGATTGTTTACTAATTCTAACATTACCTGGAGTAAATTTCCTAACTCTTAACCTCAGCATTGTGTGATAAGCAATTTCTCTCCTAGTGTTATTTTTAAGGTTAAATAAGATAATAGCCATAAAGAGCATTAATGCTGTTTACATATAAATTGGTTTGAAAGCTCATATGGAGGTCAGTGTAACGAGTTACCATCAAGATCATTAAAAATAATCAGCAATTAAATTCAATACTTAAAAATAACAAGCACAAAACACCTACTGTGTGTTTAGAATTTATACCCACACGTTGACTACTTAATTTCCATTAAGTTAAACTTTCTTCTTATCATTTTTGCTTATTTTCCTCAAACTTCTAGGAAAGTTGTTTACAAATAGTCACTACCCATTGGTGGGCAATGAAATAAATGTAGTGGGTTCTAACTAGTATTTTTAAATGAAATAAATACAACAGGCCAGATGTGAAACAGTCAAAACACATCACATGATTTCTTCGCAAGAACTGTATACATTGCAATAAATGGGTCATGACATAAAAGGTATTTCTTACTGCATATTTTTTAAAGCTTGTAAAATACTACTCTAGCACAAGCCCAAATGAAATTTGGTACATTTCCTACTATCAAATAGATCTCACTTTATTTCATCACTTCTCTAATTAAGAATAAAATAGAAAATGTTTTAGCCATCTATCAAGCCAAGTTTTTTGTTAGCAAATTTTATATCATTAAATATTGTTTAGAATGATTCTTACATAGCTGGCGGCTCAAGTAAAGCAAGGGTACATGATGTAGCACAAGAAGGTGCCTGCAGTTCACCCCAAGTGACTCTGCTGAGAGGAAAGTTAGTGGTGTTACACACGCAGCCCCATAGTACGGGAGCAGAAGGTGGATCCCTTTAGATTTATGCTCCTCAAAGGAGGGACTTGTCTCACTGACATGGCTTTAGAACATCTATATTCCATCAAGGACAGACTGTAGCACAAGAGGAGAGAAAACCACTTGTCACAAAGACCAGGGCACAGAGACTCTATGCATAGCAAAGTGAGTCCTGAGGCAATAAAACCTTCCTGGTTGTGTCTTCCCATCTGGGACAGGGCACCAACCCGGGGTCCACACTTTGGGCCAGCAGAGAAACACTGCTCCAAAAGACATGTAAGTAGAGACAGATCACAGAAGCATCATATGATCTTTCTAGATCACTTACATTATTGTCCAGTCATCCACAGTTCTCATTCCAGAGTTTCATCATGGAATCAAAAAATGCCATTTTTGTAGCATGGATTCAAAAAATGCCATTTTTGTAACAAATCCCTCTACATGGGAAATGGCTCATCCTGCACTGATTCAATCAAAATTCTGACACCCAATATGGACTAAGGGAGACTAGCAGCCTCCTTTCAAATCCTGCCTCAATGAGCCTAACATATGCATGGCTGTGCTACCCACTGAGCACACATATAAAGGTGCCACCCGACAAGAAGGCTTTCTGGTTCATCACTGCACCACGGGGTGCCATGAAGGCAGTCACAGGCTGTGACAAATTTAATACCCTATTACTTGCGTTTTCTGTACTAGGATTTCATTTGGTGACATCACTGGATACAACGGAACTTGAAATTTGTGTGACATTTTTGCAGGTGATGCTTTTCACCAAAAATGTTATTTTACATAGTTTAGCCACAGTGCAGTGCTTTAGGTCTAGAACTAAACCTCGGGAAATCTAATGAGGTTGAAAAGAAAAGTGAAAGTTAACGGCCACGGCTTTAACAAAGGCTCGTCTTCCCTCAGGCTGTAAAGAGTCAGTAACTGAGTTCAGTAACTGAAAATTAAATTAGAAGAAAATGCCACCTCTGCAGCTACTGCTACCTTTAGCATTAATGGTAATATAGAATGGGGTGGGGGAGGGGGTTCTGCTGAATAGAGCCATCAGGAAACTTTCAGTGCCTCGAAATGGTATGGAAATCTGCTCTTACACCGTGTTACAGGATTCCATTGGGTTGTATTTTGCTGTCTATCTTCCTTTTCCCTCATACCCATATTCTTGTAAGTGTTTCCTCTTCTCTTCCTTCCATCATTTTTTTCCTGTTATTCAGTCTTCATGTCCACTTTCCCCTCTCCCCTACCTCCTCATTTCTCTTCTCAGCAATTTGGTTGTTCTTCCTATCCACCCCCCCACCCATATTTATATCTATACAAGAATAATTTAACCAATGTCAAGGTTCTTGTGATTTGCCCTGTTCAGAATCTGGGAGAAAACAGCTCAAGACTCTTCAGTGCTGGGAAAGCATAAGGCTTTTGATTTTATCTGGTAATATCAAATGAACAGGAACCACATTCTGGGGATGGTATTATCAGGTTAAGTGATAAGGGTGAGCAGGAAGAACTCATGGGCAGTGGCCCATATTTTTTAAAAAGGCAGGGGCAGGGGCAAAGACAGGAAAACAAATTAGACCTTATCAGGATCCTTCCCATTCTCCGAATAAGAATCTCTAAAAAACAGTCAAGCAAGGTTGTCAATTTGGCCAAAAATCCTCGATGCTTTAGTATAATAAGATAGTACTTCCACTCCTTTACTTCTAAACAAATTACTAAAAAACCTAACTATATTATACAGCAATAAAGAAATAAAGGCTATTTTATCATAATTTGATTATGCTACAAAGCACTGTGCATAGCAATTCGTGGATCTAATTTTAGTTGTAATAATCTCTTGCCCTGTTATGTAAATGGGAAAAGACTTTCTACAGGCTTCAGATAGAGATAAGCTTCGGATCGAAAGCATGCAAAAGCCATGGTTCAATTACTCTAAAGTGATCTGCATCATATGTTACAGTACATCTCTCTGCCTTTGCACAAAAGCTAGTATCTGCTGCAAATTAACCATCTTTTTCTAAATGCCTACAGATGCCCTCTGAGTTTACAGATTCAAATTAAACCCAAGTCCCACAACTATAAAATAACAGGGGCTTTAAAAAATTTCTCAAAATATTTTCTCTTTTCATATCATTCCCCCAGTTTTTGCCCTTTTCAAGAAAAGACATGTTCAACTGACAGCAAGTACACATGAGCTCTCACTTCTAGTTCTGCGGGCCCCACCATTCTGCAAAAGGACAAACCACCAGAACTGTTCCATTCCACCTATGTCTCTGAAGGCCACAGAGATTCAAGTTCCGGCCCCTGAGCGGACCTAACTCTGACCCAACTTTGCACCTCAGAATGCAAGAATCTCGAGAGAATAGAACACTGCACCCATCCTTATTTGCTAGGGTTATAATAATCCAAATTTATCTACCCTCAGGAGGGATAGGGCCTGGGGGACAGTTGGAACCACCCACTGGAACTATCAGGCTTCCCCCTTCACTGGTCCTTTTCTTTCATCTCCCTATGGTGTAGTTTTATTGATCCTTACTGCAGACATGTTTGCGCACTATGGAAGACATGGTGTGGACCATAATCAACCCTTCTCCCATGGCTTTACTGTGTGGGAAGGCATGGTGATGCAGGCATAAGATATCCTGGGGGAGGACCCTCCTTGGCCCTGCTTGAATCAGATGCTCTTTTCCATGGGCATGCCCCTAACCATGATGGGGACAACTGTTTTGCAACTAGTGGTCCTCACTAAGATTAATCCAAGCAGGATTACAACATTCTCTTCCACTGTTTCTTCACTCTCCTACGTTGTAAGGAGTATATAGGTCAAAACACAGCAAGGATGGGGCTATTTGGGGAATTTGTTTTCAATGCAGTCACAAAATAAATTCCTTTACTAGACCCCTGGGTATGTCTTGATAATTCATGGTTACTAGTGGAAGAAATTTTGACACTATGGGTTCCCAGGATCCTGACTAAAATGAAGTTTGATTTATTGTCTGTTATACCTCTAGTACTAAGGGTCATTCTCACAAATTACAGCTTCAAGCCTTCACCAAATAGCTCCCAAACCTGTACCTTAGGAGACAACAAAGTCTTCATTGGTACCTCCACATCGAGTCAATCCTCTTGCCAGTCCCACCATTATGTTGCTTCTACTTTCCGTAAGGAGTTCTTGTTTTGTCCACAGAGGGAAACCTCTGCCACACAACCCTGTTATAATATCCTGGGTCTCTAATCTGTTGCTCCAATTTTATGCTTAGTTCTCTGCTTTAATCCTGGCACCTATGAAGCTAGTATTAGATGAGTCCCTCACACCAGGCTTTCCAAGTGTCATCGACAACCTCTGAGTGCCAGTAGCTATGACTGGGTGTCCACTACTTATGGCTGGATCTCCTGGAAGAAGCCTTCATTCCATCACCCTAAATCACTTCTCTTTGCCACCAGAAGTCATAAAACAGACCTTGACCTCTCCCTCCCTTAACACCCTATTCCAGTTGCCTGCTGACACACACATTTCTTACCTACTTGTGGGTCAGCCTCATGTTGACTGCCCAGCTGTCCCAAATGCCTCTGAAAAACTACTGCCAGAACTTCTCTTGTGAGCTTACCCTAAGGATGTGTGGGTTCTCAGTCCTATGCCTTACCAGGCAGGTCCATTTTATCACTGATCAAATTGTTGGGGTTGGTAATTATGAACCTGTGATTTTTTTCATGGAGATGCAAAAGCCAAAGCATATCAAGAATAAATTTCACAAATCATAATGTTTCTCTGTTGACAAAATAATTCAACACAGAACTCATGAAAGCCTCATGAAGCAATTAGTGGTGTTGATTAGAATAAGATTTAGAGTTACCACAGAAGGGGACTTCTTTCACCTTCCTTCTTTCCTTCCTTTCTTTTCTTTTCCTTCTTTCTTTCTCATTCTGAAACATATGGTTTTGAGCCAGGAATTGTGGTAATGAGAGGGGATAGAAGATAAATTTATATATCTATAATACACATGGTATATATGTATCTATAATATACAGGCCCTTTGAGTTTTTACATCATAGATATTGAGAAAAGTGAAAAACAAATAATTACAGCTCCTGAGAGTCTACAGAAATTAAAGTGCTTGGGGGCACCTCGGTGGCTCAATGGATTAAGCCTCTGCCTTTGGCTCAGGTCATGATCTCAGGGTCCTGGGATCGAGCCCCACATCGAGCCCCACATTGAGCCCAGCATCAGGCTGCTAGGCAGGGAGCCTGCTTCCTCCTCTCTCTCTGCCTGCTGCTCTGTCTACTTGTGATCTCTCTCTCTGTGTCAAATAAATAAATAAAATCTTTTTAAAAAAAGAAATTAAAGTGCTTGATTTTGACTAGAAATGTTAGGGAAGGCATTTTAAGGAAACTGACTTGAGCTGACTTTTTGAAGAATGATTAGGATGAATTCAGCAGATAGCTAAGGTACGAAAAGGGCTTTCTTTTGGAATAAAATAGCAGAGACACAAGGTAAATGGGGTAAATTTAAGGAACTGCAGGGAGCTCCATTTTGCTGGCACCTAGAATTGGTCCAGGAGCAGCTGTAAAGTAATGAGTCTGAAAAAGTAGAAAGCTCTACACTCATAAGGTCTTTGAGAGTCATGCTACGAAGTCAAGACTTTATCCTGCAGCAGATGAGGAGTTACTGGTAGATTTTAATCAGTGGAATGACAAGAATTTGTCTTATGCTGAAGGGGAGGTTATATAGAAGAGGGGAAGGGGAACAGTTACAAAATTTCTAGAAAAGTTCACAGTTCTGAAAACCTAAATTAAGGAGGTTGTAAAAGAAACAGAAAGGCAAGTAGAACAGACATAAAGATCTTCAAGGATGAAGGCTCTATTTCTAGGTCATTTCTATACCAGGTGGGACAATTCAGAAGTCATTTTAGTTCCCAGGATTTTTATGGCTGAGGCTATAGTGCCTGCCTTACCTTTACCCTCTACCAAATCCTACTTCCTTCCCCTTCCTTCCAGATGTTGATTTGAAGCAGAATCTGCATCCCAGAAACTAACCTGTAGCACAGAATGAGTCAAGAGGATGTAGAAACAACTAAACTTAGAGGTCAATTAGATGTGGAGTTGAGGGAAATGAAAGAATCTCAGAGAACTCCAAGAATTCAAGTTGGTGCTGGGTGGAATATGGTAAAGCCAACTCGCGTGGATTACATCCAAAGATGATAAGACTTTAGGTTCCTCGCAAAGATCATATTGACATTTTTGTAAAATTTATTCATTATACATTTGGCTAGCAGAGGATGGGTGAGAATGAGGCTGAAGAGAAAACCTTTAGGGTCCACAAAACACAAGCAGTAGCTATAGGTACAGATGAGTATGAGAAGAATATGTACAATAAGGTAAGAAAATGAAGGGAAACAGATTAATAAACAGGTCTGAATTCTTCAGTCATTCCAGCTGCAGCTCAATCTCCAAGTAACTATGTAATGATGGTTGTTCACTTTTTCTTGATGATATTCTTATTTGATGTGACCATCTTTACTGGAATATAAAGTTATTAAAGGAAGGGACGGATTTTATTTATATTTTTAACCCAAAATACCTTAAATGAAATAGGGACTATTACTGAATGGATATGATACAAGTATTAAAATGGAGTATGACCCAACTGAAAGTTGGAGCCTCCAGTGCCCTCTGGGCTGAAGATGGTCATTTGGAAGACTTCCAGGCCTGTGTGATACCCATTTCACTGCTCAATCTGTTTTAGCATTTCTTATATCAAAATATCAGGTAATGGTAGAATTTTGTGCCAAATTTCTGCTTAATGTCCAGTGACTGCCTTTATTTTACTCTGGCTCTTTAGAAAGTCTTCTTTTCATTTTGTATGTATCTTCCATTTCAAAGTCATCAGCATACAGTAGTCCCAAATGACTCTCTCAACAACTTTCAAGGATTCTCACAGCCAGAAGAACCTCTCAGAGGATCAGAAGCACAGCTAATACCAGCTTACAGATTCCTTATTACATCCTTACACATGAATAAAACAAGCTAGACCTATTATACAGCTGTTTTCTCTCCATTAGTGACTGGGAACTGATCTAAAAAAAAATTATGTAAACCCAACACTCTACCTTATATAACCTTCTCTTGGCAGCTAAATTAGTCAAGTTACAGCAACTATACCATTCTCTTGCCCAAGGCACCTTCACAATTCTAGGACTACATAGTGGGCAAAATTAGAATGTAGTCAATCCACAGTATCCCTGACAAGTACCAGGCAAGAGCAATTCAAAGTCTAGACTAGTTGTTTCAGTCAGGAGATTAACTGGCTTATCTCAACCCCAAGGGCAACCTTTGGCTCACATCCAGGAAGTCAGCAGTTTTCAGGTTAGCCCTAGTCTGATCAAGCCATCAGCTGCTTGTCTAATCCCAGCATCATAGAATTATAGAACAAGACTTTTTCCACACAATTTAGGGTCTGAGCTGGCTATTTCTTTAAGGTTTAGCATACTACCTTTTGAATTTTTTCTCCCCAACTAAATACTATCTGGAAATTTCATTAAAGTGGGGTGTTCTTTGGTAACACTACGGTAATTCTTTACCTAGAAAGGAAACTATACAAATAAATTAATGTTAAAATGTCATAATTAATATAAATATCAATGATATTAACAATACTAGTGTGCTATTAATTTTATATTAATAATAATTAATATAAATAATAACATATTATAATTTATATATAATATCTTCTGGATATGACCTTAGGAGCACTGCTTACAAAGTTTAACTGACTGTACAGATGCCTGGGTGGCTCAGTCGGTTAAGCCACTGACTTCGGCTCAGGTCATGATCCCAGAGTCCTGAGATGGAGTCCCACTTCGGGGTCCTTGCTCAGTGGGGACCCTGCTTCTCTCTCTGCCTCTGCCTGCCACTCTGCCTGCTTGTGCACTATCTCTCTCTCTGACAAATAAATAAATAAAATCTAAAAAAAAAAATTAAAAACCCAAAGTTTAACTGATTGTAAAAAACCAAAATATTCTCCTGTATCTTTATCATTTACAGCATTTTTCTTCAAGCTCATCTTCCTTTCTTAAATGGGCCACAGTGATTATTAAAAATACTGAGCCCTCTCAGTTTTGAGGACCAGCATGATGCAATGGAATGAGTGTGAGAAGTAGAATTGAAATTCAGACTCAGTTGAACTTGCACAAGCCAATGATCTACATCTGGGCTTTAGTTTTCTCCTTACAAAAGGTGGTAGGGTAAGTGGGGTTGCCCTAGAGATGAGTCTTCAGCTCCCGCCCTCCAGTTCTAAACATTCTATCACCTTAAGGGAGCACAGCCCAGGGCAGAGGTAGTTAAAGAGGGTGTCAGAGAAAGTGTGAGTACATGACTATGATAGACATACTTTATAATGTCATTGTTAAGTGTGTCAAAAAATCAAAATTTCCAGAAAAAATAATTTTTACTTTTACTTTTTTACTCTTATTTTCATTGTGCCAAACCTCTGCATGTTTGTAAAACGTCAAGAGATAGTTTTTAAACATGCATTTAACCTGTTTGTGTTCAATAAGTAACTTTTGACTTATTTTTGACTATTAAGTCAAAAGATCAATGCTGAATAAAGCTGCTACTATGATGGTCATTAATTATAGTTAATATGCTTGACCTCTTACTCTTTGCCGGGTATTGTGTTAAGAGCTTACTTAAATTAGGGTGCCTGGTGGCTAGCCTCTGCCTTTCGATCAGGTCATGAGCCCAGGGCCCTGGGATCAAGCCCCGCATTGGGCTCTCTGCTTGGCAGGGAACCTGCTTCCCCCTCTCTCTTTCTGAGTGCCCCTCTGCCTACTTGTGGTCTCTGTCTGTCAAATAAACAAAATCTTTTAAAAAAAAGAGTTTACTTGGGGCACCTGGGTGGCTCAGCGGGTTAAAGCCTCTGCCTTTGGCTCAGGTCATGATCCCAGGGTCCTGGGTTTGAACCCTATATCTGACTCTCTGCTCAGCGGGGAGCCTGCTTCCTCCTCTCTCTCTACCTGCCTCTCTGCCTACTTGTGATCTCTGTCAAATGAATAAATAAAATATTTTTTTAAAAAAAGAGTTTACTTAAATTATTTTGTTTAACTGATAAATATTAGTTCCTTAATGCTATCTTGGTGACAGTTATTATTTATATCCCTACTTTAGAGGGAGAAAAAAGACTTTAGAACTTAGAAAGGCTACATAACGTGCCCAAAGTCACAAAGTAGCAAATGTGAAATTGTACCTCAAGTCTGTCCAGCTCCAGAATATAGGCTCCTAACCATGGTATTTAATATTGCTAATATCCAATATTGCTAAATTCAAAAATTTATAAAATTATATACAATGGTTCTTTTTTAAAAACAGAATGAAACCTATAAAACATTCATCAAATTGTAATGCTACTTTATGGGACTTTTATTGAGACTAGCTAAGGGTCTTTATGGACTCAAAAACTGAAAACTAACGACTGCAATTAGTTGTTCAGAATAAAAGCCAAGCTTGAAAGTCCTCCTTTGCATTGAATTTCAAATGTTCCACTTTGAATGAAACAGATGTTGAACTTTCGATTAGTTCAATCTGCATTAGGTTTATCCTGTGCACACAGTAAGATAGTACTAACATGGGCACTTGCAGCTACTTTCTCTTTAGGGACACCTTTCCCCAGACCAGCTTCATCTGCAATTTAAAAGAGGTCTTTTCAAAGAAACAGAGGATTTTACTTAAAAGCACAAGAATTAGTCTAGTGGGTCTGAACTATGGTCCATCCAATATTCTGTCTCTTCTAGGAGCATACAGGGGAATGTCATGTGATAGTGGTCTTCTATCATGTGAAACTCAAAAGGTTAGGGATATACCCGGAGACTTCTTGATATTTTTCTGACATGTGTGAATTCAGATTAACCTTTCTGGAAGCCTATATTTTAGGTTTTCATGATATAAAATTTCCATGTAACCACTACCTTTTGAGTAAACTAACATAGGAAACATCTTCGATTGGTGGATTCCAGATTCTCTCACGAGTTCCGTTGACTCCTGTTCTCCCTTTAACGCTAGTCAAACCTATCCCAGGCTATCATAGATTCAGTTGTTTACTGAACTCCTATTCTCTATTAAAAGGGAAGTTAGCAAGTGTTAGGTGTTAAAGACAGATGAACACCAAACTGAGACCTTCTTGGCATAATCAGAAGGACAGAGTAGAAACTTAAAAAGGAAGTCAGCAGCTGTTGGAAGTATTTTATGTAGTGTGCAGTGCCTCTCCAAATGAATGAGCATAGTGTGAAGAAGTACATCAACAGGCTGATGTGTTCCTAAATTCCCAAAGAAATCTACCAAATTGTCCAAGTATATTAAATCATCCATGCTAATTGGAAAATACAAATCACAATTCTGTTTGTTCTCTGAGCATAAAACAGAGACATTCATATACAGAAAATGGGAACATATCACTATACCCAAAAACTTAGGCACCTTCTCAAAAATAATCAGGAAAGAAGGTGTACAGGTGTTACCTTTATCAGACTTAAACCTATCTGGTTCCAGCTTTAAGAGTTTCCACCTATTTCTCACATGTTTAGATTCAGTGTACAGTCTATATTTACTTTATATCCTTTATGACTACGAGAGCTTCAGCCATATAACCTCTTAGACTTTGCCTCTCCAGTCTGTAAAAACACTATTTTAGTCTCTCCTCATCTCTTTTTTTTTTTTTAAGATTTTATTTATTTGACAGACAGAGATCACAAGTAGGCAGAGAGGCAGGCAGAGAGAGAGGGAGGGAGGGAAGCAGGCTCCCCGCCAAGCAAAGAGCCTGATCCGAGGCTTGATCCCAGGACCCTGGGACCATGAGCTGAACTGAAGGCAGAGGCTTAAACCACTGAGCCACCCAGGCGCCCGCATTTCTTTGTTCTTTCCATTAAATCTGAGTAGGAAATTTGGTCATTTAAAAATTTATTCAGGGGCGCCTGGGTGGCTCAGTGGTTTGGGCCGCTGCCTTCGGCTCGGGTCATGATCTCGGGGTCCTGGGATCGAGTCCCGCGTCGGGCTCTCTGCTCGGCGGGGAGCCTGCTTCCCTCTCACTCTCTCTGCCTGCCTCTCCGCCTGCTTGTGATCTCTCTCTGTCAAATAAATAAATAAAAAATCTTAAAAAAAAATAAATAAATAAATAAAAATTTATTCAACCTACTTAGTAGGTTCTAACCGGCGCTGGGAATATGAGGAAGTCCAGGGGGAACTGAGTTCCTTCCCTCAACCTACAAATCAATACACTATTGCATTGGTTCTGCCCAAACAACCCAAGTCTAAATTCTTTAGGCTTCCCTCCAGAAATTTCTGTTTTTAGGCCTCGTCTCACCTCTATGCTAACCCTCTGGGGCTTGAGGCAAATACCAAAAGCAGTCCTATAGACAATAACATTTCCAACACTGCATGATGATACTGAGGTGGAGCCTGTGAATTTTCACTTGTCCAGGCACACAACTCTAGGGGTCATTTTTAGATGGATATCATAACCCTTGAATAATCCCAGGCTATTTTCCAGATTACAACAGCATCTTCCTTTCTAATCTATACATCTTTTTTTTTTTTAAGATTTTATTTATTTACTTGACAGATAGAGATCACAAGTAGGGAGAGAGGCAGGCAGAGAGAGAGAGGAGGAAGCAGGCTCCCTGCCAAGCAGAGAGCCCGATGCGGGGCTCGATCCCAGGACCCTGGGATCATGACCTGAGCGAAAGGCAGAGGCTTTAACCCACTGAGCCACCCAGGCGTCCCTAATCTACACATCTTATCTGCACTCCCCTTCTACAAACCTCTCAAATACTCCATTAATATTTAATTATTTTAAAGATACATTCACTTCTTTTTTGCCAGCCCAATTGTATATATAACCTACTATAAGATTTACATATATAATAGTATTTCAATGTATTCAATTATTTGTGATATACTCTGTTGTATTTTGTTCATATTAACCTTTTTATTGTTAACATCGTGATGTGGCAGAGACTGGTTGACTGTTCCTTAAACACACCTCCCCTTCTTTTGGGGCATGCACTTGGACTCCATTCCTGATCTTGCCTTGCATTTAGATGCAACCATGTTGATGGAGTTCAAGCTGGTGAAATGTGTTTGGTGGATTGCCCTTCCAGATAAGGCCCACGGTAATCTTTCAAGTACCTTCTTCCATGTTTTTTTCATTATGCTGCATTTATATAAATAAGCAAGACATCCTCAAAAGTCATATCTTGAGAATGGAGGAGCCCAAGAGATGAAAGGTGTCCGGATCCCTGAGTAACCTAGCCTATCAAGAGGAAAACCTATTTTTAACTTAACATGAGTAAGAAATGTCTACATAGTGTATGAACCGTCATATATTTAGACTACATTACATATTTTATGTGAATTTTAGATTGAGTGTCTTTTGGCATAATTAAAGTTTTGTTCAGTTTCTGAGTAAATATTTAATAAAAATAAGTATTATGATAAAAAGTATAATTAATATTTATTATTTATTTATTTATTATTATTTATTCATTGGCAATGACCAGCCAGTGATTACTCTAGGGATTTCACATAGCCTAGCATGTTTAATTCCCTCGCTACCCTTTCAGTTAGACATAACCAGTGTGCTCTCCAGGATGAGCAAACCACTGACCAAAGGAGTTGTTACCCAAAGTTACCAAATGGCAGATCTGAGATCGCCACCTGTTTGTCTAGCTTCTAACCTGTATTCTCCCCCACTACACCATGATCTTTTTCCCCAAGTGTTTTTTTTTTTTCCTTCTTCACCTAAGGTCCCAAATTATGCCATGTCCTTAAAATGAAAAGATGCCATAAAGTATTTCTTGAGTCATGAGCAAGGAGAAGGAGGAGGAGGAAGAGAAGAAGAAGAAGAAAGTGGAGAAGGAGAAAGAAGAGAAGGGGGAAGAGGAGGAGGGGGAAGAGGAGGAGGAGGAAATATACTTTTACATCTGTGCTTGCTTTTCCACTGGTCAGGACAACAATTTGCGGAAAACTACACTAACCAACTCCATGATGGAGTCCTCAGAATTAGTAATTAAAATGAGTCCATTATAAACGTTATTGACCATCCAAAAAGTACATAACATTATCCTAGAAAAGAATAAAAGGTGGGTTAGAGCACTGATTATTCACTGCATCTATCATGATTTTGCTAAAAATAAATAAAAATAACTACTAAGGTAACACTTGCAGTTGTGTGACATATCTGAAGCATTACAAAACCTCTTCTGGTCTCCACAAAGATTCTCTTGAGTTTCTCTTTAAAGGATGTAACACATTTCTGCTGGATAGCAAAAATCAGTTTGAAGGGTGATTTTTAACTTTTGTTACAGCTTTGGTGCAATGAGTAGTCAAAACAATTATTTTTACTGATCTGGAATAATCATTTTATATTCAATACTAATGTAGAAGGGCTCTAACTCTGTTTCCATTTGATAGTCTTTCCATTTCCTCTCTCAATTCTCCAGGAATGCATACATACCCAGTTTACCCACCCAGAGCTCTTTGTGGCCTAGGAAACAATGCTAAAATCCCAACTCCTTTTTTGAAAGGATTAGTTTTCAAAGAACGGTCCTCCCTTAACTACTTGGGTTTTTTTCCTCCTCAATTATCACTAAGAATAGAAATAATCATAGCAGAAACAGCCTAAATTTTCTACTGCACTACTGTAAGCCGAGTTGACTTCTCTTGCACAAAGTAAATATTCTGTTTTGGGCACCTAAAATCTTACAACTCTTATCCTGAAAAATCCCATGAAAATGAAAAATCTTAATCAGTAGTAGCAAGCAGGGTGTTGAAAGAGTTCTGAAATATAAATACAAAGATATTTGGCCATTCCAGACCACCTTGCAGGTAACGCGTGTGACTGCAGTATTTCTTGGTCAGAGGTCATCTATTTTTTAGAATGCCATTCCCTATTTTGTAAGAAACTGATAAATCTTGAGGGTGTCCTATTAAAGTTTAAAGAGGATAGAGTCAATCTTTTTGGTATTTCTTTTACAAACCATATAACAGTTTAAAAAGTAATCCTACCCCTACAATTGAGTATTCTTTAGAAAATGAAAAACCCCCCTCACTTATACATTTTATCCTCCCTCAATACACAAACAAAATCTGCAGTTTTCCTAGCTAACTGATTGAAGGTGGTCGTGCAAAAGAACAATATTCATGCCCAATAAAGATAGTTCCAGTACTCTCTCAGAAAAGTGAAGTATCTCACCAAAATTACTGGGCATGAAAAATTTTACAAATTTTATTGGTGGGTATTAAGGTGAGCTAGGCAACATCATCAATATACATGAATTTCTTTCTAGATGTTTACATCTCTTACTCATCTTTCAGTGTTTCAACTGTGTCTCTGACTCCTTCTCTGTGGGTGTGTGACACGAAAGCTTGTCTAAATTTATTCTGATGGCTATGGTTACTTGTCTGGGGAGCACCCTTAATACAAAAGAATAAGAACCCAAGGACAGAAAAATCTACATTCCAGACTATAGTGTTGTGATTTGTCTCCACAACATTGATTCCCCTTTCCTTCTACATCCACTTACTGGAATATTTTCCCCTCCTCTCCTCTGGTTCCATGTGGCCTAGAAAGAGTTTTGCCACTCTGACTCTGTGACTAGGGCCCATAGCCCAGGTGCAGTCAAGGATTTCTCTACCCAAGAGGCACCTGGGTGGCATAGCTGGTTAAGTATCCAAATCTTGGATTTGGCTCAGGTCATGATCTCAGGGGAGTAAGATGGAACCCTAGGTCAGGCTGTGGGCTCAGCACAGATTCTGCTCCAGATCTTCTCTTTCTCCCTCTTTTCCACTGTCCCTCTCCCCATGTGTGTTCTATCCCCCCTCAAATAAATAAATTTTAAAAATCTTAAAAAAAAAATTCCCTAACTACAATGTTGATTCAGTAATGGACATCAGAATTAAGCCAAAGGCTAAGAGTTCGAAAGGAAATAGGGTACACACCACCTATGAATACAGCTAAGAGAGGATAAAACCTAAGGGAAGAGAAGTAGGATCTCAATGAGATCTTTTTGATCCTTATATCCAGTTATATCTGCAGCCAGAATAATTCTGGAATTTTGTATCATGTGACTCAGGCCCAAGGCAGGTTTTCCATCCCATCACATGCTACCTAAATGATCTTTACTGACTCCTTTCCATAGCCTTTATTTCCTTAATGTTTTTAAATGACAGCACAGGAAAAATTTAAATGGCCTCCCTCTGTCCAATGCAAATGATCAGAACATCAATACTAAATCTACGAGGTTTTCCACACCTGAAATGATTTCTGCCAATCTTTCAGGGTAGCAATTGTGTGGCTGGTGGTTTCCCATAGGTTAAAGGCCCTTTCTACCAGATCATGCTGGGTAGGGGACAGGCAGAACATTCTCAAGACATCACTCATTCAAGTTGACAATTAATATGGTTTAAAATGTGGTGTTACTGACCCCACATGTGCTGAAAATGTTAGCACTTCACCCTCAAACTACTACTCTTAACTTGGGAATGAGATACTAAAACAAAAATTAAAAGAAATGCAACAAAAATGTGACATAAACACAAGAGATAACCACTCAGCTTATGTACAAAGATGTGGTCAAATTCCATGTGATACACTATTTGTAGAAAAAATTTTGAAAGTATGTCATTTTTTTCAAATTTTTGATTAAAAGTTATTTTCCTCTTTGAAAATGAGAATTGTTTTTATGTTCTTCAACTTGTCAAAGCCATTTAAGTAGATCAGGTTAGAGATCCTAATTACAAGTTGCTGGCAGCCTGTGTTTATTCTCAGATACAGTCTAACAGGTTATACTGTTTGTTTGTTTTAATTTAAAGATAATTTACTACCCATAAAAGGTAAAAGATTAACAGTCCTAGAAATTGAAATCAGTTCCCTACTCACCAAGTAAAGAGCGTCTAAGGAAGTCAATGTTTCTATAATTTTTTTTTAAGATTTTATTTATTTGACAGAGAGAAATCACAAGAGAGGTAGGCAGAGAAAGAGGAAGGGAAGAAGGCTCTCCGCTGAGCAGAGAGCCCGATGCGGGACTCGATCCCAGGACCCTGAGATCATGACCTGAGCCGAAGGCAGCAGCTTAACCCACTGAGCCACCCAGGCGCCCCGGAAGTCAATGTTTCTATACCAATTTATGTCACAGGTGAAAATGTATTTTATATCCACAATAATTCAATCCTTGAGCTTTTCTCTTGAGATTGCCCACAAGGGTGCTAATTGCATTGGTGACTTTTGCTACACACATTAAGAATTATTCCTAGTTCTCAACATCACTTTGTATAATAGGACAGCTGGCAGATGGCAATGACTTTTTATCAATATTGCTGATACTACCATTTTTAAACCAGAACACTCTATAATCCATTGCCAACTCTACAACCACTATTTCTTCTTTCAACACAAAACTATAATTGTTTTACACTTACCTCTAAAGAATTTCGTCTATGCAAGGGTTGGTGCCTTCAGTTAAATCTTCCAGTATAAAGATATTTATGTAGACACTGTTGAGCAATTTAGAAAAGTCTCCAAATTGCATTGGTATCATTATTACAGATAGACTTTAGTTAGTGAAAACATTTTAGTGGGTTTACATGTATAACCTCTATAAGTAACCATTATTGTGAGGTAATAAGTGTTTAAACTGAAAAAACAAAATTATAAAAAATAAGAAGGCAGACATTTCAATAAGAAAAAATGTGCAAAGAACATGAACAGGTAATTCCCAAAAAAAGACATACAAAGGTTCAGTTAGCATATGAACAAGTAGTTAATGTCATAAGTAATAAATGAAATACTTTTATATCTAGTATTAGTAAAACGACAGTGACAAATCATTTTTTCATCCCATCTGATTACCAAAGGTTGAAAAGAGCAATGATACCTAATACTAACACTAATATAGTGCAGGTGAAAATGTAAAATGTCAAAATAATTTTGTAGGAGAATTTAACAGTATTTATAAAATTACTTTTTTAAAAGGATTTTTCATTTTTAGAAATATATCCAGGGGCGCCTGGGTGGCTCAGTGGGTTAAAGCCTCTGCCTTCAGCTCAGGTCATGATCCCAGGGTCCTGGGATCGAGCCCCACATGGGGCTCTCTGCTCAGCAGGGAGCCTGCTTCCCTTCCTCTCTCTCTGTCTGCCTCTCTGCCTACCTGTGATCTCTGTCTGTCAAATAAATAAAAATAAAATCTTAAAAAAAAAAAAAAAGAAATATATCCAAAGAAAACAATTAAAAAATGGTGCAAAAATATTTGAACAAAAATGATCATGACTACTTTAATAAGCCCTTATGCCATAAAGGAAACTGCCACAACACACAAACTGTGTTTGTGTATGTATGTTTTATCCCCTTTGTATCTTCAGTGCCAAATGCTGTGTCTGGCATACCAGCAGGATTCAATATTTGTTTAATTAATTTAACTAAAGATTTACATTGTGAAAAAATTTTACTCCATCTAAATATCCAGCATTGAGGCATTGGGAAAAGAAATTATGATATGGTTTTACAATTAAATATTATGCATCTTTAGAAAATAATGTTAGTCAATATTTATTGACATGGAATGACAACTATAATAAATTATCAGTTTACAAAATAATATGGTTTAATTTTATAAAAATAAATTTTAGGGGCATCTGGATGGCTCAGTGGGTTAATTTAAGCCTCTGCTTTTGGTTCAGGTTATGATCCCAGGGTCCTGGGATGGAGCTCTCTGCTCAGCAGAGAGCCTGCTTCCCCACCCCTCCCCCTTCACCCCCACCCCCCCCGCCTCTCTGCCTACTTGTGATCTCTATCAAATAAATAAATAAAATCTTTCTAAAAAATAAAAAATAAATAAATTTTAAAATATTTCCAGAACATATTCTACACTGTAATGTTAAGAGGGATATACATGAATTATGAGATTCACCTTTTTAAATTAATTCATCTGCATTTTCAAAACTTTCTACAAAGACTATGTATTAAAATCCTAGAGGAAGCTACATGAATTTTTATAAATCATAAAGTAAGGGAAGTTTTTTTCTAAGAATAACAAAAGCAAAAATCTTAAAGAAAAAGATTGAAGTTATATAAAAATTGATTTTTTTCTGTTTTATATTAAACTATTACTTTAGTTTTAAGACTATGTGGGAAAGGAAAAGTCTTCTGAAAATATGTCAACTATACAGGGGCACTTGGGGTGGGGGCAGTCAGGTAAGCCTCTGACTCTCGGTTTCAGCTAAGGTCATGGTCTCAGGGCCCCGGTTTCAGGGTTGTGAGATCAAGCCCTGGACTGGGCTCCTTGCTCAGCATGGAGTCTGCTTAAGACTCTCTCTTCTTCTTACCCCCCTTCCAACCCCTACACACTCTTTTTCTCTCTAAAATAAATAAATTAAAAAAAAATTTTAATAAAAAATAAAAATATGTCAACTATATTTCAATAAAAAGTATAAAAAATGGAGGGACAGTCTCTGTTTTTTTTTAATTTATTATTATTATTTTTTTAAAGATTTTATTTATTTATTTGACAGACGGAGATCACAAGCAGGCAGAGAAGTAGGGCAGAAAGAGAGGAGGAAGCAGGCTCCCCGCTGAGCAGAGAGCCCGATGCAGGGCTCAATGTGGGGCTCGATGTGGGGCTCGATCCCAGGACACTGGAATCATGACCCAGGACCCTGGGATCATGACCTGAGCCGAAAGCAGAGGCTTTAACCCACTGAGCCACCCAGGTGCCCCCAGTCTCTGTTCTTTAGAGATATACTTTGAAATATTTGCAGATTAAATGATACAATGTAGGGGCGTTCTTCAGGAGTTGGGAAGAGGTAAAATAGAGGAATTGAGTGTAGGGAATCAGGAGTTGGGAAGAGGTAAAATAGAGGAACTGAGTGTAGGGAAGTTAAACAAGATTAGGCTCGGGCTAATAACTACCTATGAATACAGCTAAAAGAGGACAAAAGCCAAGAAAAGAGAAATAGGATCTTAGTGAGATCTTTCTGATCCTTATATCCAGTTGTACCTGCTGGGTACCCAGTTGAGGTGGGTGATGCACACATGAATGTATATAAATGTGCTATCTCTCGTTTTTGGTATATGACTTAAAGTTTAGTCACATGGAAATTTTAAAACAATGAACAAAAGTTACAGAGAAACCATGAACTGTGGAAAATATTTACAAAATGAATATCAAGAAATTAAACAAATTCTAAGTACATAATGAACTTATACATAAATCCAAAATATTAAATTGGCAAGCATAGGAACAATTAACCAAAGGAAAAGAAGAAAGGGCAATGACCAGTAAGCATATGAAAATAATTACATGCTTAAATAATATTAGATGTATCTAACAGTCAAAAAGAAATTTTATTTAAAATAGGATAAAATTTCTCAACTAATGATACTGTTTTAAAATGACAAAAATCTATTTCTGACTTGAGTAAAGTGGCAATTTGAAATATCGTTGATGAGCATGTAAGTTGTCACAAAATTTCTGGTTAATACTTATTTAAAATCTTAACATTTACTTATCTTTAGCCCAGCAATTTTACTTCTAGGAACATAAACTAAGAAAAAAATCACAGATGTGCACAAAAATTTATCCAGAGAAATACATCAAAGTGATATTTATAATAACAAAAGGGATATAAATAACTGAACATATAAGAATCAGGGCATTAACTCACTATGGTGGACTTATCAACAGAATTTTCTTTATCCTTTCCTTCATTTATTCATTTCTTTTCAAAAATATTTAACCAAGTGTCAGGCACTGGTTAGGACTAGGAGTACAATAATGAATAAAGACACATTTCATGCTTCACATGATAGAAAAAAGCTGGGGGTGGGGAGTTGTGGCCACTTGGGGTGGTAATCAAGGAAGCCTCACTCAGGAGGAGATGAAAAAGGGGAGACATGAAGAATAAGAAGAAATCGACCATGCAATGACTCAAGGAAAGATGATTCTGATCATAAAATAATTCCGTATTTAAAACATTGGAAAATGTTCATGTTAAATTAATGGGGAATAAGCAAGTGTCAAAATCATATGTAATATAGTAATAATATCTATAAATATGTACATCACATATATTGATTAAAAGGTTAGATACCAAAACTTTAATGGCTATTTTGGAGTGGAAAAAACTTGAGTGATTTTATTTACAAATTTTCTATAATAAGAAAACAACATTTTCTACAATATGTATTGCTTTATAATGAGGACGCAAAAACTAAAAAAGAGTAATAAGAATCTTTACATTTATGAAGTTATGGTTTTAAACACAGGTACTCCACAGTTGAAGGTGTGTCAAGTATTAAAGCCAGAGGACATGTGTGACTCACCTTTCCTTAAATATCGAATATACTAGAATATTTGGAGAAACAGTACAGTGATTCAGATAACTATGTTAATTTCTAGGGAGCTCACACTAAGATAAACAGACACATTATTTGTGTGATGTCTACAGGAATATTGAGACCCATTCACTGAGCACACACTATATTGCCAAGGCACTTTGTATTTTCAACAGAAAATACAACACAGGGTTTCTAGGTTCCTAAAATTTATATTCCAATATTTATCATCAAAGGATGATCTATTTATTATAAGTCAATTTTATTAATATTCATTCAGTAAATATCTACAGAGTGTCTACCATGTCAGACAATGCACTAGGTAATGCGGATATAGAAGTGAACAAATACTCCATATTTACTAAAAGTTAGACAAGTCCCAAATAAGGGGAAAAAAATGACTTAAACATAATTAATAGAACTACTCTCTAACTGCCTGAATTTCAAACTTAAACTGTTCATAATATGTACTGTTATGCAATATATAAGAAAGTGATTTCCATATTTCTTTATATCTATTAAGCCTCAGCTAAATATAAGTGAAAATACTTTCCATCTTAACTGATTTCTAGAATAATAGTATTGACCAGTATAGGATAAGAGGATAGTAATATTCTTTTTCACAAAAAAGACACTGGAAAAACATTCAAGTTGAAATGTTAAAAGAAAACAAAAATCAACTGCTGCATGTTTTCCTTATTGTGATTCCCTGGGTATGCCTCATTCTCCTGAGGGCTGCCACAGAATACAACTAATAAAGCTAAGTGACTTGCAGAATGTTGAAAATGCTAGATGGTGACTGACTGGAGAAGCCATGATGTATAATTTATCCAAGTGGCAAGCAGCTTGAGCAAGCTCTAATGTAATTTTGGGCTTAATTATTTGGAAAAAAAGGTAAATGGTACATGAATGAAATCCATAAACGATACAAACCTGGGAGTTATAAATGCCAATGAGAAGAGGAAATAGTGCAGAGGTGTGGGGAAGTAACACGTATCCGGAGGCAATAGCCCAGAGAAGCTCCACGTCGACATAGGCAGGAGATATGGACGACTAATGCTGTATACTAGGCCTGTCAACTGGAAAAAACTATTTGTAAAGGTTTGCAAACCACATACTCACTCTTGTACATATGTCACCCCACTGTTTATACTTTCAGGGTCAAGGTTTGTAATCTTCTGATATGGTTCCTGTTTAGAGTGTAGAGATGAATGGATTTTAATAGTCCAACAGATATATTTATTGAAGTAGGACCCTGAAACAAATAAATGGGGACTCAAAAGGGGATTGGAGAGCAATACAAGGGAATCACTGTATTTTAAATTTTAAACATGCAAATATGGGGATTATGACATATGCTTATCTCTGATCATGGTTCAAACCTGTTTCTAAAATTCTGGATTTCCATCGCCTTCCTAAAGAAAGTCTCACACAGCAACAGGTCTCCCAAATCCTTCACTGTCTTTAAGTTTAATTCTTCCACAAAGGGTTTTGTTTTGTTTTGTTTCTCAAATTGCAAGTCAAATTTTACAAGTATGCTAACTTAAATTCTTTCTTTCCATCATATGCCACCCTGTGTAGGACTGGATTTACTACTGAGGCCACTGATTTCTTTTTTATTTTATTTTATTTTAAAGATTTTATTTATTTATCTGACAGAGATAGAGATCACAAGTAGGCAGAGAGGCAGGTAGAGAGACAGGAGGAAGTAGGCTCCCTGCTGAGCAGAGAGCCCCATGTGGGGGCTCGATCCCAGGACCCTGAGATCATGACATGAGCTGAAGGCAGAGGCTTAACCCACTGAGCCACCCAGGCGCCCCGATTTCTTAATAGGCAGTATGTTGAACACCTCACAAGCTGGTGAGTACTGCTTCTCCCATTATGGTCTACCATAGGGGTGATTTAAAGATTTAGAGTAAATATTCTTTTCCAGTTTTCTCTATTAAAGATTGCTTTTTCCCCCTAAAATGGTGACATAAAAACCTTAATGTTTATTAATATGTACATCATATTTAAAAAAACATTTTTTTACTTTTATTTATTTGACAGAGAGAAATCACAACTAGGCAGAGAGGCAGGCAGAGAGAGAGAGGAGGAAGCAGGCTCCCAGCGGAGCAGAGAGCCCAATGCTGGGGCTCGATCCCAGGACCCTGGGACCATGACCTGAGCCGAAGGCAGAGGCCCTAACCCACTGAGCCACCCTGGCGCCCCTGCACATCATATTTTAAAGAAGTTTTAAACAAAATGAAATATTAAAAATGGACTAGCACCTAGTTACAATGAATGTTATTCCATATCCTTCAACTCTTAGCTTCAGTATTTAACACTTATTCTTCTATCTTCACATCAAACTACCTGGTACGTTTCCTGGTGTTACAACCTCCCAAGACAGGACTTTGGGGTCTCTTTCATCTGTACAATCCTTCCCATACAGAAGCTTCAGGCTTGCTTCTGTCATGCTTCTGGAACTAATAGTGGTGAAAACTCCCACTACCTCATTGGCCATTATTTCCCTCTTTCCTCTCTTGGAGAATTCAGGAAGTTACATTTTTGTCCACAAAGTATGTGTGTGTATATATATATATACACATACATATATATACATATATATATATATACACACACATATATGCACACATATCTGTGATAAATACTTTCTTGATACTGATCACCTGCTTCTCTTCCTTCCCAGGAGCTCTATCTTACCATCTCTCATTTGGCATTGGCCTCACCTACAAATAGTTCATCACCTTTCCAAACCAGTTCCAACTCTGAGAAAACTACTGAAATTGATTTGTATCCAAAGACTTGGAGGTTTAAGCAGGGTTGTGCTGATAAATTTTTTTTTAAGATTTTATTTATTTATTTGACAGAGAGAAATCACAAGTAGACAGAGAGGCAGAGAGAGAGAGAAGCAGACTCACTGTTGAGCAGAGAGCCCGATGCAGGACTCGATCCCAGGACCCTGAGATCATGACCCGAACCGAAGGCAGCGGCCTAACCCACTGAGCCTGGGATGAGGCAGGCAGGGTAGAGGGAGGCCTGACATGTAGCTTTTGCCTTTTCTAGAGTATAAGTACTTCCACTCTGGCTGGAGTTGGAAAGAGGTGATAACATTTGGCCCATGCAAGTCACAACAGGTAGGCTCCAGCACAACCCTAGACCACTTAGCTTACTAGACTCAAACCAAAGATATTTCTACTATATAATTCCACTATATAGATTTTGAATACAAAAACATTGGAAATTGTTCTCTAGATCTAACATAGGTAATGCAATTAGCTATATCAAATCTATCACTTCTCAACATGATTCCATTGCGCAGCACCCCTGTTTATCCATTAGCTGTATTACAATTGTCCCATTGCTAAGATTATTTCAAATTAAAGCAGACAAAGTGTTTGAAAAATATACATTCAGGGTTAACCCTGAGTTGAAGGAAGTAAATAAATTGTGGGAGGGAAATGGCTTGACTAGCAAATAACGGTTCTCAGGTTATATTTCCTCATGCTTAATATTAATGGGTTAATCATGCACAATAAATTTTTCTTTGAGACAAAATGAAGTAACTCAAAAAAATCATTCAAATGTTGATATTCATAACTTAGCATTTATAGCTCAAATTCTTCCTCTTCCATGAAGACATTCTACCACATCCTACCACAAAAAGGCTTTATTTCACCACCCAGGTGATATATGCTTGGCGGTCATGGCAAGCTAGATATCTTTTGTATTCTCATCAAAATCCAACACGCGGTAATTTGTTGACTGATTAACTGATGTTAGCTAAATATGGGTGGTGTTGACTGAAACCAATGGTTCTCTTAATTCATAGATAAGGTTTCTCTATTTTTTCTAAACCAAAAGTAGGACATACATGATAACAAATAATTCTTTCTGATGTGCAAATTTTTCTTTTTATGGAAAGTTGTAAAAATGTATGAAACACAAATCACATTTAGTCATCTGTTAACACAAACAGTCTTTCCTGAAAAAAATGGAAGTTACACCATTAACATGGAAAATATAGAATAGGAAACATTCTAGTCATTTATTGCTGTGTAACAAATCATCCCAAAATGTAATGTTGTAAAGCGACAACACTCCTGGGGGGCCTGGCTGGCTCAGTTGGTAGAGCATGTGACTCTTGATCTCAGGGTCATGAGTTCAAGCCCCACACTGGGCTCAGAGCTTACTTAAAAACAACAAGAAAAAGTAACAACACTCCTTTACTATGTTTCAGCATTCAGCTGGATAGTTCTGGTTTGGGATCTCTCTTGAAGCTGCAAGCACATGGTGGCCACAGCTCAGATAGCTTGACAGAGGGATGCTGCCTGAGGAGCTCTTTATCTGTTTCTAGTCTCTGGTCCTTCCTCTCCGTGTGGTCTCACCAGGAGATCTCTCTAGCAGAGCGGAATCAGGGTAGCCTTATTTCCCACATGATGGCTCAGTAAATACCTTAGGTTGAGCACTCTGAAATAAATTGGGAGAAGCTGCATGGCCTTTCCTTACCTAATTTTAGAGACCACACAACTTCAAGTCCACCATATTCACTTAGTTAAGGTAGTCTCAAAGGGGGAGTGGAATAGACTCTCCATTGTTATGCTTTTTTTTTAATATGAAGAATGACTGACATGCAATAAACTGAAGTGAATTTTTGTTTTGACAAATGCACAAACCCATAAAATAATTACCACCACCAATGTAATGAACTTATCCATCACTACTACAAGATTTCTCATATCAATTGGCAAACCCCCCCTCCCATCTCTTCCCCTCCAGTCCCAGGCACCTACTAGTAATCTGCTTTCTGTCAGTGTTGATTAGTTGGCATTTTCTGAATTTTATATACATTGAATCCTACAAGATGTGCTCTTTGTTTGGCTTATTTTCCTCAACATAATCACCATGAGATTCATTCACATTGTTATACATATCAATAGTTCACAACAATATTGTGCATAACAATAGTTATTCCCTTGTATGAATATCCCAGAATTCATTAATCCATTCAGATGTTATAGATGTTTGGGGTGTTTCCAATCTGGGGTTTAACAAACAAAGCTGTTATGAACATGTGTATATAGGTTTTGATGTACATTTTCATTACTCTGGGATAAATGCCCAGGGGTGTGATAGCTGGGTCCCATGATAAGTATAAGTTTAGCTTTTTAAAAACTGCCACTGTACCATTTTACATTCCCACTAGCAGTGTATGGATGATCTAGTTTCTCTGTATCCTTGCCAGCATTTGATGCTATTACTATTTTTTTTTAATTTTAGGCATCCTGATAGATGTGCTCATTGTGGTTTTAATTTGCCTTTCCCTTAATGATGTTAACATCTTTTCATGTGTCTGTTTGCCATCCCTAGATCTTCTTCCATGGAATGTCTATTTATATCTTCTGCACATTTTCTAACAGAATTTTTTTTAACTGTTGAGTTTTAAGAGTTCTTTATATAGCATCTATCAGTCAGTTTCCAGGTTTAAATTATCTTTAAAATAAATTAAATAATATAAAATAAAATCTTCACGAAATAGCCATTTCCAGTGCTTTTCATTTCCATGTGGTCTTTCTTTCTTTCTTCCTTAAGTAATTTCTTTATCATATCTTGTAGTGTGGGTCTATGAGTCATTTTGTATCTCTGTAAAACTTTATCTTTTAAAGTTATGTTTGTTGGGTATAGAATTTTAGGTTGACAGACCTTCCTTCTTTCCTTCCCCCCCTTTTTTTTTGTCTTTCAAACTGAAAAGATGTTGTTTCACTATTTTCTTTTATGCATTGCTTCCAAAGAGAAAACTATTATCATCCTCACCTTCTTTCCTCTACGTAAAATACCTTTTTTCTTTGCCTATTTTAAGAATTTTTTCTTACCACTGGCTTTGAGCAATTTGATTATGATATGCTTTAGTGTGGTAAGTCACATGCCCATCTCTAATCCAAATCCTGGCAAAGGGGAACAGAATTATGATGAAAAATTTAGAACAGCTATATGAGCATACATTAACTCTCTCTGAGCCTTTTTTTCCATGATAATGGGAAAAGAAATCAGGAAAAGAAGCCAGTTTTATTAACAAATAAAAGTAGGAAAGAGAAATTTGGAAAAGCAAAGTAGAGACTGAAAAGCTTGATTATATCAAAGAACAAGATAGAAATCAATTAAGAGATCTTATATGTCTTGGGTGCATGGGTGGTATAGTAGGTTAAGCATCTAATTCTTGGTTTGGTTCAGGTCATGATCTCAGGGTCGCAGGACTGAGCCCCACATTGGGCTCCACACTCAGTGCTGAGTCAGCTTGGGTTTCTCTCTCTCTTTCCCTCTGCCCCTTGTGTGCATGCACACTCACTCTCTCTCTCAAATGAATAAATAATTCTTTAAAAAAGAGAGAGAGAGAACTTGTATTTCTAAATGTACATACCAAGTAATAAGAAATAATCACCCTGGGATAGGGAAGGAAAAAATGAAACAAGATGGGATCGGGAGGGAGGCAAACCATAAGAGACTCTTAATCTTACAAAACAAACTGAGGGTTGCTGGGGGGAGGAGGGTAGGGAGAGAGAGGATGTTGGGTTATGGACATTGGGGAGGGTATGTGCTATGGGAGTGCTGTGAACTGTGTAAGCCTGATAATTCACAGACCTGTACCCCTGGGGCAAATAATATATTATATGTTAATAAAAATATTTTTTTTAAAAAAGAAAGAATCATCCTGGATATGATGTATTTGTTTAGCTGGCTTGGGATTAGAGTCAAGTGTATGCAGATAAAGTAAATATTTTAGGCATCCAGGAAGAATCAGGCCTGGGTAGGAAAAAAGTCAGCTCTGTCTGTGTAAAGACAGTGGGCCTCAGTTTACATATTTTGTATAAAGAGATTTTTCTACTGTAAGAGAAGTGCTATATGACCTTCTAAAACAAGGAGAGCAAAGCAAGGGGCAGCATTATAATCTCAAATCAAAGTTCTAAAGAGGCAGCCTGACCTTTAGTTCCTCAAATGGTGCCAGTACACAAGATGAGAAGAGTGTGTCCTTCTGTGTGTCCCTAGCAATTTATCAACCTCAGGGAAGAAGAAGGAACTTATCTGAGAGTCCTACAGGCAATTGCATTTATAAATTTTGTCTTAGCCAGCAAAAAACAAAGTCCTTTATGAATGTGGGAATTTCCTAGCCAGATTGAATACCATAATCTAAACGAAACTGATGGTTCTTATCAAAGTCTTAATTATACTTGCTCAGAATGGTAAAATTATGAGAAAATGAAGACATAAGAGTACATCACAAAACATCATTCATGTACTCCATTCACTTCATTTCTGAAAGAATCATCTAAAAGGGGAGGAAAACACACTTAAAAGACTGGATAGGCCAAAATCTAGCCGAGGATGATGGTTTCACAGAAGGACCATGCTTCTGTGAAAACAAAAAACAAACAAAAAAACTTAAAGTCATAATTCTTATGTGCATATCCTTCTGGTATTTGACTAGGGGCTTTGGTTTGATGGAATGTGAGAAATTTCAGGTTCTTACTAAAGTTATTCTGAAACCAGTATATCAGGAGTCCATTTATTTCACATACTTTCAGAAATAAACAACACATATGAACGTCCTCAGTGGCCCAGTCAGGAGGGATTTCTCTGCCCACAGATGATATTACACATCTCTCTGTTAACTCTGAAATCCAAATGCAAAATCCAGCCTTTAGGAAGATTACCATATGGATTTGTAACACCCTCTGGGACACTGGTTCTACAACCAAAAGACTAGAAGACACTTCCCTGTATGAGACTTTGGATGAAAAATACAGTATAGATATACAATGTCAGTTTCACATGTTACTTTTCTTATGAGAAGACATAAGCACTAGAGTGAGAATGATGAACAGAATACCTCCGATCAATTTGACATATTCTTCATTTAACCATTTGAAGACACCAAAGCAAGAGAAAGGTCATTATCAAAAACATGGCGCAGTATTTTTATCTGACCAGTGAACTGTGTTGCTCTGGTTCACACTGAGAACCGTGACCCAGCTAAAGGAGAGTGTCACACTTAAAATCTGGTTTGCAATGTGTCTTTCATTTCAGCAAATGACCTCCTTTCTGCTACATATCAAAGAAGCTGTATAGGGTTAGCTGACCTCTTAAAAGTGGGCGAGACAAAAGTCAGAGCTGCTACATCGGCAGCAGGGTTTTCAAGCGAGATTCTTTCCCCTAAACTGCCATAGGGTAAATCAGTCCACGGCACCTAGTAAGAGACAATCCAGCTTTTTTTGCTGGACAGTTTTAATAGCCAAAAGGTATGGGTTTTGCAAACTGCTTGAATCAAATTGAGAGTAAAGGACAGCACGGCTAATAGTTACATGAGAACTATAGATATAGATGAGGTGTGTCCTGAGCAAACAGGGGCATATGATCACCCTACTCTCCCTCATCAAGATGAGGGCTGAATTATAGGAAATGCAAGCAAATACACAAAGCATAACTACTAACATTCTGCCTTGGTGGTCATTATACTGGCATAGACACAAAACTGAGTTTACATGTAGAAATCCCCATCCAAGACAGCACTGGCTGATGTCATTTTTGTCATTATCACAGGAGGTAGAAAGTGTAGATGGGAAAGAGCAAGTCTACAAGTAGCACAGCAACTTCTGTAAATAATTATAATGTGAGATTACTATGCAGTAAAATGATACCTAAGGACAGAGCAGGTTTGGAGGCTTTCATTTGCTGCCTTCCACTTTGGTTACTTGTTCATTTTTTAACGACTCCCAACACAGAGAGGGAAGAAACAATCTGTCCAGAGCAAGGGATTCTGTCCTTGTTCCAACTGAGTCTCTCAGGGGAATGAGAGCTCCTGAAACTCCCCTAACCAAACAGGGCATCCTTAGGGGGCTCCCACCAGAGTTATTTCCATGAGCTCCTACTTTTTATAACCAAAACCATTTCCAAGGAGGAAGAAATCCAGGAGTTAATTCTTGTCTTAAACCCTTTAAATGTAGAACACAAATGAATACTAACTGAGAAACACATTTAGCAAATATTTGGGGAAGAAAAAACACATCGTTTTTTATTGTTGTTATTGTTGTTGTTGAAATGTTTCCCACTACTCGCCCCCTCAAAAAAAGAGGGGTGCGGGTGTGGAGGCAGAACAGAGGAAAGGAGAAAAGTGGCTTCAGCTCAGTGAAACACTAAAAAATGCACATGAATCAATTATGAAAAAGAGAAGGTCCCTTTGAATGAGGAAAAGCTGATTGGAATTAAGATAGGCTTTGTTCCTATCTGCAAGGTACAAGGAGGGGACTTTTCAGCGGAACAGAAAAGGGGGATTTGGGACTGTTTGGCTGCTTAATGCCATAGTGCTTCAGAGTCCATGTGAAAATTTGCTGCTGGCTATTAATCATCATTGTGCCCCTGCAAAGAAGCTGTTACAATGATGACTATATGTCATTATATTCCCACTGTAAGTAACGAATCAGAGAGCTGGGAAAGTTGGATAAGAGCGGCTGGCAAACTTTTAAGCGGTCGAATCTATTTAAATAAATTTACATCACATTTGCTACTTTCTCTGGTATGGGAATCATACTTTAAAATGAAACAATATGCTGTGTTCATGGGGCCTGGTCTTTTATTCCCCTGTCTCTGAGCCTACTTTCCAGGTCAGCCTTTGCCAGCGCTGACAGCACGCTTTTCTCATAGCCTCTCCTTCTCATAGCCTTTGGTTGCTTTCAAGTTCAATTTAGCACAATAAAGTTGTTATGCATGACAGTTTGGAGAGCAGAATAGGTGGTGTCTGAGCCCGCTGTGTCGCTACAAAGTGGGTCCATTCTCTGTGGGCCGGCTCAGTTACTGGAGCCTTACTGGTGGGATACAGCCATGGACTTCCAGACGTTCCCATCCTGACGAAAACAATTAGCTTCAAACTGCACGAAGCCATGGGGTCAGCCTGTCTTTGACTGAGACTGCGCCATTTAATATGCTGCAGTGGATTTCAAATTTATGTTGATTTATCCTGTTGTGCTCCCCTTTTATGTGCTTTATTTACAGATGTGTAAAGAACAGGGAAAGTTGGAGTCCCACATGCTTCCAGAGTTTTATTAGAAATCGAAACCATTGTTTTATGTTTATTTTATAAAGAAATAGAGTTGAAACGTGTCAGGCTTAATTCCATTAGGCTGAACTGCCCAGAACAGAGCCCTGGGGTTTGGGAGACAGGATCTGAAAGGAAGTGTCTCCTTGGCTAAGCATCATCAACAAGCCAAACAACAAACAACCCTAAAACGCCACCATTGTCAGAATAGTTTTCTATTGTGGGAGATTACCCCTCCAAAATCCCTCTCTGACCTAAAAGTGACAGATCTTTCAATGGAAGCAAAAGGTACTTTTTCAACCATCACAGGCCACCATGTGTATTTGTGTATGTACATATGGATGTATCAGATCAATTAGTGTTTCGTATTCATTGGCAGTCCACCCAAGTGCTTACTGTCCTTAGAAATATGATGCAACATTCTGCTGTCAGAAAACAAATATTATTTGATTCTGACACTGGAGCATTGTCCTCAAGCAGAGAACATCACCTCTCCTCCTATCCCTCTGAAGAGAATCATGTAACAAAGCAGACTTAGGTGTATTTTGAATCTTACCAGCAGACGGGACTAGGCCAGATGTCTTCAGTCTCTGAGCTCTCCTAGTAAAATAAATCACAGTTGTCTTGATTACTGATCTCACTAATTATAGGGTACAACCACCAAATAAGCCTCCTTCGAGATTAGAAATTAACTGAAAGCATATCTTAAAAGTATTTCACTTTCTTAAAAGAGTTTATTATTTTTCTTTAAGCTATTTGTGAGACTTAAATTTTTTCTCACCAGAAAGGGCGGAAATACTGAAGTAACCATGCTACATAATATTTTCCTAACTGTGTATTAGCAGAGAAGAGTAAAAATAAAAATTACACAGGGAGAGGTTCCCCAAAATAATTCTGTTTTTTAATATACAATTTAATATAATTTCAAAATGTTCTTGACCAAAGGACAACATTAAAAGTAAAAATATGTATGTGGTTTTAGCAAAGTTTGAAAATAAAAGTCAAGTGTCCTGGTCATTGCTCTCCTTCCACTATTATTTGAATATTATTTGGTGTCATTTTGGTAATAAGGTCCCATTTCAGATAGTTTGTGGAAACAGACCTGGACAAACAACAAGAACAGCAACAAAACGCATTATGAGAGAAAGTAAATGTGTTTGTGAGAAAAGCACTATACCTGTATAATTTTCAAATGAAGTAATTTCTTTGCCATTTGAATGAGTGAATACTCAAACAGATGACCAAGATATTTTAGTGAGAACTTTGCATTTAAGCAGTCTTATTTTTCTTGAAGAAATATGTTGTAAGCATATTAAAAATTCTTTCATATAAGAGTAGTGAGAATAGAGAATGGTTAGATATTAGACTGGTAAGATATGCCTGGAAGTTTACACACACACACATACATACACACACACACACAGAGCAACAAAATATGCAGAAGTGTACTATGGTACAGGTTATAACACTTAACCTACATGTCTTCATCTGGATTTTGAAAATATAGGGTAACTTACTACAAAAGTTTGTTTCCTCATCTCAGAAGAAATTTCCTAGAAAAAAAACCGTGTTAAATTAATAAAAATCAATGAGAGATAGTTCTGGAGAGAAGTTTGAATGATTATAACATATCATAATGATTTTATATAATATTTACAGAGACTCAGAATTTTGGACTGACAGATTTCTACTGATATACTTTATTTGAGGAAAAAGATCCAGTAGAAGAAGTTGTGAATAGGCTGACCATCATCACTTGTTAGTGAAGTTGCTTCTATTAAGCTGATACGGGAGGTGTCTGATAAGGAAGATGATCAATCTTCAATGCTCGCTAGAGCAAAGGAAAGACAAGAAAAGAAAGGCAAAATGAAGAGTTCATTATAGGGAGTGGATCTGGGAGAAACAAAACAAAACAAAACAAAACACTGAGGCAGAAAGAGAGAAGCCAGTATTCACCCTAACTGGCATCAGCAAATCAGCCAGATTTTACCAAAGTGCTTTGGCTGAAGTAAGTCCTCATGCAGTTTAAGCTTCAGGAGTATATGATCTTGAGTTTATTTATTTGCTTTGTAGCCTCAGCTAAGTTTAAAAGATTTTTAGAAAATCTTCTTCATACTCATAAAATAAAATAAAATCATCAAATCATCATCATCATCATCATCATCATCCCCAAACACACAGGTTGTGGTGCAGACTACACAACATAGGTTAAGTGTCCAACACAACACCTGTTGTGTAGTAGATATCCTATAAATATTGCTTCCCTTTATCTTCTCAATTTTTTGACATAGCTCTTGTAATTCTCATCCTTAAATTCCTCTACTGATCAATAGTAAGTCAAAATTCCTGACCTAAAATCTTACAGAAATAGAGATATTCTTTGTAATAAATGTTAACATAATGGGTTCCTGATGGTTTGGATTTGAGAAAAGCTGCACCTACATATCACTCATTTTTATTTGCTTGTATTTAGACTTTGCTCATCCTAGTTTGATCACTGAATAATTAATAAAGACCTGAAGAAAGGTTGCTCAATATCATGGCAATGGTTTCTTCCCTTATATGGACATTGGTTTAAAGAGACGACTTTCTGATAACTACAAGATAATCTCTGGAAAAGTCTCCCAGAGCCTTAAATAGAAATCTGAGGTGCCCAAAGTAAAAAAGACACATGGCATTTTGAGAAAGAATTCTGCTTAGTGGTTAGTCCTGTGCCCAAAAATAGTATGCTTTGGAGGAATAATGCTTTAGTACTCATAATAAAAAATGAGTGAATTCATTGACCTAACATTCATTTATTTATAACACAAATTCTCAGAGACAGAGAATCATGCTTCCCAAGTAACAAACTTCATTCTTTTTTTTTTCCATTTTATTTATTTTTTCAGCGTAACAGTATTCGTTCTTTTTGCACAACACCCAGTGCTCCATGCAAAACGTGCCCTCCCCATTACCCACCACCTGTTCCCCCAACCTCCCACCCCTGACCCTTCAAAACCCTCAGGTTGCCCCAACCTCCCACCCCTGACCCTTCAAAACCCTCAGGTTGTTTTTCAGAGTCCATAGTCTCTTATGGTTCGCCTCCCCTCCCCACAAACTTCATTCTTGTTAAAAAAGTCATGGAACCAGGATGAGGCTGATGGTGAGGGGTGGGACCTTTTCTCATTCATTGTTTGAACTTTGTTTCACCAACACAACACTTAAAAACATTTGGAAAAACTGAAGGCAATACTTTCAGAAGAATATGTTCTATTTCTACTTATTATACAGTGGAAGTTTTCCAGATACTAGCAATGATCTTGACCAAGTGATTGGCCAAAATTATTTTTTCCCATAAACTGCTGCTTAATTGACTCTTTATTTTTTTAATACCAGCCTTATTTGAGACACTGCAATGTATTCTGTAGCATTAAATAGGCATATGTAATTTCACATTATATTGAATTGTAGAAATGAACTCAATTCTATGTTAGAGATACCAGGTATGGTGGACGCATGATCAACATTTTTTATTAAATGCAGTACATGGACATAGTGATCCTTTTTTCCAAAGTCTATTATTTTTAATGTCAGTTGATCACACTCCCTAATGAGTGTAATCCTTTGCATATTTAAAATATGCAAAACATGAAATAGCATTCTAACTTGACTTTTAAGCCCATCTTTCTTTACAAATATTGGTAGAAAACCAAGAAGATATTAACTACATTATATTTCTGCCTATTTCTTTGTCTTTTAACTATTAAATAGTATATATTTTCTCACATCGCCTCATCATTGAGGTGATTTTTTTTAAGACCTGCAAATATTGAATTAAACATATATGTGCTAAATAGGCTATTTGCGCATCATACAACTTTAAACAATTTTTTTGTTTTTATGAGCAAGCTGTTAATAAAGAGACATATGTGCTGTTTTATATATCCACATGCTTTACTACCATTTTTTAGATAAGCACCATAACTTAAGTTGTCTTCCGCACAAAGTTCTGGCAAGCTTCAATAGATTCATTAGTGGGTTTTTCTTTACAACCAACGAAGCTCAAAGAGCTCCTAACAATGGAGCTAATCACTGCCTCTTCCCTGACCCAAGCTTAGGTTTTCCCTCCTTTCACTCCAGACTCTTATTTCATTTCTGAGCAATTGGATTTCCGTGGCACTCCCAGAACAAATAAATATCTCCCTTTCCCCCTGCTTACATCTTTTGTGTATATTTTTTCTATACGACTGCCCGTATTTAAACTAGTGTGGTAATGGCAGGGTTGTTCAGGTAATCTTTCATTGGACATAAATGGTGTAGCATTAAAATGCAGATAATGTTACCTCAATTAGAGAAAGCTGTGCAAAACTTGAAAAAGACGTAGCTAAATGTTTGGACTAAACAAGTAAGTCTATGTTGTTAGGAGTGGGGCTGGGCAAGTTGCATTTTCAATAGATCCCTTAATGAATAAATGTTAGACTGTATCAACAGTCCTGAACAGGCTTGTGGTTTGTGTGTGCATGAAGTGTAATGGTATCAATTGACTGGCTCTTTGTGGTTGCTATAAAGTACTCTTGAATGTGTCAATGGAGAGAAGGCCTGCAGACAATGAAGCCATGACAGCTGAATGTCAGCAGCGACCTTGAACCTAAACTGGTTTCACCATTCCAGTGACTCTAGCTACAGTGAAGACATGCACTGGAGCCGGACCTTCGGCATTGCCTGTCATTTTCTGTGTTCAGATTCCAAGCACTTAAGTGACAATTTCACCACATTGCTAGACCTTGCTAATATGCATCAGTGAACGTTCACTTATTAGTGATGGGGCTAACGATATGTTCAGCATTTTAATCAGACCTGCATTGGCATTTAAAAAATACCAAAAAAAAAAAAAACCAACAACAACAAAGCAAAACAAAGCACCATTCTAGACAAAATGTTTCATATAAGCAAACTCATCCAGAGAAGATACTCAAAACATGTCTTTTCTGCAGCAATGGATTCTTTGATATCGATCTTGCATTACACAGCATTACTGCACATACATTACCACACTCTTTATTGCTGCAAATAGCACATGATTAGTTAATTAAAATATGGCATCAAGGAATAATTAATATTTGTAATGCAGTGTTTCTTTAATGAAAAACAAGAGAATTCTTCTAAAGGTCACATTTACAGATTAAATGTGTCTTTAACATAAATGGAATGTTATTAAGCTAGGCTCAATATTCAGGAGAGAACTACAAAGCCTTTTGTGGCAAAACACTATTAATGAATTCAAGAAACTGAATCCCTTTGCTAATGCTGGAGTTGAGCAAGGTTAGAAGCCCAACCACAACTGAATGTTCTTAATATCTTCACTGTACTCTGCAGTAAAGAACTGAGAGCAGAGAAGGAAGGGAACTGGGTTGGGAGAGGGAAAGACTGGAGGAAATAGAGGAAGAAAAGCAAGAGAGATAAGGGCAGAGAAAGAGAGAGGCAGAAAAGAGAGGAGGTTTTGATTGGTGAGAAACATGTAACCATGTGTATGCAGCAGAGAACAGTAATATCAGAAACTGGCATGCACGTGCTGTAGGAAGGACAGCTAACATATTTTTTGGTGTTATTAATATTATACCACTATAAGCTCATTGCAATTCATTCTACAGAAAACGTAACATTTGCAAAAAACAATCTAAAGAAAAATATTAACTACAAAATTATGAACATAAATAAGTGCAAATTTGTTATTAGACACACATACTTCATTTTACTAGCTCATCTGTGAATCCAAATCATCAGTAAAAACTGTCATGTGATATACTATTTTTCAAAGTAAATGAAAGTGAGACAACTATCCTCTTGTTTCTCTGTGGTTATGTAAGTACTTATATACTATAAATACTGAATTGCCTGATTAAATTTGTCCTTATAAGTCCTTTACAATGTACAGAGAAGGGAAAAAGTCTCTATAAGATATATCTGTCTTTCACTTGAAAAAGCTGAATGTTAGCAAAGATTTTTCAGGAAGTTCCTAACAGGAGAAGGTCATATATGTTTTAAAATATAATAAGAAAGTATCTTTAAAATGAACATGTTACTATGAGAAAATGCTTATTATCCAAAAAACATTGTGCATGAAGTTTGTTAATTTATTTATTTATTTATTTATTTAGTAGGATAATTATTTTATGTCTATTTTATCAGGTCATACTATACTATAGAAACACAGGTAAATACATCATCTTGATTTCATATTTCAGTTAAAATATTTATGATGTGAAAAACCATACTATAAAGGTTATTAAGCTACCACAAAATAACCAATAAACACTTTTAAAACAGAAATTCAAATAACAATCTAAAATCATCATCAACTGTCCCTAGCTAAAATATGTGCAAAATTTAGCATATAGATAGGTTCTTTTTGGCCTTAAAATCAAAGTGCAATGAGGAAAATAAATAATGAAATAGAAATATTTCCTTGCATTAACTTTTATGTATGCATGTCCTGGAAAGAAAGATAATTCCTTTCTAATGTTTATAGATGTGTTTGCAAAGTTGAACATTCAATTTACACTTTCTTACATTAGTATTACCACTTGTAAGTGAGCTGATACTATTGGTTGGCAGCTATAAAAAAAATTATCTGCGTCATATATTTATTTTTAGTTTAATGTGCCTCTGTACTTTTATAATTTTCCCAAATATACATTTTATACCAGAGAAAAGATATTGACATCGCCCAGTTTTATTTTGAATCGTTGAGATTTCTATGAATTATACTCGCTAGGAAAATAGCATTTAGAAAGTTTTTATATTTATAATGTCACTCCAATGTAGATAGATGTGGCATAATTTTTATGAATGCCAGAGAATAAAGGAACTCCACAGACGCTGCCATTCATTATGAAGCGGCACCTCTGCAGACTCCTCTGGTTGGTCTCAGACTCGAAGGGGCCTCTTTCCTCTGCTCTATGGGAGAGCTCTCGAGAAGCCAAGCTCCAAAGCTTGAAAAAGTTAATGGTTGGAATGAACCCCTATTTCTGCTGTTTCAGTTATTTTAAAGTAGGGTGATAATTCTCAAATGAGATTTAATCCCCCATGCATATATAGGTTATGGAATTTAAGTTTAAATACAAAAGTAGTCAGAAATGAAATTCAGGTTAACAGGTCAACATAATGCCTACAGCTGAGACGCTCATTTTTGTTGGCCTACATACATAGCAATCTTGACGAAACCCAAACGTATATGATGATGTCTGAAAATATATCCTTCATGAGATGGTTAAAGGATATATTTAGCCAACATCTGACTATGTTATTTAAGAAAACATTCTAAGTAAATGCTCATACGATGAAGACATGATGGACTATTCCATGAATACATATGTGACTATGGCTAGGATTTGTGATAAAGAAAGTTGTATAAGAAATTTGCATTAATATGGGCTTATTTTTATGCTTTAAGGTACACTCAATAAAAGTATATATGCCAAGTAGATTTTCCTTCAACATATGTAAACATAAAGAAGGATCATTTTAAAGTGTTCTTCATTCTCTTAAAGACCCTTGAACCTTTTATTCTCAAAAGAAATAAAAAAGGATGATGATAGGATTGAACTTGGAATTACTTATTCTCAAGTTTTATGGTTTGCATATTTAAAATTCACCTTTACTTATTTGTGTAATTATTTGGCAAATGTTCTTGAGACTATTATATGCCAGATTCCATGTTACAAAGAAAAACACAACAACAACACTGGATTCCTGTGCCAACTTTCATTCTTTTTGCTTGTTTTTAGGCCCTTGGTTTTTCAACCTTTGCAAGCTAGGGAGAAAGATGCAGAAGTTTCACACTGTTTGGTTCAATGTGGAACTCTGATCTGAGAACCAAGCAGCAATCCCACACCGGGCCTGGCCTCTCTTCCCCCCCAACGATAAAGTGGCTCTGCAGCCCCGCCCTGTCCCTCTCAGGATGAAGCAACCATTCTTAAAGGACTACTCAGCTCTGAATTCATCCTGGACCCTACACATTCAGATTTCCATGCAACCACTACTCTGGGGAACCTCTTATGTTTCAGATACAGTGCTAATTACTTTGTCAGAAGATATTTTATGGATATTTATGTAATCTTGACAGTCACTGTGTAAGGAAGGAATTTCTGAGGTTCAGTAAGACAACACAACTGGGTCCAAATGAAGACAAGCAGCAATCTGAATCCAGATCTACTCACTCCAACATCAGTGCTCTTAAAGATTTCTATATGCTAAAATAACCATTTGATTCACACAAAGGCAAGCAGCATCTATAATTGAGTGGAAATATTAGTCGAACTAGAATTTGGTAAGTAGACTTTTTTAAGTCCCTAGATATAGATGCCTATAGACAAAAATGGTGAGTGAAGATACACTTATCTAGTATATACAAGCATGAACTCCAGTTAAGCCAAATGACTACATACTCATCCATCCCCTCTGTCAGTTACTCCTTGAAAAAAAACATACTCTTCCCCTTTGCAACAGGGGTGGAAACCAGAGGTATTCTTAGTGGGATAGTGACTCTAATTTTAGCAAGCTAGATGCTGGGATGCTACAGCAAAAATTGGGTTGCTGCTAGGGCCAGTTATAATTCCATTCCAATGCACACCCCCTTTCCCTCTAGATAGTCGCACACTGCTAGAGGTCAAAGAGTGAGTGAGTGAGTGGGAGCAATGGAGCAAGTTCATTCTTGTTAGAGCTCTGATCCAGGATGACATCTTTCAAAAAAGAGAATTCGGTAGAAGTTTATCCAGCACCCAAATATTCAATATTCCTATACATTTAATTTCTTTAGTTGCATTTGGATTTTTCTATTCTTACCAACCAAAATTTTTCAAGGAGAAAGAGAAAAGCTGACTCTTTATTATATAGCTTATGTTTCACATAAAATCAACTCATTGTAAAGCAAAGTTTAATTAAATGCATGGTGGATACTTCCTGATCTAAATGAAAGGATAATTTTTTCTTTTATTTTGGTTCACCTCAGTTATAAACCTGTAGAAATTAACCTTAAGCTTTATAAAACTATAAAATTCTTTAAATAATGTTTTATAATCCAAAATGGAGCCAAACCACTGTCAATTAAATGTATGTAATAGTAATACCCATACCCCATTTACTCTCACCTAAACTCTACAACTTCAGTTCAGCTTCAGACCTTTTCAAACAGAAAACTAACTTGCATTCATTTTTGTCAGTAAATATTTAAATATATGTAATATTTACATGTGATGATTATAGCATAATAAACAAGTATTTTTGTCATATTTTGCTTTTTGGGCACATGAACTGTTTTACTCTTTTTTAAATCATGCTATTATCTTAAAATAATCCAAATAAACACATATGTGTTTTATAATGTCATACTGAACATGATATGCTTTCCAGAGGTAAAGATTCTTTTGTACATACTCTAGTTGCATGTCCTATTGATACATAATTGATTGCATCATCTAAAATTGGCTGGACAGTTTCAGAAATGAATGTAATAGTGTAGTCACATTAATGCTGAAGTAATTATTAATAAAACCCTAAAAAGGAATGCTATTGATCAGAAAGAAAAATGTAGTCTCATTTTACTTGTTATTACAAAAAGTTATATTAATACTATTGTGTAACTAAACACATTTGGAGCCATCATGCAAATCTACCTGTCATGTTTAATTATAAGCTACCGAGGAAATTGCTAATAACATTAACAAATAAAAATAGCATTATTCAGTGTTTAACTGCTCTTTGTCTGAATCACCACTTGCAAGTACCAAGTGCCATTTAAATGATTAATCAATGAATTCGTGGTAACAAATTCTCTGAGAAGTTTTTGTGATGAGGTCAGCTCCTTACAACATGACCTCACATTTTAAGATGGAGGTACCTTAAAATGGTGACATCCATGAGTTCGAGTACTGAGAAGTGTATGTGCAGTAGGAATTATGAGATACTTCTGAGCATCTCAAGGCCCATGGTTGTTTGGATGTTTTATATTCCATAAACAATATCATGTCACACAAATATAATAACCATAAACAGGAAGAATTCAGGGAACTCAGCACATAACACTAATTTGGTGGTATTTCCAGATACTAACAGAATAAAGGGGCTCCATTCCCAACATGCTGCACACATGGGTTTTCTTTAGGACATAGAAAGGAAAAAAGAAGGACTTATTTATATGAGGCCAATGTAAATTCAAGTAACATTTCTCAAAAATTAAGGGATAGTTTGGCAGTAGTATCTGAGAGGCAGAGTCTTGCTTTATATCAAATGGTAAACTGTATTCATAGAATACAAAATCTAATTTATAACATCTTTCTCTGTCATCATTATATGACTATAGGTATAAATTTACATTGGGCTAATTCAATTTATATAAAATGAATCAGATTTTAAAGTATATTTTATTTTATTTATTTATTGTTATTTTAAAGATTTTATTTATTTATTTGAGAGAGGGAAAAAGAACACAAGTGGTGGTGGGGAGGAGAAGGCAGGCTGAGGGAGAGGGAGAAGCAGGGTCCCGCTTAGCAGGGAGCCCGACGCGGGGCTTGATCCCAAGACCCTGGTATCATGACCTGAGCTGAAGACAGACGCTTAACCAACTGACTCACCCAGGCACCCCAGTATACTTTACTTTAAATAGTATATAGTATACTTTATTTTATATGCCTTTCTCATAAAAAATAAGTTACTTAGTAATTAGGCTGCTTTGTTTGGGTATTGTCTTTTCACAAGCCTACAGAAGGTTACCTTCTGAAAGAACACTTAGTTGTCCATATTTCTGTTTTTCATCTCCTCATGGAGTTTGCATGTAAATATTTGAGAATTTATAAAAATCAATTATCTCAGTCCCAATACAGATATTGAACACTCCTCTCTTCAGAGTCTACAACAAATTGCCTATTTACTTTCAACATGTATCCAAAGTTTCAGAGCCACATTATGAACCTTTCTTGGGTAGGCCCTATATATAAGGTATAGACTAGAAAGCACATTATTCCATTAAAGTGTTCTTGCTTCCTTTAGAATAATATCATTTAGAATGCACCTTAGCCATATTAAGTGGTTGACAGATAGCATAAACAAAAATAGGTTTTACATTGCAGCTGTACACAATACACCTTTGTACATCTGACTGACTGCTTACAACAATAAAAAATAATTGTGGCATTCTGCTGTCAAACTTTCTGACTAGTTTATAGTGAACTTCAAAAATATGGTTCCTTTTTCTCAAATGCAATTAATTTGAGAATAAAAGTAAAGCGGTGCCATGAAACATAAATGTTGTACCCCAAAGAGGAGATTGTTTGTTATCCGATAACAATAGATAAAGTTCCACATCCCCATTTTTCAAAAGAAGGCAATGGTACCACTTAAATAAAGAAATGCTTCATGTGGCAAGAAGTACAATATGATTAATATAAAAAAATGAAAAGTATTTATTTACCAATTTTGACAGTTGTCATGGACATCACTGTTTCAAGTGGCATTTTTGACAAAACAATTTGCTGGCTGATAGTTACAGGGGAACTGAAAGATTTCTTTTTTCCCTGTGTATTTACAATATTAAAAAGAAAATGCATCCTCAATGTAACTTTTCTGCTTAGGAGAAAAAAAGAATGAGTTCTATAAAACAACCCATCCAGCGCAGTTTCTACAAGAACAAATGAATGCAAGTGTTAACAAGGCCTAATCTTCCCTTTTGTATTTGTTTCTTCATTAAGCTCTAACTATGCTCTAGCTCTTGTACCCTGAAGATTTGATGTGAAGATGGTATGACAGGCTTGGCTTCTGCCGATGCAGCTGGCACTCCTGATGCCAAAAGCCAGAGCTTGTGGTAGTGGGATCAGGAGAGTCGTTCGAGCACAGTTTGCCTGTCAGTTTCCCATCCGCCTAGCAGTGCAGCCCTCCCTTCCCAAGTCCCCTTAATGAGAAGTGGAGGACAATACCAGTATTGTTTCTACTCGCAATCTTGTGGAAAGAACAATCGCTGTTTACCCAAGCATTTGTATTACCCAAACTCTGTCGATAATTACTTCTAGAGTCCCTGATTAACTCTGCTCTCTGCCTCAGCACAAAAAGCTATTGAGATAGACACCAGACAACTTTTCTCTTAGAGCCTTTTAACAGTTTACTGAATATGATTCAGTCCTCATATTTATCAGAATTGTGCCTACAGGATTTGCACTCAGCTCATCAAGAGCTTTCGAATCATGTAAGAAATCCATATACTTCAGAAGGCTTGAAAATTCTCCATCGCCCCACCTTCTTGCTCCCTACCTCAAGAGAAGTTAAAAAGCACCCTCCCTCTCCTTCCAGTTGACGTACTCTTGTACGTTGGAATCTATAATGAATATAAGCACATTTCAAATAACAATGCTAATTCTAGTCAGCTTATCGTTGTTAACTTTTTATGATGAAATATGTAGGAGAAAATTTCTAGTTATTTAATTACTGGCAATTTTATGATATGCTTCTGTTTTCTAAGACCTAACAAAATGGAACTGTTGCTATGTCTATTTCCATGATACTGGTAATAATTTTAATCTGTCACATCACTCCTACCCCCCTTCATGTCCCACCCCACATGCAGTCTGCTGTTAGCACTATGCAAAACAGCATCATGAATATGCGTAATTATGGAGATTCATGGTAATTTTTCAGGGTTATCCGATGTGACGTTTATAGGACAGCAGCATACATCAATTTAAACGAGAGTGACAAATATCTTATCCTTTATATTTCTATAGTATTTTTAATATTTTCTTGGCCCCTCTCTAGGGAGTAGTGTGAAATGGTAAGAACTTGAATAATAAAAATGTTAAACAATCAAATGCTTTACTAGAATGGTTTTTAAAGGCAAGTTTAAAAATGATTCTTTACCTGTTGAAGTTTAAAAAGTATAATATGGTGAATTTTCTCTCATGCGATACTTTTTATCAAGCATCTTACACATTCCCAAACCAACAAAAGTATGGACATTTGCATGTACTATTTAAAGATGAGGCTGAATTGCTTAATTACTTTTAAACTATGACTGCTTGCCTGACAGAATTATTTGCCAAAAATGGTCCACCAACTTTATTAAGCACAGGCATTTGAAAAAATAATCTAATTGTGGCATATTTGAATTTTATTCTAAGTCTGTTGCACCTCTTAGAGACTTGCATATTATCTTTATCTCAGTGACTAATTAGGACTAGCTTGACAATTTCATATTTACAGTGATTACCAAGTAGGAATCCTGTTCCTTGTTCTTTATGTTTGTCATGAATACTGTATAATACTAATTACATTGAAGATATAAAGAGCCCCACAATTTGATTGAGAGACATCTTGAGTTTAAAGTGAGCAAGTGTGAATTGTATCAAGAATTTTAAATGGTGGGGCAATTAATATCTATTTCTTATGCAGTCACTAAAAAAGACGAAATAACTGTGTGAGCTCAAGTCATTATATCAGCCCAATTTTTAAGTGTATTAACAATAAAGTCATTAAAAACTGGCTTGATTGAAAATGACCCTCCCCATTCCAACCAACTGAATTCACAATTCCTTTTTCTCAAGCATATACTTTCAGGTTGAGGGTCAAACTTTCACAATTAAATGTTCCTCAGTACCTTACTGTAACACACCATCGTGAATACTCTCCATACAATTAGCAGGGCCTACTGTGGAAGTAGACTGCTAATAGAAATAATAATGAAGGATACTAAGGCATTAGTATGCCAGAGAAGGTTGATGAAACCTAGTTTGCATGATGCATATATAATTGTATGTTACATCTAAATATCACTGTATGTTGCTTTTAGAAATAATTACTTGGGAAAATATGTTTAACCCCTTCCCATTTTTAAGATTCCAATCTGATTAACAAATAAGTTCAGTGGTGTATTAAGCTATGAGGTAGCAGGGTTGTACATGAATGTGTTCTCTATTTGCATGTTTTTTAAAGTGGCACTTTCTGAAGACACACAATTGCTATGTCTATATACACATCTAAAGCAAAGTGAAGAATTGATGCAATCATCCAGATAATTCAAGAGAAAACCACTTTTGCCTCAATTATCTATTGCAAGCAAAAGTGAGGGGGTTAGCCTGAATTGTTCAAATAAGTGCCTGGAATCTCTTCACTTTGCACATGTAGACACATTTTACAATATTTATGTTACAATTTGTAATTTACATAAACATAAAAAAGAAATACTGCTACACGAAAGATGACCAAAATCTTTTCACAGCAATAATTTCTACTTTTTGGTTTTACCTAATTTTTGGTAAAGAGTCTGCTTATTGTGCATATTATAAATGGTAATTGATTTAAGACAAAACTGGATGGATTCATTTGTTCATTTATTAAATACTTGGTTAATAATCTGATTTATATACATGATACTGATATCCACTATAAAAAGTTCACTGATAAAATCTAAAACTTTAATACATACTTCTTTTGAGTATAATCATAAACTGATTTGAAGATGTAAATGTGATTCATATGTACATTTATTTACAATAAAATGCAACATTAAAACAAACAATTTTCCACGAATACATCCTATGTTGTGCATGTTTAAGATTTCTTATGAATAAGTTAAAATCCATAAAGAAATCAAATGCCGGAACACGTTTTCAAAAGTTCCATTGACACATTAAAAATTCAAATATGTAGCAGATTTTACAGTATTTTCTCCAGATGCACTGACAGAAACAATACTATATTTAATTGCTGACATTTGTATGATTTTACCTTACACTTATTAAGTATATAAAGTATACTTTCAATGCATTTGAAAAATCTGTTGTGATTATTAATACATGAGGAATCCTAAATTTCTTCTGGGCCTGTTTAATCCCTACACATAGCCTTTACTCTGGCCCACATACAAAATGCCTTCCAGAAAATGTAAGGCAATGCTACCATGTTTCTTCATGTTGGTACTGTATCAAAATACATTTTGTTTGAATACTAGAAATTAAAGCTTTAGTTAAAATATTGCCAAAGTATTGGATTGTAAGTGTTTGTCTGGACACACAATTAATACTTAAATGTTAAAAGACACTGGAATATTTTATGGATCTATTAGGCAATGAAAATGAACTATGTTATAAATTTGGTAGACAGGGTTCATGTGTAGCATTCATTTATAATTTTCATGTTTTATATAAAAGTATGTAATTGATGCTTACAGTATAACCAAAATCTTCTCTGTCCTCATAAAAACACATGCAGCAGATGTAAAATTAAGCATTTCATAGTATTTTACTACTCCAATATTGTTTTAATTTGTTCTAAAAATCAAGTATCTATCTCTAAAATTTTATTTATGAAAAATCAACTTCCAGAATTAAATAGATATGTTTTATAAATACTCAGTTGGGTCCTGATAGATATTTTTCTTTAGAATTGCTAAAGAGGGAAATATAATAATTTGGTGGCAAACATCTGTCTGGTAATCATATATGATAAATTCATAAGAAATACAGGAAAGATATTTATTTACTGTTACTGCTAAGCCAGTCTTTATTTATCTTAGAAGATTTTTCATCTATGAGTGGAAAACAAACTTTCCTTCAAGAGGTCTGTGAACCGAATAATAAATGTCAGGTCTAAATCCTGTATGAAAATCAGTCCGGTTTAATCCTGGATATTCTTCAGCATGCAAATGAAGACTAGAGGTTTCCCTGGGCCCGCTGTCATACAGGCAGCCAATTTACAGACCCTGGCACAGTGTATGTGTTATGGGCTCGCCGGCTGCCCCTCCCCCCTAGCCTAAGACTTGGTCTCAGCTGCCTGCCTTTCACAGAAAACCACAAACCAAGGAAACATATCAGTAATAGCGCCCTGTAAATTAACTTGACATTTGATGCAGAAAAAACCCTAAAAGCTTACAAAAGACATTGAAAACAAAAGCCACCCAGGACCCACACTACATATATTGTGGATTTAAGAGATCTGGAAGGTGGTTATTCTATTGTAACCAACACATACAGCCTTCATCTTCTTTGTTAAGACAATTCAGTCATTCTTTGTTACAGGCATAGTATCCATCAAACAAGAAAACAATATTTTCCACCAGGAAAAAAAAAAACCCTAAAACTCCAACTGAAATTATAACAATAATTCAATCAATGAGTTTCTTTTACATTAAAAAATAAAGCTATACATTCCTAATGTGAAAAAAAAAGATGCTAAAAATCTGCCTTTATGTTTCCTTGGTAAATAAGACATGTTGACACTGCTAAGATGTAAATAATGTAAGACACGTTGGAAAATGGTGTGAATCTTGCTGAACATGAAGTATTCACAAATATGTTGTGTCTTAAAATTTTGCCATTCAAGAGATTTAATTTTTTTTTTTTTTTTTTTTTTTTTTGGTGCTTGGAAACCTTGGAATCCTTTTTATAGGAAAAAATTGGGGGGTTCAAAGAAGGACTATTGATAAAATATTAAATGATTCTTTGACATCAGCTGCCGTGTGGAGCTAGAGTGAGGCACACAGCATATTTAAGCCATTAGACATGCAGGAATGTTAACATTATTATGCGTTATTGTGTCTGGCTATGTGCACCCCCTCCCCTCAATCTCTCTCTCTCTCTCTCTCTCTGCTTCTCACTCACTTTCCCTCCCTTCTTCCCTCCTCCCCACCTTTCTCAGTGTCTCTCCTTCTACTCCCTCCCTCTGCAGGACCTGCTACACTGCATCTTACAAATGTCTGGCCTTATAGTTTACAAGCACAGAACTGTACTGGTAAAAATGCATAATCTTAGCATCTGTGCTTCTTGATATTCATGGATTTATTTACAAGTCCCTGTGTTCTACTTTTTTTTTTTTGCCTGTTTCTATGGTTTATATTACTGTCATGCCTATATTCTTGTGGGAATTTCAAATAAGAATCAAGATATAACTGGCAAATACTCTGTAATGCAGTCTGCATTTCCATAATTTAGCTGTTTTTTAAAAGAGACAATTTAAAGAGGTTTATGGACTTAAGGATATATGAAGAGTATTCTGATTGGCTTTTTTTAGTACTTCAACTGCTTAAGTTCAGTTTGTGTAAAATGGATGTAATAAAATAAATTTATGTACATATATGTGCTTGTGTATATGTAAATGCATTTAGAATGAAAAAGTTCATAAATCTCAGTCAAATTTACTGATTAAGTTCACTATATTCACATTTGGCAACATTAAGATATTTCACAAAAGGGTTCAAAGGTAAAAGGCTAGCATTTTATTTCTTCTTTAGATTCTAACCTGCAAAAAGGCTTAAATATTTACAAAGCAAGTATTTGGGTTCCTGTGTTTCCTCAACCCACAACATACATCTCCTCCCATTCGTGGAGCTGATTTAACGGAAGCCTTTTAGTACACATCACCAGCACCAAAGAAATGTGGTGTGGGGTTTTTTTTTTCCTCCCTTTTTTAAGCTGTAAAGACACAAATTCTTTGGAATAATTTAATTAGCATTGAAACCACAAATTTAACTTACTTTACAATAATGTTCAATTCTTTTCGCACCTATCTCCACCCCAAAACACAATTCCACCTTCAGATTATCAATGCGTTTATTTAGGGATTAATATTCTAGAGAATATTTAATGTAATATTGAAATTTGAGATGTCCATCTATATGCTTTGCTGTTTATAGATCCAGTTTAATTACTGTGTGTTAAACTGCCTAGACAGCGAAATGAATTTATGAATATCTTCAAGACAGCCATAGTTTGGAACTGCACACGAGAGAAAACGGGATGGTGGGGGACACGGCATTAAATGATCTTTATGTCAGTATTCTTGAAAATTCACACTCGATGTAGGAAAATGTTAAATGTGAGAACATTATGATAAAGGCTTGTTATAGTCCTAAAGTATGGGATATGTAAAATAAAAAGATTTTCACATGTACAGTTATAACACATGCTAAGCAGCACAGATTATTAAGCAAGATTCATTCCTTTATTGGAGAGGGAGGGGAGTAATTTACAGACAAGAGCTAAGCAATTCTGTTTAACACAACTCTGTCTAGTTGATTGTAAGGCATGTGTAGTATTTTTCCAAAGCCCGTCATCAGTAGTAAAGCAATTTACAGCTCAGGATATTTTTTAGAAGATACTCATTTTATTAAGAGTCAATAAGATAGGTTGTGCAGAAAGATATACATGTATTTGCAATTCATATTGTTGCTGTGTTCCTATTGTGTTCTGAGCTTCCATCATGGCTGGGAGATGGGAAGCTGGCATGTGAGTGTAGGAGGGTAAGAGAGAAAGCCCCAAATAAACACTTAGAGCATTTTCAAATTATCTCTAATTATAACTACATTTCTTTTTTTTTTTTCTGAGGTGGGTGGGGAAAGTGGTAGAAAGAAGATGATTATGAGTGCAGATCATATCTGTGCTATTAAATAATATTAATAATTCTTTTGGTCTAGGGGATGATGTTTTCATTCTGGACTTTCAAGCACCTCAGTCTACCCATTCAAAGAGATGACAGAAAAATGAATCTGAATGTGTAGGCATTAAACATTTAAATTCTCTACTCCCTGGTCATTATACCGACTGTCATATTTTATACCTTCCCCTCCCCCACTATGCTTTTGCTGATTTGACTTCATTTACATTGGCTCATTATGCATCTGGTCTTTGTTCTACTGAACGGAATACAGTACAGTGACAAAGCAAAACTTACACGTCGGCCGAAATATTTTTGATTTAAAAATTAGGTTTCACTACTTAAATTTACATTTAACTTCCCAACATTGTTTAAATTGGAAGCAAGTCTTTTCTTATACAATAACTATAATCTATGTGCAATTATTTTAAAAGTGGTTAAAATTACCTCAAAATGTCATTAGGAAATGACATTTAAGACCTTTTATAACAAATATTCTACTGCTACCTAGGCAATATTATCCTATTAGAAGTATTAAGTTGTTCTTTCCAAGCCTCTGTCTGAATTTCTATATGGGCCCAAGGAGCAAGCTTTTATCTATTTTACATGAAGTTCATTGTTTAGAGCTGTCCCTTATGGGTCTTATTTTAATGTATCAAAAAACAAAGGTAATGTCAATCCTTTAAAAAAAAAAATTCCTGCTTTGCATTTCTTGCAATTAAAAGGTTTTCTGATTTACAAACCAAATTTTCATCAAATTAAAAGGAAGTCCTAGCTGACCGATCAACATGGAAAAATATGAAAGTTACATTGAACTTTAAATGTCTATCCCCATGACAGTGTATACTGTCTTTTCATTTGTTAGAACCAATGGAGATATGGGATTAATCTAATACAGCCTAATTAAACACCCATTCACACATGAGGGTCTTTAATGGTACTAGAGGCACAAATGCTACTTTGTATGACAGTTATATTTGCATTTTTAAAGTTAGACAACAGATATTTTTGAATACAAAGAAAATAGGAAAAAAATAAAATATGGGAGAGCATGCTTTTGAAATGGAAGCAATTTTGTGTTTTCTGCAAAGGTAATTGTTATACGCACAATTTAGGTTTCATTCCAGACACTGGGACCAAGGTGCTTTTCTAATTTTAGTTATTTATCAAAATGTACAATCATGGTTACAGTGGCTACATGTCTGGAGCACCATCTTGGAAGAAAAAAAATCATCATGTTTTCCTGGCTCTGTTAATAACTGTGTGACCTCTGGCTTCTCTATCTGTTCGTGCCTTGACTTTTTTCATCTATGAAAAGGGAATATTTGTCCCTTACCTACCTCTATTGGGCTACTGCCAAGTTTAACTAGAATAATATATTGTTCTTGGGAAGAAAGTATGTTATGAATTTAAGCCTTTAGTTTTCTCCTTGATTAATTTTTACCATACTATGAGGAAAGACAGTACAGTATATTTGTTTATATTCAGCCAAACTCTTTTACTTAAGTTTGGCATTTTTGGTTCTAACGTTAATGAAAATAAAATATAAATGATTGGATTTTTTGAAGGTTGGAGTACTCACCCACATCTTGGTGATTTTTAATCATATAACCTTGTTATCATCTGCAAGATATTTTTATAAGCATAACTGGTTTTAGAAAATGGATTTTACATAGAAGTAGTCAACACAGTAGCATGTAGAATGAATGTAAGCCTGTAAAAAAAAACTAGAAATTTGGTGAAAAATTCTTAATCTAGTGGCACCTCAAGAGAAAGTAAACTATTTAATCTACAGTGTTTTGAAAATACCTTAATTTTTCTTTTGAGTCCTAGAATATTAGGTATTGGACAATATGAAACCCTGATGCAGCAATTTGTAAGATTTTATCATTTCAGTATTTATTAGTACTATCTAGAAGCACTCTCAAACTCAACCATTTCCAAAATACACTGGATACAATTAACTCTATTTCCACTTCTAGGATTGAAATGATGTGATTTAACTTCTTCACATTTCAACTGAATCATCTATTAAGTGATGAGATTGAGTTAGATTACCAATAAGACCATGTCCAGATCCAAAATTAACATAACCAGTATTTGGATATATCATTCTTAGAATTTTAGGCACATAAATATCATACCCAAATCTAAATGGTATTTTGTCAGGTATATGTCCATTTATTTGATGTATGTTTATTAAACACTGAACACATGCCAGGAATTTGTTAAATTCTTGAAACCTAGAAAAGGAACAGATTTGGAGGCAAGAAAAGATTACCTTACTAAAGTCTAACTAAGATCAAAGTCTATGAGCATTTAATGCCTTGGCACAACAGAGTTAGATGTGCTTTAAAAATATTAGTGGGTAAGGTAAGGGTGCCTTCATGAAGTCAGGCTAGGTATGTGAATTGCTTTAGCTAATGACATATGACCAGAAGTAAGAGGTATCATCTGCAGGGGAAGATTTAGGAATCAGTCCATATTTTGTTGTGCTTTCTTCTCCCTTTGTCGTGGTTACCATCAATGTTCTGAAGAGTTTCTATTCCACGAAAATGGGTACCCGAGTGAAGGCTACGAAGACAAAGAGCAAAATGTCCAAATGATCCAGAAAGGATATTAATAAAAAAGAAGAAAAAAACTTTCCTGTTAAGATACTAGGATTTGAGGGCCCCTGGGTAACTCATAGGTTAAGCGTGTGCCTTCAGCTCAGGTCATGATCCCTGAGTCCCAGGATCAAGCCCTGCATTGGACTCCCTGCTCAGAGGGGAGTCTGCTTCTCCCTCTGTCCCTCACCCCATTGATGCTCTCTCTCTCAAATAAATTTAAAAAACATTTTTTTAAAAAGATACTAGAATTTGAGGATTGTATATTAGCGTAGTATAACTTTAGCCCAGTGGTTTTCAGAGAATGGTTTGGGGTTTCTTGGGACTCCTGAAGCTCCTTCAGGGGATCCACAAGGAAAAAATTATTTTCATAATAACATAAAGATGTTATTTCCCCTTTTGCTCTCATTTCCTCACAAATGCAAAGCAGAGTTTTCCAAGGTTCTACATGGTATGTGATGTTGCAACACACCTGATGAAGAAATTGATGTAAGAATCCAATGCAGAGAGATTTGAAAAAATCTATATATAATGATGGTACTGTCCTTGCTAAATTTTTTTTTGTTCTTGGAAATCTAGTAATTTTACATAAAAATTTACTATTTATATTAACATGCTATAGATTTATTATTGTTATTTTAATATTTTACCTATTTTTAAGTTTTCTTGATTTAATTTCTAATATGAAAAAAAAGATTAGTAGATATAATCTACTTCAACAAATGCTCTTTTGAAGTCTTCAGTAATTTTTAAAATAAAGAGACCAGAGACCAAAAGTTGGGACTTCTCCCACGTTATCTTGACTGATGCAATAGGTTCTACCAGAAATAGCTTATAAGAACTAATTAAGTCCTGGCATTTGTGGAGTTCTGTGGTAAACAAACTATAACTTTAAAAGTATGGTTAGACAAGGGCACCTGGGTGGCTCAGTGGATTAAGCCTCTGCCTTCGGCTCAGGTCATGATCCCAGGGTCCTGGGATCAAGCCCCACATCAGGCTCTCTGCTCAGTGGGAAGCCTGCTTCCCCCTCTCTCTCTGCCTGCCTCTCTGCCTACTTGTGATCGCTGTCAAATAAATAAATAAAATCTTAAAAAAAAAAGTATTGTTAGACATAACAACTCTGAAAGAGACAGTGATTTCTCTGACATCAGAGACCTTTCTAGATATGTCTCCTGAGGTAAGACAAACAAAAGCAAAAATAAACTATTGGGACCGCATCAAAGTAACAAGCTTCTACACAGCAAAGGAACCAACCAATAAAACTAAAAGACAACCTTCTGAATGGGAGAAGATATTTGGAAACAATATTATCCAAAATATATAAAGAACTTATACAACATATATGATAAAGGGTTATTATCCAAAATATATAAAGAAGTTATATAACTTAACACCAAAAAAACCCCACAAATAATCCAATTAAAAAATAGGCAGAGGACATAAACAGACATTTTTCCAAAGAAGACATAGAGATAGCCAACAGACACATGAAAAGATGCTCAACTTCACTTATTATCAGGGAAATGCAAATCAAAACTACAATGAGATATCATCTCACACTTGTCAGAATAGCTAAAATCAACAAAATCAACGATGGCTAAAATTAAAAAGTAAAAACAACTGTTAGGATGTAAAGAAAATGGAACCCCCACACACTCCTCATAGGAATGTAAACTGGTGCAGCCACTGCAGGAATCAGAATGGAGTTCCTCAAAAAGTTAAAAATAGACCTACCCTATGACCTAGTAATTGCACTACTGGGAATTCACCCCAAAAATACAAAAACACAAATTCAAAGAGATACATGCACCCTGATGGTTATTATAGCATTCCTTCCAATAGACAAATTATGGAAGCAACCCAAATATCCACTAACAGATGAAGAGATAAAGAAAATGTGGTACATGCGCATGTGTGCACACACATTCACACACACACACACACACACACACACACACACACACACACACACACACAGAGGAATATTATGCAGCCACAAAAAAGAATGAAATCTTGCCATTGGCAACAACATGGGTGGAGCTAGAGAGCATAATGCTAAGTAAAATGAATCAGTCAAAGAAAGACAAATGCCATATGATTTCACTGCTATGTAGAGTTTAAGAGACAAAACAAATAAATAAAAGGAAAAAATAGAGGGAAACCAAGAAACGGACTCTTAACTATGGAGAACTGATGGTTAACAGAGGGGAGATGTGTAGGGGAAGGAGTGAAATAGGTGAAAGGGATTAAAGAGTACACCTATTGTGATGAGCACTGAGCAATATACAGAATTACTGAACCACTGTACTGGATACCTGAAACTAGTATGACCCTGAAAGTTAACTATACTGGGATTAAAATGTAAAACTTAGTAAAATAAATGAATAAAAGTATGGTCAGAGTCAATCACATTATTTAGTTATTTAACAGAATCAAATAGAACTTTTTCATGATGTATAATAAAAGAAGAGGCACTGCCTAATGCAACTACTATAATAATTAGTCTAAACACGATAAACTACTCTTTGGTAGGATTTGACAGAGTAGATTTCCTTTATTTTGTAGAAAGAGTAATTGTAATTTCTTGCAATAAGTATGAAAATATATAAGCTACATTAGAAATCACCCTACAAATGTAAAATTTGTCCCGTTTATAGGGCAAGGGTAATAGGAAAGGGAACAGAAGCAAGATAAGTTGTGAGATATGAAATTCTGAAATCATGCTTTAGACAACCATTCAGACACACTGTAACTGACTGCTACAGACCATACCCAAGCAGAAACAATCGGACTTAAAAATATTTGGGCCTGTCATCTCTCTTTCAGGCCTGCAGTTTCTATATCAAGTTGCTATCCTTGGCATGTTCATCCATAAATGTGTTTTCTTCTTTTTCAAGTGGTGAAATGCATTCCTTCAAGCCCTAAAGAGTAATGATGATATCGTCTATGGATTTCCCTCCATTCCCACCCAATGATCCTTCCTGGTGTTTTATGTGAGGTTAGGATTCCATAAATTCAAGCAGGTTAAGTAAAACAAAATTGGGGCACATGGGTGGCTCAGTCACTTAAATGTTCTTTAAAAAAATAAAAACATTTTAAAATAAATAAATAATTTTAATAATCTCTAACTCTAACCATTGTCTAACAAATAAGTAAGTAGCCTCGTAGGGGAGAAGTTTGACAATTGCTTTCTATCAGTTTACCCAAACATGATATTATGAAGTCAGTAGCGTATGAAGTATCAAAGGGTTATTCAAGATTAAACAGATCAAATCTAGCATCCAAGTCCCACTGAAGAAATATTTGTGCTGTCTAGCATAATTCCTGAATGGGCTATGCTCTGTTCTGACTGTAGAGAGAGGCATTTTCCTTTAAATATATTCCCCCTCCTTACATCAGAGAGTTGTAGAAACTTATCAAGGAGTTTATTATCTTAAAACATAAAATATTTCTTCTATAATTATCATTAGCCAATCTTTAAAAAAGTGTTATGAGTGTGTCTGTGTATATCATATGTGCAGAATTTCTTAGTTTATATACATTGTCTACACTACATGCATTATCTGTCTTCTCGACGTTTGTGAGATAATTATGCTTACCCCCATTTTAATAAAACAAAACAAAACAAACAAACAAACAAAAACTTCTACTAGAGTAAGAGATATCTCCAGGAACAGATATCTAGTAAGTACTAGAAAGAGAATTAAAACCCAGAATCAATTCCAGAATTATATTGCTTTTTAACTAAGATATGAACACAACACTGAAGTTTATTTTTAACCTACTAGTAAAAAAGAAACTACTGCTTCCTTCAAATGATTTCTAAATTGTATTACAAAAACCTAATTGTTTATCTACAGCTTTAGTGTAAATATAAATGAGAATTTTTACATACACTAAGAAAAATCACTTTTTCTTAAGTTCAAAGTGTTTATTTTTTATTTTTTTCTTTACCATGTCCTCAATTAAATTTCTTCTTTTAAAAAATAATTCTATTTATAAATTTGAACAAAGTCAATTGAAATAGATTTGTCTTGAAAATAACTTAGAGATAATTATGTTCTAATTTTTTAAAAAGAAATGTTATGGTAACAATTATTTTAAGATTTCTAGTAGGTTGGCTGATGGTGATTGTTAACACAATAATTAATCCATTTGTATTTTTAGTAGGTATTATCATAAAAATAATTAAAAGGTCTTATATTCAGATTTTCTGGTGAATTATTAAAAATAGTTTTGTGTGTCATAATAATTCTCTAAAAAGTCAGTTAAAACCCCTACCCAAATCTAAAACATGGAGTAATTTAAATTTAGATCCAAGCAATAAGCTCAATACCACGATTAATAAAAGCAATGGAATAACAAGTCACTTTTGAATTTCCTTTTTTGTTTTTTATAATTTTTTTTTTTTTCTTAGTTGACAGAGAGAAATCACAACTAGGCAGAGAGGTAGGCAGAGAGAGAGGAGGAAGCAGGCTCCCCGCCGAGCAGAGAGCCCGACGCGGGGCTTGATCCCAGGAAGACTTGTATTTTTATTTTTATTTTTCAAGTTTTTTTTAAGGGAATTTTATCTTTTTAAAATTTTATTTTACTTTATAATCAGAGCAAGAATGTGAGCACAAGCAGGGGGAGGGGCAGGCAGAGGGAGAAGCAGGCTCCCCGCTGAGCAAGGAGACTGGATACAGAACTCCATTCCAGAATCTTAGGATTTGACCTGAGCCAAAGGCAGCCGGTTAACTTGCTGAGCCACCCAGGCGTTCCTCAAGTGTTTATTTAAATTCCAGTTAGTTGGGGTGCCTGGGTGGCTCAGTGGGTTATGCCTCTGCCTTCCGCTCAGGTCATGATCCCAGAGTCCTGGGATTGAGCCCTACATGGGTTCTCTGCTCAGCAGGGCGCCTCCTTCCCCCTCTCCCTCTGCCTGTTTCTCTGTCTACTTGTGATCTCTCTCTGTCAAATAAATAAATAAAATCTTTAAAAAATAATTTAAATAAATAAATAAATTCCAGTTAATTAACATACAGGATAAACACTGGTTTCAGGTATAGAATTTAAGTGATTCATCATTTACATACAAAACCTGGTGCTTATCGGAACAAGCACCCTCCTTAATGCCCATCACTCATTTAACCCACCCTCCTACCCACTTTTTACTTTTTTCTAATGGCAGTAATCCTAAAAGTATAAGTTTTCATCCTTCTTTATCTTCAGAGTTTGATATAAACAACCGTGAACCTCCAAACTCTCCCGAAGAATGACAGGCCATTTTACAAGGTGTGAATGATACTGGAAGACAAGCACAGGCAGGACAGAGGGAAGCCAACTTTAAAATGGACTGCTATTACTGTCCCTTTCTCTCTGGAAGTTTGAAATTCTACCTCAGGTTACTACAGAAATGTCTAGTGATTGTTGGGGTATTCTAATTCATATCTGACAGGAATATGCAAACCAAAGAAACTTAGTGGTCTAGATGTTATTTTCTTAATATCTCAAAATTCATTACACAACACCTCCTTAACATGATTTCTTTCTTTCCTTCCAAAGAGCAATATCTTCTCTTGGCACTTCCCTCTGATTAGGATGGTTCCTCTCAACCCTTTCCAAATAAAATTCACTTAGTCTCTAGCAACCCCTTAAACTTACCTCATCTCTCACCCTAAAAGATGCCTCTTTCTTTGAATGGACACTACAACCTCAACAATATGTATATGTGTATGAAAACCACAAAGTAACATATTAGATTCTTGATATTTATAGATTTATCATTCCTGGCCTCCCCTCACCATTAGATACAGACTCCATAAAGATAAGGACCTTGTTATCTTCATCAGATGCTCAAGAACTACCAAATAAATAAATAAATGAGAGCCAGTAACTCAATGGTCTACAATGTATAATCGACAATAATGTTAGGTACAGTGGATATAGTGGGTGATGAGGCTAGTCCACAGAGGGCCAGCAAGCTCTTAAGTGAGTTTCAGAAGCACCTGATGTTTTTATGGTAAATGGTTTCCTTTGGTGGCATTGTCAATCTCAGAATTCTCAAAAGCCCCTTCTACAGTTTTAGTGAAATTTAAGGGTCTAATACATAGTGCTTCTGTATGCAGGCAACACACTGCAGAAGTATAAAAAGGATTTTGTAGCCAGAATCTTTCAGTTCAAGTCTCAGTTTTGACACTAACTAGCTATATGATCTTGGGAATAGAAGTATTTATATTTCCAAAACTGCAAGGCTTAAAGGATACACAAAGAACACAACACAATGCCAAACATAGTAGGTGCTTAATAATTATTTTTACTATCATAAAATCTCTAAGTCACCTCCAAAGCTGAGAATTTGGGCCTCTAACTTAAGATAAATACATTAATAAGAATGAAAGAATGACTAAAGAAGAATTAATTTGGGCTTAGAATTCAGTTTAGAAGAAATGTTTAGTGTTACTAGAAAGAAATTGGAGCTGTTGGAAGTTGCAGTAGAGACATCTATAAATAAGAGTAAGTTAAGTGCAGATTTTAACACTCTCTTTATTTAGACAACTCTGTGCTGAGACTCAATCCCAGTAAAAACCAGCAGGAGTCAGGCACGTACATTTTAGCCCATTGCCAAGAAATCACTTACCTCTAGTGCCTGAATAACCAGTATAACCTCAAAGCAGAGTCTGCTTATTTTTGTTTTTGAAAACATTAAATATTCCAAAACAAAGAATTATCCACCTCTAGCTTACACTCCAATTGTGAGAATTTTGTTTGCCTACATTTAAAAACAAAGAGTTTTTCTTAAACCATACTTCAATTCTTCTCTTCAGGTTCAATTATCATAGGTGGTAGAATCTTCAATGTAAAGAGACTGCTGCTTGAGCAGCACTTTATTGAAACAAATAATCTTTCCATAATTAAAGGGTCGTCTGCGTTGGTGGTATAGTGGTGAGCATAGCTGCCTTCCATATTTAAAGGGTCAAATCCTAGAGCATATCTGCAAATCTGTAAGAAATTTAAGTGAGTCTGCCACTCATAGGTATGCTGTGGTTGAAATTCAATGCCTATGAAGATAAGCTATAATGAAATGACCTTCCCAAAGTCTGTTAACTGCTCCTATGAGAAACGGAAAGTTATGAGAAAATGGAACTATCTCTAGGCTTAGTTTCATGCAGCGTGGATAACCAGAAGCAGAAGCTTTTCTGACGTAAGAATCAATGGTTCCGGAGGGAAAAGTCTCAGCCTTATCAGTGAACGACGACTGTGTCCAAAGGGGACTTTTTAGCCCTTACCTAGCTTGTCTTCCATCTTGCATGTAATGCTGTCGACCTCCTCAAATTCTTTCCTATTCCGTAACAATACTCTTAAGTTTACCTCCTATTTCTCCAGACATTTCTTTTCAGTCACTTTAACGGATTCTTCTGTCCTAAGGGACCAACCTCAGACCTCTTCTCTATTCTCAAATTATTCCAAGCAGGGTCAGAGAATCATCTGCCACAAAACATCTTTTAGCCTTGTTAAAATTCAGATTCCTAGGCCTGCTTCCATACTCCTGAATTAAATGCTCTGGATATGGGAGGAAATAAATGGTTTCCTATAGTAGCACTGTAAATCTCAGAATCCTCAAAAATTCAAAGGCTTCATTATAAGTCCTCTGTGAAATTCACAGGTCTTTTTTTTTTTTTTTTAAGATTTTATTTACTTATTTGACAGAGAGAGATCACAAGTAGGCAGAGAGGCAGGCAAGCAGGCTCCCTGCTGAGCAGAGAACACAGTGCAGGGCTCCAATCCCAGGACCCTGGGATCATGACCTGAGCCAAAGGCAGAGGCTTAACCCTCTGAGCCACCCAGGCACCCCTCACAGGACTATTTTATATAATGCTTCTATCCTGAGGCAACACAGTGTAGGAGTAAGGGGAGGAGACTTTACAGCCAGAATGCCTGGGTTCAAGTCTCAGTTTTGGCAATTAGCAATGTGACCTTGGAAATATAAGTTCCACTCACTTCCAAGATTGTGAGGTTCAAGAAATAATATATGTAAAGAAGCTATGTATGTAAAGGGCTTGATGCAATGCTACACGTATTAAGTGCATTTTTGACAAGTTACCTGGTTGATTCTGATGCAGACCAAAGCTAGAGAACCATTGGGTGATATCACTCATTTCCAAGGTGCCAGATCCACTTGTAGGATGATTATTTAAAACTCTTCAGTTTGGGGTGGCTGGGTGGCTCAGTGGGTTAAAGGGGTGGCTCAATGGGTTAAAGCCTCTGCCTTCAGCTCAGGTCATGATCCCAGAGTCCTGGGATTGAGCCCTGCATCAAGCTCTCTGCTCAGCAGGAAGCTTGCTTCCCCCCTCTCTCTCTGCCTGGCTCTTTGCTTACTTGTGATCTCTGTCTGCCAAAAAAATAAATAAATAATAAAATCTTTTTTAAAAAATTAAACTCTTCAGTGACTTCCCATTGTACCCATTGTATACAATCCTGCATTATCTCACTTTTCTTTGCCTTTCCAGCTTCTTCTCTTGTTCTCCCTTCTGCTAAGAACGAGTCATACAGAAATCCCTACTGGTATTCTTTTTTGGCTTTCAGCTTTCCTACTGGCTCTTCACTCTTTCTAAAATAATTTATCTGTCCAGGCAATTTTGCCAGACTCACAATTTGTCCCGTCTCAGCCTGGATGTCAGTCCCTTCTTGATCACCCAGGTTTGCATTTGGTACTTCTATGAGATATCATGCACTTTATTTGTTTCTATCCCCTAGAAGATATTTCCACTTCCGTATCCTGGCATATATTAAGAAAGTGTATCAGTGCAAGGTGCATTATTAATGCAAGGTGCTTATTAATAAGGTGCATCAATGCAAATTGATGGATGAATCAATGACTCACAGATTATGCTTCCAGATCAGATCTCTTCCCTAGGCCTTCATATTACACTGGACATGTAAAAAACTAAATTCATTATCTTCCCTAGCAAAATATTTCCTCCCTCCCACCTAATTCTTCTTTTCAGTGAAACACATAAAAATTTGCCCAACTGCTAAAACTAGCCAGTTGAGGATTATCCAAGACTGCTCTATCTCCCTTATCCCCATATCCAATCTGTCATACTGCACATTAGCAATAGCCTGGCTCAGGGATCTTTCCAAAGTATGGTTATTGAGGTTTGATTTAAGAGAGTATTTTGAATTCACATGTTTACCTTCCCTCTTTATTAAAAACCCATTGAAGAAACAGTAAAGAAGTACAAAAGGGAATAAATTGATAATAGGCCTAAGAACAGGAAAACCAGAGAGTTTGATGACTTGCTGTAAGACAGGAAGCACGTGGAAGCTATCATAATAGACAGATAGACTCCAAGGGAGCAGATACAAAGAATGGAAGTGGAGATGAGATTGATGGGTAGATGGAGAGCTGATGGCTTGAAGGCTACAGGTGCTGTTACCAACCTGGGTTGATCATAAAATTACATGGAGTTCTTATAAACTTAGAGAACCTCAAGACTATTCTCTGGGGACTCTGGTTCAGTGAGTCTAGCAATACGACTCAGAATTCTGGCTTTTTGATAAGGGTCTCAGGTGATTCTTGTGAAAAACAAGTTTAGGCAATACTGGAATACAGACACCTCTTTGTTCAGAAACCCCACTCCAACTGCCCCACCCCAGATATACAGGGCATATGGGATTAGCATTTATTCCCCAAGCTTAAAATCAGGTGATTTTTTTAAAGATTTGACAGAGAGAGCGAGCACAAGCTGGAGGATCAGCAGGCAAAGGGAGAGGGAGAAGCAGGCTCCCCACTGAGCAAGAAGCCAGATGCCAGGCTTGATCCCAGGATCCTGGGATCATGACCTGAGCTGAAGGCAGAGGCTTACCTGACTGAGCCACCCAGGTACCCCCAAATCAGAAAATCTTTAAAGAAATTTTATAATTATCTGGGACATGTAGCAGAGATAGCACCCCAAAATAAGGCTGCCCTCATTCTGGCATTTAGAATTGCCAAATAATGCCGTGCCTGAGCATCTTTAAAATGAGTCCTGCCAGTCTACATGCCCTAATCACATACAGAGAGCTCTGTAGTCCTCTCATTCAAGGAAGAGCCTTACTGTAGACCCAGATATAGTTAGCCATGTTAACAGCCTAGACTTTCATTCACACACATGAATAAAAACCTAAGCTCACCAAACATTTGAGGGAAAAAACAAAAGCATGAAAGAGAAAGATAAAAATTGAGCAAGAGCCTAAAAACCTAGCCTTCAAAACAATGTGGTAGATGCTGAGATGAACCAGAGTCCCCTTCAGTTAGTTGCTGGCAGAGTTGCCAACAGAAAGCTCTAAGGTAACTGCATTGGCTGAGGACAGCCACCCAACCCACAATCATGGCATGAATCCCATGACTTATCAACATGGAGACATAAAGTCCTGGCTCCCTCACCCCAACTTGGGGAAATTCTGTAGGGTTATCCCAAATTCAAAACTCCCTGAAACTCAGGGGCCCCTGGGTGGCTCAGTCAGCTAAGCATTCGACTCTTGATTTTGGCTCAGGTCATGATCCCAGGATTGTGAGATCAAGACATGCGCTGGGCTCTGATCTCCGTGCTTAGCTGGGACTATGCTGGAGATTATCTCCCTCTCCCTCTGCCCTGCACCTCGTTCACGTTCTCTCTCTCTCCCTCTAAAATAAATAAATAAATCTTAAAAAAAGAAAAAAAAAAAAAACCTCCCTGAAATTCAGCTGAGAGCTCCACAGAGATTGCATGGCAGCTCAATTTCTCACACTGCCCAATCCTGTATCTTTCTCATTCTTCCCCAAGATGTTGATCCTAAGGATATGCCCTAATGAACCTTTTGTATGCTAATCTGAAACAAGAGATGATTTAGTAAAGGGAATTTTTTTAATTTAAAAATAGTGGTTACTAGGGAGATTTGAGATAGTAATACATGCATAAAACAAAAATACACAGCTAGGAAAAGATGAGAAGGAAAATCAGTAATTATCAGAAATTTAAAATATGGTATTTGAAATAAAGAACTTAATAGAAAATTAAAGGTTGAGAATGCATAATTTTATAGATAACAGATTTTAGAGATTTTCTAGAAAAGCTATTATTTTAGGAGGTTTAATATCAATATAACCAAATTTGAAAATGACTTTTTTTTTTAAAGAAAAGGGGAAACAAGAAGTAGAATATAATGTCCAGAGTTGGAGAAGGGTAGTCTTCAAACCAAAAGAACCACATCATGAGAAGTATAATTTTTTTAAAGGCTTTCAACTAGACATACTTCATAAAATTTCTGTCACCAAGATTTTAAGATAATTTCTTGAAAACCTCCAGTATGAAAGAACAGGAGTTTAAAAGGAGTATAAAGGAAAGTGGAATCTCATTACTGATGCTAGAAGAAAATGACACAGTATCTTCGAAGTTTTGGAGTTAAATGATGTTGAATCTGTAATTTTATACCCAGCTGAATTATGGAGAGAGGGAGGGAGGAAAAAAAAAAATGCTTTCCTGCATACAAGTACCCAGAAAAGTTTTCTGATACCTTTGTAAGGAAAAATACTTAAAGAAGTATTCCTACAACATTAAGAAAGAATGCAAAATGGGGAGGACATATTGTCCAAGAAATTGAGACTGTAAAACCAAGTGCAATGAAAAGAAATATAGGGTGACAGTCAAGTAGCAGTTTCAAGAAGGCATGTTTACAGGACTATTTGGATTCAGTGATCAGTGGGTGTTGGATAAGTTGAACAGAACGATAGTAGTAAACCAAAGGTTTCAGTTCCTATATAACACCATTGTTCTTGGTGCACAACTAAGTGGTCAGTTAGCACCTCCCTGTCTACAACGCCTAGGTAACACTGGAACCTAGGTAGTTTTCATCTTTCCTTGCCAAGAATCAGGTGTGAACTCTCCGTTCCTCCTAACTAACTGCAGGATATCTATTTCTAAGCTCTACAAATAATGCCTATGAAGCATTCTTCAATAGGCTGTGATGAGAAAGTATCCCCTCCCAAAGGCAACTCTTCCAATTGTCAATATATGCAAGAGGATGGGGGTCTGTCACACTCACTTTGGTATCCTGGTATCTATTCTGTTTGGCTCTCCACTGACACTACAGCAGGAAAAGTCCCTGTATTAGTAACAAATTACCACAAACTTAGAGGTTTAAAAAATGTATTCTCTTGCAGTTGTGGAGTTCAGAAGTCTAAAATCAAGGTGTTGGCAGGAATGTTTTCCTTCTAGTGGCTTTAGAGAATTCATGTTATCTTTTACAGCTTCTCCAGGTCACCCAGATTTCTTAACTCATGCTCCTTTCCTTGCAATACCCCAACTTCTTGCTTCCACTGTCACGTCTCCTACCATTAATTCTGATCTTCCTGCTGCTCTCTTAAAAGCCACCGGTAATGGCATCAGGCAGATCCAGGTAATTTCAAAATCATTAACTTAATCATATCTGCAAAGTCCTTTTTACAACACAGAGTAACATTCACAGGTTGGATCACAGGGATTTGAAACACGAACATCTTTGGGAGGCCACTATTGGGAGTACTACAATCCCATTTGAATATCCTAGCATTCATGAGTTGGTGTTGTTCTTAAAATGTTTAATGTGTTATTATTTATCTGTAACTGAATTTTATTGATTCTACTCCATTAAATGGCTCAAAGTTCAGTCTCCATTAGATGCCTGAAGTTCAGTCTCAAATCATTTTTCTTGCCTGGACTACATCAATGATGAACTGTTTTGTTCTCCTGTCTTCTAGTCCATCTCCCCGCCTTTCCCATGGTTATTGGAGTTTACCAAAAAGCAATCTAATCTATATTCCCTGATGTAAAATAAAATGTATCCCTATGGCCTTCAGAATAAATACTAAAGCCCTACATTCCCCAGATATATTCTCACATGCTGTTACATAAACTTCACATCCTTCCCTGAATGGGCCACATTCCATCAATTCTCCTCCTGCACTCTTCCCTCAGCTTGGAGGATCCATGTCCTTCCTTTACCTAACTTACTTCTGTGTGTCCCTCAAGACTCAATTCACCCTTCTTAACTTCTCATATGCCTTACCTGACCACATTCCTATGCCCTTCACTTCTCTTTACAGACTCTTCAGGATGCTGAAAAATCTTCAATTGCAGCATTCATGACTCTGTATTATAAGTGTTGGTTTACTTGTCTGTCATTGTCAATTGTCTGTGAATTCCTTGAGGGCGTTGACAATGTCATCTATTTCTGTGTCTTGGCAGAGGTACTGGCACATATTTATCCCTCAAAAGAGTATTTTTTGGATGAATGAATACACTATGACATGCTTTGGCCAATTGCCTTTTTATATGTTTATCACTATCCACTCTTTTTATTGAGTGGTTTCCCAGATACTATGTAGACAAACGTGTGCGCATGCATGCACATACGTACACACAAATCAGCACTTCTCACTATCTGTTCTTAACGCTGACTTGACAGAAATCAATTAGCAAACTAATGTTTAATGCTGCATAAACAAGTACACAGTATATACTTAAGTAAAAATAGACTGAAGTCTTATCAAGGAGTCAGTGCACAAAATCAAAGAAATGAGATGGGAGGAAAAAGTTTTCCCAAGGTTTCTTCAAATTGACTTCTTTAAATCACAAGAAAGCTAACCTGATCATCATCATGTCTCACGTTTGTACAGCATGTCCTAGTTTTCATAAGTTTTAAAATCATCTCTTCATTTGATCTTCATGACTGTGTGAGACAAACAGGCTTGGTAGGTGTTGCTTCAATTTTAGAAATGTGAAAATAGACGTTTAAGGGGGGTTGAGTTCTTGAAAGGAATTCGCAAAAGTTAAATGCTATAGAATGAAAAGTAGAACAGCGAACTGACAGAGGAGTTTGTAAAAATACTGATGACCAATCCTCACCCCAAACCAACTAACTGAATTCAACTCTCGGGGAGAGGAAGGCATGTCCCTAGCGTCTGCAGGTATTAACATCTTACCAGATGTTCCTAATGAACAGCCAGAGTTGAGTTAAAAGCACTAGATTAGAACTCAGGTGTTCTGACTTTTATTCAATGGATTTTAAACTACATAATGCCAATTCAAAACAGGTGGTCTATGTTATATCGCCCTATTGGCATTAGGTTATTTTTGTTATATTATCTTGGGGAGGGGCGGTGGGAATGAAGGATTGTATTAGGTTTCACTGATCTAATTAATATTTTCTGATTTTTTTTCCAATGGTTCTTTAAAAAACGGTAGGCTTGCCTACATCTAAATAGCATTCAAAACTGAGGTTCTAAGTATGTATTTTCCTGACACCTTGCGAATTAATAATGAGGCTTACTATGGACAAGACGAGAAGTGGAAGGATAGGGAAGCAGGCATGCTACATGGCAACAAATGTGTTCCATGTCTCTTATATAACATGACGGTATGATTCCTTATGAAATCCAATCCAAATGCTGTCACTCAAGCATCTGAGGAAAGTTCTAAACTCCCGTTTATTCTCTATTTTTTCATTTGCACAGGTACATACTGACAGTAGCTTAGTTGATCACTTAAAATATTTGATCCTAGAAACTGAGTGATAAATGTATCCTCATGTCACTGTCACAGAAGGCTGATTGGTAGGAAATGCACAACTCAAAAGGACATTCTGAGGGATAAACAACTGTAACATAGCTCTTGGAAATACAAACAGCTCTCATAAAAAATGTTACCATGCACATGCTTTCTGCCAAGGTAAACTGTAATTTACACTTTTACCGTAGGCATAATTATTAGTTTATCTTTTTTGCTGTTCACACCCATCTATTCCTCCCTTGGGCCTCAAAGCCACAAGAATTTTCACAAAAATAATCTTTAAAACATATATTTACCCTCTTACTGACCCCTTAAACTAGCTCTTTATTACTCCAGGGCATTTTAAATTGTTCTAAATTTGTTTTGGAGGCTCTGGGTGTATTCTCTTCTCTGTAGGTATTCATAACCCCCATTAACTTTCGTGTGAATCAGATACACACATATCAAAATAAAACTGGGCTCTCATATGTTTAAATCATGATTAAAATCTATTTATAATAAAATAAAAACTAAGAACTAAAGTAGAGAGGAAAATGTATGAAAAAAATGAGACCATGTTGTGCTTAATTAAAGAAGTTTACATTTATGGATAACTAAAATAGCACAGCACCCCCTGGCACTATTTCCAATATGTCCTTGGTCTCAGGTTATTTACTGTGAAGTGTCCACATTATAAAATGAAATGTGTGTGAGTAACTGTCTCACAAACTATGCTTGGCCCCACGTGTCTTGGCTGTGTTGTAAACACAGAAGAGAAAAGGCAACATTTTGGCCAATATTAAGTCACCTGCGGGTAGAATTTGATCTTACTTATTTATTGTCAGATTTTTAAATTATGTCATAAACACTCCCAAATTTGCATATATACATGTATGCCCATGAAAATTGGGTAATAGAGTTCCAAACAGTCCAATTTTTCCTTATAAACCCAGATCTATATAGTGCATACCCTCTCTATGAACATTACTAGGAGGCAAATACAAATTTTACATACATATTTTGGTGCTCCTTTGAAATGTTTGCTTTGAAATACAGATATATCATACATGCAAATAAATACGCTAATTCATCCATGCATTTAATGATATGAAGTCAACTCTAAACCCCACAGCAGTAAGAAGTGCAATATTAAAATTCATTCCCATTTTACAAATAAACATTGTGCATTTCTCAGATAAAATGTGAGAAAATATGAACCTAGGTGAGTTTCAAACATAGTTTAAAATAAATGGATCTTTACTGAAACATACGCTTATTCTCAGGAGATGTGGTAACATATCTCTTCAACTGCACTAAGGTAGTATCTAGTCATTTGCTAAGTAAGTAATACTTTATTAAGTAAGACCCTTATGAAAGGGAAGCATCAAATGCAGCTTTCAGAATCATCCAAGGAGCATCTAGGAAGTCAATACATTGGGTATTTCTTTCCTTTATACGCAAAATTACAATGAAACTAGGTTTGAAATAAGATTATAAAATTAACAGATATGTATGATGACACACAGATGTTTCCAAAATATGTGATTTTAAACAGTATTTTTTTTTTTAACTCATAAGCCTATTTGAATGGTACAGAAGTAGGCTATTTGAAAATCCTAAAAATCTTCACCTTTTCTTCATTCTCTTAGATTTCTGTGTTGGGAAAACTGGACATCTACATGCATAATAATAAAATTAGACCCTTTCCTTGTACTAGATACAAAAAGCAACTCAAAATGAATTAAAAACTTAAACGTAAGACCTGAGACTTAAAATCCTCGAAGAAAACACAGGGGAAAGCTTCAGGATATTGATCATGGCGGTGATTTATATAATGCCAAAAGCACAAGTGACAAAAGCAAAAACAGACAAGTAGGCCTACAACAGGCGTAATATTTTTTAGTAATTTTTTTCAAGCATAATATTTTTAAAAGATTTATTTACTGGGGCACCTGGGTGGCTCAGTCAGTAAAACGGCTGCCTTCAGCTCCAGTCATGGTCTCAGGGTCCTGGGATTGAGCCCCCATGTCACCGGGGTGGGGGGGGGGGGTCCCTGCTCAGCAGGGAGTCTGCTTCTCCCTCCCTCTGCCCCTCCTCCCCACTTGAGCACTCTCTCACTATCTCTCTCTCTCAAATAAATAAATAAAAATCTTTTTTTAAAAGACTGATTTATTTATTTGAAGTGGGGGTAGAGGGAGAGGGACAGAGAAACCCAAGCACACTCTACAATAAGCACAGAACCCAATGTGGGACTTGATCTCATGACTCTGAGGTTATGACCCAAGCCGAAACCTAGAGTCATATGCTTAACTGGCTGTACCACTGAGGTGCCCCATCAAGCATATTTTTAAATTTAGCTCAAGCTAGAGGGCTACTTGGAAAAGCTACCCAACCAGTAACTGACGGACTAGGGCTGATCAGGTCTTCACATATTGCAGCTGAAACATCTATGACAAAGTAAGAATCACCACCCCCCTATTTATTTCCTAGGGCTGCCATAACCAATTACCACAAATCTGATAGCTTCAAACAACAGAAATATTTATTTTCTCACAATTCTGGAGGCGGAGTCTGAAATCAAGATGTCCATAAGGCTGTGCTTCCTCTAGAGGCTCCAGGAGGGGATCTGTTCCTCGTCCTTTCCTTCTGATGACTGTCAGCATTTCTTGGTTTGTAGTTTCTCACTCCAATCACTGGCTTCATCTTCTTGTGGCCCTCTCCTTTGGGGTTTTTCTCTTTTGTTTCTTTCAAGGACACGTCATTGAATTTAGAGCCCTCTGGAATAATCTCAACATGACCTCATCTCAAGATCCTTAATTACATTTACAAGGCCCTTTTTTCCAAATAAGTTACATTCACATGTTCCAAGGGTTATGTCTTAGACATATCTTTTTTTTTTTTTAAGATTTTATTTATTTATTTGACAGAGAGAGAGATCACAAGTAGGCAGAGAGGAAGGCAGAGAGAGAGGAGGAAACAGGCTCCCCGCTGAGCAGAGAGCCCGAAGCAGGGCTCCAATCCCAGGACCCTGGGATCATGACCTGAGCTGAAGGCAGAGGCTTTAACCCACTGAGCCACCCAGGCACCCCTTAGACATATCTCTATGAGATCTAGAGTTAACCTCATTGCACTCTCTTTCTTCTCTCAATAGAAAGCTCCCTCATACTCCACCCTACACAAACCAGCAGAGCCATTTTTTCACCCAAACCTCACTCACAGACAAATTGCTTTATTATTCTGAGTATAGGGTTATTTTCCATAAAAGAACATACTTTGTAATTATACTTTCATTAGTATGCCCAGGTGGTTAATGCCTATCTCCTCCTCTTGTCTGAAACTTCATAAAAGCACAGATCATACCTATTTATTTAGTTTGTATTTTTTCCACTTACTGATGTGTTTTAGGGATGGGCCTAACATACATTAGGAAGACAACAAGTTTGTTGAATGAATTAAAGAGAGAACAGATGAGTGGCTCAATGAATATGTTTAGATATAATCCTCCTCTGACCCTTTGGGGTCATTCTAATAAAATGGATTAATTAGCACTGATGCAATATTGCTCTAAGTTCTATAAAGAAACAGTAAGATTACAATACACTGGACTGATACAGTAACTAACATTAAGTGGAGAATCAAGTCTTCAACTCGAGGAGGAAAAAATAAAACCATACTCATATCGACCAAATTTATAAATAACTGTCCTAACTTTGTTTCTTAGTGTAGGCACAGGCCACTAGGCAAGTCTGTCACTAATCTGTCTCTATGAGGTCCTACTCTCTTGTAATCCACTATGAGAGAGCAAGCCGTTTCCTCCACTGTACAAGCAGTAACAGACTTCATATAAAATATAGTTCTCAGCTTTTGTGATTCTGTGGGAACTCCATTCTAACAACGGTGTTAGCTGAGAGAAGACAGGCTCACATTAAATCCAAAGGCATGCAATATCCATGCTATAGCAGGGGCACCTTTTATTTTATGACTTAAATAAAAACATTTCTAAAATCACATATTCTATGATAACAAGATTCAAAAAGAGCCTAGGGTTATTGGAACATATGAAATTCAAGCTTGAAAAGAATTTAGTTGGTTTAAAATTATTTGAAGATCATATGAAAGTGAGGAATTTCCTTTCAGCTTCAGTTTAATACCTACTATCACTATGGGGATACACGTAGCTAACAAAAAATCTTTCTACTACCTGATTCATATTCCTACATAGAAAGTTGCCTAAACTCTATGTTCACTGAATGAAAGACTATGACTAAAGGATATTTAGTTATTCATTAGTTTGTATGTAACAAAAATCCGACAGAATTTTCAAAGTTACAATAAACTAAAGCTGCATGTATTATAGCCCCTCTTAAAATGAGGAAATAAATCTACTAGTATAATATATATACTTATTTTTGCATCCTGAAAATTATTAGAATGATTTATCTAGTCACTATGTGTATGCTACCAGTTATCCGATATATTTAATTCTGAATACTCTTAAAATGAAAGTCATTTAAAATGCTAAAACCAAAGAAGTAATCGGTGAATGTTATTTTCACGTTAAAAATACACTGGAACTTGAAATTTATTTAAAGACTAGAGGAAATTCTATAAACATACACAAATACTTTAAATGATGCATTATGTTCCACTATATTGTCAGATCTTATGGATTTAAAGAATGTTACAGCAACTTTAATACAAATTTTTACATCTAGTTCATTTTACTGATCACTAAAATAACACTCTAAGAATTAATTTTGAAAACTAAAATATTTTCAAATCTAAGTAATACAATAAATAAGGAGACAATCCAACATAGAGCACATTAAGTATAAACTTAATGTAATTTAAATAACTCATTCAAAACTTTATTTCCTTTGCATTTTAAAGAATATTAATATTTCCTTACTAAAAATTCTATTTGTCAATGGAGCCCATGAGAGAAATCAGGAATTTATATCTTACTTCTGACCACATTGATTAAAATGCCCTTTAAAATGTCGGTGTTTACTTCCCGACACTGCCTCAGGGAATTTCTGAACTCAGTTCCTCAATCAACAATTCTCACTTATATGTGCAACAGGCTCTTAGAAAACTATTAACTGCCTCTGAATATGGACTTTACTTTGTCAGTGGATACCAAGAAACTATTTCTGCACCAAACTTTTAATCTGTACTTGCATTAATCTAGCCTTAATATCAAGTCCATTTCATAAGAAGAAAATTAATTCATCACTGAAACCAAGCCTTTACATAATTTTGTTACTTTCTAAAAGCAGGACAGCATAAAGATTAATAAAGCTTAATTAATAAAACTAATTAATAAAGTGAAATTAATTAATAAAAGCTTAATTCTGTCAAGCTGTATCGTTAACTTAGTTTTCATACAATGATTCCACCGACTTGAGAACCATGAGGAAGTCTCCAAGATATTAGCTATTATTAATAAATACATATTTTCGGGCACCTGGGTGGCTCAGTGGGTTAAAGCTTCTGCTTTCAGCTCAGGTCATGATCCCAGGGTCCTGGGATCCAGCCCAGCACCGGGCTCCTGCTCAGCAGGGAGCCTGCTTCCCTTCCTTCTCTGCCTGCCTCTCTGCCTACTTGTGATCTCTGTCAAATAAATAAATAAAATCTTTAAAATAAATAAATAAATAAATAAATATTTTCGAGTCAGTAACTTTTTTTTTAAAGATTTTATTTATTTTATTTAACAGACAGAGATCACAAGTAGGCAGAGAGACAGGCAGAGAGAGAGGAGGAAGCAGGCTCCCCGCTGAGCAGAGAGCCAGATGTGGGGTTCGATCCCAGGACCCTGGGATCATGACCTGAGCCGAAGGCAGAGGCTTTAACCCACTGAGCCACCCAGGCGCCCCTCAGTAACTTTTTTTTTTAAATATATTTTTATTTATTTATTTGTCAGAGAGAGAGGACCGAGAGCAAGCACAGGCAGGCAGAGTGGCAGGCAGAAGCAGAGGGAGAAGCAGGCTCCCTGCCGAGCAAGGAGTCAGACATGGGACTCCATCCCAGGACGCTGGGCTCATGACCTGAGCAAAGGAAGATGCTTAACCAACTGAGCCAGCCAGGTGTCCCATCGAGTCAGTAACTTAAAGCACTAGAGGTACTCCACATCAAAACATGCTAAAATAAAGCCAAATGATTTCTCAATTAAATTATATTCCCAGATGTGTATAAATGAGAGTCAAATTAAACTAGAAATACAAAAATGCTAACAGTGACACAAACTATGAAAGGAATGTTCAGTATCTTTGTCTCCTAATCTGGCTCTTCTCCTCCCAGCTTCTAACCACAAGCATAGCTCAAAATTCATTGATCTATCTTTTCCAGAATTCACCAGTCACAAAGCTTTAACTAACTCTTTTCTGCATATGACTCCCGAGTTTAGAACTTCAACCCTCAGCTCATGTCTTTATACCAGTAAATTTTCTGTCTGCCTAATGGACATTTTCATCATTTCAAATATAGACTGGGTTCTCCATATAACTTCTCTTCTAATGAATGGTACCACAATTTTTCTAATCATCCAAGCTCAAATTCTCCATATGTAACTTCTCTCCTTTCCTCACACCCCCTATATATTCAGGCCCTCCAAGTGCTTTGTTTGAATTGGTGGCCCCCATAAACCAAGTGTTCATGAGTTACTCAGTATTCATTGCATCCCACACTGAATTTGACACTGGGATATTAACAGGTGGAAAGTAAGCAAGTACTGAAGTACTTGCACATTGGGGGTTATTACTCTTGAAATGCTCTCTGTTGGAACCTTGGGGCACCTTGCAAAAAGGTTCAGCTACTCTCCTGGGGAGACCTTACAGAGAGAGATGTCCATTCGTTCTGGCCATTTAGATGAGGTGCCAGGTGCTTCAGACGGTAGGAAGCCATCTTGCAATTCTAATACCAGCAGATACCAGGTGAAGCAGAAGACAACTGTGCCCAGGGCAGACGGTACAATTAAGGCAAGTTATTATTTTAGCCACTACATTTTGGGATACTTCTTGCACAGCAATAGATTAAAGGAAGTATTTTAATAAAGCCATCCTCAAAAACACCAGTTCCATAGGGATCTCTATTCCCACTGAATGCTTGAATGCTTACTGCACCTCCTGTACTGTGTTCTTGTTTCATCGTATAATGTGTCATCTTGAACTATGGAACTTCTTTATGTTTATATTATATGTTCTCTTCTCCAGCATGACTCTAAGTATCTTCCTTTCTAAATCTAGAACATCATGGACCCAATAATTATCCACTGTAAGAGGAGAGAGAACAGAGGGAGGAAAAAAGAGAAGGAGACTGAAGATGTAAAAGAAAGAAGCGAAGTCAAATTGGACAAAACTGAACAGGAGGCCAAAGGCAAAGCACAGGGAGGAAATGTATTGACATTTTTGCACACTGAGCAAAGACAAAAGAAAAATTCTGCATAGATAACTATGACTATGAAATATAGGTCAAGGTAAATGCTTGGAACATTTTCTATTTTGCTTATAAGATGATGGGCAATAAAACAGAAATAACTGTCTTATAGAAACCTGGTTATTATGTGCTGACATTACTCCTTTTTCAGCACACGCTTTTATAAGTGAAGAGAATGCCATCAATGTAAGCACTATCAATATATTTCCACATATATTTCTCACATGCACTGGATTAAAGGAGACTGAGTTTGTGTTGAAGAGAAGTTACCAACAAAGTCTCACGTTAGGGATGTGGTGAGTGATTATAATTGATGACAGTTTTAGCACTGTAGTAATGAGAACAAGGTAGATTTTTACCATTTCCCACTCCTATCTTTATCACTAAAATAGATCCAGGGTATGCCATTTTCTCTTCTTATTAGTCTTTGTCATAAGAATATGGCATCGGAATGTTAATGCCTGAAAGAACCCAAGGAAAACAAAGTTTTATAGCTTCTAGTCTCTAGTGTGTGGTAGGGCTGCTATCTAAGAAAAAAATTCAAGTACTTCAGAAATTTAGTCAAAATTGTTGTAAGATTTTTTAAAAAACTTTTTTTTAGAACAAGTGTCATTTATAGGAAGAACTAAATTATGAACATTAAATTATAATTTTTAGTAAATAGTCTTGACTCTCTTCTTTGTTTTGCAAGAAAGGTTCTTTAACAGTAATGAGCCAGAGAAACCTCACTTACAATGCTGTCATATGTCTCTGTTTTAAACAAAAAGGGAAAGTGGTTGGATCATATTTATGGCAGGTCTAAATTAGAATGAAAATAAATTTTGGCCAAGTCAGCTTGTGTAGAAAGCATCTTGGTTACTCAGATTAATTAAGCTGAAACAGAGTAGAAGATGTAAGTTCCTTCTGTTCCCATGGGGTTCCTCTGTTTATCTGCCAAATTCATGAAGTCTTTACAATTTTCCTACTGAAGCAACATTTTAAAAAATTTAGTGCCACAGAGAGGCCTGTTAGGGCAATGCCAAGAGCACTGATTTAGAGCCAAAAGCATCCAAACAATTTTTCTATTCACTTCCTCCTCTGTGGTCATCAGAAGGCCAGTTAACTTTTCCGAGCCTCAGTTCCTTAACTACAAAAGTGGGCATGATCATGGGTTATGGGAATATGGATATTACAATAAATAATGTGAGAAATGCTCTGTGAACTCTATTGCACTGATTTTCAGAAGGCGGTTCCTGGACCAGAAGCAACAACATCCTTTGGGAACTTACTAGAAATGATAGTTCTTGGGTCTCATCCCATATCTGCTGAATCAAAAATACTGAAGGGGGGGCCCAGCAACTTCGGTTGCAACAAACCCCTCAGAAGATTCTGATGGGTACTGATGTCTAAGAAGCACTTCCACTCACCAGTTTAGGCAAGAGCCTTCATGACCTAAGTCAGTGCATTTTTTTCCTTACCTATAAATTGTGCCTACCTTGTAGAATTGATGTGAAAATTTACTAAGTTAATATTTGTAGAGTGTTAAGAACAGAGCTGGGCAAGTGGCAAACATAAGAGGTAGCCATTATCTCATACTCTGTTCACTGCTCTAGGCTCTGGGAAGACCGAAGTAAACAGGATAGACAGAGTTTCTGTTCTCATGGGAAAGATAGAGGTTATGAGCAAATGAATAGGCAACGTCATTTCAAAAAGTGCTAAGAAATGCTATAGATTTTGTGATAGTGAAGACTGAATTCGAAGGGAGTTAAGGGAGGTTCTTTTAGTTAGGCTGAGAAGGAAAACTCTAAGGAGATGACATCTGAGCTGAGACCTAAATGAAGACAAAGAGGCAGCCACATGGGAATTTGGGGTAAGAGCATCCCGGAGGCCACAGAAGTGTAAAGGCTGTGGGGCATGAATATGTTGCCTTGTTTAAGGGACAATAAAAAGGATGGCATATGGAACAATAATGGGACAGAAAGTGGAATGTGACATGGTCCAAAAGGTAGACAATAGTTATGGTATATGAGGCCTTGTTGAGCACTTAAAGAATTTGGGTTTCACGCTCAGTGCTAGTGGAAACCTTCTGTCATGTTGTAAGCAAGGGAGTGGCATGATCTGATTTTTAAAGACAATTTTAGCTGCTCTGCTGAAAATGGACTACGGAGCAGGCATCAGTGGAAGCATCAGGAAAAGTCAGGAGGCTCCTGCAGTAACATTGAGAAGAGCTGATGGAGGCTGACCCAGGCCTATGCATCGATACACTTACTGGGTATTCACATCCAGGAGTTTCACAGTCACTTCAACTCAACATGTGTCTTCCTCCTGTTTTACCTACTTTGGTAAATAGAATCAAGAATCATTCGGTGACTAAAATTATAATAGTAATAAAAATTGTTTAAAATAAAATGGCAAACTTCCACTTTAAATCCTCTAGAGTCTTCCCCACAGTTAATATGTCACTGTCACTTCCTCTGCATTCTCACTGCTTTTGCCTTAGTTCAGACTGTTATCATCTCTCACCTGGACTATTTCATCAGCCTTTTACCTTCTCTGTCCCCCTCCACATTACAGTCACAGTAATATTTCTAAAATACAATTCATCTGATTGTCTCACTCTCCTGTTTATAATCCTTCAGTGGCCTACACACTATGAGGTCAAACTCCTTAGAATGGCTTTAAGAGTCTTTCATGATCTGGCCCTGTGTAAATCCATTCAGCTGCTGTATCAAAATACCACACACTAGGGAGCATTAAAAACAACAGACATTGCTCACAGTTCTGGGGGCTAGATGTCTGATATCAGGGGTTCAGCATGATTGGTGGGGGCCTTTTCCAGGTCACACACTTCTTGTGTCCCCACATGGCATAAGGGGTATGGAACTCTGTGGGGACTCTTTTACAAGGGCACTAATCCCAAACATGAGTGTTCTACCCTTGTGACCTAATTACTTACCAAAGCCCCACCTCTTAATATCATCTCCTTGGGGATTAGAACTTCGTATATAAATTTGGGGACTTGTGATGGTTAATATTATGTGTTAACTTGACAGGGTAAGAGATGCCCACATAGCTAGTAAAACATTATTTCTGGATGTATCTGTAAAGGCATTTCTGAAAAAGATTACCATTTAAACTGGTGAACTGAGTAAAGCAGATGGATGTAGGTGGGCACAGTCAATCCACAGGGTCCAGATAAAACAAAAAGGTGGAGGAGGGGCTAATATGCTCTCTCTGCTTGAGAGAGCTAAGACATCTGTCTTCTGCCTTCAGATGTTGGCATTCCTGGCTTTCAGACTTTTGGACTCAAATCAGGACGTACACCACCAAATATTCAATCTACTGGTGCCATGATCTTCGACTTCCCAGTCTCCAGAACCCTGAAAAATGTCTGTTGCATATAAACTACCAAGTTTGTGACATCTTTGTATAGTAGCCTAAAGCACCAAGACATAAAATTGATACCAAGTATGGGGTGCTGCTGTATTGAATACCAAAAATGTGAAAGCAGTTTTGGAAGTGGGTAACATGTAGAGGGACATGTTCTGCAGTGCATGCTAGAAAAAAACCTACATTGCTGTGAAAAAACTGCTAAAAGCAAATCTGGTGAAGGTCTTAGGAGGAGAAGAGGACATTGAGAACAGCCTCAATCTTCTTAGGGCATATCTAAATGGTCATAAACAGAATGTCGGTAGAAATATGGTAAAGGCCAGTTTGATGAGGTCTCAGGTGGAAATGAGTTCCACATATTCTGGCATCACATTCCTCAGCCCCAAGGTACAGCTCCAGTAGGTCCTAGAATGCACAGTAAAGCCCAAGCCATGGCCACCTCCACCTAGATTTTAAAGAATGGAGCCACCCACATGTGTGGCATAGTCAGTTGAGCATCAGACTCTTGGTTTCGGCTCCGGTCTGAGCTCAGGTTTTTGAGATCAAGCGCCACATCGGGCTCCAAGCTCAGCAGAGAGTCTGCTTGGATTTCTCACTCCCTCTCTGCTTACCCTCTCCCCTTGTACTCACCCTCTGTCTGTCCCTCTCTCTCTCACTCTCTTCTCTAAAATAAATAAATAAATAAATAATTTTTTAAAATGGAGCCACCAAGCACCCAACTCTGGCAAAGGGCCATTGCTGGGATAGTACTACCAGAGTCCCCAGTAGGTCAATTCCCAGGAGAGCCTTGGGACCTGCCCATCGCCCCAGACCAGTAAAACACTAGCATATGATTCTAGCCTGGGAAAGTTGCATCACGAGCTGAACTCAGCAAAACTGCGAGGATGGGAGCACCCAGAGCCTTGCCAGCCCACTTTTTACCCCAGTCTATCTAGATAAGCACTGAGCACTGAGACAAGAAGAATTGTTTTCAAGCCTTGAGATTTAGTGTTGTCTGACCTATTAGGTTTAAGATTACCCTGGATTTGTTACTACTTCTTTCTTTTCTATTTCTCCCTTTTGGAATGGGAATGTATATCTTAACCCTATCCTACCACTATATTTTGGAAATATGTATTATGTTTGATTTCACAGGTTTGAGTTCACAGCTGCAGAGTATGTACAGCCTTCCAAAAAAGCCTGCCCTAGCCCTGCAAAGCCCTGACCCCTAGATGACACTGTAACTGAGTCTTCAAAAGGTCATTCTGCAGTTCTATCAAGCCAACTGCTTTAGGGTGGAGGCAATATGATAGGACCAGAGAATTTTATCAATATGGGCCCAATGCTGCACTTCTTTTGCTAGGCGTTCCTTGATCTGAAGTAATGCTATGTAGAATATCATGATGATAGATGAGGTATTCTATAAGTCCACAGATGGTAGTTTTGGCAGAAACATTGTATCTGGGATAGGCAAGTCTGCAACCAGAGGAAGTATCTCTTGCAATAGAACAAAATGCTAACCCTTCCACAACAAAAGCAGTCCAAGGTAATCAACTTGTCACCAGGTAGCTGACTGATTACTCTAGGTAATGGTACCACACAGAGGCATCAGTGCTGATGTCTGTGACTGACACACTGGGCACTCAGCGGTGGCCGTAGTCAGGTTTGCCATGGTGAGTAAAAGTCGATGTTGCTGAAGCCATGCATAACCTCCACTCCTGCCGCCATGACCATCTGCCTGATGAGCCCTTAGGAGATGACAGAGGTGGTTAGGGAAGAAGACTGACTGGAATCCACAGAATGGGTCTTCCCATTCACTTAGTTACTAAAATCCACCTTTACTGGATGCCTGGGTAGTTCAGCCGGTTAAGCTCAGGTCAACTGCTCACTTCGGCAGCATATATACTTCAGCTCAGGTCACAATCCCAGGGTCCTGGGATGGAGTCTCTGCATCAGGCTCCCTGTTCAGCAGAGAGTCTGCTTCTCCCTCTGCCCCTCCCTACCCAGCTTGTGCTCACTCTCTCTCTCTTGCTCACTCTCGCCCTCAGAAAAATAAACAAATAAAATTTTTTATTCAGGGCGCCTGGGTGGCTCAGTGGGTTAAGCTGCTGCCTTCAGCTCAGGTCATGATCTCAGGGTCCTGGGATCGAGTCCCACATCGGGCTCTCTGCTCAGCGGGGAGCCTACTTCTCTCTCTCTCTGCCTGCCTCTCTGCCTACTTGTGATCTCTCTCTGTCAAATAAATAAAATCTTTAAAAAAAAAATAAAAATAAAAAATAAATAAATAAAATAAAATTTTTTATTCAAATAAATAAAATAAAATCCTCCTCTACTGAGGAGGTGAGCATTCACATGGAAGTGAGCATGTGAGCATTCACATGCAAGTATCTTCATGTTTTCTGTATAGAGAGTATTCACATACCTCTCTCCCAAATTTGTCACCACTGTTCCAATTATGTTTCTTCCAAGTCCTTGACCATCCAGCCAATACAACAGTATAGTCGCACACCTGGTCATTCCTCCTTCCAAGCAAAGCAAGCAACGAGATATAGTACATAAAGTTCTGTCCACTGAGAGCATTTCTCTTCTCCACTGTCCTTCAGAGATATTTCAAAAGGGGGCTGTAGTGCCACAGCTGCCCACTTTCAGACGCTGCCTACTTATCATGCAGAACCATCTCTAAATTAGGCCTGAGTCTTTTCTTTCTCTTTCAGTTGACTGTAAGGAACTCTCCATGAGACCACAGGTGCACACTGGAAAAGAAAAGGCAGTGTAGTTGGGGGGCGGGGCGGGGAGAAGGACATTTAGGCCACTTCTTAATGTAACTTCCTATGCTTTCAGGGCCTGCTCAGGGCCTCATCATGTATAAACACTTCTTTGATAATGGGAATGCTGCAGTGCATACTCACCTGCGTGGCTTGGTGGGCAGGATAACACCCAATTCATGATGGGCAACTCAGGTTACATGATAACTTTGTGGCCTGTGGTCAAACATTCAGTCTCTCCTAAGCTCAGTAACAGGCCAGGAACTGCCTCAGAAAGAGAGCACTTAATAGAGGATAGCAGGGTCTTACTTCAAAAAAATCCTAAAGACCTACACTGTGATTCATTTACAGAGGCCTGTAAAAGACTCCAAATAGCATCTCTATCTGCCACTGACCCTCCAAGTACCATTGAATCTGCTGGATCATATGGCCCAAGTCACAGAGAAGCTTATACAGCAGTCTGAACCTATTAGAGAGTCTTTTCTTGTTTGGAGATCCACTTAAAACCAGCAGTTTTCAGATCACTCAGTAAATGGGCCAGTGTAACACACTCAAATGAGGAATATGTTGCCTCCAGAATTCAGAGGGGCCAGATGTAACCACTTATCCTTCACCTCAGAAGGGATATTTCAACATACACCACTCCTTGTCCAAAATTTGTATTACTCAGGGTCATCCAGAGAAAAAGAACCAGTAGGACATACAGAGAGAGAGAGATTAAGAGATATATTAAAGGAATTGGTTTATGTGGGGGGTTTTTTTAAAGATTTTATTTATTTATTTAACAGACAGAGATCACAAGTAGGCAGAGAGGCAGGCAGAGAGAGAGGGAGAAGGAGGGTCCCTGCCAAGTAGAGCCTGATGCAGGCTCAATCCCAGGACCCTGGGATCATGACCTGAGCCGAAGGCAAAGGCTTAACCCACTGAGCCACCCAGGCGTCCCAGAATTGGTTTATGTGTTTATGGAGACCAAGATATTCCATGATCTGCTGCCTGTAAGCTGAAGAACTAGGAAAGCTGGTAGTATAAATCAATCCAAGTCCAAAAGCATAAGAATCAAGGGGTCAATGGAATAAGTTCTTAGCTGAGTCCAAAAGCTGAAGACAGGAGATCAACAGTTCAACTCCAGCAGAGACACCTTATTTATACTTCCTTCATCTTTTTGTTGTATTTAAGACTTTTGTTGTATTTAAGACTTTCAGTGAATTGGATGATGTCCATCCACACTGGAGAGGGTATCTACTTTATTCAGTTCACCAGTTTGAATATTAATCTCATCTGGAAACACGTTCAGAGACACACTCAGAAAAAAGGTTTGCTAACTATCTAGGCATCCCTCAGCCCAGTCAAGTTGACACATAAAATTAACCATCACTGGTCCCTTCTGACCTTTCCATCCTCCGTAAATGTAATTTCAGCAAGACCAAACTATCTACAGCTCTTGAAATAAACCATGCTATTTCCCATGGTCTTTCTTTCTTTTTTTTTTTTTTTTTAAGATCTTATTTATTTGACACAGAAAGAGAGATCACAAGTAGGCAGAGAGGCAGGAAGGGAAGCAGGATCCCTGCTGAGCAGAGAGCCTGATGCAGGGCTCGATCCCAGAACCCTGGGATCATGACCTAAGACGAAAGCAGAGGCTTTTAACCCACTGAGCCACCCAGGCACCCCTCTCATGGTCTTCCTTAATACACCCTGTTCCCTGTTTAGAATTCCCTGTTCCCTTATCTGTCTGGGTCTCCCTCAGTTAGCTTCAAATACCAGCTCAACATCACCTGTCTGGAGGCCTCCCTAACATACACCTCTAGGCAGGCTAAAGTGGCTACTCATGTCTCCCAATAGTGCTGTGGCTTTTGAAAATCTTTGCTTTTCCCAATGCACTGCTAATATAATCACATGTTCCCTGTATCAGTCATGAGATCAGGACAAGTAAGGGAAGGTGTTTTATCTCTGCTTTTCCACCCAAGTACAGGGTGGTACTTATATTCATTCTTTCATTCACTCATTCATTCAATAAATATTTACTGAGTGCCATATCTCATATAATTGAACAAAACAGACGAAGAGCCCTAACCCCATGGAGCTTACATTCTTGGGGGGGGGGGTGCTGAGAGCACAGAGAAAATAAAAAATAGACATGTCAATTAAGTATCTAATATCTATTTAGAAAGTGATAAGAGTTATGAAAAGTGAATTGGAATAAAGGAAAACGAATGCCCTAAGGAAGGGGTGGAGAATAGGTTGCAGTACTGAATAGTAATAGCTAAGGATATTATTCACAATTGGCTAGTTATATTATAGTAACAAACAACTCTCAAATCTCAGTAGCTTAAAACAAAGGTTTATTTCTGGCTCATGCAAAATACCCATTACAGGTTGGTGGGCATTCTGCCCATGCGATCCTCACTCAGGGATCCAGGCTAACAGAGACCCTACCATCTGAAAGGCTGACAATTGCAAGGACACAGGGAAGGGAGCACTACACACAAGAGAATGTACACAGGAGAATATACACAAGCTTTTAAAAACATCCACTTGGAAGCAACACGTTACCTCTGCTCACATTTCTTTGGCCAGAACAAGTCAAATGTTCTCCTATCTAACTTCAAGGGAGAAAGGAAGTGTGATCTGCCCAGTGGTAGAGGGGAGTTGGATATTAGTGCATGGCAGTAGTGTCTATCAGAGTGTTCTGTTGAGAAGATGAGTGATGAGAGAGTTAAACAAATAGAAACCTAAGAGAAGGATGTTCCAGACAGAAGCAGCTAGTGAGAAAGAGCTAATACAGAGCAAACATGGAGTGTTTACAAACACCAAGGAGGCAGTGGAGCTGAGTGAAGTGCAAGAGGGACAGTACTATGAGGTGGCACCATGGTCCTCTTTAATATCTTTCTCAATTATGTAGTTTCTCCCCTAAAAGTAAAGACAGCACAATATATGCTCTAACAGATGAACCACTTCATAAATTATATTTCACCCTTACCTTTCCATTAATAGTCTTGAGGGGTAACCTATAATCACATCTTTCTTCAAATGTACTGGTTTGAAATACTTATTAACAAAAACAGGTATAGGTAGAAGCATCCTTCTTTTGATTTGGGATGTTTTACTAATCTGATAGTTTACACTTTCTTTTTTTTTCTTTAAAGATTTTTTATTTTTTTTATTTATTTGACAGAGAGAGATCACAAGTAGATAGAGAGGCAGGCAGAGAGAGAGAGAGAGAGGGAAGCAGGCTCCCTGCTGAGCAGAGAGCCCGATGGGGGACTCGATCCCAGGACCCTGAGATCATGACCTCAGCCGAAGGCAGTGGCTTAACCCACTGAGCCACCCAGACGCCCTAGTTTACACTTTCAAATGGCTCAGTTTACAACATAAATTTTCTTTTTGATCTATATACAGATCAAATATAGGTTAATTTCTTTAAACAAAAACTGTCTACTTTCTTGGTCCTTTGGTCGTAGTGCCATCTCTGGGTAGTTATATTCTGCTGCTCCTTGTTTAATCTCCCTGTGCCCTTACTGCCAGTCCTTCTCTGCCCCACAGTCAGTCTCATCCTCCTGCCCTCCAATCCGTACCTGTGAGCATGAATCTTCATAGATGGACAACAGAGAAATATCCTCTTCAGATGGCTGTACTAAAATGCCCCCAAGAACATGTCCTAAGCACATCTTGATTATAACAAGACTAATTATTGCATTACTTGTCACAGAGACACAAATAGAAGTACTAAATTATGTTACAGGTGATGCTTCTAATAAATTAAAAACAATCCTAAAATTTACACATATAATTTGTGAGAATTCGCAAAAAATCAGTGTGTGCACTGCGTATTTGAGCTTCATAAACATCTAGTTCTATTAACCTTCTTTAAAGATGAGGAAACTGGGACTCATAATTGAGACCTCCTAATCCACACTATCTACCAGGCCAAACCCTCTTAAGAGGGAGGATGGAAAAGAGGAGGGTTAGGTAAGCATGGCCAGGGCTGCAGTGCTGGAGGGACAGAGTAATTAGGTTGCCAAGACACAAATATCGCCATTTGGCTCCAGACTTCCCTACTATCAAGTCAACAGAAAACAAATTTTCAAATTTAACTTACTTATAGGATTGCTGCTTTCCTGCTGATTACCAATGTCTACTAAGAAGGAAGAAAAGCTACTGCAAGTAAATTAGGAATCAAATGTCTATGTTGATGACAAGCTCTAATAAGACAAGTCAAATGATTTCATCATTCTCTTGACCGACCCTAATTTTTGCCTTTTTGTAGAAATTCAATTGGGATTTTCCCACATAGACAAATACAAAACAAAATCCCCAGGGTGCTTTACCAATGCATGTATTATTCAAGTTGAATTTAAGAGGAAATTAAGAATTAGGGTTACTTATTTAGATTGAAGACCATATTTGCACTTAATAAATGTAAAATATAGTGACCATGAAAACAAACAAAAAATGCCATAAGCACAAGCAAGAAATTGGCAAAGACAACAAAAGCACAAAAGACCATTCATTTATTTATCCATTCATTAATTCTTTTATTCTTTCAACAAATGCTTACTCACTGTTTACCAAGGGTTAGGAACTGTGATAGAGAAAAAGATACATAATCCATGGCTTCTGCTGCTGAAAAGCTGCCATCTAGTAAGATCTACATCATTAGGTGAATAAGTGACCAGAGAACACTTAGCAAATGCTACAACTAAGTTACAAACCAAGTTCCATGACTATATACAAGAATGGAACAATTAACTCCACCTGAGGAGTTTGAGGAAAACTTCCTGAAGACAGGAACATTTTTAGCTACATCTGGAAGTTTGCAGAAGTGACCATTTTAAGTGAATATGCTTGGTGAATGAGAGTAAATGGGTTTACAGTCAAGGATAAGAGAAATGTAAGAATTTGTCTTTCCTCCTAGAAGAAGGTTTGCACCCAGGAAGAAGTTTGCCATAGAATTCGTGTTGAGATTAGATTCAAAACGAGCAAGGAGAACAATAAGAAGGAATTAACAATAAGAAAGCAGTTGAATGGATTAGGGCACAGAAATGTTCTAGATCAAAAGTCATCATAAAGTGTATTTGATCTTGAGGAAGAAAGTATCAACATCACACAGCTTCAAAAGTAGAAAAGCATATGGCAATTACCTGGAACCATGGAACTGCAGAGCCCAAAGCCACTGATTTAATGTCTTAGCGTTGTTACAAACCTAAGCTAAAATGCACTGTCACAGAAGAAGCTAAAGAGCTCTTGAGATTTTTTTAAGACAATACCAAGCTTCTAGGAAGCTTCTCCCTAAAAAGGACTTTAGGGAGGACTTTAGGGAGTCCAGGGGGGTTGGCGGAAAACACCAGTGAAATCTTCACTCTCTCACATTTGAGTCTCCCCTTTTAATCCACTAATGGATAGTCTTCAAAGAAAATCATTCCACTGTTTCACTTAAAAGAAGCACCACTCTTCCAGTTATGGACTGAAAAAGTACCAGGAATAAAAGGCACAGCATAAGGAATATAGTCAATGATATTCTAGTAGCATTGTATCTGGGAAGATGGTAGCTACACTTGTGATGATGAACACAGCATGATGTATAAACTTGTTCAGTTACTTGTTGTATACTTAAAACTAATGTAAGATTGTATGTCAACTATATTGAATTTTAAATATTTTTAATAATAAAAAATAAAAATAGCACCACTAATTTTTAATTTAAGTACATCACTGAGAAGAATATTACTTAAGAAGTCCCTAAATGTTCCAAATTGATCTTATAAAATGCTGGAACCCCAGCAGAGGTACCATTACAATTGTGACAGATATAAAATGAATCTGGAATGCTAAGCATGAAGGAAAAGAAAGTTTCTTAATATTTGGTGGAAAATGATAGGTGGTATTTTTAAATTTCTGAAATTTAAAAAATAGAATGTTTCCTTCTCAATTATTTACATTTATTGATCAGTTTTCAGAGTAATGATTTAGATCCCAAAAATGACTTTATTGGTCAAAAATGACCAATAAAGTAGGATTTTACAAAATCATTAACTCAGAGACATTAATGTAGTTAATTTTTTAATCCATTGTAGTAATTTACATATATATATATCTATTCATTATATACATCCATATTAGTTACTGCTGACATAGCAACAATATTCCAGAATATTCTAAAAATAATCACTTTTTATTCTCTACCTTAACATAGTTTTTAATTTTTTATTTACTTTTATAAGCATAGATGCAAAAACAAGATTTTTGAATATTTTAATGATTTTACTGTTTGAAGTAATAAGATGGATGTTGAAGAAGTCCTTGAAAAAGAAAGTTGGGTAACCACTGATATGAAATGAACCAAAAGAATACTAGGTAGTCTCAAAACTAAAGAACAAGGCCTGAATAATCAGAAATAGCCAAGGGCCATGTTGGTGATTGTGCTATTATAAAGGATAGTTCTTTATAGTGGTTATATTTTAATACTTTGGAAATGGATCAAAAGTAGAGGTCAAAGTTGAAAGATCAGAGGTGAAGTAACATGGAAAACATAATAATGAGTTTTACTTTAATCACTTAATACATAAGTTTAAGTCTGATTTTCTTTAAACAAAGGACTATTATTTGAAGAACACCAAAAGACCTTGTCAAAGAGAAGATTATTTGAAGTTTAAGTTCTAAACTCTTTCAAGGGTTGGGGACTCTGCAAAAGTGAAATGAGGAGAAACCTTATTTTTAATATCTTTGAAAAGGAGATTCTGCCTTTAGAAGAGTTCTCCAGAGTTCACAGGTTGGAAATCCGACCCATTATAACTAGTTTTGCATCTGGAAATTTTAATAATCCTTAGGATGACATGATGAACTAGATGAACCCTTACGGGCACTTCCACACCTGCATGCCTATGATGTCCTTTCCAAAATAAACCCTTGAAGTACCACAAAGATCAGTTTGAAGTATCTGAGAATAGCTGAAATCTATGCCCTCCTTTCAATATCTTTTGGGATATTCTTGGGTAAAATAAATGTCTACTATAGGTTTATAAGTGTGATAATATGTGCAATTGAATTAGGGGCAGTTGAAAGATAAATATATATTGATCTATTATATAAAATATTTTAAGGTAATTTCTTAATGTCTCAAAGCTGTATAATGGCTAACAATCTATTTCCACTTACATATTTTTAAAAATCGCTGATCTAGAAACTTCTCTTTGATCATTTAAAATCTCTTGCTCTCTTAAATAGAATATTAAAATATTTTTAAGCTCCCAGGAAACCCCTCAGTTCAGCCATTTTCAGCATAGGCTGAGCTGTATTTCAAATCGATGTACAGTAGCTATACTTTCTCAAAGAGGTATATAGTAGATGTTTACACAAACATTCCTAGAAAAGCAAACACTTCACACAAGATGGAATGAGGAAAAGGAAAGGTTTTATTTTAATATGTGTAGTGAAATCTCACTGAAGAATTTTTATTTAACTTTATTACTGTCACTTTGTTTAGAGCAACTCTTAAGAAATGCCTTAAAGATCTCTTTCACTTATCCATAGACAGATAAGGCCTTGAATGTGATAGTATATGTATACTGGAATTGGAATTGGAATTGGAAGCCACAGCTAGATAAGTGGATAAAACATTTTTCAGACATAAACATTTTTACAGAAGTATTTATGAGTGAAAAGATATGCTATCTGGGATTTGCTTTAAATCATACAATAAAAATGAATGTCATTAAACCCATTAACATTTAACTGATTCTATTATCCTATCTTACCATTAACAATTGTACATTTTAAATTTTTTCTTGGCATTCTGGGTAAAAAAGATGACCTAGATTTGCATAAAGTATAAATCGCTCGATGTGAATGTAAATTCTAAATATTATAAAGAAATGTTTGCCAAGTCCTTTGTTACATTTTCTAGATCAAGAAATAAAATCTTCTCGCGTTCCCTTCTACTTCCTAGAAAGGATGCTGTCTGGTTCATGAATTGCTTAGTAAGACCAATTAAATCTTCAATAAATAAACAAAAAACTATAAAATAAAATCTTCTAATAGATGTTTTGGCCAAAACTGATAGGAAGTTAATGTATTTCAAGTCCCTAAGACTACTGACCTTTCACAGAGCCATGTATAACAGATCTCAAGTCACAGTACTCGCAAAAGACAGTTAACCATACTCACAGCCAAATTTCTTATCTTCTACCTCCCCAAATTGCTCCTCCCAGAACCCCCACGTCTCAACAAATAGCAACTCCAATGTTACAATTGTTCAGTGGAAGAATCTTAGAGTTATTCTGGCCTCCTGTAGTTTTCTCAGTTCTCCCAGCTAATCCATTAGCAAATGGGTCAGCTCTAATAACCTAGATCTGTTACCCAGATCTCTGACCACTTTTCACCACTAGAGTTGCTACCGGTTTGCTTCAAGCCAGGATCATGTCTTACCTTATTGCAACAGCCTCATAACTGGTCTGCCATCTCTCCCCCAGGAAAGAATAGAGGATATTTTCAAAATATCACTGATAATGTTCTTTTAAAAGTATATAACAGGGGCGCCAGAGTGGCTCAGTTGATTGAGCATCCGACTCGACTTCAGGTCAGGTCATGATCTCAGAGTCATGGGATCTAGCCCTACACTGAGCTCTGTACTCAGCAGGGAGTCTGTGATTCTGTCTCTCTCAAATAAATAAATCATGTTTTTAAAATGTAGATGTCAGATCACATCACTCTCCTGCTCAAAATTCTTCAAGATCCTTCAAGATCTTTTCTCTTTCGGGCGCCTGGGTGGCTCAGTGGGTTAAGCCGCTGCCTTCGGCTCAGGTCATGATCTCGGGGTCCTGGGATCGAGTCCCACATCGGGCTCTCTGCTCAGCAGGGAGCCTGCTTCCCTCTCTCTCTCTCTCTTTCTCTCTCTCTCTCTCTGCCTGCCTCTCTATCTACTTGTGATCTCTCTCTGTCAAATAAATAAATAAAATCTTTAAAAAAAAAAAAAAGATCTTTTCTCTTTCTGGAGGCCAACTTCAAATGATCTTTCCTTCCATATTCCCACTTAAAAAAAAAAATTCACTGACAATGAATCAACATTACAATATCTACAAATCACTCTATTTCTCAAGCAAGATCCAAGCTGAAAATTCCAATGTGGAAGACTGGTTTGGGGTGGACTATGTTTCCAAAATCCATAAGAAAAGGAAAAAATTGTTGAACACTCAAAATTCCAAGTATATCCACCAGTTCCAACACTCGTGGGGTTATAGAACTCAATTCTATTCCTATATACACTTAAGAGAAAACTGACTTTGTAAAGAACATTTTTTACATTAAGAGGCTACAAATAATTTTATGATTGTTTTACCCCAAATCTGTCCTTCCCTCGATTTTCAAGGCATGATTTGCCACCATGCAATGAACACATATGTCTGTCCTGCTAAAGATCAAATTGGGGCACCTGAGTAGCTCAGTTAATTGTCTGCCTTCAGCTCAAGTCATGATCTCAGTGTCCTAGGATGGAGCAAGGCACCCTGCTGAGCCGGGAGTCTGCTTTTTCCCCCTCTCCCTCTGCCCCTCCTCCCCTGCCTTGTGTGCTCCCACACATGTGCACATATCTCTCTTTCTCAAATAAATAAATAAATAAAATCTTTTTTTTTTTTTTTTAAAGATCAAACTTGATTTGGGTTGCCCTGAGGACAGGAAAGGTAGCATCAACATTTGCATGTTTTGTAGTTCACAGTCTCAAACACTGAGCTTATACTAGATACATATTGATCAGCTTTCCAGTCTAGGCTTTACTACTAGCTGAATATCTTGAATGTCAGTCAACGTCTCTGGCCCTATTTTTTCCTCTTCAAACAAAAAACAAATAGGATTGAGCTAATTGACCTCTGGGACTATATCCTACTCTAATATTTCAAAAGGCACAAATCTAAATACTGAAGTTTTGTTCATTCCATCAGAGGTTATCACACTTGTCATATGTGTGCTTTGTTCAACTCTGTTTTTAAAATTATACAGTTTATTTTTATCATAATTTACAAGTATTATTTAATGGATAGCCATTCTTCTCTGTTGACAAAAAATGGTGTTTTTGATAGTAATGAGATGAATTTTGTTAGTCCTTACTCTGGTATTCTGAGTACTGGGGATGCCTTGGGAAGAATCTTTTAAGTATTTTCACCTGTCTTATAACTCTCTTATTCACTCTATGATGGCTAAGGTCCTAACTGGCTTCTTAGATTTATGACACTACTGGATATTGGCAATAGTGTTCAACAATTTGTGTTATATCAATAGAATAAACATATCAGAAAGAAAAGGGAAGATTGTGAGTTCCGGATAATGCAAAATTTCTTTGTAATACAATTTCATATTTATATTTGAAAGGTTGTATCTCCTATTTAATGAATTCTAAACTTTTCAAATTATTAGTGAAGTCACAATGTGAATTATTCTTTTGAGGTTGCTGAAAATTTACAGACTGTGAGAATGTTGGGCTTGATGACATGACAAGTCATTCATACACACAATCCACACTCTTTTGACTGGTTTCTGGAAACATTTTCTAGCTTCCAACACCACGCCTCTGAGAATATCACTTAAAACTAATTTTTAAATCAACCTAAAAACATGCTTAATACTACAATAATGACATCATATATTTCTTATATTTTCAAGTAAGCTAGGAAGGTTTTAAAGCCTGTGGGGTTAAAAAGTAGCTCATGGATGAATTAGACCTGCGGCTATCCACATGAAAAATCCAGACATAGCCCACTGACATTTACCATGTAACAATAGTTAATATTAAACACTTACCAAAGGCCAAGAACTGCTTTTTGTTGTTGTTGTTTTTTAAAGGTTTTATTTATTTATTTGACAGAGGGAGACACAGGGAGAGAGGGAACACAAGCAGAGGGAGCAGGAGAGGGAGAAGCAGGCTTCCCGCTGAGCAGGGAGCCTGATACAGGGCTGGATCCCAGGACCCTGGAATCATGACTCGAAAGCCGAAGGCAGGCGCTTAACTGACTGAGCCACCCAGGTTTTTTTTTTGTTTTTTTTTTTAAGATTTTATTTATCGGGGTGCCTGGGTAGCTCAGTCGTTAAGCATCTGCCTTCCACTCAGGTCACGATCCCAGAGTCCTGGGATCAAGCCTCTGGTTGGGCTCCCTGCTCAGAGGGAAGACTGCTTCTCCCTCTCCTGCTTCCTCTGCTTGTGTTCCCTCTCTTGCTGTCCCTCTTAGTCAAATAAATTTTAAAAATCTTAATTTTTTTTTTCAAAATAAAAAAGACTTTAATTTGAGAGAGAGTATGAGTGGGAGAGACGGCACGAGCCAGGGGAAGGACAGAGGAGGAAGAAGACTCTCCAGTGAGCAGGGAACCCAATGTGAGGCTCAATCCCAAGATCTTAAGATCATGACCTAAGCCAAAGGCAGGTGCTTAACTGAGGAGTCACCCGGACGTGCCCAAGAATTGTTTTAAGAACAATTTTAAATAATGAAGAATACTGTAATGTTAAAGAAAATTAACATGTACAAAATTTAAAGCTCCATTTAAAGACTTTTTGAAAATACACTGAAATGTTGCCTTTGCAGTTAATAGAATTACATGCTTTATACTTTTCTATACTTACTTAATCACAATTGACATGTATAATCACTTTTCCAGCTTTAATGAAATATAAAGGAGAAATAAAATTTGACATAATTTATAAACATAAAAATAAATGTAAAACAGCAATATTGGGGCACCTGGTGGCTCAGTCGGTTAAGCGTCTGACTTCAGCTCAGGTCATTGTCTGGGAGTCCTGGGATCCAGCCCCACAATGGGCTCCCTGCTTAGCAGAGAGTTGCTTCTCCCTCTCCCTCTGCCCCTCCCCACCATTCTAGCTCGCTCGCTCTCTCAAATAAATAAAATCTTAAAAGAAAATAGCAATATTATAATTGTAAAAAGTACATGAGAACATGAAAGTATTTTAGTAATATTGCTAAGTAAAAAAATATTAAAATTTTACTGACAGTGCTTCAAAAATTTATGCATCTATACTGAAAATCTATACACAAATGAAATCTACCCTTTGTGTGAAGGTGGTGAGACTGTGTACATGTGCGTGTATGTTTAACATTGTCCTTACAATGAACACTATTCAAATAAAAGGCCTAACCCAAGTTTCTCCTTCTCCTCACTAATACCTCAAGAGTGAATCACCTCCTCTACCAGTACACTGTTCTTTCCTTGCTTCTATTAGTACAGCTAACATATGATTTCAACAAATTAAAATCACAAATAATAAAATAAATATATTCTAGTATCTCATTTGATTAAAAGTAATTAATGCCATGTAAAGACAAATGAATCTTAAATGCATAATGCTAAGAGAAAAAATCCAGTTTGAAAAGGCTATATACTGTATAATTTCATTTATATGACATAAAAGGCAAAACTACAGAGATGATAAATAGATCAGATGGTCACCAGGGGCTTTGGGCCAGGGAGGAGAGTTAAGTGAAGAAGAGATTTTTTTTTTTTTAGGATGGTGATGTTATCTATATGATACTGAAATGGCAAATATATGGTATACGCTTGTCAAAACCCACAGAACTTTGAAGCACAAAGAGTGAACCTTAATATATGCAAATGTTAAAAAATCATCTAGAAGGAATGCAGACTGTGACAAAATTATCTAATCAAATCACAAATGTATAAAACAACCTCAATGAAGAGGATGGGAGGAAAAATTGCTGACCTAAGTAATTCAGAAATGAGTGAATTCTATAACTGTACATAAGTACTGTGCTCTAGTTGATAAAGTTATTGAAATTACTATACATGTACACTGGAATTGGAAAATTAAACAAAAGGATGGTAAATGGTAGAAGCCAGGTTTCCACTTTTGGAGTGAGCAACTACATACAGATAAGCAGAGAAAAGACTAGAATGATCTATGTGTTAATGGATTAACATTAAAGACATCAGCATAAATTTCTGCTTAATTTAATATACATACAAATGGATTTATTTAGAAATATTATAGATATTATTATATACAAAGGTTAACATATACACATACATTTTCTTGCTTTTTCAGCTGAGAGGTTCTAGAAGCAAAGACATCCCAGGTGCAACAAGCACACCTAATCCCCAGAACTTAATTTTCCAATAAAAGGAACCAGAGTTCCTTGGAGAGTTCCTGATTCTAGAACTCAAGTAGGAAATAAATAAGATGAGCCTGAAGCATCTTGCAATGAAATAAAGTAAGAAAATATAACACACACACACCCACACACACATACACATACACACACTGATGGGAATATGTCAAAGGAACATAGGAATCAAATTAAAAAGCTCCCAATGGCCAAAGCTGGAACAATTTGAGCAACAAAATAAAGTACTATTGAATTATAACTCCACCCAGGTATAAATTATTGAATAAATAAACAGGGGATAATAGACAAATTTCCCATGCAGAAAAACTCCAAATAATTTATGTAGATACTTTGCCCTCAAAGAGGTGGATTTAATAATTTAAATTCAAGTAATTTAATTTAAATTTAATTAATTAAATTTAATTAATTAAATAAAATTTAATAATTCCCCCTCCTTAAGTCTGTAGTGCAAGCACACATAGTGACTTTCTTCCAAGTGGTACACTATGAAAGGGGGAGGGAAAATTAACTCTATGGTTTAATTTTAATCCAAGCTGGGTTGTCAAAGTTAACATCAAGGTCAATAGTGGTAAGTCATGTTGATAGTACATAATTTTGATATGATGGGATGAAAAGGGTACTTTACTTTGTGGTCCTCCTTCCCAATACCCATAACTACAGTCTAATTTAGAGAAAAACATCAGACCAATTACAATTGAGGAACATTCTACAAAATACCTGACTAGTACTTCTCAAAGATATTAAGGTCCTCCTCAAAAACAAGGAAAGGGCGCCTGGGTGGCTAGTGGGTTAAGCCTCTGCCTTCAGCTCAGGTCATGATCTCAGGGTACTGGGATCGAGTCCCGCATGGGGCTCTCTGCTCAGCGGGGAGCCTGCTTCCCTCTCACTCTCTCTGCCTGCCTCTCTGCCTACTTGTGATCTCTCTGTGTCAAATAAATAAATAAAATCTTAAAAAAAAACAAACAAACAAGGAAAGTATGAAAACCTGTCACAGCAAAAGGGAACCTAAGGAAACATAATGACTAAATTTAATGTAGTATCCTGGATAGGGTCCTGAGACAGAAAAAGGATACAAGGAAATCTGAATAAAGTATGGACGTTAGTTAATAATAAGATATCAGTATTGGTTCATTACTCTGGCAAATGCACCATATTAACGCAAGATGTTAATAATAGAGGGAATTGTGTGGGGTTTATGGGAAATCTCTGTACTATTTTCACAATTTTTCCATAAATCCATAATTACTCTAAAATTTAAAGCTTATTTTTTTTTATATTTTATTTATTCGACAGAGAGAAATCACAACTAGGCAGAGAGGCAGGCAGAGAGAGAGGAGGAAGCAGGCTCTCCACGGAGCAGAGAGCCCGACGTGGGACTCAATCCCAGGACCCTGGGATCATGACCTGAGCCGAAAGCAGAGGCTTTAACCCACTGAGCCACCCAGGTGCCCCTAAAGCTTATTTTTTAAGAAGTGATTTTAATAGGGCACCTGGGTGGCTCAGTCCATTAAGCATCTGCCTTCCGCTCAGGTCATGATCCCAGGGTCCTGACTGAGTCCTGCACTGGGCTCCCTGCTCAGCAGGGGAGTCTCCTTCTCCCTCTCCCTTTACCCTCCCCCCTGCTCATGCTCTCTCTCTCTCAAATAAATAAAATCGTTTTCAAAGAAGGAAGATGTTATTAGTAATTTCAGCCAACCATTCTGTCAGTTATTATACAGTTATTAATTTCTCATCAGTTTCTTACAAAGGTATTAAAAATTGAGAGAGAAAACATTTGGAAGCAAAACATAATCTGCAAAGCCTTAGCTCTATTCATAAAGACATCCAGTTGTGTCTGCACCAACTTCACTAGAGGATTATAAAATGAAAAAAGTAGTATTTTCCATGGGAAAGGAAAGAGACCGGATCTATTGCTTAATTGTGAATTTGAGGGCAAACAGGTTGATTTCAAGCAGAATTTCTACATGAAGTCTAGAGTAGTGAAAAGTAATGAAAATATTTATGTTTTACTGCAAATAATTCACTAAATCTATTTTAGATTTTGGCCTCTTGGGGCAACCTTAAAATGCAAGGCTTTTAACCTCTTGCATCAAAATGGAAATAGGTGGCTGAGAAAAAGACTTCTGAACTTCACCCCTGACCTACTAAATCAGAAACTTAGGGTAAGAGGCCTGGTAATCTGCATTTTTAACAAGATTCCCCCAGGCGATTTTAATGTAAAGCACTGGAGAACTGCTGCTTTAGTGAGTTATGATAACCTACCCAGGGGGAAAAAGTGCTTGTTTTTATCAGACATAGAACTATCTCAGACAATCAGGATGTTATTCAGCATCCTGGAAGAAATAAAGAGCAAAATACCTTCCGTAATTTTATGAGCACTGAAAAATAATTTAAAGTAATAATATAGGTTAATTTGAGGTTAATTTAAGTTCACAGAGATAACAGGACATTTTACTTCAAGTTCATCCACGAAAATAAATCGTATTAATAAAGAAAATTCTGACACATATGCCTTAAAATATTTAGTTCTAGTTTCAGTACATTGAAATTAACCACAAATTTGACTTGAATTCATCCATTCTTTAATTGTGACTACACAAATATTTATTCCTTTAATGCTTTAATTCTAATGGTTGAATGGCTTAATTTTAGGGTCAGGTTGAGAAAAAAGTATGCTTGTAGTGGTATGTCTACATGTGCATTATTAATGAGCAGAGCACTCAGGGGACGTTCCTATAAAGGCAAACTGTTTCTAAAGAAAGTTCTAGTTACTTTTGGACTTTGTTTCATCTTATTATTTCTATATGCTATTGGGATCTAAAATACGTTTAATTCATAAAAGTTTACTCTCTATAAATCACTGAGTCTATTTACAATGAAGTAGTTGAAGGACTCAAGTTTATCTAAACAGCATTAATTTTGGAGACATATTTTTTGCTTTTATTTTTAAACCAATCCTCACAGTTTCTGTAAGCAGGTGAGGATAATTATACCTGTTTTAACAACAAAAAAACTATAAATCATAAGCTCCAAATTTCATAGGTATCCACTCAATCTTCTGATGATTCCCCAGAATATGCATAATCTCCATGCCTCTGCTTTTTCTCGCAGAAAACACACTCTCCTCATAATCAGAAGTACTTAAGTCCATAAAAGAATTAATTAGTGAACAATTTGTGTTAGTCTGGACCTGATGTTACCCTGAAAGAAAAACTTCCTGATTCTAACAGAAGGCTTCCACTGGAAGGAAAGTGTAAGATAGGAACCATAAGTAGTTTGTCTTCATCTAAGCATTGATCCAATCAACTTTATAACTTTTTATCTTAGTTAGAAAACTGCAGAAAAATATGTAACTGTTATCAACCTAGAGGAGAGACCAAAGTCTATCTTTTGCCTGAAGTGTAAGCTCCTTGAATGGTAGGGGATAGGTCTCATTTATTATTGAATTCAACAATACCTAACACAGTACCACATCAGCAGAGTTCAACAAACGTTTGTGGATTTGAGATGATAAATTCATTTAATAAATCCTTATCCTTTCTATCTTCCTTGAAAACAACCGAAGAAGAGCTGACTCTTAAATTCTCTAAAAATAGGGCTCTCTTCACTTTAAAGCTGCCTAATTTAAAAATTTATAGTTATTTTTGTTTAATATAGTTCCTTAACATGACACAAGATACATACTCATTTTTTAGAGCATTCCTCAGTAAGCAAATTTATTTTAAAATCAGTTGAAATTTTTGGGGTGCCTGGGTGGCTCAGTCCTTAAGCATCTGCCTTCTGCTCAGGTTATGATCCCGGGGTCCTGGGATCGAACCCGCACTGAGCTCCCTGCTCAGCAGGAAGCCTGTTTCTCCCTCTCCCACTCCTCCTGCTTGTGTTCCCTCTCTCCCTATGTCTCTCTGTCAAATAAATAAATAAAATATATTTTTTAAAGATTTTATTTATTCACTCAACAGAGATCACAAGTAGGCAGAGAGGCAGGCAGAGAGGGGGAAGCAGGCTCTCTGCTGAGCAGAGAGCCCGATGTGGGGCTTGATCCCAGGACTCTGAGATCCTGACCTGAGCCGAAGGCAGAGGCCCAACCCACTGAGCCACCCAGGCACCCCTAAATAAAATATTTTTTAAAATAAAATCAGTTGAAATTTGATTCTAATTTGCTGAGTTTGAAATACAAATTTGTGTGTTTGACTAAATTCAACATTTCTATTGATTAGGGAAATGAAATAGAAGCTGGAATTTCTGAAAAAAAGAATTATGACCAAGAGAAAGATTTTTCACCCAGTTCCTAGAGGTAAAAGGCTAGACTGGAATTATTCCAATTATAATATCTAAGAAAAATCCTGTTTGCTATCTCCTACATTGCATAGTAATACCACATAAAAATACTTGGGGCGCCTGGGTGGCTCAGAGGCTTAAGCCTCTGCCTTCGGCTTAGGTCATGGTCTCAGGATCCTGGGATCGAGCTCCACATCGGACTCTCCGCTTGGCAGGGAACCTGCTTCCCCCTCTCTCTCTGCCTGCCTCTCTGCCTGATTGTGATCTCTCTCTCTTTGTCAAATAAATAAATAAAATCTTAAAAAAAAAAAAAAACACTTCACAGAATGGATATACAATTGTAGGTGCTAACAGAATATGCAAATGCAAACTATAGGCAGCAAACCTTTCGAATTAAATTTATTTGCTCATTTCAGAATATTTCTATCTTTGTAAAAAAAAATCTGAACTTAGGAGCTAGCAGACATCAACTTGAGGCACTGACCGATAATAAAGTTATAAAAGTAAAACAGCTGAGTAGTTCTGAGTTTAATAGTATCACTTTAGAAGTTTAATATAGTTTTTCTAAATATTGTCCTTTTACATTAAAATTCTACTGTTTTTCATTCCTTATTTGTAAGTATACCATGTTCAAGAAGGGACCTCATATGCATCCATTGTTGATGGTTAATGGTAATGTAAGCACAACCATTTTGTAAGAAAATTTTGCTGAGTCTCTCAAATTTTCAAATACATATGCCCTTTGTTCCAACCAAAGGGCATATGTATTTGAAAATTTGAGAGAAATTCCACTTCTAGGCATTGACTTTTCATAACTAGTTTGTACACCTGCATAAATTTTAGGTGTTCAAGTATGCTATTCATTGCAACATTGTTTCTAATACTTAAGATTTAGCAATAATATATATTCCCATCAAGAGACATTTTGCTAAATACATGATGGAGCTCTGTGCGATAGACACAGGTGTTTACTAATTTTATTATTCTCTACTCTTGTCTGGATGCTGACTATTTATAACATAAACGATCTTAAAAGGCAAAAAATAATACGTTATGAGGTATTCATTCTATGGAAATCTATGCCATCCTAAGAGAATGGTATAAATCTATGTGTTTTGGGGTACCTCGGTGGCCCAGTCGGTTAAGCATCTGTCTATGGCTTAGGTCATGACCCCAGGGATTTGGAATCGAATCCTGTATCCTGCTCTTTGCTCCGTGAGAAGCCTGCTTCCCCTTCTGCCTGCCTCTCTCCCACTTGTGCTCTCTCTCTCTGACAAGTTAAAATCTTTTTAAAAAATCTATGCATATTAACTTGAAAATATATTGGTAATAGGCTGCTAAATGAGTCACAGAACACGCAGAGTATGATAAATAAACAGAAAATTAAGCAAAGCCTGTCTATGGAGAAGGAAGGGGTAGACGTAGGAAAAAAGCTTCAAGATATATACCAAACTGGGGCGCCTGGGTGGCTCAGTGGGTTAAAGCCTCTGCCTTTGGTTCAGATCATGATCCCGGGGTCCTGCGATGGAGCCCTACATCGGGTTCTCTGCTCCGCAGGGAGCCAGCTTCCTCCTCTCTCTCTGCCTGCCTCTCTACCTACTTGTGATCTCTGTCTGTCAAATAAATAAATAAAATTAATTTAAAAAAAAAGATATATACCAAACTATTTCTGGTGACCCTCTGTGGTTTGGAATTGGAGAGGAGAAGGGGCAGTTTATCCAGATGTTGACTTTATAAATTTCTGTATTTTTCTTTTTCACGGGAATTTATTACTTGTTTTTTAAATAAAAAGAAGAAAAAAATTAAGGGGCTCTACTAATGTGTCAACCCACATTTGTCCTAAAACTAATCCGTTCTAGAAATTCAGAAGAAATTTTAGAATAATTACAGTCAGATTTTAAAAACAAAATATATGCCATTGCAACTGAAAGGATATGTGGAAATAGTTTTATGAAACAGATTAAGGGGCGCCTGGGTGGTTCAGTGGGTTAAGCCTCTGCCTTTGGCTCAGGTCATGATCTCAGGGTCCTGGGATTGAGCCCCGCATCAGGCTCTCTGCTCAGCAGGGAGCCTGCTTCCCTCTATCTCTCTCTCTCTCTCTGCCTGCCTCTCTGCCTACTTGTGATCTCTCATCAAATAAATAAATAAAATCTTTAAAAAAAATGGATTAAAAGTTCTACATTATTACCTTCTATTATGATTACAGTACGGATGCAGTAATTGATACAAATAGAACATATTTAATCTCTCAGGTTTTGTTAATAAAACTAATAAATGACTAGTTAATAAGCATCCACAATGTATAATTTACTTTGCTTAAATTTAAACTTTATTTCAAACAAACACAGTGGACAACAGACAAGAAAAGCTAATTGCAATTGAGCAGATACTTAGGTGCAGTTTCAGGTACAAGGATAACTTCTGAGTTTGATTGATTTTTCATATATCTGACTGAGAAGTAATCATTTTAACCTGCATTTTACCTCTCAGGAACTTCCTTAATGGCAGGATTATGCCTTATTCATACACCTACCTCCACCTAGCTCAGAGTCTGATACACAGAAGTGCTCAATACTTCATTAAATGGATTTTTTCCTGTAACTTTAAGTTGAATTTTTTATCTCCTTCTCACATTAATTCTTATAAAAGGATATTTGATCCAAAATCTTATCTTATAGGTGAACACTGATTGACCTAAAAGTTTTAAATTCTGAATCCTGAAGTCACATCATTACAGCCAAATTATGAATTTGATTAAGTGAGGATAAAGGACCTCATCTCATACTAATGATGCTGTCACCTTGCACCCTATTCTCTGCCCACACTTGCCTTCTTCCTATTGCCCGCACACATCAAGCTCATTACCACAGTGGGGTCATTTCACTTGTTTTCCCTGCTTCCAGATGTCCACATGGCTAGCTTCTTTACACCACTGAAGGCTAAACACAAATTTCACTTCCTCAGTAAAGGATCAACCAAATAAAAGCGGCTCTCATCAGTCCCAGCCCAACTCTGTCTCCCTCAGTCCCTCTTTGTACATCACCCTGTCTCACTATCTTCAAAGCATTATCCATTACCTGAAATTACCTTGTTCGTTTGTTTCTTTTTGTGCTGACTCCCATTCTCCCTGACTGGATGTAAATTCTATAAAAACAAGGGCCTTTCCTGTATAGGTTCATGCTTGAATCCTCCATGCCTACAATAGTGATCTATTCACAGAAGGCATTCAAAATTCCAAAATTTTGAAATCAGAAATTCAAAATTGAGGATGCATCATAGTAAATATGAAACAACAAGTATATGTCTGAACTGAGCCTTTCCTAGATTCCCTGAATTATTCCTGTCATGGCTGATGTTTGACATTTTCAAAGAATACACCTCAGTTCTTCTAGAAGCATTAGGAATTTATAATTAGAACATACCACACAATTTTATCAGTTTCCTTGTTTGTAAACTGGTAACATTAATAAGCACCTACTTCAGAAGGTTATCATGAAACTTAAATAATAACCACAAACCCATGTTGATTTATGAATTCAGGAGGCTTAGATTTCTCACTCACTGGCCAACTACATGATTTAAATGTATACCCCCAAAAATGTATCAATTATTCAAACTATATATATTTGGGGGTGGCTAGTTGAGTCAAAACTGTGCTGGGTACCAAGAAGTTTAAGACAAAATAAGTAGTAAGCTTCCTTTAATACATGACTTCAAATATACAAATCTGACCTGCTGAGCAGCGTAGGCTTTAAGAAAGGCTTTAAGAAAGGCTGGGGATCCCCTCACTCAGGAAAACAGAAGTGGTTCATAATGGATAAGACTGAAAGTACACCAAAATACTTCAGTGATTCTACTTCCAACTGTGAAATCGTATTACCTGTCTCATAGACTAAGTTTCTACCAAGAGAAGAAACAGTGAATACTGAGCCACTTCAAGATATAGTAAAACTACATTTCCTGGATAATTCAAATAAAAGGATGATCTGGCTCTTAATTTACTTGCATTATGTAGGCAAATCTGCAACTTTATAGTTTAAAAATAAATAAGTCAGAAAAATATTTTGATCTTGGCAATGTCAAATGTGCCATCAAACCCCAGAGGCAAGTAGGGAATGGTATTTAGGGGAAAATGGTAGACCAGGTTAAAAGGTGATTTGGTATCATATGGCCTGGACAAGATGAATGTCAAAACAGTGTATCCTGGTAGTGTCCAACAGAAAAAAATTAATGTCCATACTCTGAAGACTCCACAGCCAAAATGGAATAGTCCATTTTAATTTTCAGAGGAATTTGGTGAACAAATGACTAGATATCCACCAAACCTTGGTACTAATGAAAAATACAGTGCATTCGGAGAAAATCAATATATAGTTTGCCTGAAGGTATCCCAAAGGAAACATTCAGTTATTGAGGTTTAAACTACGTTAGCCCCAGAATAATAAAATTCTTGAATTGCAGGCGTTTGCAAGAACAGCAAAGGGGTTAAAGACATTTTATATTTTATCAAAGCTCTAAAACTGCTGTGCAGAGTTTTTATGCATTTCATATTTTTTCCTTGCTGCTTCTTCATGCAAAAGCCTTCACCAATTCCTCAGAGCACTGCTTCACTGTTTAGACCTACTTAATTTGCTCTTCAAATAAAATATCCTCATTCCCACTTCTACCTGGCCTCCACAGGTTCACACAGTCACTGAAGATTGGGTTGGGGGGCCTGGGAGCATATCTTGAGGAACAGATATTTGTCACAATGTCTCAGTACTACAGACAGTTACCAAACTGTTGGGGTCTTTCGCTCCTTTCTGTTTCATTTTTGGAAAATGAGCACTTTTTTTAGCCATGCCACATTTGGCTTTAATTTTCATTATGGGGGCACCTGGGTGGATCAGTGGGTTAAAGCCTCTGCCTTCGGCTCGGGTCATGATCCCAGGTTCCTGGGATCGAGCCCCACGTCGGGCTCCCTGCTCGGCGGTGAGCCTGCTTCCCTTCCTTTCTCTGCCTGCCTCTCTGCCTACTTGTGATCTCTGTCTGTCAAATAAATAATAAAAATAAAAATTTAAAAAAAATTTTTCATTATGAATTTTTAAATAAAGAAAATGGGGAATTCTCTACTTTAAAAATGCAATGAAAATGTCAAGATACACACATAAAGGGCTCGGACCGTCTTTGCAGGAAAAGAAAACTGAACTATGGATTGAAAAATCAGCAACTCAGTCTGGACTCAATCATAAGGCCAATTCAGATAATAATCTAATAGGACTCTAGAAGTCCATACTTATTAGATGATTCTTCTGCATTCGTTCAATAATCATGAGCTGAAGTCCTTCCTAGGGAGGAAAACAAATAGTTCAGAAACAAATCTGACAGGTGGTTTAGTATGCACAGTATGCTATATTTCCCTTCTCTTACCAAATTATCAAACTATCCACAGTGAAAGGGATGACTGAAGATAAGCATTCATCGACAAACTAATTTCCTAAAAGCAATACTTAAATATTTTCAAATAGTACCAATTTAATAATTTTCTTCTAAGGGTGCCTGGGTGGCTCAGGTCATGAACCCAGGGTCCTGGGATCAAGCCCCACATCAGGCTCTCTGCTCAGCAGGGAGCCTGCTTCCTCCTCTCTCTCTCTCTCTCTCTCTCTCTCTGCCTGCCTCTCTGCCTATTTGTGATCTCTGTCAAATAAATCATAAAATAAAATCTTAAAAAAATAATTTTCTTCTAATTAAAAAAGTATTTGTGGATACTAACAAATACATTTTTGTTCTTTCCCACAAGTACAACTACATTTGCCATGAGAAAAAAACCACTTAAAAAGGTGTTTACAAAGCTGGTTCGTGATCCTCTTGTAGTTATCACTTACAAAGTCTTAGGATCTATTGAATCAGTCAGGGTTGTCATATATAGACCTTATCACTAGGAAACTATTCATTATAATTTTCGTTGGCAGTGTGACTCTAAGCTTATTCCAATCTCTTATTTTTGAATTCTTTAAAATGTTCCAGTTAGATTTTATTACAAAAATTACTTACAATTTCCAAGCAAAATTTTTAGTTCATTTTAAGCAAAAACAAATAAACATATGGCACATTTAGTCATGGACTGTGACCACAAAGACCGAATGTTGTAACTACTCCAGGTATTGTTTGCACTATTTGCAAAACTAGACAGATGATGAGTTCTGAATATCAGCCCTATGTTGGTCATTTGGCTTTGACCCAAAGAATTGAAAACATATCTAATGATCTGTTCATCAAACATCACTGAAAATGAAAATGCCTCTCTACCTTGGTCCCATCATTAAGACACATTCAAAGTTAACTAATCTACCCTCCAAGATGTCCACTACGCAATCATCCCCAGAAATTAAGGTAACTTTTTTTATACACCACACATTCTTAGTAGAGTGTTCATGGCTGGGTAGAAATAGTTAATTTCATCAAGGGCTTTAAACCCAAGCAGTGAGAAGACATTTTCTATCCCCTGGTAGGTTTGATCAGTAAATCACCTTTAGATGACATAAAGAGTAAACTACTAAGGCATACATGCCTGACATGAACTTTGTACTCCTCTTTAGACACTATGACAGTGAAAAATAACACAACCCCCCCAACCAGTCTCACAAATCATTACAATTCATTTGAAAATCTTACTTGATATTAAATCCATCCACTGACTTGGTTTATTATTAGTGAATGAAATATAAAATATGCCAAGGGGTGGCCCAGGTGGCTCAGTTGGTTGAGGGTCCAACTCTTGCTCTCCACTCAGGTGATGATCTCAGGGTCATAGGATTAAACCCCGCATAGGGGTTCAGCACTTACTGTGGAGTCAGCTGGAGATTCTCTCTACTTCTCCCTCTGCCCCTCCCCCCACCTCCACTATAAATACATAAATAAATAATAACAAAATATTTTTAAATGAAGATATGATGAATTCTTTGGCAGTTTCAAAAGAACTTCACTAAATACTAAGAGTTAACTAATGAGAGACTAAAATTACCATCATCAAAATATGCAACTTCTAACAGACTATCCAAGTTTCTGAATGGTTTCTTACAATTTTACTTAGTCATTTGGGCTACATTTAGACATTTTATCCCAGTAAAATATATGACAAATTGAAGTTCATCAATATTATAAAATATCAGCACTGAAAAATCATAAAAATGGAGCCCAAAATAAACTTTAAGACAGAAATGTAAATTTTAAAAACGTCTACAACTGTATTTAAAAATATGGCATGAAATCTATATTAATACATTCCACAGAATTAAATGGCAAACTATTTGGTTATAAAGTTGTTGCTCCCATCAAATTAATGAATGAATATTACTTGGTATATATTTATGAGGTAACTATGTGTTGTGTAGAGAAAGCAGGCATTGAGAATAAACCCCCCAGTGCTGGATGTGATACTTTCTAGCTGTATAATAACAAGTCAACTCTTTAATTCCTATGAGGCTGTGAGGAATAAATGAGATAATATGTGCAAAACCTGTCGTTCAGAATCAGCTTTTAGTAATCAATAGTGCCTCTCTTTTTTGCAATTCCCTTTCCTTAAACTGTAATAGGTATTTCTTCCTTTTTTTAGATATTCACAAATGACCAACATAGTTGGTGATTGTGGCAGCCATCTAGTTTTTAGAACACTGTCCTGAATTCCTCACTGATATCAAAATCCATGCATACACCTGGGCCATATCTATCCAAGATAAAGATTTTTATTCAGAGCATGTATATCTGCTCACTAGGCAAATACAAAGTTATGAAGACTTAATACTAGTATTTCTTAGAATTAATGCTTTGATTTCTTTTTTTTAAAGATTTTATTTATTAATATGACAGAGAGACACAGAGAAAGAGGGAACACAAGCAGGGGGAGTGGGAGAGGGAGAAGAAGGCTTCCCGCTGAGCAGGAAGCCCGACTCAGGGCTCGATCCCAGCACTCTGGGATCATGAGCTGAGCGGAAGGCAGACACTTAACAACTGAGCCACCCAGGCGCCCCAACGCTTTGATTTCTGTCATTTGAATTTTTTACGAATGTTTAATTAGTTTTAAAAATTCTATAAACAAAATTCAATTACAAATATAAAATATTGTGATTTTAATAATTTCTAGAAATATCTTCATATGATTTAATATTTTCAGACTGTTACGAAAAAGTAAACTATATTGAAAAACTCAGTAGCCTAAATTAAAATCATTTTAGAATTCAATATTTGACTTTTAGAATTCAATATTTGAATATTAAAATTCAAATATAAATAAAAATATTATAGAAATGTAGGTAAAGTTTGAAGTAAACCAATCTAAAAGAAACACTCAGATCCAAAAATATGGTGAACTCTAGGTCAATCTTATTTATTTACTACAAAAGTCCCTGGCTAGAACACTGAATTTGGAATAACTTCGTGGATGAAGTTCTCAGTGTCTGCTTATTTAAAAAAAAATGATAGATTTTTTTCTGATCTTTCAGAGCCCCAATCATTTTTGCCCGAGCAATATTTTTCTAGTCTTTAAAATACTCTGTGGAATATAAAATAAGGTTAAAGGCAGCATTCTGTCTTTGAGGGCTTCCTTGGGCAAAAGAAGAAATATAAAAATGTTAGTTTTATATATTATGGCCTGAAGAAAGCCTAACAGCCAAAACATCACCTTTAACATGGTTTCTATTTCTGGGTAGTTTATCAACCAACCCTTCCTTTATTCTTTGGTCTAAAAACTAGTATGGGATTCTCTCTCAATACTTTAAAATGTATTCTGGCTCTTTGGGCCTCATTAGGAAGTCTGTCAATATTACTGACTTTTTTCCTGCTCATTGTACAACAGCAAATGAACACTTAGTCAAGTTGCAGAAGAAACAGTACAATTGGCTACTTTATATATATTTTATTAGCTATATTTTATTAAGAATAATTTTTAGGGTATGCGTATTTTCAAACCATTAGCTTAAAGAATAGTCTTTCTCATTAAATAAAAACGCTTGGTCATAACTATATAGATACTCATAAACTCACAATACACCCTAAACCTGGGATTGTTGTAAAAGAGAATGTACAGCATCAATACAGCAAAAACTAGTTCCAGAACTACATCTCTTGAGCACAAAATGAGGTTTCAAGACAGATGAATGACTTTCTGAATTTAAACAATGTTCATAAGGAAGGCTGAACTCTTTTCAGTGTGTATAGTTAGTTTATCCTAGAACTGTATTCTTATCCCTTGTACCCCTTATCTTGGGAACTTTAGTTGCCTAAGGGGTATAAATGTCACAGTAGCAACAATGTTTCATACACTATGACTTAACCATTTAAATGAGCAATGATAAATTGAGTTGCATTATTTTTTTGGTCTGACTTAATTCTACCATTAATATAGTACAGTTTGATACTTACTATTACAGACCTGTGTGTATTGACCGTAATCAAAATGTACTATTTCTTCAAAGACTTCCTTTTTTTAAAAGATTTATTTATTTATTTATTTTAGAGAAAGAGCATGGGTTGGGGGGTGGGTAGAAGGGAACGGGGCAGAGGGAGAAAGAATCTTAAGCAGACCCCAGGCTGAGCACAGAGCCCAGTACAGGGCTGGATCACACAACCCCGAGGATCAGGACCTGAGCTGAAACCAAGACTTGGATGTGCCACCACAATGCCCCTCTTCAAAGACTGCTTTGAGAAATTAGCAGTTAAGAAATCAAATGACAACTGGAATTACCACACAAGTAATAAGTTTCAGAGTGGACAAATTTGCTATCAGTTAATTCAACATGTAAGATTTGAGAAAATTAAACAATGACTGCAATTAAAATTAAAATTTGAGGGGCGCCTGGGTGGCTCAGTGGGCTAAAGCCTCCGCTTTCCGCTCAGGTCATGATCCCAGGGTCCTGGGATAGAGCCCCGCATCGGGCTCTTCACTCAGCAGGGAGGCTGCTTCCCTTCCTCTCTCTCTGCCTGCTTTTCTGCCTACTTGTGATCTCTGTCTCTCAAATAAATAAATAAAATCTTTTTTTTTTATTGAAATTTGATATTTCTTAAAATCAATCTACTATTGTTATCACTTTTTCCTCTTTGTTGTCTTCATTGTTCACAAAATATTTCTTGGTGATTCTCTCACATATTCTAAAAAGCTAAGCAGAAAATTCAATTAAAATGAATATTGTATGAATTATAATCCTTTAATTCTTTCCCATTTTTAGAAGGGATTTTTAGAGATTCCTTATAGATTATCATCATTCAGTAGTTAAAACGACAATATATTTCACATTTAAATACTGTCACACATTAAAGTGTTAAGTAACTAAAATAAGAAAAAATTTATGATATCTCTAGAACATATTTATACCTCTGTATAGCACTATTGCAAAAAAATACAATTCATTCTCATTCTTATGAAGAAGGGCTTCTCTCAGAAGATGTGTTTTTATTTTTTTTATTTAAATTCAATTAGCCAACATAGAGAACATCATTAGAGTTCAGTAATTCATCAGTTGCATGGAACAGCATCAGTTGCAGTGCTCATCAGAAGAGGTATTTTTAAAAACTGAAAGCTATTATTGTTTATGGATAATTCATTTTAAAATTGGAATTATAATAAGATACTCCAAGGTCAAAAATTAAACTTCTTAACATTTTAAAATAATAAACATAAAAGGTCAGTAACATTACACATAACAAAAAATTAACTTACATCTCAATTACAACAGTAGTAAAATTTCAATTAGCAAATCTCTGCAAAACTTTTTAAACTTAGATGTGAACATTTCTACTTGTAGTATGAGCCCATAAAACTCCTGTCATGAAGGTCCAATTTAATCTAATCATTGGCTCTATCACCACTGCCCCAAAGAGAACAAGACTGACCATAAGATTTTGTGCTTGATTTGTTTTGGTTCATGATTACTATCATGGGAATAACAAACAAGGCAGGCCATACAAATAGAATTTCATTTCGTGAAATGATTTCAAAGATAAAAGGATCAATTGCTTCCCAAGCTCTCCCTTACGGATCACCTGACATTTCACAATTAAAAACCTAATAGGTTATTGTGAAAATTAAACAAGTTAAAATTTATAAAACACACAGAACAGTGAATTAATGTTTGTTAAACAAAACAATTTTTACTCCTTTGATCTACACTGTGTTTTAAGAAATATTAAACCGTATCAGTCATTTTCATCTCAGGAATTAGTTTCTTCCAATCTTATCCCTAGAGCAAAAATTAATAGTATAAAATTAGAGAAGACAAGAAAGAATTGGACATCTTTCTTTAAGGAGGAATAGGAGTGTGGGAAGAGAAAACAACTGTGAAGAGAAAAGGCTCAGAACAAAGATGATCTATTACTAAAACCCAAGTTACAAATGTCCCTTACTTCACAATTTTGTTCAGTATCAAGCTGCCTTCCATGCAGTTAGGCAATATCAAACTGCAGCAATATAGCCTGCTCAGTTCTTCTGCAGAGCATGCAGAAGCATGAATTCAAGTGTGTGTTTAAATTCAGAGGCTTAGAGGGGTTAAAAAAAAAAAAAATCTTAGTATATATTTGACTCAAGCAATGCTTGAGTGACAAATGTGGGTTATGTTAATTTCAACTTTCTTTTGATCATCAAAGCCACCTCTCCTCACATACTTAGACATAAAGCAAAAACAAAATTGTCACTTATTTAACATTACGGTTAATATTTTTGTACAGTCATAATACCATATATGATAAATATAATTCCATGCTCATTTTCTTTCCATGAAATTAAAGATAAAAATATCACACATACACAGGCAATGAAACAAAAACAAACAAGAAGGACTACATCAAACCAGAAAGCATCTGTACAGGAAAGGTAATAACCAACAAAATGAAAGGTAACCTACACAATAGGAGAAAATATTTGCAAACCATATATCTGTTAAGGGGCTAATATCCAAACTATATAAGGAATTCCTACAACTCAATAACAAAAAAACTAATAGCACAATTTTTAAAAAAGTAAATATCCTAAATAGACATTTTTCCAAAGAAGACATACAAACCGCCAACAGGTACATGGAAAGGTACTCAGTACCACTAATCATCAGGAAAATGAAAATCAAAACCACAATAAGCTATTACCTCACCCTATAGGATGGCTATTATCAAAAACAAAGGCGGGGCACCTGGATGACTCAGTTGTTAAGTATCTGCCTTTGGCTTGGGTCACGATCTTAGGGTCCTGGGATGGAGCCCCACATGAGACTCCTTGCTCAGTGGGAAGCCTGCTTCTCCCTTTCCCATTCTCTCTCCTTGTGTTCCCTCTCTCGTTCTCTCTCTCTCTCTCTCTCTCTCTGTCAAATAAATAAATAAAATCTTGAAAAAAAATAAAGGAAATCAGTTTGGACACAGATGTGGAGAAAAGGGAATCCTTGTGCACTGTTAGTGGGAATGTACACTGGTACAACTGCTATAGAAAACAGTATGGAGGTTCCTCAAAAAAAATTTAAAAAACAGGATACGGTCCAGCAATTCCACTTCTGGGTATATATATCCAAAGGAAATGAAATCGGGATCTTGAAGGGGTATCTGTACTCCCACATTCACTTCAGTATTATTAACAATAACCAAGGTATGAAACAATCTTATGGACAGATAAACGGATATAGAAAATGTGATATATGTATCTAATGGAATATTATTCAGCATAAAAAAAGAAGGAAATCCTATCAATTGTGACAACATGGATGAACCCTGAGGGCATTATGCTAAATGAAATAAGCGAGACACAGCAAGACAAATAGTAATACGATCTCACTTATATGTGGAATCTAAAAAAGTCATACTCATTGAAACAAAGAGTAGAACAGTGGTTTCCAGGGGCTTGAGGCAGGGGCTTGGGGTCAGGAAAATCAGGACGTCCGTCAAAGGGTAGAAACTTTCAGTGTAAGATGAACAAGCTCTGGGAATCTGATGTATACCATGGTGAGTATAGTTAGGAATGCTGTATTACATACTTGGAAGTTTGCTAAGAGAGTAGATCTTAACTGTTCTCACCACACAGATGCAAAAAAAAAAAAAAAAGTGACTATGTAAGGTTATGGATGTGTTAATTAACTTGATTGTGATAATTACCTCACAGTATATATGTATATTAAATCATCACGTTTTACACATTAAATATACACAATTTTTATTTGTCAATTATATCTCAATAAAGCTGGAAAAATTTTTCACACATAAAAATGGGTAATTTCTATTAAGAAATACAAGTGCTAAAATTGTCACATAGATTTAATTTCTAAATGTGTAAAGTTTGTATAATTTATAAATTATACCTATAAGATACCATAGCAACAATGCAAAATGAAATATTCAATTCATTTGGAAGGTATTAGGTTTTTTCTGTCGAATGCACTCTGTTTTTTCCCTTAAATGACCTGATAATTTATGAATTCAAAGTGCTAAAGTTTTACTAACATGAAGCTTTTCTTAACTATTAAGACAGAGAAATAAATAATAAAATTCTATAATAAGTTTTTGTTTAAATATAAGTAATATCCTGGCCCTGATTTTATAGCTATTCATTCCTCCTTTTGTCCCTTCCTTTCTTTACTTGCTTTAAGTAACCTCCCAAGCCTCAGTTTCTGGCTCTGAAAAATGAGGCAAATATAAACTACAAAGTTTTCCTGAAGATTAAATAAGACAATGTATGTAAAGCACCCAGCACAGTGTCTAATACAATAAGGTTTCTTTTCTTCTCACCTCTCTTTCCTTGTCAGTTCTAGAAGAGTCAGAGTAATTGTAATGGATGAGAAAGAAATGGTTGCTTACATCCTTGGTTTGTTCCCCAATTTAGGCACTGGTTAACAATATATTTGATGTTCGAAGTTTTCTTTATAATATGCGATCGGGAAAACCAAAGACATTTATTTATTCACCTAACTGCCTAATGCTCTGTCTCCATTCTACCAGGGAATGCTTTGTGCTACCACTGCTGTGAAACTTCCCTTTGGCAGCCACAGTTGCTCCAAGATGAAGGATCTGAACTGAGGCGCTACCTTTAGGACTACAGAGAAGTTGACAGCTTCACAGAATATCTGAATATAACTTAAACTCTGACGAAGTTATTAAGGACAAATAGAATTCAGGAGATGTCAGTAGAACAGACACATCAACCACTAATCTGCTAATGGAAGAAGAGACAGACTGGACATCAGACCTCTGCTGTGGCTTCCCTTGTGGTTGCAGGAGTCCACTGGACAGAAGGGAGGGATCAAACAGCATCTTCGTCTGATTCCATGGCCCTGTCCTGAAATTTTTCAATGATTCCTAAGTGTTTGGAAGTTGACAAGAAAGTTACTGATGATGGTTTAAGCTAAAGTTTAGAGATTAGCTGATTCAAAGTCAGTAGAGAATCACAACTACCTTGGCATTTTGAAAGCTGGTCAAGTACGTGAGGTTGTGAGGGAGACTGCTTATAAATTAAACCATAATTGTGAACTCCCTGTGTTCACAACAATGTTCATGAGACCCCTTGAGGCATAAATAAATACCTTTTGGAGGAAGGCTGTCCATAAATTTCCTTTAAGTCTCTGAAATACGAATTTCAAAAAGAATAAACAATATGAACTCACTGAAGCCTAGCTTTTTACCAAAGATATCCTCAACAATTGAGGCCCTTAATGATTTATGTTTAAATCCAATCTTTGCATATATTTGCCATTACATGAGAAAAAGTTGTGAAACAGCAGAAAAATGTTCCTAACTATAATTTGAGGAACTTTCTTATAAGCAAGGTAATTTCAATTTTAATTTTAGAACAGTTTCCAAACCTCAAGAAACTACTAGTTTTATCTGGTTAGTGAAACTCAGGGAACAGGAGCCCAGTTTTTACCATATGTCTCTGTGCAACTTTTTACTTTTCATTTATTTATATATGTATATATATACATATTTGAAGTAGAATATACAGTGTAATATTAGTTTATTCGTTTCAAGTGTACAAATTAGTGATTCAACAATTCTCTACATTACTCGGTGCTTCCCACAAGTATAGTCGCCACCTGTCTCTGAACAACATTATTACAACATTATTTTTTTTTATTTTTTTTTCATTTTATTTATTTTTTCAGCGTAACAGTATTCATTCTTTTTGCACAACACCCAGTGCTCCATGCAAAACGTGCCCTCCCCATTACCCACCACCTGTTCCCCCAACCTCCCACCCCTGACCCTTCAAAACCCTCAGGTTGCCCCAACCTCCCACCCCTGACCCTTCAAAACCCTCAGGTTGTTTTTCAGAGTCCATAGTCTCTTATGGTTCGCCTCCCCTCCCCAATGTCCATAGCCAACATTATTGACTATATTCCCTATGCTGTACTTTTCATCTCTGTGACATTTTATAACTGGAAATTTGTACCTCTTAATCCCCTTTATCTATTTCACCCATTCCTCCATCTTCCACCCCTCTGTCAACCACCAGTTTGTGCTTTGTATTTAAAAATCTGGTTTTTATTTCTCTGTTTATTCATTTGTTTTGATTGTTTGACTCCACATATAAATGACATCATATGGTATTTATCTTCCTCCAACTTATTTCACTTAGCATAAAACCTCCAAATTCCATCCATGTTGTTGCAAAAGGCAAGCTCTCATCTTTTTTATGGCCGAATAATATTCCAGTGTATATATACCACATCACCTTTATTCACTCATCTATTTATGGACTTTGGGGCTGCTTTCATATCTTGGCTATTATAAACAATGCTGCAATAAGGGGTATGTGTATCTTTTCATATTAGTGTTTTAATTTTCTCTGGGCAAATGCTCAGTAGTGGAATTACTGAATCATATGTTATTTCTATTTTTTCTATTCTTAATTTTTTGAGGCAGGAGACCTGAATAGACATTTTTCCAAAGTCATCCAGATGGCCAACAGACACATGAAGAGATGCTCAACATCACTAATTGTCAGAAAAACACAAATCAAAACCACAATGAGATGTCAGCTTCATTGTCAAAATGGCTAGAACTTTTAACTTCTTAAAAGCTTGTGTATGCATGCTTATTTTTAAAAAAAAGATTGAAACTGTTAAACAACAAATTCAAATCAGAGTGTGGATTCCCAAAACTACATTAAGCACACATAATTAGAAAACAAGATTTCTCAAAACTATGATATAGGCAGTTAAGAAATATCTTGAAAGGAAAATTTGTATTTGATAACTTCAATAAGTTAAAAAACTCATAATACACTGAAATAGAAAAAGATCTTAATCTTTTTCTTGTTTTTCAAAGATTTATTTATTTGAGGGGCCCCTGGGTGGCTCAGAGGGTTAAAGCCTCTGCCTTTGGCTCAGGTCATGATCCCAGGGTCCTGGGATTGAGCCCCACATCGGGTTCTCTCCTTGGCGGGGAGCCTGCTTCCTCCTCTCTCTCTACCTGCCTCTCTGCCTACTTGTGATCTCTCTCTGTCGAAAAAATAAATTTAAAATCTTTAAAAAAAAAAAAGATGTATTTATTTGAGAGAGAGAGTGCATGCAAGCGGAGGGAGGGGGAGAGGGAAAGAATCTTCAAGCAGACTCTCCTCTGAGCCTATAGCCCAACTCTGAGCTCAATCTCACACCCGTGAAATCATGACCCATGGGATCATGACCTGACCCAAGAGTCAGACGCTTAACTGACTGGGCTACCAAGGTGTCCCAATCTTAATCTTTTTTTCAATCTCAAAAGAGATTATGTCAAAGTTTTTGTTGCTATTAAACCTAAATAGGATCATTATTCTTTTTTTTTTTCTTAATATTTTATTTATTTGACAGAGAGAAAGGTCACAAGTAGGCAGAGAGGCAGGCAGAGAGAGAGGGAGAAACAGGCTCCTCACTGAGCAGAGAGCCTGATGCGGGGCTCGATCCCAGGACCCTGAGATCATGACCTGAGCCGAAGGCAGAGGCTTAAACCACTGAGCCACCCAGGTGCCCCTAGGATCATTATTCTTATGTAAACAACCAGACAAGTATATGCACCTCTTCATAGACTTAGACAGCATAAGTATGCTTTCATTTGCCATTTTGAACACCACTTCCTCAAGTAAGCCTTGGCTGACCACCCAAACAAAAGTAAGCTCCATTACCCTGTTTTATTGATCACAGCACTTATAAGTATCTGATTATTTTCTTCTATTTACTTGTTTATTGACTATCTCATCCCTTTAAAATGTAGATTCCAGGGGTACTTGGCTGGCTCAGCTGGTAGAGCACAAGACTTGATCTCAGAGTCATGAGCTCAAACTCAATTTTTTGCTTAAAAAATTGAAATTAAAATATAAATAAAATGTACCTTCCATAATCAGAAGTAAAATCAGTAGGAGCAAGAACAGTAGGAGCAAGTACCAAACACGTAAGCTCTCAATAAATATTTACAGAATGAAAGAATAAGCTAACATTTTTTTCTAAAACAAATGTCTATGAACTTGAGCATGTACTGGATTACTTGGTAATCATTTTTAATTAAATGTTTATGAAGCATTACTTAAATTCCAATTATTTCTAAAATTATATGAACACTTTCCAACTAGTTTCTCCTCTCTTTCTCTCCTTATTTCAATGTAACATTTTTAAATGGGGCAAATTACAGACATTTTGGGGAGGATTCTTCTTAAACTGATACACACTAAACAGTAAAATCTAAATTGCCTTCAAAAAGGAATTACTGAGCACAACTGTTTCCAAATGTAAGCTAACCCATGGGCGACACCTGCTTACTTCTACCAATGTCAGAATCAGTACCTTGGCTTACTATTCTCTACTCTCTATAATGTGCCTTTGGCAGACTTCACACATATTTTACAACTTTAATCCAACCACAAATCTCTACTGATGCCTTCCCAAATAGAATCATACTCCTATACCTGCCTATATAACTATCTAACCACAAACTCAACACTTTTCTCCTTGTCTTAATTCATTCTTCTAGCCACTAAGGCCAATAATATCATTTACAGTTAAAATTTTGGAGTCAAAAAATCCTGTGTTGCCCAATTAGAATGTTTCTAAATATGTCTGTTTTTCTCCATTCCCAGTTTCAGTTCTCATCACCTTCTCAGATTACTGCAACAGTCCAAGGCTTCCCTATATCCATACTAGGCCCACTCTGGCCCACCTGAAAACTGATGACAGTAAACATTTCTCTAAATACCACTTTTGTCTGGGGCACCTCACTGCCTTAGTCGTTAGAGCACTCTTAATCTCAGGGTTGTGAGTTCAAGCCCCACATTGAACATGGAGCCTACTTTAAAACTAAATAAATAAATAAGGGGCACCTGGGTGGCTCATTGGGTTACAGCCTCTGCCTTCAGCTCAGGTCATGATCTCCGGATCCTTGGATCTAGCCCAGCATCAGGCTCTCTGTTCAGTGGGGAGCCTGCTTCCTCCTCTCTCTCTCTCTGCCTGCCTCTCTGCCTACTTATGATCTCTCTCTCTGTGTCAAATAAATAAATAAAATCTTTTCTAAAAATAAATAAAAACTACTTTCCTCATTTTGTTCATGTGATCAGTTTTTCCTCATAAATACCTCTCTAATTCATTTGTGTCCCTCCGTTTTCACTATAACCTAGTCCAAACCACCACATCTCTTAACTATTATTTCAGCTTCATTACAAGTTTCCCTTACCTACCCTTCCTCCAATCCATAGTACACGTAGAATCATCTTTTAAAAATGAAAAGCAAACATGCCACTCTCTTGCTTAAAAATCTTTCAATAGCTTTTCACCACATTTTGTTCAAAGCCCAGTACCCTACAAGGTCTGCATGATCTTGTTCTCCTACCTCTCTAACTTCATCTTGGACCATTCTATATTGTTTTCTGTGTATTTCTGTAGTCTAGTCACACTGATCTCGCAGTTCTTCAAACATGGTAGGCTTCCCCCTATCTATTGACCTTGACATGTACTGTCTCCTCTATCAAGTTCTGCTTACCCTCCTTCCCCTTTGTTCAGTCCTCTCTACTCCTTTAATTCAACTCAAACATCACTTCTTAAGGCAAACATCCCTAACACCACACCCCTGTTCCAGACTAGATACTCTGTATTATGCTCTTTGTAGAACTAATTATAGCCATAATTAGTCAATTGTATAGCTACTTGTTCAAAGTCTAGCCTTTCTGCTAGAATACAATTTCATGAGGTTGGGCAAGAATTGCTTTTGGTTCACCACTATTCTCCCAGTGCTTAACACAGTACTTTGCATATAGTAGATGCTCAATAAATATTTGTAGAATATATCAAAGAAGAAATCCGCAATAAAACCATAATTTTCATCATCATGTCTCTCTAATGGCCAAGTTTCAAGAATATAAGTAATCTGGACTTATTCTGCCTATCCACAAATATTAATCACCATTACTGAGTATAAAGCCCTTCTTTCTCACTCTGAAAAATATGCTTTGTTCATTGATGCATTCAGGTCATCATAAATCATTTTGGTTTTCTGGGGCACAATGCTTTCCCTTCTATCTGTCTTAATTCTACAACTCTTTCAAAGCTCAAATACAAAGCTGCAAATATTACCTTCTTTACTAATATTTCTTTTGGTATTGATAATGATTTATCTTTACTGTACATTCCTATATTATTAATGAGTATCCCAGAATTCAAGTCTTAACATTATTCATTAATTTTTCATATTTATTAATCTAGTCTCTTCAACCAGATGTTAGGTTTCTAAAAGTTAGCATCATTTCTTACACTTTTTCCCAATTTTATTTATTTATTTGTCAGAGAGAGACACAGCGAGAGAGAGAATACAAGCAGGGGGAATGGGAGAGGGAGAAGCAGGCTTCCGCCCGCTAAGCAGAGAGCCTGACTCGGGGCTCCATCCCAGGTCCCTGGGATCATGACCTGAGGCAAAGGCAGACGCTTAACGACTGAGCCACCCAGATGCCCCTCTTACACTTTTTCTGAGTTCTCTTCCAAAGCTTTCCATCTCTGTATCTCCCAACCCGATACTCCCAAACATATAATTAGCTCTTCCCACTGTATACTCTGATAAAGCACTCAATAAATAAAAGCACTCAATAAAGTCTGGTTAACAGATTTTCTATTAGTGTGGAAATTCCTCATTGATTTCCTGAAATTTAGCTCTACCTTTAGTATAGTAAATAGTATGGCCACTTATACAGTGGAGACTTCTTTTCGAATTTCAAATCAGAAGCATGAAAATGACCTAGATAAAACACATAACATGAATTCTCTGCTTTGCTTTATGATGAAGTCTGTCGACAACATGAGTCTGGATCCAGATTCCACAGTTAGTCACAATGTTAAAGACACATGACTTGAGAAGTCGATTGTATCTCCCAGGGAACCATTTGGTGGCTTTTGGCACCAATATAAATCCACTGTAGCTTCCAAAAATGCATTCACAGACTAAAATAATACCTTAATAATATGAAAGAGTTAATGGGCTTAATCAAATCAAATTGATTAAACTCCCAAATTCTAACAACATTTTTTCTTGGCAGTGCACCCTGCCGCCTGAGGATCCATCTCTTATTTCAACAGTGTTTGGACGCCATTTACTACGGCCTCTGGCCACCCTTTAACCTCTTTTCCAGTGGCAACTTTGGGAGCCATCTTCTCAGCCATCCCCTGTCCCCAAAATCAACAACACAATTTTTTAAAGCTTTGCTCCTTACTGCCAGTCAACCATGAGCAGCTTCCAGATTTGACAGAATTATTCCAAAGAGGTGAAGGCTGCCGTCAGCCGCCTGGTCAACATGCGTCTGCACGCCTCCTACACACCTACCTTTCTCGGGGCTTCTCTTTCGACCAGGATGATGTGGCTCCGGAGGGCATAGGCCACTTCTGCCCAGTCCGCCGAGGAGAAGCGAGAGGGCCCAAGAGTCTCCTGAAGACGTAAAACCAGCGTGTTGGGCGCTGCTGGTGCTGCTGCTCGGTTCTCTTTCCGGTAGTGCAGAAGACGTCGGAAGATGAATGGGGTAAAACCCTGCACACGACGGAAGCCGCGGTTGTTCTGGAGAAGAACCAGAACCAGGTCCTTTGGGACCTGCGGGCCCTTGGTTCTATCTGCGCAGACGCCTTTCTCTGCGACTTTCTAAAGAACCACTTCCTAGGTCAGAAGGTGAACCTCATCAAGAACATGGCGACCACCTGTTTAACCTCAGCGATAGGCTGGCCTGCAGGCTGGGCTGGGCCGGTTTGTTTTCGAACGGCTCACCCTCAAGCCTGACTAGGAGCCTCCCGAGCCCAGCAGCCTTTGAGGGGCCCCTCTGGCAAACCCCTGATGCCAGGGCTTCTGCCTGAGCCTCTCCTTACAGCCACTAGGCAGCTTCCCCCCTCTCCTTTGATTTGAGAGAGAGGGAGAGAGTGCAAGAGCACAAGCAGGGGGAGTAGCAGAGGGAGAAGGAGAATCTGGCTCCCCACTGAACAAGGAGCTCCAAGTGGGGGCTCTATCCTGAGCCAAAGGCAGATGCTTAACCCACCGGGCCACCCAGGCGGCCGGACTAGCAGCTTTTTAACCACCCTGAAACCTTTGCCCAAACGGTGGACCAAATGGAAACAAAAAAGCTTTTTTCAGGGGTAGGGGAGGGAGAAAGAACATTCTTTCTTAATAGTACATAAATAGTAAAGGGCTGGGCTTTTTTGTTGACTCACTTTTCTAACTACCTGGTCTTACGAATATGTTTAGTTGTTGCTTTATGAACTCAACAATCTACTACTGGTATTTTCTGAGAACCTTGGAAACTTATTGGTTAAGAGTCCAATAAACATTTCATTGATTTGAGTTTCACATATTACATTTGTTACTTGTAACCCATGTTGTGTGAAAAGACAAATTTTCACTGATTATACCAAATGATATATTCCAATTTCTGCTCGAAATTATAATCAATGATTTCAATCCTCCATCTAACTATTGGATTGCAGGTTAGACACTCAGGTTAATTTTTAAGTCATAGGAGCACTGTTCAGTAACATAACCATATCTTTATTCATAATTCCCTAGTATTCTAAGGAAACTAATGGAAGTTTCAAAAATGGTCCTAAACATAGTCAAGAAGAAGATCAGGTCCCAGGGAGACTGACTCACGTCTATTTCTTCTATCATTAAAATTGTAAGCATTTCAGACCTTTTACAAACAGCACACTTTTTTGAATTAGGTATTTTAGTCAAAATAAAATAAATATATTAAAATTCCTTGTAAAATATTTCTTTGGAATATGTTTTTAATAATTCTGTGTTCTAGGGGCACCTGGGTGACTCAGTGGATTAGGCCTCTTCCTTCAGCTCAGGTCATGATCCCAGGGTCCTGGGATCGAGCCCCGCATCGGGCTCTTCACTCAGCAGGGAACCTGCTTCCTCCCTCTCTCTCTGCCTGCCTCTCTGCCTTCTTGTGATCTCTGTCTGTCAAATAAATAAATAAAATCTTTTAAAAATAATAATAATAATTCTGTGTTCTAGAATTCAGTTCCCATGTGTCCAGTTAACTTGGTCCTGTTCTATGAACCACTTGATAGTCCTGTTCTGTGAACCACTTGATATTCCCTATATCAAAGATAAAATCTCAAATATATATGTAACTCTCCTACAACTGAACTTTGAAATCTAGATTATAGGTTTCTTTGCAGTCTTTACTAACCCCAAAACCAAACTGGTTTTTATTCTGTCCAGGAAGGATAATCTCATCAAAGCTAGGCAGCTTCAAGAGGACTTCCACGTTGGGAGAACCAGTCTATCTAAACTAATTCCTTAGATCCACAGGACAAGAGCTATCTCAGAAGGATCAAGCTCATATTTAAATGTACTCATTCTTTGATTAACAAATAATCATTGAGCATCCATTTGTCCAACACTGTCCTAGGTACAGAATATTCAGCAGTGAACAAGAGCAGTAAGTTTTCTGCTTACAAACCTTAAATTCTGCGTGTCTATGCAGGAGGGAAGTAGGGTGAGTATAAAAAGCAAATAATACTGGTTGTGAGGAAAATAAAATAAGTAATGGTGCACCTGGGTGGCTCAACGGGTTAAGCCTCTGCCTTCAGCTCAGGTCATGATCTCAAGGTCCTGGGATCGAGCCCTGCATCAGGCTCTCTGCTCAGCGGGAGCTGAGCTTCTCCCTCTCTCTCTCTGCCTGCCTCTCTGCCTACTTGTGATCTGTCAAATAAATAAAATCTTAAAAAAGAAACTGAAGTAAAAAAAATTTCAAATTAAAGAAATATGCCACAGAAAAGGCACATCAGGAGTACACTTTCCTTACACAGTGGAATATATATATATGTATACATATATACATATATGTGTTATACTAGATAGATTATGTAACTAGATAGATAAGCTACACAGATAGAGATTCATAGCTACATATTTAATCCTCACAATCCTTCTTAGACCAAACATTTCATGATATAGTTCACTGGTCCACAGTGAATAAAGGAAATAGTATCATATTTTTAAAATACTAGATATCTCATAAAATTAAAATTTTATATGCTTAAAAGTAAGTAATTTTTTTACTGTAAATGCTTTATAAGCCAATTTCTAAAGATAATTAAACAGAATCAGTAAAATGTTCTAAATAAACTCAAAATATTTGTTCAATTTCACTTCAGAATATATACATTTTATATATATATATACACACACACACACACACACACACACACACACTCTACTCACTCATCTGTCCCGAGGTTTATGCAAATTCCAACTAAATTTCCTGTATAAATATATACAAAGCAAAACAGTACAATGAGCATAATTACTCATGATAAACACAAAATTTTATATAAATGATCCATTCCTATTTTCTATACGGTTTATACACTTTCTAAAATGTATTTAGAATCACCTTTTTTGGGGTCAATTCTCTACTCACAGAAATGTGACAGATAATATAAACTTCCAAAAAATAATTTATTATTGTTACATTAAATATCAATCCACATTCCAAAAAATAATGTTACATTTCAAAATACACTAGTAAAGTCCACTGTTATTATTAATGCATCCATACACATTTGTATACAAGGCTTCATAAATATACCACTGTATTTTAAAAAAAATACCCTCTTAAAGACATTTAAATTGGGAGAAATGTTTTTTAAGAAACATACAATTAATTTGTGATCATGACAGGTATGTGTAGACTAGAGAATTAATGGAAAGCAAAGCATCTTAAACTAACAGGTTTTTAATGTTATCAATTTGATTTTTCAAGAAATATATGTCATTTGCTTTCAAAATGAAATGATAGCAATACTTTCTACAGCCTATCAATTGTATTTAGAATAAGATACTCACAACTTTCAAACACAGCTTTTACTAGCCATCACTCGTCATTAAATGTAACTGTATATTCGAGAGCTTTCTAATAATAGCCTTTAATTAAACCAAGGACTGTTAGAGGGTTTCCGTTGCCCTTTGAAGTTCTTAATTATTACTTGTATCCAGCCTTTTATGGTACACTTAAGGTTAAATTAAATAATTTAAATATACCTTGAAGAGAAATATGAAGATTTTGCCTATTTTAATTAAATCTCTGAATTTCAGGATTTGAAAATAATAACATATGTTTTGATTTTTTTCATGGCCGATGGTAAAATGCTCGCTATATTAAACAACAACAAAAAAATGGTAGCTTTTTATGGGACTAATCGCTAAGCAGATGCATGTAAATGAGCTATTTTCTATGCATGGTTTCCAAAAGTGCTAATTAAATAGTTGGTATTCAAGGCTATGCTCGCTCATTGTTTAGTGACACACAAATCCAGCGATGTGTGCCAGCAGACATTTTAAGTTGAATGTTTTCTCCTCTACGGCCTTTGTCATGAAATGGTGGCACCATGATGAGAACACTAGTGTAAGCAAAACATTGAAATATGCTTTAATAATGTTTTAACCATGTAGTGACACTAGTCTAGTTTTCTAATGAATTTTTAATTTCTTTTTTCTTATAAGGGTGGTATGAGTTATCGCTGATGCATATTAAATCATATACATGAGTCATTTTCTCTAAATTTGCATAAAATGGCTAAATGCTAATGCACCAAATGGAGCTTACTATATGTGGTACAGCAAATATTCCCTTGAAGATTTTCTGCAATCAATCTCCTGTATTTCATTAGCAACCAGATAAGGTGTGGTCTGCAGAATAAAAAAGAAAAGTGTGTAGCTCATGAACTTATGAGGCTTCAGATGATTTCTACATAGTGATTAGAGTGGATTCTGCAATTAGAATTTATGTAGGTAAAACACACACACACACACACACACACACACACACACACACACCATGCTTCTTTTAAAGGCACAGTACAAGAGTTCTGAATACACACTTGCGACGTTAAACAATGAAAAGGTACCACTCGGTTATTGTGATTTTCTATAGCTATAATTAAATGAAGGAAAGCCATACTTTATATTTAGTGTCATTTGATTGTATAACCCTTACTCAAATTTTATTACTCAAGATTATAATTTCCCTACTATAATTATAAAAGAACCTAAAAAAATACACATCGGTGTATTTTTTTTTCCTGCTAACTTCTCCCTTTTTCTTTTATCAAGTAGTGGTGAGGAATTTTCTACACTAATGTTTAACACTTAAACATAATTTCCTCTGTCATCAAAATACCCTTATTGAACTGGTATTAAAATCACATGCCATAAAACTTGCATCATGGTGAAAGTATTATTGGCCAGAGCAGAGATGTTTCCTTGAGGAATAGACTTGTTGTTTACTCTACTTATCAACCTTTTTCTCGTCTCTCCATATTTTCACCATCTGGAATATTTTTTAACCTGGTGCAGAAAAAAATTGGGGAAGGGGATGGCTATTTAAAAATAAATGTATGCTTTACCCTACAGTTATTTTGAATTAGTCTTGATAAATAATTAAGGAATGCATAATATATTATTTAGATGCCATGGTCTTAAGAATTTGAGTGGTATTTCAAGTACAATTATAGTCATTTATTTATCAGTAGAAAATTTACATAATCACACTTCAAAATCCAGTGGACTGGAGAGATATCAGAAAGACACCCATGAATGTGGTAATGACTCTGAGCATTAGATTAAGTTAATAATGTATTGATGCACATGATATTCTAATATCTAGCACTGCAGTATTTGATCACTAAAAATGATAAAAGCATAAAAATTTTCTTTTCAAACTACATTTTATATAGAAGTGTTCTTCGTAGTATAAAAAGCAATTTGAAAAATCAAAATTGAATTAGACACTCTCTAATAAAATGGATCTAGTGAAGTTGAACTTAAATAAAGCCGAATTTCTTTTTAAGATTATTTATTTATTTATTTATTTGACAGAGAGAGAGAGAGATCACAAATAGGCAGAGTAGCAGGCAGAGAGAGACGGGGAAGCAGGCTCCCTGCTGAGCAGAGAGCCCGATGCGGGGCTCGATCCCAAGGCCCTGAGATCATGACTTGAGCAGAAGGCAGAGGCTTAACCCACTGAGCCACCTAGGCACCCCCCAAATATCTATTTCTGTTGGCCAAGAAAATAATTTTGTCTTAATAATAATTATTGGTTAGGGGTGCCTGGGTGGCTCAGTGGGTTAAGCCTCTGCCTTCAGCTCAGGTCATGGTCTCAGGGTCCTGGAATGGAGCCCCACATTGGGCTCTCTGCTTGGCAGGGAGCCTGCTTCCCCCTCCCATTCTGTCTGCCTCTTTGCCTACTTGTGACTTCTCTATCAAATAAATAAATAAAATCTTTAAAAATAATAATAATTATTATTGTTATTATTATTGGCTAGCATAAATTACTGTTCATTCTATTTTGAACTGACAATATAGACCTTAAGGCTGGAGTCCAGAAAAATGACAGAAATTCAAGTCTTCTCTCTTATCAGTGAACACCGCATGCAAATGGAGGTATTACCTATTGGAAAGGTAACACAGTTTCTGTTAGCTCAGTCATGCTATGGATTCTTCCTTAGTAGCTAGTCCATCTGAGACAAATTTGGCAGAAATATATGCAGTATTTGTACTATGATGTTTGAATCACTAGAGTCCCATGTCATATCTGCAAACTCAGATTTTAGACTATAATTGAGCATGAAATTTGAGTGTGAAAATCTAGGCTACCCAGCAATTTCTAACTTTATTTGGGGACAGCTAAACTTGTTATTTTTTGTATTAATCTAAGTACTTACAAATTGTCATAAGAGTTACTTTATAAAACAATGCAAATATGAATTCATCGATTAATCCCTATTTCCTTGCTGTCTAGATATTTTCACTACCAGAATCACACAAGAGGCATGTAGTACAGACCTCAAAGATGAAGACCTATCAAATTATTTTTCTTCCAGTCTTTTCAAAGCCACTTTTCATGAATTTGTCATGGTGATAACTTTATATTTAAAGCTCCTAAATAGTTTTCAAACTATTCCAGACTGCTCAACATCCCCAACTTCAGATTCTTGTCAGTCACTACTAATTTAACTTAGTACATAGATCATATAGTTCAAGAATAATTCAATACATTAAAATGATACATATTGAGCAGCTTCTATATACAAACTATGTGCTTTCTAAAAATAAGGCCTAAAATCCATTATTTGAGCTCCTCTCAAAGACTGTTACATTCATGTGACAGTTTCAGGTACCCTCATAATGCTCACTGAATTAAAAATAAGGACTAAGTACACTTTTATTATTACTACACAAGAAATCTAGTCCTGACAGGAAGTAAGTGCATAGATTCTGAATTTCAATATTAAATCATTATTGTCCTCATGAAGGTATTACCTCCAAATAAATTATAGTAAGTTTTTTTTTCATTAGCTCAGGGTCGATAAATGCATAAATTAATTACATTTGAAATATTTATTCAGGGAAAATATTTCTTAATCATACTTATTGAAATTCTTCAAATCCAGTACATTTCACTCATATTTATATGTGTGCATATGATTATATATGCAGATTATATATAGCAAAGATTTGAGAGCTATTCTGGGTAATATTCTGTAAATCATTTTTGTGGACTGATTCAGAGAAAGTGTTTATTATTATTATTATTACCATTATTATTATTATTATTTGCACACATTCCTTTCCCCAAGAGGTTCATTTACAAGTTTTCACCAATTATTATAGTGATTAGCATCTATAGTTATTTCCAGTCTCCCACTAGCAATTATATAAGATATAAACATTTTAACCTTGTCAAGTTTGAATCCAAAACTAAAAAAATAAAGTAAAATAAAATAAAAACATTCCAAGACCCAGGTTGTAGTTAAAATTCTCCTGATAGCTTGTTTTCCCAGGGTCAGTGACCATTAAAAGAAACTCTGAGAACACAAGATATCTGTCAGACAGCTACTTAGTGACAGAACCAAATGAATATTGTTAGGTGAGTGTTTTAATAACGCAGCACTTTCGAAGCATTTTCCCAAGATTATTTCTAATTGGCCTTGTCATAAAGTAGTCGAAAACTGCCTTAAAACAGTAATCAGTTTGAAACCAGTTGTGCAAGCCTATGACAGGAAGTTGTTAATAATATGCTTCGAAATTTACCTGTGAAATACTGAGCTTGACTACTTCTGTAAGAGAACTAAATGTAAACGGCCTTTGTAATGCAAATCGACCAGTAGCAAAAAGCCACCACCGTGGGAATCCCACAACCTCACCTGAGCTTGCTACAGACCTTGGTGCACCCTTTAGTGAATGAAATCAAACCTGCTTTACATGTAGGTAAGTGTCCTTTAGTGTCCCAAAGCACAGCCTGTGGGCTATGGCGCGTACACGTACACCAGGAAGCCTGTGCCCTCATCCCGGTGCTCGTGCCCACCCAGCAGCAAGATCGCCCGCAACTTCCCAGGACCAGTGACCATCACCTGAAGCGAGGACCAGAGTGGCTCCTCCTGTTTCCGTCCTCCTCGCGCTGCTCCAAGACCCTCCTTTTTCCCAACCTCACCCGAGGGCCGCAGAGCTGGACCTGCGCCGGACGAGGTGGATTTAGCCCGGTTAGAGTTAAGATGGTATCATTAGCTGCGCACAGCGTGACTTCCCACTAATCCTCTCTGCAACTTACAACAAGTTTAAATGTCCATGCATGATGTTATTAACTGGCTTTAGTAAGTGCTTAAGACCCAGATCTCTTTTTAAAGTAATCTCTGAACAAGTTCTACTGTATCCACCCAACAGGGAGATTAATATTTCCTGCAAATCTGATAGGGGAAAGATGCGCGCTGAGTCCCGAATGGGCAATGGGGCAGAAGTAGAAGCTGATCCAGGGAAAGGCCCAGAGTAGTGTGGTCACCAACCCTGGTTCATGATTCTGAAAACTTTCTTCTCTAAGAGCTTCCCAGGGTGTGGGGTGAAGTCTGTTGGGGGGGGGGGGGTGAGGAAAGGGAGGGGGGAGGTGCTCTTTCCGTTAGCTTTCCACTAGGTTAGAAAATGGGGGGGGGGGGAAGCACGTGATATTGATCATATCCACGGAAGATTCCTGGGCAGAACTAGAGAAACAGTATCAGCAAAAGAAAGCCTCTTAAACACAAGTTGCCTGCTAGCTTGAGGAAGGGGCCCTGCGAAGGAGGTGGCCGCAGCGAGATCCCTCGCTCCAACCGACGTCCTGGCGTGACTAAACCCCGACGCCACCCCCATGCACAAGCCCAACTCAGATTCCTAAGCAACCGCAATCCGGAGCTGGCGAAGAAGCAGGACCGAGGTCACTGGTGAGGGGCCGATGGGCGGGCAAATTAAAAAAAACAGAGCAGCCCTAGCGGATACAACTCAGCATGCCAGGCAGAGGAAGGCTGCCCGCCCCCCTCTACGCTTCTCAAACCTTGGAGGGCGGGCGCGGGAACTTGAGCTCGCGCGAACTTAGGAGGCCTTCCAGCCGCCTACCTGGGCCGCAGCGCGCCCCCCGCGGCTCCCCCGCGCGCCAGCCGGGAGCGCGCGCCAGCCACGGGAGCGCGCGCGCCGGCGCACCAGCTCCAGCCTCTCTGGCCCCTCTGGCAGCCCGTCTCCCGGGAAACACCAATCAGATGCCCGCTTCAGGAAAGGGCTGCGAGCAGCCAAAGCTGCAGGAGGACTCTGGCTGTTGGCGGTCACCGGGAGGCGTCGTGCTGCCCGGCGGCAAGCCTGCAGCCTTTGCCGCTGCCACTGTCTAGCCCAGCCAGTTCCGCAGCCAGTCACAGAGCCGCCTGTCTCCTCTGTGCACCGCCCACGCCAAGCACCTTGCAATGCGACTGCTAAGCCGGGCTATTTTTAGATCTCAAGAATGCGTTGTGCGGGAGCTCAGCTAAACCTCAGTCAAACCACCAAACACAGTGATGTGCTTCTCTTTGAACAAATATGGCTCTGAACTCCATATTTCCCTGAATAAAGTCGATTATCTTCACTTTTTAAAGTCCTACCCCCTGTGGTCTGGCAGTTGGCTGTAAAGCGGAAAACCACATGTTCCCACCTCAAAGATGGTCATCACCTTTCTAAGGAAGTGCACTAACTCTCACGGCCCTGGTTGAGGGCAAGCAGACATTCTTTAGGAGAAATCATAACTGTATACTTTTCATTTCCATTCACCATCTTTATAATTAATTCCACTATAAAGTCGAACGATTCCCAAAAGGGGTGAGATGGGTTCTCTAAGCAGATGAGAATGAAGGTTTCTGCTGATTTCTGTGCTAGTTTAACTTGTGCTAAGAAACCGATGAACACAAAAACAGGATAACAAAGCCATCCATTAAAATCTGGAGACACTGAAGAACTACCTTACATACCCCATCACTGTAAGACCTGTTTAGCTGTCTCCAAGTACTAACGTTAAAACAATTGGGACAGTATTATACATGTCTTTTTCCTCATCAACTTCTAAAGGACATCTTGTCTCTGTTGCTCACCTCCTCCACCCCCAGCATCCATCCAAATGCAGCATCATATATAAGGTGTGTTTTACTTACCCTAACATATTAGGGAAAAGCTAAGTAATAGCAAGACAGAGTGGGAAAGGGGTATGAATATTCTTAAGCCACAAGGGCATTTCCAGAGGGACAAACTCATGGAGGGGGGGGGAACTAGATATACAGTTATACACTTTTTCATACATTTTCTAGCTACATTAGAAAATAAAACTTTTGGCTTTATCTCTCCATTTCTAAAAATACAAAATTCTCAAAATGCTAAACTCTCTTGTACCATTTAAATGTAGTCTACAAATAGGAAGGACATTTAGGAACGTGAAATATATTTATCCTTATCTCTTATTCAAGTGGTTTCTTAATTTTCATCAAAGACTACACAAAATCAAATTATAATTCATATTTTTCCAAATGAGAAAATCATTTTAATTTAAAAACTAAACAGATCACTCGTAGAAATGTATTGTTTAAGAAGACTTAAAGAAAAGCCACTTTGAGAAAATAATTCATTTTGAATGTAAATAATGCTTTTATCTCATTAGTATGCACTTTAATGGTAACTTCACCAGGGGGCTGATACTGGTGGATATGTCCACTCACATTCTGCAAGGATATTGCAGGAGTTTTCCTATGTATCTTTTTTACCTCTACCCAGTTTCCACTTTTGTTGTTGTTTTGGATTTTTCTGTATGACTTTGCTTTTTTGTTATATCCTTCATAATTCTATTATTGAGTGACTTTTCATTGTTAATTTTCTAGTAGAAAGTAGGACAAGGAAAAGTAGTTGGTTATATCTTTATATTTTCTTTCACAGGTGTCATTTTATTGGCCAATTTTTAAGAATTTCATGAAAAGATTCTAGATGTCAAAACCTGCAGTTAATGTTCCTGTTTAGAAATACACAAAATAATACCTTTGACGTTGGCAACTCAGATGTATTATTCAGCAAAACAGCAATTACTCATTGTTTTGCACTTACATGTTAAGAACTATGCGACACTTGGTGACACAATAACAAAATTGCAAAGTCAATTATATTTAAAATAGACATCCCAATAAAACATATACAACCAACTCCTTTTACTCTTTTTGAACTGTTTTGTTTTCTCTTTCTGACTAACAGTTAAATCGATAATGTGAATGTTAAATCCAAATATAATAACTGATTCACACACATCATGAGAAAAGGAAAGTTAGAAAATGGGGAGGAAGGGTAACACAAAGGGCGATGTATTCCTGAGAGTACCAGAATCCACCTAGGGAGTTGCCAGAATGTTGCATATTTTTGGAAATGTACATCTATGATGTTCTTTTGCAATTGTCAATCATAGTGGCAAACTCTGAAAGAGCAGTGTCTGCCAAAATTTCAAGCAAAATTTAGGTTGGATGCATACTAATAATTCTAAGCAGAGCTAAAGCAATAAAACCCAAGTAGAGTCAAGATCTTTATATCTAAGAAGGGAGGGTTTCAGGTGGGAGTAGTTGTTTGTTTTATTCTATTTTAAATTGCCCAAGAAGCATTTTTGAAACTTGAACTTCCCAGTAATGAATTCTGCTTCTCAACCCAGCCTGCAGCTTGAACTGAAGTTCCCATCAGAAAATTAAAATGTTTGTCTGGATAAAATAACTTCTAAATGAACTCTCTATTTTTCTTCGTTTCTTTTTGTATTTTCTGCAATGTAGCCCCTCGCAATGATATTAGTTCTAGTGTGGGAAAATATTATAATTGAGATCTGGTAAGTTATTTGCAGACTTCAAGTTTTTCTTTACACTGTGCTGACATTTAGTACAGCCCTGGTGAGGAAAACAATACTACCATTCATAGCTCTAGACGTAGATTTCAATCGACTTAAGCGGGCACAATGAAACTTGGTCATTCACTGGTTACCCATATTGTGTTCTCAAATTTTCTCTCAGCAAAAGTATAATGACTCAGTATTGTATGGTTGCATAGACAAGGGCTCGGAACAAGAGACACTAGTTTTGTCTGACGGTGTGAGAAAGTCGTGAAGGGATCTTTTCTTCCAGATGGTGTTAAATTCAGCTGCCTTTTTAACATTGGCCTTGCACAGCAATCTGCTGCTCCCTTTTCACAAAGACTGCGCTTGGTTCCCACTAGTTAACATGCATACTCACGCAACCTGCAACTTCACTCCAACTGTTTTACAATGCAGTGGTATGCTAAATAAACTTGATCCGGTTTCTGCCAATGTTAAAACTAGCTTTCAAAGAACTACTTAACTGATATTTACACTTCTTTTGACTTATATGTACATGCCTTTGGAATATTTCAGATTTCAAAGAAATATCACCTTATTATAGGGTCATTGTAGAGATTACCTTGGACATCCTTCAGACCCATGCTCAGATACAGTACCTCTCTTCAACACACACAAATAAAACAAAATGTCAGAAGTTTGATGTGCAATAGAAAAAAGAAAAATTGGGACATGTTGCAGCAGGAATAGTGGAACAGCAAAAAATAAAATGAAAATAATAACATTGAAATGTATTTTTATTGATCGATAAGTCATGTAACATTAGTATGGTACAAAGCAAGTTTGATATGACAATGGCAAACACATAATTATAATATTGTTTATTTTCCTTAGATGCTATATTTAACACATTTACATAAAAGACCAAGATGTAAGCAAAAGCTTCAGTAATTTGACTCCATTGAGTGCTTTCAGTAAACAATAGGTTTCCCTAGCAAACATCTTATTGCCTTAATTGAACCTCCTTGAGAAAGAAAACCACACACTTTGTAATGTAAATGTTAATTGTAGTAGACAATGGTTCTAGGTAAATAGCACCCCTGGACATGAAGTAAATGAAAGGAATACAGGCACTTAACAATGAAAGCTTGTTTGCACAAACAGTGCTTCAAATGTAAATAAACAAGGGTCTTCTCAACGGTCACTACAGTAGTAAAACTTTGGCACGTGTTCAGCAGCCATAATGAGAATTTACGTTAATAAAGTCTCTCAGAGTTTCTAACTGAAACTAACAGTGGGTTTACAGGGTTCTCCAGTCTGGAATCTTATAAGGTGCTGAAGCTACAAAGGAAAATGTAATGCTTTTGAAGAAAAATTCTGTATTTGGGATTTGAGATTGTCAGTAATCCAGGCCACATGGAAGAGAACAGGCCATTTTAGGCATTTTCTTACTGCGATGTTTGTATTTACGTTTAATGCCTACACAAATGTTTGCTTTGACATGTGGCAAAATGTAAGAACTTTTATGAAAAGATTGCAGTGGGGATCTCCAAAGCCCCAAAGTTCACGCTAAGTATAGTCATTTTTAGATTCAATAAAAATAACTGTATAGGATGCATCTCACTGGGACCATACCCAAACAACCTTTTATCATATTACTACTGTAATTATCTTTCTGTAGGCTGATGATTTTATAGTTTTACTTCTAGTGGGTGTCTACTAGCATAATTGGGCCACGTTCCTAGATATATCATGTTACAGGGTAAACAGCCTGATGAAGTGATGATAATGTCCATTATAGAGTATGTGTTGTCTAGATATAATCCACCCAAAACAAAAGCCAAAAGGTGGTCACAAGGCCAAAAGTACAGATTGAGAATCTGACGTGGAAAGCAGGCAGAAATGGGACTTTTGGAGAGCTGCTTTCCACTAGCTTTCCTTAAATACTGAAAATCTTAACTAAAGAAGAAAGCTGAACTTAAGTATGGCCAAATGAACCAGCGGTTATAAAATTAACAGAAACAGACAGTATGCAGCAGCTACAGACCAGTTGGTGCTACCATTTGGGAGGCTGCAGATGGCTGTGGGTGGGAAATGCCTCTACTTTCTTAGGCGATGGAGATGAGTATGGTGTGTGCACTTGATGTTTTTTTCATACCCCCACCCCCCAACAGGGCTGTCTGTCATAGGCTGCCGGCCCGCTTTACCACTTGCCCCCGAGCGTGGGAATCGAAGCGTCCTGCCGTTCACATCTCCTGCATTCCGTTTATCGGAATCAATTAGGCAAGACAGACCCTCAGATTCCCCACCCCCTTTCCATTTTTGTCAGGTCTATATACGTCCTAATTATTTCAGTTTGGGATGCCAGAGCTGTTTCCTGGATAGACCTGATCATCCTTAAACAAAAAGAGAGGAGGCGCACACGTGGGTTGTGGCGTAAATGTCACTTTCATTTCCAATGCTAGGTGCAGAGTAAGACAGAACATTTTTTTAACACTTTGACAAGAGGGGAGGCGATCTCGTCTCCATCATGTCTTTCTGCTTCAGTAGCTTCCTCAAGGAAACCCTCTTGGAACAGAGAAGCATCTGTCCTTGTATTTTGAATAGAAGAATAAAAATCAGCCTTTGCTTTTTTTTTTTTTTTTTTGCATTTTCTCTGCTAGCTGTATGTCCTCAGAGATACAAATTATTAACCTTCCATTATAAACTTTTCTGAAAGTCTAATTTAATATAATTTGATATACAACCCCAATACATACAGTCCTCAAGCATAATCTTCAAATTTTTCAGGGGAGGGGAACCTCAGAAGGAAATAGCCTATGTCTATGTATTAGGAAATCATTTTTAAACTAGATACCAGACATCTCTACAACAGCTTTCTAAGGAAAAAAAAAAAAACAAACATAAAACAACCACCCTCATATAAACTTTTGTCTTAAAGTAGGACAAACTACACATGCATCTTTACTTATTAGCACCATACAATTCTCCTTCGCATCTGTAACAACCCCTCTCAAAGTATCTGGCACCTCATATTGTGGCATCTGTGTGTCACTTAATTTCCTCTAATCCCACCTTTAGTCATAAGGAAAAAGAACAAAAGCAAAAACAAAAACAAAGTTAGATTCAATAAGTATTCCTGACCTTTCTGGTTTTTACTGTCTCTTGGCTGTAGTCTTTCATGCTCACATGCTCCCCGGCGATCTTGAAGGAGTTTTTACTTTCGGTTATCTAGCTTTATGAAGACCAATACACTCATACAGCTAGATAACCAAAGATAACAACTCGCTTCCCTCACACGCCTCTGTCTTCCTCTGGCCAGACTCCAGATCCCGATCTCTCTGGCAGCACCGAAGAGTAGTCCTCCAGGACACTTGTCGTGCATAAGATTCCTTCTTGCATGTAAATATGACCTGGTTTTTGTTTGTGTGTGCGGCTAAAACATCCAAACGAGATCTGTTGCTTTCAAAGTTTATTCCGAACTTTTTTTTTCCTTCCAGCAAGTAATCTCCGGCAGCGTTAGCCAACAATTCATCTATTAATATCAGAAAATAAAACCAGCTATTAAGGTGCAGCAAGCGGTTACGAGTGAGCAGCAGCATCCGTCCCTCCACAGGCCTCTATTTGCATTGTAAATTGCTTCATTCTCACGCAAGACTCTTTAGCCTCCCTCTATAGAGATGTACAAAGCCAACGGGAATTTCCAGCGCAGGTTAAGGAGGAAGGAAAAAAAAACATCCCATTCTATAGAAGAGGTGACAGCTGATTCAAGGATCTGCTCCTGATCCTTTTGGGTTAGGCACCGTGAGCTTTTTACCAAGCGGTGGCAGCTTGATTGCACATATCTCGTGCGTGTGTGTTTTAGGGGGAAGATCCTCGATTTCACAGGGCTTCTAAGCTGGGGAGGAGAAGATGCCGTCTTGCTGGCGTGCTGCTGCCCCCGGTCTGAAAGAAGGAGAAAAGGGCCATCATTGGAGGGGCTTTCACTGCCAAAATGTGGACCAGCCCGGCAAGGTCAAAGGTTCGAGACCGCGGGAGACCAAGGTAATGATGATGTCATGAGAAATCTCAAGTACACGGTTATTGATATGCATCAGTGATCAGCCAACTGCCCCACGCCTCCAGCCCAAGCAGCGGCTGCGGCGGCAGAGGCGGCGGCAGCCTTGCAACAAGCCCTATTTTCTCAATCAACATCTCTTCCGCGAGCACTACCGACCGCTCCAGGAAAAGCAACCCGCGGCCTTTTACCTCCTCGGTGCTAGTGTAGATCGCTCTAATATCCAAAGACTGGAAGAAATCTCTCTCTAAGGACAGATAAAAGCATTTCAGATCTGGGGAACGTCTTTGCCTGCATTTCTCCTCTGGCAGATTGCATAGGCAGACAGATGGAGGGCACTTTGCTATTGCTTAAAGCAGGGCCTTGCTTTCTGGGGCTGGGAATCAGATCTGTATTACGCAGTGAGTCGATGTGTGATTACATTGACAATTTGCTCTGGTGTTGTGTTTTTAATGGCTTCACGGCTCAGGCATGTTTTGTATCTATGTGCCATAGCGATAGGGCAGCGTATTTGGTTTGCTCTGTAAGTTCAAACGGAATGCTCTAAGCAGGCTGACTTCATCCTGATTTTTTAAAAAATGACTCTGCATGGGGTGTGTGCTTTCGAAGGTAGCACAGGTAAACACTGCAGCATTAGTTTCTAGTGTTGTACGCAACTCTGCTGTAATAAAAATGCTGAGCCTTTGTTTATCATGTCAAAAATCAGTTTTCATAAAGAAGGACAAAACGTACTAGTCTTCCTTATGAAATTGTGAAAAAAGTATCCTTACTTCATGAAAAGACCAAAACCCTGAGTGTTAAGAGCATAACTCTACCCCTTCTTTCCCTTCCCCACCCCCACCTTTCTTCTATCTAGGGGGGGTTTTATTTTATTAATTCGCCTCGTTCCTTTTCTTAGGACTTTTCAAAGTGTAAATATGTCACTTTGAAGAGCTCTTTTCTTCTTCTCCTTCATTACTGGGTGATCTATGTCTAATGCATCTATGATACGTACAGTTCTAATCCCCAGCTGCCCCTCCACAGAACAGCTAAGGTGCAGTCCACGTAAGATGCATATTCACCATGGGTGAACTTTACGGACTGTTTCCCAAAATTGGGAGTCATGTTTGGTGGTGTTGTTATTCTTTAAAATATACGCTACACGTGAATGGCATAAATCTTCATATTCATTTCACACATCACTAGTTTATCACAATACTCTCATTTCTTTAGGTGGACTATTTTGCCCAATGACGAAAACACTTTCAGAATTAATATATACTCTTTCATTAATTCAGTAATTTATTCTTATAAGACATGAGTGTGAATACGCTTAACAAGTTACATACAGAACACATATATGTAAATCTTATAAAAAAGACTGACAAGAGAACCAAAATTGCTAAGAAAAGCCCCCAATCTACAGTTCATACAATAATATCACACCAATTAAAGATACAATTTAGAAACACAGATGCCAACTTTCCCTTAGATTTTTTTATTCACTTTTTTGGGTGAGCATTTGTGTTCTGATTGTTTAGGAAAGACTCATCTACTTTTCTTATCAAATCTTGGTATAAGAAGTATGATCAGAAATGGCTGCACTGGGTTACATATAACTACGAGGTCACAACATAAACTAATGGGCAGAACTGAACATATGACTGAGGCACATGCCACTTGGACATTATGCAAAACCGTTATGAGCTTTGCTGCATTGGAAGATTGAGAGTATTTTGGCCTTGCTTTCCAAGACCTAGAAGCAGAATCATTAGTGATTTGGCATGTACTACATAAAGCAAGCATATGATCAGATGAATTCAATTCTTTAAGTCAAAACCCTAAGAAATGCCAGATATTTTTAGAATATTTTTTTGCTTTATGTACATCTGGGTGGGGGTTGGTGAAAGTGAAGAGATGTGATACATGTATGTCTGTGTATGCGTGTCACCCCATATTTGTGTGAATTTGCACATTAATGTGGCTCTATTCCCACATTTAACAATGAAATGCATTTTTAGAACCTAAGTGACTATCATGAAAGCCAAGACACTGAACATTTGAAGTGCTTCTACAATTAGAAGCTACAGAAAATACTGTCATAGAATAGTATCTTCTAAAGCAATGCCACATAGTCATATCACCTGACTCCAGGACTGGCCCTCATACATGTCACATATACCGTAGATTCATTGTGAGAGCCCCCAAAAGTGAAAATAGCCAACATAAAGATTATGGGTAGTCTGTTCACTAGCCATATAGCCAATTAAACACTTTACCCCTCCATCCCCTTTCAAGGTATGGACAAATAAAAGATACACAGCAAGGCTTAACACTGAACACCTGATTATTTTGAATATTGCCAAGGTCCATGGCATGGTTTATCATACACACTTCAAGGACTTTATTATCACTTAGGATGTGAGCCAGTTGAAACAATTGGGCTGATTCCTAGCAATGCCTGCCATATATTGTTATGAGCAACTATTAACACCTCCATGTTTTTATATCAGATATTTTTGTTTTTCAGAAAGCCATTTCTCTGAGATACAGAATACCCTTTCTGAAATCTGCATATTGAAGTATATATTGAATTCAAATGGCTTGCTTGCTCATTCTCTAATAAATTCCCATTAATGGCTCGTAGATTAGGACGTGATTGTCATGCTTGTTTTCTAATCTTTTTATAGGTCTCCAGATGGCTGAAACATGAATTGAAACATCCTGGTTTTCTTGGGAATAAACAATCTCTGCTTAAGTTGGAAGTGGAAAGTTATGATTTTCCACATATTTGGATCAGAATTATGCTAGTCCATAAATGCAAATAATCAGGTTTGCCACTCATATATATTTAGAACACCTCTCTGAGTCCTATTCAGACTACTGCAGAGTGTATAAAGAATTGGCCTGTCACTAAACCCCTTTTTAATACTGAGTTTGTAGATTCTTATGTAAGTAAACCACAGTTCACTAATACAGTCAAGACTACCATTTTCTACATAAAGCCATTTAATTTACAGCAGTTTGTATAGTTCAGGCAAGGTACTTGACTGGCTTACTTTCTAATAAAAGTGTCCTGTTATGTCTTCTGTATCCTGAAATTCATTTTTATAGGCATTTACAGGTAATGTTTGCATTATTCTTGATATATAGTATACAAAGGCTACACACAGGGAAAAAAACTGCACATATGGAAACTTAAATTTTTCTGGAATTCTATCTGTTGGATGAACTGGGCCATATGCAATACACAGGAGGCCTACCACCCAGCAAATGATAGTCTATTTTGGCTTTGTATATCATTTTGATTTTACCAAATATAAAATTTTAAATTACCTTTGGTTGGTTGTATTGTCTATTCATTTTATGCTTCTTTGTAGTCTCATCTGAAAAATAGTCAAGAAAACAAATGATCACAGTTTTAATATATACATATATCTATATAATCATGTTTAGATTTGGCTTCATTTTAAAGTATTGCAATTACCATGATCCTTTAAAATGCCAAGAGATTACAGAAAGCCCCAGTACAATGTATGCTGGGCTTCAGCACCCACAGGGTTAAATATGCTAATTTGCATTTAAATGGAGACATGCATGATAATGGGAATGCAAAATATGCAGAATCTGGAGGGGTTTGGGAAATTAATTTTTTCTTTTTTCTTTTCTTTTATTTTTAGCTTGGAATGAAGAGGGACCCTTAAGAAACAGTAGGGAATTGAACACTGTAACCTGCCATACAAAAGACAAGGGAGAGTTCTTCCATGTAAGAATTTCAAGACTGGAACAAAGTCGTATTTTCTAAATGTTTAAGGAACTGGATTTCTAGGCCTTTCAAACAATGGGAATCCCTAGATGAATATCTAATCCATTAGAAAGATGCAAATAGTTTACTGTAAGGCCACAGCACGGTGAGATGTGCATTCATATCTATGGCTCCTGATTGGCTATTTCCTTCAGTAAATCAATGAATAATGTAAAACCTGATTGCTGTAAAGTGGTGGATTTTTAAATTCCCTTCCCCCATTCCTCCATGACTCGATATTCAAGAAGTCTTACTCTCCCGAAAATAGGTTGCTTTTCTTTTATGATTTTTTTAAATGATTATTGTTATTTTGGAGTAGTGGGGTGGGGCTACTGGTTTTGCAAAATGAAAGTACTGTGCTGGTTCAATTATGCTGACTATGGGAGCTCCGTTTCCGAGACAGCGCCCTAATTACTGGTGGCAAGGTGGAGAAGGAGGGTGCTGGGAAGAGCTGGGCACCAGGAGAGGGAGGAAACTGGATCCGACCCTGCCATTCTGGGCCCAACGCAGCCACAGCCCCAAAAAAGCCCCGGGCCATGGCCGTGACTTGACAGGGCCTCGGGTCTAACTTCTGATGAATACCAATGCTGCCCTGACCCCTCAAGACAGTCCCCCATTCAAGCAGCGCCGGTACATTTGCAAGAGAAAACGCGGCAGACACTAATGCAAATACAGTGCTTGGGTTCCCACCTCCCGGTGTTCCCTCAGACAATTCCAGGCCACGGAAGGAAGATCTTGCCTCCCTCAGCGGGGTCTGGGCTCCAAGCAAACTGCAGAGACCGGGTTCCCCTCAGATACAGAAGCATCTGAAGCTGAAATGTTCCAAGTCCCAATAACTAACCACGATGGCTGTATCTTGATGAATCTGAACTTGGGATAACCCTGTAAAGCGGCCTCTTGCCTCCTAGAATCCAAAAGGCTAGAGAAAAGGGAGGTGGAAATCCACCACATCTAGTTAGCTAGTGTACGTTAAGTTTCCACCAGAACCCAGTCAGATCCTCACTTCATTGCCAGATGATTGCAACTTTGAGGTGGTTAAAAGAATCATTCAAAAAGCAAATCTTGAATCCAGGAATGCAAAATACAATTGTATTTAGCCTTTCGTTTATAAGAAAAAAGTCCCGCTAAACAACACAAAACTACATACAAAATTCCCCTTTTCAATGCTAAATTTTCCTGGCATCTCTCTGCAACTGGGGGTCAAACCGCTGGATAATTAACAGTTCTGGCTCAGACGACTCCAGAGATCAACAGGTTTAGCATCCGAGACTCACAATCAATTAGCTGTAGCAAAGCCCCGGACTGGCCCTCGGAGCGGCCCGCAGCGGGGCTCTGCGGTCACCGGCTCGGGGACGAGGTGAGGAGCGCGGGCGCGGGGTTTGCAGCGATCACTGCTGGCCGGGTGCCGCCGACCGGGTTGCCGCCTGCGGGCCGCCACGATACTCACTTGCTCTCCTCCCTGCGCTAGGCAGTGTTGCCCCCCAAATCCAGCTGGGCAGGAATCGAGGCGCCGGCCAGAAGACAAGATCCAGAGTCACAGGGCGGCCGTAGTACACAAACAGGCTCCTTTCAGTGTCTCAAAAAAAGAAAAAATTTTTTTTCAGATCATTCCTCTCCACAGCACATTTAAAACTGCCGCTCAATTCCACACGGTGATTCTTGCTTGATTGCGTCTAAAATAGTTTAAACGGATCTTCCCTTCTGGGGAGAGAGAGAGAAGGGCGCAAAAGACGAAAGAGGAAAAAAGCCAACTTTTCCCCCCCACGCCAGGCACTTGCTCCCTGAGCCTCGGAGTGGAGAGTGAAGTGGTGTGTGCGAGGCTTGGCAAGTTTTTGGGGGGGCTGTCCAAGGTCTAGTCCAGCCCCCTCTGCCGAGGAGGACGTGCTCTGAAACTCAACCAATTTCCCCACTGCTTTTGTTACTGATGAACTGAAGCCCTATTGTTCATCCATTGCCACGGTCTTTTTCAGTCCCCACACTACGTTCTGCGTTGCCAGAGATAATGAATTTGCACCCAAACCTCTCATAGTCCCCTCCTGACAGACGGAACAAATTAGAAATGTCTCGTCTGAAGGAAGGCAATGGCTACATTTTCCTATTGTAGGATGTAAAGAACACATTTCTTTGGAAACTTCTCTTGCCTTTTCTACCTTCTATTTTCTCTTCCCTCTTTTTCTCTTTTCCTTCAGTTTTTTTTTTTCTCTTGATTTCTTTAGACTCTCTCTCTCTCGTTCTTCCTTTTCCTTTTTTTTTTTTTTTTTAAAGAATAGGCCTGTCTTGTTTTTCCAGTGCACCATTTTATGTAACTTGTGGATCTTTTCTACCTTCCTCCTCTCCTCTTTTCCTTTAAGAACTCCCTTTGCAATTTTATTTACAAACTTGGAGAATGACCTTTTGACTTGCAGACTTTTTTTTTTTTTTTTTTTTTTAAAGAAAGGTCTTTTGGTTCAAGTCCCCTTCCTTATTCCTCCTCCTCTTTTTGTTGTGGTCGTCAAATGTGTTTGGCTAAAGACAAGCAATACGTTATAAGGATTTTTATACTTTAAACTCCAGAGCTATTCAAAACGTACCAGGGACGCCCTATAGGGTTTTTTATTTGAGGAGGGAAGAAAAGCGTGTGAGTGTGCGTGTGTGTGTGTGTGTGTGTGTGTGTGTGTGTGTGTTTTCCAGGCAAAGAGGCAGAGAGATGTGGGAGGGTGTGGGTGGGAGTGTGCAGGGGGAGAAGGGTGGGGGCCTGGAGGGAAAGTGGGCTTCCTGGAACAGGAGCCGGGAGGCTGTCAGGGGTGTAGGCGCGAGAGGGAGGGTGCAAGAATCCGTCTCGCCGAGGGCGGCTTGCACCCCTGGGCCTGCTCGCGCTCCAAGCCGGCCGCAACCTGGGCGCGGGTGTCTGCGCGCGCGGGCGCTTGTTCCGAGCCTGCGCGCGTGCGACCGGGGGGCGGTACGGGGGCTATAAAAATTCAGGCGAGGGGCCCATATGTAAATGCGGCCCGGGGGGAGCGGGGAGGTAGTAATGAGAGCCGCGGGCGCTCAGTCCCGCCGGCGGCCCCCAGCTTTCCCGCCAAGTGCAGCGGGAGGACAGACAGCCATGCGTGTCCTTGGCGGGAGGGCCCCCGCCCGCGCGCGCGCCCGTCCCCCGCGCACACGCACACACTCCCCTCGCAAGCGTGGGGCCCGGTGGCCACGAGCATGTCAGGAAAACAAAGCTAGGGTTGCGAGGTGGAACGAAGAAACCGCAGCCTTGGCGGCCAAGGGCAGGACCGGGAAGCCAACACCGCGGCCTCCGGCGCCCCTTCCTTGGCAGCCCGCGGCTCGGCCCTCCGCCCGGGTCTCCGCATGGCCCGGGCCCAGAAGAGGCCGAGGATCATTTCTTAGCTACCTAGGAGTGGGTGGCGGGCAGAAGCGGGGGCGGCTGTGCATTGGGAGGTGCCAGCGGCTCCCGCCCGGTGCGCAGGCACGCACACGCCGGCGCGCGGGGCTGGGTGGGGGGCGGGGGTGGGGAATAGTCTGAAGGCCTCCCTGCCGCGTAGCCGAGAGTCGCTACCTCCTCGCTGAGGCTGCTGAGCTCCGAGATAAAAACATACCAGGCTGAATCCGCAAGGCAGCGCCCCGGGCTGCGACCAAGGAATGGCTCACACCTCAAAAGACCTCCTCCCACACAGTGTAAGAGGAAGGGCCTGGCTGTTCAGAGAGAGCCTTCCCTGATAGACATACCCCGCCTTCCCAAATGGGTGAAACTCGAACTCCAGCCCAGGAGCTCTGGCCTAGATGGCCCTGAAGATAAGTCCCAGAGGTGGCCTTGGAGAAACACCGATCTCGCTCTCATCTCGCTCGCAGCATCTCCATCACACACACACACACACACACACACACACACACACACACACGACACCTCGTCACGTTATAACACAGGTTAATAGCATGGCAGTTAATGAAGCCGACGGGCTTAATGAGTGCACAGGTAAACAGGTACCAAAACGAGAAGCTCCCACCAGTCGGCTGGGCGATTTACCTCTCCCTACTGGAAACACGTGTAGCTTATCGTGTTTTAGGAATGATTTGCTGTTGTCTGCGGTCTCCCCCTCTTCTTGTAGAGAGAAGCCAAACAAACAAACAAACAAACAAAAAATCATGTTCCATTGTCAGAGTCGTCTCTCTTGATAGCTACCCGAGCCCTGGTGTAAAGCATTTGGGGATCTGATTTGGTTTGCTCTCTGTTGATTTTGGTTTGTTGTTTTTGAGTGTTTTGTTTTTCTGGGGGAAGCAAAAGAACGTGTATTTGGTGGCGCAGGAGGCGCAGGACAAGAGGTTGTGTGTACGGCCGGAAGGCTGGCGAGGCTGAAAGCCAGGCGGTGGCGAAAGAAGACGGCGGTTTGTCCTCCCCCGGGGTCGGTACGGGGCCCCCTGGCCTCTTCCACCTGGTTTTGGCCGCTGCCGGTGCCGCCGACCGCGCTAGCGGGCTCCGCCGGCTGCCGCTCCGCGTTTTCCCCCATCCCGGCTTCACGTTCAAGGTTTAGCTGCGAGGTCACGTCCATTGACGTCAGCTCCCTGTCTCCCTCTACGTCCGGCTACATTTACATACATCAAGGAAATTAGGGCATTAAAAAAATATGCAAATCCTGCGCGGAGAGGAGCCGGTGCATTCCTGGCGCGATCGCCTTTTATTGAAGCTTTTAATTAAAGGGGCCAGTTGGCGAGCCCCTGAAACAACCGCCAAAACCCCCAAAAGAGAAAAATAAACGCTGTAGCCTTCGGGAACGGTTGTTTCGGCTCCTCTTCTGTGGGCGGCTGAGGACCGCCGGCTGCCCGGCTGGGAGAAGAACAGGTTAGAGGAGGCAGCTCCAGCCCATGCATAATCAGGGCTCCGCGGCGCCTCCATTCTTTTCTCCTCCTCCTCCTCCTTTCCTCCTCCTCCACCTCTCTCCTCCTCCTCCTCCTCCTCCTCCTCCTCCTCCTCCTCCTCCTGCTCCCGCTCCTGTTGGTTCCAGCGTGTATTATTTTTAATACTGATGCATATGTAAAGATATATTTGCATTTTTTTAATTCGCGAAAAGTTCAGGTTGTATCGTTTTATTGATTTTCCTCCTTCCTTTTTTTGCTATCTTGTTATGTCTGTCTCTCTTGTCCCTTTCTGTCTGTATTTTTTGGCAAGTGTCTGCTGCTGTCTCTTGCTAGATAATATGCACAGTTGCTTCCCTGCTTCTGTGTATTTAAGGCTCCAAATATGCACATCTGTCATGTATGTAATGCCAGCTGTATAACCTCTTGGTTTGATCATAAAAGAAAAGACACTTTTTTCCCCCCTGACATACCCCCTTGGTTAGCTGTAATGTCCATCACTCAAGGCTCAAAGTTTGATTATCTAATTAACTTCATATTAGCAAAAACACAGTTCGGGCCAGCGCATTTGAGATAATGTATGTATAAAGGGAAGTGACTCCAAAGATTTCTAAAGAATTTTTGTGCTGATTAACTGAGGGTTGCGGCATTCGCTTCCTATTGCCTTATAGCATTTCTTATCCCCCCCCCAAAAAATCTATTTTAAAATGTGTAGACACAGCAACGGACAGCCTTCTGCAAGGAAGACATTTTCAACCATGTTCTATGTTGTACCTTATCTGCTGCACTCAAAATTTACTGAGTTTCATTTTTACGTTATGTGACTGGAAACAGGCACATTATCTCGATTGAAAAGCATCCTTAATTCCTGACTTTGAAATGAAAACAAATAAAACAGTTGACTATATTAAGCCAGTTGATTTACTCTAAACTGTATAGGCCTTGAGTTAGATATCAAGCTATGGTAATCTTGTTTATAGGGTCAGATTTTCCTTTGGCAATACATCTATTCAACACAATGGCTTTTGGAAAATATATATGTATGAAGTCCAGTTTTAAAATTCCCCCAAAGCTATCATTTTTAAAAGACTGAATCCATAATTGCATAGCCACAAAGAACAGCAAGTATGCACACATGCAGCTTATTCAATTAAACAAGTCCAAGTACATGCACAGGTAATTAGTTTTCTTATGAATGACTTACCTGCACAGATACTCAGGGCAAGATTCACCCCTCCCCAATGCCTTTCATGTATAAATATTCACATGTATTTTCTCCCATTTTAAACCTACAGCTGTATGCCATCTTTCATGCTGGACTATCCAGCATCCATTTTCAGCACCCTTAATTCTTATGGCATTTCCAGCCCTACCTCTGGCTGTAGTTTTCCCAAGCCTACACCAAAGTGCTCATATGATATGTCACCCAATAAAAAGTGGTCAGATGGCTACACGTAAAACATTAAAAAACGGAAACACACTCATCCTTTACGTTTGCCCTTACCTTGCCATACATAGCAAGATTACCTTTCCTAAAGTACATTTTCAGCACATTTTATGAATAGTTGCAGGATTTCACAACTGGCTGCAGAATTGCCGGTTTCTGGGGGGCACCTGGCTGAGCGAAACAATTCGGCAGGTTAAATGTCTCTTCGAGTTTGGCTGCAATTCAATCGTGCGTGGCGGTTTGTTCCTGCCTAGACTCTCGAACATACCTGCCTGCCTTTATGCAGGGATCAGGACAAACACACCCGCCACCATTCAGGGCGTAGAGTAGCGGTGCGTACATTTAGATGGTACTAGCAAGGAATGTGTGCATGTACGGATGTCTGTGCATGCATGTGTGTACAGACGTGTGTGTGCGTGCGCGCGCGCGCTGTGTGACAAGGGACACAGAGAGGTACACCTCTTATCTCTGATCTCTCAGTAATCTCCTTTTCTGTTTCTAATCTCCCTTATTGGCTCATGGTAGTAACCTGAAGCATCTCAACCATCACCGTCACTGCCGTGTGCGCGCTGTGGCTTACCCCGGGGGCCGGTGGCTCGGTGGCTCGCTGGTTCAGTGGGTGTTGTGGCGGAGGGTGGGTAGCACCGCTGCCGCCGCCGCGGCGGGTCCGGGTGCTCTGTCCCAGCCCGGCAGCCGAGCGCGCGGTGCCGGAGCCCCCTCCCACCCCGCCCTCACCCCCATCCTCCCCTCCTCTACCCTCTGCGCCTCCCCCCACTCCGCCCCGCATTACCATATGGAGGCCGAGTCCCTGCGAATCACAGCAGCAGCGGGCGGCATTTGAATAAGCCCCGCAACCCCGGGCAGACCCCAACTCCTCAACAAGATGCGTGCCCTGCATCAAGGGCCACCACTCCAGCCGGTAACCTGGCAGCTACCGACACCTCCCCAAAGTGTCCTGGGTGCGCGGGAGAGAGGTTCTGGGCCTCCCACTTGCTACTTTTATATTAACTTGACTGATAGGATCAGACAATAAATGGAGGGGAGAGGTGGAGAACGAGAGAGAGATACACACATGCACAGAGGAAGGGGAGCAGAATGGGGGGGGCGGAGAAGAGATGGGAAAGGAAAGAGGAAAGGCACTGCGGTGTGTGTGTGGGGGGGGGGGTGGCGCCACAAGGGAAAGGAAGACAGAGACTGAGGAAATGGGGAGAGAGCAGAGAGGGGAGCCCAAAGGTTTGGGTGGAAAAGGGTAAAATAGGGAGGCAATGGGGAAAAGACGGGAGGGGGAGAGAGAGACCCAAATATCTGATTTTGGACTTTCCAAGCTAAAAATATCACCTCACTGAACTTCACAACCTCCAATTAGACACGTGTTTCTCCCCCCTCCCACATCAATGAATGATTAATTTGCTGTCTCAATCAGAAATAATTATTTAGAATTGTATAACGGATATAGGATTTAACATAAAGTCGCCAATTTTGTGAAACATAACAAAAGGCATGACATTTAAAGATGATGTTGGCCATCTCAAGGTAAAAATAAAGGCTTGCCTTAAATATTCAGGCATTTGCCCAAAACAGTGAGACCAAGGCCCAGAGTCAGGAACAAGACGTGTTTTGAAATATTTTGGACTTTAAGTAAGAATTTTTCTTTCATTCCCTTTGATATTTGATTGATACATTTTTCTTCTTCACCAACTGATCATGTTTACCAAAAATATAGATCAAATGTGGGGTTTAAAAAAATTTTTACTGCAGAATATCCCCACGTTTTAGATGAAGATTTTGGCTTTTAAACGTTAGTTTAAATACAAAGCCAGTTCCACTTTGCATCCTAACTCAGTAACTCGAAGTTCTGAATTTAGCGTTTTCAGTGCGGTCCCCCCTCCCTATCTTCAAATCAGAACAGTGATTTCCCTGTATAAAACAATCAGAATCATAATAAAATCTCCAGTTACCTACTGGATGCACCCATTGTAAATATCCCTCTCAGTATTCATAAGCCAAACCTCCTCCTTTTGAGACACACAAAAAGAACGCTTCTGATTAATAATCTCTTACGCGGCACACCGAGGCCGAAGGCAGGGAGCCGCAGGACTCCAGAGAAGGGCGCAGAATTCTCAATACCTAGAATTTCAATACAGATTCCAAAGACGTGCTAACTGCTAGGTTTCCGAAAGGGGATGATATTTGGCAAGCAATGCTTTGGGAGAAGCCAACCACATCCAAATACTGACTTCTTCCTGAGCCAGGGGAGAGGGGCGGTCGCGATTACCCGGCATTTCTGCGTGCAGACGTGTGCACAAGATGGTATGTAGCTCACGCAAGTGGCCAGGCCCAGGTTTCCTTCTTTCCCTAATTGTTTGGAGGCAAGAAGTTGAAACCAATCCACTCTTTGTGTGGCTAGCTCCCTCGAAGCTGGGATTTCAGCCTCATTTTTAAAGCCACCGTGGAGCCGGGGTTGGAGCCCCGGTTGAATCCCCCAGTTCGGGATTTTACCAGGATACTCCCTGTGCCCGGTCGCTGCCCACCGCACGTGAAGAGAAGAGAAAGGAGGGAGAGTTTGTGGCTTTGAGCCGCTTCCGTCGGGGCCCCGCGTTCGCCCCAACAGACCCCTCTCTTCCTTCTCTCCCCCAAGGGGCTCCCTTAGGCCGGCCATTGTCGCTACGATCGTGGCCAGGTGAGAGAGGGGACAGTCCCAGATGGGTAGCGGCCCTCTCTCGGGAGCTCTGGTGGGTTTGTGAACCTGCCTGGCGCGGAAGGCTGAGTGGCGCTGGGGGGCCAGCGCGGGGCTCCTGGCTCCGGCCAGCAGGGGAATAGCGACACCTACTGGCCGCGTGGGCACGGCATCGGGGCCGTCGGGGCGGCCCTGGGCTGGAGGTGCCCGGCGGCGTTGGATTTCGGAAGCCATTAAGAATCTGCACCCAAGGCTCGGCCTGCCCCTCTAGGCCTCGCCTGCCTCCGGGAAGGCAAAGCCTGAGCTTCTAGAGACTCAAGGGGATTGTAGGATGGGACTGAACACTCATGCGGGCACACAGGCTCCACCCCGCTGAGGTTCTTTCTTCTGGATACCGAAGGGACCCGCAGTGCAGTTGACTACGGGCAGAGGTTGGAGCCCTGACCTCTTCGGGTTCATGACCCAGGCCTCTTCTCCACCACCCCGATTTCAGTGCTGACTAAAGATGGTATCTTTGCAAATTAGGAACCTAAGAGAGTTCATTTTCCTCCCTTAAGAGGGGAAATGTGCGAGTCAAGGACACAGACTCGCAGTCCGTGGCTGGCTCCCGGCACGCAGACCCGCCGAGCCTTCCTCCTCGCCAGCCTCTCGCACCTTGAGAGCACCCTCACCGCTCCCGGGGATGGAGATTGGGTGGTTTTTCTTTAAGAATTACGATCTTCTTAATGACGGCGGAAGTAAAAGCAAATTTGGGGTGGTGGAGATATTTTCGAGACCTAAGGGTATATATAGATCTCGCTACATATAAATAAATGTAAATGCTTCGATTGTTGGCTTTGATTGGGAAGGATGGGATAGGATGCCAAGCGATGGCGGGGACTGAGGAAAACCTAGTAAGTATGAGGATGGGAAGAAACCAATTCACGTATTGCAGATTTACTTTCTCTTATCAGTGTTTTCTGTTCAGGCAAATGGTCTTTTCATATGAAAAGGAGGTAGTCGCAGCAGAGGGTGGAGGAAAAAGGGATCTTAGCCTCTTCTCTCTTAGATACCTCCTGTTTCCTGCCTTTGGTTCTGAGTCTCACCTGGGCCTGAGAAACATGATTTAGTGTGATTCCGGTATTAACTCACCTAAGTATTAAAAAATATATTTCTTTTCCTAGAGAGACTGGGGTATTTGAACTAATAGGAATCCTAGAAATTTTCTATTTAAAATATCGCTCATTAAAATTGCAGAATTAAAAAAAACTTCCATAGAAAGTTTGAGTTTATCCTGAAAATTATTTTACTTAGCTTTAGATACTCGTTGAAACTAGGGTCTAAAGTGTTTTGAGGGGTGCCTGACTGGCTCAGTTGTAGTGCCTGTGACTCTTGATCTCAGGATCCTAAGTTCAGGATCTCACACCCATATTGGGTGTGGAGCCTACTTTAAAAATAAATAAATAAATGAAGTTGAATAAAGTTAAAAATTTTAAAATAGTAAAGTGTTTTGAAGAAAAGGGGGAAAGGAGTCTTGTTAGGGCTAGATTTTTGTCTGCATTCTCTACAATTGCCAAGTTTTACTAATTCTGATTTATTTAAATAAGATTGGAATGTCTTAGTGCCTCTAATGTGAAGAGTTTTAGATTCAGTCTCTTCCTCTTTTTTATTTGAAAAACTCTCTAAAATGCTCAAGAAGGCCACTCCTCAACTGTTTGCAATATTTTCTTCTTATTATTTTTTATTCTGCAAATGTATCTGAATGTGTTCTGAAAACATATGAATTCACATCCCAGAGCAGGCCCTTAGCAGTTTGTATAATGTATGAACAAACCTATATTACTAATAATGAATAAAATAGAACTATATCCTAATGGCATTTCTCTCAAGGAATTCTGCACCCCACTGCACATATCAAAGTCAACTTTCTTCTCCTAAAATGGAAACCTTCATAGGAAAAGAAAATGATCACAGAAAAATTAAATTACACTGGGCACACGACAAGCACCCATCAACCAAATCCACTTCAGAGGTGGCTCTGGGTATTGAACGCATCTTGAAAAATGTAGGGGTTGAAATGTTTTCCCTTTCTTGGGAAGAATTAGGTTTCTAGAATGCAGCTTTATTTCTGACTTGAAAATCTTAGCTAGAATGAGTTCTCATTGTTGCTTGATATACTTCAGTTTTATTGAATCTAAAAATCATTGACTTATCATTAAGGAAAATAGAAAAATAGGACTGAAGTGTCAAAATGGTGGAAATTCTCTGTATACCTAATCACAATCAAAGCATTAGCATATTAAACCCTAATTATATCGAGAACAGAAAATTAGGCCAGTGAAATTGTTTCTTATTCCACAACATGAATATCTACATACTATTATATTATATGTAATATATATTACATGTAAGTATAAATTTTATATTCTATATATATGGAGATATGTATCTCCATGGTTGTTACAGTGATCTGTGTGTGAACTAAAGGTGGAGACGAGGCTTTTCATTCTATTCAGGTCTTCCTTATATTTCTCTTTTAACTCCTCTTTCTTAGCAAGAAAATTAAGGAATGAAGACAGGCTAAGCTATCATTAGACTGTATCTATGTTCCTTTGTCACACCTGCCCTCCTCAGGGCTCGCCTAGGGAGGATGTGTGTGTGTGTGTGTGTGTGTGTGTGTGTGTGCACTTCCTTTCCTGCTTGTTGAGGAGCATGAAGGAAGAAAGGGATGCAAGGATGAGAACATTGCTCAGAAAGGCACATCACTGTATGTGAAAAAGAGATGGATACATTAGAAATCTAGAAGCTAAATCCCAGCTAGTTGGTTATCTGGGGAGGGGACGCTTATGTGTTGTAGCTGGCAGGCTGATTGCAAAAATCATTTGGGGAGAAAGGAGAGGCTCCCTGCCTCTGGAGTGGCCTCCCTTTCAGCTACGGTGAAATCCGCAGGGGCTCAATGATGTTTGGCTCCAGGGAGTAGAGCTCCAAGGACACCTGTGTGCATCTAGTGGGAGACAGGTGGTGTGTGTGTGTGTGTGTGTGTGTGTGTGTGTGTGTGTGTGTGAAGAAGTAGGTGCTGCATCAAAAATTCATCTGAAAATATATTGGTCCTAAAATTCTGCCATGTCATCAATTGGGGTCAGGCGCCAAGGTCAGTAACATGTCCCAGGTTCACGCATGGACCGCGGTAACATTATTGCTTTTGATGGTACGAATATGGCTTCTTTCATGTCTTTGGTTCTTTATGGTACTTCCTTGGAGTGGGGCGAGGCTCTAGCCTCCCCCTCCTCCCTCCTTCATCCCCGCAAACAAAACCATTCTACCACTTGAGCCATCTGCCGCAGGTGTAATGGATGGCAGGGGGCCGACCTAACCACACTTTAGTCTCTTCTAGGTCGTCACCGCTCTGCACCAAACAAATGAGTCCTGTTTCGCCACTAGGGTGCCGAGGTGGATGGTGGATGCCGGCCCCCGCCCCTGGCAGCGTTCAGCGCTTAGAAACCAAAGCCAGCTGACAACACACGAAACACACAGGCACAGAGAAAACGCCGAGCCAACGCGTGCTCCCTCTGCCCCCTCCCTCTGCTCTCTGCACACATGGAGGACACGTACACAATCTTTACACGTTTAACAGCCCTCGCGACTCTGAATTCTTGGTTACTTATGATGGCCTTCCCGACCACATAGCCCCTGGTGTGTCTGTATGTGTGCGCGCGAGGATGTGCGTGTGTTTAAAACGCTTATTGGTAGGTAATCAACACCTGATCAGACATAGTAATCCAATAATCTTTTGAATACATACAATTTTTCGTTAAAGGTAATTTTTTTTTTTAAACAGGAAAAGAAAATGAAAACTATCAATTTCTTGCGCAAATCTCTGATTCCCAATTTAGGTTCCAGGGAACCGCAGAGCTGTGCAGCCCCCGCCTTGCCAAACTTTCCTTTTCCGAGATTTGAACGAGGCGCAGATTGTCCCTTCATGACAGAGCAGGATCTCATTTGCACGCGAATGTGTAAAAGAGGGGAGCTGTGGGAACGCGCAGCACAGAGAGGGAAATCGGATAGCTGGCAGCGTCTCGTCGTCGCTTGGAACCCTGGACGCACAGGGTGCCCCAGGGCAAGAACCCGGGGTTCAGCCTCGAGGCGCACAGAATCCTCTCGGCCCCCGCCCTCGGGCTGGAACCCTGCCCGCCGCCCCCACCCCACCCCCCGCCCGCTCTCACCCCACCCCCATTTTCATCATTATTTGAGTAGCCCCAGGTAATGGTACCCGTCTCTTGGGCCTGGGGTACGGGCGATTGCTGGACCCTGTCACGAATTGAACTCCGCTGTCCCCAGAGTACTTACCTCGAGCGAGGCCCTGGCAAATGGTGGCCCAGAAGCGTCAAGTTTCCTCTCCCAGCCGTTGTGCCAGATTCCCCTCCTGCCTGCAGCTCCTCTCGGCAGGCTCGTGTCTCTCTCTCTCTCTCTCTCTCTGTCACACACGAGGATTACTTGTGACTTTTAGAAGCAAAAGCTTGCTTATTCAGAAGAGAAAGGGAGGGGGAGAGGGAAGGGAGGCGGGAGGGAGGAGAGGGGAGAGAGAAATAGGAAGGAGGGCGAAGAGGAGGAGGAGAATCAGAGGTAGTGAAGGCTTAGGTAGAGGAGGAGGAGGAAGAGGAGGAGGAGGTGGAGGGATGGGAGGGGTAGGGTGGAGTAACCGAAGATGGGCTGGGATGGGACGGCGAGGAATAAATTGCTCCCCACCCAGCTGCAGTGCGACGCCCCCAGCGTCCCGGGGGAGCCGGTGCGTCAGATCGGGCTGGCCAAGGCGGGGCAGTACAAAAGCGCCGCGGGACCCCCTTCTCAGGCTTCTACCCAAGCCGACTGAGCGCCAGAGGCCGCTCCACGCTTAAGCTCGGACTGTGGAGGGCTCTCCTCCGCCCGGACAGGGGTGGCTATCCAGGGATTCCAAGCTCCACGGAACTTTGATTGCATTGCCGGGCACCTAGCCATCTTCGCCTGCGTCTCAGACAAGAGCTGGAAGCCCGCGCAGTCCCCGCGCGTCCTCACCCAGTCTCCGGCGCCCACCTTAGCCATAGCCCCTGGTGCGGGCGACGCTCGCACCGGCTGCTTCCCCACCGCCCAGGCTCAGCCTCAGTCCCGCGTCTCTGTTCACATTTGGGGCACCCTCTCCACCACACGGAGAGGGGTGTGTGTGTGTGTGAGTGAGTGAGTGTGTAGCGCGCGCACACACTCCAGGCTAGAAAGAAGGTGAAATCCCGGCACGAAAAAGTAGCTTCGGTCTCCTGCAGCTTGGAGCCCACGACCAAGTCCGATCATATGCAGTATTTGAGATTCAGCAGCAAGGACCAAAGCTGGAGCTCACAGGATCATTTCAACCGAGTTTCTCATACAGCAAGGATTGTCTGTTATTATTATTAAACACGAAAATAGGCTTTAAAAATAAAGGAAAATTGCGTAGAAAGAAGGGGGACGTTTTAGCAATAGTCAGGAACCAAAAGTTGTTGAAAGGGTTTTCTGAGACAAGAGCATCTATAATGGGTAGAGGTGGAAGTCTCAGACTGGTACAAAACCGTTTTATTACGTGACGGGATTAAAAAAGAGGAGCATGCTTCTCGGCACAGGCGACCCATTAGTTCTGTTAAATGCATTAAGCCCGCCCAATGGAATGATTACATGGCAGCCTTTAATGTACAAACACAGGAATACTATAGAGGGTGTGCACAAGCGTTTATAGAATTCTCTGTATATACACATACACATTTATAAAGAGAAAAGTTTGAACATCAGCACCCTAAACTAATATAAAAGTGTATTTTCTCAAAGTATTCTTTAAAGAACGTAATTATCCGCCGCATTTCTTTGCAGTCCTGTAGACGCGACATTACAGTTACAGAACAGGCTACCAGGATCGACATAATTCTGCTTATATTTATCGTGGATGGCACGTCATAAAATGCCAGAGGGGGAGGGGAAACATTGAAGGGCGGGGAAAAGAAGGCTTTTATTAACAATTATATTCTACCATAGCAGTTTAATTTAAATAATAGCAATGATGTCACGGTAACCACCCTTCTTCTCCCACTGCAGTGAGACCACTGGATGGTTGGGTGAACAATGCATTTGTATAGTTAGTTAAGGGATTATTATTGCTATAGATCTATCTGCAGCATACAAAAATCTCTGAATGTTAAACTGCTCGACATTTGGCGTGTTTTAGAACCCATTTACCTGCCAAATCTTGTTCCAGAATAAGGATGATAAAATGTTGCTAGTTTGTTCCCACCATAGTTTTGAAAGAAAGTAGAGCAAACGAAGTCGCTCTTGAAAAACTGTTCTTTGTAAGCGAATGAAAATATTTCCCCTCAGCAAAAGGAGCCGGTGTGCAGTCTGAGTTTTTAAAATTCTTTTGCAGAGCGGTGATAGGAGAGGAAGTAGGAAGTACTCAGACCCCAGCCCAGCCTGCACAAGTGGGTCGCTATGCTGCCAGCGAACACCGCATACATCAGCACCCCAGCTGTCGCGCACCGACGCGGTTTGGAGCTTGGTTTCTGAGGATGAGAGTACACTCTCCGTGGATCAGCCGTGCATTTAGAAGTGGGTATTTGTATAAGGGCAATGTTCAGGCTGTAGTACAATGGTATGATGGAGAAAGAACTCATTTTTGCATTATTTAACAATTGCTTAATAATTAAAGTGCTCTGCTTGTTGAAGACAATTTTGGGGAATTTGCTTCTTTCTTTGAAATTATTAGCCACTGTTTGCTTCTAATCCTGAAGCCTCAGGATTAGGGTCTCTGGAGGAGGGGGGAGCGGGTTCGACAAAGTACAGCTCTGAGATACGGAACAATTAATGTAAAAGAAAGTAATGGATTATCTGTTAGGTAGAAGATGACAGGAAATTTTGGTTATGCTTAAATAAGGCTTAACCTTGTGTAAAAGTTTTCTTCTTTATATTTTAAACAGTTGACTTTATAAATTACTTTTCTTTTTTCCCTACTAAATCTTTTCTGACGACCTTGAAGATTTCATCTTACTTACTAGCAAAATGCCCCCAAATGCCTGAATTTAACACCCAATAGCCACCGATGGCCCAACGATATAAGGCCTGCCCCTTTCAAAGGTTTGGGACCCTTTATGAGGACTCAAGGAAAACCCCAAATGGAAACTGGTTCACTCGTGACCACACTGATGAGTTGGCTGTATGTTTATCAGTTTTCTAACTACCATGTGATTAGACCCGAAAGGTAACTTGAAAACACAGCCTGATTCTGGGCAAAATCATTTTGTCCTTTTGGTATGAGATCATAGTTGTATCTCCAAGTTCCTCCCAGGAACAGACGGCTGCGTGTCAGGGCTGGTCCCTTCCCAGATCACTACAGGATCTTCAGCTTGCAGATGAGATCCAGCAAGGAGAACTCGTGAAGAAACTCCTGTGCGTTTCAAAAAAAGAGTGGGGGTGGGGGTGCTGTTTCCTGATTCTTTTTGCTAACAGCTTTTGTGGTAACAATCAGTGGCTTCTGCAGCACCAAGGAAAGCAAGAATTCTCTACTAAATATTTTTGACCATGGCATGTTTAATGGAGCCAGGTTAAACTTTGTTCTAAAAATTTCCCTACAGATATTACTCTTCTCCCTGCTTATTTTCACAAGATTTTCTAAAAATCTCATTTATAGGTAGTCATTGCTGAGGTTATGCTACAATTAACACAGAGGCCATGGGACCTCCGGGGTCTGGTAAATATCACTGTAAAGGGTTGGCCAGCTTTACCTGGCAGCTTGACCTCTGTATATGAGAGCTACACTAGGGAGAGAGAAAGATTTTTATTTGTGTGCTTGGAATGCAAGTCTTTGTGAGTGTTCAGTTGAATTCATGAGTCCAAGTTAAGGAGTTGGGATATTTGCCCAAAACTCCTGTAAATAACCATTTGGACACCCAGCCCCTGGCCACTGTCTTCACAGTTACTGTCATAACTCTCCCAGCCTTTGCTTTTAACCTTCACATCATCTTTAATGATATGAATTAGTCCTTTTGGTACTGAACACGGAGATTCAGATTTAACCTTGGAGCTGGTCACTTAAACAATATTTGCTATTTTATTATTCCTGGTGAAGCCCAATACCCCAAATCTAGCATTTGGCTCTTTAAGGGGCAAACCCTTCTGAAGGCTTTTTTATAGTTCAAACCAGTCCTTGGCGTTAAATTAATTGAAGACAACTATTTGAGGTCCACAAGTAAACTGAAGGTTTGGAGAGGGAGATGCCACCTTTCCTAAATTTTCTTTCGTTTCTGTCTAGCAAAATGGAGTCTGTCATTCATTGTATGCAATCCCTTTCTACAGCGTACCAAAACTGGTAAAATGTTTTCAAAATTCTATTGAGCAGGAGTCCTTATCAAGAATCCCGAACTGGCTGGCTTTGGTTTTTAGAGACCTGCTCCCGCCGAATTGGCTTTCAGGTGAAACTACCGACATGAAGGCGGGGCTCCCTGTCACCTGCGAGGGTATTTTACTTAGAATCCCCTGATATTCCGTCCTTACACTCAGCCACTTTCGCAGGGGGATCTGTAAGCTAATAAAAGGCAAAGAGTCATAGGTTGGAAGCCCACAGTTTTTACCAGAGGGGCTTGACCAGAAAACAGAGAGAGCAGAGGCAAGCTCCCGCACGCCCCTCGCGCGGGGACTTCAGCCAGCCCCCGCGGAGGCTGCGGAGGACCACCTCAGGTGAGCGGCTCTGGAAGGGGGGCTGGAGGCTGGGCACAGGGCCCCCAGGCCTGCCTCTGGCCCTTCTCTGGGAGTGCTTTGACCAGGGCCGCCATTGCGCTTGGTCTTTTCCTGCAAAAAACACCTGCTGCCACGGATCAAGTCCACCTGACACCAGATGTAGTCAAAAGAAAAAGGAAAAGAAAAGAGAAAACCCCACCCTCCTTAATTCCGTTTGGTAAGAGCCCCGGCTGCCAAATCCATTACATAATGTCAGCTCAAGCTGACACCTGTGTGGGTGCTGAGCTGGATCGGGTTCTGGCGGAGGATCAGGCCTGAAACGTTGGCTTGGCAGCGCCGGGCCAAAGGCCAAGGGGAAGAGGAACGAATTTGGGGCTGGAGGGCGGCGCCTCGGTGTGCGGGGGGGAGGGGGGAGAGTGGGCACTGTGTCCCGGAGGGAAGACTTCAAGGGTGACTCCCCATCACCTCGCGTACATAAAAATCAAAGCCGCGGTTTCTCGGTTCCAGAGTCCTCTCAAGGGACATCGGATGTCCCTCGCAGCTCCAGGCTAGAGTGGGCTTCTTAGGGCGCCCCCTCTAACCGTATTAAGGGCGGGCTACTCACCTGCTGCGGGCCCTCCAGGAGCCCTCACTAACGGGCCTGCACCCACCTCCTGGATGCTATTGATGCTGACCTTGGAGGTACCTACAGCGTGGCGTGACGGTATACCCCTTCCCACTGAGGGCGTAGCAGTGGCTTTATTAATCGGCCATTATTACAGCAACCCAAAAGAAGCCCGATGCACAATGAGGGCACGTCAGGTATTTTTTGCCTGTAGCTAGGCAGTTTGGATAAACCGTGGCTAACGCACTGAATTTCGCTCTCCCAAAGACCTGACTGTCCAGATCTTTGGGGTCTGCACCAATGACTGTGAAAAAAGGTCCGTCCCCCAAACTGCTAGGATACCCACAGTCCTCCCCAAACCTTCTACTCCCGCGTTAAGGCAAAAGACCTCCGACCGCGTGAACTGCTCTATCAAAATCCATATTTATATTCCCAAGATTTTCCTCCAAAAGAATTATGAGCTCCTCAGGTGACCCTTCCACACCCACCAGAACACCGTATCAAAGGAACTTGTCGTGGAGGTTTACAAATATCATACACTTTGGACAGCGCTATTGGAATAAACCTGGGCTCGGTTGCATGCAATTCTCTGGGATTTAGTTGAGGCCCTGAAGACATGACTCAATCTCCTCAGTCCCTAGAGGAAAATATTTTGAGGGCTTTAATTGGGAAAGGAAAAAAAAAAAAAAAAAAGCTAGACGTCAAGCTCTGTGTGTATCTTTAAAGCAAAACAAAACAAACCACCACCAACAAAAAAACCCACGCACCCTTAGCAAGAGGTAAGGACCTTCCCTGGCCATTGGCAGGCACCGCCTTCCTCGCGGGTTAAAATCACCAGGGTCGATTTGATTTCCTAGTGTCCTTCTCAACCACCCACCCCACCCCTTCCCCCAGATCACATCCATAGGCATGAGAAACGGCGTCGTTCCTATTCCTTTGCTCTAACCATTTCAAAGCCATCTGGGCATTTTTATGTACTCCGCACTCCAAATAAATATTCTTTTATATATGTGTGCGCCTAGGACGGTGTGGACCTGGGCCCCTCTCCCCCGTGGCTACCGAGTTGGAAAAATCCGCCCGGGGGACCAGTGTGCTAAAGGGGCCAGAACGCGCGCTGCCCAGCCTCCGAAAGCTGGAGCGCAGAGCCGGGCCCCGCCGAACTTGCGCTAGCAGAGAACGTATCTTCACAGCAATTTAGCAAGCCCCACAGAACAAAAGTTAAAGCGTGATGGCACTATACCTTGCCCCGGGTTACTCAGGCGCCTGTCTCCCATTTTGGACATGCTGGAAGTGTTGGGTTTGGGGAGGTTTGCTTTGGCTGGGTTTGGGTTGCCTATATAAGCCCTGCCGGAGTACTGTACCGAAGAACGCGCCTTGATGGACTCGGGTGTTAATTAACGCGCGGCTAATTTGAGCTTAAGGAGCCGGGGGCGGCCGGCCGCGCCGCGAGCTGCGAGGGGCCAGTGACCTCTAGTGGACACCAGGGGATATGCAGCTCGAGCGGGTCTGCACGCGGGGCTCGGCAGCGGAGAAAACTTAAGCGTGCGCGGATGCCTGGCATCTCCTCTGAGCTCAGCGACAAGGAGGTATACGAGTCCCCGGTTTAAGGGGGAAAAGACCTTCAGATAGTGGTGTTGATCAAGGGTTTTACCTCTTCCCATGTATCTGAAATCTAACACCGACCCGGTTTTTCGGTTTTGGGTTTTTTGTTTTGTTTTGTTTTTCAAACACAAGTCGTTATTTACAGGTCTTTTCGGACAGGGTGGGAGAGCCTCTGCAAAGGGTTTGAGAAGTGAGCTTCAAGAACTTTGGCTTCGGAACCTAAAGAAAAGCAGAGCTTTCAAAGCTCCCAGGGTCTTTAGCCGGTCAGGAGAGGGAATCAGAATGTGCTTCAGAAAACAAAGTTCATCCGTACTCCCATGACCTGCTTTTGCTTTAAAGAATAAAAACTAAGGAAGACGCCTATTTGGCTAACAAGAGGAAAGCAAGAGAACAAATGATGTGTTGAACAGTCCAGATGCCTTTGAGTTCACACTCCTCAGGCAAATAAGAGACAAACACCACCCAAAATACTAGTTACGATAACACAAAAAGAGCCTTTTCACATATTAGAAATAAAGAGAAAGGCCAGGAGAATAAAATGCCCTGTTTTTGTCTAACCTCCGTTTATTTAATCAGTTAGCTAAAGTAGTGCAGAAGTTTTGGGAAAGATCGTCCCAGCATCGTGTGAGTCAAAAGCAAAACATGGACCATAGTAATTTACACCAAATGCTCGTTTATTTAGGAATAAATATAATTCTCCATTTTATTCTTCCTCCTTCGCACACCTCAGCAGAACGCGGAAGCTGTCGAGGCCCTAATAAAATCCCACGACCCGCCGCCCGGAGCACAGGGCTCCGCCGTCTGACAGTGACTGAGGAAACCATGTGAACCAAACGTGCCAGCCCGGGCCCAGGCTCCTGGGTCCCGCCCTCAGGGCATTTCCTAGTCTCCCTTCCCCGCAGGCACTAATCCCCCCCGAGGGCCGTGGGGCGAAGCTCAGATTAGGAGCTGCTCGGAACAGGAACGTGGAGGTGACCCCCCCTCCCCAGAGGTCTCCTTCAGCGCGTCGCCTGCCCTCCTCCCTTTGTGCCAGGCTGTTTAGCAGGTGCCCGGATCTGTGGTTAAGGGCTGCGGGGTGGATACGGGGAACCAGAGGCATTTCCTCTTCCCACACCCGGAGCACCACCGGCTTGGGCTTGGTTTCACATCGCCCGGGACTGAGGATCTGCGCCTGGAGAGCAGTAGTCGGAGCGAGCGGGCACGTACCGCAGGACGCGCGACTGGGGCCTGTGTCAGGGGACAGCCACGTCTGAGAAGGACAGCGGGGGCAGGGGGACTGTCTCCTCTGGTGGCAGAATAAAGTTTGGACCGTGGCGGAAGGAAGAGCAGAACTGGGCGCTGGCCGAGGGAGGAAGACTGTGTTATTTCGCGGGATTCCCTCCTCTCCGCTTTGCGCGTTCGGAAATGTCCTGGAAGTAAGGTGCGGAGGCCAGAAGGCTGCGGAAGGAGGAAGGCCTCAGCACCCCCACCCCCTTCACAGGGCTGTGGCCCTGTTTCCGAGAGGACTCTGGGCCAGGGGGGCTCGGCTCTGCCGAGAGAGGGAGCTCCCATCCCCTCCTTTCTCGGGCAAGAGACGTTGGGTTCCCAGTGAACTGGTCCCTGTGAATGGGACGGTCCAGAGTCGGAAGCAAGCCACAGGGTGAGGCTGTGTCTACCTTCCGAGCAAGGCTGTGAGATTGCATTGCAGGGGAGTGGGGTGGGGGATACTGTACCCCAGCAGGGCGCGGAATGAGCGCGGAAAATGAACCCATGGGGACCGAAGGTTTCACAGAGCTGTATTTCACTGCAGACCAAAGAGGAAGAATTGAGAACTGCTTAAGTGAAGTGTGAGCGTTTCAAGTCCCAAATATAAAACAGAAGTTACAACAAAAAAAGCAATAATAAAATAATAGATATTAATAGGTAAAAGCGAGTTGCAATGGTTTTAAAAATGCTCTCATCAGTAAAGTAACAAGGAAACAAAACAATTTTCAATTTTAAAACGCCCAGACGTGACCCGCATAGCAACAGGGCATCCGATGGTAGGCATTTTCCTTAACCTCCCCTCCACCGCAGAAGCAGCTCCCTGTAACCTAGGAGAAGGAAACCCCATCAATTTAGGAATAAAAAACCAAAATAAAACAAAAAAACTTGTAGCGCCCCAACCAAGGATCGACTCACGTTCCTGCCCTTTTTGCTTAAACTCCGTGCCCCCAGGAAGTGGCACAAATCATTCTTGGCACCACTTGGGGCGACTGCACACCTGGGTCCAGAGGTCGAGAATCCATGCTTAGGTTCGAGCAGTTTCCAAACCGGAGTCCTACCTGTTTGGGGTCCTTGGAAGCCTGAAACCTTACCTTTGACCACGTAGCACCCCTTTTGCCCTACCATCAAAGGCAAAATGAGCACTTTTCTTCTCCCTGTAAGCTAGGACTTACCAAGGGCAACCCTGAGCTCATCAGGCTCCCAGGGACCCCTTTCGGGTCCGAGCGTCCCAATTTCACCTTTGTTGGTGGCGCTCACAGCAGCCTTCCCCAGGCAACTTAAAAGTGGGCGCCGATGAGGAGGAGCCCCACAATTGTCTTGGAGAGTCAAAACAGCGAGCTTTTGGCTCTTGGCAGGCCCTGGCACCCCAGTCCACTATCCCGGTTCTGGCACGTCTCCACCAGGGTAGCGGCGACAGGGCCGGTTTTCCAGTTGACATTATTCCACAACCTGGAGTTACTATTAAAGAGGTCTCCTTCTTCTCAAATTGTTCATGTTCAGGGCCTTTTCCCAGTAAGATTTAGAAAAGTCTGAACTTGAAGAGTTGGCCCCTAGAACCCTGAGAACTTGGCCAACGAGTGGCCACCATCTCCCTCCTCACCCGCCCCCCCCCCCAACACTCCACGCCGGCTGCTTGTGGGGGTGTAAAGACTCAAAGGCCGGGTGATACCCTTCTACCCAAATCCCGGGCGTCTTCGAGCCATTCCTCTGAGAATCGGACCAACCACCTTCCCCAAACAGTTTATTTGGAAAATTTGCAAAAGATAAAAATAAATTTGGAGTTCGAGAGAATTGGTGACCTGCGGCCCTGGAGTCGGTGTAGCAAGCTCAGGGTTCCCAAGGCCTGGCAAGTTCTGGGGCCCGGCTGGGTCGGCGACCGGTGGCCCCCAGCCCGCAGCCGAGTGGAAACTCTGCTCAAGGATGGTGCTGAATCTTTCTCCCGGATCCCGGCTGTTACATTCCTTTTTTTTTTTTTTTTTTTGGCTGGAGTTATAGATTTTATGTTTGAAGCAGTTTAGAAAATAAATTTGAAATTATTTAAGCCATTCCATATATTTTTTTAAGGACCTGAAAAGCCTCGTTCTTTTTATTCTCCTGTCTTTTTCCTATTTTCTTTTTTCTCAAATTGCAAAATTTTAGCGCTTGGATGAAGAGTAGGGAAGAGGGAGGAAGACCAGCCGGGAGACTGAGGAGTGGGACCCAAAGTCTGCAAGTACATTTTTCACTACCTATTTTACCCTCAATGTCTCATTCTACCTTAACGACGACCACCACGATGATGATAATCTGAGCGGTGTCAGAAGTCTATTTTGCTGGTCCTCCTTGCAGTTTGGGGAAATCTTGGGAATCAAACCGCATGAACTCGGATTCCTGTCCTGAAACTTCTGAATGAGGCAGGAGGGTACCAAATGCCTCGCTCAGACTTTGGGGATGGCCCCTTTGGAACCTCTGTGAACTGCCTCAGAAACCCAGAAAGCATTTCACCCCCGTCGTGGCGCTGCTTCCCGCACTGACCCTCCAGCTTGGTCCCGTTCCATTTCTTCCGCGTGCATTTTTCAGTCCATCCCTGGAGTTCCGGGCGGAGCGGAACTCCTCTGTGCGGTTCAAAGACGCGCTGGGGGAGACTGAGCTTTGGGCTGAGCCTCGGGGTAGACGAGGACATCAGAGCTTGGGAGGCGAGCGGAGGGTCAACACTCCTGCGCACTCGGGCACCAGGGGCGAGAGAAGGGTGGGGCGGGTCTCCTGCAGAGGCGAGGTCCTGAGGATCGGTGTTCTACCCGCCGCTGCTGACGTGGCCGAGTGATATGCTCCTCCTGGCCTCAGTTTCCCCACTTGTTTCAGAAGAACTTCAAGGAGTCTTATTCTTTTAAAAGTGATTCTCCCTACCCACCTGGATCTCGTGGACGCTCGCACCGTCCAAAACATGGAAAATCTCTTTCCCTCTCTCTCGGGTTAATTTAAAAGAACCACAAAACTACGAGGAAAACAGAATTTACCTGCTCACATACTTCTTTTGATGGGGAACAATGTGTTTTTTAACTTCATTTTTATCTGTTGATTTTTTTAAAAGGAGATCTGGAAAGTATTTGGCTTATGAGTTAAGTAATTCAGGTAGCATTCATTTCATAATTTTAAAGCACAGGGGATTGAGCTAAATGCTTTATATACCTTTCTCTCATGAAGTCTCCCAGCAACCATGTAAGATAGCTTTGCTTCTCTCTTTTCCTTCCTGTCCTTCCAGTTTGAAAACTGCAGTGCAGACAGCTGCATGACTTTCACAAAGGTACAGAGCTCGCCCGTGGCAGAGACAGAGTTTGAGCACCTCTCCAGGACCCTAGATAGAAGCTCTCAGGAAAGGTCACCAAGGTTTTCAGGTGAGGCCATGTTTCCCCAGCACTCCCCAGTAAGCTTCAACCTATGGTTCTTTTATGTCCATTGAAAGGGAAAGCTGTGGTTAAAAAGCAGTGGAAGCAGTGGACAGCTAAGATGGCTTGCCTTCCAGTAAAGTCAGCTAGAAACAGACTGGCATTCCCACCCCACTGCGTCAGTGCTCTTCACAGGCAGAGCCAGACCTTGTGAGTGTTCATTCTGGCATCCTGGGTCTCTTCTTGGTCATTTCCACAGACGTTTGCAAGAAACCCAAACATTTTGCCACTTTCCTTCATGGTTTAATTTTAGAATTTGAGGTTAGAATTGTGGAAGATGTGTTGGAATGATATAAAGAGGGAAAAACAAGTACCACGAATAACATTTATAAGGGAGGGAGTCCCACAAAGTTTGATTTAAATATGGCAACACATAGAAGAAATTAAATGATAGCTCAATAAAATTTCATGCCTTTTTGGAAAAAAGTTACTTTTAATTTTATTAGTTCTGATAGAGAACAACTTTGTATTCAGAGATTTTTTGGTATTTAATGTATCTGTATTTTTATGTATCTCATTTAAGACAAATGAGATAAAATTATGAAGAGATTCATTCTCTGTTCATTATGACATGTGATAAAAGAAATTTTAAAATTTTTAAATAAATGTGTCAAAATATGCATGCAGAGTATTCATCTGTGGGTGATTACGTACTTATTTGAATAAAGTCACTTCCTACAATATATTTGGAATCTTTTTCTTTTCCTCCTCTTCCTCCTTTTTTTCTCCTTTTCCATCTTTTTTTCATCCTTTTTTTCCCTCCTCCTTCTCTTCTCTGTTGTTTCTCCTCCGCTTCTTCCCACCCCTGTTGTCCTTAGAATAGACTTCTGAGACACATGAGAAAATGAGCTCCTTTATTTTTCCTTCCAACGGCATTTTTGTTTTTTGGTGTTTTTTTTTTTAAAGATTTTATTTATTTATTTGACAGACAAAGACCACAAGTAGGCAGAGAAGCAGGCAGAGGGAGAGGGGGAAGCAGGCTCCCTGCCAAGCAGAGAGCCCGATGCAGGGCTCGATCTCAGGACCCTGAGATCATGACCTGAGCCGAAAGCAGAGGCTTTAACCACTGAGCCACCCAGGCGCCCCCCCAATGGCATTTTTGAAAAGAAATAAGAAATATTTATCTTCTGATATGCCATGTGAATACCATTCCTCATCATTGCAAGTATTTAGGACAGTATGTGAAATTCCAAAGAAGGTCTCCTATGGTCCCTATTTTTTAAGATGTTGCTTTACAGTCACAATGGATTTACTATTAGGGTAACATTAAATTAAAATAGTTGGTACCATAATATTAAAAGTTAACATTTTAAAGCTGCCATCGTGATGTGTTAGTACTGCAACCATTTTAAAAATTAAGGATAAAGCACAACGTCTTGTAAGACACACATGGGCACAGTCATAACACTCGTGCACAGAGATGATGCAATGTGTCCTAGCTCTAGGAAAAAATGTTCCTCTGCTTGTTGTCTCCCACGTCGTATTGAAGTAAGGAAACATTTGTACTTTCATGTAAAATACTCTAGAACCACAATTTAGGAGCATAAAATAACTTTGTCTTCACGTGTTGAGCTTTCCTGTTTTTCTCCTTCATCCACCAAACTTAGCTCTCCTTTCTTCTAGTCTTTCAGGGTCCTGCTTTTTGTCTTCCAAGGCAATGATTAGATCATGTGGTAAAATGAATCCATGCTCATGTATTGATGATTAGCAACGGGTTAATGTCCAAATCAGTTCCTTCATGCTCCCTTGTTCAGATGTAAATTCTAATAAGTGTGTTTGGAGGGAATATACCTGCTTTTTCCTTTCTAACTTCAAGTCATGGCTGCATAATCACACCACAGAGACCCACTCTTTAAATTCTGGCCAGTCTTTACGCTTAAACTCATCAGTGCAAATACGAAGAAAGCCCAATAGGGAAAGAACATACCTTTCTGGGACCTAAGACTGCTGAGTGAAAAATGGCAAAGACAGAATTAGGATTTAGAAACTGGTTTAGAAGATCCATTTCTAACTCTTACTCATTAATTTTTAAAGAGCATTCGGTGACAATTTAAATGATGGGGCTTGTGTTAGAATCTAGACTTCTCTCCTCCTATATGAAAACCACATTCACCTTTCTGTCCCTAGAGCATGTCCCTCACGCCCTTTGCCGTTGCTGGTTTCTGCCCTGGAACCTGGCCCCCAGAAATTAACATGGCTGTATCTTTCTCATTGCTTCCTCGGGAAGCATCTCCAGGACAAATCCACTACCCCACCAGTCTTTCTCTGCCATCTTCTCTTCTAAAATAGAACCTGTAACATTCTGAACAAAAATATGTTCTGTATTTGTTTACACTTTTTTGGGTCTTCTTCCCATTCCTAGGATACAGACTCCAAGAGGTCAGAGATTTTGTCCCTCTTACTCACCACATGACAGGTACTCAGTAAATAGTAAGTAATTATGAAATGTTTACCTGTAATATGGTTCATGTTTCTGATGTCTCTATCATTATCCACCTTTCATGAACACCTACGAAAAAAGTGCCTGTTCTGCTTTGCTTATCGAAAAACACAAGGAATTTTCTCACCAGAAACTGAAATGGAGTGGGGGAAAGGCAGAGCCCAGTTTAGAAATTAAAACAGAGGAGTAGCTACTTGGGAAAATGCTCATTATGTAGGCCATGCCTCCAGAAGCAATTTTTTAGAGGCTAGCCATTATGTGTATGGATTATAGAAAATATCAAGAATATATTATCCATTAAATACTTGCATTCATTTGTCCATTAATTCAGTAGATATCCCTAGAATGGCTCTCTGGTTGGTGCTCTGCATACAAAGACAATGGACATGGTTCCTTCCTGATGGGTTAGAACAGCATAGTAATTGTCACCATCCTTTTAGGCAAAACTGAGAAGTCAAGGAAAACTAACTGCATGGCATCTGTCTTTTCTCCATTTGCTTTCACTTCCCTTGCCTTCTTCAGGCACTCCTTGTATCTGGCTCTCCCTGTTCTTCAATCATTTGTAGAAAAGTATCGATAAACTTTCATACTAAGGTGTCAAAGATTTACATTAGCTATCTCCTAGAGATATTTACATTGTGTCTAATTAGAAAGTTAAAAAAATAACCTCTCTAATCACAACCTTTCTAAACTGGAAAGGAGAGAGCATTATTTTTAAAGCCAGTGTCCTTGAAATCTTGCTACCAGGGTACTGCTTACTTTGCTTATTTGTAAACTTGGAGAACTTAACGTTGCACAAAGGTGTTTTTCTGTAAGCTCTAACAGGTAAGACTGCATGGATATTTCTAAAACCAAGTTAAACTTTCCTCAAAACTTTTAACATTTGGAGCGAGGATATTTTTAGTATGAGATGTTATAAAGAGTTGCTTCTGGGGTCACCTGGGTGGCTCAATGGGTTAAGCCTCTGCCTTCGGCTCAGGTCATGATCTCAGGGTCCTCAGATGAGCCCTGCATCACAACTGGCGCATCTGGCTCTCTGCTCAGCAGGGAGCCTGCTTCCCTCTCTCTCTCTGCCTGCCTCTCTGCCTACTTCTGATCTCTCTCTTCCTCTGTCAAATAAATAAATAAAATCTTAAAAGAAAAAAAAGTTGCTTCTGCTAGGGGAGCCTGGGTGGCTCAGTTGGTTGAGTGATCGACTCTTGATTTCGGCTCAGGTCATATCTTAGAGTCGTGGGATCAAGCCCCTATTAAGCTCCATGCTCAGTGTGGCATCTGCTTGAGGTTTTCTCTCTCCCTCTGCCCCTCCATACCCCCCAAATAAATAAACGAATCTTTGGGGGGAAAAAAAGTTGCTTCTGTTAAAACAACCCCACTGCAAAAACAGACAAAGAGAAATGTTGTTTAAATATTTCTATACCTCGAGCAAAGATATATTGGGGAGAGTTAATAGCTAATTTTTACTAAATTAATTTGTGAACACGCAATTAAAATATCATAGAGATCCTTCACTGAGGAAAATAAGAGGTTTGGAAATACCACCCAAATATTTAAAATGATAACTTTGAGCCCTGTCTTAGTCGCTTTAGGTTGATATAGCAAAGTGCCATAGATAAGGTGGCCTTATTGCTATAAGGCGGAAGAGGCAAAAGATATCTCTGGGGTCTCTTTCATATGGCACTAACTTCTTTCATGAGAGTTCTGCCTTATGACCTCATTACCTCCTAAAGGCCCACCTCCAAATCCCATCACACTGAAGATTAGGTTTCAGGGTAGGAATTTTGGGGGTAGGGGTGGGCTCTCAAAGATTAAGATGATTAAGATGATAGCAGGCCTATTCCCCTTTTCTTTCTTTCTTTTTTTTTTTTTTAAGATTTTGTTTATTTATTTGACGAGATGACAAGTAGGCAGAGAGGCAGGCAGAGAGAGAGAAAGGGAAGCAGGCTCCTTCCTGTGCAGAGAGCCCAACATGGGGCTTGATGCCATGGGGCTTGATCCCAGCACCCTGGGATCATGACCTGAGGCGAAGGCAGAGGCTTTAAGGCACTGAGCCACCCAGGTGCCCCTCCCCTTTTCTTCAAATAATAGCTCTCTTCCTATCAGGATGATATCATGACACCTCTCATTTGGGAAGATTGGTGATAGTAACTTCTCTGTTCCATTAATGTCTTTGTCAGTCTTAAAATAGTGTCTGTAACAGCACGCCTGATACATTTTATTTTTCAGAACATGAGTTTGCAGAGAAACAGAATGAAACTTCTTTCTGAGAAGACCAAACAGAGTATTCCTTTGTATGTTTCCTTCAAAAGGCTTACATGTGATAAACGCAAAACCTTTTAAGTGTCTGGAAACTTGGGGGTTACAAGCTCTTTGTTTTATTCAGACTTTGAAGACGAGCAAGATGAACAAAGCAGGGTGGGCGGGGACTGGAGAGGGAGGAGAGAAAGATGTTCGGGCCTCAGCAGGTGGGACCGGGCAGTCGGGGCAATTGAAAAAATTGCTTGTGAGGGATAGGTAATTCTGGGGGAGGGGGGGCTATTTAGTTGCAGCCCTGTCCCCTTGGCCTGACTAGAAAATAGTTAGTGACAACAGCAGGGCCTGTCTTAAGCCTAGGAACTTGAATTATTCATCAGTCAAACGTAAATTACCATTTAGAGGCAGGTGACACACATGTTTTCTCGAACAATTATTATCACTAATCATCATTTTCCACAGTAATTTGTGTGCTCTCATTATTAGCCCTTGATTTCTATGTAAATCTCTTTCATAAAACTGCCACAAGATGGAAGTTTTTTTTATTGGCTCTCTTTACCTCTTGATATGTTTCTTGGCATTTTTGCACTCCTCATCTGGCACTTGATGGTTGGGTTTTCAGATTCGGCTGACTGTTGACATGCCCAAATAAAACATTCTTTCATTGAGCATATTGCATTTGTAGGGGAGGCCACCTTCTTTCACCTTCTGCCATATTGTACCCATATTTTTTTATATAAATTGTCCAAACATTGACTCTCACATTTTTCCCTTTTTTGATTTTCATTGTGCACCATATTTGACACTTTAACTACTTTTACTAGTTGTCCATGCCTTGTCACAAAGACCGAAACTGACACAGGCTTTGCCTAAACACTTGCCTGGAATCAGTACGTTTGCCATACGGATTTCCCCTTCAAATCCTGTAAAGCATCTTGGATATTTTCCTGTTTCTCTTTTATTACAATTATATGGGTTCCAGGATTAAACTACTTGCAAAGTTTGTAACATTTATTTCAAATGTCCTAGATTCAATTTTCAAATGAACTTCAGAAAGAGCTCTTGAAATCAGCTCGTTCATGGCAGCATGGGTCCCTGTCTGACTCATGAGGGAATGATGGAGAACTACTTATAATTCTTCAGGCTTATAAAACTTCACCCTGATCTACTGTGATAGCTAAAATGCTTACCTTTAGAATGAACCTCATTACACTTCGGTAAGTGGAGGGGCAGTCACCCCAGAAAGGATTCTCAGCGTTTACAGCGTAAGGGTGACAGACTCAGACCATCTCAGTCAGTTCTGGCTTTCCAGTTTACCAGCTGGGGGACTTTGTTGTGATTTACCTAGCCTCCCTGTACTTCTTTGTTTCGTACCTGCAGAAGATGTTTACCGATTGGCCTATCTCACAATCCTCACTGAGGCTTCAGTGAGTGAGCACATACAAAGCACTTAGCGTCTGGCATAAAATAAGCACTTACATAGTGTCAGCGGTGATTATAACAGTAATAATGGTTTTATTATTATGATGACATGAATTTGCTTCTTGCAGCATTAGAGGGAAATGGACACACATGTATAGGGTTCCCCCCCCCCCCCCCCGCCCCCAGAAGTTGGGTAAGAATGGCCTGAAGCACAGCATTTCCTAAGGCATCAGGAGGGATCTCCAAAAGAAAGTGCTGGGTAGCTTCAACACCATGACATCATTGCCCCCAAGGGCTTTGGGCCTGGCCGGTGACAAGTGTTTAGCACAAATGTTTTGCCTAAGCTCCCCCATGAAGCATTGCCTATTACAGATTTGGAGGAAAGGGAGGTTTAGTGACGGGCTTAGTGAGTTTTACTAAAAGACATTTTGTGCCCTAAACAGTTATGTTATTCATTACTCTGTCCTGGGATCAGTCTGTAATTCCCCACTACGAATAGACATCTCCAATTGGCTTCCTACACTATAAAAAAAAAAATACTGTCCAGTTTTGGCTTTTACCTCAAGGCGAGTCACACCAGGCTCTTGCCTGCTGCATTTTTTAATGCATGAATCCTGTATTTCAACTTACTGTTGAGTCTTGTCATTTTGGTCAGAAGCTGTAACGGTAGTCTACTACATGGTCTTGAGGGTGTCTTTGCATAAAACACAATTTCCTTCCGCAAGGAAGAGAAGTAGCTGCAAGGTTAGTGATACTGAAAATGTAAAGTGAGGGTTTTAACTTCAAGACCTATCCAAACAGTGATCTGTGTCACCACACAATGTGTGTGCACACACACGCAGACTTCCGAGATACAGGCAGAGGCAAACACAGCATAACATTCCACATTGTTATGGAGCTTCCAGAAACGTGAAGCCTAGGGACTCAATATTACATCATTGTAAAACTGTCACAATATCCAGCCTGCCCCTCCCCCTTTTGACATTTCCGGAGAAGAAAAGGAGGCTCCTGCTGTTCACCCAGTCGCTGAACTGAACTAGAGGAACGAATGTACATGAGGTGTGCCCAAAGGGATTCACAAAGCGGGGTTAGAATAACTTCTCTGCCTCCACTTGGCACATTAGTTTTTTTCTACATAGAGGAAACACAGCAGAAAAACACGTCATCCCAGGAATGCAGTGTTCCGCAGACCCCTAAATCATCACCATCACAATTTATAAAATTTTTAAAAAAGATTTTATGTATTTATTTGACAGACAGAGATCACAAGTAGGCAGAGAGGCAGGCAGAGGGAGAGTAAGGGAAGCAGGCTCCCTGCTGAGCTGAGACCCTGATTCGGGGCTGGGATCATGACCTGAGCAGAAGGCAGAGGCTTTAACCCACTGAGCCACCCAGGCACCCCTCACCATCACAATTTAAAATTCCATTCTGGGGGCACCTGGGTGGTTCAGTGGGTTAAAGCCTCTGCCTTCAGCTCAGGTCATGATCCCGGAGTCCTGGGATCGAGCCCCACATCGGGCTCTCTGCTCAGAGGGAAGCCTGCTTCCCTTCCTCTCTCTCTGCCTGCTTCTCTGCCTACTTGTGATCTCTGTTTGTCAAATAAATAAACAAAAATCTTAAAAAAAAAAATTCCATTCTGGCCTGCTGAATTGGGAAAAAACCAAAATCCAAAAAAACCCTGGAACTAACTAGTTAGAAGGGGTACATAAATATAAAACCTAAGGTAAGAAACAATAACAATATGCGGCAGGTACGTTTTCCTAATTCGGAGACCTTTGTTTTTGGAAAAGCTTCTTTGTTTAATTGAAGCAAAAGAAAAGAGCTTGTAGTATTTTGTACGCTAAACAGCTTGGGGTTTTGTAGTTATTGTTTTTCCTTTCTTGCTTCACTTAGTGGTATAATATATTTTATCTTTAGCTAGAGATCCACTTTGATTATGTTGCTTATATTACAACCCACGTGTTACCACTCCTGCCGCCACACAAACCACTTGGTTCAGCTGGCAGAGGACAGCGGTGCACCAGCCAAAATCTTTGGCTGGATTCCTGTCCATTAGGGACTGGTTGGCTTGGCTCTTTGCCACAGCACCTGATGAGATTTCTAACCCTTTTGGACATTCTAGTTTCAAAATACTTTGACAACAGGGTTTATACTTTAGAAAGACTATTTTATTTTCCAAAACACCTAAAACACCAGTGTTCTGTACCCTGTATTTAATAACTATTTGCTTAGTGAGGGGAAAAGCACAGAGAGCATCTCAGCCATCTCTCTGTCATGTCCTGTGGCTATAAATGACCGAAAGACCATCCTTTCTTGCTCAGTCACCACTTCCTCCATAAAGAAAAAGTACGTGGTCAAAGTCTAAATGAATTGACCTACGATTACCTGAGGATCTGTAAAAGTTACATCAAACTCTCCATTATTGTGGCCCTATTTCCTGAATATATGTATTTTGTAATGCAAGAATGAGAAACGCACCAGCCCACTATTCAAAAATCCTCGGTGCTCACCATTGCAGGATGCTGATCTGTGGGGGAAAATGCAAATGAACACATGACGATGTATCATTGTTTCTTCCTCTTATTCTAATTTAATCTTCACATTTCTTTGGAGTAAGAGTACAAAATTATAAGCTATCTAGACTGTACCTGGTCTTTTAACTTAAGACTATTAAAGATTCTAACTTGCTTTGATTAATTTTTTTTTTTTTTTTTTTTTTTTTTTTAGCCAACTTAAAGAGCTCTGACTTCTTTCTGGTTATAAATATAAGTTCTTGTTGTTATAGCAGACTTATATTATTAAATTAGCTAGAATTCTTTTAGACAAGTCATGTCTCCAGAGGGGCTTGTATAAAACAAGGTGCAACATATAGGAAATTGGGCAGTGCCTCGCTCTCCCAGTCAGTAGAGCATGTAAATCTTGATCTTGGGGCTGTGAGTTCGAGTCCCACATTGGATATGGAGGTTACTTGAAAATAAAATCTAAAAAAAAAAAAATACAGGAGACTGGTTTTGTAAGTGAAATACAATCCCTTGTATCTAAATGATTTAGGTAATGAGTAAAGTGTTAGTAAGGAGAAACATGTTTCTGTGGAATTATTCATTATGAGAGGAGAAACCAGATCTCACAAAAATATATAGCCCTTAAATACTTATGTATAATTAAGTTTATTTGGAAGTCCTGCATAAACTAACTTGGAATGGGACATTACTAGCCACTCAAATTATAAGAAATTATACTAGGATAGTGTATTTATAAAAATACAAGACTATAGTGGTTCCTGGGTGGCTCAGTTGGTTAAGTATCACCCTTCGGCTCAGGTCATGATCCCAGGATCCTGGGATGGAGCACAAGTCAGGCTCCCTGTTCAGTGGGGGAGCCTGCTTCTCCCTCTTCCTCTGCCCCTCACTGCCGACCCCTACCCCGCTTGTGTTCTCTCTCTCAAATAAATAAATAAAATCTTAAAAAAAAAGAATACAAAACTATAAATATAATGGGAAAATGCAATGGCATTTCTCCCAAAAATTTTAACTTAATTATATTTTATTTCTATGCAAATAAAAATAAAAACTATTCTATTAGAAATCATTCATTTTGAATATAAATTATGTTAGTATACTCTTCTTTGGTTGAGCTTAAGTTCTTATGTTTTAAGGAGTTGGTTAAAGCCAGAAAATATCATCTTTTTATTGTTTATTTTGTTTTATTTTTTTAAAGTAAGTTCTATGCCCAACTTGGGACTTGAACTCATGAACCCGATATCAAAAGTCCCCTGCTCTACCTGCTGAGCCAGTCTGGTGCCCCTAACACCTACTTAAAATTTATTTTTTAGTTTTGAGTATAAGATATTTCAAATGTACAGAAAAATGCAAATGAAATAACAAAAATCCTCGTAACCACCGTCCACATTTGAAAAATCTTTGCTTAATCTCTCTCCGTTCTCTCTCTCTCTCTTTTAAAGAAAAGAAATACAGGGGCGCCTGGGTGGCTCAGTGGGTTAAAGTCTCTGCCTTGGCTCGGGTCATGATCCCAGGGTCCTGGGATCGAGCCCCACGTCGTCCTGGGATCGAGCCCCACATCGGGCTCCCTGCTCAGCAGGAGGCCTGCTTCCTCCTCTCTCTCTGCCTGCTTGTGATCTCTGTCTGTCAAATAAATAAATAAATCTTAAAAAAAAACAAAAACCAAAAACTGCATGCTGCTAAATTAAAAAAAAAAAAAAAAACGAAAGAAAGAAAAGAAAAGAAATACAGGGGCACCTGGGTGGCTAAGTTGGCTAAGCATCTGACTCTTGATTTCACCTCAGGTCATGATGTATGGTCGTGGGATCAAGTCCCACATTGGGCTCCCTGCTCAGCAGGGAGTCGTCTTCTTCCTCTTCCATTCCCTCTCCCCCTGTTCACACACACACTCTCTCTCTCTCAATAAATAAATAAATCTTTTAAAAAAATACGAAATTGTAAATTAGCTGTACCTCCATCCACTAATCCCTTTTCGTCTTTCTTTCCAGAAGTAACCACTATCCAGAAGTTAGTATGTATTTCTTCTATGCATTATGAAAATCTTTGATTACATATTTGTATATTCAGAAATATGCTTTCTCCCAAAAATTATGTTCTTAAGATTTTCCATGCTGGTCCATGCAAACTAACGGTGCATCAGTAGAGGGAATCAAGAATCATTTATTCTTACAAGGCATGGTAGTGGGAGTCAAAATGAACAAACTCCATTTAAATGTATAAGCATATTAAGTATCTTAAAGTAATTTAAGGAACTAAAAATTTACAGAATACTTTATGTTACTCATATCATTCATTTCCTAATTCAATAAATATTTGTCGACAGTTGATTCTATGTCGGGTACCTGTCTAGCAGCTTAGGATGTCACCGTGAACAAAACAGATAAAACCCCATTTTGGCTAAGTTGCCATGTGGGGCATGTACCAGTTAGACCATCCTGTGGTTGCCGTCAGGGGAAAGAAAGAAGTATCATACCCAGTGATAGTCAGGGTGGAACTCTAAAATTTCAAAATAGTACCGATACCCTCTCCAATTTTTCTGATCATTCCCCAAGAGTCAGCCAAAGGAAGATGAACACTTCCTGTGGGCAGCTGCCTTCAGCGACCAACCTGCCTTATGAATGAGTGGGGAGGTGAACTGATGGAGTCAGAAATCCTTTTGGGTTGATTTTTGCAAAGGCTCTACAAGCCAAGTGTTTGCGAATGGTTAGGTACATGGAACATCCATTGAATACTGTGAACTTTGACCTATTGTTGAGTGATCATAATTTAAAAAAGGCATAATTAATTTACAGTCAGGATCCTTTAATATCTAATTCGTTACTCCTAGTGGCTGGTTCCAGATAAGGAAAACATTCATTTACTATGTCCACTTGCTTTCCGGAAACTTTCAGCTCATTTGGAAGTATTTTTATTTTTTACAAAGGTGCTGTGAATACGTATAACTCATAGTGCATTAAAAGAATCCAGTAAGTACTGAGCGCCTGGTTGATCTGTCTATATATACTCAAATACACATGCGTAGCATGTATACACATACACATGTATTTATATACACACATACACAATATATACACGTATAACTGTGTATAAAAACTACAAATATATGTGCCTATGAATATACAGTTATATGTGTAAGGAATTTTCAAATCCTTACATCTCTAAATATAGATATTATTATTTCCATTTACCAATGAGAAAACCAGCTCAAAGATTTTAAGTCATTTTTTATACAGCTCATGGTTGGCTAGGGAGGCAATTCAAACTCAGATTTGTTTTCTCCAAAGTTTATAATCTTTTGAACATATCATCTACTGCTTTACCAATGTCCACAATACTGTAAATGAGGCCCAAAAGATTTAAGACACTTCTTCACACATAATAAATTACATCATTTTCCTAAGATAGTATTTACTATGTATTTATTATAATAAATAATATTTATTATGTAATAAAAACAGCACAAGACCAAGACTGGAGACTATTTTAATCCACATGACAGTTTATAAAAACAAAAAGACTGTTGGCGGTTTTGTGTGTCTGTGGGAGCCTTGCCTGCACCCCTTTTCTCCACATGCACTTTCACGTCCCCTCTTTCAGGACAGAGAAGCACCAAGAAGTAATTCAGGAATCATTCTGATGTTACCCAGGAAAAATGGAGTAGTGAGCCAGTGACCCTATCACTTCCGTCCAAATATCTGCTTTGCAGAATGAGAGTTTCTTTGGCTCCTTCTGCTTGTCCTCCAACGTGGACAGGCTGCTTGGGTGTGCACAGTCCTTGCAGTGGTGCTGGACGAAAGGGGATGAGCAAAAGCCTGGGTGGAAATAGTTTGTTCTCCTAGAGTTTATATTCTGAGACAGACATCCATGTTGACAAAATCAAGGCCTCTTTTCTGTTACATTATTGTATCAATCTGATTCATGCTTCTGAGCTCTTTAAATTAATTCTTCATGTGTGTGGATGTGTGCAGGTGTGTGCGTGTAAATACTGCCTGTTGATCCTTTGTACATCTGAGTGTGGTTAAATGCATAAAAACAAATAGGCCTTAGTACCTTACAAAAATATTTCTTTAATGTTTATTTAATTTTAAGATTTTATTTATTATTTGACAGAGAGACAGACAGCGAGAGAGTGAACACAGGCAAGGGGAGTGGAAGAGGGAGAAGCAGGCTGCCCACTGAGCAGGAAGCTCGATCCCAGGACCTTGGGATCATGACCTGAGCTGAAGACAGACTCTTAATGACTGAACCACCCAGGCGCCCTTTATGATAAATATTTAATGTTTTAAATGTTTAATTTCTAGGATCTTTAAAAAAAAAATATATATATATATATTTAAGATTTTACTTTTGAGTAATCTCTATACCCAACATGGGGCTCGAACTTAAAACTGTGAGATCAAGAGTCACATTCTCCAACAATGGAGCCAGCCAGGTGCCCCAAGGATTTTTTTTTTTTTAATAATTAAGAGAAGAATTAAAAGAAGAATCCACTATAGCTTTAGAGTACTTAAGTAGATAAGTCTAGCACTTAATTTCACTAAGTGCACCTCAAAATGCACCTGGGCCCTTTCTTTTCATTTGTGCTGACCTTTATTTAACCCTCAAGGGATGGGAAGATGGATGATAAATTTTATGGGAAAGTGGTTTAATATTACTGGTTGCACTGACTATCACTTTTGGTTCTACATATATTGCAGCTTCAAATAGTTTCCCTGGGGGAAAAACAAATGAATTCTCTTTCTGGACAGTCTAGAGACAGAAGATAAACATTCTAGCTTTCTTATACTCTTTTCTGAGGTTTAACATTATATTGAACAAGATTTGGTAAGAATATGATATAAGACTCTCCGTAGCAAAATACTAAGTCGTTTAATATTCCAGAATACATAATGCCTTTGTCTTTGAAGTAGTCCATTTATCTGATGTGTTTTGTTACATTACCTACCTCATCAGTTACAATGTAATCATATTAATCTACCTCAGACTGAACTAAAACTTACCTTCCTTTACCCACCAATATTGTGAATCTTTGTGAATGACCATTGTGGAGGGTATGCTCAAGGCACTTAAGAGAATAAATAATTTTAAGCCTCTCATCTTGATTTGAATTGAGGTTTGATGGAAGCCTGCGGATTATTTGTGGAGAAGTAGGCCCCACTAGACCTGGACAGGAAGCACTGTGGAGTGAAGTCTCTTACTACCCATTCTTACATAATATTCTGAATTTAAGATTTCTCTTCATATGAGGATTTCTTAACGCTTTTTAAAAAAATTTTATTTTTGTGGGGCACCTGGGTGGCTCAGTGGGTTAAGCTGCTGCCTTCGGCTTAGGTCATGATCCCAGAGTCCTGGGATCTTGTCTCACATCAGTCTCCCTGCTTATCGAGGAGTCTGCTTCTCCCTCTGCCTGCTGTTCCCCTTGCTTGTGGTTTCCCTGTCTTTGTCCAAAAAAAAAAAAAAAAAAAAAAACCCAAAAAACCCACCCAAACATTTTTCCCCCTTTATTTGTTTTGAGAGAAGAGAGACCATGAGCAAGGGGGAAGGGCAGAGGGAGAAGGAGAAGCAAACTCCTTGCTGAGCAGGGAACCTGACGCAAGGCTCCATCCCAGGACCCTGGGATCATGACCCGAGCCAAAGGCAGATGCTTAACACATGCTTAACATCCAGGAGCCCCCACATAAGAACTTTTTAAAAGGTGAGATAAAATTTACCAAATAGAGTGCATATCTTTTTTTTTTCTACACAGATCTTATGTGTGCAATTAGATGCATTTTGACAAAGTACCCCAATCAAGATAAAGAACATTTCTATCACCCCAGAAATTTTGTTGTGCCCCTTCCAGTCAATTTCCACCTTGCACAGTCCACCACTGTTCTGACTTCTGTGGCTGTAGATGAGTTCTTTCTAGTCTCAGGCTGCAGTACAAATAAAATTACACAACACGCTCTCTTCTGTGCTTGACATAATCCTTGCACACTTTTTAAGGAGTAAGGTTTTAATAAGTATGAATACAATGAACACCAATGTTGCTTATATTCTTGTTTATCTAACTAGTCATATGTAATTTTCTATATGCAGACATTCAGTGTAATCTGTCTCCTGTTTCTTGGTTCTGTATTTCACAGTAACTTTCTCTTCTATTCCTAGATTTCATAAAACACGTTGTTAAAGGCAGGAAGAAAACTGGTCTTTATTAAGGTAGGTGAACTTTCAAGTACTGTTGTATATATTCTCACATGGTTGTCAGTATCTTTAAAGAGAATACTGGAGAGGATGCACTGTGTGGAAAAAGTAAACCATTTCTTCTGAATCCTTTCTTAATAATTGAACTCAAAGGACTCAGAGTTAGGACATCACTCACTGAGAGTTTAGGAGGAGAGGTAGCAGGAAGTGTTATCCTTTATTGTCAGTAGAACTCTGAAATAGAGAACATGTTTTTTGGCTTGACCAAGCCATTTCTTTAACCTGTTTTAAAGGTAGAATATTGTGCATGCAAAGAATGTAAACCGGGATAGTAAATGCAGAGAACAAGAAGGTAGAGAACTGTGGAAAAGTTGTATTGTTTTGAGCCTTCCAAATTTCACTTGGAAATTTAGCTGACGAATTAGAAACTACCCCCAAAATGATACACTCTCCATGTTATTTCAGCTCCTTGTTACGGACACCGAAGTTGGTTAGGATAGCATATTTTCTGCGTCCTAGTACTACAGCTGGGTTGTTTACGTGTGGGAGCAGCTTACAATGACAACGACCAAGGCAGCTGTCAGTTCGACAGAAATCCAGCCTAGGTGTCTAGATTTTTCAGTGTGAAAATTAGATGGCTCAGTAGGATATAGAGAGTTTGGTTAGGCAGAGTAAATTAAATATTATGGAATGAATTAAAATAAAGGTAGGCAATGACTCAGAAAATGGCAGAGAAAATCCGAATATTGTTAGAAGAGGATATTTGTGATTTCACTATGGGAAACTGCTTGCTTTAGTAAGGCTTTTTGCTTACTTGCTTACTATGGTCAATGGAAGCAAAGTCCTAATCTGAAGGTTTTGTTCCTGTCCTCTAGCTGAAGACGACAGTTGCAGAATCCTAAGGGCAAGCTCACCAGTCCTGAGATTTGCTCTGTGCATGGGCATTTCCCACAGGACTTTTTAGTTAGAGGAGAGATTTCTAAAAATCTGTTCTCTTGGCATTTATATTTGTTTGGAAGGCTTTTTTTTTCTAAACTAAAACTTTCTTCTTTTGAGTAAGTAAGCATATTTATGTAGTTCAAGAATAAAAATAATATTAATAAGTATGTTCTGTCAAGTCTTGCTCTAGTCCTGTTCCCCCCCTCCCCAATCCCTCATTATCTTGGAAACTTGGTTGGTTTCTTTGCATATGTTTCCAGTGTTTCTTTATGCAATTATAAGAACATTCATTGTTTTTGCCTCCTACATTTTTACCTGAAAGATATATCATATTATGTACATAGTTCCATTATTGTTGTTTTATCTAATAATATTTTCCAGAAAATGTCTGTGTCAGTACATAGAGGGTGTTTGATTTTGTTTCTTTTAAACTGTTGCATAGTATTTCATTGTGTTGATATACCACAAATAGTTTAAGCATTCCTTTATGAATGGGCACCTTCTCGATATTTTAATCATAGCTATTGCACATATAAACTTTTAAATACAAACCGGTTTGCACATTCAAGCAGGGTTCTTGTTTGTAAAGAGAAGCAAGCATATACCGTATTGAATATTTATGGAATGAATGCTTGAGGACTTGATCTCTTAGAAAAACTACTTGTGCTAGAAAGTTTCTCTGTGTTGATATATTTAGCACTGCTAGTGGGAAGATTTAGGATGCATACTGAGAGCACGGCTTTCTTTGTAAGTAGATCATGTTCTTTGGGCATCAGCAAAGTAGGAGCATACCACATCGCCTTCTGGGAAAGAATGTGATGTTGCTAAGAAATATAAAAGCCCGTTGCAGTCATCACAGGAAAAATCAGAACTTTGTTACCTTCTTTTACCATTACTTTAGAGAGCAGAGTCATGTTTATTTTGAGTAACTTGTCGGGGAGTAGGGATTCTGATCTTTTCAGTGGTTAGCAACTATAAACATCTTAATTGGGCTTCAGAGCAACCCTGTGAGTTTAGTGATAGGTGAGAAAATCGAGACTTAGATAACTTGACAAATGCTTCTTAGCTTGGGAGGGATAAAGCTGGTCTGATTCTCCATCAGGAGACTGGATGACCTCTGGAAAGATTGCACCGAGGGTCTCTGAGCAGGTAGGTCTTGTAAGTCAAGCCCATGGCAGAAACAAACTCAATACTTCCCTCCCACACCAGCTTCAGCTTCTGTTTTCTCAGGTTGCCTGGGGTTACTGTGACCCTCCCGCTGTCAGTGCTCTCTTTAAGGAAAGGAGGGCAGGGCAAGGGAAAAGACACTGACCCAGCAATTCTGGTGGTAGAGTGTTGGGTCAAGGGTTCTCTTACGTACTTTCTGCTCAGTGTGGACTTGCCCCACTGGTTGTTCATGTTTCCACCCTTTCCGCCTGGTTCTTGCATGAGTTACCAGATTTAAAAGGTGATTGTCATTGCCATTTGGCCTAGAATAGAAGTTGGCTGCTGGGGTTGAGAATTTCAGAGCTGGAGATTCTTCTTCAATTCTGAGCCTGTCAAGACTGGGTGTGATGGAGCTGGTGGTCGGACGAGGCCACCGCTAAAACCAGGAGGTACCCTAGGGCCAGAAACTATGAATATTTCCTTTGTGTTTTCCTAACTGTAATCTCTGCCTGGGAGAGGAGAGGAGAGGAGAAGAGAAGAGCTGTGCTTTTGCTGAAAGAGACATTTGCTCTCAGGAAGTAAGAAGAGTGGGAGTTCAAGGGAAACAATCATAGGAAAGCCAGCTTGGCTTTCTCCTTTCATCACTGAATCTTGCTTCGAAGTTGATCTGTGAGGGTATGTACAGCCAAGATGCCGTAGGAATACGCACACAGAATGCAAAAAGTACTTAATTCACAAAATGTGAATAATTTTCCTTGATCAGATTCAATAACTGTATTTAATCGAGACTCTCAAACATCTCTGAAATGAAAGAACCATATAGGAATTGGGCCTGGGGGCACAAAATGTAATCTTCTAGCTTTCGGTTAGGACAGTTCACGTCTGTGTTCTGCTCCCTTAGGTCTCCCCCAACCCATAAACAGGCTCAGGTACCACCTGGCCTTTTTACAACCTTCCCCTTTATCCTTGACTCTGTTGGCCTCTCACGCCAGCTCTTGTCTTTTAATTACCAACATCGTGAAAGATTTTTTCACACTTGCTGCCTGAAATTTCACATCTGCTAGCAATCTCTCTCTCCCACACCATTTTATTGAAATGATTCTCAGATAATACCCAAGGCCAAAATCCCTTTCTCCATTTTCCTCCCTTGTGACCCCTATAAAACATTTGACACTGTTTTTTTGTTTTGTTTTGTTTTGTGTTTTTTCTTTTTTTTAACCTTGAAACCTCTTCTGCCTCTTCTGGCCTTGACAACACACTTCAGTTTTCCTTCTGTTTGAATGACTCTTGACTTCTTCATGGGTCCTTTCTTCCCTGTAGGTCTCCCTTCTTTCACATTCCCTTCTAAGCCTACTTCTTCCCTCACCCTTGACCCTCCCCTTGCCAAGTCCATTTCATGGTCATGGTGTTCACGATCACCTCCCTGTTAATAACACCCAAAGCTTCACCTTTAGCATTAACTGGTATCCTCAGTTCCAGTCTACCTTTACAACATTCTCCTATTCTACTTAGATATACAAGTCAAGCCCAACATGTTGAGAAGTGACTTAGTTATCTTCCTCACAGAGTAGTAAGCTCTTCTCCATTTCCTATCTGGACATTACTGTGATCCTAATCATTTACACTTAAAACTGTAAACTTTAACAATTCTGTCATCACTTCTGCCATTAATCTCATCACTTGCTGAGTTTTGACAGTTCCATCTCTTCTAAATCTTTCATTTGATTGCTTAAACCCCAGAGTTTTTAACTTGCGATGATAGAATCAGATCCCAGCCAGCTCTTCTACTCTTGCCTCTTTCTGCGCCTCTGGCTGTTGGTTCGAAACCTTGGGAGCTTCCTGGGTGAAATCTGAAACTGGCTCCTGTACATGGAGGCAAGGAGAGACCGAAGAAAGAGGCAGGTCACTCCAAATTGCGAGGTGGCAGGCTTAGTAAGCAAGGGAACTTATAGAAGAGCCTGGTCTTCGGTGGCTACAAGACCAGTAAATCTCCACACCAGCCTGCCAGTCTCATAAGTTTATTTAGAGACCTTAACTGAGTTCAGTCCTGTAAACCATCTGGCTGGTGGCAATGATACATTGCTTTCTCAAGGTTGCATCCTTGAAAATGGCTCTCCCTGTGGGAACGGTGGGGGAAGGGGGGGAGTGTACCATGTACAGACAGGGGGAGGGGTGAGGAGGCTCCAGTTGTCTGGGTCCAGCTTGCAGGTCAGCTGGCAGTCATGTCCTCTTGATGATGTTCTCCAACACCTACACATGGCTATGCCTTATCTAAACAGGTTGGACCACCATTCCTGCACATTTTTCTCTTGTTTTCCCATCTCTATACCTCCTTGTTACCTATTATTTCCTCCTTGTAGAATGCCCTCATCCAGGACTAGTCATAAGATGAGGGGCTCAGTGTGAAATGAAAATGTCCCTTTTTCAACAAAGCAGGAAAAGAGGCCTTTAAAGTGACCAAAAATCAAAGCTTTCCACTTTTTTCTGTGTATCTCCTCCACTCACACACAATCAGACTTCACTTACAAAATAAACTCAAAGATGAAATTATCAAGATGGTGACAGTAGAGAGTGAAACTAAGTGTGGGGCCGCGCATGTGACTGCAGAGGTCACATACCCACTAATCAGTCCTGCCCTCATTCACCTGGGCCTTTCTCCATCCTCCCCTACACCTTCCAAAGACAAGTCCAAGGCTGTCTCTGCTGGGCAGATTAGGAACTGTCCGCGTTCTGCTCTGTTCCAAAGATTTCTTTAGCGGTTTCCTCCTAGCACTTTGCAGAAGTCTCCGAGAACCATTTCTACTACCTGTTAGTCCTTTAATCTACTAGTTTATAAGTTTCTTAAAAGCAAGGGGTATATGTTGGTGCATCCCTGTAGCATCAGTATTCAGTAATGTGAATTACACATAATAAATGCTTAATAAGTGTTTGCTAACAATGAATAAAAAGAACAGAGAGAAGAGCACCGTTATCTGGAAGCCACATGCAATGTTTCCTTTTTCCCTCAAAGCAGGAATCACCTCGTGCACTAGTTCAAGTTCTCCAGGTGGCTGGCCAGTGCCTTCTTGTTTTCCTCTTCAGTTCCTAAATTAGTCCTCATGGTGCTCCTTCTAAGGACATTCCCTTTGGACATTACCATTGGATTTTGGTAATACATATATTTTTCAGTTTCTGAAAACGTATGCATTTACCCATTTTTTCAAGTATTTGGATAAAAGCCCATGTGTTTGGTTTAGTTTTTGGGTTTTTTTGTTTTTGTTTTTGTTTTGGCTAAAGAAATTATTTTGATGAAGAAAAAATAAATCTGAAAATACTTTCTACACATTATTAAAAAATAACTTATTGTATGGTAGTGCTTTTCAGAATGACTTTGGGAAAATTCTCTGTGTTCAAGCAAGTTATCCAAGATCTTCACGGAACTACTTTGATAAAGAAGTTGAACCACTTGATAAGAACCTTGAACTGCTACACTGGCTGAGTACATGTATCATCCCAAGAAAAGAAATCAAGTTTACACCTTTCTTCCCTCCAAACACAAATATCCCCCTTTTGTAAATGTATTTTGAGCTGGAAATTCAAAATGCTCACTTGCACTTGTGGGAGAAGCTGCTTTTAGCCAACACTATTAAGTGGAAAATATTTAAACAGCAAAACATTAATTAAAAAAATGCACCACAGACACTGCGTCACTAAGAAAGCCAGTAACTTTACTGAATTGTCTGCAAAATACAAATTATACCTTATTTCCAGCAGGAGAAACTTTTGAAAATTCCCCACTTTTATTCACTACAGACAGCTGAATGAAGTCCCTTGAGATACACAGATGTGGTTTAACTTAGTTATAACATCTTGTCATCTAGTGGCGACAAAGTCCAGCTTATGCCGCTGTGAGCCTCTATTTGAATATTTGTTGCAAATGCTTGTATGCCCTCATTTACAAGCTATTTTAATTACTGTCATGTAATGGAAACAAGTCCCCAGAAAAAGAAAAGGAAGAAAAATGATACAGCAAACCATCTGAAGCAATCCAAGTCCTATGCCTACAGTGACCCAGGTCTGCGAGAGAACACTAGTACTGCATTCAGACCACAACAGAATCCATCCCTTAGCTGACCTCTCTGAATTAAACTGAGGTATGAATCAATTTGAGGTATGAATAGGGAAGGCAAAATGCAATACCCGATTATGAAAATAACCAAAATGGACAAATTGAATGTAGAAGATATGTGGCTTGGATTGCTCCACATCTTTGGTTAAAACATATTAAGAAAAGCCTTTAATTACATCTGTAGTCCGAAGCATTCTAACAGACACCAGTATTCCGTCAATCTTCAAAAGATCTGTAGTGGCAGGAAATTAACGCCATGTAAGTGACGACATCACAGCAGATGGCACAAATGGGAACAGATGAAGTCTGCCATGCTCAGCTAACAGCCTTTACTGAGAGGGTTCAAGTGGCTGCTTCTTTAAAAAAAAAAAAAAAAAAAAAAAAGCAACTTTTTTTTTTTTTTTTTTTTTAAAGAAAGAAATTGCGAAGCATTTACCCTCTGGAAAAACAAACAAAAGCAAAAAGGGGGCAAAAAAACCAAAAACACAAAAAAACCCGCTAGCTCTAAATTAAAAGATGGGTATGTTAAGAAAAACAATACATCAAAAGTGTGAGAGGGCAGACATTCTTTTAAAAAGTGTATTGGAATTCTTTTCTTTTCTCACTTTAGTCAACCTTAAAATGATCCGAGGATGATAGGTATTTTCATATTCATCATTACAAAATGCTAAATTCCACCTTTGGGAAAAAATAAGCCATTTTACTAAAAAACACAATTTTAAAAAAGATTGAAATGACCAGCCTTCCCCTCACCAATGCATACAATATACAGGTTGTGCAGCTTCCCTATATTGCATCAGTGTTACCAGTATTTAAGCTTAATATTACCAAAAATTTTTCAAAATAGGATTAGCTATAACAATATTTGTAGCTGTGTAAAATGCTACTTAGGATTCTTTTACTTGCAATGAAGAAATGTTGCCTAAAATGTTACTCTAGGATGGGTTATGTAAAATCATACTCCCTCAGGGCTCTGCCCTAAACTCCTGAATACAAAGGATTTACTGTGATAAAAACCCAAAACCATACTAGCTTTGCAAATACAATAAATGGTAAATTACAGATAAGGTAGAAGGGTAAAGAGAGACAGTGATTGTTTACAGAAAGTGACTCATCACAATCAAAATTGTGCTTTTCCTCGTTAAATCATCTTTAAAAAAACTCTCAGATTATCCCTTCGCTATCTTGCCACCACTCTATATGAATTCAGTAGTGGGAACAAGAGATGACTGGCATCCGTTTTCAAGTGATTCTGTTCTTCTCATGTTCTCATAAAACTATTGTGAGAACTGCTATAAATAGCCAAGGCTTCTGCTGGTACTTTAGCTTACTTTATCTTCAGCAATATAAATTCACTTTTCCTTTGTTGCTGAGGCAAATTGCAGGTAAAAAATTAATATGGCTATTTTTTCATAGTTTCACATAATGACCCTTTCCCACCCACTGGTGAATTTCTGCTGATATTGATAAAGTGTTTTGAAATGACAAAGAACATTTGTGACATGTTTGCATATTTTATACACATCAAGTTATAAGGATGGTTCTAAGGATGGAATCAAGTCTACGGTGAGGACAATGACTTTCTTAGATTCCCCCCCACCACGTGTGAATAAGTGTGTGTGTGTGTGTGTGTTTTCAGGGATGATTCTTTGTTTTTCCTCTAAATAAATGATTTTCTTTCATGTTCCATGAATACCTTAAGGAGTGGGATATATGGAAAGGTTGAAAGATGTTTTTTCTTTTGTTTTTAATGTAGAAAACGTTCGTACAAGGCAGGCTAGCATCCTATATGGATATGACCAAAGGTGCGATGTGGTCTAATTGTGGATTTCAGATCAAGTTAAGAAAATACAGCTTAGTCAGTAAGGTCTCTTGGCTTTTGCCACCCAGCGGCAGCCTTTTACAGTGAGAAACACATAGCAACTATGCAAGTGAGAGAAAAGGATGGATAAGAAATGTCCTAGACGTGCTATAGCCGTGTCGAGCTTACTGTCTGCATCTTCGTTGCTGTGTATGTCAATGCACATGAGTGGAGATGAATCGACAGATCTTCACATTCCAAGAGAAGGAAAATCATTCCTAGATTGAAATCTCTTTTCAAACAATATATATCAACGTTTTTTTTTTTTTTTATGGCACTCACTTTTTAAAGGGTCTGAAAATTAATCCCTTATAGACGAATATTAGACAAGAGTCATTGCTATGTTTTGTAAAACTAAAAAAAAGGGACATAGAGAGGTTCTTTAATGGGATTTCTTGAAATGGCTATTAAATCTCTTTATTGAAGAAAAAAATAGATGACATACATGCTTTATGCAGAAGTGACATTCGGGGGTCCTGCCACACCGGGGTTGTTCAACAGTCCTGTGTTGCTGACAAGGTTGTTGAGGGTCAGGTAAAATAATTAAAAGTGGATGACGAAGCAACTATCCCTTTACCTGCTTCCTTCTTGTCTAGCACCCAGTCTTTCACATTTTTCTTCTGTGGGAATTTATGACTTGTGCGTTGAGTAAACGCCATATCACTGGTTTCTAGGGCCATATTTGCAGGACATGTGCCCCGACACAGCTTCTCTATTCCGGGCATGTTTCTAAAAAGTGTCTCAGATTCTAGGCTGAAAAACCAACCAGATAATTTAGGATCCGGGCAAGTTAGGGTACGCACTTACTGAATTCCAAGATGCATGGTGAAATGGTGAGATCAGAAAGGGGCCCTGCATTTGATAATAATGCAAAAACAAAAACAAAAACAAAATAGCATGAAAGAAACTCATTAGTATATACAATGGATGTCAGTTGACCCAGTAGATTGCTCATGTGTTAAAAACAATTTAGGGTGTTGCAATGTGATATGTTCTAATCCCACAGGTTATCCTTTTGACAGCTGACCTTGAACTTATAAAACGTATGCAGAGTAAAAGAAAACAGAAAGAAAATAGTTACTCAAGTGTGCAACTGCACAAATATACCCCCCTCCCGCTATTAAGATAACAAAACTTCTGCTATTACCATAATATTATATATATTAGAAAGCTATACACAAGCATGTTAATTTCACAGATTTTTTAAAAGATTCTTAATATTTTATATAATTAGAAATACACATTTCAAAAACAAAACTTCTACAAAGAGAAAACAGTTATCTTGGTTAGCAAAGCATGGAGTTCCTCATGGCTTAGGGTAGTGCTTTCTATACAAAAAGTCCTTTTTGGTTTTTTACAGGACTGTTTAAAATATTAGCGAAGCTATCAAGGGGGAAAAAAACACATTTTGGCTTAAGTAAACTACAAAAAGCCACAAATGCTTTGCAAACTCTGTCTTACCTTTTATATGAAAATAAGCAAAATGTAATGTACATATTTTTATATTTTTATTTAATAAGAGATGCAGACCCAGATTTATTTATTTATTTAATTAAATACGTTAGCCCTCAAACTCCACATTTTTTTTTTTTTTAAATAGGTATGGTCCTCTTTTAATGGTCGTTGATCCTTTTTAATGAGTGCCATACGCCAATGATATGCGTGCAGGTTTGTGAGCGCGTTCTCGGGATGTTAGGTGACCTGGTGCGTTCCTAACATTTACCAATGGCCACCCTTTGCCGGGTCTGTCCAAAACATCTATACATTTTTCTATATGTTGCATAACAGCTGCTCTCTCTTTCAGTAAAGATCTGCCGCTTTTGGCAAATGTTTCCTTTTGTCTATTTACATGTAAATAACGTTGAACCTGCAACATGACACTATCTATTGTAACATACATTTTGCAAAGGAGCACAACAGTGAAAAGAAGTTAGCCTTAAAATCTATTTTGTACAAGTGTTCTGTTGTACAACTCAAGTGCTAAGCTTATCTCAGCATTTCTGTTTATCTTTATACTGTATCACTGAGGCAATTTAAAAGTACTTTTACAAAACAGAGTACCTGACTTTTTTTTTTTCCACACACAGCACATATAATGCATATCGACCCCCCTTCCCCATTAAGGTATAGCACACACACACACTGCAAGAAAAAAAAAAAAAACTATTAAGTAATAATCTGATCATGTTGCCCATCCTTCAGAGAGTCGCATGCGCTTGACTGAGGGACTTTCCCTTTCGTCCGGCGAAGGTCTGGTGAGTCCAATGGGGGAGTGGAATTCATTCCGGTGATCCTCTCGGTCGCTCCCGTCGTACGAACTGCTACAGCTGCTCAAGCTGTCAACAGGAGATCTCCCCGCCTCGTGGCGCGTGTGTTGTGGGTATCTCGAAGGGGTGGTGGTACGGTCTCTAGGAGGAGAAACAGGTTCTGACTTGATGTTGAGGCTTTGAGTAGAAGGCAGGGAGAGATTTGAACTCTGAGATAAATGAGTGCTAGTGCAAGCTCTGTAGGAGGAAAGGAAACCCAGTTACAGATGGAGGAGGCCTGGAGCCCCCAGGAACTCACAATTACATCAAACATCAGCTTCAAGACTCGCATAGACACCAGAGCATGCCCAGAGGGAGGAGAGCGTGCTCGGAAGCACTGGGGGGCAGTGCCTGCTCAGAGCCACTGAGAATGCCTGGGAGTAATTACAGCACTTAACGGGGCCAGGCCTCGTGAATCATACCTCTAGTCTCTGACAGGCTCCCTACACATGCAGGTTCCTGGCTCAGAGAGGCTTAACATGACATGCTGGAAAAAAGCATTTTCTGTGTCCGTGGAATTTCTCCCTAGACTAGTTCCGAAATCTAACCTAAGATTTAAGATACAACATTTTGCTTTTGAATGAGACGTCTCTGACTGACTAATGCCTGTGTGTGGAAATTACTGCAAAAAGCCCGTGACGGATATAAATGGTTCCTTCCACGTAATAAGGGCGAACACATGAAGTTGTACAGTCTTCAGAAAGAGGGAAGAGAGTTCAAATTTCAAGCGAATAAATCCCTAAAATGCTACACTTCACTGTATCTGGTAGAAGACTGGAGGGGGGAAAGACGGGGAAGGAGGTTGAAAATCATTGGCCAAAAATTTAGTGTTGGCTTAAAAACACTTAGACTTCCTACCCCACTAACACTGGTCAAGGGCTGGCCTTTCCTCATCCTTTCTGTTACGTGGGACACAAGTGGCGTCTATTTTCCACAAGAACCTCAACTTCATCACTGCCATTCTCTCCCTGCCGCAGCGTGTAGTAGGATATCACTCAGCCTGTAGTTACAATTGGCATGAGCTGAGAAATCTGGATTTGTCTAAGGAAAAGCTTTTGTAAAGAAGGATCTAGTGTGCTTTTATTGTGTTTATAAGCCTTAACCCTCATTTATTCCAGGAGAGTATAACTTTCCCTTCTTCCCAAATGTGGAAGAATTCGGACACTGGGCACTCTGGAGGGAAAAGCGTTAAGCCCTTGGGTGTCAGTTGGCAATCGCAGTGACTTTGATCAGGATAAACTGGGAGAACGCTGCCGACATCAATTTTAAGAGGCTCGTACTGCTCCTGCATTCTGATCGCACTGACATCTGTGGCTAGAGTCAGCATACTTGCCCACGTTGTTAAGAGAGCACAGATATCTCCCCTAGTGAGCAGTCACGGTGGAGAATAACCCATACAGATGCACCCATTCTAGACAAAGGAAAGTGAGCCTACCTACTCAGGGACGTGATTATGTTACTTTCAAATGGAGAGAATTAGGTGACATTAAAAAGTCATTACGAGCAGTGAGAAAATGGGGATATATTTCAGAGGAAAAAGTGGAATAACTTGGGGTTGGCTTTTTGGGAGATGCAACTCAGGCTCAAGATGTATAGAGATATAAAATTAGTCAAAATGAGTTTATCTTTGAGTGATGTTTTATACAAAAGCACCACCTACTGGCAAAGAATTACTTTCCTTCTCTTAATAGATGAGCTAATGCCTAGAATGACCTAAAGGAGAATTATTTGTTTCCCTAATAAGCCTTTCTTTCTCCAGCTTTTATGTTATAGGATCAAAACAGTCTGAGCATTTATATCAAGTTACCACATTGAGTGCATATGATTTTCAATCGTCTGTTTATACTTGCCATTATTTACTTATAGTTTTTATTTTACACTGCATTGGTTTATTGATTTTCTAAGAGTTTAATTAAGTAATCTTTAAATCAAGAAGATATTAAGCCAGGGTTGGGGGGGGGGGAGGAAACACCTGTATTTCAAAAAGATCCATAATGGTGGACTATTTTATCTGGGTTCAAAGTTACTTAATGATTCATTTTGATATCAGAGGAAATCATCTTTTGATTTCTGGAAGAAAGAATTTTCCTGGCTCTCGATAAGAAAGGCTATTTCACTAAAATTTAATTAAATGCTTCTACTATGAATCACACAACTCTTTAAGAATGAACGTCAATTAGGAGTCTGTAAACAAAGTGGTGTCTCAACAAATACTTTGGCTGCCCTTTGACATTTAGATTGCTTCTTCACAGGCAGGGAGATGTGGACAATTAGTAAAAAACTTTGGTGAGATGGACTAGTAGAAGCAGTTGATCTGGATGGATTAATTAATGCAAAAAACAGTGTAATCAAAATGCTGTTTCCTTAATACAGCTTTTAGAAGCTGCATTATCTACGTATTTACGGTATCTCCCATTGTGAACTGGCTTGTATTGGTTTTGCCGCTTCGCTTCCCCATGGGAGATACAACTCACTGCTTGTGTTATCCCTTCCTGTAAACAAATAGGCGAGTCCCTCGGTTTCCTTTCTAGTGGCATGTCCTTTGACACTGAAAGCACATATGAAGCATTTTGAGTAGTTCTGGGGACGCTAAACGCAGTCTTGACATGTACGTGATGACTGAGACTCAGCTTCATTCTACTGGGGTGGAGGATTCGAAACAGAATGAAGTGTAATTGGCTGGTCTCTGTTATCAAATTATTATCTTGGAAAGAAAAAAAGCATTAGAAATCCCTTCGCTGGATACATGCTAGATTCAGATACAAGCATGTTGGTCTGCTTGTTCTGGAGAGCAAAATTTGTATAGACCCAGAGAATTGTGAAATACTCCCTGTGTGTGGGTGAGAAAGAGGTGGGTGGGGAGACAGAAGCCAGATATGCGAGTTGCCCATCTCCACTCCTGCTGCAAGTTTTCATGTACTACAGATGCCTTCCAACTGGGAAAACACCTACCCTTCCCCATAATTGCTCAGAAATGAAACATGACTGGATAGTTTTTATTCAAATTTCTTACTGCCTCCGCCTGGAAATTAGACTATCAAACTATATTTAACTTAACCTTTTAAAAGTTGTCTTTAAACACCCACATCAACAAAGATGGTGTATAGAAATGCTTCCAGAAAACAGGCTGCCCCTTTTTAAGGCGATATGAGAAAACTGCTTAAAAATTTGAGGGTCATTTGCTCAAATATTCATGTTCAAAGGACTGTCACTAACCCTTGATGGCAAGTTCCTTCTGCCAGTCATCTCTGCTTCCTGCGTCAAATCAATGAATGCCGTTTATCTGACTTGGTTAGATAAAATCAAATACTAGATAGAGTTAAAAATACAGCTTTTAAGAATTGATGGTATTTCCATCAACAAAACATGAAGAGCTCTTTTATCCTCTTAATTTTGGGAAAGAACTACGGTGACCATCTTGGGCTGCTGGGAATATATGCTTTGGAAGAGCTGAAATATATTTTATTCTACTCTGAACACTGTATCTCACAGAGGAACGTGAACCCACCACACAAGAACATGAGGAAATGGTAGCCTAAAAAAAAAAAATACTGATTTTTTTGAATTAATTCACACTGTAGAGAATTAAGGCACCTCATATAATTTATTTTACATAAATTTTACAACTTGGGATTTTTAAAAATAGTTTAACATTTAATTGTGTGAACAAAGGCTAGTCCCTCTGAAGGAACCTTTTTTTAAAAGCTACTCTGGCGGCGCCTGGGTGGCTCAGTGGGTTAAGCCTCTCCTTCGGCTCAGGTCATGATCTCAGGGTTCTGGAATCAAGTCCCGCATTGGGCTCTCTGCTCGGCAGTGAGCCTGCTTCCCCCTCTCTCTGCCTGCCTCTCTGCTACATATGATCTCTCTCTCTCTGTCAATAAATAAATAAAATCTTAAAAAAAAAATAAAAATAAAAAGCTACTCTGTGTGTGTGTGAGTGTGTGTGTTTGTGTGTGTGTGAGAGAGAGAGAGAGAGAGGAAGGAAGGAAGGAGGCTGGCCAAAATCAGAATGTGTGGAAGGGGTATCTTATCTATTTGAGGGATAAGGGAAGTGATTAAAAGTGCATTAAAAGCTCACAGACTAAGTTCAGAGTCAAATACTGCACCGTGAGAACCGTTGTTGAAAGAAACCGGAACTAAACAAAATGCTTCATCCCTGGCTGTTGTAATTTGGTTCCTCTGCAGGCCAGTTCTCTCCCTTCTCATTTACTGAAGATTTTATTAAGGGCAGCAGAGAATTAGATTCTTCCCGTGTAATAGAAGTGACTTTTAAGATGACAGTATAGTTAAAAATACATTCATTTATATGTAAAATGCAGATTGTCGGGTGTTACAAAAAAACAAAAGAAAGCCACGTTCAGATAAAATAATATGGCTTTTGACATTGATAATTTCTAAGGAAATCTAGTCCTCTAATGGATGAATTTTGTGAAACATGAGATGTGAACAGCTGCCTTGATCTTTGCCAAGAAGCACGTACAGTGGATTCACTGCTTAGTCCTAGTGCTGCGACACCGCATGTATGTACTTCAAGATTGCCTGGATGGTATCGTGTACTCAGTCATAATTATTTCAAAAAGTTACTGCAGTAAATGTCTACTTGCATAGTTAACAATTCTGAGAAAATTTAAATGTCCTAAAAGGAGAAACTCTGTTGCTGATCAGTATTTAATATATCTTCAAAGTTAACAATCTTTTAAGAAAGCATAGCCATAATGTCACGTAAATTTATTTTATTGTTTTCATGGAAGGTTAGATTTTCAACAATAATGATCAGTGAGCAGGATGCACATAAGCAAATAGTGAAGGGGGAAGACTCTATTCTAGAGCACTCATCTATGTGAAATCAATTCCACAAGAAAGCTCGGAGGGCAGGGAGGATAAGAGACGAAGTTGTGATGTCAGGGATTTTTTATTCTCATCAGTGTTTTATTCTCATTATTTCCGTAGAATCAGAAGCATAGAGCTAGCTAACTATTCTAACCACATGGCTCGGCAGAAAAGTAAAAACGAGGTAGGCATATAGTGTTTCTAAAATACAAGCTCTTATCTTTCAATATTATCTTCCTAGTATTTTCTTCTGAAGATTAACTGCAGTTATGGAGTTATTAGTTAAACTTAAAGTCAGATTTCTGATTCACGTTTTAAGCTTAAAAAAACTCTCTGTTTTACAAGGAGTGTGAATTATGAATTCAGGGCTTTTTAAAGGTTTGAATATTTCCATACATAAATAACAGGAGTCATTTCTATGATAAAGACATTTCTCAAAATTACCACAAGGGGGCAGAAATACACATATTCTGATTTCAGAAAACAACGGAAATTATTTTTATACCCAAATTTAGGTAATTAGTGTATGTGCATATACACATATATTTATATTTGTGCAATATCTATAAATATATAACCATATGATGAGTACACTATAAATATATGAAATCAATGGAACAGGAGATCCCGTAAGTACTAGGTTAAGGTTACCATAAATTAGATGGTGTATGCTGAGTGATAAGGGTTCACAAATACATCTAAAATTTAAAGAAATTATAACTGTCTTCTTATGTCCCACGTGTGCTATATGAAAAGTTAACTAAATGAAAGTTTTTCATTGATCAAAGTGGAAACCAATATAGCCTAAAACAATAGGGAAGTAATGTATCTCATTATCACAGAGCTCCCCTTCTTTCAAAAAATAAGGAAAGGAATATCTAACCGATTTAAAAGATACCGATCTGATAATTACTTTCCCATTCTGATAAAGTAGAATTTTACATCCTTTAATGGGACACTAGAGAACAGTATCTAGAGACTGCTGTTGTCATCCAAGAACACATTCTCAAAGTGTTTTATAATAGAAATAAGATTGCTTACCCCAGCTGACTGAGGGCAGATGGCGGCATGTTATGTAGGTGTTGCTGTTGCCAGCCAGTTACTGACCCAAGATGGAGAGCGCTGGCGGTGTTAAACCCAGACAGAGATGACAGGTCTGCACTACTCAGAGAGTACTCTAGACCAATAAATAAAACAATGAGGGAAAACACTTAATTTGAAAATTATCAAATGGTAAATACACATTTCCAACTCAAAAATACTCTTCTTAAAATCATGTAATGATTCTTATAAACTCTCTTACTCTGGGGGTAGAAGGAGATAAAGCATCAGGAGCAATTTTAATTTAAAAGAGATGTATCATTTACCAAAAAATAAGTATTCCACAAAAGCTTTAAAGTAGTACAGCTTGCAATTTTAGTTTACTAGAACTACAATCTGGCATTACAGTATATACGTCTTTGATGATCTAGAAATGTTTTTTAAGCAATCCTGAGAAAGTGAGCTTTCTATTATATCCAAGAAATAATGGCTCATTTTCCCTGAAATTGGTCTTTTATATTGAATTCAGGTCAGGTCAATAAAACTTTCAGTCACTTAAGAAAGAAAAATATGGATATTCACTTTGTCTTAGTAACATATAGGTAATGGTATAGTCTCTGGATGCCACAGGTACTAAATGAAGTTTCCTAATAGACTAAAGAATAATATCTTTTTTTTATCTTGCTTTTTAATAAAAAGTATTTAATGCACTATTTGAACATGGTAAAGCTACTCACCGGTACCATATGTTGTTGAAATGGCTGATGGATATCCTCCCATCCCTTGTCCTGGTAAAGTAGGAGTTGCTACGGAAACCACTGGGGTAGCCAATGACTGAGCAGACTGGGAGTTATTTATCCTTTGATTCTTTTAAAGTAAATAAAGAGATATCATTGATAGAATTTTTTAAAGTTAAAAATATTAGATTTCAGTATTACTTTTGTGTATAAAGAAATAACTTGGTACAAGTCTCATGAAATTAATCATTTAACATGTGTCTCTCTGAACTCTGCCAACCCTATCATTTACAATCCTTCAAGAGACCAGTTGTTGCCATAGTAACCCATTACATCAGTATCTCCTAGGCAACTGAACTAGTAACAAGTACCATAAGCTTTATTATGGGTAAAAACAGACTATGTTGAAAACTGATGAAATATGTATACTGTACTCCATTGTTTCAGTTTTTATTCAAATGCAAATTTTAAAAAAATTAAAATCAACCATGGTGGTTTTCATGCTCAGTTCTATACACAGCAGAGCAGATGGGCGGAATTTCATGCTACATTCTGACCAGCAGGTGGTGCTCTGACCACTTTTTTCAGATTCTTCTAAACTTCCCTCAGAACTAAATGGCAAAGCAGCTAACATGTATATTTAACTCCTTACAGCAAGAAGATTAAAGATTCACATATATTTAAAAATCATGAGACTTTGAATTCTTAGAAAAATAAGTATCTTCATGGTTTAAATAAGGAAATTATTTTTGTTAGAATTTTACAATAAATCAAGTCCTAAAATAAACTGAAAACATGGTCTTCACTTGTGAAGGTTGAGACAGAAAAATAAATAACCTGACATTCTTTTCAGGTGTGTGATACCTGAAATTAATGGCATTTAAATATGATTCACTTGGACACACTATGGTAACTTCTGAAATCTTCCCATTTTACTGGAGCCACTCCACCTAAAAGTCACCTTGGATTTCTCCTTGCAGGTGCCATTTAAGGGAAGTACTCTTACTACTTACCAAGAGCAGGTCGACATCCTCAGACTGAGAGCATGGGGAAGGAGTTTTTATTAATTAGTGTCTGTAAATATTTATAATTGGGCAAAATCTTTTCAACAAAAGGCAAAGTATCTTCTGATAGACACAACAGTTTAAACAATTTTAAAACCTAGACTCTACAGATAACTCCTTACAAAGACATTCTTTGTTTCCCTTAATGAGCTGTTTGTCTCCAATGTGAAGACAATCTATGCAGTTTTCTGCACAGGTCAGTGTCTCAACCTTCATTATTGCAGCACCACGTTTTGGAAAAAAAAAAAAAAAAGATTGTATTTTGAAACCCCACTTGCTGGAGGAGGGCACGGCGCTGCACCTGGCTGCTGGTGAGAGGCTGGTTGTAGGACCACTCACAGGATCCCTGGGAGAACATCAGTTTTAAGGAACTTAGAATAAATCTGTGGATAGAGACAGCCTGCCATGCATGGCCCACACCGCTTGGCTGTGGCCCTGTGGGAGGTTTTATTTATTAGACCCAGTCTTTCCGAAGGGAATGTTGCATATTATGTGATTTTTTTTTTTGGTTGATATTCAAAATTAATCTGCACTGTGCCATAATAAACTAATCAGCTTGCAGGACGGTTTTACCCTGAAGCTTGCCACAGAGCACAGAATGAAAAAAAAAGAAATGTGTTTGCAGAGTGATCTAAATTTGTCTACTGAATCTTGGTTTTAAATGTTCTCGCTCTTAAGCAAAGCTAATTTGGAGAACACTGATGTAAGTCTCTTTGTTATTGAATTTGGTCCCACAGTTATTATCTTTGTTTTAGCCCTGCAGACCCAGGAGAAAGGAAAATGATAGAGTCCAGGGATATTATTTATACTTCTTAATTATTTATTTATTTTTTCTTATAGTGCCAACTTTTTTTTTTTGATGTAAAATATAACCTTTGTTCTCAGAATGCCTAGGATTTTAAGACATTTTGCTTTTCAGAGGTAGTTATTTGCATGAAAGGCATATATGGAAAGATGAACTGAGGCAACGTACAGGCATGTGCTATAGTAATCGTTGCAATATACCTAAGAAAAGAATGGCTAGCTAACATGAGAACATTCATTTAGAAATTATGGAAAAGATTTTTCGTTGTCAGCACCTTGAGGACATAACTCGTTCAGTATTATAAAAATCTGTTATGAAATTCCCTATTTTGTGAGCTTGATTCTACCATTGGTCAAACTGTATGCACCATAAGCAGAGTAGTAAGAAATGATTTTTTTCTAATTATAAATTGCAGGTCTTTAAAAAAGGAAATGCTTTCTTTGGTCCCAGAACAAGAGTTTTATAGGGGAGTTTATTGGATGTTGGTTTTTTGTTTTTGATTTTTTTTTTTTAACATGGAAAACGGAAATGTGAACCAGTTACCAGAAATAATGGCTAAATACAAATAGGGCTCCAGCAATAGCATCAATAAGTTAATTTTCTGGGAGCACCTAAGTAATTCAAAATGTTAGAAAGATACAAACACAGCAAAACATATACAAAACATTATCAACATTTATTTGAAATGTAGTTTCACATTACCACTGATGGCATCGTATTCTTGCTGCCTGGTGGAATAAGAACTCGGAGATCTGGTTTACGGTTATTCATCCCTAAATTCATGGGGGGAGGAGATTTTGCTTGCATATTCTTGTTCAAGTTACCAGGTGAGACCAGCAGACCTGGTGAGTTTCGGGGATTGCCATATCCGTTCCCTGTTAACATAAAACAATGAAAGCATTCAGGAAGAAATCTAGATTCAAGCATGTTTCTAGAGAATACACTATAAGAGATTAAAAATCAAAGCTTAACAGGGTAAGACATACAACAAAGTCTGTAGGATGACTAACAGTCTCCATGTGAAGACTAACCCGGCCAGTTAGTTTTTAAATATTCTCTGAAGGAAGACGAAAGACGTTTTAATGAGAAGAGCTAATATATACCAACTTGCTCAGAAATCAACATATACTTTTATTATTCTACGAAAAAAAAATTCGGGAAGAAAGTTCAGGGTCTAAGAAAAGCACAGAATCGGTTCTGCACTTCAATTGACTCGCTTGGCAGAGGTCTGACTGGCGTGACTCACTCTTTCAGTTCAATGGTTTGGGTTTTATTTTGTGTGTCTGTGTGTCCTCAAGTGAAGAAAGGGGATACCAGTAAGACTATAATTTCTAGGACCTGCAGGAGGAGTCGCCTCTTCCACAGTTTGCTGCTGAGTTCCCCTTTCCTTGGAGTGTTTTCTCCTTATGGTTTTCATACGTCTGGTTTGCCCTCCTCCCAAGTTCAGCGTATGACCCTGAAGGCTTGCTCTCCTTCAAAAGCAGGACTCCTTCTTAAGAGCTGAAATGAAGGCATGTTGCCACCACTGTGGTGCCAATTCACCAAGGCACAAGAAGAGTCATCTAAAGTGGACATTGAAAGAGTTTCGGTAGATAGCTGATGTTTAACCCACTACTAACAGAACTGGCTCTCTGAAGGGTGCCATTTCTCATAATTCAAAATACACTGCTCCTTGACAGGAAGAGCTATGGAGGGAGTTGGTACAACCACAGCTGAAGCAGAACATCATCTGCTGGTTTTTTTCTGCTGCCTCTCACTGCAGAGGAATAGAGACCCGCTCTCCAACCCGCTCTCCAGTTTTGCTGGAAAACTAGACAGTTGTTTTCTGAAGTTCTCTAAAGGAGACAGTCAAACCTCGCTGTTACGGTCAGTCATCATTATCATTATCCTAAAACACAAGTGTCTATTACCCCAGGACGAATGATACTGTGTGCTACCCTGTGGGGAGGCAAGGACTTGGCCCCAGTCCTCAAACGCCCTGCAATTCCTTTGTGGTAATCCAATACACACATGTGAAATGTCCAAACCAGAACAATGCAGCCTCGGGGCAGGTGCCTACAGAGAGGTGCCATCCAGATTAAGTGTTCCTGAGCTCCTAGGAGGGAAGAGATTATCCAGTGAAGATTCACCTAAGAGACAGGAGTTGATGTGGGCCTTGAAAAAAGAGAAGAGATAGTAAGACATGCTGAGCTTGTGATTGGGCTCAGGGAAAGGGCTGAGGTGGGAATTTACAGAGCACAATCAGGGACACTGTGAGCAAACTGGCTAGTAGGGAACTCATGAAAAGAGAGGAGTGTCAAAGACCTTAGAAGGACACGGAGAACTTGACTTCCAGGCTGATACATCTTGGATTTAAATGGCAGAAATGCAGACCCAAGAGGGTCACAGAGCAGAGGGCGAACATGGGCCTCTAAGTGGACAGCGAGATATACCGGCATTGGGATATCCTGTAATTTGGAAGGTCTGGGAGTATGAAGCAGTCTGGAAACTATGGTGATGGCCTGAGCTAAAGATGAGGAGGGAGTGGGAAGGCAAAGCACAGGTATATTTCAGGAAATATTTATGGAAACCTCTTTTGAATTAAAATACATTTGAGGCAAACTGTGTAGAGCACATTTGTTCTTCATATCCCATTCATTTACCTGTCTCATTTTATGCATGAATAAACAGGCTGAATATATAACAAATAACTACAAGATTAAATCTGTCAATTGGGTCATCCGTAAAATTCTCCAAGTTACTGGGAGAAAAATAAAAATAAACGAACCCCCTCACCCCCACCAAAACATGTGTCAAGGACACAGTAGTTTCATAGGAAATGTTGGTTGAATTTGAATATAAATTACTCTTCTATAATAAAACCTCACTGAAAGTCACTAAATTCTCTACAGCTGGCTAAATATGTCAAAAGCCAAAATTTTCTTTTCCAGTTAATTTGGACAGTTTTTGGTGGTAAAATTTACTATGTGAAACAAATACATTGACCTAGTATCACTAGGAGAGATACAAAGAATTCGCTTACTTGGAAAAATGCTTGAAAAAATCGAATTTATATTTAATGTGTCTTAACTGAATCATTCTTGTGAATATGTTAAGACTCTAGTTTTAATTAATAGATTCTACTGGGTAAAAAGAGGCTGAGAAAACCAAGACAAAATTTGCCCTATACTTTCCTGTCTGCTGAAGTTCCGTCTGATACACTCAATACGTATGTCACTCACTTATCTCTTAAGCCTGCGTGAGATCTGGTTTAAATAAACAATTAAATGGAAAATTAGGTGGGTAATTTCAAAAGAAGGGGGGAAAAAGTCAGTTAAGCAGTGCAGTGAAGCTTGAATAGATCAGAGGAAACTAAAACTCTTGCTTGGTAGATGCCAATACTGGTTTGCATGGAGGAGTTATTTTGCTAAAAGGAAGTAAAACCGCTTTGTGAAATGTGTTGTCCTGTGATATGACAAGCACGGGGCCAGTGTGTGAAAATGGAAATGCTTCACGGATGCTCTGAGAAAAGTTTTTTTTGAAAATTAAAAAAAAAAAAATTCTACAGTAAACTCTCTGAGAAATTCCAACAAAAACCTACATCTTTCTGCCCACATTTTTAAACAATGATCTAAGGCAGCAGGAAAAAAAAAAAAAAAACAGTAAACACACGTTATAGTTTTTCATCCAATAAATGCCTCAAAACTAAAAAAAAAAAAAATGGATTTGAAAGCATTCTATTTTTCTCTTGGAATATTTCCTGTTATTTGGAAATTATGCCATTTTAGAAGATTAGTCACATATTTTAAGGTGTTTCCATATTGAACATAAAATATTTTGAACCACGATGACACTTCTTAAATTCATATTTTTAGAGCATAAAGTTATTTTTAAGAACAAATAAATTCTGCCTTTTACCGGTGAATTTCTGCTGTTTTTAGCATATTGTGCCAGCTAGCATTTTGGAGCCGTATAATAACCATTTCTGTTTCCAGCCACCAAGTTGTTATTCTTTTGGCATAATATAGATTCAGGAATGCAAGACTGTGGATCCTAAACCAGTGATATAGAAACCTATCATTTGAAAATCAATGATGAATACATGCGTGTGGTTTACTGCTAAGAAGAGCCTGCATTTAAACTGGCTTGGAAACCGCGGGCCTCCTCCTCACTCAGAACGCTGTGGCCTGCGTCGAGGCTGTTGTCCTACCTTAAGATAAATTCACCCAAGAGAATGGTCTCATTCAAAGTCAGGGGTCAGGGAGGTGGGAAATGCCAGCTCTCAATAACCTTCTAATATACGCATTCAACCTTTCTTCATGCTGTGTTTTAATGTTACCCTCCGCCTGGACCACGATCAATTCAGATGTGACTTTATGCAGATGTCACAGTCCTCTGACCACTTAAAAGCACAAAAATTATAAAGCATGAGTGAATGGATTTCCTGATTATAGATTATAAGAAATGAAGAACAGACCGACTTTAGAGTCAGTTTGTTTTATAGTTTGATTTGATTAAAAATATTGTTTCACATAAAATAAAACAATTTAAGCATTCACAATATAATTTGTAGGAAGGATAACAGAATCGATCTCGATTGGTTACAAGTTTCTAAACATTCATATTAAAACTAGTGTAAATATACAAAACTTGAAATGTGGTGTTAGGAGAAAAAAACTTTTTTCTCTCCAGTTAACTTGAAAACACTTGCTGCCTTTTTTTTTTTATTAGTGACTCCTATTTTAAGAAGTTGTAAATTCAAAGACCATATTCCTGGCTTAAGAAGTTGTGAGAAGGACATTTTGCCTTGTCTCACAGAGCGCAATTGAGCATGTAGCTAGCTCTCTCTGAGCCCAAAGTTCTAAAACTTCCTCTTACTTGGATGTTTAGACATGAATCTCTTCACTTTCCCCCTAGGACTTTCATTATAAATACAAACATACAAAACTAATAAGCACAAAACAGATACTAGTCTTTATGAACCACAGCTAATTTTTTTCACGGGCAACATTTTTTTCTTCAGTCTCCCGAACTGTCCTCTTTGACTATCCCCGCTTCCTCTTCCAGCTCCCTATCCAATCAGATACCAAATCTCTTTTTCTTCAGAAATGCCTCCCTCCATCCCTGCTGCCACCATCCTAAGGAAGGCTTTCATCACCATTTGACTTGGTCTTTTATCAGGGTCCCAGGTCTCCAGTGGTAGGGTTCTTCACCAGACCTTAAGACTGTCTTCACAAAGATCGTGAGCCCCTTAAAGCTGTATGCAAACTTCTGTGCACGTGTGTGATAATAAATCTAACGTACAGTCTCAAGAATTTCTCTAAAATTTTTTCTAAACGGCTGTTTCTGTTATATTACTTTTTCAGACCATACTTAACACTGTTGGGTCAGTTCCCTGCTTGGCTCTCAGAACTGCGCATAGTCTGACCCTGTCTCTGTTTCACCTAATTCCCAATGTCTACAGCCAAGCTCACAGCCCTCTGGATACGCCTGTGTCTTTGCTCTAGCAGTGTTTGCTCTTTTCTTGTTTTTGTTTTTTTAAATATTTTATTTATTTGAGAGAGAGAGAGAGCAGAGTGGGGGGGGGGTGAGAGGGGCAGAGGGAGAGGGAGAAGCAGACTCCCCACTGAGCAGGGAACCCGATGTGGGGCTTGATCCCAGAATCCCGGAATCATCACCTGAGCCAAAGGCAGACACTTAACCGAATGAGCCATCCAAGCATCCTGTTCTCCTGTTTAATTCAAATTCATTTTTTAAGAAGATTTTATTTATTTGACAGAGAGACAGAGAGAGAGAGATCACAAGTAGCAGAGAGGCAGGCAGAGAGGGAGGGGGGAGGCAGGCTCCCTACTGAGCAGAGAGCCCCATATGGGGCTCGATCCCAGGACCCTGAGATCATGACTTGAGCCAAAGGCAGAGGCTTAACACACTGAGCCACCCAGGTGCCCCTCAAATTCATTTTTAAGAATCAGCTAACACCCCAACTCTTTCACGAGAGTTCAGACAACTTTTCAGACAACTCAGCCCACCTTGAACACACAGTCCCTTCTATCTCGTTGCAATTTGAAGCAGTGATACATGCAGAGGGCTAGCTCTTGAAGTGTTTCAGATGCTTACAAAACGGATATACAGACTATGCTGGAAATATTAGGAATTACTACTCAGGAATGGCACCAAAAGTTAAGTTACTGAGGGAACGTGAGATGAGAACTGAAAGTGTAATATGTTACTTGCTAATTTCAAATATCGAAGGTCTCTCTTCTACGTGCTACTTGAGAACATTTCTTATTTTAGATAATGATTACACACTGATGACCAAGTACACCATTGAGACAAACTGCTCATCAACCATATGATATTAAAGTCAGGAAATCACGCAAGTGCCCAACTACTAAATTTGTTTAGAGAGAGTTAATTGAAGCTTCTTTTTCACTTGTTGCACCTGTTAATCATTTCACAGCACATTACCTTAGCTAACTGCAAGTGGTAGAATCAAATAAAGTAGGAATTTTCCCTGATGAAAAAGAAAACTCTGAGGCACAGGCTCTTTTCTTCTTTACTGATGAGTGTTTACGCTTCCTGTCACAGGTTTTCTCTATACATCTCAACCATAATTTACTCATATGGAACGTTCCACCAAAAGTCGGGCTGCATGATATCCCAGGAAAAAGAACGCCGGAAGGGTGGTAAGTAAGAATGAGCAAGATTTTACTAGGTGGTCCAGAGAGAGAGACTTCCCGGAGACAGGGAATACATGAAGGATCTCAGAGTCATGACTGTACTGGGGAAGGATGAGTATTCCCATGAGAATGGAATACCAGTGGTTTTAGAGAATGCAGTTTTCAGAAGCTGGAGAAGCAATTTTGACTAACACAAACCTCTCAGATCATGTTAACGTTACACCCTAGTCTTTACGCTAAACGTTTATTCAACTTCACACTATAGAAATCAAGCAAAGTTATAGTTCGTGAGTGGTAAGTGACATCCTTAACTGTGCTTTAGGAAAAGAGTGTCCGTGGGAGTGGTAGATGAGACGTTAGACTGCTATAGAAAAGCTAGTTAGGAGGCATCTGCCACAGACCACGTGAGGAAGGAGGTGGCAGAGACAGGAAGACCTAGAAGGCAGATAGGAGTCAAGGTCAAAGGAGGATAAAGTAGATAAATCCAGGTTCTGGGGGCGCCTGGGTGGCTCAGTGTGTTAAAGCCTCTGCCTTCGGCTCAGGTCATGATCCCAGCGCCCTGGGATTGAGTCGGGCTCTCTGCTCAGCAGGGAGCCTGCTTCCTCCTCTCTCTCTGCCTGCCTCTCTGCCTACTTGTGATCTCTGTCTGTCAAATAAATAAATAAAATCTTAAAAAAAAAAAAAAATCCAGGTTCTGGTCTTGAGGTCTCCATTGGAGTTCCTCCAACCACACTGAGCCGTAGCTTTCTTAACCCTAAGCCATCATTTCATCAGTGTGAGAGAAGCATAAACGCAGTCTGAATCAGAGACTCTCACATACTTGTCTGAGACAGCCTTCCCCAACATGACCATGCAATAATATTAACAATATCAAACACTTTATAGAGTACCAACAACATCAAGCATACATTTTGAGGACCTTGAATAGTACCAGGCCCCTAGTGACCGCTATAGAATTGTTCGCTATTATACATGGATATAAAGCACCTTGAATCCTTGCATTGACAGCCTTGTCAGGTACGAATAGGATACCTGTGTTACATAATGAGAAAGCTTAACAACAGAGAAGTCCAGCATCTTGCCCAATGTCAAACAGCTATCAGCAGATGGAACCATGATTTGAACCCAGTAGCGTGTCCAGAGGCCATGCTCTGAAGGATGGCAGTTAACCTGCTCCCTGAGAACTGGCACACTCCGGAATTCTGAAACCCCCTGTATCAAATCTCATTCTAAAATTATAGGAATGTGAAGGAAAAGAGGAAAGGAGTAGAGGGTGAGACCAGGGATGTGAGAGACCCAAAGGGCCATCCTAAGCCAGAGGTGATGGGGTTTCTTCAGGGACACAGTCAGCTTGGCCAGCAGAAATGGCATTTCTGGTTGAGAAAAGGCTGAACTTAGACAAAGAGGCACAGAATGGTGATGTTCTAAACCGTATTTCTGGTCTCTGGGATAGATAAATATTTACAAATAGGAAATATTGGGTTCAGCAACACTAAATGCCAGAGCAACTATTTAACTTTCAGTGTGCTACTTCAAGTGGATGATTAAATATGCTCTTAAAGGTAGATTCTGTAATATTTTAGTCGATAGCCTCTCCTGTAATGGAGGGTAAAGATGTTTACCTTCCTATTGTCAACTTAAGAGAACAGCTTCCATCAGAGACACTTAACACGATGGTGAAATGCTCAGTGTTTTAGAGTATCTGCTCTTAGTTGTTACCTGGAGAATAACTTCTAATACATAGGTGTATAAACTGATTTTGTTTTGTAATTTTTTTTTAAAGATTTTATTTATTTATTTGACAGACAGAGATCACAAGTAGGGAGAGAGGCAGGCAGAGAGAGAGAGAGGAGGAAGCAGGCTCCCTGCCAAGCAGAGAGCCTGATGCGGGGCTCGATCCCAAGACCCCGGGATCATGACCTGAGTGAAAGGCAGAGGCTTTAACCCACTGAGCCACCCAGGCGCCCCTGTTTTGTAATTTATTAATGGTATCTTATTTTTTGGAATTTGGGGCAAACTGCCACAGGAAAGCATCCAGTTGAACCTCTGATGTATTGATTTTCTGTTTTTACTTTGGCAAAAGGTTTTACCAACTTAGGTTTTTTATTTCTTTCATTGGAACAATTGAAAACATTTATAGCACACTGTCTTGTTAAACTAGAAGTGTCACAGACATAATAATGCCCACTACCGTCAGTTAATTTTATATCTGAGTTAGTTTAGGATAAGTTAGTTTCCAGTATCAGGACACTGTTTTGTATCTCAAACATACATCTTTTCACAGTCATTTGAAATCACTTTAAAATTGTATATAGTAAACTTGTTCCTCCTACCCTACTGGAAGCAATGCACTTAAAACAGTTTTTAGTAGAAAAATACTATGACCTTCTAGAATTCAGTTATATTCACTGAGCCTTGAATGCCTCAAACCTTGTTAAAAGTGCAGAAACTATGTTATTTAGCTATTACGAATCATTATCTTTTTTTTTTTTTTTTTTTGAGGGAAAAGGAGATCTTTTTCATGGGATGGCTCTAAGGCAAAGGCAACCACAAAACATGTGGAGGTCAGAAATCTGGGAATGATGAAAACTTTAATATGCCTACTGTGGAATAGAGGCAGAGCAGATTTTCTGATTCTTATCCTGGTAAAGACTCCTGATTACAGATTCTTAAACATAAAATCAAGTCTCCACTCTATCTGAGGGTTTCTTAGGGAAATAATACAATAATGTATAATGTTAGACTATGAAGAAACTCCTGTGAAACCTCAGTGTCTTTTGTGGTGTATTCTTAGAAAAATACTCCAAGAATACACAAAAGCCAAGACTATTCTTGGCTGTACCAGTTAGAGGGCAGTAGACATTCTACAAAGAGCTTGCCTCTTCTACTTGACCATGTCACCCTGATGCTGAATCAGACCTTCACGGAGTTCATATCTACCCCACTTGTCCTTGATATTTCTTGGACTTGTTTTGTTTTGTATCTTTCGTGAAATTAACAGTCTACCCGCCAACTAGATCCTGAACGTTGAACATTCAGCACATACAATAGGCTCTGGATTGTGAGGCAGAAGAAAAGAAATTTTACTTATTACTGACTTGTTTTTTCAAAGATTGAGAGTCTGTGTCACAAAGCAGGTTTGTTTTGGCAAACCAGTCTTTCATTTGTCCTAACAGTCATGTGGGTCAGGCATTATCATCCCAATTTTTGACAGATAAGGAAACTGAGGTTCAGGGAGCTTCTGCGACTTGTCAGTAAGTGGGACAGTTTTGATTTGAATCCAAAACACAAGCTGCTTCTACTACTTTATTACAAAAGCCAGATGTTTCAGATTTAGAATGCATCCTTGGATTTCTCTGAATAAAAGCTCCATTTGCAAATAAGGAGGAATCTGACAACCTGATGTTTTCAATGCACAAAGGCACTCAAAATATCATTCTACTTTGAGTACTGATTTACTGAAGGGATAGTTTTTAATTGCACCATAAAAATGATACTGAACCTTGCTATCTTAAAAAAAAAATTCCACTTAACAATGAATGATAGATTTATGACTCACTTAATTGTTCACTTCTTGAGATTTTGGGGCTGTCTCTTCGCTAAAAATGAGGGGGTGTCTTCATTATTGACACAATCGTTCATTCTCTCAGTCATTTTTATAAACAAAAATATTGAGACAGTACAAATTAGAGAGAACGTGACAGAAGAGAAGGAATAATTACTTGTGGTTTTAACATTTACACAACTGAGGCAAACACATCAGAAGATGATAATGTTCAAAGTGAAATGTGTTGCACTGTACGGCTTGCACTTCTGTTCTGCCTCGGGTTGATTCCTATATTCTATTTATCCCCACCCTTGAGGGTAGGGGCCACAGCAGACATCTCTGTGAAGCCTACTAGTGCTCTACTTGCTTATTACACATTTAATAGATATCGCTAGGAGGGCATTTAAGCTTCATTTTTTGCTTAGGAAATCAAGAATATAGATAATTATAATACTGACATATGAACATTTATTCACAAGCACTTACTCTGGTGAAAGAAACTTGTGCAAGGTGCTGCCTTGTATCATTACTCATTTAATTTTCACAACAATCCTAAAAATGGGAATTCACAGCCTTTCCAAGGGCAATAATGTCAGCCCTAGAATAACTTATATGTCATGTATTTTCACTTATTTTATTTTATACACTTATTTTATTTTTCTAAATATCTGCCTCTGGATTATTTCTCCAAATTACTGCTCATGCAAAAATTTTACGCCAGGATTTTCTAGCTATCTCTGAACTGCTCAGTGTTAAACTGAAAGTTCCTTTTTTCATGATTGTCATGTAAATTAATGTTATCATGTTTATGTAAATTGACCATAGATTTAGATTTGCTATTGTTACTACATTAATAATAACTTATATTAATATAGCAGGCTGTTTTCTCCCCCCACACTACAAATAGAGCATAATCAGTTCTTCACTGTAACTGGAGGTTGTACATGGAATGTAAGGTCAAGAAATTGTGAAAGGAGGGCAGAGTGTTTAGTAAAACAGTTAACAAGTAAATATTAAATTCCGTTAAAGCGATAAAATGGAACAATAATAAGTAAACCCGGTGAATATTAAAGCATCCCGTGGTCACATCCGTAGATTATAAATTAAAATTGTTTATCCAGATTTTGGTACGAGATAGTTTCCTTTCATTGAAGATAAACTAAAGGGATATATTTTATTTACTCTTTCAAATATGAGACGTCGTCATGACTATAGTACACTTTGAACTGAAATTTGAGTGAACACATCATGCAAGTCCAACTGTAAAATTTAAGTGGCTGGCAAAAGTTTGTCTAAAAACAGCAAATTATACTCTTGGCCAACAGCCTTGAAGCCCCAAAAAGTCCCTGGTAGGTAAAAAGTTTTATTTCCAAAAGAGGGGCTTTTTTAACCACATCCCTTCTTCAGCATCCACTGTCTATTGATGCACAATTTCATATCAGTAATGATTTTTTTTTTTTTAAAGATTTTATTTTATTTATTTGACAGTGAGAGAGAGAGATCACAAGTAGGCAGAGAGGCAGGCAGAGAGAGAGGAGGAAGCAGGCTCCCTGCGGAGCAGAGAGCCCGATGCGGGGCTCGATCCCAGGACCCTGAGATCATGACCTGAGCCGAAGGCAGCGGCTTAATCCACTGAGCCACCCAGGCGCCCCTCAGTAATGATTTTGAAAAGACCTGTTCTTTCTGTAGTCTCCCCCAAATAAAATCTTACGGTGATGCTAGAAACAAGGAGAAGAGAAACCACTTGTGTATGAGGAAAAAGTACTGCTAAGAGAAACAAAGAAAAGTGCTGAGTAAAACTAATATCTTAGGAGAAAATATTAAACCGCTTGTATTAGTATTAAAAACAAAGTTTTGTTGGTCACACTCTCAAGTTAAGTCAATGGGATATGAGCAAAGAGACAAATTTTCACATTGCTTTACTGACTATGACAGGAAGATGGGGATACAAAAGATACAAATTGTGAGGTCAGAAATACACAAAGCGCTCTAAAACCTGCCCAAACACTCCTGAGGGAGCTGTAATTTGAAATTTTGTTTTTCCCTGTGGAAATCAAACTCCTTAAGAATTAAGTGAAACTAGGGGCGCCTGGGTGGCTCAGTGGGTTAAGCCACTGCCTTCGGCTGAGGTCATGATCTCAGGGTCCTGGGATCGAGTCCCACATCGAGCTCTCTGCTCAGCAGCGAGTCTGCTTCCCTCTCTCTCTGCCTGCCTCTCTGCCTACTTGTGATCTCTCTCTGTCAAATAAATAAATAAAATCTTTGGAAAAAAAAAAAAGAATTAAGTGAAACTACAGGGGTCAAAAACAGATTTTATAATACCTTGACCTAGCCTGCAACATTCTTCATTTACCTTCTCTTTGACCTGCCTCTCCCACTTCAACATTGGCCCCTAGGAAATGGCATCACAAGGTATTTATAATTTTCCCAGGTCTTGTGTATGGGAAGTTGACACTGATTTTTTTATGGCAATGGCTAAGTATCCTATGCTGTAGATCATCCAACTAAGAGGACTAAGTATTTTTTCCCTTTAATAACTCTAGATAATAACTTTGGTTTGGGTTAAAAATATCACTGTTACTTAATTTCATAGATAATAATAAAGCCATACTGATGGATCTCTATGTTTTGGGTGAACTCCCAAAGTAAAACTGCAAATGAATTCAGAATTTTTATTTAGAATAATTCAAACTAACAGAATAATACTTTCAAAACAAATAGACTCCGACTATTAATTTGGATTTTTTTTAAACACGCTATTTAACAGTATTTAAAAGAGCAATATAAAGTTGCATTTTATGCTAACAAAAATAGTTTTCTTGTCTCAGAGCAAGTAAGTCGTACCCATCTCTCTTTCTTGAATATTACATTGTCTGAATCTGTATATTGTTAGGTAACAAAAATGTAAACTTGTTAAAGCCAGTCCTTTTAGATGGAATTTTTAAACTACTTTACTGATACTTTAAATCAGTGAGTGAGAACTGCAGAGAAGTCTTTTTGGCTGATAAGAAAGTCAGCCAAGAAACTTTTGATAAGTATCCTCAAAAACAAATACTTGCAAAACAATGGTTCTGGTACAGAATAACTCAACATTTTATGACCTTTTCATCTCCTCAGTTCTGTTTTATGATATGCTGAATTTTTCTTTTCCAGTACTAAATGAATTATAAAAAAGTCAAGTCAGTGAAGTTCTATGATTATATAATCACGAAATGTTGCATGTAAAGTCTGTGTCTTATCCGCGATATGAGTACTGAGTTCAAAGGTTCAAAGTCACAGCCCAAGGTCGTGCTAGATGGAGTCTTTTCAGAGCCTGGAAGCTAGCGCTCCTACTTTAAGTCACTGCTCAGTGATTTATCCACAGCAGTACGCTGCCACCAAGTTTCCATGTATTTCGCTGATATAAATTAAGCATTCCAGAAGTGACAATGCTTGACAACCAAACGCATAAAATAGTAAACAATTAACAATCAAAATAAGGAAACAGCTGTTAGTTTCTTTTTTATAAAATTATACCTAATTTACAATAAATGCCAATTAAAATTATTAACCAATATACATAAATCTCCTTTGCCTCGTCACATAGCTATGTAGACTGTAAAATTCTCTTAAATTTTCAAAGAGATTACTAAAATGTTTTCCTTTCTTTGCCTCTCTATCCTTCCCCTTTCTTTCTCTTCTTTGTCTCAGTCACGAATCCTTGAGCATACTGGCACTTTGTACTCAATAAAAAAGCAGCTATGTTATCGACGTGAAAACAAAGGGTTTTAATAGGATAGTGAAAAATCCAAAACAAGGCACAGCTCAGAGACTGGATGGGAAAGATGCTATACTTTATCAAGTTGAACTGAAAAAGAGAGTGCCTACCTTTTATTTCTATTAAGTCTAACGATTACAAAAATTCACCTGAACTTGATCTTCAATTATCAATAACCACTAAGATTAGCATGTTAAAAGCTTTAATTACACAGCTATGACAAAATGTAATTTAAAAAGCAGGGACTTTCAATTTTGGCTGTTGAGAGGAAGGGACTAAGCACTGGATGAATAACTGTGAACTGAAACCTAGAAATGTCACCACTGCTAATGTCTTATAATGACTTGCTGTATACTTCCCTTAACTCAAGAGTACAACTCATCCTGTTGCTTCTTTGTTACCTTTTGCCTTCATCTTTGAAACCTCTTCAATTTAAGTGATAAGAGGTTTATTATTTTAAGAGGTGGTTTGTGATGGTCTGATGTACCAACCCACATTTCATTTACTGCTGTGTATCGGTTCTTCAGGATTTCTATTAAGTATGTTGGAAAAGTTAGTAAAGCTTTGTTGGCCAATGTTTCTCAGTCATTTAACCGGATAATTCACTATTCTTTGTACAACTATCAAAAGAATATATTATTTTTGTGAATTATAGATCGAGGGTCTATTTTTTATATTTAAAATTACATTATTTCTTTGAAGTATTCTTTCTTTTTTCACATCAACATTATTAAAAATTTATGACGAGTAGATTAATTTTTCCTTTATTCAGCTAACAAACATTAACTGAGTATCTGCCATGTACTCTCTCTTATGTCTTTTTTTTTTTAAAGATTTTATTTATTTATTTGACAGAGAGATCACAAGTAGGCAGAGAGGCAGGCAGAGAGAGAGGAAGAAGCAGGCTCCCCGCGGAGCAGAGAGTCCGATGCGGGGCTCTATCCCAGGACCCTGAGATCATGACCTGAGCCGAAGGCAGCGGCTTAATCCACTGAGCCACCCAGGTGCCCCTCTCTCTTATGTCTTGAGCTGGGAATATAACCCGAGTAAGAAAGACACAGTCTGCCCCTAGAGGGCTGAGTGTCCAGGAGAAAGATGTGTGCCCAGACAATGCAATAACAATGTAATGAGATAACTGATGTGGGAGCAGGCTTCCACGGGAGAAAAAAGAAGAGATGAATAATTCCTCCTGAATGCCTGTACTGAATTCTGAAGGATGACAAGGAGGGCTCGGGAGCAAGAAGAAGCTGACGGAAAGGAGCACTAGGAATGCATACGTAAAGGCAAGTGGCCTCAACACTGGTTGCAAAGTGGCAGCACAATGAAGAGGTTAAGAGCATGGATGCTGGAGCCAGGCTGCCTGGGTTCCATGTTAGGCAATTAACCTCTCTCTGTCTCAGTCTCCTCATCTATAGAAAGGGCATAATATGCATATCTACTTTAAAGAACCATTATGAGAATAAATGACTTCCTTTTCGTAAAGCACATAGTAAGGGCAATTTAAATGTTTGCTAGCAGGGTTCTTGCTGGCAGCAGTAGAAAAGAAGGTTTAAGAGTAGAGAGGAAGGCTGGGCCAGAGATAAGAGGCTCCTGGTTAATTCTGAGATGGGAAGCCATGCCTGGAGTTTAGGCACATGAAGGATGACCTACAATTAGTGTAGGCCTTTGAGAAAGGCCAATCAGTCATGGGGAGACTGGAGGGGGGGATGCAATGTGAAGCAGGGAGACAAATTAGGGGGCTCTGGAAACAGTCCTGGAGTGTTGCTAGGAGCCCGAACCAGGGCAATGGGATGGGAATGGAGAGAAAGGAGTAGATTTAAGAAGTGCCCTGGAGGCAGACTTGGTAAGACTTGATGATCCACTGGATGATGGGATGAGGGAGAGCTATAGTTCAGGGGCTGGATGGGAAAGTTGGTCTACTTTATCACTGAGCTGAATGAAAAAGAGAATCCTTATCTCTTTGGTCTCTTGGTATTTATAAGTACACACTAATTGTTAAATTTACTTCCTTTCTGCACGGTTGTACCCTCTCCCCCTTTTTTCTTTTTACAGGTTGATTTTGAAAAAAATACAAAGATGGAAAAGTATTCAATTGTGTGCACTTGGCCTCAGACTTTCTAACTTGATCAGAGACCCTGAATTTCAATGACAATATTCGAAATTTGGAAGCTATCTTTTGGCCATTTTGCCTTAGTTTTCTTTTCTGAAAATGCAGAGACATTCTGGCTGGCCTCGCTTCCCCTGGTGTTATGTGATTCTCTGACATCAGCAGAGATATATTCAGCTCTGACACATGACACTGGCAGGTTTGAGAAAGAAGGGGAAGACGGCTGAGCCTGAAGCAGGGCCTGACAGCCAAGCTTGCCTCTACTAAGTGGCATTTGCAACAGGTGTTCTGTGGAGCTGGAGTTAGAAAGGGCTTCCTCCTCTATTTTTAAAAAGTAAGGAACTAACTCTCTCACAAATATATAGACACTGGAAAAGTTATATGCTCATGGCTACTAGGTACATTCCTCTGGATGTAATGTTTATTATCATCAAGGTGGAGCAACTGAGGTTTTTTTTTTTTTTTTTTTTTTTTTTGTTTCCTTCTATTTTTGAAGTAGAAGGTTTGTTTTTTTTTTTAAGATTTTATTTATTTATTTGACAGACAGAGATCACAAGTAGACAGAGAGGCAGGCAGAGAGAGGGGTGGAAGCAGGCTCCCCGCGGAGCAGAGAGCCCGATGCGGGGCTCAATCCCTGGATCCAGAGATGATGGCCCGAGACGAAGGCAGAGGCTCAACCCAATGAGCCACCCAGGCGCCCCTGAAGTAGAAGGTTCTTATGTCTGTGGTAGAGGTCTTGATGCAGGAAGATAAATTTGCTAAGCTTGTAAGATTTTTTAGTTCAATGACGCTATAGCCAGATATGTGGCTAACTTTTACACTTACAAGACTGTCTTCTCTGTCCCTGGAGGGCCATTAAACTTAGCGGGCTGTCAGAGAATTGACAATGACAGCATAATTGAACAACCAAACACTTCTTATTTTCAATAGAGAATCCTAAAGCATTCTAGCTATTAAGCAGAAACAAGAGTCTATTTCCATTAGGGCTGAGTAACACATCCCCCCCCATATTTTTTTTTTACTACATCTGATAACTTTTTTCACCACTATGGGCTGTTCCTATAAAAGCACTGAGATATTGGATAAAATATCATAACATCAAAACCATTTTTAAAGTTATCTTTTTCTTGGTCTTTGTGACAATCCAGTTCTTAGTCCCTACCATTCCCTCTAACCGTAGTTTTGGCAGAGACTTGAATCCGAGCAACACTGGTCTGACTTTGATCTGGTTTTGTAATTTTCAGGCTGTAAGCCTCAAAGTATTTTTTGAGGAAAAAAATGAGCACTTTGTTTCAATGCCCAGAAAAATAGTATATTGAGTTTACTCATTAATTTGACTTTACCTAATTTTTAAAAGGTTGATAAAATAGGAAGCTAGTACCATTGATAGTGTTTGTTAATTCACTGTGTAGTCCAAATACTTTTCCTTTATTACTCACTGAATTAGTGAAGAGCCAGTATCAGAAGGAGAAACATTTCCCCCAAAAGGATATATTTATAAAAATGTTTTTGTATGCTGATTTTATCTTCTTTCTTATAATTAGCAGACTAGTATATCTGACCTTGGCAAAATATTTTAATTAGGTTGTCCATGGATATTTTAATAAGCTTGAATTTTTTTTTTTGACATTTCAAATATAACCTTGTGTCATTCATGCCTGTCTCCTACTATTTTAAATGTATATCATGTTCCAGCTGCAGGAATTACCATGGTTACTTGTTAAGCCAATAGTGAACTGTGGTTTGCATTATAAAAACTACTGTGCTGTCTTACGTCTGCTCTGAAAATGACATCAATATCTCAATAATCACAATAACATGAATTAATATGGAACCCTGGGGAAGTGTGCCTATAACATAATCGGACAGAGTGGAAGAAATCCTTAAGAGTTTATATGTATATGTATATATATATACACACATATATACATATATATATGTATATTTAAAGATTTAATTTATTTATTTGACAAACAGAGAGAGAAAGAGAGATCACAAGTAGCAGAGAGGCAGGTAGAGGGGGAGGGGAAAGCAGGCTCCCTGCTGAGCAGAGAGCCCAATGCGGGGCTCGATCCCAGGACCCTGAGATCATGACCTGAGCCAAAGGCAGAGGCTTAACCCACTGAGCCACCCAGTCGCCCCAAGACTTAAAATACATTTAAATGACTTTTTGGGAGTACACCATATTCATATTCTCTAAGAGCTAATTTTAATGTCAAAATTGGCTTTATTTTATTAACAATATTGTTGAATGGTTATACTTTCACTTCCTTTTTATTTATTTTTTAATTAAAAATTTTTTTAAAGATTTTTTAAAAAATTTATTCATTTGTGAGAGAGAGAAAGCAAGTGAGCAAGAGAGTGAGCGAGAGCAAGAGCAGGAGGGAGGGTCAGCGGCAGAGGGAGAAACAGACTTGCCGGTAAGCAAAGAACCCAATGCAGGGTTCAATGGGAGCTCGATCCCAGAACCCGAAAATCATGACCTGCGCCAAAGGCAGATGCTAACCCGTTGAGCCACCCAGATGCCCCTCCCTGCCACCTTTTAACTTATTTACTATTTATTTATTTATTTATAATTAAAATTTAATTAGTTAACACATAAAGTATGATTCATTTCAGAGGTATACCCCTTTCTTTTTTTGTTTTTTTTTAAAAGATTTTATTTATTTGACAGAGATCACAAGCAGGCAGAGAGGCAGGCAGAGAGAGAGAGAGGAGGAAGCAAGCTCCCTGCCGAGTGGAGAACCCTATGCGGGTTCGATCCCAGGACCCTGAGATCATGACCTGAGTCGAAGGCAGAGGCCCACCGAACCACCCAGGCGCCCCTTAAACATGCATTCTCCTTTAGAAATGAACAGGAGTATGGTACTTCTTTGGGTGGAGAGAGATTCACATTTAATGTGAAATGATTCACAGAGAACTGAATTGGCAAGTCTTGCTAAAGGTACTTCTGTGTCCCGAGATTGTATCTAGGATTAAATGGGTTTGATCAGAACCTTCACTTCTGGTTATGCGGACTAGCTGAAGTTTGATTAAGAAAAGTTCTAGATGATAGTCTTCTTCTAAGTTACAATCCATTCATTCCTGCTTCAAAAAAATGCTTGAGAAGTTCCGGGGGCCATTTTTCCATACAGCTCACACATCTCCCTACTTGGTTCAAAAGACTTACTTCCTGCAAATCGCCCAGCAAAAGAACCCTGAACAATGATCCATGCTGTGGCCCAGAAATCCCCGCTCACCTGCACTGGTGCCTGCACCGGATGTGAGGTCTCCACCCATCAGACCACCTACAGATTAAAGAGAAAGATCAGAAGAAGGAAAGGCCACAGGTCCACAGAACAACACACTTTACCTTTAGCAACCACAGTATTCTGGCTCTCCCAAGGGTCCTAAATTTGTAAAATATTACCTAAGTTGGATGGCTGACATTTGTTTTATTATGACATGCTGAGCTCAAACATTAAGCCTACATTCAATCACTGACATTTTGCAGAATCTTTCTTTCTAAGAAAGGTTACATTTTAAAAATCCAGTGTTTAAATGGTCTCTGAATTTTCATTTTTGGATATTTTATAGAAAGTGGAAAAAAAAAGAGTAAGGTCTACTGTGTGTTGAAGTAAACTTACACTTGATGTTTAATTCTTTGTAAATATATTTTTATATAATTAATTTTGTAAAATGCTATTTGTCCAGAACTTTGGTCATTTCATGAATCTACTCACAGCGAATGACCTCATTGACTACATGAATTTTCCTTACTGACACAAAGAGAAGGTTTCATTGGCTACAAATTTAGAAAGGTATACTTATACTCTGCTAACTTAAATCTGGCAATGTTAAAATATGACAGCTGGGATATTTCAATAAGATACTCAGTATAATAATTACTGTTAGTTTTAAGGAATAAGATTTAGTCAAAAGAATAGAATATCAGCTGGATTCTTTTTTTTTTCCTCCCTCTCTCCCTTCGTTCCTTCCTTCCTCCCCTTCTTTCTTTTTCTTTAGAGAGGAAGGTAGGGGCCAGAAGGAAAGGGAGAGAGAGAGTCTCAAGCAGGCCCACACCCAGTGCAGAGCCCAGTGTGGGGCTCTATCTCACAAATCTGAGATTGTGACCTGAACCAAAATCAAGAGTCAGATGCTTAACCGACTGAGCCATCCGGATGCCCCTTGGCTGGATTATTTTCTAACTAATCCTAAGTGTCAGTCTACAATTATTATTTGGTTCTGGTTTTGGAATTTGAAGAACATGTTCATTACTTTTAAAGAAATGTTTGTTATTTCCAATCGAATAATATTTTGGAAATAAAGTATGAAATTTTTAAAAATAAACAAGCATAAATTTATCAAGCAGGGAATTCAACTGCGTTTGAGTGTGATCTGAAAGGAATAACATATGGTTATTGAAAACTCTTATGAAAAATTTCAGTCATACTCAAAAGTAGAGAGAATGGCATAATGACATCCTTTATACACATCTCTCAGACTCATGATTTATCAAGATTTTATCATTTGGTTGATTTTGATTATATTTTCTATATGAAGTTTCTGTACTAAATAGTAATACATGTGTAGTTTAGTTTTGTGTTTTAAGATTTTATTTATTTGACAGAGAGAGACACAGTGAGAGAGGAAACACAAGCAGGGAGATTGGGAAAGGGAGAAGCAGGCTTCCCATTGAGCAGGGAGCCTGATGCAGGGCTCAATCCCAGGACCCTGGGATCATGACCTGAGCTGAAGGCAAATGCTTAATGACTGAGCCACCAAGGCACCCCACATGTTTAGTTTTAATTATAAGGCAGATATTGAAGTATTCTCAAGGAAAAATTCTTCTGTGAATAAATTGCTTTTAATACAGTTATGTGTGCCTAAGACATTAAAAATTTCCTATGGAGTGCTTTTTAAAAAAGTAAAATGTAATATACAATGCTTTGCTATACATGATTTAGAAATATAATTATTTTTGGTGCTTCTTTTGGAGATATAAGGGGATTGTTTGGTTATAGTCAGTATACATTTATTTAGTTCCAACTGCGAAGCTGGCAATCCAGGAGGACTGTCTTCCCTCCAAGATTCTTTGCATCCCGTGGGGAAATAGACACAAATTTAACATAGCACATCATATACTGTATTTTGCTTGATCTGAATATGAAGAATGGTTGAACTTTTCCTAAGCAATGATATCTTTTCTCTGGGACACCGCAAATTGTACAACGGTGGGGATTTCTTAGAAATATTGAGATTAATTTGTGGCAGGTATATATGTTCTCATGATGTCCTCTTAATTTCATGTCTAAGTTTTGTTTGTATTTCACACCTCCTAAGTTACACTATTTTATTATATTTCTTTTCTGCTTTAAGTCCTCTGTGGTATAAGTTTCTGTAAAATAAATAAAAACTGATCACACTAAGAAATAACTAAATTGCACAAATGCTATCAGAGGACACAGGGGAAGAATTCACGGAAGAGGTGATAATCTGGCTAAGAGGAAGAGGGAAAATGTCATCTTCGGCAGGAGGAGAGCAGTAGCAAAAAAATGAAGACTTTCTTTCTCCAAGGATGTTTGACTTTTTGTTTGAGAAAGTATGCATTGAAATACAGCCACATGAGAGATGGGTGGGAGTCTAAACAGACAAATAGCAGGTTTTGAGAGATTTCAAAATCAGGCTGACGGGGTTGAAGACCAAAAAGGGGGTGGATCTTAAGCAACGAGGGAACATAACAAATGGAAACCTGGAAAAGTCTACATCTTGGTGATAAAATACACTTTGTGCCAATTTCCCGATTTGGTAACATTGCATGCATATGAGGACATACATACCTGTGTTACCTGCACTCGGAGGTCGATGTGTTACACCAGGAGACATACTGTTTCTCTGCAGAGAAGGGTGGGCCAGTGGCAAAAGGTTGGGGTTTCCCAGTGAGCTGACGGGGTTGCTGTATACCAAACTGTTGTGGCTGGACACTGGGATGGAGACTGGCATCTCAAAGTTGGGAGGTGGAACAGCCTGTAGGAGCAGAGAAAAACGTGGGTAAAAGGAAAGAAAAGAAACAGAAGTCCTCACATACAGACAGCCTTTAGTTTTCCTAGAAAAATTTCAAATTCCAAGCTGCTTGGTGTCTAGAAGACCATTAAGGAGAGCTCTCAAGATGTTCAGATCATAAATTGATTTCTTTAATGTGCTTAGAACTCTTCCTTCGCAACTATTAGAAAACGTTTCACTTTTGTTTAAAACAAAGCCCCATTTCATTAGACTCCATTGTCTTCAAATTCCATTCTATTAAGTAATAATTGTTCATTTGTGATGTCTGAATCTGGTGCCAGAAATGACTGCAAGATCAAAGGTACATGATTGTGATGACTTCACAGAGAAAGAGGAGGATTAAAATGCAAACCAGAGTCTTCAGTTTAATTGCTTATTGAAGCATATTTATGCAGAAGTTTAATGATATAAAATCATCTCCAAGCATGCGAATAGCATCTGTACTTTAATTATTATTTTTAAAAGTCTGTCTTTTGAGAGTAATGCTAAAGATAATAGACATTTTAAGATACAGAATTCAACAGAGCACGTATCATTCAATAGTTCATATTTTAAAATGATAGTTCAGAATATAAGTTACACTTTACATTTTGGAGGATACACGGACACTGACAAATGGCAAGACTTCTATCTCAAAGGAGAAAGCTGGCAAATATTTAGTGAAATGAAGTCGTGTGTTTACCTCATTAGAGTAATTAGGTCCCAATTATTGATATTTTGGTATTATTTTAGCAATTTAAGCAAAATCATGCTTATTTCTCTGCTTGTACTAACCAATCATACTTACACCTCCCTCCTTTTAAAAAAATGTTTTAACATTAGAAATGAAAATACTGCTTGTACATATTGTCAGAGGACTCACGGTGTCAGAGCATACAGCATTCTTACTATAAAACTGATACATATGTGTGTGTGTATGTATGTATCTAACAGGTCTGTTAGAGACAGGGTTTATAGAGAACATTCCCTCAGGATTTCAGATAAGCCAGTGTGTAAGTTTAAATGCCTATGTGCATGTGACTCAAAGGTTTTCATTTTTATTTTTATCTTTTTTTTTCCCCCGGTGATCTTAACATCAACTTTCCTTTCCTGGTTGATTGGCTAGCCTGTATCCCATGTCATGCTCTGCAAAAGCTCTTTATCCTGGTGGTGATTTCAATATTACTCTCTATTTAGGCTTATGTTCTCTTACTCTTCATTTTTCCTGTTTTCTTTTCTTCCATGATCTGGACATATTGATACGTACAGAAGCAAATGTTTCATAACTCTTTTACAAATGTCTTTGATTCTTCACTGTTTTACAGCAAAATAAAAATGCTAAAGCGCTTTATTAAAACAGTCAGTCTTTATTAAGACTTTATCTATTTTAAGCAGAGTAACAAACAATAACTTTGGATCCACATCATGATACAATGAAACATAAGTGTTGGATAAGACGTCAAAGGATGAATTTCCAGAGGCTCAAATTTTCAGAGCCTTTTAAACAACAAAAAGTATTAGTGTATGTTGTAAAATAAATGTGTGTAGACTGAATGAAATATTGCATTGTAGTAAAAGGCCAAATAAGAATTACTTAGAATACCTAAGAAAACAAAGGTAAACATCTGTGGGAGGTTCTATTTGCCCCTCCAGATCCGCTCTCCAACTTCTTCATTGCCTGGGCCCAGCAGGCTGAGTCTCCAGGCTGTATGCACCTGGCTCCCCCTGCCCTCTGGCTTCAGCTGGGCCAGGGGAGGCACCGGCAGAAGTACAGAGAGTAGGAGAGAAGTCAGGGTATTTGGCTACTATAGCATTCTCCCTGGGGAGCTGCAGGTTGGCAGAGGCTGCATTCCCGCTCATGAAGGTCACCCCTCTTTTGGTGTCATGTCTTCTATATTCTCAGATCTTGCTGTGCCGCTGGTATCTTTTGTGTCCTCTTGCTCCTTTAGGCCTGGTTAAAAGCTGGTAACAGCTTCCAGGTTGCAAGCTGTAATATACTTCACCATTCCTTTGGGTTTCACTGAACTCTACCTATTTATCAACAGTCCTTCTACTAAACTCCCTTCAATGACCATGTTTCCCCAAAGCCATTATAGTGACTCTCTAGATCTAGAATAGTGGTACTCTACAGGGGTGAACTCCCTCCCTAGGGAACACTTTGGAAATCTGTGGAACAGTTTTGGGGTGTCACAATAATTGGGGGTGTGGCTGGTATTTTCTGGGTAGGTAGGCAGGTGTTCTATATACCCTGTCATATGTGGGACAGTTCAACACAACAAAGAATCATCTCTTATCCCATTCAACTTTCAAAAGCCCCCACTGGATAATTCATCTGTGTGAAAAAACCCATTTATAATGATGTGAATCAGAACTAACTTTGTTCTACAAACACAAGTTATTTTCATACATTGAAACATGGATTTTATTATATACTGAAATTTCCAGAAGTGCAATTACTGTGTGCATTGAGGGAATATTCTACTTTCAAGTAAGGAACTTCATTAAAAATTGTTCGCCATCTTGGAAAATCATACTACTAATGGCAAATCTGCTTTTGTAATTTGGGTTGTAAATATAGCATACAGTTTTCTTTCAACTCATTCCATTAAAAAGTGTTCCTCCAACCATTCACTGAAAATCCTCTTGTCATGGTCACTATTAACCTTCGGGTTGAGAAATCAATGGGAACTCCTCAATCCTCAACTTGAACACAGCAGTCACTCCTTCTTGATAAACTTTCTTCCCTTTCAAAACTCTGGACTCCCCCTCCTACCTCGATGGCTGCTCCTTTTCAGCTTTTGTTGCAGGTTCTCATTTCTCCCTGACCTTTGAATTTAAGAGTAGCATAGTCCTTTATCTGTGGCTCAGATCTCCCTCCTTATTCAGCGTTGCATATCCAACAGCAATCTTAATATTTCTACTTGAATGTCTAATAGACATCTCCAAATCAACTCCAATCTAGCTCCACTCATACCTTTCTTCATCTCCAACTGATGACGATGCTTTCAATGGCACAGAATAAAATCCTTGGGAGTTCCCCTTGAAGAATCTTCACTCTCTCCCACACATCCAGTCTAACCAGAAATCCTATTGGCTTAACTTCCATATATCTCCACTCTCCAGACACCTCTCATTCTAATGGCTACCACTCTGGTTCCAGCACCATCTCCTTTTGCCTTGATTTTGCAGTCATCTCCTAGTCACGTGCTTCTATCCTTGCCCTCCTCCTTTTTATTTTCAATCTAGCAATCAAATTGATGCTTTAAAAGCACAGATCAGATGATGACAACCCTCTATTCCAAACCCTGTGAGAAGCTCCGACCTTACTCAGAGAAAAGCCCAACTTCTTCCAATGTTCCATAAGGCCCCATAAATACCAGGTTTCACCAGGCTTCATGATCTGATTTCCTACTGTCCTCTTCCTCACTCACTCCCTTTTGTCTCATTTCCACGGCTAACTCCAGCACTTCCTTCAATTTTCTGCTCAAAGTCTGGCCTTCTCAAGGAAGCCCACCCTGGCTACCTTATTTCATTGTGCAGTTTGTCCTACCCCCATCCTTCTCCTGATCTCTTTCTCTTGCTTTTCTTTCCTTTGTAACATCACTTATGATGTTGGCCAAATAATGTTCCCTTTCATCAAGCTGCTAGAGCTCTTTTGTTGTCAGGAAACACAGCACTTCGTCTAATTTTTATCATATGAATTGAATATTTTTCATCAAAGGAGAAGATTTAGGAAGACACTGTACTAATATGAAAATACAAGCTTACAATTTACTGTATATTATTTACTGAGCAGACGCCACACTATATAATTCACATACATTATGTGATCCAACCCTTTCTTTTTTTTTTTTTTTTTCCATGATCCAACCCTTTCAACATCCCTTCACTATGGATATAATCCTTTCCTTTTAAAATCTGTGAGATTAAGTGCCCCAAGGTCATCTAACTAGTAAGTGACTGAGCCTGTTACTTTTTCCATTAAATCACTGTGTAACACAGTATAAGTTTTTGGACAGAAATAAAATACTGCAGTCAGAAATCATACTGTGAAGTGAGTATGGGCTTCATGTTAGCAGCTTATTATTGTGAACCATGAAAATAATGAACTAAAAGGGTTCTCATGACATGTAGCTGAGGACCCATGTTAGAGGGAGCTCTGTGCTCATAACTGCCAGGGTGTGACTGAGGTCTCAGGAGAAAATAAGCCTTCAAGATCCCTTTCTTCCGTATTTACTCAGCTTTGGTATTTTAAAGCTATCTTTTAGTTACAAGTGTTTTTATCTGTACTCAGTATTACTACTTATAGATGTTTAACTATGATTGAATACTTAAGGATCTGCTATAAAACTATTTCTCCCCTGAACATTCTATGGAGTGTTGATTGTGTCTCAGTAGACAGCAAAGCCCATTTCCTCTGACTGCATGCACATCCAAAGTAAGAAAAATTATCAATAATTATTTCATAAAATCTGGACCACCCTAATGACTGGTTCAGTGAAAATCTCTCTACTCCTCTCTTCCTCTGACCATCATCCCAAAGAATTACTCAGTTTCCAGCATTCTGGGCTGTAAACAATTTGATAGGCATGAAATCCTCTTGTGATTGGTTAAATAGCAGTCAGATATAACTCTGATACCAAAGCATATTTAAAGAATCACATTTATAAAATATGCTAACATCTTTTGCATTCTATCTTTTGTTTTTTTCTTTATATGTATTAGGGAATGGCTAAATAATTTTAAAGTTGAATTATAAGCTTAAAAATGACCACGCTGAGGAGATAGCTCAGAGACTCAGAAAGAACAACAGGCTTTATATCAGAAATCTCAGTTGCAATCCTGTTGTGCAATAAATTGCCATTTAAACAGGCAAGTCATTTAATGTCCCTTGACCTGATCTGAGACATGAGCTGTTTGCAAACATAAAGAGATTAACCAGCTCTAAACATTTTAGGGAATGCAAAGGCTACAAAAATGCATAAATGTTTAGATGAATTTAGCATTGTTTGTTTTCTTGATTTTTCAAAATTAGGGAACTTAAAAACATCTTTTTAAAAAACTTTTGTCTAAAAATTGGAGTCCTGAGAGTAGTTAAGAGCTCCTGACTTGCATATATCTCAGGGCCGGGCTCCAAATTTTAGAACACTCAAGACAGGTAGGAAGCGGGTATTTGGGGTGACTGAATAAAATGCTGTAGGCAGGACTACTATGTAATTTTCAGGGCCCAAGCTAAAATGGAAATGTGTGGCCCCTGTTAAAAAATTATGAAGGGGGCGCCTGGGTGGCTCAGTCGTTAAGCATCTGCCTTCGGCTCAGGTCATGATCCCGGGGTCCTGGGATGGATGCCCCGCATCGGGCTCCCTGCCTCGAGGGAGGCCTGCTTCTCCCTCTCCCACTACCCCTGCTTGTTGTGTTCTTGATCTGACTATCTCTCTCTCTGTCAAATAAATGGAGAAAATCTTAAAAAAAAATTATGAAGAATTTCAAGATGGCGATGGCCAAGCCTACAAGAACAGGGCCCTGTGTAACTGCACAGGTCACATGCCCACAACGCCAGGCCTGCTTTACGATACACAGACAAGAGAGCTAAAAAGCTTTTAGTGTCTATCCTTGAACAAACTGATCATGGTTACTGAAGTGAGTCATCGTGGTCAGAAAGGTATCTGAACTCTTACCCAAAACCCACTATTTTCCCAAACTTACCACAAGGAAAAGTCCAATAAAAAGTTAAATAAAATATTTTTAATAAAATATTTTTAGTTAATAGGCCCTCTTTCATTTAATGTGAATGACTGGACTCAATCCCCTTTTTGGGCCACTCATGATACTCCCTTTCAATCAACCATCACCAGGCTGCTGAGAACCAACTGAGAAAAGAAATCACACAACTCCAATTGCTGATACTCGAATTTCCTCAAGGTTGTCTGAAAACCTTGGCCTGTACTCGCTCTTTCCTTTCTCATCCCCAATTTCTCACAATGTCTACACCTTCATCATTCTTGGTCCTCTCTCCAGCACCTACTCCCTCACCTCAATACCTGTAGAAGCTAAGTTCAATATGAAACACAGAAATCACTAGGTGGTCACATACGTAACTTCACTCTACACATCTACCGCCTTAACTAGGTCATGGGTCTACACACATCTCTGTCCTGTTCTGCCCCCAACTCCTCCTTCCTTGAGTAGCTCACCATTGTGGCCCCATTTCACCAGTGCCTTTGATCTTTTCTTTCCTGCAAGCATTCCTCCTCAGTAGATAAATAATCTCCAGAGCTTTTCCTTTTAACTCTTTCCTTGATTCTAGTTACAGCAGTACTTCTCTCTCCTCACAGGCTGTTATTTGAAGAAAACACATACTATTTCCACTTCCTCCCTTCCTGTTCACTTTCAACCGGTCTTGCAACCACGCCTCCTTCCCTCAGCCCATTTCCTAATTCCTGGTTCCTCAAATGGAACTGTTTTTTTTTCTTGCTGTGAGGCCCAGCATGAACCGTGGCAAACCCCACACGAGGAAATGCTGGTCAACAAGATTCCAAATCATCCATGAATTATTTCATGTAATTGAGGAATATGGGCATAAATTAAATCGTAACAGGTGATTGCAATATTAAATTTTCTATTTTAAAAGGGAAACTCTTCAAACTGGGTCTTTGAATTAGAAAAACAGTCTTGTAATGTTTTTAAAGAGGTGGAGACACTCTCTACATACAAAGGGCAGAGTGTCCTTGCCCTGCTGCAAATGTTTTAGCAGCTGTGGAAACTTTCAACAAAATTTACTTCCAGCAACTGAAAGCAATGTGCGAAAACTGGGCTTTTCATCGTGGAGCCTGAAGCACTTACTACAGAGACGAAGACTCAGAGGCACAGCTAGGAGCTGTGTAGTCCTTCTCACAGCCCGCCCTATAAACTCTCATGTGGTTTTTCATCCACCGCCACACACCACTGCACCTCTTAAGAAATCATGTATCCTGATTTTGAACTCTTTGCAGGACAGGATGAATTACTGTAAGGGAGTCCAGGTTAGGCATCACACCTCCTTCTCCTAAAGCATGGGAAAAAGATCCAGTGTGCAAATACGGGCATTCTCCCAGAGCCTCCGGGGGTTAAAGCTTCACACGCATTTAGGATCACGGCCATGGAGCGTGATCTGCAGTATTGTATATACTGCCCTTCCTTAACTGGACAGGGGATTCCTTCCGATTGAGACACCTACAGTCTCATCTTCACAAACATTTATGCCCAGCAGCTTTAAACCAGTATATTCTATAGTAAGTGAAACTCAGCCCATACGAATTAAAAATTGGCCCAAAGGAGAGGTTTCTTTGGGCAAGGGGTTCCTTCTTCTGGGCAAGATAAAATCTCAATGGGCATTTTATCGTTTAAGAATTCTATAGGCAGGGGCGCCTGGGTGGCTCAGTGGGTTAAGCCGCTGCCTTCGGCTCAGGTCATGGTCTCGGGGTCCTGGGATTGAGCCCCGCATCGCGCTCTCTGCTCCGCAGGGAGCCTGCTTCCCCCTCTCTCTCTGTCTGCTGCTCTACTTGTGATCTCTCTCTCTCTGTGTCAAATGAATAAATAGGATATTAAAAAAAAAAATAGAATTCCCTATGAATAGCGATGTATGCATTGCTATGTCTGATAGGAAATGTTTTATTTTTGATCAAGTGCCCACGTGGATGTGTTGTAGGTAGTACTTGATTTTATGAAACCTTTAAGAATTTGAGCCACTTAGCTAAGTGGCTCATACACGAATACTGGGTATTAGTAATTCTGATTCCACAAAAGCTCTCTTGCTGACATTATTTCATTTAACAAAAGAAGCACACATATTTATGAGGATAGAAAGTTTAATATTCATACATTTTATTAATGAGGTTTTTTTTATATAAATGAGTTTTAAAGTGTTCGATTTAATTCAACACAGGTTGGTTGTGCACTTCCTACGTGTAGGGCATTAATTTATCCTGTGAGTGCAAATGTGGACGCGGCCTAGAGCTCTTGTCCCCAAATATCTGTGCTTGTAATTGCCGAGGCATATTTTCACTGCAGAGTTGAGGGTGTTTTGCTAACTTACGAAAAATGTTCTTTTTTGAGAAAGGAATTAATTACCTCCTGAAGAGCTGGTACACAATGAGGGTTTCAGACTCTAACATTAGTTATTCAGAAAGCACGTGAACCTCTGAGTTGCATCACTCGATGTCACAAAATTAACATCACTTGACTGATGACAGAGTATAAAAAAAGGTATGTACTTTTCCCCTCTCTATGTGGGCAAACAAAATAATACATGCGGAGTTATTTCTCTTAAATATCTGGCAAGGCATATGATTGATTGTTAGACATCCTTTGACTTGGTTAAGACAAAAACTTAGCCAAATGTTAAAGCATGGGAAACGTTGGTGTAGGCAAAGCGAATCTTCTGATAAAGTTTTAAAATCACCCCAGCACACAGACACGTTGAAATCTTACCATTAGGTTTTCATGCAGTCTGCTTCCCTGCAGCGAGCATTAGCTTTAACCCTTCAGTGCTGCTGTTGGAGGTCATGTGTAGGGAGAGGGGCGGAAGCTTTATTCAGAAACAAGCTTCCTTTAGAATGGCGATCGTGGGAGAACTGCGTCCACTCACGTACCTGGGCTCAGGACCGATATGTGCATATACTACAGTAAATCCTCCAGCTTTTCAGGAGAGTCCAGCCTTTTACCAGTGCATGTGATTCGTGTGAACCGTGTGTTTAAAGATGGTGTAAATTCAGGGTGTGTCTCTTCTGCCTGTGTACCTTCTGCCTCCGAATGGACTTCTTGACGGCAACTCTTAGATTACCTAAGTTCAGCACCCCTTCGGGTTTGCTTTCTAAACGCACTGCCCGTGGGATGAGATGGCTATTTTATCGGTTTGACTTTCTAGGGCTTCGTAGAGAAAGTCATCACTGAAAGGGTTAAGGGATGTTACTGCAGCAGGTTATCAGCGGACCAGCCATCTACCTTCGGTACTTACAGGAATTTTATGACTCTTGATCATATTATCAAATTCTTCATTAATTTTTTTGTATTTTTCTTCAGTGCGTGGGGTGAGTGCATAAGAGGAGTCGGGATCGGGGCTTTCACAGCCTTTGTTTTCTTTCTTGTTCAAGGCCTGCCAGGTTCAGAGAAATATCAAGAGTAAAAAAAATGAAGGGTGTTCCGAGTACTTACACACAATCTTTGCCTGCTGATCATTAGATCAATATCTTCGTTAATTTTCCTGTACTTGTCCTCAGACTCAGGGCTGTGACCTACTGAATCGTCTGCATCGGGATCTGGGCTGTCACAGCCATTAAGGCCCTTCTTTCTCAACGTCTGAAATACATAATTTGGAAAGTTCAAACCTAGACAGAGGCTGTAAGAGACATTCAGGGGTGTTAGAGAAGTTCATGCTGTCCAGTATTTCAGGTTGCTATTACATATGCTTTTTTTTTTTACATTAGGGTAAAGGAACCACAGAGAAAACCCCCGGGAGTGATTTCAATAGCATACCCATTACTAGTTACAAAAAATATAAAAGGGCAATATTCCCTTTACAACGAAATTCAGTCAATGAACAAAGACGGTACGAGGGCTGAAATTTCATGGTACGAAAGTCATATATGCTTCAAATATCTAATTGCCGACACTTACAGAAGAATACAAGTAAGGTGGCAAATTGCAACACCATCTTCCCACAGGAAAGTTAGAAGTCAGGGCGTTACACAATGATTTCGGAATTTGCGATTGTGACAAAAGCAGAAATGGAAACGGATCTCTAGTTTGTTTAACATAATGGTTGGTGCTCCTGGTGTCCTGGCACCCCTTTAGATGTGCACGTGACAGCAAAAGGCTGTAAGAGAACCCAGGTGATATTCTCGCAAAGCACCCATTAAGAACGTCCAGACACTGTGATCATATCGAGAATCGCCTTTGTCCAGTCTGGCTAGAAGTCTGTACTTGGGAAAATCTGTATCGAGATTGATAATACTGAGAAACTATCTGCCTAAACCCAGGCTGAAAGAAAAGTCAAAATGGCTGAGAGCTTAACTTTCCATCAGCTGAGCAAGGAAGCCAGAGAACACTGAAAATAGGCAACCAAGTCATTAACTACCAAAGTAGCAAAAGTTCCTTCTGGTTCCAGCTGAGTAGGATCACCCTGAGACTGCCTGCTGACACATGAAAGTGAAAAGTCAGTGCCTTTTCCTGCACCTCCTGTCTCCTGAATGTAGGACTGGTCTAGTCTCAGCTGTCACAGAAGGATAAACACGAGTGTAACAATGTAACAGAAAAAGTATGAGTCAGGAGTCCTGAGTTTTACTTTCCCTCTTTTTTTTTCTTTTACTCCCCTTTAACTGATGGTTGTCAAGTTAATTGTACACCATCTGATTTACAGAGATAATGTTATCTTTTAGAGATCATAAAACTTCTGATTAATCACATGGCTTGCTATGTCAATTATTAATAGACTAACAGCATTTCTGATTTTTTTTTGGTACTACCATCGTTTATAAAGGGCTAGGTACCTATGTGTCTCTCATTAATGGAAAGCTCAGCAGAGCTCATCTTTATTAAAGACAGAATTCACGTACAAATAAAGCAAAAGCTGAGATAACACTCCATCTTTAATTCATGCAATTGGGGAAAATAAATAAAACAACATGAGTTAAAAAGGGGGTGTCAGTCTTAACAATTTAAACTCCTTGGCTCTTATCAATGTGTAACAAATGTAACATTTAAAATTAGTTTCTGAGGCATGGAAGATTTTCACTTAAAATCAAACTAAGAGAGCTACCATTTCTAATACATCTATGATACACGGCAGCTCTGTAAATATTTATTAATGTTATACTGGTATAATATAACAAATAAACATATGGTTACAGCTTATTATGTGGTATAATGTTTGAATATTAAAAATGAATATTTTGACACAAGAAGATAATATATACATTTACGATCTTGGGGAATTTATAATTGGTGGGGCCACCTGTCCCCCTACCATGGATCCATGCCATCATTTTTACCCAGAATAAGTAACTGGGGGGGGGTGGTTCTTAAAATAATACTACAAAGAATGTTACAATACTTTAAAATAATAATTTTATTCACTAACTTAATTTTCTGTTTTAGGCTGTTTTGTTAGCATTATCTCAACTTCAAGAGTATTCTTCCGGGTGATAACTATTTGCTGTATTATGATGTGTTTCTGCTTTGATCTCCACATATCCTTGAGAATAATTTCTGAGTGTCTTGCATCATAATCCACCTATTTTTCATAAAAATTCACTTATGTAGAGAAAGATGTCAGATCAAGAAAATATTATCTGATGATTTTCAAAATTTACCTGCCTATATTTCTACAAGGCATGATAGGAATATTCTTACATAAACCCTTAATTTAAGGTCTTATCTTATATAACATTAATTTATAGTCTTATCTCGACAGTAGATTTTTCAATGTGCACCCAAATCTTTTAGTCAATAAATCATATTGTAAAAATTATAGTTGTTTTGATGTGCAGATTTTTGACAACAGAACGCAAGGGCTAGGCGAGGCCTATCAACTGTCATTACAATCCATCTGGCACGGACATGTGTGCTAAATATTCTTATGAAGATTTTGAGGGTAGATACTGTGTTTGGTTTATAAAAATTCAAACATCAATTACAGTTTATTGAAAGATCTCCACAAATGTTAACTCATTATCTCTCACAAGACTTCCATGAACATTTTAGGGAAACTTTATGCCAAGTCTCAAACCAGCGTGGGCAAGCAAGAAGGTCCACACCTCTGGCCTCTTGCCAGGGGCAATATGGGCCACCTTCCTCTGCCCAGGCTTTCCCATACTTATAAAGGGAGGGATGAGGAATAGATCACTCTCACTCACATACAACTACAGCAGCAGGGTGAATGTTGAAATAAATTAAGGTAGAAAAATTTAAAGATTGGGCTGTGAGAAAGCTTTAAGTATGAAAATATGGCTAAAATATTGATATTTCTAGAGGTCAGATTTTAGAGTGGGAATGTTTATTAGTCAATAAAGCAATTACCAGTTTTTGGTTTAAAAAATCATTAAACCCAGAGCTCATTTTGTACCTAAAGAATTATATAAACTGTTAAGCAAACAAAGCAAATGGCATGAAGTCACAAAGGAAACAGCAGTGAGGGGGGCGGGAAACAGTGGCTCATTTTCTCCTTATAAATTCTTCTTGTATCTGACTACATTATCTTTCAATGAAATCACCAGTATTTAAGTAATAAAATATCTCTCACACTGAAAGGTGTAGTCTTATTTCAAGTTGAACTGTATTATTTTTAAAAAGGGGGCATTTTGAGATATACGAATACAAAACCCAAGGGCAAATTAATAGTGAGTTGCAAATTCCCATAATCACATAACTAGAACATTGAAAAAATTGTTCAAAAATATTATCCTCAGCTGAAAGCTTGTAGAACACATTTTTGCCAAGAACAGATGATTATGGTAGAAATATAAGGCTCTGCAAACCATAAGTGACTCTTAATCTCACAAAACAAACTGAGGGTTGCTGGGGGGAGGGGGGGTTGGGAGAGGGGGAGGGGGGTTACGGACACTGGGGAGGGTATGTGCTATGGTGAGTGCTGTGAAGTGTGTAAACCTGGTGATTCACAGACCTGTACCCCTGGGGATAAAAATACATTATATATTTATAAAAAATAAGAAATAAATAAAAAATTAAAAAAAAGAAATATAAAGCTCTGAAGATGGATGTGACGGCATAAAAAATACTATCGTGTGCATGTGGAACTCTGATCTTTATTATATTAAAAATCTACAGTTGTTTAAGGATGACAAAGGAATTACTGTTAGATCAGCCAAGTCTGTCTTTATCATAGCGATAAACAGTCAGTATAAATTAAAGGGACTGTTAGGGGGCGCCTGGTGGCTCAGTGGGTTAAAGCCTCTGCCTTTGACTCAGGTCATGATCCCAGGGTTCTGGAATCGATCCCCGAGTCAGGCTCTCTGCTCAGCAGTGAGTCTGCTTCTCCCTCTCTCTCTGCCTGCCTCTCTGCCTACTTGTGACCTCTATCAAATAAATAAATAAAATCTTAAAAAAAAAACACAAAGGGACTGTTAGCTGGATAAATAAGCATTATTCCTTCAGGCCTTTTTCTAGAAAAAAATCAAAATCTCTGCCCCTGGCCTTTGAAAGCTTCTCTGATGTTTTACGAATGTTACTGGTCAGGGAATGCAGGCACTTAAATCATTATTTTTTTGCAGGGGCTGGAAGTCCCGGCTGCATATATACTGTAAGAGTCTCTCAGCTGATTGTGTTGTGAAAAGATTGAATATGTATGTCAAGAGGAGGCAAGAGATCTTCTGAAACCAGCTTGTCCTGCTCCATATCTGAAGAAACTCTTCCGTCAGAGAACTCTGTAAATCTTGAGTGAGTCTGTATACCGAATTCAACTTTCCATGTGAGAGTGACACTTTTGGGGTAGATCAATTGACGGCACAGGCTTCTAGGATGTTTTCACAAGGCAGCGATTGTCATGCAGTGAGCTGAGCACAGCCGTTTCTTAGAGAAGTAATTAGATTGACAGAAGGTGACATACTCCAAACAATAAATGGGAAAGGGAGTCCAGACAGGTAATCCAAAACCACGTGGACTCTCCCCTCCCAGACATGTGGACATATGGACCCTCCATTACTACATTTGTTCATCAGGAAAACTTGAAATACATATAAACTGATGATGATAGGTGACAGGTGCTTCAAAAATTCTAATGAAATAGATGTAGGGAACAGATTCTATTTCATTACTGAAAGGAATATAAATGAAAAGGAATGCCACATGGAGCTCTCATTTCTCGTCTTAGGCATTATGTTATCATCTACAAAATCCCTTCTGTATACAATGGTTAAAACTGGTTTCCGTTTCTTAATTATTTCTTGTTAGTAAAAAAAGAAATAGCGAAATTATTGGCCTTTTTTCAATTAAATGAAGCTACATATTTTATGTTACTGCTATTTACATAAAATTAAGCTTCTTTTAGAGAACCACCATCATAGATTAAAGCTTCCAACCATTCAACCTCTTTCCAAGTCGGCAGTCTCAACCCTCAAGAATATCTATTTTCAGGGTGCTTTGTGTGGCTCAGTTGGTTAAGCCTCTGACTTTGGCTCAGGTCATGATCTCAGGGTCCTGGGTTCAAGCCCTGCATCAGACTCCCCACTCAGCGGGAAGCCTGCTTCTCCCTCTGCCTCTGCCCGCTGCTCCCCATGCTTGTGCGCTCATGTTCTCTCTCTGTCAAATAAATAAATAAAATCTTAAAAAAAAAAAAAGAATATTCTCATCATTTCATTTTCTGTACCTACCCACGGTACAGCAGCAATTTCAAATCTTTTTTGCAAAAAAACCGTAAACACCCATTAATTTTTCTTGAACTCCAAATAAACAACCTTTCTTGCACAGCTTAGCATTACCCTTACTTCAGAGGGCTGATGTGTCAAGAACACATGGAAGAATTACCTCTATTAGTTCCATGAGTGTCAGGTTCGCACAAAAGCCAAAGGAAAAAAAAAAAGCCTCAACTTAGGTAGTTTCCTTTTCTTTAATACTAAATCATTTTTTGTGCTTGTCTTTCACAGCTTTATGAAAATAACTGTCTACTCCTAACAAGCTGAATAATCTTTAGAAAGCAGTAAATCCGCATAGGAAAAGGAGATGCCATTGAAACGGATACTATCTGTAAGCAAAGTTTCTGAGAGTATTTCGTAAACATCCTCCCAAGGTTGTGTGCTGCTACCCAGCTGCTGCTTTGGTCCTTCCAGGCTGGGAAGTGGCTGCCCTAGGGAACGACTTCTTTCACTTAAAATACAGTCAGCAAACAATTACCGAAAACCCATTATACACGGATACTGTTTGGTGCAGTCAGGTTTTAGAAAATCAGGCAATGCAAAGTTAAATGAAAAACCTCTGAAGTGGCCTATAATATTGTATACAGTGTGTGTGTGTGTGTGTGTGTGTGTGTGTGTGTGTGTGTTTATGATTTCTAGCACAGGTTACTTAGGCTGGGAGAAGATCAGGTGCCAAGAAATTTCTCCATAGGTTTTAATTACCAAAACTGTAAGGATCATCTGCACTATCTTTCCAGTTCCATAGCTCTCCTTTGTTCTTAATACAGAAATGAAAAGATAATTAAAATACTGCAAATTTACTACAATCGGTACATAGATTTTTAATTAGACAAGCAAATCATATCTAGTACAGACTATAAAAAAATAAATTTTACCCCAAATTATTCATTTGTGGTGAAAATTTTAATAAAAATTGAAAATATAAACCTTAACACTGTATTTCCTCCAGGTTATTAATGCTTATTCTAACCAGATATTAAGTCCAACTGAGGAAAGGCTGGGAAGAGCTGGAGATTCTCATTGTTTCATTTTATTCCTTTCCTCAAAAGATAATCTTAATATTGGATTTGAAATTTTTTCCACTGAACAATTTTTCATCTTTAAATAATGGAAATAAAAGACATTAGTTAAAGATTTGAAGACTTTTAATGTAAAGAACATAAAGAAACACCCACCCATGTCTTTTAGTAGGAATTATTTCATTTCAACATTCAGATGGTGATCGTTCCCAAAACTACAGGTATTCTAATCCTGGACTAGACCACCAAGGATCATCTGGTCCTTCCTCATGTCTTCCAGAGGGGAGGAATAACAGTGCATACGCAACTGGCCTTCCATACCTCGTGTCTTTGCTCAAGCTGGGCTCCTGAATGAGCCCACCAATATCTCTTTCCTGGACTTGGGACAGTCCTCCTTCAAGGCAGAGCTAATACATCATCTTCTCTTTGTAGATTTCTCTGATCACTAGGGTGGAATTAATTTCTCCCTCATTCATGTACTCATTTATTGTATACATTTTTTCTTTTTTTTTTTTTTTAAAGATTTTATTTATTTATTTGACAGAGAGAGATCACAAGTAGGCAGAGAGGCAGGCAGAGAGAGAGGAGGAAGCAGGCTCCCCACGGAGCAGAGAGCCTGATGCGGGGCTCGATCCCAGGACCCTGAGATCATGACCTGAGCCGAAGGCAGCGGCTTAATCCACTGAGCCACCCAGGCGCCCCCGTTTTTTTTCTATTAGAGTGTTTATCACCCATTATTACTTATGTGTCTCCCTTGCCAGCTCATGAGGCAAGTAACAAAGCACTTTCCTTCATTCACTTTTGGAATTTCAATACAGAACAGAGCCTGACACACTTGCAAAGGGCTCAACACAGGCTTGCCGAATGAACAGAAAACACATTTTTTACTTTAAGTTAGTTTATGCTGAGGTTTCAATACTGGAACAAAGCCATCTGGCTGGTCGGAGGCAGAAATGGTAGTGGGGTCCAGACCTCTTGATATACATTTATTAAGAGCTACTTACTTTGTGCCAGGTGTTGTCTGTGGTCCTCTGGATACAAAGATGCATTCCCAGAGATAGGATTAAGAATTTCTGTTTATACGTTTTTTTCCCATGAGTGAACTCCTGGAGGTGAGGGATTGTTTACTAGCCATTGTGTATGACCAGGACAGAGCACAGGGTCTGGCACATGGCAGAAGCTTAAGAAATGTCTACAGCATTAATGAGAGACTTAATGGATCGACAAGCACAACAGGAAATAATGCTCAGATGCTAGAGGGAGAAAGAGGAGTCTTAGTGTAGTATTTTTGTAACTGTAATTTCTTTTTCACCAGTTGAATGTTATTGTTTCACATGATGTTAAAACTCAGTTATTATTTTGTTCTTTTTAGGTAACTATTACAAATTGACCACTTCTTGAATGTATCATTTTAAAGTTAGAAAACAATGCAGTATGAAACTGGTTAAAACTCAGGAGATTTATATCATTGAATACTTAAAAATTGAGGTACTGGTCTAGATAGCGATTGTCAGAAGTAACGAGGCATTCATGAAATCTTTAAGGTCAAAAAGCCATGATCACATAATCTCGGCCATGATGTGAACAGCAGGAAAGAGGGCACAGGATTCAGCACAGAAGAAGGAAAAAGGGAGTGGTATTTTAGGCAGATTGTATAAAGGTAGAAAATGGAAAACAGAAACCTTGTAGTCAAGCGCATGGGGAAACTTTTGTGGATGTGAGTCAGATATTATAAATCTGAAATAAGCATGTTTTAAAATTCTTGGTCAAAGTTCATCTTTTTTCCCCATTTTTGGATGCTGGTCTACTGCTCCACTATTCTCCTGGGCTTTGACATTGGTCTTATTCTGGGCCAACCTTAGCCTGGAGGATTCATGGAAAATCAGGGTGATTCTAAGGCCAATCAGATGATTCAGGCTGCCTCAGGATAGGTCAGTGGGTTGATGTTTTTGTTAAGAATTCTTCCACCACACCTCTTCTGGAACCTGGACAGAGCATGCATCATGAGCCTGGCCGGGAACAGGACTGAGATGGGGAAGTTTGGCACGCTTAGCCATGAAAACGCACCCTGACATTCTGAATCCAGGAGAGATCTGAAGTAAAATACTAAGCAGGGAACATTTAATACATAATGATCGAAATGCATGCTAAAATGTGCAGTTAATTCTGATAATCTCTATAAAGCAAGCTAAAAAGAAATAAAAGATGAGATAAAAAAATAAAAAGCTGGAATATGAATGATCAAGCTGGAAGTGGGTTTGAAGGATGAATGATGTTAGTGACTTCTTATGTAAGGAAGGAAAAGATAGGACAGAACTAATAAATTAAACAAAGGATGAGAAAGAGAGGAGAGGAGTAAATTAACAAAGATCACGAAGCAGGATTTTTGAGTCTAAAATACAAATGTAACTTCACCTACTAACCTTTTTCAACTACAGCATTTTACTTGCAAATAGGTTACAGGGACGGAAAAAGGCAGATTATCGGGAGCACTGATTCTTAAAGATAACACACTGAAGCATCTTTTTAAAACCATGAATGCCTTATTTTAACGAAAGAAGATGTATATGAAAAGAATAGGTTAAATCATTATTTTTGTTTCTTCATGGTCTCTTATCTAGTTGTAAATGCCTTTTTACTGAAGTTGGGTCAGTGCCTGGTCAGTCATGAAGCGGGAATATATTCCCACCATATTCACCGCCTGTATTTATCATCAGCTCAGCACTATCATTCTCAGTCACCACGCTTCCTCATTTCGACTGGATTCCCTTAATCTCTTCTCACCTATTTTCTTGACTGTAACCTATCCCCTTATCCATTCCCCTCCCATCTTTCCTTTCCTAGCAAACATCACATCATACCCTAGCTGTTCAAGCCGGAAACCCAGAAGTCACCCTTGACTCCACCATCTCTTGACTCTCTTACTATTTTTTTTTATTTGTCCCCCACCGTTAATCTGTTTGTCTTCTGATCTCACCTTCCAGCCAGTCATCCTTCCCACTTTCAGCAGGGTCTCATTACCACGCAAATCTAATTTTATCACTGTTCTCCATATAAACGCAGGTGGCTCCAGGTGGCCACAACCACTAGTTTTCTTTCCCCAGCCTCGTTCCCTCCCTTCTCCCCTAGCACTCTGGGTTTCATCAGGTGGGAAATTCCTACCATTTCCCAAGTCGGGTAGGTCCTGCACCAAGGCTGTTTTGGTATGTGTCATTCATTCCTGTCTAGAAGATTGTGTTTGCCCTGCTCTCTGCTACACAAACCTTAGTCATCCCAGGTTACCTCTTACCCAATGCCAACACTTGCTCCATGAAGCTCTTTCCATGCTCTTCTGAGCACTTACGGATTCCCTTCTCTATCTGTGACTCTTTTTGTGTGTATAATAACAGGTGATATATTTTATTCCAATTTCATCTTCTCACATGTCTGCTTCACTACTAGACAGTGAGCTCTGTAAGGACTGGGTATCTCTGGTTCTCGCCACAGGGATGGATTAATACACGTGGGCTCAATAAACGTTCTCAGTTCTCATTAACCCTTCCCTGGATCAATGAATAAGCAAACAAATTTGACAGTCATACTTTCTAACACCGAGAAACTCACTGAAATGAGTTGGGTGGTCTCCTAAGATGACAGCATCATTTATTTGTTTTAATAAGATTAAGTAAACAAATTCAATGAACACAAGTTCTGGTAAGTTAAAGCAAGCTCTAGGATCACTTCGTGGTTGTGACAACAGAATATCCCTGCACGAGTGGGCTCAGAGGAGGTGACGCAGACTAGTTTACACAGGCTACCAACGGTTGTTTTTGTGTGTTTACAATTGCTCAGAGACCTGGGTGTGAGGGGCCGTTCCCTTCCAGCTCCCAAGTCTTTTGGGGCTATCCCTGCTCTCACTTACCACTAGGAGGACACAAACATGTTGAAAAAAATATTGCAAGGGATGCTTTTGTGCATTCTCTTCTCTGTTCGTAGGTTTTCCTTCAGAAACAAAGGCATCACCTTTGATGTCATTTGAAGAATCTGTTAGTTGGGATCTATGGTTTATCACTAGTTTATCTGAAAAGCAGAGTGTACACAGAGCCTCCAGTAAGGGAACAAAATAAGATGAGGTTCACGATTGACCGACTCATGCCATGACAATTTTGAGCATACTTGAGAATTGTACTTGAGCCACCCAAATCCTCCTCTCTGAGACAGTCAGGGACACCCAGATGAAGGTTAAACTTCTTCCTTTCCTAAGACCTCTCTCCTACCCTGGGCCTCTTCCAGGCTGCAGAGAAGGAAAGAGCTCCGGTGGCCGCCTTGACCCTAATATCCCTTCTCTCCTGGGCTGGCCTTTGGACAGTTGGGAAACCCTGTCTTTGTTCCTTGCTCCAGATGATTTTGCTTATTTGAAGTGATTGGACACCAATGACAGGAGAGGGCCTCCTCTTTGCCTTCAGGCTGGTATACTCTGTGAGTAAGCCCTGTGAAAAATAGCCTCTGGGCTAATTCTGAGCGTTTTGCCTGAGCCTGAGCCTGAACCATCGGATTGAGTGGTATTGACAGCTGTGTTAGCGCACGCTGCTCAATACCCATATTCCTCTGACATGGCAACCTGAGGTATCAGGGCGTCAGAGCATGGCTGGGATTGTGTGAGAACAATACGTACACCACAGCTACTCTGGCTGCATTAGAACCAACCTCCACAAGAGCAGCAACTGTGTTTTTCACCTCTGTTACCTACAGGAACTTGAATGTGCCCGCCGCACCGATGATACCCAACAGATATTGCTGTTGCTAATAAAAGACTAATGGAATCCAAGGCTGCAGTGACAGTGGTTCTTATTTAAGACGGAATCACGGTGGAAGCTGAAAACACCCAGGGGGCATTTGCTACATTTGTGCTCAGAGTATACGCTGCTTCTGCCCCCCCAACCCACTCTCTTTAGCCCCATCTTCTCCCAGCTCCACACATAAATTTAAATTATAAAAGGAAAGAATCCTGTGTGGACTGGAGAGGTAAGAGAATTAATGTGTCTCTCTTTTGTGCTGCTCCGGAACTTTGTCATTAACATTTATTTCATAATGTTGCTCCCTGTATTATTGCTTTTGTCTCATTTTCTAGATTATAAGACCCGTTTAGACTAGACCTATCTCTTGAAAGCTTCCCATCCTTAGCAACTAGTGTGGTATCTGACAATAGAACATTGCAGCAAACTTGTTGACTCTTCTGGACAGCCAAGGAGAGCCCGATGACATATAATAAGGAGTCTCAGAAATCGTAAGCCGAAGTTAGTGGGGATCCAAGCTCTCCTTTTTCTTTATCACCGAACCTTTTCTCTCTTTTTTCAACAAGAATAATATTTGGTGGGTCTGCCAAAGACTAGCAACCCAGGTCTCCGGCCTTATTACTTGTCTCTTTTAATGTAAAATCCCCTGGGATCTGGTTAATGCAGTATTAATATTTCTACTTCGTTGGCTGATACACTGGAAAAATTTCTGTTTAATAAAGAGTGCCCAAGGGTGCCTGGGTGGCTCAGTGGATTAAGCCACTGCCTTCGGCTCAGATCATGATCTCAGGGTCCTGGGATCGAGCCCCACATCGGGCTCTCTGCTCAGCGGGGAGCCTGCTTCCCCTTCCCCCCGCCCCCCCGCCTCTCTGCCTACTTGTGATCTGTCAAATAAATAAATAAAATCTTAAAAAAAAAATAAAGAGTGCCCAAGATATAATGGGTGAGATGGTCCCTGACAAGGAGTTGGGCCAGTTAGACCAGTAGATCGAAGAACACTACGGGGCTCTATCAGACCTGGTGTATGAACAGGAAGCCAGGCCAGCAATCCTGGTTGGAAGTCAATATCTGGGAAAGAAAGACATCTTCTAGGTTTGGAGGGTTGTCCTAGAGGTAGAGTCTGTTGTACTGGATGTTAGGTTCATCGGATGTGTTCAGTTGTTCAGGGAACATACGTCTATCCACCCTCAGAACAGGCAATGAGAAAGTCCCTTACATCAAATCTCCAAAATGCACAGCAGGACCCTTACAATGCCCTTTGCTTTCTTTTTCTGCAAATAAGTTTATATTGGTGCTATGTTTTTTCTCTTCCCTCACATTAAAAATTACTTTCAGGAAAGGACAGGTTCCAATCTATTTATCGTCTACAGCCTGTATGTTATTACCACAAATCTTACATGTGGATTGTTAGTAAGTTGTGGATTTTATGCTCAGTTGTGTTGGGTAGGTGTCCTGTGGAAGAAAGTCTGTTACAACTCTACCTTTTTTTTTTTTTTTAAGATTTTATTTATTTATTTGACAGAAATCATAAGCAGGCAGAGAGGTAGGCAGGGGCGGGGGGAAGCAGGCTCCCTGCCAAGCAGAGAGCCTGATGCAGGGCTCTATCCCAGGACCCTGGGATCATGACCTGAGCTAAAGGCAGAGGGTTAACCCACTGAGCCACCCAGGGACCCCACAACTCTACATTTTAATAATCAAGGAGCATCAGGTAGATAAAAGGTGCTTAAAAATAAAAGGGTTTCAAATTCCTTAGGCAGTTGCTCAGTTTCAGTTCTCCATTTGAGACGTTTGCTGTATTTACAGAGCACATGGACACTACCCCAGTCATTATCTGTAGTTAGACTAGCCCTTCTTGTGATCTTAACACAGCTGTGCTCTCTGTAGGGCAACTGTGTGCCTGCCTCAGTCTCCACAGGACTGAGCCCCTTGGGGCAGGGGCCATGTCTTCGACCTATGCCTCTGATCAAGGAGATCAAAGGCCCTCAGAATTTCATAAATTAATGGGAATTGGGGGTTCATTAATCAAAGGGCCACTATTTGCTTTCCTAGCAATGTAGTTATTTCCAGCCGGTACCAGAAACATAACCAGAACACCTATAGGACAAACATCAAAAGTACCAGTAGCATTTTAGCAGTAGGACCCTTTCCTCGACTTGTCACAGGGACTTGCCCTCAGGTTTCCTGACTTACTCGTTATTATGGGTTGCTGTCTCTTAACTCACAATGGAGGTTCTACTATTTTATAATATTGATATAAACGATCTGTTCTCACTAAAGACAAAAACAGACTTTGCTCCAAAGGAGACATAGAGATGGTCCACAGACACTTGAAAAGATGCTTAACGTCACTCATTGTCAGGAAAATGCAAATTAAAGCCACAATCGGCTATCATCTCACACCTGTCAGAATGACTAGAATAAAAAACACAAGTAACAATAAGTGTTGGCAAGGATATGGGGAAAAAGGAATCCCTATGCACTACTGGTAGGAATGCAAACCAGTGCAGCTGCTGTGGAAAACAGTATGGAGGTTCCTCAAAAAGTTAAAAATAGAAATACCATATGTTCCAGGAATTCCACCACTGGGTATCTATACAAAGAAAACAAAAACACTAATTTGAAAAGATACAGGTACCCCTATGTTTACTGCAGCATTGATTACAATAACCAAATTATGGAATTAGCCCATGTCCACTGATAGATGAACAGATAAAGAAGATGTGGTCTCTATTATGTATATGAGAGAATATTACTCAGCCATAAATAAATGTTGTTGCCATTTGCAACAACATGGATGGATACAGAGTATATAATATTAAGTGAAATAAGTCAGTCAAAGAAAGATAAATCCCATGTGATCTCACGCATATGTGGAATTTGAGAAACAAAACAATAAATAAGGCAAAAAGGAAAAAAACCAAAAAACACTCTTAACTATAAAGAACAAACTGAGAGAGGGGAGGTGAGTGAGGGAGTAGGTAAAACAGGTGATGGGGATTAAGAGTACACTTACATTAAAATAAAAAGAGTACACTTACCATGATGAGCACTGAGTAATGTATAGGATTGCTGAGTCACTATATTGTACTATTATATTGAAACTAACTGAAACTAATATAACACTGTATTTTTGGGGGGAAGATTTTATTTATTTGACAGAGAGAGAGACAGTGAGAGAGGGAATACAAGCTGGGGGAGTAGAAGAGGGAGAAGCAGGCTTCTCAAAGAGCTGGAAGGGGAGGAGTTCAATCCCAGGACCCCGGGATCATGACTTGAGCCAGAGGCAGACACTTAAAGACTGACCGACCCAGGTGTCCCAACACTGTATGATAACTATGCTAGAATGAAAAAGAATAAGGGGTCCTTTTTCATTAACATAGGCAATAATGAATTGAGTATAGTCATTAAAAATAAATAGGACACAAATTATCTACAAAAAAGATTCTGGGGGCACCTGGGTGGTTCAGTGGATTAAAGCCTCTACCTTCGGCTCAGGTCATGATCCCAGGGTCCTGGGATCGAGTCCCGCCTCTGGCTCTCTGTTCAGCAGGGAGTCTGCTTCCTCCTCTCTCTGCCTGCTTCTCTGCCTACTTGTGATCTCTGTCTGTCAAATAAATAAATAAAATTTTTTAAAAATATTCTGAAAATACCTAATACGCAGCACATTATAGCAAATAGGGATCTTTCTTCCTAGATGAAATACTTTGAAAGAAAATGTAATTCATAAAAAATGTTTTGGAAAGACTAGCATTATCAATATCAAATGCTGATGAAAGTCTACACAGACTAATCTTCCTCATTATTTTATACATGGATTTCAATTTTTCTAAATTTATGTTTCCGAATTAATTTAACCAATAATTAAAATCAAACTCATTTCAAGTTATTTTCCTTATGCTATGAGTGTTATCCATATACTGAATCCATGGTCCCAAAATCTTAGAGCAACTCATTCACAAATCGCATTTCCCTTGCCTTCATAGATTATACAGATAAGTAACATTTTTGGGTTTTGCATTCAGTCACTTTGGATTTCATATGACGCTACAAAAGCTAGAGAGAACACTAGGAAATTAAAAACAAAGTAATCGAGAGTACATGCTTAATAGAAGTAAGGACAAGAAGGAGAGAGAGAAAGGATAAAACGACAATAGATGATGGATAGACAGATGAATCGATATGGGGAGGGAGGAAGGGAATGAGAATGAGAGAGGGAAGCTGAGGGTCTGATGAAGGACAGAGGGAAAAAATAATCCAGTGAGCACATCAATTGATCCCCCAGCACAAGCTGGCCTCTCTTCATGCCTGTGCTCAGCACTTTAAGATCTAACATAAAGCTTTACCACAGGCCATCGGCAATCTTGCTCATCCTAATATCCACTCCTGGCAGAGGCTGGACACCTGTTCTCTAACTCAGTGAGGCCAAGCGGCGTCTGCCAGCCCCACAGACCACTCTGTCCTTTGGCCTGGGACAGCCTTCTCTGGGGAGTCTCTGCGGCTTTGGCCCCTCGTCCCCGTGGCATTAACTACCTGCTTTTGTAGTCATGTAGGCTTTAATAATGTCAGGTGTTATCACGGCAAAGTACCGCAACCTGATTTTTAAGTTTGGTATTTCAATTTCCATACCTTATGAATTCTCAGGGATCTTGTTAGTTCAGTGGTGAACTTAGATTTTTCATTTGCACAATAATTTCTTCCATATTATTCATTAGGTAATTATAAAAACAACATTTCCCCTTCTATGGCATGAAAAGGAAATTAAACCAGTCTTCCCACACTATCAAAATATTAATTTTCCCCTTAACTGAATCTGTTGCTCAGCAAGTATCACCTCCCATTAATGGAGCATTTCGATGTGCCAGGGACTGAGCCTGCAGCTTTGCATGGATCTCTTTTTAAACCCTCGTAACTACTCTTCCCCATGACTGCCACAGATGAAGAAAAGTAGGTGCAAGGTGGTACGAGCACTTGCTAAAGTCCAAAGTTAGTCGGTGGTAGAACCGAGTTAATGAACTCATATACGAGCCTCCTGGGTTTCGTTTGTCAGTTATTCCCCTATTCTGCCTCTGCAAGTCATCCGATGATAAAGACAGTCTAAGTTACGCCAGTGTTTTCTTTGAATACTCTGTTCTCAGATGAAATTGGTGAAATGTTTGACAAATCTTACTTTTCTCATAAAGGAATATATTTGTAATATGATTCACTTTTTTTTTTTTTTAAGATTTTATTTATTTATTTGACAGAGAGAGAGCCGTGAGGGAAGAAACACAAGCAGGGGGAGGGAGTAGGGGAAGGAGAAGCAGGTTCCCTGCTGAGCAGGGAGCCCGATGTGGGGCTTGATCCCAGGACCCAGGGATCATGACCTGAGCCAAAGGCAGATGCTTAAGGACTGAGCCACCCCAGCGCCCAAGATTCACTTTCTGATGAATAATTTTATCTAAAATGTTTTTTCTGTTGTGTTATTGCAATAGGCACTGAAGAGAGGGGAAGGCCCCTTCCATAATATGTACGTTGTAGTTACCTAGTTAAAATGAAGTGTAGGTTGTTGAAAACCTAAGGCAAAGAAAGGCTGTTTAATTTTTCCAGTCCTACATTTTTAGGACCAGGAAGGAGGTCCTTTGCAATAGCATTTAGGCTGTATCTGCCTGGGTAAAATGAAGTGTAGGTTTGTCCCAATTATTGAAATAATACTAGCAAGAACTTTAAGGCTCTGTTAGCAAGAGGAAATGTTTGCTTTATTTATTTTGGTGTCTATATTCCTCAGATTCCCAAGCTAACCGCCCAGCTCTTCCCTTCAATTTGCTTGTATAGATAAGGGATGCCAAAGCTGGTAACATTTTTGCTGGGGTTGTGGGGGTAGGTAGGGGAAAAGAGAAGAAATACATGCTTCTATGGAGGGACTACTGTTTCTCTGTGGCCAATACTACGGGATCATGAAGAAATCGTGTATGAGCTATAAAAATTCTCCTTTTAAAAGGTGAGTACAGGGGCGCCTGGGTGGCTCAGTGGGTTAAAGCCTCTGCCTTCAGCTCAGGTCATGATCCCAGGGTCCTGGGATTGAGCCCAGCATCAGGCTCTCTGCTCTGCAGGGAGCCTGCTTCCTCCTCTCTCTCTGCCTGCCTCTCTGCCTAGTTGTGATTTCTCTCTGTCAAATAAATAAAAAATACTAAAAAAAAAAAAAAAAAAAAAAAAAAAGTTAGGTACAGAAGCCTTTCCCTTTCTTTGGTTTTCAAAACCATATGGATAATACTGTGTTACTTTATAGCCCACAAGGGAGAAAAAGTGAAGGAAATGACTGTAAAAGTTCCCAGTTTTTTTCAACAGTTACGAAGAAGACATAGCAAGATGGGATCTTCTTAAGTGAAAATTTCCCAAAGTCCCAAGGAAAAGGGAAAAACTGCAGGAGAGCTTCAAGAACCGCAAGACTTGGGTTTTTGCATCTTGTCAGAAAATCCACACTGTTAGTAAAAGCTGAGGGAAGGCCTGGCACAAACCTGACTCAGCAGAGAAATGCCACCCACAGTCAGCGACGCGGCTTCCGCAGTGGCTGAGCTGCCCTGTTTTCTCTGGAGGCCTCCCCAGCCCGGCCAATGCATGAATCTCTTAGATGGGAAGCTGAGTTTTTTGAAAATTGAAATTAAACAAAGTTGTATAGCATTTAAAAGAAGTTTACAATTATGACACGTGGCTTTTTACATGGCTTTAAAGTCAATTTTCTGTTGAATAAATAATATTAACCACACATTAACCAGCTAATAGTTTTAAAATACCCCAAACAGCCATCACCATCATTCTGAATAGAATCCCACTTCTTTTTAAAGATCACGGTTAAAAGATGAGGGGAAACGGTACCATTAAAAGAGGAAGCAAACCAGAGTTCAGAGTCTGTTTCCATGAGGTAATGCACAGTATTGACTAATGGCCAGAGGAATCCAATCTATACTGAGATGAAGTATGAAGTTAAGGCAGGTGGCTGGGAGAAGTTAGAAGCCCCCTGCCCCCAACTTCCACCTCCACCTTCTTGCGTTACTTTATTGCTGAAGCCAAAGGGACACATAGAAATCAATGAGTCTGTTGGTCTGACACAGGAACTTGTGCACAGTGAGATGGAAGTTATATATGTGAGTTCATCTGCTGAAAATTGCCAGTCTCACATTAACTACATGTGTTACGTGTACATATCTGTGTGTATGTGTGTGAGTGAGCAAGTGTGTGTGTTTGTGTGTGTGCCCACATAAGCATGAAGCTAAGAATTTTGAAAGGATCTTCGGAATTATTTCTGGATCGATATAGTTCTGCATAGCTATTTTTACCTTTTTTTTCCTCCAGAAGGAAATATTTCGATTTCGTAATTTAGACCCCAGAAAGGTTAGGTTGTTTTATTGTGGTATGTCTGCAAACTGAATGATGGTTTCTAATAGAAAGCAAATTTATTATATTTTTCTCTAATATAAATACAATCTCTCATACTTGTATGAACTCAGTTGTGGAATGCTCTGAGTTTCCCTTTTTCTAATGTTGAACAGGCAAGTACTTTGATCTCCATAGCCAGACATCAGGTGTAGAGTTCAGAACTATAAATTTGCTGTACCTCCTATCAGTAAAAGTAGGGCTCTGACGGTCATCCTTCCTCAAACCACAGTTCATCTTTGCTAAATCTTCAGAGTACAAAATAGGTGTGGTTCAGAACAGAATCAAACAAACATCAGTGGTTCAGAAATGATATCCTTTCCCCAGTAGCAATATACATTGTGGGTATGTGACTGGAATATTTAAAACACCTGTTCACTTGGAACCAAGCCAAATGTATAATGTGTTAGCGTGTGCTTGGCTCACTTCCAAGAGCATGTATCCTTACTGCCATCAAAATACCGAGGGAGCTAGGGCAAAGATACAAGTTAGAAGCAAGGTAAGATAGATATATTTTATTGTTAACAATATCATCACACTAGACACTGTTGGCTGGCTAGTATTTTAATAAAAATCAATTATTTGTTTTCCCGTCAGAGAAGAAACTGGCAGTGTAGGAACACTTGTCTTAGCTTTGCTAATTACTTTCATTGCCTTAAAATCTTAATCAACCTCCTCCTCCTCCTCCCCTCCTCTCCACCCCGCCCCCCTTCACTGTCTAACTGTGCTCTTCCCTGGATACAGAGTAGTTCAAGGGGGAACAGCAGGGAATAAATTATATCCTAACTATATACCAGAGTTCACCAACAGAACTTGGGCGAGCCCCTCTGACAGAGTTCTGCCTAGTTTTTTTTTTTTTTAATCAATTCTGTTTTGACTTAATAAAATCCAAGTTTTTGCTTTTCTCTACCTTTTCCTTAGTTCTAAATTCTGTATACTGAATCTTATCTCTAAAGAATCTCACAACCTCATTATGCAAGAAATACACATATATGTAACAATTTATAAAATGTGATGTTTTGTTTGAACATAATCAGAAAATACTCTGAAGATTTCAATATCCAAGATGTGTATGTGTTGTGTGTGTGAAAGTAAAAAGTTAAAAATTTTGCCAAATTTACACTTGTAGGAAGGAGAAGCAGGAAAGGAAAGAACATGTTTATGAGCATCATGTGTCCAACATGTGGTAATGGATATAGATGTACATGGTGTAAGTTGATTCTTACAAAAAGACCAAAAGGGAGATTTATCATCATTACTTTACTGCTTAGAAAGCAGAGATCTGGTGGAGGTTTAGAAATCTGCCCCAAAGCACAGAGTTTGTGAAAGTTGTAGACACCAGGTTTGTCGAAGGCTAAAACTTGTTTGTCCCTTTTCCTATACCACACTGTCTTATGATGAAAAGGCTGGGCTTTTAGATTATCAACCTGAACATGTGAGAGTTGAGTTTTTATATTTGGAAGTATTGTACCCAGAATCCTGACCATTTACTAGTCATTGAAAATGCACATACCCATTAGAAACTTCTGAATTTATATATTTTTTTTTCATTTTATTTATTTTTTCAGTGTAACAGTATTCATTCTTTTTGCACAACACCCAGTGCTCCATGCAAAACGTGCCCTCCCCATTACCCACCACCTGTTCCCCCAACCTCCCAGCCCTGACCCTTCAAAACCCTCAGGTTGCCCCAACCTCCCACCCCTGACCCTTCAAAACCCTCAGGTTGTTTTTCAGAGTCCATAGTCTCTTATGGTTCGCCTCCCCTCCCCAATATATTTTGATTTCTTCTTCAATTTAATCTAAAGCAAATTATACAGTTTAAACATACCTCCTGAGATTTCCATAATTTGGTCTTTTAACGTATATGACAAATAGTCCTTAGCCAGAGAAATGCATGTGCATATTATCAGCACACTGAAATTGTATGCATATTTCAAAAATAACTGGTTTTATATTATGATTATCACATAATCATAATCATATTATGATTATCATAGGTGTTTATAGAATGATGTAAATGGTTTAAAATATGTAAGTATTGTGAAGAGTTTCAGGATTTTTAGGATGCACACACATACATATGTTACTATAACAAAATAACTTGGCATTTCCATTTTTTAGAACTAAATTGCTCCCATTTAGAGATACTTATTCTTACATTTTCCAGTAGAATTTTCCTTAAGCATTGATTGCCATTATGCTATTCTACTGCTTGAGGCCACCCAGTATCTTTCTCATACCTATTGTACTGCATCTAATTCCCCACCAAACATTTAGAGCATCTGATTTGTCTGTCCCCCTCTTCTCCATTTACCTTGTCTTATAACTGCTGCTGTATGTGAATATTCTATTCATATCAAGCTTTTCATGGCCTTGAACATTTCTTCTTGTGGTCTTTGCATACTCGGTCTTTATTTATTTATTTTTTTAGATTTTATTTATTTATTTGAGAGAGAGTGAGAGTGAGGGAGATCACAGAGGGAGAGAGAGAAGAAGCAGGCTCCCTGCTCAGCGGGGCTTGATCCCAGGACCCTGAGACCATGACCTGAGCTGAAGGCAGACGCTTAAATTACTGAGCCACCCAGGTGCCCCATAATTGGTCTTTTGAAAGATTTACCCACATCCTCTTCTTCAATTTATAGCCATCTTTCTGATCTTCGTTTGTTTTGAGACTAAAGATATCTATTCATCACTCACCTCTTCTGACTTTTTATTAAAAAATTTTTATTTGAGAGAGAGAGAGAAAAGGAAAAGGTACAGATGGGGGAGGAAATGAGAATCTGAGGCAGACTCCCTGCTCACCACTCAGCCCAACGTGGGGCTCCATTCCACCATGGTGAGATCATGACCCAAGCCGAAACCGAAAGTCAGAGCTCAACCAGCTGAGCTACCCCGGTGCCCCTCTCCTGACTTTTAAAATTCCATTTCCTAGAGGTTATTACTTGATTTCAAGTATCAGGGTATCATTGTCATCATCAGAGTCATCACCAAGAACTTGACTATACCCCATTCCAGAGCTCAACCAGCTGAGCTACCCCGGTGCCCCTCTCCTGACTTTTAAAATTCCATTTCCTAGAGGTTATTACTTGATTTCAAGTATCAGGGTATCATTGTCATCATCAGAGTCATCACCAAGAACTTGACTATACCCCATTCCAAGCATTTTATAAATGTTCAATAATTTACTTCTCAATAACTCCATAGGAGGTGCTATTATTAACCCTATTTACAAACGACATAAGAAATAGACAGCCTAAGTAACCTGTCTGGGAAAATACAACCAGTCAGGAGGGGAGAGTGGATAAAAACTCGTGCAGTCTGGTTCCAGGCTGATGCTCTCACTGCTATTCTGTTTCCCCCAAATATCTTACAGCTCTTACGTTGTTTGGTCCTGTTGATTCGCATGTGTATTTTCTTTTTTTTTTTTTTTAAAGATTTATTTATTTGACAGATAGAGATTACAAGTAGGCAGAGAGGCAGGCAGAGAGAGAGAGAGAGGAGGAAGCAGGCTCCCAGCCAAGCAGAGAGCCCGATGTGGGGCTCGATCCCAGGACCCTGGGATCATGACCTGAGCCGAAGGCAGAGGCTTTAACCCGCTGAGCCACCAAGGTGCCCCTGTATTCTCTATCTTAGCTAGACTGTTTTGTGACGTCACCTACTGTATCTTACAAACTTCCATCTCTCTTACATGAACAAGAGAAGTTCTTACATGAACTTCTCTACATCCTAGGAACCTAGTAATTATTGCCAGAATAAAAATACCCACAGATAAAACTGGAAGTAAATTTCTAAAATATACATATTGGCAGGTCACTTTTAAATTCGAAGGTAAAAATGGAATCAAACTCTTCAATAATTCATAAAATAAATCTAACATCATTTGCTGTTGCTAATGAAATGGCCAAATTAATTTCTTGGTTACTGAGTTTAATAGTTTTTAGCTGTCCTTATAAGCATTTGATGCATTAAATAAACATACTTTCTCTTGTTTAAACCAATCTGCTTACATTATTTTGGCTTCTATTACTGATAAATAATACTGTAAACATTTCAAATCCCCAATGATTAGGAGGCAGTCAAATCAATATTGGCTACATAATGCATAAAGGATGGATGCAAATTTTATAGCAAAGAAATTAATTATTAATTTATATCTGTTTACTGTAACGAAAATTCATTGTCAGCTTTTTCTGAAGTTTAACAATGTTGAGCCAAAAATCAATAAATTATATATGAAAATATCACCATTTAACATTAAAATACTGCTAAAACCATCATATTATTTAATGTTTATGAATGCTATACAATCTGTTATATGTAGTGATCCATGCACTATTCTCTCTACATGATAGTCTAGCATAATTATTACATCTCATATCGCTATTATATCTAGCAATATTAAATGACTTTTTAGCAATCAAAAATAGCAAATATTTTCCATATTACATAGGTTTTGCTGAAGAGTCAGAAATAAATATATCAGAGGTAATTATTTGCAAAACTGAATTTATCCTGCATAGCACAAATGACTCAACAATGAAAATTTTGTTTAAAATGTGTGCAAATAAAAGGCTTTGTCCCTGGAATGTAGCTCTAAGTGGTTCACTATCTAGGTTGAAAATGTCTATGCAGGGTTGTATGTCCTATTTTTCCATGCCTGCAGTAAAGATACAATATGGGAATTCAGCTTGGTAATTACTAATACACCACACAGACACAATTACACCCTGTATGCTGCATGAAGGAATCACTTGTGGTCTGCATCTATTACAAAGAGCAGTAGGGGGCCACCATACAAGACGACAAAATGCTTTACAAGACGGAAGGAGACCAGAAGAGTCGATGTACACAGATACAAGGACCTTGATTCTTTTAGCAATGATTTAAGGCTCTTTCCATCAATTATCGTCCTTTGTCTCAAGAGTCTTATCACTAGCATCATTACAGGAACTGAACATAACAATGCTCAGGCCCATATAACCCCATGAACTGTGCTGACATTTCCACACCCTGTTGCTATGTTTGACCTGATTATTCAGATTACTTAAGCAAAACAAAATGGAAAAAAAAAAAAAGTTACCATTACAAAAGTGGCCTAGGTACTTTTTTTTAAATGACTTACATAAAATTCCATTTCTCTAAATTCCTAGCCATCCTACTCTTGAAATTTTACTTTTGAAGGTAGTTTCTACTCTGATTAAAAAAACAAAAGAGCAAATCTGCTTGGGTGAAAATTCTAATTGTAAGAAAGAGACTAAATATTGGTCTCTCAAGAGGATATACACTTAAGAGAATTCCTGTATCTAAGGGACTTAAACTAAGTCAGCTGTTTTCTTTAGCTACATGAGTCACAGGAATAACTTTCTGTGAAACTTTAAAGTTTTGAGTTTAATTGCAAGCAGTAAGCAATTTTTATTGTAACAGTTTTCTCCTAATTATTACATGATGTACATTATTTTACAATACTTTCATTTAAGATGCTTTTTAAAAATATATCTAACAATTATGAATTTTTAAGACCTTAAGAAAGTCAGTTATGGCAGCTTGTCAGGTTCTGTGAAACAAAGCCTTGTCTTTCAGAAAATGTTTACAACCTATGAGAAAAAAAAATGTATCCTGGGGCTAAAATGTTTATTGGCACCTCGAAGTCTGAAGAGAGAGTCAGGCCTGTGGTTTTTTTGAGGGCACTTTATCATCGCCCGCATTCTCAAAGGTTTCTCTGAATGAATAGAACTGGATTACTCAGCCTTCTATTCCACGCCTATTCCTCTCCATTTTCCTTGGCACGACTGAGAGCCAGGCTATTTTTAGTTAGGCAGTTTTCTATTTTTAGACAACTACCAGTTAGAAGACATTTGTTAGGAAAAAATTTAAACACACACACACACACACACACAAAGGGAGGAGGGAAAGAAGCTTCTCTTCACATATTGTAAAGCAGCCTTCAACCTGTAACTCCAGGCATTTCAGCTGCTTTCAATCTTGGAAAAATAAAGAAAAATTCAGAGTTCAGGGTTTTAAAAATAAACCTACCCTCTGGCAAACAGACCAAAATACAACAAGCTGTTACTATGTGAAACAGTGACTACAAAAACAAAGAACATTCTCCAATGATTAAACTGCGAGAAAAGTTGTAGAACGATTAGGTTAAAAGAATGTTACACAGGCATGTAACAATTTTCCAGCCTCTCAGCCAGATGTATCATGTTTTAGAATTCATGGGGGGGGGGGGGACCTCATCTGTAAAGTTAAACCAAGGATGTGGGGTGTAATCTTAAGGTTTCCATTCTTAGCACCAGAGAACCTTTTATCAAACTTAAAGGCAATTATATTCCCTGCATTTTCCTAACATTTGTGTTCTATAGATTTTCTCTAAAATTATAACCACATGTTTACAGAGAAGCCATATATTAAAAAATTCAATGCCAACCAGAAACCAAAATGTAGGCTGCTACACAGTGTACATGTACACATAAATGTGTGTGTGTATGTGTATATGTGTGTCTATACACTATTACCTTTATTAGTCTTGCTTTTATTTTAATTGGGAATGAAAGACTTGCAGATTGATTTAGCCTATCAGCTTATCTACTTATCAGTCAAAGTCATAGTTTCACCTATAACCACTATGAGATGTCTTCAAGTGCTCACAGTTGCAATTACTTTCTTTGGCCTCAGATACCACACTGCACTCTATGTGCTTTGGTTCAGACTGCTGGAGAGGATTGTCACAGAGGCATCACCAATAATGAGCACAATGTTTGGAACATGGTCTTCATGTTCATCAATATCTGCTGAATGAAACAACAAATCCTGAGTATGTTTTCCCCACACTGGACAATTGGCCCTGGAGGGAACTGGGCACATCATCACCACTGCCATATTTCCCACTCGCTTTGCACAGAGAGAATATTTCACAAATATTTGGGGGAAAGAAAATTCATAGGCCTTTGTTCTATAAATCTAGATAAAACAATATAAAATACCATTATTTATATAAGAATGGTATACTTAGGGCACTGGGTGGCTCAGTGGGTTACGCCTCTGCCTTCAGCTCAGGCCATGATCACAGGGTCCTGGGATAGAGCCCCACACGGGGCTCTGCTCAGCAGGGAGCCTGCTTCTTCCCCCTCTCTCTCTGCCTGCCTCTCTGCCTGCTTGTGATCTCTGTCTGTCAAATAAATAAATAAAATCTTAAAAAAAAAAAAAGAATGGTATACTTACATACTTATTAATATAAAATGTTAGAGATTTATTCTCAGATTAAGAACTTGCTGTTTCTCTCTCCTTTGGTTAAACAAGTTTTATCACCTAAACTTTCCCCTTGATGTTGAAAATAAAAACAGCTTATGTAACTTAACAGTTTACAATGGACTCTGACATCTTTTATAGCCTGTAATCATCACAGCAGCATATGAGGAAGTCTGGGTCAGGGTTGGCAATACTGACTCAGGGCAGGAACATGAAGTCAAGATGGTTAAATAACTTGCCCCAGGTTAGAGAACTAGTGTGTGATGTTGCTATAACTAGAACTTAATTTCTCTCCAAATCTGTGGGGCTTTTGAAGTTGTATTTCTTAAACGTAAAATTTAAAATGTGAACTCTCATGACATTGTTCCAACAACATTCTTCAGGAAAATCACTCTGCAGCTTTCTTTCCTGCCCCCCAACCATGGTATTCATTCAGAACCACCACATTTTAAGGAGACCCCAGTCATGAAGCCTGGATGAAGATAAAATTCTCACATTTCCATTGAGGAAAAATCAGAAGAAGCCGTGTGCCTGTGTGCTCTTTCTTTCCTCATGCGCAAGTCCAGAATTGACCTAGCTTGTTTCTCTTTCCTTGCGATTCTTCTTTACTATCCCTTCCTCCATTTTCTCTTATCCCTGAGGGCAATCCCAGCCTTCGTGTTCCCTCTCACCTCACTCCACAAAAATCACATTTATCTTAACAAATATTCTCCTCCTGGGAATAAACACTGACTGAGTGGCTCAGCTTTCCTGACTGGGTTTCTGTGCCCTAACCCGGACCCTGACACACAATGTGCATGGAGTAAATGTCTGCTGAGGAACAAAAGACGAAATGGCTGCACGCGTCCTCTCCGGTGGACAGGCCCCTTCCTAGGTGTATCCATCAGCCATCATGCAATCATGTCATGAACAAGAGCACTGGATTTGCCAGTTCCATCCCTGACAGCCGTGCTGCCCAGGGGAAGGTTTCTAAGGTGATGAATATTTCTATACCTGTCCTGACCAGTATGGGATTCCCCCGATCACATGTGGCAATCGAGTACTTGCAATTTGGCTAGTGAGATTGGGAGCTGAACTTTTATTTTTTTATTTTTAAAGATTTAATTAATTTATTTTAGAGAGTGAGAGCGCTCACACTAGACTGGGGAGGAGTATAGAGGGGAGGAGAGGGAGGGGAAAAGAATCTCAAGCAGACTCCTTGCTGAGCTTGGAGCCCAATGCAAGGCTTGATCTCACCACCCGGAGATCATGACCTGAGCAGAAACCACGAGTCAGACACTCAATTGACGGAGCCACCCAGGGGCACCTAGAAGCCGAACTTTCAATTTATTTTTTCAAAGATTTTACTTATTTATTTGACAGAGAGAAAGAGACATTGAGAGAGGAGATCTGGTGGGGAAGTGGGAGAGGGAGAAACAGGCTTCCTCAGAGCAGGGAGCCAGATGTGAGGCTTGATCCCAGGGCCCTGGGATCATGACCTGAGCTGAAGGCAGGCACTTAACTGACTGAGCCACCCAGGCGCCCCAGAGCTGAACTTTTAAATTTTATTTCATTTCAATTAACTTAAATTTAAGTAGCCACATGTTGCTAGTGGCTACCTTATTGATGAATGCAGATCTATATCATTTCGTTCTGAAATCTGGTTATTTTATCCAAAGAGAATTCATGTGACAGAAGTGATTGGGTTTGTAATTGTCAGGCCATAGGCACTAAATATATCACTTATTTACAGATGTGTGTAGTAACTCTGAAAGGAGTTCTGTTTCTGCAACCACAGAGAGTAGAGTTGGTTTTTTGTTGGTAGCTCATTCTCAGGGTAACTCTGACCTTACTTTTTCCTCTCCAAAATGGTTTTATTGAGGTTACCCTGATGGCATTTTTTATGACTAAAGAGTCATTTGCACGAAACTTTGAAAAATAAATTTTTCTCTAATTCAGAAATTCTAGAATAAAAGATACTATCACCAATTCATGTATCAGTTTATTTTGTAAGCACGGTTTCTTAAATGGGAGAAAAAACCCCAAATACCCGTTGTACAGTTTACTGTTTACAGTATTTCTTATCCTAAAACAGTAACTCTAAATAGTTACTGAGTTTATTTACTAAAACATAAAGATAAGAGATTTAATTGATATGAAGAGGCTTTCAGAATCTAATTAACCTCCCAGCTAGTCATTAACTCTATGACCTTTAGAAATAATTGACAGGAAAATTTTTTTTGCCTTATAAAGAAACTTCAATCGGGTGGCTAAATTTCAGGGTAACAGAGACTATAGTAAATGCCATTGAGACATGACTGGATAATATGCAAAATAGCTATTAGTAAAATGAGATGGATTTCCAATAATATAATCTATCCACCCAATCTGTTGTACACATTTGCAGCACTTGCCTAATTACAGTCCTTTTAGCGATCAAGTCTAAAGTCTTTGCCCAGAATTTTCTATGAATTCTTTGGCTGTTAGAATAAGGAGGAAAGCATGGCAGCCACTGTTCTCTGCACCCATAGCACACATGCAAACCAATCATATCACATGTGCCCACCCGCGGTCTGCTTTCAGAATCAGAATCTTCCTCAATACGTGTTCCAGCCACTACCAACTGACAGGCACTCACAAGGGCCGGGACCAGGCCAGGAGATGCAGTGTTCATACACAAAGTGTGACTCAACTGAGTAGTGACAGGCCTTTCACATCAGACTTCCGAAAACCTAACGCCCTTGCTTTCAAGAATTAGTTTCACCAAATATCACTTAAAAAAAAAAAAAAAAAATCTACTATATGGTATGATTCTAGATCTCAGTAAAGCTCCAAAAAAGAAATGTTTAAAAATGTACTTTCAGATTCCATGCTGGAGAAAACAGATGTTTGGAAAGGAAAGTCTTGATCTTTGTTGCTCAAAGTTTAGTCCACCGACTAGCAGAATCAGCAACAGCATCACCTGGGAACTGGTCAAAAACACAGATCTTTGGCCCTACCCCATACCAGTGAGTCCGGATCAGCCTTTAAGCAAGAGTCTCAGTGATTCAGACTGGACTAGAAGCTATTCATTTGAGACCCACTGATCCCTGTTGTCAGATCCTGGCCAAAGTACCAACAGGTTGCTTCTCTCTTCCTCAGGAATCAATGTAGGTTGGTCTTTTACTTTCCACCATTACTATAGGTAGTATTTCTATGTGGCCTACTGTGCCTATTTTTTTCTTACATGAACAACTTTATTCATCCCAGGTTCACTTGAAAGATTCTCACCTTTATTTTTATTAGAACATATCTGACTTCAACAAGGAAAACTTGGTAAAGTTTAATTTTATTTATACTATAATGATCACCAGTAAGTTCTTTTATATATACATATGTATATACACATACGTATATATACACAAATAAGTGTGTGTATGTGTGTATAATATTTATTGAATGTCTACAATGTGCCATTCATTGAGATGGCCTTTGGAGTTAACAGTGATAAATAAAACATCATTATGTCTTTCAGAGAAGCGAAACAGACTTAGAATAATAACTTTTAAAAAAATTCAGTGAGGTGGGCGCCTGGGTGACTCAGTGGGCTAAAGCCTCTGCCTTTGGCTCAGGTCATGATCCCAGGGTCCTGGGATTCAGCCCCGCATCGGGCTCTCTGCTCAGCAGGGAGCCTGCTTCCCCCTGTCTCTGCCTGCCTCTCTGCCTATTTATGATCTCTGTCAAATAAATAAATAAAATCTTTAAAAAAATTCAGTGAGGTAACTGAAATAATAAATATCATTTGATTAAAAGACTTATCATCTTGTATTCCGACTGCAGGCAGGACTCTGGAATTGTTCCTAAAACTTCACTTTTGAGTATTCCGTGGTGATATATTCAATAGCCAATCCTGAGGAAGTAAGGATGTTCTGTTCTTTGATACCTGATTTGATACTTTTAAGGCCAGACAATGCTACCTTTACTGAGGTGTTAACCAATTATGGTTCAAATATGTTGTCCAACATCAAATTCCACATGCCATGAAACCTGTACATATCACTAAAAATTGACTATAAAGATCCAGGCTTGGGGCGCCTGGGTGGCTCAGTGGGTTAAAGCCTCTGCCTTCGGCTCAGGTCATGATCCCAGGGTCCTGGGATCAAGTCCCGAATCTGGCTCTCTGCTCAGCTGGAAGCCTGCTTCTGTTCCTCTCCCTCTCTACCTACTTGTGATCTCTGTCTGTCAAATAAATAAATAAAATCTTTAAATTTAAAAAAAAAAATCCAGAAGCGCCTGGGTGGCTCAGAGGGTTAAGGCCTCTGCCTTCGGCTCAGGTGGTGATCTCAGGGTCCTGGGATCGAGCCCCGCATCGGGCTCTCTGCTCAGCGGGGAGCCTGCTTCCTCTTCACTCTCTGCCTGCCTCTCTGCCTGCTTGTGATCTCTGTCAAATAAATAAATAAAATCTTTAAAAAAAAAGAATCCAGGCTAAATATTATTCCCCTTTCACTTTCAGATACTGGGTGGGGGCTGGGGGGGGCTCCAAAACATGAGAACTTTGGTTTGTTCCAGTTCAAGAAAGATCATGTGAAATACTGATGATAAAGTGCTGGTGATTAGTAATGACAAAGAGGTTACATTAGTGAGAAAAAGGCTGTATTTTGAAACCTACTATCTTTTCTACTATTAAATAATTTTCTGCCCACTGTTAGTACCAATGCCCATACACCATTAGTGCTGTGCAATAACAGATGAGAGGAAATTCAGTTTTATTGCCTTGTGCATACAACTTGAGCAATCTAACACGCACTTTATTTGTTCAGCAATGATGTTCTTAATAAATGAGATGTGAAGCAGCTTTTCATGTTCACAAAACACATGTAAATTAAGCAAAAATCTTGTTTTAAAAGAAACACATTTTTATATATCAAATTTGATATATAAAAACCCACTTGGTAGTCATGACAAATGTGAATATACTTTTAGGCCCATCTCTTCTCTTAGACTTTGGGGAATAAAGATAAATGTGATTTATAGGTACTAGTAAAAGTCTTCTAAAGAGATATAAACAAAAATGAACATTACAATTTAGTAGAAATTTGCAAAACATTGCTTTCACAATATCATTTTTTCCCCTTTTTCTTGGAAGCCTCGACACCGAAGGTTTAAATCTTTTATGGAATATACTAATCCTTTCTTCATTTTTTCACTGCTATCTATTGAAAAGCAATTATATACTTGGTTTAACAGAGGACAGGATAGAGCTACTGAGCTACCTGCAGTAAGAACTATTTTAATTATATTTTATAGTACCCTAAGAAAAATTTTTAATGGACTTCAAGAATATTATTTTTCTAAGTTCCTTCATAAAGAAAAAACCTGCTTTTCTGAAGAAATGAAATTACTAATTATAAAGTTAAATACTGGTTCATGTTGCCTCAAGTAAATTTAAAATAGTAACAAGAAAGGTCTACCTCCTTTCCGTTCACAAGCTTCACATTTAAAAAAACAGCACACATTGCCTAGCTCCCTGTCAGGCTGGACAATTTGCAAGTGCTTTTTGACCAGGTAGTAAGTCTACCGATTGACTCTGTGGTTATTGGTTTAGGGGTAAAATATGTTTTTAGTTTTACACTGAGTGTTTAGCCCCAAATTGGTGTCTCTCATAATGAACATTTATGCTCTGGATTCTAAAATCTCATGGTTACACAGTTCTTTATTTCTAAAATGCACTCCTCAAATTTTATATTGAAGAACTAATTTTGGTGTTAACTTGAGAATGCAATTAGTTTAAAATGCCTCTCTTTTCACATTTCAATCTAGACCAGCTCTGTTGCATGGAACTTTCTGCGACAATCAATGCATGTTATATCTTCCCTGTCTTATCTGCCAGTCACTAGTTGCATGGGGTTACTGAGACCTTGAAATGTGGCTAGTGCAAGTGGGGAACTGGACTGGACATCTTTTCTAGTTTCAATTCATTTAAATGTGAATTGTCATATACGGCTAGTGGTCACTGTATTAGCATAGATCTGGATTTAGTTTCTGGATTGTGCTTTGGTAAAATTTGCCAAATTTTAATGAAGTTTCATTGGAGCTATAAAAGCATTTTTCATATTTTAGGTTTGTAATATTATGCTATATGATAATCACATGGACATACACTGTTATTAACTGTTTTATTAAACTGTCTCCCCCTGTTTATTTATTCTGCAAATATATTCTGAGGGCCTGATAGTCTCTAGGCCACACATGAAGTTCTAGTGATATAATGGTAAACAAAATGTACACAGTCCCTTCCCTTCAGGAGTTTAAAATCTACTGTGGAACAGGAACCAGATAATATGGTACCTTTTTTTTTTTTTTAAGGCTTTATTTATTTATTTAACAGACAGATATCACAAGTAGGCAGAGAGGCAGGCAGAGAGATAGAGAGGGGGAAGCAGGCTCTATCCCAGGACCTTGAGATCATGACCCTAGCCTTAGGCAGAGGCTTAACCCCTTGAGCTATGCAGGTGCCCCATAATATGGTGCTTTGATGGAGAAAACATAGTTCTAACTCTAATACAGGAAAAAACGCTACCACAAGGTAAACAGGACAGTTCAAGGATGGCTTTCCAAAAGTATAAATTGGGACCTGCCTTGAATGAAGGAAAAATAAAAGCCAAGCAAAGGCCTAGTCAGGGGTGTTAAAGACAAAACAGATCAGGTTTGGAGAAGCTGAGGAAAATAAACATGTTTTGGTGGCTCAAATATAGGATGGCAGTGGTAGGGGGAGGGAAATAGCAAAGGGGGAGGCTGGAGAAGAAGATAAAAACAGGGGCCAGAACATGCATGGCCTTGCGAGCAATCTTAAGGACCAAGAGTCCTTGAGGGCCTTGTTTATGTTTGTATCTCTAGGCATTCCAAGGCACATACCACATGGCAGGAATTCAACCAATCTTTGTTCACTGAATGCATAAGGAAATAAAAATACAACAAATAACCGGACAAATAAATGAATGCGCTTTTACACTTAAGTACCCATGATGCATATCAAGAAGAGCACCTGTTATGAGGAGGACCGGATGTTGTACGTAAGTGACGAATCACTAAATTCTACTCCTGAAACTAGTATTACACTATATGTTAACGAACTGGAATTTAAATAAAAACTTGAAGAAAAAAAAAAAAAGCCATGGAAAGAGCCACGTTACTTCATTGCAAAAAAAAAAAAAAAAAAACCGATATGTAATATACATCTATAAAGCACACATACAAATAATTTTATCTCCCCCCCCCATATTTTTTTTTTAAGCAGGCCTCATGCACAGTGTGGAGGCCAATGTGAGGCCCCAACTTATAACCCCGAGATCAAGACCCTAGCTGAGAACAGGAGTCAGAAGCTCAACTGACTGAGCCACTCAGGCATCCCTTATATATCCATATTTTGTAATAAAGAGTATAAAATTGGAACCTACTCAATTAGTTTAGATACAATGAAAGCTCAAGTAAAATAAACAGATTTTCATATTTACATCTATTTCCAAATTTGATAATACATGGTTTATAAAAAAAAGTCCATTTCCACTATTTGCTGCATTTGGTTTCAACAAAAATTATACACCTCAATTTTCACCAAACTACGCAAAAGTAGTTAGCTTATTGATAACCTCTAGGAGCATTGTGAAACAATAAAATTTATAAGCTATTTCCAGTTCTAATTCAGGCCTTAATTATTACCATGCAAGGAAACATTTTGGTGGAACAACTGTTCTTAGAATTCTTTAAACCCAAACAAGATTCAGATGATGGAAAATACAATTTCATATAAATATCATCTCTTTTTCTCCTATCTTCCTTTCTCCCTTTCTCTCTTACACACACACACACACACACACACACTCTCTCTCTCTCTTTCTCTCTTCTTGCTAATTTGTGCATCTAAAAAAACAAAACAAAACAGTAATCCTTCGCTGAGACAACTGTAAATCAAAGATTTCTTTTGCAGGGGTTATGTCCATCTTTTTTGATTTCCTAGGGAGCAACAGAGGGCCCTGTGTTCTAATCCCCTTCCATACTTAGTCACTGACTGAATCACTGAGGGGTGACAGCCTCCCTCCTGGCCAGGTGTTAAGCGGCACTCTCTTATGGGTTTTTGGTTAGAAAATGTGTTTGAGGGGCACCTGGGTGGCTCAGTGGGTTAAAGCCTCTGCCTTCGGCTCAGGTCATGATCTCAGGGTCCTGGGATGGAGCCCCACATCGGACTTTCTGCTCAGCAGGAAGCCTGTTTCTCCCTCTCTCTCTCTCTCTGCCTGCCTCTCTGCTTACTTGTGATCTCTCTCTCTGTCAAATAAATAAATAAAATATTTAAAAAAAGAAAAGAAAATGTGTTTGATACAGAGGTAACCTGTCTGGGACTTCTGTCACTCCAAGGACGACCTGCAATGATCTGGTGATCAATGACTCGTTTGAATGACTTTTGATCCATTGTTTAGCTTATGTCTTCCTTTGAGTTGCTTGTATTACATTAATGAGGGCTCCTTAGTCCTCCAACTGTTCCCATGCTGCTGTTTATATACGTTCTATATCCTTAACAAGAATGCCTGTCTTCTACTGTTTCAGAATCCCTGGTACAGTGCTGACTGTAAGCTGATACTTGCTAAATCATTGTTAAGAGAAGGATGGCCCGAAAGCGTGTCCTGTGGGCCTTGCATTCTTCAGGTCATCTTGAATTGCTCAACACCACATCTTTCAGGAATAGAGCCCAACATCAACTGTAGGGTAGAATGGCAGAAGGGAACCAGGAGTGGAGCTAAGACAGTGGGAGGAGATGAAGGGGAGAGTTCCCTTAATATCATCAGAATCCCTACTTAATTTCAACAGCCTTATAAGCCAGCATTTTGAGTAAATATCCAGTCTACTTGTCATATAGTAAAATAAAATGGACTTTCTTTAAAGGAAGCGCTTTTAATACAGTAACTGTTTTTGTTTTTTTAAAGCAATGGATTAAAAATTTAACACATTTACTAAATCTGGCATATTTATATATTGTATCTAAACAGATATTCAAGCTGCATTATAATATAATAATAAAAAAACCTATCTCAGTCTGTCTATTAAGTCTTTGTCTTTGTGCCATTGTAACAGTAGTGCTAATTATCAAGCAAAGACATGATAATTACGCAGAGCTTTTTTGCTAAAAGAAGGAATCTTTTTCAACACCCACGCGCTGCACAATTTCCTATGACCCTGTAACACTACTCTAGTATGGCCCAGAAATTTGTATTTTGGTCTAAATGCTGGGAATCACATTATTTCTCTCTCTGTGCCAATCTTTTTTTCTTGTGAGTAAACTGTTTTTGGAAGGTTAAGGGAGAGGGATAATGGTCCAAGTGGGAAATATAAAACTAATGACCCTTCATGAAACATATTATGCTCCTCATTAAACTTACCCAGTTAGAAGTATTCCATTAAATTAAAATAAATAGGATTTAAAATTTTACCCGGGAGTAGTAAACTACCTTAACTCTCAACTTTGTTTTAGATTCATTCTAAGGATGGATTCCTCAAATCCCTTATGTATCCCAGTTTCTTAGCCTCCAAAACAATTTATATCTTTTTTTTTTTTTTTGGAGGGGAGGGGCAGAGGGAGAGGGAGAGAGAATCAGGCAGGCTTCACGCCCAGCCTAAAGCCTGATGGCTTGGTCTTACAACCCTGAAATCATGACCTGAGTTGAGATCAAGAGTCGGATGCTTAACCGACTGAATCAGTCAGACACCTCAACACAAATTATGTCTCAGGGCTGCAGAGGTTTTCAAACTTAGCATATGAAAGAATTACTTGGGAAACTTACAAATGCAGTTTTCCATCCAGATATTCTCTCTTCTCCACCAAGTATTTCAAGAACAGTGATTTCAATGAGCTGCACTTAGAAAAATACTCTACATGGGGGGTGATGTGAATTTTTTTTTTTTTTAAAGATTTTATTTACTTATTGGACAGACAGAGATCACAAGTAGTCAGAGAGGCAAGCAGAGAGAGAGGAGGAAACAGGCTCCCTGCTGAGCAGAGAGCCCGATGTGGGGCTCGATCCCTGGACTGTGGGATCATGACCTGAGCAAAAGGCAGAGGCTTTAACCCACTGGGCCACCCAGGTGCCCCAGTGATGTAAATTTTATTAGGCTTAGGGATCCCTCTTACTTCTTCCTCATTTATCTCTGTAATTACTAAAATGGAAAGCGAAATAGATGAAGAATGTGTGATTCAGGTAGTTGAGCAGCACTGATTTACAACATGTTCTGTTCATCCAAAGAATCAAGCCATCCCTAGGTTTGGTCCAGGAGCCCCAGATTGTCTTTTTGAGAGATTCAGAGCTTTAGTGAATTAAGTGCAAGATAATGGAGCTGCTGCTTTACTCTCTTTTGAAAGTATTGCTTTTTAAAGAATTGTGTTGCAAAGGACTTTCAAACTCAATGCCTTCATTTTAAAGATGAGGACACTTCAGCCCAGAAGAGTAGCTAACTTGTCACACAGTAAGAGTGTACAAGACAAGGTTTCAAATGCAAGCCCTCTGACTTGGAACGCAGTGCTCTTCTCATGGCCTTTAAAGAAGTCTGGCTCAGATACCCATCTGTCCAAGATTATGAAAGTCCTGAGAATGTGAAGGTCTCTGTTAAATCATACAGTATATTCCTGACTAAAGCGCTCAGAAAAATGAATTTTCTAGATTTTTAAGCTTCTTTAAGAAAGCGAAGTTTAAAAAGTCAGCACATTTTTCAAATACTTTACTATGGTTCTACTGCATTTTACCTCATGTTAAGGACTAGAGCAGTTTAGTTCTAATGACAAATTCTAGCTCAACTCTGATACCCTGAAGTGTCTGTTGTAATGTTTCGGTAATGAGATGGAGTCTTGAGTATAGAGTTGTTTTGTGTTTGAAACTTATGTTAAATGTGTGTGAGTGCACAGGCACACAACTCACAGACACAAACACACACACAGAAGTACCTATGAGATTTGATGTTGACCAGTTCTGTTCATATTCGTGTTTATGAATTTTCACAGTTATATGTAAACATGTATAAAATTTTTTCTGAAATATTTTTCAGGGAAGTTTTCAGGGAAGTTTTATAAATGGCCTTAAATTTCAACATCAAGGAACACAATTAAAATCATGTCAATGAAAAACTAAAGTGACATTCAGTAATGCAAATCTGCAAGTATTTTATACATACACCACATTAAGCTTATTCACTTTTGTTTTCTGAAATTATTTGCAAAAAAAAAAAAAAGGCAATCAGTTCAATACTTTCATTGTTTTATTTTATTTGTTTTTTAAGTAGGCTCTATACCCTGTGTGAAGTGCAAAGTGGGGTTTGAGATCAAGACCTGAGCTGAGGAGATCAAGAGACGAATGCTTAACCAACTGAGCCACCCAGGTGCCCCAGCTCAATACTTTTAAAAAACTTCCAAATAAAGGCAGAGACACGAGAATCAGTCTTAGGAAATTATAACAGGTAAAAAGAAGATGAAAGTGAGAGGTTGATTAATCTGGTCAAGATTAGTGCTAGATTTTTTTCATAATATGGAACAGTCTAAAAGTAATGACAAAAATAACCTATACTCTGGTAAACTGGCCCTGAATACATACTTTTGAAAAATTTATTACTTTTCTTTTAACTCTGGGAAAGCAATCATAATCACCATCCAGGTAATCATGAGGAGACAGACAAGTGAGGGAAACAGACAGATAGGGACAGTCCTCATTGAACGTCTTTTTTGATTCAGTATTCACTGTTTATGAAGGGTAGTATAAGGCAATAACATTTAAATAGGATATGTGCAGGAAGTGTTTAAAACTGTATGGCAATGCTACTTATGCTAATGAATCAAAAACATTTTTTTGTTTTAATGTGATGCTTATTTATTTCTGACACAATAAAACGTTTTAAATCTAACTTTGATAAAACACCAAGCTAACATTTAGAAATTCATTTTCATCAGATTTCTGATTCTGTGTATATTAACAATGCTACACTAAATGATATAATTGGGGGGAAAACATTTCTAGCAGAATAATTGTCTTTACCCTTTCAGTAAGAATGCATTAGGAAGAATGAATTAGAAAGAAGAGACAAAGTGAGAAATTGAAGTATAAGGCTGGGGTGAGTTCGTTTTTAAATATTTTTTTCTTTGACGATGCTGTGACACTAGTCTATACCTAAAAGAAATCACCAAAAGTAAGTAAAGCCCTGTGTTGGCCACAATTCCCAAGTCTTGTTCCTGATACTGCCGTCTGGAGGAGGAGGTCAATACGTTGATAGTGGTGCCTGATTTCTAGCAAGGACCAGATATCTAAATTGTTCCATCACCATATGGCTCTAACTTGCCTTTTGCAGGAATAGAAAGGCGGGGGGGGAATGTTGGGGCGATAACCAGGGGGACATCCGTGGGGGATAGGAACACCTTAGGAAAAGGAACCGGAATGTGTGCGTGCTCGTGTGCGCGTGGATGGGGGAGGTCAAACCAACACACCACTCAGCTGGGGGGTGGGGGTGGGGTTTGCCAATCACGCATGCGCTCTCACCTCCACGATGTCTGAGTTTGTCCGGCTCTCGTGCGGCTCATTGTACTCCGTGTACTTGAGCAACACCTTGTCCATATCGGTGCTCGCGTACTGGAACAGCTTGTTGGTGCTGTTGAAGATGATCAGAGCGATCTCACAGTCACAGAGCACGCTCAGCTCGTAAGCCTTCTTCATCAACCCAAATTTCCTCTTTGTAAATGTCACCTGGAAAAAAAAAAACAGGCAGTTTTTTTTTTTTTTAAGGAAAAGAAAACGCTTTTTTTTTTTTTTTTTTTTTAACAGTACTACTTTTTTTCCTTTGTGAAACAAAGTGTGTCGTTGTCAGAGCCCTTGGGCACTAACACATTTGGAAAGAAAGCAAATAAATCTAAAACTAATTTCTGCTTAGAATTTGAAAAGTGTGATTTCCAGCTTGTTGCTGAATGTGAAACTGTAAATGCCAGATTTAATGTAGGGCATTTTAATGAAGGTGACCAGAGAACTATTCATGTTTTTGGAGCAATTTAAGATTTGAGAAAATTAATTTCAGCATGGTTAACATCTTTCCCAATTATAAGTTTGGAGCTCATTTTTTGACCACGTGAAGACTGGACATGCATAGCATTTTCGATGCGCGTTCAGAAATTCTTTGTGTGTGTGTCCAAAACTTTTTAAAAATTTGTTTAGTTTAACTGAAAACACTCGAAGGGATAAGACTGCTTTCAGACAGTTCTGTATTATGTTTTCTAGAAATGCAGCAGAAAGTTGGGAAGTACTTTTGTCATAATACCGTCAGAGTTCTGTTTTCAATCTTTTGTGTATCTTTCCTCCCTTCTCAGGCCAGAAAATGTATTATTATCTTTTCCTTTTTTTTCTTTTAATCTAATCTATTACCAAGTCGCATAATTCCTTCCCTTGAAATGTTTCTCAGGTTCACACTTTCTTGTCTATTTCCCAGGCGGCCCTATCATTCCCGTCCTTATCAGTTTCCTGTCCTAGATGATCTCCCTGTCTGAAATCATTCCCTCCTCAATTCATCCCCAATCTTTAAAATTCGCTCTTCCCACTGCCTTTCTCCTGATGAGCCGTCTCCAACAGCTCTGACTTTAAATACTTCCTATCTGGCAAGGGTACCAAATGCAAATAAAATTTCACTATTCCCAATTTCATTCCTTTCTTGATTACATTCTAGTTTGTCCACCAAAAACCATGGACATTGTTAACTGTAAGCCTTTAAATGGCCCAGCATTTTCCAGCAGGTGTTCTCTGGAATATCATTTCTATAAAATACTCTTCAGGACAAAAAGTTCAGTAGCTTAATACATTTGGGAAATGAGGGCACATTGATATATTAAAGGATGGAAAAACTTTTAAATTTTGTTTAACCTGCCACCCAAACCATTTCCTGACAGAATGTTTGTTTCTTTGCTTATTTATTTATTTAGAGGAGCATTTACTATCATTTTTCAAAGCTAGGTTTGTTGAGGCATATACTCTGGGAAATGCTGACTAACTTAATTTAGTTGATTTTTATTATTTATTTATTTTTAAAGATTTTATTTATTTATTTGACAGAGAGAGATCACAAGTAGGCAGAGAGGCAGGCAGAGAGAGAGAGAGAGAGGGAGAAGCAGGCTTTCTGCTGAGCAGAGAGCCTGATGTGGGGCTCTATCCCAGGACCCTGAGACCATGACCTGAGCCGAAGGCAGAGGCTTAACCCACTGAGCCATCCAGGCGCCCCTTTAGTTGATTTTTAAATGGACAACTTAATTTTTTTTTTCTCACCTTCAAATCTAACCCATCTTGCAGAGGCCAGCCCTGTTTTAGCTAATACTTATTTGTGTGTAATCCCCAAATCTAGTTTCCCACTCCTCAATTTTTTTTTTTTTTTTTTTGGTCTTGGGACACCCAAAGGATGTCCTCCAGTCCTACATCTATCTGAATGTCCTAGGAATCTCTTAAACCTCCACAGCTTAAACTCATCATCTTCATCCTTGAAGCTACTCCCACTCCTGGCTTGGCCATCTCACAATAAACTCAGTTACCCAAACTAGAGACCTCAGAGTGAACTTTGAATCCTACCCCATCCCACAAACCTAAATATAAACATATTGACAGGAACTGTGGGTGAACAGACAGAAAAACCTGATCTCTTGATCTCCTCAATCCTCCACACTTTGTTAATACTGTTTTGCCTATCACCCTTTATTTTTCCCTAATAGCACTTCTCACATTTCATAATTTGTATATTTTTGTGTGTGATCATTTGATGTCTGTCTCTTCCTCTACAGTGCATGTTTCACAAGACCATATGCCATTTTTATTTTGCTCACAGTGTATGCCCAGTGCTTGGACCAGAAGACACATATGGGCACAAGGCAAAGATCTGTAGTATAAAAATTAAATAGGGAAAACTATTAAGTGAAGTTTCTAGAAATATCAAATTGATCTATATTATCTAAAATTATGTGAAAGCTTTTCCCATGACGTTTTTTTAAATCAAATCATGAGTAGAATTTTAAAAAGATAAATCTATGCTCAATAATGATTATATTGCTTTATCACATTTGCATTAAAGGCAGGATGGTAGAAAGGGAAGAACACGGGGCCTGGTTAAGAGGATCCCAGATTTGAATGCTGAAGCTGTTATATGCTAGTCATGAGAAATTCACTTAAGTTCTTTAGTTGGATTTTTCTCTGAGTTTGATTTTTCATCTGTAAAATAGAGAGAACGCCTATTCTTAGTGTTGCTGTGAAGACTGCACAAAATAAAACCAGTGTATAGTAGTGAGCATACCACTTAACACTGAAGCTCAATAAACCTAGTTCCCATCCCTCACCTGGCCGATGTACAGAAAAAGGACTTACAAAATATGTCAATGTTGGTGGCTATGAAGAGTCTACTAAGGCTATTTGAGGATCTCATTATTCCTAATACAAAGATAAAGCAGAAATATGGAATCTCCTCTGATCATTCTTTGGAAAATATGGTATTTATCGGCCCACATCAGCTACTCAATCTCCACTCAGATACATATTTACATTTCAAATTGGGACAATTTTTCTTTGTAATAATTGCCAATGTCTCACCTTTTGTTTTACGATTATTGATTGTCTTTCTAAGGTACTTCTACTAAATATACCTAGTGTTTTATTTTCATATCTGATTATCACACTACTTTAGAAGCTTTTTTATTCTAGTTTATTCAGATGAGTTATGATTGGTATTAATAATGAGTTAAATAAAGACTACCTCTTTGGAATAGATAAAGAATCATAATAATTACATAGATTTATATAAAATGTCTTTTAATATTTATTTTAGATGCAATTTAGTTACCCAGATATATTTGCACATTGGTATTTTATTTAGTGAAACAGTGTAAGAGTAGGTTCAATACAGAAGGCACTGGCCCAAAATACTTTCATATATCTAAAACCACTTTTAATCAGACTTTCATGACCACAAACTGTAGGTGGAATGTCTCAATACAGTATGGTTTCTGTTGTACTCAACCTCAGAATTTAGTACGTTACAACACTCACCATCAAAGTACATTTCAGCACAGAAATATCATTAAAGCTACTATTTGTGTTTACTTTTAGTTACTCCTCAACTTTTGTGTAACCAAATAGGCTTCTGGATAATGCATACTTATTTAATAATACCTGTCAAAAAAGTCAGCACATATAGCTTCTCATTAAAACTGCAAACTGAAATGGTGCTGACTGTATTAAAGCATTTAAGAAAATATCTTCAAAATCTACTCTTAATTGCTCTAAATTTAATTCTGTATTATGTTCATATTCCTCATAGCATACTCAGAATGTATTTTATAATGCTTTTTTCTCATTGTGCATAGTTAGATAAAATTGTTTTTAAGCATTAAGCTTTCTAAAGAGACCTGGGATATTACTCTTCGTTTAAAATATGCCACTCAATGACAAAGATTGCAGCTCAGAGCTTTTATACTTAAATATAATAATGTATTGTAATGATTACATTTTTCATAACTTGACAATAATTTGTAATGGGAACAAGGCCATTTCTATTAAAATAACATTATTTTTAACCTTAGGTGAGATGGAAAACTCTTTTGATAGTAGTAGGCAAAGAGATGCTCTTTTCCAGTGCTTACATCAATCACGGTGCACTGACAAGAGAATAAAGCCAGTATTGTTTTGTGGACACTGTAATTCGACATTAGTTTTCAGAATTAAAGAGATTTAATATGTAATATATGCATGGAAAGCAAATACTCCGTAAACATTGACCATTTTAATTTTCTTTCCTTTACTTCTTGAAACAGCCCCAAATGTAATGATGATGTTGCAATAGTTCAGTATTGAGTTTTAGAGTAACTTCGAGTTTTAACTCCTAGCATAAGGGCAGGCATCACACATTTATACATCTTACATTAGGTATCTTACATTTATAATTACTTTAGAACTTACTAGGTATGAATCAGGAATTGAAATTAGAATTTGAAATTGAGAAAAGGCACATCATTAAATATAGCTCCATACAACTGAGTTATTAAAAATTTGGTAAATCTGTTCATAGAAACAAATATAATTCAAGCAGTTTTTATTGAGCATTTTCTATATGCCAAATGAGAAGCACTATTTATTGACCATTCTCCCTGTCAGACATTTGTGCTAGGTACTGCGGCTTCTGTTACATATATATCTCCCTTGTTCATGTCTCTTCCTCATGGCTGGAGAAAAAATAGTCATTTAATTCATTAAGTCTTAAAAGCAATTTGCTTTATTTGAAGCAAAGTTCATTTCTTAGTTAATAGTGTTATATTTTCAGTCATGTGTAATGATCTGAAATTGTACTTTTATCTAGAGTTAGAGGTGAATGCAGTTTTTGTTTTCTGACCAACCTTTTTTCTAGACTGAACAAGAAAAATAACAGTAGATGTTAACTGAATCAAGATGAATATGAAATGAAATCTACCATATTGGTTACTTTTTATCTTGTACTCAGTGAAAGCTGATTGTGGTATTATGTCCCACCCCCTTTCCATCTGGTTGCTGGCAGGCTCCCAATCAAGCTGCAAGGCTTAAATTACTTTAAATGCCAATTTCTTCTACGAAGCTTTCATTGTTATATTCGGAAAAAACCTCATTCCTCCCTCATTGTCATCCTCTAAAACTTTTTACAAACCTTTACTATGAGACGTCTTCTAATTTTATAGAGTTGGTTGTTTATGAGTCTGCCTCTCCTATTGGCTTTCAAGTTCCCCAAAGACCCCATATGTGGCTTCATCCAGACTGACCAGTGGACACTCAATGAACATTTGCTGAAACAGTGAATTATTGAATGGAAATAGTCTGTTTTAAAGTCTGAATATTTGGTTTGTGGCAAAATTTGATGAAAAAGATGAGGTTCTAAAAAATGGTGGCATGAAATCAAAGAACTTCTCCCTTTTTTTGTAGAAATTAATTGATTTTATAGCTTTTGAGCTAAAATAACTTCTGTAAAGATTAAGTTCATTTAGATTTTTAAACAATTATTCAGCAGGATCTGCTGTAGGGGTTTTGTTGTTTTGTTTGCTTACTTTTAAATTAGCCATTTCAAGGTCTGAATATTTAAGGCTTTAGAGGGGGAAACCAATTTTCAATTATGTTGACTTTTTTTTTTAAGATTTTATTTATTTATGTTATTTGTCAGAGAAAGAAAGAGCACAAGCAGGCAGAGTGGCAGGCAGAGGCAGAGAGAGAAGCAGGCTCCCCGCTGAGCAAGGAGCCGGATGTGGGACTCAATCCCAGGACTCTGGGATCATGACCTGAGCCTAAAGCAGTTGCTTAACCAACTGAGCCACCCAGGCGTCCCTATGTTGACTTTTTAGAAAGTTTGAGTTACATAGGATTTCAACAAAAATTTGCTACCTAGAAGAAAAAATAGTCTTGGGGTACCTGGGTAGCTCAGTGGGTTAAGCCTCGGCCTTCGGCTCAGGTCATGATCTCGGAGTGCTGGGATCAAGCCCCACATTAGGCTCTCTGCTTAGCGGGGAGCCTGCTTTCCCCACTCTCTCTGCCTGCCTCTCTGCTTACTTGTGATCTCTCTCTTTGTGTCAAATAAATAAAATCTTTAAAAAAATCGTTTTAATGTCACAATGTAATTTTCTGCTAAATGTACTTTCTTTAACCTTTTTGATCATCTAATCTCTCAAAATAAGAGATTTTGGATATATGTATTTGTTTTAATAAAAAGTTTACATGTTAGTAACATGAATCTTGAGAGTGACTATACCATTTTGGAATCTGTAATAGAGTAGCTGAAGAATGGAGAGGAATACATATGTACATATGCTCTAGACTTCAAGAAAAAAGATATTTCAAAAAGTTCCAAGAAAAGTGGGCTTTATTCCTTGCCTAGATGACTCATCATGAAGGATGATAAAGTGTGAAGATAAAAATTTAATTTTATAGTCATGAGATACAGAGATAAAGGGGCAGGATCTAAGAGTTCAAAATGACTGCATTCTTTGAGCAAGAATTTATTGAACCTTCCAGTTCAGATTGTCAAAGAACATGTATTCGGCAAAGTATTCGATAAAATCCTCATCTCAATATTATAGAATTGAGACTGGCTAGTAGTAATTTAGAGGATTTAAATATGAATTGATTGATCAGTGTCAAGTTTAAGGGGAAAGTCTAGTAAAGGGCCACAGAGTTCAGTAACTTTTCTGTCTCGGACATTTCTGCAATTGGTTTAAATGAAGATGCTTATCAGACCTGTGTATTAACATAAATCTGGTAGAGTCTCTATCTGTAACCTTGCTACAGACTAGAAAGCTGGTCACAAATATGATGATGATACAGGTAATTTTAGAGTCTCCATTCATATTTTAAAAATACAATTCTACAGGTTCAGGTTGGAAGAAAATTAATGTGGTGGCTGATTTTGGGACAAAGATCTAAAGTTATAGTGGGAATTAATAATTCTAATGATCTTTTGTTAGTACTAATTAATCTTGGGCACAGTATTCAGTTCTGAGCATTGCATTTTAAGATGATACTGACAAAATCAGTGTCTATTGGATGGCAAACAGGTTGATGTAGGATCTAAGAACATTTTGCATTAGAAATTACTGAGGGAATCTGGAATGTTTAATCCAGAGAAATATAGTTAAAAGTGATATGCTGAATACTTTCCAAGATCTGAAGACTTGTGGTACACGAAGAGGCAAATGAGTTATTCCATTTAATTCTACAGACCAGGACTAGAAAGCACTGCTGAAAATCTTTTTTTTCTTTTTTTTAAAGATTTATTTATGTATTTGAGAGAGTGAGTGTGCACACAAGTATGTGTATGTGTGTGTTGGGGGGGGCGGTGGGAGCAGAGGAGGAGAATCTTTGCAGCAGATTCCTGGCTGAGTCTGGAGCCTGCAGCGGGGGCTGGATCCCACAACCCAGGAACAGAAACCAAGAGCCTGACACTCAACCAACTGAGCCATCCAGGCGCCCCTGCTGAAAATCTTTTAAAGAGGCTGAAAACAGGGGAAAATCTAGTGAGGAGAATTGCCAAAGAGTAGATCTAGGCTCATAAAGTAGGAAGCAGTTCATTCCCGAACATGTTCAAGTACAGCTGTTTATCGAGGAAGGTGTAGGTGTTCCTGAATTAACAGGAAGCTGGACTAGAGTAACCTTTAACATATTTATTTCAGACTTTAGATGTTCAGATTCAATGCCTAGGTAGCATAGGCTTCTAGGTCAAGGGGAAGATCTGAGTGAATGGTAATATGGTTCAAAACAAGAATCTATTTTTGCAATTTCATTCTATAGGATGCCTTAAGTTTTGGTTACTCAATCTCATAAATACAGCATCATAATCACCTCTGATTTCTATATTCCAAGAAATAAAACACTGTCACTTTTTGTAGCTAGATGAGCTACAAAGACTGTAAAGAATTTGAGTTATAATATTAAATTCTGGACAGTGCTGAAAATGCATAGAAAAGTAACGGTAGAGATAATTCATCCTATTAAAGTGTTTTTACAGAAGCAGTGTGGCATAGAAACAAAAACATAGGAATTGAAAATCAAGTCTAGGATCTGCCACTTATGAGCTGTGTGCTCTTGGGTAAATTGTCTAACTTATCTGAACCCCAGTTTCCTCCCCTGTAAAATGAAGGTTATATGAAGCATCTTAACAGAGTCTTGGGAGTTAATCTAGGGCTGTAATAAAAGTGTAAGTGACTTGTTGACTGAAACACTATACAAGGCAGTAGTATTTTTTTCTCTGATGCATTGGGCTCAGTTATTTCTTGTCACATACTGTAAAAGATTGCTGTCCTAGAACCTGACAACTTGTGTTAACCATTATTATGTCTAGACTAGAGTTTCTCTCTCAGCTAGACTCTGAACTTTCCTTGACAGCCCAGAACATCTCTTTACCAATCTTGTACTCTGAGGTCCCAGGACAATACTTGGCTAAATATTTGATGAATGAATGCATGGATAGATGGGTGGAGGAATTACACATTTTTTGCAATCCAAAATGAATGACTAAAAATAACTTTCTATGCATGATCTAACTATGTTAATAGAAAATTTGCCACTGAGACAGGAAATTTTCACATTGTTATTTTCTTTTTTTGTCATAGTAATTTACCGGGAAAACATGCATTTGGTAAAAGTGAATAGTAGAGAAATTAGACTGGGTTAAATTTTATGTGTGAATTTGTTTCTTATAATTGCTTTTAGATAAGTGTTGACTTTATTTGGTGACTTTTTTCTAGTAAGTTCAGAGACCTTATAATAAGTTATCTCACTACATTTGACAGTGGCTCTTTCAAGTTAGGATATGGTACAGTTCATCATCCCATTTTTTAGATGACACTGTACACAAAGACATGAATTGCCATATCCAAGGTCACAAAACTAGTTCCTGGATGAAGTAGAAATAGAACCCTCTTCACACAAAATTCATTCTCCATTCCATTAGTCAGTGTTCCTTCTTTTAGATAACTAGGCATTTCAGGGGCTGACATTCAGCATGACATTCAGCATGACATTCAGCATGGATCCCATCAACTAACCGTTCGCTGAGCAGTGTACATACATTAAGAATTGTCAGCAGTTCTGATGAGTACAAGCAAAGTAGTGCATAACTTATTAATTAATGTAACGATAGCTCTCTAGGTTAAAGTAAAAAATATTAATAATACAAAAATTGAGAAGAAGTTGGCTTCTACATTCTGACAATAAGTCAAAGCTCTTTTTGTGTGGACACTGTAGCCAATTCTGCCCTCAAGACCTCCAGCCATTCCCACTAAAGCCAGTGGGAACCACATGTATACACTAGTGGGCATGCACTAGTTCTATATTTATGGATGTTTATTTAAATTTCACAAAATGAGAAACATTTTGGTTGGTAAAAAATACAGGTCTGTTTACAGGCAGAATAAAAAAGGTGGGACTCCGACTTACACACAGGCAATGTAAATATCAAGTTCTAAAAACAGAGGACAAGTCCCGTACCATTTCCTACGGGGCAGGGAGATTAGTTTGACTACTGTGTAACAGAAAGGACATTTAATAATGAGTCTCCACGCCACATGTGTGTCTGCTCCGTTCACCCCCAATCTCGGCTCTGTTCATAAAGTTACCTTAGGAGAACTTTCCTGCCATAGTAACTGTGGGAGTACTTGCACCTTACAGGAAAGTTCCAAATAAATGAAAGAAAAGACCTTTGGAAACAGCAGCTGCTCACATCTACAAGAATAACCGAGTCCTAACTCAAAACAACTTGCAACGCATTACTAAGGGAAGCAACCATCATTTTATCTATGGGTCCCTAACACTTCTTTCCATCACTCAGAATACTGTCAGCTGAATCCTAATTGAACTGCTCAATGAATGGAGAACTTTTTACTCATATCTTGAACTCATAAAGTAATTATTAGTTTCTTTGTTTTACAATGTATCTGGGACAAATGTATCCAAGGAATTCTACTTTCAAAGTTTTAAGGTTTTCTCTCTCTCTCTCTCTCTTTTTTTTTTTGTTCCAACTAGAGTCATGATAAATATAACCCTCATGATATGAAAATATTTTATATCCATTCCTCCTTACCCCCAGCATAGATAATCTCTCAGTTTCCTCCTGGTTAAGGAAACAGAGTGACTAATGAGGGACAAGACGGACAGTTCATAGATACAATGCAGTCTCTAATCCACAGCCACGAAGTCTTCCTATGTGTTTAATGGGTTAGGGATGGAGTCAAGAGTCTGCAGCGACAATCTTTAATTGAAAAAAAGGGAAATGCCCTCTTAAATGCTCTTTTTCTTCCCCTGGCTTGTTCCTGACAGTAAGTAATGGTACAACTGTTCTAAACTATTCCTCTTCAATTTTATTTTGTTTAATTCAGTCTGTCATTAGAAAGGCTTGCGAGCTTTAGGCTTGATGATTACTCTTGGTGGGAGGAAGCAATGCCACTACAGACTTGTGTTCTAGACAAGCGCTCCTTTATACAATGACGGGGCCTGCCATCGTAAATGAAAGGCTCTTTAAAGAGCAGTGAGGGACTCTTTTAAGCAGACTGCTACCATGTGCTTGTAACCCTCCAGCATAACTTGCGAGGATGAGACAGCAGTGTGTTCGGCTGCAAAGAGGACTATTGTTCTCGTTAGCCTCAAGCAAATTGAGCCGTGTTTCGCTGCAATGTAGCAGGATTTCCAAAGGGGTTTCAAGCAGTAGTTCCTAAAACTCTGAACAGAATAAAAAGATTAAAATAGCGAATGTAGTGTGTGGAATTTAGAACTCTACCAACCCCTCACCTAAGTCATCTCCCAATCCCCCAAAATAAAACTCTTAAATTTTGTGCACTGTACACTTCTTGGGCAAAAATATTGAACAATGAGTTAGATTACAGTTAAGTAATTGAATGCATATGAATAAACCTGAGTGTTTACTCACAAACTCAGAGGGTTTGGGTTTTAAAACTTGTAGTAGCTGATTTCTGACATATCTGTCTGTAGGAGGAAAAGGAAGAAAGATGATCTACAATTATTAAACTTGCCAGGATTTAAAAGATTTCATTATAGCCCATTTTTAAGCCTAAGAGTATTCTGGATTTTAAAAAGAGAGGGCTATAATGCAGTATGTTTTTAATTTTTTATATGCGCCATTAGGTCTCCTTGGTTCGTTAAAAGGCTGATTTATGTTCTAAATTCAATCTGTGGATGCAGTCACAAAATAAATACCCTGTTTCTTTATACCTCATATACCTAAAATGTATCATTTGAATCTGAGAAGAGTGAAATAAACCAGACTAATATTTTGGGGGCAAAAACATGTTTACTAGTTTAACAAAGCCAAAATGTACCTAAGGTAAAGGTCAAAGACTACTTCATTCCCTGCTGAGCAAATGCTCAGGAAGCACATTTGTCTACGTTTCCTGTCATAACAGGAAGAGTGTAACTTCTTCCTTTCCACGATGGCTTCAGTTTTACCTCCTAACTCCAATATTTTCTCCCTCAGGGCCTTCCAAATCAATCCTCGCAAGACAGAAGGCTGTCTCCGTTGTAGTTTCCAAACAGTTGCGTTTGTTGAAATGTTATTTAAATGTTAGTGATTTCTTAAGCTAAACTGTTCCAACTTAAAATTAAAAGTCAAAATTCCAAACATTTACAGTGGTTCTCTTATTCTTATTAGTGGTTCAACTTATTTCAAAAGAAATGCAAATATATATATTCCATATTATGGAATTTCATTTACTTCAAATTAATTATGTTATTTTTCTTTTTAAACCAAAGCTATTATTCTGGAGTGAGGAGGGGGCATTGCCATACCTTCTTAAATTAGAGTCTGTGAGGATGTAAACTTTAAAAATACTATTATCATAATAATTTTTGAAGGAGCTCATTTTGAACGAATAAATTGAAATGTTACAGGAGGTCTAGACGGCAAAGGACATAGTTTTTGAAAAAATTAGCAACATGTTCTTTTAATCTACAGTTTGGAAAAACCTCTTGGTTTATGTGGTCTATTTATAATGTTAATATTTTTAGGGTTGGTCTCTCAGTAATACAATGTCACAACGTTTGTGCATTTGCAAAGCAAAAGGTGACTTGTTACAGACAGAATGGGGCGTGTGCGCATTTGCAGAGGTGGAAGATCCATTCAATGCCAACTTTCTACACAAATTCATTGAGATACAATAAATACAAGCATCAGGATTTTTCTAAATGATGGCTTTAAATGGAAATGGTATGAGATACTCAAATCAGAACTGAAACAACAACACATCTTGAAGCCCTCAAGTACATGGAGGAAACTGTTATCTTTTCCCTTGTGCAACTTTTGGCCTCTCTTAGATTCCTTATCAAAGGAAAGCCAATGAACGAGTTTGAGAGCATCTGAGACAGTACTTCTCTGCTGGTAAAGGAATAGATTTATTCAATACAAATATAAAATATCCCACATGTACGGGATGCATAGTCTCTAGGATTCAACCATATAGAGGGGAGACCATTTGTGAATTGTTTTTAAATTGCTAGGAATAGAATAGAAACGAATGACCTGATGTCATAGCTGTTAAATGTACATCTGGGCACAAAGAAAGCTACTGCTTTCTTTGATTTGGAACCTCCCAAAAGTATGTATTTTTTCCTTTTGGTTTCCTTTCTCAGTCTCTTCAATCACTAGTAATTCCAGCTCACTGAACGAAACTTTTTCCTTTGATTTTTTTTTTAAAAAAGATTTTATTTATTTATTTGACAGACAGATCACAAGTAGGCAGAGAGAGATGGGGAAGCAGGCTCCCTGCTGAGCAGAGAGCCTAATGGAATGCGGGGCTCCATCCCAGGACCCTGGGATCATGTCCTGAGCAGAAGGCAGAGGCTTTAACCCACTGAGCCACCCAGGCACCCCTTCCCTTTGGTGATTTTAAGATAAATGAAAGAATGATCTAACTTATGTGCATGGGGAACCTTTAAGTAGGCATCCACAGGATGTATCAATAGATCCTATAATTCAATTCTGAAATGTACTACTATGTGCAATATGTTACTATGATACACCATAATTTTATATATTAAAACCAAGTTTAGGAGAAGCAGTTAGCTGTTAAGAATGACACTGAGTGGGGGAAAAGGCATAATAATAATCATTATGAAGTATTTGTGGACTTTATTTTAGATTTAAATCAACACTTTTGTGATTTTTTTGAACTTTTTATTCACCTGATTTAAACCAAGGTTCCAGACATTCATTGAGAAACATGGATAACTCTCTGATAGTATCTTAAGTATAATTTCCTCTCTAATAATATATACTTACTTGGTATGCATACAAACAACTAATGATTCTGGAAATTCTGTTTGTGCAAATGACAAAAGAAAATGTATATGTCTGGATTACTCTGTTCTTTGACTCATGGTTCAGGATTCATCACAAAGTTACTTCCTGAAGCAATTTATTTGTCTTTCTAAATTATCTTGTTCCTTACATTTAAAGAGTAGGTTAGTAGGTTGTTACTCTCAAGTTTAGAACTATAATTAGCTTTTTATTTACTGGTATTCTGGATATCACCTTGAAGGAACACTATAGTAAAAATTCCCCTGAAATTTCAGCTTAAATTCTAAGAATTGCCTAAAATAGTGGAAAACGGGAGAAAGTAAGGAGTAACATTCGTTTCTTTTTAAAACAGAGTCATTTGAGGAAATAAGTAAATCTCTTTTATTCAGTTTACTTTAAAAAATATCGGATTTAGTTTAAAAACATCCATCTGTAGAAACTGTTCAGACGTTGTATCTACACTGAACATATTTCTCCAGGATTTTTTTCTGAGCCTATTTAAGGCAATTTATAAGCCGTACAGAGAAACTGACATAGGGACATAAGAAAAGAGAAAAAGTGAGAAAATTTAACAGCTACGATCTCTGAATTCTTTTTAGTCATAAGGGGATTCTCTTGTTCTATTAACAGGAGAATGCTGCTAATTGTCTTTAATTTGTGCTCCAGTTATTGCACTGATAATTACATGAAATTTTGTTTGCTGGCAAAAACCATTAGTGTGCCAGAACTGATAGAAGAGAGCTTAAGACATTTAAAAATCTTTTTCCCTTAACTTACTATATTAGACCCTGAGTTATTTGGCAAATATTTTTTCCCTTATAATTATTCAAACATTTAAATGCCTTTTTATAACAAGTCACACAAATGCATTTGGATTTACCTCTCTTATCCTTTCAAAGTGGAGAAGCTGAAAATTTAAAATAAAACCATACACGTCTAAACATGTTTATGTTAAGCAAGCCTAATTTTTATACAACTTTCTTCTTGATACAACTGACATCACAGATTTCTAAGTCTATTCTGTTTGTAAAAAGAGTCATACAAAGACAAAACTCATTAAAAAAAATCTGGCTTTTTCAGAGGCGTATTTACCGGGACCATATGAAGGAGGGTAACATTACTGCCTGATTGCTGAAGGTACTTCAGGGGTAGAAACAAAGAATGCAGATGGAGACACTGAAATTGTAGTGTTAGAATAAGCTGGAAGCTGGAAGTGATAAAAATGGTGATAAGTAGTTCAAAATAACTTGGTCAGTAGCATACATTTGAAAAATAAATCCCACAAGCATAGAGCTTCGAAAGGTACTACCTTCCCATCCTTGTCACAAGCCCTGCTCTACAAATGTTTGTGATTTTCCTTCTGGTCCTGGAGCCATCCTCTGCCATCAGCTGCTCCTGCTCCGAAAGGATTCTCTCACTCGCTGTGAGCTTCCAAAGCCTCCTTTGTGCTCCTGCTCTGCTCTGTTCCACTTTTCCTTCCAGCTCCCTGATAGCCTTTAAAGGTAAAACCCTCTTGAAATGAAGGTTCAGGTATGACTCTAGTGTGTGACACAGCACGGAAGCTGTTTTGATGGAAGTCACATGAACTTTTAACAGCTAATGCTTTAAAAAGCCTGAGTCTTAATAGGAACAGCTAATAGATACATTTATTGGGCATTTATTGTATGTTAGATGCTTTACATTTATCCCCTAATTTGATTATCCCAGTGACCTGAGGAGCTGGGTACAATTTTTTTAACCCTCACTCTACTGATGAGGGAACTGATAAGGCTCATAGGGGTTAAGGCACTCGCTGGAGGTTAATACAGCTAGTAGGTGGCAGAACTGGGACCAGAGCTAGGTTTGTATGTGTCTAAAAACCTTGCTCTTCACCATTATGTTATATATACTGGATGCAGTATGATGTAACTGGGAAAAGCAAAGACACAAAACCATGCTCTTAGCCATTATATTATACAGGATGCAGCATGACATAATTGAGAAAAGCATGTTTTGTTTTACTTTTTTAATCTGAAAGATGTGGGCTCCAAATCTTGGCTACCACCTACTATTACTATCTGACTTCAAAGCTTTGCCTGATCTGGGCCCTGCCTAGCATCTAATCTTTTCTCTCATCTCTGTAAAGTCATACATATCAGACTCAAGTTCCACGAGCTTTCCCTTGGCTCCTTAGCAAGCTCTTTCCGTTCTTAAGGAGCTCTGCAAATATTGTTCCATCTGGAATGTTGTCACCTGCCTAACTCTGACTCATGTCTTCATTCCCATCTTTCAGCATTTCCTCAGAGAGACCTTTCATCTAATCCCCAATCTAAATAAAGCACCTCTTGTTATAATTTGATAGCACTTTGATAATTTCACTCGTAGACGTTATTTACAACATTTGTATTATATATTTGCACATTTCATTTCTGTGGCATCCCACTAAGCCACAGATCCACAAAACCTGGCCCAGTACAGCTGGTTCCGTTTCTGTCAGTAAAGTTTTATTCAGACTGGCTCACAAGGTGAAAAATATCTGCTTTCTGGCCCTTTATAGGAGAAGTTTGTTGACTTCTGTGGCAGATGATAAACTGTATGAGATTTGTCTGGTTTACCCTGAATACTTAATGTCAGGCATGTTGCCATCTAATACTATTTGTTGATTTAATAAATAAATGAGCTATTCAACTATAAATGGGGTTAATAAGAATGAAATGGAATAATACATATGTAATTCTTGGTGCATGTTGCTTTTATTAAGCTTACTGAAAATTTCTTTAAGATTAATTAAAAATTTATGATTTTATTTATTTTTACATACTGGTTTAAGAAATCCATCCAGTTTAAGTGAGAAATAAGTAGTTTTCATAAACTCAGAAACTCTGGACAAATTTTGAATAAAAAGAGCTGTTAATTTTTTTCCTTCTCTTAAACTATTATATGTATACACCTGGAGTTTCTGAATTTTAGTTCTCCCTACTTCCATTATGAAAAGCAGAGGAAGGATAAAATTCAATTTAAATAGTTAGCTGCTCTGTTTTATAGCAATATTAATTCTTAATGATATTCAACTTACACATCAGCTTTATAATATTTCATTTCACACTTTTATGTCTCTCTTTCTTATTCTGTAAAAACACATCCTGTTTTCTGTGTAGCTAAATAAACACCTGCAAAGGCAGAGCAGGCTTTTACTACTCCTTAAGAAAAGATGACAGTGAACCATTGTGTGAGGTTCTATTAGGGAGTCTGCTATGGGGGAAGCTTCAAAAAGAGCAAAACAGTTACCACTTTTCTTTTCAACACCTGAACACATAGTTTAAAGGAAGCCCAGGCCAGGGGTGCCTCCGCACTTGGGATGCTTTGTTCCTGCAGATTTGTTAGTGTTGATTATAGAAGTGACCTACATCTTTCAGGCTCTCATGACTGCTCTTGTAGTAGGTGAGTGGTACACATAATAAACATGTATAAGTAAGATGGATGTTGGAGACTGTCAATAGCCATCTAAAATAATCACTGAAATACACACTAAAACATGGCAGTTTTCAATTTTACCAATTTGATTTAAGAGTATGAGTGAAGGGCCTGCTGTACCTAAAGTGTGGAGAAGACTACATAGATCCTAAATTTCTATAGAATAAAATCAAGGAATTCATCATCAGGATTAAAAAAAAAATCAAAACTGAACTGAATTTAAACAATTTTTCTTCTAAAACTATTAAGACTTCTGACATGGATGAGAGTAACAGAAATTGTAGACATAGCCACATTTAAATTAAGAAAAGATGTTCAATTGTTAGTTCAAAAGTATGTGCTAAAATTCTTGCATCTTGTGTGAATTTATGTTCCTTTATAAAGCATAATGAAAACTCCATGAATTCAACCTACAAAAATTTTCTTCTCTCTTTGTAAGCAAAAAGAAGATACAATGAATTTCATGAAACTAAAAATTACCTGGCATAATTCATATAATTTCTGACTATACTCCAAGTGGATTTTAGTTCAAATAACAGTCTAAATGGAGTCAATGGTACATGGTGTTCAATATTTCAATCTTAATTTCAAGTTGTAAGCCAGCTAAAAAATACTGTGGTTTTTATATTGACAGAATTGCTATTTTTGGCTTGACCCATAGCAATAAACAACATGTAGGAAAACAATGAAGAAATCCATCATAAATCTTTATTTATCCTTTAGCTCAATTTTCAGCCAAAAATAGTTCAAGTCATATGTACCTTAAATACAATAATTTAAATTTACAAAAATTTAAATCTAAAAAGTTTTTTTTTTTTTTTAAGATTTTATTTATTTATTTGACAGACAGAGATCACAAGCAGGCAGAGAGGCAGACAGGGAGAGAGGAGGAAGCAGGCTCCCTGCCAAGCAGAGAGCCTGATGCGGAGCTCGAACCCAGGATCCTGGGATCATGACCTGAGCTGAAGGCAGAGGCTTTAACCCACTAAGCCACCCAGGCGCCCCTAAATCTAAAAAGTTTCTTTATCTCCTAATAACATACTGGATTTGATGGCATAAAGAACAACTTCTATTCATTATAATTTACACAGGTAACAACTAAGTGTCCATCAATGGATGAACAAATAAAAAAGTGGTTACACACACACACACACACAGGAACATTATTCAGCCATAAAAAAGAGGAAATCCTACCAGTTGCAACAACATGTATGAATCTTGAAGGCATTATGCTAAGTGAGGTAAGTCAGAGAAAGAAAAGACTGTATGATCTCATTTATATGTATAATCTAAAAAACAAACTCACCAAAAGAGATAGGATTTACGATTATCAGAGGAGGAGTGTGGGAGGAAGGAGAAACAGATGAAGGTGGTCAAAAGGTACAAACTTTCAGTTACAAGATGAGTAAGTACTAAGGACGTAATGTACAACACGGTGACTATAGTTAACACCACTGTATGATATATAAGAATGTTGCTAAGAGAGTAAATCCTAGGAGTCCTTATCACAAGGAGAATTTTTTTTTTCCTTTTTCTTCTTTATTTTCTTTTTATTGTACCTATATGAGATGAAGGATGTTAGCTGAACCTACTGTGGTAATCATTTCACAATATATGTAAATCAAACCAACACAGTGTATGTGTTAAAATTATACAGTAATGTATGTCAGTTACTTCTCCATAAAACTGGAAAAAATATAAAAAAAAAAAACTTAAACCACGAATTAGTTCTAGTCTCACTTGCAGTTCCAATAAGACAGAAAGGGACAACTGGAGAGCTAGTGTCTCTATTTGGGGGACTGTCTGGTGAGGGCATATTTGAGGTTATCCTCTTAGCTTTCCCCAGAGTAAATGGGCAACAGGTAAAACATTCTTCTCTCCATGGTCAAGGAATGCCTGTTTTCCAGGTTCCATTATCCATTTGTAATGGCTGGAATCTGGCTTTACCATAATTTCTCCCATTATTTGTAATTTAACATCAGAATGCATACAAACCACCCAACTCTCCTTATATCACCTAACTAAATGCACTCTCCCCAAGAGTGAAGAAAAATAGTCAAATCACAGATATTCATGATATACATGTCTTTGCTGAATAGCGAGCATTTGGATATATAAAATCTTTAGGATAGATTAATGAGATCATACAGCATTATCAATGGAGTTGTAGAAAAAAACTGTAACATCATTTGCCTTTTTATCAAATTCATGGTTTAAAGATAATGGTGTGAATTAACTAATAGTTTTTGCCTATATGTGTATTATTATATATATAAATATATATATTATGTATATATGTTTTAAGTTACTAATATTTTGTGAGGGTGTTTGTTGTTGTCAGCGCAATGCTAAATATTTTGGATACATTTCAAAGTCTCTTTTACTGTGAATACAAGGAAAGCCGTTTTTATAAGCCTATATTCTAAACCTTTAAATGGATGATCACAAAAGGCCTCATTCCTCTGCATATAAGAATATCTTTGTTTGATGATGCATGCAGTGTAGCAATGTTATGCTTATTAACTCTTAATCATTAAGGTATTCGTATTACAGAAATACAATTCCCATTCAAAATTTATGTTGAAATAAAAAGTGAACAATCATTAATATGTAAACTATTTGTCTAACAGACAAGGTGATTTTTCCCCCCTTTACATATGATAGAATATTAGCATTTAAAGTGGCCACATTTAATTCACTGAAACTTCTCTTAATGGATGTTTCTAAGTTCAAATGTTTTCAGTATCTTTAAATACCTGGGGAAAATGTAATAAATCGTCCATGTAAATGATGATACAGGAAAAAGTTTACCCCACTCACCTGTCTGTTACGTTCATCCATAATCCTCGTAATCTGAATCTTTTTTCTCCCCATAGTCCCCGTTTTTCTTCTCTCTCTCGTCCCTGAAATTATGTATTTTTTCCTTCCTTTTCTTTCTCTTTCCTGTTTCCTCCAAACAAATCTCCTTCTTCAGCACTTGCACTGCTCAGTTCCCAAATTCCTGCATTCGTTCCTGCTGGAAGAAAGAGAAAAATTAAATACCACTTTAACAGAAAGGCGGTTTCATAAGAGCGATCCTATTCTAATTTAAAAAGAGAACTATATGAAAGTAAGCCAATCAAATGAATGAAAATAAGTACTAAAAGCACATGGTCTATCCCATGTAGGAGGATATCAAAAAGGAACGGTTTGTTTTTATAATTAAAATAATCTCATAAGTAATTTAACAAGTCATTTAAATGACAAAAACTATACTTCAAAGCCCAACACTTGAAATGTATCTTTTGCAATGAGTTCCTTAATATTTTTTAATGAAATTAGGTGACTATTTTCACCCTTCCATTATGAAAAATTACCTAAATCAGAGAGTTAATGAACCTTTATGTACCTGTGTATGCTAAGTAGGGCAGCTAATTCATTTCTGAAGGGAAAACAATCTCGTGTTTTGACAGCAGAGGTGATAACGTCCCCTCGTTATGCAAATAGGATGGACTATTATGAAAGCGCTATTTGATATATGTAAATGTCAACTAATTTAAATCTAAATCCTTTAATCTTATTTTTAAAAAGTCACTGCTATGAGAACACTGTAAAAATAATACGGGATATTTAATCTTACATAATAAGCAGCTATCAGCAGTGAGATCTCCTTTTCCTCTTGAAAGCCCTTAAGCTATATCTTGAATACAAGGATCAAAAAAGATAATCATTCACAGAAAAGAAATAGTGCAAAAAATTAGAGTATTACTCCATTTATAATGATACTTTTTTTATAACTGCACTTTTTATAATAAGCCATCAGTTCTCTAAATTTAAATATTTTAAAAAGACATATCATATATCTTTGGGGAGTAACATACAAAATTACAGAAGCCCAGTATTATATACTAGATACCTTTAGGTCATGAATTAAAATTAAAGAAATGATCATCAATAATATAAAATAAACCTAGAGAACCCGAGTATTAAAAGTATATATTTTACTTTGTTTTAAATTACATCTGAAAACATTTGAACATAATGAAAATGAATTGCCGTGAAATGTGGAAGTTAACAAGAAAGCATTCCACATTGGATTCTTCATTTGCAAGCAACCGCTTCAATTATTCTATCCAGTTTTATGTCAAAGAATGCAACTACTTTATACATTGCTCAGAATTTCCCTGTTTTAGCTGGTGTCTGATGAGGGACCTGAGAAATTCCCACATGTATTATGTAATGCTAAGCCAATGTCCTGGCTATTTAATAGATTATTTGGCTCTAATTCAAAGTTATTCGAACAGGAAAGCTGTTACACACTTGGTCTGATCATCTGCTGTCTTTTGATTTCTTTAATTTAATTTCTAAATTCTTTATCACCTTGAGTAAATTTCTTTAAATTAAAATTTTCTGTGATTATCTAATTGCACAGCTATTATGATATAATTAGTTCTGGTGGACTAAGCGCTGCTTAAATACTAAGACCATCCATTCTCTTTTGCCCAATGCCTTTCTATGAAACTGCAGATCAGTTGTGCCCTTGGGAATACTATATATGTTGAGTAACATCATGACCACACAGTGCTCATCAAAAATTACTACTCCAGCGGCAATTTTAAATGTTGGAAGTAGTTCAAAAGTTTTAAATAACACACATTTGACAAATACACATGAAAAAATTAGGTATAATAAGACGTTAAAATCACATTAAAATATGAAACCTTCACAAAGCACAGTTGCATTATATATTCACTGTTGCCACACACTGTCCATCTATTTATTTTTAGAAACCGCCTTAAATATCACTCAACTGGGCAACTTTCCTGTGTTTCCTATAGTCTTACCTTAGAAGCAAGCGGCCCCGTTAGAATGGCATTTCCCATGCATGTGCAAGACCCCACAGAGACAGACAGGCTTCCTCTATCACAAAAAAGCCAACCCATGAGTCCACAAACGCATATGGGACAATTTCCTTTCTTTTCATTTGGCTGAGGCCGGTGGCACTATCGGCTTACAGGACTATGCCTGCCTAAGCGCTTATTCACTTTAAGGTGGAAGGTCAGGGTGAACAGATTAGAGTGTGGTGACAAGGCGGGGAAGACAAGAACTTCGACAGATACTGGTTTCAAAATACAAATAACCAAACAAGCAGAGAAGCATCCCTCGAGAAAAGTCTCTTCAGAAAGGCAGAGAACTCATGAGCCAAACTTAGAAGAGTTCCTACACCTCACCACCCCGTATTTCACAACTTTGAAAGGAGAAACACTTTTTAAAAAGAGCAGAGCAAGGATTTTTTTTTTTTTTTTAATTCTTAAAGAAAAAAGGATGGGAAATATTTTGCCGGAAAAAATTTGTATGCGTATATCAAATATATATATAATATAGTCGGTGAAAATACCATTCGATGTATTTTCCTTCTTGAAATATGCAAGCTAATGTAAAGAGAAACAAGTTTAAATTTCAGTAAAATTAAAATATTTTCTTGTTTTCCATAAAAATGAATATTTCTTGAAGTGTTGCCTTCTGAGCATTTTTAAAATGCAAAACTTGATATTATTATGTACATATGCAGACTACTACGCGGTGATGATACGATTTTTTTCATGAAGTAAAATATGTCACAAAACGTGCCTTAGAACATTTGATTATGGATCACCACATTTCAAGGCTGTCAGTAAAAACTCAAAGAGTTAGGAAGGTCAATCATAGCTCAGTAGTTGTTTTCTTGGCATAACTACTTCTCTAAGCTGATCTTTATGCCAAAATTATATTGTAAGGTCAGTTTCAAGTATTAATTTGTAGGAGGCCTAGAAAAGCTGAAAAGGAGATTAAAAAACTTCAGTAGTTTTTAAAATTGTTTTGTATGTACATGAAGAAAAGAATAGGTAAACTACATGTAGTAGAATTTCAAGTTATGCTGAGAACTTTCATTATGTACAATCAACCATAAGCTTAAAATAATTCCAGCAGCCTTGCCACTACTTCTTTCCACATGAAAGCAGCATTCTTGGAAAATGACAGAGCTACACAGAAACAATCAGTAATTAAAAAAAGAAAAAGAAATGCTCTACCACAGTTACACTCTATAGAGCTACAGTCTTCTGCATTTTTTTTTCTTTTTGTCAACCTAAATATAAGAAAAATAAAATCAGGCTGCTTACTAAAAAGGGGAACTTCATTATGGCAGGCTTCTGTTCACTTTGAGTTTGGCATAAGCAGACAGATGAAGGCAAAGTGGTTTTGAGACCCAAGTTGAGAAGAATTTCTTGTGGACAGATGCTAAAGATCCTTCTCCTACCCCAGCTCTCTCTTTACAAACAAGTTCCCTTGAGTGACACACACCTCCTCCCCCCTTCCCTGCCTCACTCTTTCTTGCTCCCTTCCTTTCTCTCTCTCCCTCCCTCCCTCCCACAAATCCCTCCCCGTAACACAGAAGAATCTTGACAGAATGGCAGGAAACACGCACAGACTGGTCAGGGAAGGATATGATGTCAGCAACCACGAACAATAAAAGGTGTAAAGGTGCTTCCTTCCCTAAACTGTTCCAGAAGTGTAAAATGGGAACCAAAACTCTTCACTTCCTTCTCTGAGCAGAACTGTCTGAGTGTGCTGTGCTGCACACCATACACAGAGAGGCCTTTGAGAGGTTCAGATAAGGGACAATGACAGAAATCCAGACATGGGGACACAATTTTTTATTTCTATTTTTAAAACACCTAAGAAAAATCCATTTGAGTTCTAGGTTAATATTTTGTTACGATTTCTTTAAGAAATAATAGGAAGACAAACAAGTTCCCTTTGGTGAAGTAGGAGATATATCACAATTACCTTTATCATGCCTCACAGAAATCATCTGACATAGCTAACGCAGCCATATAATCTTAATTTACCCTTTCGGGCAAAGGAAGAATTCTATACAGGCAAGAGCCAATTGGATAAATTTTATTTTTAGTAAAAAAAAAAAAAAAAAAAAAAAGAATTACAAAAACTGTTCCCCAAAAATGTATCAGTGTTTGTAAGACACATTGGTTACATCTTTGTACCCATAGTTTAAAAAAAGATACAGTGGGTGGGGAGCATAGATGCCTATGTTATTGAAGGTCTCAAAGTTCTTTTAAAAAAATTCAGAGTAAGAACTAAAGAAACTAACAAAAACTTTCAGGATGTAGTGAAACTATTTATTTCAATCTCATCACTATTAGGTTCCTTCTAACATGGAAATGGCAGTCTACCATAAGGTTTCTGTAGGAAGAAAACCACATATCAAGTGGATCTGAGTCATCTTCAGATTTCAATCATCTTCCCACAACACTTTGATTTAGAAATTAAACACAACCTTCAGTTATGTGTTTTGATCATAGAGTGAGACTGCCATGCCACATTAAAAGATGTGGGAAGAAATTAATTCTCTTCTGCTAAACTTATCTTCGCAAAGCATGTATTTTGCTACGATAAGCACAATGCAGTTGCTTAAATAAAAACAGCCCATGAATGATGATAAAACATTAAAATATGTGATGTCAATTTGCAAAGAAAGATTTCTGGTTTTCTTTTACTCATATTAGCAAATAACTTCTTCACTGATTCACATTTTGACAACACTAGCATCTTCATATAATGTTTTAAAAAAACTCAAGGCTCAAAACCAAGCATACTATATCACATAGAAAATTATACTGTTAAGTAAATACAAACTGGATTCTTCGTAAGGTACAAAAACGATCTTAAGCCCAGTTGCTGCAAGCTTGGTATTACTAACTCAGATAATTAAATGATTCAATATTATTTTAAGTGGAAAACTCGGCTCATTCTGGTACATCTAGATACATTTAACTTTCTACCTCACGACCTATTTGAAAGACATATGAGACATGTAATTATATTTTGGTTGAAAGGAACAAGTAGAACTTTTACTTTTTTTTGCTTAAGAGGTATTTTGAACTTCAAAAGATATAATTATTATTATTCTTATTATTACTCAACTACGTGATGTCTTACAAATTGGGGAATATTTCCTTGGCCCTGAAAGTCATTCTTCCACTTCCCTTTAAGTTTATGATGTTCTATATAACATGTTATATTACCCTAACTATGAATGCAAGCTAGTTCGTTTTAGATATAGAGCCAAAACTAACCCTCCTAAAGATAATAAAAAAACAACCATTATTTACCACTGGATAAGTACCATCATGCCAAACACAAAGTTATTTTCTCAATTTATTTCAATTTAGTGTCAATATGATGGATTTTTGAGTTATCTTCAAGTCTCTGTAACATAGTATCACACAAGTAATAATGTCATTTGTCCATTCCTCACACATGTCATGCTCCTTCCTACCACAGGGCCTTTGCATGTGCAATTCCTTCTACCTGGAATGCTCCTCCTTCCCCTCTGTGCCTCCTTAACTTCTTCCTTTCCTTTCCATCTCAGCTCTAATTTCACCTCCTCAGGAAGCACTCCATCTTTTCATGGCTGCAACAAATCCCCCATGAGGACTCATAGCACCATGTCTTCCTTTGCAGCACTTGTCATAATTGAAATTGCCTGTCTTCTTCAGCATCTGTGAGCCAACTCTGTTTGTCTTGCTTTCATATTCCCACTTTCGTATTCCCAGTATCTAATCCACTGCCAGGCCTATAGTAGGAGCTAATAACTTAGTTGATTAATGATTTTAAGATTTTCACCTCTCAGGTGTATATTTTCTTCAGCTGTTATTTTTAATGACTACTCTTGAGAACATTTTCTTACATATAGAAGCCAGCTGATAACCTCACTTAATCTTTTGTCATATTTATATAACATCTCATATATGGAAGAAGAGTAATTTATACTGAGGAGTGGAAGTAGAAAGAATTTTCGAGTTAGGAAGCTCAGGTCTGGACTTCAGCTTGTTGTTGCCTACAATGAATTGGGAACAAACTTTTTTAAAAAAGATTTTATCTATTTATTTAACAGAGAGAGAGAGAGAGAGAGCACAAGTAGGGTGAGGTGGGAAAGGGAGAAGTATGCTCCCTGCCTGGTGCTGGGCTCGATCCCAGGACCCTGGGATCATGACCTGAGCTGAAGGCAGATGCTTAACCAACTGAGCCACCCAGGCCCCCAGACTTTTCTTTTTTAAGATTTATTTATTTATTTATTTATTTGAGAGACAGAGAGAAAGCGCGCACGCAAGCATGATTGGGGGAAGGACAGAAGGAGAGGAAAAGAATCTCAAGCAGACTTCCTGCTGAGCATGGAGCCCAACATGGGGCTTGATCCCATGACCCTGAGATCAAGACCTGAGCAGGATTAAGAGTAGGATACTTAACCGAGTGAGCCATCCAGGAACGCCAGGAACAAACTTCCTGGTGTGCAGGGGATGGCTATGGTCATTCAAGGTGGTGTTATATATGAAGTGGGTCCATAGCAGTACTGGGAACATGACCTACTACTTGTAAGACTGCTTCAGTTTTGAGACATGAAATAAAAACTATCTTATACCATGAGGCTACCAAGTGAATCATTGTCCTTATATATACCATGAAGACTTGACTTTGCAAAGCTAATGATGAGCAAGTTCTAACAGGTAATGCTTCATTTATTCGTTAACAATAATCATTACATGAAGGAAAAATTTACAGTGTTATAAAAATTAAGAAGTTTCTCTTAAGTATCAGTCATGGAAGAGCTTCAGGCTGCAAAAGTAGAAATAACTAGGGAAATATATCAATTTTCCCAATGACCACGGCTGCTGAAAACTCTACATTAATGCTTCTAGTCCTACTTTAATATCTTTCCCCAAGGACAAAAGGAGATGAAATGTATGTCAGAAAAATAATAAGGCTAAAAAGGAACTCGTTTTGAAAAACTCTGCAATTAATTTAATAAGTGGGCCTAACCTGCTATTATCACTGACATAAATCGTTTTATTTACACAGTTCTAGAAATTAAGAGGCACCTACCTTTAAACAACTGTGCTGCCTTATAAACAATTTACTAAACACGGGGGAAGAACAGCTTCCCGGTCATGGTTTTCCATGGTATATTTTGTCTTGAACATTTTTTTCACAAGGCAGCTTAAACAGCATTCTCCATTCCCCATGCCAAAATGAACTCCAAATGGTCTAAATATGTCCAGAGCCTTGTGTTATTGAACCACACCGCAGTTTTTTTTGTCTTTCCTCATCATATTAAGTAATTAATCCGGGGTTCTACCATGCCTTTGTTTTCCCGATTTTTCACAACAGTGCAGTCACCACGTTTTCTTTCCAAGGCCACTTTGTGACGTGGCAGAGCTTACCACAAAGGTAAATCGGGCACTGTCTCATCACAGAGCAAGAGCCTCTAGTTAGCATCACAGATTGTGTTCTGTTCCCCAGCTGTAACCTCTCTGTAAAGAATATGCAGCTGGATTTTTTGTTGTTGTTGTTGTTGTTGCTGTTATTGAACAAAGCAAGTAAGGCACTATACAACACCAGTATCAGTGAAACAGAATTGTCAGCCCTCAAACCAAGCCAGGCTTGAAAGGGGAGATGCTGCTGTTCCATATCATCATCTTATTACAACAAAATCTGAATTCCCAGACATCTCATAATCATGTCAGAAAAAATTTTTATGTTCATTGTTTTCTCAAGCCTTCATGTATGATATTTCATGATTCAAATGGGAATATTCTATAAATTTCTTTCTCAAAAACCTGTATACACTGGGCACAGTTTTTAGCCTTACTGATACATTGGTGTGTGTGTATGGGTGTGTGCAGAGAGAACATTTTCCTGCGAAGCTGCAGCAAATGGAAAGACCACATTTTAGTCTTTCATGATGTGATGATAAAACAGGAAGACTATGTTTTAAGACACCTGAGTAGTCATGAGTATTATCACTGGTACGTAATCACAGTATTACTAAGATTGTGATATGAATGGTCGAAAGGACATTCTAAGTAAAGGCTTTGTTTTTATTCTGTATTCAAATAATACATTAAACAATTGAAAATTATGTCCCTGAAAATAATTTGCCTCTGTTGTTATTTATTTTCCCTCTTTATTTAATATTTAAAGATGGGCTTTAAATGCAAAGACATACCACTGTCTTCCTGCCAATGTTTTTGTTATACATTAAGAAGAATATGCATCATAAATCACCCACTATTTATACTGAATGTCATTTACTTTTGTCTGTAGTTGAACTTCAGAATTTTAGAAAGTTTACACAAAAGCCTTCCATCTGATATACATAATATTCAAAATGCTGTAATAATGTCTCTCAAATATAGATATTTGATATTGCTGTTACATGTGGCTCAACATGGAAACCAGTGATTCATCAATTTTTCTATTCTCTTCATCTCTTTTACAGCATCCTAATCAACCTAATTAAGGCTTTGTTCATCTGAAACCTCTGATGACAATTTGTTTAACTCTATCCCACTGTGGTCTTCTTATAAGGAGAATTAAATCTGATCTTCTGACAGCAATCATTAAATGATCCCAACTGGCCCCAATTAAGCCACATGGCTCACGGGCTTCCATACAGTCAAGTGCCAAGTTCTCTGCTTCATTTGCACATCATTCTTTACCTTGGTTTATTTTCTTAAATCCAATTAAGTATGTGTCTTATCAAGTGGAACTAAATTTCCTTGTGTACACTAGCTCAAGACACAGTGCATCCGCTGACTTTGCAGTCACACTCAAGTGTCACACAGGTTCCTAAAGCCATGCTCTCTAGCCGTAGTACTATTAACGAAAAACAACACAAAACAAAAAACAACCAACAACCTACCTTAGATTTACTTACTCACGCTGAAATTGACCTATCCACCTTCTCAAAATAATACGTATATTCAAACACTTCTGGCTAACATAAATCAATAATAACTTTCCATTTGGCTTATTTACAGTGATCTTTTAGTGGATTTAGTATCTGCATTTAGTAGGGTTTAATACTCTTATTTTTAACATTTAAATTATCTCTGAGACCTTCTAAAGGAGCAGTACCAAAGTAAGACTTCTGAAGTTAACCTTTCCTACCCTTAATTTCTGCTCTAATTTTTTCACATATGCTCAATTGTAAGTTCTGTAATGATGTTCGCAGGCCTTCCTATGAATGCAGGTAGCCTCAGGATTTAGAGCTCATTGATTGTGTGCTACTCCAGGGAAACGGCTGATTAAAAACAGCCTCATGAGGAGGAGTAGCTCCTGTTCACATCTGGCTCATCTTATTCTAAACTCTAATACCTGTATGGAAATTTGACCCCTAGCTTTGGCTTCGGAGAACCGCACTTCGCAGAGTCCTTTACCTTCGATGTCAGGCCAGAAACACAATTAAATTCATCTCAATGTGACTGGAGTTTGACACAGTTTCTGAAGGCCTTAATCAATTATCCTGACTACTTTTTTGAGAATATAAACAAATGTGCTGTATTTTTACATCTATTCTAATCATAGCTCTCACTGATCATCTGTTGGTATCCATGCAGGCTATCTGTCACAGTTCTCAGAGCAGATGGATTAGAACATATCTGTTCATCCTAATCATATATTAAAAACTGACATTATGATAGAAAACTGAAATGGATGCTATGCCCCTTATTGGACATTAACCTTGATGGAACATGTAATTCTTTTCATTTCTTGACCAACAGATGTAAATACAAAGAAAAAAGAAAATGTAATAGAATCTTTCACATACTGACATTTGGAAACACCTAGAAAAAGTGGTACGTGCCTTTTCTTTATGACAGCTAAATAGATAGCCATCCACTCAATAAACACCCGTTCTTCTCTGCAGAAGAATTCAAAATATTTTTTATAAAATGCTGATTATTTAGAAACCACTAAAAGCCTCACAACTGATTGATTTTTAAAAATGTATAATAACTACACTAAAAACTACACTAAAATTTCAGCAAAGCAAAACAGATGCTAGGGTGTTGTATTATGAAATATTTCTCACTGTATTATAGTAATCGCCAATAAGGTTTGATGTTAATTTTAGAGCATGCTTCTGCTAAAAAGGGCAAACCCTGCAACAGATTTAGTACAAAGAAGCTGAAAATATCCTGTGGAAAAAAAAAATCTGTAGTGAAATCAGCCAGCCCAAATCCTGCCATTACTCAGCACTGCAGTGACGTGCAGATGTTTGTAGTGGTTTGAGAAGCCAGCAGGGGTGGAAACTCTACGTACTCGACTTCAACATGATTGCAATTGAACCTCATCAAAGTAAGAGCTCATAATTTGTCACAGAAAACAGCCAATTAACATATGTTAGAAAAAGGCTTCATAAAGATAATATATGATTAAAGACCCAGCGCAGCTGCTGAAAATCAAAACTATGCATTTAAAAAAGAAATCTCAGCCTGAGCTTCCGTATGGTTAAACTGATAATGGCTACTATGATTTTTTTTTTTTTAAGTAGAAAAAAATAATTACAGTGCTTCTCATAAGTTTGGGGTTATGGCAAGGGAGAACTGGGCACTGTGGTATTATTTACTATGCCTTACTTAGTTCTATAAATAGTTGAAGCCCTTGCCAAAAACTCTGTAGTTACTTTGTTATAGTGCTATTTTAAAACACAGACCTTCATTGTGAGCTAAATGGCCTTCAGGACGCACTTTGTAGTTAGAGCAATCCTCTCAAAACTATATCCTCCCTTTATCTGTGCAAAACTCCAGGGCAAGAGGAGTCTACACAACAGCCCTGCTCGCTGTAAAACACACTAGGGCTGTGTAACACACGGTTTTAACGCTTCGGAACTTTTGTCAGAGTCGCTGGTCAGGAATGCTGTCGGTTAAAGGTGAGAAATGAGACGCTGGCGGACGTATGCAGTACCGATCTCCTAGCACGATCGCGTCCTACCTGCTACAGCTCTGGAGCAGGTGAACTACATGCAACTGTATGTACGTGGTGCGTCCTCGTCAGAGATCTAAACTAAATTTCAACTTGGACCGTGGGGGCAGATCAAATCCTGGCGACACTGATGTCATCGGAGACTGTGAGCCAAGTTCATGATGCTTAATCTTACAGAGACAACAATGAAAAAGTCTGATCTTGAGTTACAGAGACATAAAGGTGTCAAGCATGATGCGAGGTACCTGGGACACCACTGTGAACAAAACAAAGTAGGTCTTGGTGTTCCCCGAAACTGCATTTTGAAGGGAGAGAGAGGCAATAAACAAGTGTGCTAATATGATGATTAGAGATAGAGAAGGGCTAGAAACAAAATGCCACAATAGAACAGGCAAGGAGGTGCAGGAGCAGGAAAGGGCAGAAGTGGGCAGTGCTGTTAGGGAAGATGACAGCTGAGAAGACGACATCCGAGGACAGACCTAAAACACGGATGGAGCCAGGTAGTATTTGGAAGATGACGACTCCAGCCTGAATATTCTATGAATACTCTGCCTGTCACGGTTGCTGCAAATGGCTAATCCATCGTTTCCCAAACCTCAATGTCTTCATCTACAGAATGGAATAATAACATTTCTATTCTTTGAGGAGGTTTGAGGCTCAAATAAAAAACAGTACTCTGTTTATAGAAATTCAACTGGGTGCAATTCAATTTCATAAATTAATTGTGTAAACTTGTTCACTTCAATATTGTGTAAGTTCATAAAAATTATAAATACTTTGAAGCACGGATAATAGAGTATAATGCAAAAAGTTTCTAAACTGATATGAATTGAATCCAAAGGTGTGTCTTCCCTTGAAACATGGACATTTCATTAAATCAGTGTCCACTGACTGAAATAGTTCTTGGGCATAGAAATTCCTTTTCCAGTGTTAAATATACATAGCACTATGAACAATCTGACAAATACAATGTAAAACTTTTTCAAATGTGAAATATACATTTACATATTTTATATTATACCTTCTTTCTTTTAGAAACAAACAATCTTACAACATTACTAATGTACCTGAGTCACGGGGGTAGGTTGATTTATTTCCTCTCTCACAGGACCCAACTCCCAAGCAATCAGCACAGTTTTGATTAAGATCTCAGCGATATTTGAAAATCCCAGTGTCTCACTGTATGGGAAATGTTCACATATCTTTGGACATACCCATCTAATGAGAGTAAGCTATGTAGCCTCAAGCCAAACAGATTAATTTCCAACTTGGAATGAATAGACAAATTGAATCATCTAGTATTTTTAAAATTAAAGCATTTTTAAGAGCAAAAATACAAAATTTAAGGATTGTGACTGCTAATAAATAAGAATTTAGAGCAAAAGGCAATAGACACTTTTAATTTCAAATAGTAATGTCTAATGAAAAACCAGTATTTTAAGTAAGGAGAGGGGTCAAAATTTCCTATGCAACTAAACTTTATTTAAGAAATAATGGGTATACGGGGCGCCTGGGTGGCTCAGTGGGTTAAGCCGCTGCCTTCGGCTCAGGTCATGATCTCAGGGTCCTGGGATCGAGTCCCGCATCGGGCTCTCTGCTCAGCAGGGAGCCTGCTTCCTCCTCTCTCTCTGCCTGCCTCTCTGCCTGATTGTGATTTCTCTCTGTCAAATACATAAATAAAATCTTTTAAAAAAAAAAAAGAAAGAAATAATGGGTATACACTTTCAGTTCTCCCTCCCCTGTGATTTCTGGGGGGGTGGGTAGCAGCATAAATTTGATCCTTTACTGCACTAATTTCTTTGTATTTCCTACTTGGTGAACATAATTTATAAGTTTTAAAATAGGGTAACTTGTATAATGTACCATGAAGCCTAAATTAACATTGATCTATTTTCATTTATAGTTGATCTAATGCCTCAAAAAAGAATCAGAAATTTGAAAAGTTTTTTTAATCAAAATGGTCTAATAAAAATCAGCGTAGTGTTTGATTCTATTCTCAATGTTAACCAATATTTCACACTGCATACTCATCTTCCTTTCTATCTTATAAAATGACCTTTGGAGAACACTCACCTCCCCCTCCAAAACCCAGCCATAATTGCATGCAAAGCAGGCATGTAAATTTGAGCTGCTTCTCTCTCTTCATAGCCTTCCCCACTTCATTTATTCATTTCATCACCTTCCTTTATCTCTTTTTCCACATGTTTAAAACTGAGGGGATATGGAAAGTGAAACTGTCAAAGAGCTAGGAATAGAGGTGTTCTCAGATGAACAGAATGTTTCCTCCGTACACCCGGGCAGGGTAAGTGTGCTGCAGAGGGCCGGCCGTGTGCCTGGGGTAAGCTAAGTCGGTTCCTGTGCTGGAGGCCTGGCAGGAGGCTCCTTATCTCAGCATGTCTACACATTCTGTCCCAGGCTATTTTCAAGGATAGCTCAAGTCATCTTTGGCAGATACTAATACATGGAAAGGATTACAGTACTTCCCCTGTAAAACAGACCATGCTACCACAGATCAGTTGTTTATTGAAATGAGGTTTTTTAATCCTGAATCTCTAAAAGCTAGGATCTAAAAGAAAGCACCCATCAGTGGAAGCAAGCCCACGACTCTCCTCAGAAGCCCCAGCATGGATTCCAAAGGTCAGTAGTTCTTAAGGATTATAACAAGCTATTCTTTAAAAAAAAAAAAAAAGGTCAGGAAATTTTTTAAAAATGAAGAGAGAAGTTTCTTTGGTGCAGGACTTTTCATATTCTTCAGTGTGCTAGATGGCAGAATCTGTATACCCAGAATATGTTTTGGGAAATGCTAGCTTTATAGAAAGGAATCTTCCCTCTGACTGCAGAACACACTGCGCTGCTGAACCAACATCCTGCTCAGTGCCTGGCTCAAGGAGAACATAAAAGGATTGTTGAGTAATTGATAAAACGATGGAAAACTATTCTTTAGTTTTACGAAGAACAAATGATAAAAAGTGCAGAAAACTGTTCTTTTAAAAATACTAAGAAAATATTGAGCAATTAGTGCAATATATTTCCAAAGCACCAAGAAGTGGTAGAGTATAGTGAAAAGAAAGCTCTATTTGTAATCAGATTCTTGGAGGGGTTTGACTACACATGAGCTGCTTGTCTTTGGGCCAGTCAACGGCTTTGAGTCTCATTTTCCTCAGATACATAAAGGGAACTAGGTTCAATTTCTAAAGACCCTTTTTAAGTCCCCAAATGGTAGAAATTTGGTGAAGGTGTAAGACAAAGTGACGTCAAAAAATAGAGAAAAAATAAACTGACAAAGATGTTAAATTGCCTAGGAAAATAGAATTGTTTTTTCCATACTTTTGGCTTTAAAATGTTGGTTCACCTCAAGCAATATAAACAACTAAGACAAACGTTACATTATGCACTTTGACCCACTAATCATATTTAGAAATTTAATAAATAACTATGAATTATAAAATACTTCCTATAGCACCAAAAGCTTTGCAAATACTAACTCCAATCCTCACAGTAGCCTATGAGGGAGGCTATTTTAATCATTTCTATTGTACAAAATAAAAAACCTGGAAGACAGAGAGGTTAAGTTACTTGCCCAGGGTCACACAGCTCCTGTTAGGCTGTAAGTAATTATAGACTATATAAATCTGGTCCCAGACTCGTACTTGAACCACATACTCTGCTAATGCAGCAAGGTACTATTTACAAGAGTGCTTTCAAGTTAAAATTCTGTGCAGAAAATGGGATGTTCAGAGCATTTTAGAGGAATCTAAGAGTACTTTTAAAATAAGTGTTCTTGGGGCGCTTAGGTGGCTCAGTGAGTTAAAGCCTCTGCCTTCGACTCAGGTCGTGATCTCAGTGTCCTGGGCCCGGCTCTCTGCTTAGCAGGGAGCCTGCTTCCTCCTCTCTCTGCCTGCCTCTCTGCCTCCTTGTGATCTGTCAAATAAATAAATAAAATCTTAAAAAAAAAAAATTAGTGTTCTTTAGGGGCACCTGGGTGGCTCATTCGGTTAGGTATCTGCCTTTGGTTCAGGTCATGATCCTAGGGTTCTTGGATTGAGTCCCACCTCAGGCTCCTTGCTCATCAGGGAGGCTGCTTCTCTCTCTCCTTCTCGCTCATGCTCTCTCTTAATACCTCTATCTCTCTCTCTCTTTCAAAAAAATAAATAAAATCTTTATTAAAAAAAAGTCAGTGTTCTGTTACGCTGAAAATAAACAAACAAAAAAAAATTAAAGAATATTAGCCATGGCAAAAAAAAAAAAAAAAAAGTCAGTATTCTTTAATTCACCTAACATTTTCTTATTCTTTTTTTTTTTAAACATTTTCTTATTCTTGATGGCAAAAAATAACTCCCTGTGCCAAGTAGGGGAAAAGAATGTCACTTGAGTTACTTAGTTGTTATTAGCATATCATCTGCATCAGTAGTTTCCTCCTCCCCTTTTCTACAAATGAATGTGGTTGCTCACAAGGGAAACCAGGTGAATGCCTATGAATAAGTATATATACATCATGAGTCCTGGGCAAAAACATGAAGATGGGTGTCTTCCTGTGGATGGGTCAGGAGAATCAACTTCATTCATTATTAAGACGAGTATTACAGATACCTTGTCATCAGGCTTACGGCAGTCATCTTGCTCTCCTTTGGAGTACCTTGGGTAGGTTTCAAACCCAGATCCAATTCATTCTGACATTACCTTGGTCGTTATAACCCCTATTCCCTTTTCTGCCCTCCTCTGGTTCTTCCAACTCTTTATGCTCCTCCTTCATTTCTTCAAATTATGGTCTACTACGATACTCTTTTCTATGCAGTGCAGTTTCCACTTCAGAATTTTATACATTTACCTACTTCTTTAGAATGCTTTGTGTTTGAGACCTCTGGCTGTAACGATGCAATTCACACTCTTTAAATATATTACTTCAGAAGTAATTTTATGTATATCAGCTTTATAAGACACACACCTAATAAAATATACTATTAATTGTATAAAAACAGTTGACATAATTGGCAATATATTTATAATTGTTGAAGAAAAATCACACACTTTGGTGTATTACAGAAGTTCACATCAGTTTTTCCACAATGTATCACACAGCCTTGCTCTGTTGTCAGAGCCTACATAGTGTGAGGAAGTAATATTTTGTGTATTTTAAGCATGTATCAGACCGTCCTCCTACTTTTGTAGGGAGAGCACTGTGGTACATATGTAGGTACACATATATTCATTTAAGTATTTATATATGTTATTGTACCAGCTGATGAGCACACTGGGTCAGAGCCATTCAAAATCTCCATGACTGACAATGACCCATTATATTCAAGCCTGAATTCAATTTAAGATGCTGGGCCGTTGACTGTGCAAAATGAAAGCTCAACATGGCTGTTTTTATAGCCCATGCACTTGAAGAGGGCTTTTGGTAAACAGGAAATCTAGAAAATTCTAATTCAGTAAGAAAGGACCTGTTGGCAAATATTGCCTTTCACAGTGGAGAGATGTCTGGAATATTTTTTATATCAGAGTCTCTCATGCCTGTGGGTGGCTCCGGTAATAAAAGAGTTCTGAGAAGTACAGAGGTGACATCACTTTTACATGCTAGGAAAGTATAACACTGTCATCAAGTAAGTAGTCAACATACCAAATCACTATGTAGTCACTTTTCTGATGATTCCAACAATCAAAATTACATAAAAATAGTTAGTTCATATATTTTATGAATTAGGAAACAATGAATATAGCACAATTTCTATTCAGATCCTTAGAAAAAAGAATAAATATTTAATAAATGTTTCTCTAAACTTATTAAGGAGAATTTCAAGTTGAGCTTGGAAATGTCACTTTCCTTAAACTCGATCTTTAGGAGATCCATTTTAAAATTTATCTAAATTTTGCCATGTTAAAAAAGAGCAAAATGATCCATTTGGGATAGGGGGGTTGAAATAGGTATCTATAATTCCATTCAACTAAGGTAAGAGTAGAAATATCAGACATTAATACTGGCAGAGGCCAAGCAAGGTCATACCATTTTCTCTTCCTTCAGATAATACCATCCCCAAATTATTTCACAAGGATTCCACCTCTACTATTTTTAAGGCCTTCCGGAAAAGGAGCAACATAACCTTCCTCAGTAACCTATTTTGATATTTCACAACTCTCATTCAGGAAGTTCTGACTTATAGCTAATCCCTCACAGAATACTTTATGCCCACTCCTCTTGTTCTACCCGCTGAACAGAGAACAACATTTGAGGATCATGTTTTCATTTCAGACACTTCAAGACTGTATATTGAATTATACCTGTTTTCGTTATCCTGCCCTTATTTTACTATTTTTCCCCCATATTTGCAGCTCTTCAAGTCATATCTGCTTTAACTCTGTAGTCCAAAAATACACATAGTACTCAAAATAAGCTCTTGTTGAATATTCCCATCAAATACATATTTTTGATTATCTACAAACTACCTAAATTTTGAAGCCAAAGTTTACCTTTTCATATATGACCATTTTGCATTGTTTTCCCTTGCCAGATTTTTTTCTAGCCAGCTCTCTATATTTTGTACATAGAGGTTTTTTTGTATTTCCTTAAGCTTCATAATTGCTTGCCACTTCATTTTTTTTTTTTAAAAGAGAACACAAGGGGCGCCTGGGTGGCTCAGTGGGTTAGGCCTCTGCCTTCGGCTCGGGTCGTGATCTCAGGGTCCTGGGATAGAGCCCCGTATCGGGCTCTCTGCTTGGCAGGGAGCCTGCTTCCTCCCCTCTCTGGCTGCTGCTCTGCCTACTTGTAATCTCTCTCTCTCTCTCAATCTGTAAAAAAGAAAAAAAAATAAAAAAAAAAAATAAAAGAGAACACAAGCAGGGGGAGTGGGAGAGGGAGAAGCAGGCCTGCCGCTGAGCACGGAGCCGGAAGCAGGGCTCAATCCCAGGACCCTGGGACCACGACCTGAGCCGAAGGCAGCCACCTAACGACTAAGCCACCCAGGCGCCCCATACTTACCACTTCTTTAGTTAACTAATTTTTACCAAGATCAGGCTGGCTTCCCAGCCTATCTTTCAAGGGCCAGACTTCACACACTTTACATAGGACTCATTAAAGTTTTTAAATTTAAATTTAGTGGATAAATTATTTCACTATTCCTTCACGGATCTTCAAGTCTGCGTGGTTTAGAGGATATTTTTCCAACTTATGAATGAGTATGTTGTTCAGGACAAAACCCAAAAGCCTTGGGAAGTTGAGATTATGCCTATTTCTTCTCCTTCACACTGTATACTATAGTTTAAAATATCCTCCTAGGACCAGTTTTTAATGATGCTGTGTTTGTTCATACTCATATCCAGGGTGTTAAAGAATGTATACAAAATGTTTAACAACTCACTGTGATTTTTTTCTTCTATATTTTAACTCTGCAAGTTAGTTACTAACAGTGGTTCCTTGGGCCATCCTTCGCTTTCTTTTAAAAATATTGATAGTTACCTTCTAGTTTTTATCTAAAAGTTCTTAGGAATAGTACCCTCATAGTCCTGCAATGGCATTATGTTAAAAGAATTCCTGCTACTAAAATTATCTTAGCTTTAGCAAGACTTGCCAAGGAATTCCATGATATTTCTTTGTTTCTTAGTATCATTTGATTCCACAGGTCATAGATACATATGTGACACTTCTATGTACATGGACATGAGAGCATGAGTTCATTTTGTTGCTTAATAAAGGTAAAAGATAAAGCAAAGAAACATTTCATTCATTCCTTCTTTCTAAAGGTTTTCAGGTTTTTGTGTTTTTTTTTTTTTAGTGCTTTAGTACGTACTGTATTTTAGGCAGTATTTTAAGAAATAAATCAAATAAAAATAAAACACATAGGGGCGCCTGGGTGGCTCAGTGGGTTAAAGCCTCTGCCTTCGGTTCAGGTCATGATTTCAGGGTCCTGGGATTGAGCCCCACATCGGGCTCTCTGATCAGCGGGGAGCCTGCTTCCTCCTCTCTCTCTGCCTGCCTCTCTGCCTACTTGTGATCTCCCTCTGTGTGTCAAATACATGAATAAAATCTTAAAAAAATAAAAATAAAATAGATAAGAAAATCACACCCTTGTGGAATTTACAATGTTCCTGGCATTATCTATATTTACTTTCACCTCCACATGAATAAACGGGCTACACTTTATTTTATCCTTTGCCGTTGTTCTTGTTCATGGGTAAACTGAATGAATTTGTAAATACCATACCTTAATTTCTATTCTCTTTATCAAATTTTAAGCCATCGCTATTTCTTAGAACTTCCATTTCCACACTGTTTTTAATTTCTTCTTTTCTCATAATGCTTTTAAAATTTCCATTCCTATGGGTCTTTCTTTTGCAAACCAGATAGATACTCCCCTCTTTTTTAAAATGTTGTGATACCAGGTGAAGTGGTATTTGACCATTTGCACAATCTTCCATCCTACATTTTACATTTTCTAAGAATACCTTAAAAATATTTCCAACTCCTTTTGAAAAATGCTCCATTAACAGTCATCTTTTTCTACTTAAGAATTCTTTGGATCTTTAATTCCTGCCAGTGATTTGATCCTAAGAAATTATGGATCTTTGTTTAATCACCAGGTTTGATAAAAAATCTAAACTAATTAATGAGTAATATTGTCTTAGTTTTACTGAAAGAGAAAAAATTCTAGTAAATCAAGAATGCCAACTCACTTTTCTGTTTCCTGACTCTATGTCTGGGTAGTCTGTGACTCCAATATTTAGATGTTTCTATTATATGAGGATGAGAGCAAGTGATCAATGATACCCTATTGTGTAATAAAAGATAACAGATTAAAAACAGAGTGCAATTACAAAAATCAACCATATGGAAAAATATAAAGACACACAGTGAGAAAAATCCTTCACTGAGAATTTATGAATATAGCATCACCCATCAAAATTATAGTAAATAAAGAAGTGGGAGATATGGTGATGATTTATTTGTCACAAATTTAGTTTTCATTAATACACTGAAAAAATTCTCAGGAGGAGAAAACAGTGAGATAAAAAAGAAAACAGCTTTGATATGTGGCTAGATATATGCCAATATGCCAGCTTCTAGGTAAATTTTCCATGTATTTATGAGAACCTAAATAACTGTGTATACACACACACACACACACACACACACACAATTTAAAGATTTTGTTTATTTGATAGAAAGAGACACACACAGAGAGGTAACACAAGGAGGGGGAGTGAGAGAGGGAGAAACAGGCTTCCCGCATAGGAGGGAGCCTGATGTGGGCTTTGATCCCAGGACCCTGAGCTCATGTCCTGAGCTGAAAGCAGACGCTTAACAACTGAACCACACAGACATCCAAATAATAATATTTTTAAAGGTGATATTCTTGGTTAGGATCTCAGTGGCTTTTGAAGAGAAGCAACTTTCGTCTTCTAGAAGCCTTGAAGTTAGGGATGGGTGTCATCCTACAGTGTAATGCCTTGTTAATGTTTTCCTTCTCATTTCCTTTTAGATGCAGGGCTTTCTAAAACGTCTCTTGGGTGTGTGTGTGTGTGTGTGTGTGTGTGTGTGTGTGTGTGTGTTAAACTTTTGTTTTGTCTTTTTAATCATGGCATGAAAAGCATTTCCTATTTGGGTGTTTGTTCCATTAGTTATTTGCTTTCCCCCAAAAGTTATTTGAAGCTTAAACACTGAAACATAGACATATTCCATCACTTAAAATACTGTGCATGTCATTTAAATTCTATTTGAAATCATCAGTGGTATACCAATGGATTGTTAGAATTGAAGTTTAAAGTTCTACTGAGACATTGTACAAAAAATGATACCAATTTTTAGGTAGACAATGTGTGCTACACAAGCACATTTAAATAATTTAATAGTTCTGAAATTCAAGTTTTGTGTCTCATTCAATTTCTCCTAAGACTCACTTTCTCCACTATCAGGTAAGACACATTAACTAGGTAATATACATGTTTCTTCTATGTCTAAAGACAGATTTTATGAACTACTGAAACCAGTATCTATGATTTTCTTTTTCTTTTTTAAGATTTTATTTATTTATTTGACAGACATAGATCACAAGTAGAGAGAGAGGCACGCAGAGAGAGAGAGAGAGAGAGAGAGAGGAGGAGGAGGAAGCAGGCTCTCTGCTGAGCAGAGAGCCCGACGCGGGGCTTGATCCCAGGACCCTGAGATCATGACCTGAGCCGAAAGCAGAGGCTTTAACCCACTGAGCCACCCAGGCGCCCCTCTATGATTTTCTCTAATCCATAAAATTATCATGGTGGGATATTCTATTTGACTGGCAACATGGGAAAAAAAAGATTTCTAGGATAAAATTTGGAATTCTGGCAAGAGTCTTAATTTATGTTTGATATTTAATATCTCTGAAACAATTTTTAGTCATCTTAGCGAGAATGTTAACATTGAATGAACATGCCCCAGGAACATTATTTCTATTTTTCAGTTGGAATTCTCACGTGGATACATTTGTAATCATGTGTCCTATTACATTTCAGTTCAGGAAAAAATTAACGGAGAGAAAACATGAAATTTCCCAGTTTTTTACAGCAAGTAAGTAGCAAAACTAGGTTTTGAGACAAGGGAGCATAATGCCAGATTCCAGGTTCTTCTTCCTCTGTTATGCTGTCGCACTCTTAGGAGGCATCATAAAATTTTAAGGAACTATTTTCACCATTAAATTTTCAAGTTTTATGTGAAAGTCCTAAATCACTTGACAGGGAATATGTCTAATTCAATGCGTTGAGGATCTGAGCTTTTATCTAAAAATACATTTCAACCTTTGGTTCTTACTGGATTAGAGAAGAGTGTTTCATTTTGTTTCTGTTTGGCTTTTCTACTTTATTCTTAAAAACTGGACTTAAAATATATTGCTATTTGTAGTTGAAACATAATGCATCAAAAATACTAAATTTTTCTCTGATTTAAATTGTATTTCTTTTTTTTTTAAGATTTTTATTTATTTGATAGACAGAGATCACAAGTAGGCAGAGAGGCAGGCAGAGAGAGAGAGGGGAAGCAGGCTCCCCACTGAGCAGAGAGCCCAATGTGGGGCTTGATCCCAGGACCCTGGGATCATGACCTGAGCCAAAGGCAGAGGCTTTAACCCACTGAGCCACCCAGGTGCCCCTAAACTGTATTTCTTAATGTACTTGTATTTAAAGTTATTTCAAGGACAACTTAAATAGTGTTATAGGCTACTAGCAGCCTTTTATACTTATAATTTATAGTCAAAGAAAAGATACCTCTTATTTTCCATTTGGCGTATGCCTTAGCAATGTAAACATAATAAGGAATTCTCATTATATAGATCAACCTGACAATGAATTGGAAATAGGTGCTGGTAAAGATTAAATTTATAGGTGAATTAATGAAAAGTGCAGTATGCTCTAATTTACTGAACCTGCCTTACCTCATAAATTTCTGTGTCCTTCTTATCAAATGGTTCTCAAGGTTCTATGTATGAAAATAATTCACTTTGTGCACTTAAAATGACCCATTAATTGGAAGCAGCTTTAATACTCTATATACTTGTGATACTCAAAAATGTTGATGAGGGGCGCCTGGGTGGCTCAGTGGGTTAAAGCCTCTGCCTTCAGCTCAGGTCATGATCCCAGAGTCTTGGGATCGAGCCCTACATCGGGCTCTTTGCTCAGCAGGGAGCCTGCTTCTTCCTCTGTCCCTGCCTGCCTCTCTGCCTACTTGTGATCTCTCTCTGTCAAATAAATAAATAAAATCTTTAAAAAAAGAAAAAAATGTTAATGACCGGTGAATTTGTTTAATTCCAGAAATTAACTAATTTGGATTGCTTGTAAAAGTTTAAACTAGAACAAACATTTTAAATAAAGAACACTGAATTGAAATGTCAACGGCGTCTATAAATGCTCTTATCAACAGCTGGTTTAAATTGCCAAAAAAAGCCCCAGAAACAATTCAGGAAGGAATAGTTTTTAAAAATGGATCCGCATTATGGAAAAAATGCTCTTCCTTTAAAGTCATTGTTAATTTCCTGTATTGAAATATGACATAGAAGGAAGTGTAAGAAATTATGACCTTCTTAGAGGCTTTCAAATAAGCCCAATCTCAGGGATGCCCCAGTTGGTTAAGTGTCTGCCTTCGGCTCAGGTCATGATTCTGGGGTCCTGGGATCAAGTTCCACCTTGAGTCCGGCATCAGAGTCCTTGTTCAAAAGGGAGTCTGCTTCTCCCTCTGCCTGCCACTCTCCCTGCTTGTGCTCTCTCTCTGACAAATTAAAAATAAATAAATAAATAAATAAGTCCAATCTCCATTACATGAAACTTCCTTATCCGGGGCATTCAGTACACATTATGACTAAATATGAGATTAAGCTGGGCAGTAGAATGTTTTAATAAGTTAACAACTTAACTATTTGTCATGGCCTATTTCCACTCATTTACCTGAATTTTCTATGCACCTCAGTTCCCTTCTTGTGAGACAAACTCATCTCATGTAGGAAATAAGAAATGATGCACTTGAATCTTCTACTGCAAAATCTCAGAAGATGTGATAAAAATACATGTTTTATCTTAAATAATCTAAATAAATCCTAAATAGCAAAAATAATAATTGTGCTGAGAGTTTTTATGAAATATATAATACAGAATTTTCTTTAATGTTGAGTTTTCAACCTGTTATCTTCTTTACATATGCTTTCTACTTTTCAGAACTTCGATTATGAGTGATCTAATAAAATCTGACTACAGATTTATACCTATAATAAAAAATAGAATCAACTTCAACCCTTTATGAAAGTGCTACCAAATATACAGTGGTCCTCATAATGACAGAAAAATGACAGCAACAATGTGAGTAAATTCCCATTTGAGAGAGCAAAGGTAAAAAGAAAATCACTAAAGAATGAGTTAAAAAATATTTTTGTTAGAATATAAGAAAATTAGGGGCACCTGGGTGGCTCAGTGGGTTAAGCCTCTGCCTTCGGCTTAGGTCATGATCTCAGTGTCCTGGGATCGAGCCCCATATCGGGCTCCCTGCTCAGCAGGGAGTTTGCTTCTCCCTCTGCTTCTGACCCTCCCCCTGCTTGTGCTCCCTTACATGCTCTCTTTCAAATAAAAAAAAAAAGAATATAAGAAAATTAAGTGGTAGAATTCCAAAGATAACTCTCTTTGTGCTTACATGATCATTCAAATAGTTTATCCCTGCAAGGAGATTACCTGTAATGCTGCCAAGGTCACTGCCAAGTTGTATTAATAGCCATGTTCAGTATATGTCAGCTACTTGAGTTAGAGCTGCCTTCTTCTTCTTTTTCTGCTGCATAATGACCTACCTCTTAATGCACACTGACAAACTGAGGTGAGTGAATATGTTTTTCCAAAATATAGACGGAAGAGTTCCATTCCACCACTCTTCATTTTAATTGTACCAAACATGCGCAATGTAAAGTCTGGCAGGAAAGAAGTTATTTTTTAAATATTCTATTCTGAAAATTGAACCATTTTTGAAAATGGCACTTTGAGTGTTATAGGGAATTATTTGTGGCTGCATTGTGGATTTTCTTTCAAATGCACATTTGCTTACATTGCTGTAAAGGCACAAAATATTTTTTAAATGTAGGAATGACATTTTTTTAATCTAGAAAATGTCATTGGAACACAGAGTTAGTAACAGAATGATTTAGTATTCAATAGTTAAGCTCTATTGCAGATTTGTAATTTTCATTTATCAATATTATTCATCATTTACAGAAGAAATGTGAGAGTGTAGGCATATTGGCTTCTGAATACATCTACTGACTAGAGTGTAGCAGACATATTTATGTACTTAGAGTAAAAATAGATTAACACATCTCCTTTACAGGGCTTATATTTAAATAGAATAAATCACATCCTCAAAGAATAAATGATATTCTAGTATGTTATAATAAGACTTGCTCGTGAGAGACATCTCTATTAAAAATTTACCACTTTAGTCCTGGAATACCAATTTAGTCCTGGTCTTGAGATTAGCAATATATTAAAAATATCTGAGGAATTAGCAATTTCAATTCTTGATTTGATATTAGAACTTGGCGCTGATTTCTTTGTTTCACTTATATACTTTAATTCATCAAAACATTATTGAAATAATTGGGAAAGAAAGAAGACATGAAGAAGCACTCCACTGCTTACATCAGCTGACCTGAACAGTATTTCATAACTATATTTAGAAAAAGATAAAAAGAGCTGAATACAGCTACAATTCTCCATGCCAACTTCCTCTATTACCACTTTTCTTTCTTTCTTTCTTTTTTCTCATTTAGTAGCTCATCTATAAAACAATGACATTAAAAAAAAGGAGAGAGGGAATAATTCCAGGACCTCTAGATAGAATTTTAACATACTCCTTAGATGCATAATTAGTTAGGAGACTGATCAGACACCAATCTAGATTTCACTTAAGATCACTATTTTGAGGGGCGCCTGGGTGGCTCAGTCAGTTAAATGGCTGCCTTTGGCTCAGGTCATGATCTCAAGGTTCTGGGACTGAGCCCCACATCCAGCTCCCCGCTCAGTGGAAAGCCTACTTCTCCCTCTCCCTCTGCCTGCAACTTGCCCTGCTGTGCTGTTTGTCAAATAAATAAAATCTAAACAACAACAACAACAAAATCATTATTTCTAGTTTATCTCATTTATACTCACACAATTTTTGGTAGT